>NC_088677.1:75577468-78077468 GCF_950023065.1 Planococcus citri
TCTATCAGGAGTTTGTCCAGAAGGTGTTGGTGGATTGTAGAGCGTTTGAGGAGGTCCGCTTCCTGCAAAATTACCAGAAGGTCTCGCATTGTTGGTAAAACTATTGGGCGTTGGAGGGCCATAAAGAGTTTGTGGGATACTGGGAGGTCCAAAATTACTCGAAGGTCTTCCATTCGGTACGTTGATAGGACCTGATGATGAATACTGATTCCTGTTTGGATTCCATGGTGTGCTACCAGGACCAAATAGATTAGACGATGGATTAAAACTACCTCCAAAAGGAGGAAAATTATTGAATGAGCCCCCAGCAGTACTAGGAGGTAGGTAATTTGTCGACAAGCCTGGCAAATTCGGCAGAGATCCTTGAGAATTGCCACTGAAAGGTACCTGGTTACTTGGCGAGGAGGGTCTAAATGAATTGGTCAATCCAGCTGGAGGTTTTCTGTCTAGTAAATTGGATCCTCGATTGCCTCCAGCACCACCACTGGTATTTGATGGTGGTCCATATGTTGGTGATATTGCAGACGGTGCTGGTGAATTGAAATAAGAACTAGATACTCCAGAAGGTGAATTAGTTGGACCTGCAGACTGATAATTATTCTGTCCATCGTTTGAAACTCCTGTCGAACCAAACGAATTTGACTGCGGAATATTGGCTGGATTTATGGATTGGTAATTTTGTCCACCACTGGGAGCTCCTGCAGCATTCAATGTATTGGGTTGTTGATAAGAATACCCATTATTATTGCCACCAGTCGACTGCTGATTACGTGTAGGGCTCCCTCGATTGAAATCACCAGGCCTGTTGAAGTTATTACCTCCAAGATTTGATATAATTCTATCACTATTCGGTGCTCCGTAAGTGTTCGAAGGTGGATTTCTCGTTTCTCCTGAATCTGCATTGAAACTCGATGGATTATATGAAAATGGCTCGCTGGTGGTTAACGATACAGATGTTTCGATAGGAGCAGAATTCGCATTATAACTTTGACCCGTTGGATTGGGCGATGAAAATTGACTCGGTTGATCATTTCGATTCGGAGGTAAATAACTAGACGCAGGCAGCTCTGCTAAACTCCAGCTGACATTTAGCAATAAAAGTATACCGATGATCTGAAAGGAATCATATAAACAATGGAACGATTAATACTTGTACGAGAATGCGTGAAATACGAGTAAGTTGAACCTTTGCTACGTAGTATGTAATTTATGTAGGTACTAGGTAGGTACAATTGATGAGTAAAGAGCGAGGTCAAAATGCTTATTTAGATTTTTATTTCCTCGTTTACCTATTTAGCTATAGCGCCCTTATGATGAAAGCGAGAAATACACGAATGAGGTCAACGTTAAGAATATAATAGCGTTTGGAAAAATTCGACGTTCGATGCCTTTTGTATAGACGAAAGCATTAGAAAATTATTTTTGCGAGTCGATGACCCGATTGTGTCGTTGAGTGATTTTTCTTTATGGCAAAATTTTCCTGTGTTGTGAGCTTCAGGTTTTATTCAACTTTGTTCTATAGACAAAAGGTTCAAGAAACTGTTGAAAACGTAGAAAATTTGAAATTTAGAAAAATAACAAATTAGAAAAAAATGCTGACCCATCACATTATTATTAAGGAAGGGGGAGGGGGTTCGCCTTATATTTCATTTCAAATTTTATATTTTTTTCTGATATGGGCGATGAGAATTTTTTGAACAGAATCGAAAGAAACTTCCAAATACTTACCTAACATAATTATAAGTCGTATATGGTAGACAATATTAAAGTAATCTCTCTCGAAATTTTCCTTTCCCCTAAAGGAATGAGCAAGGTGTCCATGATTTCTCAGTAACTCATGTCTTCCCTCCTGAAAATCTCAGATTTTTGAAATTTTAACCACCTCTCGTAAATCATCCTACTAAAATTCACTTTTTTTCACACATACGAAATCATTGTTGAATATTCTGAGATTTCTGAGCCTTTTTTGCATTTTTAAATACTTTTAACATGATTTTCAACGTTTTTTGTGTCAGGTCTACAGCTTTTTTGAACAATTAGTGACCACCAGAGTTGTCAAAATTTGATTTTTGTTTATAAAAATTCAAGGAAAATTTGTAGGTATGTATTTGGAAAACTGGGGGAAAAGAGGAACTACTCTGACTTGAAAAAATTCGAATAAATTATGGATTCTGGGCTCTCAACCTCCTCCCTTACCCCACTTCTGTTTCGGTGCATTGCTTTTGATGAAATTTTCATTCTGTGGTTCAATTAAGTAAAAAATGGGAATTAGCTCACAATGTTGAATTGAAAGTGAAAGTTAAAACCACTTTTTTTTTGGTACGTTGGAAAAATTTTGAATTTTTTAGTGGATATTCGACCCCCTCCCTCCCTCTTCACCGGCTCGAGCTTGGAATTTGAAAAATTTGAAAACATTTCAAATGTTAAATTTTTTCTTCAAATTTTTTTTCAACTTTTTGTTTCAGTTCAGATGATCTCTTGATGTCTTTAGCACTTGCATTCAATCGATCTTAAGCCATCAGGAAAGTTTTTGTCAAGTTCAGGAGTTCCTTAAGATATTCGGAGGTTGGAGCATTTTTTTAAAATTAGACCTCAAGGACCCAATAGAACAAAAAAATGATTCCGGTCTTAAATTGTGCTCAAAGGTACTTATTTTGAAGGCAATCCATTGACGATCGAGGCCCAAAACTTCCACCGGAAGCTAAAAAATGATTTTTTTTAAGTGTACAAAACACCAACCCATTCTACTAATGCATTAATTCGGTAAAAATCATAGAAAATACTTCTGAAACTAATGCAAACTCCTTTAAACCAAAATTATCCCTTTCTTGTCATTCTGAACCCTCCAGAGCGATTTTCAATTTATTCAGAATCTTCAAAATGTCTCCAAAAGATGTGGAAATTGATTCGGACAGATTTATCCACCTTTGCCTCGATTTTCATGCAAACCCTCAAGGGTTTTTGATCAATAATCACCAAATTAATTTTTAAAAAGCCTTTTGAAGACATTTTTTAAAACTCTGGAGGAATAAAAAATTGTGTCTCAGACTCCAGAAAGGCTCGAAGTGGTGAGATTCGAATCCGGGGAGTTGGTTTCAGACAAGATACAGTCATTCGAGTAAATTTGACAAAGGTCCATGTAAACAAGAAATTTTTGAATTTTTAATTAATTTTTTTTTATCCCTGCTCATCTGAAAATTGGGTTGAATGTACGCAAATTCTTTAAAAAAGTGACGAACGAACCATATCTGGATTTTAAGCCACCAAAATTAATTTCTGGATAACTCAAAAATCACGCTGGAGGTTCCAAAATGACCAAAAATGATGAAAATCGGTTCATGTAGAATTAATATTAGTTTCATGACCAATTTTGATAATTTTTACTCAATAAATATACATTTTTTCAAGTGCAAATCGTCAAAAGTAATCAATTTCGACTTTTCCAAAATTCGTCAAAAATCGAGAAATCAATTAAGACAGCTAAAATTTTGGTTTCGAGGGCTTCAGATCATGATTTTTCCAAAAATTGTGGTCGTTTTTAAATTGGAGAAGGACACTAGAAATTCCTTTGTAAGGTTGATTCAATTTTTGACTTATTCCTGTGATTCTAAATTATTGACCCCCCCCCCCCACACAAAAATCAACGTAGGGTTATTTGATAGTGCTGCACGTTTTTGCCTTTTTTTTTCTTCAAAATTTAGAAGCTAAAATGTTCACTAAAAAGTTCATTCTTCCTCTCAATGTGAGTTTTTTGAAAAATCCATTTTTCAAGGATTGAAAGAAATGCTTTTTTAAAAAAATGATTAATTGGAATTTCACCCCATTTTTTTTGTAAACTTTTTGACAAGCACTCTGCTTACCTCTTCTCTAAAACCAAACCATTCAAAATTAATAGCTTGGATACAAAAATGTATCAATAAAAAGCTGTCTTTAAGAAAAAAATTACCTACCTATTGAAAAATTGAGGGGAAAAATGTCCAAAAAATTATTTCATACGTAAGGTTATTTTGAACATGCTATTTTCAAAGAAGTGCTAAAAATGTTCTAAAAAACATTTTTAAAAAATTAAAAAAAAAATTTTTAAAAAATTAAAAAAAAATTTTTTTTTAATGTTGGGCAATGCGAATTGCATCTTTCCAAAAATGCTTATCGAATACTTTTTTCAGTAGCTAGGTACCTCCAAAAAATCAGTTTTTTTCTCATTTTAAAATCATTCTTTATTTTATGAAAAACAAAAAAAAAATTGAAAATGAGACAAAATTTGTCAGCTTTTTTCCAACAGGTTTCAATTCAAAATTTGAGAACCCCCTTGCCCTCAACTAAACTACTTTAAATCCAAAACACATCTTGTCGGGTATCAATTCACATCTATTTTTAGCACCGAGCTCGAATCTGTGACTCATTTTTTGAAAACCCAATTCCCAAAATTTTACATTCCTTTAATATCAAACATCCAATTTACACCTAAATTGCATTCCAATGACTGTAACTTATGTATCGCGATGATAATTACCACTCGCCAGTACCAAATGGGAAAAGGAAATAAATCGAGTCGATATGGCAAATAAAAAAGTACGTATGTAATTGGAAAACGATGAATAGCTGCATCTGTATAGCCGAGAGAAATTGACAGTAGGTATTAAAAATGGAAAGTAAACGATTCTAAATTCACATACAAGTACGACATACGACCAATCTAATTCAAATTCAAAGAGAAACAAATACAAATGCAAAATAATTCGAAAAAATATAACGCTCTTTACTCGTCAAATTATTAAAAATTGTAAAAAAAATCACCACACGTCACAAACGAAAAAGAGAATCGAAAATCGCGAGGAAAAAAAATGATAAAAATCCATAGAGTTCAACGATACACTTACCTTAACACGTTGCTCGCGAACGAAAAACATAATGATACGAGTAACCGACAACCGAAGTACCTGTAATGTGATAGTATAAATGATAGTACTCATTATATAGTTGCAGGATGGAGGTGGAGATTATTCCTTTGTCGGTGCAACTCAGTGTGTTTTATCATCGAACTCGTACAAACATATTAAGAAGAAGAAGACGACGTCCGAGATGAAAACGAGAAGGAAAAAAAAAACACCAACGAAGATACTCGTATTATAAACACGACGCCAGCCGCGCTATTTCACGACATACTGTTGAGCACTTGTACACTCGTAATCTCCGTGATGCTTCCTTTGCATTTTTATGGAACGTGCATCTGACAAAATGTCGTGCTTTTTTTCGTAATAATAACAATAATAATAACAACAGGACTTACACCGGCGTCAGCGTAGTCGTCGTCGTCGGCGTTACCTTCGTATACATATAGGTACGATAACTTATTCGTACCAGCTTTAGGCTAGTTTCGTTGATTTGCCATCTCACTCGCACCGCCGATGCCGATGCCATGTCGCTCGGTATAATCGATATTAGCGCCTAAATCTCGTCATTTTCATGCTCGCTTTTCAGCAGGGGTAAATCAAAGGGGTGAGAGGATAGAGCGTTGCGTAGCATTTGCCCAACAAGAGGGAGCCCAAATTAACGTGGTGGGTTGTGTCGCAGTTGCATTCATGTACAGCTACGTAGGTACATACATTAGGTGCAAGGTTCAAGGTTGGGGAATGCATTTCGTCGCTGTTTGGTTCGAATTTCAACCCATCACCTTATTTGAGATACGAAGAAACCATGCTGAATACTTCATCAGGAGTTTAGGTACCTAGTATAGGATGTTGCAGAACTTCCAGCAAAAACATCTCGAGGTTCAAATTTTGGTGGCCAAAGATGAAGTGCTGGTGAGGGGGGGAGGGGGAGTGTTGAAGTACTTGGAGGTGCGTGATGAATTTGAAAGAGATGAGCAGTAGCTCTATGAGAACAAATTCATTTAAAACATGCTACGAATTTTCAAGTTACAGGATGAAAATGTATCATTTCTTCAGCCAAAGAGGGGGGGGGGGTGCTTTTTAGTGGATCTGGATACTAATAGAATATCAATAATATCATACATCTTGATTTCATTTAACATCACAAGTAAAAATTTGAAGTTCTAAACTTGATGTTTAGATTTTTGACAAATTATTAAAAATCCAAGTTTGGCCCTTCCCTTATGAAAGAAATCAAAATTTGACCAAAAATAACATACAAAACTGAAAGTTAATTTGTACCTAATTTTCCACCCCTCCCCCCGAATTGATTATAGATGATTTCAAATCGTTATGAAGCCTCCAGCTGATTTTTGGATTCTCCAATTTTTGAAAAAGGCTTTAAATATGGCGAAAATGAAATCCAGCAGCTTATAAACTCCCCTTTCCCGTCTTGGGGAACCTCTTAACAATTTGAGGAGATATTTTTGGAATTTTTTTGCATTTGTTTCCAAAATGTTCTCCGGTGATTATAAAAAAAAATGATTTGAACCGGCTAAAAGGATTTGGAAAATATGGTCTAAATCGATTGAAAAAGTCACAAAGTTACTAAATTCGAGTTTATAGATGCTGAATTTCACTTTCACCCTATTTACAGCATTATTTTCGAAAGCTGGAGAATCTACATAAAAATTCGCTGAAGGTTTCAGAATCGTTTAAAACCGTCATTAATCGACTGAGGAGGTCGAAAATAGCTAGGAAACTAACCCAATTTTGATTTTTCTCGTGAAAGGGGCCAAATTTAAATTTTGTAAAAATTATCCATTAATCGAAAAATGGATTTCAATGCAGTCCTTGAAGTTTTCTTTGCTGGCGTATTTTTGGGCCCTGTTTCAATTCCTCCTTGCTTAGTTCAAACTTATTTCGTGAGGACCTCTGAAATTTCTAGAGAAATTTGAGGACCCACTGGAGGCTCCAGAATGGTCCAAAACTAGTAGCTGTTGATGTGTGAATTTGAAGAAAAACAAAAGGCAAAGGCAAAAAAAACGCAACGTTCTGGGCAGCATTTTTTTTTGCTTGTTTTGGCAAAAAATCAGGGACTTCGTTGCAATTTTTGCAAAAAAATAAAGACCTTTTTAACAATTTTGAAAAAAATCAGACTTAGATGTTTTTTTTTAAAAAAAAAATGAGTTCAACACATTTAACAAAAAACAGACTTTTGAGAAAATTTTATCAAAAAATGAATTTTTCTAGCTATTTTGGCCTATATAACACTTTCTGATCATTTTTACAACAAATGGAGCCTTTTTAGCCAAATTATTTGAGGCAGGCCAGGCATTTATACCACATTTTTTGACCTAGAACCTGTTCTTTTTGATCAAATAAGCTCAAACTTGGGAAATAGGGGTTTCTCACAAGGTATATTTGACCCCTACAGTTGGAAGGGTCAAAGTTGAAAGTTACAGAAAGGACATTTATTTTGGAGAAACATAATTTGGCTCCAAATTTATGAAAATGGTCCAAATTCATACCATTGGTGAGCTTTGCCATTGTTAACAACATATCCAAATTTCAGATTCCTAGGTCATCCCCACCTCATTTAAGGTGGAAAAAACCTGATTTTGACCCTATTTTACCGGGTTTTTTCTTAAAATTGACCTAAGAAGCCTCTATGTCCAGCATACAATGGGATGGTGCCACTTGAGTGTCTTTTGCAGGTTCCAACCTTCCAACCCTATTTAATCCCTTTCCAGGATCATAAAAGAGAATTTTTGTTTTTTTTTTCACGTGTTATTCGACATTTAGGAAGCCTACAGCCCCTCCAAATTGACCTAGAGGGTCCAAATTTTCACTGTACATTGGGTGGATGTGCCTGAACTACTTTGTGCCGGTTTCAACCTTCCAACCCTATTTGACCCCTTCCCAGAGTCAAAAAAGTAGATTTTCTGGTTATTTTAACGTGTTATTCGATGTTTAGGAAACCCTACAGCCCCTCCAAATTGACCTAGAGGGTCCAAATTTTCACTGTACATTGGGAGGATGTACTCAAAGTGCCTTTTGTAGGTTTCAACCTTCCAACACTATTTGACCCTTTTCCAGGGTCGAAAAGTGGATTTTTGGTTATTTTCACAAGTTATATTCGACATTTAGGAAAGCCTACAGCCCCTCCAAATTGACCTAGAGGGTCCAAATTTTTACTGTACATTGGGAGGATGTACTCAAAGTGCCTTTTGTAGGTTTCAACCTTCCAACACTATTTGACCCTTTTCCAGGGTCGAAAAGTGGATTTTTGGTTATTTTCACAAGTTATATTCGACATTTAGGAAAGCCTACAGCCCCTCCAAATTGACCTAGAGGGTCCAAATTTTTACTGTACATTGGGAGGATGTGCCCAAAGTGTTTTATGCAGGTTTCAACCTTTCAACCCCATTTGACCCTTTTCCAGGGTCGAAAAGTGGATTTTTGGTTATTTTCACAAGTTATATTCGACATTTAGGAAAGCCTACAGCCCCTCCAAATTGACCTAGAGGGTCCAAATTTTTACTGTACATTGGGAGGATGTGCCCAAAGTGTTTTATGCAGGTTTCAACCTTTCAACCCCATTTGACCCTTTTCCAGGGTCGAAAAGTGGATTTTTGGTTATTTTATTCACATGTTATTCGACATTTAGGAAAGCCTACAGCCCCTCCAAATTGACCTAGAGGGTCCAAATTTTCACTGTACATTGGGAGGATGTACCCAAACTGCCTTTTGCAGTTTCAACCTTCCAACCTCAATTTGACCCCTCTTCAGGGTGAGAAAAGTAAAAAACCTACAAAGTTTCTGGTACAAAAATTTGGCTCTTACATAGCGGCAGACTGCTACGACTTTTTGTTCATGGGGGGGGGGGGGCAGAACTTTTTTTGGCAGTTTTAACACAAAACAGCACTCAATGATAATTTTGGCCAAAATAGTATTTTCTGACCATTTTGACAAAAAAATGGAGCCTTTTGTTCCTTTTTTAGGAGGGGGGACTTTTTTTGGCAGTTAACACAAAACAGTACCTTATGACAATTTTGGCCAAAAAATGGTACTTTCTTACCATTTTCACGAAAAAAAAAAAAAAAAAAAAAAACGAAAACAAATCAGAAAACTATACGCTATGAAAAAAAATGTTGGCAAAAATTGTAATTTTTTGGTAAAAAGTAAAAACAGAACTTCTGACAACTTGGAAAAAAATAGGGCCCTTTTTGTGACAATTTTTGCAAAAAAAAAAAAAATGAAATTTTTTTACAACTGTTGCAAAATTGGGACTGTATGACAACTTCGACGAGAAACTGGACCTTTTCCTGCAAATTTCAAAGAATCTCCGAATTTGGCAATATGGACTTTGAGGTCTAAATTTTGGTAAGTACCTAATAAAATAGGACTTTTATTCGGAAATTTTGAAACGAAAAGGACATTTCGAGGCAACCAAAGCAAAAATAAGTAGAGTACCTACCTTTTTAATGTTTTGGCAAAAAAAGATTTTATTTTTAAACAATTTTGACAAAAAATAGTAAATGTTGTGTTTTAGGGACAGATTTAGGAGAGGATTTCACAAAAGCATAGCTGAAAATGAAAAAATTCAAGTGAAAATTATTTTTAAGTACCTACCTAGGTAAATGTTTCGATCATTTTTTTTTCAAGTAAGTTTTTCAATTTTGAGCACTTATTACGCATTTTTTATTCTAGGAACAATCGCGTTGAATAGTATTTGAAATTTTGAACATAAAATTGAAGAAAATCAAATCCTATTGATTAAAGACTACCAGGGCGTTCGCGATCCTTCTATTTTTTTGTCCAATGTTACCCAAACAAGACAAAACTACCATTTACAATACACCCTGACTTTATCGGCATTTGACACTGGTACCATGTTACATCCTTGTGCTAAAATCACTCAAACGAAATGGAAGAAATTTGACTCTTAGGACGAAGGTTGATATTTTTTTGTACCTACCGTTTAAAGAGATATTATGACGTGAACATTGTCTCCGCTTCGGTGTTGATTACTTCACCATTTATTTGTCTCGTGAGTCTCCAGGTAGACTACCCATCTTGCTCTAGTTTTTACCCAAAACTGGCCTATAGTGTCGTTACCCCGCCGCCAAAGTAGGCCAGCTGATAATCATCGCTGTCCAGCACCCAAGACGGTTTTTTTACGAGTTGAAAAAAATCCTGAAACCGAATGCACGTTTTGTGTGCGATGATTAATTGAACCCATTAACACGTTTACAAATGACTATTTTTTATTCTACGTTGTAAATTATTTGCTTACGTATGTATTTTTTTCGTTTGCGAAATGTCAACCCGACAGCGACCACGACGAAGACAACACGATGGGTTTAATTGTACATAGGTATATACCTGGTACTCGAGATGAAACGACCAATACGATCACTTCTCTTATTCGTCGAGTGAATGGTGTCTTGATGAGTACCCACTCGACACTGGACCTAGTAGACGATCGTCACTCGTCTTATTGAATATTTTTCATTATGGTATCCGTTCAATTAATTAGCGCCCGTACAATGATACCAATGTGCCTGAGAGTTAATACAATTAAGTCGTATCAACTACATGTACGAATGGAGGAATGGAAACCTCAAACCATTCGACGAGGAGGAGCGAGGTGCAACTCGTTGACGGATGTTTAGATGCAGAATAGATAGCCATATAGTGGCCTCGGGTCAACTGCAGACTATATTGCGTGTAATGCTCGTCCGATGAAGATTTCCAATTGTACGTTATGTGTGCGATTTCACGCTGAAAGGTGTTCGAATAGGTATATGAGTAAGAGCGAAGAGCGTATGGCTTTGGCTTTTGATTCGAATGATGCCGTGTAGTTTGTTGGCTGGTTCGCTGAAATTTGAATTAATCATACATGATGTGTACCTACCATTGATTCGATGGATAGTTTGCTATGCTAATGAGATATTGTTATAGTTGGTTATTTTGTGGTATTCATTCTGAAATCAGGAAATTTCTTAAATGAAATGAGCTAAAAAGGGAACCATTCGAACTAGACCCGTCGAGTTGTCTGCTTCCAATTAAAATGGGATCACGATTTTTGGAAAGAGCATGGTCTAAAACCCCCATAACCAAGGTCGGATTTAACATATTCATGCCCCTAGGTAGTCGGAAATTTGCCACCCCCCCCAGCAAGACTTTATGGCAAAATTGTTGCAATTTCTGGGGAGAAAAAAAAACCAATTTTTGGCCAAAAGTGAAACTTTAACAGTTGTGTAGATAGTAAGTAAAAGGAGGAGCCTTTTTCAATTTTTTACGGAAAAAAAATCACAATTCACAGCCATTTTAATGAAACTCAAAAAATTTTGTCAATTTTTGAAGTGCAAAAATTTTTGATAATGAGTAAGTACAAATGAAAGAAGAAAAAAAAACATCAACGGTATTTTTCGGGAATTATTGGCAATTTTGTAAAATACACAACGAGAATTTAGTCAAAAAACAAGACTTTGAAAACTTCAGCAAAAATCTCAGTACTCAACTACTTATACTGTGGGAAAACCTTCAAATTTCTGTCAAACAAGCGAGACTTTTGGAAAAAAAGGGCTATCTTCTGCCATTTTTCTAAAAAGCGTAAATTTTTGACAATTTTTCGAAGATATCAAATTTTATTTGAAGCTTTTTGCAAACTAAAAATTTTAACCATATTTCTGAAAAGCAAAAATTTTTGTTAATTTTTGGACAAGCGAGAATTTTTGACGATTTTTGGTACTAGGCCATACTCGACACTTTTCAAAATGCGGGATTTTTTGGGCACAATTGGCAAAATAGTGATACATTTCACAAATTCTGTCAAATAAGAGAAGCAATTAAGTAATTTTCCGAAAACGAAGGTAAGACGACTTTCTAGTAGCAAAAAAGCAAAAAAAAAAATTATGAAAAAACAAGGTTTTGAAAATTTTAACTAAAAGAGAAGACTTTTTGCGATAGGTGATTTTTGGTGAATCATTCGCGAACAAATCGATTCATTTACCTAATTTTTGGTGGATCATTCACGAACGAATTACATAATTTTTGGTGAATCATTCGCGAACGAATTGAATAATTTTTGGTGAATCATTCGCGAACGAATCGATTCATTTGCTTAATTTTTGGTGAATCATTTGCGAATGAATTACATAATTTTTGGTGAATCATTCGCGAACGAATTGAATAATTTTTGGTGAATCATTCGCGAACGAATCGATTCATTTACCTAATTTTTGGTGGATCATTCACGAACGAATTACATAATTTTTGGTGAATCATTCGCGAACGAATCGATTCATTTGCTTAATTTTTGGTGAATCATTTGCGAATGAATTGAATAATTTTGGTGAATCATTCGCGAACGAATTGAATAATTTTTGGTGAATCATTCGCGAACGAATTGATTTGTTCAAGTGAATCGTTCGTAAATGAATCGATTCACTTACTGAATTTTTGGCGGATCATTTATGAACAAAGTAAATAATTTTTGGTGAATCATTCACGAATGAATTGATTCGTGCAAGTGAATCGTTCGCGAACCAATCGATTCATTTACCTAATTTTTGGTGGATCATTCACGAACAAATTACATAATTTTTGGTGAATCATCCGCGAACGAATCGATTCATTTGCTCAATTTTTGGTGAATCATTTGAGAACGAATTGATTTGGTCAAGTGAATCGTTCGCGAACGAGTCGATTCATTTACCTACCTAATTTTTGGTGAATCATTTGCAAACGAATTGAATAATTTTTGGTGAATCATTCGCGAACGAATTGATTTGTTCAAATGAATCGTTCGTAAATGAATCGATTCATTCACTGAAATTTTGGTGGATCATTATTTACGAACGAATTAAATCATTTTTGGTGAATCATTCGCGAACGAATTAATACATTCATGTGAATCGTTCGTGAACGAATTAATTCGTTCAAATGATTGATTTGCGAACGAATTGATTTGTTCAAGTGAATCGTTCGCGAACGAATCGATTCATTTACATTATTTTTGGCGAATCATTTGCGAACGAATTGAATAGTTTTTTGGTGAATCATTCGCGAACAAATTGATTTGTTCAAGTGAATCGTTCGTAAATGAATTGATTCATTTACTGAATTTTTGGTGGATCATTATTTACGAACGAATTAAATAATTTTTGGTGAATCATTCGCGAACGAATTAATACATTCATGTGAATCGTTCGTGAACGAATTAATTCGTTCAAATGAATGATTTGCGAACGAATTGATTTGTTCAAGTGAATCGTTCGCGAACGAATCGATTCATTTACATATTTTTGGCGAATCATTTGCGAACGAATTGAATTGTTTAAGTGAATCGTTCGCGAACGATTCGATTCATATATCGAATTGTTTGGCGAATCATTCACGAACGAATTGAATAATTTTTGATGAATCATTTGCAAACGAATTGAATAATTTTTTGATGAATCATTCGCGAACGAATTGATTTGTTCAAGAGAATCGTTCGCGAACGAATCGATTCATTTACCTAATTTTTGGTGAATCATTTGCGAACGAACCGATTCATTTACATAATTTTTGGTGAATCATTTGCGAACGGATTGATTTGTTCAAGAGAATCGTTCGCGAACGAATCGATTCATTTATCTAATTGTTGGTGAATCATTTGCGAACGAATCGATTCATTTATCAAATTTTTTGCGAATCATTTACAAACAAAATAAATAATTTTTGGTGAATCGTTCGCGTACGAATCGATTCATTTACTTAATTTTTGGTGAATCATTCACGAGCGAATTGAATAATATGTAATTGATTTTTTAAAATGATATTTTTTGTTATGATTTATGTTAGAAAAGCGAGAATTTTTGCAATTTTTTGTGTCAATAAAAAAATTGAGACTTTCGTGTAATTCTTGGCAACAAAGCAATTTTCTTTTTTTTGGTAATTTTTTACAAAAAAAAAACAGGCAATTTTTAGCAAGAAACGAGATTTTTAGCAAATTTTACAAAATGCGAGATTTTTTACTATTTTTGAGCGAGACCGAGACTTTGACAACTTCAGTAGAGCAGACCGTTGGGAAAAAATAAAACATCGAGTACTTGCGCAAATTGCTCGCTAGTCAATTTCCAATTCTTGAGGTCAGGTGGTCAAGTAAAAATATGTGCCTGAACTGGGCGAATATTTGCACGTCGCTATCTTTCCATAAATACGGCCCTGTCCATAACTAATATTTTAGCTGCGCAAATTGATTTTTCTTTGTGACGAATTTTTGAAAATTTAAAATACGAGTAGACTATTTTTGGCGAATTTGTATAGGTCCTACTTTATTTAGAAAAACTTTTTTTTCCACCAAAATTGTCTTCAAAATACTTTTTTTTGTCAAATATGTTGGACTCATTTCTCAAAGAATTCATCAGTCTGATTTTTTTGTCAAAATGGTCAGAGTTTTTATTATTTGTATTATTTTTTTTGCCTAAATTGCTACAAGTGCATACAAAGTCCCTGCTTTTCTACTAAAAACATGCAAAAATAAGTATGGAGTATTTTTTTGCTAGGTAATTTCACAAAATTACCCAAAGTCGCCAACTGCAATCACCTTCGAGCCATCTTACTGTAAACTTATTTTACGTTTAGCCGTAGGTACCTCCTACTTGATATATACTAGTGTAAGAAGATTATGAGCGATGAGATTCTTCGGGACAAGGTATCATCATTGAATAAAAATGAAACCTTCAAAGGTCATCAGGCCACGGGCAACGAAAGGATTCACGAGCTGCCTCGAATGTACGGCAGCTCTGATGTAGCCATCGCAGATACACAAAAAGCCATCGTACCAGCTGATCCATCATCATCGTCAGCAAATTCCAGCAACGAATCACGTCGACAAAACTTGACTAAAAATATGAAATTTCTGGATGACGATAACAACAACAATAATAACATGGCTGCAGATGATGACCCGTCAACATACATGAGTCGTTTGAACAAACCAAAGACATACGATTATCCGACACTTCCACTCAAGTATGATTTTCAAAATCTGGGCACAGCTTTGCCTTTGGTTCTGATGCCGACAGCTACGGTTGCTGCTCCAGCTCCAGTTAATCCGATTCCTCCTCCACCATCGAATTATTATACGATCAACGATCCTAACAACTGGCGACCAAATTATAACGTAGGTGAGACGTATCCGACTCAGGTGCCCAATTCTGACTACTTTGTCTCTAATCCAGACTACTCGGTGGCTGATGATTACTACTACCCGATCATATGCGGTATGAGAAACGATCAACAACCAGCTATGAATCGTTGGGCAATGAATCCTTACATGGATACTTCGAATCTAGGATATGCTCCTCCTGCTCCGGCTCCGACTCCTTCGCCTCAACCTTGGGTTGTGCCCTACAATAATGGCAACTATTACACCAGCCTGCAGCCTCAAAACTTCTACGCGAATGTGGCACCCGGAGTTCCACCAGGTATACCGCCTCAATTCATCTGCAAACGAGACTGCACCCCAACTACTCGTTTTCCAACAACACGCTGCACCAGGAGGCCTGGATCACCTCAACCAGTCATCGCTTGGGAGAATAACAACACCTGCTGTTGCGAGTTATGCGGTATTGCCTGCAGGGGTGCATTCAATCAAGGCAAAGGACCCAGATATGGTCCCTGCAAGCCACCTCCTTTGCCTATGCCTAACAACCGTAATGCCCTATACTGCCATGGTCGTCGACGTAAACGCGAGTACTATCTGAGTGCACCCAAGGCTAGGCAACGTCTGCAACGTGAATCTGACCGATGCCGGATCACCACTACTACCACACCTAAGCCCAGAGCCTGGCCTACCAACTATCCGATCAAGTACAAACTGCAGAAATCCATCGATGCTACAAATCCGTATATTCAGACTCACGATACTGGTATTCCTGGCGCTAATCAGGTTAGCAATGTACCGATGAGTCCGGCAGCCCATCAGCAGCTCGATAAAATACTCATATTCGAGAACCAGCATCCAAACCTGCGTCAACATGTATCAACGAGTGATAAAATTCAGGTCGTAAATGAAAATAAACCCGTTAAGCTGAGGACTAGAAAAGTGCCTGAAACGGCCTCGTCAAAGCTGAGAAAGAAGCATAATGAAACACGTATGCAGGAGTTACAGGAAACGCTGGAAATTGCACTGGAAAGAATGAATCAAGAAATGAATCAGTGAAAATCAACTCGTCATTTTACCTGATCCTTTTTGTGCAGCCTCGATTGTCTCTCTTTATTCGCATTCTTTTACCTGTTTATTTTTTTTTTCATTTTTTTTTTTTTTACTCTGAAAAAAGCATCTTATTATACTAGTATATAATGGTTCGGTTACTCGCAAAACAAATGGTATCGGATTGTTTTCCTTCATCTGCCTTTGGAAAATTACATTTTTATACCTAATTGAATTGAGAAATAATTGCACAATAAAATCCGAATAAATTCAATTCAACATTTTAAAAAGGAACAGTCTTGCTTTCCTGACTTTTGTCCTGCTTTTTGCTCTAGTGTTCTGCTGTCCTATTTTTATCTCGTTTTTCTGTTAAAATCGCCGAGAAAGTTCTGCTTTTTTGCCAAAAATGTCCAAGAAGCAGGACTTTTGTTGTCATTGCTTGAAAAATTCCATTATTTTTAAACAGAAAAACATTTCTGAATAAGTGAAATTTCCAAAAAGTTCTTATTTTTTCTCAAGTTTTTATGGCATTAAGAAGAGTTTAAAGTTGTTAAAATCATCATTTTTTTCACGATTTTCGTTTCGTATTACGTAGCAGCGTTCGCGTAACACTAACTAATAGAAAATTTTGAATCTACGAAGTTATTTAAGAGAAGTACTTACTTACTTTTGTACCATTCTCAGTGTGAGTTATAGTGGAAAAATCCATCTTTTCCATAGTTCGTTTCCAAGTCGCTGAAATTGTTAAGGAAGGGCCTGTTATAGGCACCCTGAGCAATCTAAATGCATATGTTTAAATTGGGTTGCAGATACGAAGAACTAAAGGATCAAAGTTACAAACCACCAATTTTGGACTTACAAGGGAAGTATTGCAAACGACACGAAAAATTTTGAACGGGACAAAGGGGAATCATACGAGGATACCAAAAAATCCCACCAACTGAAATCTGAGATGCTGACGAAATTCACTTTTGGGTCATTCCATGTCAACTCAACCAACGTTTTTGTGTCATGTCCTTCGATTTCGCTCAAATTTTTTTTACAATATCTACCCACCCAGTAAGTAAGAAAGCCGCAATCAGTTTGGTCCCAGCCCCCTCAGGGGGCGGGTGGGGGCTTCCATTATTTTCACATTGCCTCGAGGTACTCAACTTCAGCAGCCCATTCCTCCAAAACTATGATACTTTGATCAAAACTGATTTCACAGTTCGAAAGGGCATTGAATTTTAAACTTTTTAAGTATTTTGAAATTTTCAAAAGTTGAAAGTTGAACTTTCAATTTAAAAGTTCAAATTTCAAAATGGCGTTGTAAGTGGGAGCTATCATTTAAAATTTTGATAAAATTTCCATATATGTACATTTTGATACTTGTTCGAAATATTTAGGTCTCGAGATGGCACTCGTTAACGGAGGGGGAGCACCCCCACCCCCAATTTTGGGTGAAACTTTCAAAAGGAAATATGGGGCATGTGATGTATCGAATTGTATGTTTTCGGCGACGCTGAACACGAATATGACGTCAGATTTTTGATTGGACCCCATCCACGGCCCCTGGTACCTCCCCAAAGGAGGTAAAAATTCAAAAAAGTGTTTTGTTCGTACGACACATGAAATAGTATGTTTTTACTTTTTTGTAACGCTGAATACGAATATGGCCTTAGTTTTTCCAACTGACCTCACCCATGGCCCCCAGCACCTCCCCAAAGGGGTAAAAGTGAAAAAAATGGTTTGATTCGTGTGACACATGGAATAGTATGTTTTTGGTGACGCTGGACACGAATATGGCGTCAGATTTTTGATTGGACCCCATCCACGGCCCCAACAATTTTTTTGGACTTTTACCTAATGTGGGAGGTCTTGGGGGCCATGGGTGAAGTCAATTTAAAAAACGATGGATATATTCGTGTTCAGCGATATCGAAAACATACTATTTCATGTGTCACACGAATCAAACCATTTTTTTGACTTTACCCCCCCCCCTTGGGGAGGTGCTGGGGGCCGTGGATGGGGTCCAATCAAAATCTGACGTCATATTCGTATTCAGCGTTACAAAAAACATACTATTTCATGTGTCGCATGAGCAAAACACTTTTTTGAATTTGTACCCCCTTTGGGGAGGTACCGGGGGCCGTGGATGGGGTCCAATCAAAAATCTGACGTCATATTCGTGTTCAGCGTCGCCGAAAACATACAATTCGATATATCACATGACCCAGATTTTCTTTTGAAAGTTTCACCCCCACCCGCCCCCTGAGGGGGCTGGGACCGAACTGATTGCGGCTTTCTTACTTACTGGGTGGGTAGATATTGTAAAACAAATTTGAGCGAAATCGAGAGACATGACTTTCAAAATCGCCTTTTTTTGGTTGAGTTGACATGGAATGACCCTTTTCGAATTTTGGCGAATTTTCAAAACGAAATTTGTTCAAATTGACAGAAAATTGTTACATTCAGTTTGTATCATATCTACGACCTCTCGAGTCGATAAGTGATGATTCGAACTGTTTTGGAGCCTATAATTATGGATTTCCGGAATCTCCATGGTATCGAAAAAATGTTGTAAATTGGGTGAAAATGGAATCCAGCACCTATAAACCTTGAATTTATCATATTCGTAAACTTTTATTGAATTTGGTCACATATATATTTTTTTAAATTATGGCAATTCAAATCCAAAATATTCGAATTGATTTTTTTTTCTAAAAAGTGCAGCAGAAAATTTTGGATTTAACAAGCATTAAAAATTTGAAAAAAAAAAAATACTCATCTGTTTACCTGAATTTATTGTAAGGGTCACACAGATGGTAAATCCGAGTTTATATGTAGATGCTGAATTTCATTTTTACCAGCTATTTACAGCAATACTGGAGAATGCAAAAATTCGCTGGAGGCTCCAGAACGGTTCGAAACCGTCATCAATCCACTTGACTGGTCCAGAAATAGAGTATAACCAAATTTCAGCTTATTTCGTTCTCGTGTTTGAATTTTTTTTTTCGAAAAAATCACTGCAGAAAATTTTAAACTGGAAGTGGCACAAAAAATTGTTGATAATGTGTACAGAAATCGATCGAAAGGGTGAAAACTGGAGAATTCGAAATTCCGCTGAAGACTCCAGAACGATTGGAAACCACCATCAACCGACTTGACAGGTCGAAAATTGGGTACAAACCAAATTTCAGCTTTTTTCGTCCATGTGTTCGCAAATTCCGATTTTTAATTTTTTTTTTTTTTTAATAATATCACTGGAGAAAATTTGGAATTTGAACCGGCACAGAAAAATAATTTGATAATATGTGCCCAAATGCCCAAATCAATCGAAAGTGTGGCAAAGATGGTAAATAATCCGAGTTTATAAGTGTTAAATTTCAATTCCTATTTTACAGAGTTTTTTTTTTTTTTTGAAAACTGGAAAATTCAAAAATTTGTCGGAGGCTCTAAAACACTGCGAAACTGGCACCAATCGACTCTGTCTCTGGAGGTGGAAAATCGGGTATGAATCAAATTTCACTTTTACACACACCCAAGAAGATTCAGCATAAAACAGCTCGTGACTTTGTCAGTGTGTCCCTTCAGTTTTTAGGGTCGGCAACTCAACTTACACATACGTACTGTAGTTTGCATTACGGTGTGTAATAATAGGAAACATATTTTCTTCATTTGATAAGTTTTAAAACTCTGCCCCGTCACTTCCTCCTTGACAAATGAGTTGCAAATTTCTTGGGAATTTCAAATACTTATTCCAAGATCTTGAGCTCAGAATAACTATTGGGATTTTGGAAAAAGTTGTAGGGTGACAAGCTATCGAAATAACGTTAAAAGTTTGCTAGGAATACAAAAATTTCAACAATAATAGGTACCTACCTATTTTAAAAGCTTTTTTGAAGACTTTTGAGCTTTATAAAAAGGGAAAATGTTAATTCAGCTGTTGTCATTTTGCAAAAATTTGAATTTCATTCTCTTTTGATTTGTTTTCTCGTCCTCTTGGTTCCCTGTGATTTTTTCGAGTCGGTACCAACAGTTCTAATTATTCTAAGAGAAATTCAATCAATAAATTTCGCGACTTCTCGTGAGAGAAGTTAAACGAATCAACCTCAATATTTGGGTACGAAATAAATTTGAGTGGTCACTCATTTTAGAAACTGAAGATTTTTTCCACAGATTGCATTGATTTCCAAAACCAAATTTACACATGCAAACGTAAACAAAAGCCAAATTGATATCTATTCTGCTGAAAAATTTCATCAGCTGACAATTTTTTTGATTTCTTATTTCAATATTTTCATATGATGCGCAGAGGAAATGTTTAATGCTCCAAAACGCCAAATTTTATCTCTTTTTTCAACAATTTTGACAGCTCACAAGGACAAATTTTTACACCTCACCAAAATTGGAATAAAAAGGGTTAAAATAACGCTGGGATTTTCGATTTTGATCGAATATCATTTTGGAATTCCAGAAAAACCGATTTGAATTTTCGGTCTTATCGTTTACTTACTTCGAACTTTTTTTGGAATTTGTTTTTTTTTATACCTATACCTTTTGGAATTTTTCAATTTTTACTCACTTACATTGAAATGAAAAACATCCATGTCAATTTCTCCTTCAAGTGCAAAAATGAAATTTCAACTAATTTTCAAAATCGTTGCTCTTTACCTACCTACCTGTACCTGCGTACTTGTAAAAAAAAATTATTTCGTTCAAACCAGAAATTTTTTAAAATTCAGAACCAAACAAAAATATTTTCAATAATCAAGAATTTTCAAAAAAATCTAATTAGACAGTTGATAATTTTTTTAAAATTGAAATTCCAAAATAAAATTTGATCAAAATTGAAAACTCAGACTTTTTTACCCTCTTTTATTCCAATTTTGTGGTCAGGTATGAAAAAAAAATTCTAGAAGCTATCGAAGTTGCTGAAAAATTTAATTGAAATTTGATGTTTTGGAGAATTAAATTTCTCTCTTGTAGGTCTCATGAGAAAAATTGAAAAAAACAGAAAAATTTCATCTAAAAATATTTCACAGCAAATTTCTATTAACTTTGCTTTTTTCATTTATTTTATTTAAAGAGCCATTTAAAGCAACTGAAGAGTGATATTCCAAAACTCGCTTTGTCCATTTTCACAACTTTTCAGGAGAGAGGAAAAACAGTTTCCCTTTAAACGGGTAAATTGGCTTTTTAGGCGAGTTTAGCACTTTATTTGGGTGGATTTACGATGTAGGAGTGTAGGTATACATTTCATCCACTAAAATACTGCTGAAAAAAATTTCAATAAAAATGGACAAAGCACGTCAGGAACATTATTTTTTTTTAATTTTTAGTGAATTGGCTATTTAGGTGAGTTTAACACCTCATTTTGGTAGGTTGATGATGTAGGAATATGAGTTAATACTTCATCTATTAGGTACCACTGAAAACCCAACTTTGATAAAAATGGACAAAGCGAGTTTTGGAATATCACTCTTCAACTTAGTTTTGTTTCTGACCGAATCTGTAAATTTGACTTTGGAAACCAATATTATACTCGAATATAATCATAAAGGTAATCTTATGGAGAAAATTGAAGAAATCTTCAATTTTAAGGTAGGTAGTTTTTAAAATGAGTGATCAACCAAATTAATTTTTTTCCTAACATGAGAATCTGACTACTCAGTCCGACTTCTCTCATGAAAACTCTTGAAATTTATCATTCAAATTTCTCTCAGGTGGTGAAGGGTTAAAACCTGAAACAGTGATAAAACAATTGCTAATTGGGTAACATTGAAATAACAAAACTAACAAGTAGGTATATTTAAATAATTTAAATTTTACAGCTTACATATCACTATGATTTACAAAATAAATACACGATTTATCATACCCTATGTTAAAATTCAAGCTGAATTGTTTTTAGAGAAATGAACCTTGAGTAGGTGTACCAGGTACTCATGAATGTGTTGACTGAGGAATGGATTGTGATATATGAATTTGAATTGAAATGAAATTGACAGCCAATGCGTATGTTAGATAGCAAAATGAATAAGCATTACCTATGTACATACAAATTACAGTTATGAACTATAGCCTAGGTACTATATTTGGGTTGTTGAATGTACAGAACTACAGGACTGCTTGCCTGGCATAAATATTGGTAGGCTATATTTTTTACTTTACATCTTCACTGGTTGACATAAAAGATGAAGATGACAATTCTCCTATTTTATAGACACTGTTGCTAGGTTAGTAAATTAAAAATGTACCTAGCCCTATCAAATTGGTAGGTACTTATTTACAGTCGAAATCGTTTGTAATAAATAATTACCTTTCTAGATACATGTAAACTAAAACTAATGAAAGTGACAAAGAAAAATACGGAGGATAAAAAATGGCAGGAGATACGCAGCATTGGCTCCAAAGAATAAGTATAGTTACAAAACCAATGAAAAAAGAACTCATGTTAATCACCACCATAAGCCATGCCATGCCACACCACATCGATGTGTGTTACAGTTCAGTGCAAGAATGATAGCGAACTCAAAATGAAAGCGACAGTTGATTCAAACACATTTCAATATAGGTATACTTAATCAAACCCCAGCAACGTTTCAATTGATTTGTTCAATCATACTGGAATGTTTTTCTCAAAGTTTCCCAAAGGTAATAATTCCTATTAGGAGCAACGGGATTAGGCTGCATATTATTGGTAAAATTTCTAGTATTGTAATTGGATTTAGACATGACAGGACTAGTACTTCGTGAGCTTTGTCGAAATTCACTGCTTTGAAATTGGTTACGGTAAAGCTCCCGGTGGCATTTCATTCTAGATTTAGCCTGGCGTATTTTACAAGATAATAACAGCGCAAAGAAGCCCAAAACAGCCAATGCCAGTATAGCTCCGCTGATTATGATGGCTGATTTCACAGCCAATGGTAATTTTTTACGTTCGACTTGATGATGTTGCTGCTGATGATGATTGTGATGCTGTCTACTAGCACCATTAAGGAGCAAATTCTCATCAAACGGTTTACGAAGCAGACCACCAGTATGATTGTTATGATTTCTCAGCTGCAATGATATTTGCTCATCAGCGCTATCAATATTGTGGTAGGAAAACAGCGATGGTGGTGAATTTGTTGTACTAGTGTATGAAATTATGATTTCTTTGCTGGAGCCAGCGAATGGCTTCACAAAGGCTTGATTGATAACAGGTGATGGATATGGTTTGCGAATTGAGGATGTAGGTGTTTGCTCATTTTTGGCTGATTCAAATTTAGATTTGGAAGCAGCAATGTTGTCCTGGTAATGTTTGGCTTCTCTGCTAACATAAGGTGATGTACCACTGACTATGGTACTAGTGCTGGTAGAATCTGATTTTTCAGTTGTAACTGATGCAGGTGAAGATGATGATGGTACTGTGGTGCTGGGCTTGGTGGAGGAGGATTTGGTGGAATTTTCATGAGAGTAAGTCACAGATGTTGTTTCTGATGAAAACTTGACTGTTTGTGGATATGTTAGCCCATTTGGTAATCGTGTTGTACTGATTTTTCTGGATGCTGATGACTCGGTATTTTCGGTGTTTTCTGTTTTTTCAGAATCATCTGCCTCAGCTTTATGAACATAGGCAGCGCCGGTTTTGAGTAAGTTATCAGCTACTGTTTGATTGCAAGGCACGTAGATGATGGCTAGACGATCATCATTGGATGACAAGAATGCAGACACGTTTGAATTAGCTACACCAAGACCTGCCTTGGGCAGAACATGCTGTTTTAGTGTCTTATGTGAAATTATGGGGAATGGGAAATTCACAGTCCCACTTGGTAAGTCATCTTCAGCCTCATCAGAATCATTGTCAGCGTTTACAGTTTTATTAATGTCGTGTGACTCTTTGTTTTCATTAACTTTGACTAGCTTGAACTTGGACGTGGTTGTTGTGGATTCTGTGTTTGGATGGTAGTGGTCATCGTGTGATTCTGGAGCATGATTGCTCTTAACAACTGTCAAAACATTGGAAGATGAAGTCGAAATTACTGAATAAGTCTGCGATTTTTCTGTGACAATTGTTTCATCATCATCTTCATCGCTATCATGATTTGCAGTATCAGGTTTGGGTGTTGTTGAAGGCAATGCAGTGGATCTGAGTTTGGCATTTCGAAGTATGGCTGAAGTCAGCGGAAGTCTGCGAGGTTTGAATAATTCTTTTCTATTCTGAACTAATTTTGAGTGTTGGTCTGGTTTCAGACTAACCACAACGTTCTCCTCAATGTGACCATGATGTTGGTTTTGTGACACAGAATTTTGTATGTCATTGGAAGGGTTGTCTGGAGCATCTTTGATTTCATTTTCATGTTGTGTCTTCTGTGCGGTGGCTGGACGCTTTCGCCTTTTCAATGAATTGTCTACGTCTTCTTGAATGGCAACAGCTGCAGCTTTTTTCAGTGTTTGCAAATCGTCATCTTTTGAAGGAGGCAAAGAAGTCGTTGGTGGCAATGATGATGATGAAGATGGCTGTACTTTATTGCGATTCACGGTTGTTGTTGGTTTTGGCAAATCTGGTTTCTTTGATGTGGTGGTGATGATTGTGGGGTGTGTGGTAGTAGTAGTTGTGACAGCTATGGTGATTGGTTTGTGGTTGTTGATGACTGAATTTTGGGGATGTGGACTTTGAACAGGCTTGTCTGCATTGTGTTGTGGGTTTATCCACGATTCATCGCCATTATCTAAAGATGGGTAGTCTTCAATTGGTCTTTTGAACGGTCTTCGTCGTCGTTTTGTTACTCTTCTAGGAGGGTAACTGTTGTTGGGTCCATCGCCATAGACTGCCGCTTCTGGTTCTGGTGGTACCAAAGCATCTGGATTTTCTTCAACGGCACCATCGCGATACTTGAAAGGTTTCCTTCGTATTTCATCTTGAGGTAGAGTATAGTATGCGTCGAGGCTGTCAGGTGGCTTTTCGGGTGCAATTGGGGCTGCAGACGAGGCCGAGACTGGTGGCGCTTCTGTGATGGGCTTTGGTCGCTTTCGACGTCGACGACGACGACGTCTTCGAACACGTTGAACATTTTCGACGCCATAACCATCAACGGCGCTGCCGCCTTCACCTAAGCCAGCGCCTGCTGAGTCGGGCATATCTGGTAGTACGTGTGTTTCGATCAGCTCGGAAGGTGATGATGCGGCATCTTCTTCTTCCATGTCGTCTTGATCGTTTTCTAAACTCTCATGGTATAAAGGAACCTGTAAACGAAACGTAAGTGTGATTATTTTGCCTAATTCATGTTGGAAAATAATGTATTTGTACCCAGGTTCAACTTCGGGGAATATGGAGGGTGAATAATTTTTTTGTGCTTCTTAACATTTGAAAAGAAATCGAGAAAAATCGCCAAAAATTTAGAAAATGTTTTCCAAGCTCATAGAAATTTATGATACTTAATGGTTGAAGAATAGGCAACACAGTATTTCGAAATTCTCCCCCAGTTTCAAGAATGGTATAGCTCGAAGTTTTGACAAATTATAAGAGGAAAAAAATACTTGCATATTTTCTAATCATGAATTGACTCAGAAATGAACGAATAATTTTCAACTGGTCAATAAGAACCCCAAAGCTGGTTTTGGATTTTGACAAGAACGACCAACGGCCTAGGTCAAGGGAGAATTTCAAATAAATATTTCCTGGATGATTTTCAAGTCGAAATGAAGGTTTTCAACTGAAATTCGTCAAATTCCTACAACATTTTTTTTTTTCAATCAAAAATACTAATTTTTAAAAAAAAAACAACTCATCTTTCTGAATACATTTTTGAAAACTTTAGTCTCCTATTAATAAAACAATTGTGATGGGTCCGTTTTCACTTAGCATTTGCTTTTTTGCACAAGTATTAGGTAAACTCCGTAAAAAAAGTATTTTTGTTTGCAATTTTGTCGGAAAAGCAAGTATTTTGGCAGTTTTTTGTACCTAATTTAAAAACGAGATTCTTGGACAACTTTTGAAAATGTTTGGTAAAAGAGCAAACGTTTATAATCTTGCTAAAAAATGAAAATTTCTGTCTATTTTTGTCAATTATAGACAGAAAAATGGTACCTACAATTTTTTTTTGGAAAACGCGATTTTTTGGGCAGGCTGTTGTTGAGTTTGCAACTATTTTTTGGAAAACGTGATTTTCTGGGCAGGTTGTTGTTGAGTTTGCAACTTTTTTTTGGAAAACGCGATTTGTTGGACTGGTTGTTGTTGAGTTTCCAACTTTTGCCTGTGAAATGTTTTGTTTTTTATGTGTTTTTGTCTTTTTCAAAAATGTCTGCCGTATTCAGATATTCTGGTCGAGAATCCTTTTTTGCCTTTTGGCGTTACTTTGACTCTACATCTCTGTCTTTAGGAGACGGATTGTCTAAAAATTTGCAATCCTAAAAGCCTGGATCAAAGGCAATGGTTGGACTCGAAAATTTTGTAAAATCTTGAAATGATCTACCGGAATCATTTTATGACTAAATTCTAAGATACTTAAGACAAGCAACCTACTTGCCCAAAAGTCATCTCAATTTTTTCAAAAAATTTCAAATCCTTTTAAAAAAATTGTAAAAAAATTCCTACCAAATTTCTACCTATTGTTGGCAAAATTGGTCTCGTAACGTTAACGGTAACGACATTTATCGATAACTTTTAAGTTTTTTATTTTAAAAATAAATTTCGGTTTCGCGAGTATAAAATTCTGTTAGAGCGTAATGAGATATTGTTGGTTACGAGTTATGTGAATTTTATCCTCTTTCGTAAAATCGCGTAAACTGTTGGCTATCGTTTATTTAAGTAAGTTATAAGTTAAATTCGTTATGTACGTTTCTGCGACGCGTTAATATTGATTTAATCTTCGTGTTGTAAAGTTGTCGAGCGTTTTGCTCAAGTCTATTTTGTTTTGGTTCATTGATCGTTAGGTCAATGACCGAGTAAAATAAATATTTTATTTTATGGTAATGTTTTTGTTCGTCGAATTTAAAGAAGAAATTCAATATTCGAGTAGTCTGGAGAGATCGTTCATTAGTTTGTTCGATTCTCCGTACACCTATAAATGCCAAAAATTCACAAACATTTTCATTTTGTAGCAAAATTATAACTCTCGCTCTTTTATCAAAAATTTTCAAAAGTTACCGAAAAATATTGTTTTTTATTTTTTAAAAAAACTTCAAAAAGACTTGCTTTAATTTTCTTGCCAAATTCCTAAAAATTGCTGCTATTTGGTCAAGTTGCCAAGCTCTTGATTTTTGGCGAAAATTTTTGCTTTTAAGCAAACTTTCTGTAGTCTCGCCTTTTCTCAAAAAGCAGCCAAAAGTTTCGTTTTTTTGATAGAAATTGTCAAAAAATATCATTTTATTCGTCAGTAATCCCCAAAAAGTTCAGTCTAGCGTTCTCTAACAAAAAGTATCGCTTTAGCAAAAATAATTGACAAAAATTCTCCATTTTTAGCCAAATTGTTAAAAATTGTCGTCCTTTGCAAAAAAAATCTCAAAAGTCACACTTTTTTCCAAAAATTAGGTAGGTATCAAAAATTCTATGTCTTTTGCTAAAATTGTAAAAGTCTAAATTTTAAACATTTTTCTTTTTTTCAGAAATTGCAAAAATTCTCACTTAGGTAGTTGCCAAATGCTCGTATTGCTCAAAAGTTTCGCTTTTTCGCAAGACGATTTCGAAATAGTTCAACTTTTAAAATTACAAACCAAAACATTAATTCAATTTGTATATCCTTCCTGTTTTTTTTTTTTTTTTTTTTTTTTTTTGCATATTGAAGTAAACGTTTTGATCTTGTTTTTTGGGCGGGGGGGATGATTGTGTACGAGCCCTGTCCTCTCTTCCAGGACAGTACTGTAGAGAGCCAATATGGACCCAAGGTCAATGAGGTTTTTTGAGAGAGGGAGGAGGGAAGGTGTTCGACTGAAAATTTGTCGTCAATTGATGTTATAATTATTATTCATAGGTATGACTTATAGAAATTTTCATTTTCTGTTTTGGGGTTTTGGAGGTTCAAATGTGAATTTTTTTAAATTTTAAAACAAGAAACAAATTGGCTTGAGCGAAGCAAAGATGAAAGGTTTTGAAAATTTGATTTTGAGAGGCCTAAACATGATCTTTTTTTAGGCAATTAATTTTGAAAGAAAGAGGACAGGCCCGAGCGAAACTAGGGGGAATAGATGTTTTTTCATGCAAGGAGTTCATTTTTTGGCGTTTAAACTTTTAGAATTTAAATATTTTTTTTTGTTTGGGATGTTAATTTTGAAAAATAAAATAATACAGGCCCAAATGAAGGCAAAAAAGCTCTTGAAAAATAGTGTTTTGAGAGGCATAAAAATTATAGGTACTTTTAATGCGAAAAGTTTTTTTTTTCACTTGAAAACTTTACAAGCTGAATGATACTTTTTTTTAGAAATTTTAATCTAGAAAAATTAAAAAAAAAAACAAGTCCGAGCTATGGTGATAGGGCAAAAGCTTTCGAAAATTTGTGTTTTGAGAAGTAAAAAAACAGGGGTTTTTTCATCACAAGGCTTTTCTTTTGCCGGGCCGGCCGGTCCCTCCAGAAAGTGCGGGCCCACTGCAAATTGCTCCCTTTTGAACCCCTCCTCTCGGGAGCCCTGTTCCAGGTTTTTAAAAAAAGTAAATTCTTAGTTTATTTTTTCGTATTGTTTTCCATCTTCAAAACTGCCCCTGCCTTTTAGTTTAACTTACTGTTCTTACGAATGATGAGAAAAAACTCGCTCTCTGGCTATAGATGGGTAGGTATATTACTAATAAATAATAATTTATAGGTTTGCTCACTCACCATTGGCTGTTTGATGACCATTGGCTTGGTATTCGTGGCTTGCAGATTGATCTGCTCGGCTATCGATGTGGCTGTCGCATACTGAACAAGTACCAGTGCAACCAGCAGGAGCGAGTTACGCATTTTCATTGTACCTGAAACCAAAAAAAAAAAAAAGAAAAAAATATTTAAAATGTCGCAGAAACAGAGATGATTTTTGGAGGATCTTGGTCAAATGTTACTGGAACTAGGCAGTTAGGTGTTGCTTTAGGTATCTAATTCAAATTCAAATGAGTTCTCTTAAAGTAGAATAATGTGGTCATCTGCCATTTGACCAAAATTGGCCAATTGGCCATGCTCTGCATCTCAACGTTCAGCTATAGTTACGCTATCTGCTCAAGTTCATTCGCATAATGTTTGCAATGTTGTACCTAGACCTACCTATAGTAATTAGAATAACTATGGTCGTTAGGTATCTGACGTTTATTATTTTTTACTTGAAAGGTGGCACATTTATATGTATATGTATACCTCATAGGCAAGGCAAGGCAAGGCACCAAGTTCAGCAACTCCCATAATTTGATAAAATTTCGATCGTACATAAATATTGCTGTTCAAAGGAGCTGACCTGACGGGCTGACGCCAAGAAAAAATGAACTAAAGATACATATTTGATTTGGTGATGAGATGAAGAAGGCAATTGTGCGTATGTTAATATTTGACATAGCACGCAGAGCAGTTATTATGTTGCCGTCGCATCTCGTTCTCGTCACTTTCACTCGTTTGTACGCACCGATAATTCTCACCAACCGGTACCTTTACCTAGGAAACCCACCTTTCCACTATTTCTACGAGTACATAAGATGCAGAACAGATACATTTATACATACATTTCCATATACCCAACACCTTTAACTAGATAAATAATATAATAGTTGATGGAGAAAAGATAGCGTGCGGCGTGGCGTCTAATTAACGTGCTCTGCGTGGCTTATGCGAGTATGGCTGAGTTATGAACATCTATATCTATGGTGTGTTTTTAGTCGTTATTCGCTTGATTGAGGTAGGCGTAGAGGTGTGACCAGCCACGTGCCATCGTAGGTATATTTTGCGTGAAGCGTGATGCTGCCAAGACCAAGATGCGATGGGATCCTCTGTGATGCCTATCGTGTTCTGTAGGCGTGTGAATTTCTTTAATTATAAGAAGAAAGATGTGCCACGCGACCAATATTGGTTGCTAACGAGGGCTCTCACGAGTTGGAAATAACATTTTTTTGAAAATCTAAAATTGCCAATTTTTGCAACAAATTCTTCTAAAATTGACCCCTTGAGTGACATATCGTTTTAAATGTTCTTGAGAACGATCAGTATGAATATCGACTCATTTTTTTGATTGGACCCCTCCAGCGCCCCCTGTCCTCTCAAATTCTCTGAAAATTGAGAAAATTGAGTGACATTATGCTTTATTAGGTTTTCAGGCGTGCTGAATACGAATATCAACTCATTTTTTTGATTCGATCCCTGCAGTGCCACCCCCTCCCTTTTTGCCTCCTCAAATGCCATTAACATTTTTGTCGTAGAATGCTTTGTTTTTGTGGAAATAGGTAGGTAAAAACTTGAGATATAAATTTAGATAGGTAGCCTGATATTAGTGATATTTCTCGAGTTAAAAAACTTTCACGAAATTTTCTCAGCTTTGGTCGAAAAATTTTTGGGATTTCTAAAAAACACGAAAATAGTGCCCCTTTGCCCTTTTTGTGACCTATAACACGAGATGATTATTTTCGGTCTCAAGTTTGAAATTATTCGAAAGTTACACTTTTGATAGAAAGAAATATACATTACTCGTACGTGAAATTCTAAAATAAAATTCAAATTCAGCCGATTTAAATGCACACACGTCTGTAAATTATGGTCTTGATAGGTCATGATAAACATAATTAATTGTTTCTCGTCGCTGGTTATGTTCAATTAGTATATTCGCATTAATGAGTGTGAAGTACGTGTGATAATACTCGTTCGTAGTGATAAGAAACAGCTGCTAAGTAAGTATACTGTAGTCAAGGTAGTAGGTATTCGCGACCAGTGTAAATCAAGGTCAATGCCGTGACGTTCAGTGGGTAGGCAAACCACTTGAAAGTTGAAATAACGAGCAGTTTTCATATCTGCCGAAATAGCTCAGTTGGGAGAGCGTTAGACTGAAGATCTAAAGGTCCCTGGTTCGATCCCGGGTTTCGGCATAAAATTTTTATTTTTTTTAATTCGATTTTTTGCTTTATATTGACGTCCAATAATAATGCGTGTCGAATTTACTCCTCTAATAATTGTTTTTCATTGTAGTTTTTAAGTATTAGTTTTTATTTCATCAGTTATCCTAACTTATAGCTCTCTATATACTTTTTCCGTATAACTAGTACAGCTTAGGTATAGGTACTTGAAAAATAGTTCCGCATCCGCTATTATTACGAGTATTTAGTTTGAAAATACAGTACCTATCTAATAATAGGCCTATTCGTTCGTTTCATTATAAGTATCAAGCTGTGATTTATGTATTATGTACATTAATTATTTATTCGTTTATTTATACTTACGTAAGTGTTGAAATAAGTCTAACAGTATGTTTTTATTTATGTTATTTTTTTAGCATGTTTTTGGGATGTTTTATGTAGGTATTCAGACAAATGTTGTTGGAATTTCGTCTGTTTTTAGTGAATTGTAACGGTAAGTAATTTTGGAGACATTTTTGAAGGTACAGAATTTTCAGATTAGAACCATCAAAAAATTCAAATTCTGCTGTGGGAGCTAAACTCAAAACTGGCAGCTAAAATTTCAATGGTGTGGTACTTGGCAGGGTTGTCAGTGTAGAATAAAAAATGCAAAATAGATACTAATTAATATGTCAAGTGAAAATGAATTTTTATTCTGTGTAGAATAAATAGGTAGGTAGAATAAATTTTAAAAAATGTAAAAATGTTCAGATTTGCTGAATAACACTAGGCAACGCCAAATTTGTGTTCGAGTTGAAAATGGGCTTCATCGATACTTTAGACCCTAAAACAAAAAACAGAGTGGAGTTTTTCAATTTGAGTTGTTTTTGTGGTCAATAGAGAGATGATCAAAGTTTCAAAAATGGCCGTTTGTGCCCTACTTCAAGAGTTTACAGCTTCATATCATCAGTATTGTTTTGCGAAAAAAACCAAGGTCATTTTCGGATTCTACGTACTTTTTTAAGTAAACTACTTTCCCAGATTTTTGATTTTTGAAGTTTCAAGCGCATAAGGAAGATTTTCATTTGCATAATATTTTCAAAACCTCAGAGCGCGCGACGCTGGCGTTACTCCACGACGTAACCGTGGCGCGGAACTGTGTCCACCCGAAGTTCAAATTGTATTTTTCGTATTTAGAAAAATTAGTCTTATGCGCTTGAAACTTCGAAAATCAAAAATCGGGGAAAGTAGTTTGCTTAAAAAGTGCGCAGAATCCGAAAATGAACTTGGTTTTGTTCGCAAAACAATACGGATGTCGCTACGAACTCTTGAAGTAGGGCAAGAACGGCCATTTCCGCAACTTTATTGACAGTCTCTCCTGATCACAAAAACAACTATTCAAAAAACTCACACTGTTTTTTGTTTTAGGGTCTAAACCATCGATTAAGCCCATTTTGAACACAAACACCGAAACAAAGTTTAAAATAGTTGCCTAGTGTTAGTGTAATTGAGCTTACCAAGCTTTTGGATGGTTAAATAATTATGTTTTTACCATTAATCCATTATAATGATAAAATCCTTCAAAAATGCTCAAAAAAGTTGGATTCTCCATTTACCCCAAACAAACTAGACGCTCATTATCATGTTCTAGTTGAAAATTAAAATATTTGAAATGAATTCAATTTCACTCCATTTTGATATGTCACCTGACACTTTCTCAATAGGTACCTCAAAATCATGACTCAATTTCGAGCTCAAAATTTTCCAGAAATGTTCAAAATATTCAAATCCCTCAAATAATTTCTACCCATTTCGGTAGGTTGAATCGCATGACTTTTTTTCAATTATTATCTAAAAATAATGACTGCATTTTGAGCTCAAAATTCTCCAGAAATGTTCAAAACGTATTTTTATTAAATTAAAAATGAGGCCACTTATAGAATCAAAAGTCTACCTACTTCTCCATTTTCGGACATTTTGAGAAAAACGCAAAAACCGCCCTGGCATTCATCGTAACATAAAATACCGAGTTAATACTCGAATATTTTTGTACCAACATGACAATAGTGACCCACATGTTTGTTTTACCCTACGCGTTGCCGTAAGAGTTCCTGAGTCCGTTCAAGTTTGGAGAAGTAAAGTTTTGACTCCAACCTTACACTTTGCACATCTTTGTAGGGTACTTACTTCATCAAAAAAATTTCTAGTAATATGGTGCTAAAAGTTGAAGAAAGCTTGGAAATTTTGAGAAATTAAAATAATACTGCATTTTTAGACCATTCATTTGGAAATTGAAATAGGTAATTTTCCTTTTTTTTTTTCAAAGTAAAAAAAATTAATAAAAATGAAAGGTGTTTTTTGGGGGAAGGGTCCTCACTTGATGAATTTATTCAATTTCAAGTCTAATTTCAAGTCATAACACTAGTCCTTCATTCGATTTCCGCCAGGTTCGTTTCAAAACTTGACTTCTCCATTAGAAAAGTACACTTTTGATTCTATAACCCCTAACTTTACATGCTGTTTTACCATACTTCCTGGCACAAAATTCAAATTTTGTCATTTTCATCGGATGCGGCACATGTTGTAGTATACCAAACCATGCTTAACTCATTTTCGAAAAAAAGTGGAGAAGTAGACTTTTGATTCTAGTGGCCTCAAATATGTATTCAAATTCATCACATAATTTCCACCCATTTCGATTAGTTGGATTGCATGACTTTTTTTTTAATCATCTCAAAATCATGACTCTATTTTGAGCTCGAAATTCTACAGAAATGCTAAAAAAATACATTTGTTGAAAAATTGAAATTTCTCGTGAAATTTTAATGCATTTTGATAGGTTGCAAGGTCACTTTGTTCATTTCTCATGCATTCAAGTTTCAATTTCAAGCACCAAAAATAAAATTCGATGAACTTTGGCCTTTAGGTCAATTTTGTCAGAAACATTGACTTGGTTTTGAGCAAATTTACATTACTCGTATTAGTATTGTAAGCTGTAGATTGTAAGAATTATCACGTTTCTTATCAGCCGTGTACTTATTTAATTATGTAGCATTGTAGCATGGCATCTTTTTCAAGAATTCCGAAACTCGTGATTTAATTTCGGGCTCAGAATTTTTCAAAAAGACTCAACATTTTTTTTGTTTGTAATACTCGTAGGTAAGTTATTACGTATTTGAATTTATTGTAAAATGTTTACTTATTTTCAAAGTTTGCATGACACTCTTTCAGAAATACCAAAAACCACAACTCAATTTTGGGGATCATCGGCACAAAATCTTTCAAAAATTCTCAAAAAAAAAAATGTGATAGAAGTTGTTGATTTTTTTCATCAAATTTCGAGCATTTTGATAGGTCACATTACAGGACTTTCAATAACATCGAAAATCATGGCCATGGCATATATGTATTTCATTCTTCATAAATGCTCTGCAAAAACATTTCCATCGAAATATTTGAATTTTTCACAAAATTTTAACCTATTTTGAAAGGTCACAAGGCCATTTTTGAATAATTCTGCAGCATTTCATTTTTACTCAAAATTGCGAACTTTTAAAAATCCAAATTTGGCTGAAAAATGCAGGTACATAATTAAAATTTTACCATAGTGACCGAGACAGCTGAAATTTGCTTTGTACCCAATTTTCAATCTTACAAGTCGATTATAGATGATTTCAAACCGTTCTGGAGCCTCCAGCGAATTTTTGGATTCTTCAGTTTTGAAAAAAATGCTATAAATAAGGTGAATATAGTACTTACGTAAAATCAAGCACTTTATAAACTCGGATTTCCCATCTTTCTGAACTTCATAATCGATTTAAGGACATATTTTCAGAATCTTTTTGTACTGGTTCAAATCCAAAATTTTCTCCAGTGATTATTGAAAAAAAATATATTTGAAACGAAACAAAAGGATTTTAAAAATAGGGTCCATATCGATTGAAAGGGTGTCACAAAAGTGGTAAGTCCAAGTTTACCATGTAAATGCTGAATTTCTTTCTCACGCAATTTACAGCATTTTTTTTTTAAACTGGAGAATTTAAAAATCTGTTGAAGGTTTTAGAACTTTTTAAACCCGTCATAAATAGACTGAGGAGGTCAATTATATACGTAAGAAACCAATTAATTGTCACCTTTTTATGTCAATTCGATTTGTTCACGAGGAAGGAACTAAATTTGAATCTTTGAAAATTCCTCAAAAATCAAAAAGGAATTTTAGCACTTGAAATTTTTACTGGCTGTTGTATTTTTGGGGTCCGTCCTCTTTCAATTCCTTTTTGTTTGATTGAAGTTGATAAAATTCACATGGTTCACTTCGCTCAAAAAAATTTACATTTCTCGAAAAAAGTTTGAAATCTTATTTAAAATAGCTTTTTTGATTTTTTAATTTTTCAAAAATTCTCCAAGAATCCAGAAATTTCATTTTAGGATTCAAAGTTTCGGATGTAGGCCGTAGGGGGTTTTACTTTTTAAGAAAATCTAAAAAAAATTTAAAACATATTTTAAGAAAACAAAATTTAAAAATATTAAACCAAAAAGAAAAACTGCAGAATTTATTGATATTACCACAGAACTGCCACTGACGACCTTCACTATAGCATCCTCCAGTTGGAAGGAAACCAAGCTGGATCGAAAACCGACAAAGCATGCTCTGACCCCCCCCCCCTTCAAATTTGAATACTCCAATTCATTTTTGAATTTTTGATGAATTTCTTAAAGTTGAAAAAATTGAAAAAAATTCCATTTTATGGCGATTTTTTATGAACTATTGCGAATAAATGGTTCATTTCAAGTTAGCTTCCTCCCTCTCCCCCTCTCCCTTCAACCACATTGATAAAATGTCAATTTTGGGACGTTCGTATGACTTCAGTCAGACTTTGGCTGGTATTTATTGTGCATCTTTTCGATCATTCAAGTCATGTGTAACGAAATTCTAGGAGATGAGCTAGTTATTAAAAAGTAAATTTTTGAGCCAACATGTAAATTACAGGAAAAAATGCCACCATTTTCAAAATCCATTTGTACCGGCTCAAATCCAAAAATTTTTCTAGTGATGATTTTTGAAAAAATATCCGCAAAGAGCTCCATCAGAACAGTTTGAAACCATCACCAATCAACTCGTGAGGTCAAAAATAGGGTAGGAACCAAATTTCAGCTTTCTAGGTCGGTTTGGTAAAATTTTGATTTTTTTTACATTTTTGGAGCCAAATTTGAATTTTGAAAAATTTTTCAAAAATTGGAAAATGAATTTCAGTACTTGAAATTTTGGCGGTGGCGTACGAGTATGTTTTGCTTCTTCTTCGATTCTCATTTGTCCTTTCCAAAAAATATTGCACCAATTGAAATAGGGAGGTAGGTAGGCACCTACTTCACTTTTAAGCATTATTCTCAAAAATCTAATGGAGTGTTTTTTGCTATAGTTGATCTATAGGCACACTATCTATTTCTATGAACCTCTACTCGTACCTTGCCTGCATTGGTAAAATATAAGTACCTAAATCACAGTTGTACATATATGTATGAATAAGTTCCTAGATGTGCCCTATACGACGACACGACTGTAATAATGTTGTTCTATAAGTCGAAACTACTTTTACTATTTTTTTATTATTATTATTCACATTTAGTCGGTTGATTGACGATGACTGTATGGTATGGTACAGTAACGGTACCTCTAATACCTATACAGCTGTTGCACTGTGTGTTATTCGCGTGCTTTTTTTCCGTCTACCATATTATCTTTCTAGATAAAATATAAGTATTTGGAGGTACCCTATCCGCTTAAGCATCCGCGAGGCGCTCATTGATGATACTATCTTGTGTAAATTCGAGTCGAGCTCCAGACCGTTACCATTAACCTCTTTAATAAGTCGATTTATTTGATTTGATTTACTCGTATACTGCAGTCATAGTCGTAGTCGTATTTAGCTAACTCTATTATAGTTAATGATGCTGCGACTATAAGATCGAGATACGAGTAGTTAGCTGTAGAAAGCTTGTTGTGTACTCGTATCTCGTAATGCTCGCACCAATGAGTTGAGCATTATGTCCGTCGCGGTCGTTTGCAACTTGTCGATGAGATTTTATTGCAAGAAAAAGCAGCCTGGCAACTACACAGCGGACCCGACCCATCATCTCGTGTTTTATTGACTTTATAGCAGGTGATGGTCTGGATTGCCCCTGCTCGTCATACCATTCTCTCAAGTCTCACAACTGTCATCTTATGGGCACCTTTAGCGGATATTTTAATTTAGTGTTTTTTTCGCGAAAATAATATACGGTTTCTGCTATAAAATAGAGCTGAAATTAGACCAATTGCCACTGCTATGCCGGATTACTAACTTAATCGCCTAGTTTTAATGTGCATTCTTCGAATACAGTCGTGATCGCACTTTATGTACCTATGCGATCGATCTATTTATTGATCCAGGTCTAGATGCTTTTATTAGCTGGTCTCGGTAACCGTCGCTTCTAAAATTGGTACCTAGTTACATGTGTTTTTTTAACGACCCTTGTTAATGTTTTTGTTTTTTTTTGAGTTTTTATTTTTCTAGGTACTCAACTACTTATTGATAATATTTGCGGCGAGTGAAAGTCTTGGCTCGAGGCTACTAGAAAAATGCGCAAACAGATATCGTTCGAGCAATTTTTTGTATGTAAATCTAGATATTTATGTATTATTTATGTATTATGAAGTGGGTATAGGTAAACATGCCTGTTACCATTTATTTTTCTCGTCGTGAGAGTGTTTTCCGGCCGAAAAACCCTGTCGTCGGGTCATAATCGTAATCGACGATCGTCTTTGCCGGATCCGACGTGTGCGGTATGCCTAACTTGTGTCTACTCCACTCAAACGATGCGATAGATATGTGAAACGTAGGATTGACCGGTTGCTCGAACTTTCGCTTTTTACGATGAGTCAGCGCCGGGTACATACGAATCAACTCTGATGAGATGAGATAACTCGCCATGCTATAACAATGGGAATAATTGCACCCCCTCCCCCAACGATTCTCTGGGACAACCTTTTTCTTAAAGGAGACATCCTGAGAAATATTTTAAAGCCTACTTGTCCCAAAAAAATTCCTAATTACAAAATGGTGGCCATTTTGATTGACAGGTCAGGTGAATAAATCTCAGATTTTGCTTTCCAACACAGGGCTCACACGAAATTTTTCAAAGTGGACCAAGCTAGATCAATAGAGAAGGCAAAAATTGGTCACCAGCCAAAATTACAAGTGCTTAAGTGCATTTTTAGATTTTTGGAATTTATAAAAATACTCAAGTCAAAAATTGGGAAAAAAACAAAATTTTATACCAAATCACCTAGAAATCTGAAATTTGATATACACCCTATTTTTTGATCCTACAAATCGATTGGAAACGGTTTTAAACCGTTTTGAGCAGTTTTGGAATGGCCAGCAACAATTTGAAAATTTTTTGGAGCCTCTAGTAGATTCTTGAAACTAGAAATTTTTACAAAATTTCATTAAATGCAGTTTAAGAAGCTCTTATTTTCTCTGTATTCCGCTAGAGGCTCCAGAACTGCTCAAAACAGGTTTAAACAGTTTCAATTTTTTTCTCTTGTATTCGAGGAACTTCATCCCCTCGTCGTCAATTGTCTGGTCCAGTTTGTCTGTGTCGAAGTCACCGTATAATCAACACTTGAAAAGATTCCTATCATTTTGTACCTCACCGCATTCGCATATATGTAGATCGTCATCAGAAAAGTGCCATCTGTATAGGTTGGATTTTGAGTGTGTTGTTCCACTTCTCAATCTATTCAGCATTTTCCAGATGTTGTATTTCACCCAGTTGGGTGAAAATCTGCCCTTCTGCCAATTAAAACACCTTAAAGAGCAGTTTAATTGGCGTTTTATACTTGAACGCCGATTCACTGGCGTAATTTGAAGCGACTTTTCCAGTTGTTACATTATCTGCATCCCAGAAAAAAATTTCTGCTGAAAAACACTACAAGAATATTTTGTAGCGTATTTTTGTCGCGTAAGGCCACTATGCTTTTAAATTAAGTGGTGTATTTCTGCACGTTGAAAGAAACCAGCAACAAAATATGCTATGAGAATGTTGTGTAGCATATTTATTCGTGTACTCGCTGAAAAACGCGAGTAAATGTGGTATCTTAGTACGCATGTGTTTTAGCTTAGTATATAAATATTTATTCACTTGATATCATATCTGCCCTGATGGTTAGGGTATGAGAGTCCTCGCTCTCTGATCCGGACACCTGAGTTTGATGCCTGGCTGAGCCAAAAAAAATTTCATGAACTAACAGCAACAGCAGATTTTTATGTGTAGGGGCAGAAAAACCACATTCACGCTGATTAATGGGCAGATATGTATAGGCGTAAAGTGCCGGAATTCCTGCCCACTTTTTTATGTCGCTTAAGGACAGATTTTCACTCAACTGGGCAGTTGGCTGCTCTGTGGCAATGATTTGCTCATATTATTGCTTCTTGGTGCTGTATTCCAGATTTGACAGTGCTCAACTTTGGCAGGAACGCTTAATTCATTTACTGTACTCAGGAAACTGTGTCTGGATTTTAGTCTGCTCTCTGGTAATTTGTTGTAGCCATACATGGAGTGTAGGTAGTTGTGTGTTGCTTTAGTTTTTTCTGCTCTGGCAGCCATCTCCCTTCCTTTCCTTTGGTGGTGCAATCCCTGAGAGATAGTGATGGGATATTGATATTGTCAAAATATCGAAAGTCTCATATTGATATATAGTAGATATCAGAAATGTCTAACATTCATAAAAAGACCATAAAACAGCTGACTTTTCATGAAAAGAGAAACTAAATCAACTCTAAGCTGTTTCTATTCCTTATTCTTTGCTTTTTCAGTATCTAGCTACCTATTTGGCGCTTTTAAACAGGGCTGTTCACCAATATAAGTACTGAAATGCCAATACCGGCAATGCCAGCAAATTTTGAAAAAATTTACAAATACCATTTTACCAATACCGATTTTTAGACAGATGAAGTACTGATTTACAAAATACCAATAGCAAAATAATTTTTGATGATATATTTGAAGGGCTAATTGTGAAAGTCGCCTTAGTCAGCAGTGATTTTTGTACAAATCAATGAAAACATTGTTGTCCTGCTTCAGTGATAATGTAAAAACTTCATGGTCAAGTGTATTAAAAAAACATCTTCAACTATCCCAGAATGCACTACAATAGGTACTCATTTTTCCCTTTAAAATTGATGAAATATGGAAAAAAAAGTTTAAAGTTGTGTGAACAAAAAAATTACTAAGGCGACTTTCACAACTAGCCCTTCATTTATATTTTGGTATTGGTATTTTGTGGTATTTTGAATTTTTTGATTGATTATAAAATTATAAATAAAAAATAACTAATAAATTACTCATATTGAAAAACTTGTAAGTGATAATGATGAACCTTAAACTCCCAAATCAAGGTGTTTAAATAAAAAAAGTGTAATTTAGAAAAAAAATTAGAAAAATTTCTTCAATTTTGGCCTAAAAACACACTTTTTATTCGGTATTATATTGGTACAATACCAATACCAGATACCAAAAAAAAATTTCATAAAATACCAAAATACCAATACTAAAATAACATCTGTATTGAAAATACCGAAATACCAATACCATCTTGGGTACTGAATGCTAAATACCAATAATGGGTACCAATACCGTTTATGTTTATTGGTGAACAGCCCTGCTTTTAAAAGTAATGATGACATTGATGATGCAATGTCAACATTTCGCCGCATCCTACTGATATGGCCCATGGCTACCATTAACAGCTGTAATAATCAATATTTTACCCTAGTATAGACTGGAAATGCTCAAAAAGAACAAAAAAACACCTCTCACAATTCATTTACTGAATTTTTGCGTAACTTTCAACAATTTTCTGATCCATATTAACAAAAATTATGTGTACAACATGCTGAAATGCATGGTTTTTTGCATATCACACGCATGCGTGAATTTGGACTTGTTCAAAAAATTGCATGCTTAAAAGTAAACTAAAAGTACGTATGTACAAAAAGTGCGGAAATTTAGCAGAAAAATTGCTCATAAATCACAGGCAATACTATCTACCAATTAATTGTGAATTTTAAGACATTCCAATGGATAATTTTTTCAAAAAATTGAAAAACTTCCACAGCGTGCTGGATTGATTCCTGGTTACTGCGTTGTGCGGCCGCTTAACTCACTCAGCCACCTCGCAGCCTATCGGCTATCAGATTAGATGTTATTTTTGCATAAATGTTATCAATTTTTGGACTTGGAAAAATGTTTACTCAGTGGTTGCATTTTAGAAAATACTTGGTTGCTTGATTGCTTCTATTTAGCATGCAAAAATGCACATTTTTAACGCAATAATGCACGCTTTTGCACCTGTCCAAAATCACGCATTGTTACGCATGCTATGCTTTTAAGCATAATTTTGTCAATAGGGATACATCATTATTGGATTTTTCATATCGATAAATATCGACACACTCACATACCTTCGTCGTCGTTGTGGTTCCATATCCTTTACGGGACATTGGAAATCACATCAAGTGGTACCCTAACGGGGTGAGGCGAATGCCTATATGCCACTGCGATTATTCTAGGGAATTGACATTTTTTGAGCTAACACAGTAGTTTCTACGCTATCTACAAAGTAGCTCATACATCGCTAGACGGGTTTTTACAACCCTGAGTTCAGTAATCACTGCTACCTATAGGTGCTCAACCAGTTACAGCTTCTTGATACCGGCAACAGATTGCGTACATACGTGTAATAGATGTTAAATGCACTACAATGTATGCATAACACGTTAACGCCTATATTGATAATATCCCACCACTGCTGGGAGACAATGCAGAGCTGTGAGTGGAACTAGAGTCAGTCTGAGGCACCCTTTCACCAATGGACAGGCTTCATTGATGGATACATCTACTTCTTTTAGCATGCGCTAATCATCCTCATACTGGGCATGCATATTCTGCGACTGAATAACTTGGTGCTAGCGTTAATGTATAATTATGCAGAACCTGTGGTTTAGCACCCCATCTGCTGCCTACCAGCTTTCAGATCAGGTTTGTTCTTGCCACCACTTTCATTAATCAATTTGGCGGTTAGAAAATAGGATATCTCTCTTTCAGATTTCTATGTCAATTTGGTAAAATTTTTATTTTTTTCTCATTTTTGGCCTTAATTTGATTTTCAAAAATTCACCAAAATTGAAAAATAGGTACGCTTGAGCGCTTGAAATTTTACTGGTGATGAATTTTTGCATGCTTATTCAATTTGACTTTATCCAGTTCAAATAATTTAGTGCGAGTCCTTCGTTGGAAAGAAAAATCTGTGATTTCGGCTGACCAGTCAATCAAAATGGTCGCCATTTTGTTAGTAGGACCAATTTCTTTTGGCAACTTGGCTTTAAAATGTTCCTCAGGATGTCCCCTTTAAGAAAAAGGTTGTACCAGTGAATCAGTGGGGGAGGGGTGCAATTATTCCCATTGTTATAGCATTCCGAACTCAGCAGGACTCATTTCTTGACAATTTTAATGCAAAAAAAAAAAAAACACAAGAGCAAAAGTAAAGCAGAAAAGTCGATTGATGTCTGGTTCAATTTGTCGAAAGTTCAATGGGCATATGGAATATTTACCTATGCACCTACAAATATTATAAATATATATTTTCAATTTTTGTATGTAATTTCTTGAACTGAAAAGTTAAAAATCCGTATGGCTTGGATGACTTTCAAAAACAAAATTTACATCATATTTTGCTTCGATTCAATAACCTTAGAAGGCCTGAATGAGCGGAAGGTTTGTGCACGTCATTTTACACCTCGGAGTGACTTCATGGGCGCTACGAGTTTAACCAGTTGATGTTATTTGGTGGTACGTCACTCGTCGCATAAGAATTCGCTATTCCGACCATTTTCATTAGATAGGTATATTCTTTTTCTTTCATTCTTTCTCTCGGTATTTCAAACAATTTCACATTAAGTACTTTCAAGCGTTGTAAGGATAATTTTTGGCATACCTAAGGTACTAGTACATGCAAGTAAATCTAAAGGTAGGTAGAGGTATACAATGTTCCGAATACACTGTAGGTGTATTCTTAATTCGTATCGCCATTACTGCGACTTACGGTACATGGAATGGAGCACCGTGATAATCTCTACTCGTACTTGAGAATTATTTAGAACAAAGGTAACACATCGTCTCGCCAACTAAATTATCAATCAACGAACAAAAGAGCGAACGAGGCGGCGCAATAAGAAATTCGTCGATTGTTTCCGCGTGTTACGTTGCACGCAGCATTACATATTGTTCGATGCGAAGAAATTTCATTAATTCCTCCTCTTCTATATATACCTATACCTAATACCTTTTTTTTTAAATCTATTATTCTCTGATTTTTTTGCATTTTCTTGCTAATTGGCCGATATGCGACAATGCAGGCAGAAATAGATAGGTAGGTAGATATACTTCAGTCTTGTCGTATACATAATTATTATACCTAGGGTATTTATGCCGAGTGACATTTTGTATGCGCACGTGTGCCTAATTAAAAATGACTGTCCAAAATAGACACGTTGCATTTTTTTGGAGACTGATCGTCATTGGTTAATTTCCCGGGCAATCCGATCCAACCAGGATTGAAAATCCGAGGGCTTGAACATAAGTTATTGTTCGCAGCAGGTGACAAAGACAAACTTGTACAAAATGTACCTTATATACTTACATATTAAGATGGGCGGGTGTCTCGTGCGACGATTAGTAAGTAAAAGTGAAAAGACCAGTCTCCACACGTACAATATTGTAGAAAGGCTCAAATATCGACTTTACACCTAAAATTGAAGCACATTATAGTCACACACACGACGGATTTCAGTAGCCCCAGACACGCGAATGCCAACAACTTCACGTAGGCTACAAATAGGTATACATATCTAACAGTGTTATACCCAGAGCAATAAGAAGAAGATACCAACAGTACACACAATGCTGGTAATTGGTGAAATGTTGGAAAACGAAAATGAAAACGAAAAGTACACAGACATACCTACACGCGAATGCAAACAAAAGAATGAATGCGTTTACCCATAAGTAAAACCGCTATACTGCTACCGCAACCGCAATCGCGAAAACTTGTCGATTGTAATACGTGTAGAGTGTAGAGTATTCCGCCACACATGAATAATAACTACCTAGTAGGTAGGTAATAGGTGCATGTACATGTAAATAGAATAGAATAGATATAAATATCTACAATATTATGTAGGTATAGGTCTACTCGTAAGTAGCGAAATGTTCCGTTAGTTTGGCTGACGCCACCACCCGCACCGCGAGCTCCTGCTGCATAGGTTGTGTTCAATTACTTCAGAATACGTTCGTAGGTACTCGGTAATAAACAAAGATTACAGCAACGGCGCGGCGGCGCTGCCCAGCATGGGAAAATGAAAATGAGATTGGCATGGGAATCGTATATCAAAACGTAGTGTCGGGCCGTCCGACCATTCCGTCCGCTCTGTGCTCTCATTGTGAATGAGTGGCCTATCAGGTGGTAATGTTTGTCTCTTTTATAAGTTTGTTTGCAATAAGCATGTATTAAAAGTAAAAGGGTGGATCGCGTAAAAACTAGACAGCTAAGCAAAGCTTAGCTGCAAAGTGTGCGTAGCTAGCTGCCTTTTCTACAGCTATAACCGTTATTACATCTAGGTAGTGCATAAGTGAATCAACCATGTCACAGTGATGAGAATTTTTGAAACTCTCACTGCTTCAAAATAATAATTGTTTTTCAGTGTTTTCATATTTTCCAAATTACAATAGGTATTTCAGAATAATTTATAAGCTTGTATTGCTTCTAAATTAAGAAATTTCTAGTTGTTTTTCATAGTTTGCATTGTTTTAAAATTTACAAAATTTCAAATCGATTTTCCGAATTCCCCATCGCTACAATTTCATAAAGTTTTCAATAAATTTTCAGAATTTTGCATTGCTGCTGAATTAGGAAATTTGCAATCAATCTTTAGAATTCACATTGCCTCTAAATAGTCAAATTTTGAATAATTTTTCAGAATTCTTATTGTCTTTAAATTAAAAAATTTCAAATTCAATTTTCAAGTTCATATTGTCCACAAATTGTAAAACGTTTACTCAATTTTTGGAATTCACATTGCCTCCAATTTTTCAGAATTCTCATCTTCTTCATAAATATTACAATACTTATTTCATATAATTTTCAAGTTCACATTATCTGCAACTTACAGAACTTTTAATCAATTTTTGGAATTCTCAGCGTCTCTAAATACAAATTTTCATATTATTTTTTTTAGAATTTCCATTGTCTTCAAATTTATAAATTTTCAAACCAATTTTCAGAACTTGCTTTTTATTCTAAATTAAGAATTAAATCTTATAAAATACCTATGTTAAGAATTTGCATTGCCTATTACACGAAAAAAATATGGGTAATTTTTACAAAAAAATTTAACTTAATACTCACAATTAAGTACCAGATCCCATTCAATAATTTTTACTGTAATCGTATAGTAAAACTTATCATTTTAATAAATTTTGCTATAGGTACCAATAGTAAAAATCATTTTGTTTTAATAATTTTTACTAAATCATGATAATAAAAATTACATGTTTCAATTGTACAAAAATTAGTTTAATTTCTCATTTTGAAGTAATTTTTAAATTATAAGTAAAAAGTTAAAAATTATTCATGTCAAGTAATTTGTACTTTATACTTATGGTTATAGGTAGACAAAAAATTAATGAAATGAATTTTTAGTTAGCAAATGATATCATAATTCATAACTCAGTTTCAGCATTATTTTTGCCCCATTACCATGTACTACATAGTAACTCCAAAGCATTTACCTATCCAATATTCCTACGAAAAATCCGTCACCTACCTACTTACCTCACGGGGATTCTAACCTGGGTCCCTAAATTTCCTATTCCTACCTACATGCCCTAACCACTCAGCCCCAACTTTGCTACAAGGGTTAGGGCATTAAAATAATATATTTGTTTGGTAAACGCCCCACCAAACCACGCCCACTTGGAATTTACAGCTAACAGACTGGGGGTGTAACAGGGTACAATGAAACACAGCTGGTGATGGAATAGACTGGGGGTATAGCAGGGTACAATGAGCGGCAGGTGTTCTACAAGTCCCCTTTTCCCTTTTTTAGGATTTAATGCATTAAAATAATGAACTAAAATTGCAATTACTCAGCAATTACCCATCCGAATTGAATGAAAATTAATCTATTCCCTCCGCCTTAATGATTCTCAAATGGTGTCCAATAGGTACAAAAAACGGTTGGATAGCTTAAGAGAACATTCAGTTCCAATAAAATTTCATTTCTGAAAGCGAAACCAATAGTGTGCTACGCACACTAAAAATTGGGCAGGTTTTAACCAAATTCAGTCCAGGCCTTCATTCTGAGTTGAAAGTTATCGGAACCTCTTGAGGTGTCACCCTCCGATTTGAACGGGACCGCGATTTTTGGAAACAGCATGGTCTAATAGTCTACAGTCCAAGAGCGAAAAAGTGTCATTTGAGTGGGCCGTTTTTGGGCACAAAAAAAAGAGTAGGCTTTTCGTTAGTATATTATTAGCATTCAAGAAAATGGACATTTCGGATTTTTTGGCCGGCACAATAGGGAGCTGGAGCCTCAAAACCCCATTTTTCGAAGTTGGCCGGGGACAAAAATTTTTTTTTAAATTTAGTAGAGGACACTCTCCCGAGTATAGATATATATATTTTTTGAGTGGGTTCCGGCACAATTGCGTTCCAGAGCTGCACAAAGGCAATTTTTCGCCAATTTTGGCAATTTTTCACATAAAAACGACTCTGTGGAAGCAATACGGCCTTCGGGACAAAAAATACGCACCTACATGATTGCATCCACTTATCCCACGCTGATAGAGACCAACTTTGCGAAAAACGGACGGCACAATGACCCGCAGTAAATTTTCAAAGTTACGCATCCGGGCCATTTCATAAAAAAAAAACAAAAAAAATGGATGTATGACATTTTGACAACGTGACCGTGCGACCTATCAAAGTGGGTTAAAATTTCGCGAGAAAACCGAAAATCTCAATGAAAATTTTTTTGAGTATCTCATGAAAATTTTGAGCTAAAAAATTGTATGAATCATTTCTCAAGTAGGTACTTTCAGTCTGTTGTAACATGTGACCTATACAAAATGGTTTAAATTTTGCGAGAAAACCGAATATTTGAATGAAATTTTTTTTTTGAGTGTCTCATGAAAATTTTGAGCAAAAGAAATTGTATGAATCATTTCTTAAGTACTTTCAAACTGTTGAAACGATTTAAGTATATGAAAGGGTTAAAATTTCGTGTGAAATACAAAGATTTGTATAGTTTTTTTTTCATTTATAGAAAGCACAGTTCAACAATGTTGAGCCCCATGAGTCGCATTATGACGATGGCAATGCCATCGGCGATCGTACCGAAGATGATGATGGCATTGAAGAAGAAGGAAAACATGATTAATTTCTATAAATGATTTTTTTTTGTAAATTTTTCATTTATTTTTGTACTGATCATGATTATATAAATAGTGAGAATGATTGTGTCTGTTTTGTGTTGGGTTTACCAAACTGAAGCGATCTTGAGGGTATTTCATTGAAAATACTGAACAATGTATAATATTTTTGAGGCTCAAGATTGTTGAGATAAGCCTTTTATAAAAATCTACCCAAATCTTTACTTATACTTTACCCAAAATTTCAACCCTTTCTCATAGGTCGCATGTTACAACAGACTGAAAATACTTGAGAAATGATTCATACAATTTTTTTACTACAAAATGTTCATGAACGGCTCAAGAAATTGTTTTACTGAGATTTTTGTTTTTCTCGCAAAATTTTAACCCATTTTCATAGGTCGCATGTTACAACAGACTGATAGTACGTACTTGAGAAATGATTCATACAATTTTTTGGCTCAAAATTTTCCTGAGACACTCAAAAAAAATTTCATTCAAATATTCGGTTTTCTCGCAAAATTTTAACCCACTTTGATAGGTCAAATGTTACAGCAGACTGATAGTACGAGTATGTACTTGAAAAATGATCCATGCTAAAAAGCCAACTCTTTTTTTTGTCCCTCAAAAAATCGAACTGTTTTCGGTTTCTAGAGCACTTTTTGGTGTTTGGACTGTAGACTAGTAGGTACCTAGTACCTACCTAAAGTCTTATCTGCCAGAAAAATTTCAAGTCTTGGATACAAGTACGAGTATGTTTTTTATTGTTTTGAACCTGAAAAATGATATCGCATTGACGAGAATATTCTAGACAATTTTTTCAAGTTTTTCAAAAGTCTTACAAAACGTTAGAATGTAGGTAAGTAAGTAATTTTTGAAAATTTGAATTAAAAATACGAGTATAGTTTTATCGTAAAGGTTGGAACTCAAGTTCACAGCTTGCGTTTTGGCTCTATATTTACACTGTAAGTAATCACAAAACACTTGCTCATTAACTCGCGAATTGTTCGAGTAATTACGTACTACGTAGATACCATGTTTTTAAACTTGTAGAAAATTTTTTTAATCTCCGAAATTTTTTGTAGTTTTGTAATTCTCGAAATTGTCAATTGCCCAAGTTCACCGTCTCTCTGTTTACGTTGAACATTCGAGTTTATGAGTTGAATTATTGTAACGTGAATTTTTGTATTACAACTATTTGTCAAATTGGCACTCGTCATTCGCGAAATTAAATCTTTTCTACCGATTTGCATCATTTCCTTGAAAATGAAATCTGAATTATTTCTCATCCTCATCCTCTACTGGTTCAACAATCACTCAACAGTTCATACCAAAATATGCACGAATTCGGTCTATGAGCCAGGAGATCATGACAAGTTATTTAAAAAATACGAGAGTGAATGGGGTATATTTGGTTATCGTAAGTATACCTACTTCGGTAGCATAAGCTATAGATAAACTTATCCTTACCTAGTAATGAATCAACTACAAATATAACTATAGTCATTCGCGTTGAAAATTTCAGTGCATCGCATGATTTATTCCGGATCGACTTGCGAATTCAATGAACTCAGCACAGAAGCGAAAAAAAAGCTTTGCGCATGCGTGTTCATCAAGAGGAACCCCGATTACGCTCAGATTACGGATTTTTTTACTCTGATTAACGTCCAGTCCTATTACATCAATTTACGTATTGAAACGAACATTTTTTGGGACCCGTATAAGGGTATTCCTAAGACTATTCCATGTCTTCTGTGTTCTTACCATGCCGATGGAAAAATAAGGTGTCTGGCAAAGAGTTACAGAAAAAAATCATATTCCCAACCGCAATGGGATATCTACGTATTGGATGACGATTTTAATGGTCGGATGACGTTTAAAGGCATTATTAAAAATATGGATTTAGAAGTAGACGTTAAACCAGAGGACAGAAAAATGGAAGATGTAAATTACGATACTAAAAAAGTGGAGACTACAGGAAGTTCATAGGTCGCCTAATGCGCCTGGCCTGTCCATTATATTGCAGATTTATGTTAGATATAACTACCTAATATTTCACTCTTTGTAATACTTACTCGAATAACATGATTGAATTTCGAATGTGTATACTGATCAATTGGGCTTTTTTTGGTAATTACTGGACGTTTTTTCATAGCAAATTTCTGTTAATTTTTTAGTAAATTGTCAAGTGACCAGTTGGATAATAACTCATTAAACAGGTCGAGTATAACACACAACTCCATTTTCAGCTGTCCAACTTCATATTCACGCCTTCTAGAGCATATTCAAAATTCTGGAGAAATTGAAAAATCGCGCTGGAGGCTCCAGAATGGCTGGAAATGGTGAAATTTGGATTTGGGGAATGAATATCAGTTTTAGGATTTGTTTTGATCATTTTTTACTGACCAAGTATGTAAGTAATTTTCTTTCTTCTTCTTGGTGCCATATCACCCCTCTGGGGGTATCGTGATTATGATGCACCAGTCACTGTTTCCGTGACCTGCGATATACCAGCTCCCTCCTACTGTCTCTGTGTAGGGCACTGCTGCAAAGCTGCGCCCAATGGTCTTACGAATGGAGTCTGTCCATCTTGTGGGGGAGCATCCACGCCCTCTTGTTCCCTCTACCTTGCCTTGAATGAGCAGGGACCACCATCGCATCAGCCATTGCGACATGCCCAAAGTATTCGAGAATTCTATTGAGAACCACTGCCGACAGCCTTTTCTGGACACCAATTTCCCCCAGGATGGAAACATTGGTCCTTTTCTCCGTCCATGGGATCTGAAGCATTTTTCTCCAACACCACATCTTAAGCATGTCAATTTTTCTTCTGTCTCCCTCGCGCACTGTCCAGGTTTCTGACGCATAGAGAAACACTGAGAAAACCACATTATTTTTAGGGTCTTGCTCACCGCTGCATCAGACCATATCTTCTTTAGCCGAGGTATGGTGCTTCTTATGATTTGCGCTCTGCGTCTTATCTCGGCTTCACTGCTTTCTTTGTTATCCACAATGGATTCCAGGTTTACAAATTGGTTCACCACTTTGATTCCCTCATGTTCTCAGGTCCATTCGCAATAGGATGGTTCAAATGGTTCAAAGAACAATAGAAAAAATGTTATGTTTTAATTTTTTGAGCTTACCCCCTAGAAGTGTTCCATTTGGTCAGAAAACAGTTGACAGAAAATTTTGGGTAAAAAAAAAACAATATTTAGAGGTCGCGCATGAGAGTTAAATGTTGAGAAGGTATGCGCGGGTCGAACAAAAACTTCCCACGGTTGCGCGCTGGGGAACGCAGCGTTGCGTCCCCTCGTTGGATTGAAGCAGACTACAACATGTTATCCCCTCTACGATGCATGATAAGTAAGTCTAGTCCTTGGTGAGCTTTTTATGAATGTTATGATGAGTCAACGACAATTTTTCAATTCCAAAGATCACTGAAGGTGAAAATACATACAAAAGATTAGAAAAGTAAAGAAAAAAGTACAAGTATGAATTTGAGGTTGTATTATTCTATTCTACTTTGAAACCAAAGGGAAACAATTTATGGGATAAATTTACGTTAAAATATGAATATTTTATAAGATTCAGCACTTCTAGTTGAATAGTTGATGTTTTATCAACTATTATCAATTTAAGAGCTATTACTTGGTGAAAATGAAATTTTTTGATTTATAAATTCCATAATTCGGGTTCAAATGAATTCTACAGCCAAAAAATCATAATCAATACTTTGGAATAGTTGTTTTAAAAACCCCCAAAAAATTGGTATCACATAATAAGTTGTAGTGGGGGATGCCACTCTCAGTACAGTTGCCTAGAATCAACCCCGTCTAGCTTCGTTGCGTTTCCCCCGACACCGTCGTGGGAAGTATTGTGCTTTCGCACGCTCGTAGCTCGCAACATTCAACGCTTGTGCGCAACTCGTATTATTATTTTTCAACAAAATTTTTATGGTGTCATTTTTTCATAAAAAGGAACAAAATTAGGGGGTAAGACCTCAAGATTTCAAAAAAAAATGTTACATGAACCACCCTAATTCGCAATCATAATCTTCGTCTAGGCTTTATTTATCAGCAGGCCATATTTTGCAGTTTTGCACCAACCTCTTCCAAGCATTTCAGAAAACCAGTTATATTTTCAACACTTGAGGCAATGAGGGTTGTGTCATCAGCGTAATGGAAGTTTGACATTTGTACACCTCCAATTGACAACACTCCTCCAGGCCATTCGCCTGAGCCATCATCACTTGTGCTTTCTGATACAAGTAGCTGCAGAGTCTCATAAACTATAGGTACCTATATTCTCCATATAGATTAAACAGGAGTGGAGACAGAATACTGCCCTGTCATACTCCTCTCTCTAAAAACAGTAAATTTTGAAGTTTCAAATTGTCAAACGTTCGCCAAATATTGAAAAATGAAGTATGGAAGCTGAAAATTTGGTTTTGGGGGTTTTAGACCATACTCTCTCCAAAAATTGTGGTCCCATTCAAATCTCGGAGCGTGACACCTCAAGTGGCTCCCTTGTATGCATTGTGTGGGAGGGGTGGGGGTCAACCAAAAATTTGACGACTAATTGAAAATTCATATTTTGATAAGTGAAAGATCAAAGTTTTTTAATGGAAGGATATCAATTTTTTTGGCTTGAAAATTTCAAAATTTGAATGATTTTTTTAATAATTTCAAGTTTTGAAAAAGAAAAGCCGAAAAAGCTCGAACGAAGTGAGGGCAAAAGGTCTGAAAATTTTGTATTTCGAGAAGTAAAAAAAACTTTTTTTTTCTATGTGAAGAGTTTATTTTTGGATTTAAACGTTTTTTTGAGTTTAAATAATAGATTTTTAGAAAGTTTGGTTTTGAAAAAGAAAAACAAACAGACCGGAGCCAAAAATGTGCTGCTTATTCAAGTTCCAAAAAAGTCGGCAAATAAATATTTTTTTAAGACTAAAAATTTCCAAAATTTAGCAAAGGGTCCATAAATTTGTCGACTTTTCGAGAGATTTGACAACTGAGTGAGGTGGGGTTCACCTCCCCACTACCCCTATAGTTTTATCTCTGTCGGCCACGGAAGGTTCAAAACGCAGCTGGAAGCTTCAAAACGACTTGAAACCACCTGCAGTCAACTTCATAGCATATTAAAATTAGTTTACAGAATGAATTTCAGCTTTCAAACTCCATTTGATGAGATTTTATGGAAATTTCAAGTTTCAACAATCTGCTGAAGGCTGTAAAAATTTTCTTCAAAAAATCGCTGGAGGATCAAAAAAGACTTGAACCGACCTGCAGTGGACTTGACAGCGTTTTGAAATTGGAGTAGGTACAGAGTAAACTTTGGATCTCCAACTCTGTTTGGAAAAATGTTATGGAAATCTCGAGCATTGAGAAATCTGCTGGATGCTCCAGTATTTTCCGAAAAGTCTCTAGAGGCTCTGAAACGATTTGAAATCTACCTGCAGTCGACTTCACAACCGTAGTATAGCTAAATAGTGAATATATTTTGTGTTTTCAATTTTCAAGATGAACAGAGCTCAAAAAAATAGATAACATTTGAATCACAAAAACACTTCTCAAAAATTGCCTGGTTACCTACCTACTTCATCTCTCATCTCGTCAAATTAAGAATTATAAGCTTATTTCAAGCAGATAGGAGAAAAAAACTTATAATCTACTCGCAGTAACCCAAAATATGACGGTTGCCTAGCTCGACTTTTTGGGTAGTTTTTGAATTGACATGACCGGAGCTTTTACTGGCAAAAAATGTCTGCAAAGCTATACTCATTACTTATTTTTACCTACTTACATACTCGTACAATCGCTTTTCGGAGCACAAGAACGACCATCGACCAACATTCACTTTCGTTTTTTCACACGCGAAGCGTGATTCAATTAACACGACGATGCGACCAATGTCCGCGTCCACCGTTAAATTAAAATCCGCGCCACCCCCGCATCGCTAATTCCAGGAACCAATTGGTGCATTTTTCACGCTCAACACCTACACAGTGCTCGTAAATCGGTAATCGGCCGTAATCGCCGCCGAACCGCTTTTCCGTCCACATTTGTTCCACAATTCACAATTCGCGGGACACGCGTACGTGTACATTCAACACTACAATACCATAAAGACATTCTATGTATACCTATGTAATATGTATGTAGCAGGTACTCTCAGTTAAGACAAAATCAAAATCTTATAACGTGATGCAAAAAATCCCCCACAATTCGTCATCATCAGCTAAACTTTGCATAAAAAAGTTCCAACAAAAATTACATACCTATTACCTGATAATTGCAGAAAATTGACCGAATGGTTCGAAAATTCATTCAAAGCTGGCAAAAAATGAGACAGAGTGTTGAATTTAGAGTACAAAGTGAATTTCGATTTTCCAACTTCATTTGGTAAAATTTCGTGGAAATTTCAAGTTTCAAAAATCTGAGAAATCTGCTGAACGTTCCAAAACTTCTTGAAATGGTTTAAGGAAATTGCACCAAATTTTGCTCTTCGTAATTTTATTTATAATTTATAATTTATTTGAGTACTTTAATGTCATTTTTAATATTTTTCAGTCACTTGGTATGCAAATTTTGGAAAGTTTTTCCAATTTTTCTTAAAATTTCTTTGCAATTTCTTCCATGCTTTTCCTAACTTTACTGGAATTGCATCACTTGGGCTTGGTAACAGTGAAAAAGTTTTACTACAGTTATGACGATGATAAATTACACAAATCAAACAACTGATCACGATCGCCATCATTTAAATTGATCGAAAGCTGCGCAAATATACTATTACTAAAATGTACGCGATATCTAATTTACGTGTTATTATTTCATTAGAATCAGTCGTTTTAAGTGGTTTAGTCCTTCAGTCGATACTTAATACCGCAGCCCCACTAAAAATAAGAAAGTAGATGTATTTTTTTTTTTTTTTTAAGAAGCCGATATTATACCTACTTAATAGCGATTTAATAATATTGGTCGTCGTTTTTTTTGTACACTTTCGCGTTATCGTTTTTTTTTCATATTCTCGTTTTTCGCTTAGCGCTTCGCTAATCGAATACTTGCATTTTAATCGTATTTAACGAGGCGATGATTTAGCCAGTGCTATTGATAAATGAGAACGATTGATGGATCGATAGTTCAAATTATTGTAATGATAAGTTTAAGTCGGTCCAGTTTCTGAGAGAGGGTACCCCAGCTAAACCGAAAAATTCAGGTACACTCTCAGTCAGGCTGAACCCACTAGGTATACAATAATATTGTAAGTAAGTACTCAAAGACTATTCTGTTTGCTGCCTTTACCCGCTAGTGCATATTTGTCCAACTATGTGAAATGGACGAGTTACCGACTCGTTGTGGTTTCTTGTTTTTGCATGTGCCATCAAACGGCGGCGTACCTTACCTTACTAAGAAGCTGTTTTAAAGACTATGGAGACACTTTTTATTTACTGTGTAACGCTACAATAGTATAGCTAATGCCTTCAACATTTCAGCAGAAAACTAGTCGTATGCCTATGCGAGTGAGTCAAAATAAGAGTTTGGTAAAATTGACCAAAACTTCCAAATTTTTTCCAAAATTACCAAAAACGTGGTTTCTTTGTGATTTCTTTGCAATAGTTGCTAAAAGTTCCTGTTTTTTTTTTTTTTTTTTGAAATTTTCAGAAAGTCACATTTTAAGCGAAGCTGTCAGGAACGAAGCTTCATTTTTTGCCAATAAAATTGTTGAGAAGCCTTCATTTTTTTCAAAGTTGTAAAGAGACACATTGTTTGCATCAATTTTCAAAAAAATTAATGTTTTTGCCAAAATTGTTGAAAAAATCTTCTTTTTGTGTGGAAATTTTCAAAAAGTCCATTTTTTGACAACTTTTTCATAATGTCATATTTTTTGACAAAATTGCAACAAAACTGCTGATTTTTTGATAAAGCGTCCAAAAGATACATTTTTAATATTTTTCGCTTTAGTTCTTCAAAAAGTTTCGTTCTGTTTCAAAATTGCCAAAACAAACATTTTTGCGAAAAAAATTCTATACCTATTCCCCTAAAATTTCCAAAAAAAAACATTTTTCGCCAGATGTCTGAGAAAAATCCAGTTTCTTGTCAAAGTTGTAAGAAAGTGCGCCTTTTTTGGCACCAGGTAAGTAAGTAGGCATATTCTATAGTTGTCAAGATGTTTCATTTTCTATTAAAATTGGTGAAAGAATATTTCCAAAATATTGTCAAAAAGTTTTGTTTTTTCCGTAAAAATTGCCAAAATTCAAATAGTTAGCAGCTTTTCTATCAAAATTGGCAGAATTTTTTGGAAACATTGCCCAAGACTTTTAATTTTGTCAAAATGGCCAAGAAGTCTTGTTTTTTTTTTGTTGCCAAAATTAACAAAATGTCAGAATTTTCTGCAAAGATTTCAGAGAATGCCTGCTGTTTCTCAAAATTTCAAAAAAAGCCCCCCCCCAAATATCAATAAAGTATTGATATTTTTTGCCTTAGCGGTCTGAAAAGTCCCCCCCCCCCCCATTGCCAAATTAAAATCCTGTTTTTTGCCACAATAAATTGTCAAAAAGTCCAGTTTTTTTCTCAAAACAATCAGAAAATATGATACTAAGTATTTTCATCAAAATTGTTACCAATTTTGGAATTTTGACCAAATATTCAAAAAAGTTGTGGTTTGGCCTAAAATTGTTCTAGAGTTAGTTACCTACATTTTCAGACAAAATTGTCAAAAAGTTCTAATTTTTGCTGAAATTCCTCAAAAGAGTTCTGTGTTTAACAAAAATCATCAGTAACATGTTTTTTTGGCTAAATTGTTAAAAAGTCTCATTTCTTGCAAAAATTCTGAAAAAGTATGCACTTTCCAAAAAATTACTGTAACATTCCTTCTTTTTTGTCTAGTTATCCAAATTACCAAGGATGTTCAATTCTCTCTCCCCCCCCCCTCCACCAAAAAAATGACAAAAAAATTTGTTTTCTTTTGTCAAAATCGTCAAAATGTAGGTAATGTACCTATCAATTTTTACAAATTGTCAAGAAGTCTAATTTTTTAACAATTGTCAAAAAACTCTATTCCTTGCAATAAAGTCAACTCTTAGAGACAAAATTTTCCAATTTTCGCCAAAATTCTCACCAAAAAAGTGGTTTTTTGTGCCGAAATTGTCAGAAAATACCTTTTTTTAGATTGTAGAAAAGACACAAGTATTTTTTGGCGTAGGTAGGTAATTATCAAAAAATTTTCATTTTTGCCAAAATCGTGAAAAAATCCTGTTTTTAACAAAAATTGTTGAATGGTAGTTTTTATTGTCAATTTTGTCAAATTCATTTTTGCTGTAATGGTCTGAAAGTGCCCTATTTTTTCATAATAATCGAGGAGTTCTAATTTTTATCGAAATTCTTCTCAAATTCTCAATAGATTTTTTCTTTAGTTGTGTAAAAAGAATTTTTTTTCTCTCTCAAAAATTCGACCCAAGCAAAAGTTCTAAGTTCTGCCCAAATTATCAGAATTTCCGGCTTTTGCTGAAATTATCAAAAATTCCTGTTTTCTATCTAGATTGCCATAAAAAGTTTTGCCATAATTGCCAAAAAAATAGTACCACTTTTTGCCAAAGTTGTTGATGAAGTTCTGTTTTTTTTTTTTTTTTTAATTTCTTCAATCGTCAAGCTTTGTAATTCTCCATTTGTTCACTTGTTTCAAAATTTTGATTCTTTTTCAATTTTTTCTTTTCCTCCTTGAAAATAGAAGCATTTTTAATCCATAAAATTGTGGGTTGAATCGATTTCAACCCCTCGCTCTTCCTCGATCTAATTGAAACATTTGAAGAAATGTTCTAGGTAATACGTACTATTTCTTACACATCTTGCTTTTACGTGTGCAGGCAATTACACTAGTATAACTAATAAGGTTTAGAGTATGAATGATGACGACTTACCTAGTAAATTGGATCGTTTGCGTGTAAGTATTGGTACGGTGAGTGTGATCTGCTGACACTGATCGCTAAAAGGCAGCTACACGATACTCGATTCGTTGCACTTTGGGCAATGGCATTTGCGACCACAAATTCGTTCATTACTATTGCAATTTTGCATGTGACACCGGCAACGACAGCTTCAAATAGTGACTCACACTCAGATTTTGACACCACCGGTGACTCTGCTATCCATGGTAGGTCAGTTAGCTTGAAAACTTGAGCGGGCCTTTGGCGCCGGCCGCCTCGTAAAATATCTCACCGATGTACCGATACCAGATCTGGAGATGCTGATGTGCACTTTGCTTCCCTAATTCGTCTCTTTTTTTTTGGTCGCGAATTCGCATACACCGGCAAAGGTCGTTATAGCAGGTAGGGCTACCTAATTGATATTAAATTTTGCACTGCACCGCACTGCACTTCACTGCACTGCACTACTTACTGTCACTATGCGTATACTATACAGACGATATCAGATACATAGACGTCGTTTCCGTCGTATTTTTCTCGCACACGCCGCCGATTTGCCCCTTACACTCGCGCCGCGTCGCTTTCATTTCACTTTATCTCATTTCATTTCGTACGCACTTGTTCTATCGCGCGTATACTCTCTTTTTCTACTCTATATCGGCGACCTTTCTCTTTTTTTTGTCGGACCGCGAGTTCCCCTACCACGCCCGATCGTCAACTTTTTTCACCTACATACATAGCTGTGTGTACTTCTGTTCTATGTATCTACCTATCTACCTCACCTTATGACTACACCTAGAAGAAGACGGTGACGTAGAAATGGTATTCCTGGGCAGATACCTTACATATGTTTCATTCGAGCTAGTCACATTCCTACCCCCTCCCCAATTTTTTATCGGCTTTTGCAGTTTTTTTTTGAGTAAGTAGTCCTCTCGAAATCAGTCTGGATATTAAAAAAAATGGTGAAGAAATGTTTTTTAGTAAATTTTTTAAAATTGCACTCACTGATTTCAGCGAAACCAAGCTAGATCGAAAGAGCATGTCCTGAAATCCTCTTAATCAAAATTTCAAGTACATTTTTCAAATTTGCGAAGAATTTTTGAAAATTTAAAAAAATCAGAAAATGCTGTTCCAAAAAGGTAATAATTTTTAAATTTTGGCATTAAATATAAATTTTTTGGAGCGAACTGAACCATTAAGAATATTTCTTTCCATTCAACTCTCACACTTCAACAACTACTTGTTTCGGACCATTCTGGAGCCTCCAGCCATTTTTCAATTTTCTTTAGAAACTGTGAATTACTCTTGAAAAGTCTGAAATGAGCTTTAGCACGTATAACTTTGGTCTCAAAGTTCATTTTTGGGCACTCTAGAGCAATTTGAAATTCCTGAAGAAACTTAAAAATTTTCTGGAGGCTTCAAAAAGTTGCCATTAAAAACGATTGTTTTCAAATTGGGCAAATGTTTGAATACACCAGACAATATCTTGTCGAAAAAATGCTCGTTATGTATGTATTTTCTTTGGAATTTTGATTCCTTTCTCATTTTCTGGAGTTCGCACCTAAACTGCCACACTCCACCAATTTTATGATAACCACCAAACATGGTTAAGAAGGTATTAGGACAATAAGCACTTGCCAAAGTTATAGGTCCCAAACACCATTTTTACTCTTTCCTGAGAGATTTGAGATTCCTGGAAAAAATTAAAAATCGCTGGAGGTTCCAAAATGGCCAAAAACAAGTAAATTATTGTCGATGTGGGGATGTTATAGATTGAAGGAATTATTCATATTTGTTCAATTTTGCTGAAAAAATGACATTTCACGAAAAAGTTGAAAAATCAACCTTGAAAAAACTTTTTTGAGTTTTTTAAATTTTCAAAAATTCGCCAAAAAATCCAAAAATGGAACTTTACGATCAAAATTTTGGTCACGAAGGTTTTAATACATGTTCTTTTGTTCCAGCTGGAGTTCGTTCAAATGAGAGGGCGAGCGGTCCAAAATAAGAAATTTTGTAAAAAAAAAAATGACTTCATGATAATTGAGGCAACAAAGGACCTTTCTGAAAATTTTGCTTTTTGGTAAGCATAAAACATGAATTTTTGGCAATTGTGACAGTGCAGTGCATTGAAATTTTTAGACAATTTTAGGGAGTTTTTTTTTCTTGCATTTTTGTTCAGGAATACATTTGATCTGTCTATTGCATGCAATTTTGCAAAAATAAAAACAAAATTTCTATTTATTTGGCTTGTCAATTTAGAAAAAAACAGGATTTTTTGGAAGTAAAAAAAATTAATTTTTGACAAGAAAGCTGGAATCTATTTGGGATTTTTTCAGTTTTTTCAGATAGAAAAAAACAGGTTTTTTTTGGTAATTTTGACAATGAAACGAACTTATTTGATGATTTTGGTAAAAAAAAATCGACTTCCACTTGCCAAGTCAAAAATCAGTTTTTTTATGTGTTAGCAAAAAACCAAGAACTTTTCAACAATTTTGGTTAAAAAACGCGATTTTTTTTTAATTCAAAAATAAATAGTTCTCGAAAATTTTGAAAAAAATTCGAGCTTTTTAATAATTTTGTAACACAAGTAACTTTCTGGCAATATTGGTAAGAAGCAAGACTTTTTGGTACCTAATTTCGAGGGGGGGAGCGGATTTTTCAACGAGTTTGGCAAAAATGTAAATTAAGCACAATTTTACAATAGAGTAGGATTTTTTGACAATGTTCGCGAAAATTAGAATCTTTTAACATTTTTTTTGTATTTTTGTAAGGTGTATAAATGGGGTCTTTTTTTGACGATTTGGGTTCAAAAAAAGAAAAACAGGATTTTTTGGTCAATTTTGGCGAAGAACAAGATTTTTTCGAACTCTAGAATTTAGAGGTTTTTGTACCTACATTTTGGTTAAAATGTTGACTTCTTGATTATGTTATTCCAAAAGGAACTTCCTGCCAATGTTGATGAAAAAAAACAAGTTATTTTCAACAATTTTTTGGTAGGTTATTAGTATTTTTTTAGTGCAATTTGAGCAAGAAAACAGGATTGTTTTTGTACTTTTGGCAGAAAGTGTGCTCTTAAAAAAAAAAAAAAATTGTTAGTAAAGTACATAACTTTATGTGAAAAACTAAAAATTTGCAAAAGTTTGACTTACCTTCTGACAATATTTTAACAAGAATTGATAGGTACGTTTTGGTAATTTTGGCTAAAATGAGGACTTTTGAATAGTTCAGCCACAAAGGGACTTTCCGACAATTTTGGCGGAAAATGGGTAAGTACCAACTTTTTCAGACATTTTGGAAAAAATAACTTGTAATTTTTTGGCCATTTTGGCAGAACACTGAACATTGAACTTTTATCCCTGATTTTGTCAGAAAATAAGTTTTCTTTTGGAAATTTTGGCAAAATTATAGGTTTGTTTTGTAGATGTAGATGTACAGGGTTCCCAGAAATATCGAGTACCCCTAAAAAAGTTTTCTACTAAAATACTTTGGTTGGTCACAGTGAATGATAGATAATAATGATAGCACATGATTGGTTGTTGGACTGGAGAGATAACATTCCATTCCACCAATCATATGCATCTATTTCACGTTGCCAACCTATATTTTTAATGAAAAACTTTCTTAGGGGTACTCGATATATCTGGGCACCCTGTATGTAGTTTACCTATGCAGAAATAAATACCTACTATTTGACGTTTTGGCAAAAAAAAAAAAAAAATGGAAATTTCTTTGCCATTTTTTAGTGAAATTCTGTACTCTTCGACAATTTTGGAATAATATGGGACTTTCTGAAAATTTTCTCACTGAACATGGACCTTTTCATCTCCATATATTTGACAATTGGACCTCCAACCCGCATTAATACTGTACATATAAATCATCGAATACGAAACGAAAACGAAATTTCAACGCATGCCGCCGTCGCCGACGTCGCACACCTTCCAAATCACCTAATCATCTACTCGTATAATGATAAGAAGTTCGCAAACACTTTCTTTCTACGCACACGAATACGTAGGCGTGAATAGTACATGTGCTTAAAAGCCGCCGCCCGCACCACGCCGAGTCGCGATCGCTTTGAGCGTTTTTTTCCTCTTTTTTTCGCATTTCATCTACCTATCTGTAATCTACGAGTAATTGTGTATTTGCCACACGCCGCCATGCCATGGCGTTGCGTGATGCATTAGTTGCAGCCGCATAGTACACCGTAGTTAATCGAATTCATCAGCCACAGCCAGTCACTCAGCCAGCCAGCCTTATAGCTGGAGTGACTGGAGTGTGTGCAACGCTTAACGCGTTCATGCGATTGCAATTAATCAGTTGAGAGATTGCAATTTTACGTGCCATGGCACGCGACTATATACGCTAAATTGCAGAGCATCACACTAATGTGTGAGAGGTGGTCAAAGAGGTACGTATTTTGCTTGGTAAAATTGCAGCTGCGAATGACCTATGAACTGAACAGATTTTATATGCCTATTGTGTTTTTCGTAAAAATGTAATTTCCAAAAATGACTTTAGAAGCTCCAGAATGGCTTGAAACCTCCTGCAGTCGACTTGGCATGTTAAAATTAGAGTTTAGAGTGAATTTTAGCTTTTCAATTTCATTAGGTAAAATTTTGTATGAAATGTCAAGTTTCAAAAATCTATTGGAGGCTCCAGAACTGCTCAAAATGGTTCGAAAGTGTTTCCAACCTATTTAAGAGATCAAAAATAGGATATGTACCAAATTTCAGTTCTCTAGATCAATTTGGTGAAATTTTGATTTTTTCTCATTTTTGGCCCAAAAATTTCTAAAAATTGACCAAAAATCGAAAAATCCACTCGAGCTCCTTCACCCAGCACAAAATTTTCTGTACTAGTTTGAATACTTCCCTTTGCCAGAAAATGAACCAAAATCGAAAAATGAAATTCAATACTCGATTTTCGAGAAACATTTGCTGGTAGATTGGTCAAAATTTTGATTTGCTCACTGGTCGCAAAAATTTCGATATGGTTTGCAATTTCATCTTGTTTCGAATGAATAACCCTGCGAGATCCGTCTGCCTCTGTTTTTCAAGTTCAAGAATGTTACGAATGACAAACGTTGAAGCGACGAAGCGTGGTCTCGGCACTCTCAGTTTAGCTGGTGTTTGTTTCACATTTACTTACTCGTATATAAGCTGGACACAACGCGATGCCAAGTGCAAATGAGCGGTTTTTTTTCGTTAATTGTACTCGTATTTCTCGTATTTTTTCACATCGAATTAGATTAACGAGCTGCCTGTAATGCTGACGTTTGGCCTGCTTTCTACTTACATATTATTTACTCATATTCGTATCAGCCAACGCGGTAGCAGTCGAAAAATAAGGTATATAAGGTGTATGGTGTGTGAATTGAGCCCATACTATGACTGGGAATGGTCCGTTTCATCATCATTAGGTACTTAGACTTACTCATAACGAACTTTTAGATGAAACCAATCTATATAGTGGATCGATGCTCCCTCCTCCTCTCCGCACATCCGGACATCATGAATTTTCAGCGTTAAAAGTACCTAGATGTGGAGGAGGGGTGAAGCTTTTTTTTAAATAATTGTTGGAGAAAATGTTGGATTTGAACCATCACCAAAATATTTTGAAAATACATGCTCAAATCATTCGAGAGAGCTACATAGTGGCAAATCCAAGCTCATCAGTGCTGGATTTCATTTTCACTTTATTTACAGTATTTTTTTTCTGAAAGTGAAGAATTCAAAGATCGGCTCTAAGCTCTAGTACATTTTGAATTCATCATCAATCTACATTGGAAGGTCAAAAAATGAGGTTCAAACCAAATTTCAGCTATATATCTATGTCAATTTAATCATATTTTGATTTTTTTTCGTGTGAAATGAGCCAAATTTGAAATTAAAAAATTCACCAGAAATCGAAGAATGAATTTCAGCTTATGAAATTTTTGATAGATACTGGTTTATTTTGAGGTACCCTTTCGATTCCCTTTTGTTCAGCTCAACATTTTTTGTGCGAGTTGAGATGGGTGGGTAGTTTTCTTTTGTGAGGATGATTCTATTAGTACGAATCATTCAACTTGGAAGAAAATGTCTCAAATTCAAATATGCAGGCACTTGAGTAAATAGATAAACACTTTGAAGCAAAATATGATGCAGAAAGGAGAGAAAAATGTACTCAGGTAGAGGTACTTACCTGCTAAGTACTGAATGTACATCACAACATCACTTAAAATTAACCCATGATGCCTGATCCGTTGCATTTGCCTGCTGATCATGAGATAGGTACTGTAATATATCACTCACGTTGATGATTTTGCATACCTTGATGCCGTAAATAATTCTTGCAAGGCGTCGAACAATTCCATTGTATTCAAAATCCAAAACCACTTCCAAGGTTTGGGGAAATTCGTGTTTTATAAATATTTTATTCTCAGATATTTCGCATTAATCCAGCAGAAGTAGGGAAAACTATCATTTCCGAAACTGGATAAATATTTTGGAAACACAGTAAATGTTAATATTATAGTCAAATTTAACAAAAAAAAAAAAAAATGAAAAAATTTCACAAGTTTTCGGTTGTTTTTTTCAATTATTTGAAATTGACAATGATGACCAAAAAATTGGCACCATCAAAAATATTTCCCCAGACTCAGAAACGATATCTATCGGTATTTTGGCATAATTAATGCGAAATATTTGCGAAAGAAAAAAATTTCAGAATGCGAATTTACTCCGAAATAAACGGTTTGCAGAGTAACTGATTCTTAGATCCGTAGATTTTAAAGGACGACTGGAGGGGAGGGGGAGGGAAGGAGGACAAGATTGCTTTGATAGGTACTAAATCTCCACGAAAAAAAATTCGAAATTCTGTGAAACTTTGAAAAGAAGTATCAATTATTAGAAATTGAACCAAAAAAATTAATAATTTTTCAACTTTTTTTTTTTTTTTTTTTTTGAAATCATGAAATTGGCATCACTACGTTTCAAAATATATCTACCGTTTCAGAAATTATATTTTTTCATGTTTTGACTTGATTAATGTGAAATATTGAAGGAGAAAAATTTTCAAAATACGAATTTATACTTACCCAAAAATTAGCGATTTTCAAGTTTCCATCCGCTCAGTAGAACCATAAAAGTATCCTCGGATTTTGAAGGTTATGGCTCAGGTCGAGCAGATGAATCTCAAATGCTACTCATCACTATTAGAACAGGTCCCATGTTTCCCAATGCAGGTATGGTAAAGGTTATATAAAGCGAAAAAACACAATTTTTTTGAAAATGTTTCTTCTTTGAGGACCCATATCTTCCCTCCAGGGGCACTTCCGGTGTTAAAATTTTTCTGACTAACCATCAACTCAAAATAAAAGACCTCCATACCGAATTTAGTCAAAATCCCCTTAATTTTTTTCGCGATCCATCTTAAAATGAAACATATTTAATTCAATCACGAGCAACCGTTCAACAAAATAATTTCATGCTCCTGTGAAAGTAGCCAAACTGCAATGTGATTCTGAGAGTCGATTGAATTGCCATGCACGAGCTTCGAAGGTAAATTTTTTTATCATATTATGTACTACTATCTAATCAGTAATCATCTTCAATACCTAATACAGAAGCACTTTATTTTGATTCCTTCATGCATTGGACTGCTTCGAACTGTTCTTTTTCTTAGAAAACAACACGCCAACTTTTTAAAAAAATTATTATTATTATTTAGAATATCTACCTACCTCTTTTCAGTACCTATGTAGAGGTACTTATTACTTACATTTTTGAAATTCAGCATTCGTTTTGAAGGTACACCATTAAAAAAATGTCTAACTAGTAAGGATTACGGATTTTTCCAGTAAAACATTGGAATCTTATTCTCCTGTGAACTCCCAACATTTTGAAGAGGTTCGGATATTCACCTTTTTCTCATGCTATGTGGTGAATCTTGAATCCTCAGTTCTCAGTGGTGGACTGGTGGAGAAAAGTTTTAAATTTGTGAATTTGAAGGTTCATATTTTGAGAATAATATGTTTTGAACCTTTGAGTAAATTCGTTAGTAGGGTTTAAAGAAGGATAATTTGAACTTCTTTTTTTTAAATTTCGTTTGCAAGAATTAGGTTGGGACAGATATTGCTACAGGGTGTCGGTGTAGATACAAATGAACCAATTATAGCAGCAAAAAAATTGTAACTTGATTTTTCAATATGCATACGCATACCTTGAAAATGACGTTGAAAAATTATTAGAACTCGATTGTGCGTTTCAATAACTCTTCTGCTAATTTTTTTTACAATTTCAAATTACGATTTTTTTGCTGCTACATATAATCGATTCATTTTATACACCTTGTAAGTATTTCAATTTTTTTGTCAAGTAGATATTTTTTGGTATTTCTCATTCTTTATTCCAAATCCAAAAAATCGTTTTTTTGTCGTTCTTGGGTAATAAGGGGAAGGACTTCTAGTCCAATTGTTTTTTCAAAGATACCGAACAACGTTCAATTGCTCTATTATTCCTACATTATTCCATAAATCTGCAGACAGATCATTTCATCATAGTTTTTTTTAGCCGGAAACACCCTTTAATTATTATTGAATTGTGTGGTTTGGCAAATGGCAACGCTGTATCTTCATATCTTGTTAATAAATACAGGGTGCCCAGAAATATCGAGTACCCCTAAAAGTAGGTTGGCAACGTGAAATAGATGCATATGATTGGTGGAATGTTATCTCTCCAGTCCAACAACCAATCATGTGCTATCATTATTATCATTCACTGTGACCAACCTAAGACCAACCAAAGTATTTTACCTGGTAGAAAACTTTTTTAGGGGTACTCGATATTTCTGGGGACCCTTTATGTTTGTGATAAGCGGACCAGACTTTATCAAAAGAATGATTCTCAGAATACTAACTTCATCGAGTCAAAAATGTCTTTAGGTAGTTTATCCGTTTATCTTTATCGATATCGAGTTCTTTGTTAAGGGTTACGAATGCTTCGGTGCGTCGCTTGTTGTGTTGATGTGAGGAGTCATCAACATGTGTATTTGATAAAATACAGTACATAAATCTACTACTCCATCTTTGCAGAAATTTGGTGCATTACCTACGCGAATTGATTTTGAATCCTACGAATGCTTCTGTATTGATCGGAGTTATCGGTGAAGATGAAGAAAAAGGTTCGCGTGCGTTTAGTGTTTTCGTTTCGTTTCATCTGGATACTAATTTTGTTTACTTGTTAATTAATTTCTTAATTCGGATTTTAAGATTGATAAGTAGATCGTTTTCTGAAACTTTTATCGCGTTATTCGACTCGGTTTCTGTTGTATTTCATTCGCAGTGATCTCCGGTGCGTGTTCGATTCAATTTGATATAGAATGACGAAAAAAGTGCTGAATTTTTTCGCGAACAGAAAGAAAATGCTGTCAAAGTCAAAATAGTTCGGATCGGATTTTTTCTAGATCTACTGAAGTGGAATCATTCGTCATCACGTCCGTAAGTAATATGAATCGATTTGACAATTCTTTTGATTATAGGTATGCATGGGTCACTTTTTAGCACGTACTTATATTTTCATTTCTACATTATCCATTGGAATAATTTTGAGAGGGTAAAGGAGGGAGAAAAAGAAGTGATGGCACGTTTCGCCTCTAAAAATGATTCTCCAAACAATTTGAGACAATCATTGCACCAATTTCATCTTAGCAACAGGTTCAATGGTTCATTAAAAGCCAACATAAATATTAACTATTAAGTTGAGGCTTTAAGCAATCGACTGCAAATGAATTCATTCACGAACTATGAATCATTTTTAGTAAAAATCGTTTACGAACGAATTGATTCACTTTTTTTGAAACGTATTTTGTATAGCAATTGATCCTTTTACTACAATCGAAACGAAGCATTTACGAAGATTGGTGATTAAATAAATTAATCGATTTCTTGGTGAATCATTCGCAAACGGATCAATTAAGTTTTTGTGAAACTATCCTATATAGGAATTCATCTGTTTTCATTGTTTTTAAGCGAAATGAATCGAATCGAATCATTCACAAATCACAACCGACTGGTGATTGAATAAATTGATTGATTTTGAGGCGAATCATTCGCGAACGAATTAAATCATTTTTGGTGAATCGTGAATCATTCGGGATCGGGAATGAATTGATTTGTACGAGTGAATCGTTCGCGAACAAATTGAATCATTTACTCAATTTTTGGTGAATCACTCACGAACGAATTAATTTGTTCAAGTGAATCGTTCGCGAACGAATCGGTTTATTTACCTAATTTTTTTGCGAATCATTCACGGACGAATTGATTTGATTTGTTCACGTGAATCGTTCACGAACGAACCGAGTTCATTTACCTAATTTTTGGTGAATTATTCACGAACGAATTAATTAATTTTTAATTTTTAGCGAATCATTCGCGAACGAATTATATCATTTCTGGTAAATCATTCGAGAACGAATTGATTCGTTCAATCAATTTTTGGTGAATCATTCACGAACAAATTAACTAATTTTTGTTGAATCATTCGTGAACGAATTGATTTGTTTAAGTGTATCAGTGTATGGTTCGCCAACGAATTGATTCATTCACTCAATTTTGGGTGATTCATTCGCGAACGAATTGATTTGTTTAAGTGTATCGTTCGCCAACGAATTGATTCATTAACTCAATTTTTGGTGAATCATTCGCGAACGAATTATATTATTTCTGGTAAATCATTCGAGAACGAATTGATGCGTTCAAGTGCTCGTTCGCCAATGAATTGATTCATTCACTCAATTTTTGGTGAATCATTCACGAACAAATTACATCATTTTTGGTAAATCATTCGCGAACGAATTAATCAATTTTTAGCGAATCATTCGCGAACGAATTATATCACTTCTGGTAAATCATTCGAGAACGAATTGATTCGTTCACTCAATTTGTGGTGAATCATTCACGAACAAATTAACTAATTTTTGTTGAATCATTCGTGAACGAATTGATTTGTTTAAGTGTATCGGTCGCCAACGAATTGATTCATTCACTCAATTTTTGGTGAATCATTCACGAACAAATTGAATAATTTTTGTTGAATCATTCGCGAACGAATTGATTTGTTCAAGTGTATCGTTCGCCAACGAATTGATTCATTTACTCAATTTTTGATGAATCATTCACGAACGAATTATATCATTTCTGGTGAATCATTCGCCAACAAATTAATCAATTTTTGTTGAATCATTCGTGAACGAATTGATTTGTTTAAGTATATCGTTCGCCAACGAATTGATTCATTCACTCAATTTTTGGTGAATCATTATGAACAAATTGATAATTTTTGTTGAATCATTCGCCAACGAATTGATTCATTCACTCAATTTTTGATGAATCATTCACGAACGAATTATATCAGTTTTGGTGAATCATTCGCGAACGAATTATATCATTTCTGGTAAATCTTTCGAGAACGAAGTGATGCGTTCAAGTGTTCGTTCGCCAACGAATTGATTCATTCACTTAATTTTTGGCGAATCATTCACGAACAAATTAACTAATTTTTGTTGAATCATTCGCGAACGAATCGGTTCATTTACCTAATTTTTGGCGAATCATTCATGAACGAATTGAATATTTTTGGTGAATCATTCACGAACGAATAGATTCATTTACCTAATTTTTGGCGAATCATTCACAAACGAATTAAATGTTTCTGAACGAATTGAATAGTGTTTGGTGAATTATTCGCGAACGAATCTATTCATAAATTGAAGAATTGATCATTCATTTCGTTAGCGAATGATTCGCTAAAAATGGTAAATTTTTTTCTGAGTTACTTTCAACTCAAAATGAAGATTTCGACTTCCACTGGATTTTGGTCATAATCATAATCCTACGACCGTCAATGTACTTATATTGGACTGTGAAAGACTTTGAATGGGAAGGTGGAAAGGGCACATTCACTCAAATTTCTCTGCATAAATTTGGCTGTAATCTTGTGACAAGAAAGATTTTACCCAAACTTCAAAAAATAACCTACAATTGAGTAACAAATTGGTCGTATTCATTCCTCACATACCAATCTATTTATTTATACCACCGTATTCATATGCAATTTTCAAAGAGCCCAACTATAACACAGGTTGTGTGCGTATGTATAACGTGTATTGTATTAGCGTGAGAATCGAAGAAGCTCTTTCGTCATAATGAAGCCTGATACACTTGAGTGATATTTGTCTAAGCGACGATACGCGCATGTTCGTGATCGCGATCGGTTTCATTCATTTTTCTAGACACTTTCCTTTTGAAGCGACCAGTTCCACGTTCTCTATATAAGTAAAATTCAAGGTGAACTATCGTTCATCTTCTACATGTATATTATACCTACCTACATCATTTTACAACTCTTGCCATTCGCGTAGCCGAATTCATTGAAATAATTTTCAAACGTGTTACACTTCTTGACTTTTGTAGTATCAAAAGCTATGTACCAGTGCGATGTAGGGTACCTTGTAACATGGCATTAGATGTGAATTAAGTTTACAATCATTTAATGCCTAGATAATTTAATCGTAATTCTCCGACTTCTTCTGGCAATTGTTGTGTGCTCGCGATCAAGCTGTCGTAAAAAAAAATGATGATGAGGCAACGACCAGTAGCTCTTCGTGTCGTTTTTTACACCTTATTGTGGGCGTGTAGGTGTTCGTCTTCGTACATAATAATAAGTCGTAGAGTTCTTGGGCTATATGCCGACATATTAATATAATTATCACAATATGAAGGATTGAAGGTGGTATATTTATTGAACGACGATTATCCAAAACCACTATCGCTGGAGCCCTTGGTTCTCATCTTCCATCACAGCTACTGCATTTATAGGTACAAGTTCAACATCAACTTACTGTTTATACGTAGGTATAGGTACGTGTAGGTAATTAGATAGTAGAATAAATCGTCTCTTGACAATTCACAGATCATCGTGGTCTATGCAGATACGAGTAAATTGACCCTAAAACCTATTTAAGGAGGGAAAAATTCAAACATAACACGAAATCAAATTCAAGACGAGTTTCAACTCATCAAAATCTATAAAACTATATATTGATAGATTGATTACCGCACGATTGTTAATATAGTAATCTGTTTTCTCGTAGCAGGCTATTATTATCGTCTGAGTCCATATCTCCGGGCGGCCGAAACTGCATCATAATTAATAGATATGTGGATATTGTACCCATCATCTGTGCCATGTAAATTATACACATATATGTCGTGATTAATACATCCAATTTTATGTATGTACTACTGAAACTGGAATTTGCTAATTTTTACATGAAATTCAACTTCACAAGGTGTGGGTATATCTCGTATTCTGCAATTTCAGTTTCAGATGCATATGGTGTGTGATGAAACAAGAGACGAAATATGCAGACTACCTTAACTTATAGATTGTAGAGGGCTTGAATCAATGAGAGAAATTTTCCATTTCCTATTTACCTACCTAGGTATGCTGATGATGTGTTGGATGTAATAGGATACCTCACTAGTTAGGTAAATAGGTAGATGGAGATACTAGAATGATTCGTGATTTTAAGCTGAATACGTTGAGACAGCGTTAATAAATTTTTAATAGTTTTCTTGATTAGTTAAATTAATTCCTCGATGGTTTTAGAGGTAAAAAAATCCTTGTATTACTTTCAGTTTCAAATGCTCGTCTCGTCATCATCACATCACATCACACAGTATTGCACGAGTGTTGTGCTCTGTAGGTCTAGGTACAGTACATAGGTAGTAATTATGAAGATGGATAAAACATCCGTGTAGGTATACTTACAGCTACCAACGTTTCATAGTTCAGTGTTAGGAATCCGCTTACGATAAACGTTAATTTCTTATCCACCATTTCCATTAAAAACAAACGTAACTGTAATAAAATAGAAACACATTACTCGGATAATTATGGTACACCTGTGTGGGTATCTTATGGGTATTTAGTGATGTGTAATTTTGAACTATTAAATAATATTGATGTTGTGTACTGTGTAGATGTAACTTTGTGGATTGAAAATGAGGTTTGGTTCGATGAATGGGTTAGAGAATGGGTTTTATGGATGATTTTTAAGTTGAAGATGCGAAGAAGGAAATTTTTTGTTCGCAGAAGGGTTGAAAAAAAATCTCAAAATTATTTTTAGAAATCATCCGGAGGGTCTGTTCGGTAAAATCCACATAGGAATTTAAAAGTAGGTAATCGAAATTTTAAGGCCAAAAATCATTTTTAAGGACGTGGAGAGGCGTGAAAAGTACGGACGTGATCTGAAAACGCGTGAGCCTGCGATAATTTTACTTCTTACTGTATTTTGAAGCCGTAACTATTTCTTTGAGTTGAAATTAGTAAATGCCTCTCAAAAAACTATCAAAAATGAGATTTTCCAAATTTTTACGAAATTTTTCATAAATACAGCGAGGCTTTACTTGCAAAATGTGTTCAATTAATAATTCCTTTACAGAAGATTTTTGCAATCTTCTTTTCTTGAAAAAAAAAAAATATATACTTATCTAAGAAATTTGAGAATTGTACATAATTATACCTACTTACTTATTCATTTGGTTTGAAAAAAAAAGTGGCAAGGAGTCACCAATATCATTACATTTGGTAATTTGCTCGAAATCACCTGTAATTTACCTCTAATTTTCAGTAATTTCCCAAAAATTACCAAAAAAATTTCAAAAATTACTAGAAATTTTCCAAAAATTATCAGAAATTTTTCAACAATTACCAGAAATTTTCCAAGAAGAATAAACAGTTATTTTTTAAAAATTAAATTGACAGAAATTTGCCAAAAGTTACCAGAAATATGCCATGAAAATGTCCTGTAAATTGTAATACCTACACACCAAAAATCACAGTTTCAACAAAAACTTAACATAGGACCTTTTGAAAATTTTCGAAAAAGTGGCACGTTTTTGCAATTTCTGTCACAAGAAACGTTTAGTATGTAATTACATAGTAATACCAAAATTTGCCATCATCAAAAATTACCATCTGTTGACCAGAAATAACCAGTGATTTACCAAAAATTACCAAGAAATCGTCTGTGATTTATCAGAAATTACATTGTCAGTTCAACTTTTAATGATAATTTACCAAAAAATACCAGTAGTTTACCAGAAACTACCAGTAATTTACCGGAAAGAAACCACCAGTAACTTACCAGAAATTACCAGTAAATTACCAGAAAAGTTACCAGTAATTTACCAAAAATTACCAGTAATCTACTAGAAAATTACCAGTAATTTACCAAAAATTTACCAAAAATTACCAGTAATTTACCAAAAATTTACCAAAATTTACCAGTAATTTACCAAAAATTTACCAAAAATTACCAGTAATTTACCAAAAATTACCAGTAATTTACCAAAAATTACCAGTAATTTGCCAAAAATTACCAGTAATTTGCCAAAAATTACCAGTAATTTGCCAAAAATTACCATCAATTTACCAAAAATTACTATTGAATTGCTAAAAATTAACTGTAACTTATTAAAAATTAACTATTGACTTATCAAAAATTCACCATCACTTAACCAAAAAAAAGTTCCAGTAATTCACCAAAAAAGTACGAGAGTAATTTACTAAAAAATTACCAGAGTACTTAATTTACGACCAAATTATCACAGTAATTTACAACCAAATTACAACAGTAACTTAAGACCAAATTACCACAGTAATTTACAAAAAAATTACCAGCATAATTATTTTATCAAAAAATTGGCCAGCGTAATTCACCAATAAATTACCAGAGTAATTTACCAAAAATTATCTGTAATTTTCCAGTAATTTACCAAAATTTCCAGGTTAACCAAAAGTCAACTGAACAGCAATTTTTCAAAAACCACCTGTTGGCTATAACAAAAACTTGTGTGGAAAACGAGTCTGTAGTTTACCAAAGATTTTCAGTTATTTGCCAAAATTTCAGGAAATAAATCTAAAAAAGTTTTGCTAAATTATATGAAAACCCTCAAGTATCCTTGGGATTTGCGATCAAAACTTTTTTTGAGACTTGAAATTGGAACTGTGAGCATTCTCAGCTTGAAGGTTGATAGACTTTTTGAATTCTCTAGTTCAGAAAAATGAATAGTACCACGGAAATTTAACGTCTGACGTAAGGTACAGTTGAACCAAAATCTTGAAAACCATAATTCACATTAGTTGTTTGCAAAGCTCCATAAAGAACATGCCAAGTTCAAGTTCACACAGCTTGCGTTTACGATACGTTCGTTATTTTAACTACAAAGTGAATTGCGGTGCGTAGCTGCCGCCAAACAGTTGATTATTAACTCACCTATTATTGGAGTAATTATGTATGTACCATTTTTTTTTCTCGTGAAGAAAATTTCACTAGTCATCCTAATATACAAATATATACTTATATTTTTTTGTAATTTTCGAAGTCGTTAATTGTTTTGTTTAATATTCGCAGCTAACCTTCTGTTATCTGTTTACGTCAAATAGGTACCTATAATACTTCAACCTATGAGTTTAATTTGTAGGGCGAGCTTCTGTATTAGGTACATAATTAATTTGACAATTGTCAGTCTTTTACATAACGTAGTTTTCTATACTGGGTTCATTTTGAAAAAAAAAAAAATGAAATCTGAATTGATTCTAGCTATTATTTTTTACTGGCTCAACTGTCGCTCGATAGTACATACAAAACAATGTATGGATGCGATTTACCAGCCAAGCAATGAACGCGACATAAGGAAAAAATACAGGAGTGAATGGGGTCTTATTGGTTCTAGTAAGTGAACTAAGCTTAATTTGTAGATATTTATTTTTTGAAAAGAATACAAAAATTCTGACAGGGTGTTCATTGTTGACTTTATGGAAAACCTAAAAAGCCGGATAAATTCCATGAACTCAAGTTTCGACCATTTACCTAATTATAATTTGAATAAATTTCACTCTATATTCTCCTTGGCTATTCTGAACGTAGTTACATCTCATGTTTGATTATCTCGAGAAAATTTGAGAGAAAAATCGTCCGAAAAAGAGTGAATAACACGCTAGAAAACCTTGGTAATTAATACATCAATTCAAATATTACCTTGGAAATTTCAGTTCATCGCACGATTCACAAAGGATCGAGCATCAATTTCCGCGATCTCAGCATGGAAGAAACAAAGAAGCTTTGCGCGAGCGCCTTCATCAAAAGAAACCCCGAATATGGCCAGAATAAGGATTTTTCAAATCTAATCGATACTCGAATGGGTACCTTCGTATTGGTTATTGGCAATTATCCACGAGTTATTCCACACCTGAAATGTTTCTACGGTGATGACAGAATTGCCCTGGCGAAAAGTTACAGAAAAAAGTCAGCATCCCTTCCACAATGGGATATCTACGTATCGAAAATGGATGTAAATGGTGGGACGAGGTTTGAAGGCGTTATTAAAAATGTGGATTTGGGATCGAAAGCTAAACCTAAAAAGAATAGTTGAGATTGAAAATGTTGATCTATAATAAACGGAGAAGTGAATTTAGCATGCTCATTTTGTGGAATCTAAACCCTCGACTTCACCCCCCCCCCCCCCAACAATTTTAAAATGAATTGAGCACCAACACTTTTTTAATATGTCCTTACTGGACACTCCCCTCTTCCCAAATACATGTTTGTTTATGGCCAATTTATTGCACAATGAAGTTTTCCCACTGGAGATGAATTGATCTATGTACTTGAATAAGATTGAAGAACTTTTTTTTCTCTCTCTTCGAGTCAGAATTTTGTTACATGTTCCTCTTAAATTCTGCTGAAATTATCACAATTTTTCATACTTCGAATTGCACCTGTTCAACAATTACCTACCTATCCTTTAAATTGGAAAATTCAATGCTTAGGTTTGAGCTCCTTATACAAACGACAAGATGGATTGTGGTGCGCAGTTATTGCGAAATACTGAACACTTGCCTATTAACCGGCCATATTCGAGTAATTACGCTAGAAAGCTGACATGTCTTTTCACGCGAAGAAAATGTTCTGAGTTTTCTAATTTTTTTGGTAATTTTTGAAATGATTAATTGCTTAAAATTCGCAGTCCGCCTTTCAAGTATTATCTGTTTACTTCGAATACCTACTTATAAGCTTATAAGTTGAACTGTTGCATGAGCTTCGGTAGGTACCTATTGCGTATTTGGCAGTCTCTTCACGTGAAATAAGATTCTAACTTTGTTAAATTATCAAAAAAAAAAAAAAAAATGAAGTTTGAATTGCTTTTCGTGCTTATTTTTTACTGGTGCAATTATCACTCCATAGCCCATGCAACAAAATGCGAGGATGCGACCTACGATATAATCGACACTTACAAGATAAGAAAAGTATTCAGAAGCGAATGGGGTCTAATTGGTGCTGGTAAGTAAACGAAGCCCTAAAATGTAACCTAGATATTTATTTCTTAAGTAGTACTCAGAAAATTATGCCCGCGGTGTAAATGAAAACAGGGTGTGCTTTCTAAAAAAATGGTCTAAAAAACTAGACGAAGAAATGATTGGACACCTTGAAAACTCTTACCTAATATTTACCTACTCGTAATTATGACTAACTTAACATTTCCTTGAAAATTTCAGCCCATCGTACTCTTTATCGTGGATCGAGCAGCACATTCTATGGGTTCGACACAGAAGAACTACAGAAGCTTTGTGCCTGTGTTTTCACTAAGATAAACTCCAAGTACTCCAAAAATGAGGATTTTTCTAATCAAATCACGACCCGATTGGGTAAATTTCTATTCTATATCGGTGATAGTATTTTGGGCATTTTTCCTTTACGTGTGAATCCGGCTCAGATTCCATGCGTTAAATGTGTTTACGGCGAGGACAGAATCGCTCTGGTAAAAAGTCACAGAAAAAAAGCATTAACCCAACCACAGTGGGATATCTACGTGTTGAAAATGGATAAAGACTACGCGATAGACTTTCAAGGCATGATTATTAGAAATGTGGATATGAAATCTGAACTGTACGTAACGAAGAAGAATGAAGCGAATTTGAAATCCGAATCTGGACAGAAGGACGAAGGAGTAGCCGCTTGAGAATTAGAAATCCTCGAATGCAAACTGCATTTTATGGTACTTTTTTAGTTGGAAATTTATCGATAAGTATGTACAAGTAAATTTGTACGTATTTAAGCATCCACTAAAAAAAATTTAATGCACTATTGAAACTCAAAAATATACATTTTATAAGAATATCTATAACTATGTGGCATAAAAATTGACTTGAGTACGTATTTTTCAAGTGAAGCAATCAGGCAAACAAATCTGCAATAAGTACATAATAATAAGACGAGTTTCGATTTTTCAGGCTTTCTCCACTGTAATTGGTGTATTTTATTTAATTTATTTGAAGATGATTCCAAAAAAAATTGTGCAGAAAGCTCCAACTGGTAAATTATGGTAAATAACTGGTAATTACTGGTAAATTATGGTAAATTACTGGTAATTTCTGGTAAATTATAGGTAACTTTTGGTAAGTTGATGAAAATTTTTTAGTAGATACCTAAATCATCTCTTTATTTGTAATTCTGGAAATTTTTTGTTAAATTACTGAACATGGAGTTACGATGAGTGCTCTCAAGGGGGGTGCCTCAGGTCATAGCTGGGCCTATTGCTCAAGTATTCAATGCTGCTGTATAATATAGTGGTAAATTTCCACAATGTCTTGAGAATGCTGAGGTGGTGCCTATACCTAAGACTGGAGACCTCACTCAGGTATCTAATTATAGGCCTATTTCTCTCTTGCCAATTGTAGGAAAAATTTTTGAAACTGTGGTTAAAAAGCAAATTTTGAATTTTCTTACTAAAATGGGGGTTTCTCTGAGCGACAGTTTGGTTTTCTTCCACATAGATCAACAGAGCAGACATTGGCTCAAATAACAGAAGAGGTTGAAAAGAATTCTCGGGTGGTGGCTGCTTATCTTGATATAAGGAAGGCATTCGACAGTGTAGATCATAAAATTTTACTCGGAAAGCTAGCCAACTGTGGTATTCATGGGTTTATGCTGGCCTGGTTCAAGCCCTACTAAGTGGCAGAAAGCAAAGAATTAAAATTGACAATATTTGGAGTAGTTGGAGAGATATAAAAGCAGGAGTGCCGCAGGGAAGTGTATTGGGACCCATTCTTTTTCTTATTTATGTTAATGATCTCTTAAAATTGACTTTGCATGGTACCTTGTACTCTTTCGCTGATGACACTGCACTGGTTTGTGCTAGAAGGACAGGAGGCGAACTGAAGAGAGTCTTGGAGGAGGATTTGAGAAAAATTGTCTGTTGGTTATGGTGTCATAAACTGAAATTGAACGTATCAAAATCAAAATGTGTGTACTATGCTTTTAAAATGGGGTATGAATGGAGACTACCAATTATTGTACACACTTGTGAAAATGAGGAAGTAGACTGCTTGTGCTTACCATTAGAAAGAGTCTCAAATTACAAATACTTGGGAGTTGTAGTCAATGAAACACTCTCATGGATGGATCATTGTGTGTTATTAAGGCCCATAAAATGAAAAGTCTGAATTATCTTCTATATTACTTTGTCAAAATTTTTAGGGAAATATCATTTGAGGAGAATGTATAGGGCTGTTGTGGAGCCAGTGCTACGTATCTGGGGAGGGTGTGCTGATTGTTATCTTCAATCAGGGTTTTACAGCATAGGGCTGTCAAGACCTTGGTGGGTTTAGATAGGAATGCATCAGCCACAGAGGCATTTCAGAAAGCAAAGTTACCTGCCTTGAATGATAAATTAAAAGTAGAAACATGTAGGCTAGTTAGAAAAATGGGTAGGACAGTTGGCAGGAGAGAGATGCGTTCAGGCCTGCGTGGAGCCCGTGAAATGTGGCTCAGGGTACCTAATTGGATTAAGGCGCACTCCCAGGCACAGTTTGGCTACAGGGGGCCACAGATGTGTAATTTGCTACCTGCAACAATTAAGGGGATAGCTAGTGGGAGATTGAGGGACAGGGCCATAAAAAAATACCTCATAAAATAGTTTAGGTTTTTGCTGCGTTGGATTTTTTTTTTTTTTTGATACCATTTACTCTCCACCTCCCCTCAAATATTATTTTGTACTATGTTGTTCTTGTTTGTTTTGTTTTTTCTCTCTCTCTCTTTACTATTACTATGTATGTAGTTGGTTAACTATTCTCCATAATTTCATTTGAAATATTATGTATTGTTTTTGTTTTCTTGTTTTTTTTTTTTTTTTTACTCTGCTTATATAATTGTTTTTTGCATATCTATTGTTAACTGTAGTTTACTGGCCCCCGCTCGCCCAGGCATAGGGGTGTCATTAATTTGTGCATGAGTTCCTATGTAATTTTGAAATGAAATAAATAAATTTGAATTTGAAATGTTTTGGTGAATTACTGGAAATTTTGATACAAATTGCTGGAAAAACTTTTTGGTGAACTGATGGTATATTTGATTGGTGAATTACTGGCAATTTTTTCATGAATTTTTGGGAATTTTTGAAAACTTTTGATTAATTTATGATAATGGGATTTTTTTCGGTAAATTATGTACTGGTAAATTTTTGTCAATTATTTGAAATTTTTTGGTGAATTTAATTTATTTATGTCAAATTTTAGGTCAATTACAAATCAACTTTTTAAAAAGGTAGTCTGCAAGAAATTTTTTGGCCAATCAGTGCTGGCGACTTTGTAATTGTTTTAGTAAATTACTGGTGTTTTGGTAAATTACCGGAGAAAAAATGCAGCATTCCTTCCACAATGGGATATCTACGTATCGAGAATGGATGTAAATGATGGGACGAGGTTTGAGGGCATTATTAAAAATGTGGATTTGGGATCGAAATCTAAATCGAAAAAGAATAGTTGAAATTGAAAATGTTGATCTAATAAACGAAGAAGTGAATTTAGCATGCTCATTTTGTAGAATCTACCCACCCCCCACACACATTTTAAAAAGGAATTGAGCAGCAAAATTTTTCCCCTCTTTCCAAATACATATTTATGGCCAGTTGCACAATGAAGTTTTCCCAAAATTTCTGGAGATGAATTGACCTAGTTAAATAAGATTAAAGAATTTTTATTCTCTCTCTTCGAGTCAGAATTTTGTTACATGTTCCTCTTAAATTTTGCAAAAATTTTCACAATTTTTCATACTTCAAATTGCACCCGTTCAACGATTACCGAACCTTTAAAATGGAAAGTTCACAGCTAAGGTTTAAGCTCCTTATTCAAACAACAAGATGGATTGTGGTGCGCATTTATTACGAGACACTGAACACTTGCTTATTAACCAGGCTATTATTCGAGTAATTACGTAAAAAGTTGACATGTTTTTTCACGTAAAGAAAATTTTCTCAGTTTTCTATTTTTTTTTTTTTTTTTTTGTAATTTTCGAAATGATTAATTGCTTAAAATTTGCATTCCACCTTTTACCTAAGTGTTATCTGTTTACTTCGAATACCTATTTACTTATAAGCTTATACGTTGAACTGTTGCATGAGCTTCAGCACCTATTGCGTATTTGACAGTCTCTTCACGTGAACTACATGAGTTGCTACTTTGTTAAATTATCAACAAAAAAAATTTAAAAAATGAAGTTTGAATTTATTCTCGTGCTCATTTTTTACTGGTGCAATTGTCACTCCATAGCCCATGCAACAAAATGCGAGGATGCGACCTACGATATAATCGACACTTACAAGATAAGAAAAGTATTCAGAAGCGAATGGGGTCTAATTGGTCTTGGTAAGTAAACCAAGCCCTAAAATGTAACCTAGATATTTATTTCTTACGTAGTACTCAAGAAATTATGCCCGCGGTGTAAATGAAAACAGGGTGTCCATTCTTCTTTACCCTCCGGAAAAGCTGAAAAACTGACCAAAAAAAATGGTCTAAAAAACTAGACGAAGATGAAATGATTGGACACCCTGAAAATTCTTTCCAAATATTTAGGTACGTACTCGTAATATAAGTGCACCTAACTGAAAGATTTCCTCGAAAATTTCAGCCCATCGTTTTCTTTATCGCGGATCGAGCAGCGAATTCTATGGTTTCGACACAGAAGAATTACAGAAGCTTTGCGCCTGTGTTTTCACCAAGATAAACTCCAAGTACGCCAAGAATGGGGATTTTTCTAATCAAATTTCCACTCGATTGGGTGAATATCTATTCCATATCGGTGATACTTTTTTGGGCCTTTTTCCTTTACGTGTGGATCCGGCTCAGATTCCATGCGTTGAATGTGTCTACGGCGAGGACAGCATCGCTCTGATAAAAAGTCGCAGAAAAAAAGCATTTACCCAACCACAGTGGGATATCTACGTATTGAAAATGGATAAAGATGTTGGGAAAGACTTTCAAGGCATGATTATTAGAAATGTGGATATGAAATCTGAACTATACATAACGAAGAAGAATGAAGAGGATTTGAAATCCGAATCTGGACAAAGGAGCACCCGTTTGAGAATTTTGAAATCCTCGAATGCGAACAGCAAGCATACTTTTTAGTTGGAAATTTATCGACATGGACAAGTAAATTTGTATGTATTTTTTAAGCATCCACTACAGAAATTTCAAATTTGCATTATTGAAGCTCAAAAATACATATTTATAAGAATATCTACATTATGGTATAAAAATTGACTTGAGTATTTTCATAGTGAAACAACCAGGCAAACAAATCAGCAAATAAGGTATAATAAGACGAGTTTAGATTTTTTAGCTTCTCTACGCTGAAGTTTTTGGATTTTATTCAATTTATTTGAAGATGATTCCCAAAAAAAATGTGCAAGGAAGCTCCAACTGGTAAATTACTGATAATTTCAGGTAAATTATGGTAAATTACTGGTAATTTTTGGTATATTAAGATAAATTACTGGTAATTTTTGGTGAGTTGATGAAAAATTTGTAGTGAATTATCGTTTTATTTGTAACTCTGGAAATTTTCTGTTGAATTACTGAACATGTTTTGGTCAATTTATGGCAATTTCTTGGTAAAATATTGGAAATTTTGACACAAACTACTGATAATTTTTTGGTGAATTGACGGTATTTTATTGGTGGAATTACTGGAAATTTTCTGATACATTTTTGAAATTTTTTGGTCAATTTAGGTCAAGTGTCAGGTCAATTACAAGTACTTTTTTTGGAAAATTACTGGTAATTTTTTTGGTAAATCAATAGCAATTTTTGGCAAATTTGAAATTACTGATAATTTTTTGGTAAATTATTACTGGTAATTTTTCGGTAATTACGGCCTACAGGTATATTACTGGTAATTTTCTAGTAAATTACAGTTAATTTTCTGGTAAATTACTGGTAATTTTCTGGTAAATTACTGGTAATTTTCTGGTAAGTTACTGGTAATTTTCTGGTAAATTACTGATAATTCTTTGATTAATAAAACTTTGCCAAAAATCTTGAAATGATTCTCCGGTACTTTACCTGTTAGAATATGTTATATTTTCACAAAGGAAATATCCCAACTGGCGCAAATTGAGAAATTTGAAAGAGGCCCCTAAAATAAATGTATTCCACCAGCGAAAACTTCAAATACCTTTTTCAATTTTGTGTCAAAAATTTATGTAGAAAAATGGAGGACAATTTTTTTTTTTTGTAAAACCAAAAAATGATATCTCATTGATGAGAATTCTAAACGATTTTTTCCAAGTTTTTCAAATGTCTTACAAAACATGGAATAAATAATTTGAATTGAATTGAATTGAATTGAAAACTTCAGAATGCAGGTAAGTAGTGCAACAGATCATCGACTGATGCCTTTATTTTTCTAGACTAGTAATGGTTTAAATCCAAAATTTTCCCGTGTTATTATTTTTGAAAAAATCATGACTTGCGAACATGTGAAGCAACACATCTGACGTTTGGTTTGTAGGTATCGTATTCTCCACTTGCAAGTCGATTAGTGACGGCTTCGAACCTTTCTGGAGCCTCCAGTGGATTTTCTAATTCTCCAGTTTTTGAAATTCCATTATCTCTGAACTCCGATTTAAGTACTATCTTTGCGACCCTTTTGATCAATTTAGGAACTGTTTTCAGAACTCAATTCAAATTGAAAGTCTCTAATGAATTTCACCACACCAAAATCCTGTGACATTTCTTTCCACGATCCACCTTAAAAATATAGTCACCTGAATGTTGTAAAAGTTGGAACTCAAGTTCACAGCTTGCGTTTTAGCTCGTTATTTAGGTAACTGTAGGTATCCACAAAACACTTGCTTATTAAACTCGTGTATTGTTCGAGTAATTACGTAGGTAGGTAGGTACCATGTTTTTCAACTTGTAGAAAATTTTCTTAATCTCCGAAATTTTTTGTATGTAATTATGTAGTTTTGTAGTTCTCGAAATTTTCGATTGCCCAAGTTCGCTGTCTCTCTGTTCATTTTGAATATTCGAGCTTATGAGTTGAATTATTGCAACGTGAATTTTTGTATTACATGTCTGTTTGTCAAATTGGTCCTCATCTTTCAGTGAGATAAATGTTTTCTACCAAGTTTTAAGTATAATTTTCTTGAAAATGAAATATGGGTTACTTCTCATCCTCATCCTCTACTGGTTCAACAATCACTCAACAGTTCATACCAAAATATGCGTGAATTCGATCTACGAGCCAGGAGATGATCTCAAGTTATATAAAAAATACGAGAGTGAATGGGGTATTATTGGTTATCGTAAGTACCTACTTCGGTAGCGTAAGCTAGATAAACTTATCCTTAGTACTGACTCACCTTAAAATATCGCCTTGAAAATTTCAGTGCATCGCAAGATTTATTCCGGATCGACTTGCGAATTCAATGAACTCAGCACAGAAGCGAAACAAAAGCTTTGCGCATGCGTGTTCATCAAAAGGAACCCCGATCACGCACATATTAAGGATTTTTTCACTCTAATTGACGCGAGGGCTTATACCTTCGATTTACTTATTGATACGAACATTTTTTGGAATCCGTTTAAAGGAATTCCCGAGACTATTTCATGTCTTCGATGTTCTTACGATGAGAAAATAATTTATCTGGCAAAAAGTTACAGAAAAAAATTGTATTCCCAACCGCAATGGGACATCTACGTATTGAATGTAGATGTTCAAGGTAGGAAGACGTTTGAAGGCATTATTAAAAATATGGATTTAGAAGTGGACATTAAACCAGAGGACAGAAAAAAGGAAGTGGTAAATTACGTTACCAAAAAATTGGACATGACAGGAAGATCTTAGCTCGCCGGATGTGCCTGGTCTGCCCATTATATTGCAGATTTATGTTAGGTATACCTACCTAATATTTCACTCTTTGTACCTAATACTTGACATGATTGAATTTAATATGTGTATGTATACTGATCATTGGGCTTTTTTTGATAAATTACTGGACGTTTTTTTTTTATTTATGTAGCTAATTTCAGGTAATTTCTTGGTTAATTGACAAGTGATCACCGCGACTGTGAGCAACTAAAACAAAAAAATTTTGATTTGGTTGCTCATTTCAGTCAATCACCAATCGAGCAACTTTTGTGAAGTGCTAGTCTCGGTTGCTCGCTATGTATGCACTACATATTGATTTTCCAGTAAATTACTCATTATTTTTTGGTAGGTAAGTTGCTGATAATTTTGTGGTAAATTACTAAACATTTCTTAGTAATTTACTGAAAAATTCTTTGGATAACTTGCTGGACATTTCAAGTGGTAATTCTTGGTGAAGTACCTAATGAGAATTCTTGGCAAATTATTGGTAATTTCTTGCAAGTGAGTATGATTATTGGTAATTTCTAGTAAGTTATGTACTTACTGGAACTTATGGTAAATTGCTTTGGCAAATTCTTGAGAATTTTCAAGAAAATTACTTAGAATTTGTATTAAATTGCTGTTAATTTTCATCACTTGCTGTATGCAGATGACTTGGTGGCAACTGCACAGGGGGATACACACATAGAAGTACAATAAAATATGTTGCAAGAACCCGGTCGACCCTATAATATAATGGACAAATATTTCAATGTAAAAAAAAAGGTCAAAGTTGAAGCCGACTGTTTGGATGCAGAATCCAGGAAACCTTCTGCTCATGCGCCAAACAAGATGCTTACGGCGCTGGTGGAGAGAGAGACAATTCACTGGTGGATTCTGCATCCAAAAAGTCGGCTTCATATACACCGATTTGAAATATTAGTCCATTATATACGGTCGACAAAGAAACCCTGAATAAAGCGCCTACTATGTGGATAACACCCACAGACCAAATCCATCCAAATCCCAGGTGTGTAGCTTCCAGCTTAAGAATGTTGAGGCGAAATGCACACTGAAGCTGAGATAGGGAGGTACGCCACTGGAGAATTGTGATAGTCCCCAGTACCTCGATATTACACTCAACTGCAACCTCACATATAAGAGGCATTGCAATAACACAAAAATGAAGGTAGAAGCTAGAATCAACTTACTGCAGAAACTTGTATCAACTAGATGGGGAGTAAAGCAAAAGACATTGAGAACAATAGCCAAGGCACTGTGCTACCCTACAGCAGAGTATGGATGTGCTGCTTGGGGCATACAGCGATGGCAGTGTTAGTGTTCTTTTTACAAAGAACGCAAACTTGAACATGTTTCTCTACAAATGAATGCAAACACTTTCTTTTTGGAAGAATGCAAATTTAAAAATGTTGAGAAAACTGTACAATTTTTAAAATTTACAGAACAAAATTGTATGCAATAAACAGAAATCAAGAGATGGACCATAGTGTAGCCCAGATATAAGTACCAAATATCCAAAAACTATCAATTTGGTTTTAAAAAAAAAACTAAAAAGTATCACTTGATTACAATTTTAATTTCATTTTTAAAATATTTTTGAGTTTGCATTCTTGATCAGATTTTGTTTGCAGTTGCGTTGACTGTTGTGTTTGCAATTGCTGAAGTGAATGTGTTCAACATTTTTGAGAATGCTGCCATCACAATGGGCACGGCGGATCCCTACACATCAAAAAAATTGATGTCACCCTCAACACCACCATGAGAGTAGTGTCTGGATGTAGAGAGGAGAAAAAAGAACAAGGCCCCTGTCATGTCATGTTCAACCAAAAAGTGGCAACTCAAAGACTCAAGTCTAGGAAGACTTTTATGATGGAGGCAATGTAATGGTCACAAACCCAGTAGAGGGGAGAGAGACAAGATGGTCAGATCTGGAGGAGACCACATGTAGCAAGAACTTGGTAAATGGACACAAATTACCATAAGTGGAGTGGCTCACACTAAGTACCCCATTGGGGGAAAATCTGACCATACGCTGAAAAAGACACCAAAACCAGCTGGTTTATTGATGTACAACATATAACATATGCTGAATATACGCATAAAAAGCGCTGTTCAGAAGGTGGATTAGTGCACCAAAAAAAATCTGCTAAAAAATACGCTACGTGAATATTTTGTAGTGTATTTTTCTCACTCGTGTAAGGCCACAGCACTTTCAAATTATGTGGCATGTTTCTTTGTGCTGGAAGAAACCAACTACAAAATATGTCACTAACCTGTTTTTTGGTATATTCTTTTGCGTTTTTCTAAATAACACACGTAAATGCAGTATTTTATGCAAATGTTTTAGCATAGTATAGAAATATTTGCATTCATTCCATCACATGTCCTGGGGGTTAGGTAAGTAGAAAAGTTGCTCTCCAACTTCCAACTCAGAGACCCGAGTTCGATCCCTGGCAGAGCCAACAAATGTTTCATGAATATTGAACATTGGCAGAATTTATTGAGTAAAAAAAATGTGCACTGATTAATGAACAGAAAAGTAACGACAAAAAGTGTTGCAATTCCTGCCATGTTTTTTGTCGCGTATCATCAGCAGATTTTCACCCAATGGGATAGTGCTACATAAGCGGCAACTGGCAACTTGGCAACCGCTCATTCCACTTCCAGCCAATTTATAATAACCCAGCAACTTCATCATTTTTGGGCCACTATTTTGAAGTTGCTAGTTGCTGGTTGCCAGCTGCTGCCTATGTAGCACTTTATCCTCCTAGCAGCCTGGGGTGAAACTAAATTTTACCACAAGCATCTAATTTGCTGATTCAAACCTGCTATAAACCAACCAATCAAAGTATTTTTGATGATAGTTAGTTTCATTCCAGGCCGTTCAGATCACGCTATTGTTGCGACAAAAACGCTCAATGTATTTTAAATGGAATTGCCAGTATTGTTAGTTGATAGTATTTGATGATGTGAAGTACCCAGACTGTGGGCAAACACAGAATGATGATTACCTCCTAGTATGTGGCACTAGCACCACATACACTAGATAGGAGCTTTGGGGAGAAATGAACAACCGTACTGAGGACCTGGTGCACAGATGGAAGGGAAGAATATAAAGAAATTCAATTGTCCCAGACGCGATAAGAAGAAGAAGCATTGCCTCATGTTGGCCTCGACTGAATTTGGTGAAAATCCTGTGACATTTCTTTTCACGGTGCACTTTAGGTATCATGTCGCAAAGGTTAAAACTTAAGTTGTTCACAGCTTGCGTCTTAGCTCGTTATCCAAACTGTAAATAGTTACCACGAAGCACTTGCTTATTAACTCGTGCATTGTTCGAGTAATTACGTGCTATGTTTTTCAACTTCTAGAAAATTTCCTAACTCTCTAATTTCTTGAAATTTTTGACATTTATTTTTCAATTGCCCAAGTTGGCAGTTAGTAATCTGTTATCTGTTCATTTCGAATACTCGAGTTGAATTATCGTAACGTGAATTTTTGTATTTACTGTATGTATGTATTTGTCGAATTGGCAATCGTCTTTCTTCTTGAAAATGAAATGTGGATTACTTCTCATCCTCACCCTTTACTGGTTCAACATTCACTCAGCAGTTCATACCGAAATATGCACGAATTCGATCTATGAGCCAGGAGACAATGTCAAGTTACGTAAAAAATACGAGAGCGAATGGGGTATTATTGGTTCTGGTAAGTATAGGTACATACTTAGTTGTAAGCCTTAGCACTAGAAAAACATGCTACCTAATGAATCAACTAACGAAATATCACCTTGAAAATTTCAGTGCATCGCACATTTTATCGCGGATCAACTCAATTCAATGAACTCAGCACAGAAGCGAAAAAAAAGCTTTGCGCATGTGTGCTCGTCAAAATGTACCGCGAATACGTCGGGATTATCTTGCCAGAGGTGACATGGGAGATTTATATGGGAGTAGTACCATCTTGTAGCTCTCGTCGAGGCTAAGCCCCTCTATCTATTCATGGGAAGAAACTACGGGCGCCTAAAGTGTATCCACCAAATGAGCAATTGAGCAGGAATGAAAATTTATCAAAATGAAAAATTCAACTTGGGGAACTTGTATAGAGCATTTTTTTATCCGAAAATTGCAATTTTGGGATTGGCCTACTTTCATTTTTGAAGGATCTATGCAACTTTGAAGTTTTGAAACAGATCAATTTGTGTAAAATTTGATGAAACTTTTTACTTTAAAATTTTTCAGAAATTGATCTGTTTCCTGTTTCAAAACTTCAATGTTACATAGATCCTCCAAAACTGGAGGTAGGCCAATCCCAAAAATTGCAATTATCAGCTGAAAAAAAATGCACTACAATTTCTCCTCAAAGTCGAATTTTTCATTTTGACAAATTTTCATTTTTTGCTCAATTGCTCATTTGGTACACTTTAGGCTCCCGTAGTTTCTTCTCATGAATAGATAGAGGGACTTACAATTAGCCTCGACGAGAGCTACAAGATGGTACTACTCCCGTATAAATCCCTCATGTCACCTCTCTACCTGGCAGGTTAAGGATGTTTTCACTCTAGTTGACGCAGAGCCTGTTACCTTAAATTTACTTCTTAAAACTGGAATTTTTTCATCCAAAGGAACTCGTACGACTCTTCCATGTGTTAGATGTTCTTACCGCAGAAACGTAATATTGCTGGCGAAAAGTTACAGAAAAAAAGCATTTTCCCAACCGCAATGGGATATATACGTATTGGAATTGGATATGGATGTTGAAGGAAACACGGCGGCGGCGTTTGTAGGCATTATTAAAAATGTGGATATAGAAGAAGACGTCAAGCCAGAGGACAGAAAAGTGGAAGATGTAGTAAATTACGATACTAAAGAAGTGTTGACGACAGGAAGTTCCTAGGTCGGCTAATGCGTCTGGCCTGTCCATTTTATTGGAGATTTATGTACCTATACCTGCATTTAATTTCACCCTTTGTAATACATGATTGAATAAATTTCGAATGTGTATACAAATCATTGGAGTTTATTTCAAAGTTTTTTTCATCTGTTTTGGATGAAATCTGCATCAATCGATTTAACAACATTTCGATTTTCTATCACAATTTATTCGTAACTTTTTCGCAAGGTTTGCAAAAAGAAACCAAAATCTGGAAAATTGAGTTCAGATTTTGAAATATTGCTTGGTGGCTTGCTTTTGCATGGTTTTTCGATGTTTTTCAATCTGGATTGCTTTTATTTGACTCGTATCATCTCCACTTTCAAGTCCAATGGCAAATTACACTGCAAGTGAATGAACGATTTATACATCGCAAACCTGATTTTCGTCAGTTTTTGGCTGTTTCAAAGATTGTTAGGTAGTGCTGTGTTATTGGGACTTTGGGCTATGATTATAGAACACTTTTTATAAAACACAATGTCGCAGCAGTTGCGATGAAATGATGAAATGTTGTTATTTCGTTGCGCTTATTTTTGGTACACACGAATTACTTGTGTTTGTAGCTTATTAGCTTAGAAGCTAGCTTGGCAAATGCATCTACACATTCATATTAAATATTTCGGAATCCCTCCTCAGCAATTACCTGGTCTTATGTTTACTTTAACTCCCAAACTTGTATGTACCTATACTCTTCTATTATGAACTGACATCATTAGGCAAGTTTGTACAAATATATAGGTAATGTTTAGTTGATGAGATTTACCTAAAAAATAAAAAGAGAATTGAATTCTTCAATCAAAGTGAAGTAGTTGCCATAGTAACGTTTGTCATTAACGTGTGTCGTCTCACAATCAGTTCCATAGAGACCATGCGTAAGTCCAGAAGTGGCTCGCATAAGAGGACTGATTAAGTGAATACTAGATAGGTACTTAGTTACCTACCTGCCTTTACTTGATAAGTTTTAATTTGATATTATGTAAAATTATTTTTTTATACTCAAGTATTGAGATCCTTATCTAGCAGTAGCCACCCATAAGACTGTTGTACGACAGACAAATGTTGAATTTGAGTATAGTACGAGTATTTTACTCGTAGATTACCTCCTGGAATTATGAAATTATTACGAATTATCACCAATACGAATAACCACGAAAACACAACAAATAAGTTATTCAATTAGTTGGAATGAAAAATTACATTCTTTAAATCGGTTTGATGATTATTAAGTAGCTCGTCAGCTTATTATAAATTAATTTATAACATCTAAAATTGTTTTTTTGTTTGTCTTTTTGCAGTTACTTGCGCCAGTTTTCTTCATTTTTCTTGCTTGGGAAGGTAGTAGCGAAATACTAGTCAGGTGAGTAATTTTGATACTTTAAGGTGTATTATTTTTGTGTAAGTACCAAAAGCAAAAATTATTTTATTTTGCAATCAGTGAATAGCTGATGATTTAGTGTAAATTGACGAAATGAGATGTCTTCTGTCAGCATGATTCAAGCGCTACTTTAAATGCCCGGACCATTCAAAATTTTTAGTAGAATTTCCATAATTTTACCATTTTTTTCTGAATTATTGTTAAAAATTTTTCCAATATTTTGCCTCATTTTTTGGCCAAATTTTTGTAAAAAAAAAAAAGTTGGCTATTATCACTAACGAACACGGTCTCACACCTTTGCACCAAGATAAAATTACGTTTGCGAATTTGTACTGAGCAAAAAAATGTCAAATACTTTTTTGGTACTCATTTTCTGTTCACTCAAGTGTCCATTGATGTCCAAAATTTCATTATCAATCCGAAAATGTTTTCAAGTCACTCATTTTTACTCAAAATGCACTTCACATTAGAACACACAATTTTATACACTTGAAAATGATTTTGACCCCAGCCTCAAACCAATTTTTCTGAACTCGTCAAGTAGCCCCTCGTTTCCCAAATTTTTATATTTTTACCGAATATTTTTTCAAAAGATTTCCAGCATCTGTTCAAAATTTTTTGCATCAGTCATTTTACTTTTCGAACTAAGAATTTTTCAAAACTTGTTCTCGCTTCGTTCGGCGAGCATGAATTCTACAGTGCAATTTTTCAAAAATTTTCAAGTATGAAAAATCAACTTCAGAAATTCAAGAAATACTAATAAGTATACACTTGACCAAATCAATGTCTACAGGGTTGGTACCGGTGCTAAAAAGTGCAAATTGACGAAAAAAAGGGTGCAAAATTTCATTCAAAAATACCAAATGTCACAAAATTTTGACTATGAAACTTCATATACCAAAAATTATTTTTTTGTACCTCACAAATTGTAAATTTTCTGTAGCTTTTCGAAAATGTTCTTTTCTCTTTTTGAATTTGATTTTCAAAAGCCAAAGGCTGAAAAAACCACGAAAAATATAACACAAAAAAATTGTGAATTGTTGATTTTGGACTTCAGTGCCAACTTTTGCAAATAAAACAGTTCAAATTATTTTTTGTCAAGCATAAAAGCATCATTTTTAAACATATAAAATTATTCAACATGTTTTTTTTCAACTCCCCCTACCAAAATTTGTTCGAACCACATCTGAATAATTGGCAAGAAAAATACTGGAGGGGAGTCTGGGGTGAACAATTGGGAAAATCTATCGAAAAAATAGGAAAAATTTCAGTCTCCTCTCTCTCCCCCCCCCCTCCAATACATCACTTCGTCAGGTTTCTGATTTTTGAGTCACCACTCATTTTGGACATAGAAGAAATTGACAAAACATTGTTTTTTTTTCAAGAATGACCCTTCTTGAGAAACTCTGACTCAGCCCGCTGAAGTTCTGAGCGACTGAGAAGCTCAAAATTAATCTGGGTAATTTCCCACTCTGAGTAAATTTCCTCGCCAATTCTTGCTGAAATCCTGAATTAAGTTTTATTTGAATAAAAAAATTTACACATTTTGCAATAAAAATCCCTTAAAAATTGGCTGTTTGAAACTTGATCTCGATATCTGACCACAAAAATTGATATTTCATTGCATAAGTACTTGATGACTCTAGGAACTTGGATTTCCTTTTTGTCGTTTGTGTTTTTGCGAATAAAAATGTGTAAATCGAATGCGCAAACCTGTGGGTATTTGTTGAAAAAATCGTACCAATTTTGCAATTTTTAAACGATAATCTCTTACATACGTATATCACGAGATAAGTATCATACCTAATAATTGGAACTCCTACGGTCACGTTATTAATAACCTGTACATTGTAGGTATCTACACTGTACTGAGGAAATCACTCCATCTACTCGTATCCACAGCTGTCATCGACCAATCACCAAAAACTTCATAACAAGCGCTTTAGCCATAAACAAATTACAAATCAGCGTACCTACCGATTAAAACGAACAACAATGTTCACAACCTCTGCAGTTCAACCACATCAATCTCTTTTTAGCAAACTTGACAGTGACTCGGGATTAATCGTCATTTATTTTAAAAAAAATTGATTATTTTCGTGCAAAATCTAGTAAAATGAAAAATAAATAAAGATACACCGTGTAATTACGATCCCGATATACATGTAAATAGGTCACGTACAATAATTAACAGAACAGTTTATTCGATAATTCAGGTCGGATAGATTCACGTTTTTCAAAACCCTTCTCTCTTCTCGCTCTTCTGCTGGTTCATTTAGAGAATCCGAGTATAAGACATTTTAATTTAGGCAATTATAACTGTACCTATGTACCCTTGCAAGTATAAATGATTTGGAAAATGTTAATTGTTATCATATCCTTGATGTGGCGTTGAAAAGTTTGCTTATACACCTTACAGATTCGATGGGAATGATAACTTTGTTGTGTGTAGCTTTACAAATGTATAAATTTGGGTTCAGAGAATCGAACAGAACTGATTATGTAGCAAATTCGACGCCAACGAGATAAATATTATGTAATTTGGCTGACGAGTGTGTATCGTGCGAATAATATTATGCTGGATTGTGGTACTGCAAGAGAGGGGGTGAGGAGAGGCAGTGGGTACTTGAAGAGCATATATGCATGTGTAAGAATTCGTGTATTTGATTTTTAAATATGTATGTATACGAGTAGTTTGTAGAGGATTCTGGTGCTAGATAGATAGATATGTCAGATATGCATCTATAGTGGGCACAAAAAGTATTTACACATTGCATCAAAAATCTCGACTATTTTTTCAAACCGACGTTATGGACTTCGTACTCGGACTTACAAAGAACCTTTCGAGGTTTAAAGAAACCCGAAATTTTTGGAAAGAGCTTGGTCTGAAACCTCCATAACCGAAATTTTAGCTACCTTAATTGACTTTTCAATTTTTGGCGAATTTTTTGAAAATTTCCAAAATGGACCATTTTTGGAAATGTGTGATTTTTTGATAAAATGTATTTTTTTTAATCGAGTAAAATCAACCCTGAAACTAATTATTATCGACTCCCTTGAACAGAATTCCATCATTTTCGATCACCCTGTAGCCTCTAGCACAATTTTTGTTTTCTCCAGAATTTTAAAATTTCTCCACAAAGCGTGGAATTCAATTTTGAAGCTAAGCATAAAGTTGTGGCTAATTCTCGACCTGCTTAAAAAAGCAAAAAAAAAAAATTCGCTTTTTTGACCAAAATTGCGAAAAAGTTTAATTTTTTGCCAATAATTCCCAAGAAAATTTCAAAGTTTTCATTCTTGCCAATAATTGTCAAAAAATCTCGCTTAGTCAAAAACTTTGACAAAAATTGTCGTTTTTTCAGAAAAATGGATAATTCTTGTCTTTTTGCAGAAAATTCTGAAAAGACAATGTTCAGAATAATTCTCACCTTTTCGACCAAAATTGTGAAAAGTACTTGTAAATTTTGCCAATAATTGCCTTGAAGTCTTGCTTCTTGCTAAAATTGACAAAATGTTGCTTTTTGCCAAAAATTGACAAAAAAACTCTCGCTTTATATCGGAGTTGCCAAAGAATTTCCCTATTTTCCAAAGATTCCAAAAATTCTCACTTATTTTATAGAAAAAATTGTTCAAAAGTCAAGTTTTTTACCAGAAATTACTAATAAAGTCTTTCTTATTGCTATATAAAATTATTGAAGTCTTGATTTTCGATAAAAAGTCTCACTTTTTCAAAAACGACCGAAATTTTCGCTTCTTAGCAATATGGCCAAAAATGGTAATCTTATCTGCAGAAAATTCCAAAAAGTCTCTCTTTTTCAAAAACTGTTCAAAATTATCATTTTTTTTTTTTGACAGCAACTGAGAAAACTATTATCTTTTGACCCCTAGTTACCTAACTAAAGGTTCTGCTTTTTTCCAAAAATAGACAAAATTCATGTTTTTTCAAAAATTAAAAAAATCCCCCTTTTTAGAAAAATTGCTTATGATTAGGCCTATTGTCACTTTTAGCAGAAAATTTCAAAATACCGTAACCCAGTTGACCAAATGCTAGCAAATTTTGTGCTAGCGTAAATGGTGCCGGAATTTGAGACACTTTTTTAAAAAAATGCTAGCAAATCAGTTGCGATTAGGTCACATTAGAGTAGCAGAATTGCGCACAAATAGCTAGCACGTAGCTGGCACAAAGCTAGCAAAAAGCTAGCATTTTGTTGGCACTTTGCTCTGCATTCTGCTACGTACATGCGACTAAATCGCGACTGATTTGCTAGCAATTTTTGCAAAAAGTGTCTCATATTCCGGCACCATTTACGCTAGCGCAAATTATGCTAGCAAGAAGCTAGCATTTTGCTAGCGTAGAAAAACTTTGATCAGTAAAATAATTACTATTAGTTAATTTTTAAAAATTCTGGGTGTTTACCTTTAACAGGTGGTAGTTTTCCAGGAAATTCCAAAAATTAGGCGACTGTCCCAGCTCAGAGCTAGCATAACGCTAGCATCTTGGGACAGTATAAGAAGAGTGATGTCACTCTTCTTACTTTTCAACAAGATACCACCTTGAGCTTATATTCAACTTGATGACACACTTTATCTAAGAGTAGCAAACTATACCATGAGAGAGATCGACGCTAGCAATTCGCTAGCATTATGCTAGCGCTTAGGTTGAAAAATCTCTTTATTAAATAAAAAATGACGTTTTTTTTGAAATAGAAAAATTGTCAAAATTTAAAATTTGAAAATGAAGTATCAAACAAACCATCAAAATTAAAAATTTCAAAAACATTTGAACAACATTTTAGTCCACGGCAATGGGAGTAATTGCACCCCCGCCGATCCTCCGGGACAACTTTTTCCTTAAAGCGGACATCCTAAGGAACATTTTAAAGCAAACTTGCTGAAAAAAATTGGCCTTACTTACAAAATGGCGGCCATTTTGATTGAAAGGTCAGCCGAAATCGCAGATTTTGCGTTTCAACATACTCGTAGGACGTGCACGAAAATTTTCAAACCTCACAAACGTAGATCGAAAGATCATGCAAAAATTCATCACCTGTCAAAATTTCAAGTGGTAAAGTACCTTTTTCGATTTTTGGTGAATTTTCAAAAATCAAATTTTGGCCAAAATGTGAGAAAAAATCAAAATTTTACCAAATTGACCAAGAAACCTGAAATTTGGGATATACCCTATTTTCGACATGCCAAATCGATGGGAAACGGTTTCAACTTGTTTTGAGCAGTTCTGGAGCCTCCATCAGATTTTTGAAACTCAAATTGAAGTTGTAAAGCTCAAATTTATTCTGAAAACTAATTTCAATACGCTACGAAGTACTGCAGGTGAATTTCAAGTCGTTTTAGAGCCTCCAGCGACTCTTTGAAAATTCCTGAAGCCTCCAGCAGATTTTTGAAACTTTAAATTTTCACAAAATTTCATCAAACTGAGATGGAGAGTCGAAATTCATTCTGCAAACTAATTTTAATACGCTACGAAGTCGACTGCTTGTGGATTTCAAGTCGTTTTGGAGCCTCCAGCGACTTTTCGAAGGTTGTATGGCGTGTTTTGGAAAATTGGAATTTCCTTAAAGTAGCTGGAAGCTTCAAAACCATTTGAAACCTGCGAAGTAAATTTCAGCTTGCCAACTCCAATTGATAAATTAATGTTGTGGGAATTTAAAGTTTCAAAAGCCTACTGGAGGCTCTAAAATGACTTGAACCCACCTGAAGTCGTCTTCAGAGGGTGTTAAAATTGGAGTGTAGAGTAAATTACAGCTTTCCATGTCCATTTGATGAAATTTTGTTGTCCCCTTTAAGAAAAAAGTTGCCCCGGAAGATCGGCGGGGGGGGGGGGGGGGTGCAATTACTCCTATTGTCATATGCAGGAATATTTTTAATGATTTTTGTATGCGCGCTGAGGGATGTAAAAGATACCTGCTCGCATTTTGCTACAATAAATAACGCAGAAAAAGGTTTATTGGTGAGAAATGCGTATAAGATCTGGTAGCACGTTCCTATCATTTGACTACAAAAAAAACGCCAAGTCACCAGATGCAGAAACTAGAGATATGCTTACATTTTTCTAGAGCCAGATGGCTAAGTAAATGCTAGCTCAGAGATGCAAGAATATTACCTGAAGTTTCCTATCATCTGTGAGCAGGTACAATGGTACATATTAGTCAGTGATACGCTGGCATTAAGCGAGCAGGTATAGAGTGAGGCAAAAGCTAGCTGAGATATGCGAGAATATTGCTTGAACTTTCTTGGCATAGAATTGCAAGCAAATATCCATCAGTAATACGCTAGCATCAGGCGAGCATGTATGAAGTGAAGTAAAAGCTAGCTGAGATATGCGAGAAAATTGCTTGAACTGTCCTAGCATAGAATTGCGAGCAAGTATCCGCCAGTAATACGCTAGCATAAGGCGAGCAAGTTAAAGTGAAGTAAAAGCTAGCTGAGAGTCGCTGGAAAACAGCTCGAAAATTGCTAGAATTGAATTTGCTAGCGAAAAACTGCAAGAAAATCGCTTACTTTTAGCGAGACAATTATTGCTGGCCACAAAAAGCGAGTAAATTGCTAGCAACTTATCAAAACGCGAATAAAACGCTAGCTTTTTGCTAGCATGTGGTCAACTGGGAAACTGGGGTAACATTGAAGGATTTTTCAGAATTTTTCATGTTTAAAGGTATGAATGGCGGAAGTAAGGGAAATGTGTGTGGTGCTTTTGATAAAGCTATGTCAGCACTACGTTTTGGCGTTTACAGAAGTTGTCTACCTTTTTCCTGTCAGGCGCAAAAGCCAAAAGAAGTGCCCTTCAAAGTTACCCAGCGTTTGGGGTAACTTTGAAGGCCCCTTGAAATGTGCTTCACTCAAGGTCAAAAATTATCGAAAACATGAATATTCACTTCTTGGTCACTTTATACGCGTCAAGCACCTACAAAATTATCCATATTCACAATTGAATTTATGAAAGAGTGCTCCAAAATGATAATTTGAAATTTTTCTAGTTTTCAGGCGTTTTTCATGCATTTTGGCCAATTTGACCGAATTTCATGATTTTTCAATGATTTTAGAACTGTTTTTCAAGTTTTCACATCATTTTTAACAAGTTTTCAAGCATTTTCATGCATTTTTGGTTAATTTTACTGAAATTTCATGATTTTTTTATAGCCTTCAAAGTTACCCCAGTTCGAATATCAGTTTTTTACACCTCAGGGAAGAACTTTGGCACATGAACAAATGCGCTAATTTGTAGTCAGGAGGTGTACCAACACATCTATAATGTCACTTGACTCATTATTTGAAAATTCAAAATTCCAGACACCAAGCTTTTCACATTAATTAAAATTAATTAAAACACCACTTTTTTTCACTTGCTTTTTTATTGGTGTTGGTACCACTAGTTGAAAATGATAAAATAGGAAAAATAACTGCCAAAGTGTACTCTATCCATTCCCGGTGTCAGAATTGCTCCATTCTTCATAGTTCCACCGCCATGGAGCATAACGTGATGAAAAACCACACCCTTCAATGTTACCCCGCGATTTCAATGTTACCCCAGTTTACGGTATCCTAATTTTTATTAATTCGAAATCGAAACGTCCCAAATTCTTGCCTTTTCGACGTGAATTGAGAAAGAAACATATTTTTTTGCCAATAACTATACCTAATTGCCATAAAATCTTGATTCTTGCTGAAACTGACAGTTTTGGCAAAAATAGACACTTTTTGACAATTTTACCAAAAATGTACACTTCTTTGCAATTTTGCCAAAAATTGACATTTTTTGACAGTTTTGCCAAAAATTGACACTTTTCAACAGTAAGTAGGTATATTGCAAAAATTGACGCTTTTTGACAATTTTACCAAAAATGCACACTTCTTGACACTTTTGCCAAAAGTTGATACTTTTTGATAGATTTGCCAAAATTTCACACTTTTTGACAGTTTTGCCAAAAAAGTACACTTTTTGAATATTTTGCCAAAAATGTACACTTTTGACAGTTTTGCCAAGAAAATAGACACTTTTTGACAATTTTACCAAAAATTTTCACTTTTCCAACTTTTTGCAAAAAATTTACAAAAACTCGTATTTCTATCGAAGTTGTTGAAAAATGTCACCTTTTTTCTACCAGAAAAGTCTCCCTTTGTTTGAAACGATTTTCCAAAATTCCAGCTTTTTTTGCCGAAAATTACTAGCAAGTCTATTCATTTTTGAAAATTGTAGTTAAAAATCTTGTGTTTTGTCAAAAATTCTCTTTTTTTCAAAAATGACAGAAATTATGGAAAAAATCCCAAGAAGTCTCATACGAATTTTTCCAAAAAAAATTCAAAGAATTAAGTAAGAAGTAACCTCTTGTCTTGTCTTTTTTTTTTTGACAAAAATTGCTAAAACGTATCACTTTTTTGCCAACAGTTCCCAAAAGGTGCTGACTTCTGCTAAAATTCCCAATTTTTGCGAAAAGTTGGCTCTTTTGCCGCTGAAAAATTTACGAAAAATTTCGCTTTTTTTTACCAACAATGGGCTAAATTAGTTCACCTTTTTACAGTTTGAAACCATAAAACTTCAATTTGAAAGGCTCTGTTTTTTCAGTCATTTTTCTTTATGTACATTAAAACTTTTTTTTTCATGTTTTGTCAGTTTTTTGATTACTTTTTCGAGTTTTTTTGGTTACAAAGTTACTCTTTTTCGAAAAAATTGAGTACAAGTATTGAAATTGGGCAAAGGATCTGTGAATTGAGAATTGAATTTCAAAATTGAAAGAGCTTCAAAAAAGGTTTTTTTCAAACTAGTTTTTAGCTCCTTCAGTTTCGATGGTTGGCAATTTGAATTTTCATGGCTTCAACATGTTTAATTTTTCAGGAAATTATAAATTTTCAAAATGGAATATGGGAATAAGGCCCCGGCGAACCGAGGGCAACAGCTCCCCAAAATTCACAATTCTTCATTTTTTCAGCACAAAATTTTTTAAAAATAACCTATTTTCAAAAAATTAGAAATTGTTTATCTATGAATTTTTGACGAAATATAATAATTAATAGGACTTTTAAAAATATTTTAGTGAAATTTGGACTTTCTGGCAGTTTATAGCTTATTGGAATGAAGAGATTTCATTTGGGGAAATTTCAAGTGAAACAAGATTATTTTTAACGCAAGAAGTCAGTTTTTCTACTCTTTTTATAATCCAATATTCAAGAAGTAAGAGTCAGGGAGGGGGGAGGTATTATCTCTAAATTTGAGCTCGTAAAGTGAATTTGAAAAAATTGCAATTTTGTTGATGACATGTGCCAATATTTCTATGCCTACTGTAGGTATAAAAAATGATGAAAAATAATGAAACAAACTAACCTTTTCTTTAATCGATGTATCGAGTAACGTTTCAATCATCAACCTTTGCAAACAATCAGCCATTTGTCGAGCCTATACACGAGCAGAAAATTGACACCTGTATAATCGATTCGTAGGATAGGCGTAGGTACTCGATGCCTACCTAATTATCAATATTTTTCCATAGGTAACATATCTATTATTCGTACCTGTTTAGTGGTAGCAACCGCGGCACTAATTACGACCACTGTCTGTACAATGCGATAAAGTGGATCGATCATGCAAAAAACTATCGAACCGAATGTCACCGGTCTGGAGACAAACTCGTTGAATACGGTCAGAAGCATGTAAATGACGGTGAACATATCGCTAATGGATGTCAGAAAAATCTGTATCTGGTACGAATTTCGTATCGAATCGCAATACTGGACTACTTGAAGATACACGTTGTTTACGTCGTCCACATCTTGTACGTTAAATCTTTTTTTATTTGTTTCAACCTGGAAACGGGCGATCGAGTAGGTAATATGATAAAATCGTGCGTAAAAATACCTATGTACGTTGTATGTGGGTATTCGTAACACGTGTGAAATAATCGCACCTACCAAACATTCGACGTGATGGTTGAGCATTTGGAATTTACGTTTGCCCAGGTGCACTTTATTAATAAAAGTCAGCATTACGAAGCCATTCGTGGCTACGAAATACGTCCGAACTAGGACGTTTTTTAATATCAACGCCATCGATAGATCACCAGCCAAGTGTAGATTTCGCAGATATTTACTATAAGCGTAGATACCTATTGAGATAGCACCGAAGATGAACTGTATAGGAGCCGATGCCATAGATTCGACGTCTTCTCGTATACCTATTGATTTCATCGCTCCGTCGGTTTTCTGCAGTTTACTCAGGGTTACCTGGATCGAGCTGTAGTGCCAGACGTAAAAGGCGTAGGATAAGAAACTAACCAGGGCTGTTAATCCGCACTGGATGCTGTTGAATAATTCTTTGTTCATTTCTTCTTGAAGCGAACAAATTATCTCGTAGAATAAGTCGATTAAGATGATCGCGTGAAATACGAGTAAACTTAAACGAATGAAACGACGTAGAATACGTTTTACTTCGATTTTAAACATTTTTTTGAGGTGTTCTGGGTGCTCGATTTATTCGTATAGGGATCGATGTGACCGAAGTTGTGTAGAATGGGTTACTGAAGAGCTGGAAGGTATGTTTGGGTCAAATTGAAACGGGTAATTTCGCTGAAAGCTTTCTCAAGTGGGTACTCGAGTGCTTCATGATCCTCTTAATATTCAAGGATACGTACGTAGGCCTACGTGTGTGAATACGTAGACGTACAAGTAGAGCTACGTACACATATAATGTAGTCAAGTGCAATATTATCCTTGTAGTAGGTATAAGTAATTGAGTAATCGATCTCTTCTCGTCATAAAAGAGACCAAACCAAGAGCACCTGTGTTGAATATTCAAAAAATATGTATTAGACTGATTTTATACCAATTGAATGACGAATGCATCCAGGGCTGATACCTCAAATGTAACGTAGGTAGTTGAGAAGATGATTTCAACAGTGGACCGGATCTAAGAAAAAAATCCCAAATGGCTAAAAACCCCTAAGTGAAGGGTCCTTTTCGGAAACTTGGATTTTTATTCTCTCCCGGGTTATTTCATATCAAAAATTGGATTCTGACTTTCTGAGACAATCCCATTAGGTATCTCTTAACTGCCATTGTCCCAAAGGTCCCAAATGACCACTTCCCCGAATTTATTTTTTCTAGGAAACTCAATTTCACTTTAAAGTAGGAATTTCTTGCAGAGGAGGTAATAAAAACATAGTCTTGAGGCAGTTCTTTTTTTGACATGAAACATAGACAAGTTTTTACCACAATTTTGATAAAGCAAAATGATTTCTAACGATATTGGCCATAAATGACTTTTAGGAAAATTATGACTGGAAAGAAACTGGCCTTTTTGAGATTTTCTTGGCAAAAAACTCAACTTTGAAGTAAATTAGGCATCGAAAGTTTTTTTTTTTGTAATTTTTACAAAAAATTAATCTTTTTACGTTTTTTGATAAATATAAATTTTTTGCGACAAAAAAGGTAAACGTTCTGGAAATAGCAATTCCGATAAAAAAATTGTTTTTTCTCAACTTTTGACAAAAATTTACCCTTTTTACGGTTTGTACAAAAAATTAAGATTTTTCGCATTTGGCAAAATGGTAGGTAAGATTTTTGGTAAGAAAAGATAAAAAAGGCGTGTTCTTTTTGCAAATCTGAAAAAACAGCTGATTTTTTGCGACAAAAATACAAAATCACCTTCTAGAATAAGTTTGACTGTATAACAAGGTTTCTTCTTGCAATGGTGCAATGGGGGGTGGGGGGGGGGGGTTAAACTCTTATGTGACTTGAATTAAAAAAACTTTTTTGTACAATTTTTACAAAAAAATGGGTCTTTTTTGCGGAGTTTACAAACAAGTAGGATTTGTTACAATTCTGATAAAAATGGTGAGATTTTGTGGTAATTTCGATAAAAAACTAATTTTCTTGCGATTTTGAGAAAAAAACTGATTTTTTGCAACAAAATTGCAAGATTTTCTGGGATAATGTGAACTCCAAACAAGTGTTTTCTTCCATTGTGACGAGGAAGGGGAACTAAACTCTTGGCAGTTTAATTGAAAAAAACTTTGTGGGGGGAGAAAATTTCAAAAACAATCATAAAACAAAAAAATTAAATTTTTTGATTTATGGTTTTTGAATTTCTTGCAAAAGTCTCAAAATCCTCAACCTCCTGGTCGAGATGAACTTTTGAAGATCATTTTCTTTATAAATATAGGATCTGCCGGACCTCTAAAAGGAGCTATTCGACCTATACCTACTTTGCGGCACTGGATATCCTATCAAGCACTCTCCTGACTTTGGGTACTATTATAATGGTGTGGTTAGAGTGATTGGAATTGATATCTCGCTCAATTCGTGACTAGCTCAATGGGATTCTCAGGGTCGTCTGTATCGAGGGCCTTAGGGGGTTTCCACCCAAGGTTTATATTAGATTAATTTATATTTATGTGGGACAGGATGCAACAAATTGCAGATGCCTTCAATGGGGATAAAATGCTCGTAATATTATTCGAAGATCATTGGACGTTCGAATTGGAATATTTGTTTCAATCGAGTGTCAAAATACTCGATCTGGAGCAATAAAATTGGGGATTGGATGAATATTTGGGAATATTCATCTCGTAGCATTTTTCTCTGAGGGACTTAGATACGATTGCGTATCTAAGTGGGGGCATCTGTAAGGATTTCTACTCACCTCGGGTGTCGATGGAATTATTACTCTTCGGTGACGTAATAAATATTTGCTCGTCAATATTACCATAAGTCAATGAAGATAAAAGTCAATAAATAAAAGAACTCGTGACATGGAATTACATAGGGAATATATTTAATCAAAAAGTAGAAAATTGTAGATTTAGATTTTTGTTGTTGTCTTGTGGACTTTTTGTGGGTTTGGGAGTTTTTCTTATCCAATAACTTATCCAATAAATGGCGGAATGGGCATCGCTGGGGTTTGACTTATCCAATAACTTATCCAATTAACTTATCCAATAAATGGCGGAATGTGACATCGCTGGGTACTTATCCAATAAATGGCAGGGTGCGCAATGCCGGGTACTTATCCAATAACTTATCCAATAAGCTTATCCAATAGGGTGTGATTTGGGGAAAAAAAGGAAAATAAAGGGCCAAAACGACTATCTTCAATGCCATATTTCGATGGTAATTCAAGACGGACAGAATAATTACCATTATATCCAAGGGAATAGGAATTACCACGTATGGCCATGGCAATAACAGAGTCTCAGGCTCATATCCATTTCTTGTCAAAGTATTTATTGGCATGATAGGGACGATGCACCATCTCTAGCATCTCATATTCACATGACTTGATTTGGATCCAGTTTCTCTTCATTGGATTATAGGGCCAAGGGAGGGAAACGGAGGGAGCAAGGACTTGGCATACTTCCTGGGACCGCGAGGAGGTTAATCCAGCGAGAAGTAGCACTTGGGGATTAGCATGGTTCCTCACTTCTACCTGGGACCGCGACGGCTGAACCTAGCGAGTAGAAGTTAACAGGAAAACCAGCTGTTGACGTACCTTTCATATCCGAAGATAATAAAAAGTAGCGCGCTTTTGCTACTTTACATGGGATTATATAGTCACTATTGGGTAGGTGAGAGGGTAGGATAAGTGGCGCACGCGTCGTAGACTTCCGGTGGCGCCAAGATCCGCGTCTGGCGCTTGATTCGCGTCGTAATCGAGCGTGTTCGGCGATATTCGTAAAATAATCGCTTCTGATTGGTCGCCAATGCGGAAGTGGTGGAAAACTAGGCGCTACCACCGGAAATACGAGTGTATATTCGCGTAACATCGGCGATATTCGATTATTAATGGGTTTTTAATGGTCAAATCATCGGAAATACAAAGGTATTCGTATATAAGATCGATAATTGATGTAATCCCATTGGTCAATTGGAATTATAGAAGGAAAATAGTCGCGGCCTGGTCAATTACATAATGAATGGTCACTAAACTCCGTCATCCTAGGGGACAGAAAAATAGGTTCCCATTTAAGCGACTGAGAAAAATTCCATCGCCTAAGCGACAGATTATTTTTCTCCCAGTAAAGCAACTGGAATAAATTTCTCCCAGTATAGGTGGGAGTTTTTTTCGGGTATAATTTTCTGCCAGCATAAGCGACAGAAAATAAATAATTTTCTCCCAGTACAACTTTTTTGAGAAATTTTTACAAAAAATGGGATCTTTTTACAGAATTTACAAAAAAGTAGAATTTGTCACAATTTTGAAGAACAAAATTGCAAGACTTTGTAGAAATTTTGGCCACAAAACGGGTTTATTTTACTGCAATTTTGGCACAAAATATGATTATCTGGTTATTTTGATTAAAAAAAAGCAAAGCGTTCTGGAAATTTTGACTTTTTTTTACTAAAAAAAAGAGGTTTCAACAATTTTGACAAAAAACGTCTTTCTTGGAATTTTGATGAAAAAAAACACTGTTTTTTTTGGCTATTTTTACTAAGTTGGTTCCATTTTACAGATTGTGCAAACAAGTAAGATTTTTTGCAATTTTGGCTGAAAGGTAAAACTTTGATTAAAAAAAACTAGTTTTTAGTTTTTTCCCAATTTAAAAAAAAAAACAGATTACAGATTTTGGCCAAAAAAAAGGTTTTTTTTTGCAATTTTGTGAGAGATTAAAACTTGTTGGAAATTTTGATGGGCATTTCTCGCAATTTTGACACATGAAAGTAAAAGTTTCTGGTATGTAAATAACTTTTATTAAGTAAAAAATGTTTTTTTTTGTAATTTTTGAAAAAAAAATATTTTTTGCCACAAAAAAGCGAGAATTTTTGGAAATTTTGATCCCAAAAATGGCAATATTGGCGAAAACAAGGTCTTATGGCAATTTTAAGAATAGAAAAATCTTTTTGGGTGGCTTTAGCAACATATTGGTAATTTTTGTGTTTACCACTACAGAAAAGTATAATTTTTTGAAATTTTGATAAAAAAACATGATTCTTTGTTGCAATTTTGGCAAAAAGAAAAACAGATTTTTTGTAACAAAAAAGTGAGACTTTCTAGAAATTTGAGCAAAAAGATTTTCCACTGCAATTTTGGCAAAAAAACGACTCTAATTTATAGATAAGAAAAGACCCAGTCATTTTATAATCTTGACTACTTGCACTTGGCAACATTTCATCACTTTTTGGCACCTGCCTTATTTTCAATGATTTTATACGTTTTTTGACCGATTTTACACAATTTTAGCTTATTTTTAACACTTTTTCGTGCATTTTGAGAAAGTTGAGGTATCAAAATTTCATATTTTTGGATAATTTCCTGTGGTGCGAATTGTTTTTTTTTGGGGGGGGGAAGTATTTTTATGGCGTTTTAAAAAGTTTTCGGCACTTTTTTGTGCTTCATAGTCAAATACTGAAATTTCATTTTATTTTGATCATTTGATGATTTTCAGGAATATTTTAATGCTTTTTTCAGTGTTTCTACATCACTTTGAAAGGGTTTCATTTTCAACACTTTTTCATAGACTTCAGGCAATTTTCATTGAAATTTTAGACGTTTTTGGTCATTTTCAGTAATTTTAATATTGTTTTTTTGAGCGTTTTTTAATTATATAGGCCTTTAACAAAGCACCGGTCGAGTTTTTACGGTCTAAAATTGATTTTGATACTTTTTGTCACATCTTTGAATTTTTAAAATTGTGCAGCTGAGGCTCCAGAAAGGCCTGAAACCACCTGTTATCGACTCAGCATGTTGAAATTAGGGTAAAAAGTAAATTTCAGCTTTCTAATAATTATCATTGGGTAAAATTTTGAGGAAATTTCAGTTTTTAAAAATTTACTGGAAACTCCATCAGAACTAGGTACATATTAGAATACTTACATGCCAAATTTTAGCTTTCTGGATCAATTTTGTAAAATTTTGATATTTTTTTTCTTAAAATATTCTTTGAAACGTCAGTTTGATAATCTTGGGTTCATCTTGAGCCAATATCCAAAATTTGATCAATTGAGAATTCTATCCAAATGCATAGGTAAGTACTTCAAGAGTTGAACTATAATCGTAGCACCATTCTGATTCTGTTGAGCAAAATCAAAATTCATGTTGGTCAAGATCGTTATATGTATTATAAAATTACGAAACTGAGACGACGAATAAAATAAAAAGAAGAAAAAACGATACGAGCACATCAAATAAACCTGCGGCTATATCAGATATCATGATATTCTTTTAAATACCTACCATATGTATTCTGTACACGATGTAGGTAACTCCAGAGTAATGTTCAAATAAAAGGTAATAATTGATCTCATATTTGCGTATGCTGATAGTGCGATTTACAACTATACGAGTCCTAAAGTCCTTGCCGAATGAAGGTGTTATGTGTACTCTACTTATACTCGTATACAATACAAATGCAATATTCTAACACTTGTAGGTACATTGTATAGACAGACTCTCTGCATAAACTTCATCACGATAAATGAAATTCATACTTTCCTACGTCGAATCGTGTCTCATCTTAATGACACATATACTCGTATACCTACTACCTAATGTACCTATACTTGCAAATTAGTTATACTTTTAATTACCGCGCACCTTTGCACCGCCCCAGTAACTTCTGGTCACGTGTTTTCGTGTGTGGGTTTTGAAAAAAATTAAACGAAAAAAAAAATTTGCTGGAAAAATGTTCTCGAATTTAATTCGTATTAATTACCGTTCTCGCGGTTATTCTTACGAAAGGATGACAGAAAGACGTTTGGAATGATTAAATTATATCTATCGTAAAGATGCTATGTGTGAGTTTTTAATATACGACTATGTGTGCCTTATTACTTACTTACGTGAAAAGCAATTCGATTTTAATAATGTTTATGCACGTTTTTTTGTGCAAATGCAACAACGTGCTGATTGCGTTCGGAGTCGGACGGACCGAGTTACGCGATGTGTAATAAAATGCTAGAAAAATGAAGATTAATTTATACCATCCAATTAGATTACTCGCACGATCTGCGATGAGTAAGGCCCCGCCGTTTCCAGCCTGAGTAACTAGTTCGCGCGCCTTGGCCTCGGGTTAATGTGCTATGGAAATAGCTATAAGCATTTGGCATCTGGCTATAAGTTGTGTAGGTAAGGTAAACAATGAATGAATCAAAAGCTCGAGGAAATTAAGAAAATGTCGACCTTTTTTTAATCAGAAACTTAAATTTTGGGGGAATTGATGGATTGAAACGAACCAACTTGAGAGACAATTTTCTGTAAATTTTTGAAGAATTTCCAGATTTTCAGTAGGATTTTCCTGTTTCTGCTTGGGAGATTTGCAGATTGGGAAGATTTGGCGCAAGATCAACTTGGAAGAATTTTCTGCCAATTTTTGGAAAATTTCCAAATTTCCAGCAGAATGTTCAAGCTTTTGCTTGTGTTTCCCTGATTTGCAAGATTTGCCCCCAAGATCAACTTGGGGCAATTTTCCATCAATTTTTGGAAAATTACCAGATTTCTGAGATTTGCAGCAGAATTCTCAAGTTTCTGCTCATGAATTTCTCTAACTGACAGATTTGCCCCAAAATCAAGTTTGCAACGATTTTATGCCATTTTTCGGAAAATTTCCAGATTTCCAGCAGAATTTTCCAGTTTTTGCGAGTGTCGAGATCCCCAGATTGGTAACATTTGCACCAAGACAAGAAGGAATAAGACCTACGCAGCAAAACACCTCAGAGAGACCAATTTTGAAAATTGTAAAGAGTCCATTACCCCAAACTGTCATCAACACCCTCCCCCCAATGGCCATTTTTCTCGGACGTTTTTTCCTGGCTATATCTTTACTGAATTCTTGAATCTGATTTCCGAATTGATATTCCCCGAACGACCATTCCCTCAAATAAATTTTTCCCCAAAATTTTAATTACAAATGTGAGAATTTCTTGCAATTTTAGTAGCGAAACAAAACTGTTGAACAATAATTTTGACATACGTAAAATGAGTCTTGACTGAAATTTCGATGAAGTTGGATTTTTTGACATTTTAAACCTGCGGATTTCTTTTTTTTTTTCAATTTCTTCAATAATTTTGACAAAAAATGAGTCCTTTTTTCCTTTTCATTCAAACTTGAATTTATTTTCAACTTTTACAAAAAGGGCTGATATTTAGGACCAAAAATCCCCTACTCTCTAAATTTGAAACAGTCAATTTCACTGCTTAGCAGTCACGACATTTTGCCTTTTTAAAGCAGTAGTTTTTTTTTACTGCAAAACAGTGAAAAATTACTGAATTGGTCAGTCAAAATGATTTTTTACTGACCAACTCAGTAATTTTTCACTGTTTTGCAGTAAAAAAAAACTACTGCTTTAAAAAGGCAAAATGTCGTGACTGCTAAGCAGTGAAATTGACTGTTTCAAATTTAGAGAGTACATGGAAGTTTTGACCTAAAAAAAAAAGGTTTTCTGCAATTTTGGCAACATAAAAAAGTTCTAAGTTTTTGACAATTTTGATAAAAAAAAAACAGACATTTTCGCAATTTTGACGATGGTCGTTTCTTTTACAATTTTGTAAAGTAAATTTTTTGGCAATTTTGACAATAAAAAAAACAGTTAGGTAAGTAGCTAAGTACCTAATCTACTTTTTGCAATTTTGACAAGAAAGCACTTTTTTTGCGACAAAAACGCAAGATTTTCTGGAAGTTTTGGTCACAAAAAAGTTTTTATCTGCTGATTTTGTTTTTTTTTTTTTAAAATATGCTTTTTAATATTTTGACCCAAAAAGCTTTTTTTTGCAATTTTAGCCAAAACAAAACAAAGTTTTCTTACAAAAGAAGCATTTTTTTACAAATTCAACACGAAAAGTATCTTACAGTTTTTTGAAAACAAGTAAGATTTTTGGGTAATTATGATTTAGAAAAATAATTATCTATCTACATTTTGCAATTTTGGCAAAAAAAAGGTGATTTTTTTTGTGACAAGAAAGCAGGATTTTCTGAAATTTTGCTTTTAAAAGAACAGTCATTTTTTTGAACTTTTGACAAAAAAAATCATCTTACAATGTCCAAAAAAAATAGCATTTTTCACAATAGGGATTTTGGCAAAAAAGTATGTATTTTTGGTAGGTATCTACTTTTGGTAAAAAATTGGTTATTTGGTGATTTTAACACAAAAAGCAGAGTTCTTGGTGACAAAAAAGCAAGACTTTCTGAACGTTCTAATCAGAATAAGTTATTTCTTGCAATTTTGGCAAAAAAAAAACACATAAAATAAAAATAATTAAAAACCCGAATTTTTGAAAATTTTGGCATTTTTATGGGTAAGTAAAATTTTGTGGCAATTTATATAGAAAACCAATTTTTTTGTAATTTTAACACAAAAAGCCTGAAGACTTTTTAACAATTTTAATTGAAAGCTGTTTTTTTGACAATTTTTGGCACTTTTTACAGTCTTTACAAAAACGTAGGATTTGTGGTAATTTTGGCAAAGGAGAAAGGTTTTTTTTAATAGTTGTAATATTAAAAAAAAACTGATTTCTGTTTACAATTTTGACAAAAATGAATTTTTTGCAACGAAAAAGCAAGATTTTCTGAAAATTTTGACCAAAAATAAAAGCTTATCTGTAGTTTTTTATAAAAACCCCCAAGATTTTTTTTGGCAATTTTGATAAAGGAAGAACTAGCCACGTTAATAATTCTAACAACAATCAGACTATTCTTGGCAATTTTGAAAAAGAAATGTACCCTACTCTGGATTTTTTTTCAGTTTTCCAAAAAAGGAAACTTTTTGAGAAGTTAGACCACAAAACGAATCTTCTCTGCAATTTTGACAAAACATTCAACTTTTGTGCAGGGGAACGCATGGGAATCCAAAAATGCATTGTAGCAAATTTTACTGGATTTCATAATTGTGTATTTTTTTGGGTTATTTCCAGCAACTTCATTGCATTTTCAAGTGTTTTTACATCATTTTAACAGGTTTTGGACACTGTTTCATGAGTTTATAGAGAGTTGTCGACTTGTTGCATCATTATACTTGATAAGTATTCAATATTTTTTCATTTTTTTTTTTTTTTTTTTTTTTTTTTTGGAAATTCTCAGCAACATTCTATCACTTTTGGTCACTGATGATTCATAAAATGTTTCTAAAAAAAGTATCAAAATTGATCGACCAGATGTGAGGTAATTGCCCTACTTTTCAGGTTTTTTTTTTTGTTTTTTTCGTGTCACTTCCAGAAATTGCAAAAACGGCAAGTCTCACCACAATTTGAACAATTCCACGAATGCATAATAATTATCTGCCTTTTTAAAAGTTAGGTAGGTACCAGGTACCTATTCCGTTATCAATCTGTACTAATTTTTTTCTGTATTTTTCCTCCATTGCATAAGAGAAAAATCACGAATCACCACATTAACTTCAAACTGACACATGTTCGCAAAAATTCTCAACAAATCGATTGAATAAACTTGTACATATAAATCGATGAAGGCTACAGAATAGGTGAACGATTTATTCACACTTCCTCATCCAAAACGAACAAAACATTCACGTCGTAGAAAAAGCTCTGAATAGCCAAAATTGTCGAACTTTCCAATTGTACATATACATATGTAGAAATTGTAGATATACTTGCTGTCAACATTTAAGTTGTTAAAAATGATACGAGACGATTGTAGTCGAATTATTTAGCTATCTGAAACGATCATTTCCGGTCATTTATGTCACTTTTACGTACCTTCATTCACTCGAAACACGACACAAACACCGATGCTAATCTATCCAAGTTACGAAAAGCAATATCGCAGATGATAGATCTAGTAGCCGGTCGAATGGACCGAAAAGTCGAACATGTACTAAGAGCTAGTAGGTAGGTAGGTATAAGATGAATAGATGTCAGGTGCAATCATAATTCGCATCGAATATAGTCCGACTGCCGGCTTCGTGATGTACCGTATTTGTGCAACATAATATCTAGTGTAATTCACGCTTCTAACCGGGGGGCATGATGAGGGTACTAGTTTCAAGGTTGTCCCCCTGAACTGTCAAGCTCCCACCATGATCGCCGATTGCTTACCAAATTAGAGTACTACCCTGATTTTTTTTTTCTTTTAATAACGAAATATTGTGAAGATGTACTTATATATATAACAGGTACACGAGTTATAGGTACATATAATTCAAACTAAATGTACCAATCGTGTCACTTTTACTAAGACCAATATCCTCGTACATGATATTACGAGTTCGGTGTTCAGTGCGTTGTGAATAATTTTGTTCGATATGTTTTTAAAGGTTGGTGATTTTCAATTTTACATGTAGATTTTTCGTATTATTATTGTGATGTGTTTTTTTTTGTGGTGTTTTATGGATGGATTTTTTCCCATATGTGTGGTTTGTTTTGGGTTTTATTGTAATATTAATTTGATAGGGAGTTGTATTAACGGCGAATTGTGTATGCAACTTAATTAACGTGTGGTTTTATTTTGAACGAGTGCTGGTTTGAAAATTATATTTTGTCGAGGAATGATTTTTTCCAACCTAAACTCATGAAAATTTTATCCTTTTCTTTAAAGTTAGTTTGAATATATTTGCATTGAAAAAATGATTTCCACATTCTCATTTTTACTCATTTATCAAACATGCAATGATGATAAATTATTCGAAGGAATTTAAAATTAATTTTACACGTTTTTGTTCCAGCTTCTTTTAATTTTCAAAACGTACTTATTTATGACTGTGAAAGAAAAATCTTGAAAAATTGTGCTCGGTGTTTCCATTTCTATGAACTTTTAGTTTTAATGTTCTTTTAAAACACAATTACTGATTCATTTTGATATTTTCAAAATTGTTTATTAGTCATTTTGACTATTCTATTACCAGCTGTTTTCAGCTGTAATGATTTTCAATTTGTATTATATACTTGGGGTAAATAACTTTCACAACTTCTCTCTATTTTCTAAATTTCTTCCAATTTTTCTAGAAAAAAAAAAATGTTGGTAGTTTTTCTCGTCTCTTTTGCGTGTGCGGTTTTTTACGTTTTAAAAATTATCAGATTTTTGAATTTGTAGGGTTTTGTAAAAATTTTCCCATTCTTTGTTCAATTTTTTTCAATGTCTATGATGTTTTTGAAAACTTTTTTTCCTTCTGTATATATCTTTTCGTTATTTTGTCACATTTAAATAAGTTTTTTAACACGTTGTGCAAAAAAAAACAAGAGAGATTGTGGAGCATAAAAGTTTTCCTCTTGTACCTTATCTGATTTTGATTTTTTCAAGTAGGCTTCATTTTTAAGGTAGTTCGAGCTTCGAGCAAAAGTTCAAGAGAATAATTTAAATCAATTTTTTGTGAGTAAAAAGTTGAGCTTTTTTTTAGTTTTTTTTTCACGTGATTTAAGTATTTTTTGAAAGATAAAATTATTCGGTTGTCTTGTCAGTTACTTTATTTTTGACTTCTCAAATTGATGATGGTGTTTTTGAACCTCTTTTGAACACACCAACAAATGCTTGGATTTTCCAGCGTTTAATGTGCTGAATTTTATTTTAGTTGTTTTCATGACAGTTTTCTAAAAATTGGAAAATCCAGAAATCTGTTAGGTTAAAGGCTTTAAAAAAGGCGAAAAAAATCATCTTCAATCGACTTTGGTGTATCAAAAATGGGACATTAAACCAAATTTCAACTTTTTACCTCAATTCTATCAAATTTTCATTTTTTCATAGAAAATGTATTGTTTGAATTTTTCAAAATATTATCAAAAATCAATGTGTGAAGTTCTTTAGAAAAAATTATTTTTTTTCTTTACCAATCTGGAGCTAAGCAAAAATCTAGACCGCTTTTTCCCGCTGTTTTACAAAAAAATTCTTAATTTTTACTTTTTTCCCTCAAAATTCTGTGACCCTTAAATTTTATTGCTCTCTGCGGTTGCTCAATTCGTGTCATTCTTGACTGAAAATAGCATTAAAAAATGTTAAATTAAAAGTATTTCAAATGAGAGTGAAGTTGGTCCCTGAGTTGTCGAAATTGGGGCTCTTGGATTCTTTTGTGAACATTTCGAACTTTTTCACCAACTAAATTACCTATCACATTTTGCCTCATTTTTCAGTAGTCTCGTTCTCTTATTGAAATGAAAAAATCAATTTTCAACTTCAAAAATAGATTCGTGGGTCAAAAATCGATCACGACCGATTATCAAATCTTGAAAACAGATTCATGTGCGATTTTAAACCGCATACAATCAATCATGTTCGCACTGAAAACATTTATTTTCGCCTCAAAAACAGTTCCGGATGAAAAATCGATCATGATTAATTATCGATTAATCGAATGTCAGAAATCGATTCATTTGCGATTTTCGGTCCTGCATAATGAGTTACGTTTGAAATGAAAAAAATTAATTCCAGCTATGGAAATAAACTTTCGGGTCAAAAATCGATCGTGATCGAGAATCGAATAATCGAATCCCAAAAATCGATTATTTGTGAGTTTCGATTCAGTTATGACCAATCATGTTTTGAAATTTAAAAAAATGAATTTCAGCTTTGAGACCAAATTCAGTGACAAAAATCGAATGTAGGTAATCATAATCAAAAATCGATTAATCGAATCCCAAAAATCGATTTATTGGCGATTCTCGATCCATATGATCGAAAATGTTTAAAATGAAAGCATTAATTTTAGCCTCTGAAATAAATCTACACTTCTGGGTAAAAAAATCGGTCATGATCGATGATCGAATAATCGAATTCCAAAAATCGATTATTTGTGATTTTTGATCCAATTACATATGACCAACCATGTTTGAAATGTAAAAAAAAGTAAATTTCAACTTTCACATTGCACTGCTGGTCAAAAATCGAATGTACTCAATAATCGAATAATCGAATCCCCAAAATCGATTTATTAACTATTCTCGATCTGATATGATCGAACATGTTCAAAATGAAAGCGTCAATTTTAGCCTCTATAATAAATCTACACTTCTGGGTAAAAAATCTATCATGATCGATAATCAAATAATCGAATTCCAAAAATCGATTATTTGCGATTTTCGATCCAATTATGACCAATTATGTTTGAAATGAAAAAAAAAAAAATCAGTTTAACTTTTACATCGCACTGCTGGTCAAAAATCGAATGTGATCAATAATCGATTAATCGAATCTCAGCAATCGATTTATTTGTGATTTTCCATCTCAAATGAACAAACATATTGTTCGAAATGGAAGAATCAAGTTTTGCTGCCAAAATCAACTTTTGAACCCAAAATTGATCATAATCAAAAATCGATTAATCGAACTTTGAAAATCGAATGATTTATCGAATGTGTTCAAAACTGTTGGTTGTTTTGTTTCGATTCATCTTGTACAAAAATTACCTTTTTTTCATAGGGCAATGTTTTGAAAATCGATTTTTCATTTTCGATTTTTGTTAATGAGTGTTCGATTTTTTTCAAGGCAGTTTTGGCTTTTGTGAGAAAAAAATGTACCAAAAAAATCAGTATCTCCAATTGATTAATATTTGATTTACAATTTGGTCACTGCAACTGTCTTTTCATTCTTGAAAACATCACATAAAACCCAAAACAACTCACCTCTTTTTACGTACCTTCCCCGAACATCCACCCTCTAAACCAATTTTCTGCCTCAGATTACCTCATTGGCCGTCCTCTTCGCGGTGCTGGTCACAGCCGAACCGCCGATCTCAGGTTACGGAAGTCAACGTGGTAGCAACGGTGGATCAGGAGGCTACGGTGGAGGTAACTCATACTCAGGTTCCGGTTCCGGTTCCAGTAACGGAGGTGGCGGATATGGCGGCAGTAGTTCACCATTCGGTAGCCGAGGAGGTTCCGGTGGTTATGGCTCGTCGGGCCAGGGTGCCGGAGGTTATGGTGGCTCAGGTCAAACCGGAGCTTTAGCTAGTCCTTACGATTCGTCAAGCTCGTCTGGATCTCAACCTTCGTACGGAGGTCGATCATCTCTCAGCAGCTTGGCCAGCAAATACAACGGATTATCCGGACGTAACGGTTACAGCGCCGGTAATGGTAGAGGATCTGCTACTAGATACACTGCTCAGTCCGGTTCTTCCAACGGTTACGGTGGTTCTGGTTCTGGATCTGGATCTGGAGGTTACGGTGGCTCGGGATCTGGTAGCAATGGATATTCAGCTGGTGGATTCGGATCTCAATCCAGTGGTTTGGGTGCTGGTAGCAACGGAGGCTACGGAAGTGGAAGTGGAAGCGATGGTGGATACGGTGGTCAAGGCAGCAATGGAGGTTATGGAAATGGTGGATCAAACGGTGGTTATGGTAACGGAGGTGGCAATGGATACGGAGGTAGCGGTTCCGGAAATGGAAATGGATATGGTAACGGAGGAGAAGATCCTTTATCTGTGAGTATAGACCTTGATTTGAATTTATAGAGATAAGATTGTGTGAGGTTCTAATTTCCAAGTCGTTGTTTTCATATCAGGAACCAGCCAATTACGAATTCTCTTACGAAGTTGATGTACCCGAATACAACTTGGAATTCGGACACAGAGAAAGTCGTCAAGGAGATGAAGCCAACGGATTATACCACGTTTTACTGCCCGATGGAAGAACTCAAATTGTAGAATACGAAGCCGACCAAGACGGTTATAAACCAAAGATCTCGTACCAAGAAAGTAACACTAATGGAAACGGAGGTGCCAATGGTCAAGGAGGTTTTGGAAACGGTGCCGGAGCCGGTTACGGAGGTGCTAGTGGAGCTGGATCTGCTGGAGGTTATGGTAATGGAGGAGCTGCTGGTTATAGCGGTGGTTTCGGAGGACCTGGAGGAGCTGGTGGTTACGGTGGTCAAAATGGCGGTGCTGGATATTCCGGAGGTAAAAATAACGATTCCACTTTAAATCTACCTAGTTGAACATTTCACAATGAAATTTGTTATGTATCAATCGATGTGTTCCCCAATTACAGGTCCATCAGCTGGTGGATTCGGCAGTGGATCCAACGGAGGTTACAGTGGCAGCAACGGAGGCGCTGGAGGCTTCGGTGGCAGTTCTGGTTACAGTGGTAGTCAAAATGGTAACGGATATTCCAGACAAGGAGGTTCCTCCTTCGGTGGAAACGGTAACGGTAACGGTTACGGAGCTTCAGCCCATAGTGGCGAAAGCTCTTACGGCGGTTCTAGTGGATCAGGCGGCTCGGCTGGTTACAGTGGTAGCTTAGGAGGTGCTGCAGGTTATGCTAGTTTCCGTAACTCTCAACAATCCGGATCTTCGTCCAGTTATGGTCAAAATGGAGCTGCCGGATACGCAGCTTTCCGTAATAGTCAATTAGGAGATTCGGCCGGTTACTCGAGAAACGGTGGAAGCGAATCGGAGTCTGGTGGATCTTATTGAAAGATCAACTGAAGTGTGTGTTTTGCTCAATTCTCCACTAGCTACAGTGTGTTTACCATATCGACTGCGATCTTATTATTTATTACGTTATTTATTTATTTTTTTTTGTACCAGTACAAAGTAACAAAGCATTTGTTATCGATAATAAAAATATTTTGAAAAAATTCATTTTGAACGGTTTGATAATGGGAAATTCTTGCCTGGGAAGAATCGATGCGATGATTTAGTTTACATCTGTGTGATTTGTATTGCATATTATGTGAGGAATGAAGGAATTGAGTTGAACGTGTTCGTGTTTGTGATTGATGAACTGGTTGTTTCCGAATGGTGAAAGGCAGTCGTGTGTTTGAATTATTCGGTCGAGTTTGTTGTTTTTTCTCAGTAATTTTCAACAACATATTTGATGCCTTCGTAATTCTGAGTATGCAACTTCTTTTCCACTTGTTTAGAGCTGGTATCGCTGGTGTTGGGATAGGTCAGTATCAGTTAGCAAAGTGATTGCTTCCGGCGGTATAGCGTTATTTTAAGTACACTAGGTATTCATCATCAATTCATCATTTTTTATTTAAGAAAGTATTATTATTACGAATTTACCACTTGAATCGGCCGAGAAAAGAGTTTATCAATGTATTTATACTCGTGTTCATTACCTATGAAAATCACCAACACACATTGTTAAAAATGAGAAACTGAAAAAACAGATTTAGGAGCGAGCTTGGGCATTGATTCAGATTTTAATTTTTGCTTTCATTTTGTGTGTTGATCCCAAATTGAGTTTGGGAGAGGAGAAGGAGGAGGTAGAATTCCAAAGTAGAGAAAATTATGATTTGGGTGTCTAAATGTAGATTTTTTGAGTCACTCGTTGTGCTACTGATAATTTTTTTTTTCACTTTCGCTTGACTTAAATTCAGGCCCAAATGTTACGAAAAGGCGACTAAATTTTAGATTTTGAAAAATTATTTTTTTGAGTATCCCAAGTTGGAGTTTTTGTATGCGTTTCCTTCAAATTTTGGATTTTCCCTTTTTTTTCGACCCTTAAATATGTATTGTGTCCAGCAAAGCGGAAGTTAATTTCAAAATTTTAGGAAATTGTCCACTTGAATATTAACAGACTTTTGGAGTAGCTGATTTAAAATTTTGAGTGCTTATATATTCTTCAATTTTAGTCCAAAATGGGCCCAAAATTCAAGTTTTTTTTAGGAGGCGGGATGTGTTTGTAATTGCAGTCAAATTTCAGAATTTCAGGAAATTAAAATATGGGTACTTGGACCTACATCGGAATGCAGATATTTGGAGTCGTTGAAGTGATTCTTGATATTATTGTCATGTCGATTTTTTTCCTGAATCCCGATCCCAAATTAAGTGGGCCTACGTCCAAAAGAGGAGGGGGTCAAGTTTCAGGATTTGTAACTACATATGAACTTCTGAATACTTTAAATTTAATTTCAGAAGAAATCAACAATTAGGTGCTTCAATAAACTTGAAAATTTCTTTTGTTGGATCATTTTTAACTACTTTTCACATTTTTTCAACTTTGAATAAAATTTCAAACTTTTCCTCCTTTTGACAATTTTTTTCATGTTTAAAATCATTTTTGTGTAAGTAATTTTTTCTCGTATTTTTTCACATTTTTATTATATTTTTATTTAGGTTCAAGTGATTTTAAATGTTTTTTGAACCCGTTGAAGAAGTTTTTTTTTTTTTTTTTTTTTTTTAAAAAAACATCAATTCTTTAATTATTTGCAGACGAAAAAAAAAGGAAAAAACTTTGAAATTCTGAGAAAAAACAAAATATCTAGATAACAAAGAATTTTAAATTTTCCAAATTTGATTGAAAAAAGCACGACTTTTCAGTTCTGCTGAAAAACGAGAACTTTCCATAGAAAATTGTTTCGATTTTCGAATGTTTCAATAGAAATGCAAAAAATGGGGAGGGGTCCGGTAAAAATAGGTCCATTTTCGCTCAAAGAGAATAAGATGAAATATTCCAAAGTTTAATTGATGAATTAAAAAAAAAAATACAAGTTTTTACTGCTTTATTGCCAAACAAATAATGCATTTTACTCACAATTTTGGCAAAAATTATGTTTCAATGAGAGAAAGACAGGAGAGTCAAAACTTATCCAAGTCTGCGCAATTTTTCTAATTTTAAAGAAGACGTGAAAAATTAAAGAGAAAACTTCAAAATTTGGAAAGAAAAGAAAAGAAACAAAAAATTCAATGTTTTGAAAAAAAATGAATACGCCAAAATAATGTTTACAGTTTCAACTTGGGAAATGGGGACAATGGGGTTCTTTTAAGACCAAGAATTGACCTCCGAAGTTTCAAAGGGTCATAGTTGAAAATGACAGAAAAGTCATTTTTTTGGAGGGGCATAATATGACCCCAAATGAACGAAAAGGGTTCAAAATCATACCATAGGTTAGTACCTCTACCTTCATTGTGATCAACATTTCCAAATTTCAGCTTTCTAGGTCATTCTCATTCCATTTAAGGTGGGAAAAACCACATTTGACCCCTATTTTTGACCCCCTCACCACTAAAATTGATCTAGGGGGTCCTAATTTTCAGCATACAATGGGAGGGTGTTCCATGCGTACTTATTGCAGGTTTCAACCTTCCAACCCTATTTGACTTTTCTCTGGGGTCAAAAACGTGGATTTTTGGTCTATTTTACGTGTTTTTTGACATTTTTAGGAACGCCTACAGCCCCTCCAATTTGACATACAGAGTTCAAATTTTCACAGAATAATGGGAGGATGTACCCAAATTGCCTTTTGCCGGTTTCAACCTTCCAACCACATTTGACCCGTTTCAGGATCAAGACAGGTTTGTTACCATATTTTTCGAAGAAGGAAGAAGAGAGTTGGGTGAAGCCCGAGAGGGTGCAGGGGGACTCCCCCCCGAATATATAAGAAGGAAACGGTGGAAGGAGAGAGTTGGGCGAAGCCCAAGGATCAGGCAAAGCACAGGAGCGTAGCGAGAGTGCAAGTAGTTGAAGCGAAGCGCAGAACATGAAAAAAAAAACATTTATAGGAGGTAATTGGTTGAAGCCCAAGGGGGTGTAGGGGGACTGTGTCTCTTTAGGATGGGCAGTGGTTTTGAAATATGTTTTTTTTTTTTATCATATCTGACGCAGCTTTAATCAATGGACAATCTTGAACGAAGAGACGTTTCCATCATTTAGGTAAATTGGGTCTGAAACTGTAGTTATAGGTATCATAAAAGAATATAGTTTTTCGAAGACTTGCCATTGATTCTGATTTTGAAACTCGTTTCATCTCTTGAACAAACTTTTTTTTTTTTTGAAGATTCGCTCATTCTGATTTTGAAGTCAGTTTTTCATTAAAATTAGAATTGAGCTCCCCTCCTTAGAACCTCAAAAAGTAGCTCGGAGCCTATATTTTTGAAAAATGAAATATAGGTAGGTAGTTAGGTACCTAAGAGAATGTAGGTGTTCGGAGATGTTGTTGATAATGATTCCGAAATAAGTCTGACTCCAAAATCAGAAATTAATGATGAAAGGTGAGTTCCATTAGGGAAAATATACAGCCCATGATTTCGAAAAATATGTGCAATGAATTATGATTTTTAGATCAATCAAATTCTACAATCAGAATTAGTGTTCTTGAAAACTCGAATTTTGGAAATCAGCCTCCTCGAAAACGTATAATTCGCCTGAAAGTGATAAACTACTTTTCTCATTACTCGAAATGCTTTTTTCAAGATTTTAGGCCCTCGAGTACTTTTTGAGGCTTGAGGTTTGGAGGCCCAATTTTTTATGTAGGGTTGAAATTGATCTCAGAAGCACAAGAAGCATCCTCGGAGTCTCGAAACTCAATCATCATATTTTTGAAATTTTGGACCCCGATGAGCCAGCTAGATAGAGGACTATTCTGGCACTTTCTTAGAAGGGGGTGTAGGGGGGATTTAATGCCAAAAGATGCCTCCTACAGGCACCTCGCATTACCTACATACTTACTTATACTTGTTGGAACTTGAGAGACTTGGAAAATAACAAATAAAATACGACTTGTGGAAACTATTTTTATGAAAAATATTGCGAGTACATTATTTACATTTAGAACTTTCAACTACATAGGTACTTGAATAATTTTATTTGGACCATTTAATAATCTTAAACTGCTTTGGCGATGCCTATTTCGCTTGTTTTTTTTTCACCATTTTTACAATGTTTCGATTAATTTTTTTATTGGTAATTACTTCTACATGCTCTTGATTAAAAGAAGTTATCGAGGTTTAGTGGCCTTTCTATCAAGAGCTTAAAATTAAATAATTTTAGAACCTCTGACGTGGTAGTATTGCAACAATAAACGTACTCGAAAACCTCGTCAGAAATGCCTTCGTCATCATCTTGTTTTTTTTCATACCATTTCTTTACATCACAGGCCATTTGAGTTTCGCATGCTTTAATTTTTGGAGCAGCGTCTGGCGTGTTATGCAAAACTATCAACGCTGCTGCCTTATTTGCTTTCTCGTAAAGTAACTTATACCATATAGTACTGGAAAATTGACTATTAACTTGGATTGTTGTTTCATACTTGTCTTTTGAATCAATCGCCTTGGTGTAAATAGTTAATTTCTGACCACTTGTGTCCATTTGTTGGGCGATTTTTTTAATCGCTTGATTAACAGTGATCATCAATTTTTTTAGGTTGTCCCATAGAGGAGCTACATTGATGAAATGATTTACAGCATTTCTCCATACTCTCAGTGCCACGTGTTCTCTCGGTACTATGAAATTTTCGATCATTTTGAAAGATTCCTAGTAGCGCCATGTTAAAAGATCAGAGTTTAATATAATTTTATTTTTATTCAAGAAAAGAATTACTTTTTTAAACTCCTACCTCATTTTGTGCGTGAAATTTCTGCTTCAAATTGATGAAAGTATTCGCTTCAAATAGTATAGGATCAGTACTGATTTCTGTATCTCCTCCTGATTCGCGCTGTAATTTTTCTTCGTCATCGGTAAACATTTTAGGGGTCATGATATCGTGTTTCGTCCAAATGGTTTTTCCATTCGTTGTATCGACGCAGAGATCATAAATTTTATGGAATTGAGGGAATACATTGCGACCTGATGCATTGAGATCCAAAGCTTTTTGAAATCTTGCGACCAAATCTGGTTGATCTGGGTTTTTTTGAAAATCTCTCATCAGCTTCCAAGTCCCGCAAGCCTACGCATAGTAAATAATTACGTACATAATAAAGTTACCTAATCATTATTACAACAACTTCAGAAAATAATGGTACATTTTTTCTATTTGATAAACAACAATAAAATTATTTTTGCGATTTTACTCAAAACATTTGCTGAATAAGTTTCACCGTCATAGGTACTTCTTGGAATGTTTTAGGGTTGATGTGGCTAGCTGAAGAATCAAATGCATACCTATAGATACGTATTCTCTAAATCTGAAATTTGTTGTCAAATTTCACTGTAAAAAAAGGCAAAATGTCGTGACTGGGATAAACAGTGAAAAAAGTACCTACTGATAAAAACAGGTACCTATTTAAATTTTTTTTAGGTAGGTCTAGGTACCTACTGCTGACCACAGTAGGTTTTGACTGATCGATACAGTATAATATGTACTTCATTTTTGACTGATTAATTCAATAAATAATTCACATTTGACTGATAAGCAGTAAATTATTTACTGAAAATTCAGTCAAAAACTAACTGCTTTTTAGGAAGGCAAAATGTCGTCAGATCCTACTGTTGAGCAGTGAAATTAGATTGTTTCTTTAGAGTGACAAGCAGTATTCATTCGCTGAAATAGTAGGACGATTTAAAGTTGAAGAATTGTCCTTGAAATAGGTAGCTTTTTTGAATTTTTAAAATTTTTTTAAATTTGCTATAAGCCCAAGAATGAACTTCAACTTTTGAAATTTCGGTTGCAGGGATTCTCTGTTTTGAACCATAGCTTGGATTCGTTCAAATCGAAGAGGAGAAGGTTTTCTTGTTAGAACAAAAGGTAAATCAGGTTTATACGATGGATCACGATTCCACTCTTACAAAATGCGTTTTGGACTCTCAGGAGCCCATTTTCATTGGTCTTTTTGAATCAAACCACATCGGTGTTGGTAGCTGCGTGAATATAATTAGATAAGTGGGTAATTCTCAGAAAAAGGGTCGATTTTGATGTGCATAATTTTGAAAAACGAAAATCATTTTTTTGGAAAATTTCAAGTGGGAATCATTTGTATATGTGTCCCAGATCCCTTTTCTAGTGTTGGCCTCAATTCAATCCCCCCCACTGTGGACCCCGGCCCCCCCTAAAACGGCGATAATTAGAATTCGACCCTCATCGATGTGTAATATGTCGATTGACATGTTTTCAAGGTCGTAGAATTCGAATCTGGAGTTATTTTTTTTGTAGAGGTGGAGGGTGAGGCGTGGGGAGGGGGAAAATGTCAAATTTTGCTTATATTATCGTGTAATATGTCGATTTATGTTTTTCAGGCCGCAGAGTTCGAATCTGGACTTATTTTTTTGGTAGGGGTAGAGGTGAAGTGTGGGGAGGGAGAAAATGTAAAATTTTGCTTGTATTATCGTGTAATATGCCGACTAGCGCGATAAAAGTACAGCTGTCTGAAATTTGGCCAAGTCGAAGGACAAATGGGCGCTGGACAAGTCGAAGGACAATCTCAACGTTTTTTCGTTTCTAGCCTTACCTACTGGACATTATTCGATTTTTAACACGTAATAAATGTGTACTTATCATGTAGAATAACTTCCCGTGCTCAATTATTGGTTTTGGCGGGTTCATTGGCGTAAATGAAAACACCAAGCCGAAGGACACAGATTTTGCGAAATATCAAAACTTCACAGATAAGTACGATCAGAACGAGCTGTAATGTAGTTTTTAAAAAGAACGGTGCTGGGTAACATTTCTATGAGAACAGTGAACCAGTGCAGCCACTCACCAGAAAAAAATGTTGGATTGGGAAGCTACCAAAAATAATTGAAAATTGCTCGAAAATTTGCGCAAAAAGTGTGTGACAGTTTTCAAATGTGAATTGTGAGCTTTCTATAGACTTATTGCAATTGCAATTTGCACAATAAGAGACCTTCATGTTCTATGATAATGAGAATGTTTCAATTTTTCCAAAAAAAATGAAGTTCATGACACTTTATAACATTCATTTTCAAAAACATGATGTGTGACAGCCAAGTCGAAGGACATTTGGGGTATAAAATCAAATGTACACCAATGAAAGGAGGGTCTAAAAACCTCAATACCATGTGTGAAATGTGTGCGGGGTCATTCTTGAATGGACCAAAAAAAAAAAAAAATTCATGCTAAAACCGTTGAGAAATTTGCCATGTACACGAATTTTACTTTTTTCTGAGAGTTACCCAAGTACATACATATTACATATGACACAGTCACATACGTAAAATCCGATTCCGAATCTTTTGTGCTCTGGCGAAGTTTCGCATATTACTTCATCGCTTAAAAATTTCCGGATGTGTAATTGAAGCCACGGTTTTGGTTGCTCTGTGCAATATTTCGGCTGATCACTCGGCATTTCTTTCCAAAATAGGCAATACTTCGCTTGAGGGAAAGTTGCAGAAAGCGTATTCAAATTACTTTTATCTTGATCCGTTTCAGCAGGGCAGAATGTTCTCATATTTGCATCACTTATTGATGGAATATTATCCAGTGGCAAGTGATACGAGGTTATGTGGGAGTAGTGTAATAAAAACGGATGGAACTGGTTTTGAGCATCTGTTGTGGGCAGTGAAAAATTCAGAATTAAGTTGTAGCTGAATATAATGGTACTGGTAGATGGACAGAAGTAATTATACTTAAGTATTGGGGAGGTATATTATATGTACAGTTATTTCAGTTTTTCCAATTACGCAAGTAATCGTGTAAAATGCTTACCTACAGATACACTTTTGAATAGAATTACAAAAATGCAGATGTGTGGAAGAAAAAAGTTCATTTTTTTTTTTTTTGCTCAACACGTACCTTCACAAAAGTTTCGTAGGTAACTTATAAAATGCGGTTCTTCGTTGCGATTGATGCTTTATATTTTATCGGCTAGGTATGTTTCGTGAGTCGTAGGTAAACATTGAAAAACATTGCGCATGCATCGATTATGCCAGATGTTGCATGGTAAACTTACTTAGTACATATTTTCCTCAATTCTGACTTACGTTTTTTAAAATTTATGAGCTCGATGTAGATTCGTTTTTGCGAAAAAATATGAATTTTTATCTTACGGGTAGGAACGAATTTTGAGAAAATTGTTCTTAAATTGATGGAGGGTGTCCCGATTACATTTTATGCGACTTTTTGGGGCTCTCAGGCTGAATAGAATTTTTATTGTAGATACCACGTATTTTTACAGCTTCATCAAAATTGAAACCAAAAATTAATCTGAATTTTTAGGAAGGCTTGAACCCTTCCGCTCAAAAACGTCAATCGCTAAAAAAAGTGTTTATGTGATGTGATTGAATCTCCTTCCATTCCTTCCCCCCTTTCTCTCTCTCTCTCGCGCTCTCTTCTTCGCTCTCTTCCTCCAAGTGTGTACTTTTAGGAGTTATTCTTATACTTCGTATTTTCCTCAGCATTTTCAAGGTAGCTACTGACTCACAAAAGGAAGAGGAAAGTGAAATACAAATTAAACTATAGATATCGAAAAAAGGAATGCCCATAGATAGATTTTTAGAGCGGGAAAATAACGTAAAATAGTGAAGCTGAAAAGGAAAAAATTGGTACATCAATTTTTTCTTCGGGAATGTGTTCAGATGGACCCTCTGAACTACCAAAAAAAACCGACCCTCCTACCCCTGGAGCTAATTTTTTTAGGGGGCTAAAACCGGTTGCGATTTACGTATTTTGCGTTTTACTCCGTAAATATTAGGTTTACGAGAAGAACTACCATGACAAAAAATGTTCCCTTTCAAATTCTCGACAATTACCCATCCCTCAAGGGGGATGCCTAAAAAAAAGGTGGAAAGGGTAGGTGTTTCAAAAAATGTCAGTCCAATAAATTAATCAAAGGTACCATTTAATATCATTCGTTTTCGCTCAAATTTTTTTTACAAAGTCACTCACCCAACTACTAATCAAACCATCACTGATTGGTCTTCAACCCTCCCTGTGGGTTGGTGGGGGGTGCCTAATTTTTCAAGTAACACACAACTGAATCATGTATTCGAAAAACGAATCTGGACGTACGATGTATCGAAGAGTATGTTTTCGAGGTCGCTGAGTACGAATATGAACTTATTTTTGGGGCCCAACCCCTCAAAGCCCCACTGTGCCCCAAAAAGAGGGTTAAAATTTTGAAAAATCGCGAAGAGTCGATTGATATATCGAATGATATGTTTTCAAAGTCGCTGAATACGAATATGAGCTTGTTTTTTTTTGGGGGGGGGCAGTCAGGAACTTTGCGGGGTAGAGCCCGAAAAATAAGTTCATATTCGTATTCAGCGACTTTGAAAACATATCATTCGATATATCACTCGACTTTTCACGATTTTTCAAAATTTTAACCCTCTTTTTGTGGCACAGGGGGGCTTTGAGGGGTTGGACCCCAGAAATAAGTTCATATTCGTACTCAGCGACCTCGAAAACATACTATTCGATATATCACTCGAATTTTCAAAATTTTTCGAAATTTTGACCCCCTCTTTGGGACACAGAGGAGCTTTGAGGGGTTGGGCCCAAAAAATAAGTTCATATTCGTATTCAGCGACCTCGAAAACGTACTCTTCGATATATCGTACGTCCAGATTCGTTTTTCGAATACATGCGATTCAGTTGTGTGTTACTTGAAAAATTAGGCACCCCCCCCCCCACCAACCCACGGGGAGGGTTGAAGACCAATCAGTGGTGGTTTGATTAGTAGTTGGGTGAGTAGACTTTGTAAAAAAAAATTGAGCGAAAACGAATGATATTAAGTGGTACCTTTGATTAATTTATTGGACTGACATTTTTTGAAACACGTACCCTTTCCACCCCTTTTTTTAGGCATCCCCCTTGAGGGATGGGTATCTAGAGTAGTATCAAATTGTCGAGAATTTGAAAGGGAACATTTTTTGTCATGGTAGTTCTTCTCGTAAACCTAATATTTACGGAGTAAATTGCAAAAAACGTAAATCGCAACCGGTTTTAGCCCCCTAAAAAAATTAGCTCCAGGGGCAGGAGAGTCGGTTTTTTTTGGTAGTTCAGAGGGTCCATCTGAACACATTCCCGAAGGAAAATTGATGTGCCAATTTTTTCCTTTTCAAAACCGCTATTTTTCCGGTCTAATTAGGATGGATCGCAAAAAAAAAAAATGGGAGGATTTTAGCCACATTTAGTGAACCTCCTTTATATTGAGTTGAAAGTCATTCAGAATAAATTTTCGCTCCGGAGGTGGTCCTGGTGGAGAGGTAATGGGTCTTATAACAGGGGACATTTTCGAAAAATAATGTGTTTTTTTTTTACTCTGACTCCTTCCCAGTCTGTTTAGTGAAAGATGACTCGGCCTCAAAAGATGGTACTTATTTGAGCTGCTGCTACGACCTATACCATTGCCTGCAAAATCCAATACCACATATACTTAGATATTCGTCTGAGAGATTGAAAATTTGCAAATTGCCTATTTTTGGGTAGTTATAATCGATTATAATCGTAATCGTTACACCTCTGGGTGTTACTCCCATTCATCATTCTTCATACTCGTATAATCGGTAAATCAAGTTAGCTAGCTGGGACTTGATAGTTTGACGAAAACGTGATTTCGTAGAAATAAAATAGGATGACAATTCTTTTATACTGACACATGAACCATAAAAATCAAGTTCAAGGGGATAGAGTGAAGATTTTCATTTTTTATGATCCTACGTATAATATCTACGTTGGAAACGAACATTCGACCAGAAATTCGATTTTTTTTACTGCAATAAGGTGAAGTAGGTATACTCAATACTGGTATAGGTAATAGGTAAGGTATGTAATATATCAAATCTGCGAGTGCCATGACTCATGAATATGCATCACCTACGTACGTATACTGTGCACACACAATACAGTGTAGATATGTCTATGTATACACAATTACACATATGGGAAACGTCTTGCGTTTAAAAACCTGCACTGAATTGATTTGAGTGCTACGAGGAGCGTTCAAAAACAACTGACGATGAAACGATATTATTTATTTTTTTTAGAAGCGGCGAAACGATGGCAGAATCGTGTACGGTGGATTTTTTTGTATCAATAACCACTGTCAGTTGATTCTTGATAGTGTTTGTGTCTCCTTAGGATAGATAGTGGTTTTGAAATCATTCAGAACCTCCTTTCAGGAAGTTCAATTTTGGTTCAAAAGGTGATTAATTCAAAAGATTAAAGATTTCAAAATCGGAATCAGTCCCATGAGTAATGAAATTCGATTATTAGAGTTGAACATGATCAGAATCATTATCAGCACCCTCGAAAACCTACACTACAATATGTACATTACAATTTTCAAAATTTCAGGCCCCAAGGCTCGATTTAGATTTTAAGGTCAAACTAGTTTCAGAATCAGAATGAGCATCATCTAAAACTTATATTTCGATGCTCTCATTGTATTTTTACAAAAATGTCTGGGTACAAAGCCTCTGTTCAGCAAGCTTTATTTTGGTTCAAGAGATAAAATGGGTTTCAAAATCAGAATCAGTGGTAAGGCTTCGAAAAAACTGTAACTTTTCGATATCCCAGAATTCGAGTAAAACAGCTAAAAGTTACCTATCGAGTTATTTTTTTTAGGTTTTAGAAACTGGCAACAATGACCGAAAAATTGGCACCACGCGTTCCAAAATATTTCGCCAGTTTCAGAAAATGATATTTTTCCGTGTGTGAGCTTGATTAATGTGAAATATTTCAGACGAAAAAATTTTCATAGCACGAATTTAGGTACCCCAAAAATAAGCGACTTACAAATTTTCAACCTCTCGGTAGAACCTCTATAGGTGGTCTTAGATTTTATACTATCTTTCGGAGGCTGAGTCATTTTCCCGAAAACAGACTGGGAAGAATTGGGAGCAGAAATAACCACATTATGTTTCAAAAATGTCCTCTGTTTGAGGACCAATACCTCTCCTCCGAGACCACCTCCGTAACGAAATTTTTTTCTGAATGACTTTCAAATCAATATAAAGGAGGTCCACTGAATTTGGTTCAAATCCATCAAACTTTTTTTTCGATCCATCCTAATCTATCGTGAGCATCACTGTTTTTGATACGTAGTTTGATTTGTTCTTCACTTTTGTCCTCCTTTTGTGAGTCAGTACCTTGAAAATGCTGAGGAAAATATGAAGTATAAGAATACCTCCCAAAAGTACATACACACTTGTAGGATTTCTCTCACAAATTTCAATTTGACAATGTGTGGGGAGAGGAAGGATTCAAGTCCTCCTAGAAATTAGGATTCATTTTTGGTCTCGATTTTGATGAAATTAATTCAAAAAGTGGTACCTATACAATAAAAATTCTATTCAGCCGGAGAGCCCCAAAAAGTCGCATAAAATGTAATCGGGACACCCTCCATCAATTTAAGAATAATTTTCTCAAAATCCGTTCCTACTCGTAAGATAAAAATTCATATTTTTTCGCAAAAACGAATCTACACCGAGTTCGCATTTTGAAAAACACGTCGCCAGAATTTGAGAAAAATATGTAATACGTAAGTTTACCCTCTAACATCTGGCATTATCAATACACGCGCAATGTTTTTCTAATGTTTACCTACGACACGCGAAACATACTTAGCAGATGAATAATACAAGCACCATTCGCAACGAAGAACCGCATTTCATAAGAAACTTTCGTGAAGGTAGTGTCGAGCAAAAGCAAAAAATGAACTTTTTTCTTCCACACATCTGCATTTTTGTAATTTTATATAAAAGTGTATCCGTAGGTAAGTAAGAATTTTCCACGATCACTTAATTGTAAAAACTGAACTCACCGATACCTACTTAATTATTAATTACTTCAGTCTATCCTACCAGTATGTTCAGCTGCAACTTAATTCTGAATTTTTCACTGCCCACAACAGATGCTCAAAACCAGTTCCACCCGTTTTTATTACACTACTCCCACACCACCTCGTATCACTTTCCACTGGATAAAATTCCATCAATAAGTGATGCAAATATGAGACCATTCTGCCCTGCTGAAACAGATCAAGATAAAAGTAATTTGAATACACTTTCTGCAACTTTCCCTCTAGCGAAGTATTGTCTATTTTGGAAAAGAATTCCAAGAAATCAGCAGCCAGAACATTGCACAGCGCAACCTAAACCCGGGCTTGAATTACAGTACAGCGGTATAAACTTTGAAAGATCTACATGCGGACCGTCGCCAGCGCACAAACAATACGGAATAGGATTTTACGTATGTGCATACATATAACCAGTACATACATATGTAATGTAGATGTACCATTCATTCTAGATATTCGTAGCAGGGTTGTTATACCATACCATGGTATGTACCGCGGTAACCTGGTACCTATACTAAAAAAAATTGTGATACTGGGATTGGTACACGGTACTGGTAAAACTTAATTGTGGTATCGGGATTGGTACCTATATGGTATTGGTACCTATTATTGAATTGTGGTATTGGGGATTGGTACATGGTATCTGTATAGATAAGTAGTGGTGTATTGGTATTGGTATTTGGTATTTGGTATTCGGTACCTATAATTTCGGTATTGGTATTGATATTTGGTATTTTGGTACCCTCATTATACAACTTGGTACGCGGTATTGGTACACTGGGAAACATCCAATTTTTCCCAGTACATGGTACATATTGGTATACCGGGAAGCAGGGTTGTTATACCGGTATTACCCGATACCAAAATACCGGGGATTTGTCCCGGTATTGGGGCGGTATTCCCAATACCGGGAGTTACCGATGGGAACTGGTATGTCTTCCTGGTATACCAATACCATATACCGGGAACAATTGGATTTTTCCCAGTTTACCAATACCGCATACCAAGTTCTGTAATGAGAGTACCAAATACCGAGTACCAATACCAATGGCAAAATCATAGATACCAAATACCGAATACCAATACCAACGTGGGGAACATGAATACCAAGTACCCAATACCACATACCAATACCAGAAACTCATTATGGTATCCCCATTACCAAATACCGGTATCAGATATTAACTGCTGCATACCAATACCGCGTAATTTACCGGTATTTTACCGGTATCCGTAATGTAATGTTCAAAAAAAATTTTTTTTTGATATTTTGGAATTTTTGAAGGGTGTATGGTGCTGGCGGGGCTTGTATTTCACTTGAGAGAGGATAAAAGACAATATAAGATTTTAAAGTAGATTTTGTACTAATTGTTTCATAAAAATGCAGGTAAAATTATTGCTAAAGATGCTATAGTGAGAATTTTCAACAAAAAAATTGGTTTGCAAACAAAAGGTGCTTCTATTTGTACATTTTTTTTGAATTTTCGTCATCTAGAGGATCCCTCCCCACCCCAATTCACTGATTTTTGAAGAAAAAAAAATATTTGCCTCACTATTACCGGACCGGATACCCAAAAACTGGGGATTTGCCGCGGTATTGGGATGGTATTCCCAATACCAGGAGATACCAGTAAAAAATGGTTCATCTTCCCGGTATACCAATACCATGTACCGGGAAAAATTGGATGTTTCCCAGTGTACCAATACCGGATACCAAGATCTATGATGAGGGTACCAAATACCAAATACCAATACCAACACCAAAATCATAGATTAGTCAGGTCTCAATTTCACAAAAAAAAGCTCCCGCTCGCTATTCATGTTGAAAGCAATTTTATGATTGATTCTTGTTCTACACACTAGAGCGAATAAATTTAGCTTGTATGCCTATTTTTCCCCCTCCCCCTTTTCCGAGGGTCCACCCCCCAACATTTGAAATTCGTGTATCTCCTAATCTATGGGTCGTACAAAAAAAATTATTGAACAAAAATTGTTCCTTGACATCAGATCTACAATTTGAGCTCATCAAAATTTGTTTTGGAGCAACCCTTCCCCCTCAAATTTCGTAAATACCCCTCCAGAAAACATCAATTTTACGTTTTTCACATTTTTAATGAAAAGTTTCAAAGTTGAAGAAAAGTCTGTAATATCTAACATAAATTGTTCAGAATTTAATTTATTTTCCAACGAATTATATTACGAGCATTTTTCCATCCCCCCCGCTGCTATGGTGGACCCACCTCCCCCCTTGGTTACAAATACCAGACAACTAGGGAAACAATCCAACGCAAGTTGTTTCGGGTTGAAATTTGCATGGTAGGTGGGTATCATCGAAAGACTTACGCGTGGAAAATTTCAGACCCCCCGGACCCCTCTCTTTTTGAGAAACCTCCCCTTTTCTGAAATTACAATAACAATAATTTTCTCAACTCCATGTGAACCGATTTTTTCAATGTTTTAGTATGTTGTAGACATTCATAAGTGGTATCCCCATAAAAATTTTCAACCCCCAACCCCCTCCCCTCATAATTACTCCTCAAAATGGCGTTTTTTTGCTTTTTATTAATGAAAATTGGTATACACAATTTTTTAAACACAATTTTCGGATGTATTTTTGACCTCTAGATATCATTTTATTCAGGAGGTTCGATTCATATGAACACGACGCCAATATTATACAAGTAGCCGTATTTCAAGAATAGTGAAAATTGAGGGGGGCTGAGGCCCTGGAGGGGCTGTATGAGTGTAAAACAAAATCTGACGCAATATTTGTGCTCAGGGGATTCGAATCATATGAAAACAATACTAATATCACCAAAATAATTGTTTTCAAAAATGGTAAAATTTGTGGTGGGGGGTCTGGGGGGTCTGGAGGGGGTTAGATGAATGTAGCAGAAAATCTGACGTCATATTCGTACTCAGCGGTATCGAATCATGCGAAAACGACACTCTACTCATTAATGGTTATTTTCACCCAAAACTCTCATTTTCAGAAAAGGGGAGGTTTCTCAAAAAGGGAGGGGTCTGGGGGTCTGAAACTTTCCACGCGTAAGTCTTTCGATGGTACCCACCTACCATACAAATTTCAACCTGAAACAACTTGCGTTGGATTGTTTCCCTTGTTGTCTGGTATTTGTAACCAAGGGGGGTGGTGGGTCCACCATAGCAGCGGGGGGGATGGGAAAATGCTCGTAATATAATTCGTTGGAAAATAAATTCAATTCTGAACAATTTATGTTAGATATTACAGACTTTTCTTCAACTTTGAAACTTTTCATTAAAAATGTGAAAAACGTAAAATTGATGTTTTCTGGAGGGGTATTTACGAAATTTGAGGGGGAAGGGTTGCTCCAAAACAAATTTTGATGAACTCAAATTGTAGATCTGATGTCAAGGAACAATTTTTGTTCAATAATTTTTTTTGTACGACCCATAGATTAGGAGATACACGAATTTCAAATGTTGGGGGGTGGACCCTCGGAAAAGGGGGAGGGGGAAAAATAGGCATACAAGCTAAATTTATTCGCTCTAGTGTGTAGAACAAGAATCAATCATAAAATTGCTTTCAACATGAATAGCGAGCGGATATGCAATTGAGACCTGACTAGATACCGAATACCAAATACCAGTACCAATACCACTATTGATCTATACCGATACCATATACCAATCCCCAATACCACAATTCAACAATACCAATACCATATACCGATCCCAATACCACAATTAAATTTTACCGATACCATGTACCAATCCCAGTACCACAATTTTTTTTTGGTATACCAGTTTACCGCGGTACATACCATGGTACGGTATAACAACCCTGCCGGGAAGATGAACCATTTTTTTACTGGTATACCCTGGTATTGGGAAACCATCCCAATACCGCGGCAAATCCCCAGTTTTTAAGTATCCGGACCGGTAATAGTGTGGCAAATAATTTTTTATTCTTAAAAAATTAGTGACTTGGGGTGGGGAGGTATCCTCTAGGTCACAAAAATTCAATAAAAAGTACAAATAGGGGCACCTTTTGTTTGCAAACCAATTTTTTTTTTGAAAATTGTCACTCTAGCAGTCTCTAACAATATCTTTACCTGCATTTTTATGAATTAATTAGTACAAAATCTACCTAAAAATCTTGTATTGTCTTTTATCCTCTCCCCTGTGAAATACAAGCTCCGCCAACACCATAAACCCTTCACAAATTCCAAAATATCAAAAAAAAATTTTTTTGAACATTGCATTACAGATACTGGTACAATACCGAGAAAATTATGCGGTATTAGTATGCAGCAGTTAATATCTGATACCGGTATTTGGTAATGGTTATCCCATATTGAGTTTCTGGTATTGATATGTGGTATTGGGTACTTGGTATTCATGTTCCCTGCATTGGTATTGGTATTTGGTATTCGGTATCTATGATTTTGGCATTGATATTGGTACTTGGTACAGGGTGTTTACCGTAAGGGTATCACATTTTATTTCTTAATTGCGTGGCAACTCAGACACCTACAACGCTCAAACCTGAACCATTCGAAAGTCAAAACGTCACACTTCTTGGTGATGAGAATTTTTACATGAAATGATCAAGCCTTAAAGATGTCGAAGTGGAATGAAATTCATAGCATACAGAGTGACGCAATAGTCAGTATTCCGATTTTCACGTTTAGTTTTTTGTAAATAAATCAAAAACTAAGCATCCTAGAAAAAAACTAATGACATTATGTCGATTGGAAATTCAATTCTCTACAATTTTCTTCGACTTCATTTTTCCGTAGAGTGCTTTTTTCCGCCTCCAGGCCGATTTTTATGAAACGCAGTTTGCAAATTTTTCAAAACTTCATTTTTCCGTAGAGTGCTTTTTTCCGCCTCCAGACCGATTTTTATGAAACGCAGTTTGTAAATTTTTGAAATTTTTGAAAAATTTGCAAACTGCGTTTCATAAAAATCGGCCTGGAGGCGGAAAAAAGCACTCTACGGAAAAATGAAGTCGAGGAAAATTGTAGAGAATTAAATTTCCAATCGATATAATGTCATTAGTTTTTTTCTAGGATGCTTAGTTTTTGATTTATTCACGAAAAACTTTGGAATACTGACATTTGCGCCACTCTGTATTGTAAAAAGTTTGGTATTAGCACACATGAAGATGTTCCTACGCAAGTTACAGTGAGAAAGTGGATCGGAAATTTTCGAAGTGGTCATAGCCAAACTCCTTCAAAGAAATGAAACAGGAAGAATAATGTAAGAACAGCAGAAAACATCGAACAGGTGAAAAAAGTCGACGTGTTTTCGAAAACTTTAGAGAACGGTTGGAATCTTGTAGCGATAATAATGGCTCTCAGATGTTTGATATTATTTTTTTTAAGCATAAGAATAAAAATGTGTAGTTTTTAGAATATTTTGCCGAAAACCGCGATTAAATAAACGATAATTTGTAGGAGTAGTTATTAATTGAAATGTGATACCCTTAGGGTAAACACCCTGTATTTGGTACCCTCATTAGAGAACTTGGTATGTGGTATTGGTAAACTGGGAAGAATCCAATTTTTCCCGGTATATGGTATTGGTATACTGGGAAGACATACCAGTTCCCATCAGTAACTGCTGGTATTAGAAATACAGCCCCAATACCAGGACATTTTGGTATCCGGTAATACCGGTATAACAACCCTGTAATCGTAGCTAGAGCTACCAAGTACCAACAGTGTACCAACACCGCTATTCTTGGAGTGAGAGGAATTTGTAAACAGCTTTGTGAGTCTATAATTCCTGCAACTGAGACTACCTGCAAAAATTCAAAAATATGTACGTTGTTTGATTAGTTTTTATCAAATTTTTAGGTTACAGTTAAGGTTATTCATTTTTTCAGGTTACGATTATTGATGATCATTTTTTTCGGTTAATGGTTAAGATTAAGGTTACAGTTTTTGGTGGTACTTTTTCCAGTTGAGCTTAAAATTTTGGTTATTGGTTAAAATTACAGTTACAAAATTTCCAAAACTTCTCTCTAAGTTTGAAATTTTGAAGTTTGAAAATTGAAAAACTGGTAACATTTGAATTCAAAAGGGTACCCCCGGATAAGATAGGCAAAATGCCCTTAACCTCGGATTTCGATGAAACTCACAGGGTATGTTTAGTACCCCCAAAAAATAATTTTGAGCCCATAACCCGCTCCCCACCCCACCCCCCTTAAGCAGGGGGGCCAAAAAACGCGTTTTTCAGGGTAAAAATTCTACATCAGCGAGTAATTGAGATAAATTTATTCTGTAAACGAATATAGTTAGAGGATACATGGGGGTACCTCCCTGAATTTTTTCAGAATTTTTCATCGCATGGGGGGGAGAAGGAGGGACAAAAGAAAACTTTAAATCGACATTACTCCGAAACGAAAAAACATACCAAAACGATTTTTTCTTCAAATATGTATTTTTAGGTCTACTTTCTATAGAAATCATCACCCAGCCATTTGGAGTGGTGGGTCAAGCTCAAAAGTTCAAAAAACTCTCAAAAAACCACGTTTTTTACGTTTTTCTCCAAAAATATGGACAAATGGCCGAAATCGAAGGGAACCAAGTTGTTCAGCGTGAAATTTTACCTCAGAATTGTGTAATTGAAAATTCATTTATACCGCGTGATCGTAAAACTACACGCGCAGAAGTATTTGTGCTTATATCAAGATAGCTAAAAGGGTATTACTGGGTGAAATAGATGAAATGTCCCTGTCCTCAGATTTCTGAAACTTTGATGAAACATCGTTGGTACCTTTAAAAAAATGTTGCAGCCAAAAAAAATTCCCCCACCCCACCTCCCTTGCTCACATTAGCGAAAAAACGTTTTTTGGGGGGAGGGATCATGCTGCAACGAGTTTTGAAAAAAAAAATGTTTTGAATTCAGTCAAAATATATGGAGGAGACAGTATAATGAAAGTACGTACATATTCGAGATTCTGCGTTGATCTATGCCTTTTAGAGTCCTACTGAGCGATTAAAAATTTGCAAATCGTTTTTTTTGGGGGGGGGGTATTAGTATTTGGTGTTTTGAAAATATTTTCTTCGCAAATTTTTCGCTTGAAAGATATATTTTTGAAACTGAGGAAATATTTTGGAACGCAGTGACGCCAAAAATTCGAGAAAATTGCAAAAAATTCCTAACTTGTGGGTAATTTTTCGAAATTGGCAATAACATAAAAATAATAGTAGGTATAGAATGGACGCAGAATCTCAAATAATTTCATTTGGAACTGGGTCGTCATTTTTCTCAAAACAAATTGGGTACAGGGGCTACACAATACGGTTTTTTCTAAAATACCCCCAACTTTGAGGGCCTATGTTTTCCATTTAGGGGCACTTCTACAGCTAGAATTTTTCTGTACAACTTTCAACTCAAAATTACGGTTTTTGCTGTAATTGATAAAAATTCAGTTTTTTCCCCATTGTTATTTCGCGATCCACCCAATCTACTAGGTAGGTATACTTATTGTGTTTTCAATGTACTTGGTAGGTAACTCACATGAAAATTTAATGGTCGACACCAAAAAGGAACCTTTCTGATAGTTTTGAGTTAGATACAATGTACTTGAAAAATACTTGTAATTCAAGAAAATCTTGATTAAGAAGTTACATGGCGTTAATTGCGCTATAATGAAGCATTTTTCACAAAAAATCTAATTTTTGGACAACCCCTCTTCACAATGTGACCGTTAGGAGGATCCAACTGCAAATCAAGCTTCATATTCGTGTTCAGCGAGTTCGATTCATATGATAACGATACCCATAATTATTTTCAATCTACTTTCGCACCAAAATTTGTGAGAGGGGGTGCCTATGGCCCCAAAATTAGAGTTTCAAGATGTTAGTTGGTTTTCTATCGTTTTTGGAGGCCAGAATGCAAAAATACAGATCGCTTTTTTCTGATGGTGCCGTGACCCAAAAAACACAATTTTGAGTGTATTTTGAGTTTTTGAAGATGACCCACCTGGAGGGAAAATTTGAAAAAAAAATACCAATTATAGTACTCATGCTGATATATTTTTGAAAAAAAAAATTCATGTGCTTGAATTAGATTTGAAGATACGGCAGTTTCAAATTTTCTTTTGTCAATATCTTCCCCCTGGGGAGCCAACAATTTTTGAAAAAATTTAGGTTGCTAGAATCATATCTTCTTCAAGTGCATATTTTGAGTGAATACAGATTTTTTTTCAAAACTCGTTGCAGCATGATCCCTCCCCCCAAAAAACGTTTTTTCGCTAATGTGAGCAAGGGAGGTGGGGTGGGGGATTTTTTTTTGGCTGCAACATTTTTTTTAAAGGTACCCAACGATGTTTCATCAAAGTTTCAGAAATCTGAGGACAGGGGCATTTCATCTATTTTACCCAGTAATACCCTTTTAGCTATCTTGATATAAGCACAAATACTTCTGCGCGTGTAGTTTTACGATCACGCGGTATAAATGAATTTTCAATTACACAATTCTGAGGTAAAATTTCACGCTGAACAACTTGGTTCCCTTCGATTTCGGCCATTTGTCCATATTTTTGGAGAAAAACGTAAAAAACGTGGTTTTTTGAGAGTTTTTTGAACTTTTGAGCTTGACCCACCACTCCAAATGGCTGGGTGATGATTTCTATAGAAAGTAGACCTAAAAATACATATTTGACGAAAAAATCGTTTTGGTATGTTTTTTCGTTTCGGAGTAATGTCGATTTAAAGTTTTCTTTTGTCCCTCCTTCTCCCCCCCATGCGATGAAAAATTCTGAAAAAATTCAGGGAGGTACCCCCATGTATCCTCTAACTATATTCGTTTACAGAATAAATTTATCTCAATTACTCGCTGATGTAGAATTTTTACCCTGAAAAACGCGTTTTTTGGCCCCCCTGCTTAAGGGGGGTGGGGTGGGGAGCGGGTTATGGGCTCAAAATTATTTTTTGGGGGTACTAAACATACCCTGTGAGTTTCATCGAAATCCGAGGTTAAGGGCATTTTGCCTATCTTATCCGGGGGTACCCTTTAATAATTTTACTAAGAAACAATTATTTATCATCTCTTATCATTAAAATATCATTTAAGATCGAGCTTTAATAGTTTAATGGCTAATAATAATAAGTATGATGCAACTATAGTTTCAAATTTTTTAAACTTTCTATTCACGCTTTTTTATTTTATCTTTTGATTATTTTTTTGATTAAAATTTCAAATCACTGCAAATCACATTGAAAAAAACCACAGATAAAAAGAAATGAAAAAACAGCACTTTTCAATTTTTTAAAATTTTGTAACCAGGTTTGTTTCCAAAAATTTTTTGATCAAGGTTATGGTTATGGTTCTGGTTCATTTTGATTTCAGAAAATGGTTTTGGTTACAGTTATGGTTAGTGATATTTCAAAAAAAAAAAAAGGTTTTTTGGTTACAGTTAATTTTTTTCCAGTCATTACCGGTTATTTTGCAGTTACGGTTAATGGTTAAAAACCAGTTAACAAGCCTGCCAGAAACGCAGAAGTTGCGCCAGCTCTTTTGTCAAAAAATGGGGTACCGCAATTTTGAGCAAACATTTTTCAACTTTAAATCAGTCGTTAAAATTGTATGAACACTTCCTACCTATCGATGCATTATGTTGGCGAGTTGTTCAACCAATCGTCTTGAACTATAGCCCATACTGCATTGACATTAACCCTTTGGAGGTTCTCTAGGTTTTCGGGTTAGAAAATTGAAGTGCCTTAATGAGTGTGATAGGGTACCTCGCCCAATTGGCCAAACCACAAAAAAGTCGAGCTTTTGATGAAAAGTTTTATAGGAAAATGAAAGTTTCCAAAAAACACAAATGTGACATTTCCTAAAAAAAAATTGAATGTATGCAGAATTTTTTTTGAAAAAATGAACCAAAAACATGTGTCAAAAACATTGAACAAAAGCACTCTTTCAAAAAATGAAATAAAAATTGAATTGGAAAAAAATAAAAAAACAAGGTTGAAAAAAAGTCATCTGGCAGTTCACAAATTCAGCGAGAATCAAATCTTGTTGGCAAAAATGCCTTTGTTTAAAGCATGAAGAGAAGAAAAATCTATGTCGCTAAGAGAGGATTTTTTATCAAGTCATAAAATCTTTTAGGAAATTGAGCCGAAATATGGGACAAAATTTAGCGAAATTGCGAGCTTTCTCGCAGGAGGTAACTAATTATAAAAACATTTTCGCCTTTATTCACGAGATGTAGCATAGAATTTTCTTTCATTTTGGGAAAAAATGAGTATTTTATCACTTATTGGAGTATAGGAATATGAAGATGAAGATGAAGAGAAATGGTGAAAATACTAAATAAAAATCCAAATTCATCTACGAGTTCAGTCTTTCATTTCGTTTACGCTGTGGATTTGTGTTTTTGTTCACTATTTCTGTTCATCTTCATCTTCATATTCCTATACTCCAATAAGTGATAAAATACTCATTTTTTCCCAAAATGAAAGAAAATTCTATGCTACATCTCGTGAATAAAGGCGAAAATGTTTTTATAATTAGTTACCTCCTGCGAGAAAGCTCGCAATTTCGCTAAATTTTGTCCCATATTTCGGCTCAATTTCCTAAAAGATTTTATGACTTGATAAAAAATCCTCTCTTAGCGACATAGATTTTTCTTCTCTTCATGCTTTAAACAAAGGCATTTTTGCCAACAAGATTTGATTCTCGCTGAATTTGTGAACTGCCAGATGACTTTTTTTCAACCTTGTTTTTTTATTTTTTTCCAATTCAATTTTTATTTCATTTTTTGAAAGAGTGCTTTTGTTCAATGTTTTTGACACATGTTTTTGGTTCATTTTTTCAAAAAAAATTCTGCATACATTCAATTTTTTTTTAGGAAATGTCACATTTGTGTTTTTTGGAAACTTTCATTTTCCTATAAAACTTTTCATCAAAAGCTCGACTTTTTTGTGGTTTGGCCAATTGGGCGAGGTACCCTATCACACTCATTAAGGCACTTCAATTTTCTAACCCGAAAACCTAGAGAACCTCCAAAGGGTTAATCTCCATTCGCGCAGTTGGAGGTCCACCGCCATGTGGAATAAGCTCGGCTGATTTCCAACCATCTGAAAAGCTCCTATGCTAACAAAAAATTGTTCTTTCACTAATACATTCCTTCTTGTAAGCCGCTTTTATCATTTGGATAGTTTTGGGAGCAGTTTTTCCCAAACAAACATAAAAAATCTGACGCATTCCGCGTCAGGCATGGTAAAAATTTGGAGGTGAAAAACATACTTACATACACGCTTTACATAAACAAGTATGATTCGGCTCCTAGACCAGTACAAACAGATTAAGGTTGCTTTGGATGCAGAATTGAATGCACTATCCGATACAACAATCAGGTTTTACCCTAGGTAGTGTTAACACCAAAATGGTATTTTATCCTACTAGTAAAATAAAGTGATTTTTGACGATTTTTGAGGTTTATTTCCCGAGCAAAGCGAGGGAAGTAATTAAAAATCGCCGAAAATCACTTTATTTGACTAGTTGAATAACATATTTTATCCAAACGTGTGAAGAAAACGCGCATTTGATCACTCGAGCGACTAGCGAGAGTGAATAAAGTAGTGTTTTATTCTACTAGTAGGATAAAAATTCTTACTGACAGTAGTACAGGGGTGAGCTGAAGTCAGGATGCGCTACCTATCAAAAATTACACATGAGTTAGAAACCAGTATTCTGTGTGGTGTGGTGGTTTGCTGGGCAACTTTGGTGTTGGGTGGAAGTTTCTGTATACAATTGTAGAACCAATGTGAAGGGTTTGATCCGGTTTTAGTGCGTTTACATTGTGACCATGGCAGAAAATGACAGATTCAAGTTCAAGAGTTTTTTTGTCATTTTTTTCATCTTTTGCAAATTTGCACCCTGACTTTTGCTCACCCCCGTATTTGAATGCCCAAAAAAAAATTTTTGTCAATTTGATTGTCACCTGAAGCCCTATTATATAGGCGAGATCAGAAACCAGCTACTTACTGATACCAAACTTCTAATCAGTTTTTTGCAGTTTTTCCCGAAATGGTGAACTTCTGGGTTTGACTCTAACATACTCATTTGTATAATAATGTTTAACTATCAGATGCTCGTATTTACTATGCATAGTTTTGCGGGAAATCGAAGCTGTTGGAAGATTTTCGGGAAAAACCAAATAAACCAGATTTGGTCGCAAGATTTCAACAAGTTTTAGATTTAAATGCATCAGGCCTCAATGTATTCCCTCAATTCCATAAACTTTATGATCTTTGCATCGATACATCGAATGGAAAAACCATTTGGACAAAACACGATATCATGACCCCTGGGATGTTTACCGATAATGAAGAAAAATTACAACGTGAATCAGGAGGAGATACAGAAATCATTACTGATCCAATACTGTTCGAAGCGAATACTTTTACCAATTTGAAGCAGAAATTCCACGCACAAAATGAGGTAGGAATCAGAAAAAGTACCTACTTAATTCTTTTCTAGAATAAAAATAAAATTATAAGGTAAAGTGGGTGAAGATGCCACATCACAAAAATGTCTATGGCAACACTGGGTCGCGAAAATGATGTAATCACATGGGCTGCTACCAGCCATCTTCCGCTTCCGTTTTGCCGATGAAGTCAAAGTAATAGAGGTACTAAACAATGTTGAAAGAATAGTGCAAGAACGGAACAAAATTTTAAAGAACAGAGCATTTTCTAAAGAACAAGAACAAAAATGAAATTCAAATTTTTTCATGAACAAGAACAAAACGGCGAAACAAATTTTTAATAGAACGAGAGCAAGAACGCAAAAAATTTAACTGTTCTTTGTTCTTTACCGATTCTTTGTTCTTCATTCTTGTTCTTTCATTTTTTTTCTTGCGCCATTGTCATTGCTTTGAATTTCTATGGAAATTTATGCAGAAAATTTGTTATAATTTGTGAGAAAATCAAGAAAATGTGTTTAATTTTTTACAAAATATTGATATAAGTGTCTTGTGGTTTTTGGACTCAATATGACGTATGTTACGCTATGAGTTTGGTGTTGACTGTGCGGCATCTACACCTATTCCACACGTTTTTCAACTCATACCAACTCATAACCACGAACATATTCGTGATTATGAGTAGGTATGAGTTGAAAAAATTACAGAGGTTAAAAAGTGGAAGATGGCCGACATATGGAAGAAATTGGAAAAGACAAAAAGAGAAAATTTCAATCTGCTAAACGCATTACAGAAATTGCGGCATCTCCCCCCCCCCCCCCCCGGGCGATGGCTAAAATTTATCATCTCGTTATTTTAAAAATTTCTCAGTAGCTAGCTAACAAAACAAAAAACTAGTCATGCCAAGTTGTACATGGATAATTAGAGAACAATTGGTAAACATTTCACCTTCCTTGAATCATTTGTGACAAAATGACAGCGTTTTTCCAAGGGGTGTGGCATCTTCACCCACTTTACCTTCACAAACAATTGAAGCATACATTTCCAAACTGCACTAAGTTCAAAAAAATATTGATAAGAAATTCATGGTACTTAGTACAGTTTGGTAATGTAGAAATGGCCCAAATTGGCTGATTTTTTGATATGTTATATAGACAAGACCTTTGAGCACAACATATCAAAAAAACAGCCATTTTAGGCCACAACTTTATGCTAGATGGCCGTGCAACCTTAGAAATCTTGAAAATGATCTTTTAAATGGTGCTAGGAATCATTCAAAATGACCGAAAGTTTTATGGTACCGAGAGAACACATGGCACTGAGAGTATGGAGAAATGCTGTAAATCATTTCATCAACGTGGCTCCTCTATGGGACAACCTTAAAAAATTGATGATCACTGTTAATCAAGCGATTAAAAAAATAGCCCTTCAATTGCACACAAATGGTCAGAAATTAACTATTTACACCAAGGCAATTGATTTTAAAGACAAAGATCAAGCAACAATCCAAGTTAATAGTCAATTTTCCAGTACTGTATGGTATAAGTTACTTTACGATGAAATAAGTAAGACTGCAGCGTTGATAGTTTTGCATAACACGCCAGACATGCCTCCAAAAATTAAAGTATGTGAAATAGAAATGACCTGTGATGTAAAGAAATGGTATGAAAAAAAACAAGATGATGAAGAAGGCATTTCTGATGAGGTTTTTGAGTACGTTTATTGCTGCTATCCTACTGCTTCAGAGACTCTAAAATTATTTGATTTTGGGCGCTTGATAAGTGGGCCACTAAACATTGATGACTTCTTTTAAATATCTGTAGACAATGTAATTGCAATAAAAGAAATTATTCAAAACTTTGTAAAAATGATGTAAAAAAAAACAAGCAAAATATACGTTGCCAAAGCAGCTTATGATTATGAAATGGTCCAAATAAAATTATTCAAGTACCTACTTTTAAATATAAGTTGAATGTAAACAATAAACATGCTCAATATTTTTTCATAAAAACAGTTTCCATAATTCGATTTCTTATTTTTATTTTCCAAGTTTCTCAAATCTCAAGTCTCAATAAGTAAGTATAGTATACATATGTAGTTAACACGAGGTGCCTGTAGGTAGTGTTGGAAGAGACCATTACATTTCCCTAGAATTATATGGACATTAATTTAGCAACGGCTCTAAGTCTCCATCAGGCTGATCCTCATCTGCCAAGGCAGCCGGACAGGGTGCTAAGAATACGCGGAGTCAAAACAAGGTGGAACAACATCAACATGGTCGCATTGGCGAGTTCACTATCACCAGGAGCGCTATACTGTCGCATGTTGATTATGGGATGTGAAGTTATCACACACCATTGTTGATTATGGTGGTGTACAGATTTAAGATGCTTTTTCAATTAATTATTAAATTATATTATTGTTTTGACGAAAGTGGATGATTGTAATGTGAAAGGAATATGATGCCATTTATCACAAAGTGTACATTATTCTCAAAAATCATCTTCATGAGAAATGATACTGTACTAGGGTGTCCAAAACTTAGTTCATGTTATCAAAATTCGCGTATATCTCAAGAACGGAGCCTTTAGCAAAAAAAACTGATGACATTGATCTGAAAGTAAATTTAATCCTCTACAATTTTGTTCATAACATTTTCCATCTTTGGATGTACTGTTCCCTCAGAAATTCAACTTTTATGCCAAAACATACAAATGCTAAAAAATGAAAAACTGTTTACGTGCGTGTATCTCAAGAACCAAGCATCCTAGGGAAAGTTAAGTTAATTACACTCTACTAAAAGAAAATTTCAGCCTCTACAATTTTGTTCATAACTATTTTTATCGTAGGATGTACTGTTTGTCCAGAAACTCAACATTGATGTCAAAATGCATCAACATTGTTCTTTTTTTGTGAAATTCATGTTTCTTGACATAAAAGTTGACTTTCCTGATGAATGGTGTATCCCAGGGAAAAAATGGTAAGGAACAAAATTGTAGAAGATAAAATTCCCTTTCAGATTAAGGTTATCAGTTAGTCCTAGGAGGCTCCGTTCTCGAGATGTATGCCAACTTTTACAATAAACCCATTGTTATCCTAATGTTTATTGTAAAATCATCCCATAACCAACAGCCTGCAACCAAGATCTGTAGAGCGCGTACTTTGGTAGCGGACTCGCCAATTTGGAAATCTTGCTAATGTAATCATGGAAGCCAGGAGCATAGATATGAACCCTAAACTGGATCGGAAGCTAGTGAAGCCAAAAATTCTTCACCTCCGGAGATAAGCCACGCCCTCCGTAGATATATCTGCATTCACCTCCCGGGAAATACACAATTTCCGATTGGCTGATTTTTTGCTTCACTTTTTCCTGTACCTACATTATAAATGTAAGCAGCCGATCCAGTTTAGGGTTCATATCTATGGCCAGGAGATTACAAATTGACATATGTAATATAGGTATTGGGAATAAGCAAGACCCGATGGCCAGGAAATGGTAGAAACTGGGCAGATAAAACTATGAAATGATCTATGCTGGGAAAGACACACAAGAAAAAGGTGTGGGTATATTAATACATACCAGAATCAGCGATAAAATCAGTGCCATTATTCCAAAATCAGAGAGGATACTACTTGTGAGATTGGAGGTCAAGCCAAAACCAATTGTGATAATTCAAGTTTGGTGCCAACAGCTGAAAGCAGTATAGCAAGGGAGGTGGTTGAAAATTTGTGTGGGGATTCACTGTTAGGCGGGGTTGTTTTGATTTTGCGAGGTGACTTTGATAGCGCTTATTTTTCTGCTTGTTTTTGATCTGTGGAGCGAGTAAAACGTCGAATTACATTTTTTTTTTTTTTTAGTAAAGTGGTTACACTGATGGTGAATTGATACGATAACAGTGTTGAGTTGGTAAATAATTATTTTTGTCCCTGCTTTTAATCAAGTTTTTTAAAAGTGGTAATTTTTCAAGATTTGTCATCACTCAACAAAAGTTGATGTTATAGTATTTTCAGATATGTAAAAGAACATTGGCTGATAGTCCTATCATAAAGCTACACTCCTTGGGAAATATCTCCAAAAATTTCGAGTTTCTAGGGTGAGGTGCCTCCGATCCCTGGCCAATTGTTCTCAGTGGGGATGTTATTGATTTTTCATTTTTGAGGCTAAAATTTTAAGTTTTGAGACTAAAGTGAACTGAATTTTATAAAAAATTGAGGAAATACAGGGGCGCCTTTTATCGCTTTTTCAATAATATGATGACTTCCTCTCTGCCAAAATTGATGAAATTTTGTATGGTAGGTCTAAAGGCAATGAGAAATCGTTTTTTGAAAAAAAAAAGTACCCCTATCAAAGTGACCCCATCTCGTGGGTGACTTTGATATGGCCTTCAAGGGCAATTTTGAGGCACAAAAAAAAACAATAAACAAAAAGATCATTTGGTGCGTTTTGACGTACTTCACACACTGAGTGGTGCAATTTTTTCGAAAACATCTTTCTATGCCGTACAGAACAGAAAACATTTTTTTTTTTTTATCAAAGCGACCCCGCCTGACAGTACTGAAAAATTTTCAAAATCAGTTAAAATGGGACTGAGAAAAGTGTTATTGAAATTTCAGAAAAGGGGGGTTCCCCACAAAAGGGAGGGGGTGTGGATCTGAAATTTTTCACGCGGAAGTTTCTCAATGGTACTCACCTTTCATGCTAATATCAACTCGAATGCTTTCGGGGCTTTTTTGAATGGCTGTAGGTCCACCCCCCCTTGAACATACTTACAAGGAAAGTTGATACATCATTAGATCGGAAATTGGACGTAGATTCTTTTATCTCACCACATATTTTTCGCTAAAATGCAATGCGGGGGAGAAAATGGGGGAAAACGTGTTTTGGGGGGCTAAAATCCACCGTGGGGGGAACGCTCCAAGTGGATCGGAAACGGGTCCAGATATGTTGTTTAGGACACCCTCCTGGACATTTTACAGCAAAAAATCTTTGTTAGCAGTTTTGTTTGGGTTCAACCCCTTACCGACTGTACTAAGCCTCGGGTACATTTCCCCCTACCCCCCCATTTTGGGAGGAGCGGTAAAAACCACCTAGAAGGATAGTGGTAGGTTAGTGCTGGATAGTGCACGCATTCCCGACGTTAGTGCACGCCCCCTTCAACCCAATTTTTTACAAAATTTGTGGGGGGGTACAGCATTTCCCTGTACCCCCCCACAAATTTTGTAAAAAATTGGGTTGAAGGGGGCGTGCACTAACGTCGGGAATGCGTGCACTATCCAGCACTAACCTACCACTATCCTTCTAGGTGGTTTTTACCGCTCCTCCCAAAATGGGGGGGTAGGGGGAAATGTACCCCTAAGGCTCATTGTTGGCTCACATTTGATTTTCAAAAATTCATCGAAAATACATTTAAAAAAAACACTTCGGCTCCTGAAATTTCGACTCATAATGTATTTTTGCACGTTCTTTTGATTTATCATTGTCCAGTTCAAAAAATGTTCTGCCAGTTGAGAAACCTCCCTTTTAAGTATAATTTTTCACTCTTTATAATTATTACCCTACAAAGAAAGATCACATCTTTTTATAGAAAGAACTTATTAAGTAAATGGCAAGTAGATTATTTCAATATTTCAATAGGTATTTGGGGTGGGAGAAGAGTTAGTGATAAAAATCCATATTTTTTATTTTTGAAAAAAAATTCAAAGGTGGTTCTTTAAAAAAACGAGACTGAATGGAAAATTAAAAGTTCAAGCAGATCTTCATGAAAGCTTCAACAAAACATCACAACTTTCAACAGTAAAATATTGCTTCATATATTTCAACCGGGGGGAGAGGAGAGGAGGAGAACAGGAATGGCAAAGAAATGTTCACAAGGCAGTCTAAATAAATCCACCCTAACATACTTTAGCTGGTTACAATATTTATCTAGGCATTCAACAATGACGAAAAAACAAAAAACACGATTCAAAATGGTTTTATGGCGATGAAGCAAAGGCCAATCCTCAAAAAATTCTGAAAATGTTGTCAGTTCATAGAAAATATAGATTGAAAAATGTAAAAAAAATAAAAATAGCGGTTTTCCCACATTTCAAACTACCCCCCCCCTTCCTCCCTCCAAATTGGTCTGTAATTTTCATAATAGATTTTAAGGTCATCATCGAAATCCAATAAATTTGAGAAAATTCAAGGTCATTACCCCTGAAAATTGGGTTTTGAAAAATTTCCATCAATCAAAATTTTATTTTGTTTTAAGAAGACAAGGCCAAGTTGATCATTTTTATGACAAAGCAAGTAGGTAGCTCTTGTAAGATCGAAACTGAAAGTGATCAAGTTTTTCGAACTTCAACTAGGTATACCTACACAGTACAAAGAACACGGTCAACTTATTTTCCATTTCATCTCTGCCTCCCTCGAGCCCCTCCTTCGTTGCCAATGAAAACATCATTCCACGACACGAAACAATCTTCACGACTCAAGTTTCCAGAATATACTTGTCCTTTCTTCACACAACAATAACCGTATCAACGGTGACATCCTTCAAGCTGACACTTTAAAAATCAATGTGCTACCTTCACCATTGAAGTCGGTTTTGATTTCAAATGCGATGCCATCCACATCAGCTAACAAGATGAGAAGACATCATTGTCTCTATCTCTATAGGCTAAGTCGGAGAGAAGAAAATTAACGCTGCTTAAGCAATCTAACCTCTTTTCTTGTTGAAAAACTCTCACATCCACTATATATTTAAGATAGGTAATAGGTACAGAATAGCAACCGAAGATGAAACATACGAGCTAGAAAAAAAACCTCTACGAATCTGCGATTTTATTTTTTTGCATCATGTTCGAAATTACGCTGTACTCGTCTCATCGTTGGTATCTTGTCATTGCTGGATGTTTGACATCTTCTCACGGTCCCATACTCCCACATATTGCGTTAGTTGGTTGGCTGGCTAGTTGGATGTGTATAAATCAACCCGGAACTGCGTAGTACTATACATTGTAGATGATTAGCGGAGTTGCTTTGGCTGATGTGAGATGCATTTGCATCACAATGTAGCCAAGGCGAGAGTATAAGAAGATTCGGTCTATTTGATGCTGTGTAATGCATTTGCATATCTGGTGCAAAATTTTACATGTGCTCGTTGCTGAAATCATACCTAGGTCTAGGTAAGTCCAAGTCTAGGTACCTATTTAGATTCGCCATAAATATTAAATATGCGTCCGATGTCGTTATAATAATTCGAGCATTGCTCACGTTTATCTCGTAAAACGAACACGTTGGCTTGGATGTCGTAAAGAAAAAATTTGTGCAATTTGTAATCATCGTAATACGATTTAAAAACTCGATATTTCATCATAATTTTTTTCCCATTCTCGCAAAATTGATCTATGTACGAACATTTGGTGCAGCTGGGGCCAAACAAACAAGCGAAAAAAAAATTACCGTCGAACTTTCTTCTTTAATCGTGGTCATTGCGTAATTTGAAAATTATCACTTTCGAATACGGTGTTTTATTGTTTTAGTGTTAACTTAGATGTTTAGTATGACCGCTTTTGTAATATGTTAACAACGTTAACACATTATGCGACCGGACCGGACAACACCGGTACATTGTAGGACTATAGGTACCTATCTAACACCTTGGCTTATATGTACAATTCGTACATTTGGTAAGGAAATTATACTCGTACACGAGCCTTGTACTGTACACAAAAAATTAGGTACCTAAGTAAATAAATAATGAAAACAGTAGGTACCTAATATTGTCGTCTGCTATTAAAACGAATAAAAATACTACAATGTTGCATTTCAGTAAATATTAAAATTTTTTCATGTATAATGATACCTACTCGTACCTTCTCTTCTTACGTAACATTTTGATACCTCTGTACTGTATGTACTATGCTTACAGCAGTGTCTACCTTCAATGTCAAATTGATGTTTAATCTGTCCGCATTTCTAGATTGAAGACCCCGATTTCAGAGTTGAGATTCGAGAGAATAATTTCCATATGTGAACATATACCGAAGTTACTACCTATTGAAAGTAAACTGTTCGTTTTAAAGCTGATTAGTGGAATAAATGTGTGAATTTACATAAGATAGGTATAGTCTATCGAAAAGCCTTCTGATTCGTATCATTGTCTCTCGTACGTATATTCCCATTAGGTACCGATGCGGTGATGTACCTATTTCATCTCCATTATGTAATTTTTTGCTCTCTTCCGCCAGATTAATACGACTCGGATTGCCAAATTTTTTAATGAAAATCCAGTAACGCGAAGAGTTAATCGTGGTTTATGGCGAATAATAGGATGTTTGGTTTGGATATGATGGAGATGAGAGAAAATCAACCTGATTCGGTGCGATGCGTTTATATTGTTATGGTGCTCGGCGAATTCTTCGTTGTAGCAAGGCGAAAAATGTGCTGGAATTTTTTTAAGAATGCAGAGGGAAGTGTTTGTTTTGAAGTCATGTATCAAGATTTATGGTTGTGACTTGAAAAAAAAATCAAGCACAGAAGAACAAGATTTACCTGCCAAAAAAAGCTATACCTAAGCATAAAGTAAAATGTCTTATGGAGATGACTGGGGAGGGGGGGGGTAATCATGCCCTTGCATGTTTAATAACTCCTTTGAGCAGCTTAGGAAAATTCAAGACATCAGCTGGATCCTTCAAGGCACGCCTCAATTTTTCCCCCAAAAAAGTAAGTAAGTCAAGTATGTACCTATGTACGTATGTACCTAACTAACTACATACCTAACCAAAAAAGTTGCCAAACGTGAGCAACGCATTTTCACGAAGGAGAAAAAATTACGAAAGTCAGGACATTTATTTTTTTTTATTTAAAAAAACAACTTTTTGGTAATTACGTTGGCAAAAAATTCTTTTTTTTCTTAATTTTTGTCAAAAAAGTGAAACTATATTCACAACTTTTTGGTAAGGTAATAAAAGCAAAACTTTTTGGAAATTTTTGACAAAACAGTGAGAACTTTGCGGCAATTTGTGGCAAAAAAACGAGACATTCGAGCAATTTTTTTTTCAAGTTGAATTTTTGGGAGTTTTTTTTCAGTCGAGTGAGACTTTTTGGCAACATTTTTTGAATTTGTACTCCCCTACCACCTACGTTTACCAAAATAACTTTGAAAAAAGAGATGAAAAAAATTCCTATAAACTGAAAAAAATGAAATAATTTGAGGGGAAAATGAGAGTGTCCCTCCCCCACCCCTCCCAACCAAAAAAGTTTTTATTTAATTGTCAGTAGCTTTTCCTTTTGCTTAAAATTATTGTCAGCCTTGCTCTTTATCAAAAATTCTCGCTTTTTCAAAAATGATTGCTTTTTAGCAAAGTTGCTACAAATTTTCGTCTTTTGCAGACAATTTCAAAAAATCTCATTCTTTTCTGAAAATTGTTTAGAAATCAGAAATTTTGTTTTTATGACAGGAGCTTCAAAAAGATACCTACATATCATTTTTTGGCCCCTAATTATCTAACTAAAAGTTCTGCTATTCGCAAAAAATCGAAATTGACAAAAACTCGAGTTCTAGCAAACATTTCCAAAAATTTCAAAATGCTTAAAAAAACGAACTGTACAAAGTTCCAATTTTTTTACGGAAATTTCCAAAAAGCCTTTCCTGTTGCTAAAATTGTCAAAATGTTTTATTTTGCTAAAAATTTTCAAAAAATTTTGCTTTTTCAAAAATGGCTAAAATTTCTGCTTTTTTATTTTTTTTAAATATTAAAAAAAAACGACTTTTTGGCAATTATTGGCAAAAAACGATATTTTTTTCTGAATTTTTGTCAGAAAAATGAGGCTATTTCACTGATTTCAGTGATTTCACAACTTTTTGGCAATTTATGGCAAAGAAACGAAGCATTTTTTTTCTCAGTGAGTACATACCTAAAACTGTAAACGTTTTTATTTTGATCTTGTTATTCCTTTTTTTTTTTTTGTGCAAAATATTAAATTTTGCTTTTTCTTTCCAAATTTTGAAATTTTTTCTTCGATTTCTTAACGTTTTGGTTCTCTCAAAAATAGAAAAGTTGCGCGACTTAGGACTTGGATAAATTGTGATTCTTCTCTTTTTCTCCCATTAAAACAACATTAAACTAATTTCTGCGAAAATTCTTGCATTTTTGCCAAAATTGTGAGAAAAAGGTCTTACCTAATACCTACTTACCTACTTGTTTGACAAAAATCCCGTATTTTTTTGTATTTTCTTATTGCTTATTTTATTTTTTCAATCCATATTGGAAAAATTTTAACCAAACCCTCCCCTTTTTTGCATATCTATTGAAGAATTTGAAACAATTTAATATTTAAAGTTCTCCTTTTTGGCCAGAACTGTAAAGTCATGCTTTTTTTTAAGCAACGGAGTTTTTTCTTTTTTTTTTTGTTCGGGGATAAATGTTGACCCCCTCCTCCTTCCTTCATCAATGAAGCACTAAAACAATTAATTGTTGCCAAATTGCATTTTTTTCGTCTAAATTGAAGAGATTGCTTTCTTATTCAATTTTTTTTCAATAAAACTTTAAAATTTTCCATTTATATGTACTTACCTACCTATTATTTTGTTGGTTTTTTTTTAGAACAGGTCAATCTACTGATTCTTATTCATTTATTCTCATTTTCATTTAAGAGTATCTACCTTGAAAAATTGCCTCCCCTCTCCCTTCCTTGGTACATTTTCAATGAAACATTTGAGGCATTTTCATGTTGAAAATCGTATTTTCCTGCCAAAGGTTTCGGAAAGGTCCGATTTTTTGCTAGAATTGATAAGTCGTCCTGCATTTTTCATTGTTTCTTTTCAGACAAGTTTTAATATTCTCCATTTTGGATAAATTCATTTTTGCATTCAGAAGATTGAATTTTTAAAATTTTGTCAAGTTCTTTGTTAGGATTAGAAAAATATTGATTAAATTGAATGACCCTCCCACTCCCACTATCCAAAATTAAAGCATTGAAAAAAATTTACGTTAGAATTCCCAATTCTGCGTTTTTAAAATTTTTTTCTCAAGTTATTCAACTTGCGAAACTTTCACTTACCTATTCGCATCTTCCTGCAGAATTTCGAAGTTTTCTTTCGTTTTTTTTTTTTTTTTTTTTTAGAATAGAGAATTTTAAACTTGGATAAATTCTGAGCATCCCCCCCCCTCCTCCCCTCCTCCCCTTCATCCAAATCGAAGCATTTTTAAAGAATGTTATGTAAGTGTTGTGCTTTTTGGCATTTTTCGTATATCAAATAGGTACCTATTGGAATTTTACATTCATTTGCTTTTTCTTCCAAGATTTTAAGGTTTTTTTTTTTAATTTTTAATCCACGAAATCTTTTTATTTTGACTTTAAATGCGATTCACCCCCTCCCCTGCATCCTCCTCACAAGAGGCGATCAGTTATGTTTTTTTTATTTGCATCACTTTTTCAAATTTCTGAGTAGAGCTTATTTATTGTGATCTGAAGAAATTACGAGTATTTTTTTTTTTTTCAGATTACAATTTTTGATAATTTTGTTAATGAAAAGAAAATCTCTCGTGTGATTTTTTCTGAATCGGTTTCTCTTTCATTTCCTCAATTAAGAACTTCCAAATACATATTTACTTTGGATTAGAATTCCACCAGCTCGTACTCGTATTTGTTTTAAAAACTAATTTTCGTATGTACAAAGTTGATAATTTAATTAGCATTCCGTGCGTAGGCTACAAGGTATGTCTCGATGAACTTATACGATGCATTGTCGTCGTTTCACTTACTTTGTTTAGTTTAAACAAGACTGCAATTTTTTATATACTTACGTTAATTGATGCAAAAGAACTAATAAGCTGTAGCATGTCAAGTTATACATACCTACATAATACTTACTCGTGTAAAGAGACAGGTAGTGCGTTATTCACCGATGCATGAGGAAGGTCAAGTTCAAGATCGTCATGATGTGTAGTCTAGAAATGACATAAAAATTACTCGCTGGAGAGCGAGGACGAGGTACCTAGTTCTCTATTACGGTTGTGTGAATATTTGATTGAGCGATTGGTCAAGTGCGAAAGAAGAAAAATAAAAGTGAAGTGCTTGGCTTCTCTATCCATCAATGACCATTTCTCACTTTCAATTTCAATGTAGGTGTGTAACAAAAGCAAATATCATCTTCAAGTACCCGGCGGCTTGTATCACTATTACGATGAGATGCGACGAATGAAAGGAACTAAATTATAAAATAACCGGTCTTTATTACGAATAAACAAGTTAAAAGTTTTTTCAAGGCACATAAGATAACAATTTTATACAATACATCACAAATTTATATGTCAGTAGAAAGGTAAAAAGAGAGAGAAAATATTAAAACAAATAAATAATTAACATAATTAACTACCTAATTTACATTGGAGCAATAATTTTTTATCTTCTGTAACCGCCGTTCGGGTTACCTGAACTTGAATATCGGTTGGGGTTTCCTGGTCCGAAGATGTTACCACTGGATTGACTAGAGGGTGCTCCATAGGACGACGAAGGGGATCCTCCACTTCCTCCGCTGTAGCCACCGCTACCGCCGCCGTTCGAGAACGAGCCGCTACCGGAGTATCCGCCACCGTTTCCACCTCCGAATCCTCCACTGCTTCCACCTCCTGAGTATCCACCGCCGTTTCCGCCTCCGAAACCACCACTGCCTCCACCTGGGGCACCGTACGAGGAGGATGGGCTTCCACCACCAAAACCTCCACTGCTTCCTCCTCCCGAGTATCCGCCGCCGTTTCCACCTCCGAAACCACCACTGCCACCACCTGGGGCACCATATGAGGAGGATGGGCTTCCACCTCCAAAGCCACCGCTGCTTCCTCCTGAGTATCCACCACCGTTTCCACCGCCGAAACCTCCACTGCTTCCACCTGAGTATCCTCCTCCGTTTCCGTTTCCACCACCGTTACGTCCACCTTTTCTGTAACCGTTTCCACCTTTTCCATTTCCATTTCCGTTTCCACCGCCTGGAGCGCCATAGGATGAGGATGGGCTTCCACCTCCGAAACCTCCATTTCCACCGCCTGGAGCACCGTATGAGGAGGATGGGCTTCCACCTCCGAAACCACCGCTGCCTCCGCCTGGGGCACCGTAGGATGAAGATGGGCTACCACCTCCGAAGCCGCCACTGCCTCCACCTGGGGCACCATAAGATGAGGATGGGCTTCCGCCTCCGAAACCTCCGCTGCTGCCTCCAAAACTGGGGGCTCCGTAAGAAGATGATGGACTTCCGCCTCCAAAACCACCATTACCGCCGCCTGGAGCACCGTAAGAGGATGATGGGCTACCACCTCCGAAACCGCCGCTGCCTCCACCTGGAGCACCATAAGAAGAAGATGGACTACTGCCTCCGAAACCTCCATTACCTCCTCCTAATCCAGGAGGGCCATAAGAGGAAGATGGACGACCACCGTTACTGCCTCCAAAACCGCCATTTCCTCCTGATCCAGGAGGGCCATAAGAAGAAGATGGGCGACCACCGTTGCTGCCTCCGAAACCACCGCTGCCTCCGCCTGGAGCACCGTATGAGGAAGATGGGCCACTGCTGCCAAAACCACCACTACCTCCGCCTGGAGCGCCGTAAGAAGAAGATGGGCTACTGCCTCCAAAACCACCGCTGCCTCCACCTGGGGCACCATATGAGGAGGATGGGCTTCCACCACCGAAGCCTCCGCTTCCGCCTCCAAAACCACCGCTACCTCCGCCTGGAGCGCCGTAAGAAGAGGATGGGCTTCCGCCTCCAAAACCACCGTTACCACCACCTGGAGCGCCGTATGAAGAGGATGGAGATCCGCCTCCAAAACCTCCGCTACCTCCGCCTGGAGCGCCATAAGAGGAAGATGGTGCGCCGCCTCCAAAACCACCGCTACCTCCGCCTGGAGCGCCATATGAAGAGGATGGGGCTCCACCTCCGAAACCACCGCTTCCTCCACCTGGAGCGCCGTATGAAGAGGATGGAGATCCGCCTCCAAAACCTCCGCTACCGCCTCCTAATCCTGGGGCTCCGTATGATGAAGATGGGCCGCTGCTCCCAAATCCACCGCTTCCGCCGCCCGATCCGGGGGCACCGTATTGACTCGAGGGGCTTCCTCCGAAGCCTCCTCCTCCGCCGCCACCATTGCTACCACCTCCGTAGCCTCCGCTTCCGCCACCATTTGATGGGGGTAGGTATTGTGACGAGGGGGGTTCGCAAAGTGCGCCCACAAGGAGGGATAGGATCAGAATTGTGTACTGCAAGAAAAAAAAAAAAAAAAGGAAACATTAATTGAGAGATTGGGGTATTTTTGAGAAAAAAATTTTAGGAAGAGATTTAATATTGAAATAAACTTTAAACGTGGAAATGGAAATTGTTAAGAAGAATTTTGTGAATTTGGAAAAAAAATTTAAAAGCTGATTAAAAATTAGTGATTGGAGAATTTTGAAATAGAAGAAAACACAATCAATAATTATTTTGAACTTTAACACGAATATAATCATAAGAAAAATGAAAAAAAACTGATAAAAAACAAAAAAAAAATCAAAAAATACAAATTCAAAAATTAAAAAAAATCAGCAGCAGAATTAAATTAAACTTGTTTTTTTAAAAATAAGTAACTTTTTTTGAATTTTTGAATGCATATGAAAATAGGAATGGTTGAAGAGAATATCGTGAATTTGAAAAAATTTTGAATAACTGATTTAAAATCGGTTTTTGAAATCGAAAAACTGAAAGAAAGAATGATAAAAATAAGAAAAAATGATAAAAATTAAAAAAAAAAATATAAAAAACATTATGTAATTTTTTTTAATGCCATTTATTTCTGTTCCTAACTTTTTTTTAAAAAATGAACAAAATGAACAATTTTTGGAGGTTTTGAAACAAATTTCAAGTACCTATGAGAATGGCAATTGTTTAAGGGAATGAATTGATAAACTTTTTCTAATGACCAATTTAGAATCAATGATTAAAAAGGTTTGAAAACTTTTTCAATTATTCCAATTTTTTGAATTTGAACTCTCAAATAACAAAATAAAAAATGAACAGCTGAAAGAAAGAGTGGTAAAAAAACGAAAAAACACAATTCATGAATTCAAAACAGAAAACAAAAGAAAAAAGTAAGAAAAAAATGATTGTAGAGTCTCCTCTCCAAGGAAAGCTTAAAATCATGGATACTTCTTTTCTCAAAATCAATAAATGCTCAGAATTTCAAATTTAATCTGTTACATTGCCAGAAAATCAACATGATTTTTTTCTCCAATTAGTTTTTAAAAGTCCTTTAGCATAATGTCAGAAAGATTTTTTATGGAGAAAAGTGTCAAAGATTCCATTTTTGATTGAGAATGTTAAAATTCCCAAAATGGTACATTTTTTTATGAAAATTTCCAAAAGTTGAATTTTCGCCATAGTCGTCTAAAAGTCGTTTTTTTCCCAAGAATTGCCAAGAAATTTCTGCTTTTTGCCAAAACATCCAAAAAAGGATAATTTTTGTCTCAGCTGTCTAAAAAGTCCGGTTTTTCAAAATTTTCAAAGAAAAATCCATAGTTTTCATTGCCCAAAAGATCCTGTTTTTTTTTTGCCAAAATTGACAAAATGCTTCACTGTTTGGCTGAAATTGCAAAAAAAGTTTGATAAAATGGATCACTGTTAAAATCTGGGAGAGTAGAAACCAAATTGACAAATTTTTGTTCAGATTCAACAGCATAATAATGTTCTAGTGACATCAAAATTTATTTGAATAAATAAACTCTAAAGTGGTTAATTTGAAAAGACAAATATATTTCAGTTTCAAAAATTTTTCAAGAGACCTAAAATACAGTAGATTTCTTGAAAAGATAATTTTTTAAAATGAAAACCGAATAAAAATTTAGTTTGAAAAACAGTGTGTTATTTACTCTGATTTTGAAAAAAAAATTTCCAACACTATCAATTGGGTGATTGAATAAAGAATTTTCAAGCACAGCAACTCAAATTTATGATTCAGTTTTGAACCTTGGAGCATAAAATTTACTAAAAATTGTCATCTTATACAAAACCATTCACAAAAACCAAAAAAAATTGATTCAAAATCATACGTTAAACTGTACAGAAAAAAAATCAAATTCACGATAAACTTCACCAGTTAAAAAAAATACATTCGAATAAATTTTTAAAAAAATTTGCACACACATCACAATTTGAAAAGAATTTAATATTCGCGAAAATCACGTCAAATAATAACACAAAATAATTTTTCGAAAAAAAATGGTAAAAAATCACATGTCGATACACGTTAACAACAAACACGTAAGAAAAAAAGAGAGAAAGAAAGAAAGAAAGAATAGAACCATAAGTTAACTCGTACCTTATTCATGATGCGATGTTTAGAAGCACGTTTATGGAACGTGAATTAAATCACATCTAAATTTATATGACGACTTTTCCCTGCACTTATACGAGTGGCCACTATATAGGGAAAAGGCGCTGGAGGTTCTCCCATGGTCAATCCCGTTCTTTACTGGAGTACTTGGTTAATGGAAGTTCGCAGCCTTGCCACACATTGTTGTAAAATTGACGCGTACAAAAGCGCGCATAACGTTCGCGGATCTCTTTTCAACGAACTGAAAATCATTTGTGCAAACGTGACGTCACTGACCTCTACGTCAATATAAGCTTTTAACCTCCGAAAAAAAATCGCGTATTATGATGGCAAAGCTACTCGTAGCAATACGAAATGGTCTTCAATGGCTCAGCTTCCTTCTTCGAACAAATGTTCAATTTCCTAAACTACATAATTCCGATGAACTTTACTCTTGTTTTTGTTGGTTTTTTTTTGTTCGGTGTTTTATTACTTACTTAATACCTGCAGAGAGGACATTCTTTTTTGGAGATGTGTTTTATCGAGGGTCAGTTTTTCAAGGGTGTTTGAGGACGTGTGTTCGACACATGTTGAGTTTATTTTACCTGGAAAAGGATCATGGAAATTGATGGTGTTTTATTGTTTTCCTATTTCCTGTCTTTCGTATTGGCCTTTTTAAATGTTTAATTCGAGTTGAATTGTTTTTTTTTTTTTTTTTTTTTTTTGAGGAAATCCGTTTTTTTTCTTACTTACCTACTCGTATTGCCAATTTGTGTATTTTTTCGGTGCTCACTTCCTGAGTTACCTATACTTTTTTTTCAAAAAATATAATTAAAAATTCAAATCACGTTAATTGAATCAACTTCGTAGGTAGGTAATTAATAACCTTATTCTTCAATTTTCATCGTTTATTTGCCTTTCTCCCTTAATCCTTAACACTTTTCTGCATTCAATGATCTAATATTTTATCCTAGTTTTACGAGAGACGCAAAATGAATTTTAGTCGTATCAAATTATCCTTGACATTTCAACAAATCTTGCATTCGACTCATCGTATCAATAAAAAGTTCGATGTGGAGATATTTATTGGCCAATGATTGAAAATGAAGCAGATCGATCAATTAATCAGTCGATAAATTAAACAATCAGCCACTTCATAAATCAAAGAGTCGTGTACCTATAATCTCATTATACTCGTATCATCTGAAGTACCTACCTATCATTTCAAGTGGAGGTCTTCTTGGGTTATAAACTGGACTGTTATTTAATATATTATACATTCGCACGTCGTCATTCTCGGAGAAGTTTTCAGTATTCTGAGGATCAATAAATTAGATCTGATTCTGAAGTTAATCGTGAGAACCTTATCGACTTCAAATTTACTTACTCTTGGAGCTGCTTTCTTTAGTTCAATTTGATTGAAGGGAGCAGGGGAAAAAATGAAAAGAGAGCGGAGAGAATTGTTGGATAAATTGTAAAAAAAAAAAAACAGAAAGAAGTATAAAGTACTTGTGAAAATGAATGATAAAATATGCAAAAAAAAGAGTTGGAGAATCCGAAAAATCTGAGAAATATTTGAAGGTGATTGAAAATTGAAAAAGGTCTCGGTAGCATTTTCAGACACGAACTGTCAAAAAATTGAAGTCGTATTTTCTTGGTACCTATTTACTTGAAAAAAATATCTTATTAATAGATCGAATCTATTTTTTTAGAGGGTGTGGGGGCAAGATCTTTTTGCCAGTAAAAAATCTCAGAAAAAATTACGAAAATATGTAAAGAAGTACACTCGTAGGTAATAGCAATAAGCTTTAGCATTTAGAAATTTCAAAATTGAAAAAAAAGAGTGGACGTTTTTCATAGGAAAACATAATAAACTACAGAAATAAAAAAACTCCAATTTTGGTAATTTCTCGTAAAAAAAAAAAAAAAAAAAAATTGAAAAATCTCAGAACTTTTTGAAAGTTTTCAGATGTTTTGAAACTAATGCAGAATTATCCAGATTATTTCTCCCTTCCCTTCCTAATCAAATGCTGAAATAACCTTCTAAGAATCTCATGTTAATTTTTGAAAACTTCTGGAACATGCTTGAGTCGTGACTCGTAATTTTTTAAATCAGTGCTCCTCCTACCCTCTTGGCCCCAACCTTGAGAACGAGTACGAATTAGTTTGAAAAATATGATGTGACATGTCGATTCTCATCAATTCGAGGTTTCTGAGTTTGAATTTCTGCATATTTTTTAGATTTAGGTAACCTACATATTAGAAGCCCCCTCCAGCTCCACATTTTGAAAAATGTTGACAGTTGGAAGCCCTCTTTGGGGCCAAATCCAAAAAATGAATAGATAAATTTTTTTAGTTCAGCAGCAATCTTGATTTTGTTGTGGTGTGATATTTAAGTAGGTATATGATTTAAATTTTTTTTTTGATAATAATTGGTAAGTGGAAGGATATCGATGAGGAGGAGGTTAGAATGGATCTTGTATTTATATTCATATTCGTCGATTTTTTTCTCCTCACCCCCCCCCCCCAAGTTGTTGGTTGTTGAGAAAAAATGTCCAAACATTTTTTTAGCCTTCCAGTCTTCACCTTGAAACGAAGTCGTGCCAAAAAAAATTCCCAAGTTGTCAAAAAATAATTTAAAAATTAAAAACTGAAATTATAATAGTTTTTGTTTTTCTTAGAGAAGTACCCTTTCATTGACCGGCTCCCCCCTCCCAATGTTTTATCGAAAAATGAAAAAAAAAAATTAATAAACTGTTACGTTTTCAACTTGGGTCTCGGGTCTTTGGAATTTGATCTATTTTCGTCAAAAAAAGTACCTATATATGTATGTACTTACTATAATAATAATTGAATACTTTTGCTGTCTCCCCCCCCCCTCCCAAACTCACAACTGACATGAGTAAAAAAGTGATTTTTTAGTTTATTGGGTTATGTAGAGGAATTCTTACAGAGAAATTAAAGGGAAGCATTTTTTTGAAGAAAGCAGTTTTCAATTCCTTTTTTTTTCATTTTCGAAAGCTGAGGGGGGTTCATTTTTAAAAAATGACCATAATGGCAAAGTTTCAAAAAATGTTCACAAATTTCAGTTTTTTTTTCATGATTCGAAGCAATCACGATTCGGATCAAAATGGTTGTGATTTGATTTGTGATTCAAATCATTTTTTTCAACTCCACATTCTACAAGTGGACGAGGTTACTTTTGATTTTTGAAACATTTTTCATTAAATTTTGAGACATTTAACTATCCAGTTTGAATGATATTTCAAGCAATTATGTTGACAATTTTATTTTGCTTCAGCTTTTGTCAATTTTCAATTATTTCCATGCTCATTTTACAGTTTTTATGATATGTATTTCAAAGCCATTTTCACCAAATTTCATTCTACTTTGATGATATTTGTAATTTGACCAATTTTATTGACAATTATTTTTAAAAATTTACGCAATGTTTACGTAATTTTTCTGAAATTCTGAGATATCTACATGATTAACCAAAATTGAATCGAATCACTTTTTTTGAGCAGTGATTTGTGATTCTTGATTTCGGATAATTTTTTTTGTGATTCGGCCAACCCTGCTTCGAGGTACTTTGGAAGGTTTTTTTTCTTGAAAAAGAGCAGTGATGGGAAAACTATTACATTTTAGTTTTAGTTTTCTGTTTTCAGTTTTTAGTTTCAATTTTGCTTTTTTCAGTATCGGTTTTAGTTTCAGTTTCAGTTTCTTCGTTTCAGTTTTATAGCCCCGTGTCATTTATTTTTCCATAAAATTGGTAATACTTACTTACTTTATGAAAATTTAGAAAAAAATCAAAAAATGAACTACCTACCTACCTACCTACCTACTTCAATTACAGTTTTGCTTTTTTCAGTTTCAGTTTTAGTTTTAGGCTTTATTTCTTCGTTTTAATTTCTGTTTTTGGCCAGTTTTATTAGTTTTCCATCTCTGATCAAATTCGTAATATTTTTGAAATTTATTGCAAAAAATCAGCTATACCAGAAATTAGTTTTGCTTTTTTCAGTTTCAGTTTTAATTTCAATTTCTTCATTTCAGTTTCAGTTTATAAATTATAGCTTGAGCTGTTTTTGCAGTTTTAGTTCCAGTTTCAGTTTTCCATCACTGAAAAAGAGGTTTTTTAAAGAATTCAGAAATGAAAATTTTTTAGAATTTTTTCATTAACTTTGATTTGTTCCAGGTTTCTTGTTTTTTTTTCAGTTTTTTGGGGGCTTCATATAAGGATAGGTACCTACCAAAATTTTGTAGCTTGGAAGACAGCTGCAGGTTTTTTTAAAAAGAGGATTATCTGAGCAAATGAATTAAAAACCATTGAATAAAATGAATTTTTATTTATTTTTTGACTTTGGCCTTTGGGGGATTGAAAAGCTTTCATACAATTTTTTTTTGATCTGGAAAATGAAAAAGGGTGGAATCATTTTCTATGGACTGGCTTGTTGTTTTGGGTCCCTCCTTTCAAATTTTATTTTGGAAATTGAAAAATAATCAATTTTGAGAAATTCCTCAATTTTTTTTAGATAAATATTGAACCAGTTTCTACGTATTTTTCAATCATTCCAATTCTGTTTTGTTCATTACCTTCTCTTCTATTGATGTGATGTTGAATCACTTCCAGACATCAAACGATTAGGTACCCACATTTAGAAAAAAAAATTGAAAATTTCAACCATTTTCTGACCACCTCATACGTCATCCACTTCTAAAATTTTACCCACAAAATCACACCGCGATCGAATTAAGAATACATTAACCATATTAGCCAATACCTGCTCTTTGTCGTCATCTATTACTACAGCACTCTGCCTAATAAAACCTGGGTACCTATAATTTTTCTATTCAGATGTTAATTCGATCAGTCGACTCGTATTTCGCTCTCTTTGACTCTTTGATCAAAACCCGGAGCCAATTTATCAGAATAATCGAATCGTATTATCGTCAAATCGATCCCAACGTAGGTATAATAACCCATAAATAGGTAGTAAGGTACTAAGAGTAAGTACTAAGTACCTACATTTGTATAAGATCGTCTAATTGCATATTCCTTCTTTATTTTTCCAATACCTAACTACATATGTACTACTCGCGTATGCTCGTGTGATGACATAATCGAAACATTATCGTCGTATGTACGAGTATTTTTATAGATTAATATACCTCTTGACCAGTGTGCTGGACTGTGCGCAGACTCTCATGCGTCTGCAGATTACAATAAATCACTGAAACGTGCTTTTATTCTATTGCAATTGCGTGTAGTGAAAGTCAGGTGCATTCTGAGGTACATATGCTGTATCTACCTAGTACCTACCTATAGTGTATCTACACGTCTTATAGGTCTCTACCTGGTATACGAAATTCATTGTTATTAGTACCAGAGTCAAATAAAAGTAGGATATTCAACCACCGTGTACTCCAAGTACGTACCTAGTGTACCTACTTATACATTTGTGACCGAAATTACCGCATCGGGCCGCATCGAGTTTTAATAAAGTTCAAGTTGTAGGTATGGTATTTTTTTTTCCTTCGCGAGATACACACGTAATAATATGTGTACCTCTACCAGGTATGATTTCGCACGTAGGAAAAACTGCATTGTCGGTTGTCGATTATGCAACAAAGACGATGGAAGATTCTACCATCATGTAGAGAAAGTAGGTATATGTACCTAGCTTATAATATAGGTACTATGAGATGAAAACGAATCTGCGAATGCTACGACGACGACTGTTGTGAAATCGTGCATCATGTTCGACATTTCCGGTCATCGTAGCAAGGTCACGACCCGAACTTAATGCGTTAACGGTAGTCGTATAGGCTTATCAAAGTCGAAGATTTTCGCACAATCGTCAATAGGTATTATAGAGATACCCAGATGTACGTGGGATACCTCAAAGAGTAGGTACTTTCAAAAGAACTTTTTTTATTCGCCAATTACGAAACTCGACGACTCGTTGGCTAAATTTGAAAACAGTCCGAGAGCCGTTGCGATTTTTTTTTTCGAAATTAATTTCACAAGGCAGCGTATCTTGTACTATGATTAAACACCAACGTATGATTAATGTTTAATTTTAGTTGGAAGGTCCGCGTGAATTACCCATCTCTTATTACCTATTCATCTTTATACGATACTTTTACTACTATCATATGTACGATGTACTTACTTTTTCGTGAGTTTTTTTCCATAATAATACTCCCCCCTGGCCTCCTCCTTTGGTGCCATTTACACCTCCTCCGCAACTTAACGTAACGCTAACGCCTGCTAATGCTGTTTAATATAACGGTACATGATTTTCATCTTCATCGTATAGCTGCTCGCAACAATTCATCTATGGGTGCTAGATGCAAGTGTTAATGGAGACAATACAGCGGCGACAATTGGTAATTAATTAACGTTTTCACCGATAATATAGGTACATGCGAAGGTGTAGGTACCGTGTAAGTGCAAATTAAACGAATTTCGGGATGATGATTTAATGTTATTTGATGCATATTTCTGGTGTCGAATTTTTTAATTTTACTTTTATTTGTTCTTTCTATTTTACGACGAAATCTGCATAATACGTAAGGCCACTGTTACGTGTTAATTTATTTTACAAATGTATGTTCATTGCACATATTTATGATGAAGGGGACGAGCGTGAGGTCCTCCCGATTGAATTTGTAATGTGGGTATTCGAATCGTTTCGTTCGTTTTGTGAAAGATGAAATCGAAAGTTGTGGTGGGCAGGGCGTTGTAAATGTGTCGAGGTTTCAAGGTCGAAGGAAAAATTTCAAAAATGGGTATGATGAAGGACTCTACTGGTATGAGAATTTCCATTAGGTAGGTAGTGGTAATTTTCTGTGGAATTGTTTCAACTCGATGATCATAATCAAATTATATTTCATAAAATTTACGAAAAATTTTCCGAAAATATAGTTCCTGTGGAGAGTTTTTAGTAGTCTGGTAGGAAAATATCTTATGATTAGGAGGTCGACGTTTCAATACCTGGCAGAGAAGCTTACTGGATGGAAGGGTGGATTTGAAAAATTCCTAGATGGAGACTTGAAAAAATGAATTCAAAAATCGAAATGTGATCTGTGATAATATTTTGAAAACAAATTAAGTCATCACTCACTTCGAAGATTGAGGATTTCCTCGAAATGATCATTAGATTTTTAAAACCAAATTTCCAAAAAAATGCATCATTTTATTACATTTTTTAGCATCTTCGACTGCTCACAAGAAAAAATTTTCACATCGCCGCGGAATTAGGTAGATTGGAACAGAATCAAACGTCGCAAGAATTTTCGATTTTGAAATACTTTGATTTTGGAGCCTTTGCAATTTTGACTAAAGCAATAAAAAATTATACACCTATAATATTATTTGCATCAAAATTTTTCAACTGAAAAAATTCTTATTTTGGAAGACTAGGTACCGGATTTGTATTAGGATGGCTCGTGTATCGAAAGTTCGATGTTGATTCCTCCTAATACATGCCTCGATCAGTTCATATTCCCAAAAAAATGAGATCCTGAAAATTATTTTCTATTTAAAAGATTTTCACCCTGCCCCGACGACCCAAGACCCTAATCTTTCTCATGGGAATTAATATAGAGAAACATGGTGAACAAAAGATTTTCACCCTGCCCCAACAACCCAAGACCTAATCTTTCTTATGGAAATTATTGATATGTACGTTTTTTGGGCTCCAGAATTCATTTTTGACGTTGTTTTGGTTCGAAACCCAAATGGGACCCCAGGAGGGGGTGTAAAGGGGAAAATTTGTGAAGTCGAGTAGGGTATTAATATGCACGTTTTTTGAGCTCCAGAATTCATTTTTGACGTTATTTTGGTTCAAAACCCAAACGGGGTCCAGCGATAAATTGCACCCGAAAAATATATTGTCAAATTCGTGATCTACACCCTATTTCGACATATCACACATTTGACATTATTATGGTCAAATTTTGAATTTTTCACCCTCTTCATCCCTCACCATTCACCCCTACGAAAAAAATTGTCAGATTCGTTCGTTCTACACCCTCAAAAACATACATTTCGACATATCGTCACCCTAATACGTAAAATATCTAACTCTATTTTTGTAAATTGTTCAGGAAATGCGAAAAACAGCATTATCAACTATTGATGGGTGTTACATAGTTAAGGTTATTTATTATAGTAAAAAAACAAATTCTGGTAAAAATTTTTTTCACTTGACACCTTTTAAGCCACTTTGAGTGGAGTTAGATAGTTTTCTCGAATTCAAACGTGGATGGTACACCAATGAATTCACCTGAAGTAATTTTCAACATCGGAAGTTCCATACGAAGTGTTCACCTTTCAAATGGTGTTCATAACTTATTTTTATGTAACGTAAAAATGAAACAGTTTCACGTAGCTAAATAAACAGTGCGTTATCCTTTAGTGGAGTTAGATAATTTTCCTGACTTCGAACGCGAATTGTACACCAATGAATTCGCCTAAAGTAGTTTTTAAGGTCGGAAGTTCCATATGAAGTGTTCACCATTCAGATGGTGTTCATAACTCATTTTTGAAAAAAAATGGAGTTAGATACTTTACGTATTAGGGACGATATCACACGTCATTATGGTCAAATTTTGAATTTTTGACCCGCCTCCCACCCCATACTCCTACAAAAAAAATATTGTCAAATTCGTATTTTGCGACCCCAAAAACATAAGGGAGTATATTATTTTACAATTGTTTTTGGGTTTTGTTGCAAGTTTTTGAATTACGCCCGTTTTGAGGGTGCTCAGTTGCTCAACGCCCACTGTGGGGTGATCCTTAACTACATGGCGAAAAAAATGTGCGATTTTTTCCGCTCCCACCCCCTAAATTGGTAACCTCTGGTGAGAAAATAATTCCCTATTTTTTATAGACTCTCATGACGATTTTAGCCACCTCCCATGAAAACCAAGCTGACCCCCCCCCCCATGAATAGCTGAAATTTGTATTTTAGGTACCTACCTAGTACCTTACTATGTGGGAAATCCTAAAACATGTTGTTTTTGGTCATTACTGATATGTTGATGGGAATTGTTCATTTCGAGCCTCCTCTTCCCCTTAATGATTCAATGGTCCTTTTGATAACGAGTTTTTTTTTACATTATTGTTATCAAAAGGACTATTGATATTGAATCATCAAGGGGAAGGGGGGACTCGTGTGTTGTTTCAATTCATTGCTGATAAGTGATATGCAAGTGAACAATTCGCATCAACATATCAGTAATGACCAAAAACAACATATTTTAGGATTTCCCACAATATACTCGTAGTAGGTGCCTAAAATACAAATTTCAGCTATTCATGTGGGGTCGCAGCTTGGTTTTCATGGGAGGTAGCTAAAATCGTCATGAGAGTCTACGAGTATGTTACTCAAAAGGGACCTTTTAGAGATGATGGAACTCAAAATTTTGAACATTTTTCTTCGAATTAGGTTTTTTTTAAATTTTTGAAAATTGAGGGGCCCACCGCAGCCCAAACTTTTTGAAAATGTAAAAAATAAAAAATAGGGAATTATTTTCTCATCAGAGGTTACCACTCTAGCGGGTGGGAACGGAAAAAATCCCAACTTCAAAAATAAGGACCCCCCTATGTGGGCTATTAAAATGACTTGAGAGCTACAAGAATGGAATTTATCGCTGGATACTTCTCAAGTCGAACTCTGATCCACATTTTGAACCCTTTCCTTTGTCCAAAAGTGAATCAAAATGCTCTTTTTGAACATCCTATAGAGATTGAAAAAAAAACTATGCAAAAATGTGGCGAGGAAAATTCACCCTTCAACTGGATTGCATTTCCACCCACCCACACCCCTATACCACCCACATCCTCCAAAATGGGTTCCAAAAAAGTGATATGTACATAAAATTGAACTTTACAGTATACTTATACTTGAGCATTCTTATTAACATTACTGTAGTCTATAACTATTTACAATTACAAATGAGCCATTCTGCTGGGCTTTGGTACTGGTTCATCAGGCAGCCTCTTGGCTTTTTGAGCCCAATTAGCATAGAGTTGGTTGATTTGGGCAGCCTCTTCGAACTTCTTGAGCACATTCCCACACGAGTATTTTGCAAACACCTATTCCAACTGTTTTTTTTAAAAAGGCTGTATTGTGAATTTTTTAGAAAAAATCATCGAGATTCAGAGGTCCATTAATTATTAAATCCTCTTCGTTGAAAATTTTTATAACTTCTGATTTACTCGGATCGCAACAATACACGTACTCGAACATCTCATCCGGAATATCATCATCGGCAGAATTTTCTTTTTCATACCACTTCTTCAAATTACAATGCGTTACTGTTTCGCATAATTTCTTTTTAGGCAGTGATTTTGGTGTATTGTGTAAAACTATCAACGCCACCGTTCCAGCGTGGTCTTGGCGAAGTAATCTGTACCAAATATTGTTGGAAAATTGTTTGTTTACTCGAGTTGTTGATCCTTCATCTTCATTAAGATCGTGCACTGCGGTATAAATACTCAAATGCATTGAATTAGAGCGTAATTTCAAAGCAATTCGTCTAATTCCTTGATTAATAGCGGTCATCAGTTTTACCAACTTGTGCCATAAAGGAGCTACGTTGATGAAATGATTGATAGCGTTTCTCCAGGATCGCAACGCTATGTGTTCTTTTGGCACCAAAAATGTTTCGATCATTTTTTCAGATGTCTGGAATCATTTAAACGATTATTGTTTCTTGTGATTTCATTTCTGGAAAGGTAAAAAAAAAAAAAAATGGATTTTAGGTGTCACTACCTTACCCACCTCATCTTGCGCGTCGTATTTTTGCTTCAAAATTATAAAGGTATTTTCTTCAAAAAATATTGGATCTGTACTAATTTCGAAATCGCCTCCTGTTTCGCGTTGTAATTTTTTCTTACTGTCTTTAAACATAGTCGGTGTCTTAATTTCATGGATCGTCTTCCAAGTTTTTCCATTTGAAGAATCAATGCAAAGTTTGTACATTTGAGAGAAAATAGGCACCTTTTTTTTGCCTTGTTCGTGTTGGTTCAAAATGTTTCTAAACCATTCGATCTTTTCGTGATCGCTTTTTACCTTTCTCAAAGTTGTTAATGGGTGTGAATTTCCGCAAAACTGTGAATAAATAACAGAAATGTTCATGTACAAGTAGGTAGGTATGATTATTCAACTTGGAAGTAAAAAATGAGGCCAATACGCACATAAAATCCAATACCGTATGTTTTATGGTTTAATGATGTTCCACATTGCTCATCAAAGTGTTCGAGGCAAGGTTTTGGTTGTTCTGTGCAAAGTTTTGGCTCATCTTGATTGAACTTCTTTTCATAAAGGCAATACTTGGCTTGAGGGTAAGTTTGAGAAATTATTTTTAAATTGGTTTTTTCTTCATGCGTATCGACTGGACATGATGCAATGATGTTACTATCGTCTACTGATGGGATGAGTTCGTATGGAGTAACCCAAAAGGTCGGCGTTCTGTTGTCTACACACACCTGCTTCAGTAGAAGTGGTTCAAACTGATTTTGAGCATCTGCAAGCAGTAAAGAAATATGGATTTGATAGAAATGGTTCAGTTCATTCTATTTCTTCGTTGAATAGAATGGACTTCGTTTTTAAATGATGGTTCAAATTAGAAATATTTATGTTTTGTCTCCAATAATGTAGGCTCGTTGTAATAAAGCTATTTGAAAATGCTTACCCACTGATAGATGAATGAAAAAAATCAAGTTTGAGATCGATAACACAGAAATTTTCATTTTTTTTGACCTCGTTAGAAATGAACGTTCAACGTAAAATTCGGTTTCTTTGTGATGTGATATTGTGGAATGAATCAGTGCTCCGTATAAATGTGTGCGTAGGTATCTGTGTGGCTCAGTGTTCTTGAAAATTCAACGCGTAGGTCTTATACCTGCTGTGTACATGATACACTCTTGAAAAACAGTTTGTGCTAACATACGAGTACATTACTACGTCGGAGAAGGAAAATATGAGGAAGACGGGGGAAGGGTATGAGGGGTAAACTATTTGGAAGAGAATGAAGAGTCAGAAACGTAATCATCCATATTCATGCTCAGGTGATCATTGGTGAGAGGGTTAGATTTATATGAAAATTCCATTAATATAAGTAATCAAAGTACTCAGGTAGCTCCATTTCAAACATTTCCAAAACTGAGGTGAGGACTGAGGCTTGGGAGGAAAGCGAAAGAGAGTTCTTGATGGTATCCACCTGCCATACAAATATCAACCCGAAAACTCAGCCTTTTTTAAGGTTCAAAAAATCGGCCAAAGGAGTTCCGAATGGCTGAAACTGTTTTTTGAAAAAATCAGTGAAATTAATTTTTTAAATCGTTAAAGTTAGCTTACGGAATTAGGTAATGATGTCAACTCGAAGAATCTGTGAAATTAAGCCAAAGAATCAGTGGAATTAATCTGAAAAATCATTCAAGTTGGCTTGAAGAATCTGTGAAGAGTTTACCTACTATAGGAGAATCAGAACATTGACTTAAACCAAAAAAATTGATCGACTTTTGAAGAATTTATGAAACTGGCTTGACGAATTAGCGGACCCAGAACATTGACTTAAACAACCAACGTAAAAAAAAGTCGCAGCAGTCTGCCGCTACGTAAGAGCCAAATTTTTGAGCCAGAAACTTTGGAGGGGTATTGAACTACTCATACCCTCGTTTCGCTCCTGTGCTTCGCCTGTATTAGGAGGGACGATACACCCCCTTGGGCTTCGCCCAGCTACCCCCTGGCTCCTATATACATGTTTTTTTTTTCATGTTCTGCCACGACCCTCTTCATTTAATAGGCCAGAACCGCCAAATCTGGCAACAATGTTTATCAGGCCCAAGTCGCGCTAGAGATAACATGTGTTTAAATGGGCCTGATACAATTTTGAACGAAAATTTTGTTGTAAAAGATCAAAAGGGAATACAATTTGCAATCGAATGGTGTACCCATTGTTGAATTTTAGTCAATTTACTATTAATCAATTGGGAATGTGTGTGAATTGATTGTTGGGTGACCTCTAATTATCAGTAATTGCACCGAATATTTTCATTTAAATTGTATAAAACTATATATCGTTGGAAAGAGGATAAAAAACGCTACATTTTGAACAAAACCGGTGTCAAGTAATTTGTCATATTTTTGAGAACATCTTCAATTGAAACTTTGAATTGAATTATTTCAAATACTGTAACAAGTGACTGAACACTCATAGTGCTCAAAAGGTAGCATTTTTTATGCTCTTTCCAACGATATATAGATTTGTATAATTTAGATGAAAATAATCGCTATAATATGTGATAATAGAGGACCTTCAATAATTACTGTAGACATTTTCCTCACTTATAAGCTTACTCACAAAGTGAAATTCAAAAGTACCCATACCATTCGATATGACAAATCAATCATCTTTCGACCATGCTAAAAAAATTTTTTAGTAAAATGTACTCCATAGAAAGAAATTAACAAAAAACTTCAAAAATGCACATTTCGCCATAACAACAATGTGTTTTCTGGGCATGATAAGTGATAATCGTAAAAATGCGGTGTTGCCGTTAGCAGCGTTCCGGCCTGTTAAATGAAGAGGGTCGTGGTTCTGCGCTTCGCTTGAACTACTCGCACCTTCGCTTCGCTCCTGTGCTTTGCCTGTGTTTCCCTACACCCCCCCCCTTGGGCTTCGCCCAACTCTCTTCTTCTCCCTCCAAAAAACGATGGTAACAAACCAATAGGGTTGGCAGGTTGAAACCTGAAAAAGGCACTTCGGGTACATCCTCCCATTGTACTGTGAAAATGTGGACCCTCTAGGAGAATTTGGTGGGGCTGTAGGCTTTCCTAAATATCACAGAACATAAAAATTAGTCCCAAAATCCACTTTTTTGACTCTGGAGGGGGGTCAAATAGGGTTGGAAGGTTGAAACATGCGAAAGGCACTTCGGGTACATCCTCCCATTGTACTGTGAAAATTAGGACCCTCTAGGTCAATTTGGAGCGGCTGTAGGTTTTCCTAAATGTCGATAAACACATGAGGAGCGATATTCCAAAACGCCCTTAGTGCATTTTTTTCGAATTGCGTTTTTAAAAATAAAAAGTGTTCCAAAACGCACTTTGTCCATTTTTATTGATTTTTTTTTAGCTGTATTTGATGGATGAAGTGTATAGCTACACTCCTAACATCATACATCCACCCAAATAAAGTTTTAAACCCACCTAAATAGCCAATTTACCAGACTAAAAATTAATTTTTCAAAATGGACATAGGGCGTTTTGGAATATCGCTCCTCACATGCAAAAATAGCCCAAAAATCCACTTTTTGACCCTGGAGAGAGGTCAAATAGGTTTGGAAGGTTGAAACCTACAAAAATCACTCAAGGGGCACCCTCTCATTCTATACTGGAAATTTGGACCCGCCAGATCATGTTTAGGAGGGAGGGGCCAAAAATACGGGTGAAAAAGTGGCTTTTTCCACCTTAAATAAGGTGGGGATGACCTAGGAAGCTAAAATTTGGATATGTTGATCACAATGGAGGTACTGACCAATGGTGTGATTTTGAACTCTTTTTGTCCATTTGGGGCCATATTATGCCCCTCCAAAGAAATGACCTTTCTGTAATTTTCAACTTTGATTCTCCCCACTACAAGGGTCAAATATACTTTTTGAGAACACCCCATTTCCCTAATTCGGCTGTATTTGATCAATTAGAACAGGTTCCAGGTCATAAAATGTTGGCTGAAACTTATAAACCTACCTACCTATGCATATATTATAAACACTGGCGCACCGGAAATCGTCTAGTTCGAGCTCAAAACGTCGAGAACTATCAAAATTTTCGACCGCCCCCCCACCTTTTTTTCCAACGTCGAGCCTACCGCAATAGCCATCATTTTTTACAAAAATTTGGCTAAAAATTGGTTTGAGAAAAAATCTGTAAAATTGGCTTGAAAATTAGTAAAATTCATTTGATTGAAGAATATTAAATGTGACAACAAAAACATTAATGGAATTGAGTTACGTAACCGTTTTTTAAAAAAAGTTAGCAAATTTGACTTTTAAAAGTCACTAATCAGTGAAAATGAGTCCTAAGATTTAGTGGACTTGGCTTGAAGAATTTAATGAGACTGGCATGAACAATCAACAGACTCAGAACATTGACTTGAACAATCAACTAAAAAATACTCGTTTGAACAAAAAGTCTGAAATTGGCTTGAAAATATAGTGAAATTCACTTGATTGAAAATTAGGTACTGAAAGCGACAATAAACTCCGTGTGATTGAATTCAAAATTGTGTAAATGACCAATACAAGAATGTTAGTGAAATGAACTCAATAAATCCATTGGGTGACTTTTAATTCGAGATAATCTGACCTTGAAAAATCAGTGAAATTGACTCGAAAATTGTCTTGAAAAGTCAATGAAAGTGATTCTAAAAAGTCTGTAGAATTGAGTATTTACATAAAACTTTGAATTCTTGCCACTTCCCTTAGAAGTTGACACAAAAAAGAAACACGTATAAGGCTTAAAATGTCTTGAAAGTGTTTAAGATGTAGCATAAAATAAGCGTATGTATCTAAAATGAATAAATATAGGTAAAGGTTTTCAATTTAAGTGCAATTAGGTAATTAAATTAGGTATTTATACTCGATATAAATTTAATAGACGTGAACGAATTGAAAAACTCAAACAATTGTAGTCAGTGGGAGAAGGCAACGGGAAAGAAAAACTTTGATTTAGACAGTTTATTTGTAAATTGTTTAAACATTTTTCGAATAATAAGCTTACAAATTTCTATACTCTTGAAACAAGAACATCTCTTATTAATGACCGTGACTAATCAATAATCATTATGGGTATTTTGTGTCACCATGTGAATTTTCGTAAAATAATATTTAGAAAAAAGCATCAAGATTCAGAGGTCCATCTATCAAATATTCCTCAACCTCCTCGAATAGTTTTCTAACTTGTGGTTGGCTGGGATGGCAGCAATATGCGTACTCGAAAATCTCATTTGAAATGTCTTCATCATCATTATGATCTTTTTCATACCAATTCTTTAAATTGCAAGGCATTTCTTTCAGACAAATTTTCTTTACTGGTGGCGAATTTGGTGTATTATGTAAAACTACAAACGCCGCAGTTTGAGTTCTGGATTCGATGATAAATTTGTACCAAACATTGTTGCTAAATTGTGCCGGATTGTTTTTAATGTCACGAGTTGCTTCTTCTTCTATCGAATCGATCACTGTGGTGTAGATACGAACGGGAGACGTGTTTGTGTGCAATTTGAGAGCGATTTTTTTAAGTCCTTGGTTAATGGCCGTCATTAATTTTTCCAACTTGTACCACAAAGGAGCTACGTTGATGAAATGATTGACAGTGTATCTCCATGCTCGCAATGCTACGTGTTCTTTTGGCACCATAAACGTTGGTATCATTTTTTCAGATGCCTGGAATCATTTAAATGGTTATTATGTTATTTCTTGTAGGTACCTATAGTAAGGTATATTACAACCAGTAGATACCTACCTCATCTTGTTCATCGTATTTTTGCTTCAAATTAACGAAGGTATTTTCCTCAAAGAGTATAGCGTCGGTACCAATTTCCAAATCATTGCCTGTTTCAAGTTGTAATTTTTCTTCATCTTCTGTAAACATGACGGGTGTCTGAATTTCGTGGATTGTCTTCCAAGCTTTTGCATTTGAAACATCGATACAAAGCCTATATATATCAAAGAAAAAAGGCACCGTTGTTTCGCATTGTTTGCGTCGCTTCAAAATGTTTTCAAACCATTTGATTTTTAAATGATCGTTTTGTACTCCCCGCAAACCTGTTAATGACGTTGATTTTCCACAAAACTGTTCGTATAACACAAATAATAGATGCATTATTCAACTAGAGAGTGAAAAATATAAGCTGAGTTAGAGCAACAGGTCACATAGATATTAAAATACGTACGTAAAATCCAATATCATATGATTTGTACTTTTCTAATGTTCCACATTGGTGTTCATTTTCTTCGACGAATTTCAGCCACGGTTTCGGTTGCTCTGTGCATAGTTTTGGCTCATATTGATTGAAGTTTTTCTCGTAAAGGCAATACTTGGCTTGAGAGTAACTTTGAGAAATTATTTCTAAATTCATTTTTTCTTCTTCTGTTTCAATCGGGCATACGGATATTGTGTTTTTGTCGTTTACTGATGGGATATTTCGTGGTAGGTCATACTTGTACCAATCGATCGATGAACTGTTAGCATGTTCCAGCAAGAGTGGGTCGAACTGGTTTTGAGCATCTATGAGGAGTGATAAATTATGAGTTTGGTGACGATTAAAATTGAAAATGTTTACCTGACCTCCAAATCTAGATATGCTTACCTACCTATTGATTGATGAATGAATAAAACCGAGTTCAAGATCGATAGAAGGAGGATTTTCATTTTTTGAACCTTGTAAAAAACGAACGTTCGACACAAAATGATTTCACTATGATGTCAGATTACAGAATGAATCAGTCTCTTTGTAAATGTGAGGGTTCTGCGTAGTGTAGTTTCCTTGAATTTTGCGCGTATGATGTTACTTGCTGTGTAAATAATACACGCTTGTAAAATATTTTTTGTGAGAAAAAACTGGTGTTGATGTAGATGATGCGCTACTACCATCATCGATCGTATGTTCCGAACTTTATGAAATTAATTTAAAAATTTACTTGATTGAAAATCACTAAAAGTGACAAAAAAATCGATGAAATTCAGTTAAATTCAAAAACAGTAAAATTGACCAAAAAAAATTGAAAAAATTCAGCAAAAAAAAGTCAGCTTAATAGATTTTTAAAAATTTGTGAAAATGAGTCTTAAGATTGAGTGATTAAGCATACATATGTACATACCTAATTGACTTGAAGAATTAAACTTGCTTGAAAAATTAGCAGAATCGTCAGAACATTGACTTGAACAACCAACTAAACAAATTAGCTTATGAAAAAATTACTAGAATTGGCTAGAAAATTAGTGAAATTTTCTTGATTGAAAATTAGGTACTTGAAGTAACCAAAAAAAAAAAATCAGTGAAATTGACCAAAAAAATTCAAATTCAACAAAAAAAAAGTCAGCTGAATTGACTTATATTATGAAAATCAGTGAAAAAAATCGAGTTTTATAAATTGGAGGAATTGGCTGGAAGAATGAAAGAATTAGCAGAATTAAAAGACCAATACCTACTAAAAAAACATCAGAAATTCGGTCAGTTGAAAAAAAAAGTAATTGACTCGAATGAAAATCAAGTGACTGAAAAAATCAGTGTGATTGAATTTAGAATGATGAAAATGGCTTGAATAACGAGATAAACTGACCTTAAATAATCAGTGACATTTACTCGAAGATAAAGACGTGAAAAATCAGTAAAAGTGACTTTAAAAGGTCACTAGAATTGAGTTCTAAATCAGTAAGAAGCACTGGAAAAAGTTGGAGAATTCAATTCAAAAATTCATTTGAATTGACACAAGTTTTAGAATCAGGGAAATTGACGTGAAGAATCGTTTAGCTACGTAGAAAAATAATGAACATTGACTTGATTATTTATGAACAACCAATGAGATTAGCTTTGAAAAAATCAGTTGAATTGACTTGAAAAACAGTGAAAATGGCTTAAAAGTAATGAGAAAATTGCTAAAAAATCAATAAAATAATGGTAAATGACCCTGGAAGAGTTATTAGGGAACAGCGATGAACTCGAAATTTGAGGCTGAAATGAAAAAGATATCAAAAAAAACATGAGTGAATTTTGGTCTCGTTTACTTGTTTGATCATAAGACTGGAACATCCTTCATTAAAGAATAATTTCTACACTATAAGGCTCATTTGAGAGGTTGGGGGGGGGGGGGTTCCCCATTGTGACTCAATTTTTTTAATTATGAAAATTTGCCTATTTTGAGAATTTTTGACTGAAAAATCAAAGCCCAGGACAGACTTGGAAGTGGGAGGGGGGAGAAGAGGGTTAAATCCCCCCCCCATTTCTAAAATGAGTACATATTTTTGTTGGTCAATGACTGTTAGGATCCTATGAATGAAAAACGAAGAATAATTTTGAGACCATTTGACCCATTTGTGGAGGGGAGAGGTTCATATTATTATGAATGAGTGATTTTGGAATATTATTTACAAAAAGGTGACTAGGATTGAGTTCAAAATCAGTGAGAAACACTAGAAGAAGATTGGCGAATTCGACTCAAAAATTCTGTTAAATTGGCTGTTAGAACGAGGGAAATTGAGTGGAAGAATTGGAACTTGGATAGAAAGGAAAAAAATTGGTACATAATTGAATTATTTAATATCAATTTATTAAACATGAAAGAATTAGAAAACTCAAATACCTTAACCCTTTGGAGGTTCTCTAGGTTTTCGGGTTAGAAAATTGAATTGCTTTGATGAGTGTGATAGGGCGCCTTGCCCAATTGTCCAAATCGCAAAAAAGTCGAGCTTTTGGTAAAAAGTTTTATTGGAAAATGAAAGTTTCCCAGAAACACAAATGTGACATTTCCAAAAAAAAAAAATGAATATGCAGAATTTTTTTTGAAAAAATGGACCAAAAACCTGTGTTAAAAACATTGAACAAAAGCACTCTTTCAAAAAATAAAATAAAAAATAAATTAGAAAAAAATAGAAAAAAAAGATTGAAAAAAAGTCATCTGGCAATTCACAAATTCAGCAAGAATCAAATCTTGTTGGCAAAAATGCCTTGCTTTAAAGAATGAAAAAAAGAAAAATCTATGTCGCCAAGAGAGGATTTTTTATCAAGTCATAAAATCTTTATTTCGGAAATCGAGCCGAAATATGGCACAAAATTTAGCGAAATTGCGAGCTTTCTGGTAGGGAGTAACTAATTATAAAAACATTTTGACGAATTCAACTCACAAATTCTGTTAAATTGGCTTTTAGAACCAGCGAAATTGACTGGAAGAATTGAAACTTGGATAGAAAAATCAGAATATTTTTGACTGAAATATAAACAACCAATGAAATTGACTCGAAAAACAGTAAAAAAAAAAAGGTTAAAAAGATTAAAAATATTGCAATTGAGTTAGGTATTTAATATCGATTTAATAAACATGAAAGAATTAAAACACTCGAATAAACGTTAATGTTGGAAAAAGAGCTTAAAATTATGATTTAAATCATAGTTACAAAATCAGGGAAGACTATTAGAACCGTCAGTTTTTCATTTGAGCATGTGACTCATTAATTCTCTGGTAAAAAAAAAAAAAAAATAGCAAAACTTCGTAAAGTAATATTTAGAAAAAATCATCAAGATTGAGAGGTCCACTTATCAAATATTGCTCATCGAATAATTTTCCAACTTGTGGTTGGCTCGGATGGCAGCAATATGCGTACTCGAAAATCTAGTTTGAAATGTCTTCATCATCATTATTATCTTTTTCATACCATTTCTTTAAATTGCAAGGCATTTCTTTCAGACAAATTTTCTTTACTGGTGGCGAATTTGGTGTATTATGTAAAACTACAAACGCCGCAGTTCGAGTACTGGTATCGATGATAAATTTGTACCAAATATTGTTGCTAATTGTCCCGAGTTGTTTTTATTGTCACGAGTTGATTCTTCATCTTCTATCAAATCGATCACTGTGGTGGAGATATAAACGTGTTCCTTGTTTGAGTGCAATTTGAGAGCGATTTTTCCAAGTCCCTGGTTAATGACGGTCATTAATTTTTCCAACTTGTACCACAAAGGAGCTACGTTGATGAAATGGTTGACAGTGTATCTCCACGATCGCAATGCTACGTGTTCTTTTGGCACCATAAACGTTGGTATCATTTTTTCAGATGCCTGGAATCATTTAAATGGTTATTATGGTATCCCTTTTAAGTATTGTAAAGTATTATTTTTAGTATATATTATACTGTGCCAGTGTGTGCCTACTACCAGTAGATACCTTGATACCTACCTCATCTTGTGCATCGTATTTTTGCTTCAAATTTACGAAGGTATTTTCCTCGAAGAGTATAGCGTCGGTACTAATTTCAAAATCCCTGCCTGTTTCAAGTTGTAGTTTTTCTTCATCTTCTGTAAACATGGCGGGTGTCTGAATTTCGTGGATTGTCTTCCAAGCTTTTCCATTCGAAACCTCAATGCAAAGCCTATATATTCCACAGAAAGTAGGCAACAATCCTTTGCCTTGCTTCAAAATGTTTTCAAACCATTTGACTTTTTTATGATCGTGTTGTACTCCCCGCAAACGTGTTAATGGCGTTGATTTTCCGCAATTCTGTTCATATAACACAAATAATAGTTAGGTAGGTACTTATACTTATGCAAAATTCAACCAGGGAGTGAAAAATAACAGCTGAGTTGGAGCAACAGGTCACATAGATATCTATTAAAATACGTACGTAAAATCCAATATCATACGATTTGTACTTTTCAAATGTTCCGCATAGGTGTTCATTTCTTTCGACGAATTTCAGCCACGGTTTCGGTTGCTCTGTGCATAGTTTTGGCTCATCTTAATTAAAGTTTTTCTCGTAAAGGCAATACTCCGCTTGAGGGTAACTTTGAGAAATTATTTTTAAATTTATTTTTTCTTCTTCTGTATCAATCGGGCATACGGATATTGTGTTTTGGTCGTTTACTGATGGGATATTTTGTGGTAGAATATACCAATCGATTAATGAACTGCTACCATTTTCCAGCAAGAGTGGGTCGAACTGGTTTTGAGCATCTATGAGGAGTGATAAATTATGAATTTGACGATGATTAAAATAGGAAATATTTACCTGACGTCCAAATCTAGATATGCTGAAATGAAGCTACTGCATACTGTATTTGAAAATTCTTACCTACTGATTGATTAATGAATAGAACCGAGTTCAAGATCGCCAATAGAAGGAGGATTTTCATGTTTTGAACCTTGTGAAAAACGAACGGTCGACACGAAATTTGATTTCTTTATGATGTCATATTTCAGAATGAATCAGTCTCTTTGTATGTAGATGTGCAGGTTCTGTGTAGCACAGTTTCCTTGGATTTTTTGTGTACATAGTCTGTTACTTGCTGTGTAAATAGTACACGCTTGAGAAACATTTTTTGTGGAAAAAAACTTGTGTTGATGATGATGATGATGCGTTACTACATAGCATTATCAAGCATACGCTTTACGAATTTTATGAAGTAAATTTAGAAATTCGCCAGATTAAAAATCACTGAAAGTGACAAAAAGCAGGAGAAAATTTTGACTAAAAGCGACATTTTTTTTTCACAATTGATATTAAATCCTTACTCATTTAATTTGGCAAAAAACTGTTTTTTTTTTAATCGAAAAAAATTAATTTTGACAATGATTTGGCAAGAAAAGGACTTTTTAGTAAGTACATACAATTTTGGTAAAAGCAAGAATGTTTGCCAATTTTGACAACAGAATTTTTTTGAACATTTTGGAAAAAAGCAGAAGGTGTTTTGGCAATTTTTACAGAAGTTAGGATTTTTTTATAATTTCGACAAGAAAGGAACTTCTTTACAATTTTGACATAAAAGAGACTTTTTTGACAACTTAGGCAAAAACAGAACTTTTTAGACAATTCTGGTAAAAAACATAACCAAGGACTTCTTAGGATAATTTTGGCAAAAGCAGGAATTTTCAAAATTTTGGATACTGTTTTTTGGTAATTTCTACAAAAAATATTACTACTTCTTTGATAATGTCAAATAAAGGTATTTTTCGACCATCTTGGCAAAAAACAAGACTGTTTTGCCATGCAGAACAAAAAGCCTGAAATTGTCTTGAAAATTAGTGAAATTAATTCACTTGATTGAAAGTTAGGTACTGAAAGCGACAAGAAAATCAGTGTGATTGAATTCAAAATGGTGTAAATGACCAATACAAGAATGTTAGTGAAATCAACTCAAAAAAATCCATTGGGTGACTTAAATCGAGATAATATGGCCTTGAAAAATCAGTGAAATTGACTGGAAAATTGTTTTGAAAAGTCAATGAAAGTGATTCTAAAAAGTCTCTAGAATTGAGTATTTACATAAAACCTTGAATTCTTGCCACTTCTCTTACCTAGCAGTTATAGCACAACAAAGAAACACGTATAAGGCTTTGAATGTCTTGAAAGTGTTTAGGATGTAGCATAGAATAAACATAGGTACCTAAAGGTTTTCAATTCAAGTGCAATTAGGTATAAATGTTTAATATATTTAATAGATACCCATGAACGAATTGAAAAACTAGAACTATTGTAGTCAGTGGGAGAAGACAATGGAAAAGAAAAACTTTGATTTAGACAGTTTATTTGTGAACTGTTTAAACATTTTTCGAATAATAAGCTTACAAATTTCTACTCTTTAAACAATGAACATCTCTTATTAATGACCGTGACTAATCAATAATCATCATGGGTATTTTGTGTCACCATGTGAATTTTCGTAAAATAATATTTAGAAAAAATCATCAAGATTCAAAGGTCCATCTATCAAATATTCCGCAACCTCCTCGAATAGTTTTCTAACTTGTGGTTGGCTAGGATGGCAGCAATATGCGTACTCGAAAATCTCATTTGAAATGTCTTCATCATCATTATTATCTTTTTCATACCATTTCTTTAAATTGCAAGGCATTTCTTTCAGACAAATTTTCTTTACTGGTGGCGAATTTGGTGTATTATGTAAAACTACAAACGCCGCAGTATGAGTTCTGGTTTCAATGATAAATTTGTACCAAATATTGTTGCTAAATTGTGCCGGATTGTTTTCATTGTCACGAGTTGGTTCTTCTTCTATCAAATCGATCATTGTGGTGTAGATATAAACGTGTTCCTTGTTTGAGTGCAATTTGAGAGCGATTTTTTTAAGTCCCTGGTTAATGGCGGTCATTAATTTTTCCAACTTGTACCACAAAGGAGCTACGTTGATGAAATGGTTGACAGTGTATCTCCATGATCGCAATGCTACGTGTTCTTTTGGCACCAAAAACGTTGGTATCATTTTGTCAGATGCCTGGAATCATTTAAATGGTTATTATGGTATTCATTGTAGGTATGGTAAAGTATTAGTGTTTTAGTGTATTACTGTGCCTACTACCAGTAGATACCTACCTCATCTTGTGCATCATATTTTTGCTTCAAATTTACGAAGGTATTTTCTTCAAAGAGTATAGCGTCGGTACCAATTTCAAAATCCCTGCCTGTTTCAAGTTGTAATTTTTCTTCATCTTCTGTAAACATGGCGGGTGTCTGAATTTCGTGGATTGTCTTCCAAGCTTTTCCATTTGAAACATCGATACAAAGCCTATATATTCTAAAGAAAAAAGGCACCGTTGTTTCGTATTGTTTGCGTCGCTTCAAAATGTCTTCAAACCATTTGACTTTTTCCTGATCGTTTTGTTCTCCCCGCAAACCTGTTAATGGCATTGATTTTCCGCAAAACTGTTCATATAACACAAATAATAGGTACTTATATACTTATGCATTATTCAACAAGGGAGTGAAAAATATAAGCTGAGTTAGAGCAACAGGTCACATAGATATTAAAATACATACGTAAAATCCAATATCATATGATTTGTACTTTTCCAATGTTCCGCATTAGGGTTCATTTCCTTCGACGAATTTCAGCCACGGTTTCGGTTGCTCTGTGCATAGTTTTGGCTCATCTTGATTAAAGTTTTTCTCGTAAAGGCAATACTTGGCTTGAGAGTAACTTTGAGAAATTATTTCTAAATTCATTTTTTCTTCTTCTGTTTCAACCGGGCATACGGATATTGTGTTTTTGTCGTTTACTGATGGGATATTTCGTGGTAGGTCATACTTGTACCAATCGATCGATGAACTGTTAGCATGTTCCAGCAAGAGTGGGTCGAACTGGTTTTGAGCATCTATGAGAAGTGATAAATTATGAATTTGGTGATGATTAAAATTGGAAATACACATTTCCCTGACCTCCAAATCTAGATATGCTGAAATGAAGCTATACTATTTGAAAATTCTTACCTACCTATTGATTGATGAATGAATAAAACCGAGTTCAAGATCGATAGAAGGAGGATTTTCATTTTTTTTTGAACCTTGTAAAAAACGAACGTTCGACACAAAATTTGATTTCATTATGATGTCAGATTACAGAATGAATCAATCTCTTTGTACGATGTGCAGGTTCTGTGTAGTGTAGTTTCCTTGAATTTTGCGCCTAGATGTTACTTGCTGTGTAAATAATAGATACACGCTTGAAAAACATTTTTTGTGGGAAAACAGTTGTGTTGATGTAGATGATGCACTATACTACCATCATCGATCGTATGTTCCGAACTTTATAAAATTGATTAAAAAATTCACTCGATTGAAAATCACTAAAAGTCACAAAAAAATCGATAAAATTCAGTTAAATTCAGAAACAGTGAAATTGACCAAAAAGATTGAAAGAATTCAACGAAAAAAGTCAGCTGAAAAGACTTTTATAAATTTGTGAAAATGAGTCTTAGGATTAAGTGATGAAGCATACATTGGTAGAGGTACATACCTAATTGACTTGAAGAATTAAACTGGCTTGAAAAATTAGCAGAATCAAAACATTGACTTGAACAACCAACTAAACAAATTAGCATGTAAAAAAAAGATAATTACTGAAATTGGCTCGAAAATGAGTGGAATTTTCTCGATTGAAAATTATAGGTACTGAAAGTAACCAAAAGAAAATCAGTGGAATTGAGTTGAATTCAAAAACAGTGAAATTGGCCAAAATAAAGCCAATTCAACAACAAAAAAGTCAGCTGAATTGACTTATGAAAATCAGTGAAAATAATCGAGTCTTATAAATTGGAGGAATTGGCTGGAAGAATGGAAGAATTAGCAAAAAACCTCAGAAATTCGGTCAGTTGAAAAAAAAAGTAATTGACTCGAATGAAAATCAAATGACTGAAAAAATCAGTGTGGTTGAATTTAAAATGATGAAAATGGCTTAAATAACAAGATAAACTGACCGTAAATAATCAGTGACATTTACTCGAAGATAAAGACGTGAAAAATCAGTAAAAATGACTTCAAAAGGTCACTAGAATTGAGTTCTAAATCTGTAAGAAGCACTGGAAAAAGTTGGCGAATTCAATTCAAAAATTCAGTTAAATTGATTTAAGTTTTAGAATCAGGGAAATTGACGTGCGAAGAATCGCTATAGATACTTAGCTAGAAAAATAATGAACATTGACTTGAATAATTATATGTATGAATATCCAATGAAATTGGCTTAAGTGATTCTTCACGTCAATTTCCCTGATTCTACATAACATACATATAACCCAAGTCAATAAAACTAAATTTTTGAGTTGAATTCGCAAACTTCTTCCACAGCTTCTTACTGATTTAGAACTAAATAATTCTAGTGTCCTTTTAAAATCACTTCAACTGATTTTTCAAGTAAATCTTCGAGTAAACACTGATTTTTTAAAGGTCAGTTTATCTCGTTTCAAAAGTCATTCAAATGATTTTTTTGAGTTGATCTCACTAACTTTCTTGTATACCTATTAGATAAGTCATTTTCATCATTTTGAGTTCAATCACACTGATTTTTTTCAGTCAGTTGATTTTCATATACATTTCATTTTTTCAACTGACCGAATTTCTGAGGTTTTTTAAGTAGGTAACTAATCGGTGTTTTAATTTTGCTAATTGTTTCATTTTTCCAGACGATTCCACCAATAATTTATAAGGTTTGATTATTTTCACTGATTTTCAGAAGTCAATTCGGCTGACTTTTTAGTGTGCGTAGCACACTATTGGTTTCGCTTTGAGAAATTGAAATTTCAATTACAATGAATGTTCTCTTAAGCTATCCAACCGTTTTTCGTACCTATTGGACACCATTTGAGAATCATTAAGGCGGAGGGTATAGATTTATTTTCATTCAATTCGGATGGGTAATTGCTGAGTAATTGCAATTTTAGTTCATTATTTCAATGCATTAAATCCTAAAAAAGGGAAAAGGGGACTTGTAGAACACCTGCCGCTCATTGTACCCTGCTATACCCCCAGTCTATTCCATCACCAGCTGTGTTTCATTGTACCCTGTTACACCCCCGGTCTGTTAGCTGTAAATTCCAAGTGGGAGTGGTTTGGTGGGGCGTTTACCAAACAAATATATTATTTTAATGCCCTAACCCTTGTATATAGTGAATTCGTGACTGAGTGGTTAGGGCATGTAGGTAGGAATAGGAAATTTAGGGACCCAGGTTCGAATCCTTGTGAGACAAGTAGGTATGTGACAGATTTTTCGTAGGAAAATTGGATAGGTAAATGCTTTGGAGTTACCTATGTAGTACGTGATAATGGAATGGGGCAAAAATAATGCTGAAATTGAGTTATGAATTATGATATCTTTTGCTAACTAAAAATTCATTTCATTAATTTTTTGTCTACCTATAGCCATAAGTACATATAGTAATAATTACCTTGACATGAATAATTTTTAACTTTTTACTTATAATTTAAAAATTACTTCAAAATGAGAAATTAAACTAATTATTTTTGTACAATTGAAACATGTAATTTTTATTATCATGATTTAATAAAAATTATTAAAACAAAATGATTTTTACTATTGGTACCTATAGCAAAATTTATTAAAATGATAATTTTTACTATACGACTACAGTAAAAATTATTGAATGGGATCTGGTACTTAGGTAATTGTTCTAAATACCAGTATTTAGTTAAATTTTTTTGTGAAATTACCCATACTTTTTTTTGTGTAATTTAGAGGCAAATCAAATTCTTAACATATTTTATAATATTTAATTCTTAATTTAGAATAAAAAGCAAGTTCTGAAAATTGGTTTGAAAATTTATAAATTTGAAGACAATGGAAATTCTAAAAAAAATAATATGAAAATTTGTATTTAGAGACGCTGAGAATTCCAAAAATTGATTAAAAGTTCTGTAAGTTGCAGATAATGTGAACTTGAAAATTATATGAAATAAGTATTGTAATATTTATGAAGAAGATGAGAATTCTGAAAAATTGGAGGCAATGTAAATTCCAAAAATTGAGTAAACGTTTTACAATTTGTGGACAATATGAACTTGAAAATTGAATTTGAAAATTTTTAAATTTAAAGACAATAAGAATTCTGAAAAATTATTCAAAAGACTATTTAGAGGCAATGTGAATTCTAAAAATTAATTGCAAATTCCCTAACTCAGCAGCAATGCAAAATTCTGAAAATTTATTGAAAACTTTATGAAATTGTAGCGATGGGGAATTTGGAAAATTGATTTGAAATTTTGTAAATTTTAAAACAATGCAAACTATGAAAAACAACTAGAAATTTCTTAATTTAGAAGCAATACAAGCTTATAAATTATTCTGAAATACCTATTGTAATTTGGAAAAATATGAAAACACTGAAAAACAATTATTATTTTGAAGCAGTGAGAGTTTCAAAAATTCTCATTACTGTGACATGGTTGATTCATTTATGCACTACCTAGATGTAATAACGGTTATAGCTGTAGAAAAGGCAGCTAGCTACGCACACTTTGCAGCTAAGCTTTGCTTAGCTGTCTAGTTTGATCATAAGACTGGAATATCCGTCCAGAGTGAACATTGAAGAATAATGTCTAGAGTGGGAGGGGGTTCCCCATGTGACTCTATTTTTTTAATTATGAAAATTTGCCTAATTTGAGAATTTTCTTACTGGAAAATCAAAAACCAAAACAGACTTAGTAATGGGTGAGGGAAGGAGAGGGTCTGAACTGGAAAGAAGAAGCTGTAAGGTATTTAAGAGTTCTTCTACATACCAGATTGAGGTTCACCAGTCACATAGACTTCAAACTAAGTACAGCCTATAGGTACTCGACTTCGCCTGTTGTATCCACTACTGAATCGTAAATCAAGATTAAGTATTCATAGTGGTAGAATACTTTATCTATCACTTCTACATCCGATAATAAGGAACTTATTCATGTATTGCATGGATTGGAACTTCAAAAACAAATATAAAAAAATTGGAAACATTCCAAAATAAGATACTTCGCATAATCACAAAAAGTCCATGGTTCCTGCGAAATTAAAAGATCTGACGAGAACTTTTGATAGATACTATCTAAGAATACATCAAAACAACCACATTCAAATGCCTCATGCGTATGCAAAATCAAGATTTCTTAACAGAACTGACATCTCAAACCTCAAACAGACGTCTTCGTCCTAGGTTAGCACAAGATATACTCAACTTCACCTAACATATCTTTCACGTGAAAAAGCGTATACTGCTGAACCGTAAGATGTACAAATAAATAAATTAAAAAATTATTTAATATGTAGGTCTATCAATTAAATAGGTAATCATAAAATAATTTTGAAAAATCAAATAAACAATAGGTAGGTATCGTTAAAGTTGAAAAAAAGAGCTTAAAATTATGGTTTAAAATAATATGTACAAAATCCAAGAGAATAAAAGCAAAATCGACGTCTGAGAAATTTTGCTGTATAAAATGAATTTTAAAACTAAATAGGTAACTTGACATTGCAATAATTTTTATCTGGTCGTTTTTTGTAATCAAAAACCCGTCAAATTGGCTAATTAATAATTTTTTTCTCGTCTTTTAATTCATCTATTCGGTTTACGAACTTTTTTTAAAATACTCATCGACATTCAAGCGTCTTTCTACATTTAAATCATGCTGAAAAATCTCTTTAATCTCTCGCAAATTGGGATAACAGCAGTATGCGTAATGCAGTGCGTCATCGTCATCTGCAATACCTTCATCACTTTCATCTGTTTTTTCATACCAAATTTTCAAATCACAATCGAGTTTTGTTGAACATAATTTCGGGCTCGGTGGGCTGTTGGGTGAGCTATGTAAAACAATCAGTGCCGCTGAATTCGTCGTTCCTTCGTGGAGTAATTTGTAGTAAACTTTACACGGAAGTTTACTTCCTGGAATGATGCCTCCATACATCCTGGCGTTTGTGTAAATAATCAGTTTTTGATCGTTTGAGTGTAATTCCAGAGCAATTTTTCTAATTCCTTGGTTAATGGCGGTCATCAATTTTTCTAGCTTGTTCCATAGTGGAGCAACGTTGATCATGTGATTTACTGTTTTTCTCCATACTCTTAATGCGATATGTTCTTTTGGCACAATGAAACTCGGTTTCGCCATGATTTCGGGCTGTAATTAGATTATAGGTATAAATTAGCCACTTTTTGTAGTGTGGTTATTTACTCGTATTACGAAGAATGGCTCGAAACCTACCCCTTGTTGCGTGTTGTAAAATTGTTTTAATCTTTTATAGTTATCATTCCCTTCATTTTGCAAACGATCTGTTCTGATTTCTCCATCTTCGCCTGTTTCCGTTTGTAATTTAATTCGTATTATCATCGTGAAACATTTCCGGCGTTCTTATTTCATGCCTTGTCCATAAAACCTTGAAAGTATATATATCAATGCAAAGTTCGTATATGGGAAAAAAACGTGGGTCGGAAATTCCATCCAAATTATTTCGGTTTAAAGTTATTTCTTCATTAGTTTGAGTTTCCCGAAACTGTGAGACAAAAAAAAGAAAGCGTTTAGAAAACATTACGAAAATTTTAACAAAATGGGAAAACCCTATCAGAATGATATACATACTTCAAATCCATAATGAAATAACTTTGCGTTTACCGTTCCACATCTTGATACAAATTTTGTTCCACTGATGTGTTGTACTTGTAACCTCGGTTTCACTTCTTTACCGCAGATTTTCGTATTCGTTTGACCTTTGGTAAATTTTTTCTCAACGAGGTAATTATTGTATAATTTCGTTTTGTGAGGTACTCGTAGTTGTTGAATTTTCATTGTCTTGGTCTATTTCAGCTGGACATGCAGCGATTATATTTTCGTCGTTTAATGATGGAATACTTTTGGATGGAAGATGCAAAGATTTCGGAGGACCATTTTCAACTAACAGTAAAACTGGTTCAAATTGCGCGTCTGTATGTAAAGGAAGATTCCGGAATTAATATTGGTGAGTTGTAAAATTATTTCAGTGTTTCTGATTAGGAAATTTGGGAAAATTCTTACCCACGGATACACTTTTGAATAAAATTACAAAAATGCAGATGTGTAGAAGAAAAAAGTTCATTTTTTTGCTTTTGCTCTACACAGACACGAAAGTTTCGTATGAAATCCTTACGGTTCTTTATTGCGAATGATGCTCAGATTTCATCTGCTTGGTATGATTCGCGAGCAGAAGGTGAACATTGAAAAACATTGCGCGTGATTGATACGTACTGCCAGATGTTACTGGGTAAACAGTATTTTTTTCAATTCCAACGATGATTTTTCAAAATCTGTGCTCGATGATGATTCGTTTTTCGCGAGTAGTACTTAAGTAAACATTGAAAAACGTTGCTAGTGAAGGTATTGATGATGCCTGATGTTGCTGGGTAAACATAGTACATATCTACTTATTTTTCTCAATAATGACGATATTTTTTCAAAATCTGTGCTCGGTGAAGATTGATTTTTGAGAAAAGATATGAATTTCAATCCTATGAGTGGGAAAAGATCTTGCTAAATTGTTCTTAAATTGATGAAGGATGTCGCGATCTTTTATGCTACTTTTTAGGGCATTCAGGCTGAATAGAATTTTTATGTAAATAGCCACTTTGTGAAGAAATTTTCAAAATTGAATCCAAAAAATTATCAAAAATTCTCAGATGGCATGAACCGTTCCCCTCCCCTTTTCTCTCATTTCCCTCTCTTGCTCAGTCGCTCTTACACTGTGCCAAATTGATATTTGTGAGGAAATGGACTCGTTCTCTAAAAAAAATGTACGTAATAAAATTAAATCTCCCCCCCCCCTACTTCCTTCTCTGTCTCTGAGTGTATACATATGTGCATACTCTGACAATGAGGATGTGTCATATTGTTACACTCTGCATGTTCCCCAGAATTTTCAAGGTACTGACCCGCAGAAGGAACAGGGCATTGAAAAATAAATAAATTTATCGAAGAAACTTGTTAAAGTACCTCTACCTACATATGGTTTAATTAGGTTGGATCGAAATGATAATGTTTGGAGGATTTTGATCAAATATACAGTTGAAAACTTCATTTCAAGTTGAAAGTCATTCAGAAAAATTTTTGAACCTGGAGGTGGCCCTAGAAGAAAAGTATGGGTCCTCAAAGAAAAGTCATTTTTGAAAAATAATAGGTACCTACCTATGGTTTTTTTCCTCGAACCCCTCCCGCTGAACACGAATATGACGTCAGATTTTTTATTGGACGCATCCACGGCTGCATCACCACCCTAAATGAGGTAAAAGTTCAAAAAAATGTTTTATTCGTGTGACACCTGAAATAGTAGGTATGTTTTCGATATCGCTGAACACAAAATAATATAGCATTAGTTTTTCAAATTGACCTCACCCATGGATTTCCGTATATGGAGTTCAATCAAAAATCTGTCTTCATATTCGTGTTCAGCGTCACCAAAAACATACTATTCGATGTATCACGTGCCCCAGATTTTTTTTGCCCTTTTCTCCGTTGAAAGATCCCATTTCGAAAATTGAATATTTCAAAAATGCATGGCGAATTCAACGCATAAAAAGTCTGTTGAATTGATTGTTAAAAATCAGTGAAAAATCTTATGAATTGGTGGAATTGGCTTGAAAAATTAGTGAAACTGGCATGAAGAATAAAATTAGGCTACCAATAGCAAAATCACAACACTGAATTTTCAACAATCTCAAAAATTGAGTTGTTTGCAAAAAAAAAAAAAAAAAACTGAAATTGACTTGAAAAATAAATGACAGAAAAAAAAATCAGTTAGATTGAATTGAAAATGGTGAAAATTGCTAATACAAGAAAGTTGGTGAAGTCAATTTAAACTAGACACTTGGACAGCTAAGCTTAGGTGCAAAGTGTGCGTAGCTAGCTGCCTTTCAACAGCTAAGTATAACAAACTGCTATTACGTGACTCAACCATGTCACAGTGATGAGAAATAATAATTTTCGAAACTCTCGTTGCTTCTAAATAATAATTGTTTTTCAGTTTTTCATAGTTTGCATTATTTTAAAATTTACAAAATTTCAAATAAATTTCCCAAATTCCGCATTGCTACAATTTCTCAAAGTTTTCAATGAATTTTCAGAATTCACATTGTCTCAAAATAACAAAATCTTAAATAACTTTTCAGAATTTTGTACATATTGCTGCTGAGTTATGAAAGTTTGAATTTTGAAGAATCGCGCATTATGCGCGATTAACGGGTTGGCTAGTTACTTTTTAAAACTCCTACCTCATTTTGTGCGAGGAATTTCTGCTTGAAATTGGTAAAAGTATTCGCTTCGAATAGTATAGGATCAGTACTGATTTCTGTATCTCCTCCCGATTCTCGTTGTAATTTTGTTTCAATATCAGTAAACATCGCAGGGGTCATGATTTCGTGTTTGGTCCAAATAGTTTTTCCATTTGATGTATCGATGCAGAGATTATAAATGTTATAGAATTGAGGTAATACATCATCACCTGATTCACGTAAGTCCAAAGCTTTTTGAAATCTTGCGACTAAATCTTGTTCATTTGGGTTTTCCCGGAAATCTTCCAACAGCAATGAATTTCCACAAAACTATGCATAGTATTAGATTTAATTATTAATGTAGAACAACTTCAGGAAATAATGTAGGTATACCTACTTTTTTTCTATTTGATAAAGAACAGTTTTTTAGTCCTTTTGCAGACTTTTGCTAAAGCATTTTTGAATAAGTTACGTCTTAAGGTAGGTATAGACTTCACAAGGGGTCAAGGGTTGGTTGGTTCAGGTCAAGTGTAACACCTAGTTTTTTTTTTTAGGTTTGACGAGTTTGACTGAAGAATCAAAAATCTGATAAGCAGAATTCATTCGCTGGAATTGTCATCAGGCCATTTAAAGTATAAAAATTGTCCTTGAAACAGCGTTTTGTAATTTTTAAAAATTGGTCCAAAATATAAAAATGAACTTTCAATATTCTTGAATTGTTGGTTGCAGGGGTTTTAGGATAATACACGTATATGTATACTTTTTTGAACTCCCAGGAGCCTATTTTCATTCGTTTTTATGAATCGTACCATAGCACAGTATTGGTAGCTGCGTGAATAACTACATTAGATAAATTATATCAGTTATGTACACATACGTAAAATCCTATTCTGAATTCTTTGTATTCTGGCAACGTTCCACATGATGGTGTTTCATCATCTGCATTCTGCTGCTGTAATTCAAGCCACGGTTTTGGTTGCTCTGTGCATAAGTGGAAAGATATTTTCCGAAATAGGCAATACTTCGCTTGAGGGAAAGTTGCAGAAAGTATATCTATGTTTCTTTTATCTTGTTCTGTCTCAGCAGGGCATAATACTTTGATATTTTCGTCGCCTACTGACGGAATGTAATTCAGTGGAAGGTGATATATTTTCGGGGTATCGTAGAAGAAGTATACTAGAAATCGGTCGAACTGGTTTTCAGCATCTGTGGGTAGTGAAAAATTCACAATTAACATTGGTAGGCAGACATAAATATGTATTTGAAGACACAAGTTTATTTTGTTTTAATTTTCCTCAAAAATGATAAAAGTATAATTTCATGATGTGTGACCAAAAATGACACCATAAAGGGTATTCTCAGGTAAGATACTTAGGCGAAATGACCCTGTTCCTAAATTTGGAAAATTATGATGGATTATTGTTGGTTGGAACCTCCAAACAAATTTTCGAGCGTAATTTACCGCTCCCTATCCCCCTCCTTTGGACAATATAGCCCCAAAAACGTGTTTTTTGTGAGAAAAATCCAGGCAAACACAGAACTTTGCAGACAATTCTGGAAAAAAACATAAGGACTTCTTAGGATAATTTTGGCAGAAGCAGGAATTTTCGAAATTTTGGCTACTAACAAACTTTTTCGGTCATTTCTGCCAAAAATATTAGGACTTTTTTAATAACGTCAAAAAAAAGGTATTTTTTCACAATTTAGGCAAAAAAGCCGGACTTTTTTGGCAATTTTGATGAAAACTGGGATTTTTTAATTATTTTTAAAAAAGAAACTTCTTTTACAATTTCGGCAAAACTGAGAATTTTTTGACAATTATTCTGGTGATGCAATTTTTTGAACATTTTTGGCGAAAAACAGGTGCTTTTTTGGCAATTTTTACAAACAGACAATATTTTTAATAATTTTGGCAAAAATGGGAATTTTTGAAATTTTGTTCATTTTTACAAAAAATATTTTACCAAAAACAGTGCTTTTTTGTCAATTTTGATAAAAGTTTGGATTTTTTTATGATTTTGACAAAAATGAAACGTTTTTGATAATTTTGTCAAAAGCAGGAATTTTTGGCAACTTTATTACATGGTGTAATTTTCAACGATAATTGTACAGGAAAAAATAAATTACTTTCTTGCGTTTTTGATATTTTAAAGGGTGTTTGTAATTTGGAAATTACTGCTTAATACAATTTTGGCCGCGATGTGAAAATTTTTTCTTGTGAGCTGTCGAAGTTGTAGAAAAAAGGTTCGAAATGATGTTGTGTTTTGGGCATCGAATTTTTATTTTGCGGTTCGTACAGAAAAATTGAGAAAAATTTTTTCAGGTGATGGTTTCTTGTCGCCATTTGTATCTTCAAGTTGGGTTTTGGACTCACACACTCGATTTTAAACATTCTGAATTTCCAAAGATGAGTGATGATTCGAATTTCTTTTTTTTTTCAAGTCGCGCTATTCAGCCCAACTTCTCACGTGAGAATTTTTGAAATTTATTCTTTGAACTTTTCCCGCCCATTTTCCATTCCTCATATGTATTGGTGAATCAAGTTAGCTAGCTAGGGTTTAATAGTGTGACGATAACGTGATTTCGCTGAAATAAAATAGAATAAAAATTCTTACCTACTGACACATGAACCATGAAAATCAAGTTCAAGGCGGATAGAAAGATGATTTTCATTTTTTTCATGATCCTATAATACGTTGGAAACGAACATTCGACACGAAATTTTATTTCTTTTTACTGCAATAAGCTGAAGTATGGTACCATATACCAAATCTGCGACTGCGAGTCGTGAATATGGATTACCTACTGCTGTGCACACATAATACAGTGTATGTCTATGTACACATAATTATGAGAAAACGTCTTGCGTTTAAAAGCCTGCGCTGCATTGAAGACGATAAGTGCTACAAGGAACAATCAAAAACAATTGACGATGAGACTTATTTTTTTTTTTTTTGAAGCGGTGACACTACTTTAACGATGCGAAACGACAGTAGAATCGTGTATAGCCGATTTTTTTGTACCAACAACAACTGTCAGTTGATTCTTAGTAGCGTCTGTGTCTCCTTAGGATGGGTAGTGGTTTTAAAATCATGTTGATTTTCACCTGCAGGTTTTTTGTTTACCATATCTGACGCAGCTTTAATCAATGAACAATCCTGAACGAAGAAATTTTATCTACCATCATTTGGGTAGTTAGGTTCCATTTGGGAAGATATATGGCCCATAATTTCGAAAAATGCAATAAAAATTTTGATTTTTACATCAAGCAAATTCTAGAATCAGAATTAGTGTCCCTGAAAATTCGAATTTTTAGAATCAGTACTTGCTCTCAGAAACCTATAATTTGCTGCTCGAAATGTTTTTTTACAAGATTTTGGACCACCGAGTCCCTTTCTAGGCTTGGAGGTTCAATTTTTATGTTGGGTTAAAATTGATCTCACAATCAGAATCACAAGCAGCGCACTCGGAGTTCTAAAAACTCAATCATCAGTACCTACGAGGTACCTTCAAAAAGTAACCGGAGAAAGTGACCTGGAGGGGGGACAAATGAAGCTATTGCGTTCGGAGAGGTTTCATTTGTTTAGTACAAGTGTTGGCTATATATATATATACTAGGGGGCTCCGCCCCCTGGCCGCTTCGCGGCCTCACCCCCGTACTCGTTCCTCCGGCTTCGCCCTCGGAACTCGCTCTTGGGGGCTGCGCCCCCAAACCCCCCTTCCCTCTCCCTTTCCTCTCTCAGAACTCGTTTTTTCAAGATTGACCCCAAGTCCCTTTCCTTACAACTTACTATAGCAAAATGAATAATTAAAAAAAGAAATACTCGGCTGAGAATTATAAGTTGGCTGTTTTGTTTACTATTTTGATGATTTAAAAAAAATGCTTAGCAAATTGGAAATATTCGGCCGAGAAATTTGAAGTTCAAAGTTAAAATTGTTCAAAATATTACTTTTTTGATTTTCAATTTTTCATGCTTAAACTAAAGAATTTTGAATTCAAAATGTTCTACAACATATCTACACGTCATAAGGAACATTTTGAAAAAAAAAATGAGCAAAATCGGTTCAGTTTTCATAAATTTAGAGGAGGGGGCCCAAAAATTGGTTTTTGGGGCATATCTCACCCCCTATGGTACCAAATCGGTTCAAATTTTGGGATTCGGTTTAAAAAGCAATTTGGAAGAAAGTGTATTTCCAAAATTTTTTTATGTTGATTTTAGCCCCCTTTCTCCGAAATTTGAGGCCCTTAAAATCAAAATTGGGCCTTCGCTATAGTTTTCACATCAAGTACTCGTCGAGGGCTTTCTTTTTAAAAAAAAATCAGCTTCTTAGGTGTAATGGGGGCCGAATGAGAGCCTGGTGAACTTTTTTTGCTTGTAGCTTTATACTATAGATGACCAGTTATTTCATATTTATGACTCATTGGTTGCATTTCAGTGAGCCCAAACCTATGAAACCCCCACCCGCAAACCACACACTTTCTTTTAAACTCTTCATTGTTCTCGACATTTTTTCCTCTCAAATACATTTTAGGGGTCCAATCAGACAGAAATCACTCTGGGCTGTGTGGAGGGTGCTTCTACAGTTCCTAGCTCAATTTTTAGAAAGTTTGCCTCTTTAGGTGGAGGGTATGGGTGGGGACATTGTCTTCGTAGAAAATGACTCCTCTTTTGCCCAGGTTTTTTAAAAATTTAGAATTTCATGGATGATTTTATGGATTGTTTCAAGTCTGACACCTAATTCGATTGATATTTGTACCACAGAAGACCGCCGCCGGTTCCAAAATTCAGCCGTTGAACGTTTTTATTATCAACGCCGGCGTTGACACTTCGACAGGCTGCTCACTGAGCAGTTCTGCTTCTGACTCCACCCTTTATGGCCCGAAATTGAACTTTTCGACCCACAAATGAAAACAAACCGAATTCATACATAGACTACTGTACTGTGACAGCATTCTCTGATAAATTTCACACGGTTTTAAGTTCTCAGAAAGAAGAAATCGGATAACAGCACGCTGCTCCTCATGTGCGTTATTCATAAGTGAAGTTCCCACATGTTTGGGCTCACTGAAATGCAACCAATGAGCCATAATTATAAAATGACTGGTCATATGTGTAGCCAACACTTGTACTAAACAAATGAAACCTCTCCGAACGCAATAGCTTCATTTGTCCCCCCTCCAGGTCACTTTCTCCGGTTACTTTTTGAAGGTCTCTCGTAGTCGTAGCTATTATATTTTTAAAATTTTGGACCCTGAGCCTGGTAGAGGATGGATTTTTGGTTTTTATTTTTAATGGGATCAAACTCCTACTCGTAATTGTGCGAAAATGACTCGCAACTTTAAGATTCTGACGTTTTAAAATTTTTATGAATTGAAAAAAATAAAAAAATTCATAATAATTATTCAATTTTTCAGACATGAAATACATCGATTTTTGCTCGTTGATGGTCAAAACGGCATCATTCCAAAAGTACCTATTAAGGGTTCTGGCGCTTTTTGAGGAGGGTGCAGGGGTGATTTAAAGCCAAAAGTTGAAAAATAACAAATAAAAAAACGAATTATGGAAACCGTTTTTATGACAAATATTGAGTATATTTATTGTTTACATTTAACTTATATTTTAACGTAGGTACTTAAATAATTTTATTTGGATCATTTCATAATCATAAACTGCTTCGGAAATGTGTATTTTGTTAGTTTTTTTACACCATTTTTACAAAGTTTTGAATAATTTCTTTCACTGTTAATTTACCTGTACAGCTCTTCAAAAGAAGTCATCAAGGTTTAGTGGCCCTTTTATAAAGTGCTTAAAATTGAATAATTTTAGAACCTCTGAAGTGGTAGGATTGCAACAATAGACGTACTCAAAAACCTCATCAGAAATGCCTTCAACGTCATCTTGTTTTTTTTCATACCACTTCTTGACATCACAGGCCATTTCTATTTTGCATTCTTTAATTTTTGGAGGAGTGTCTGGCGTGTTATGCAAAACTATCAACGCAGCCACGTAACTTGTTTTGTCGTAAAGTAACTTATACCATACAGTACTGGAAAATTGACTATTAACTTGAATTGTCGTTCCATCCTCGTTTTTCGAATCAATTGCTTTGTTGTAAATAGTCAACCACTGACCATTTGCTTCCAAGTGTAGACCAATTTTTTTAATCGCTTGGTTAACAGTGATCATCAATTTTTTTAGGTTGTCCCAAAGAGGAGCCACGTTGATGTAATGATTTACAGCATTTCTCCATACTCTCAGTGCCACGTGTTCTCTCGGTACCATGAAGTTTTCGGTCATTTTGATTGATTCCTGGAATCATTTAGAAGATCAATGTTTATTATTACGATTTTATTTTTGTGTTGGAAAAGAATTACTTTTTAAACTCCTACCTCATTTTGTGAGAGGAATTTCTGCTTCAAATTGATGAAAGTGTTCGCTTCAAATAGTATGGGATCAGTACTGATTTCTGTATCTCCTCCTGATTCGCGTTGTAATTTTTCTTCGTCATCGGTAAACATGTTAGGGGTCATGATATCGTGTTTCGTCCAAATGGTTTTTCCATTCGATGTATCGATGCAAAGATCATAAATTTTATGGAATTGAGGGAATTCACTGCGGCCTGATGCATGTACCTCTAAAACTTTTTGAAATCTCGCGACCAAGTGTGGTTGATCTGGTTTTTTTTGAAAATCTTCCAAATGCTTCCATGTCCCGAAAACCTACGCATAGTAAAATGTTCATCATTATTAGAACCACTTCAGAAAATAATGGTAGATACATTTTTTCTATTTGATAAACAACATTTTACTCAAGCATTTGCTGAATAAGTTGCACTGTCGTAGGTACGTACTTCTTGGAATCTTTTAGGGTGATGTGCCTATGCTGAAGAATTAAAATACGTATAGATAGGTACCTAATTACCTATTGGTACGTGTTCTCTAAATCTAAAATATGTAGTCAAATTTCACAGTAAAATAAGGCAAAATGTCATGACTGGGATAAACAATGGAAAAAGTACATACTACTCTGCTAAAATCAGTTACCTATTTAAATTTTTAGGTAGGCACCTACTACTGACCGCAGTTGGTTTTGACTGATCGATATAGTAAAATATGTACTTCATTTTTGACTGATTAATTCGGTAAATAATTCACATTTTACGGATACGCAGTAATAAATGATTTACTGAAAATCCAGTCAAAAACTACTGCTTTTTAGGAAGGCAAAATGTCGTCAGATCCTACTGTTAAGCAGTGAAATTAGACTGTTTCAAATTTAAAGAGTGACAAGCAGTATTCATTCACTGAAATAGTAGGACGATATAAAGTTCAAGAATTGCCCATGAAATGGCTTTTTTGAATTTTTAAAATTTTTAAAAATTTTCCAAAATCCCAAGAATGAAATTCAACTTTGGAAATGTTGGTTGCAGGGATTCTTCTAGCATAATACGAGTATACTTATGTAAATGCCGTTTTTCTTGTTATAATAAAAGGTAAATCAGGCGTATACAACGATGGATCAAGATTCCACTCTTACAAAATGCGTTTTGGACTCCCAGGAGCCCATTTTCATCAGTGTTTTTTTTTCCAAATCAAACCACATCGGTGTTGGTAGCTGTGTGAATAATTAGATAAGTACATTTATGATATTAGTCACATACGTAAAATCCGATTCCGAATCTTCTGTGCTCTGGCGAAGTTCCGCATTCTCCCTCATCTTTTGTATGCTGGGACTGTGATGTGAGCCACGGTTTCGGTTGCTCTGTGCAATATTTCGGCTGATCACTGGGGACTTTTTTCCAAAATAGGCAATACTTCGCTTGAGGGAACGTTGCAGAAAGTATATTCAAATTACTTTTATCTTGATCTGTTTCAGCAGGGCAGAATATTCTCATATTTGGGTCGTTTGTTGATGGAATTTTATCCAGTGGAATGCGATATGAGTTCGGGAAGGATCCGGAGACGAAGTGTAATAGAAACGGGTGGAACTGGTTTTGAGCATCTGTTGTGGGCAATGAATAATTCAGAATTAAGTTGTAGATAAATATACTGGTAGATGATAGACAGAAGTAATTATATTTTAAGTATTGCTGAGGTATAAAACTATTTCAGTTTTTCCAATTACGAAAAGGTAATCGTGTAAAATGCTTACCTACAGATACACTTTTGAATAGAACTAAAAAAATGCAGATGTGTGGAAGAAAAAAGTTCATTTTTCGCTTTTGCTCAACACGTACCTTCACAAAAGTTTCGTATAAAATGCGGTTCTTCGTTGCGAATGGTGCTTATATTTTATCTGCTGAGTATGATTCGCGAGTTGTAGGTAAACATTAAAAACCATTGCGCGTGTACCTACTGATAATGCCAGATGTTGCAGGGTAAACTTACTTAGTATGTACATATTTTTTTCAATTCTGACGGATGTTTTTTCAAAATATGAGCTCGGCGAGGATTCGTTTTTGCGAAAAAATATGCATTTTTATCTCATGAGTAGGAACGGATCTTGGAGAATTGTTCTTAAATTGATGGAGAATGTTGCGATTATACATTTTATGCAACTTTTTGGGGCTCTCGGGCTAAATAGAATTTTTATTGTACCACTTTTTGAAGAAATTTCTTCAAAATTGAAACTAGAAATTCATCGAAAATTCTAGGCTGGCTTGAACCCTTCCCCTCCCTTCTCCCTTCCCTCGTCTTACACAGTTTCAAATTTGAAATTTGTGAGGAAAATAGGCTTCTTCACTCAAAAAGTCAATCGCTAAAAAAAAGTACTTATGTAGTGTGGTTAAATCGCCTTCTCTTCCTTCCTCCCTCCCTTACTCTCTTGCTCACTTCCCTTCCTTCTCTTCCTACAAGTAAGTACATATGTACTATTAGGAGGTAGTCTTACTTTTCGTATTTTCCTCAGCATTTTCAAGGTACTGCCTCACAAAAGGAGGAGGAATGTGAAGGACAAATCAAACTATTGAAAAAAGTTGTGGTATCTAGGGTTAACTAAAAAATGATAATTTTGGGACAAAGGAGTGACGGTTTCGTTTGAGGGAAAAATTCAAATAGGAAGAAGATAGGTAGATGAAGTAGGAATGAGACTAAAGGAAATAGGATTGTTACTATAGGAAAATTAAACCTCCTAGAAACCACATTACTAACTATGTATATCAGAGTTCATCTAAAATAAAACATCTTCACATATAATAAAAATGATTTTGAAAAGAACCAAAAAAGTACGAGGTAAGCTCGTAAGAAAATTTATTTCAAAGTGTTATCATACAATGTATGATTTATTATAATCTTGTCGGTAGTTCCAAAAATGGGTTGTCAAAACATCTCATAATTTATCATCAAATTTAGAAGGTAGGTTAAACCTACCTGAGATTTATAATCAAATCATATCATATCGAGGAAATTAATCTAAAAATAAGTCTATAATCAGACTAACTCATATTTTACAAATAGGTATTTCAAGTCACTATTTTAATCATAGCATATCTAACCTAAGGGGACTTGTTATTTCTCACCACATCTCGAACACCAGCACCTCTGTGCTTCTGCTTTAGGCAGCCATTTCAGGATTCATATCGGAGAGAGAAATATATCATACAAGCCACGACTCGGTAATTTGAATAAAAAAGTCTATTCACTTCAAATCATTGTAATCGAGATATTTATCACATTACAAATACATCAGAAAACTAAGGGTACAAATTGTTTCGCTGCGGACATTTTGCCGCTGCCGAAAAAAGATCATTTATGAAAAAGCGATCATTTCACCGCCACAGTGATACATTATGCAATACACATCTGTTCATAAGTGGATGCGTACCTAATACACGACTGTTCATACAAGAAATTTTGCAGAGGCTGCAAATTACCAATTGCAAAATGAGTTGGACATAGGCGTGACTGCAGGGCATGCCAGGCATGTTCTGGCACTGCCTACTTTTTTCAGTTTCTTTCTTGATTATCATTTCTCAATAAAAAAAAAAAATACTATTCATTTTTCACTTTAAAAAAAAGTAAAATTCAAAATTTTCAATTTATCAAAGAAAAATTTAAAAAGTAATTTCATTATGCTTAGAAATAGTATCGCCAGTGTTGAATTCAATTTTGCTGACTAGGCATTAGTCAATCTCTCCAAGATCCTGATTCAAATCTCAGCACAGCATATTAATAATGTAAAACTCCTCTGAAGTGCACTACTTAAACTGAACGAAGATGACCCAAATGATGTCGATAGTTTTCAAAATAAATTTGGATTGGTTGTCCAAACATGTGAAAGCCTTGGTATTGAAATCCCAGAAATACATGCAAATATCAGGCATGTACCCAAAAAATTGATGAAAATCCAGAAAATCAATTCTTATATGAAAGTAAAGAACAGGAAATGAGAATTTGCACATATTACCCTTTCTTAGATTCTCTAATATCCAGAATAGATAACCGTTTTTCTCAAGAAACGAATAATATTATATTTTCTATGGAGAACTTATTTCGCTTGACTATAACTACCTGGAGCTGAATTAGACTTACCTACTCAAAAGAGTTGAAAATTCACCTCCCAAACTTGTGAGCCCGAAGAAGCGTTCAAGATACCTTGTGGACAACTGGATCAAATGGATGAGTGAATTTAACAGAAGTGCACCTTTTTCAACCTTTAATACGTTATTACAAGAATTCACAGTTATTCAGATGACTAGTTGCTCATTTTTTTTTTTCCAATTATTTATTTATGGAACTGATACAAGAATCATCAACCTAAATTTATCAAAGCTATTTACAACACTATTTGAAAATTATTTTCAATTTACAGTAATTTACGTAGTGCACTTAGAGGTTGATAAGGTCCAACGTGTGGAGTCTGCTCAGTCTCCTTGTGTCATCACTTTGGTCTAAAAGAACTACAGTGTCACAATTCGGGTGTTTATGGAGCCGGTTCACATATGCGTTTGCTTTCCGATGTATAATTACGTCCACTGGTTCAAGCCAGAGGTCACTTCGAAGTTGCTCATTTGAGACAAACCAAGGAGCCTTAGTTATGGCTCTCATGAACTTATTTTGAAAACGCTCGATGACAAGGCGATTTGACTTTTTCGTGACACCCCAAATTTCACATCCATATGACCATGCAGGAAGAAATATGGTTTTGTAGATTAACCTCTTGTTGGCTAAACTCAATTTTGAGTGACCATAGGGACTGGTTTGCTGTTGATGATAGTAGGAACATATCCGTGCTTGCGGTGAGCAAAATCTACCCCTACAGATTTATTTTCATTCAGCTGGATCTTCCATTTTCTGGCCCATTCAACAATATTGTTTACAGCTGTTTGGAGACTACTAACAGCTTTCTCATAATTATCATTACATGCAATGACACCAGAGTCATCTGCAAACAGCATGGTGATAGTATCTTCAGTAAGAGGGAAGTCACTTGTGAAAAGAAGAAAGAGTATAGGTCCCAGCACACTGCCTTGTGGAACACCAGCGACAATTACTGTATCTTGTGATGAGCCACAGCCCCATTGAACTCTGAAGGTGCGATGCTTCAGATAAGATATAAGTAGATCACATAGACTGCTAGGAAGATAAGCTCTTAGTTTGATGATAAGTCCCTCGTGCCATACCCTGTCAAAGGCACAACTAACATCTAGAAAGACAGCTGGTGCAAACTGTTTTTTCTCCAACGCCTGAGTTATTGTATTAACTGCTCGATGTACTTGTTCAATGGTTGAATGCTTTGCTCCAAAGCCAAATTGGATTGCTGGAATGACGTTCTTCTTAATAACAACTTTCATCAGGCGCTTACGAACCACTTTTTCAAAGACTTTAGATATGATTGGTAGCAGCGAGATATGATGATAGGAGCTGGGTACCTCAGGGGGTTCGCCTGGTTTCAGAATGAGGATCATTTTGGCTAGCTTCCATGAGGTTGGCACATATCGTAGGCGAAGTGCCATGTTGAAGAGTGATGTCATGTATAATAACCCTGATCGAGGTAGTTCTCTGATCATAGAAGGTAGGACCTCAGCTGAACCAGCTGATTTATGCAGATTCAACTCATCAACAAGCTGAGCTACTTCAATAGGAGATGCATGTTGTATGTAATTATGATCAACACTTTGCTCATTCAGGTGTTCTGTTGGAGGGTTATCAGGTATACAGAACACACTCTCAAAATGACCAGCCATAAGCTCAGCTTTTTCAGTATCACTTCTAGCTAATGAACCATCTTCCTTCCGAAGTGGGGAATTATAGGTAACTGGCCTTCGTATCTTTTTAGCAGCTTTCCACAAGGAGTATCCAGCTTCTTTGGTTGGAGCTAAGGAGGTCAGATATGCACTGAAAGTTGAGTTGTTCCATTCGTTGATGGCTTTCTTGGTATCACTGCACAGCTGATTGAAAATATGTTTATTTTCTGTTGTTTGATTTTGTTGCCACTTTTTCCTAGCTCTTCTTCGTCGCCTTATCAAACTGCAAATGAAGTTGGGGTGTTCTATTGTTGGATTTTCCTTGTTGTCATACCTGGTACACTGGCTAGCGCACTCGTGCAGGATGGTAGTAAATTTATTGGCATATAGATCTAACTCATCAGTAGTCTGTGGCTGGTTGCTGAGTTTAATAGTTGCTCATGTGAGAGATGTTTTTGTAAGCTCACTCATGTAAAATCAAAATTATATGTTAGGATGTCACAAGAAAGGCTTGATAATTTGATACTGCCATATGTAGAACAAGATTTAGCTAAAAATGTGAATGTGAAGTCTGTCATCGCTGATTGTAAAAATAAAAAAGATCGCCAAATAAAACTTTAAATAATAAATTTTGATTAAATTTCAAGTACCTATTTACTTATTGTAATTGTTTCAATGTTTTGAATGTGTTATTTTTCAAATAATTAATTATATTTTTGATATAATTTCATGAATATTGACGTTTTAAAACTTGTGAGAACATTGAATATCCTTTCCCCCATCTCATCTCCCACACATCATCTTGGCACTACCTCCAGAAAAGCTCCAGTCATGCCTATGGAGTTGGATGCACACCCATCTATTTGGAAGTTCATTTCCACTCTGAGGCAAATCCAAAAAGGATGCGATCAAGCTCTCTAAAGAGCATTAATTGGCCACAGTCCCGATAAAAAAAGAAAGAAATACAGAGAATGTGATGAGCGAATCCTGAAAATAGTTCAACAATGAGACAGACGTTCAATCAGTGAATATTTAGGTGCAATTGCCCATAATTTGAGGGGCCTGATGGAAGAAGGGCTCCCTCGGAAAAACATCGTTTTGAGAAAAACGCGTTTAAAGTTTTACTTTAGTTGCCAATTAAAAACTACTCAACGCATTGATTTGAGGTAGGTGTTTTTTATTGAGATGTTTTATTTAAAGAGATATGAATAAAACATCATGTAGCTTGCTCTAGGAACAAGATTATGAACTGAAAGTCACACCTTAGGTAGCTAAGACTTCAAGGAACCCAAATCACCAAAGTGAGGAAAGAGGGCCTCTGGCCTAGGGGACCCTTTTTCCATCAGGCCCTTCATTTGTACTTGTAAACACGTGAATAATGTTCCTATTTCCTACCTACTTATACCTAATTTTATAATTCTCATTCTTATAAAAATATAATTCAATTTTTTATCATTACGTAATGTTTCACTGTGGCGGCGAAACGATCGATTTTTCATAAATGACCTTTTTTTGGTGGCGGCAAAACGTCTGAGGTGAAACGTCCATGGCGAAACATCCGCGGCAAAATGAACAGTTCCCAAAAATTAAAAATATCAAAACCGCAAAGAACGCACAAAACATACGTCTAGTTATTTCAAGGGAAAAACGTAAGTTAATAGACTCGTCTTCAAAGTATTCAAACCTCAAAGTATTCACAGACAAGACCTACAACAAACTCTAGTATCCAATTTCTTAACCTAGCAGGATCCTATCTAAGTGACAAAATAACTATAGGTACCTATCTATACCACATCACAGACGAGACCTACAACAAACTCTAGTATCCAATTTCTCAACCTAGCACTAGCAGGATCCTATCTAATTGTAAGTGACAAAATAACTAGGTATCTATACCACAAAGTGGTGCTCACAGATAGATTAGGATGGATCGCAAAAAAAAAAATTAAGTGGATTTTAACCAAATTCAGCGAACCTTCTTTATACTGATTTGCAAGTCATTCAGAAAAAATGTTCGCTCCTTAGGTGGTTCTGTTGGAGAGGTATGGATCCTCAAACAGGGGACATTTTCGAAAAATGAAAATGATAGAGTTTTTTTGCTGTGACTCCTTCCCAGTCTGTTTTGGGAAAAATGACTCTGCCTCTGAAAGATTGAATTTATTTGAGCTGCTGCTATGTAGTGCCTAGGTCATTGCCTTCAAAATACGAGCTGCTGCTATGTAGTGCCTAGGTCATTGCCTTCAAAATACAAGACCACCTATATAGAGGTTCTCCTCATCTCCTAAGAGATTGAAAATTTACAAATCGCTTATTTTTAAGTACCTAAGTAGCTACCTAAATTCGTGTTTTGAGAATTTTTTTGCCCGAAATATTTCACCTTAATCAGGCCAACACATGTACCCTGACATTTTTGTAAAAATACAATAAGAGCATAGAATTATAAGTTTTAGATGATGCTCATTCTGTTTCTGAAACATGTAAATCGAGCCTTGGGGCCCGAAATTTTGAAAATTGTAATGTAGATATTGTAGTGTAGGTTTTCGAGGGTACTGATAATAACTCTGATCCTGTTCAACTCTAATAATCGAATTTCATTACTCCGGGAACTGATACCGATTTTGAAATCAATAACCTTTTGAACCAAAATTGGACTTCCTGAGTGGAGGGTTTGAATGATTTTATAACCACTAAACACTGCTAAGAATCAACTGACAGTGGTTATTGATACAAAAAAAATCCACTGCACGCGATTCTGCCATCGTTTTACGGCTAAATAGTGTCGCCTGTCGCCGCTACAGAAAAATAATAATAATAATATAGTCTCATCGTCAGTTGTTTTTGAACGCTCCTCGTAGCACTTAATCGTCTTCAATTATGTGCAGGTTTTTAAACGCAAGACGTTTCCCATATGTGTACATACACTGTATTATGTGTGCACAGTACGTAGGTAATGTATATTCATGAGTCATAACACTCGCAGATTTGATATATTACATACCTACATATTAGGTATACCTGTACCTACTTCAGCTCATTGCAGTAAAAAGATATCGAATTTCTAGCCGAATGTTCGTTTCCAACGTAGAAATTATAGGATCATAAAAAATGAAAATCTTCTTTCTACCCACCATGAACTTGATTTTTCATGGTTCATGTGTCAGTACGTAAGAACTTTCATCCTATTTTATTTTTACGAAATCACGTTTTCGTCAAACTATTAAACCCCATGCTAGCTTACTTGATTTAGGTATGTAGGTACCAATTATATGAGGAATGGTAAATGGGCGTAACACCGAGCTGAAATTTCGACCCTTCAACAACTGGGTAAAGTTCAAATAATGAATTTCAAAAATTCTCAGGTGAGAACTTGGGCTGAAATATTAGATGGTGACATTACCGTGACATGAAAAAAAAAAAAAGAATACGAATAATCAGTTATTCGCCCATCTTATGGAAATTCAGAATTGTTAAAATCGAGTGTGAGTTCAAACCCAAACTTGAACATGAAGTTGGCAACAAAAAAAAACATTATTCAAAAATTTTCTATGCCAACTTTATGATCTGCTCCCCTCTCCTCGACCAAAATTTGGACCTCTCAAAATCAAAGTTAACCTATTGTGCAACGTGAAAAAATGACCACCATTTCTGACTCACCACGAAATTTTAACAACGACTAAAATATACCTAATGAATCGACATGTCGCTAGTGGGAGGAGGCTAAAACAAAGATTGAGGGCTTGGCACGAAGAACTGTTGCTATATTTTTTCCCTCTGCGGGTAATTCTAATCTGCTTTGATTAGCGGGTCATTCCATGACAACTCAACCAAAGTTTTTGAGTCATGTCTTTCAATTTCGCTAAATTTTTTTTACAATATATACCCATCCCGTAAGTAAGTTTGGTCCGAGCCCCCTCAGGTGGCGGGTGGGAGTGCTTACATTATTTTCACATTGTCACGAGGTACTCAACTTCAGCAGCCCATTCCTCCAAACCTATGATGCTTTGATCAAAACCGATTTCACAGTTTGAAAGGGCTTTGCATTTAGATTCTTTAAACATTTTGAAATTTTCAAAAGTTGAAAGTTTTTGAAAGTTCAAACTTCAAAATGGCGCTGTAAGTACAGAGCTACCATTTAAAATTTTGAAAAAATTTCCATAGATGTACCTTTTGATGCTTTTTCGAAATATTCAAGTTTCAAGATGGGATCTTTCAATGGAGGGGGAGCACCCCTACCCCTAATTTTGGGTGAAGCTTTCGAAAGAAAATCTGGGGCATGTGATATATCGAATTGTATGTTTTTGGTAACGCTTATAACACGAATATGACGTTAGATTTTTGATAGGACCCCATCCACGGCCCCCGGCGCCACCCCAAAGGGGGTAAAATTTCAAAAACGTGTTTTGTTCGTGTGACACATGGAATAGTATGTTTTAGGTAACGCTAAACACGAATATGACGTCAGGTTTTTGATTGGGTCCGTCCACGGCCCTCAGCACCTCCCCAAAGGGGGTGACCCCCCCCAAAACGGTTACATTCGTGTGACACATGAAATAATATGTTTTCGATATCGCTGTAAAAAAATTTGAGCGAAATCGAAAGACATGACTTTCAAAATTGCCTTTTTTTGGTTGAGTTGACATGGAATGACCCTAGCCACAAGACACGGTCAGTTTTGAAAACTATGTCACGAATGCAATTATGTACTTACATTTTTAGGATTGAAACACGTTGAGGATTTAGGGAGGAGGAGAGGGGTTGCACCCATAAATGTTTGTAAAAATGCAATAAGAGCACCGAATCATAACTGCTTCAGATGATGCTCTCTGATACTGGTATTAATTGAGGGCGCAATAGATTTATCGCATATTGGTAAGTAATGATTTTTTTTATGAGTTGAAAAAATGAGTATCTGTTAAGTAATCAATATTGCCTAAAAAAATCTGGACTCGAAAGAATAGTAGGGGTGGAGGGGTTACCGTGCCCAATCCTAGGCTCATTTGGCTTGAGGGGTTGTGGCGCTTTTTAAGTGGGGTACAGGGGGAACCTAATGCCGAAGGTTGTTGAAAGTTGTAAGGTATTATCTTCGGTGTAAATTTCATCCACTTACAGTGATGCTGTAAGGATTGAAATGTAGTTTTTTTTTCTATATTCAGAACCACTTTTAGTGGAATGAATAGGTACCTTTTAACTAAAAAGGTTTAAAATAATATCAAATTGTTTTTTTATTAGGCTCTTCCAACACTTACTACAGGCACCTCGTGTTACCTACATATACCTACGTGTTGAGATTTGAGAGACTTGGAAAATAAAAATAAAAAACGGATTATGGAAACTGTTTTTATGAAAAATATTGAGTATGTTTATTGTTTACATTTAACTTATTATTTTAAAGTAGGTTGGGTACTTTAATAATTTTATTTGGACCATTTCATAATCATAAACTGCTTTGGCAATGTATATTTTGCTTGTTTTTTTACATCATTTTTACACAGTTTCGAATCATTTCATTTATTGCAAAAACATCTACAGATCTTTAAAAGAAGTCATCGAGGTTTAGTGGCCCTCTTACTGGGCGCCCAAAATCAAACAATTTTAGAGCCTCTGAAGCAGTAGGATAGCAGCAATAAACGTACTCAAAAACCTCATCAGAAATGCCTTCGTCATCATCTTGTTTTTTTTCATACCATTTCTTCACATCACAGGTCATTTCTGTTTCGCATACTTTAATTTTTGGAGGAGTGTCTGGCGTGTTATGCAAAACTATCAACGCTGCGGTCTTACTTATCTCATCGTAAAGTACATAACTTATACCATACAGTACTGGAAAATTGACTATTAACTTGAATTATTTTTTCATCCTCGTCTTTTGAATCAATCGCTGCAGTGCGCGAACAGTCAATTTCAGACCGTTTGTGTGTAGGGCAATTTTTTTAATCGCTTGGTTAACTGTGATCATCAATTTCTCCAGCTTGTCCCATAGAGGAACTACGTTGATGAAATGATTTACAGCATTTCTCCATACTCTCAGTGCCACGAGTTCTCTCGGTACCATAAAACTTTCGGTCATTTTGAATGATTCCTAGCACCATTTAAAAGATCAATTGTTTAATAAGGTAAGTTAAGTAAAGTGGGTGAAGATACCGCACCTCTCGGAAAAACGCTGTCACTTTGTCACAAATGGTTAGCTACTGAGAAATTTCTTTCCCTAGGGGGATGAGAAGATACCGCAAGTTCTGTAATGTGCAGTTTAGCAGATTGAAGTTTTCTCTTTTTGACTTTTCTAATTCCTTCCACATGTCGGCCATCTTCCATTGAAATTTGTGAAGAAAATAGGCTCGTTGAGTCAAAAATGCCAATCGCTAAAAAAAAAGTACCTATGTAATGTGATCAAATCTCCTCCCTTTTCTCCCTCCCTCCCTCATTCCTTCTCTTCCTCCAAGTGTGTACTTTCAGAAGGTATTTTTGTGCTTATGTACTTACTTCGTAAGTTTTAGACAATGCTCATTCTGATTCTGAAACCAGTTTGACCTTAAAATCTAAATTGAGACTCATCTTCAGAACTCTAAAGTGAGCTTGGGGCTCGAAATTTTGAAAGTTGTAATGTAGGTAAAAAAATAAATAGTAATATCGTTTCAACGTCGGTTGTTTTTGAACGCTCCTCGTAGCGCTGTGTATAATCGTCATCAATTCAGTACAGGTTTTTAAACGCTAGACGTTTCCCATATTATGTGTACATATACTACATACGCTGTATTGTGTGATTTGTGTGTGCGCAGTAGGTATAGGTAATCCATATTATTCATGAGTCATGACACTGGCAGATTTGATGTACGTAATTATGGTACCTCTACCTGCCTCACCTTTCGAAGGTTTACCGCTGGTTCTGATTTTGAAACGCATTTTATCTCTTGAATCGAAATTGAGCTTCCTGAAGATAGGTTTTGCACCCAAAAATGTTTGTAAAAATGCAATAAGAGCATTGAATCATATGTTTTAGATGATGCTCAGTCTGATTCTGAAACCAGTGTGATGCCCAAAATCTATCCTCAGAACCCTTAAGTGAGTTTGGGCCCCAAAATTTTGAAAAATGTTAAGTAGGTATGGTAGTGTAGGTTTTCGAGGGCGCTGATAATGATTCTAACCCAGCTTAACTTCAAAATCGATTTTCATCACCCCAGGGGCTGATTCTGATTTCGAAATCTTTAACCTTTTGAACCCAAATTGATTTTCCTAAATAAAGGTTTTGTATGTTTTTTTTTGTTTTTTTTTTTTTTTGAATAATCGCTCATTTCGATTTTGAAGTCAATTTGGCATTATAATTAGAATTTAGCTTCCCTCCTCCCCAATTGACAAAATGGTCGCTCTCCTAAGTCCGTTTACATGGAAATCTGGGCGAAATGTTGCGAATTCGCCTTCATTATGGCGTTAAAATGAACTTTCGCCCAACACATGGACGCAAGTCAAGATAGTTCGCCCTCTTCATGGCGCTTGAACGACATCTCGCTCAACACATGAGCGCAAATTGTGAAAATTCGCTCTGCATTTGGCGCTTTAATAAATTATTGTGCAACATATGGGCGAAATTTATGAAAATTCGCCTTACACTTGGCGCTATAATAAATTGTTGGGCATTTCGCAGTCACCTACGTCAATGTGCAGGGCGACTTTTCAAAATTTTCACCCATAATCGCCATGAAGTGGGCGAATTTTTCTATTTGCACCCAGATTTTATGGAATTTTTTCCGTTACGTTTAAATCAGTGATTGATGTACCATGCTTATGCTTACACGTGTTGCTCGTTTGTGTATAGGGACAGTTCCAAATATTTTTGCTTTTTGGATGTAATTTTTATGAATGTGCTAATATTCGATCGTGTTTATGACTAGTGTGAAGTGTAGGTATTCTATTTTATGCAAGTTGGTGATTTTATTCAATAACATCGTGCAGTTATCAGTGTATTCGTGAAAAATATTCGACAAAATTAGAAATGTGTGGTGACGTCAATATCCGGTTGTTTCTTAACATTGCTGATTATCTATTGATAACTTCGCATTTCTAAACTGATTAACTCTATAACCAGACTTGGTAGTTGTCCGTTGAAATTATAAACGTGTGTTGTGTGTATGTGCTGTGTACTAGAAATCAATTTTTTAAAATGTGTCAAGTCTCAGTTTCATGGTACCTTTTTTTCCTTTCAGTGCAGTATGGGCTTGATTTTTTTTTCTTAAATAAAAAAAGTGTAAATTTAATGTTTGGTGTTGTGCCTAAAGTGATTTTTTGATGAACGATAGTGTGATAAATTAGAATTATTTCCATTTTAGTAAATGTTTTGCCCCGGCACCTCTTTCTAGGGCCGGTGGTATGGCTGCTCCCCTATGTGAGGCTCCTCAAATTTTATGGAATTGGCCGAATTGGGTTTTTATTTTTTTTGGCAGGTTGGGATTTTGGATATCTTTGGCTAAGACGAAAAAAGTGAGTGTGAAGTGGGCTGAGGTATGGAATGAGGTTAGTGTGTTGAGTGTGAGAGATTGCAGTGAGTGAGAGGTGGTTTTATTGAACAAAAATGAATGAATAAGATGTAATTTATGGGTGCTTTACGTATAATTATGTCAGTGGAATGTTGGCGAATCAGCAACAAAGTAGATGAAAAACTCCTTTACAAACAGCAGGGCAAAAACGATGGCGACATTTTGACACTGTTTTTGAGCACGTAGGAGGGCGCATTCAATTTTCGCCAAGGGAGCGCGTATCAAAAACAAGAGAGCGCATCAAAAATAAGGGCGTGCAGAGCGAAAATTTTGATGCGCGCTCCCTTGGCGAAAATTGGATGCGCCCTCCTACGTGCTCAAAAACAGTGTCAAAATGTCGCCATCGTTTTCGCCAAACTTTTTTAGCGCTCTTTTGTCAACAGGGTACTGATGATTGAGTTTTTGTGATTCTGAGATCAATTTTAACCCAACATAAAAATTGGACCTCCAAGCCTCAAAAGGGACTCGGTGGCCCAAAATCTTGTAAAAAAACCATTTCGAGTAGCAAATTATAGGTTTCTGGGAGCAAATAGGTACTGATTCTAAAAATTCGAATTTTCAGGGACACTAATTCTAATTCTGGAATTTGCTTGATGTAAAAATCAAAATTTTTATTGTATTTTTCGAAATTATGGGCCATTATATCTTCCCAAATGGAACCTAATTTTTCATCGTCAATTTCTGATTTTGGAATCAGAATTGTTTCGAAATCATTATCTCAACATCCTCGAATAGGTCCACATTCTCTCACCTATATTGCATTTTTCAAAAATGGGGGCTTCAAGTCCATTTTGGGGCTCCGACCCTGTTGACAAAAGAGCGCTAAAAAAGTTTGGCGAAAACGATGGCGACATTTTGACACTGTTTTTGAGCACGTAGGAGGGCGCATCCAATTTTCGCCAAGGGAGCGCGCATCAAAATTTTCGCTCTGCACGCCCTTATTTTTGATGCGCTCTCTTGTTTTTGATACGCGCTCCCTTGGCGAAAATTGAATGCGCCCTCCTACGTGCTCAAAAACAGTGTCAAAATGTCGCCATCGTTTTCGCCCTGCTGTTTGTAAAGGAGTTTTTCATCTACTTTGTTGCTGATTCGCCAACATTCCACTGACATAATTATACGTAAAGCACCCATAAATTACATCTTATTCATTCATTTTTGTTCAATAAAACCACCTCTCACTCACTGCAATCTCTCACACTCAACACACTAACCTCATTCCATACCTCAGCCCACTTCACACTCACTTTTTTCGTCTTAGCCAAAGATATCCAAAATCCCAACCTGCCAAAAAAAATAAAAACCCAATTCGGCCAATTCCATAAAATTTGAGGAGCCTCACATAGGGGAGCAGCCATACCACCGGCCCTAGAAAGAGGTGCCGGGGCAAAACATTTACTAAAATGGAAATAATTCTAATTTATCACACTATCGTTCATCAAAAAATCACTTTAGGCACAACACCAAACATTAAATTTACACTTTTTTTATTTAAGAAAAAAAAATCAAGCCCATACTGCACTGAAAGGAAAAAAAGGTACCATGAAACTGAGACTTGACACATTTTAAAAAATTGATTTCTAGTACACAGCACATACACACAACACACGTTTATAATTTCAACGGACAACTACCAAGTCTGGTTATAGAGTTAATCAGTTTAGAAATGCGAAGTTATCAATAGATAATCAGCAATGTTAAGAAACAACCGGATATTGACGTCACCACACATTTCTAATTTTGTCGAATATTTTTCACGAATACACTGATAACTGCACGATGTTATTGAATAAAATCACCAACTTGCATAAAATAGAATACCTACACTTCACACTAGTCATAAACACGATCGAATATTAGCACATTCATAAAAATTACATCCAAAAAGCAAAAATATTTGGAACTGTCCCTATACACAAACGAGCAACACGTGTAAGCATAAGCATGGTACATCAATCACTGATTTAAACGTAACGGAAAAAATTCCATAAAATCTGGGTGCAAATAGAAAAATTCGCCCACTTCATGGCGATTATGGGTGAAAATTTTGAAAAGTCGCCCTGCACATTGACGTAGGTGACTGCGAAATGCCCAACAATTTATTATAGCGCCAAGTGTAAGGCGAATTTTCATAAATTTCGCCCATATGTTGCACAATAATTTATTAAAGCGCCAAATGCAGAGCGAATTTTCACAATTTGCGCTCATGTGTTGAGCGAGATGTCGTTCAAGCGCCATGAAGAGGGCGAACTATCTTGACTTGCGTCCATGTGTTGGGCGAAAGTTCATTTTAACGCCATAATGAAGGCGAATTCGCAACATTTCGCCCAGATTTCCATGTAAACGGACTTAGGAGAGCGACCATTTTGTCAATTGGGTACCTATTATATTTTTAAAATTTTGGACCCTGAGCCTGGTAGAGGATTAATTTTTGGTTTTTAATGGGATCAAACTCGTACTCGTAATTGTGCGAAAATGACTCGTAACTTTAAGATTTTGAGGTTTTAAATTTTTTATGAATTGAAAAAATAAAAAAATTCATAATAATTATTTAATTTTTCAGACATAAAATACATCGATTTTTGCTCGTTGATGGTCAAAATGGCATCATTCCAAAAGTATTAAGGGTTCTGGCGCTTTTTGAGGAGGGTGCAGGGGTGATTTAAAGCCAAAAGTTGGAAAATAACAAATAAAAAAACGAATTATGGAAACCGTTTTTATGACAAATATTGAGTATGTTTGTTGTTTACATTTAACTTATATTTTAACGTAGGTACTTAAATAATTTTACTCAATACATGCATATAAACGCACAATTATACCACCAATACTAGACGCGAAAAGTGCGTTTTTATGAGCGACTAAATGAAACGAAAATAATGTTCTCATTATTGTCCTAGGAAAATATGTAATGAACATTCATTACGTGGCCGCACTGCTCGAATCCTATTGTTTGGGATGACGCGGAAGGTGACAAAGTCCGATTATTACGGGGAAAAATTTGTAGCAGAAACAGGAGATCCACCACCTCCTCCTCCCTCCCGGCCATTCGCTTGTTTTCCTTTAATCATTTCGGCTACACACTTTATCTGCGAGTACGCTTTACGCATACTTCGGACGAGACGTTAGTTTTAGGGGATTGCTGAGTTTTTTTTTTGAGTAAAATTTGACAAAGTCCACGATCACGTCAATGACGTCACTACATACGAATCATCCACCTATACTATACGTATATGAGTGTAAACCTTGAAACAAAGTTTTTTATTTTTTTTCTACACGTCGTTTACGTATAACTTATACACATATTAAAAAGTAAACTTTGGATAATATTTGGAAATGTCAATTTAACAAAAACATAACAGATAAAATAAAGATTGGATATTTTTGCCAGTTTTGATGTTTTATTGTTTCATCATCAGTCAGGTCCCATAGCAGTAGCACTCTTCTTTTTCTGAAAATCGTAAAAAAAGGAAAAATAAAAGTTAGAATGATTTTGGAAACACAATGTCAAATTGAATCGTATATGTTATGTATTGTATATTCTGTCTCACCGAAGAAAATGTGCGTTTCTGCTTAGTGAAAGAACCACGAATGATAGAATTCGAATTCGTGGACGATGCGATTACATTTTTTTCATAATTATTTTTCATTTTCGCCATTGCGCTGATCTTCGACAATGTTTGCATCAACGACGTTTTGTAGATTATCCATTGGCTGCTGCTTGATAATTTTTCTTTAATGGAACTATTTAAAGCATCACCAAATACTATCAACTAACAATACTGGCAACTCTGTTGAAAAATGATGTTTAATCCTCCTAGCGGCCAGGCAAGTAACTAAATCCTATTAGAAGCATTCTGATTGGTTGAATTGAATTTTGCGGGATAATGATGTTTTATCAGTTCGTTTTTTTTTAGTTTGTTGTGTGTGTTGTGTGGTACTACTGATATCCGCGAGATTTAAATCGACCAATCACAGCCCTTGACATAAATGCCTATTAATTACTGTTACTTGCCAAGTCGCTCAGATAGCGCCCTTGTTGCGACAAAAACGCCCAATGTATTTTAAATGGAGTTGCCAGTATTGTTAGTTGATAGTATTTGGCATCACATTCCTTTTCAAATACTTCGATACATTTTTTCTCTGAAACAAAAAATGAAAACAAAATAGAAAGCCATACTTCAATTTTTTTTTACCAAAAAATTAACCCTAAATTTAAAAACAATATTCACCTTTTGCAATGGCAGATTCGCATAATGAAACCAATGTAGCAGGATTAAAAATTGGATTCGGAATCGGATTTTCTTGATAAATAACCAATTGAGGGCATTCTTCCATATAGTGAGATAATAATACGTGAATGTGTTTACACATTAGTTCAGTCATTTTAGATGAAATGAGAGGATTTATTCGGACTAATTCCTACAAAAGGTTTTTTTGCGGGATACTGTAGTGGAAGGGGTCCTATTCAACATACTAAAAGTCCCACCCCGTACCCCGCGTGCGTCGCGTGCTAGAGCGTAAAAAGTGTCCCGCCGCGGCGTTTTTTGCGATTTTCTCGCGAGGAGTTGATTTTACGTCGAAAATAGTTTTATTTTTGTGTTCTACGTCAAATTTCCGATCTAGTGATATATCAACTGTCTTTCTACCCCCAAGGGGGGTGGAGCTAGAACTATTCAAAAAAGAGGGGTTTCCTGAAAAATACATAAAGGTTATAGGCGCCTAAGAGGGGTGAAATGGTCCCCGAAAGCGTTCGAGTTGATATTAGCATGGAAGATGGGTACCATTGAGAAACTTCCGCGTGAAAAATTTCAGATCCACATCCCCTCCCCTTTTTGAGGAACCCCCCTTTTCTGAAATTTCAATACCACTTTTCTCAGCCCCATTTTAACCGATTTTGAAAATTTTTCAGTATGTTATGTATATCCCTAGTAGGTATCCCCACAAAAATTTTCAACCCCCTCCCCTCATATTTACCCCTCAAAATGGTGTAAAAATGTGTCTGAGGGAGGGTTGGGGTAAAATGGGAATTTTGGGGAAAATAACTAAATATTAATGAACAGGGTGTCGTTTTCTTATGATTCGATACCGCTGAGCACGAATATGACATCAGATTTTTTGCTACACTCATCTAGACCTCTCCAGAGCACTTGGCCCTCTCAAGTTTTACTATTGTTGAAAAGCATAGAATAAGTTGAAAAACGCTATTTTGAGGGGTAAATATGAGGGGAGGGGGTTGAAAATTTTTGTGGGGATACCTACTAGGGATATACATAACATACTGAAAAATTTTCAAAATCGGTTAAAATGGGGCTGAGAAAAGTGGTATTGAAATTTCAGAAAAGGGGGGTTCCTCAAAAAGGGGAGGGGATGTGGATCTGAAATTTTTCACGCGGAAGTTTCTCAATGGTACCCATCTTCCATGCTAATATCAACTCGAACGCTTTCGGGGACCATTTCACCCCTCTTAGGCGCCTATAACCTTTATGTATTTTTCAGGAAACCCCTCTTTTTTGAATAGTTCTAGCTCCACCCCCCTTGGGGGTAGAAAGACAGTTGATATATCACTAGATCGGAAATTTGACGTAGAACACAAAAATAAAACTATTTTCGACGTAAAATCAACTCCTCGCGAGAAAATCGCAAAAAACGCCGCGGCGGGACACTTTTCACGCTCTAGCACGCGACGCACGCGGGGTACGGGGTGGGACTTTTAGTATGTTGAATAGGACCCCTTCCACTACAGTATCCCGCAAAAAAACCTTTTGTAGGAATTAGTCCGAATAAAAAACTTAAAATGACTGTACTACATATTAAATTTTATTGCGTGATCATGACATGAGCATCGGTATTGATGCAAACAAGCTTTGCATTCAGTACATTTCAATAAACAACCATTCTGACAAGCTGGCTCCAATTTTTGAATTGTATAAACGTTTCTGCTATTGCACGAAATTATTCTCCATTCACATTCAGTACTTATATCATCGGATGGATTACTTCTTTCTATTATAAAATCTCCACATTCTTTCATGGCAGTAAGATGTCACTTATCCAATTTTTTTAGTTTTACAGGAGTGTGGCCATAGATGCGCTTATTTTCTTCTTCTCGAAACAGGTGAACCACATACCTCTCCAATCCATTAACACACGATCCCATAGATTTCACTTTTAGCCCGTTAAATCCCATGCCATCGTATTTCAGATGCTTGTGAAACGACTCTAGATACGTGTTTACATTGACCTCGGCAAACTGTCTGTGGCAATATGCCCATCGATCGGCTTTTCCATAGTAATTTGAAACAAAATATTTCAAAAATTCACAATATTCTGGATCTTCTTGCTCAATGAACTCTTCGAGGAGAATAGTGAATCTATTTTCATCCAATTCTTGCTGTACATCATACAGTAGAGTCTTTAGGTGCTGAAGTTTTAATTTATCGATTTTTGAATAGTGACGAATCCAAGCTTGATCTACATGCCATGTGCAATAGAGGAAGTATTGTGGATTAGGCATAACATTAACCCAGGCATTGTAGTATGACATTTGCATGTCAGTTATCAGTGTTTTGATTGTCAATTCGCCAACAGCTTGCTTCACACACTGTAGAAAGCAAGTCAACACAAGTTCATCGTTTCTATTCGTGAGAAGAAAAGCAACAGGTAATCCCTCCTGATTAAAAGTCAACACCATCATTGTGTGCAAAAGGTATTTCTCAGGATTCGTTCCATGGGTACCATCCATACACACAACGCGATTTGGTGCTAATATTCTCGCAGCTTTTCTCTGATCTTCATTCATGAAAACAAGAACAAAATCATCTTTATCAAATGGGTGAGAATTAGAATTCTGAAACTCCTTCATAGATGAGGTAATACGATCGTCCTTTTTATTCTTGAAATAAAGAATGGATGACTTATTTTTCTCTAAGAATTCGGCAACATTTTGTTTGTCATCTTTTTTCTGATACTTTTCAGGAGCATATCGATACTTTGTATTACATATATCACATTTTGTGACATTCTGCTTTCTATTATCACGACTACCGCCAATTACAGATTCAATTTCATTTTGATAAACAACTGTATGTGGAATACCAGCTGCGAGTTGACCACCCAAATCAAATTTTTTTGATTTATCCAAGTACATATGCTGTAATTGGTTTTTATCGCCAACATCGTGTGCCACATGAGTGCTTTGATAAGTTACATAAAATTTACTGTCAGATTTACTTTGTTTGATTACAATTTCAGCTGGACAAATCGCCTGTATTTTTTTTGATCCTTTTTTCTTCAATTTACGTTTGCGAGGTTCATTGGCAGCTGCACTAGTATACAATCCTGAACAATGACATTGCATTCTTCTAGTAACATGAGAAGATGTTTCTTGCACCCCATAGGATGAAATATACGATACAACTCCGGAGAATTCAATTTCCTTTTTCCAATCTTCGAATTCTTTTTCCGATTCAAAGATTTTTTGCTCATAGGATAGATTAACATCGTGGCTTTTCACATAGTGGTCCAATAAATCACAACGTTGAGGAAACGATTGATCACAAATTGCGCAGATTAAATATTTGGATTCAGAAACCTGAAAATTGAGCAACAGTGAGTACTTTAACAATTCTAAACTTTGAAGTTTGAATGTTTGTTGAATGGTACATGGTCAATATATATTTACGTATTACGTACCTTCACAAATTTCTTATTAGGATCGTGCACGTATTGTATATGTCTGATAAGATCGCTTTTATAATTATAATACTTTTCACATGATGCACATTCCTTAAAAAATTCATCAAAATGAGTTTTAATAATTCAGTATAATGAATTCAGGTACCTAAGCAAAGCAAAGGAGATTACGCAAAAGCGAAAATCGATTTCAACTTACAAATCTTTCCGGCGTTACATGCTTATTTTGGATGTGTCTTATTAAATTTTGCCGGTGGAGTAGTTTCTTACCACAATCATGACATTCCTAGAAAATCAAAATTAATGTTGATTCATATCCATCTATGAGCATAACGTTTGCTAAAAGAGTAAAAATCTGCATTACTCACAAAAGTATCTCGTGTGACTCGTATCATTCGCTGGTTCAGTACTTCAACATGGACCTTACTTTTCAATTTATTTTTCTTCTTTTTACGGCATGTCAATTTGTGACGCTCCAAGTTGAACTTCCTGGTGAAACTTTTACGACATATGTCGCATTTAAAATCACTTTTTTTCATTTTTCTTCGTATGAAATTAAATGTAAATGTTGTGTCGTTAGACGTAATACGTGAAAAAACGAAACCATAACAAACGTTTTTATCTTACTCATGTAATGTCAACACGCTCGAAAACACGAATGTAACGTGTTCGTAGCCGAGTGTGTGTTCGTGAGTGACGTCATTGACGTGATCGTGGACTTTGTAAAATTTTACTCAAAAAAAAAACTCAGCAATCCCCTAAAACTAACGTCTCGTATACTTCGGTTGTCCTGTCGACTCATAAAAACGCTTCTTCACGTCTAAACATCAGGGCTTCAAACCTGAACGTTTTCGGGTACGGGTATCGGGTACGGGTACAGATTTATTTCTCAGAGAATCGGGTACGGGTATGAAAATTTTAAACGTTCGGGTACAGGCACGGGTTCGGGTATTTTAGGTGAAATACCCGAACTGTACCCGATCTATCGGGTATTTTCGGGTATTTGGGTTAAAAATAGTCTCTATCGGGTTCGGGTACAGGTTCGGGTATTCCTCATTTCATTTTTCGGGTACGGATACGGGTTAGGGTACAGAAATTGTTGGATTTTCGTTCGGGTATTCGGGTATTCGGGTACGGGTACGGGTACGGGTTTGAAGCCCTGCTAAACATTGATGGTATGATTGTGTAATTGTGTATATTTATATGCATGTATTGAATAAAATACATTACATACACAAGTTCAAAAAATGTGGGTGATTATAAACTCGTACGCGAATTGCAGTCGTTTATAATCACCCACATTATTGAACTTGGTATGTAATATACTATTACTTGGACCATTTCATAATCGTAAACTGCTTTGGAAATGTATGTTTTGTTAGTTTTTTTACACCATTTTTACAAAGTTTTGAATAATTTCTTTTCTTTCACTATTAATTCACCTGTACAGCTCTTTAAAAGAAGTCATCAAGGTTTAGTGGCCCTTTTATTAAGAGCTTAAAATTGAATAATTTTATAACCTCTGAAGTGGTAGGATTGCAACAATAGACGTACTCGAAAACCTCATCAGAAATACCTTCGTCATCATCTTGTTTTTTTTCATACCACTTCTTCACATCGCAGGTCATTTCTGTTTCGCATTCTTTAATTTTTGGAGGAGTGTCTGGCGTGTTATGCAAAACTATCAACGCTGCTGTGTTACTTGTATACCATACAGTACTGGAAAATTGACTATTAACTTGAATTGTCGTTCCATCCTCGTTTTTCGAATCAATTGCTTTGTTGTAAATAGTCAACCACTGACCATTTGCTTCCAAGTGTAGACCAATTTTTTTAATCGCTTGGTTAACAGTGATCATCAATTTTTTTAGGTTGTCCCAAAGAGGAGCCACGTTGATGTAATGATTTACAGCATTTCTCCATACCCTCAGTGCCACGTGTTCTCTCGGTACCATAAAATTTTCGATCATTTTGAATGATTCCTAGCACCATTTAAATGATCAATGTTTAATATAATTTTATTCTTATTATAGAAAAAAATTACTTTTTTCAATTCCTACCTCTGCATTTTGTGCGTGAAATTTCTGCTTCAAATTGGTAAAAGTATTTGCTTCGAATACTCGTATTATAGGATCAGTACTGATTTCTGTATCTCCTCCTGATTCACGTTGTAATTTTTCTTCGTCGTCGGTAAACATCGCAGGGGTCATGATTTCGTGTTTTGTCCAAAGGATTTTTCCATTTGACACATTGATGCAAAGATTATACATTTTATAGAATTGAGGGAATACATTGATGCCTGATGCTTTTTTGTCCAAAACTTTTTGGAATCTTGCGGCCAAATCTGGTTGATCTGGGTTTTTTCGGAAATCTTCCAACAGCGGCGTCGAAGGTCCGCAAAACTTTGCATAGTATAAATTCGTACATAGACAGTTCATCATTATTATAACAACATTTTTAGGTACTTCCTATGATTTGTTTAGGGTTTATGTGGCCGGCTGAAGAATCATAAAAATTTTTTTAAATTCTTTAAATTTTTAAAAATTTACTAAAAATCCAAAAATGAACATTCGACTTGTGAAATTTTGGTTCCGAATTTTTATTAGGATAATATGCTCTTTTAAACTATAACTTGGAGTCGTTCAAATCGGGGGGGGGGGGAGGTTCCCTTGTTAGAACAAAAACAAGTAAAACCAGGCTTATACAAACAAAATGATGAGTTACTTACGTAAAATCCTATTCTAAATGCTTTGTGCTCTGGCGAAGTTTCGCATGCTTCTTCATCTTTTGTACGATACTGGTGGGACTGTGATAAAAGCCACGGTTTTGTTTGCTCTGTGCAATATTGAGGCTGATTTATAGGGATTTCTTTCAAAAATAGGCAATACTTCGTTTGAGGAAAAGTTGCAGAAAGTACATATATCCAAATTTCCTTTATCTTCATCTGTTTCAGCAGGGCATAATGTTCTGACATCTGCGTCGTTTGGTGATGGGATTTTATCCAGTGGAAGGTGATATAGCCCCCGGGAATAGCGGGAGAAGTTTATTAGAAATGGATGGAATTGGTTTTGAGCATCTGTTGTGGGCAGTGAAAAATTCAAAATTAAGTTCTATGTAGATGAATACTGGTATAGATAGGCTTAAGTAACTATAATTAAGTATAGGTGAGGTATGAAGTTATTTCAGTTTTTTCAATTAGGTAATCTGTAAAATTCTTACTTACCAACGGATGCACTTCTGTATAAAATTACAAAAATGCAGATGTGTGGTAGAAAAACGTTCATTTTTTTGCTTTTGCTCAACACGTACCTTGACAAAAGTTTCGTATAAAATGCGGTTCTTCGTTGCGAACGGGGCTTATATTTTTTCTGCTGAGTATGTTTCGCAAGTCGGAGGTAAACATTAAAAAACATTGCGCGTGTATTGGTAATGCCAGATGTCACAAGGTAAACTTTCTTAGTAAGTACATATTTTTCTCAATTCTGACGATGTTTTTTCAAAATATGAGGTCGGCGTGGATTCGTTTTTGCAAAAACATATGAATTTTTTTCTCATGGGTAGGAACGAATTTTGGAGAATTGTTCTTGAATCGATGGTAGGTGTCGCGATTATATTTCATGCGACTTTTTGGGACTGTCAGGCTCAATAAAATTTTTATTGTAGACTTTTTGAAGAAACTTCATCGAAATTGAAACCAAAAATTAATCTGAATTTCTAGAAGGGCTTGAACCCTTCCTACCGCCTCTCCACCCATCTCCCTGCGCTCATCTTACACGGTATCAAATTGAAATTTGTGAGGAAAATATAGGCTCGTTTGCTCAAAAATGTAAATCGCTAAAAAAAAAAGTACTTACGTAATGTGATTAAATCTCCTTCCCTTCCTTCCTCCCACCATTTCTCCCTTCCTTCTCTTCCACCAAGTATGCACTTCTAGGAGGTATTCTTACACTAAGTATTTTCCTCAGCATTTTCAAGGTACTGACCAGCCTCACAGATAGATTAGGATGGATCGCAAAAAAAAAGTTTGGTGGATTTTAACCAAATTCAGTGGACTTCCTTTATAATTATTGATTTGAGTAAGTAATTTAGAAAATTTTTTCGCTCCGGGGGTGGTCCTGATGGAGAGGGAATGGGTCCTCAAACAGGGGACATTTTCGAAAAGTAATGTTTCTTTTCTCTGTTTTGGGAAAAATGACTCAGCCTCCGAAAGATAGTAATTTATTTGAGTTGCTGCTACGACCTAGGCCATTGTCTTCAAAATCCAAGACCACCTACAGAGATTCTCCAGGGAGATTGAAAATTTGCAAATTGCTCATTTTTGGGGTAGGTACCTAAATTCGTGTTTTGAGAATTTTTGCGACTGAAATATTTCGCATTAATCAAGCCAACACATGGAAAGATGTCCTTTCTGAAACTGGCGAAATATTTTGGAACGCGTGGTACCAATTTTTTGGTCATTGCTACCAAAATAATTGATAGGTAATTTTTAGCTGTTTTCTCGATTTTTGAGATATCAACAGTCAAGTATAGTTTGTTCGAAGGCTTACCACTGATTCTGATTTCTGATTTTGAAACCCATTTTATCTCTTGAACCAAAATTAAGCTTCCTGAACAGAGACTTTGTACCCAGACATTTTTGTGAAAATACAATAAGAGCAGATTCAAGAATACAGTGAAGAACTGTCATACATATCCTGGTGCTGACTGTAACTCTGACCATGAGCTATTGGCTGCAAAATGCCAGATAGTCGTGATGAGCCAGAAGAAGAGCTAAGAAGGATACCAACAACTTAACATTGCAAAAATCAAATCAAAGCAAGTGCAAAAGAAATTCCAAGATGAACTGGAAAAACAAATGGAAGACAAGTTGGAAGAAGACGAAGGTATCAAAGAAAAGTGGCAAGAATGGAAGCGAAAGGTTAAAACAGCAGCAAAAAAGTCTATTCCACTCAATGTAAAAAGAAAACACAAACCATGGATGACTCAAAGAGATACTGGATCTGATGGAAGAACGAAGAAAAGCAAACAGACCAAGTAGTGAATACACATGAATGGCATGAGGAGAAGTGCCGAGAAATAGAAGAACTGGAGAAAAGGCACAACTCCACAGAAATGCATACCAAAGTGAAGCAGATGATGGCTGCCCATAAGAAAAGAAGTGTAATAGCAATAATAGTATAACGTCGCCTTACGATTACAGTAGACTTCCGCTTATCCGGCTTCCGCTTATCCGGACAGTCGTATTATCCGGACGAAAAGAAATTCTCCTTATTATCCGGACTTTTCGATTATCCGGATAAAATCCGTATTATCCGGACAAAATCCGTACTATCCGGACAAGTATACATGAATTACATATGAGTACATACTCAAAAATTTTTGTAATCTTTGTTTTTGGTTTGTTTTTCTCTATTTTGTGAAGAAATAAAATTCATCTTTTGCACTTTTCATTAAAAATTACAAAAATACACCATTATCATAAAAAAAACAGTCATTTTTGGCCAAAAATTCAACCAAAAACATATTAATCCGTATTATCCGGATTTTTGCTTATCCGGACATCCAAATTCCCCAGTTAGTGCGGATAAGTGGAAGTCTACTGTAGTTGCAAAAACTCGTATCTCCAACTCTGAGATCACACCTTGTGTAAACCGTTCTTTTTGCACTGTAGCGCTCCCTATTGGACTTTAATGCTCAACTAAAAGATAGGTAACAGAGGGGGACCACCCTCTCTTACCTACCTTTTAGTTGAGCATTAAAGTCCAATAGGGAGCGCTACAGTGCAAAAAGAACGGTTTACACAAGGTGTGATCTCAGAGTTGGAGATACGAGTTTTTGCAACTAAGGCGATGATAAATATGCGATGAAAAGATGGAAAGTATTGTGTTAACAATCAAAAAAACAGAAGAGGTCTGGAGCAGCTACATACAAGAACTGTATCACACATCCGGCTCAAATGGAAGTTTCATCCACGGAGGAGGCACCATGAATTGAAATGTGGGAGCTGAGGAATGAGGCGAAGACAGCCAGAAACCTCAAAGCAGTGGGGGAAGATCTCATACCAGTAGACTTGATTAAACATCTAACACCGGAGTATGAAAAGGAGCTGCTGAAGATAATGAATGAAATGTACAATAAAGGTAGGCTGCCTAAGGACTTCAAAGCGGTAAATTTCTTACCAATACCAAGAAGAACAACTCGCAAAAATGCTCTGCCCTGAATATAGAACCATCACAATAATGAGCCATGCACTGCGAAGCTAAGTACTACTCACCATCATAAATGCCAGAATTGAAAAGAAGATAGATGAAAATCTAGGGGAAACATGATATGGCTTTGTAGCAAAAAAAGGGGCAAGAGATGCAATTGCCCTGCTGAAAGTGATCATTCAAAGAGCACTGAATGAAAACAGGGAAATTATTGCTTGCTTTGTCGATTATGAGAAAGCATTTTGATCATGTCAACCATGAGAGGATGTTGGAGATCCTGAAGAAATACAATATCAATGACAAAGACCTGCGAATAATCAAGAACTTGTACTGGGAGCGGAGTACAAACATCAAGATTGGAACTGAGTACTCGGAGAAGGGATGTGGTCTAAAGAGAGGTGTGAGACAAGGATGTCCCCTCTCACCTAGGTTTTTCAACCTGTACGCAGAAGAAATAGTGAGATAAGCGTGAATCAAACAAATGGGATTCAAGATCAATGGCAAGAGAATAAATGAAACAAGTTACACAGATGACAAAGTGATCCTTGCTGGAACAGAAGCGCAGATGCAGATAATGATCAACCAAATCAACAGTGCTAGATTAAAATATGGAATGAAAATAAATGCAGGTAAGACCAAGGTTATGAGATTTACAAAAGGAGACGATAAAGAGGTCAAAATCAACATTGGAACTCAAGAAATTGAAAATGTAAACCAATTTAGATACCTTGGAGCGCTGATTAACAACAATGGTAGAGATCGTAAAGAAATTAAATCACGGATTAGAATGGCAAAAAATGCTTTCAATAACCTAGCCAATGTGCTACTCGTTTGAACTTTAAATCTAAATCGAGCCTCTCATCCTCAGAACGCTAAAGTGAGCCTTGGAGCCCGAAATTTTGTAAATTGTAATATAGATATTGTAGGTATTAGTGTGAGTTTTCGAAGGTGGCTGATAATGATCCTGATCTTGTTCAACTCTAAAAATCGAATTTCACTACCCCAAGGACTAATTCCGATTTTGAAATCTTTAATCTTTTGAATCAATAACCTTTTGAACCAAAATTGATATCAAAACCACTATACCCATCCTAAGGAGACACAAACACAACTAAGAATCATTTGACAGTTGTTATTGATGCAAAAAAATCCGCTGTACACGATTCAGCCATCGTTTCACCACTAGATAGTGTCGCCGCTTCAAAAAAAATAAAAATGATATAGTCTCATCGTCATGTTGTTTTTGAACGGTCTTCGTAGCACTTAATTGTCTTCAATTCAGTGCAGGTTTTTAAACGCAAAACGTTTCCCATGCGTGTAGTCGTGTACATACACTATATTTTGTGTGCACAGTAGGTATATAGGTATTCCATATTCATGAGTCATGACACTCGCAGATTTGATACATATAATATTTTGTAGAATGTACCTACTTCAGCTTTTTGCAGTAAAAAGAAATCGAATTTCTTGTCAAGTGTTCGTTTCCAACGTAGATACATAGAATCATAAAAAATGAAAATCTTCTTTCTATCATCCACCATGAACTTGACAGTTGGTCTGAAATATTACATAGATGGTGACATTACCGTGATTTGAAAAAAAAGAAAATTCTTAGGGGCTGATAATGTATTCTTACCTTGTTCAGCTCCGAAATCGAATTTCAATACCCCATGGGACTGATTTTGATTTCCAAATCTTCAACCTTTTGAACCAAAATTGAGTTTCCTAAATGAAGGTTTTGTAATCTTATTTTTTTATTATTATTATTATTTTTTTTTTGAAGAATTGCTCATTTCGATTTTAAAGTCAGTTTGACATTAAAATTAGAATTGAACTCCTCTCCTCAGGACCCCAAAATGGAACTAGGAGACACCATTTTTTAAAAATGCAATATAGGTAAGAGAAAGTGGGTACCTGTTCGAAGATGTTGAGATACCGTATTGATTTCAAAACAAATCGGACTCAAAAACAGATATTGATGATAAAAATTTAGGTTCCATTTGGGAAAATATATGGTTCATAATTTCGAAAAATACAATGAATTTTGATTTTTACATCAAGCAAATTCCAGAATCAGAATTAGTGTCCCTGAAAACTCGGATTTTGAGAATCAGCACCTACATAGTACGTTTAAAACCCTATAATTTGCTACTCGAAATGTTTTTTTCAAGATTTTGGGGCCGCGAGTCCCTTTTGAGGCTTGAAGGCCCAATTTCATGTTGTGTTAAAATTAAAATTTTGGATACCGAGCCTGATAGAGAATTAATTTTTGGTTTTTATGGAATCAAACATGTCTCGGAATCGAAATATGAAAATATGACTCGTGATTGTGCGAAAGTGACACGTAATAACTTTAAGATTTTGACGCTTTAAATTTTATATGAATAAAAAAAATTAAAAAGTGCATAAGTACTACGAATAATTTAATTTTTCAGATATAAAAATACATCGATTTTTGCTCGTTGATGGTTAAAAAGGCATCATTTCAAAAGTACTTATGAGGGGTTATGGCGCTTTTTGAGGACTGTGCAGGGGGGATTTAATGCCAAAGGTTGTTGAAGGATGTTGTAAAGCATTATCTCCTGTGTAAATTTCATCCACTTACGGTGATGCTGTGAAAATTGAAATAGTTTTTTTTTTCGATTTCTACAAGAAGTTTCAAAATATTAAATTGTTTCTTTTTTTTATTAGGATCTTCCAACACTTACTACAGGCACCTCGCGTTACCTATACTTACATACACCTACTTGATGGGATCTGAGAGACTTAGAAAGTAACAAATAAAAAACGAATAATGTGGAAAAGGTTTTTATAAAAAATACTGAGTACGTTTTATTGTTTACATTTAACTTATAGGTATTTTAAAATAGCTGGGTACTTAAATAATTTTACTTGGAACATATTTTCATAATCATAAACTGCTTTGGCGATGTATATTTTGCTTGTTTTTTTACACCATTTTTACAAAGTTTTGAATCATTTCATTTATTACAATTACCTCTACAGATGTTTAAAAAAGTCATCGAGGTTCAGTGGTCCTTTTATTAAGAGCTCAAAATTGAATAATTTTAGAACCTCTGAAGTAGTAGGATTGCAACAATAGACGTACTCAAAAACCTCATCAGAAATGCCTTCGTCATCATCTTGTTTTTTTTCATACCAATTGTTCTTATCACAGGCCATTTCTGTTTCGCATTCTTTACTCTTTGGAGGAGAGTCTGGCGTGTTATGCAAAACTATCAACGCTGCTGTGTTACTTGTTTTCTCGTAAAGTAACTTATACCATACAGTACTGGAAAATTGACTATTGACTTGAATTATTTTTCCATCCTCGTCTTTGAAATCAATCGCTTTGGTATAAATAGTCAATTTCTGGCCATTTGCGTATAATTGTAGGGCAATTTTTTTAATCGCTTGGTTAACTGCGATCATCAATTTCTCCAGCTTGTCCCATAGGGGAGCCACGTTGATGAAATGATTTACAGTATTTCTCCATACTCTCATTGCCACGTGTTCTCTTGGTACCATGAAATTTTCGGTCATTTTGAATAATTCCTGGAATGATTTGAAAGATCAATTATTATGTATTATGATTTTATTTGAATTTTAGATTGGAATTACTTTTTAAAACTCCTACTTCATTTTGTGCGTGGAATTTCTTCTTGAAATTGGTAAAAGTATCGGCTCCGAACCGCATAGGATCAGTACTGGTTTCTGTATCTTCTCCTAATTCACGGTGTAATTTTTCTTCATCATCGGTAAATATCGCAGGGGTCATGATTTCGTGTTTCGTCCAAATGGTTTTTCCATTTGATGTATCGATGCAAAGATTATAAATGTCATATAATTTAGGTAATACAGTATCACCTGAGTCACGTTTGTCCAAAACTTGTTGAAACCTTGCGACTAAATCTGCTTTATTTGGTTTTTCGCGAAAGTCGTCCAACAGCATTAAATAACCGCAAAACTATGGGTAGTACATATTATTGTTAGATATCATTATTACGTAGATCAACTCCATGGAAATGAAGTACTTTTTTCTATTTGATAAAGAATTTTTTTAGTCGTTTTGCTAAAGCATTTGAATGAGTTCCATCATTAGGTAGGTACTTCACAAGGGTGGGTGGTTCCAGTCAAAAAGTAAAACCGGCGGTTTTTTTTAGGTTTAGGCAGGCCTGTGCAGCGCGGGGGCACGGGGTGTCCCCTCCGGACCCGTGAAAAATAATTGAACTTTATTGAATTATTTTAATTTGCCAACAAAATTACCAATCTATTTTCAAAATTCCTATTTTTTTTAAAAACTTTTGCCTTCGCTTCGCTCGGGCTAATTCGTTATTTTCTATCTCTCAACTTATTCATAATTGTGCTTGGAAAGTATTTTTGTTCAAACCTTGGAAAATCACTGCTGTTTTGCTTCTTGAAATTAAAAATTTTGAAAAGTTTTGGCCACGGAGAGAAGATTTTGATTATTGCGCAGAATTACAATTTTTTGTCGGCAAAAGGAGGATGCACCCCCCTTCTCAAACAGCATGACTTGTCTTTTTTCGTCCCCGAGGCCCGAATTTTCTTTGCACGGTCCCGTAGATAGGTATATGCTTTTTTGAACTCCTAGGAGCCTATTTTCATTCGTTTTTCATGAATCAAACCATAGCGATGTTGGTAGGTGCGTGAATACCTACATACTAGATAAACGATATCTGTTATACCTATATTATATATGTACATACATAAAATCCTATTCTGAATTCTTTGTGTTCTGGCAATGTTCCGCATGATATTTCATCATCTGCATACTGCTGCTGTAATTCAAGCCACGGTTTCGGTTGCTCTGTGCATAAGTCGGGGGTTCTTTTCCGGAATAAGCAATACTTAACTTGAGGGAAAGTTGCAGAAAGTGTATCCAAATTTTGTTTATCTTCATCTGTTTCAGCAGGGCATAATCTTCTGATACTTGAGTCGTTTATCGATGGAATTTTATCCAGTGGAAGGTGATATATCGCCGGGTCATTCTGGCGGAAGTGTATTACCAATGGATGGAACTGGTTTTGAGCATCTGTGGGCAGTGAAAAATTCAGAATTAAGTTCGAGATGAATACTTGTATGTAGATAGACGTAGCTACCTAGGTAGTTTATTGGTGAGGTGTGTATAACAAAACTTCATTTTTTAAAAGTTAATTATAGGTAATCATGGAAAATTCTTACCTATGGATACACTTTGGAATAAAATTACAAAAATGCAGATGTGTAGAACAAAAAAGTTCATTTTTTTGCTTTTGCTCAACACGTAGGCTACACGAAAGTTTCGTATGAAATGAGGTTCTTTGTTGCGAATAATGATGCGTAGATTTCATCTGCTAGGTATGATTCGCAAGTAGAAGCAGGTGAACATTGAAAAACGTTGCGTGTGATTGATTGGTCATGCCAGATGTTACTGGGTAAACAGTATTTTTCTCAATTCCGACCATGTTTTTTCAAAATCTGTGCTCGACGATGACTCATTTTTCGCGAGTAGTAGGTAAACATCGAAAAACGTTGCCAGTGGAGGTACTGATGGTACGTATTTTTCTCAATAATGACGATGTTTTTTCAAAATCTGTGCTCGGTGAAGATTCATTTTTGAGAAAAGATATGAATTTGAATTCTACGAGTAGGATAGGATTTTAGGAAATCGTGCTTAAATTAATAGAGGGTATAGCGATTACATTTTTTGTGCTACTTCTTGAAGCTCCCATGCTGAATAGAATTTTTAATGAACCGCTTCTTGAGGAAATTTCTTGAAAATTGAAACCAGAAATTCATCGAATATTCTGGGACGGCTTGAACCCTACACCTTCCCTCCTCTCACCTCTCCTCCACTGATCTTACATTGTGTCAAATCGAAATGTGTGAGGAAATGGATTCGTTGGCTCGAAAATGTTAATCTCTCACAAAAGGTAGATACGTAGGTATGTTATAGAATTAAATCTCCCTCCTTCCCACCCACCCTCTGATGCTCATTCTGATTCTGAAACCAGTCTGACCTTGAAATCTAAATTGAGCCCATCCACCCTCAGAACCCCAAAGTGAGCCTGGAACTCGGAATTTTGACAAATGTAATGTAGGCCTACAGTTAATCTTGTTTTATTTTTCATCGAAGGTGATAAAGTGAGTATAATTTTATGCTGATGAGAGACCAAAAGTGTCTAAAGCTTCAATATTCCACAACTCCATCCTGCTCTGGCCATCGAAATTCGACGTCACCAATTTTTTCTCAAAACTGGTCATACGACTTTTATCAAATTAGGCTGGAATTTCTTGCTGATGCCAAAAATGGCAACGGTTTTCATGTCACATCCTTCCTCTCATATTTTCTCTCTTTCCTCCCTCATACTGATCTTGTAAAGATGAGGTTAGGAAAGATTAGGTAATGGGAATTTTATAATAAATGTTGCCTTGGGGGAGTTCCAATTAAATTCCTTTGGGAAGTAATACATTGGACTTGTCTAGCTCAGGGAAGAGGCTGTTAATCTTTCTTAATACAAATTTAACACTAATTCTGAATCTACCTATGAAATGAAACACAGTAGACAAATCATTTTAGTCCTGTATGCGATGTAATTGAATAAAATGACTTAGCATAATTATACCAAATAATCTTAACTAGGTTAACATTATTCTGTGTTGACATGGAAAACTGTCGGCAGCATAATCGGCCAAGATTATGCGGATTGTTCAGAACTATCTCAGGAATAAACCTGGCTTGTAATTATTAGGCGAATGGTATTAATTATAAAAGTGCGGTGCAAATACAACTAATTATAATTAACAAGGTGGTGAAGGAAACTGGGTAAGATTTAGGATACATCTCTTACCTCAACACTGTACACGTTCCCTCCTCGTCGGGGTGCTACTAATACTAAGCACGTCGGAGGGTATTGGTTAAAGGTACACGTTCAATTGGGTCGAACCCCTAAGATCCGGATCGAATAGGGGTTCTTCTGAAACACCATAATTAATCGACATAACGTAATTAATGTTAATATAAAACAAATTCACCACGCGATGGGTAACATTATAAAATAGGGAGAGTGGAACAGGGTCACTCCAGCCTTGTGTAGTTTAACTCCGTGACATTAGAACAGGCAAGCTCGAGGTACCTGAACCAAGTGATGGTCAAAGGTTCACGATCAGAGCTTCAAACCTCGGATAGAGAATATACTGGTACAAGTAACTTTCAGTCCCCACTATCGAATAAGTTCAATAATCTTTGCTGCGAGAACTTTACAATATAAACCACCTATAGCGGTTGGGCCATATCTCACCCTTACAATCTCACTAGGTGGGTTGGAATTTCATTCTGAGATCATTCACGTGATAATTTGAATCACTCCCTCATCCTTAATTTTATTTTTTGGGACATTCAAAAGAAGAAAAAAATGAATTCAGAGCTCAGTTATTTTTTTAAACAACTTTGATAGCTCATCAGGAACGTTTTGGTACTTATCACAGTTAAATTGATTTCAAAAACAATTTATTTTTGATTTTTAAATTTTTTTGGCAATTTTTGTTAGTTAAGCAAAATTTTAATGTTTTTGGATTTGAAGAAAATGTCTATACCTACTGGAGAAATCGGAAATTTCTATGCAAAACAAAAACATATAATTTCGAAAATTTTCGAGGTATCATTTTGGAACGTGGATGGACAAATGGAAAGATGTCATTTCTGAAACTGGCGGAATATTTTGGAGCGCGTTGGTGCCAATTTTTTGGTCATTGTTGCCAATTTCAAAAAAACAAAAGTTCGGTAATTTTTAACTGTTTTTCTCGAATCTTGTGATATCAAAAAGTATAGTTTTTTTCAAAGGCTTACCACTTATTCTGATTTTGAAACCCATTTTTATCTCTTGAACCAAAATCAAGCTTCCTAAACAGAGGCTTTGTACCCAGACATTTTTGTAAAAATACAATAAGAGCATCGAATTATAAGTTTCAGATGATGCTCATTCTGATTCTGAAACTAGTTTGACATTTAAATATAAATTGAGACTCTCATCTTCAGAACGCTAATGTGAGCCTAAGGGGCCCGAAATTTTGAAGATTGTAATTTGCAGGTATTGCAGTGTAGGTTTTCGAGGATGCTGATAATGATTCTGATATTGTTTAACTCTAAAAATCGAATTTCATCACCCCTGGACTGATACTGATTTTGAAATCTTCAACATTTTGAACCAAATTTAAGCTTCCTAAATGGAGGTTTTGTGTCATTTTTCCAGATAATTTCGAAAAATACAATCAATTTTTATTTTGAGATCGGGCAAATTCTAGAATCAGAATTAATGTCACTGAAAACTGACTTTTTGAGAATTCTAACGCTCAAAAACCTGGTTCCTAATTCGCTATTCGAAATGTATTTTTCAAGATTTTGAGCCTCGGGTCCCTTCTGATTAAAATTTATCTCAAAATCACCAATCAGTGCAATTTAAATTCTGTGATTCAATCATTATTATAATTATATTTTGCAAGTCTTAGACCACTATGAGTCATGTAGAGGCCTAATTTTTTGTTTTTGGGATCAAAACGTGTAGTATTTTAAAAACTTCAGTTGTGAGCTCTCCGTTCTATTCTTAGGTTCAGGGGCCGAGGAGATAGGCTCAGTTTATCGTATGATAAGATCGAAAGTGATTGAAAAATTCCCAATCATCTGAGCGAGTAAATGATGAAAAATTGACCTTCATAATAACGGCGATTTTATCAGCCCTAATCTATATTATTAGATCGAAGAATCGCGTTTGATTTTTTTCAATACGAATATTTGATTCCTTTATTTAAAAGGAGCTGGAGTAATTTCGTTGCTTGTTTGGGGGGGGGGGCGCGCTGAGACCGAATATCAACATGGTCTTTTAATTATAAGCTCTTCCAGTCCTTACCATAGGCACCTCGTGTTAGATACCTACCTACTTTTAATAGGTTTTGGGAGACTGAAAAAAATAATAAATAAAAGACGAATTATGGAAACCACTTTTATGAAAATAATTGATTACCTCTAAGTTTACATTTAAATCGTCTTATCAAATAGGTAGATAGGTACATGAATAATTTTATTTAGACCATTTCATAATCTTAAAACTGCTTTGGCTTTGGCAATGCATATTTTGCTTGTTTTTTTTTTTAATATAATTATATATAATAATTTTTACAAAGTCTTGGAACATTTCTTTTACGTTGTCAATTACATACATCTACAGCTCTTTAAAATACGCTATCGAGGTTCAATGGCCCCGTTATGGTTAAATCCAAACCAAATAATTTAAGAATCTCTGGAGGTGTAGGATTGCAACAATACACATACTCAAAAACCTCATCAGGAATACCTTCATCGCCATCATCGGCATTTTTTTTATACCAATTCTTAAAATCACAGGCCATTTTTGTTTCGCATTTTTTCTCTTCTGGTGGCGAGTTTGGTGTATTGTGTAAAACTATCAACGTCGCAGTCTCACTTATGTCTTCGCGAAGTAATTTGTACCACATACTGTTGGAAAATTGACCATTGACTTGACTTGTTGTTTCATCACCGTCATTTGAATCAATCGCTCTAGTGTAAACAGTCAATTTCTGCTTGTTTTTGGTTAATTGTAGGGCAATTTTTTTAATTGCTTGGTTAACAGAGATCATCAATTTTTCTAGCTTGTCCCATAGGGGAGCCACGTTGATGAAATGATTTACAGCATTTCTCCATACTCTCAGTGCCACGTGTTCTCTCGGTACCATGAAGTTTTCAGTCATTTTAAATGATTCCTGGAATCATTTAAAAGATCAACGTTTATTACGATTTTATTTTTATTTTGGAGAAAAATTAATTTTTAAAACTCCTATACCTCATTTTGTGAGAGGAATTTCTGCTTCAAATTGATGAAAGTATTGGCTTCAAAACGTATCGGATCGGTACTGATTTCTGTATCTCCTCCTGATTCTTGTTGTAATTTTTCTTCATTATCGGTAAACATCGCAGGGGTCATAATATTGTGCTTTGTCCAAAAGGTTTTTCCATTTGTTGTGTCGATGCAAAGATTATAAATTTTATGGAATTGAGGTAATACTCTGCGTCCTAATGCAAGATACTCCAAAATGCTTCGAAATTTTGCAACCAAACTTGGTTCATCTGGTTTTTTCCGAAAATCTATCAACAGCTCCGAAGGCCCGCAAAACTTTGGATAGTAAATTCGTACATAGACAGTTCATCATTATTAGGTATAACAACTTCAGGAAGTAAAAGTAGATTTTTTTCAATTTAATAAAAAATAATGTTTTTAGGGATTTTACTCAAGCATATGAATGAGGTCCAATAACCTTCACGTTGATCATTCATGCCAAATCGGCGGATTTTGCACGAGGGGTCTTTGATTTTTTTCAAAATCAGATCATGTTTAGAGGTCATCAAACGATGACGAATAACGCAAACCAGACTTTTTCTTCGATTCTTTTTGGCGGAGCTGTGGGACCTAAAGTTTTCCTAAATGGCCGAAAATGGGAAAATTTCAGTTGCAAATTGCTCCGGTTGCATGTGGTATAGAATTTTGAACTTTTTTTCCAATTGTAGTACTTTGAGAGGGTAATTGACAAATTATGTCAAAATCAGTGTTGTCACTTTCGAAAACCTGAAAAAAATCGATTTAAATACTTGTAATTTAAATATATCCATGATGTCTGCTAGTAAAAATTCTGAAAAAATTCTCAGTTTTAGTCTTTTCCATGTAGAATTATTACATATCAAAAAATTGGACCGGCATTTTTTTTATTTTTGAGAAAAAAATTACAAGTTTGGCACTTACATATTGAAAAAATACCATCAAAAAACTAAAAAATTAAAATTTTTGCATTTTTTAGAATGATGTTACACCAATATGTAGACGAACATTTGAAAAAATTTCCCTCCCTTGTAATTTGTCAATGAATTGACAATGAAGTTTCATGCTGAAATTTCCGTTGATATGCTACAGCCTCTCCAAGTAAGTAGTAGGATGTTCTATTTCACCCACGTGGGAAAGTCCCGCAGATGGAGAAAGCAAAAAATGGGTTGCCACAGGGGAGTGTTCTCACCCCAATCCTGTTCAATATATACACAAATGACCATCCTATCACAGACCAGACCAGACACTTATGTATGCAGATGACCTGGCAGCAACTGCTTAGAGGGATACACACATAGAGACACAAGAAATGTTGCAGGAAACCCTGAATAAACTGGAGACTTATGTGGATAATGCCCTCAGACCAAATCCATCCAAAACTCAAGTGTGTAGCTTCTACCTGAAGAATGGGAAGACAAAGTGCACATTGAAGCTGAAATGGGGAGTGCAGTTGGAGAACTGTGAAAATCCCAAGTACCTAGGAATCACGCTAGACTGAACCCTCACATATAAGAGACATTGTGAGAACAGAAAAATGAAAGTGGAAGCAAGAAACAACTTACTGAGGAAACTGCTATCACTATCAACAAGATGGGGAGCAAAGCCAAAGACATTGGGGACAACAGCCATCTCACTGTGCTACTCTTTGGCAGAGTATGGATGCGCTGCCTGGGGCAGATCAGCACACACTAAGAAGATCAACGTTGCCCTCAACAACACAATGACTACCATGAGATTCGTGTCTGGCTGCCTCAGACCAACTAGTGTTGACCCATACAACAATGACCATGCTAATTTCGATGTGAATGTCGACCCATCCACATCCGTCACTTTTGGATGCCACATGTCGATGTGAATTTCGACCCTGTGTCGAGCTAATTGTCAATGTAACTGTCGACTGATGTTGATGTGCATTTGTGTCGACAATTGGCTCGACACAGGGTCAAAGTTCACATCAACATGGGGCATCCAAAAGTGATGTATGTGGATGGATCAACATTCACATTGATATTTATGTCAACCTCCTGCTTTGTAAAGTTATAAGATTTGAGTTTAAAAATTTTGAATTTTTTTCCAAAAATTATTTCCTCTGATGTGGCCAGGGTTGCGGAACGATAAAACAAAACAGTATTGGTATGTGGTATTGGTATTTCAAATGTGGTGGCTAAAACGGTATTGGTTTTTCGGTTTTCATCAATTTCTACCTCAAAATTTCAGTTTTCGGTATCGGTTTTTCCAATTTTTGTGAATTTTATTTCGGTTTTCGGTTTCGGTATTGGTATTTTATCACCCAAAAATCAAGCTAATTACAGAACACTTTGGCTTAAAATTCAGAAATTGAGAGAGTAGTAGTATAAAAGTTGAAATGAGAATGAAATGAGAGGAAAATCAACAAAGAAAACTGAAAAGTGATCATTGAAATGAATAAACTCATTTTGTTTGATGTTGGAATTGTTTCATTTGCAGAAATATGCAAAAATGAGTACCAAAATACAGATTTTAAAATAATTTCGGTATTGGTTTTCGGTATTTTGTACCGATTTTGAAATTATATTGGTATTTTCTAAATCGGTTTTTCATTTGTCAACTTATTGGTATCAGTTTTCGGTTTTTTCAATTTTTCTCAAAAATTAGGGGGTTTTGCCGGTATTGGTTTTTCGGTATCGGTATCCTTCCGCAACCCTGGATGTGGCTATTGCTCGTGCTGAAAACAGTATCAATGCAAAGTCCACTCCCGAAGAAGTACAGACGAAAAGTCTGTCTATATTCAAAAGGTTGAACAGAAATTCCTTATATCAAATATGGTGCAATACTTTATCTAAGAGTACTAAACTAATCCATTTTCATGTGGACATGTCAATGTTAATGTTGATGTGAAATTCAACATCAACAAATACATCCACAATATCAATATCATATCATCTACAACTCCAAACTGTGGAAAAGTGAACAATTTCATCAATGCCTTAAAAAAATTGCTTTCCTCATTGAACAAGATCGTATTTTTGAATGTTTACTAAACTTTTAAACACTAAAACAGAAATTTTAATTCTAGATTCCTACTAAATAATTAATTGATCACTTTTCCATCATTATGTTGGAAAAAACCGTAGTCAATGTAAATGTCGACGTCATCAATTTGTTGTGCGGGAAACACCTTCCACCTCCTGTGATAGGGCAGTGTGTGGCGGCAGATGTAGAGAGGACAAAAAAGGAACAAGACCCCCGCCATGTTATGTTCAACCAGAAAGAGGTGACCTCAAGGCTGAAGTCCAGAAGGAGTTTTATGAAGGAGACTCATGTGATGGAGGTGGATACAGTGGAGGGGAGAGAGAAAAGATGGTCGGATCTGGAGAAGGTCACATGTAACAAGAACTTGGCAAACGGGGAATGGATTGCCATACATGGAGTGGCTTACATTGAACCGGATCCGAGCTGGATGCGCCCAGATGGCAGTAAACCTTACTAGATGGGGCAGCCAGGATGATGTGAAGTGTCTGGATTGCAGGCAATATCAGAATGACGACCACCTCCTCATATGTGACACAGGCACTGCATACACTAGAGAGGAGCTTTGGGGAGAAACGAAAACTGCGCAGAAGACCTGGTGCAGAGATGGAAGGGGAGAATTTAAGGAGTTCCGAATGTCCCTGACACGAGAAGAAGAATAAGAATAAACCGATTTGCTCGAGATTTTGCACAGTAATAGCAATTTTGATGTAAATGACCCTTTTGTTTGGGGTTTAGTCACAATTTTTGGACAAGTAAAAATCTTTCCACTTGGCCCAGTTTCACCCCTAGTAAAAAATACTGGTGAAATATTTCAAAAAATGCAAAATTTTTCATTTTTTAGCTTTCTGATTGTATTTTTGCAATAAGTGTCAAACTTATTTTTTTTCTCAAAAATGAAAAAACATGTCACTCCAATTTTTTGATATGTTACTTATTCTCACGTGAAAAGGACTAAAACTAAGAATTTTTACTGGCGTACAACGTGGCTGGTTATATTTAAATTATATGTTTTTAAATCTATTTTTTTTTTTTTAGGTTTTTGAAAGTGGCAACACCACTTGATTTTGATATCATTCCTCGATTACCCTCTCAAAGTACTACAATTTGAACAAAAGTTCAAAATTCTATACCACGTACAACCGGAGCAATTTGCAACAGGAATTTCCCATTTTTGGCCATTTTGGAGAACTTTGAAGCCTCATAACGGTGTTAATAAGTAAGTTAATATGTTATATGTTAGTTACTTACGTAAAATCCTATTCTGAATTGTTTGTGCTTTGGCGACGTTCCACATAGTTGTTCATCAATATTATTCAGAAGCTCCAGTTCAAGCCACGGTTTTGGTTGCTCTCTGCAAAATTTGGGCTCATCTATTGGGAAGAAGTCCTTCCGAAATAGGCAATACTTAGCTTGTAGGAAAGTTTTAGAAATTGTATAGAAATTTCTTTTATCTTCTTCCGTTTCAGGAGGGCATAATGTTATGATATTTGCATCACTTGTTGATGGAATCTTATCCAGTGGAAAACGAAATAGCGGGGCATCATAAAAGAAGTATAATAGAAACGGGTGGAACTGGTTTTGACCATCTGTGGGCAGTGAAAAATTCAGAATTAACGTTCTAGATGAATGCTGGTAGATATAGACATAAATAATTAAGTATTGATGAGGTATAAAGTTATTTCAGTTTTTTTTCAATTAAGCAATCATGAGAAATTCTCACCTACGGATACACTTTTGAATAAAATTACAAAAATGCAGATGTGTGGAAGAAAAAAGTTCATTTTTCGCTTTTGCTCAACACGTACCCGGTACACGAAAGTTTCGTACGAAATGTGGTGCTTCGTTGCGAATGATTCTTAAGATTTCATCTGCTCTTGGTATGTTTCGCAAGTACCGTTGCACATATGTAGGCAAACATTGAAAAACATTGCGCGTGTATTGATAATGCCAGATGTTGCAGGGTAAACATAGTATTTTTCTCAATTCTATCGATGTTTTTTTCAAAATCTTGAACCCTTCCCTTTTTCTCCTCTCACCTTCTCTAGTCTTACAGTGAGTCAAATCGAAATTTTTGAGGAAATTGACTCATTGGCTTGAAAATATTTATAATCGCTTAAGAAAGGTATGTTATAGAATTAAATCTCCCTCCTTTCCACCCACCCTCTGATGCTCATTCTGATTCTGAAACAGTCTGACCTTCAAATCTAAATTCAGCCCATCCACCCTCAGAACCTCAACCTGAGCCTGGGACCCGGAATTTTGTAGGCGTACAGTTATAATCTTGTTTTATTTGTCATCAAAGGTGATAAAGTGAGTATAATTTCATGCTGAGAGACCAAAAGTGACTAAAGCTTCAATATTCCATAACGCCTACCGGCTATGGCCATCGAAATTCGACATCACCGATTTTTTCTCAAAACTGGTCATACGACTAATCAAATCAGGCTGGAATTTCTTGCTGATACCAAAAATGGCAACGATTCTCATGTCACATCCTCCCTCTCATATTTTCTCTCTCTTTCCTCCCTCATATTGATCTCACTAGGTGGGTTGGAATTTCATTCTGAAATCATTCACATGACAATTTCAATCACTCCCTCATCCTTGATTTTTTGGGACGTTCAAATGAAAAAAAATGAACTCAGCGCTCAATTATTTTTTTTAACAACTTTGATAGCTCATCAGGAAAGTTTTCGTACTTATCATAATAAAATTGATTGCAAAAACAATTTATTTTTGATTTTTAAAACTTTTTTGGTAATTTTTGTTGGTATAAACAAAATTTTAATGCTTTTGGATTTGAAGAAAATGTCTATACCGGAAAAATCGGAAATTTCTATGCAAAGCAAAAAACGTATAATTTTGAAAAAATTTTCAAGGTGTCATTTTGGAATGCGAATGGAGAAAATAGGACGTTAGAATTATATTTCAATGAGATAATTGTCAACTTTACAAAATCATTGTATGTAGTGTAATTTTTCGAGGGTATTGATAATTAAGTACCTATTCTGATCCTGTTCAACTCCAAAATCGAATTTCATTACCCCAGAGGCTGATTTTGATTTTGAAATCTTTAACATTTTAGAACCAAAATTGAGCTTCCTAAATTCAGGTTTTGTGTGTATCCTTTTCATTTTCCCCCCCAAAAAATCGCTCATTCTGATTATGAAGTCAGTTGGACATTAAAATTAGAATTGAGCTCCCCTACTCAGAACCCCAAAAGAGAGCTTGGAGCGTTAAAAAAATGCAATCGATTCCATTGTGATTTAGGTATTTGAGGATGTTCATAGTGAAATGATGAAAAGTTAGGTTGCAATGGGGAGACTATAGCCCTTAATTTTAAAAAATAAATTCAATTTTGATTTTGAGATTTACTACCAGAATTAGTGGCCCTGAAAAGTGGAATTTTGAGAATCAGAACGCTTAAGTAGAACCTATATAATTGGCTACTAGAAATGAATTTTTCAAGATTTTGGTTCTAGAGTCCCTTCTGAGGCTTGGAGGCTCAATTTTTATGCTGGATTAAAATTAATCTCAGAATCACAATCAGCGACCTCGAAATTCGGGAACAGACCCAATTTTTGGTTTTTGAGAACGCTTGTATTTCACTATTTCAGAATATAAATCACTGTTTTTGAGAACTACGCATTCTTTCAAAATTGTGGGTCCCCTTCTATTCCTAAGTTCAGGGGCTCGAGAGAGGGGTTTAGGTTATCGTGTGATTAGGTCGCATGTTATTGAAAAATTCCCAATCACCTGAGCGAGTAAATGATGTAAAATTGATCTTCATATTTTGAGGATTTTATCAGCCGTAGGTAATCAATAAGTACCTATTATTAAATCGAAGAATCGCGTTCAATTTTTTTGCTTCGTAGAGGAATATTTCGATTTTTTTGTTTGAAAAAATGTGGAGTAGTTTCGACTAGGACTGATGACATATCGTTTGTTTGTTTTTGGGGGCGCTGAGTCCGAATATCAACTTGGTTCTTTGATTACGCTCCCCTGATCCTTACTACAGGCACCTCGTGTAACCTACTTGTGAGGATTTGGGAGACTGAAAAAATTAACAAAATACAAAACCGAATTATGGAAACCACTTTTTATGAAAATTATTGAGTAGATATGTTTACAATTAATTCATGTTTTCTAACAGGTATGTAAATAATTTTATTTACACCATTTTCATGATCTTAAGCTGCTTTGGAAATCATGTATATTATGCTTGTTTTTTATTTGTTTTTTTTAAACACAATTTTTACAAAGTTTTGAATCATTCTTTTTATTGTCATTTACTTCTACTGATCTCATCTCAAAAAGAAGCTATCTAGGTTCAATGGGCCACTTATTAAGAACCCAAAATTGAATAATTTTTGAGACTCTGAAGCAGTAGGATAGCAACAATAGACATACTCGAACATCTCATCAGAAATGACTACGTCATCATCTTGTTTTTTTTCATACCACTTCTTCATATCACAGGCCATTTTAGTTTCGCATGCTTTGATTTTTGGAGGTGTGTTTGGCGTGTTATGCAAAACTATCATCGCTGCGACATCACTTTCAGTTTCATACAGTAATTTATACCACACAGTGCTGGAAAATTGACTATTAACTTGAATTGTTGTTTCATCCACCTCTCTTGACTCAATCACTCTGGTGTAAACAACCAATCTTTGATGATTTGCGTGTAATTGTAAGGAGATTTTTTTGATTGCTTGGTTAACAAAGATCATCAAGTTCTCTAGCTTGCCCCATAGGGGAGCCACGTTGATGAAATGATTTACAGCATTTCTCCACGTTCTCAGTGCTACATGTTCTCTCGGTACCATGAAATTTTCGGTCATTGTGAACGATTCCTGAAATCGTTTATAAGATCAATGTTTCTAATAATTTTATTCTAATTTTAGAAAATAATTACTTTTTCAAACTCATACCTCACTTTGTGAGTGGAATTTCTGCTCCAAATTGATAAAGATATTCGCTTCAAATTGTATCGGATCAGTACTGATTTCTGTATCTCCTCCTGATTCTTGTTGTAATTTTTCTTCATCACCAGTGAACATTTCAGGGGTCATGATATTGTGCATCGTCCAAATGGTTTTTGCATTTGATGTATCGATGCAAAGATTAAAAATTTCATAGAAATGAGGTAATGAAATGCGACCGGATTTTCGCGAGTCTAAATGTTTTTGAAATCTTTCAACTATATCTGGTTGAGTTGGTTTTTTCTGAAAATCACCCAACAGCATTGAAGTTCCGCAAACCTATGCATAAGCATAAATAATGTATGTAAATTGATAGTTTATCATTAATTATAACAACTTCTGGAAATAAGGTGCATTTTTTTCTATTTAATAGAGGAAACTTTGTTAGTGATTTCGCTCAAGCATTTGAATAAGTTCCATTGTTAAGTACCTCACAAGGTTTCTGGTCAACGCGTAACACCTGGATTTATTCGGGGGTGGGGCTGGCTGAAGAATTGAAAAGGCGATAATTGAGCAGAATTTATTCACTGGGATAGCAGACCTACTTAAGTACAAAAATTGTCTTCGAAACGGGTGAGGGGGTGGTTTTAGTCTACTGGGTATAGTTATGGATAGGGTCAAAATTTATATCTGAGCACATCCACTCGTTTGATACTGCATCAAAATTAGTTTTTGAAGAATTATACTTAATCACTTTGAAGGAACCCTCATGTCTTTGAACAAACACAACTCCACCCCCCCCCCCTGGGGCTTATGGCAACCATCAGATATACTTAGTCATTTTGTAAGAAATTCTCTGTAGATTAAAATGATCTTCACCTTTTTAAGCTAGGATCAGTATTTGTGTAGAAAAATGCCAAAAACTGAATTTGTGAGGCTAGGATCCACAATTTGGGTGAATGCTCACCGCAGATGCGACTGGACACCTCAGATCCTTAATTAGGACATGAAAATGGACCGGTATACCAAAATTCAGCTTTCCATTTAAGTTTTCCAAATGACCTCATTTTTTTGGTTAATTCTATGTACTAGGCTATAATATGTACCTACTCAATTGAGACAAAAGTGAAAGTGTATAAACAGCAATCTCACGTACCTGCTCAAACTTTGTCAGTAGACTACCCATACCTTGTAGATTCATATGGCACCTCATAGCAAAGTCACGTCCTAAAAAGGTTACAAGTTTGCCCTTCAGAATCTGTATAAAATCTGACCCCCCCCCCACTTTTTTTTCAAAGTTGAGCCTACCGCTATAGCCATCATTTTTGACAAAAATTTGGCTAAAAATGAACTTCAACTCCTGTAATGTTGGTAACAGGTATTTTAGGATAATATGCTCTTTTGAACTAGGTAGTTTGGATTCCTTCGAATCGGAAAAGGAATGGGTTCTCTTGCTAAATAGAACAAATGGAAACTTAGGCTTATATGATCGATCATGATGCCCCTCCCACGAAATGCGTTTTGGACTCTCTGGCGCCCTTTTTCATTCCTTTTTTTGAATCAAACTGCCTAATTTATGTAAATAGAGTGGTGTTGGTGGCTGCGTGAATATGTACCTAAATAAAAGCGGTTAGTTACATACGTAAAATCCTATTCTGAACTCTTTGTGGTGTGGCGACGTTCCGCATAGTTTTTCGTCGTTTATAATATTATGGTACTGTAATTCGAGGCATGGTTTTAGTGGCTCCGTGCAATATTTCGACTGATCTCTTGGGGAATTCCAATTCCAAAATAGGCAATACTTCGCTTGAGGAAAAGTTCCAGAAAGAATATCTATATTTCTTTTATCTTGTTCTGTTCCAGCAGGGCATAATGGACTGATATTTGCGTCACTTAATGATGGAATGCCATCCTGTGGAAAGCGAAATAGCTCTTTCGGATTATCGGAGAGGTATAATAGAAATGGGTGGAACTGGTTTTGAGCATCTGTGGGCAAAGAAAAATTCAGAATTAAATTCGAGATGAATATATTGGTAGGTAGACATAATATATTCGAAGATGCAGTTCATCTTGTTCAATTTTTCATCCTTGTTTTTTGAATTTGAAAAAAATTTGTGTCATGTAGAAATTGGAAATTTCTGTGCAAATGAATGAAAAATGATGAAATAGTGAAATATACAAAATCTAATTTCAAAAAACTTGCTTGAAGGCGAAGACAAAAAAGTTGTACGAATTTTCATTCAGCCTTTATTAAAACTAGAAAGTGTGTTGTTTTTAATCGAACGCTCTTAGCAAGTAATTTTCAGGGAAAATGTGACGAAGGGTCCATTTTCATTTTGGGAGTCCCAAATTTGGAAGAGGGGAGCAGATCTTGAAGTCAACATAAAAATGTTTTGAATAATTGTGTCTTTTTTTAAAATTGCATTTCAACGTAAAATCTAAAATTTGAATCAATTTTGTCCCATAAGGTTCGAGATATACTCTAAAAAACAAATTTTTGGAATTTTGTGGACCAATTCCGATTTTAAAGGTTCTCAAATTTGCTGGAGAGGGTCCCCAAATCAACATAGAACAAGTTCCAGAAAATATCTCTTTTGAATCGTACCTATTTCAATATCAAATTCCGAAATTCGGACCGAGCACATTTGAACAAACAGTTCATTGGTGAGGAAAGTACAATATTAAATTACTTCAGTTTTTTAGACTACAAAATAATACTTAAGTATTCACGGAAAATTCTTACCCACGGATACGCTTTCGAATAAAATTGCAAAAATGCAGATGTGTGGAAGAAAAAAAATTCATTTTTTGCTTTTGCTCAACCCGTGCACGAAAGTCTTGTACGAAATGCGGTTCTTCGTTGCAAATGATGCTCGAATTCCATCTGCCAGGTAGGTATGCTACGTATGTTTCGCGAGTAGATGGAAGGTAAACATTAAAAAACGTTGGGCATGTATTGATGAGTTAATGCCAGATGTTGCTGGGTAAACTGTATTTTTCTCAATTCTGACGATGTTTTTTCACAAATCTGTGCTCGATGATGATTCATTTTTTACGAGTAGGTGGTATAGGTAGGTAAATATTGAAAAACGTTTCACGTACATTGATGATGCCTGATGTTGTTGGGAGGGGGGTGGTCATTTTACGTCAATTCAACCAAGAAGCGGTAAGGGAGTTCGGCGATACACTTTGCAGCTCTCAATTTCGGCAGGTCTTCAAATCCAAAATCAATTTTGGTTGATTGGTTGATTCAAAATACTTGTCTAATATCTTTTACGAACTCATTCTGTATCAAATGCCCATAAAAGGTCTAATCTATGCAAAAGTTGTTTGAAAAATACCAGAGCAAGTTCTTCCTATACCTATATATTCTGATGGAAATTAGGTAGGTAATTACACAAATAAGTAAACACATTCGATTAGGTAGGTACCTATATTACTGAATGAAATATTGCTTGGGCCCTTTAGTTTATTGAAAAATTGAACAACTTATGTTGAGGTAATAGGTAGGTATACATTTATTATTATTGATTTTGTGTCATTCTCTCCTAGATTAACTAACTCGGCTTGTTAAAAAATTCATCGAGATTTAAGGGTCCTTTTATCTCATACGACTGATGAAATATTTTCTCAACTTCTTCAGAACTTGGATTGCAACAATATACGTATTTAAAAATCTCTGCGGAGATGTCTTCATCTGCATCATCGTCATTATTTTTTTCACGCCATTTCTTCACATCACAGATCATTTCTGTTTCGCATGCTTTCACTTCTGGTGGCGAGTTTGGTGTATTGTGTAAAACTATAAACGCTGCTGTGTGACTTTTATATTCGTACAGAAATTTATACCACACGGTGCTGGAAAATTGACCGTTAACTTGAATTAATGTGTCATCCACCTCTTTGGAATCAATGGCTTTATTGTAAACAGTCAATTGCTGACCAATTGTGTCCAATTGTTGGGCTATTTTTTTAATCGCTTGATCAACAGTGATCATCAACTTTTTTAGGTTGTCCCATAAAGGAGCTACATTGATGAAATGATTTACAGCATTTCTCCATACTTTCAGTGCCACGTGTTCTCTGGGTACCATGAAATTTTCGGTCATTTTGTATGATTCCTGGAATGATGTAAAAGATCAATGTTTATTAAAATTTTATTTTTATTTTAGAAAAAAATTATTTTTCAAAACCCTCACCTCATTTTGTGCGTGGAATTTCTGTTTAAAAGCGATAAAAGTATCAGCTTCAAATCGTATCGGATCCGTACTGATGTCTGTATCTCCTTCCGATTCTCGTTTTAATTTTTCTTCGTCATCAGTGAACATTTTAGGGGTCATGATTTCGTGTTTTGTCCAAACAGTTTTTCCATTTGATGTATCGATGCAAAGATTATAAATTCCATGGAATTGAGGGAAATCATTGTGACCTGATGCATGGAAGTTCAAAACGCGTTGAAATCTTGCGACCAAATCAGCAGGTTCATTTGACTTTTTTTGAAAATATTCCAACTGCACCGAAGTCCCGCAAACCTATGCAAAGTAATTAAGTACGTTTATAACGAATTTGGGAAATTAGGTGAATAAACTTCAACTTTTGAAATTCTGGTTGTAAGGATCTTGGGAAAATAGGCTGTTTTTAACTCGCTATGATTCGTTCAAATCGGAGAGGGGAAAGTTCTCTTGTTAGAATCAGCTTGTGATCGATCACAATTTTATTCTCACAAAATCCGTTTTGAACTCCCAGAAGCCCATTTTAATTAGTTGTTTCGAATCAAACTCATCACTAATAATAGGTACATTTATAAATGATATGAGTTAAGGTTACATACGTAAAATCCTATTCTGAATTCTCTGTGCTCTGAAGATGGTCCGCAAGACGTTTCATCTCCTTCATACCGGAGCTGTAATTCAAGCCATGGTTTCGGTTGCTCTGTGCAATATTTCGGCTGATCTATCAGGAAGTCTTTCCGAAATAGGCAATACTTCGCTTGAGGGAAAGTTGCAGAAATTGTATTCAAATTTCTTTTGCCTGGATCTGTTTCAGCAGGGCATAATGTTTTGATATTTTCATCGCTTACTGATGGAATCTTATTTATTGGCAAGCTAAAAAGCCCCGGAGTATGGCGAGAGAAGTATAATAGAAGTGGGTCGAACTGGTTTTGAGCATCTGTGGGTAGTGAATAGTTTAGGATTAAGTTTGAGATGAATAGGTATTGTTGATAGGTGGACATAAATCGAACCTTCGGAGTAATAAGGTTACATCTCAAAACAAAATGGTTTTACAATTTTGTATTTTTGGGGTTTGTTTGACTCCTTTCATACCTATTTCCCTTTAAAATTGATGAAATATGAAAAAAAATATTTAAAGGTGGGTGAACAAAAAAAATGACTAGGGTGGTTTTCGGTGCCCTTCAATTGAAAAATAGAAACAATTATAAATAAGCTATGAATATCATCATCATAATCATAACGTATCACCCCATGCAGGGGTACGTGACCAATCCAGTTACATAATCTCCTGCGGGTAAGCGCACACCATTGCTCTTTGTCCTATGAGTTTCTCACACATTTGGCAAAGCTGCAGCCTGTTGCATTGCGAATGGAGTCAGTTCACTGGGTCAACAATCATCCTCTGATTCTGGCTGCTTCTACAGTTCTACCCTGCCTTGTACAGTTGTACATGTTGTCTCCATGGCATCCGCTCATGTAATCTGTCCAAAGTACTTGAGTATGTGGCCGAGGACCACCACAGACAGTCGTTTGGTCACACCAATTTCACTCAAAATAGAGGCATTAGTTCTTTTGGCCATCCAAGGAACTTTCAGAAGCCGCCTCCAGCACCACATTTCCATTGCGTCGATTCATTGCCGATTCCCTTCAAATGGTCCAAGTTTCTGATGTGTCAGCTCATTGACCAGTCAAAGTTTAAGGACCCTGCTCCATATTTGTTTCAAATGAGTCATCACAGTTTTTGTGAGTGTGCAGCGGTGACCGATCTCAGCTTCACATCCACTAGTGTTCTCAATGATGGATCCAAGGTAGGAGAATCTCTTCACAACTTTGATTCCATTGACTTCCTGGATTTCTGGCTAGTTGTTGGCTGGCACGTCAATTACCATCATCTTTGTTTTTGCCCTGTTGATCAGTAGGCCATATCTTGCACTGACCTCCTCCTGGCACTTGAGTACCACAGACATATGAGGAGCTGGATATTAAAACGCTGTAAGTCCATTTTGCAAAATTTTCAGAAATGAGGAAAAACTGTGGGGGGTCGAGGGGAGTCGAAGGGGGTCAAATGTGGTATCAGAGGAAAGGGGAAGTCACCATGACCTCAAAACATGAAAGTGCCCAAATTTTTGAGAACCGGGGGGAACGTGGGAAGGGGGAGAAAAAAGTTACTGCGTTTTGATCTGAAACTTGCTACAAAAATCACGCACATTTTATATCAAAACGCAGTAAATACACCGGCACTCTCTTACTGAAATAAAAACACATGGGTAGAGAACCATTTTAATGATTATTATCTATTAAATAGTAAAAAAATATTCAAAATTAAAGCGCCGTTTGCCATAGTGACTGAGTCATGACACAAGGTTTTGTTTTTTATGTTTAGGTCAAGTGTGATTATGATTGAACAATATGTTGGAAATTTTTTAAAAGTCTGCAGTTTCATTACCAACAGTAACCACCTTCTGAAATCAATGTTTACCAACCTTAAAACACAAAAAACGCTAAAAATAGTGTAGTTACTGCGTTTTGAAGTAAAATTGCTGGTTTTTACTGCGTTTTGAAGTAAATCTCAACTTTGAGTGGGATTTTCGAGGTGAAGCATGGCAGATGGATTTACGACGATGGCTGCAATCGATTCCCCGTTGAATTTTACATAGGAAAACACTCTTATCCATAGGCGCCGCAACCGGGGGGGCCAGGGGGGCCTAGGCCCCTCCAAACTCAAAATTGGCCCCCCCAAACGAAATCCGTATTCATGTGGAAAAAAAATATATATTTTTTTAGAAACACCTTCGTCATCTTTCATCAGCAATGATGAAATTTTGATCACGCTAAAAAACATCGTTTTTTATACCTCTTGTAATACTGATTTCTGAGAGCTTTTGCCTTCGCTTCGCTCGGGCCGTTTGATTTTCTGTTTTTCTTTTTCGATTAAAAAAAATCATTCAAATTCCATTGTTTCATGCTTCACAGAATACTAATTTTCGAAAGAGTTTGCCCTCGCTTCGCTCGGGCTCATTTGCTTTTTTTAAATTTTTGAATTTTTCAAAAAAATCATTAGTTGAATTTCAAAATTTTGAAGCAAAATGATAAACTTTTTGGAAGTAACTCATCATCATGCAGCTTCAAAATTTCCTTGGGGTGAGCCCTGGTTTTTAAAATTTTCATTTTTTTAAAAGTTTTCATTTGCACCAAAAATAAATAGGTATATTTTTTTTTTTTTTTTTAAATTTTGAAACATTGTTTTTAACGCAAATGAACGAATGTAGGCACTTGGGTGCCAAAGTTGGGAAGGATCATGGCAGCCAAGTTGCAGGGAGATACGCACTTGGAGAGCAGAATGAAAGAGGTGAAATGCTCGTAGAGTTTGCTGAAAGACACGATCTAGTAATATGCAATACCTGGTTCAAGCAGCATGAAAGAAGATTATACACTTGGGTCAGTCCTGGAGATCGAGTCAGAAACCAGATAGACTATATACTTGTAAAAAGAAGATTCAGGAACACAGTGAAGAACTGTCAAACATATCCTGGTGCTGACTGCAACTCTGACCACAAACTACTGGCTGCAAAATGCCAGCTAGTCTTGAAGAGCCAGAAGAAGAGCAAAGAACGATACCAACAACTTGACATTGCAAAAATCAAATCAAAAGAACTTCAAAAGAAATTCCAAGAAGAACTGGAAAAGCAAAAGGAAGACAGGTTGGAAGAAGAACAAGGTATCGAAGAAAAGTGGCAAACATGGAAGCGAAAGGTTAAAACAGCAGCAGAAAAGTCTATTCCATTCAAAGGAAGAAGAAAACACAAACCATGGATGACTCAAGAGATACTGGATCTGATGGAAGAACGAAGACAAGCAAACAGACCAAGTAATGAATACACAGTGATAAATAATCAGATCATGGGAATGTGCAGAATGGCCAAAAACAAGTGGTATGAGGAGAAGTGTCAAGAAATAGAAGATCTGGAGAAAAGGCACAACTCTAGAGAAATGCATACCAAAGTGAAGCAGATGATGGCCACCCACAAGAAAAGGAGAAGTGGAATAGCATATATGCGAGGAAAAGACGGAAAGTACTGTGTTACCAATCAAGAAACTGAAGAGGCCTGGATCAGCTATATACAAGAACTGTATGGAGATGATACATGTCCGGCTCAATTTGCAGTTTCATCCACAGAAGAGGCACCACAAATTGAAATGTGGGAGCTGAGGAATGCTGTGAAGCGAGCCAGAAACCACAAAGCAGTGGGAGAAGATCTCATACCAGCAGACTTGATCAAACATTTAACACCAGAGTATGAAAAGGAGCTGCTGAAGATAATGAACAAGATATACAATGAAGGCACTCTGCCTAAGGACTTCAAAGCAGTAAATTTTGTACCAATACCAAAAAAGAACAACTCGCAAAAATGCTCTGAATATAGAACCATCGCACTGATGAGCCACGCACTGAAGCTACTACTCTCCATCATAAATGCCAGAATTGAAAAGAAGATAGATGAAAATCTAAGTGAAACACAATATGGCTTTGTAGCAAAAAAAGGGACGAGAGATGCAATTGCCCTGCTGAAAGTGATCATTCAAAGAGCACTGAATGCAAATAGGGAAATCATTGCTTGCTTCGTCGATTATGAAAAAGCATTTGATCGTGTCAACCATGAGAAGATGTTGGAGATCCTGGAAAAATACAATATCGATAACAAAGACCTGCAAATAATCAAGAACCTGTACTGGGAGCAAAGCGCTAACATCAAGATTGGAACTGAGTACTCAGAGAACGGATGTGGAATAAAGAGAGGTGTGAGGCAAGGATGCCCCCTCTCACCCAGGTTGTTCAACGTGTACGCAGAAGAAATAATGAGAGAAGCGCGAATCGAACGAATGGGATTCAAGATCAACGGCAAGAGAATAAATGAAATAAGTTATGCAGACGACAAAGTGATCCTTGCTGAGACAGAGGCGCAGATGCAGAAAATGATCAACCAAATCAACAGTGCTGGATTAAAATATGGAATGAAAATAAATGCAGGCAAGACCAAGGTGATGAGATTTACGAAAGGAGATGATAAAGAGGTCAAAATCAACATCGGATCACAAGAAATTGAAAATGTAAAGCAATTCAGGTACCTTGGAGCACTGATAAACAACGATGGTAGAGATCATAAAGAAATCAAATCACGGATTGGAATGGCAAAGACTGCTTTCAACAACCTTGCCAATGTGATGGGAAATCGAACGATGAGTATTGATCTGAGGAAGAGAATTATGCGATGTTACGTATGGACCGTTCTGAAGTATTCCTGCGAAACATGGACCATGAGTGCAGAATGCGAGAAGAAAGTATCCGCTTTTGAGATGTGGTGCTATCGAAGGCTACTACGGATCTCATGGAAGGACTTCGTTACCAACAAGGAAGTACTAGCAAGAATAGGAGAGGAGCGGAAAGTCGTAGTTGAAGACATCAAAAACAGAAAGCTAAAGTATTTAGCTCATAAAATACGAGAAAACGGTATTTTCATGCTAGCGGTACAGGGGAAAATCCAAGGAAGATCGACGAGAGGGAGGAAACGATCGGAACTGTTAACAACAAACTCACCGGCCAACTCCCCCTGCAAGACCCTGAAAGAAACAATTAGATACGCTAGATACCGGCTAATATAGATGGACATATACGCTATCTCCTGTAAAGGAGCGCGACTACGACGACGACGACGACGAGGCACTTGGGACTTGGGTACCCAACTAAAATCATATGTTACGCAAAAAAATATATATATGCTCCTGGTAATCTACTTTTATGGCTTGGCCCCCCCAGAAATTTGACCTCAGCGGCGCCTATGCTCTTATCTCAATTTTCATAAAAATGGACTTACGGCGTTTTGATATCCAGCTCCTCATATACTTGATTCTCAAGGCTACCAAAGTGGTGCCATCTGCATACTGCAGGTTGGTAATCTGCCAACCACCTATCAGGAAACCTCTTAACCATTCATCAGCTCCATCCGAGTCATCTATGATACCATAACCTAATTACCTATACCTACCTACCAGAGCTGAAAACGGTTACGCTACCCGCTTATTGGTATCTGGTTAAAATACCGTTCTAACCCGCTAGTAGCAGGTATCGAGTTGATTTGAGTACAGATACCCTATAGACAAAATTATGCATAAAAATAGGTGTGTTGATGCGTAATGTGTGAATTTGGACTTCTTTCAAAAATAAACATGTGATTCAGCCTGGAAATAGCATACGTAAAAGTAATGTTGAAGCATGTAAAATAAAATAAAAATTGAAAAAATCTTCTGCCCTGGGTGGGAATCAAACCTGGGACCTGCAGATTCTGTTTTTCTGCGTCACCTAACCCACTCAGCCACTTTGCCACTTACAAAGAGTGGAGTTATTTCCGCATAAATGTTTGTGCGTTGTGAACTTATTAAATTTTTAAATTTTTCTCCTAAGTCCAATAAGTGCAAACATTTATGGGGAAATAACTCCACTCTTTGCAAGCAGCGAAGTGGCTGAGTTGGTTAGGTAATGCGGAAAAATAGAAACTTCAGGCCCGGGTTCGATCCCCACCCAGGGCAACAATTTTTTCAATTTTTATTTCATTTTACATACTTTAACATTACTTTTATGCATGATATTCGCAGGCTGAATCGCATGCTTTTTTTGAAAAAAAAAGTCCAAATTCACTCATGCTTGTGCTACGCATAAAAGCATGCGTTTATCGCATAATTTTTGTCAATAGGGTAGTAGTGTATAGCAAGCACAGCCCGATCGTTTTCACACTTAGTCTGTGCACGCACCCCAAAATTTGATAATGTGTAAGTGGGAGGAGTTACATTTCGGCACCTGTCATAGGTGCGTGTGATTGACGTTTGACAGTGATTGTTGGCAATGATGAGGTAATGCCTGTACACCCGCTACACATACAACATGCTACCAGTTACAATGTGAACTGGTGTGACATTTTTTCAACTCGTTACCAGCTACTGGCGAGTAGCGAGAATTTACAGTATGAGTACAGTAGTTACCTGCTGTTAGCAAGTACCGTTTTCAGCTCTACTACCTACATTTATATCAATTTGACAAAATTGTCTTCTCATCTTATTTCATACTTGTTAAGAAACTCACCTTTTATTTGGCAAAATTGGGATTTTTTTCTCAGATCAGTCGGCAAATTTTTGGCTGCCCCCTCCCCTCCCCTCCCCTCCCCTCCCCTCCCCTCCCCTCCCCTCCCTCCTCTCAACATGTTGAAAAAACTAAAATAACATCACGACATAAAATACAGTAAGTATTTCAACCTGTATTTTACAGGAAAAATATAACGAAATGCCAATTCTGATTTTAAGAGCCCCATAATCTGCAGTAGAGGGTTCTTAAATCAGTATGAAATTTTTTTGGAAACAAATGTTTTTTTTTTATTGAATTACATTTCAATATAAAATGCATAATTCAAACTTGTGCTCAAAAAAATGTGAGGAGCGTTTTTCCAAAGTCAGCTATGTTCTTTTTCAAATCACCAAAAACCAATAGATGTGAATCCATCGTACATAGCTGGATTTGGAAAACCGGTGTTTGCGCATACATTTTTCTTTTGCCTAGAGTATGTAGAGGAACGAGACCGGCAATCCATTAGCGAAATCTGATGCGAACACTTCCAAACTACCCGAAACCGTAACTAACTCGACAAAATTTCAAAATGAACATAGCTGACTTTGGAAAAACGCTCCTCAATGTTTAAATGCAATTATATAGAAATAAAATAGGATGAAAATTCTTACCTACTGACACATGAACCATGAAAATTGAGATCAAGGTGGACAGAAAGATTTTCATTTTTGTTTATGACGATTCTATACGTTGGAAACTAACATTCGACACGAAATTCGATTTCTGTTTAACTGTGATGAGGTGAAGTAGGAATATCGGCTACTGGTGCGAAAATCTGCGAGTGCCATGGATATGGATTACGTATACGTACCTATCTTACTGAATGTTGGTGTTGCCTGCTGTGTACACACAATACACAATTGTATGAGAAACGTATTGCGTTGAAAAATTTGTACTGAATTGAAGATGTTACGTGCCATAAGAACGTCGAATAAGTTTTTCAATTTTTTACCTGCACCTACACTTTACAACTCTCAATTTTTTTTCGGTATTCAAATCTAAAATCAATAATTTTAGTTGATTCAAAATACTTGTCTAATATTTTTTCCAAAATCATTCTGTATCAAATAATGTCCACGAAAGGTCTAATCTGTGTAAAAATCGTTTGAAAAATAGGTAGGTTCCAAAAGTACATTTTTTTGATGAAAATTAATTACACAGACAGGTATACACACACTCGATTACGTACAATGTACATTACTGAATAAAATATTGCATGGGCACAACGGTTTATTGAAAAATTAAACAAGTTACGTTAAGATAGGTAGGTAGATATAATGATTTTGTAGAACTAAGAACTGATCATAATTATCATTCTGTTTTTGATTGTTTACCTAACTCAGTTTTCAAAAAGAAATCATCGAGATTCAAAGGTCCTTTTATCTCAAGTTCCTCGTGAAACATTTTTTTAACTTCTCCAACACTCGGATTGCAACAATACGCGTATTTTATAACCTCCTGGTAATTATCTTCATCGTCACCATCTTCATGAGTATTTTTTTCATACCACTTCTTCAAATCACAGATCATTTCTGTTTCGCATAATATTTTCCCTTCTGGTGGCGAATTTGGTGTATTGTGTAAAACTATCATCGCCGCAGTCTGAGTTCTGTCTTCGCGAAGTAATTTATACCAAATGTTTTGGGAAAATTGATTGTCGACTAGGGTGGATTTCTCATTATCATCATCCATCAAATCCACCACTTTGGTGTATATTTTCAATTCTTGCTTATTCGAATGCAATTCGAGGGCAATTTTTTTAATGCCTTGGTTAACGACGGTCATCAATTTTTCAAGCTTGGGTGAAAATGGAGCTATGTTGATGAAATGATTTACAGTGTTTCTCCATACTCTCAATGCTACGTGTTCTTTCGGTACAATGAATGTTTCGGTCATTTTGTGGGATCCCTGGAATCATTCAAACGATTAACTACGAGTATGTTTGTTGTGATTTAATTTTGTAGAGGAATTAATTTTTAACAGAGCAGAATTATCCAGATTTACCTCATTTTGTGCGTTGTATTTTTGTTTTAAATCTGTGAATGTTTTTTCTTCAAATAACATCGGATCGGTACTGATCTCGACGACATCTCCTCCGGTTTCTCGTTGTAATTTTTCTTTGTCGTCTTTAAACATAGCTGGTGTCATAATTTCGTGCTTCGTCCATAAAGTTTTTCCACTTGACGTATCGATACAAACTCTATATATTGGAAATAAAAAAGGCAGTTTTGTTCTGCCGGTCTCATGTTGTTGCAAAACGTATCGAAACTTCTCTATCAGGTCTTGTTCAGTTGTTTTCGTTCTCCATAAACTTAATCGTTTTGTGTCTCCGCAATACTACACACAATACGTATTTATTAGCAAAGAATAGATACCTATGGAAACAGATACCATACCTACTTAATACCTAATGCAAAACACAATTTTTGGCGTTTTGCTTTGATTGTTCAAGCTAATTCGTTATTTTACGAAAATCTAGAGGGACTTCATAACATCTTTGACTTGACCCAATAAGTGTACTAGAAAAGAATGGCTCTCAATTTTTTGCAATTTTCAGTTATTCCATCTCTCTTTCCCTCTCAGCTGTTGGTTTTAATGGAGAAGAGAATCCCTGGAAAAGGCACTCCCAGATAATATTTGTAAAATAGGTGGAATGCCTCTGTTCCAAATTTGGGAAACCATGATGGGTAGTTGGGTATCTCTAAAAAAAAATTCCAAGCCGAAATTCCGCCCCTACCCCATTCCTTTGTTTTTGTGCTGGTTCAAAATTCAAATTTTATCTGGAGCCTCCAGCAATAGGAGCTAGAAGTTTTGACGATTCAACCCTTTGGGTCTAGATACGTAACAATAATGCCTTCATTATACGTACATAAAATCCAATATTGTATGCTTTATGGTTTGGCGATGATCCGCAAGACTCGCTAGAATACAATTCGAGCCACGGTTTCGGCTGCTCTGTGCAATATTTCGGCTCATCTGGAGCGAAATCTTTCTTAAAGAGGCAATATTTGGCTTGGAGAAAACCTTTTGACATTATTCTTAAAGTTTCTTTATCTTCGTCTGTTTCAGCCGGGCACGATGTGGTCATGTTTTCATCGCCTATTGATGGAATACTTTCCCTCGGAAAATACCAAAATACGATGTTGGGAGAACGGCGTAATAGGAACGGATCGAACGTGTTTTGAGCATCTGTGCGAAGTGAAAAATTCGGAATTTAGTACAAGACGAATACCAGTAAGTAAGTTTGAGAAAGCAATCTGCACTTTAGATTAGGTAGGTAAATAGGTATGATAAAATTTAAATCTTTGGCTTACTTTTAAAATGTAGATTTATTTTAAATACTTAAGTATATAAAAGTAGGTACTCGATGTAAAAATACTCACCTACTAATACATGAACTGGGTAAATCAAGTTCAGAGTGAAGAGAAGGAAGATTTTCATTTTTTTTTTTTTTTTTTTTGGATTTGTTGAAAACGAACGTTCAGCAGAAAATTTGATTTCTCATAACTTCGAGAACGTGAAATACTCGTATAAATCAGTGTTGTGTCGTGAATCTACGAATGTTATAAATTTTCCACGAATTTAATGGCGGTGGATCTTACTAGTGGAGGCAAATAAGCATCATATTTCGAAAATAAAAACATTTTTGGCTACCAAAGATTTTATGATGAAAAATTGTCAAGGGTGGTCCCCTGAATAATCCCTGAGAATTACCACCCCACAGACCCCTTGCTAATTTTTTTATGGGGGGTTGAACCCCCCCAAAATGGGTTTTTTGCAGTTTTATCCTTAGGGGTTGATTTTTCGTCAAAAATAGCTTCATTTTTGAGTTCTACGTCAAATTCCCGATCTAGTGACATATCAACTGTCCTTCTACCTCCAAGGGGGGTGGGGCTAGAACCATTCAAATTTGAGGGGTTTTCTAAAAAACGCAAAAAAGGTATCGGCGTGTACGAGGGGTGAAATGGGTCCCGAGAGTGTTCGGGTTAATACTAGCATGGAAGGTAGATACCATCGAGAAACTACCGCGTGAAAAATTTCTGATCCACACCACCTCCCCTTTTTGGGGAACCCCCCTTTTCTGAAATTTCAATAACACTTTTCTCAGCCCCATTTTAACCGATTTTGAAAATTTTTCAGGATGTTATGTATATCCTTAGTAGGTATCCCCACACAAATTTTCAATCCCCTTCCCTCAAATTTACCCCTCAAAATAGCGACTTTCAACTTATTTGATGCTATTTTAACAATAGTAAAAATTGAGGGGGCTAAGTGCTCTGGGGAGAGCTAGGTGAGTGTAGCAAAAATTTTGACGTCATATTCGTGCTCAGTGGTATTGAATCATAAGAAAACGACACCCTACTCATTAATACTCAGTTATTTCCCCAAAAATTCCCATTTTACCCCCAACTCTCCCTAAGACCCATTTTTACACTATTTTGAGGGGTAAATATGAGGGGAGGGTGTTGAAAATTTGTGTGGGGATACCTACTAAGGGTATACATAACATCCTGAAAAATTTTCAAAATCGGTTAAAATGGGGCTGAGAAAAGTTTCTCGATGGTATCTACCTTCCATGCTAGTATTAACCCGAACACTCTCGGGACCCATTTCACCCCTCGTACACGCCGATACCTTTTTTGCGTTTTTTAGAAAACCCCTCAAATTTGAATGGTTCTAGCCCCACCCCCCTTGGAGGTAGAAGGACAGTTGATATGTCACTAGATCGGGAATTTGACGTAGAACTCAAAAATGAAGCTATTTTTGACGAAAAATCAACCCCTAAGGATAAAACTGCAAAAAACCCATTTTGGGGGGGTTCAACCCCCCATAAAAAAATTAGCAAGGGGTCTGTGGGGTGGTAATTCTCAGGGATTATTCAGGGGACCACCCTTGACAATTTTTCATCATAAAATCTTTGGTAGCCAAAAATGTTTTTATTTTTTCTTATTTGCCTCCACTATACCTGCTGTGTACACCATAATTGGTAGGTATATAAATGTGTTGAAGATGATTCAGTATGAATGATTCGTACGAGCAGATTGTTCTCGTTTTCAATGTTGTATCAACATAGGATTATTCAAAATCATCCAACACAATGTTGCTGATCGGTGATCAGCTGATCACAAATTACTGCTCGAGAAAACTGATTTGATTCATTTTCAAGAATCATTCAATTCGTCCCCCCACCCCCGCCTTCCACTCAAAAAAATCAGACGAGAATTTTGGGTGAGCCGTGATTAAAAATTGGAAAAACTGGAGGGGAGACGAGTAAAGACAACATTTTTTTAAAAATTCGCGTTGTGCTTTTTTTTTGAATTCTCGTTTTAATTTTGGAAATTGCATTTAGCTTTTGTTTAAGAATCGCGTTGTGCTTTGTTTCAATATTGCGTTGTGCTTTTTTTCAAAATATTGTAGTGCTTTTTTTCAAATTCACATTATGTTTTTTTTTGCAACTTTGAGTTGTGCTTTTCTTTCAAATTCGCGATGTGGTTTTTTTTTCAAAATCACGTTGTGCTTTTTTTCAAAATCATGTTGTGCTTTTTTCAAAATCACGTTGTGCTTTTTTTCAAAATCACGTTGTGCTTTTTTTCAAAATCACGTTTTATTTTCAAATTTGTGTTGCTTTCTTTTTTTTCAAAATCGTGTTGTGCTTTTTTTAAAAATTCGCGTTGTTTTTTTTTTTGAAATTGCATTGAGTTTTTTTTAGAAATCGCAATTTTATTTTGGAAGCCCAGGGAACCTAGTCTTGCCAGATAGCCTTACGAAAGCTGTCTTAATTGCAATCAGGTGAAACACTGCAAAATAACTCCAAAGAGTGCAAATGAAAACTATTTAATGTTTCTCTGATATAAATACATTGACAACAATAAACAAGTTTAACATTATAAAAAGGCATCTGGAATAACGATTCCAGATGGAAGCTCTAAAATTCTACCTAACGCTAGCACTAGTGAAAATATACTCAAAGCTTTTGTGCTTCTCTAATCTTGGAGAGGTCACTGAGAGGTGTAAGTTGTACTAATCCAACATAAAGCTCTTTTATACAAGTATGGAAATAGCATTTTACGTATGTGTTACATACGGCACATGGCAGGTTGGTGTTGTCACGCAGTGGAGCAACCAATGGGGTGCTACGTTGTACATGAACAGCTGATTTGATGCATGCGCAGTATGTAAAACTTACATGAAATGCTACAACTTTCTTAAGAGCATAATCTATTTCCATACTTGTATTATAGAGCTTTAATCCAACAGAGCGCACTACTTCATCAGTGCTGCCACTCCAAGGGAACACATCTTCCCTTTAGGTGGAAGCTGTGGGCGCATCCCCTACACCACACCCCATTGTGCTTTCTCCAAAACCGCGTTGAGATTTTTTTCCAAATTAGCGTTGTGCTTTTTTTTTTTTTGAAATCACATGTTTTTTTTTTCAAAATCACATTTCATTATTGAATTTATGCTTTTTTTCCAAAATTGCATTGTGCTTTTTTTCAAAATTGTGTTGTGCTTTTTTTCAAAATCCCACTGTGCTTTTTTCCTCAAAATTGTGTTGTTTTTTTTCAAAATTGCGTTGTGCTTCTTTTTCAAAATTGCGTTGTCTGTTTTTTTTAAACCGCGTTTTGTTTTTTTTTCAAATTGCGTTTTTATTTTCGAAATTGCTTTGTTTTTTTTGAAATTGCGTTGTGTCCTTTTTTCAAAAATTGCGTTGTGCTTTTTTTTTTAAAATCACAGTGTGTTTTTTTTAGAAGTTGTTTTTTTTTGATCACGTTGTGCTTTTAAAATCAAAATTGTGTCTGCTTTTGAAATCTAAATTGTGTTTTTTCAAAATCGCGTTGTGCTTTTTCCAAAACCGTGTTATGCTTATTTTTCAAATTTGCATTGTGCTTTTTTTCAAGATCGGGTTGTGCTTTCAAAATCCAAAATTGCTCTGTTTTTTTTAATTGGGTTGTGCTTTTGTGAAACAAAATGGGCTACGCACACTTTTACAGCTGCGCTAAGCGTAACTGTCTAGTTTATTTTTTCAGAGCGGCAAAAAAAATGGTGAGAAAGTTGAAATTACTTACAATATGTTATATAGGGTTACCTATTATCTATCTTAGGATGCTAACTAAATCTAGGTGGCATAGCCTATTCATTGAATTTGAAGAAAACAAAATCATTGAACATAAAATTCTCAAAAAAATCTCTGATTGAAATATTGAGTGAATTCATCATTGACGTTTAATTTTTTTCCATTTTAACGTTGTCATTTTTTGTTGAACTAGATATTTCTTCATTGTTTTGAATCGTTTTTTTCTCATCTAGAATATCTTCACATCCTTCCAACCTTGTCTTGAAAAAATCATCGAGGATCAAAGGTTCTTTTATTATAACTGAAACTTTGAGTAATTTTTTAACCTCTCGCTTGCTGGTATTGCAACAATATGTGTACTGAAAAACCTCATCAGAAATGTCTTCATCATCATCTTTTTTTTCATACCATTTCTTCAAATTGCAAGGCATTTCTGTTTCACATATTTTCTTTTTTGGCGGCGAGTGAGGTGTATTGTGTAAAACTATCAACGCCGCTTTATCAAATTTAGGTAGGTGCAGTAATTTATACCAAACATTATTGGGAAATTGATTATTCACTTGGATTAATTTCCCATCATCTGTGAAATCGACCACTCTGGTGTAAATGTCAAAGTCATAATACGAGTGAAATGTGGATGCTATTTTTCTAATTCCTTGGTTAATGGCTATCATGTATTTCATCTCTTCTTCTGCATCAAATGAAAAACTCTTTCAAACTTATTTGTCAAGTTTGGAGTAAGCCCTGCAATAACATGAATTTTGAAAAGCTTTGAAAGAGTGCAAACATGCTTTATTTGTTTTTTCAAATAGATAAAAAAATGGCGGGAAAGTTGAAATTCTTATAATGTACGTAGATACCTACTTAAAGCTATTTTCGGGTGTTTCCCAAATCTGTATGTAGGTATTATATTGAATTTGAAGCAAACAAAATCATTGAACGAAAAATTCTAAAAATAGTTCATTTAAAATATTGGCTAAATTCACACCAAAATTTAATTTTTTTCCATTTTGACATCCGTTATTTGGTGATCTTTTTCTTCGCTATTTGGGTCGTTTTCTCCTCATTTAGAATATTTCCATGCCCTTCCAAACTTTCTTTAAAAAAATCATCGAGAATCAAAGGTGCTGGTATTATGTACGGAATTTTAATTTTAAATAATTTTTCAACCTCGTGACTTCTGGCATTGCAACAATATGCGTAATCGAAAATCTCATCAGAAATATCTTCATCGTCGTCATCTTTTTTTTCATACCACATTTTTAAATTACAAGGCATTTCTGTTTCGCATATTTTCTTTTGCGGTGGCGAATTTGGTGTGTTATGTAAAACTACCAACGCCCCTGTTAAGTTATGTTCAACTTGAAGTATTTTGTACCAAATATTGTTTTGAAATTGATCATTAACTTGGGTCAATTGTTCATCGCCTATGGAATTGACCACTCCGGTGCGAATAACCAATTTCAGTTCATTCGAGTGTAATTTCAAAGCTATTTTCCTTATTCCTTGATTAATGGCGGTCATTAATTTTTCCAGCTTATCCCAGAGAGGAGCTACGTTGAGAAAATGATTTATAGCGTTTCTCCATACTCTCAATGCAACATGTTCTTTTGGCACGAGGAAATTTGCAACCATTTTGTCGGATTTCTGAAATCAATTTCGAAAGATTTGTGTTCGTTATGATTTTATTTTGTTGAGGAATTGATTTTTAAAGCGCTTACTTCATCTTGTGTGTCAAATTTCTGGTTCCGATCTGTGAAAGTACATATTAGCTGGAAATTGATACGGATCGGTGCTAATTTCAATATCTCCACCTGTTTCAAGTTGTAATTTTTCTTCATCGCCCTGAAATATCGCTGTTGTCATGATGGTGTGCTTTGTCCACATAGTTTCTTCATTCGACGTATCAATGCACATTTCGTAAATGGGATAGAAAAGTGGCAGGGTATTTCGGCCAAATTTGTCATTTTTTTTCCAGGTCATATAGGTTTGAAACCTATTGATCAATTTTTGTTCGGTTTTTCTCTGGCGAAGTTCTTCCAAACGTGCCATTGGACCACAATTCTGTACATGAAACATAAGGCAATCACTGACAATGTCTCAATTATGGGCCATATAGGTCTTTGAAATGGGTCAACTTCAATGTGATGTGTGTCACAGATAGGTAAATAATTTTCAAGTTACATAAATCTATTTTTTTTTTTTTTTTTGGGTACTACACTCCTCTATCCATACATACCTGGCAGAAGTTGGTACTTAGTGGGGATGCAGCCGGCAAAAAACACGTTTGTAGTCAAGTGTCTTTTTTCACAATGAATTTTTAATTGTTGTGACAATGTAATTTTAGGTAGTCCAGTTTCATTGTATATTATGTCTTTGGTTCGATTGTATTTTGTTATTGTTTTGTATTTGTTTTCAAATACAGATTTTCTACCTTTTAGATTTTCACACAAATACTGGACAAACTGTATGTCGTAAAAATCTGATGGCGGTAATCTGATAGTAAATTAAATTTTCTACAATTTTGTTTACTTACATGAAATTTTTTGCTAGGATGCTTTGATTTTGAGCTACACCCCGCAAAGCTGGGCCTGTTCGGACTTCCCCCAAATTGGGGTAGGTAAGTCGTCAGAACTTATAATTATTTGGGTGTGATTTAATACCACGACAAAAAAGGGCGTCAGCACGACAAGCATAGGCACTTTCACGCCAGAAAAATCATTTTCACGACTAAATTGGAAATTCCCGACAGTAAAGAGCTCACCCCGACATAAAAGAACCACAAAATAATGTATCAAACGACGAATTAAAAAATTCACGACATTTTATTACTTTCCACTGCTATATAAGGCAATGCACTACAAAATTTTTCTATCGAAAACAGGCATTTCACCGACAGAAATAAACGTTTAAAAAATATTAAAATGATACCAGAAAAACGAAGTAGGTATGTAAAAAATTGCTGTTTAAAGAAGTAATGTTTTGTGGACTTTGATGGATGACCCCCCCCTTCGTTTTTTGACCTCAGGTACGAAGCAAAAGGGGGCTAAGGGGCGACAGTTTGCCCCCCCCCCTCCGGTTCCGCGAAAGTAGGAAAAACTTGGGAAATTGTGAGAAATTCAAGAAAGTTAGGAAAATACAAAAATTCCAACAATATTTTAGTTTCAGTTTTCAAAAATTCAAATTTTTTACAATCATGTATTTAATTATTGTTCATTTGCCGACAAAATCGCCGATCTATCCTCAAAATTCTCATTTTTTTCCTAAGATTTTGCCCTCGCTTCGCTTAGGCCAATTTGGTTCTCTTCTACTAAGTTACAATAAACGTATAGTTTTTGAAGTAGAGTCTAGAGCTCATTGAAGAAAAGTGACCAATAATTGAAACGTTGCCTCATATACAAAATAAGTTATATGTACAATTAGGTATTTTTGGGGTACGACGAAATGCCTTCGTATTTGATAAATGTGTCTCATTACAGGACACCAAAAGAATGCATCATGTACTCAGAATTTGGACACAGGTTTGGTATAACCTTACTTTTTCAATCTGAGCCCTCTCCAATTGCCGTGGCAAGTTCTCATCGAATGGGCACAAAATGGAGGCATTCGCTTTCGGGATGCTTTTGGGGTCAGTTCAATAAAATAAAATTGAGGTTAAGTAAATGGGTTTCCAGTTATTCTACATATTATTTCCAACAGATGTGCGCAGAATGGCAAAACCCTCCGATATAAGAGTAGATTCTTTTGAAAAAGAAAACTCTAATTAGGTACCTATGTATGTATATCAGCTAATTCAGACTCACATAAAATCCGAACGCGTATTCTTTGTGGTCTGATGGTGACTTGCCACATAATTTTTCATTATCTTCTAGCCACGGTTTTGGCTGCTCCGTGCAATGTTTAGGCTGATCTTGACCAAAGGTTTTCGTATAGAGGCAATACTTGGCAAAGGGATAAGCTGCAGAAATTGTGTCTGAATTTCGTTTATCAACTTCTGTTTCAGTTGGACACAATGTGATGATATGCTCTTCACTCATTGATGGAATGGTTTCTGTTGGTAATGTATAATGTCTCACTGCTTTTTTGTCGAAATATAATAGAAATGGATCGAAATGATTTTGAGCATCTGTTCGCAGTGAAAAATTATGAATTTAGTTCGAGATGAACATGGGTAAGTTCAAATTGATTGGTTTTTTAATCACTTGTATACATGTACTATCATCTTAGGGAATGATTTATTATTAAACTTGAAAATATTAGTCCATTTTTGAAAAGAAAGCTTACCTACCAATTAAAATAAATGCAGTACATAGAAAAAATTAGAACAAATTGGTAGATTAAAATAAATTGCATGAAAACTCTTACCTACTGATACATGAAGGAATGAAATCCAGTTCAAGATGGATATAAGGAAGATTTTCATTTTTTTAAAAGTTTTCAAAAACGATGAACGTTCGGTATTAAGATCTGTTTCTCATTTGGGCGAAAATATGAAATACCTACGCGAATCTGTTTGTCGTTAATCTGCGAATATTGCACGTCTTACTTACCTGAATTTAACGCGTAGATCTATACCTGCTGTGTACACACGTAGGTACGAGAAACATCTTGCGTTGAAAATTTTTTGACGATGATTGATCAATGAACACGTACTCTTACCTACCTGCACATGGAACTCCTCTTCTACAGAACGCTAATGCGGAATTTTTCAAAACCATACCTAATTACCTAAACAATTCTTTTGGCAAATAAACCATAGGTTTTGAGAAAGGCATTGTTGAATCTATAATAAGAGAGGTGCCTTAGGTGATATTCACCGATTCCAACGATTCTTGCACTACTGGATAAATGATACCAAATGTAGCCTAACCTCAAATTTCAGCTGCTCAAGTTGATATTTCGATTTTTCAGAGCGATTTTTCGATTTTCATCGATGGCAATTTTGAAAAACCGGGCAAAATTATGAACTCTAGAGACTAGCCCCCGATAAAATTTTCAGCTGCTGCAGTTGATACATATTTCAGTGTCTAGAGCAATTTTTCGATTTTCACATTGCAATTATGAGAAATTCCACCTTTTCAAAAAAAAAATGTGGTGAGATGGCGAGATATAATTGGCCGCGCGAAAACGCTAAAATATAAATATAGTGGATTTGTTATTGTTGATGATTTGATATTGGTTCCGACATTTCGTTGCCTTAGTTGCAAAGTAGCATATGTCCATCTGTTAACTTGATACTTCATGTAAAAGTGCTTTCAATCTGGAGTGCCATCTATTGGGTTTTAGTGGTAGCCAATGGGTAGGTATGTCGGAGACATGTCCCGCCAGCATACCTACCCATTGGCTACCACTAAAACCCAATAGATGGCGCTCCAGATTGAAAGCACTTTTACACAAAGTATCAAGTTAGAGATGGACATACGCTACTTTGCAACTAAGGTAACGATTTGGTAACCCCGACACAGACAATATTTTTATGAATTTAATATTATTGTTAATCACTTTTTACGTCATGCCTGAAACTGCTGCAGAAAATAGTGGCTCCAGAGATCAAAACTGTTACTATAACATTCTCATTCCAGATTATAAAGTCAACGCTCCTGGTGGCATTACAACATGGGTAAAGCAGGTAGAAACTCGATTTAAACTGGCGAAAATTACATCTGAGGAGGATAAATTTGATCATATGGTTGCGTCAGTACCACACGAAATAACGAGTTGCGTATTCGATATACTTAATAAACAATCCGCCAACTGTAAGTCCTTATACTACATTAAAAGATAAAATTATAAAAGAATTCGAGCCAAGCGATGCGGAATGTGTTATTTGTTATTGTTGATGATTTGATATTGGTTCCGACAAAAAAACAAATTACCTATGCCATCCCTTGAGAAAGTGCCGCATGCGCATTGCCTTCAAAAATAATTTTAAAAATGACAAAAAATGAAAATTTTGCAAAAGTTCCGATTTTTGGGTCAAAACTTTTCTAAATACTTACCTAACTTCTTTTTGTCAATTTTTTTTCTTTTTCAAAATCGCATCCCCCACCCCAAAACAAAACTAAAAATTTGGGCAAGGAGAAAATGATAATATATGACATATGTATGAGAGATTCTGGAATTGGAGGAAGTCTTGATAATTTATAAGGGATGGTTCTACATTACTACACTCATCAAAAGTATTAATTTCTACCTGAGAAATTGCCAAATATAAAGGATATAGACTCCATGTCACCTACATATTCATCTGGCAAAGCATATTCTTTGCAGAAGTTTCGATAGGTAGTATTTCATCTCTTCTTCTGCATCAAATGAAAAACTCTTTCAAACTTATTTGTCAAGTTTGGAGTAAGCCCTGCAATAACATGAATTTTGAAAAGCTTTGAAAGAGTGCAAACATGCTTTATTTGTTTTTTCAAATAGATAAAAAAATGGCGGGAAAGTTGAAATTCTTATAATGTACGTAGATACCTACTTAAAGCTATTTTCGGGTGTTTCCCAAATCTGTATGTAGGTATTATATTGAATTTGAAGCAAACAAAATCATTGAACGAAAAATTCTAAAAATAGTTCATTTAAAATATTGGCTAAATTCACACCAAAATTTAATTTTTTTCCATTTTGACATCCGTTATTTGGTGATCTTTTTCTTCGCTATTTGGGTCGTTTTCTCCTCATTTAGAATATTTCCATGCCCTTCCAAACTTTCTTTAAAAAAATCATCGAGAATCAAAGGTGCTGGTATTATGTACGGAATTTTAATTTTAAATAATTTTTCAACCTCGTGACTTCTGGCATTGCAACAATATGCGTAATCGAAAATCTCATCAGAAATATCTTCATCGTCGTCATCTTTTTTTTCATACCACATTTTTAAATTACAAGGCATTTCTGTTTCGCATATTTTCTTTTGCGGTGGCGAATTTGGTGTGTTATGTAAAACTACCAACGCCCCTGTTAAGTTATGTTCAACTTGAAGTATTTTGTACCAAATATTGTTTTGAAATTGATCATTAACTTGGGTCAATTGTTCATCGCCTATGGAATTGACCACTCCGGTGCGAATAACCAATTTCAGTTCATTCGAGTGTAATTTCAAAGCTATTTTCCTTATTCCTTGATTAATGGCGGTCATTAATTTTTCCAGTTTTTCCCAGAGGGGAGCTACATTGATGTAATGATTTACAGCGTTTCTCCATACCCTCAATGCTACATGTTCATTCGGCACGAGGAAATTTACAACCATTTTGTCGGATTTCTGAAATCATTTTTCGAAAGATTAGCGTTCATTATGATTTTATTTTGTTGAAGAATTGATTTTAAAAACGCATACATCTTGCATGTCAAATAATTTCTGCTTCAGATCTGTGAAAGTATTGGCTTGAAATTGAAACGGATCAGTACTGATTTCAATATCTCCACCTGTTTCACGTTGTAATTTTTCTTCACTGTCCGCAAACATTGCTGGTGTCCTAATGGTGTGCTTCGTCCATATAATTTTTTCATTCGACGTATCAATGCAAATTTGGTAAATTGGGAAGAAAAATTTCAACAAATCTCGACCAGGTCTTTTCAAGCCCATAAACGATCGGAACTTGGCGATTAAGTGTTGTTTGGTTTTTTTCTTGCGAAATTCTTTGAGATGATGTACAACTGATCCGCAATGCTGTAGGTACATGAAACATGTGCAATATTGTACAATTATTGTGGGGGTACGAAAAAATACCACAGGAGAAGGTACAAATATGGACCCCTCATGATTTAGGAAAATCAGCTAGCACTAATACAGTCACACCAGCTTTGGGTAAGAGTGAAGGTGCCAATTATGGACCAGTCCGCAATTTGGACCAGCGCAGCACCAGAACTCATAGGTAATTGTAGCGCAATCTGTCAGGAAAAAAATGTTTTCCAATGTATTTTTCAATGAAAACATGCATTACATGAGACCAAAAAACTGTTTTGTGATGCTGAAATTTTTTTAGTGTGTTTTTCACCTTTTGTCAATGCATAATTATACAGGTAGGTACCTCAGGGTGTCTACTGGCAAGGAAAACAAGGAAATAGCAAGGATTTTACTTGATGTAGCTAGGAAGCAGGAAAATAGCAGGGATTTTGACAATTTCTGTGTAATAGCAACACTGAAAGAAATAAGGCTGGACACAAATTGCATCCCGCACCACGGGTGGTACAAATGGGTAGGCTCGAATTGCGTCCCAAACAGGCACGAATTGCGTCCGCTGGGGCAGGTATATTTTAGACAGAAGAAGTGGCTCAAAATTTAAAAAAAAATGTATCCAGAAAGTAGGTCGTACCTTACGTCTTGCATTACCAATGTTATTTCAAATGAACTTGACATCCATACGCTTTAACTCTAAAAGAATTGAAAACACAACACTAGGGTCCCAGGGTTTTAAATAAAAACAAAAAAAATGCTGAAAAAAATTGTGCGTAGAGGAGGTTGTTCAAAAAACCACCAATGTCAAAATTTACAAACTTTTTTCCAGGGACGAAACAAGGCATTTTCTTGGGGGGGGGGGGGTATTCGACCAAAAATTTGCCGACTGATATGACAAAAAATACCGATTTTGCCGATTAAAACATTGAGTTTTTTAATGTGAAATAAAATGTGAGAAGACAATTTTGCCAATTGATATAAATTTTTTAATTTTTAGAAGCCTCAAGCAGAATTTCTTTGTTTTATAAAAATGAAAACTAATAAACAAATTGGCCCAGCATAGCAAGGGCAAAAGCTTTTGAAAATTTGTACTTTTATAAGTAAACAAACAATGATTTTTCATGGGAGGAGGTTGATTTTTTTTTGGTTCAAAATTTTCATAATTTGAATGATTTTTTTTAGAAATTTCAGCTCCAAAAAAGAAAAGCAAAAAGGTCCCAACAAAGTCAGGATAACGCATATTCGTATACGTTAATTTGTACGCATTCTTCCTATTTCTCTACAAACGACCATCCAACCTATTCAACACCCTAACCTTGGGACACAATTCGTGTCTAATTCTAATGGTCTCGAAAGGGTTGCTTTGGGGCGCAATTCGTGCCCAGCAAAATATTTCTTGGGACGCAATTCGTGCCTTTTCGTACTTTTAGGACACAATTCGTGTAGTGCCAGAAATAAACAGTAGGTAATAGTAGTTACAATAACACAATGCACTCAAACGCAGTAATTTTGGTATAGGAATGAAATGCATTAATCAGTGCATATTTAGAGAAGTAACTATTACACAGAAGTGCAGTAACCATTCCATCGCCTTTATTCAACAATATTTAAAATGGGGGGGGGGGGTAGGTACCAGAGCTCAAACTGGGACAGAGTAATACCCAGGTATACTCGTATTTGTATTCGGTTGAAGCGAATACCGAGTACTCCTGGGTACCTGGTTTGATGAAGACAAACCCAGGACTGGGACTATCCTGTCCCTGGTTGGCCTTTGACAACATATGCATCAGCTATGACTCATTTCAATTTAGAATCAAATGATGAGAATTTGTATGTGTGTGTGTGTGTTGTGTAGGTGTTTGTGTGATGTACATGATATGAAATGAATGAATGAATGAATGCATTGAGTGATGTAATACACTAGCAAGTTGACACTTGACAATAACACAGTACCCAGGACTACTTGGTTACCGACCGTATCTGTCATTGAAAATTGAACCGAATACAAGTAGGAGTACGGTATTGTACTCGGCCACAGTTTACCCTGACCCAGCACCAGGTATATTTGGTATTTGGACCGGGTCGAGCTCTGTTAGGTAGAGGAGAAGGTACAAATATGGACCCCCTCTAGCTTTTTGGCTTTAAAGGGTAGAAAAAATCATCAAATTTTTTTTTTGAATATACCATTCAAAAGGCGAAAGACTCTAGTATATTGTGTAAAAATTTTTTTTTTTTTTGTTGAAAACTCACAGAGAAATTTGAAATTTAGAAAAGTGACATAAAATGGTACAAATATGGACTCGGGTACAAATATGGACCCCCTCAAAAAATGAATAAAAATTTCAGAAAATTGAACAAAAATTTATTTGAAGATGTTTTTCGATGCTTTGGACTTGTCTTCTTTATTAATAACACTTTTCTCGATATTCTAAAAACCATTGAATCAAAATTAGATGAAAAAAAATTTAGGGGTCCATATTTATACCCATGCAAAAAATTGGCCAAGCTTATGAAAAATGAAAAATCATGGTTCCATTTTCAACATTTTGGACTTGTCTTCTTTGCTAATAACACTTTTCTCGACATTCTAAAAAATATTGAATCAAAATTAAGTAAAAAAATTTAGGGGTCCATATTTATACCCATGAAAAAAATCGGCGCAGTTTAAGAAAAATGAAAAAAATTATGAAAATCAGTTAATGTAAAGACAAATATGAAAGTATATTTTGAAAGTACACATTGTAAGCTACTTACTTCGCTAATAATTTTTTTTCCAAACTTTATTTGAAGTTGATGAATTACCGAATGAAAAACTTGTAAAATTTTCCATTGTGAAGAAAATAATGCGCAAACAAAAACAATTGCTGATGAGAGACACCCAAGTTTGCATGGATCCAAAATAAGTACTTGGATCATCCATACTACACTACTAGTATATTTTTTAGTACCCAGAATGACCGTTGCGCTAGTGGATGTACACTAAACCATGGGGGGTCCATATTTGTACCTGGGTCCATAATTGTACCTTCTCCTCTACTATCAATTTCAAGTTTCTCTGCACATCTAGATAATTCTCACTACAACAAATTTTTCAAAACCCAATTTCCTTACAAAAATTTTCCTACCTAATGGGGATTTGAACCTGTGACCTTTCGTTCCTAACCACCTGCACTTAAAGACATGGCCGCGAGTAGAATATTTGATTCAGGCCCTCAAAGTATTTATAGGTTTATCACTGTTTGGGAATGGGATGGGAATGCTTACCAGTTATTAATGAATTGATTTACAAAAATGATGTACAGTACACTCTCGATAACTCGAAACTCTCTAACTCGAAAACCTCTATTAGCCGAATCAACCTCCATTCCCCTTGAAATCTCCATAACACTCAATGTTAACTTTACTCGGATAAGTCGAAATTGACTATACAAACCAGTCATAACTCGAAGCTAAAATTTTGACGAAAATAGCGAGAAAGCCTCTACAGGGTGTTTCACGGGAAACAGACGATTCTAAAATTGAAAATCTCCCTGAAAAATGAAGATATCACGGAGGTGGCGGTGTTCCTGGGTAGCCAATAACATCAATTTTACCCTCTTATGGTTGGTTACAGCCACCGCGCTCTCAGTACCTTGGCATATTGAACGAAAGAAGAAATCATTTTTGCGGTGAAGTGAAATTCTCAAAAAAATTGAAGATGAAAAAAAATCGATTTTAACAAAATTTTAATGACAATTGAGGCAAATTATCATCACATGGGTGCTGATATCAAGCAGAACTATTGCTACGGTGGTCCAACGGCCAATTTTCCGCTGATGAGCGAGGAGAAACCCTTACACGATCAGCGTGTGACTGTATGGATAGGTGTTGCTTCATGGGAGATTATTGGCCTGTTTTTCTTTGGCGGAAATGTCAACACTGCGCGGTACCTAGACATGATAAACACCTCCCTACTCCCTTCCCTGGTGTGGCACAGACGTTTATGATCGATTTGGTTCGAACAGCATGGGGCTATGTGCCATAATACCCGCGAAATCTTGAATATTCTCCGTGAACCTTTTGATGGCCGTTTTTTCAAAGCGCGTGGAAATGGAGTGGCTTCACCCAACCTGACTGTTCAGGATTTTTATTTGTGGGGATATTTAAAGTCATGTGTATACAAAGACTGTCTGCTAGATTTGGAGCAATTTAAAATGGGGATTGCTGATAAAAATCGAGAATTATACTGGATGTTTTGCAAAAAACATGAAAAAATTGGGTGAAAAGATTGAGAGCGTGTGTTGCCGCTGATAGTCAACATTACGTGGATGTTTTATAGCATACATAAAATTGATGTTATTGGGAACCCAGCATAAAAATTTTGAATTTTTTCACCAAGTAGTTTCCGAGTATTTCAATTTTAGAATCGTCGGTTTCCCGTGAAACACCCTGTATAACTCGTACGTTGTCGGGCGTTTACCTCTATAACTCGAATATTTTTCAATTCTTCCTTCTATCTTTCATGCACTTAAATATCTCAGTTGTAACTCCAAGCTAAACTTTTGCCAAAAATAGTGAGAAAGCCTCTATAAGTAGTACGTTGTCTGGCGTTTACCTCTATAACTCGATCATTTCAATTCATACTTCTATCTTTTATGCACTTACATATCTCTCAAGTCATTCACTTCGTAAGACCTCTATAACTCGAACGCTCTCAAAATCTTACCTGCATAACTCGAAACTGATTATCTCGAAAACCTCTATAAGCCGAATGAACGACCATTCCCCTTGGATTTCGAGTTATCGAGAGTGTACTGTACTGAGTACTGCGCTGACAGTTCTCACTATAAGTACATTCTCATACAGAGAAACTTGGTGATGCAATAAATCCATCCTGGCGATGTACTTCTTCCATTATTTGATGCATTCTCTGATTTAAACTATGTAATCATGGCATCAAAATGAGGTAATTTGAAAATTACTGTACTGTGCAGTAACCATTACATCAATTTTGGGACTGAATTAAGCGTTTTGAAAATCATTTCTTTCAGTGAAGGAATTTTCAGAAAAGGTTCTCTTGAATTTTCAATTTCATAATGCATTTTCCATTGTTTTTCTTGTAATTTTTCTCATTAAAAATAGCTGATTTTGTAGTGGGAGAAAATTATCCCGTGGAGAAATCATTGGAAAATGCGAAAATAAATTCAAAAATACCATAAAATAAACATTTTAGGATTTTTGAATTTTTGATTTCTTTGATGGCACAGATTAGTTTATACATTTGTGCCATCAAAGAAATCAAAAATTCAAAAATCCTAAAATGTTTATTTTATGGTATTTTTGAATTTATTTTCGCATTTTCGGATGATTTCCCCCACCAGTTTCTACTTTTTGAATCATAAATTTTCAAAAGCTTTCGCCCTCGCTTTGCTCGGGCTGAATCATTTCGTCTTTCCTAAATTATTTTGTGTGACAAATTAGTCTTCAATTAAACATGTCAAAAGCAAAAAGTGAAAATTGAAAAAAACATTCAAATAGAAAATAATGGTCTTATACTTCTTTAATTATTATCAATTTTCAAAAGCGTTTGCCCTTATTACTTTGCTTTGAAATCGGAAGTTATAAAATTTCAGGGTTGTATATATATATGTACCTCAAAAAACGCAAAATTGTATATATTATTATGCAGCACAAAATAGCAATGAAAGGTGGGAAATTTCTTTCAAAAACGTTGAAAAGCACGAAATTTTAGCATTGAAGCTTCTTCTCAACAGATCTTACTGCTCTGAATTGTTAAAATCTTCGCCCTTCTCTTCTCGTCTTAGATTCAATTTTCAAAGTTCAAAAACTGAATAAATCACAAAAACGACGAAAAAAGGTACGAATTTTTGATTTCAGTACCTGTACCAAAAGAAAAATTTCTGTTCATTTTCCCTTTTGATAATTGTTTTCTGCTAATGTGACAATTGAAAAATAATTTGGGGGGATGTCTTTTTAAACTCAAATTTGAAGCAAGGAAAAAAAACAAGGAAATAGCAAGGAATTTGATTTTTCAAATCCAGTAGACACCCTGTACCTATATCGTGTCATTTTCTAAATGTTATTTATTGACAAGAGGACGTACCCACTCGTAGTTTCTGCTAGAGTAATCAGTTTTTGTGGAAAATGGAGGTATTGGGAAGGAGCGCCGAGTTCTTACCGAAGAACACAAAATAGAGGCTGTAGAGACGCGTTTTGGGCCAGTTCAATAAAATTTAGGGTAAATATAGGTCCAGTTGTTTTGTTTCCAACAGGTGTGTAGAATGGCAAAACCCCACAATATAACAGCAGATTTTTTTTCTTTCTTTAAATTTCTGTATTTATTTTATTAGTTAATTCAGACTCACGTAAAATCCCATCAAGTATACTTTGTGGTCTGACGACGTGCCGCATAAATTTTCATTATGTTCGAGCCACGGTTTAATTTGCTCCGTGCAATGTTTAGGCTGATCTTGATCGAAGGTTTTCTGGTAGAGGGAATACTTCGCAAAAGGATAAGTTGTAGAAATTGTGTCTAAATTTCTCTTATCGTCTTCTGTTTCAGGTGGACACAGTGTGATGATATTCTCGTTACTCAATGAAGGAATGGATTCTGTTGATATTTCCTGAGAATTTCTTTCGGATTTTAACAGGATGAACGGTTCAAACTGATTTTGAGCATCTGTACGCAGTAAAAATTTATGAATTTAGTTCGAGATGAATATTGGTATAGGTAAGTTTGAATTGATGATTTTTAATTTAGGTGCTTTGGGAGGTACTTGTGATATATTATTCAATAATCGACTCAAAAATAAGTCTGTTTTGAAAAATCAAGCTTACTTACCTACCTATTAAAATAAATTTAATGAGAAATTCTTACCTACTGTTGCATGACGAAAGAATGAAATCCAGTTCAAAATGGATATAAGGAAGATTTTCATTTTTAAGGGGTCTCAAAAACGAACGTTTGGTATCAAGTTGTGTTTTCTTCAGTTCAAAAATACGAAATACACGAGTCTGTTAGCCGTAAATCTGCGAATATATGTTTCACGTCTTACCTGAATTTAACGCGCTGATCTTACCTGCTGTGTACACAACGTAGGTACACGTATGAGGAACCATCTTGCGTTGAAAAAATTATATTGACGATGATTAATCAATGTACCTACCTACTCGATCGTACCTACTCGTGAATCACCTTTTCCAGAGAATTCTAACGCGGAATTTTTCAAAGTCCATTTTTGGGATTTGTTTAGATAACTGGAGGATCCAAAATTTCGCAAGAGGCTCTAAAACGAATCGATTTACTTGAGGTTGAAAATAGGGCATAATTCCAAATTTCAGCTGCGCATGCTCAATTTGAGGTTTTAAAAATTTGTCAATAAATCGAACATGAAATTTGCAGGGGTGGTATATCTTAGCGTCTTCTTTTAATTTGTCTTTATCCAGTCTAAACTCAAGTCCAGTGTGCCTTCATCTTCGCCAAAGTACCTACTCGTATCTATATCTATCGTAAAAATTAACCTATCCAGTATCCAGATCAGCTTCGCAACAACCGAACTTGAAACGTCTACTCATAAACGACTCGCGTTCATTTCTGAGCAATAATTTGAAAATTAATAGCGCTTTGTACGTACGTTTCGCGGTGTTAAAGAGGTCACAATTATGTACGTAGGGCTATTTAGTATTTTTACTGGGATCACGTTGCTGTGATGAGACATTCGTCGTCCTTCGATATCCATTCATAGCAGTGGCATGTCGGTTCATCGAATAAGCATTGTACAAATGCCCATGCCATTCGACGTCGTCGGCCCTAACGTAAGAGTACATAATACCGTGTAAATTATAATAATACGAGATTATGACCGCTCTAGAGCAATTCGATATTATAATAAAAATGTTAACTCGTAGAATAGGTAGTAGGTAGATAGAGAAAATGTGTAATGTACGTACGAAGACACCTTAACATTATTTTGAGAGCATGAAACGTGTTCGGTACGTTAGACACATTAATTTTTTTATGACGTGTAGGTTTATTAAAGGCTAAGAGTACCTAGGTAAAGTTGTCTAAATTGTGTAATTCCTTCAACTCTATTAACAGTTGATATATTCCTGTAGGTAAAAAGATACCTGTACGAGATATTTGTAGGTAGCAATAAGTTCGTCATTGGAAAAGGATAGTTGTTGGAAATTTACCCGCGTGTGAAAATTTTTTCGCCATGGGTTTATCGTGTTGAATCAATTAAAGCCACCTGCGGCACCTGTAGGACTAAGAGCACATCTGGATGGACGTGTACATTAAATATGGGTAAAATTTATACCTACCTATTATGAAGATGTTCTCAGAAATATTGTGTAATGGTCCAATTAATGACGTTCAATTGGTATTGTGATATAGCTCGCTAGATTACACACGATTGATACTTTAATTTGATGATGGGTTATTATGGTGTAAATTATTATGTACTTTGACCAACGATTGTAAGTACCTACTTCTCTGTAAATGAATCCGTGCAAATCGCACATCCGTAAGAAAAACTACTCAGAGGCCTATGCAATGTTTTAAAAGTGGTTGTTACGTACCCATATGAGCGAGAATATTACTTCCTCTAATTTTTTTCTAATAAATTTTAATTTATTGCATATAGATCATTAAGAAAGTGTTTGCGGTAATGGCCTCGAATGATTAGTTTAAACGATATATGAACTATTTTAGCTACCTACACGTGTAATAAAAAGGATGAGGAAAAGAAAGAGAGGTCATTTTTTTTCTTTTATCGGTGATAATGGATCGTATTTGGTATCTAGATCTATGTACTACAGGGACCATCGCCTTTGACGTAATGAACTAAGTACCTATCTTATTTTATAACTTTTACTGGCACGATACAAATTAATCTGAAGTTACTGAGGTATTTCCTGATTGATGGTAAGTCGTGCTTGCAGTTTACTTATTACCTACACCTCAGTGCAGTGCTGGTTAAGACTTTAATTTAATTCGAATGATTTTTCTCCATTTTTTTTATCCAATTATAAATCTACGTCTTCAACTTTAACTTGGATTTTCTCAAAATTCGTGGTCAGGTTGCATAATTTTTCAGAAAATTTTCCTACTTTTTTGGATTTTTTAAGCATTATTGCATGATTTTTTTGATTTTAATTTTGATGGAATATGTTATTTTTTTTCATTTTCACGAATTTTGTACCTACCAATTTTTGCTCTTTTTATTTCGATAATTTCACATGATTTTTTCAATGGTTATTTTATGTAGTTTTTTTAATTTCAATAATTCCAAAAACTTTGCTGTTGTTTTCTGATTTTTAAGTTATTTTTGAAAATTTTCTGGAGATTTGGTCATTTTTTCATAGATTTTTGATCATTTAAGTATAGACAGTTTTTATATTTGTGTAAATGTGTTTTGTGAATTAATTTTTTCTCGATTTTTCAACGATTTTCAATGTCATTTTTGTCGATTTTTAGACATCCTGTGCTTTTTTTCCTCGAGTGTTCTGCTGTTCTCTTTTATCTTCTTTTTTTTTTTTCTTTGGTTAAAATAAACAAAAAGTCTTATTATTTTCAAAATTGCCAAAAAGTACAAATTTTTAAACAAAATTTCAAAAAATGAAATCATTTTTTCGATCAAACTGAAATTTATTCCTCTTTTCAAAATTTTGGATTTCTCCTTCTTGCTTTCAGTTTCCTTCGAGAATGAAAAATTCCGACTTGAATAAATTTTGACTCTCTACTCCCCATCCTTGAAATTGAAACTTTTGAAAGTGTCTCGCTGAATAATTGGTAACATCTGTCGTTGTCACAAATGTTTCTGATAATTTTTTGCCATTTTTGAAGAATTATCAACAGTTAGGTATAATTTTTGAATGATTTTTCTTTATCAGTTATTTTTAATGACTTCGGAGTGAATTTTCGCTAATTTTCTATTACGTATAATACATAATTTGAAATGTTGACCTATTTTTCGAAGATTTGTACTCTTTTATCCGAGTAATATTTTTTGAAATTTCAGTATAATTTTACGTACCTATACGAGTTTTTAGTCTAGAAAATACGTTGATCACATTTTGTAAATTTTTTGCAAATTTTGGTAATCTTGAAATTTTTTATTTTTTGCCAGAATTTTTTTTAATGGAACTTCATTAAGGAAAGGTCGAGGTTTTTGTGACTTAAAAAAAAGTACTTCAGGGCAAATATTCGGTTTTGAGGGGGGGGGGGATGCACCTTTTCATTGTCGACTTATATGGATATGAATTTTGAATTTGAAAAATTTCAAAAACGTTCATTAACGTTTCAAAGTTGAACTTAATGTTGAACAATAGCTCGAATTTTTGGCTTTTTTTGGGGGGGGGGGGAGAAATTTTCCGCCAACATTTTCAAATGGGAGTTTTGAGATAGATTTCATTATAGGAAATTCATTTGTGATTTTGAGTGTTTATTTTTACTCGCATTTGGATTATTTGATTTTAATTCGAATCAATAATGAGAAGGCCCTCTGATTTGTATGATTTTTTTTACAAGTTTGGTAAGTGAAGTAACCATCGCTGAATCAAAATATTCATCTATTTTTAAAAATATGGCCCTTTCGACTCGCTTTCTAATTTTTTAAAAAAAATTAAAGAATGTTGAATATTATTTTTTTGACAAAATTGTCAAAAAGTCCCCTTTTTTGTTGACGATTTTCAAGAAAATCATGTTTTTTTCAAAATTGCAAAACCACCAAAAATAACATCTGACTCTTCGTTGTTTGGTAGAAATTTTGAAAAAGTGAGGCGGCATATTAAGGAACATTCAAGGGCCAAATCTGAAAAATAAATAAATTTTTTCAAACTCTTTATAGAACTTTCAGTAGGACCTCTTTTGGCAATCTTCAGAGGGATTATAGATAGATTGAAAAAAATTGACTAGTTGATTTTGGGAGTCGATGACCTTGAACTTTGGCAAATACTGACGATGATACTTACCTACTTTGAGACCACGGATCAGGCGACGGAAATTTTATGTGATTAATGAAAAAGAGTAGAAGTGGAATTTTTCAGGTTGATGAGCTCGACAAAGGGTGAGAGGGTTTGAGAAATATCTGAATGGAGGGTTTGGGTATATTGAACCAGACAGAAATGTATGAGGGGTGCCGCGGGTGCGTAACGAGGTCTGGAAAAAGGCCTTATTGTGTATCAGTTTCATATTAATTTTGACAAAAATTAGGACTTTTTGACAATATTGACCAAGTCGAAACTTTTTAATAATTAGGATGACACCTATGGCAAAAATCAGAAATTTGTGACCAATTTTTGCATAAAATTGCACATTTTTCAGCGAATTTGTGGAAAAACAGGACTTGGGGTTTTTTAGGCAGAAAGCAGAACCTTATGGCATTATAAGCAGAAACCACAATATTTTGACAATTTTGGCTGAAAATGACTTCTTGGACAAAAATTAGGATTTTTCGGCAATTTTGGCTGAACATTTGCCCTTTTTTTTGAAAATTTTGGTGAAAGATGATTGTTTGCATTTTGTCAAAAAACAAGACATTCATTAAGCAATTTTGAAAAAAAAAACAGAAGGTCATTTCATGTCAAATCAGCCAAAATTTGCAAGAAGGGTCGACGATTTTTTTAAATATTTTGCATGTTGGTAGAGGTCATCAAACGATGAGAAATGGCGCAAATCGGAGGTCCCTGGTCCCTACGACTTTTTTGTGAGCGGGAGAAGCATTTGAAAATATTTTCAAAATAGCTGCCAAATTAAAATTTTAAATGTGTGTGCTGGTGGTTCTAATTAACTTTGCTGTTCACCATTTTTTCTCATTTTTGTCTACATTCTCAGAGCTACATATTTGCTTATGGTGCCAAAATCAGTTTTACCACTTTTGATGATACAAAAAATCAATTAAAAAAATTGCAATTGAAATAAAAGTACGAAAGCATGGATTAAAATTCCAAAAAAAGTTTTCAAAAACAGCTCGTTTTTATGCACTAAGAACAACATATCGAAAACTGCGATCACGTTTTTGGTATTTTCGAGAAAATGATTCTTAAAGGTTGTGAGTAAATACAAAATTGCTGTAAGAAATTTCAAAAAAAAACTTCCATGCATAAAGTTAAAATGCTTCATCATTTTCTTGATGAGAAAGACGAATAACATTTTTCTCTTGCCTAAATAGGTAGACAATTTATTTTAAAAATACGTTTTTTGATCAAAATTATGGCGTAATTTATACTTGAAGTTTGTTTTACGAGCGATTCAATGGGATTTTTCTATTTTTTTATTATGATTGTTTGTTTTTATGGGATGGATTGTTGTCACAAGCTGCTGAAGTTCATCCAAATAGCATCAATTTTTCAATTGGAACTGGACCGTATTTGAGAGGGAGGGGGGTCTTTCTGACAAAACTCTCAATCACGAGGTGCTTTAATCAGGTCAACTAAACTAACTTGTTTTATTTTGGTTTTTTTTTTCTTAAAAATTTTTAGTCTATGTATAGTTTTTTAATGAACTTCTTAAAACTGTTTCGAAAATATTGCAGTTATTAGATTCCTTTTTTCCGGAAAGTAAAATGATTTGAATTTTCCTCAGAAAACTTGTTCTTCCAAGTCCCAGATGGTTTTACTCTCTGATTTTTTCATGTCGGGCTGTAGGTTATGAAACCAAGTCAGATTCGTTGATGACTCGAGGAAGGACCTTCATATGCTTTTCCTTAGGGAAGACTTGCAAATATTCCTCTTAAATTCAAACGACCCTTTGAACAATTCCAATTTCATGTACAAGAATGGGCAAACATGTAGGTACCATATTGGCAACAATATTGACAAACAATTCTGGCAAATTTTACCCATCACGATAATCCATATCCTTCCTAAGCTAGGTACCTATTTGTCACGTATGTCTCATTTGCAGAAAATTACCTACGCGAGTACCATGTTAACGATGGTAATCCTTCGCCAAAGCACCTATGTCCATCCATATGTAAGCATATACCTCGTAATATGACAAAACTGATTCTTATTGTTAGTATTTCGCGTATTGAATCAACATTAGTGTCACGTTCGGCCGAAGAACGAATTATGTGTAAACATGACGATGAACTGAGGATGACCAATGCCGATCGATCATATTGGATAGCGGTCAATGTTATATTATTATCGGTCCTATATTTCACGATACTACGTGTCATCGAGCCGATACTTCGGGGTATATAAACGATTGACATTTTAGACATTTAATTGATTCAGTTATCGTTGGTGACAGTGAGAACATCTTTATAAGTTATCAATCTTTTTATTTATTGTGTCTACCTGTAGAGTTGAGCATCAGACGAAGTAGCAAAGATGAACGTAAGTACCTACCTACCTACCTATACTCACCTATATGAGCACTTTTCATTTTTTTTTAAATTTAGAATTGTTCTGGAGCTCTTTATTTATCAATTTGTATAATCTTTGTCCAGGGTATCGCTTTAGCCATCACTTTAACAATCGCTTGTACCGTATCAGTCTCAGCTGATACGAGCTACACGCCTCCTCCAGCCAACGGAGGCCCATACCCAACAGCCAAGACGACAACCACGACCCCATCTTCTGCACCTTACCCTCCCAGCGGCTGGAAACCAACCGGAAGGAAATTCGAACTACCAGCCCGTCCAAGAGCTACCTATTTACCACCAACGACCACCATTGCCGATACCGAAAGTGCAACCACAGCCGAAGGAGCTACAGCTAAACCAGAGGTAAGAGACTCCGACTAGCGGTATTTGCTAACTCAAGGTCGCCATTGCACTAGTCTAGTCTAGTCTAGTCGCGCTACTTAAAAGGCTCATAGTCCATTTAATTGCTAATGAAGTCGATGGCAGACGCGGCGGCGGGCCAGCGGTGTTGGTAAAGATGTTAGTACAATTTCGTCGTTTATGTATACAATTTTCAAGTTGAAATGAAAATATGAAAAAAAAAATTACATAAGCGCCCGTGTTGCTAACAGAACTTATGTATATATCTACATATCATATTGTTCGATGCGATTCGCCTCTCCTGTGATGTTACGCAATGAGGTTTTTTTTTATCACTTTTTTTGTACGTGCCATGGAGAAGTGTTGCAGATATCGTGACTAAGCTACCTATTATATTTATTCGTGCAGTTATCTCCGTGTCATAATCTTCTCGCGGCGTAGACTATAGAGTGCATTTCCAAAACGCCGAGCGAGCGCAGCTTTGCGTATAGATGAGACTGTGGAGTGTGGAGTCTGTGAGACTCGTATTAAGTCATTTAATTTCGTCATTTTTTTAAAAAGAATAACTGCTCTAGATTGCTTAAGAGGTTTTTTCCTTGTTTTGTTTTTGGTTGAGTTGAATTTCGAGTCTCGAGTAGTCAGATACTTATTGGTTTGGTGTACAGGGTGTCCTGGGAGAGTGAGTTTCGAGATTTGGATGTGACTGGGGATATCGACAATCGATTGATGGGCAGTTGGTTGTGGTGATTTAGGACCAAAATTAGTGATTTTTTTTGGTTTTTGATTAGATGCTGAAATGTTGGTGGTTATTTCTCAAGGGAATGGGGACTGGGGAGATTTTTTGTATCAATTTTGATTCAAAATATCGAATTTTTTCCTTTTTTAGGAACCAATTTCGAGTCAGCAAAAAATCTATGTATTTTTTTATTCTGTTAGATCAATTTTTTGGGCCTTTTTTTAACCTGAAAATTCATTAATTTTGGTTATCTGGAAATTTATCATAATTTTGTCAGATGATTATGATTCTAAAAAATATTTTTGTTGTTTTTTTTTGGTTTTGAAATTTTGTATCGTTTTTGAACAGATTTTAATTTTTTTTCTGTGTTGAAAAAGTACTTTGATTTTTAAAACACTTGAACAAAACATCAAAGGATTATTTTGATTTTGAGTTTTTTTTTTTTGCAAATAAGTATTTCAAAAATAGAGCCTTCTAGAAGAAAAATTGATGGAATGAAAACAATTGGAAATTCGATCCTCTGAAACTCTAATTCTCATATTTTTGTCCTTAAAGTCTTTTTTCAGCTTCCAAACTACTTCAAAGTTTTGATTAGGTATATACTTATTGATAGTATTTTGAGAATAGAACCTCTTGAAGGAAAAGTTGGTGAAATATTAAAAGATTGGAAATTTATTCATCTGCAACGTTGGTTCTGATCATTGTTTTTCTTCAGAACGTTTCGTTAAGCCTTCAGATCGTTTTAAAATTTCGAGATTCCCAATTCTGAATTTCAAAAATTGTAAATATTTGTATTTTGAAAATGAAGCATCTTGAAAAAAAAATATTGATAATTATGTAAATTTTCTGCAACTTTTACCCTACCTGATCATTTTGGTGGTAATACATATGTCTTTGTTGAGCTTCCACAGCTTTTCTAAAAGTTTTGAGAGTCTGTTTTCAAATTTCAAAAATTGTAAATTTACGTCCCTACTAATTATTTTGAAAATGGAGACTATACCTAGAGAAAAAATTGATGAAAGTAAATGATTGGAAATTTCATTTTTTGCAACTTTGGTTCTTAATATTTTTTCCTTAAAACTTCTCGTTCTGCCTCCAAAACATTTCAAAGCTTGGAGTATCTCATTTTCCAATTTCAAAAATGAAGCCTCCTTGAGAAAAATTTATTGAAATTAAGATGATTGAAAATTTAATTCTCTACAACTTTGGTCATCATCATTCTGGTTGTAAATACCTTGCTTGAACTTCCAAGATGCTTCAAAGTTTTGAGCATGTTTATTTTCAAATTTCAAAAAATTGCAATTTTTGATGATACTTATTTCCAAAATTGAGCTTCCTGGAGACAAAATTTACAGTACTATAATTTTTTGTTTTTAAAAATATTTTCACGTTTTTGAAAATGAAAGTCTTTTTTTTTATTTTGGAAAAATATTTTAATTTTTAAACATTTAAAAAAAACATTCAATTATTTTCCATTCTCATCTTTTAAATCGTTTTTCACGAGTACATATTTATTTTAGTTTTTGGAACATTTTCTTCTTTTTTTTTGTTTTTTTTTTTATTGAATAAAACTTCAATTTTTGCAAAAAATTACCTAATGATGATGTTTTTTTTTATTTTTTTGTTTTTAATTTCATTTTATTTTTGTTTTTTCGGTTTTTTTTTCGTTTTTTGACATATTTTTTATCGTTTTTCTTCACTTTGGAAAAATATTACCAAATTTAAGCCTAAACATTTGAAAAAAATAATTTTGTAAATATTTTTTTTGTAGTTTTTTTTTCATTTTTTATTGTAATTTTTTCAAAAAACGTATATTTTTCACATTTCTGGAAAAAAATCACCAGATGGCGTTTTTTGTTTTTACTTTTGTTTTATTTTTACCTTTTTAAGACGTATTTTCTTTTTAAAAATTATTTCAAATGTTTTTCTTAATTTTGGAAAAAAGTTTCCAAACTTTTAAACATTTTGATGAAACATAATTATAAATTGCCTTTCGTGATTATTTATTCGAGTTTTTGAGATTTCCTTCTTCTTTTTTGTAGTTTTTTTTATTTTTTATTGTCAAAAAAACTTCATTTTTCCACAATTTTGAAAAAATTACCTAATAATGTTGTTTTGTAGTTTTCTATTTTTACTTTTTTTTTCAAATTTTTTGACGTATTTTTTGTTTTTTAAAGTAATTTTTTTCGTTTTTTTTTTAATGTAAGGAAAATATTTCCAAATTTTAGCTAAATGAATCAAAATGTTTTTCATTTTAGTTCCGAAAAAATAGTTCCAATTTTAAATTCTTCGACATCAAAAATTTTTCGAAAAGGAGGAGTCCCGTAAGGCCAATTTTTGACCCCACGTAATTTTCCACTCAATCACTCTAAAAATATTGTAATAAATGCCCGAAATACGAATCGGTGGTTGGTTAACCCAAAATGACCATTTTTTACGCTCCAGGGGTTCCCAAAGTTGTGATTACAAAAAGAATTTTAGGAACCACTGAGTATTATTTTCAAAAACTTTTTTAGGGTAAAATATCTGTTTGAACTCGATACACGTTATGCGAGGTGATTTTCCTATTTTCGATCCTCGGGGTCAGAAATCGGGGGGTTTTGATTTTTGGAGAATTTTGGAACCACCATTTTGAACTTACCCCTTTGAGCCCCCCTAAAACGCTTTCTACAGTTTATTAGTATCTGAAAGACCTTCATCCTACCAAATTTTGAGCTCAATACAATTTTCCGCTGGTACTCAAAAATCCAGTTTTCCATTTTTTTCGCAATTTCAAAATTTTGAGAACCCCTGGAAAACTAGAAATCTACGATTTACGCCAAACGTAACGTTTTGAGGTATGTATTCAATTATCTCGATGAAAAAGTTTAATTAAGCTCCCTGTATATTCGTAATTTTGAACCCTTTTTTCAGAGCCCCCCACTTTGGGCACCCCTAAAAAAGGTGTTTATGCACATTATTTCAAATAAATTGAAGAATTTACATTTGAACCACACTGGCAAGTGCTCGATGATTTTTCATTTGATTTTTCCTGTAACTTTCAAAATTAAGCTTTTTTGGGCCAAATTCTGAAATCAAATTAGGTGGGGCCAAAAATTGGCCTTATCGGGACTCCTCCTTTTTGTAATTTTTTTTGTCTTTTGCTTTTTGGCAACAGTTGATTTTTAATGCTGATAATTATCTGGAACTGCTGAACTTGGAAAAAATGTGTTCAAAACCTTAAAATGACCTTCAACTTGTGATTTAAATTCGAAAAATTGAAAATGTAAAACGTTGTTTGTTGGACTACTCATTCAGTGTGCTGAGATTGAATTATCCGTTCATTTTTTGGCGTCAAACAAACCATCAATATCCCTCCAGCCAACCGCCCCCCCTCCCCACAAAAGTTGAAAAGTTGAAAAAATTATGAAAATTTGGTTTTACTTACTGGTGAAAATTTATTCAAAATAAGGTCGCTGAGATCGACTTAGTATCATCAGTTCATTAGTGTGCGTAGCACACTATTGGTTTCGCTTTGAGAAATGAAATTTTATTGGAACTGAATGTTCTCTTAAGCTATCCAACCGTTTTTTGTACCTATTGGACACCATTTGAGAATCATTAAGACGGAGGGAATAGATTAATTTTCATTCAATTCGGATGGGTAGTTGCTGAGTAATTGCAATTTTAGTTCATTATTTTAATGCATTAAATCCTAAAAAAGGGAAAAGGGGACTTGTAAAACACCTGCCGCTCATTGTACCCTGCTATACCCCCAGTCTATTCCATCACCAGCTGTGTTTCATTGTACCCTGTTACACCCCCAGTCTGTTAGCTGTAAATTCCAAGTGGGAGTGGTTTGGTGGGGCGTTTACCAAACAAATATATTATTTTAATACCGTAACCCTCGTAGCGAAGTGGTGGCTGAGTGGTTAGGGCATGTAGGTAGGAATAGGAAATTTAGGGACCCAGGTTCGAATCCCCGTGAGGTAAGTAGGTAGGTGACAGATTTTTCGTAGGAAAATTGGATAGGTAAATGCTTCGGAGTTACCTATGTAGTAGGTACATGATAATGGGGTAAAAATAATGCTGAAATTGAGTTATGAATTATGATATATTTGCTAACTAAAAATTCATTTCATTAATTTTTTGTCTACCTATAGCCATAAGTATAGTAAGAATTACCTTGACATGAATAATTTTCAACTTTTTACTTATAATTTAAAAATTACTTCAAAATGAGTAATTAAACTAATTTTTGTACAATTGAAACATGTAATTTTTATTATCATGATTTAGTAAAAATTATTAAAACAAAACGATTTTTACTATTGGTACCTATAGCAAAATTTATTAAAATGATAAGTTTTACTATACGATTACAGTAAAAATTATTGAATGGGATCTGGTACTTAATTATGAGTATTTAGTTAAATTTTTTTGTAAAAATTACCCATATTTTTTTCGTGTAATAGGCAATGCAAATTCTTAACATAGGTATTTTATAAGATTTAATTCTTAATTTAGAATGAAAAGCAAGTTCTGAAAATGTGAAAATTGGTTTGAAAATTTATAAATTTGAAGACAATGGAAATTCTAAAAAAAATAATATGAAAATTTGTATTTAGAGACGCTAAGAATTCCAAAAATTGATTAAAAGTTCTGTAAGTTGCAGATAATGTGAACTTGAAAATTATATGAAATAAGTATTGTAATATTTATGAAGAAGATGAGAATTCTGAAAAATTGGAGGCAATGTGAATTCCAAAAATTGAGTAAACGTTTTACAATTTGTGGAAAATATGAACTTGAAAATTGAATTTGAAATTTTTTAATTTAAAGACAATAACAATTCTGAAAAATTATTCAAAATTTGACTATTTAGAGGCAATGTGAATTCTAAAAATTGATTGCAAATTTCATAACTCAGCAGCAATGCAAAATTCTGAAAATTTATTGAAAACTTTATGAAATTGTAGCGATGGGGAATTCGGGAAATCGATTTGAAATTTTGTAAATTTTAAAACAATGCAAACTATGAAAAACAACTAGAAATTTCTTAATTTAGAAGCAATACAAGCTTATAAATTATTCTGAAATACCTATTGTAATTTGGAAAATATGAAAACACTGAAAAACAATTATTATTTTGAAGCAGTGAGAGTTTCAAAAATTCTCATCACTGTGACATGGTTGATTCACTTATGCACTACCTAGATGCAATAACGGTTATAGCTGTAGAAAAGGCAGCTAGCTACGCACACTTTGCAGCTAAGCTTTGCTTAGCTGTCTAGTTTTTTTTTTAGATTTTGTGAAGTGAGTGAAAAGACATGAATCTCTCATTTTTATCAAAATTCAACCAATAAATTATGAATGTGAAATCACATGTTCATCGAATTCGAGAATAATGGCTTACATTTTTTAATCCAACACCTCTGACGACTCGTTCTTCTCCTAAAAAGTATCCTTAAACATGACCCAAAACTCAAAAAATTGAAAATTTGTGTGGTGTACTTATTGATTTCGGAATTTTTGGGAACACTGACATGAGTTCCATTATTCATTCATCTTTTTTTTTGGCTGCGATCCCTCAGATTCATTTCAGCCCCCCCCCGCCCCCCAAAAAAAGTTATTAAAATATGGTGCGACATGTTGATTCTCCCAAGTTTTTGGATTCAACTCTTCGGTGTCTCTCCAGCCCCCACCCCCAATTTTTCAAAATTTGGGGCCTGTGAGTGGATTTCAGTAATTTTTTAAACTAGGTAAATTCTTTCAAAAAATAAATTTGATAGAATTTTCGGTACTTAAGGAGATCTATAGGTATACTATAGCAACACTGATGCAGAAAAAATGTCTAATTCTCGAGTCTCGAGTTTGATGGCTCACTCCTGCCAGGGACACCCTGTAGGTATACTCGTTGATGACTTCCAAGGGTTATTTCAAGTAAAAAATGTCCTCATATTTGTACTCACGAGATATTTATATTTTTACAGGCATTGGAGGCAGAAACCCTAAACGGTTTCGGATCCGAACAACAGCCAATTCCAGACAACGGCCTCTACTACGTCTTACTTCCGGATGGCAGATTACAAAAAGTTAGCTACACCACGATGCCCATAACCGAAACAGTCGAGAAGCTCAGACAAGTTGGAAATATCGCTGTATCCGAAGTTGAAAAGAAATCCAATGGTTATGTGGCCAATGTTAAGTACCAAGACGTTGAACCAATCAACGGACCTATTTACGCTTACCAAAACGCTCCGCTGGTTAGAATTTACAAATAACAAACAACTCTCGGGTCTCATTCTCAATTACCTGTCTGGTAGATGTACCTCTACCTATATATTTGTATAAGTACGAGTATAAGCTGGCTGTACATATATAGTCTTTCTCTTTCTTCTAATTTCTTAAGTATTTATTAAACGAACGTTTTGCAATTTTATCGTGTACCTTTTTCTTTTTCTTTATTTTTCGATAGTACATATTACTAAAGTAAGTGAGTAAGTATACGGTTGTAGTGTAATTTCAAGTGCCCACGAGTGGTGCTATAATGGATGGTATATGAAAGGCTTCTGAGCCTTGTGTGTTGTGTACTTTGACTCGTAGGTCGATTAAGTATCTTTCTGTACGTCTATATTACTCGTATATTGGTCAATAGTCCGATGCATTGTTCTGGTGGTATATGATGCAGTTTTTTTTTTTCATGTACTTAGATACGTTTAATTTGCCTATTGCAATATACAGTCGAATGTTGGGTTTGGGGTCGAAGTGAAGGCAGCTGAGTAGGTTTTAGTGATCGATGTAGCTAGCTACCTACCTAAACTAGAAAGAGGTAATGTTTTTTTTTCATTTTATTGCAAAATATTGAAAAATATGGGTGGAAAATTTTAGGTGGTATTTGGAGCCAAAAATCAAGGACGCTCGAGGAAGCTGAAGAGCTCAAAAAATTCTGCATTTTTGGAAAAAATGATCACAGAAATTTTTTTGAAATGAAAATCTGTGAGTGAAAAAAATTTCCTGCATCATTCTAAATTTTGATTAAAATTTTTGAAAAATAACAATTTCTTGGGTCTCATCGATGAAGCTGAGTAAGGAGATAAGAAATTGAAATACTCATTGAATGATCGACGCGTTTCCTGATGAGTATTTCAAGATACCTATCGTAAAAGTTGTTGCCTATCTCTTGTAATAAAGGTAGAACAACGTATATTACACAATGTTTCAAGCACCTACCGGTACCTGCAGTGTCGATGTCGTTTGTGTCTTTTCACTTTTAGTGTCAAACAAATAGGTATAAGTAGTAAGTACTATGTACAGTACAAGCTATATATTCATGCACCTGAAAGGTTATCGTTCATCTTTACTTTATCAAATGCCACAAATCACGAATCTACCGTATTTTAATTAAGAACGATTAGGTACTTGTACGCAGATGCCGGAAACTGATTCTACGTAAGATAGATGCCAATTTAAATACGCTATCGTTTATTTTTCTGAATCATCGACGACGACATCAATTAAAATTTACCTACTTTTCATAGGTAAGTATAGGAAGTTTGTGAAGTGATATAATTTTTATCAATGTGAGGGAGGAAGGGAGTGTAAGTAGGTATTTGAAATAGTTAGTGGATAAAATTCAAAGTTGCTCTTGCTCTCGTGCCCTATTTTTTTCAGAAATTAAGAACCATGTTAGCAAAATATGAGAATAGTTGAAGGGGCCAGGATATTTCTGGGGGGGGGGTGGTGTAATGAATTTTCACATATAGGTACCTACTTGAAAACTTCAACAACTCATTGCTCCAGCTTCTTCAATTTAAAGGTTAAAAAATTTCACGAAGTAAGATTTTTTACCTGCTTCGAAAGTTGCATCAGAACTCACCTTCAAACGTCGACAAAATTTCAACTCTCAGTAATGCTGAGATCAGAGATGGGTAGTTAAACTTGAATCAGGGGGTTTGTCACTGGTTTCAAACATTTTGGGTGACTTGACTGTCCCTTTAACCTTTCAAATGCGCTCTTAAGAGATCAAAATCATTATCTAGCAATGCTTTTCATGTATATCATCTGGTATTGGGGTTTAAAAAAAGATAATTCGGTGGCCAAATGTTCATAAAAACGACTGAAATATCGACTTTCAACATTTTTTATACATATCTTTCTCCTCTTAGTCATATGTCTTGATGTGAGAACCGCTAGACTGGTTTCAAGTATAAGTAAATAATTCGATAAAAACGAATGATTTTCTAGTGTTTTTTCATCTAGTCATCATTTTTAGTGAAAAGATCTGGTCGCAATTTGAGAACCTCTGAACTGATTTCAAAAAAATCATTATTTTTCGCAATTTGAGAACCACTGAACCAAAATCAATAAAAACCTGCCAAATTTTTAACGCTCTATGGATTTTTTGTGAGCATTTTTTCGAATTTTCAAATCTATTAGGAATTGTTTGTCTTTATCGCAATTTGAGAACCACTGAACCGGTTTCAAAAAATAAGTCTATTGAAACACGGATGTATTGATAACCACAGAACCGGCTTTAGAAATAGATCAATAAAAAACAGCAAAATTTTTAATATTGGATGAATTTTTGAGGCAATTTTTCCAAGTTTTAGAACAGGAAATTATTTGTAGAAATTTTGAGTACTGAATCAAAGGGAATAAAAAAACTGTCAAATTTTTATCACTCTATGAATTTTTTGTGAAATTTTTTTCGAGTTTTCAAATCTATAGGAATTGTTTGTTACAATTTGGGAACCACTAAACCGGTTTCAGAAAAAAGGTGTATAGAAAAACGGATTTATTGATAACCACAGAACCGGTTTCAGAAATGGATCAATAAAAAACACTAAAATTTTTAATGTTTGATAAATTTTTTGTGGAAATTTTTCCGAATTTAGAAACCAGAATTATTTGTTGCAATTTGAGAACCATTGAACCAAAATCAATAAAAAACCTGCCAAATTTTCAACACTATTAATTTTTTGAGAAATTTTTTTCTAGTCTTCACATCTATAGGAATTGTTTGTCGCAATTTGGGAACCACTGAACCGGTTTTTGAAAACCGGATGTATACTGATAACCACAGAACCGGTTTCAGAAATAGATCAATGAAAAAACAGCAACATTTCTAATGCTTATTAAATTTTTTGTGGCATTTTTTCCTAGTTTTAAAACAAGAATTATAGTTATTTGTCGCAACTTGAGAACCACTGAACCGGTTTTCAAAAATAAGTCAATTGAAAAAACAGATTGACGTTTATAGTGTCCCATAATGAGAGCAAGGTCAACTTTTACCTTGCTTTTGTTCATTGACAAAAATTTTTTATCACAATTTGAGAACCACTGAACCGGTTTTCAAAAACTAGTCAATAAAAAACAGACAAACTTTTAGAGTTCTGCGAATTTTTGTAAGTATTTTCCAAGTTAAAAATTTAGTGAACTATTTGTAGCATTTGAGAACCCCTGAGCCAATTTCTGAAACGAATCTATAAAAGTGATCAATTTTGCCTAACAAATTTTTGATGAACATTTCCCCAAGTTTTCATTTGTAACTAATTATTTATTTGTTGAAATTCAGAATTAGGTACTGAACCGGTTTTGAAAAAAAGACAGTAAAAAATGGGGATGAATTTTTGGTGTCTTGCGATTTTGTTATGAACATTTTCTCGTCAAGTTTTCATTTTTAGAAGAATTATTCGTCTCAATTTCTATTTTAAGTACGAATTTTTTGTAAACACTTTTCCACGTTTTCATTTTTGGAGGAATCTCTTGTAAAAATTTCAGAACCATTGAATTCATTTCAAAAAAAAGAATCAAAGAAAGAATTTCAGTTTAGGAACCCTGAACCAGTTTCAAAAAAACAAGTCAATGAAAGCTGTACGATTTTTTTTTAGTGTTCCACGAATTTTTTTCTGAGTCACGATGTACGTCTGTCTGCGTCGTCTGCTTTTCTACTCGTAAGTTCTCATTTTCGAATTTTGAGGATTTTTTTCACAATTTGTGAACCATAAAACCGTTTTTTTTGTGCTTGGTGAATTTTTTATGTACAATTTTTCAAGTTTTCCATTTTTAGAGTTAAATTATTTGTCTCAAGTTGAAAATCACTGAACCAGCATAAAAAAATTAATCCAATTGATAAATGCAGTTTATGAACCCTGAATCACTTTCAAGAAAATAAGAAAAAAAATAAGATGATTTTTTAGTGTTTTGAAATTTTTTTTGTTGCATTTTTCGAAGTTTTCATTTGGGAACCATTGAACTAGTTTCAAAAATATGCCAATAAACGCACAAATTTTTATTTTTCTGCGAATCTTTTGTAAAAATTTTTTTCAAGTTTTCTTCTTCTGTGAAATTATTTGTCACAATTTTAGTACTGCTGAGCGAGTTTCTGGAAACGAATCAATTATTGAATGAATACAGTTTGAGAACCTTGAATCAGTTTCAAAAAATATGAATAAAAATCGGATTATTTTTTGAAGTGTGTTGCGAATTTTTTGTGAGTACCCTCAATTTTTGAGGAATTATTAGTACATATATAATATACCTGATCCTGGCCCAGATTTTTTTCAACGGTTCTCCAACCGAATTTATCTTGTATTTATCTATTAAATAACCAATAAAAAACAATTTTAGTTTCTCAACCGTATTTATTTTAATTTTCTCCCTTCAACAACCGATTAAATGTTTTATCTGTTCATTACCCAGAAAAAACCAAGAAGCAATTTCAAATGGCTGTAGTCTGACTAATCTATACAATTTCAACATCTGTTTAAAGCTTCAAAAATGTTAAAAATTTTTAAAAAATTTGTTATATATCTCTTATTTTTGCCACACACTTTTCCACAACCAATTGGCACAAATGACAGTAATGATGTTGAACAACTGGTGCAAGAAGTAAGTTATGCTTATTAACCTTGATTATGAATTGATTACAATGTATCTGATTACAAACACTCTTATATTTTTTAGGAAATCGCTCCAGTGTTGAAAATATTTGAAAATTTTGTAAATACTGAAGATAAAGATACAAAAACAAAACTATTGCAGAAAGGAGAATTTTTGGGTGAACTAATGTCACTAGGGAGAAAAGCCATTAAGGCTGACATGCTTTTGGAAAATCTGGGAGCTTTGAAAACGGAGAAGGTATTTTTTCGAATTTGGTATATGCAAAAGTAGAAACTAAATACATATACTTTTAAATACTTTTGTATTCGTTTTATTTTTAGGAACGGAGTGATTTATATCGTGTGCCGCTTGGTATTGGACATCGTGTTGATCAATTAGAAGAACTACTTTCTGCGGGATCCGATATTGTATTAGGAGGTGAACGAGACAAAAGGTGGATAAAAATTTTAGAACTGGACACGCCAATTGTCAAAGAATTTCGTGACAGAATTGTCAAAGGAGGATTGGATGTAAATTCATTTGCTAAGAGTGTTCAACAGATATGTCCGGAACGAAATGATAGAGCAGGATATGGTGATGTCTCATTACCAGAAGTACTTCAAGAAAACAGTGTTATAGAAATTTTGAAAATGATGAAAATTCCTAAAGATCAAAATAATGTAATTACACTTCAGTTATTAATATCTCCTTTAACATTACCCACCCCCAACCATCAAAAACAAAATAATAATTTGTGATTTAATGTAAGTGATTTAAGATATTTAGTTCTTTTAAGATTTGATTTTTTTGAATTGTAAATAATTAGTTATGTTAACATTATTAAGTTTTCTAAAAATGTTATTTTTGTTACAACTTTTGATTGAGCTTTTCTTGAGTTTTCGAATCATTCAAAGTTTTCAGAATGATCTCGAATTCTCTACCAACTTTCAATTTTCTTCAAAATATCGCTCACGTAATTTACTCCTGATCTCTTAATGATAACTCTTCTTCCTCTCTCATTCTCGGTTCATAGGAGAAGCAAAATTGGCCGAAAAAATTTTAAACTAAATGACTCGTCAAAACATTTTGAATCAAATTGGCCGACTTTCAATTCAAGTGTACGTTCAAGTCCAAATACTTATCTTTTTGGTTGAATAATAACGAAAATAGGGTTATCGTTTTTCGTCGAAAGCATCCTATATGGATCATTAATAATCCACTTCCGATCTTTTACTTTTTCATAATTTAATAGGTATCAATTAGCGTAGACTCGATATAGACCTAAACGAAGACCGAAATATCCAAATTCAATTAGTTCCTTGTTCGTTGGATCTTTAAATCTATTCTACTCGTACATACGAATCTAAAACTCGTCCATCATTCATTGATATATTAATAGGTAACACAGGTTACATATATAATACAGTATGTTTTGATATGATAAAATAATACACGTAGGTACATAAATAAATAATAAATACAATAAAAAGCTAAATTAATTCAGGAACAATCCTTCTAAATATTCGTTCAAAATGTACGCTTAAAAATCACAGAATAAAAATAACAAAAAGGAAAAAATCAAAATTGGAAACACAAAATATAAAACAAAAAAAAAAATTAAATAATCTTATAGGATGCGATGAAATTAACAGGTAGGTATTTTAATATTAAATACAGTATTCGAATACACAATTCAACTTATCACGTCGAAGCAAGCTGAGATCTAAACAAGTGCGAACGCAACCAAAACATATACATAAAAAAAAAAAAAAAAAAAAATCGTAAGTAATATAAAAACGAAAGCAAAATGGAAGTTAATGTTTAATTTTTCACGTCAGTAGTAGTAGTAATCGATTCGGAAGCTGTGGATGAGTCTTTGATTAAATGCGTTTGTTCGTCTTCGGAAACCGAACCGTAGTCTGAGTCGAGAAGTTTCTCTTTCTCGTGAGATTTAGGTACGCTGCAATGAATCGATATAGGCAATTAACGACAAAAGAATTAATAAACACAGGGCACATGGTCGGTGTGATGGAAATCGATTTTATTAATGAGCATTTAGTGGTATGTATCGTTTACAAAAGGGAAATTGAAAGTTAATATAAATTGTCTCTAATGTGTTAGTTTGATCGATGATGGTGCATGCGTGGTAGGAGGACGGGGCCGGGGTCGTGAGGGTCGTTGGGGTCGTGGCTTTTACACCTACAGTACCGAATACTCACCAAGTGTTCTTTTCGTAGATGACTCTTTCTTTGGTGCTCATATTCAAATACCCGCTATGCGTGAGATCATATACCCAAATTATAATAATAAATATTAAAGCCACTGCAACAGAAAGGTAAAAATTGATAAATTAATCTAGTCTTTTTTTTTTTTGGATGATGATTTAACAATGGTAATGTAACGATTACAATACTTACAGCACAGACAGCCTATAAAATAGGCTTCTAATATAAAGTATCCGTAATTATCCGCTATGACTCCGGCCATCACGGTAATTACACCCAATCCTAGATTTTCGAACGATTGTGCTCTGTAAATTTGAAAATTGAGTCAGTATTTGAGTAGATTAAAGGGGAAGGGTCAAGTTCAAAATTGAGAAATTGAAACAAATGAATGTAAAAGAAGCTTCATTGATTTTTTTGGTGGGTGGGGGGGAGAGGGGAAGATACTTACATTCCATATGCGGTACCCAGTAAATGTTCAGGAGTGACTAAAGCTATCAAGGGCCATAATGCACTCGCCACCATCGAATATGACACTCCCATGATGCACTGAAACATTAAAAAAAATAGATAATAATTTAAAATGAAATTATTTTTCGAAACCTAAACAATTAAATTTTCCCACAAGCAAAAACGTTCGTTTTAATAACTTTATTCTGAATAATATATTAACTTGAATCAAAAATGAAGTCGGATCCGCCCTCCGATTTAACTCATTTTTTTATAGGTTCCCTGAAAATGGTCTCGTAAGTTTTCGTCCTTACAATTTGGGGGGAGGAGGAGAGGGGAGGGGGTAGACCTTATTTCGACATCGATTAGTTAGTGCTTACGAGATTTCAAAGAAAATGGATTAAAAATTCATCACCAATAAATCGAAATCAGAAAAGCTCAGACTTGAACAATCAATATCAAATTTCAACCCTCTACCCTCCCCTTTGCTGTAGGTAAGTCTCACGTGGCCTTCAACAGTAATTAGGTGAATTTTTCAATATATTAAAATGAAGGAAACAGCAATTTTTAAAGTTTTGGGGGCATTTAACCCACCGCTTTCGAGCTTTTTGAGAATACTTTTCCAGTTTCCATTTCTAAAAACATATATTTGTCACAATTTGAGAACCATTGGACCAGTTTCAAAAATGAGTCAGTAAAAACAAGGTAAAATTTTAGTGGTCTGAGAACTTTTTGAGTATATTTTTATTATTTTCACAAGGTTTCATTTTTAGAAGATTCATTTGTAATAATTTGAGGACCACTGAATCGGTTTCAAAAATAAATAAAGTTAGAAATTGATGGATTTTTAGAGTCTTTACAATTTTGTTGTTGTTTTTTTACCTTGTTTCATTATCTAGGTGAATTTAGTATTTGCCACAATTTGAGAACCCCTGAATCAGTTTCAAAAATGAGCCAATTAAAAAATATGGGTTTTTGAAGTTTTACAATTTTTTTTTTAAATTTTGCTCAATTTGATTTACAGACGTGAGACGTGTCAAGTATTTTTCACAATTTGAGAACCACCGAACTGGTTCTAAAAACCTAATCAAATTCAAAGAATTCAATTTAAAAAATCTGAACCGGTTTCGAAGATTAAAGAAAAACAAATTTTCAATACTCAGCGAATTTAGTGTAAATATTTTTTGAAGTTTTCATTTTTGAAAATTAATTCATGACAATTTGAGAACCACTGAACCGGTTTCAATCACGAGTCAATAAAAAAATAAACATAAATTCTCAGTACCTAAACCTACCCTACAAATTTTTTTTAATATTATATATCTTTCTGAATTTTAAATTCAATGAAATTATTTGCTGCAATTTGAGAACCACTGAACTAGTTTGAGAAAATGAATCCATTTGAAATGATGCAGTTTACGAACCTTGAATTAATTTTCAAAATAAATTGAAATTGAAAGCAGGTGGATTTTTAAAAAAATATTCTTGTTAAGAGACGAATCAAGTAGGTATTTGTCACATTTTGAAAACCACTGAACTGATTCCAAAAGGATTTCTGAACCGGTTTCAAAAATTTAAAAAAACAAATTTTCAACATTCTGCATGTTTTTCGAAAACATTTTCAAGTTTTTAAGTTTTTACGTTTAAACTTTGAAATAATTATTTGCCAGAATTTGAGAACCACTGAACCAATTTCAAAATAAATCTATTAAAAAAACACGTGAATTTTTTGCATTCTGTAATTTTTTTTTTCATCATGTTTTCATTTACAGAGGAATTGTTGTCATAATAATTTAAGAACCACTGAGCTAGTTTCAAAAAGCAAATTGAATTGAAAGAGCACATTTTAAGAGCATGAAACCGGTTTCAAAAAACTGAAAAAATACACATTTTTAGTGTACAATGAATTTTTGTGTTAATTCAGGGAGCTTTTTTTAAAATTTCGATGTTAATTTTGATCCGCCATACCCCCTTGTAAGTGTTGTCATCTCAGTTTGAAAATTAGTTCGTTGAAATGAGGACAATAAAGAGCATTTTTCTATGCTATATAATTGTTTCAAATTTCCAAGTAGAATCCTTCAACTGTTGTGGTCATACAACTTTTTTTTCCAAGAACCCTCCACTTCATCTCTCCCTCCCTTCGATTTAAGCCAGCGAAGTCGAGCAATTTAGCAAAATGTCGCCAATGCGTGAAAATTGCCAGTCTCTTCCCCCCTCCCCCCCCCCCACCCCTCTATAATAGCCGGTGCTGAAATTATTATGTTTATTGTACTGGACTATAGACATACTGGATCATCAATAGGAATTTGAAGGGGGAAAAAAAAGTCTAAAATCAGGGGAACCAACCTGTTTTTTTTTTTGTTCAAATGTGAGTGAAAAAGCCTGATGAATTTTCTAGGAAATATAACCTGAATATTTTATGGGTTTTAATATTTCAATTCGTGCTTTTCCCACAAAATTTTAGTAAGTAAATTCTATTTTTTTTTCAATCAAATTTCACCTAAATGAAGAATTGTTGTTGTCCTTTTACTATTATTCAGTACTCATTTGTTTCTTTCTACTTTTATGGGGATAATCATCTATTTTATCGAATCATTTCTATCAAAATTTCAAATTTGGCAGAATTTTAAAAATATTCATCAATTTTCAAAATGAAATCACGTCAACAATATTAATCTTATACTTAAAAAATATCCCTCAAAAAAAAAAAAATACTGACGTAAAAAACATACTCAAACCAGTTTTACGCTATTAAAATGAACAATGGAGAACATATTTTTTATCGAACCTCATTAATTCATTTCACTCATTTCTGATTAAACAATAACCTTGATTTTTTTTTATCGTCTCAGAATTTAATAATTTCGATTAGGTTTTTTTTTTTTTTTTTGAAATACGTTTTCTAATCTCGAAAAATGTTCAAGCATAGACTGAAAAAAATTAAGAACTCGATACTAACCATGCTAATGTAAGGATTAATGAAGGTGAATCCGAGCATCATATGACTAGCAATTGTGATCAGCAACGATACGAAGACGAAAGACACATTTTTACCAAATTTATCAACGATTAGTCCCAAAAATGGGGACAAAACGGAAGATACGAAGAATAATATGCTATTAACGAAGTTAGCCTGATCAGCCGGTAGATCGTATTTTCTTTCGAAGAAAACTCTGCGGAAAAAATAACGGATTAATTCAATAGGTACCGTAAAGTTTCGATGAGATGATTTAAATTGGTTTTTGGAATACTTACTTTCCTAAGGCGACGAATGGTAATATGGCACCGTAATAGCAAACGATGGTGAAAGTAGTTAGCCAGTAAGCTAATGGGAAGTTCTTGACGTCTGAAATTTTGGCAAGTTCGTCCGGTTGAGGTTGTTTACGTTTTAGTACACGTTCGGCGTGTTTGTCTTGCCAAGCTAAGAGTAATCCGCTGAGGAATGATCCCAGAGTCGAGATACTCGCTGTAAAAATACATTTTCAGAGTGATTAGGGTGTATTTAAAATTGTAAAATTAAGTAAAAACTACAGATACCTATGAATAAGGCTACTCCTAAACATTGGAAACCGGTGTAATATTTATTGATAAATCTGTACAGGTATTCCATGAGGAAGAAGTTAACCGTCGATCCAGTTCTGGCGAAGCTCAGTTGGAATCCGAACACCATGTTGAGTTCTTTACCTTTGAACCAGACTACTGCGTAGCTATTCTGAGCCACAGCAAGGGATTCACCTCCAGCTCTGTGTGAAACCACAAGGAACGTGAAAATATTTAATTTTAAGAAAGGGGGGAGGCAATTCAAAAAGTAAAAGTAAAATTACCCGAATATGAATCGTCCTAGAATAGCTAACCAAAATCTATTGGTGTAAACTCCAGCAGCGAAAATCAGTTGTCCTATGACTACGAGCAAGGCATAAATGCAGGTTCCTAAACGTATACCGAATACCCTGAAATCAAATCCACGTAATTATTCGCATTGTTACAGATGGAGAAGTGTTTTAGTGAAATTGTAGTTCACCTGTCCATGAGATATCCACCGATGGCACATAAAATCACATTGGGCCAAGCGTACCAAGAATACAGGAGTACGAATTGAGACGTCGTCAGGCTCATATCGGAGACAAAATGATCTTGTAACGCGGCCGGATTATCATAACAAAAGTACGATCCTGTTTTGACAAAATAATAATTAAATTATCGTTTCTTACAGACACAGAAGAGAATTTCGAGACCTCACTCACCAAATCCGAGTAAACACATTAACGTCAAAGCGACCAATTTTTGAACGAGATGATTCGGATGTCGTATGGTAATTTTTTCTTCTTCATTTTGACCAGCGCTTTCTCCAGAATCGTTATTCAATCCGGAAGAAGAAGGTATTTCTTCGTTGGATAGTATTAAATCTGTATCCGCCATTTTTTTCCTAGTGTATGTTCAAGTCGACGATCATATGGATATGGAACCGTGTACGAGATGCGGGTACGCCACCCTTATTCGATCAATTAATCTAAACTGCATGAAAAAAGGAGCAACACCGAAGAACATATTAATTACGGTAATCTCGAAATACTACTGAGAAATATTCTAGTGCTAAATGTATCATACCCTCAGTGATAAAGTACTGAAATCACGTCACAGATGACCGACGTCGATAATCACTAGATTGCAATTTATAACTACCTAGTTATAAATTATAATTTTATCTCGTTCGGTGAGTTCATATTAAGCAGCCAGACAAAGACCAACAGTGCGTTTCTTTGTTGTGTGAGATTTGATCACAATCAATACGGTGACTAAGATTTGATCGTTAAACAATAGCAGAGAATCCGATACGTTGATATTTTACTTCCGTTCGAGTGTCGTAGTCATGCCTGGAGAAATGATGAATCCGAGGAAATAAGTCAAAATATTGAACGTTTGGGTAGAAAAGTAGAAGCGTTTTGATCTATCACACACGAACACTGAATACACAATGATTACTTTATCATCACACGCGTCAAAGTTGTCCACAAATTGTCGAATTATTGGTCTAAATAATATAATTCAACGGAATTATTTTGTCAACGTAATAAATTGTCGCAAAGTATCAAAGTTCAGCGAAAAAATTAGAAAAATAATCGCGAAAATTAAAAGAAAAAAACCATGATAATTGTCTTATTGATAAGGTGTTGTCAAAGAGAAAAGTAAATAACGCAGTGTGACCAGATTCTCGAGCGTTGAAATTTATCTAAAATGTGTTTCATTTTTAAAACTCGTCGAAGCTCGATTTAAATTACGAATTAATTATTTTTTTCAACAGAAGTATTCTAATTACGAATTTTAATAATGAAAATACGCCAAATAATAAGTAATTAGAATAAATTACGTAATTCGAAGGTAATAATTATTCGCTTGCTGGGCTGGTAACACCTGTTAAATTGTTCATTTGTAGTAAAATGGCGATGTGTTGTTCGTGTGTTTTTAGTTGATGTTTAGAAATTCGACTCGAAGCATGTCACTTTACGAAAAATAATTATATATTTATTTACGATCGTTCTTTGTGAGTATCGTAAAGATATTTCGTATATATTAATTATTAAATAAAGCATTAAAAATGCGGCATTTTGGCGTATCAATTTTGATCCGTCGTCAACCTTTCGACGCCACTGGGAACCTAACACAATTGAATATGGCGTTTTGCTGAAAATACTCGAAAAATTGAGATATTTTCTCGTTTACTAACGAAAATACCGGGAAAATATGAAAAATTAATTATTTCCACCCGGTTTTCTGCATAATTCAGCTGGGATTTAATTATTAAATCGTATTAATTCATTATTGATTTTCCATTGTACTCTTGGTACTTATCAGTGTTTCCTGCTTACGGTATTTATTTTTAAAATATTCTTCTAAATTCGTAGCTGTTTCATTATTTCGTTTCGTTAAATGTTTAATTTAGGTTAAAAACTTAGCTCGGAGTTGTATTTGGTTAATCTGACATGTACTCACGATGACCTAATAGTACAACATACGCACAAGTGTTATACAACTGTGTTATTAACTTTGCCGCCATTTTTTCGATATTGTTTTTAGAATGAAAATATGAACGATCTGAAGCCAGAAATGCCGAATACGTCGTCGTGGGAGACGGTTCCGCACGACATCATGGTACCGGTTCCGATAAAAATGCATCCTCCGGTGATAATCGATCATAATATGCCTATACCTCATAACCAGATGCCTATGCCTCAAACACCCCACGTAAGTTGATCAAACACTTCGTATTTTACTCTCAACGAACCGATTACTGATTCTATATCGTACAGAATGTTCCAATGGGTGGCTTCATCGAACCCGAGCTGTCTCCAGAGTTGATACAACAAGGCTGGCGTAAATTTTGGAGTAAACGCGAGAACAGGCCTTATTTTTGGAACAAATTGACCGGAGAATCGTTATGGGAGATGCCATCGTTGAAACAACAAGTAATTATTTCGATTTTAAAGATTGTATCGATGCTTCGGTGGACTGAACCGTAGATATGTTGTAGTTTGATCCGATAACTGATCCGTTGGGCATTTGTGCGCCGGGAGCTCCTTTGAATGGATCGATGCCCGGGGGTGCTGAATCATTATCGTTGAAAAGAAGGGCCTCTGAAGATGCCATGGAGAGCCCTTTAGCCAAAAGATTCATATTATCGTTAGTATTAGAGATTCGTTTCGTCTCGAATGTTTGAAATATTACCGAACTAATGGTTATTCTATGAATTTCAGTGGTCCTTGGGACTTGGAAGTACCCACGAATGTAATCATATTCGAAAGATCGCCTACCATCTTAGCTCATCCTCATCCGGATGTGGAATCATTACGCTGTACACTGACAGCCAAATTAAGACAATGTTACCAAGAATTATGCCATTCCAGAGAAAGTAAGATGTCTCTGTGGTATAATTCGTTAGCCTAAACGAGACGCCTAGTGAACTAAATCGAGCTATTTTGTTTGCAGATATTGACGCTCCTGAAGATTCATTCGATAGATGGTTAATGGAAAGAAAAACCATCGATACGGGTTACGATCCACTTCTTCCAAGCCAATGTTACCCCGAAATTTCGCATAGCATGTATAAAGAGATAATGAACGATATTCCGATGAAATTGGAGAAACCAAAGTTCACCGGAGACGCTCGAAAGCAACTCTCTAAATACGCAGAAGCTGCGAAAAAAGTGATAGATTCGAGGTAACGTGCTTAGGCCTGAGGTAAAAATTATTTTTCGAGATGACTTAGGCCTAGAATTGGATTTTTACAGAAACGTGTCATCGGAAAGTCGTAAAGTTGTCAAGTGGAACTGCGAAGATACGTTTCAATGGTTACGTAAAACGATCGGTGCCACTTACGATGACTTTCAAGAACGTTTAGCTCATCTTAAGGTATTCGTAGATTATTTGCAAACGAATCGATGGGAAAAAAATGAATCGACTCAGCTCGTATTTTATTCTTTTCAGACGCAATGTCAGCCTCACTTAACTGAAACAGTCAAAGAATCAGTGGAAGGGATTTGTTTAAAGATTTACCACCTTTCCGGCGAGTATGCGAAAAAAGTACGAGATAAACAGAGCGAAATTTACAAAGAACAAGGAATAACCGGTATTGTTTTGGTCCTAATCACTGTCCTGAGCTTTCTAGTAAATCAGATTGCATAAATAACGACGTTGAAATATTTTCAGAACCATTAACTCCTGCTTCGGCTTTAACTACTCGTAAAGTATGGTGCTATCCTGTCCAATTCGCTGCACCATGTCCAAGGTTACCAAACATCGAATGTGTCATCGATAAGGAAATAATCAGATTGACTTATAATAAGGATACGGTTACTATAAATGTACAATATATGCAGAAATTGGTACGTGCTACGAACACGTGATATTTTCGATTGTCTATCTCTCCTGCTGATGTTTTCGCCAACTGTAGGCTTACTAATTTTGTTATTCTATGTACAGGAACAGCTGTATAGGTATAATTGCTTCGACGACCGTAAAATGGAGATATTTTTACCCCGAGTGTGGTGCTTGTTAAAACGTTACGCAACTTTCCAAGGCAAAAATCAGATATTTCAGTCATCGTTGTCGTTGACAGTGATGGAATGTCTGCATCGATGCTTCGGTGTAACGTTCGAGTGTTTCGCGTCGCCGTTGAATTGCTACTTCAGACAATACTGTTCGGCGTTTCCAGATACAGACGCTTTTTTCGGTTCGCGAGGGTAAGCTGGATGATTTGTATAGAAAATTGAGCTTTTTTTAGCATATTTTAATGTTTTACGTTGGTATTTGTACAGAATGTTATCAGATTTAAAAGCTGTGAGTGGTTCGTTCCAAGCAAATCCTCCTTATTGCGAAGAATTAATGGATTCTATGGTGACCCTGTTTGAAAGATTACTAACGGAGTCGATCGAACCGTTATCGTTTATTATAACCATACCAGAGATCAGAGATCCGGCTCCTTCTGCCATTCTGAGATTAGAATCGAGTCCGTTTAAGAAAAAGCAAGTCGTGGTACCTGCCTTCGAACACGAGTATAGAAACGGATTCCAACACGTTGTGAATAAGTAAGTGCTCAAGTTCATTACAGCCTTTTCTCCAAGTTGCTGTAAATGAACAGTAAAACTTGATCGATTGATATCTACGTTTATTTTTCCAGAGCTGATGTTAATATCCGTTCGAAGAACGGTCTTTTGGTAATTTGGTTACAAAATTCGCCGGGTTTTCAACGTTGGGGTCCTACAGAAGATCGAGTCGAATCCCTTCTAGAAGCTTTTCGTCCAGGTAAAGAAAGAGATCGTGACAAACAAGAGTTACTCTCGCCGTCTCGTACCAATAACAATATTCCTTGTACGACACAACCTCCCACCAGGCCCGAAATCGAGAAACCTATCGATACATGATCGAAGATCTCCTCATATTCTTTCGTGCAATATTCAATATTCGTACTCGATGCCATATATTTTTTTAGTTTCGTTGGTGTTATTTTGATAGTTTTTCCTTCAGCAGTGCTTTTTTTTCTCTGTGTTCTATCTTATTCTCATCTACAAGTAAATACTACTCTACTTATATTTGCAGCTTGCTGGAAATTTCTTTGCCCCGTTTACAATATTTCTCTGAGTATTTATTTAATCGTATCAGTTGACCATTTTTTTAAAACTTGGGTAACCAATTTTAACTTACGAATGAATTTTATTTAATTTTTCTATCGTGTATTGACTATACGAGTAGTTTTTTTTTCCTTCCCAATGATTCAGACTTCTCGTTTTATTTTGTTTTTTAGTTTTTTTTATAATTTTTTTTTTCTATCGTTTTATTTATTATAAACACTGGAAAGTCATTATTGATAACCAATCAAAATCACTTGTTGCATTTCTTTTTCGACTATTTATGTTTGTTTCCCTGTCTCATTTTTGTATAAAGATTAGACGTCATCATGGTTTATTTCAAGATTTATAGTCAAGGTACATCAAGGTACCTGTGTTAGTTTTTAATTTATATTCTATAATTTGTATAGAGTTACTCTTGTTTAGTTGAGATTTTTGCTAGCTGTTTACTGCGGAGCAGAATAAAGACGACTGCTTTCAGTACTTAAAACTGTCGTGTGGGATTTTTGATTTTTCGAGAAAAGGGTTTCTATCGTTTTGAGATTTATTTCTTTTATCACGTAAGATTGTGTGTGTGTATTGCAATGATTTTTATATTCATTAAATAAATGTTGAAAAAATATATACATATTTATTACGAACGATAGAACCAGAACGTCATAAGAAAAACATAATTATCAAAGGTAAGGAAGGTAACACTTTCAATATGAAAGAATTGGGATATCGAACGAAAGAAATATTCATTCATCTTTCGGTTTTAGGAATTTCATTTTTTTAGCTGGTGGTTCGTCATTTTTAGGTCGGAATTTCTTAGCTACTGTTTCAACCAACGTGGATTCTTCTTGGCGGAATTTAGCCATTTCTTCGGCCGTTACGTCGACGTCTTCTTCTTTGATTTGTCGTTTGACTCCTGTTTTATCGTCTTCGTCCAGAGCCATTATACGTTCGATTACCGGATTCATGCCTCGGAATGATCGTCGACCACATTTCAAACCTTCGCAGATTGCCCAGCTTGGTTGCAAGATGTACTTCGAGCTGTGAAGTGGAGAATTAAGTGAATAAATCTGCCGGTGGGTCTGATGTGCTAATGAGGTGAGAATACTTACGATGATGATTTTAGTTCGTCTGAGATGTTACCAAATAATACTCGACTTTCTTCATCTTCTGTTTCTTGGACGATTCGGTCTCGGCTGGTTCTCATGAACTGGAAAATAATCAAGATTAGTGAATGGCAGAATAAGAGGAAGCAAATCAACGTGCAGATACATACTTTCATCTCCAGAAGATTCTTGGAGAGTTTCTTTTTATCAGAAAACGCCATGTTGGGAAGTTGAAAGTTTACACGGTATGAAAAACTGAACACTTTAATAATGATTTCACTCAAAAAACGTGTATAAAACATAAGAAATTATGACAAATTTCCAAAAAAATTTCAGAATCTGAAAAAATTCTTATCAAAATTTCAAAATCAACTTGAAAATAAACATCGACACCAGCGCTAATATCCTCAATGTGGGCAGAAAAGAAACTAAAAATTATACAACACTAGCGCTAACATCATCGAGATGGCGCGTAAAAGAACCAAAATGGCGGTCGACGCGGCCACGAACCAGGTTTTCTTACAAATCGCAGGTATTCTAGGCGTTATCTCGGATTTATTTATGAAAATTTCTGATAAATAATTAGTAAATATGAATTACACGAAAGGAAAATCAATTAATATTTGATTGAAAAATGAATTCTAGTAAAACAGTGTGATAAAACGGTGAATTATAGTTAAGTTAATCGTATTGTAAAGTAGCTTATACGTAAATGAGTCTAGTCATAGAAACGCTAAATATCTAAGGTAAGTTCGTTCAAACCTTGAAATTTATTCATCTAATACCAATTTACTCTCTAATTGAACTCTTATTTTATAGGAAAATGGCTGCTGGTACGAATCTTGTTGTACCGGTGGTTCTTTGGGGTAAGAACCCACCAACACATTGCATTTCGTGTATTTTCTTATCCGATGATCAAAAAACATTGGTGTCTGGTTGCTACGATGGACAAATTTGTATATGGCACGTGGATCCGAATACCTTAAAAGTGAGTTGAATATCGAGCTGGGGGTTCATTTGATCATGAATTTGAGGTAATTTGTACGATGTGTTTTCATAGATGGTACCGAGGTGTTTGATGGTTGGTCACACAGCTCCAATATTATGTCTCGCTAATGGCAGCATCGTCATGAACAATAACTATATCGTTAGTTCATCGGAAAATGGGTTGGTATAGATGACTTTAACACATCTATGGAGTTCTGAACTAATCTATGGTGTTTTTTTCTGTCTATAGGGAAATGTGTTTGTGGGATTTGGTGGACGGAAAATGCAGAGAAGTTACCAAGTTACCGTACGTCCACACGAACATCCAATCGTACCAGATGAGCGGTTCGGAAGACGTAAAGTTATTCTGTAACGGTTACTACGCTGAGATCTTTATCATGGATCCGTTCAGTTTGGAAGTGATATGTTCGTTATCATCGAGGGAGAAATCTGACTGGATCAGTGCTCTTTATGTACTTCGTCCTGCCAAAAGAAAAGGTACCACGATCTATTCGATCGAAAATTCATTCCGTTGGAATTGTTTACTAATCGAATGTGTGTTTGTTTCGCAGAGGACGTTGTATTAGGATTAACTGTGCAAGGCACCGTCAAAGTTTGGACCCTGGAGTCACTAAACGAGCCTATATACGAAAACGAAAGTAAAATAATACGCTGCCTAAACGCCATATCGATGGTTTGCTGTAACCAGCATCAAAGAACCGTCATAATAGTCTGTTCAAAGTATTGGCAGGTGAGTTAATCTCGTTTGTGAAATTAAAATAGAATTTTTCTTGGACTAATGACGAATTGATTTAGATCTACGATGCCGGAGATTTCTCATTACTCTGCAGCGTTGCTCCACCCTTCAGAGAACGTTGGTTCGGCGGTAAATTCTTATCACAGGATCGTGTTCTAGTATGGACAGATGAAGGAAAAGGATACATGTATTATTTACCAGCCAAGTAAGTATTTCACCTTCAACTCTCACTCTGCGTGTATGTATTTATAGTGTAAAATGTAGCTAAAACGTGTTCCCTCACTCGTACTTGAGCTTTTTTATTTTTTGAGTACACTTGAATAGAATTGATCTAGGAAGATTGTGGATTTCGCGCTTATCGAATTCATGAATTATTGACTCTGGTATGAAAGAATCGAAGCATCATTTTTCACCATCGCTTCTCGTAGTGATCTGTGTATTACGTACCTCACTAACCGTACCTTCATTTATCCACAGCGAATTTTAGCCATAAATTTCATCGATTTACCTACATTGTTTTGATTTGTGTTTTGTAGCAAGCTTATCAGGAGATCATTAAGTAAAGGGTATGCTAGCATTTTTATATCCTTATAATGCCGTATTTACACCGCTAGCTAAAATTTTCACCCAATTCTTCGCTTAATAAATCTCCGACTTATGCTGCATTCTGGGGTTCTTCTGTATGTATAATTCGCTCGTTAATGGAGGGTTTTTTTGCCTTGTTTCAGTTGCATTCCAGACAATAAAGATTTTCATAAGAAGGCCGACGCCGAAGATACGCCATTTTTGTATTGTACCTTAGCCGATGCTAACGCTGAAAAGGTGAATATCTGCAGAGAAAAATTACATACGTATTGCGATGATGTTGATTTTTTGAACGTATGTAATTTGAGATGTTTTTGATGCAGCAACCATTGGCATGCCCTCCAGCCATGAGATACTACCAATCTTCAACGCTGGGCAAAATATTACTTCGAGGTGACTCGGAAGGAGCTGTGAAAGCTTGGATTGTGCCAGATTTCTCCATCGAGGAGATCGTATCGATGAAAACGAAACCGAATTTTAAACCAGATTGTAAGTGTTTAAAAGTGTTGCATTTTTTTGATGATGAATGGTCTAGAATCTAAACAGTTAAGTTGTTCTCATCATGATGTGAAAAATTCCCTAAAATTGAAAATGGAACTGAGAACTGAAATTGAACAATGGAAAAATACTACCTATTGTACTTCTTCTTCCTGGTCTCGATAATGACAAACGTTGAAAACATTTATCTAAATTCAACCCTCAAATCTATTGTCATTGTTTCGATAAAATTCAAGATAACAAATTACGTTGGTACCTGCTAGAATAGAATGTTATCGGTTATTGATAAACCTTTCGCCAGCCTATGCGTCATGCATTAGTCATTTATTGTGCCCATTGATTCTAAAGATTTGTTATGGTTTGCAATCTTATCTTTATCTGTTACGCTCGTAAGTGATTGAACTTTGAAAACATGAGTACGAAAATTGAAACATAGTTTGGCTATCATTTACAAATAAATTAGAAAAAAATTATTTTTTCGATCCGATCCCGTGTGAATTCAAGTACCTCTCCTCCTTCCAGTGCCCAAATTGATTTCTAGATTTTTGGAGAATTTTTGAACGTCCAAAAATGGCAATATTCTGAAGAGCACCAGAGAACTACGGAGCGTTTTTCATTCGAATTTTTAATTTTATGCCACTGCATCTCTCTTGTTGTGCTACAGATTGTTGATTTTTGAGCGCATATGTGGTTTTCTACCATCATCGGGGGGGGGGGTCTCAAAACGCGATTTTCTTGAGTTTTACGCTATATCTCCGGCTATTTTGAACAGATTGAATTGAAACTCAGTAGGAATGAAAGTAGAGCTGCTTTGAGGGTAATGACTTCGAATTTTTAAAAATTTTTCACCCCGATAAAGACCCCAAAATCCGCTTTGAGAACTTCAAATTGATATGAAAGAGGGTCCAAAATATAAGGAAAAGCCCCAAATTTTTACGTTTTTTCAGCGTATCTTCAACTATTGGCAATTTTTTCAGAATTTTTCGATTTCGAGCTCCGCAGCAGCAGCTTTTGAACAATCCCTCTGACTTCATCAAAATTGAGCCAAATTGAGAGAACATGCCCCAAAACCCCATAGTCAAAATTTTGAAATCTGAAGTTCATTTTTGGATTTTTAGTGAATTTTAAAGAAAGAAAAAATCTAAATAAACTGTAATTTTGGTAAATTTTCCACTTTTTTCATAAAATATATTATTTTTTCGATCAATTGAAACTGTGCGAAGAGTTTCTTCATTTTAGTCCCAAAACTGCAAAACAGTCGCTTTTGAGACATTGTACAGCCTCCAGCAACTTTTCAATTTTCTCCAGGAATTTCAAATTATTCTGAAAAAGCTAAAAATGAACCTTAGCCTATATAATTTTGATTGACGCTTGGTCTAGAATTTGTGAGAACTCAAGTTTTTTGGAAAATCCTGGAGGTATCAAAAGACACGCTGGAGGCTCCAGAATAGCTGAAAATGGTGAAATTCGGCTCCAGGAGTTTTATTTTTAAGTAGGGTATGGCCATTTGCGTGAGTTTCAAGAACGTCTTTCCAAACAGATACATTTTTGAGTTTTCTGATTTTCCGCTTCGTGAATATGTTTGCCATAATCTTAAAAAATTTCTAAAAATTTGAAAAAGTTTGAGTAAGTATTTTTGTCAAAAATTGCTAAAAAAATCTGCTTTTTCCAGTTCTTATAAAAATAAATTTTTGAAATTTGGAATTTGGAATTTTTTTTAATTTACTTATTTTTAGTTCTGTTAGGAAATGGAAATATTTTGGCATTGAATATATTTTGACAACACCCCTCCCCCTCCCCTCCCGCCTCCCTTCCTCAAAAAAAATTGAAACGATTTGTTGAAGGTCCTGTTTTTTGCCAAAATTGGAAAAAAATCATCTTCTCAATCAAACTGGAATTTTTCAATCAAGTATTCTCTTCGTCTTTTATGGTTTTTATTTATTTCTTTTTTTCAGGATCTCTAGTTGAAAAAAAATAGACAAACCTTGAATTGGATAAATTTTGACCCCCCCCCCCCCCCACACACACACACATTTGAAAGGATTGGAAACTGAATGTACCACTTTTTTGCCAAAATTGGCAAAAAAAAGTCTTGATTTTTCCAATTTTTTTCCAAAAAATTTAGAATTTCATGTGTATTTTTTTTATTCTTAATTTCATTTTTTCTAGTTCTGTTTGAAAATAGAAAAAGTTTAAAATTTTGACAAGACCTCCTCCCTCCCTCTCACCTCCTCCTCCCCCCCCCCCCCAAAAAAAAATTGAAATGATTTTCTGTCAAAAGTCCCGCTCATTTGGGGAAACTGCTTGGAAATGTCCTATTTTTGATCAAAATTGCAAAAAGGTCTTTCTTTTCCCATCTTCTCAATGAAATGAGACTTGAATTTCACAGTTATTCTCTTCTGCTTTCGTGATTTTGATTTTTTTTCAGTGTTTCTAATTCTCTTATCAAGTCTCGACTTGATAAATTTTGACCTCCCTCCCCTCCCAACCATTTAATAAAATTAAAAACTAGATGCACCACTTTTTTTTTGTTTCAAAATTTGAAAAAATGTCCTTTTTTCATTTTTTAATACAAATTTTGAAATTTTCTATTTATCCTCGGCCTACGTTAGAATTTTGGTTTTTTTCGTTCATTTTTTCTAGTTTTCTTGGAAAATGAAAAAATGTTGTCTCGAATAAATTCTGACTCAATCTCTACCCTTCTCCTCCCCCTCCCTGTCTCCCTCCACCCGCCCTTCCAATTTTAAAAGATTAAAAAAATTTACTTGTCGCTAAAAATTCTACTTTTGTCTTGCTTTTGCACGTTGCCTTGTCTTGGAATGAATTGAAACCCGCACTGGAGGCTCCAAAATAATCGAAGGGAGTGAAATTCGAACCCGGAGAAGGAGGGGGTGGTTTTAGTTGAAACATGACTCCAGTTTGCGATTAGAAATCGTTTCATTTGTAAAATAATTTTGTTTACCAGGTCGAGGATAAGCCAAGACTCGATTTTTAATTGCCTTAGAAAATTTACTCCATTTTTGGAGAAATTAAAAAATTCTGGAAGAGTCGATTATTACGCTAGAAACTCTGGTATGACTGGAGATGGTGAAATTTGGTTTTGGCGAGTCAATAGTAGCTTCGAAATTGGTTTTTATGATGTTCACTGAAAAAAGTACATCTGCAGGAAAAAATTAATTTCAGGAAATCGCCATTTTTGGATTTTTAAAAATTCTCCAGAAATCAAAAAATTGATAGGGCAGCTGAAATTTTGGTTATAAGGATTCCAGAATGTGTTCTTTCTAAAAATTATCTCCCATTTTGAAACAAAGTTGGAAAAATGATTAAAATGTAGTGTGATGTATCGATTTCAACTAATTAGAGGGCGTTGAATTCGAATATCTATTTATTTTCTCGATTTGACCCATCAGCGTCCTCCTTGCTTATTATTTTTTGAATGGATATAAAAATGCACTTTTATTTTAACAATTTTTTTTCCCATAGGCATTCAACCATTCATCAGTACTAGTGTAACGAAAGCGTGGAAAGCCATCAAACCCCCTCCAGTCGGCATTTTAGATCAATTAGTACGTATTTCTCCATCACTTTGTTATTCGATATCAAAACTTGACCAATCATACTAAATCTGATTCTTGACGATTCCTTTCCAGGACGTAAATGATCAACCAATCATCAAACTAACCGCCAGTATTTATTTACCAATGCAAAGCAGACTAGTCGTCGGTCGAGAAGACGGTTCTATAATCATTATACCGGCGACTCAAACCGTCATGCTGCAATTACTTCACGGAAGTCATCAGCAGTATGTCGGTACGTAATACGTATTCCAAAATCATACGTATACATTTCTCTGTGTGAAAATTTCTCCACTCTGAATCTTGGTGTCTAGATTGGCCACCGCATCAAAGGCTTCTCGGACACGTCGGCAGAGTGAACTGTCTGCTTTATCCGAATCACATACACGATCGTTACGATAAGAGCCATCTTCTTTCGGGCGGTATCGATTTCGCCGTTTGCCTATGGGATCTTTACACCGGTTCCTTGCTTCATAGATTTTGCGTTCACGCCGGTGAAATTACCCAGCTTCTAGTTCCTCCGAATAACACCAGTGTTGGTGAAATTTACCATTTTAAGACTTTGAACGTATCAAACGAGTAGTAATTCGGGGTATTTTACAGGCCAGAGTACAACGATGCATTTGTTCGGTAGCCAGCGACCATTCGGTTACCTTGTTGAGTCTGTCGGAGCGTAAATGCGTGGTTTTGGCGTCTCGTCATCTGTTCCCGGTGGTTACGATTAAATGGAGGCCTTTGGATGATTTCATGATCGTCGGGTGTTCCGACGGTACAGTTTATGTCTGGCAAATGGAGACAGGTGAGTGGAAATTCCAAATACTCGAATCGAAATAATCGAGCTGCGGATTTTACGCGAGAAAATGACGCGTTTCAGGACACCTAGATCGAGTTCTGCATGGAATCGGTGCTGAGGAAGTTTTGTACGCGTGTGATGAAACGACCAGCAGCTCTAGTACCAGCGAATCGGGACTAGCCAATCCGGCGGTGCATTTTTTCAGAGGACTTAGGTCTAGAAACATTAGTGCCATACGTCACGCCACTCAGGTGAGCTTTAAATACGGGTTTGAAGGCGAGAAATCATCTTCCGTACGAGATTCGTCAAAAATTAGCTCTGATTTGGATTCAGCGACCAAAAAAACTTGTAAATCGATACCTACCAAACTTCGACTATGTTCGGATGAAGTTGATATTACCCAATTTTCGAGGAGCTCCTCACTCGAACCCGCCAGCAGTCAACTTGATAGCGTGTTGAAATTGGCGTTCAGAGTAAAATTCGGATTTCCAACTCCGTTTGGTAAAATTTCATGAAAATTTTGAGCATTGAAAATTTGCTGGAGGCTCCAGTAATTTCCAAAAAGTCACTGGAGGCTCCAAAATGACTTGAAATCCACCTGCAGTCAACTTCAAAGAGTATTGAAATTAGTTTATAGAATAAATTTCGGCGTTCCTACTGCAGTTGATAAAATTCTGTGGAAATTTCAAGTTTCAAAAATCTGCTGGAGGCTCCAGAACTGCTCAAAACGGGTTGAAACCGTTTCCAATCGATTTGGCACGTCGGAAATTGGGTATATCTCGAATTTCAGCTTTCTAGGTCAATTTGATAAAATTTTGATTTTTTTTTTCTTATTTTTTGGCCTAAGTTTGATTTTTAAAAATTCACCAAAAATTGAAAAATGCACTTCAGCACTTGAAATTTTGGCTGGGGATGAATCTCGCATCAGTTTTCAATTATCCCCCTTCCCATTTTGATTAATCCTCCCCGATCATGTTTCAGCGAGGCATTCACCAACTGCAACAACTCCACCATGGTAAAAATCAAGACGAAAATGAACACCAACGCAGCAGAGCTTTCCCTTTGATGATCCAAGGACTGAGGACGAACCCCAAAGACCCGGAAAGTCATATTTTATGTTTCGACATCGAAGCATTGATCGGTTAGTGTTGATTTTATGTAAACTGAAGTCTGAAAAGCGTAAAGCAAGTATGTATTAATCTCATTACAAAATCCACCGGATTGCATGCAACTTGAAAACCAACACAACACGTCATGAAATGGTTCAGGTATTTACTCGTAATACAAATAACAAAAAGTAAACATACAAAAAAAGTGCAATCTAGTCACGGTGTATGGCCATTTTAACTCACTGTTAATAACAAAATCTCCTTCAGTAATTTGACCAATCAACGTACCGAACAACATGAATATACCTGTGTAGGTGTCCCTCTGTCCTGCAGTGTCCCTCTATAGTTAGTATGATTCTGGATACGTTTTTCAGTTCAACTTTTAAGCGAAGAGTACGGCGCTATGTCACCGGGAACTTTAGAAGCACATGGTTTAATAAACACCACCGAGTATGCTAAAGTAGTAGCTCTAACAAGATCCGCATCTCCTGATGCGCACAAAAAAATCGCAGGTAATGTGTATTTCGTAGAAGCGATCTCGACTTGGCTCGACTGGGTTTTAGCCGAGACGACGTCTGTAAATTTTTTTCCCCTGGTTTTGTAAATATCCACGTTTGTATTTAATTAACATTTAAAATGCGCATGCTAACCGGGTGCTCGTGTAGACTTTTTTGGAAGAGTCAAAGATAAAGCCGGTGATATGGAGCGAATTTTGAAAGAAAAAGATAAACATGGTAAAGAATACGGCTTTTGACTTTGTAGTTTCGAGTTTCGTTACTCGCAGACGTATTGTTGCTTTGTTTTGAATTATTTTTTCAGTTCATTATTTTTTTCCATTTTTTGGGCGCTTTGAGTAGATTACTTATCTGCGTTAGTATTCCATTTTGGTTGCTTGGTAGATTCGAATAATGGTTTTATTTTTGATACTACAGTGATTTGTAACTTGTTTGAAGCGAAAAGGGATCCATCTTTGACTTTTTTTTTCAAAATTAGATGAAAAGTACTGTAAATGGAAAAATTGTTGTTGATCGCAGGAAAATGTTGCAAAAATTCCAACTATTCGATCGATCAATTTCGCTCTAAAACTTGGTTTTGTTCATTTTCTGGGAGGAATAGGAGGAGAGGTGGATGAAAAATGACAATTTTTGCTGCATGAAGAGAATATGATTTTTTGAGAAATTTTTAATCGATATGACTTAAGTACAGTTTGTTTCACCCAATGAGTTCATTTTCCCACAGTTCCCCCTCTCCCTCCATTCTATTTTTTTTTTGAAAATATAGTTTTAGAATAATGGGTTCCCTTCAAAAAATTTTACTTTTTTTATCTGCTCAAAAAAAATTATTTGTGATATTTTTCGCTCCAAATTTTGCTTTTCGTCCCATGTTTATAATTAACTATTTGCTTGTTTTGATGAAAAAGAAGAAAAAGTAATTGTATGGAGAATGGGAATTCTTGTTGAATGAAGAAATTACTTATGTTTTGTGAAAATCTCAATCGATGTGATTAAGTATAGTGCTCCTTGCTCCTCTTTTTCATAACGTTTGTAGAGAGCAAGAAATATATACACTAAACGTTTGAAAACTTGGGTGGAAAGGAAATATTTTTCATGCTCAGCCCCCCTCCTCCTCCAATGAGCCCATTTTTGAGGGCCTCAAATGGGCTCATAAAGTCAGAAGAAATTTTTTTCATAAGGATACTTCAGAGGAATTGAGTCAAAAGAAAAGAGAAGCCCCCCCCCCAACCAGAAGGGAGCGTAACTAAGTGAGAGTAAATTAGTAAAAAATTGAGTAAAAATATTCATTCATGTGATTTTTTTTTCAAATAGTTTCTCTTTAAATCCCAAAAATGAATTTTCCTCGTATTTGCTTGAACTTCTCAGATCTTTTCCAGGTCATTTCGCAACAGTTTTTTGCAATAATCACAGAATTATGAAAAATAAACGAGGTCAACTTTGATATTTTTGCTCAAAAATGTATTTTCTGGTTCATATTTTTTCTTTTTTTGTAAGAAGAGGCGAGGAGAGGAGAAGAAAGCATTAGAAATGGAAATTTTTCTAAATTTTTGAAAAATGGGAATCATAGAATTTTAGTGCAGTTTTTTTTTTGCCCAATGAGATTATATTTGATCAATTTTCCTTTTTACCCCTCCACCTTTTTCAAATGTTCACAAAAATAGAACAATTTCATTTTTTAACGGAATATTCTATTGAAATCGAGTCAATGGGAAACTTTTTTCACCCTCTCCTTCCCCTCTCAAAAAGAGCATGATGTGAGAACAAATTACAAAAGAATTTTGGGAGAAAAAATAATTCATGTTTACATATGTGATTTTTTCAAATTTTCTCCCCTTGAAATCTTGAAAGTGGACTTTTTAGGCGTGAATATTTTGTTTGAGTAGCTGAATTTTTGCAGAGGTAATTTCTGGGTTGTTTTACCAATTTTTTTTTTTTGCTATAATAGGTATTTATAAACATTTGAAAAAATTGTTTTAGGTAGTTTTGAAATTTTTGTTTTCCACTCATTTCTTTTTTTCTTTTTGGGGGATCAATAGAATAGGTAAAATAGAAGTGTTTTTTTCTTTTTGAAAAAATGCCAATAAAAATGATTTTAGAACAGTTTTCTTCGCCCAATAAGCCTATTTTTTTTCTTCTTTCTCTCTTCCCTTGTTCTGAGCTTCACGAAAACAAAACAAATTATTTTTTAAAGCGAGAATTTTAGAGAAATTAGGTACCTAAGGAAGTTGAGCCATCCCTTCACTTCCTCGTCTCTCTTTTATTTTCAGTTCTTGAAAACGAAGCACTCAATTTTTTTCCTTTTCATTAGAGTTTTTCTGAAAAATCCCCCCCCCCCCCCCCTCCATCCCCACATCAGATGACTCAATTTTCGGTAGCTTTCCCCTTCTGCCATCCCTCTCCCTCTTCTTGGGGGTCAATGAAAATGAATTGAACTTTTCAAAAAAAAATTATAATTTGGAAAAACTAAATGAAAAGGAAATATTTTTTCATCCCCCCTTCAATCCAATGAGCTCATTTTTAGTCATTCTTTTCCGCCTCTTCTTTCCCTTTTCAGAAGTTTATGATAAAATTAGAAAAATTGGGTAAAGAGGAAATGATTTTTCATGCACCCTGCCCCTTTTACACAATGAGCCTATTTTTGATGCATTTTATCTTTTTCTGTCTCATTTTTAGAAGTTCATGGAAACAAAATGAAGTTGTTTTTTTTTTCATGGGGACATCCTTGATTAATTTAATGTTATCACTCCCTTCACCTAATTTATCTCTATTTTCGACGAATTGTTTTCTTCATTCCCCCCTCCCCACTCCCCACTTCCATCTTGCCTGATCTTAACAGTCTATTACAATAGAAATTTGTTTCCAAATTGGTGGTCTTGAAAAATTCAGTACAGAGAAAACAATTCTCAAAATCTCGAATTCCTTTCCACTCACTGAACCTATTTTCGATGAATTTGTGCTTTGACCCCCCCCTCCCCCATCACCTGTCTGAAAAATTGATGCTTGAAGCCCTCCTCCATGATCTTCCTAATAAGATAAGCCTATTTTCGATAGATTTTCCACTTCGACTCCTCTTTTTCCTGAGGTGTTTTTATGAAAACAAACGAAACTTTTTTTATAAAACGGGTACTTAGTCTGAAAAAATTGAGTGAAGAGGAAAAATATTTTTCATCCTATTTCCAATAAATGGATTTATTTTCGATAATTTTTTGTTTCTCCTTCCTTTTTTTCATGAATTCGTGAGATCAAAAAAAAATTTACGGGCACTCTTGAAAATTCATTTGGAGAGGAAACATTTTTCACCTTCCCTTGCTTCTCTTCCTGCTCCTCCTCTCTCATACTCTCTAAAAAAAATAATTTTCTCAGAATTCTGAAAATGAGCTTTTGTTAGTTCATGGTTGAGGTTAAATATGAACTTGAAAAGCTGAAATTATTGCTGGATCTGTTTAGGTCATGTCGTGCAATTTTTTCGTTGAATCAATCAAATTTTTAAAAAATTGAAAATGTACTCACCTTGAGACCAGTCGACTGCTCTGGAATATCCTTCTTTATTCGCTTCTGAGGTTTCTTGGTAATTCCTGAGTTGAAACAGTGTCAGGAGTTTGTTCGATAGTCGGATTTAATCACGCCTCAAAAATTCTAATGTTTGTTTCGTAGAAAAAATTAGCATTTTGTCATTCAATTTTCAAAGTTCATATCGTTGGTAATCTTTCGTCTGTCATTTTATGGTACCTTACGTTAGCTAATTTCAAGCACTTCACCTCCATCACCTCATTGCACATTTTTTTGTAGTAATTTTGATAATGCACATTTATTTCACACGTACTAACCATGCATGGTTTTTGGTAATTTTATGCACGTTTTATTTTCACTTTATTATTGTTCATTTTTTTTGCAGTTTTTTTATATTTTATTTTTTTTTTAGCTGATTTATTGTTATTATTTCGCTGATAATTAGAATAAAATAACCGATGAAAAAATCTAATCGCTTTTTAATCCTCTAGGTATCATCTCGAAAGTGAAAGAAGGAGCCGAAACCGTCCAGACGAGGATACAAGCGAAAGCGGAAAATCTCGGATTCAAGACGATTTCATCGGAAAAAGGTAAGAGCTACTCGTATTTTGAAAATAAATCACGTAAACCATATAGATAAATTTAAAAACATTTATTTGTAAAAAAAAGAGGAAAAAAAATGAAGCAATAGCTTGTACGTATAATCGCGAATTGATTTTTATTCGCTAATATGAAACTTCCCTTCTATTCGACAAAGTAGGAAAAAAGAAAATATTCGCGTAATTACCTAAGAAAAATAATAAATGCATAAAAGATCGTAGTAATAATTTCTACCCTTCTGCTGTTCGTGCTCGATCAATCGACGCTCTTACTTCTTGCGGACGAGATTATACGAAATATGGGAGATATCTTGATCGGTACTGGGCGCTATTACCTTCAATGCGGCGGCTATTTTACCGGTGTAAAAATTATGCGACGGTGAGACGGCGGCGACGTGAGCTACAGCAGGGTAAACATCGTTGACTACGGCGGCATTGTCTTCGGTATTTGGTACGTTTCGTATGATAGGCGTAGAGTAGGCGATCGGTACTGGAATATAGTCTTGGTGGATGAATAAAGGTTGCGGAGGGATAGTCAAATGGTCACCTTTATCGGCGTAGATGACTTCGCGACGACGACGACGACGATTGGTCTTCTTCAAACTGGCTCCTTTGGTTGATTTGGCGTTGATGGTTTGCGGAGATCCGCTGCCGTATCCTACCAGAGGGCCTTCCAAAGGCAACCAAGTGGTGTACGGGCCGAAAGGAACGGATCGAGAGGCCGATGGTTGAACTCGGTCGTCCAGGTTGTTAGTCGATGATAGAGTTGGAGGTGACCATGAAGTATAGGTCAAGCTGCGTTTGAATTTCAAGTCCAAGTCGTCCAAGTCTGGCTTGATCTCGTCTAAGGAAAGTTTATTGAGTTTTTGTTTGTACTCGTCTTCGTTATGGTCGTGTACAGGTGGTTGTTTTTTCGTCTTACCCGCGTATAAGAAACCTTCTAAACGTTTCTCGGTGTCCTGCGAAGAATAGGGAGGTCCCAAAAAGGTCGATTAGAAAGGTGCCCAAGAGGCTGGGACGGACTGAGGGTAGAAAAGACGCTTACTTGATAGGGGAATTGGCGCTGAAGGGAGTCCCAGTATTCGTGACCGTACGCTGGAGCATATTGAGGGTACAGAGATGCACTTTCCAGACCTCCGTAGCTTAATGGATTAAAATGCACCAGAGTTGGATAATTAAAGGTGGGTACGAAAAGAGGTTTTTCTGAACGTACATCAGTCGGATGAGCTAATATGGTTTGATGACACAGAGCCTATGTATAAAATGAAATTCCAATTTTACCAACGATTCGAGTCGAGAAGATCTGCCAAATTCTTGTTCGAAAAAAAAATTAGGAAAAATTATTCAACACTTACCAATAACAAGGTGAAAAACTGAACAAACATTTTCACGACACAAGAATAGCAATAACAATAACAACAACAACTACAACTACAACTACGGTCCAGCAAAACAACGTCTTGCCAGCATCACTGAACAGAAGATGTATCGAGTTGCCGAGATTAGATTCGTTGTTTTGTGTACGAGGAGGGCAGAAAAAAAGGCAGCGACGAAGCGGAAAAGACGTAAGCCTGACGACGGAAATTGAAAGTGCGTGTGCTATTCTGTATTCTGTATTAGCTTGGCGTACGCTACAGGTACTCAGCGATGGGATGAGATGAGATACCTGTAGATGGATAGATATTGTACCAAGATACATGTACCTATATATTATACTCTGTGAGCTAGCAGGCGATCGCGATGGCCGCAGGGGGAAAATGATGGGTACTTAACTCTTACTATATGCGGTATAACACCATAGTGATAATAGTTCGATTCTTCTTCATCTTCACTGTTATACTGTATACATATTATACGTAGTATACAGCTGAAAAACCGGTATACAGGTGCTCCCGATTTGAAGGTTACCTGCCCATTGAACCCGATCTATTTCGCAGTCGGGGTGCATCGGCCTTTCGTTCGTACCTTCGTGTTATCTTTATGCGGCCAAGATCTACTTGCTGCTGTGTGCTCTTTATGGGATTTGTATGTAATTTTCCATTGATTTTAAGTAGGGTTTTTGGCAAGAAATCGTCTCGATCTCAAGAGTACACCTTTTAATAAGTGGTGTTTTGTGGTTCTGTAAAGTCGATCGAAGCGAATTAGCAGGTTTGCAGGGATCGGGAGCTTTTGACCGGAAAATGGATTTCTTGAATTTTTATGGATAGGTTGGTGAAAAATGGTATTTTGGTTGATCCTTGATCAGGAATCGTGATTTGGATTAATTTTTTGCAAAATCGATCGAGTTATCTGAGAAGCGTCTTTTTTTCAAAAGTTCATTTTTGTTTTTCCCAATTTGATGAATGAGAAAGTTTTGGACTAGAAAAGTTGATTTTTGAATGGATTTGTCCCTGATTTTGAGATAATTTCTTGATTTTTGGAGAATTTCATTATTTTAAATTTTTTTCTCAATTTTTGAAATAGAATGTTATGTGATTTTTTTTTTTTTTTGATTTTTTCTACGATTTTGATGAGATTTTTGAGAACGTGTCTCGAGCATTTTTTGATTTTAGGGAAATTGTCTTCCGATTTTTTTAAAAATAATTTTTTAATGGCAAGTTTGGAAAAGCCTATTGATGTGTTTTTTTAAAAACATTTTTGGAAGATTTGTTTGAATTTCGTTTTGAAATTTGTATCTCAATTCTTCCTCCTCTCTCTCCCCTTCCCCGGTTAATATCTAAAATTCTAGGGCAAATGTTCAATCGATGACCTGATGAGTTAATGACTTCTGATTTTCAAATTAATAGTCATTTTTTGTACGTTCGTCTTTTTTTCCGAAAAAAATTCGATGTCAAGTGTGATTTTTTTTTATAAAAAATGGAAGAAAATTTGAAATCTCATTTTGTGGCTTTGACCTCTTTTGACTCTGCGTCAATTTTGTAACATTTTTTCAGATCAATAAAATTACTGCTACGAAAACAAAATTGTTTGGTTTTCGTTTGTTTTTTAGTAAAAATGTTTCCCCCTCCACCCCCCCCCCCCCCCATACGTATAGTTCTTCATACGAATATTTTTATTTTTTTTTATGCATTTCTTGTGAAAATTTTGTAAAAAAAACAATACAAATTTCGAGATTTTAGAGCTCGCACTCGGTTACTTTTTGATTAATCGAGTTACTAAAGTTACCTACTTTAACTTATGATTGCTTTTTCAAAAATTTTGGTTACGCACTAATGGTTACTTTTTGAAAAAAATGTTCAAAAATTCGAGTTCTTCAAGCTTCGATTTCGGCTACAAATCTCAAAAAGTCTCGCCTTTCCTCAGATTTGACAAAAAGTATTTTTTTGGCCAAAAATTGCTGAAAATTGTCGTCTTTTTGATGAAAATTTCAAAAAAAATGCTCGCTTTTTGGCTCAAAACTGCCCAAAAATCTCATTTTTTTGCGAAAAATTTCAGAAAACTATTAATTTTTTGTCAATATTTGCCAAAAAATCCTGCTTATTGCCAAAAATTGGAAAATTCTCGTTTTTTACCAAAATTGCTAAAAAGTGTCGCCGTTTACTTCAAATTTCGAAAAATTATTATTTTCTTTCATAAATTGCCAATGTCTTCTTTTTTTGCTGAAAAGTTTTTCAATTTTGCCAAATCTTGCTGAAAAGTCTTGCTCTCTTGCTGTTTGCTATAAAATTTCCATAGTCTCGCGTCCAGCCTAAAATAGCAAAACGTCACGTTATTTATCACAATTCCCCTAAAATCTTGTTTTTTTCTGAAAATTTCAAGTCTTCTGCTAAAAAATCTTATTAGATAAGTTTAAATTTCCTTTCGAAAATATTCGAAAAAACTTGCTTTTGCGGAAAAGTTGCGAAGTAGGCTCACTTTTTTGACGAAAATTGTGAACATCAATTTTTTGCTAAAAGTTGTCAGTCTTGTTTTTTATCAAAATTGCCAAAATCTAGTAAAAAATTCCAAAAAGTTTGACTTTTCCTTTAAAAATATTCAAAAAAGCTTGCTTTCTTGCTTTTTATTAAAATTGCCAAAATCCTGCAAAGAATTCCAAAAAGTTTGACTTTTTCTTCAAAAATATCCAAAAAGGCTTGCTTTAATTTTGCTGAAAAGTTGCGAAGTGGGCTCATTTTTTTGACGAAAACTGCTGTGAACATATATCAATTTTTTGCTAAGTTGTCAAATGTCTTGCTTTTTATTGAAATCGCCAAAATCCTGCCAAAAATTCCAAAAAGTTTGACATTTTCTTCAGAAGTATCCAAAAAAGTTACGAAGTGGACTTATTTTTTGACGAAAATTGTGAAAAAATATCAATTTTTCGCTGTCATTAAAAAGTCTTGATTTTTACTAAAATTGCCAAAATCCTGTTTGAGTTTCGTCGTCAGACTTTAATTAGAACGTTTTGTTTTCTAATTTTTTTACATTAAAGTTACTTGAAAAGTTTTTTGTTTTTTTTTTTGTGATTTTTTTTTCTGCATTGAAATATTTTACACACATTTTATATGTTTTTTGGTTACTTTTTCAGACTTTCTTGGTTACTAAATCTATTTTTTTTTTTCGAATAAATTGAGTAATTCAAGATGCCCAGAGATTTTGGAAAATTTTGTCACTTTTTTTGATGAAAATAAAAATGACCTAAAAAGTTTATATTTTGTACTTATTGCAAATTGCCAGTTCGCAGTCCGAAAGAATGGTTTTTAGTCTTTTCTCCTCATTTGAGGTATTGAAATGCTCTTCAATTTGATTTGTGAAGAAAAGAAGAATCGATGCAGACAATTTTATGTATTTTTTACAAAAATATAAGTGAATGTTAGATCGGTTATCCGACTTTTTGTTTTTTATATCCCCCCTTCCCTGCACCTAGAGTGGTCTTTTTCGTGCTCTTGAACATTTTTTTGCGGTTTTTTTTTTTTTTTTTACTTTTACTCTCTAAAGCTGTTTGCTCGGGTATCTGAGTGAAAAAAAAATCATGAAAATCTTAGTCCACCTTCCAATTGAAAATTCTCTCGAGCAGCATGAGCTTTCCAAAATTGAAAAAATCCGAAAAGTGAAGTACAGGAAGTTTTTTATTGGTGGGGGGGGGGGCAGCGGAAATTTTTTCAATGAGAATGGAGTTATTTAGGGGAATTCTGACGTAGAAATTGAAAATTTTTCAAAAATGTTCTTCGGCGATTTTTTGATTCTTATGGTGGGAAGGGGCAGAGGACTCTGCACCAAAGGATCAGTATTGTTTGAAAAACTGAGAGAAGTTTTTTCTTGAAAAAGAGGTTCAGAATTTGAAAATTTTCGAAGTTTTTTCTGATTTTTACGACTGAGTAGGAGGGGGGCTCTGCATAGGAGGTTCATAATTATGTGAGAAACCCGATTGAGTTTTTTTTGTTGAAAAGAGGATTATTTAGAATGATTCTATCGCGGAAATTGCAGATTTTTATTCAAATGTGTTCATAACATTGTTCAGTTTTTTAAAGGGGATGCTTGAAATTTAGTCAAAGGTTCTGAAATGGCTCTAAGATTCATGTTTTTCCCTGGAATAGTCATAAATGCGGATTATCGATTTTTCTACAACTCAACAGAAGCTGAAAAATCAACTTTGGTTGTTGGACATTTTCTTTTGAGGCTTTTTGATATGTCATTTCCAAGAGTTTCGGACAAATCAGAGTTGAGAAGCTCAGAAGGTTACCTCGTTGAATCTACAGGTATTTTAGCTCTGATGTTAAATCTGTATCCAGATTTGATGGTTGTGAAAATTTCAAAATTTCACAAGATATCTTTATCGATCATTTAAGATGCACATAGAGCTCCATTTCATTACTTCGAACTTTCTTCCAAAATTGCCATAATCGAATTCGAATCTCGTCCTAATGGGGCGATCTAAAAACTCCACAGATCGTCTAGATGATCAAAACACCACTCGACTTTTGATAATTTTTTGCGCAGTTTTCTGGAATGGTTCTCGGTTCAGTTGATGAGTTGATGGGCTGCATGGTCACGCAGCCATAATGATCGTGAGAACTCATAGTGCAACGTGCTGCGGCGATTCGACTTGTTCAAGTATTACAGGCACAGGGGGCATACGTGTAAAAGATTTAGGTTTGCAGGGTTTCGGCAAATAAACCTATGGTACAGCACACATAAAAAGACTCATAGTCTAATAGGTGGAACGTCCTGATTATACGGTTCGGATAAAATAATATTACGATAATACGTGAGAACGAAGATCGTTCGCTCTACTCGGCTCGTTCATTCGTCGGTGCTTCCTTTGGCAATTTTTTCAAACCAATCAAGATCTCGCATGCAGATGAGAGAGGTCAATAAAGTAGGATTCGTCGTGTTTCTTTTAATCTTTACTCGCAAAGATATAATGATTAATAATGAATAAGGTACGAGCACACCTACACCTAATAGCTCATACAAATCTGCGCGGAAGTACACATGTAGGCACAATCTAAACCCTTTTTCCGTTTATCGACATTGAAAAAAAAACTCGTATTTATAACCTTGAAAGAAAGTTTTGCCCTTCAAGACCGTATTAGATTTAGCAATCCGTTATACAGTACATTCATGCTGTATGCGAGATGGAAAAACGAGTCCCAAGATGTTTTGGTTGAAGATGGCCAAAGTCGGCGTGTGTGTTTAAAGAATAATGCACCTATAATACCTAATACGTTTTATATTGCATAGTTGTGAAGTGTTGCGATTATATAGAACCGGTTGGGTGCGATCGCGATCCCCCCGAGGAATGGTTCACCAGTACCCGGCATCTCCCTTTGCTATTTGGCCCGTGCCCACTGCACATACCCGTACGTTTATAGAGAGTAATGTACGATTGCGGTGTACTTACCTGTTGAATTTATTGCTTACTTTTTTACCCAACTGTGTTTGATTCTATTTTTATAATCGGTTTGCTATTTTTGTCGCGATGGAATGTGGTCCCATATGTACCTAGAGTAGATTAAGCGATACCAGTACTACCTGTGTGATTATACTGACTATGGGTTTGTTGACACTGCAGAAGAGGAGATTCTTATAGTCTCGTATTCGCAAATATATACGAGAGTACCGAGGAAATAATTTGGTGACGATGAGGTAACTTGACCTCAGTGACCATCGTTACTTGGAGTGTGATGTTTTGAGATTTTATACCCTCCGAGTCACTTCCAGAGTGGTGGAATTTCACTTCCTGAGTTCCTGGAGACAGCGAAGTCTGAGGAAGCCAATCATGATTTTCTCTTATTGATCAAGACGGATCCTGTTTGCGAAAATTAGTACATTTTCAAAATGAAAAAGCCCAGGATAGGAGCGAAAAATGAGAATAATTTTACTTCCTGAAATTCTTTGCAAATCTCATCTCTCGTAGTTCGGCATATGACAATAAGAATAATTGCCCCCCTCCCCCCACCGATCCATCTGGGACTCTTTTCGTAAAAAGGACATCCTAAAGAATATTTTGAAGCAAACTTATTGGAATTACGAACAAAATGGCGGCTATTTTCATTGACAGTTCATGCCGAAACCGTAGAATTTGCTTTCCAGCAAAGGACTCGCATGAAATTTTTTGAACCGGATAGAGCTATATCGAAAGAGCAGGCAAAACTTCATCACCAGCCAAAATTTCAAGTGCTAAAGTCCATTTTTCGATTTTTTGTGAATTTTTAAAAAACAAATTTTGACCAAAAATGAGGGAAAAAATCAACATTTTACCAAATTGACCTAGAATGCTGAAATTTGAGCTGTACCCTATTTTTGACCTGCCAAATCGATTGGGAACGGTTTCAAACCGTTTTGATCAGTTCTGGAGCCTCCAGCAGATTTTTGAATCTTGAAATTTCCACAAAATTTCATCAAATGAAGTTGGAAATCCGAAATTCAGGCTGCACTCAAACTTAAACACGCTATCAAGTCGACTGCTGGTGAGTTTAAGTCATTCTGGAGTCTCCAGTGACTTTTTGAAAATTCTTGGAACCTCCAGTAGATTTTTGAAACTTGAAATTCTTACATAATTTCATCAAAATGCAGTTGAAAAGCCGAAATTCATTTTGTAAACTAAATTTGATACGCTAGGAAGCCGACTGCAGGAGAATTTCAAGACGTTTTGGAGCCTTCGGCGGCTTTTTGAAAATTACTGGAGCCTCCAGCAGATTTTCATTGCTGGAAATTTCCATAAAATATTACCAGACACAGTTGAAAATCCAAAATTCACTCTGCCCTCCAATTTCCACACATTATCGAGTCGACTACAGGTGGGTTCAAGTCATTTTGGAGCCTCCAGTGACGTTTTTAATACTTCTGAAGTCTCCAAAAAATTTTGAAACTTGAAATTTTTCGCAAAATTTTATTAGATGGGGTTAATAAAAAGCTGAAATTTACTCTGAAAACAAATTTCTATTCGATATGAAGTCGATTGCAGTCTGCAGGTGGTTTCAATCGTTTTTGGAGTGTTCAAAGCTGAAAAATTCCAAAAAATACGAGAAGTTTGCCCAAATCTGTTGAAAAATTTGAGAATTTGAAGTTTTAAGTCGAAAAATAGCGAAAAATGAGAATTGTGTTAAAATAATCAAATTGTCTTCTTTTCGAAAAGGGTATTTCACCCCATCGAGGAAATGTCGAGGAATTTTTCGATTTTCACTCCAAAATTGGGAAATTTTTTGTGAAACTATGTTCCCATAGGGACACATTTGAGAAAGAGGACGTCACCGTCACGTGGCTCGAAATTTTTTAACAATCTAGAAAATTCCCTTAGGTATTTGGGAATATTTTTTTGACTGAAAAATTGAAGGAAAAGGAAAAAATTGAGAATTTACGTTTCAAGTCAATATAAATCAAAAAATCTGGGAAAATGAAAATTTTTACTTTAAAATAATCAGGTTATCCTGTTTTTGTTGGAAAATTTTGAAAAATTAAAGTAATTTCACCCCTCAGGGAAATCTTGCGAAATTTTTCAACTTTCACTCCAAGTTGGGGATTTGCTCAAAACTCTGCTCCTATACATAGATATACCGATTAGAGGATGAGCTAATATTCCACAAACATTTTTTAAGAATAGCGAATATTTCCTTATTTTTAGAAATTTCTTTTAACTGAAAAATTGTACGAAAATGCTTCAATTTTATATTAAGGAATTAGTTCAAGAGTCTTAGAATAATTATTATTGGTGTTGAAAAGAGAGAGGGGGGAGAATGCCTTTAAAATTAAAAAAAAATTGCATCCCTCATTTTTGAAGGTTTTGAAATCCGATTTGAGTTTTTTTTTTTTAGCTTCAAAACTAAATTGGAGCTTATGTGGCCCAAAATTTTTGAAAACTTGAGAAAACTCATCTGATTCAAAAAAATTTTTGATTGTCTGATTGGTGAATTTAAGGTAAAAACTTCAGTTTGGAGCATGAAAGACTCTAAAATATTTGTTTGCGGAGGGGGGAGGGGGTTAATGCCTCTAAATTTTTTGAACGTATTGGGAGGGGGGCACAAGATTGTTTTAAAGATTAAAAAGGTCAATGTGACAAGAAAATGTTTGAAAATGAATGAAGTTTTGGTTTTTGGTTGAAAAAATTCGGTGTGATGCCAAAATGTAATAAAGTTTTACTCAAATTTCCGACCCCCCACCCACCCACCCACACCCCCACCCCTCCGTACCATAGATATCTATATTGAAGTGCTTGCTTCATTTTTTTTAGTAAAAAACAAACAAAAAAACACTTGAAATGGCATACTTTAGCAAGAAGGAGTGATAAAATTTGAACTTTTAAAACATTACCCCCTTCCCCCACCTGATTCTTGTCTCACAAACCCCGGTCAAAAGTTTGAGCCCTCCTCCCTCCCTCCCTCCATCCCTCCCATAACCAGTGTTTTGAATGTAATTAGACGAGTAAACAAAATTTTAAAAAATTGTAAACGTTTATTTGGAAAGTTGGGAAAATTTGTAGAAAATCTTGTTTGATGAACATTGTGAAGGAGAGAGATCGGGGGGTGGTAAAATATTATTGGTAATCTTCAAAGTGGTAAAATCGTGTTTTTTTGAAAAATTTAGAATCCCACCACTGCATTTGGGATTTTCAAGCAGGGGGAAGGCGTTATAATTTTTTCGTCTCTCGTACTTTGAAATTCAAAAAACAAAAATGCATGAACAAAATTGATGTATGTTTTTTATCAGGGTTTACTGGTTAAAAAATTGGAAAATTCAAAATTTTAATCCAAAAAATTGTGATTTTTTTTTTAAAAATCACCAAAAGTTTGAAAATTGTCTTTTTTAAAACAGTCGAAAGAGTTTTTTTTTCTGAAAACAACTTTTCATTGCACATCTTTGGGAATTTTGAGTGGACTCAAAGTTTTTTCGATTTTTTTTCCTTACATAAGGTAGTGTTGTTGAAATTTTTTTTAGATATTTCCAAAATTTCAAAGATTCCAATTCGATTGACCACTTGTTGATGAAAAAGAATCAGTTTGGGGAGGGAAGGTTATAAAAATTCAAATTTTGGAAATTCAGGACTCAGCGCCAGTCTTCATTGTCTCAATACCCATCCAAAAAAATTGTTTGTGAATTGACGAGAAATGATATAAAATTTTAAGATGTCAAAATTTCACCTTCCCCTTTTCTGTTCTCATTTTCATACAAAGTGATTTGGAAAAATACTCATTTGTGGGCATATTTGAGTCGAGAATTGGATTAAAAAGCCAACTAAAAGCGAGAAGAAATGAAGGAAACCGGTTGAGAAAAATTATAGAAAATCATAAAAAAAAATTTATTGGTATTGTTTTGATTTGTATTACATAAAAATCACATTATGACTATATAAAGAGAACACGAGTTTTTTTTTCAATTAAAAAAAAAGAAAAGAAAATATAGAGAGGACGAAGACTCATTAAACTGGGTCCGTAACCTCTCTCAATATACAGTATAGAGATGGGGCGAATAGATGGCGAGTATCCGATAAAACCCAGCTACGGTCTCAAGTATAGCTCTGGAACTACTCGGATACCAAAATAATGATTAGAATGAGATTAGGCTACTATCTTAATGGGCAAGCGAATAAGAGATGGCGTGTGGTCCGTGGACAACGGTGCTGTGTGTGGCCGGTTTCAAGTATGGGAAAGCCGAATAGACTTTGGGGTAGTAAGAGTATGGGGCAGAGTATGGGGAGTAGACTGGAGCTGAGTAAGCGTACGAGTGGGCGTAAGAGTGAGAGTATGGGTAACCGGCGTAGGCTACTGGAGCGGCCAAAGGTACGGTGCTGGCTGGAGTGTGTCCGTAGAGAACGGCGCTTCTCTTTTGTCTGCTGGCGACGGCGGCGAATTCGGCCAAATGGGCGGCTTTAGCGTGGGCTACTTCGGGGGTATCGGCCAAGTGACCGCTCGGGGTGACTACTGGAGCGGCGTGGTCGTAGTAGGAGTGGGCGTATGGGGCGTATCCGTAGGCGTGAGCTGGGGCAACGTGGGCGGAGCGAGCGTTGGCGGCGGCGTGTTCGGCGAAGTGGGCAGCTTTGGCGGCGGCAACTTCGGGTGTGTCGGCGAGGTGGCCGGATGGGGTGACTACTGGAGCGGCGTACGAGGTGTATGGGATGGCGTTGTAGTGAGCGGCGTGCGATACTTTGGCTTTTTCGGCGAAGTGGGCGGCTTTGGCGGCAGCTACTTCGGGGGTATCGGCGAGGTATCCGCTGGGAGTGACGACTGGGGAGGCGTATGGGCCGTAGTAGGCGCCGGAGTGGGCGTAGGCACCGGAGTGGGCGTAGTATGGAGAGTATGGAGCGCCGTAGTGGTAGTTACCGCGTTTGGCGTGTTCGGCGAAGTGGGCAGCTTTGGCGGCGGCTACTTCGGGGGTATCGGCGAGGTGGCCGGATGGGGTGACTACTGGAGCTGGAGCGTATCCGTAGATGCTTCTTTTGTAGAGGGAGTGGACTCCGTGTCTGGCGGCGGCGTGAGCGGCGAAGTGGGCCGATTTGGCGGCGATCACTTCGGGTGTTTCGGCGGGTACGGTGGGGGCTTCGACGATGACTGGGTAGTCAGCTTCGACCGGTACGACTGGAGCGACTGGAGCGACTGGGACTGGAGCAACTGCTGGAGCAACAGCTGGACCAACTGGGAGATCATTGGAAGCGACACGGTATCCGGCCGCATCGGCGACGTAGTCGGTACGGTGAACTCCACCGTCTGGTTTCACGTAGCTAAAGCTGCCGATTTTGTTGCCGGCGGCGTCCTACAACGAAAGAAAGTTCAAGAGTGTGAGATTTGAAATGGTAAAGAAAGGATACAAATTAGTCTGTCTGTGAGTAAAGGTAGATGACTTACTTGTACAGCGTTGTGAGATTGGTGTGGTTCAGAATGTCCGTAGCTGGCTTGACCATGGACATCTTGAGTGTGGTATTGGGTTTTGAGTCCGCTAGCTTCGACGTAGGCAGCTGGAGCGCTGTGGACTACTGGAGCTACGGCGACGTGAGGAGCGACTACTGGAGCCGCAGCGGCGTACACGGTTGGAGCAGCGTGTACGTAGGAGGATTTCAAAGCATATGGACTGAGTAAAGCGTTGTACGGAGAGTACGGCGTGTAGCTAACGCTGCTGTAACTGAGTGGAGCGTATGCTGAGTAAGAATAGCCGATGCTCGGGGATCCCAAGCTGCTTGCTAAACATAAACTTAACACCACCTGTAAAATACCGAAGAAATTTACGATTAGAAATGTACCAAGTTTGGGGATGGAAAGTGATCGAGTGGGTTTTTTTTTCAAAAGAAGTTGAAAATTAGATGCAGTTGAATGCGACGAGATAGTTTCTGGATCTGTTTATGTACTTCGTGTTCGTTGATCAGTTCAAGTCGAATGGAAGTGTAAAGTGTTGGATTTCAATTTTCTCTCCCATTCTTTTTAATATGGATCTTTCTCTAAAGATCATCTTTAAATCTGAGCCGGAGAATCAGAACTGGGGAGTTTTTTCAACTTGAATAATTATCACTACTGGAAATTCTACAGAGTTATTTTTGACTCTTCTTGTTGGGGGGGGGGGGTGAAGAAAAGAAAAATCCTCCATCCTTGGCAACAAAAATAAGAAAATTTCGAAAAACGAATAAAGTGTTCATTTTTCTCCATTTCTGCGACGTTAGTTGCTTATTTTTGGTCGAGAACAATTTCAGGTCAAATGTTTCCTCCTCCCCCTCCCCCTTTAGACCTTTATGAATTCATAATCAGGCTATTTTCTAAACCCATTCTATTGCTGAAAATCGTATTTTCATTTTGATTAATTTTTTTCTCTGATTTTCATTGTTATCTCAAAAGTATGAAGCTGGACAGATTTCAGCCTCCTCCCTCTTCCCCTCTCCTCTTCGTCCAATTTTTCAAAGGAAGTAGAATGGAAAATTGAAAAGAGTTTAATTAATTGAATGATTCTAATAAACGTGATGATTTTTTTGAACATCTTGTGTTTTTCATACTCATCAACAACCCCCCCCCCCTCCCTCCTCCGATCAAAAAATCTAAAAAAATTTCTTTTGCAAAGCAGTCAAGATGGCTTATGGTATCATTTTTTGAAATCTTCTATTTTTTGGTTTCATTTTGTTATTTTGGGTTGATATTTTTGGAAAAAATGATCGTTTTTTTCAACATTTTACAGGTTTTTATTTTCATTTTCACCAAATTCTCATTATTATTCGCCTTGTTTTCCTCATTTAGAATGTTCATCTGTGATGTTTTTTCATTTTTTTCTCCATTGCCAAAAGTTTCATGTTCTTTCTACCAATTTTTTCATTTTTTTGAAATTTTTCGCCCATTGAAGACCATTTTTCAAATATTTTTTACTCGTTATACTTTGCCAAGATTTCAGGTCTTCTGTCTTCTCAATTTTAAAATTTTTTTATTTTTATTTTTTCACATGTTTTCTATTGCAATCTATTCTTAAGCATAAATCTTCGAATTTACAGAAGTAAAATTTTTTAAATTTCATTTTTCGTTCATTTCAAGTTGCATTTTCTATTGATTTTTTTCATTTTTTGAAAGTTTTTCGTCCATTGGAGCCATTTCTATAAGTAATATTTTTTACTCGTTATTCTTTGCAAAAATTTCACGTTTTTTGTTTTCTCAATTTTTGAACTTTTTAAACAAATTTTTGACCTACTTTTTATCACAATGTGTTCTTGAGCATAAATTTTCGAATTTATGAAGTACAATTTTTTACTTATAATTTCATCTTTCGTTCTAATTCTTTTTTTTTTCATTTCGAGTTGAAAAATTTCAAGATTATTTTCATATCTAATATTTAATTTTTTGACTCGTGTTTTTCTATATTTTTTTTCGATTGCCAAAAATTTTATGCTCTTTTCCACCATTTTATTAATATTTCTTACTCGTTATGCTTTGCAACAATTTCAGATTTCTATTTTTTCAATTTTTCAATTTTTTTTCTTTTTTTATGTGGTGACCTACTTTTTTTTATTATGTACAATGTATTCTTGAGCATAAATCTTCAAATTGGCAACAGTAAAAATTTTCATAATTTGATTATTCTTATTCGAGATCATTCTTTTTTTTTATTTCGAGTTGATGAATTTTGAAATGATTCTAATGGTTCCTCTGTCTTTTAAAAACTATGAGTAGACTGCTCGAATGTTTTATTTTTTTGTGTGGATAGAGAAATGATAAAATTTGTGTATTTTGATCAATTTTTTGGGGAAGGGGGTGGGGGAAATGCTCGTGATTTTTTCCAAATTTTATTCACATCCATCAATATCCATTATAAAAAGTAAACATTTTTAATTTTGAGTTGAAATTTTAAAAAGTAGATTTCAAACTCTATTCAAAAAAAAAATTTAGCTTGATTTTGGGGAGAGGGATGAGTTTAGACCAAAAAAATACTCAAAATAAATTAATGATTATTTGATTATTGTTGAAATAAATTTTCAGCTGAATTTTTTGGGGGGGGGGAGTTTTGATCAAAAAAATACTCAAAATTAATGATTATTGTTGAAATTGTTAAAATTGAAATCAATCGTGTTATTCTTTGTCTTCTCTAAATTAGAGATACATAGAATTTGCATTAGTTGAATAAGAACACTTTTGTTCAATTGGACGTTTTTGAATCGATCAATTTAATTTCATCAATTCGTATTTCGTTCTCGATGAAATATCATCCAAAAAAAAACAAGTGGATTAATTTTTCAAAATTTCGAAAGTTTTTGAAAGCATTTTAATTTTTATTCGATTGTATTTTTTGAAAAAAATGATTAAAAACTTTAAACAAAACCAAACTTTAGTATCAAAATTTTGTTTGGAAAATGAAAAAAATAGCTAAACGAGAAAAAACAATGCAAAAAAACGTACCGATACCCAGGAGTTAACGTACAAGTAGTTCAACGAAAACGAAAGTGAATTTCGTATCTTACCCATAATGTATCACATGATTATACGAGTATTTTACCAACAACATAACTGAACACAACATTCGTAAACCAATCTCGTCGCATTAATTTCGAATCACACGATAAAAATTCGAAAAAAATTATTTAAAAAATCAATAATACAAATAAATTTAACAAATTTTCAAATATAGGTGAAATTCAATGATCGCGAAATTAAAAATATGCACCATACGAACGTAAGTATGAGGTACTCACCAAAAACATCATTTTAAAGCCGATATAGCTACACTTGTAAATTTGAGGGAAAAAAATACCGCAAAATGCAACACACACGAACACAATGTGCAAACTTTTTGAGACCTTACCACACTGTTGCTGTATCGTGATCCAGTTTATTATATATAGGCATAATTCAAGGACTAATTACACCTTCGGTTTTTTTTTCTCTCTAATCCGAAGACTTCCTCTTTTCCACCATTTATGCATATATGCTTATGCACATTGACGTACACCACCACACTTAGGGTAGGGTGGAGGTACTTGTAGATAGGTACGTAAACGACCTATACACGTAGTGTATGTCTATGTACATTACGATACCTATACGATGAAATAGTATTTCGTATAGACGAGGAAAGGGTACAAGAACACACACTTATGATTCTGGTTGGTACACCCTGTGTGCTCGTACGTGTGCCCGAATCCGTGTTCTCTATACCTGGGCTGTTTATTACTCTTGGCCTTTGAGAAATTAGAGCGAAGAACGCACGTTTCGATGAGTTACGTAATAAGAGTATCTGTAGGTAATTTTTGTACGTTGTTGTCGTTGTCGTCGTAGTCATCGCGTGAAGCAGTCGTGCTGCCAAGATGAGCTTGGTTACGATGCATGGTCGGGGTCGGTTTTTTTGGTGAAATTTTTTCTCTTTGAAGTTCGACGATAGTTTTGAGATCGTTTCAGTTTAGTTCGAATGCAGATTTAAAATATTTTCGAGCTTCTTTTGGGGAAATTCTGTGGTCATCGTTGTATGAAGAGAAATGATTGAATTGAAGCATACGTTTCCAAACCGCACTAAGTCCATTTTCAAAGGTTCTAAGGTTGCAAGGCCATCTAGCATAAAGTTACGGCCCAAAATGGTTGATTTTTTGATATGTTGTGCCCAAAGGTCTTGGCTACAACATATCAAAAAATCAGCCAATTTGGGTCATTTCTACGTTTCCAAATTGTACCAAGTACCATGAATTTCGTATCAATATTTTTTTGGACTTAGTGCGTTTTGGAAACGTATGCTTCAATTGATCTTTTGAATTTAATCCAGATGATTAAGTATGTAGAAAACCTAGAAGTTTTAGATTTTTCAAAATTATCATAAATTTGAAATTTTTCTTCCAATGAGCAATTTTATGCTTAATCAATCTGTCTGTTTTCATTTTTCTCGTAGAACCCTGTAGTTTTTCAAAAAATCAATGTTTATGAAATGAGGTAACATTTTCACCAATTTTTTATTCAAAAAAAAAATTCAATTTCATTGACCTATTTTTTTTTTTTTTTGTAATTAAAACCATACTTTTTTGAGTGTGCAAAAAAAACACGTAATAAGCCTGTTAAAAACACTCAATTTTTATCGTAATCACGTGGCGTAGCGAATTATTAAATAACATGCGAAAATTACGTATTTTAGTGGATTTTATTTGCTTATGTCTCTATGCCCAAATGAAGTTTCGTACCTTATTAATTATGTTATTCTGGTATTTATTATGCTCTAGCTGATATCTCAACCTAAACCTGGGTCATTCCATACAATCCGCCATATGCCAATAGGAATGGTTGCCCCCTCCCTCCGATCCTCTGGGACAACTTTTTTCTTAAAGGGGTACGATTGACAAGTCAGTCGAAATCGCAGATTTTGCTTTCCAACATACGACTCGCGCAAAATTTTTTGAACTGGACAAAGCTAGATTGAAAGAGCAGGCAAAAATTTATCACCACCCAAAATTTAAAGTGCTAAAATGCATTTTTTGATTTTTGGAGAATTTTTGAAAATCAAAAGGTCAAAAATGATTTAAAAATCAAAATTTTATCAAATTTTATCAAATTGACCTAGAAGGCTGAAATTTGGGATTTACCCTACTTTCGACGTGCCAAATCGATTGGAAACTGGTTCAAATCGTTTTGAGCAGTTCTGGAGCCTCCAGCAGATATTTGAATCTTGAAATTCCCACAAAATTTCATCAAACGAAATTGGAAATTCAAAATTCACGCTGCAGCCAAACTTAAACACGCTATCAAGTCGACTGCTGGTAGGTTTAAGTCATTCTGGAGTCTCCAGTGACTTTTTGAAAATTCTTGGAACCTCCAGTAGATTTTTGAAACTTGAAATTCTTACATAATTTCATCAAAATGCAGTTGAAAAGCCGAAATTCATTTTGTAAACTAAATTCGATACGCTAGAAAGTCGACTGCAGGAGGATTTTAAGTCGTTTGGGAGCCTCCGGTGACCTTTTTGAAAATTACTGGAGCCTCCAGCAGATTTTCATTGCTGGGAATTTCCATAAAATTTTACCAAACTGAGTTGAAAATTCAAAATTCACTCTGCACTCCAATTTCAACACACTATCAAGTCGACTACAGGTGGGTTCAAGTCATTTTGGAGCCTCCAGTGACTTTTATAATACTCCTAGAGCCTCCAAAAAATTTTTGAAACTTGAAATTTTCACAAAATTTTATTAAATGGAGATGAAATTTACTCCGAAAACAAATTTCTATTCGATATGAAGTCGATTGCCGGTGGTTTCAATCCTTTTTCGAGACTTCAAAGCTGAAAAATTGCAAAAAATGAGAATTTTGCTTTAAAATAATCAAGTTGTGTTCTTTTCGAAAAGGGTATTTCACCCCATCAGGGAAATGCCGAGGAATTTTTCCATTTTCCTCCAAAATTGGGAAATTTTCTGATGAAACTATGTTCCCATAGGGACCCATTTGAGGAAGAGGACGTCACGTGGCTCGAAATTTTTTTAAAATCATTCCCTTAGGTATTTAGGAATATTTTTTTGACTGAAAAATTGAAGGAAAATAAGAAAATTGAGAATTCAAAGTTTCAAATCAATATAAGTCAAAAAATCTGGGATAATGAAAATTTCTACTTTGAAATAATCAGGTTGTTTATCATCACTCAAAATTTCAAGTGCAAAAGTGCATTTTTCGATTTTTGGTGAATTTTTGAAAATCAAATTTAGGTCAAAAAACAAGGGAAAAAATCAAAATTTTACCAAATCAACCTAGAAGGCTGAAATTTGATATTTACCCTATTTTTGACCTGCCAAATCGATTAGAAACGGATTCAAATCGTTTTGAGCAGTTCTGGAGCCTCCAGCAGATTTTTGAAACTTGAAATTCCCACAAAATTCCATCAAATGCAGATGGAAAACCGAAACTCATTCTGCAAACCAATTTCATTACGCTACGAAGTCGACTGCAAGAGGATTTCAAGTCGTTTTAGAGCCTCCAGCTACTTTTTGAAAATTTTTGGAGCCTCCAGTAAATTTTTGAGATTTGAAATTTCCACAAAATTTCATCAAAGTGCAGTTGAAAAGCTGAAATTTATTCTGTAAACTAATTTCAATATACGCTATATGAAGTCGACTGCGGGTTGATTTCAAGTCGTTTTGGAGCCTCCAGCAACTTTTTGGAAATTACTGGAGCCTCCAGCAGATTTTTCAGCACTTGGAATTAGTAGAATTCCAATTTTTCGTTTCACTTTCAATCCTCGACTTCTGAGCTTGGATTTGAATGAGATGAAATCGGTCCAAGTTGAAGTGAGTGGTATGCCTTTCAAGATGGGTCCTATTTGAAATTGTTTTTTTTTCGCTTCTACTCCTTGACGCAGTTTAATTTTACGAAAAAATTATTTCCCTTTTTCAAAATTTTCCCTCTGGTCCAAAAAAAGTTGTACCAAGGTCCCCCCCCCCCCCGTTCCAAAAAAAAATTTAAAAATGACGAAAAGAATTCATTTTTGAATTAAATTAAATCTTCTTTTCAAAAAAGAAACCTCGTCTAATTTTCAAAAAAAATAACATATTGTAGAGGCATTTTTACATTTCTTTTTTATTTGTTCCAAATTTGTAGGGCTCTAATGTAAAGAGATCGACATTTTTTCTCGAGAAGAAGTTTTTTAGAAAAGTTCTGGAACAAAAAAGAGATTTTCAAATAAAATTTGTCGACTTTGCTTTTTTTCCAACTTGTACCTAATCTAATTTTTGGGCATCCTCCTCCTCCAATGTAACCCTTAGGAGGGCCCAACTGCAAATCTAACTTCATATTCGTGTTTAGCGAGTTCGATTCATATGATAACGATACCGATATTGTCAATCTTCTTCCGCCCCAAAATTTCGGGAGGGGGGTGCCTATGGTCCCATAATTGTGGTTTCAAGAAATTGGTCGGTTTTCTATTGTTTTTGGAGGCCCACATGTAAAATTGCAGAATTAAATCATTGGCAATATGTATTGCTTTTTTTGGCAGTGCAGTAACACAAAAAATACATTTTGGAGTGTTTTTTGAGTTTTTGAAGATGGCTCACCTGGAGGAGAAATTTGAAAAAAAAATACTAATTATATGTAGTACTCAAAGAAAAAAAATTGTGTGCACCAGAATTAGGTTCGGAGATACGGCGGTTTCAAATTTTCTTTTGGCAATATATCTCTCCCCCCCCAGGTCAAAAAATTTTGAAAAAATTCACGTTGCTATATAGATTGATGATTCTTCCATAAATATTTTGTGTGATTTCAAAATTTTTCATTCAAAACTCGTCGAAGCATAAATTTTTTCCTGAAAAAAGCGTTTTCTCGCCATTGTTGGCAGGGGATGGTGGGATTTTTTTGCTCCTGCATTTTTTAAAAAGATACCCCAACAACGTTTCGAAAAAAATTCAAAAATCCGAGGACAGGGGCATTTCACCTATTTTATCCGAGAATGCCCTTTTGATTTTTTTGTTTTTTGAACAGAAAATGGGTCAACATCGAAAACCGAAAACTTAAATTCAGTAGATACCTGGAATTTGCATTTCGATTGTTCGATTTTTCATGGTAATTGGTAGGTACAGTCTGAAAATATGTCTGCCAGTAAAGTACAACCCCTCCCCTTCTAAGATAGACAAAAAGGATATAGAAAATCATTTCTTTGCCATGGAAAACGATCTTGTAAAGTGCAAAATTTCTCTCTCGCTCGTAGCAATCAAATCTCAAATCGACACCATAATATCCTGCTTGAATTCGAACCTACGAGTATTTTTCAATTCCGCCCAAAAATTCCATTCGTTTGACGATCGTATTCGTAATTTCGAATCTATATTTTTAGTACACGGGGTGTTAATTATTCGATAACTATTCGATTCATGTGCACGTTCGCACCAAGTCCAAGCCTCGTTACATAAATCACCTTGACACACGACACATTGTGTTATTGCAGCACATCTGCAATTATATTATACTTATATATGTACATATTACGTTAAGATGAAAATAAAAGTCGAGAGAGAGAGAAGAAAAAAAAATGAAAAAACGACAACGCACGCGTTTGTCTCCGCCTGCACCATCGCCATCTCGACAGTGTCTTGAAATAGAATGAAAATTCCTCTCTCTCTCTCTATCTATTTCTTCTGTCTTATTGTCGGTACATCGTGTCTGCCCATTGCCTATCTGTAGGTCTAGGTATTCATTTGCAGTACCTGGTACGTTCCATCTTGTATGTATCATGCAGCACACAAAAATATCATGTACGAGTACTCGTATGTACAAAGTACGTACGAGTACCAATTAGAAGAGCCTTGGAAAAAGATCATTGTCGGGGTCCTGTGGTACTGGTACATTCGCGGATCCGCCTAGTCTTCCGGCAAGGTTGCTCTCGTTTCGACGTGATCGACGTTCTCGACGGCATCCGATCCCGATCGAAGGGAGAAAAAAATCAAACTTGGACTCGGATGCTGGTATACGTAGACTGTCACCAGGTTCGAATGGATGCATCAAAATTCAAACCTGGAGGCGAAGAAGAAGCGTAGTGCCTTCTCTCGTACTACGACCTTTTTACACATCCAGTATACTCATCTCTGGTACATTCTATTTGCCTCTTCTGTATCTGTACCTACTCCTTCGCCCGCGTATTAGATGGCGACATTGTAACGCTGGCAGCGATCTAGATTTTTTTCGACCTGTCACCAGGGCCTTCGTGTTGTGTACAGCTTCCTTGTCACCATCTAAGGAGTGTCCTGTTTGCGTCGACGACGTCGACCGCAGAATCCAGCATGCTGGTGGCCATAAAGTCTCTATAACCAGAGACTTCTTTCTTTTTCACCTACACAGTTCCGCTGACTGTGCAACTATAGCCAATTGAGAGAGAGAGGGGGGGGGGACTTAATCGAAAAATCATCTCAACGATCCGGCCAGTACCACTAACGCCTCTCGTAAACACAAATTAAATCTGACATTAACCCTTCGGTCAAGTTATCAATGCCAACGTCGTTAATAAAATACGTACGTATACTTTTCATCCATACACCGCCGCGTACGTCTCTCTCTCTCTCTTTCATATCTAGACGAACGTGCGTCCGATTCCATTCGCCATAATCGAAATACCGTTTTTAAAGATTTATGTATTAGCCAGTCCGATTTACGAGTATATAATTTTGCATACAACAGTCACACACACATACAACATCGTATTCCTATACCTGTCTGTATTCTATACCTAGGTCCCTGCCCTCCCCTCTGGCTCATGGCTCATACATCGAGTAATATACTTGGTATAGGTATTAGAGGTACACAAGTACACTACATAATTACCGCATCGAACGCGGAAGATATTTACGACGCCCTAACAAAATAAAATCCCATGATCGAACGAACGCAGCAGTTTTATAAAAGCTCATATACTTATACTCACAGATCAACACCACTTTCAGAATATACCTATTATTGCTTATCTGCGAGTAATCTATCGACGTCTCCCTTCTACCCCTCGTTTAAACACCGCACAACGACGCCATACGACGCGCCCCATTATCCGTGTTAAATAATAATTGCATTATAATTTTAATATTATTACGTCGTATTGTTCTATAGCGAGTACTTTACCTGTGTACCAGAATGATACGACAGAATAAGCTAACGTGAGGTTTTTTCCTCGATACAAATCGATAAATTTATCATCGACTAATAAGATTCGTTAATAGAGAAATAACAGCCAGGAGGAGTGGGAAGGAGAGGGCGGAAGTTCGATGGTCTTATTTATTGGATAACATCAAGTTCATCAGACTGTACTGACGTATACGAGTATGTTGGATAATTACTCGTATTTCAGTCGTTAATCGTATTTTTAGATCGATTATTTCTATGTAGTATCTAATGTGAATGTGTTTGGGCTGGGGGCTATTTTGGGAAAAATGTGAAATAACAAAAAAATAGGTATAGTAAGTACCTATGTACTTATTTTGAAAAAACGCCACCAGGCACGTTTAATTGATGATGTTACGTTGATGTGTTCAACTAAGTATTATTGAGGAAATACTTACTCGGTATTCGAATATAAGACTGAAAAAAAAAAAAATGAAATGAAAACATAAAAACAGTAGACGAAGTAAAATATTATACCAATATTGAAAAAATATGTAAATGAGGACTAAAAACAAAAAAAATTGATTTTTTTTTAAAGACATGAAGCTCAGTCTATTTTACCTATACTTACTCAAATTTCCAAAATTGGGTAAAGAATTCTACAAAAAAAAAAAAAAAAAAAAAAAAGACATTATCAATGCCAAAAAATATCTATTCCGTATCAACTTGAACCAAGTGTGGCCTTCTAATTTCGCTCAAATTCTTGTCACAAGTTTCATTAATGGTCTAAAAAAACCACCATCACTTTCCAGGATGTGTACTAAAATCCAGAAGCTTTTGTGTTTTTTTCATGGCTATTTCTCAACGGATCAATGTCATCAAAATCATCTACCCTTAGTTACGTAACCCTTCCCCTTCCCCACCCTACAAAAAATCAGGTCTTCGACGCAGGGATGGAAAGCAGAAAGATGAAACTTTTAGATTTAGCTTCTAAAAAATGTGTAAAACTTCGGCTTTAGGTTTTTTTAAAGTAAAGCTTTATAAAGGCTAGCTTTCGCCTTTCAGCTTCTGAAAATATTTTGCCTTTTAGCTTTATAACATTTTTTAATGAGGTGAATCAAGAGGGAAATGGAAACTCATAACCACTGAAAAACATGAAAAAAAACCTGAAAAAAAGAGAAAACTAAAAAGTGAAAATTAAAAAATAACTCAAACAGAAACTAAACCAAATGAATTTGCAAACAAGCTGAAAGAAAACTGAATAAATAAAGCTTTTGGTTTGGCTAGCTTTTAGTTTTTCAATCATATAGCTTTGGCTATAGTTTTTGGCTTTCAAAAAAACTCAAAAATTGTCAACTTTCAGCCTCCAGATGTTTAGAATATAGTGAAAGAAGCTTATTATTGTCGTGGTTAATGTTGTCAATCGCTTAGGGCTGGTATTACGACACTCTGTCAAAATGTCGATGGGCAAAGAACAATTATAATAGTTAACCGGTGCTTTGACCTCGGTTAACGCCTTGTTTATGTTTGAGCGAGTGTCATCATACCAGCCCTTAATGTTATTATTATTAAAATTGTTTGGTCTCGATCTTTTATATTGTGATTGGAGCATCGGATAATGTGTTACCTATTATTTTTAACTGATTTTAATGAGTTTTTTCATTATTTTTTTTATATAGTAATTTTTTTAAATGTTTCTAACAGTTTTTCGTCCTGTTGTAGCCTAATTTTTCTGACATTTCAGAAGTTGTTTCTGATTGACATCATTTTTAATGTACGAGTTATTCGCAATTTTTTGAAGTTTTAACCTACATACTTATTTTTTGACACCCTTTTCTAGAAATTTTTGCAAAATTTTGGTTCAATGACTGTTAATGCATTTTTTAGCCAGAAAGGTTCGTTGAGTTCTGATTGAACATCGGTTAGCTTCTTGCATCTTCTGTGGTCCACTTTTACTGCACTCAGATGCAAATTTTTCAATTCAGGGCATCCCAGAGTCTTATCAGTGACGCAAAAATATGATTTTTTTTTTGATGGACATTCACGGATTCAGCTTTAAGGTAATGGTATTCTAATAGGAGATTTTTTTGTAATTTTTCTTTCCATGAAGGTGCATTGATTTAAAAATTCACCCTCGTCTCCCCACCCCTAGTTTTCTACCTTTTTTAGAGGCCTGCATGCAAAATTTAAGAAGTACTATTACCTGCAGCATTAGTGCCTTTTTTTGGGCAGTGCCATGACACAAAAACACATTTTTGAGTTTTTAAAGATGACTCTCCTGGAAGAAAAATTTGCAAAAATTACCAAAAAAATAATACCTACTTGTCCAAATATACTTTTAGGGGGAAGGGGGAATTTGTGTCTTTGGATTAGGTTCGGAGCCATAGGTGTTTCAAATTTTCTACATCCTCCCCCCTCAGCAGGGGCAAAAAATTGAAGAAATTCACATAGCCAGACTCGTGCCCTCTCTAATACAATTTTAGCTGCAATGGGGGGGGGGGGGGGCAAGGGATGTGAAGCGATGAGCCTCCAACGAATGTTGAAATTTGAGTGTACAAAATCATTCTCTTGTCTCTATTACCCCATCCCTAATTAATTTCTGAACTACAAAAACTCAACTTCACTTTGAAAGTTGGAAGTTTTTTGAAATTGTAGAAAAATCTAGTTTGGTTTTAATTTTACATTTTGAAAAACCAAGTTACAGAAAGAAAAAAAAACTAAAAAATATTGTTTGTTTAAAAGCGTCGACCTTGAAAATTTCAGGCCCAAGCACAGGGTACCCACAAATTGAATATTAACCGGTTTTGTCAAAAAATTCAAACTGGTTTTCATTGGCGCAATGTATTCTACACACTAAGGCAACAAAAATGTGATATGAATTTTTTGAAACCGGTTTATTAATTTGCAACCAGTTAATAAAAAATACCCAAAAATTGTAAATAGAGAAAAAAGCTTGGAACAAAAGTTGTAGAGTGAAAAATTACACAATTCTGTATAATCACATTTTGAAACCGGTTCATTAATTTGCAACCAGTTATCAAAAATTATCCAAAAATTGTAAATAGAGAAAAAAGCTCGAAACAAAAGTTGTAGGGCATGAAAAGTTACACAATTCTATCTAATCACATTTTGAAACCGGTTCGCTGGTTCGCATTTAGCAACCAGTTTTTGACAATCGCCTAAAAATTGGATTTTGGGAGAAAAGTATAAAACATAAGTTGTAGAGTGTACAACATTGAACTATTTTTGCTAATCTGATTTTGAAACCAATTCATTAATTCGCAGCAAGCCATCGAAAGTTACCTGGTTGCAAATTAATTAACCATTTTCAAAATCCGATCAGAAAAAATGGTTCAATTTTTCACGCTCTACAACTTTTGTTTCAAGTTTTTTTCTCTATCTTTAATTTTTAGGTGGTTGTCAAAATCTGGTTGCTAAATACGAACCAATGAACCGGTTTCAAAATGTGATTGAACAGAATTGTGTCATTTTTCACGTCCTACAACTTTGGTTTCGAGCTTTTATCTCTATTTATAATTTTTGGATAAATTTTGATAACTGGTTGCTAATTAATGAACCGGTTTCGAAATCTGATCAGCGAAAATGGTTCAATTTTTCACGCTCTACAACTTTTGTTTCGAGCTTTTTTCTCTATCAACAATCTTTGGGTATTTTTTGTTAACTGATTGCAAATTATTGCAAATTAATGAACCGGTTTCAAAATCTGATCTGCGAAAATGGTTCAATTTTTCACGCTCTACAACTTTTGTTTCGAGCTTTTTTAGAAGTACCCAACAATGTTTGATAAAAATTTCAAAAATCAGAGGACAGGGGCATTTCACCATTTTTAGCCAAGAGTTTTTCCTGAAACAGGGTGTCTAACAGGTACTGCAGGTACTGCAAGTACTGTAAAAGTACTGCATTGAAATCCTCGGTACTGCAAGTACTGCAAAGTACTGCATTTTGTCTGAAAAGTACTGTATTTTTTCTCAGAATCATTGATTTAAAATTTTTTAAAAACCTCAAAATAAATTAATTGGTGAAAATTTAAAAAAAAAAATGTTAATTTTGTACCTCAAAAGATGGCAACATAAAAAAAATGCGGTAATGCAAAAGGTACTGTAAAAGTACTGCATTTCTTCGGAGAAATTTTGTTAACACCCTGTGAAATTTCAAATCCTTGTGGAAGGCAAAAACTGAACTATAGTCCCTATAAATTCGGTCGGTGCTTATTGAGCACCCTTTTGACCATTTCCATTATTTATATCTTTTTTGAAAATTTGTTGTTTTTCATTTTTTCTGGAATTTGAAATTGGTCTATAATTCACTTTTGAACTCCAGTTCAGTTTTAACCCTTCCAGAGTGATTTGAAAGTTTTGAAGAAAATTATAAAATCGCCGGAGGCTCCAGAATGGCTCAAAACTATCTGTTGTTGATGGCTGAAGTTGTATTGAAAAAATAATTATTCGCATTGGTCGTTTCTTTGATCTTTCGATGGATCTTTTCGGCCGGGCATGGAGTTAATTGGTGTATTATAGATCAGAATGATTTTTTTTGCATTGGGGGGGGGGGGGTGGAAGTAAAGGAAGGCAAAGGAATGAGACTATGGAAAGCAAATTAGAAAAATCCCATCCCTGTATCCATTTTCACCCTTCGTAATCGTAAACGTAAGGAAAATGATGCCAATCTCGGTACATACATATCAATTTCTTGTTACTCATTTTGTAGGTAGGTAGAGGTACTCGATTTCTTGAACTGAAAATTGCCAAAACAAAAGCCGGATTCATTATCAAGGTACTTAGGAGTCTATATTATAGTACGAGAAGAATGGCCACAGATTAGCTGAACTATACAAGGCCACCTAGCTCCAGGGCTTCGCGATACACGCCCAACTTCATCTTAATCGCGGCTAACCTCCACATTCCACTTTTTTTTTCAAACCGAGCTTCTGTATAGACCGTCACGTCGTCGTTGAGCGTGCCCAGGTTACCTTCTCCGCCGCATTCGTTTGTTATAAGTACCTTCGGACGCCGCCGCTGCGCGTTGCATTTCATTGGTTTAAATGCTAATTCGTGTACCTCAGCGATTTCTTCTTCCTACTCTTGACCAAAATGAAATTTAATTGACTTCTGTAATAGAGTGTAAATACCTATACATATTCCGTAACAAGGGCACCATCATTTTTTCCCATTAAATTTTCCGCTCCATAAATCGTATAGTTATAGGTATCTATGTATGTACGAGTAGATGCAGATATACGAGTATAATATAGATTACGTAACACTCTCTTCTACGTCTCCAGCCCCCTTCTCCGTCCATACCTTCTGCAATAATAGCAATCTAGATCGAAACAAAAATCACCGATCATTTTTTATTTAAGCTATGGGGTGGTACGTCTACGTACCCTCTTCCGGTGCCGCCAGTTACTGGCTCAGACATAACCTCCTTGGGTACTCGCGGCGCAAGTTCACCGTCGAACATCATCGCGATACATCATAAATCAGCCAGCGAGATGACCAGATGTGTGCAGACGTCGACTTGGTACGAGTATATCTTTAGGTTTAATCAACTGTATAGACAATTGATCGACTACCTAGAGATTCTGTACGAGTGTTTTTACGCGGTTATCGTGTAATCGTGACCAGAGGAAATTGTCCGTTTCCAGGAATTCTCGCGGCGAACATCACATTCATTCAACGAGAATCGTCGTATATTGCGAACAGAAACCGTAATCTGAGTTGTGTATTCATTTATAAGAAGTAACTGGCTGAGGAAAAATAATTTGTAGCTATACGAAATTGCAGCGTCAGAATTTTTCTAAATAATCCCTTTTGAAGAAAAAAACCTTCCTCAGTCCCTTGAGGGTCATTCCACGTCAATTCAAACAAGAAGTGGTGAGAGGGGGGGGGGGTGGGTTCGGCGATTTTTTTTTTGACATTTTTTTTATGGAAAGACCTTTTGAAGAGATGACTGATGGCGCAAATCGCAGCCCTCTAGCCCTTTTTTAAAGTCTGCTAGGGGGTGTCAAAGTTTTCAGTGAACTTGAAATATCATCCATTTCAGCTGTGGATAACTCGATAACCGCGATACCTACCAAAATGGATTTTTCTCCAATAGGTAGGGGTTTTGAATGGATTTTTGGTGGCATCATAAAAATCAGTGTTGCCACTTTTTTTCGTACGAAAAATTGGCTAGAAAAGTTTCAAAACGTAGTTTACGTGTCGTTCCGACTCTCAAAAATTCTGAAAAAAATATATTATGGACAACTTTTCATGCTGAACAACATATTAAAAAATTAGGATGGCATTATGTCGAAAAGTGGATTTAAAAAAATTGAAAGTTTACGAAAAAATGCGATTTTTTGATTTAAAACATGAAAAAAAATTTTGAGTGGTGAAGTTGACCCATTTGACCCCAATTTATACTATTCGTTGAAAAAGTTGAAAAAAAAATCTTTCACTCGATGTAATGAACTCATCAGAGAAAAATCAAAATTCGAAAAATAAACGAATTTTAGTTTTTTTTTGCTATGAGTGTGATTTTTATTTACTTTTTCATGAAATACGTCAGAAAGAGGTCAAAATAAGACTACAGAATGAATTTAAAGTTTTTATGATGCTTGGAATTGAAAATTGAATTTTTTCGAATTTTTATTTTTTTTGTGATGAGTTCATTTTCATTGAGTGAAAGGGTTTTTTCAACTTTTTCAATGGATACGTAAAAATAGGGGTCATATGGGTCAATTTTACCACTAAAAATTTTTTTCGTGTTTTAAATCAAAAAATCGTATTTTTTGCAAACTTTTAATTTTTTTAAATCGACTTTTCGACATAATGCCATCCCAATTTTTTAATAGGTATGTTATTCAGCATAAAAAGTTGTCCATAATATATTTTTTTCAGAATTTTTTAGAGTCGGAACGATATGAAAACTACGTTTTGAAACTTTACTGGTAAATTTTCAAAAATCAAATTTTGGACAAAATGTGAGAGAAAATCAAAATTTTACCAAATTGACCTAGATAGCTAAAATTTGGGATATACCTTATTTTCGACCTGCCAAATCGATTGGAAACTGTTTCAACCCGTTTTGACCCGTTCTGGAGCCTCCAGCAGATTTTTGAAACTCGAAATTCTCACAAAATTTCATCAAATGGAGTTGGATAATCGAAATTTACTCTGCAAACTAATTTCAGTACGCTACAAAGTCAACTGCAGAGGGATTTCAAGTTGTTTTGGAGCCTCCAGCGATTTTTTGAAAATTACTGGAGCCTCCAGCAGATTTTTGAAACTTGAAATTTCCCCAAAATTTCATTAAAATGGAGATGGAAAGCTGAAATTAACTATGCACTCCAATTTTAACACCCTCTGAAGACGACTTCAGGTGGGTTCAAGTAATTTTGGAGCTTCCAGTGACTTTTTGAAAAATTTCATGGCGTTTTTAGGAGAATTGAAATTTCCAAAAAGTATCTGGAAGGTTCAAAACTACTTGAAACCACCATGCAGTCGACTTCATATTATTGTATTGAAATTAGTTTGTAGAGTAAATTTCGGATTGCTAACCCCATTTCTAGTTTCAAAAATCCACTGGAGGCTCCAGTAATTTTCAAAAAGTCGCTGGAGGCTCCATAACGACTTAAAATTCACCTTCAGTCGACTGCATTGAGTATTGAAATTAGTTTGCAGAATTAATTTCGGCTTTCCAACTCCATTTGATGAAATTTTGTGAGAATTTCGAGTTTCAAAAATCTGCTGGAGGCTCTAGAACTGGTCAAAACGGTTTGAAACTGTTTCCAATCGATTTGGCAGGTCGAAAATAGGGTATATCCCAATTTTCAGCTTTCTAGGTCAATTTGATACAATTTTGATTTTTTCTCACATTTTGACCAAAACCTGATTTTTGAAAATTCACCAAAAATCGAAAAAGGCACTTTAGCACTTGAAATTTTAACAGCTGATGAATTTTTGCCAGCTCTTTCGACCTACCTTTGTACGGTTTAAAAAAGTTTATGCTAGTCCTATGTTGGAACGCAAAATCTGCGATTTCGGCTGATTTGTTAATCAAAATGGCCGCCATTTTGTAAGTAGGGCCACTTTTTTTTGAGGACAAGGGCTAGAAATGTTCCTTAGGATTCGCCCTTTAAGAAAAAAGTTGTCCCGGAGGATCGGCAGGGGGGTACAAGTGATCCTAATGCGGGCTCCCCGACTATCAGATTTGGAACTTGAAGCTCAATCATTATTACAACAAATTTTGGGGGGAGGCGATTTCGATCAGAATTGCGGACCCTGATACCTTTCAGAAGTATCGAGACCGCATTTTGAAAATGTTTGCTAAGAAGAGTGTAAAAATGCAGTTTTGGAAATTACTGGAGCCTCCAGTAGATTTTTCAATGCTTGAATTTTCCATAAAATTTTACTAGAGCCGGAAATCCAAAATTTACTCTGCGTCCCAATTTTAACACGAAATTTTATGGAAAGGTCAAGTTTCAAAAATATATTGGAGGCTTCAAGAATTTTCAAAAAGTCGCTAAGTGTTTCGAAATGACTTAGTAGGTAGCATGTTTAAATTGGAGTGCAGCGTGAATTTCGGATTCCCAACTTCATTTCAAGCTTCCAATATCAACTGGAGAGGCTCCAGAGCGCCTCAAAACCAGTTGAAATTGTTTCCAATCAATTTGGCTAGTTGAAAATAGGATGTATTCCAAATTTCAGCGTTCTTGGCCAATTTGGTAGAATTTTGATTTTTCCCTTCATTTTTGACTCGAAAATTTTCAAAAATTCGCTAAAAATCGAAAAAGAGATACCTAAAGTTAGCACTTTTGAATGACCTTCATTTTTTAGTACGGTGGCATCCTTTTTTTTGGGCAGGTTTGTGGTTCGCTTTAAAATGTTCCTTAGGATGGATGTCCCTTTAGGAAAAAAATTGTCCCGGAGCATCGGTAGGGGGGGGGGGTGCCATTGGGATAATGAAAAATAAATGTACAAATGTGCAATCTCCTAGACCACTTAATGGTACATTGACGTCCACCTAACACTCCATATATCAAAACAAAACAACTTGATCGCAACCCACCCAACACCACCGCACCGGAGCGCGCTTTCGTACCCCAATAAATTACCTATACATAAACTCATACATGCATGCACCTCTGCGCAAAAATATTTATAACACAGTTTAAACGCTGCAGACTCTTTCGACACCGATAATTCGTAATTCGCATCGCGCTGAAATATCCCAACTGCACCAGCCTTGACCATATTTTATCCTCCGAACAGGTATTACGATCTTACAGTATGTGGAACTCAAACCACATACTTTGGGTTCGACTGCGCCTGAACGACGACAATGAATTGCATAGTGCATTTATGTATATTATATATACCTACTCGTATGTGCAGCTCACATGTACGAGAGACAAGACAGAGATGGAGAAAATAAAAGCTAGAAAGGCTTTTATCATCGCGTCCTAATGAGTACGCGGTACGCGATCGCGAGCCAAGCTACAACAATAAAACAAGCGTAAACATAAATTTAAATCTGGCACTATTAAGTGTACTCGTATAGCTCGGCGATTGAAAATAATTGCAGAAAAAAAAGAAAGAACAACAACAACGAGCTGCGAGTTGAACGGTTGACCGGCTCAGGAGCTGGCGTGCGTTCACCGGATTAAGTAACACCTTTAAAATTATTATGGAATGCGTTCGCGCGAGCTTGCGCGTTTTTACCCTCCTCTGCACCCCCGACCCCCGCCTGCCCCCTTCGAATGTACTTTGACAACTTGCACTATGTACGTATAGTCGTATAGGTATAGGTAATGAGAGCACGTCGATAATTTGAACCAGTTATTAAGCCAACTAGATCTGAGTTGGATAACAAACCTTTGGTCGTTTTACGAGCTCGTGTTGACAATAAAGTACCAACTTGTAAAGGTGGGTACTTAGACTTACATACGCGTGAAAACATCGTCTCGACTATATCATCGAGGGTCACACACACGCACTTTCGATTGCATATAGCCTAGCTAAATGGTCTACATCAATCTCGTATGCGTAATATCACGTTAAGATGGTAGATATAATAAATAAGAGGAGAATGATTGATTTTATAAGTGAAATCGTTCAACATCTTCCTTGAAAAAGTATCTGAAAATTCGTCATGAGGCTGAATTTTGAAGAGTTGAATTTAATCTTCCAATTTTTTAGCAAGCTTTTGGGAATTTCAAATTCGAGTCATTTTCCTACGATAAAATCAAGATTTGATGAAATCGAGAGAGACTGCTGAAATTTGATTTACATCCTAATACCGATCTCCAGAACCGATCGGTGGTAGTTTCAAGCCAAAAAGCTCTAAAATTCGATGCAGTTGCCATTCTGCCTCAATTTCATCAAGTTTCAATTTTTTTCTTCAAAAATTTGCCAAAATTCGAAAATTTGGACATGCAGTGTATTTTTAGATACTTCTGCAGTTTTTCTTTGCCATATTTTTCGATTTCCCCCTAAATCTAAACAAAAGTTGTGCTGAAAAGACGTTGAAAAAAAAATCGAAGTACAAAAAAATTCAATAATCCAAAAAATTTTCCATTTACGCATCATAATTCATCGAGGTAACCCCATTTTCTAGAAAAAACTTTCCACAAACCCCCAAAACAATTTTGACCTCTAGTTTAGACCAGGCTCGTCGAGAGAGGAGTAAAGGGAGCAGTTTGCCCCAGGCCGGGGATTTCTGGAGGACCCAGCAAAAGAGGGGCTTGTGATGAAAGAAAAACTTGTTTTTTAAATTCTTATAAAAACACAAATTTTCAAAAGCTTTTGCCCTTGCTTCGCTCGGACTTGTTTTCTTTTATTTTTCAAAATTGAAATTTTCAACAAAAAAAATTTCATTTGACTTTTAAAGTTTTAAAGTGAAAAAATGAAATTTTCCCATGAAACTCTCGAAATCGACTTTTCAAAAACTTCCCCGTTGCTTCGTTCGGGTCAATTTGCTTGTTGTTTTAAAATGAAAAAATTCACATTTGGGCCTCCGAAAATTCAAAATAGAAAATGGCAAGTTTTATTGGTCATATGAATATGATATCAATTATTGGCAAAATTGGTATTTTTCCCCTATATCAGTTGGCAACATTTTAATCGAACCCCTTCCCTCTTCCCCTCTCAAAATTCACGTTTGGGCTCCCAAAATTCAAAATAGATAATGACAAGTTTTATTGGTCATGTAAATATGATATCAATTATTGGCAAAATTGGTAGTTTTTCCCTATATCAGTTGGCAACATTTTAATCAAACCCCTTCCTCCCTTCCCCTCTCAAAATTCACATTTGGACCCCCGAAAATTCAAAATAGAAAATGGCAAGTTTTATTGATCATATGAATATGATATTAATTATTGGAAAAATTGGTATTTTTTCCCTATATCAGTTGGCAACATTTTAATCGAACTCCTTCCCTCCTTCCCCACTCAAAATTCACATTTGGGCCCCCGAAAATTCAAATAGAAAATGGCAAGTTTTATTGGTCATGTAAATATGATATCAATTATTGGCAAAATTGGTAGTTTTTCCCTATATCAGTTGGCAACATTTTAATCGAACCCCTTCCCCCCTTCCCCTCTTAAAATTCACATTTGGACCCCCGAAAATTCAAAATAGAAAATGACAAGTTTTATTGGTCATATGAATATGATATCAATTATTGGCAAAATTGATATTTTTTCTCTATATCGTTGGCAAAATTTTGATCGAACCCCTTCCCCCCTTCCCCTCCCAAAATTCACATTTGGGCCCCCGAAAATTCAAAACAGAAAATTACAAGTTTTATTGGTCGTATGCTTATGACATCAATTATATTGGCAAAATTGGTGTTTCTTCCTTATATCAGTTGGCAAAATTTTGATCGAATCCCTTCCCCCTTCCCCTCTCAAAATTTACATTTGGCCCCCCGAAAATTCGAAATAGAAAATGACAAGTTTTATTGGTCATATGAATATATGATATCAATTATTGACAAAGTTGGTATTTTTTCTCTATATCGTTGGCAAAATTTTGATCGAACCCTTTCCCCCCTTCCCCTCTCAAATAACCTCTGTATAGTTTCGTCCCTAGAAATGGGGCAATATTATATTTCCCCAGGACTCGCATTTCGGTCTCGACGGCCATGGTTTGAAGACACCCCCCCCCCCCCGGGAAAAACATAAACATGTTTTTTAAAAAAAGAAAATGAATAAAACATTTTTCCAACAAATTTTATTTTCGGTCAGGATCATTCTGAATAACCTCCTTCAGAAAAAAAAACCACCTCACCCCCTCCATACAATATTATTTGTATGAACAGCATTAAATTTCAACAATTTTTTACTGACTGATTCATTTTATTTTTATTGATTTCTTGAACTTTGGTGGAAGGGTCCATTCAAAAAAATCAGTATGGGGCAGGCAATGTGAATTTTTTTCATGAAAGTGAGAAGGTGGTTTTTAAAAAATATTCTGGACAGAAATGAAAAATTTTCAAAAAATGTTTACAGACTCTAAAATAATGTTTATATTTTCACTTTCATTATGCTTCATATGTACAAGGAAGGGGACAAGCAAGCGTGTCCCTTCTCCAGGCCTGTGGAGAGAGGAGGGAATAGGAGGTTTCCCCCGGCTCGAGTTTTTTTTTGAAGGCTCACGAAAGGCTCGCCAGTTCACCTTGAGAGTTGAATTTTGAGTTCTTTAAATTTAAATTTCCGGTTTCAAATTCCTTATTGATTCTTTTTAAAATCTTGAAAAAAGCTTCACTCAGAGCTCAACCAGTTTTTTCGATGTGTACGGCGAGTCTTCAAGGTTCGGCTGTTTTGCGAGAAAAGAAATCACAAATGGCTTATTGGTTCACCACCTTTCTTTCACTCCCCTCTTCTTGCTAATATCCTAAAGGGATAGGACGGAAATGATGGAGGTGATTTTAACAAACCATCGGAAATTAATCATAAATAATGAATAGAGCAAAATCCAGTGTTCCGAGGCCAGAAATGATTAGTTCTCGATTTCGAATCATTTTTTTTTTACGTGTAGTGATGATTAACGCCGTTAAAAACTTAGGAAATTTTGAGAGCCAATGAGGGCGTTAGAGGCATCGAATCAAAAAAAAAAGCTGATATTCGTATTTAGCGCTCCTAAAATACTAATAAACCATATGTCACAAGATTTCTTAAATTTTCACGAAATTTGGGGCCCAATGGGGGGGGGGTGTTGGAGGGTCCAAATTCAAAAAATGAGCTGATATTTGTGTTCAGAGCTGTCGAAAACATATGAAACGATGTGTCACACGATATTTGATATTTTTTCACGCTTGGACTAAAATTTTTGGGTTTTGACCCCCCCCCCCCCCCCCCCCCGCCCTCCCCACACACACCTCTCACCCTCACCATCTGTTCCCGTGGTTTTGCGAATCTCATCGTGAAAACTTTCGTAGTTGTAAATACTCTTTTCGTGAAAACGTACAACGTTCCTTGATTTTTTCAAAATTTTAAATTATACTTCCAGAATTTGGCAAGTTCTTGAAAACTGAGCTTTCTAAAAATCTGAACTTTGAACTTTTGAAATTTTTGGCGAATTTTTTTGCTACCGCCAATTACCTTTAAACTGTCTAAAACACATTCTCTCCTAATTGAACTCCAAAGTGGTCATCTTGGCGAAAAATGTCAAATGCTGGAAATTTTTTTATCGATTTTTCTCACTCTTAGTTGATTATTTCGATGAATTGGAGTATTTTTTCATTTCCAGCTTTACCAACTGAGTAAAATTTCCATTCACATAACCAAGTACAGTACACGTTCATCTTCGTTAAAAATCGTTCGTCATACTCGTAGAACTAGGAGGAAAGATAAGGAGCCCATTACGTGCACGATTTTTTCGCGTAAATTATTATTGAAATTGCGATAGAATAAAGTACCTAACCTAACCTACCTAACTTACCGGTACATCGCCTTGGCGATTTTTCTTCCTAATTGATTATTGAAAAATTTTGTGCAAGTTCACGTTGAACTGACGTAAGGTTTTTTTCAATCCGAGCTTCGTTATCAATAAATTGCGATTATTACGATCGTGAATTTAAAGACCTGGGAAGTAGCGAAGAAGAAAAAAAAAACGTGTTTAATTACTCGAATGTACCTACTCGTGGTAGTCGAAGAGCGAAGGGAAGTGGAAGTTTCATACAAAGCGATACAAAATAGTGTGTAGAATCCTCGTTACTAATTAAATGCTACGTCTATGTCTATAGATAATTTAGAGTGTTGGAAAACTCATTCTAGTATACTAATGAATGTGTTTGATTTTCAGGAAGTGCCGCTTCAACGGTCAATGAAATATGCAGAACGAAGATATGCGAAGCGAATTTAACGATGGAGATCGCGCAATTGTTGCTTTCGTTGTTGCATGCGTGGGGCCTGGATCCAGATCTGGATCGTTTGTGCGAGGCGAAATTAGGCCTTTTGAAGCCCAGAATCCCGGTATCATTTGGCGTCATATCAAAAGGAGGTATGTGCTGTTACTCATCTAAAGGTTGAGATTCGATTGAATTTTATTGTTGACTGAGGGGGTTGTTTTTTTTTTGATGACAGGTTACATGAGCTTGTTATTACCTACTTGGCAATTGTGTTTGGAGCAAAAACCAGTTATTTCTGAGAAGGATATCTCGGCTGATTCGAATCTGTCGTTTGAGATGGTGCAGATGGAAAGATTGACTCAGATATTCACGGCTCAAACTCATTGGGAATTGAGTACGACTCTGACGAGTAACCATTTGCTGACGATTATCGCATTGGCTAATACTTTGATGACCATGAATAACGCTTCGTTTGTCGCCGAGCAAGAACGTAATAGGAAGCTGCAAAGGTAACGATAGATTTTTTTTTTTGAATTGGAGTAGGTTGGTTTTCGGTTATGGATATTAAAATTTGATGAAATTCTATAGGCAAAGCACAAAATCTGGTTCGTGGAGACCGGACGAAGCATCCGAAGAGATTATTACAACTCAGCAAGCTCACATCAAACAAGGCTGGTCTTTATTGGCCACACTGCATTGTGTCCTGCTGCCAGATAAAGTGGTCCAAAACGGATCAAAAAGCTTCAAAAGACCTCAAATCGAAATGATGGCTAGAAGATGGCAGCATCACTGTCTAGAGGTATGACGATTGCGTATTTTCTAAACGTTTCTGCTTATTTTTCGACTTATACTTAAAGAGTACGACATATTTTTTTTGCCATAGGTTCGTCAAGCAGCTCAGTCTTTGTTAATGGCCGAGTTAAGACGACTCGGACCCAAAGGAAGGAAAGCTCTGGTCGACTACTGGGCTCAATTTCTACCAGTATCGGAGATTCTCGAAACTCCAGCCATGCATAAACATCATTCCAGCATATCCAGCCAAGTAAGGACTGCTCATCAAAAGGGTAATAGTGTAGATGGAGCTGTTATGCATTGTGATCGGTGCTGTGCTTTTCAGGCCGGTAGTCCTGATAACGATATGTCTCCTCCGGCCTCAGCTCCTCAGCCAGCCATTCACGATGATGACGAAGAAGAAGAAGAGGACGGAATTGAAGGTATGTGGGGAGTGTTACGTGCAGGTGGATTTTCGGAGAGAGCATGCTCCTAAACTTTTCAGAGTTTAAATTGATTTTTCGGGGTTTGTTTGATTTTAAAAATTGCGAAAAATGACATTTTTGATCGAAAATTGCCAATTAGGTAATATTCTCTTTCAATCGAGAATTTATATTTTTTAAATCAGAAGTTGATATTTGCTTTCAAAGAAAAATTTCCATTGTAATTTTATAAATAAAAATGTCATTTTTTTAAAATCAAAAACTGCACGTTTTTTAAAAATCAAAAACCATTATTTTTAGTAGAATATTGATATACATTATTTTTTTTATTGAAAACTGCCATTTTTTGAATCAAAATTGACATTTTTCATCGAAAATTCACATTTTTTTGTTGGATCAAAAACTTTTGTTTTTTTTGAAATTTAGAATCATTATTTCCTTACAATTAAAAATCACTTTAAATAAAAAATTTCCATCTAGTTTATCATCGATAAACACTTTTTCAAAATAAACATTCTCTATTTTTTCATCAAATCTTGTTCATTTTCTTACAAAAATTGGAATTTTTGTTGAAAAATTGCTGTTTTTGAGCCATTGCTATTTTAATTTAAAATTGCTGTTTCATAGAATTTTTTAAGACCAAGGATGTCATTTTAGAAAAAATTAAAAATTGAATTGAAAATGGGTAACTCTGAAATTTTACTCATCAGAAGTTGCTGTTTTTTTTTGTTTTTTTTTTTTAATCAAAATTTGATAATTTTTATGAAAAATTTCTGTATTATAAAATTAAGGAGTTGCCAAAATCAGATACTAATTTTTAGTTTTAGAGTGATTTTTTTTTGGCCAAAAATTGCTAATGTTGCATTGAAAATCAAGTGTTCTTCGTTTTTCTTACAATGATTATCAATTTTGTTACAAAAATTGGAATTTTCATTAAAAAATCGCTGTTTTTGAGCCATTGCTATTTTAATTGTAAATTGCTGTTTCATAAAATATTTCAAGACCAAGATTGTCTTTTTAGAAAAAATTGAAAATAGTATTAAAAATTGATAATTTTGAAATTTATTCATCAGAAGTTGAGATTTTTTTTTGTTTTTTATATCTAAATTTTCTGATTTTTATTATAAATTTCTGGTTTGTAAAATTAAAGAGTTGCCAAAATCAAATACTAATTTTTAGTTTTAAGATAACTTAGAGTGATTTTTTTCGGCCAAAAATTGCAAATTTTGCATTGAAAATCAAGTGCATTGTCATTTAAAAAATTAAAAATTCTATTTAAATTGATAATTTTGAAATTTTATTTATCATCATCAGAAGATGCGATTTAAAAAAAAAATCAAAATATGCTGATTCATTTTAGAAATTTCTGTTTTACAAAATTAAAGAGTTGCCAAAATCAAATACCTATTTTTAGTTTTAAGAAAAAGTGATTTTTTTGCCAAAAATTGCAAATTTTGCACTAAAAATCTCCAAGTTTTAATCAAAAATAATAACTTTCTATTTTTTTTCGTCCGCAATTCCCAATTCTGTGAATCACAAGTTGCCAATTTTCACCATGATTTGGTAATTATTTTCAATTTTTATCAGAAATTACCAATTTTTGTGAAAAATTGCAACTTTTTTAAGAAAAAAATGTTGATAGTAAATTTAATGTCATTTTTATCGAAATTTATTCATCTTATCCGAAGTTGCCAATTTTTGCCTATAATTCTCAATGTTTATCAAAATTGCTAATTTTTACCAAAAATCGTTCATTTTCACCAAAAACTGTCCATTTTCACTAAATAATTGCCCATTTTTACCAAAAAAAAAAGTTGCTAAATTTTATTGAAAAGTGCTGATTTTTATCAAAAATACAAAAACTAATTTTTATCAAAACCAGATAATTTTGCTGATTTTTTTCAAACTGAAAATCTCATTAATTGTTAATTTTATCAAATTCTGTGAAATCAAAAAGAGCTTATCAATAATTTAATTCATTATTATCACAATTCAATACATTTTAACTTGGAAAAAAAAATTTTGAATTTTTAAAAATTCTTTAAAAACTGAAAAATTAATTTCGACGGTTGGAATTTTGTTTTTGGGAGTTGTTTTCAAATACGATCTTTCACAGGAACAAACTTTTATGGAAATTGGGAAGTTCAATTTTTATGCCAATTTTGGATGGAAAAAATCGAAAGTGCTGCGAATCGATCATTTTTTCATGTTTCAAGCTGTTCAAACTCGAAGTACATAATATTTCTGCTCATCTTTTCTCATTCACCATCTCTCTTTCTCTTGTTTCAAAAAATATCCTCGGTTGAAACGAAAATTATCAAAAGCAACGGTTGATTACAAACCCCTGTTCTCACCTACTCGCCGACTGGTATCTTTAATCGCAGAAATAAGCTCAGATTCATTTTCCACGCCTTCAAAAACCTCTAAATCGATACCTCACACGACTATGTTCCGCAGATGTTCGTTCAAGCCCCAACAAGGAGGGGGGGGGGGGGTTCGGGGCAAACTCCAAATTTAAAAAAAATCAGTTTAAGATCGCAACAGCGTGTATTGAAATTGACATATTTTTGATGAAAAGCGCCGAAGCGGGGAGAATTCATGATTTCTGACTGAAATGAGACCCTCCCCCCCCCCCCCTCTGATTCCAAATTTGGATCAATTTGGGTAAACTCGATATTATCGTGTTTGGTATCGATTGTTAGGTTTTCGAGCACGCTGAACACGAATCCGGCGTTAATTTTGACCTAAGTGCCATCTGTTCTGATTTTCACTGCGGATGGATTCCAAAATCTTAGCAGTTTGCTGGAAATTCTCTCCGAATCGATTACTAATGAATTTTGCTCCATTTTCAGAACTTTGTTTGAGAAAACCATCGTCAGCTACGGAACTTCGTCGCAAGCAAACCACAGCTGTAGTGTTGTTGGGCGTCATAGGAGCCGAATTTGGGCAAGAAGTTGGCACCAATGGTACAAAGAGCGCCCCTCGGAGACCAGAGGATCGTCGTAAGAGTTCAATTGTCGAAGGATTCGGTATCGGTAATAATGACTTGGCTCGACTTACAAGTGAGTTGAATTTTACACCGTTTTGTATGAATTTTTCTCGGTTTACTGACGATGGATTGTTTGTGTAGGTCTGGCTTTGACCAATCTGCTACTAGCCCCTGCCAGTACAAAGTTACCAGCTCATACATCTCAGCGTAGAGCAGCAGTAGATCTTATCGGCAGAGGGTATACTATTTGGGAACCGTATCTGGACGTTAGTAAAGTATTATTGGGTCTTTTGGAGTTGTGCTCGGATGCTGATAAACTCGTACCTAGGTAAGAGATCGACGAATTATGTTTTTCATTGGCGGTAATGTGAGAAAAGTGTGTTTAATTTGACGTGTGGATGTTTCAGTATGACTTACGGATTACCTTTGACACCGGCTGCTGATTCGTGTCGGACTGCTCGCCATGCTCTTACTCAGATAGCCAGCGTTAGACCGGCAGCTTTTATTACGACGATGGCCAAAGAAGTAAGAGAATTATTTATCCGTATCGATGGACCGTAGATATCCTAGTGATCGCCTGATTTATTTAATACGTTGAATTTGATTTTTAGGTGGCTCGATATAATTCCATACAACAAAATCAACAATCAATGAACGCCAATCTTGCCAATAACGTGCTACATCGAGCTAAACCCGAAATTTTACGCGTTGTTGAAATGCTCATCACCAAAATGAACGCCGAAGTTGTTGATTTACTCGTCGAAGTAAGTCTAGAAACACTTCTTTCCTCCTTTGTTCTCACAATTCCCACTATTTACATTAATTCTGACATCATTGTGTGATTTCTCCAGGTAATGGATATTATTTTACATTGCGTCGATCCAGGCCATCTAAAAGCTCGAGGATTATCCGAAGTATTCCCGGCCATTTGCGTTTTCAATCAAGTTAGCCATTGTCCTACAACTCGTAGGATCGCTGTCGGTGCCAAAAGTGGTACGGTTGCTTTGTACGAGCTTCGATCGTCCAAAAGTCAATGCCAGGTTTGTTATTTAATTGAGATTTACTCCAGTTTGAAATTTTTGATGAGCTTTACAGTGATTGTGATCGATTTACAGATGATAAATGCCCATAATGCTTCGGTGAACGCGTTAGCTTTCTCGTCCGATGGTAAAACGCTAGTGTCGTATAGTTGCGGAGAAAATAGATTATGTTTTTGGCAGGTTAGTGTACTTTAATATAATAGAAGCGGTAAATGATACCGCTTAGTGTGTCTCATGGTCAGAAGCTGTTTCCGTTGCCAAGTATTTTTCGATTGGAAAAGATTAACAAAGAATTCCTACTGTGTGAGATTTCTGACGATGTTGGTTTTCAAAGTTTTACTCCTACGTATCTAGAGTGATCGTTTTAGTCGGGGAGCCCTAATAAGGATCTAGGTATTGCACCCCCCCCCCAGGTCAGCCGAAATCGCAGATTTTGCGTTCCAACATAGAACTTGCACGAAATGTTTTAAACCGTACAAAGGTAGATCAAAAGATCAGGCAAGAATTTATCACCTGTCAAAATTTCAAGTGCTAAAGTGCGTTTTTCGATTTTTGGTGAATTTTTGAAAATCAAATTTAGGCCAAAAATGAGGGGAAACATCAAAATTTTATCAAATTGACCAAGAAAGCTGAAATTTGGGATATACCCTATTTCAGACATGCCGAATCGATTGAAACCGGTTTCAAACCGTTTTGAGCAGTTCTGAAGACTCCAGCAGATTTTTGAAACTCGAAATCTCCACAAAATTTCATCAAATGGAGTTGAAAAGCTGAAATTTATTCTGCAAACTAATTTCATTACGCTACGAAGCCGACTGCACGTGGATTTCAAGTCATTTTGGAGCCTCCAGCGACTTTTTGAAAATTACTGGAGCCTCCAGTAGATTTTTGAAACTTGAAATTCCCACAATATTTTATGTAATGGAGTTAGCAAGCTGAAATTTAGTTCGCAAAATAATTTCAATGTGACATGAAGTCGACTCCATGGTGGTTTCAAATGGTTTTGAAGCTTTCAGCTACTTTTTAAATTTGAATTTTCCAAAAAACGCTATACAACCTTTCAAAAAGTCGCTAGAGGCTCCAAAACGACTAGAAATCCACTAGCGTATTGAAATTAGTTTGCAAAATGAATTTCGGCTTTCCATCTCCATTTGATGAAATTTTGGAAAATTTCAAGTTTCAAAAATCTACTGGAGGCTCCAGTAATTTTCAAAAAGTTGCTGGAGGCTCCAAAAGACATCAGTTGCAGAGTAAATTTCGGTTTTCCAGCTCAATTTGATGAAATTTTGGGGAAATTTCAAGTTTCAAAAATTTACTGGAGGCTCCAGTAATTTTCAAAAAGTTGCTGGAGACTCCAAAAGATATAACGACATTAGTTGCAGAGTAAATTTCGGCTTTCCAACTCAATTTGATGAAATTTTGTGCGAATTTCAAGTTTCAAAAATCTACTGGAGGCTCCAGTAATTTTCAAAAAGTTGCTGAGGCTCCAAAACGACTTGAAATCCACTTGTAGTCGACTTCGTACCGTAATAAAGTTAGTTTGCAGAATGATTTTTGTCTTTCCATCTGCATTCAAGTTTCAAAAATCTACTGGAGGCTCCAGTAATTTTCAAAAAGTCGCTGGAGGCTCCAGAACGACTTGAAGTCCACCTGCAGTTGGCTTCGTAACGTAATGAAATTAGTTTGCAGAATGAATTTTGGCTTTCCAACTCCATTTAATGAAATTTCGTGGGAATTTCGAGTTTCAAAAATCTGCTGGAGTCTCCAGAACTGCTCAAAACGGTTCGAAACCGGTTCCAATCGATTCGGCATGTCTAAAACAGGGTATTTCCCAAATTTCAGCTTTCTTGGTCAATTTGATAAAATTTTGATTTTTTCCCTCATTTTTGGCCTGAATTGGATTTTCAAAAATTCACCAAAAAACGCACTTTAGCACTTGAAATTTTGACAGGTGATAAATTTTTGCATGATATTTCGATCTACCTTTGTAAGGTTTGAAAAATTTCGTGCAAGTCCTATGTTGAAACGCAAAATCTGCGATTTCGGCTGACCTGTCAATCAAAACGGCCGCAATTTTGTAAGTAGGACCACTTTTTTTTTAGTACATACAAGGGCTAGAAATGTTCCTTAGGACTCCCCCTTTAAGAAAAAAGTTGTCCTGGAGGATCGACGGGGGGGGGGGGGGGGGTGCAATAGATCCTTATGCGGGCTCCTTGACTATTTTATGAGACCGATTCAGTGGTTTCCAATGTCTGAAAATTCAGATCGCAGATTGAGTTTGAAATTACTGTCGAAATTTTAATCAACACTGGCACTGGAGAGCTGATTCCGGAGACCTGATTCTTGTACGAAGCTAGTATCTAAAATAATGATAATTAACGATTTTAATTTCTGTTACAGACATCAACAGGTATGTTCGGATTAGGTAACAGTCAAACTAAATGCATTAAATCATACAGCACATCTCCGATCGCCGAACTGTCGCGTAGTAATCCGTTGAAATTAGCTAAATTAGTATGGATCAATACTCGACAAGTATCATTGATGCTGGCAGACGGCTCGGAAACTAGATTTAACATATAATGTAGAAAAACACTGAAGAAAAACACGTTGAAAGAAAAATACTCTTCGTTGAACGCGTAACAGAAACATTCCTACAATTAACACTATATCGATCTGAGTATCGTCCAAGGAGGGGAGCCCTGAAGAGAGCAGAAATTGTTGTTTATTTACCAAATATTCGCTTTAATTTATTCATGTACCTGTATTACTTACACGGTTAATTAATATACGAATATTCTGTTATTACTTTTTTCGTCTCTCGTATCGATGAATAGGCTAAAATGAATGAATAAAAATCAAAAACGAAAACGATGAACCTACCTGCGACTACCTACTTTAAAAAGGTAAACAATAAACAGGAGCAACCCTTTGTCCTTAGCCTTTGTTTGTGAATACTAGTGAACACGTGACTATCTTTGTATTGTAACGGACTTCAGTTATCACTGGTATCAGTTCAAATTAGTAAAATTTCATCAGATTTTACGAGTACCTAAGTAATTCAAAATGCTTCACAATCGGTAAGTAGTAGTTTAACAAAAAATTTTACCATTAATACCGATTATCTTTGTTTTAAATACATACGTCCATATTACCTATGCACCTAACTATAATTATATTTCAGCTTGGTTTCGTGTGGCAGTCTTCTGGTAAAAAGATTTTCAATTCTCCCAACGAGATTAAACAGCACCGATTGGAGCGAGGTAGATGCTGTGACATTCTCATAATAATGCGTCTATTAGTGGTATTTATATCTAAAAGGTCTTATGAAGAAGTTCATGCTTGAAATTTTTGTTTGATTCCAGAAATATAACAAGAAGATGGAAATTCTGAAAATAATGCATGATGACCTGATTAAGTCTACCCCAGAAACAATTCAGATTTTAAAAAATGTAGCCGAATATCAAGTCAACTGGGAAACCACACTTGCTGAGCTAGATGCAGCGAAACATAAGATAGTAAATGATTTTAAAACTAAAAACAGGTGTTAGTTATAGCTTAGTTCGAAGAATGAAATACCTACCCTTCGTTTATTTGTTTAGGCGAAAATGGAGAAAGACTCGATTGAACTTGAAAAAAACAAAAAAAGCGTAGCCGAATGTCAAGCCAGCTGGGAAACCGAAAACACACTTACTGAGCTACGTGCAGCGAAACTTCAGATAGTAAATGATTTTAAAGCTTAAACAGGCGTTAGTTATGGCTTACGGTTAGTTCAAAGAATGAAGTACATACTTACCTTATTTCGTTTATTTTCAGGAGATAATGGAGAAAGACCTGATTGAACAAGGAAAAAACGAAAAGTTTATTCGAAGAGATGTCGTCAAGGAAGCGTTGGTCAGCTGCATTGGTTTTTATGAAGGATCATTGGACGCATTGGGCGAAGGCAGCTTTTGGAACTGCTATCGAGGGAATTCTTCTAAATGGAAACAACTCCCCGAGGATCTAAGAAACGAAATTGAGGAGGCCATCCGCAGGATTGAAGTAAATGCTTATCAAATTGCAGAGTGAGCTATTGAAAGATGGAAAACTTGCAAAATGATATTTTATTAACTATGTATTTCGATGGTGAACTTCAGCCCAAGCAGGGTAACAGTAGTATGATTTTTTTATATGAATAAGCGTGACAATTTAGTTTTATATAATGTTGATTAGGTATGCGAATAAAATATTTTAAATTTTTTTCATAATTTTAGGTTTATTAAGTTATACCTACTAGAGTTGATCCTGTCTTGAAAATAATTCACATCCAAGTTACATGCAACTTGCCGTAGGTTTACTTATTATACAGGCACAGAAATCTGGATATGCAACCCAAAATGCCAGAATCATAAATGGCTGAAAGATGAGCTTAAAATAATTTATAATGAATGAATAAAAATCAAAAACGATGAACCTACCTGACTACCTACTTAAAGAAGGTAAACATTTTAAACATGAACATCCCTTTGTCCTTAATATCCTTTGTCTGTGAACACGTGACATCTTTGTATTTTAACGGACTTCCTTTATCAATCACTACCTAGTATCAGTTCAATTTGGAAAAATGGGAGTTTGTCACGTGTTCTAAGGTCTTCTATCAAAATGTGTGTAGATATTATTCGATAATTTAAAAAAAAAATTTGTTCAAATCAATTTGATCAATAATAGTGAAGCTCTGCAGCTTTCTATTCAGTGATATCGTATTTAGGATTCATCAGCAGCAATACTGATCAGCTGATTTTTCCCCAGTTTATAAACGGACATTGAATCACGAAGAATATCATCTTTTAAAGTACCTATACCAACTTGATTGCTCGATAAATGTGAAGATTATTTATAAATAATTCAAAATGCTTTACCATCGGTAAGTAGTTACTAGTTTAGCAAAAAATGTTACCATTAATACCTATTATCTTTGTTTTAAATACATGTGTCCATATTACCTACGCACCTAACTGTAATAATATTTCAGCTTGGTTTCGTGTAGCAGTCTTCTGGCAAAGAGATTTTCAATTGTCCCATCGAGATTAAACAGCACCGATTGGAGCGAGGTAGGTGCTGTGACATTCTCATATGCTTCTACTAGTGGAACCTATCTAAAAGGTCCTATGAATAATTAAGTAGTTTCATGCTTGAAATTTTTGTTCAATTGTAGAAATACAACGAAAAAATGGAAATTCTAAAATCAGTGCATAATGACCTGATTAAAGGGTTCCCTGCAGAAGCAATTCAGATTTTAAAAATTTTAGCCGAATATCAACTCAACTGGGAAAAAACACTTGTTGAGCTAGGTGTAGCGAAACATGAGATGGTAAATGATTTTAAAACTAAAACCGGTGTTAGTTATAGCTTAGTTCAAAGAATGAAATACTTATTTCGTTTATTTAGGCGAAAATGAAGAAAGACTCGATTGAACTTGAAAAAAACAGAAAAAGTTTAGCCGAATGTCAAGTGAACTGGGAAAACACACTTGCTGAGCTAGGTGCAGCGAAACATAAGATGGTAAATGATTTTAAAGCTAAAACACAGCATAGCTTCGTTCAAAGAATGAAATACCTACCTATTTCGTTTATTTTTAGGCGGAGATGGAGAAAGACCTGATTGAACACGAAAAAAACAAAAGGGATATAAATCGAAGAGATGCTGCCATGAAAGCGTTGGTCAAATGCGAATTGTGGGACGACTACCGAACGAATTCTCCGAAATGGAAACAATGTATCCAAAAGTGTAAGAGACGAAATTGAAGAAGCTCTCTATGGTAGCGTCCCCCCTCCTTTGAAAAATGACTGGGACTTTTAAGTTTTACATCTAGGCTGAAGCGTGCAGGATTGAAGTGGATAGGTACTTGTCAAATTACGTAGTGAGCGATTGAAAAAATGGCAAACTTGCAAAATGATATTAGGTAACTATTTCTATGGTGAACTTCAGCCCAAACAGGGTAACAGTAGTGTTATGATTTTTTTATTTGACGATTTAGTTTTATAATGCTGATAAGTGATCTTAAGGTATGCGAATAAAATATTTTTAATTTTTTTCATGATTTTAGGTTTCTTTATAAATTATGTACCTTACTAGAGTTAATCCTGCAGTCTTGAAAATTATTTACGTCCAAGTTACATGCAACTTGCCGTAGGTTTATTATACAGGCACAGAAATCTATCGTGAAAAATCTCACGTACCTTGCTGCTAATTTTCAACATGAATTTCCAATATTTCAAAATCAAAAGTTGGATGAAGTTTAAAATGTTGAAAGACCATTTTACTTTGGGCAATCATTCAATCAAACATCGCGTGATGTAATTTAAAATTGATATAGGTATCGTACGTCACCCATGGTCATGGTCAAATTCAAAATTTTGAAATCCTGCCCTAGTTTCACACCCCCTTCCCCTTCTCAAAATGAAAAATGGATGCCAAAATTCACAAAATTGTACGACCTCTAAAACTTATGTACTTAGTAATTGATAATTTATTGATATATCTCACACTTCCATCTGTCAAATTTCAAATCCTGGATACCCTACCTTAGTCTCACCTTCACTCCAAAGTCCAAACGTAAAAATGGATATCAAAATTGGAATCCATGACGTCGAAACCAGTGATGGCAAAACTTTTACATTTCAGTTCAAGTTTTCAGTTTTTAGTTTCAGTTTTATTTTTTTCAGTTCAAGTTTTCAGTTTTCAGTTTCAGTTTTTCCAATTTCAGTTCAAGTTTTTAGTTTCAGTTTTCAGTTTTGCTTTCTTCAGTTTTCATCATTTCTTGAGGTTCAAAAAGAAATGAAAAAAAATGAATTTTTCTTTTCTTCCATGAATTTTTAGACACTAATTTTGCTACTTGGCAACAAATACTTTAAATTTCTGAAATTTCAAATTCAAACTCAGAAATTATGCAGAAATATTGGCCTGTTAATTGCAGTAAATGGCAAAACTTTTACATTTCAGTTCAAGTTTTCTGTTTTTCTCATTTCAGTTCTAGTTTTAGTTTTAGTTTCAGTTTCTCCATTTCAGTTCAAGTTTTTTACCAGTTCCGAACTGGTAAAAAACCAGTGATGGCAGCGTTCGCGTTCGTGAACGCCAAGTTCGCGAACGTGAACGCGAACGCGAACGGAACGCGTTCTTTTTTGAAAGAACGCGAACGCGAACGCGTTCTTTTCAGAAGAACGCGAACGCGAACGACGTTCATTTTGATTGAACGCAAATTTCAAAGTTTGAAACATTTTTCAGGCAAATTTTGCATTTTCATTGAATAAAAGGGGTAAAGTATTGAATTTTCATCCCTTTTTAGTTATTTTTCAATAAAAATGCAAAAATTGCGTTTAGGATAGGCCTAGGATGTCACTGTTACTTGCTGCGATTCATTAATCATTGTCTCCCAAATCATGCATTTGCGTTCTCGTTCGCGAACGACATAAGTTCGCGATCGCGTTCTTTTTAAATGAACGTGAACGCGAACGCCGTTCATTTCAAATGAACGCGAACGCGAACGCCGTTCAAATTTTTGCGAACGCTGCCATCACTGCCAGTTCCAGACTTCCAGTTTTAGTTTCTGTTTCAGTTTTCCATCACTGGTCGAAACCCTACCTAAAAGGCTAAAAATCAATATCGGTCACTCCGGGTCACTCGCTTGTATTTGTCAAATTAAATTTTAAATTTTCTCAAGAAAAAATAAGTTCCTTCAAAAGCACAGGATATGGCAACCCAAAAGGCTAAAATCATAGATGGCTAAAACTGCTTCAAAGGTTTAACTGTTTAAGTTGAAACAATATTCCAATAAATGAATAAAAATCAAAAACTATGAACCTTGTCATAGGGCAGATTGGCCCTACTGCCATAGGTAGTAATTCTCGTAACTACTCCCTATATTGAAAATACGCGGTAAAGTGTGTATCTATAAGTAGAATAGCGCTCGTGACGTCGTATACGTACACGTCATATTGGCAATATTCTTCTTCTTAAGTCATGTAGATGTATTAGGCAAAGGGTTCGCGGCTCGCGAGATCAAAGAGTTCAATGATCGTGCCGCCAGTACATTTATGGCTTATAGAGGAAAAGCCAACGATTAACCCTTGTCACAGGCAGCAAGTGTACTGAACAATTGCGCCAAAATCATCACGTGATTAAGAAGAAGAAGATTTATGCCTATAAAACATTGCAATTTGGCGCTAAATCTTCACTTGGTCTCGGTAATTGCGCAAATCTGGTTCCTTGTCGCGTGAATGTAATTGAAGGTGGATGGAAGTCTCGCGACTTCCTCCCCGAGAGTCTTATAGCATAACCCACCTCGCATGTGGATAAAATAATTTGTTTTTAACGTCATAGTGACGGAATTTATTGGTAAATCGCGATGAATCCGGACATACGCGATTTATGCAAAGTATATTTGTGTACTTCTTTTAGTTAGGTCCTGTCGACGCCTTTAGCATTAGGGAGGCACCCGAAAGAGACAGGAAAATGCGTACAGTGTTAGGTAAATGGTGAGATACATTTGCTAATGTTGTTTTAAGTATTAATCAGAATTATTCGTTCCTTTAACGTAATTGTCGGTTATTAATTATGCTTTGAGACTTGAATCGTGATCAAGTCAACGTATGTGTTTACTTAATAGTTCAGATATAACCATCTGCGTATGGTTGTATCTTATTACCAGTATATAGACATTTTCATTTCCATACTATGTTGAGAAACATAATACACGATGTATGTTGATGATACTTGTAAATAGTGTAAATATACATAATAAGTAAAAAGAGTTTTATTTATTATGTATCTCGTAATTAAATGTGAGTAGTGCAGTTAGGAAAACTACCCCCAATGAGCTAATCCGGCAAATGGCAAATTCTCCCCTCCTAGAGAGTGAGTATTTTCCTCCCCACCTTACAAAGTTATTCAAAATCACACTATATCAACCTACCTAAAATCCTCGTCCCATCTTTGATTATGCAAACTTTGATGAAAATTTATAAAATAATATACCGGTATGTATTAATTAATCTATTAATTAAAAATAAATTATTTAAAAAATTTCAAAAAACCACGAACCAACCCCTACCGCAACTACAGGGATCCCAGAAATATCGAGTACCCCTAAAAAAGTTTTCTACTAAAATACTTTGGTTGGTCACAGTTGATGATAATAATGATTGCACATGATTGGTTGTTGGACTGGAGAGATAACATTCCACCAATCTGTACATAGACACTGGACCTGCGTATAAGATAAGACAACCAACTGGCAGCCATCTTGACAAAATATCCTGTGCAACGCCAATTTCACCCACTGGGTGCTCTTGGCAGCGCTGTACTTCAATCTGCAGGCAACGGGGAAGAGGGACGGTAGTGATATTTTGTGTAGAGCCAATTTCTCCCACTGGATGCTCTTGGCTGCACTAGGGCTGCGCTGTATTTTGCATGGTACTTTGTTCAAGAATTTGACATCAGCGCTGCGAAGAGCACCCAGCGGGATAAGACAACCAACTGCAGGCCTGATTTACTCATTTCTGCAGTCAGAAATTGCCGTTTTGACAGTCAGATTCGCAGTCTGACTACAATCAACCAATCAGAAACAAGTATTTTTTTGATATTCCAAGATGGCGCTGACTTGTCACTTGTCAGAAGACTGAGTGGAGATCTGAGTGTGGATCACTGGATCTGCCTAGTCAGATCCACACTCAGAACTACAGTCAGATATTGCATTTTTGGCAGTCAGAAAATACATTCTGACTGATATGTGGTCATATCCCTAGTCAGATGCACTGTCAAAAAAAATGCCGTTTTGCCAACCGGGGGTTGAGGGGAGGGGAACGGAAGTGGCGAAGAAAACTTGTGTAACGCAAATAAATTTATTCCACAGCAGAGCTGTGGGACCGAATCAATTTTGGGATTAGATTTCGGTTTCAGGATTGAAATTTTTTCATTTTGGGATTGAATTTGTTTCGGGATTTGTTCTTCAAATTTTTATTTCAGTTTTGGGATTCGATTCGTTTTGGGGTTGAAAAATTTGTTTTGGTTCCGGGTTGAATCAGTTTTGGTTTCGGGATTTTCATTTCAACCAATAATTTTAAGCCCAAATTCACTAATGAACCTTGCAGGGGTCTTATGTAAAAATGGGAGGTTTTGACCTGAAAAATCCAATGGAGTGATTAGTTTAACGTTTTAAGAGCATATTTTGCTGAATTCGTCAAGTAATTTATATTGTAATCTGAATGATCCATTTTTCAAAATAAAATTGCGGGAAAAAGGCAAAAATTGAATTGAAATCCCAAAACCGAAACGATTTTGTTTTGGTTCCGGCCTTCCGGGATTGTTTCGGGTTCAAAATTATATCAGTTTCAGGATCAAGAAAAATAACAATTTCGGTTTCGGGATTGGTTTTGGGATCGGATTTGATTTGAATCGGGATTTAATCAGTTCCGGTTTTGGAATTGTTTCGGTCTCACAGCTCTGTTCCGCAGGTCCAGTGTCTATACACCGATCATAATATGCATCTATTTTACGTTGCCAACCTATATTTTTAATGAAAAACTTTTTTTGGGGCTTGGGGTACTCGATATTTCTGGGCACCCTGTAGCAAACTGCCTACAAAAAAAAGTAAACAACCAATCAGAAATCAAATCACCTCACCTGCGTGAGTTGACTTTGATTTTGCGCATCAAATGACTCTCCAAAAGTATCGATACCAATTTTTCACACTTTTGCCCATGTTTTTTTCACCATGGGCTGCCGGCCCAGAGGAAAAAACGAAAAATGCAGTGACAATTTGACAACAGCTGGAATTTCAAAAAAATTTGAGCAGGTTTTGGTAATTTTTGTTTTTTTTCATGTTTTTACTCGCATTTTGAGGAGCCTGCTCACTTCTGCGATGCTCAGTGGGGTCGCGTCGTCCTTACGGCGGCTTCGACTGTATACCCAAGTCACAATAAGGGGTTGTCGTAAGAGGTTACGACTCATACGGTGGAAACGTTTGCGTTCCATCTAGTGGTGCCACTTTCGGGCTAATAAAGATGAGTGCGGGGATGGTTAATGTCAGCCTAACCTGCGTAACGATATTGCCATTTGCCTGCCATCGAGTATCAGTCCTGCCTTTGTGGATCCCCAGAGATTCGTCTCTGCGATCCAACCACACGCAGTAAGTGGTGCACTCTAGGTTTTGCATACACTTGCTCGCGTGAGAGTGAGGGTTTTTTGAGAGAAATTTCAAATTCAAAGGCTGACCTGGTCTCGTTGCTTCGGCCAACTTGCCAGGCAGGTGAGCGTGCGTGTAGCGAGTATGGTGATCTGGACTGTGTACGATGTCTGGTTGTAATTGAATTTGTGTTTTCGTTTTGTAAAATTTGAATGAAAAATATATTAAATTGGGATGAAATCGGAAGTTAAAGAATGGTAATTGTGTGGTGTTTAATTTTATTGATCACGTTTTTACAGCAACTTATCAAGGCTCGAATACCGAATAATAGTACATTGCAAATCATTGAAATGATACACTGTGTGATGTATCCGCTGAAAATGAAATTGAGAAGTGAATTCACTCGTGAGCTGTAGGTAATCATGATTAATCTGGAAAATTGATCTATTTGAGCGATTTTTTTTGGAGCCGCATTAAATTGAACCCTTTTGACCGCATTTGAGAAGTGAAACTATCAGGAAAAGGCTTTATTCTACGCTGTTGTCTACAAAGAAGTGTTGAACGAGGTAAGTTGGTATTCCTGATCAAAGTAAATTGAACTCAGCGGCCTCAATACTGTAGAATTGAGAGTAGACGTGAAATTTGAAAATGGCGAACGAGTTGCCTACTTACAAGGCGCCAAAAACGCTCGAAACGTGGAGGTTTTCGATCATTTGAGGCAAAAATCTGATCGTGTAAATGAAGTTGCCTACTCTCAAGGCGCAAGAATTACTTGAAACGTGAGATTTTTCAGCCATTTGGAGAAAAAAAATAATCGTGTTAATGAAGTTGCCTACTGAGGCGCAAAAATTACTCGAAAACTAGGGTTTTTTGATACATTTGATTTTTTGCTTTTGGGTTTTAATGCGGGAAATTGGCACTCCTGGCTGAAAACAATTGTGAATTCAAACGTAGTGATCTAAATTTACCCCCAGAATCACCTTTTTACATTCGCAAGGTGTTCTGAAATTGAGAAAAACGTGAATATATTTGAAGATGTCAAAGCGGTTGCCTACTCTCAAGGCGCAAAAATCACTCGAAACGTGGGTTTTTGCAATGCGTTTGATTTTTTTTACTTTTGAAACAGTTTTTAATGCAGGAAATTGGCATGCCTGGCTGAAAACAATGGTAAATTTGAAATCAGCGGGGTGAATTTACCCCAAAAGCACCATTTCACATTCGTAACGGGCTTCAAAATGAAGAAAAACGTGAAAATATTTGATGATGTCAAAGAAGTTGCCTACTCTCAAGGCATGAAAATTATTCGAAACGTGGGAGTTTTTGACCATGGTAAGTAAAGGTACTTTTAATTTAATCCGGTAAGTTGGCATCCCTGACTTAAAATATTGAGTACGGTACAACAAATTGCGTATTCGTAATCTGTAATGCTTAATTAGTATTAATCGACCCTTTATGCAGCCTATTATAGCTTTCAAGTTGAGAAAAAACGTGAATAATGGCACATTTTTGAGCGAAAAACAAATGAGCCATTTCGAACAGAAGGAAGCTCTGACGGCCAATCTGACACCGGAAATGAATTCGCCGTCCCAAAAAAACCCCGAAGCCGAAAATTCAGCTCAATTGCGCCTTAATTTCGATGGGTCATTTTTTTGCAAAGAATTGGGCATTTTGCACCGAAAAATGACCCCTCGAAATTGCAGTCCAATCGAGCTGAATTTTTGATCAAAGGAGTTTTTTGGGACAGGGAATCCAATTCCGGTGTTCAATCGCCCGGGCGAAGCTTCCTTCTACTCGAAAACTGCACTTTTTTAAACTCAAAAATTATGTTTGAAAAAACACCGGATTTTGCACTTTTAATGCCGTTTTCTGACCCGTTTGGGGTCGAATGAAAAATGAACGTCATTTTCGGGTTCAGCGACCTCAAATTAGTCAGAAAATTTCAATAAAAATTCAAAATTGGACAACTTTTTTACATTTGTAGAAGGCTTTGAAATGGAATGAAGAAAAATGGAAATTTTTTTAAAGTGTCAAAGAAGTTGCCTACTCTCAACTCACAAGGCATGGAAATTATTCGAAACGTGGACGTTTTCAACGAATATAATTTTCAAGAAATTCGATTGAGAAATACATTTTCAACGTCGAGTTATTTTTAATCCGGTAAGTATGCCATTGATTTTTTTGACTTACTATTATCGTAAAAAGAATGTCAAAATTGAAATCATCGATATCGAAAACCTCATAATCGATGTATCACTCGCCTAGTTTGACGGAATTTCAAATTCTCCCCTCCTGTAGCCTCACCCCCTACTCCAAACGAAAAATGGGTGTCAAATTTGGAATCTACGACATCGAAAACCTAATAGTCGACACATCACTCGCTATGTATTGATCAAGTTCCATGGAAAATGAATCTTTTTTTCAAAAAAGTTGAACTTTCAGATAGAAAAAAGCTCGATCGACTGAAACTAACGATCTTGAAGTGATCAGCGACGTTTTATTAATGATAATCGAATATGCGTACACGTTAATTGGGCTTCATTCGAGTAAAAAGCTCAATTTTCAAAAAATTCAAATTTGCTAATTTTAGTCATTTTCGAGTATATTTTGATGCTAAATGAGACCAATTTCATTAGGAGGATATGGGATATTAGAGGGTTCTATGCTCCTAATACTTGAACTTTTGAATCAATTTTACGAGCTTTAGAGAGCTTTTTAGGCTGTACGAAGGGTACGAATAGGGGGGTTTTTGTGGTCGGTGAATTCGTTTCCGGTATTGGTACTGCCAAAAAGCTCAAAGTTTCCTCTGAAATGAAGCTTTTTTTCATAAAAATTGAACTTTCATGTAGAAGAAAGCTTGATCGACTAAAATAAACGAGTTTGACATGATCAGCGATGCTTGATTAGTGATAATCGACTATTCGTACACCCTATTTTGCTTTCATTTGGCTGAAAAGCTTGATTTTGAAAAAGCACAAATATTCCAATTCTGATCGTTTTCAAGTACTTTTGATGCTAAATAAGACCTATTTCACTAGGAGAATATAGAATATTAGGAGGTTCGATACTCCTAATACTTGAACTCTTGAATCAATTTTGCCAGCTTTAGAGACCTTTTTAGGCTGTACGAACAGTCCGAATAGGGGGGTTTTTGGGGTCGACGAATTCGTTTCCGGTGTTGGTACTGCCGAAAAGTTCAAAGTTTCCTCTATAATGGAGCTTTTTTTCATAAAAGTTGAACTTTTAGGTAGAAAAAAGTTCAATCGATCAAAACTAACGAGCTTGAAGTGATCAGCAATGCTGAATTAGTGATACTCGACTACTCGTACAGCCTAAAAAACTGTCTAAAGCTCGCATAATTGATTCAAAAGTTCAAGTATTAGGAGAATCGAACCTCTTAATACTCTATATTCTCCTAATGAAATTGGTCTCATTTGGCATCAAATGTACTCAAAAATGACTAAAATTAGCAAATTTGAACTTTTTCAAAATTGTGCTTTTCAACCGAATGAAAGCCAAATAGGGTGTACGAATAGTCGATTGTCACTAATTAAACATCGCTGATCACGTCAAGCTCGTTAGTTTTGGTCGATCGAGCTTTCTTCTCATTGAAAGCTCAACTTTTATGAAAAAAAGCTTCATTTTGGAAGGAACTTTGAGCTTTTTGCAAGAACCAACGGCGGAAATGAATTCGCCGTACCCCAAAACCCCCTCATTCGCCCAGTTCGTACAGCTTGAAAAGCTCTCTAAAGCTCGCAAAATTGATTCGAAAGTTCAAGTATTAGGAGTATCGAACCTCCTAATATCCCATATTCTCCTAATGAAATTGGTCTCTTTTTGCATCTTTTATTCTCAAAAATGGTCAAAATTGAAAAATTTCTGTTTTTTCAAAATTGAGCTTTTTGGCCAAATGAATGTCAATTAGGGTGTACGAATAGTCGATTATTACTAATTGAGCATCGCTGATCACGTCAAGCTCGTTTATTTTAGCCGATCGAGCTTTCTTCTAACTGAAAGCTCAACTTTTATGAAAAAAAAGCTTCATTTCAGAGGGAACTTTGAGCTTTTTGGCAGCACCAACACCGGAAACGATTTCGCCGACCCCAAAAACCCCCCTATTCGTACCCTTCGTACAGCCTAAAAAGCTCTATAAAGCTCGCAAAATTGATTCAAAAGTTCAAGTATTAGGAGTATTGAACCTCCTAATACTCTATATTCTCCTAATGAAATTGGTCTCTTTTAGCATCAAACGTACTCGAAAATGACTAAAATTAGCAAATTTGAACTTTTTGAAAATTGAGCTTTTTAGCCGAATGAAAGCCAAATAGAGTGTACGAATAGTCGATAATCACTAATGAAGCATCGCTGATCACGTCAAGCTCGGTAGTTTTGATCACTAGATCTTTTTTGTACCTGAAAGTTCAACTTTTATGAAAAAAAGCTTCATTTCGGAGGGAACTTTGAGCTTTTTGCTTGAACCAACACCAGAAACGAATTCACCGCATCCAAAAACCCCCATATTCGTACTCTTCGTATAGCCTAAAAAACTCTCTAAAGCTCGCAAAATTGATTCAAAAGTTCAAGTATTAGGAGCATAGAACCCTCTAATATCCCATATCCTCCTAATGAAATTGGTCTCATTTAGAAATTAGAATCAAATATATTCAAAAATGACTAAAATGAGCAAATTTTGAACTTTTTGAAAATTGAGCTTTACAGCCACATGAAAGCCAAATAGCGTGTACGAATACTCGATTATCACTAATTAAACGTTGCTGATCACGTCAAGCTCATTATTTTCGATCTATCGAGCTTTTTTCAACCTGAAAGTTCAACTTTTTTGAAAAAAAGCTTCATGTTCCATGGAACTTGATCAATACATAGCGAGTGATGTATCGATTATTAGGTTTTCGATGTCGTAGATTCCAAATTTGACATCCATTTTTCGTTTGGAGTAGGGGGTGAGGCTGCAGGAGGGGAAAATTTGAAATTCCATCAAAATAGGCGAATGATACATCGATTATGAGGTTTTCGATATCGATGATTTCAATTTTGACATACATTTTTCGATAAGAGGAAGTCAAAAAATCAATTGCATACTTATCAGTCCGAATCGAGGGGTTTTCGGGGTCGGCGAACTCGCTTCCGATGTTGGTGCTCCAGTTCAAAGTTCCCTGGGAAATGAGTTTTTTTCAAAAAAGTTGAACTTTGAGTTACAAAAAAGCTCGATCGACTGAAATAAAACGATGCTTGATTAATGATTAGTGATAATCGACTACTTGTGCACCCTATATTGCTTTCATTTGGCTGAAAAGCTCAATTTTGAAAAAGTTCATATTTGCTAATTATTTTTAGTCATAACGTTCGTGGAAATTCGCGTTACAAACGCGATAAGTTGCCTATCGTATTTTCTTGAAGGCGTTTTATTCAGTCAAAAATTCTATCAAGTCGAATTACAATATAATTTTTTCGAGTGAAAAATCGATTTTTTTGAAGCTTGAATCGTAATTATCATTTATGTAAACCGTTTGAAGGAGGTTTCAAATAAAATAAATTCAGGTTCGGTGAATTGTACGAAGATTTTGAATTAATCGCAGGATCATTATTTAATACGAAATCGATATTTGTACCATTCGGAGTCAATCACCTCTCGTAAAAATACCCAATTCAATAACAGAAAAACAATACAAATAAGTCGTTTTTGTTTTATTAATAATAACAAAAAAACATCACGAAATTCCTTATCATAATTTTTAGATTACTTTCAGAGGCATGTAAAGCTGTTCATCTTCGAATAGTACGTTCTTCTTTAGTCAAGCTGTAACAAACAAAGACGCAATTGATTAATTACCAAGATACGATGAAATCTCACACAAAATATCACCATAATAATAATGATTTCCAAGTACATAAAATTAACCAAGAAACTAGTTCCACTGGGACAATAAGCACAGAGAACCATCTGCTCAAAAACTCAATCTTCGTTACTTATCACACGAAAAATACTCGAAATACTTTCACTTACAATATGAGCATTTTTCTAAATCACACAATAATTAATCCATCATTCAACACGACGTATAAATTAATTAATCTGAGAAACAATACCTTCTTGAAGCCGATATCGCTGGCATACTCTCTGAAACATTGTCGGCAGAGGTTCAATCCATACTTTCTGATAATACCGTGTTTGTTGGCGCAAGCTCGACTGTAAAACACATAACACGATATAATAGTACCATTAAATCAACCCATAATTCGTGTAACATTACATGAAATTAGATGAAAAGCTGAACATTCTACGTGGAAAGAAGTCTGATGAAAATCATCAACACGTATCGTAAAAATTCCAAAATCAACTTACCAAGATCGAGATCCTTGGCCGTATTTTCGTGGATGCGAATACCAAATATTCTGGAAACCCATTTTTACTAATTGAATACAATAAAGATATTAAATAATAACGAAATTATTCGTTTTATAACATCAAAAATACATCGAATTCGCGAACAGCTTTCGTCAGTTTCGTCAGAAAAGAAAACTCGTGTTTGTAAAAATTAAAATTTAGTTGGATTTCGAGATGTAAAATTTAAGCAACACTAGCGCTGAGCGACGTTGTTTGAGTTGCCTACAGAGTATTTTTGCAGGCGTTTTTCGTCTTTTGAAGTTCTGATTTTCCAAATTAGCTGGATTTCTTCATGTTTACTCCTCGAATGCCAAATTTGAGCGTATTTTCGCAGCAATTCATCGTATTTGAGGCCAAAATGTCCAACTTCAACATACATTTTCATTAAAATATTCCCGAACAATAACGCTATAGTCGTTATTTTACAATAAATCATCGAAGAATCATTCCTCGAGAACATAAATTCAGATTAATAACCGATCTACATAATGAAGATACGCAAATAACGAATTTTATAACAAATAATCATTAAAACAAAACAATATTACACAACATCGAAGTATTCGAGTTCAATATCACGTTCGAAATGATCTCAAAACGTAATAACTCGAGTTAGCATTAATATTTCGACAATAATTCATATTCGTAACATCGATAAATAAATTCGAATAAAATAATACATCGAGTAATAATATCACAACGATCACGTTTTCAACGTAAAAATAATCGAGTCATCAGTCATCGATTTCAAAAGTTTACCAGAAACAGAAACCGATCCTTTCAACATGTCAGATCTCTCGTGTCTCGAAAGGACATTTCACATCTACGATCAAAATAGCCAACAAAAAAAAACAACATCGATCGTACAAGAAATACCGAAACAGAAATCACACAGAAATTAAATCCTTAGTTTTTATCTTCGAAACTGACGAATTCAGTATTGCTGATGAGATCTTCGATGCAATCCTCGTACACAACGCTGTCGTCAGTCTGATAAACGTCGAAGAAATCATTATTCTCACTGGTAACTTGTTGACTTTCGTGTGCCATTTGACTGATGATTTCTAGCTCTTCGTTATGGTCTTTTTTGGATAAATGTTTCACCATATAAGGACCTTCTAATTCGTATCCCAGTTTTCGGTAATAGTCGCGGGTACCGACACCTGTTCAAATACACAAGTTCAGTTCAGTTAATGTATTATTCATCAGAATGATATCTTGAGAAGAAGGATCAAACTAATTAGTCTACTAACCAGATATCACAGCTAGTTTCAGGTTACCGTGTTCTTCGACGGTGATTCTTTCGGCTTCCTCCATCAGTAAAGTACCGAAACCGTGATGCTGGAATTTTTTCGGGTCTCTGGAACTGACCGGCACCGCAGAACCGTACACGTGCAGTTCTCTAACGATCGAGGCGCCTTTTAGTTCCGGTCTGAAATTAAATGACGTTACGATAGAGAATTGATTTTATTCGATATTATTGATATGTAGAAAAATGTCCACATATTGTGGAGAAAGGACGGTCAACGAACCTGAACGTGTCTCCGGCACATTTCCTCAATCGTAGCAGACCGATGAGGATATCTTGTTCGGGATCTTCGTAGGCTAAAAACGTTTCCCAGCCACCGTTGGCTTCGTAATCTCTTCTGATAAGTTCGACCTGGAAACAGAAGTCACGTGAGTCAGTTTACAATTTCATTCCGAGCACTTTTTCATCGTCAGACTCAGATTTTTTTTTTTTTGAAAATTACTACTTTTTTACTGTCTTTTTTCAACCAAATTTTCAGAATTCTATCCACTCAACCCCCCTCCCCCCAACCACAAAAAAATTTACAGTCGAATTTTTTACAGGAAAATTTTCAAAAAAATTGAAATTGGAAGAAAATTGTAGACGAAATATTTTTTAATTTCAATTAAAATTATTAAAAAAAAATACAATACAAACGAGCTCATTACATACGTTATAAAAAAAGGAAACCGGAGGAGGCAACTTTTCTAATATCTTCAAACATCCCAAGATTTTTTTCAAACAAGTGGATGTCAAAAATACTTATACTCGTATGTACTTTAAATCATTTCAATTTTTGATTTCATTTTCTACCAGTGTAATGTAATTGGGCGAATAAAAGACTTTTTTTACTACATAACAAATTTTCTAAAAGGGTGCAAAAATTTAATGGAAAATTTTAACGACATTTGGGCGAAAAAATACACTTATTTTTCGAACGAAACGGCGAGTTTTTAATGATTTCCCCTTCAAGGACATTTTTTAATAGCGGAAAGGAGAAACAAACGGGCCCTGGCAAAAGCTCTCGAAAATCAGTATTTTGCGAGGGCAAAAGCTTTGGAAAATATGTAATTCAAAAAGTAGAACAACATCAATATTACTGAAAGGATTCGACTTTTCTGATCTCCACATTTTTCAAAATTGACAGGATAACTTTAATTTTTCAGAGAATTTCGATATGAATTTTTTGGAAATTTTCTGAGTTGGTTAATTATAAAAAGTTTATTACTTTGCTTCAAAATTTTGAAATTCAGATGATTTTTTTTTTAGAAAAATTCAAAATTGAAAAAAGCAAACGAGCTTTAAAAAATTCATCTTTCGAGAAGTGAAAAAAAATTCTTCATACAGAGAAAATTTTATTTTTCAGATTCAAACTTTGAACATTTTTAGAATTTGAACAATTAGTTTCTTATGTGGAAAAAGAGAAAATACTCTCAAAATTGTGTAATTCAAACTCTCAAAAAGTTGACAAATGAGCTCTTATCTACACGAAATAAAGATTGAGAAAAAGGAACGAATTTGAATTTTTTCATCTTCTCACTACCTTTTTAACAGAATTCACTACTTTTTCACTTCTTTCACTACCTATTTTAAAACTCACTACTTTTTCACTGCTTTCACTATCTGTTAGATACCCTGAGAAATTTGAGAAAATCTTGGTTTTGAAGCAAAAGATTCTAAAGTCTTGATTTTTTCCAGAATTGAAAAAAAAACAGGATAATATGTTTATGTATAGACAAATTTTTATCATTTTTTGCCAGTTTGAGAAAATTTTGATTTTCAAGTGAAAGATTCAAAAACTTTAGATTTTTTCAGAATTTCAATGAAAAAGGACACGATTTATTCGCCAACATTTGGAAACAGTTATAATTTTTTCCAGTAATTCGAAAATATCTCGATTTTTCAACCATCTTGATTTTCTGTCAGAATTTGTTTTTAAAAGTCTAAATTTTTGTCAAGATTTCATAAAAGTCTTGAAACATAATATTCTCTTAAAATTCAAAAAATTTCAATTTTTGTCAAAATTCGAAAAAATTTTAGTTCGTTGGTAGGGGAGATTTAAAATAGTCCCCCTTTTTTTCATCAGTAAAAAAATCCTGATTTTTTACCAGAAATTCAAAAAATGTGCAGATTTTTTTGCAAAAGTGCAATAAAATTTTGATTTTTGCCAGAAATTTAAAAAAAATCTCATTTTTTCACTACTTTTTCGCAACTTTTAGTACCCATTTTTAAATTCACTACTTCCACTACCTGTTGGATACCCTGTTCCATTTTCGAAAATCAATCATTTTAGATTTTTCTTTTCAAGTGATGGACTATAAGACGTAAGAATGGTCATAGGTAGGGTTTTTGGACACAAGAAAACCATTTCCGGTATCAATTCGACTCTAAAATTCAAAGAAACTCAAATATTAATCAACACGAAAACACTAACTTTAAAAATACGACTGCAGCACTATTGAACGAGACGTTGTTCTTTTGTAATCAATGTAATCATGATTTGGATACTAAAAGATATACGCATTTCTAACTTCTTTTCCCCCAAGAATAACCATCGATTGAGAGCTGGGTAGAGATATTACTCATCTATAGGGCTCGGCATTATATGTGAGTAAAAAGGCCGAAATATGCATTAAATATGCGACCTTTTTTACCCCAAATATGGCCGAAATATGCGTTTTTGTTAAAATATGTAAAAAATATGTAACTTTGATATGAGTGTCATTTTGTAGCTGTTCGAAAACCGAGCTCAAAATTGTTGTACAAATTTTACTCCGAATTAAAACACCAAAGAAAAATGAAAAAAACAACAAAAATTCAAATTTATAGAGAAAAAATTTTCAATTTTTTTTAATATTATTTTTCAATTTTTTTTTTCAATATGTTTTTTTACGAGGTTATAAACGTAAAATGACCGTTTTCTCAATTTGGCAAAATATGTGAAAATATGTGTGAAAAATGTGTGAAAAATACTCAAAATATGTAAAAAAGTGCGTTTTCTCCCAAAATATGTAAAATATGTAAAATGAAGTTGGGCTCAAAATGCAGGGATTTTCCTGAAACGTAAAATGCTTTCATTACTTTTAGAATCCAAGATCACCTGCAAAATATGCATATGCATATTATGCCGAGCCCTACTCATCTACTTACGTCGTAAGGTCTGACTTTGTTGTGAATTTCTTGAATACCGACTTCTCTGGTTCTGATATCGCGACAATGAAGGCCCAAATCTTTCATTCTGGCCAAGGCTAACTCTCTCAAATTACCGTGTTCGACTCCGGATCTATATATTTACAAAAAAAAAAATCAATAAAAATTCTAAAATGCTATTTGTAGGTACACATGACGTATAAAAAAAAAACAACTTCTACATCTCGTCATTCGATTTCGCTCATTTTTTTTCCAATACCACTAAGAATTACCATCATTTGGAAGGAAGGAAAGAACTCCGATGACATAAAAAATGAACTAGGTACTGTGGAAAAAATCGCGAAAATCCACTTTTTGGCAGCTGAAAAGTGAAAAAGAAGGGGAGTGGGTGAAAGGTAAGAAATTCCTAAAAGAGCACAAAATTCAAGCCTTCAATAATTGAAAAGGTCAATTTGCAACTTCTGAAAATTTCAATGGTTGTTTCCGAATCAAAGAAAGTACTTTCAAACAGCGAAATCAACTCCGAGTTGAATATTCCGAGACTATAAAAAAAAAAAAAACAGCCCCCTGGTTTTCCTATCCTGGATAACGGAACGAGTACGTAAAATTTGCATGAAAAATATGAGCGAAACTGAACGAAAGACGAGACGTCTGAAATACCACGATAATAATAAAACGCAAAATACACAACTCACGTGACTAGCGGCATAGGAATATCTCTTTGTACACGATAAACACGAGTCCAAGGAGGCACCAAAGCTAAAATACGGGCAACCAAGTCGACAAGTACGCCCGGAGGGTAACTCTTGTATCGTCCAGTTTTCCACAACTCATACAATCCGGTACCTCTGATCACCAACGTAGGATATATCTTTAATCCATCAGCTCTAAAGGCTGGATTCTCGAAAAATTCCTAAATAAGCAAAAAAAAAAAAAAAAAATTAACGAATAAAATCACAACATGACAACACACGTCGTCGTTGAAAAAAACCACTCACCTTAAACTGAGCGATATCTCGTTCGTATCCGACATTCGGTAAATCCGGCATCATATGAACGACTACTTTGTATCCGGCGTCTTTCGACATGCTAAAACACTCGGTAACAGCTCGAACCGTATGGCCTCTGTTTGTATCTCTGGCCACATCCTCGTACACAGACTGGACTCCAATTTCTAAACGAGTACAACCGTATCGAAGCATATCCGAAAGGTGTCGTTTGAGGCAGTAATCCGGTCGCGTTTCTATCGTAATTCCGATACATTTAGTTTTACTACGTTCCGAGAATCTAATCAACGACAGAAAAATACCCCATAATGAACGAAATTACGAATCACCAACAGAATATTGAATAGAACTGGTAACTAATTCAGTACTTGACAGCGTCATCGACTCCATGACTTCGGTATCCGGATAACGCATCGTGAAGATTACGAATAAAGTAATCTCGGTAATCGTCCGGTAAGCTCATGAACGTACCTCCCATGATGATAAATTCTACTTTATCGACGCTGTGACCGAGTTGCTTCAGCTACGAATAACAACCCAAATTGATGAAAAAATCCCATCAAAAATAAACACTGTAGATGAAAATCTCCGCTTACTTGTTCCACTCGACTTCTAGTCTGTTCGTAAGGATCGTAACGAGCTCGAATTGCTCTCATCGAAGTCGGTTCGTAACCGGTGTACGACTGAGTTGAATACTCGAAATCAGAATCAGGACCACCGGGACAATACACGCAGATATTACCTATAAAACGAATCATTCGCTTGTCAGTAACCCAAATTACACCTTACAATCATTACTGTAAACGTACGAAATTACCGGTCATATTGATATGAGGACATCTGTGCGGTTTACACATCACAGCTACAACAGCAATCTAACCACAAAAACAATAATACAACATACGATTAATACAATCATCGAATAACAAACGCAAAATACACTGCTGATATTCTACAAGAAAACAGACGAATACTCACACCACTCGCAGTTCGAATCGGTTTAGCTAGTAATTTCGGTCTCAAGTCTTTCTGGGCATCGCGAGGTATAGCTGCGATAATATCCACAAGTCTTGGAGTAGTTTTCAGACCATACTTTCCACTGATTCGGGTTTTCAAAGCGTTCAAGTTGACGTCTTTCTGCAGCTTGTGAGCTTTCAGCAGTTCTTGAATGATTTCGGCGATAGCTGCTACCGTGTTTTGTTGATGGGTTTGTTTCTCGTTGAGACTTTCATCTGCGAAAGAGAAGAATAATTTAATAGAATACAGAGCAAGTTTTAGCATAATATCGATACAAGAATACGAAACACTCGATAATAAATCTATTTTTAGAGTATGTGTTGAGTAATTTTTTACGTACCTTCTTCGTACACTATTTCCGGCATTTTGATGAATTTTCCAAGGAATATTTACCACCATATATATGCGGACTGTAATGTAAATACGTTTATTGACCAACTTTAATTGAAATTGATAATTATTATGGCAAAAAAGCATCCGAAAAGCTCAACTTACTGATGAAATCCGCAGAAAGAAACGCAACAAATGCACGTGAGTATCCAGCGCACCTGGTTGTCATTTTGGCCTGGTTAGCGTCGATTTCGCGTCGACTGTTTAGTTACATTTTTACTCGTGACGTCATGGGAGCGCTAACAGCAGTTGTCCAAGTTTTTAGTTTTTTTGTTTTTATTTTTAAATCTTATTTTAATTAATTATAATAAATTAATAAATAATATTAAAATTTGATAATTATCATGGTTTTTTTCATTTTTTTTACAAAAATAAAAATGTGAAATTAAAATGAAAAAGAATAAAATTTAATTGTTTTTTTTTCAATTAACATTTTTTTGATTTTTAAAATTTTTGTTTTCTAATTTATTACGTTTTGATAATTTGATTTGATTGAAATGAAAATAAAATGACAAAAAGAATAATAAAATTAGTAAAATTACAGAAAAAACTGAAGAAATTGACATTAAAGGGAACAATCAGAGTAACTAAAACAGTTCAATCTTCGAATTAAAAAAAAAAAAAAAATGAAAACCACTTTAGAACAATAAAACCTGAAAGTAACTTTTTGAAACCAGGACAAACCCATTTTAAAAAATTACATTCCAAGACCTTCTGAGAACGAGAACCTGAAAACACTTATTTCCAAAGCCCCCCCCCCCCCCAACTTCCAATTCAAACGTTTTTCAACCTTGGTTACTTCATTTGAAGAGATTGGCCAATTTCTAAAAACTGAAAATTGAAAAAATTACAAATAAAATGCATAGAAAGTAATGTTGATGAAATGAAACAGAATTTTCCAGTTCTATTTCTTACAACTACGTAGAATGAAAAGGAATAAAACAAAAGTTTGGAAATGAAATTAGCCATTTGGATGGAGAGTTGACCAAAAACTAGAAACGAAAAGGTGATGATTTTTCATTTCGACTTTCGTAAGCCAACATCTGAACTGAAAGTACAAAAGCTTCGATAATTTCAAATCGAAGGCTGACTGCAAGTTCGACTTCTACTCGTACATCGTTTATATTATTTTCCAACTGGTTTTTCTCAAATTAGAATATTGTCAAATTGAATTTTCAAGAAAATTAGAGTGAATGATTTACTTGATAAAATTAAAATAAATAAAAATATTTTCCCAATTAGTTCTTTTCAAATTCTGTTTTTTTTTTAATTTTCAGTTTATTTTCTAACATTAATTTTGACTTTTGACCATGATGAAAAATATTAATTCTGAAAACTGAATTGCACAATAATAGAACATTGAAACTCAAAGTCATGAATTTGAAGTTGAAGACCATACGATACTGAAAATAATCTAGGGTCAAAATGGGTAAAGTTGTACCATGCTTCTTGCAAGAGATTATGAAACCTGAGCTTCGTCTTTTGCTTCTCGAAGAAAAAAAAAGATACAAAACTATTTTTTAAAGAAGAACAGAAAAAAGAAAATCGAAAAATTGAATAATTCAGTAACAGGAGGATGACTTTAAAAAATAGTAGAAGATCGGGGGGGGGGATAAAGTCACATCAAACGAAAAAAATAAGAAAAACTAAAACAAGGAAAAATAAAGGAACAAAACAACAACAAAAAACTCCCATTTTCGTTCTTCTCCAGAATTTTGGAGACTTGCAAGACGATGGAAAAAACCCAAACTCTTTGCTCTTAATATCTCTCGTTAACCAAGTGTGAGTCAACTCTACCACCTCGACATTTTTAAACAAATATTCTTCGTGAGATAATTCACACAAATACCACACACACATAATATACTACAATAAACAAATTATCAAACATGTATATTGTATTTGTACAGTTACAACTGCACGAAAATGAAATCATTCACAAAAACCATTGCCATTTCAGCAATACCTACTTACAAACTGAAGTAGGTAGGTATTTGTACTTAGGTACATATTTCAGCACAAACGATTGTGAGAAAAATAAAATACCAATGCACATTGTAAGCAATCACACCTCTAACATTTACTAACTCTTGTTTTCTCAAAGTAAATGTTTGTAAAAATTATACCTACCTATATCTTTCATCTACCAAGTGTGATTTTTGTTCAATTCTTCGAATACTCGACATTCCAATTCTCACATATTTGAGCATTTCAATAATTAATTTACCTTCATATAGATGCACTTCTACAGGAAAAGTCTTCAAGTTACTTTAAAATTCTCGAATTTTAGATAGAAATCCATAAAATGAATCATACCTTTTGAGCTTTGAACAATTTTCCAATCGCGATATTTTTCAGCCTCGCTGAGGGGAGGGGAGAGGTTGGGAGTGAAGGGGTCTGAAGGTCAAAAAAACGCAAAGTAATGACTCAAAAAAATTGACTTTTGCGGCTAAGGAAAGAGGTCAAATTGGGTTGCTAGATTGAAACTGACACATTCGAGGCACATTAGTGGTTGTACTTTCTCACTGAACGTGTCAAGTTTGAATCCATCAGGTATTTTTAAGGAGAAGGATGGAGAGAAAGGGGGCTCAAAATCGCAAAAAATTACTTATCGACGTTTTCGATCATGGATCCTCTCCTTCTATGGTTTGTGCAAACCCAGTCACGAAAACTTTGTAGTTGTATTTATCACAAAAACGTACGCTTTCTGGATTTTTTTTCCAAATTTTTACATTGTACTTTCAAAATTTGGTAAGCTTTTTGAACTTTGAACGTATGAAGTTCCTTGACAATAATATTTTTGAGAATTTTCTTAATTGATAGATTTTCTTCAAATTTCAGCAGTCTTGACTCTTGAGTGAATGGGCTCCAAATAAAAAATTCTCAGTCCCTTCGAGTCTGGGTGCAGACAATCGAACATACCTGAATTCAAGTCGAGTCGCCTATATGTGCCTGGTTTCTGGAGGTTGCTTTTGTACAGGACACCCTGTATGCATATTGAACAAAAATTCATTTTGAAAAAAGTACTTGGAATTTCCAGTTAATTTTATTCCAACATTTGCTCATGCAAAAGACGTATTTCTTTGGAATGAGAAAAGGTGCATATACCTTTAATAGGTATGAGAAACAATAAATAAACTCTATGGTACGGGTACCTAAAACGCATCCATAGCTGGTGCAAGGCTTAATGAACCAGCACATCATACCAAAGAAAACGACTGGACGGTTTGATGGTATTTCACTTGTACCGATGATGAGAGTATGCTTCTTACAAAGCAGATAATAAAATGTCTGTGTGTAATGCGTATTTTTTACTTTTGCATTTTAAATTTGTACACGGTAAAGTACATAGAGATAAAGGTAACTCTCCTCTTGTTGTCGAAGAAGTACCATACCAATCTTTGTAGGTACATCGTGAAAGGTACTCGGACACGCCTTCCTTGAGGAGCTTTAAAGCACTACGAGGAGTAGGTAAGGCTATATAGTCTACGAAGACGAAGCTGAAGAAAATCAACGAATTTAATTTGTTTTCTACGAGGTTTGGTTTGGTTTGGTGATTTGCACGCGTATTTATGACCACCGCGCTGTATGTATCTATCTCATAGTCAATTTCTTTCTCTCTAGATGGATATGGAATCAGCAGATGGAAAATGATGCTGTGGAGGTTCTAAAAGCCTGAAGTATCTCACGACCTCCGCAACCTAAACTCCTACACAGTTACATACGAAAATGTATTAAAGATGTGTTTGTGAGTTTGTGTACCTATGTGTTAAAGGTGCAGAGACCATTTCGTCGTAAAGTTTACTCGTACAGTATGGATTGGCTTGGCTTTCGAGTTGGTCTAGAATAATACGTTATATTTACGATTATTGATGTACTAGCGATTCGTAACACATTTGAAATTTACGATCGGTAAATATAGGAAGAAATCGATCGTAAAAATGACCGGGACTGGACGCTGCTTAATATATTATCATTTTTACCTTTAATGAATATTTCTTCCGAGTTGAGATGTACAAGAAGTGTGGAGAGTAACTGGTAAGATTTGCGTATCCAAAGGTGCGTTTAGTTTAGGTATGGGTGGTTTTGTTAGCTTTGTGGTAGGCGGGGGGGGGGGGAGAGTTACATCAGTTTTCGCCAGTTCTAATCCCACTTCTGATTTTTGATAATTTTTCGTATTTTTTGGAGCTTTCCCTCATCAGGATGGCGTGGATGATTCAACTTTGACCGTACGATGGGAAATTTTCACGAATGTGCCTTTCACAGGGGTTCAAGTTTGACCTTTCAGCTTGAATTGACCCGGGGACAGTGGTGCCCCAAGAATTTGATCAAAATGATAGTTTCATACATTTTTTAGAAAGTGCTGAATACAAATATCAACGTATATTTCGAATTCGACCTTTCCACCCCCCCCCCACCGTCCCCTCATAGCCTACAAAATTTAATGAAAATTGAAGAAAATCGCGTGACCGGGTTCATTTTTCAATTCACAGAAAATTTTGAATGTCCAGGGCAAGGGAGTAGGAGAAGTCGAATCAAAAAAATAAGCCAATACTTGTGTTCAGCATTCTCTCAAAAAACCAAGAAATTTTTGGAGCCAGAGGGCGATGGATGGATCAAAACAAAAAATCGAGCTGACAGTTGCATTCAGCACTCTAAAAAATGTATGAAACAATATGTCACACGATATTTCACAAAATTTGGGACTCCCTATCTTAACCCCCCCCCCCCCCACTTCCGGTTAGTTTTACAAATCCCACTGTAAAAAGTTGACAGTCGCAAACATCACAAAAATTTACAGTTCCTCAATGTTTTTCCATTTTTCAAGTATAGATGTGTAGCTCTAAAATTTGGACAGCATTAAAAAAAATAGAGCTTTCAGGAAAGAGCTGACCTCCATAGCAGAACTCAGTCTTGGAAGAAAAGTGAGAGTAGCACCTCCTTGAAAATGGGTAGAATTGCAGTGACAATTATGAACGAATAATCGCAGATATGTACGACAAATATGTTCAAGAGTAATCTCCATTGCTGAACTCAGTCTTGGAAGAAATGTGCAAGTGATGCCTCATCAAAAATGGGCGAACAATCACTCAAGTATATGACCAATATATTGAAGAGATGATCAGCTATGTTAACAGCAACATCAAATAACTACATGTTTTAATTGCTGAATGGTCAAATGCTGGTGCTGGAGCTGGAGACAGCATAGACGATGGAGCCAGAGATGGCGGAGGTCAAGTAGCAGGAGACAGCAGAGGTGATAGCGCCAGATGTGAAGAACTGGGAATTCTTCCAAATATTCCATTCAAGAAAAACATTCTAGGTAACTAGATATCTTTGAGTATGTAATAGTACATAATATGGAGGGTTGGAGGGCTAAAAATCCAGCATTCAGCATTCAGCATTATACAGCTGAGCACCTGTAGAGCACGCTTGGCTTGGTTCAGTAAAACAACCCAAATCACTTTGGAGACAATTTTGTGAAGTAAAAAATTGTTTGATGTGTACCTAAGGAGCCCTAAGCCTTCACTTGACCATTTTAAATGGTTCCCGGACATTTACCCGACAAGAATCAACATGACCCCGCCGTGAATAAGACCCATCGGATGAATAATGTCAGCGAGGGCTGGCATAACAAGTTTCAAATAGTGGAAAGCTGCGTGGCGGAGCTGGCTTTGGGCAGAAAAGTTGAAGCCCTGCTGAACCAGAAGTGGGTGCAGGTACAGGAACGAATTCAGGCTGTAACTTCTGAATACAAAACATATAAGAAAGATAATAAGGTCCTGGAGTTCCTCTGTACGTTGTCTTACAACATTAATCTATGAAATAAGTAGGTTCCCACTTTAAATTTATAGCCCTTTTTGAAAAAATTATCCAATAAATTTGTATTATTTAATAAAATACAGTTTAATTTACAACATTATTTTGGAAAAAATTAAAAAATGGTTCAAATTTATAACAATTTGGGAAAAATTAATAGCATTCGTGAAATTGGGTTTCGGGGATATAGGTGTTGGGAAAATGGCTTCGGGTAAATGTCTGGGAACCATTTTAAATACTTAAAATTCAATTACCTAATCGCCTCAATTCATTTAGAATCGTCAACATGGGTTCTTTTTCTGAACCAGAAGAACCCACGATAGAGATTTTGATAAATATGTAAGCAATGAATTGAACTTCAAATGTTTAAAAATGTTTAAGGGAAGGCATATAATTTCTTAGGTACTCATTAAACCATTTTTTACTTAACAAAATTGTCTCCAAAGTGATTTGGGTTCTTTTACTGAACCAAGTTGAGTGCGCTCTACAGAAGCTTGCATGGAACCTGCATTTTTAGCCTTCCATGTTTTCATTCTTTAATTATGATTGTTCTAACTTCTGAGGTCTAAATTGTTATAGAAAGCAACTAACAAATAATTAATATCAAAATTGTTTTCCATGACCCGACAGCAAGAAGAACAGAATTGAGGAGGTTAGTGACAAAGTTGGACAAACGCCACTTCCAAAAAATCGAGTTAGGTATTGATTCTTATAGGATTTTTAACGCTATTTTCATTTCCGAGGTCCGTTACTTACAAAATAGTTCATAAAAGGGTACAAAACTCGGTCAAAGTTTTGCCTCAAAAACTTTGAACGCGTATTTCACCCTTTTATGGACTATTTTGTGAGAAACGGACCTCGGCAATGAAAAGAGCGTTAAAAATCCCATAAGAGTCAATATCCAACTTCATCCACACTTCACAGTAAGGTAGAAAATTCAGGGCTGCATATTTTTGTACTAGATAAAAAACCTCAATTTTCTCAAAACTAACTTCGTGGCATTTGTCTAACTTTGTCACCAACCTCCTCAAATGAATATGAAGTAAAAAAATAAGAGCACTTTTTCGGGTATAGAATATAGACTAAATTATAAATTTTGCTAGGCATTGGCTATATTGGTTTTTCTAATCTCGCACCAGCACTTTAGAGCCATTACATCACCGCCATAGAACAAACAAGAACTGAAAGTACTGAAACTGGAGGCCGCGGAGTAAGACCTGTAATTTATATAAACTCTGTTAAGGTGATCTTACCAAGAGATGAAAACTGCAGCAATTACCTCCTCCACGGACCGGCTTTACCGAAGCCAAAGAATGATTTATTGGGTCGGGGGGGGGGGGGGGTGCAACTCCAGTAACGATAGCCGCAGCGGCAAGACATCTAACACGACAACAAACATGGAGTAACAATTGCGAAATGACCACGAATCAATAATATCAAATCAAATCTTCCAGTTGCAGTTCATATACTAAGCGTTGGATTCCAGAGACTGCAACACTTCAAACTTAACTAGGTAACCCCTCGCGCTTAGAGCCAAGGAACTTGAAATTTGTATTTCATCACCTCAATTGCAATCTGTCAATTTAAAAGAGAAAGCTTTTAATTTTATAATCTAACGCCTCCACAACACCATTGTTTGTCTTCTTAAGACAGATAGTTTTAGTCAAAACGTGTACCACTCTAGCTAAGCTAGATATCGATAAATATAAAACGTGTCTTGAATATTTAGAGGAAATTCAACTGCTTATAAATAAAGTAGGGGTAAGTATAGAGGAGGAGGTGGGACAGGAAGAAGACGAAGAAGAAGAAGGAAGTTCCAGCAGCAACAAAATATGACCTAGCCAAATCAAACAGAAGTCAGAACATGTAGTGGTACCAAATCAAATCAAATGCTAGTGGAGCCAGAAAAGATGGCAGCAGATGTGGAAATACCAGAGGCAAAGAGTTAGGAATCTTCCAAATATTCTCTTTAAGGAAAATGGCCAATATAGCCTCACAGAAGTAAGAGAAAAGAACGGCAATAAAATATTAGATTTATGTCAAGGGACAACACACGAATTGCATCCAACAAGAAATTCGTTTTATGCCAAATTAGCAGCTCCAGGAACACTGATGGAACACATAGGTATAATTACTAGGTCTACAAGACCTTCAGAAGCATGTCTCAACCAGAGGAAACCCACAAAAAGGAATGAAACTTGAATGGTGATAAATTAATTCTGAACTCAATAAAAAATTTTTGCACCGAATTTGTTTGAATCATTTCTGAAGGTGGATGGTGGAACCAAATAATAAAATCAGGCCACCAGAGCAAGATGTTAGAATCCCAACTTCGAAAATTCTCCAGCAAGGAGAACTAAACAAAAACATTTTTAATAAACAAATTTTTTGATGGGGGAAGGGGTATAAAAAATTTGAAATTAGGAAATCACCCTTGTACTCACTTCCATGGTCACACTCAGTCGATATCGAGTTTATCTCATTTGCATTTGGTTTCAATACCCAAAATTGGATGAAAAACAAGACACATAGTGAATAATTTTTCTTTCCCAAGGCAAATTGAAAGGGTTTATATGAACCAAAATGTTTGATAGCTGCAGAAATACAAATTTTTCTGAAAAAGAGAGATCATTACCAGCAAAAAATCTTATTGAACTGGTCAAAGCTGGATCGAGACAATATGCTAAAAAAAAATACCCCACCAACCAACTGTCGGGTACTGAAGTTGATATATATTCTATTTCTTTGTGAAATATTGAAAATAAAATTTGAACTAAAATCAAAATCGGATCTCATCGATCTAGAAAGCCAAATTTTTGTATGTACTCGTACCTTATTTTAGACATCCTACATCAAATGCACAATATTTTCAAGGCGTTTCGAGCAGTTCTGTGCCTCCAGCACACTTTTGGGAGGGGAAATTTTCAAAAAACATCCCGCAAAGCTGGATTTTCCTTTCTACGTTATTTTCAACGTTTTAAGTTGATTGAAGGTCGTTTTGAGCATTGAGCTATTCACGAGCCTCTAGTAATATTTTAGAAATCCCAGCTTTTCCAAAAAATGCAATAAAATCTGTCCAGATTAATTTTAACCTATATAATTGAAATTGGAGCTTGTGAGTGACCCTTCCGAGCCCCAAGACAAAATAATTAGAGCTCCTCCAATTTTCAGGGATTTTATTTACCTATTCATTTTTTTTTTCAATTTGAAAGGCTGCTATTTTTTCAATAACAACGTCAAAATTTGGAACCATGAAAAAGTACAAACCTCGGAAGAAATTCCGTTTTTACATTCCCCCCCCCCCCCCCCCCTCAGGCTTGACTGGTAGTAATCGATGAAGTGGGTCACAAACTAGCACCAACCGCATTTATACGAACGTTAGTTCATTTGAACAAATTTACAGACGTTTTGTAAAGAACTGGAATTTCAAAAATGTTGCTGGAGACTCCAGAAGTCCAGAATGACTCGAAATTTCATCTAATCGACTTAGTATTTCGAAAATACGATTCGAAGAAAAAATTTCAGCTTTCGAACTAGATTGTGAACATTTTGGCGAAAACTCAACTGCCAACAATTTACTGGAGGCTCCGGAATCTCTCAAAATGTCTCAAAAATCGGTTCAATCGATCAAGAGCGTTGAACATTAGGATCATATACATATACCTACCAAACCACAACTATGTTTTGATTTTTTGAGGATTTTCAGTCCAAATTTTCATGAATTCACCAAAAATCCAAAAATGATCTTCAGCCCCCTAAATTTTGACTCTTAGGGTATTTTTTGGATGCTCTTTCGATCTCGCTTCACCCACTTCCAAAATTTGTCCGCTGGTTTTCGATCTTTCAAGTGCCCAGTTTGATACTTCGATTCGCCTTAAATCCGATCAAAATCACTCCTCAACTCCCAAAAATTGATACAAACATCGAAATATGTGCCAGCCACACGCTCTCACCTTGGCTGGCGCATCTTTCGCCTCCGGCATTGACCACTACGAGTATTTCAGTTCGATCGCATCGCTCGATCATAACGTCCGTCGCGTCTCGGAAAGCTTTTCCACGTACCCAGGTAAAAAGGAAAAAAGCCCAATATGAGCGTAAAATAAGCAATTAAAGAAATACGCTAATAAACGCCGACGTGAAAGATGCGCGATCGCGTTACAGGTGATGTTTCGTCGCCTCGGGACACACACCTTAGACCACACAGACCGTTCCATCACACACTACCACCCCGAAACCCAAACTTAAATACATCTATATTGCTGCGCTTATACTACACACAACACAAATCCCACATATAAAATATATACCGTATTAAATATATTATTGAAAAATATACTCGGCTCGGGCGCACTGTTCGAGGGTACGTTACATTGATTAATATTTTGGGCACGCCCCACAAATACCCGTTGGTGCGAATACGACTTCATTTTCTTAACGCGTTTTTTATTTTCTTATTTTTTTCTCTCTCTCCTCTCGTAATCATTATATATCGAAGCCCAAAATACTGCAGCCACTATTACATACCTACTACACTATAATAGGGTGTTCAGCAATTGTACAAATTATTTATTACGTCTCGAGATAAAGCGCCAGTCGCACGCCCTGCCCTATACTATGTATACGCGTCCAAAAAAGACAAATTTAATTATTTTTTAAAAATCACTCCTCACATAGGTCTCTTATAGGTGTCTGAATGGTGGCAGGCTATACGATTCCTATACCCCGAATATCTTAAATGCTACGTCTTATGGTCAGATATCCACGCACCTACCCATTACCTAGTAATTATTCCACATTTTTGGGCAACAAATCATTACCGAATCGAAATGTGTGAGTTCGGGGGTTTAAATTACACACGAAATGCACCGATTCCGTTTATAAGGTGATCTGTTCTGCTGATGGCACTGGCACTGGCAGGCGATGCTTTGTTGAATGATTTTCGCACCTTCTTCCTTATGAATTCAGGTACCTTTATCTACGTAGCATTTTTTTTCCAACTCGAAACTCGAATCGATCAATGATGTTGGACGCGAGGAGGGATGATGAAGGACGAGGTTTCGATTCACACGAATATACGAAAACAACGTATTAATACTTACAGTTCATTCTTAAACGCCACCAAATTACCTGAATCTGGATCGATTATGGTTCTCTGGTTGGGTCCTCGAATAGGGTTGGTTTGGTATTTCCTGTGAAAATACAAATTAAAAATGTGAATTAGGAAACCTGCGCGACGACAAAGGTGGAAACATTAAATTACGAATAAATGGTCCAATGTTTGGTCTCTTACGGGGTTGGAAAGGTACAAAAAGTCTCGAAACGAAAAAGGAATTAAAAGAGCGTTTACAAAATACTTCATTATGTAAAAAAAAAAATCAATTTCATGAAAAGTGTAACGTTTGGATTTGGATGTAAATTTGGAATAAAAAAAATATCGAATTGACATCACATGAAAGTTGAAAACATCAACAATGAATTGCTAAAAATAATGACAAGCTAATGTTGATAATTTGAAAAAAGTAATGACAAAACAACCACGTATTTTTATTGCATATTAGCCGCATATTTCCGCTACAAAAATCATCAAAATTTTGTCAATTTTAAATAACAAGAAAAGTTTGCCTGTAGCAGGTTTGTGAGATTTCTGATTTTTAAAAATTCCTTAAATAAACTATGTAATAATGCAACTTTTTTCAACTTTTTTTCAAATCGAAAAATTTGGAGCTAAATCAGTCTCTACACCCAACATCGAAAATTTGTGATCAACTAACAAGAGAACCTCTTGAGGTGTCCGCCTCCGATTTGAACGGGACCGCAATTTTTTGAAAGAGCATGGTCTAAAACCCCCAAAACCAAATTTTCAGCTGCCCAACTTCATATCTCGATATTTGGCGAACGTTTGAAAATTCAAAATTGACTGTTTTTGGTGATTTATATCTACTTTTTTCAAAAAAGTATGTACATGATCAGTACAAATGCTCAAACTAAATTCTAAAACTGATATTAATTCCCCAAATCCAAATTTAGCCATTTCCAGCCATTCTGAAGGCTCCAGCGCGATTTTTCAATTTCTCCAGAATTTTTAATTTGCTCCAGAAGGCGTGAATATGAAGTTGGGCAGCTAAAAATCGAGTTGTGTGTTATACTCGACCTGTTTAACGAATATATCCACATTCGAGTCCATTTTGGAGAGGATACCTCAAAAGTGGTTTTTGACCAGCTTTTTTCATGATAAAAATATTCAAAAATTAAAGGGAGACCCCAGAAAGGCTGGAAATGGCGAAATTCGCTCTCATCTCGTGGGATTAATTAATCACAAAATACAGCGATTCGCGCAAATTTCGAAAATTTTCTCGCAAACGAGAAATTTTTGATTTTTGAATATTTTTATTTTGCTGGGCAAAAAACCACTCTTGAGGTGTCCCCTCCAGAATCCGCTCAAATGTAGATACATTCGTTAAACAGGTCGAGTATAACACACAACTCGATTTTTAGCTGCCCAACTTCATATTCACGACTTCTGGAGAAATTGAAAAATCGCGCTGGAGCCTCCAGAATGGTTGGAAATGGCGAAATTCACCCTCGTGGGATCAGTTCATGACAAAACACTACGATTGGGTCAAATTTCAAAAATTTTCTCGCAAACGGGAAATTTTTGATTTTTAAATATTTTTATTTTGAAAAAAAGCTGGGCAAAAAACCACTCTTGAGGTGTCCCCTCCAAAATCGGCTCAAATGTGAATAAATTTGTTAAACAAGTCGAGTATAACACACAACTCGATTTTTAGCTACCCAACTTCATACTAACGTCTTCTGGAGCAAATTAAAAATTCTGGAGAAATTGAAAAATCGCGCTGGAGGCTCCAGAATGGCTGGAAATGACGAAATTTAGATTTGGGGAATTATTATTAGTTTTAGGATTTATTTTGAGCATTTTTACTGATCATGTACGTACTTTTTCGAAAAAAGTATAAATCACCAAAAACAGTCAATTTTGAATTTTCAAACGTTCGCCAAATATCGAGATAATGAAGTTGGGCAGCTGAAAATTTGGTTTTGGAGGTTTTAGACCATGCTCTTTCAAAAAATCGCGGCCCCGTTCAAATCGGAGGCGGACACCTCAAGAGGTTCACTTGAAGCAAACTTTTTTGGTGGCATGGCCGGAAATCCGAAATTTTTGGCAGATTTGAATGAATCTGGGTTGCGGAAGAGGGAAAATAATAATTTTAAAATCCTATAGAATGCACATTAAGACCCATTTCCTCAACTTTCATATAGGCTGAAAAATTTGAACACCTGGAAATGGTCTCCAAACTGAAACTTCAAATATGCATCCACGAAGTTAGATTCAACTTTGGCTCCAAAACTGAAAATTTTAGCTTCAAAAATGGAAATCTTTTTTCTTCGTATTTTCGCGTATCTAGACAAAAACTATTGTAATAGACTGAAATGGATTAAAATTTCCCACCAAATCCAAAATTAACGATGATTTTTATGTTGGTACCAAAACTGAAATTTTTTTTCGTACTTACAATTCTCTGCCATAAAAACAAAAACCACTCTTGTGACCTATTGAAATGACTTAAAATTTAACGCTAAATTCAAAAATAAAGATGGATTCAACTTCGACTTCAAAACTGAAATTTGCAACTTCAAAGATGTATTTTTTTTACGTGAATTTCTGATATTTGCTCAAAAACTCACAGCTGAATTCAAAAATGACAATGATTCCAGATTCGGCTCCATAACTGTAGTTTTTAGCTTCGAAAGTGGAATTTTTTTTCGACAATTTCTGAGATCTGGGCAAAAACTGCTTAAAATAGCGACAATTTTTCACTTTCACCTCGAAGCAGAAATTTTTCAACCTGTAAATTTACAATTTTTTTTTCGTAAATTTTTGCCATCTTCAAACGAACTATCGAAAGCAAGTTGAAGATTTCTCGCAGAATTTGAAAATGCCAAACTTTCTCATGATTGTTTCATCCAAAACTTTAGATTATCGATTTACCCAAAAAATATAATTTTCCAGTTGGGTGATTTTAATTTTGAGGTTAAAGTAGAAATCGTTCGATCGTTCTTGTTTTCCAGTTCTGAAAGAAATCCTGATTGACTTCAAAAGGTAGAAAGGAATACACGAAATTTCCAATGGGAGGAGGGGGGCAGGAGGTCAACAATTTCGGTATCGGAGGCAAAGTAAAAAACATCCATATTTTTGAGTTTAACGCGAAATTTCAATATATCTATTTCAATGGGTCACAAGAACGAAAATAAAATTCTTGTTTCCAAGCTGAAAAGTTGGTTTTAAGGAGGGGGGGGGGGGGGGCTGATGAACCTGAATTTTTGAGGAACATTAAGTGAAATCAAAATGCACAAATTTTAAAACCTTCTGAACATGACATATACGATTGAAATTGCAATTTTATTTTTATTTTTGTTTGAACACTTTGATTAGCCTTCCAAACAGAGCAAATTATTTCAAATTTTAGAATTTGCAACCCTTGAAAATGAACCCTCTTACGAAAAATCTAATAACAAGTAGGAAAATTGGAAATTGAACTTTCTTACTTACAATTTTGGTTCTTATCATTTTAGTGATAAAATTCTTCGTTTAGCCTCCCATGATTCGTTATTTCAAAACAAGTTACCAACCCAATCTACTTAACTTTGAGCAAAAAAATTATAATTTTCCATCACTCTCGCCCAAATGACATTTTTTTGAAAATGAAATAAATTAAGTAAAATGGGCCCTTTAAGCCAAAAAAAACATGCAAAACTTTCTAAAAAAAAATTTTCCAACCAATTTGCTCAAAAAAATTTTTAGGTAATGTCGTCCTCGTCATGTTTTAACAAACTTCTTTCAAGAAAGTATTTTCCAAGTTGGATGATTTTATACTTGAAGGGTTTAATTCCAAGTCGGCCTAAGTCCATTTTTATCATTTTTGAGTTAGCAGCGCCATCTGGTGGTACAGGTCGGTTAACACCTTTATCACCTTGTCCCAACACCTGGCGTTACTTTTTTCGCTCAGGAGCGCTGTTTTGCCGGCTCAAAAAAACAGCTGATTATTCCAAAGTGGCCTAAATCATACATTTTTTAAGAGTATTTGTATACAAGTGCGGTTGTGCCGGTTTTTTTCAAGTTTTTCAACGATTTTCGAGAGACGAAATTTGAAGGTGCTTCGAATGAAATTGTTTCAGAAATGTATTAAATTAATGATTCGTGAATTTTTTTTTGAAAAAACGCGTTTTTCAGCTCTTTTTCGAAATTTTTAACATCAGATAATTCCAAATGGGCCTAAGTCCACTTTTTCTGACTGTTTGACGCGCTCTGGAGCTGAAAATACGCAAAATTAAAAAAATACCAATACGGTACTTTAAAGCAGAAAGATCAAGCTTCACAACCATATAATCACATCATTTATTATTGAAGCGGAAGGGCGAGAAAAACACTTATTTGTGTTTTTCTCGAAACGGAAAAAATGGACTTAGGCCGACTTGGAATTAAACCCTTCACTTACTTGAAAAAAAAAATCGAAAGTTCCACTTTGAGAACACCTAAGTCCTGGAAGCCATGAAATAGCAAGAAATGCAATAACAAAAAGTACCTATCTAACAAATCCACGTGCTAAAGCAGAAAAAAAGCAGAACATATTGTAAGCTTTTTTTTCAAATGTTTCAATTTTTTCGAATCAAAAGTAGGAATTACATTTTCATCAAACAGAATTTTTAAAAAAATGAAAATTCTGAAAGAACAGAATAAAATAACGAAAAACGCCAAGTTTGATCGAAGAAAAATGAAAAAAAAAATCAGAAAAATATTAGTTATTTTGAAAAACCATGTGACCCATTTTGAAAATTTTGGCAAAAAAATTTTTTTCGCACTTTTCAGAAAATAGAGCCTTTTTTTGACAATTTTGGACAAAAAATAGAATTTTTCAGGCAATAAAAATGATATTTTCATTAGACAGCAGAAATTTCTTGGAAATTCTAGCAAAACATGAGACTTTTAGATGATGTTGGCAAAAATTGAACTCATGGCAATTTTTACAAAAAACTGAACCATTTCGGCAATTTTAACATTTCCAATTTTTGCAAGATATGTGACTTCAACAGAATTGTACTTTCTGACTATTTTGGATTTCCTGAAAATTTTAAAACTTACATCTGCAATTGGATTAAAAAAAAAAAAAAAAAAAAATTGTCAATTTTGCCAAGAGGTGCGACTCTAACAGAATTATGGCTTTCTGGAAATTTTGGCAAAAATGGAATATCCTGAGTGACAATTTGGATGAAAGAAAAATTAGGTCTTTCTAAAAAAAATTCGGCAAAAAAAAGACCTTTGACACATCACTGCAATTTTGGTAATTTTTTGATAATTTTGGCAAAACATCGAATATCATTGTAATTTCAAGCAAAAAAAAGGATTTTTTGGCATTTTTGGCAGAAGACAGAACTTTTTTCAACAATTTAGGCAAAAAATAGGATTATCGGGGCAGTTTGAAAAAAGGACTTGACCTTATTCATCACTTTTGGAAAAAAAACATAGCTTTTCTCAGGTAAAGTGATGCAATAAATGAACAGGACTTTCTCAGCAACTTTGACAAAAATGCGGAACAAAAGCAGGATAGTGCACACGAACAAAAAGCAGGACAAAAATAGGGAAAGCAGGATAGGCAGGACGGTTATAGACAGCCTTTAATATAGCACAAAAGTAAATTTCAAATTCTTAAAGCGAAAATCACTTGCTCAATCTCATTTTGGGTAAGAAGTTTCAAGTCCAACAAAATTTAGGAAGGGTATTAAGAACGTAGGTACAAGTACAACTTTGAGAACCCCAAAACAGTTCGAGCCTGATTGATCTAAAAATTGTGGATCTGTTCGACTTCGAATTTCAGTTTCCAGCACAGCTGTCATTTCCCCTCCCTCTTCCTCCCCATAGAAATTCATAAAAATTTTGAAATTATGACCTGATGAAAACATTTTTTTTTTCAAATGATTGAAGAGATCAAAACATGCGTTATAAATGATTCATTATTCATCTTACGCCCTTCATTTCTCAGTTCTTCGAGGAAATCGAGGATTTGATCAAATTGACCTCCTGGACCTTGCTGCCAAAACACTCACATTTCCATCGAATTTCAATCCGATAGTACAAAATGGCTGATAAATGTACCTACCAAATTTAACAGATTATTCTCTTTTAACACCTCCACAAGCAACATACGTAATAAGCCCACGTGAACTAAACCACTCTCCATCCATTTTTGAAAGAAAAATCGAACCAATACCTATTAGCATTTGTTGGGCAGACATTTGTACTCGTAAAAATCTCACTTTCACATAATTTTCTGGAAGATATGTCACATAAAGAAAAATGTTCAACAAGCTATATCGCTCAACCAGCTCATTTGCCTTTTTCCCCCTTCACCACCCTTCGACCAGACACTCCTAGCATCACCATATTACTGCATTTTCTGCCTGATGCCATAGGTACCTAAGTGTAGCCGCGAATTTTCTGACCATACGTCTATTTTTCTCTCTGCTTCGTTCCCGTTTCGTGCTTTCTGTTCCCAAACGCATTAAGTCATTATCTATGTAAGTATTTAATTTTAAAAACGCTCGATTTCCTCCTAAGCTGCCGATTACGTTGACTACTAAATTACCTAGGCGTCTTGGGTGATTTATCATTTGTCTTAGTTTTATCGTTCTTTCTCTCTCTGGTATTTTTTTTACTTTTTATTTTTTTTGACGCGATTAAGCCTCCTGCACCGCCGACGAAAATTACCTACAACACACGAAGCATGGTCCGAGAAACAGCACCATCATACAGACTCTCTTATGGTATATTAATTATTACTTCATTAAGATAGTATATTTACATTATAGAAGAGGTACGTGGGGGAGGGGGGATTTATCTCTCTCACAATACGAGAATAAAGCGGAATAAAATAGCTTAATAAATCCGGTTAGATACTCTTGTAATCGATTAATGTACCCATGTACAAGAAGGGGAAAAAAACTAGTTTCTCGTTGCGAGTCAAAATTATTGCGAGTATGATGTACGCGGCTTATCTATCATCAAACTGTCGAATAAAACGTTCATTAATAAATATTAAATTGCGAACCGATACATAAATAAATTTTATACCGCCATCTGCCGAATGTTTTAAATCACATAATGCGGCTAATTATTTCGTTCCAGATACGTAAATACAACAAATAAATAAAAAACCGGTCCAAGGATAAATTTTATCTCAGCTTCGTGCCCGTATCTCTACCTACATTTAACACAAAGATCAATTTTTTCCACCCGAAGTACCTACCTATGAGTCGTCGCAGCACAACTATACCACATAATACAAGTTATTCGTATTCCAATGCACCGAGCTGCATTATCGAGTACCTATGTGATTTCACCTTTCCCTGCCCCCTGCCCCTGAAATCGTTCACACTTGTCGGATTGCAAATCGACATCGCGTGATTGACAACGTTCAAAATACCACCATAATTTTTTTTCTCCACAAGCCACTCCGCCCTTCCTATCCTTTTCATCATACTCGATGTGCAGCTCGTTACGCAAATATTTCTGTATCTCTTTTTTCAACCCGATTCGTTAGCGAATGATTGCACAAAAATGCGCATTGGTAGTCTGGAAGGTCTCTCGTCATCACGCGAATTTGAAACGAATACCAAAATGAACATAACGTATGTAGATAAACTAAATTCCTATACAGAAATAATTTACAATTGCTGTACTCGTTATTTATAATTATCATCAGCATCATGATGAGAACCGTGTCGTAGCAGCCCCTCCCCTTCTCTTTAATGGACATGTAAAAGTCACGCCGAGGCGAATCGAGCAAAGAGTCCAAATGTGAATTTAAAGTCCCCCACGAGTCTCGCTGGGCATGCCGAGTGGTTTGCAAGACATGAAAGGTAACAAACAAATAGGTCCTCTTCGTGTGAAAACGTAGTCATAAGATCTGTAAAAAGGTCCAAAAGGTGAATTTTGGGTGCGAACGAATCGAAAACCCCATGTAAAAATCCTGCAGAGGCGAATCGAGCAAAACGATCGTCATATTCGGAATCAGCGTCCCAAAATTAGTCCAAAAAACACTCACGCATAATGTGTGAGAAGACCGACTTTTCTTCAAACTCGTACTTATATATACAAATCTTTTACGAACAAATGGAGTCATTTTTTTGAAATATTTGTACAGGAAATTGATCTGTTTATAATCGAATCGAATCATTTACGAACGAGTGATGGTTAAATAAATTGATTGATTTCTTGTTGAATCATTCGAAAACGGATCAATTAATTTACGATTGATTCGGTTTTTGTGAAACTATCGTATAGGAACTGATCTGTTTTCAAGCGAAGTGAATCTCATCGAATCGAATCGAATCATTCACAACCAATTGGCGATTGAACAAACTGATTGATTTCTAGATGAATCACTCGCGAACGAATTGATCAATAGTTGGTAAATCATTCGCAAACGAATTGGTTAATAGCTGGTGAATCATTCGCGAACGAATTCAATTTTTTGGTGGATCATTCGACAACGAATTGAATAATTTTTGGCGAATCATTCGCGAACGAATTGAATAATTTTTGATGAATGATTCGCGAACGAATTGAATAATTTATGGTGAATCATTCGCGAATGAATTGATTTGTATAAGTTACTCGTTCACGAATGAATCGATTCATTTACCTAATTTTTGGTGAATCATTCACGAGCGAATTGAATAATTTTTGACGAATCATTCGCGAACGAATTGAAAAATTTTTGGTGAATCATTCTCGAACAAATTGAATAATTTTTTATGGATCTTTCGCGAATGAATTGATTTGTATAAGTGACTCGTTCGCGAACGAATCGATTCATTTACCTAATTTTTGGCGAATCATTCACAAACGAATTGAATAATTTTTGATGAATCATACGCGAACGAATTGAATAATTTTTGGTGAATCATTCGCGAACGAATTGAATAATTTATGGTGAATCATTCACGAACGAATTGAATCATTTTTGGTGAAGAAATTTTCATTTACTTCATTTTTAGTGAATCATTCACGAACAAATTGAATAATTTTTGATGAATCATTCGCGAACGAATTGAATAATTTTCGGTGAGTCATTCACGAACGAATTGAATAGTTTTCGGTTAATCATTCGCGAACGAATCGACTCATTTACTCAATTTTTGGTGAATCATTCACGAACGAATTGAATAATTTTTGATGAATCATTCGCGAACGAATTGCATAGTTTTTGATGAATCATTCGCGAACGAATTGTATAATTTTTGGTGAATCATTCTCGAATAAATTAAATAATTTTTGGCGGATCTTTCGTGAATGAATTGATTTGTATAAGTAACTCGTTCGCGAATAAATCGATTCATTTACCTAATTTTTGGCGAATCATTCACGAACGAATTGAATAATTTCTGGTGAATCATACGCGAACGAATTGAATAATTTTTGGTGAATCATTCGCGAACGAATCGAATAATTTATGGTGAATCATTCACAAACGAATTGAATCATTTTTGGTGAATCATTTTCATTTAATTACCCTATTCTTAGTGAATCATTCACGAACAAATTGAATAGTTTCTGGCGAATCATACGCGAACGAATTGAATAATTTTTGGTGAGTCATTCGCGAACGAATTGAAAAATTTTCGATGAATCATTCGCGAACGAATTGAATAGTTTTTGATGAATCATTCACGAACGAAATTGAATAATTTTTGATGAATCATTCACGAACAAATTGAATAATTTTTGGTGAATCATTCGCGAACGAATAGAATAGTTTTTGGTGAATCATTCGCGAACGAATTGAATAGTTTTTGATGAATCATTCACGAACGAAATTGAATAATTTTTGATGAATCAATTGAATAATTTTTGGTGAATCATTCGCGAACGAATTGAATAGTTTTTGGTGAATCATTCGCGAACGAATCGACTCATTTACCTAATTTTTGGTGAATCATTCACGAACAAATTGAATGATTTTTGGTGAATCATTCGCGAACGAATTGAATAATTTTTCGTGAATCATTCGCGAACGAATTGAATAGTTTTTGATGAATCATTCGCGAACGAATCGACTCATTTACCTAATTTTTGGTGAATCATTCGCGAACGAATCGACTTATTTACCTAATTTTTGGTGAATCATTCGCGAACGAATTGATCAATTCGTTCATAAATGATCCCTCAAATGAATTATTACTCTTACATACTGAGAATTGAATCAATTTATATGTAAACAATTTGTTTGAAAACAATTAATTCACTCGTTAAAAAACGATTCGTTAGGATTAGGAATATTAGAAGCTTTGTAAGATTTCAAATTTTATCGAAGTCGTTTTAAAAAATGAAATTTTGAAAAAAAAATGTAGTCGCTCGGTAAACTTGGAAGCTTTGAGCTTTTGCAACTTGATAATGATGTCAAAATGTCCGGCTGGCCTAATTGTGAAATTTTAAATTTGATCAAAATCGGTTCAGACGTTCCTGAGAAATTCAATTTTTAATGAATTTTGTGCAAAGTCACCCTATGAAAATTTCCAAAAACTCAATTTTGTTTGCGATTACACTCGAAAGCTGTAAAGTTTTGGATCATGGTGGTATGTTGTCGATTATAGGAACGGTGATGGACTAGTGAGATTTCAAGTTTCATAAAAATTGGTTCCGTCGTTCATCAGCATAATCATTTGAAAGTGAAAAATCTTGAAAAAAAATATCATCTCTCGATTAACTTGGAAACTTTGAACTTTTGAAACAAGATGATGATGACTCACCATCATGACCACGCCACGTTCCAAAAGCTCAAAGCTTTCAAGTTTATCGAGCGACAAAATTTAAAGAAGAAAAAAAATTGATTAAAAATAATCATTATCTAAAAAACGACTGAACCAGTTTTGAGCACCTCGAATGGGTCTAAAATTAAATTAACGATACCGCACCTCCCACCTCCCCCTCCGTCATAAGTCCCAACATCTACCCTACCATTTGAACTGAAGAGACACAAGTCTTCGATGTAGGCAACCAAATGTACACTCACGTTAAAGAAATTGCATTTCGATGCTCGAAGGCACACCAGCCACAGAACCAAGTCACCTCCAGCACAAAATCCCAATATCAAACTCCACATACGATTACATCGATTTCAATAAAGATATTCGATTTCTACGATACGATCAGAAATCCGAATCATCTTTTAAATAGGCTTTAAAAAATCACAACTCGATTAAAATCAGGGATAAGAGCCCCAATTCGTTGATTAACGGATCAATAAACTAGAGAATTTATCGGTCGTATTACGAGTATTACAGATACAGTAGTTGGATATCGAGAGTTCCATATTTTATGAGCTTTTAGATCTCGATTAACGATATTTACGCGATACCGATCCTACCTTTAGAAACGCGTGAGAATACTACATGGGAGAGAATTCGCTTTTTGCCTTTTTGGCGATTTCTTTCGATACTTTGGTACCTCTACCTATATCGTAAATCTACCGAATGCTCAAATAAGCGTAATTTGTTTCGCGCGAAGAATTCGGACAAATATCTTCGCAAAACAGAAGTCGAATAAATCTAGATACATCTATGTGAAAAAATGTTTGCGAAATATTTCGATAAATTGCTTAATCTAATGACTAATTAACATAATTGATAGGGATAATTTCACTGTAGATGGCGATTAGCGGCATCAAAAAGCGAATATATGCGGTCATTTGTGTGTTTAGAATCGATACCTTGTTATAATAATCCAAGGATCGAATTCGAAACCATCCATCTTTTTGAATAGTCTCGTCAATTTTTTCATTTCTTCATCAACTTCACTGAGAAACAAATCAATGTACTTACATTACTCATTGAATGGTCTTCGATGACATCAAATCAGCACAAATCCTCCAATACAACATCCACATCCTGCAATACTCCAATTAGACAGCTTCTGAACACCTAAAACAATCAAATAAAATACAAACTCGAATCAGAGACATGGATTTCGGTAACATTGTGCGAAAAACTGTCAAGTTACAATACACAATATTATTCTCAAACATAAACCAGATACAGATGCCATGTCGCCGACTCCAATACACACTTACAAGAGTATACGAAGAGATCGACAAAGATACAGAGACACAGATGCAGTTAAAAATATCTCCATAATAAGTATACATTTGTACACTTCAGAGTATTAAGCTTATACTACAACGACGACGAATTTGTTATTCAATCCGATCCAACAACGATTCGGATCATAATAAGGGGCACATCAGGCATATGCAGATCGGGGGAGGAGAGCCGAGAATTATCGTGAAGTAATAAATATTCTCCGAATAGATTGATAAAACAAAACAATTGACACCGATATTGTTTTTGTGGCGAGTTGTGTTTGTGAGAGAGTACGTACGTACGTATCTAGTTGAGGACGCAATTTGGGTCTCAGCACGATTTCGTACAGTGGGACCACCAGGATAGTCTAGCACATAGACACATACAAACGTATTTACACGTTGTCCGACGTTAAAATACTACGTATAATAATACCGAACGCATTTCTAATTTCCGTTACTATGGCCATATTTTCTTCATCTTCATCATTCTGTTGTAGTCTCTATGCTGTATGCTGTGCTGTGCTGTGCTTCTCTTCTTCGCGGCCAACGATAATGAACTATTCTTTTTTAATTACCTCGCATATAGCCGCAGTGCCCTATATATTATTATTATTGTAATATGTGTGTTCGATGGTCTCGCTGGTTTTCCATCTCTCTTCCATAGGTACTCGTCGTACTCGTACTTACTCGCGGTCTTCTCACAGCTCTTCGTTTCGTTTCTTTTCTTCAAACAATATCAAATGTGTGGCTCGAGGCGCGCTCTATATCGAGTTAGTACAGTTATATGTGTACTTTGGGGCTTAAGCTGACTCGAGATATTATACAACAAATACATACGTACCTAGTCCAGTGGCAAATCCCATAGAGGGGGCACTGAGAGGCTTAAAGTAGGGTTTGACTACCCATTTTTCAAAATTTCATTATCTAGTCGTTTTTTGGGACCATTCATCGTAACATTCAACCCCGTTGGATTCGAAAATATCATAATTTTCAAGATCCGAGCGGGGGGGGGGGTGCCTTAAATTTGAAATTTTCTCAATGACAAGGAATTTTTTACAACTTGTTCATTCCGACCGAGCTGAAATTTGGCTCACTGAAAGAGCATGTCGTCACTCAGACCTCAGAATCAAATTATCATCTCTCGAAGTTGATTTTTCGATTTTTGAAAATTTCCCAGTGGTAATTTTAATTTGTGTAAAGAGCAAATACAGAGGTAAAAATCTAAAACTCCATTTATAAACTGAAATCGCTCCCCCCCCCAAATCGATTGCCACCATTTTCCAGCCGATCTGGAGTCTGCAGCCAGAACCATTAGGATCCAATGCGGGCCAGAGCAAATAGAGGGTTTTTAAAAGGTGGAGGGGGAGGGGGTTCGACTGAAAATTTGCCAACAGATACAGAGAAAAAATACCAATTTTGTCAATTGATATCATATTCGTATGACATAAAAATTTGTCATTTTCTGTTTTGGATTTTTGGGGGCCCAAATGTGAATTTATTCATCTTAAAACAAGAAACAAATAAATTGGCCCTAGAGAAGCAAGGGCGAAAGTTTTTGAAAATTTTATTTCGAGAGACCTAAAAAACCATGTTTTTTTGATTGCGAAAAAAAAGAGGACAGGTCCGAGCGAAGCGAAGGCAAAAACTTTTGAAAATTTGTATTTTGAGAGATCTGAAAACGATTCTTTTTTATCCAAGGAGTTTTTTTTGGGGATTTTAAAATGTCAGATTTTGAAAGATTTTTTTGAGGTTGTTAATTTTGAAAAAAAAGAACAGACCCAAGTGATGGCTCATTTTTTGAAAATTTTACGTACCTATTACGAGAGGCATAAAAACGATACTTTTCATACGAGAAGTTGGTTTTTTCCCTTTAAAACTTGAATGATATTTTTTTTAGCAATTTCAAATTCGAAAACGAAAAAACAACAAGTTGAATCGAGGGCAACAGCTTTCGAAAATTTGTGTTTTGAGAAGTAAAAAAACTGGGGTTTTCTTTCATCACGAGCCCTTTTTTGCCGGGTCCTCCAAAAAACGCAAACTGCCCCGTTTTGCCCCCCTCTCTACGACCCAACCTCCAGAAAAGAATAGAATTTTTTCTAGCAATTGCAAATCACTCCAGAAGACATTGTATTAAATTTAGGCAGCTGAAAATTTAATCCCGGAATAAGCTCGACTTTCAGAATCGATTGGGGGGGGGGGGGGGGTGAATCGCAAATCCGAGATGACGAGTTGAAAAGGTATATTTTTACAAGTAGAAATATCTCAAATTTAAAAAAATCCAAAATCGTCAATTTTTACAAAAAATGACTCAAAACTTCGTCAACTCTCTAAAATCGACCCATCGAATCGATTTCCACCATTTTTTCCAGCCGACCTGGAGCCTCCAGCAAATCTTGGCTTTTCGCCAGAAATTTCAAATTGTTCTAGAAGACGTAGTATTCAACTTTTTGGTCACTGAAAAATTCATCCAAATCGATTAGAGTAGGTAAATTGCAAACCCGAGGTGACGAGTTGAAAAGTGTATTTTTCACAAGCTGAAAAATCTCAAGTTGAAATATTGCTTGAAAAAAGTAAATTTTTGCTAGAGACATCTGGCCGACCCTAAAACGGTTATAATCTGTGGGGGGAGGGGGTCAACTTCAGAAGATAGAAGAAGTTTTGAGTAATTTGTTGCGAAATTGACGATAGTGGAATTTTTTCAACTTATGAAAAATAGATACACTTTTCGACTCGTCATCTCGGATTTGCGATTCAGCAAGAAAACCGCGAACTCACTCATCATCATTAACATTTTATTACTTTAACAGCATTGAATTTCCAGCTACCGAAGTTTTAAAATCGCAGGAAAAAATGAACTTTTGCAAGAAGCTTCAGATCGGCAGGAAAGTGGTGGCAATCAATATTTCACATTCAGCTCCTCCTTTCCCTTCAAGTGAAATCGTAAAATCGACAGTGTATTCGAATCTGACGATCGATTTTACGTCAAAATTTCAACCTCTCCCCCCCCCAAACCATACCTCTTCGAATTTGAAAAAAAAAATTGATGACGGATTCAAATTCAAAGGCATCAGCTCTATTCGTCTCCAATTGATAGTATTTATTGTGAAGCTGCAGAGCTTCCTCCTGATTTTAGGAAAATTCTCATGACAAACAAATTCTTAACAACTGTTGCAAATAATCCATCTCACCCTCTTCAAAGGTCACTCAATGTCTACAGCTCTCAGCATTTCCTCCATACTTCAGGTCCAATCCCAGAATTTATCAAAAATATGAACAACCTGCAAATTGACCTAAAAAACCTAATACATCAACCAATATCTTATCCCCCTTGGTCTCTCAAACCTATACAGATGGAATTTTACTTAAGAAACTACCCAAAACATGATCACTCCCCATTATTAATCAAGAGTCATTACTTAGAACTGTTATCAAACTATACTGAATATAACTTATGCTTCACAGATGGTTCAAAAATTTCTAATATTCATACTGGTTATGCTTACTCAATTAATGACAAAGTTCTCAGTTTCAAAATTCACAACTGTGCCTCAATTTTTACTGCTGAACTCACTGCCATAAAACATTGCCTAATAGATATAATTTCCATTAAATCAGAAAATAAAAAATTCTTAATCCAAAGCGACTCACTAAGTTCACTGCTATCCATTCAAAACATTTTTTCTGACCATCCCATAGTCCAAGACATACATAAGTCCCTTTTTAACCTCCAATATTATGATTACTCAATTAGCTTCATGTATGTTCCCAGCCACATAGGTATCACTGGAAACGAAACTGTTGATAGATTAGCAAAAACAGCCGCTACCCCCTCCCCTCTTACCACTCTCTCTCCTGATGACATTAAATCTCTAATCACTCACAACACATTTACTAACTGGCAGAACTTTTGGTCACAACAAACTTCAAACAAACTCTTCCAAACATAAAAAAACTACTCTCCCCTGGAAAAATCTAGGCCACCTGAACAGAAAAGAAGAAATCCTGATTACTAGACTAAGAATAGGCCACACAAAAATTACTCATAACCACTTATACCAAAAAGAACCAAAACCCTCATGCCAATTTTGCAGAAACGAACCCATATCCATCCAACACATACTTTTCAACTGTCCCCAACTAAAACAAAACAGACTTAGGTACACTACAGATAAAAGAAAACCCACCTACTATCCCTGACGAACCCTCAGAAATACAAAAATTCATCTCCCTAGTAGAAAACATTGGCCTCACAAACCAAATCTAGCCCCCCCCCTTACGGGTGTAATAATCTTGTAATTATAAACACCCCAAAAAAAAAAAAAAAAAAAAAAAAAAAAGAAGTTGTAATACAGCAAACAGTAATATACTAATTATTCGGAAAAAATTGTTAGTTGATCCCCCCTCCCACTCTCCCTCTTTGCAAAAATGAGCCTAGCAAGACTCAGGAACCATCCCCCGAATGAATTTCTCGCAAAAATTCAATTTCCAAGTGAAAAAGTTTTTTTCAATTTTAATGACGAAGCAAAATTTTTATAGGCAATTTTGACAAAGAAGTAGGACTTCTTCTCCCCCCCCCCCCCATTTTGACAAACAAAAAGTGGGGAAGACTTTTAAGCGAATTCTGAAGAGAAACAAACAGGTCTATTATTTTTGATAATATGTATTGTCAAAAAAAAAACAACTTCTTGAGAATTTTGACAAAAGAAGGTTTTTTGACAATTTTGTCAAAACATGGATATCCTTTACAGCTCACAAAAAAGTAGCATTTTTTTCAATTTTGGCAAAAAAAATTAAGATTTTTTGGTAATTTTAATAAAAAAAGAAGGCACCTTTTGTGGTGACAAAAAAACCAACACTTCCTGGAAATTTTAATTTGAAAAAAAACAGTAATTTTGGCAAAAAAGAAGCCTTTTTTTTGGAAATTTTGACAAAACACGAATATTTGTTACTGTTATTACAAAAAAGTAAAATCCTTCGCTTTTCCCGGTTTCAAAATACCACTGTCAACTGCCTGCAAATTACGTCTTTTTCCTAATCTTTTCTACCCCCTCCCCCTTCCCCTCCCCTTCCAATTTAAACATACAGTAATCAATTACACCTGTATTCGATTAGGTAAAAATCACCCTCGAAGGTTGCCTTCGTTTTAAGATCCAGATGCTCGATAAAGTGATAAAATAAAAATTTCATCGGTGGCATTGAATCATGTTTCGGCATTTCTAGTCGGTACCTTTCAGTATACCGACGTAAAAAGGAAAGACACGAGACCGATGTTCTCTAATACCTATTGAAATTTTCACTTTTCTAATGGCGCGGATGTCAATGTAAGTCAAAAGACAGCGACGAAATTTAAAAAAAAAAAAAAAAGACAAAACAGAAAGGTCAACGTAAACATTATCTACCTATAAACAAAAAATAAACGAAAAAGAAAAGCATAGTACAACACAACAGAAGAATGTAGCATTCTCACACACACTCGCTGAAGAAGAGCGTATACCTTGTAAAAATTTCCTGCTCATTGTGATCAGCACTAAAATAGTCTAGCTGGCGCCATACACAAGGCAAAAGGCAGGATGGCTTTTCTTCTTCTTCAAACTGGTACATAATAAAACCAGCCCAGACTAGCAAAAGACTAAGATTTTTACTAGTAAAAATCGTATTCCTCCGTTTGGTTTTTTTTTATTCACCTCAAAGGTTGTCAGTCAGTGGACAAAACGCAGGTGTAAATTGATCTTTATTAGTCGTGGTTTTTTTTCCTTCACGAAAGACGACGATATTTTGGAGAAATTACGCGAAAGCGAAATACACAAATACGTTGAAAAGAGACTATTTTGTAATAACGAAACAAAAGCCTGAGACGTCGTCTTTAAAGATAATTAGTTATACTCGAGACATATGAGACGATAACTGAAGACTGATTCTAAAAGACACACGAGGGTCAATGTAACTTAAGAGTATACCTGGTATGGCGATTTTTTTTTCCTTTTCGGTTACATCTTATCTTCTCTCTGCAGTTTTGTGTATGCTTAAGTACCTACTTTATGTGGGTATAGTGGGCACTTTGTAGGTATAATAAGTACGCGTAATGTTGTACAAACATCTGTTTTTCTTGTATTCGATCATGTTCCATGTTCCAGAGAGATGACGAGGAGCAAAAAGAATCGTACCTAGCTAGGCACTGGCACACGCCCGATGTTGAGATTTTTTAATGATTATGGCACGCGACTAAATACATAACAAGCCTTTGCACTTTTAAAACTACTTAAAAGGATAAAAGTTAATTTCCGGTTTACAAGTCATTACATTGTATATGTATGCGTATGCATCTCTCACTATACCCACCCCATCCATTGATTCTTCGCTTTTCACCAGCCACCAGATGTCTGATGTTCTCCTAATAGGAGAGATTCTCTCATTTAAGTAGGTGTATAGATGGTACCTAACACGATGTTTCGAAAATAAAGGTATCGAAATTGCCAACATACCTGCGAGTTGACAGTTAATTTTGTCGAGAGTGTTTTCTAGGCACCCGGTAGCTTTTACGACCGAGTTGCAATAAATTCAAATGCTCTTTGATGTTGATTTAATACACCTATCTAGCGAAGCGCCGAAATGCTTACGTTTGATATTTATGTTTGTACACAGTTTACGTATTTCAGACTACTCATACTCGCACACAGCGCTAAAAGCTAATGTAAGTTGAACCATATTAGTGTATTTTTAATAGCACTTACGCGTATACATGCTACAATGCATCTTGTATTTTTAAAATGATCATCGTTCTAAAATTATAGTATGCCTTTATTATGCTGAAATGAGGGGTTCGATCGAGTCGACCTTTTTTTTCCTCATGACGAACTGTGCGATTATTTTTGCTCTTAGAATGCAGTTTGGCGAGAGAAGAAGGTTGTGGTCGTAGAATACGAGATGTTTGAAATGGGTGCTAGGCTTAGGAAATGAAAGGCTTTGAGGTTGCAAATTATTGTTTTTTTTTTTAAAGAAAAGAAAAAACTAGATTCAAACTTAAAATTTAATGCTTGAAAAAAGTTCAAACGATAAAGTCCGGCATATGATAATAGGTATAAATTGAACCTCCCATAGCCCCCCCCCACATCCTCAGAGATATCTTTTTGCTTGAAGAAGACCACCTAAGGAACAGTTTCAAGCAAACTTGACACAAAAAAAATGGTACCTTACCAACAAAATAACGATCATTTTGATTGGCAGGTCAGCCGAAATTGCAGATTTTGCATTCCAAACTAAGGACTGGGGCCCTCAGTAGCTTCCAAAAAGTCGCTGGAGCCTCCAAAACAACTTGAAATCCACGTGGAGTCGACTTCATAGCGTATTAAAATTAGTTTGCAGAGTGAATTTCGGTTTTATGACACCATTTGATGAAATTACGAGTTTCAAAAATCTACCGGAGGCTCCAGGAATTTTCAAAAAAACACTGGAGACTCCAAAAATGATTTCAATCCGCCGGAAGTCGACTTGATGAGCTGTTGGAGTACAGTTTGAATTTCGGATTTCCAACTTAATTTGATGAAATTATCTATGTGGAAATTTCAAGTTTCACAAAATCTGCTGGAGGCTCCAGTAGTTTCCAAAAAAGTGACCGAAGACTCCAAAACAACTCGAAATCCACCTGCAGTAGCTTCCATAGCGTATTGACATCAATTTGCGGAGTGAATTTCGGCTTTATAACACCATTTGATGAAATTTTGTGGAAATATCAAGTTTCAAAAATTTCCTGGAGGCTTTTAGAATTTTCAAAAAGCCACTGGAGACTCCAAAATGACTTTAACTCACCAGCAGTGGACTTGATAACGTGTTCAAGTTGAAGTACAGCGTAAATTTTAAACTTCTATTTTCAATTTGATGAGAATTTTTAGTACATTTTCAAGTTTCAAAATTCTGCTGGAGGCTCCAAAACTGCTCAAAACGGGTTGAAACCGTTTTCAATCGATTTAGCAAGTCGAAAATAGGGTATATCTCAAATTTCGGACATTTGAGTCAATTTGGTAAAATTTTGATTTTTTGGCACTGAGCAATCAGTTAAGTAATTAAAATGAAAAAAAAAAATGAATTTGAGCGATCGATCACTCTCCATAAGATTATGTTGATTGCCAATAAAAGGTCCAGTTTTAACGTCAAAATTGATAGGACGTCTCGTTTTTGCCACAATGTTCAAGAATGTTCAACTTTTTGGCCACATTGTTCAAAAAATTGGTTTGTTTGTCAAAATAGTCCAGCTTTTCCTGAAAGTTTCCACAAACAAAATTCAAAATTGCAAAAAAAAGGGGAAAATTCATTAAAATTTTCAAGTTTTATTTCAAAAATGAAGTAAGGTACTTTTTCAAGAAATTTTGGCGAAAAGCCAAACTTTTGGGCAATTTTGTGGTTTATAGAGAAATCTTGTCGATTATTTTTTTTTTAACCAAGAAGTACGAATAGGTATTGGGAGGGGGGAGGGGGGATTGCATCTGAAGGACTAGGAAGTTTGAAAACTTGATTTATAAAATTGAGAAAGAAAACAGGAATTTTTTTTAGCTGTGGGAACGTTTTCAGGGTTCTTAAAGGGGGGAAGTGCACTGAAATCGTATTTGAGTGAAAATGTGTCCATTTTCAGAGAAAACTTCGGAAAAAGTTGAATACCAAAAAAAGGAAAAATCAAATGGAAGAAATAAAGTCAGTCAGAAGGAGAAAATAAATGACGGATTTCAATGTTTTATTCAAAAATGGAGAAAACCAAACTTTTTTGCACTTTGAGCAAAGAAGCAAGCCTTTTAGGCAATTTTGGGTAAAAAAAAACCAGAGCCAATAGCGTGAAAATGTTATCTAATTTTTTCGAATAGGATGGGGGGGAGGAGGGAGGGGGGGTGAACGAGTGTGCCTATTCATTTGAACAGATTTTTCTCAGTTTGAAGAAAACTACTCGTAGAACATGTGAAAAGAAAATTTAAAATTCAAACTAAAGAATAGAGTGAATGATACATTTTAAAGCTTGATTTAAAAAATGAAAAAACTCAGGACTTTTAGCAGGGAATGTTTTCAAATTTCTCAATGACAAGGGGCGGGCGGGGGGAAGGAACTAAAAATTTGCGGAAATCAAAATTTTTCTGTATCAAGAGAGAAATAAAAAAAAGAGATCAAACAGAGACCAAACAGAAAATTTCAAAATTTAACTTGAAAAGTAAAAAAAAACAAGCATTTTTTTTGAAATTATAGCAGAAAAATCAAAAATTTTGGTGTTTTGGTAAAAAACAGGAATTTTTGAAAATTCTAAATGTTTGACGAAAATTAAATTGAACTGAGTCATCTTAAATGCAAAATTTAATTTTCCAATTTCCAACTAAAGCTCAAATTATCTCAAAAACAAGGCCTCTTATTGAAGAAAAATAAATCACACTCAAATAGTAATGAATTTTATGTTCTACAATATTTTGTTTCCTTCATTGGGTACTCTCAATTTCTTTAACTTTTATTTTTTTTCATTTTTTTAATTAAAAAACAGTGCATTTTTGATAAAAACAGAACTGTACGAAAAACACAAAAATAAATTGAAATTGGAGATCACAAAATTCCTAACTAAAGTAGTACGTAGCCTAATTCATCCTGGTTTTGAGATATTTTGAGCAAAATTTACAAAACTCAACCAAAGTTCTGCTTTTGTTAAAATTACTGGAAAATAGTCATGCTTTGAAATGACCGATCGATACCTGGTTACTGCTATTTTAACGGTGCTGAATTCGAATTATCTCCTTCACTCCTTTTTTAAGACGCAGTCCCTCACTTCTTAAAAATAATTGCAAAACTTTAGTTGATTCGACAATTTCCTGGAATACAAAATTGATGGGAATAATCTGGCAATGGTCAATTGGGACCTTTGTTGCTTTGGAAGGAGAAAGAAAGTTCAATCACTCTTTTGCAGCCTAATTCCAAGTCTCTCGTGTCCCAAATCTGAGTAGGTATGGTATTCATTTCAATCCATTTATAAAAGATGCTTGATTTTATTTGAATTTTCATACTTTCTCAAAATTTTTGGGCACATTCCTCTCGTCCAGTTTTAGAATTGAAAAAATTCACGTGGTACTAAAATGCTCGAAAATTAGGAAATGCCTATTTTTAAAATTTAGACACATTCAACTCCAAATTCGCCCATTTGTTCCAAACATTCTGTTCTCCTCGACATCTGAAAATATCCACAATCCACATCGCGAATCCTCGATCAGCTTTTCTTCACATACCAAACTCACACAAATACATACCTATAAAATGAAGAAGAAAAACACCACACACCACGACCACACCATTCAGCACGCGGCGCAAAACCGATAGGCCGATCTACACAATCAACTTAGAAGGCTAAAAATATTAATTACCTGCAAAGTATCTCATCTTTTTTTCGAGATGATCGCACTTGACCACTCGACCAGGGTGGCTCATCGGCGTTCATTATAATCACGTGTGTTTGGACCCGTCAAAACGATCATTTTTAATACGGTCGCGGCGTTTAAGGCGAGGAGGCGGCGGCTTTAGGAAAACGCGGCCACAGGCCGCAGCTACCTGATGGTCACTTTGTTCTCTCTTATTCAGCGTAGGTATATACAAAAAGATAATATTAAAAGACAGGTATTAACACGTGTGCCAAGTGAATCACATACACAGAGGCAGCAAATTAAACTGTGTTCGGCGTGCGGGCGCGGCACCGTATCTATTAAAAAGATCCTCGCTTGCGGCCACCACCGCACCGATGAAACGTTTTTCGGCAAAGAACAGTCAAGTGAACACTGCAACAGGGGCGCTTAAATACCATAGCGATTCCGCGTTCCACCCCTCAACAACTGGAAAAGCGTCAAATTTGCACAAAGCGTTACCGGCAATGACAGTAAATACCATGTATGCATTTCGCATATTTGGTCAGCGTAGGCGAGGAGAAGAGGTGATGGTAAAAGGCACCCGGTACAGGTTGCAGTGTGTATGCAGGCAGGTACCTATACAGTGTGTCGCGTAAGTTTTGCTCTTTCGAGATCTCAGGCGTGGCAATCTTTTACTTTTTTTTCAGCTGTTATAAACATCCCCCCCCCCCCAAAAAAAAGATGAACATTTTGGCGAAAAACAGAACGTATTTAGTGAATTATTATTTTTGACAAAGTGCATTTTTTTAATCAGAAAATTACTGTTTCCGGAAAAAATTGAGCAGAAAAGGCCAAGGGTGGGTCGTTTTTCAATTTTTTTTTGAATTTTGATGGAACATGGAACCTAGCCCTTAACATACATGGTAAAAGTAGTAGTCGGGGGGGGCCGCATAAGGATCACTTGCACCCCCTGCCGATCCTCCGGGACAACTTTTTTCTCAAAGAGGGAGTCCTAAGGAACATTTCTAGCCCTTGTCCTCAAAAAAAAAAGTTGCCCTACTTACAAAATGGCGGCCATTTTGATTGCCAGATCAGCCGAAATCGCAGATTTTGCGTTCCAACATAGAACTAGCATAAAATATTTTGAACCATACAGAATTAGATCAAAAGAGCAGAGAAAAATTCATCGACTATCAAAATTTCAAGAGCTAAAGTGCCTTTTTCGAATTTTAGTGAATTTTCAAAAATCAAATTTTGGCCAAAAATGTGAGAAAAAAACAAAATTTTACCAAATTGACCGAGAAAGCTGAAATTTGGGATTACCCTATTTTCGACCAGCCAAATCGATTGGAAACTGTTTCAAATCGTTTTGGGCAGTTCTGGAGCCTCCAGCAGATTTTTAAAACTCGAATTCTCACAAAATTTCATCAAATGAGAGGCGTTTCGCGATATGGGTCCTTGTGGTGATTCGATGTTTTTTTTTTTTATTGGCGATTCCGACTTACTTTTTCACGAGAAATCGAATGGTGCAATCAGATTTCGCCTATCTCATCAACTTCTCGTTTTAAAATTACTTGAACATGAATACTCAAAAACTCACATTTTTGGGAAATCGAAAAACAAAGTTTTTCGTTTGTTTTTGATTTTAAAATAAAGAAAAAAAAGGTCGATGGAAAAATTATTTTATTGTTGTTACCTACGTAAAATTTCATGGCGAATCCGAATTTCTCGGTATTTTTTTGCGGGGTAGTCTGTAACGTTGTGTAAATTCGGCTGTTCACCACAAGGTCCCTTTTCTAAATCACGGATATCAGGCGATGTTGAACGAATTTCGTCAAAATTTCCCATCCAACCTATGCGCAAGACAACACTGCACCCGAAAATCAAAAAAAAATAAAATCGAAAAAATCGAAGCGATTCGATGTTTTCTCTCTCCTGAAAAAATCGAAATATCACCACAAGGGCCCTTATCGCAAAACGCCTCTCAAATGGAGTTAGAAAGCCGAAATTAATTCTGCAAACTAATTTCAATACGCTATGAAGTCGACTGCAGGTGAATTTCACGTCGTTTTGGAGCCTCCAGAAATTTTTTGAAAATTACTGGAGCCTCCAGTAAATTTTTGAAACTTGAAATTTTCCCATAACTTCCTCAAAATGGAGATGGAAAGCTAAAATTAACTATGTACTGCAATTTTAACACCCTCTGAAGACGACTTCAGGTGGGTTCAAGTAATATTGGAGCCTCCAGTGACTTTTTGAAAGGTTTCATGGAGTTTTTAGCAGAATTGAAATTTCCAAAAAGCAGCTGGAACCTAGTTCAAAACCCCTTGAAACCACCATGCAGTCGACTTCATATTATTGTATTGAAATTAGTTTACAGAGTAAATTTCGGCTTGCTAACCCCATTTGATGAAATTTTGAGGAAATTTCAAGTTTCAAAAATCTACTGGAGGCTCCAGTAATTTTCAAAAAATTGCTGGATGCTTCAAAACGACTTGAAATTCACCTGCAGTCGACTTCATAGCGTATTGAAATTAGTTTGCAGAATTCATTTCGGCTTTTTAACTCCATTTGATGAAATTTTGTGAGAATTCGAGTTTCAAAAATCTGCTGGAAGCTCCAGAACTGCTCAAAACGATTTGAACAGTCTTTGCCAATCTTTTTTTTGTGGATACTGGTAAGTAATATTACATTTTATTTTGATTAAAATTGACAGAAAAATACAGTTTTTGGAAGAAAAAAAATCGTTTTTTTCCTGCAGGAAATATAATAAGTATGGACTATTTCTATGTAGCAAAAATTGGTTATTTATTGCTGACAAATTTTGGCAAAAATTGTCATAATTGCGTTTTTCGGGACAAAATACTTTTTGGGGGGGGGGGGCAGATGGTATTAGGAAATTGATCGATTTTTCAGAGAAAATTAAATAAATACTTAACTTTGGGTAATAAGGAAGTACCTGTACTGTTCAGTTTTCCCAAGAAATGATCATTTTCCTAAATGATTATCTTTGGCAGAAATAATTGAGTAAGTATTTATGAAAGACCGGAAAATTAGAATTTTTGAATGAAAATAATAATTTGTTTCGGCAGTAAAGTTTCATTATTTTATTCATTTTTTTTTCTTGCAAAAAATGGATATTTACTTTTAGCAGAAATTGATTTGTTACTTTTGTCGAAAGTTGACTGTTTCCAACAAAAATTGACTGTTTTTGGCAAATTCGGTCATTTTTTTTGCAAGACATTGACGAAGTAAATATTTTTGACAAATCCTGCCAACATTTTTTTTTTTTTTTGCATGAAATAAATACCTACTTTTGGCACAAATTGACTGGCCTATTTAGAGAACAAAATGCTCATTTCTTCGCAGTAATTTGATCACGTTTGGAAGAAAATGAGTATTTTTGGTAAAAAAAAAGTAATTTATCGAGGAAATGTCAATTTTTTCTGATACTTACCTCATCTTTGGTAGAGAATGAATATTTTTGGCAAAACTCAATAATTTTTGGCCAACGACTTGTTTTATTGTATGATATGTAGGTACCTAATTATTTTATTACCTTATTGGGTATATTTAAAGCAGAAAATACCTAATCACTACATTTTCAAAAAATGTTCGTTTTTTTTCTTCTTTTCAATTAGATGATAATCATTTTTTTCTGGTCATCTTTTGATTATCATTGGCAGAAATGACAGAAAAAGGGGAATATTTGGAGAAAAATTGTATTTTTTTTTTTTTTTTTGGTGCTGTAGAAATTCTGACAAAAATTGACTATTTGAGAAAAAATACTCCTTTTTAGGCAGCTTACGATTATTTTTTTGTAGTAAATTAATTTTCGGAAAAAAATTAGTACTTCTGGCCAAGAACAAGTACGTACTTTTCTCAGGAAATTTTTTTTCCATAGTCTTTGGCAGCAATTGAATATTTTTGACGAAGTTATTGATTGGTTGGTAATTATATTCTTTTGTTCGTCTTTGGCAGAAATTCACTACTGGGAGCTGAGAAGTGAGAATGTCTATTTTTTCGACTATAAAATTATGTTCAAATTAGGTATTATTTTTGGTTGAAAATGAGAGTTTTTGAAAGAAAATAGTGAATTTTTTCAACACTTTATTACTCGAACTCGTTTGCAGAGAACGAGCATTTCTGGTAGAAATTGAATATTTTCTGGAGAAAATTGGAATATTTTTGATTGTAAATGATTATTTTTCTGGAAAAAGCGAACATTACTTACAGAAAATAAGTATTTCCAGCACAAAATGGATATTTCGAGCGAATTGATGATAACTTTTTACCAACAAATTGGAATTTTTTTCATCATCTTTGACAGATTTAGAAATTGAGAATTGATGGCAGAAAATGACGATTTTTTTGTAGTAAGTACTTGGGTAAGTATTATTTTTTTGGACATAAATCAATACTTCCTCTGATTTTTTTGGCAGGTCTTGCGAAATTGTGGCAGAAAATTGGTATTTTTTTGCAGAAAAAACTCTGAAATAAGGTGACTATTTTCTAGAAAAAATTAATATTTATTTTTTGTATTGGAAATGATGATTTTTCTTATTGTCGTTGACAGAGACTGAGTATTTTTCCTATAAAGTAGGCAGCAGTTTTAGCATTTTTTAGGAAATTTATTTGGAGGTAAATGATTATTTTTCAACAGAGAATGTGTTTAAAAAAAAAAAATTATCATCTTTAGCAGAACAGTGAGCATTTGTGGCAAAAAATGAGTAGTTGCAACGACATTTTTTCTCATGGATGATGGAAAGTATTGTTTTTTTCTGATCTTTGCTCAAAAATGAATTTCTTCAGGAGATGATAATATTTTTTTACGGTATTTTTTGAGTCATTTGAATCAGCTGCAGCTGATTCAAATGACGCAACAGTAGCTTCGCCGATCCTGTTCGAGATCATTTTGATCGAAAAAAGAGTCAGTATGGGAGGGGTAGGGGGAAGGGAGTCCACACGTCGAGTACTTCGCTACCCAAGTGGACTGACATATGTTTAAACTGACACCACTGTGGAAATCTCCGGGTTAACCCGGAGATTTCCACAGTGGTGTCAGTATCCATTAACTTCCACACGGAGGTTTCCACAGTGGTGTCAGTACCCATTTAAATTCTTATGGGTACTGACACCACTGTGGAAATCTCCGGGTTTAAACCCGGAGATTTCCACAGTGGTGTCAGTCCTCTTGGGTTATCCGATGAGTTTTTGTGCAACTTGTAAATTGAAGAAGCTTCGAATTACGAGAATAAAAATGGATTAAAAATCATCTTTATAATTTTTTTCGAAAATCCTCTTAATCGAGTCAGACTTTCGAGCCACACTGTATTTAGATGTATGTACCTACGTAGGTAAATGGCGAAAAGGAAAACATCAGTGTTACCACCCATAGTGGCGCCATGCATTTAAATTCTTACGCGTTTCGCCGCATTTTCATACACCGATCCTAGTGAGCTACGTATTGTTCCTGGGCGCCTTTGACATTCGCCGCGCGAAAAAAAAAGTAGCAACAGCAACGGATTCGGATTCGCAATTTGTGTCCATTTTGCACGTGATTCTACGTCTTATATGTGCCATCTTGTATGTTGCTCCCTGCAAGTTGCATTGGCATTTAAACCAATTGCCCAGCATATTCTTATATCCACTACAATACCCTACACTATACGATATACCTCAACTCAATTTAGGTACCGTTTTTTATTGCTTTTTATTTATTTATTTTTTTTCAAAGTGTTCATTGGAGTCAGCCGGAGTCATTTGCTGAAAACCTCGAAATGTCACGTTTCGCATAATTATATCATATTGTTGTATGCATTTCAGCCCTGAACACACTGTCTTGTCTACATGTCTGCGAAGTAGAATAAAAGTATATTTTCTTGAATAGTTTTTTTGTCTTCTTCTTTGATGTCCCTACGTAGGATTGTAGGTAGTCAGTCTAAGCCAGAGAAAGATTTCTTTTCACGTTATCCGTATCCTAATAAATTAGAAGGACGAATAAGGTTCTCGTCCTGGTCTTTTGGCAGAGTAGCTCTAGCTAGCTACGCAGTTTATTTTATACTTTGAAGTATATAATGCACCTTCCTTTTATTTCAAATACAGGGGTTGTTTTTTTCTTAATGCTTTTTAAATACCTTATCTTATAGCCTCGGTTCGATGACTCATACTAAGCAAAGGTAAAAATTTCGGACTTTTTTTTTCTCCATCCACTGTTTCTTATTCTTTTCTTTTATCTACTTTTATTGTGGCTAAGGTTGTCTTCAGGGATATCTCATTTATCTATCAGGTGATTTTTTCGTGGAAATTTCCTTTGATGCAGTTATTCGAAAAGATACGTTGAAGGTTTTTCAGTTAAGTGTTACGAGAGTTCATTGGAGTTCACGAAATAGATCAGGGTAGTGATTAGAAATAGAGCAGGGGTTATTCATTCATGAATTTGAACAACCAGAGCAAGCGTCATGAAAGAAATGTTACCCAAGAAAGGTAGGTATTTATCGACTCCAAAGAATGTTGATCGATCATACATCCAAACCAACATTTTGGGAGAGTTTCGTCAAAATTGGTTCCTCTGAACTGTACTAAAGAGATTTCAATATTAGCATACGACCATCCAAACATAGAATCTACCCATCTTGACTGAATGCTGACTGAAGCAAGCTTTAGTTACTATCCTCCAACACATAAATGATGAATCTGTCATCAATCACGAGCCTGATTAATAATGAAATGTGGCTCGAGCTATCAGGCCAGCATTGAGAAAAACTCACGATGAATAAATCCATCTCCTACGTATAGCCTTTATCAATTTATACACGAATTTATAAGAGTATTTCTCCCTAATAAGAATGACACCTTTGCGTGACTGATTTCTCAGCGGATAGCGCCAAATTTACCTCCCGGACGATATTCACCACGATGCTGCTGCCGATGAAGCCGTTGCCCGAAATTTCCGGTTTTTCAATCCATTGATATAGTTATTTTGGGATATCTGCGGGGTATCGGCGATATATACGTGGTTTAATTCGTCATGGTTTCAAGTTCTCTCTCTTGCTCTATCAACGTTAATGAAAAGAAAAGATTCTCTTCTTTGCTCTCTGTGAAATGTGCAAGCTGACAGCTGCCTCTTCGAAATGACCTATTTTGCAATAAGCAACTCTCGACATACAGCGAAAAACCTATCGCTTCGAGTCTACGTACGTACCAGACTACGAGTATTTTACCTCCTGCTACGTTGTCTTAATACCCGCGACATTCTTTTGAATTAATTTTCATATTATATGCTTCTCAGTGAGTCCACCCAGAGCATTTTATTCTACATGTATAGGTATAGGCTACTACGCGATGCCCACAGTTCGGCAATACATATGTAGGTATAAGAATGGTACTCGTCTTCATAAATGCACATATCGTCTTATAATATGGCGTAAGCTATAGCGAAGGTGGTCTATCCAGTCAGCAAATGAATGTTCAACACTGAACTTCCCCATTTACATAGCGAACAACCATAATCGAGTAATTGAATTGTCACCTTCCGTTGTTGTTGTTATTATTGCCACCACTGTCGATGTCGATGGTCATCGAATGACATCCTGTTGTAGCCGCAACCTTCACAGCACATCCACAGGGGGTAAGGTGACTTTTACAATGGTTTCTATTGAGTTTTTTTCCTCTATTACCGTAGTACGATAGTTGGTACGCTGCGTAGGTCCTGAGTCGATACAAATGACATAATTCCGCCAATAAGTGCGAGTATTTTGAAAAGAAGGAGTGTACTTATCAAATTAAAGGATGGTTCGTCCATTTTATAATGAAAATTTCGTAATGTTTTCCGAATAAATTGAATAAAAACGGCACTCGACCGTAGACTCTAAAAAAAAATACCGAATTGGGTGGAACGGTTATTTGAGATATCTTCTTTCAATCAACAAAATCGATTACGGCTCTTTGACTTTTAGATTGAAACTAACTGCAGATTTAAATGAAATTGAGATTCAATGTACCAAAGTTTACCTAGTGACGTACTCGTATTTTTGGATGCTCTTCTTTATTTTTCATTTTTCCCTGTCCAGTTGAAAAATGTCTCGATCGGTCAATATATCTAGATATTTTTTCTTCGAGAATGAAATTTTACACTCATTTTTTTGCTATTTCGTGATATTTTCGAATTCCATTGATTTTTACTGACTCAGAGGAGTTCAATTCGCTGAAATTTGAGCATAAGTTTGAAATTTAATTTAATCAATTTTTGAAACTGCTGTTTCATTAGGCTTTACGTACTTTAAAAAAAAGCATAAATCGCCAAAAACAGAAATCTTCGGCAAAAGAAAACTGACAAGGGAACCTCTTCAGATGTCACACTCTGATTTGAACAGGACCGCGATTTCTGGAAAGAGCATAGTCTAAAACCCCCAAAAACAAATTTTCAGCTGCCCAAGTTCATTTTTCGATTTTTGGCGAATTTTTGAAAATTCAAAATTGACTGTTTTTGACGATTTATGCTTTTTTTGAAGCACGTAATTGATCAATAAAAATGGTCAAAATAAGTCCTAAAACTAATATTAATTACCCAACTCAAAATTTCACCATTTCCAGCCATTCTGGAGCCTCCAGTGCGATTTTCAATTTCTCCAGAATTTTGAATTTGCTCCAGAAGGCGTGATTTTGAAGTCGGGCAGCTAAAAATCGAGTTGTATATTACACTCGACATGTTTAACGAGTTTATCCACATTGGAGCCGATTTTGAGAGTGACACTTCAAAAGTGACTTTTGACCAGCTTTTTTCAAAATTAAAAAATCCAAAAAATCAAAAGTTTCCCGTTTGTGTGGAAATTTTTGAAATTCACACGAATCGCTGTATTTTGTCCAAAACTAACCCCCCAAATCCAAATTCCACAATTTCCAGCCATTCTGGAGCCTCCAGTGCGATTTTTCAATTTCTCCAGAATTTTAAATTTGCTCCAGAAGGCGTGAATATGCAGTTGGGCAGCTAAAAATCGAGATGTGTATTATACTCGACCTGCTTAACGAGTTTATCTACATTTGAGCCGATTTTGGGAGTGACACCTCAAGAGTGGCTTTTTGACCAGCTTTTTTCAAAATTACAAAATCCAAAAAATCAAAAGATAACCTTTTTTGAGGAAATTTTTGAAATTTGAGCGAATTGCTGTATTTCTTCAAGAACTAACCCCCGGGGCGCAAATTCTACCATTTCCAGCCGTTTTGGAGCGAGAGTGACGACACCTCAAAAAACCACTCTTGAGGTGTCACTGTCAAAATCGGCTCAAATATGGATAAACTCGCTAAACAGGTCGAGTGTAATATACAACTCGATTTTTAGCTGCCCAATTTCATATTCAAGCCTTCTGGAGCAAATTCAAAATCCTGGAGAAATTGAAAAATCGCGCTGGAGGCTCCAGAATTGCTGGAAACTGTGAAATTTTGAGTTGGGGGTTAGTTTTGGACAAAATACAGCGATTCGCGCAAATTTCAAACATTTTCTCAAAAAAGGTTATCTTTTCATTTTTTGGAGTTTTTAATTTTGAAAAAAGGTGGTCAAAAAACCACTCTTGAGGCGTCATTCCTAAAATCAGCTCAAATGTAGATAAACTCGTTAAACTGGTCGAGTATAATTCACATCTCAATTTTTAGCTGCCCAACTGCATACTTATTCACGCCTTCTGGAGCAAATTCAAAATTCTGGAGAAATTGAAAAATCACACTAGAGGCTCCAGAATGGCTGGAAATGGTGAAATTTGGATTTGAGTAATTAATATTAGGTTTGGGGCTTATTTTGACCATTTTTATTGATCAAGTACGTACTTTTAAAAAAAAAGCATAAATCGCCAAAAACAGTCAATTTTGAATTTTCAAAAATTCGCCAAAAATCGAAAAATGAACCTGGGCAGCTAAAAATTTGGTTTTGGGGGTTTTAGACTATTCTCTTTCCAAAAATTGCGGTCCCGTTCGAATTGGAGTGTGACACCTCAAGAGGTTCCCTCGTGAGCATTTTTACGATATATGTATTTATACGAAAATCTGGACTGGAGGATCCAATTTTTTTTTAACGTTATAATTCCGTAAATATTATCTTTGATTGATTTTTGAATTCAGGTTGCCAGCTCGTAAGCTATGAATGCTATGAATTTTCAGATCAATCTAGAATTTATTTTAGATTTAAAATCAAATTTTTGACCTGTATTCATTTTTAATGAATTTTTCATCGATTTTTTCATGTTTTTTCATTATTGTTTTATTCATTACAATAGATTTTCTATAATGATGATTTCGATAAAACTTCTTTCTTTTGACTTTGCCAGTGGCGAAGCGTGAGTTTTACTAGTAGGGAAGCAAAGTTGTAGTGAAAATTTTCAAAAAATGAAGTACTTAAACTTCCATATCCTAAGTTTTAAATCAAGGTAGGTTTGTATAACAAAAAAAAAGGTAACAATTGCAACTCGTCGCATCACATCTCGATTCGGATCTTACAGAGCTATGAACACGCGCATGCGCATAAAACGCAAAACCGTAAATAAGAATTAGCAAACCAGGGATGAAAAGCCTTAAAATGAAACTTAAGCTTTTGACTTTTAGCTTGAAATTTCAAAATTGAAACTTTTGGCTTTGGCTTTCGGCTATCTCGATTTTTAAGGCTTGCTTTAGCCAAACTTTCGGCTTCCAATGGCTTTCCCTTATATTTTCAATTTAACAGCTTTCAGCTATATTTAATTAAGCTTTTAGCTTTCAACTTTTGGCTTTAAGCTTTTGACTTTGAACTTTTAGCTAATATGCCATCAATTTACAAAAAAGGGAATTAAAAATTAGATCAGGTACATTAATTTCATAATTAGTGATAGTGGAGAATATTCATTGCTAGAATTATTTCCCTTTTTTTTTCATTTCACTAAATCGCATTAAAATAAAATTGAATGAAATTTTTTCATTTTTTTGTTTCTTCTGAATTTAGAGAATTCAATTCTGCAAAAAAGCCTTTAAAAAAAGCCAAAAAAATGAAACTTTTGGCTAGCTTTTGGCTTGGAAAAAATGAAACTTGCAAACTTTTAGCTTTTGGCTTAGTGCGGAAATTTGCTCGGCTTTCAGCTTTCAGCTTTAAGCTTTCGGCTAGCTTTTCATCCCTGTAGCAAACAACTAGAGGCAACTAGTGAGTTGCTTCCAAAGAATCACCGTTCAACGCTCTAATGCACGCATTAAGGATGGCAAACATGATTCTTTTTTCCCTTGAAACTGGTTTTTTGGAAGCAATGTACAGTGTGCTTCCAACAAACAGATTTATGATTTTTGTAGGTAATATAAAAGGTGCATCGGATGAAATTTGAACAAAATAGTATTCTCGATTGTTTTAATTATTCAATTTGTACTGATATTTTTTAATTAATTTAATTTTCTACAACTCGAAAACTTTAAAGGGAAGCATTGCTTCCCTTGCTTCCATGGACGCTTCGCCACTGTGACTTTCTGGTAGTTTCATGGGGGGAGGAGGGGTTGAATCGCTTCATCGTTAATTCTTGGATCCCTTTATTGTTTTTTTCAGATTGATTGACGAGTTCGAGCTGGTTTCTTTGATTCTATAAATCTTATTCAAATTATTAAAAATATTGTTTTTTTTCTGTTTTTTTAAAATTTCCTCATTTTTTATAAATTTTCTCAAGCATTTCTGGACCACTTTTATACTTACATTGAATCGATTTCCTTACGACTATCTTTGAGTCGTTTTTCAATCAATTTTTTGACCTAAGGTAGATTTTTATAAATGATTATGTATTGAGCTTTTTGCAATTTTTCTATATTCCCTCAGAATTAAACAATAAACATTCATTAATTCTCGATCAAATATAATTTCCACTCTCGAGACCGAGTAAAAATTCCATCTTCGTAGCTTCCACTTATGTTAATCACTGTTAACATTTACATAGGCACATCGTACTACGAGTATATTGACACCGTGTACACAAACAGTACCATACGCTATGTAACGCCTGAAAATTAGAAAATCAAACCTCACACGAACCGATTACATGGTTATTGAGTGATGGCGGCGTTAAATAGACCACAGCTATATTACACATACACAGAGAGAGAGACTAACCGAACCAAACTATTCGTCTGTAGAGGTAAAAATACCTTTCCAATGCACTGAAACTTGAAGTAAAAAAATCAAAACTGAATCCTAAACGTCGTATTATAGGCTCGCATCGATCGTATTCGCAGGTAAAACGCGGCACTAAAATAAGGTACACAGGTGACGGTGACACGTTAAAATGATCCTACCGCCAGGGCCGGCCGCGTGGACGTGGGTCTGAGGGTCCTAAATGAGATGGCGATGTAATATTTATAGCCGGCGCATATGGGACATGGCAGTTGAATGATTTATCAAGACGGTATATTATTGTAGTATTTTCGACGTGTATATGGCCACCTTAGTTTTTTCTTTCTCTCTTTTTTTTTCAACGTCCTACTAAACGCTGTGAAAATTCACTTATGTATTCTTTTTTCAAAGTTTTATGGCTCTAAAAAGTATCACAATTTAGTGACGACATCCGGTCAAAACCTATTGTAGTAAACTCCTAGAGTATAGGTAGTGTTACTATATACCTGCAAACGACGCAGCGATGGAGGCATAAGGGCATAGGCAGGCGTTAGCGACGGTGATCGGTTCGCGAATCACAACACACAAACGTAATCTTATGTAAGAAGAGTGTGAGACGATGAGGAGACCTTGGATACGCGCATATGGCTCTATTTTTTTCCAACTTTTAAATCGATTAAACGTACAAGTTGAGCGAGACGAATCGTGTACAAGTGCTTGGGCACGCTATATGCTGAGACTTATCGCTTGAGAATAAATTTCGGTCTATGGCTCGCCATGTCTTTTTCTCTCTCTGTGTCTCAGGTACTCGTACTCGTACGAATCATAAACGTGCTTCGTGGTGGGGCCAATTGCGGCAATTGCGCTGGGAAACGCCATGACGAGTTTTCCGCACTCTCGACTCTCGACTCGAATCGGAATCGAACTGAACTGAACGCGACCATAAGAATATAAGATGACGACGATGGTGATGATGCTGATTGCTTTCCTTATAACGTCTTCGAAACTGGATCATTGCACTGGGCAGTTCGTGACTGGGCCTGGACCACACCGTGCACACCGCACCGTCGATGATCGCAGATGCGTCGTACGATAGATCATGTTGATTTAGACGCCGTTGCTGTCGTTGCTGGCTGCTCGCTGCTGCAGCTTTCTGGTGGGAAATTTTTCATTTATACGAGCTGTCATAGGCTCATAAGTAGATAGTAGGTACGTATGATGGTTCTCAGAGAAGGGACGATTTGAGATGTTTGCTGGAGAGATGGTTTGGAATAGAGAGGATGATTAGAAATGAGAGGAATCATCTGATGTGGCGTCCTTACTAGAGGTCCAATATGGTTCGAAGGGTCCCTAAAAGTTTTCTCGCACCATTTTCAGGCTTCCAAAAAAAACCAACTCATCCTATGTCCCTCTATCTTTCAAAACTAAAAAATTTTATTGGCATAGGTGCCTTTGCTTCTGTATTCAAAGACGCAGAAGCTGGTTCAAAATTGTCCAAAATGATCACATCATTCAAACATGGACAGAAAATTCTCCCAGAACAGTAAACTCTCCAAAAAATGTTCAGAAATCGATTGAAAAAATCGCTCGAAATCGATTTAGCAACGATCAAATCACTCAAAAGAATTTCCGCGATGATCCATTCAAACCAATGAAAATTCTCTTTCAATAACTTTATTAAATGTTAATTCTAAGGAGACTTCGAGGACATTGACAAATTGAGATAGAACAATAAAAACTTCCAACAACCATCCCAAAGGCAAAATCGTTCAAAAACAGATTTAAAATCGAGAAAGTATCTCAAAGTCATCACTTCATCAGTATAGGTAAGTAAGCCAATTCAAAATTGTCTATAGAAATCAATTTGCAAAATTATTATAAGGTATGTTTATGGCTCCAAACAATACCACATCGACACATCCAAATGTTGCCTTTTTTCGTTGGAGCGAGTATGACTCTGAGACACACAATATTTCCAAAGGTAAAACGAATTCGAAAAATTACTCCAGAAAATAAGAAAAAAATAAACGAAGATATCTAGTCCAAAAAATGATTAGATTTTAGGAAAAAATGGTGCGGGTGGAGGGAGGGGGGAGGGGGTTACACAATTATAGAAATTGAAACTCTTTGACATTCAAATAGTTACCTAGGTAGTCAAAATTCTACAGAATTGGCAATAGGTCGAATCACTCCGCAGAAAAACATGAAGAACTGCCTAGCAAAGTATAAAATTACAGGGTGTCAACCAAATTAGCAAGTTAATAAATATCCTCAATTTTTTTTCCAAGCTTTTTCTTCTCTCCAAATTTTTCAGTTTTGCAAATCCCCCTCCCCCCAACCGTAAACGAAAAAATTAATCCTTTGCTTTCAGGCAACCAAATCATAATGATGAAATCAACCATCAGCACAAAAAAAATCATTTAAAGAATTTTTCGATTCGATTTTAAAACAATTTCTCCAGTTTTGAGAACTTTTTGACAGATTTTTTGACTTCTTTTCATCATTTCTGGACCTCTCGATTGAGTACATAGTAGATCTTTCAGATCAATTAAAATATTATACTTACCTACTAAAATAAGATAGGAAATGAATAACAAAAAAAAAAAAAAAAATTGAAACAGAAAATTTTCAAAAACATATTTTATAAAACACACAGAAAATAGTTTGAAATTGAATTTCACAAAATTACAGACAGCGTGAAAATTGACACAATCGTCGTTGAAATTTTCCCAGATGTTTCTCATTGCAAAAAATTTATTGAACTATGTTCAATTTCATTTCCTTCAAAAAAATATTCAAAAAAATGAGGAAAAAACAACGATTAAAAAAAAGCTTTAAAAACTATTTTCAAACGATTTTTTAATTTCTTGTTTTTTTGTCTCTTCTCAGTATTTTTCATAAAATTAAAAAAAAACACACACATTAAGTAGATACAGATACCTATTGATAACGAAAAACTCGAAACACGAAATTTCCTCACTCCTCTCCTTCTTCTCCTCCTATAACCTGAAAAATATTGAATTCCAAAAGCAAACTTTAAAAAAATCCAAGTTCTCAAAATATTAGCAAAGAATATTTTTCAACATTTTCGATGGTTTAATAAAGAATTGTCGAATTTTCTCTACCTATCTAATTTTTAAATAAAATTTAAGAAATACGACTTTTTAAACATTGAAATCGCTGTTCCAGTTCAAAATCCAAAATCCCTTCGATCAGTTTAACATCACATCTTTATCTTTAATACTTGTACTACATAAATATATCGACTGACAACTTTTGATACTTAGTGGCCTGAGGAGGAGGGGGGGGGGGTATCTATTCATGGGTTTCCAAAATAAAACTCTACATCTGAAAACTTGAAAGGCGGAAGAACTTTGAAAAAAAAAACAATAAAAACGGTAAGTACCATTTTTGGTTTTATTTTGAAGTAAAAAATGAAAAAAAATACGTTGTTCCAGATTCTGCTCAACACTAAAAAATGTTTGTCCTATTCCTATCCCTGCATTTAAATTTAAAAAAAAATTTTTGCATGCAAGTAGGTATTGTTTTCTCTCCTCAGATATAGGCACATGCAATGAATTGATCATTTTAGAAAACTCAAAAGGCATTCAAAATACACGACCAAGCAAATTTCAGGTAGATATTTTTGAATTTTTGGAGATTTTTCGAAAGTTCAAAATAGCCTATTTTCCATAAAAAACATCTTGACAAAATTTAGGTAAGAAAGAAAGTTGAAATTTGGTCTGTGTCTCAATCTCGATCTCTTGAATCGATTGATGGAGGTTTCGCACCTTTTTAGAGCCTCCAGAAAATCTCCGAATTTCCCAGTTTTAGAAAAAAATTGTCATAAAAGGTAGCAAAATAAAATCATTTTTAGTGATTAAAAAAAAAAAGTACTCAAGGTAATTAGTAAAAAATATGAAAATCAGTCAATCAGTCCTGAAAAAGTAATGCAGGAAGTTCAACAAAACTCCCAGACAAAAAATCGTGACTTTTTCATGACCTATTTTTCACATTTTTACCGCGTGAAAATACCCCCCCCCCCCAAAAAAAAATTAGATAATTTGAAACTGCAAGGAAATTTTTCATTTTTATGATTTTTATTCAAACAAATTTTTTATTTATTTTTTTCCCATTTTATGGGCGTTTTAAAAATTTTTCATACGTGTTTCGAGCGAAATTCATGACTTTTTCATGACTCTCATGACCGTTAGACAACCTGTAATATTACCCCCCCCCCCTCCCCTCCGATATGAATTTCATCGTTCCGAGCTATTCTAGCGATTCTAGAGAATTCGAAAATCACGCTGGAGGTTCTAGAATAGCTCGAAACCATGAAATTCATATCGGAGGGGAGGGGGGGGGGTAATATTACAGGTTGTCTGACGGTCATGAAAGTCATGAAAAAGTCATGAATTTCGCTCGAAACACACTTGAAAAATTTTCAAAACGCCCATGAAATGGAAAAAAAATGAATGAATAAAAAATTTGTTCGAATAAAAATCATAAGAACGAAAAATTTCCTTGCAGTTTCAAAATTATTCATTTTTTTAGGGGGGGGGGGGGTTGGTTTTTGACTAGATACAGCGATTCGTGTGAATCTCGAAAATTTCCTCGCGAACAGGAAACGTTTGCATTTTTTCATTCATGTAAAGAGATTGTATAAATACCTACTCAAAATTTTCCCCCCTATCAGGAGTAATTTTGCGCTATGAATTTGCTTGGAAACATTTTAAATAAGGAACCACAATTTTCTGGAATTTCTAGAGCGACAGAGACCGATTCTAACTATATGGCTTTCGGAATATCCTGTATCCAATTTGAATTTCTGCCATCGTATTGATGTCAGGAGTTCCCCCCCCCCATCCCACCTCCTTCAGGTGTGCTTTTAAGCAATAGTAGAAATTACCCCCTCCAAAATCGAATCTTCAAAGACGAAATTTGGCATCAATCTAGAAATTAAAGCTTCTAAGATATATGACATAGGTATAGTAGATGGCATGGTATCTTTTTTCGTTCAGAAAGCCTCCCCAACCAACCCCGAGCCAGATAAATGCACGAGCAAAAATCAAGAACGCATCTTTCTCAACATATCATCATCTCAACAAAACCTCTCCAGCACTCAAAAGATCATTCAATACTTCTCCCAATTTCATCACATCTCCATCTCAAATTCTCCACTCCAGCATCCAGCTCCAATCTCATCTGCATCATTCGCATCCTTGATTCGCACGCAAAACCCTCACCAACACCTCAACTCATCAACATTTCACCGCTCGAACTGCCTCAATACTCTCGTGATCTCGCGATCTCGGTCTTGTATCTCGCAAGATGCTGCATCTGGACCAGGACCGCGACCATCGTGTCTGTAAAACCACGTGTACGATTCGTGCGCACGCACCTTGTTCACCGGTCGTTTAGCCTCATCTGTACGATACGATTGGCTGCGCTGGGTACCTCCTTCGAGTACAAAAGGCGGTCTACGGTGCACCGCCGACCTCCCTTGCTAGGTCGCGGGTAATTGAAAGATCTAGTTCAATGAAAGTTGACGAACTGACCGTTTCCCATATCATCGGATGTTACGTTAGTCCGTATACGGTATCTATATCTTTGTGCAGGTATATTGTGCATATCCATCCACATATACCTTACCTAAATAGTCGATACGAAAAATCGCAACCGAGGACCGAGGTGTAATTTCATCCTTCGTTACGCTGCACCCCGGTGCAAAATTTTACCAATTTTTTTTCCTCCCTCGGGTCCCCCTGCGTCTCTCTGTCGCGAGTTCGATCGTCGTTTTTATACACGAAGCACGTATCCTTCATTTAATTATATTTCGTTATCGCGATAACAACTTGGTGAATTTTTATATTGTATTAATAATTTTCTCGTTTATTCGTTATTTTTTTTCGGTATTTTTTTCGTTTTTCAAATAAGGTGTTTTTATTTTCGTGTTTTTCACTCGCCTAATTAAATTAAAATACTCTTATCGTCGAACGAGGCATTATTATTATTACGAAACGCGACCAATAAATAATTTACGAATTAACAATCGATTAAATCGACCGGCGCGATCGCGGTTTCGATGCTACTGTGATAATAAATTTTTACGAATGAGATGTAAACGGAGGACATGTGGTCGAGGGTCCTTCGGGTTGCTATGCTAACGGCTCTGTGGGGCCTCGGTGATTTGCAAGTCACAACTACAGTCAAGCCGGGACGTGGAAAAGGCAGTAATTGGTGGTAAGTACTTTCATCTAGATGATAATTAATCATTTTATAATTCGTAATCGCGTTTAATTTCTTAATTACTCGGTTCGGTTCGTTCGTTAATTACCTTACTCGTAATATCTAAAGTGAATTTTAACGAAACACACACATGAAAGCACGAAATATACGTATGTAGATTTTTTTTGGAATTTTTATATTCCTGTTGAAAAAAACTTGAAATGAAAACAGACAGTCAATGACCCAATCTCGACAAAATATTCAAAAAATTCACCAGCCATATTAACGTTCCAAAATGTATAATAGAAATAGCTTAGATTGTGACATTGTTGAAGGAAAAAAATACATTGACCTCATGTGCTTTGGAGCAATGTTATCTTGATTCGTGGTTATTTTGGCAAAAGTGTTTTCTTTTTATATTTTATTTCCACAAAAATATACTCGAACAACTCGTATACTGACGCAAAAATTTTCACCATCTTTCGTCAGAATGCCAAAAAAATGATTTCATTTCACATGAAAATTTATACATAAGGTTGAAAATTTATTAATCTTGAATAAAAAAATTAAAAAATTGAAATCAAATCGCATCTGCTGAAAAATCATGGTCATTATGAGAGATAATTCGAATCTTTCATAGAAAATAAATTTTAATTAAAAATTCTAAAACTACGCAGAATTGGAATTTTTGAAACTGAAAAAGTGAAAAGTTAAAAATCTGATGTAATTTGATTGATTTTTTCATGTAAAATATTTTTCATCTGAAAATTATCTGAAATAAGACTAAGTTTGGCATTCATTTGTCGAAATTTGTATTCATTGGGGAAAAAATCAAAATTATTGCTAGCCAGATGTTGAGATGTAAATTTATTGGAAATGGTAAAAATACCAAAAAAACCAACCAAATGATCAATTTTTATTCAAATTCTCAATTTCTCCCTTGAAAAAAAAATATTGAAGAAATTACAGGAAAAAAATCGATGAAAATTCATAAATTTAATTTATTTCTGACGTGAGTAAAGAACCTTTTTGAACACACCCTTCGATTTGAACAAAATCGAAACAGTCAAAAAAGCATGTCCATTGTCCCATAATCCTCGAAAAATAAATTTCAAGTGCTGAAATTCATTTTTGAATTTTTTCACAAATTTTTAAAAATTCAAAATCGTTGAAAAAAATTGCTAGAAAGATTTTTTGATATTTTTTTTTAGTCTAAAAAATGAATCAACCCGAATAATTAGCTCACTACAGCCCACTCATTTCGAAAGATGCCAGTTTTCGGCCATTCTGGAGCCTCCAGCGTATTTTCTATTTTCTCCAGAAACTCCAACTTGCTCCAAAACGTCCAAAAAAATGAACTATTGCACATGTAATTTTGGTAGGTGTGCTTATTGAGCAGTGAGCACCCTTTCAACCATTTTATGCTATTACTATTATGAAATCCCAGGAGCGCCAAGTTCATAAGCAAATTATTGAACAATTTGAGAATTTCCAGATTTTTTTTTTTTATAAGTTACACTAAGGAGCGTTTTTCCCCCTTCAAAATACCGCCTCGAGGGTCTGAATGCTCGCCCAACTCGAAAACAATCGCACTTGGACCATTTTGAAGCCTTCAGAGTGATTTGAATTTCCTCCAGAAATTTCAGATTTCTCTGGAAGGACCGAAAATCTTCAAATTGATGTTCCTAAAACGGCCAAAAGAAGACCCAATACGTCTGAACTTAATTAAAAGTCTAAAAATTAATTTCTGGCCCTTCCAGAGTATAATTAGAGAGTTCTAAAGAAAATTGAAAGCTTGCTGGAGTCTCTAGAATGGCAAAAATCAACGTTTTTAAGGTGGTGGGGTGGAATTCAAATAATTATTTACTTAAATTGATATAATCAATCGAAAAATTAATATATATCTATATTTTATGAGAACGTTGAAAAAACGCATCGAAAAACAAGTTCTCTAAATTTTAAAAAATTTTAAAAATTCGTCAAAAAAACTAAAACCCAACTTGTGTCTATTCTTCGATCAAAATATCTTAATCACTAGAATTTCCATTCAAAAAAGAAAACACAAGAATTTGAAGGGGAAAAAACGCTCACATTTTGTGCCAAAATATTGATCAAGAGAGAGTGGAGGGAGAGAGGGGAGTGTCACACGAGTTGCCACAAAAAACCAAATAATATTCTTTCCAAGTACGTAAAAAAAAACTGCCATCCCACCTCCTTTTTTATTACCTACCAAAAGTTCCAGCAAATTTTAATCCTCCTTTAGTCAAGAAAATTCACATCAAAATATTCTGAAAAGTGAGGGGAGGGGGAAGGAAGCGGGACTACAAAATACGATACAAAATGATATTCATCTCGAAATGAGAACCACGTGGGTGAAAAAGTAAAATTTATGCTACTTCGAAATCAACGCACGCGCACGCTTTCTTTCGAATAAAATAAAACTATCAAGATCGTCGGATCCGGGATTCGAAATTTTTCAAGGTTCGAAAACACCAAAGAGTCAAAATACTCGTATTTTCAAAAGTGATTTGCATTTCAGACAAAATTCTCGTGCATTCGAATTAATTCGTTTGAAAAAAAAATAATTACAATCGCGATATAATATTTCTTTCAACTCAAATTCTTTAAATCTGAGTCATAGTCTCTCCAAGAATTTCATTCATTTTTTTCAAAAATAATTCAAGAAAAAATGAGTAAGATATTCAAAATGTATAAAGATCGTAAAATTTTTCAGCGTTGATACAATCAACAAGTTTTCAAAAAATATTCGTCATCGGAGGGGCAGGGATAGAGGGGAATATTAACTTATATCTCGTTTAAAATTATTCAATGCATGTTTAAGGCACATAAAGATTAAACTCACAAGTGGAAATAAAAATTATTGAAGATCCAATAGATAATAAATAATTCGAGACCCCGAAAACGTGACCATCATAAAGTCCCAATTTCACTTTGAAAAAAAACCTACCCCTAAAACTTTAATTAAATTACTCACCAGTACATTTTCCGGTGGAATTATTCAGCTTCAGCTTCACCAGCAACTCGAGCATCTGCAACCAAAAAAAAAAAATGATAATAAAACAGAATTATCAATCGAGTCATATTTTAATCCATAAAATTTCTATAAAAAGTTCCCATTAGGAGTCGAAAATCTTATAAATAACAATTTCCTTTCCCCTCCACTACGATTTCATTATTATTCCTCTCGTCTGCTTCCAGTCCAGGCTAATTTGACTTAAAACTCGTGGCTTTCGAGTTTTCAACACTGGTAGGTAGGTGAAAAAAAAAAGAAAAGAGTACCGGCGATAAAAATATAAAATAATAAAAAAAATCATAAATAAGCGAAAATTGTCGCCTAAGACGCTTCTGGGTCTAGCATCACTGAGAGAGAATTTTTATGGTAACGAGCATGCGTGCTGGGAGCACCCTGGGAGCTTTATTAGGCGAGACATACGACGCTTGTAGTAGTACTAATTTCACAGCACGAAATAAAAATAATATACTCATCGCGGTTCGCGTTCGCGAGATCAATGACATGATCACACTACAGTCTGTAGCATCGGCATTGGTGGGCATCTGTTTTCTATATTATATGATTTTCAATTTCAGTTTTGGTCTGGCTTGTGAGCTGTTTTCACGAGCGTTGAATTTTATCCACAACACCTTCGTGGGCGTTCAAAAATTCATCGCTTTTCGAAGTTTTTCTTAATTTTTTTATAAAAAGTTTTCAAATTTTTGTTGAAAAAAATGAACTAAAATAAAAAAGGGCTCAATTTTCAAGTTTATTGAGAATTTTTTCAATTTTTTTTTGAGAAATATGAATTAAAATGAAAAAGGGCTTCGTTATCAAACTTCTATTTGGTGGAAATATTCGCTGTGATCGTCAAAAATAATCGGAAGGGAGCTTAGAACTCACAACAAGGGGAATCAGAAGCTTAATGTTGGATTTTTTCACCGCCTTGACTATATACAATTCTCCAAATTAGCAATCATTTTGCCAAATTCAACATTTTGTAACAAGATCAGCAATTCAGAAAAAATATTTCATGTGTTGAAAAATGATATTTCTCCATCAGAAAAATTGCACCCCAAGTAGAACTTTTTAAGATGATCATTTATCAAAAAATTTGGGAAGATGATTTTTGTTTTCTCAATTTAAAAAATTCTGAAGATTCCGAAAAAAACACAATTTTATTTTTTATTACCGAGGTCGAAATTGCGCAAATTGACTTGTTACCATCAATTTTTACATCAAGTCAAGTTGACATGGAATGAACTAGGTACTTTTGAACCTTTGAATTCGGTTTCAAAAGCTATTCACAATTGTATAAAACAAAAATATCACCATCCTATTGCCCAATTTTGAAATATTTTTTACAATTTTCGCTGAAAATATTCTTTGACATCGTCAAAAGTCATCTCAATAGGGCTTAAAACCCCAAACTGGGAGAACCTGAAGCTTCGTGTTGAGTTTCCTCATCATCTTAACTATTCAACTCTCACGTTTTGCCACCAAATTTCACTTAATTCATTAGAATTGAAAACATTCTCAATTAAACTTCAGTAAAGTATACCAAAAAAATAAAAAAAATACTCAACAGCTTCAGCCTCCATTGGATACGATTCATTACCTCAAAATAGCACAAAACCTCATAAAAACCATCATTCAACGCACAAATACTCTTTTGCAATTTTGTATCGATTTTGGCACACTGACGTTACAAAAAAATCAATAGACGGGTTTACATTCCAAAAAAAAACTTCCTCAAACTGGCATAACGCACCCTAAAAATCATCAATCGAACGCGCAAATACTCATTTGCAATTTTTCATCAATTTTGGTACACCGATGTTACAAAAAAAAAATCAGTAGGTGAGTTTACATTCCAAAAAAACTTCCTTAAAATGACAGAAAATCACATAAAAATCATCATTCGAACACACAAATCCTTATTTTTGATCAATTGCAATTTTTCACCAATTTTGGCACATTGACGTTACAAAAAAATCAGTGGGCAGGTTTACATTCCAAAAAAAACTTTTCAATTTTTGAGCTCTTTGAAGGGGCTTTACCGTCATTTAGCTTCAATACTGAAAAAAATGGGCCCACATTCATTAAAAACGCACTGAAAATATCAAAACATCAAAATATTATACCGCAATTTTGAATTCAAACTTTTCAAAACCAAATTTCTCTAATCCCAAAAACGAAAAACTCCCCAAAAAATCACCCCAGGGATTTAAAACCAATTCCAATCAATTTCCAAAATTTTTTTTGCTTTTGAAACCCCAATCAAAATAGTTTTTTTAGTCATCAGATCCTTTACACTCCAAACTGAAACATATTTATTTCAAATCAACGCCCTCAAAAAGGGCGAAAAATACCCACACAACATAAATACGAGTAACTAAGCAAATAAATACCCTACACGATCACACACAAGTTTAGATACCTCTCCACACAAAGGTACCTACCTATACGAAGTTTGTTTCTATTTCAAGAGCTGAACACTTCTACTTCTCAAAGAGCAGAGACTCAACTCGATCTCGAGGATTTTGTTTGTATTGGTTTTATACTCGGTTCATCTCGCGTGTACAATAAATAATATAATCCTAGTTTGGCAAATCTATTCGCCAAGATCCCTTTTATCGCACTTGATTTGGCATCAGAATTTCTCTTCCACTTGGTCGAATCAGTTGGGTTGACCATTCACTCCCGGTGACAATATTACCCATAGCAATATGCCAGGTATTTATATCCTTAAACCTGCCGCTAGTCCATTTAAATCGAGTATAGAACCAAAGTCTGTTTCATCTATTGGTAGGCTATAGGTACATATATTGCCATTTAGAAGACCACTTAAAAATTGAGTTCATTTTGGAATTAGATCGAGATGACGGTCATTGTTGTGGCTCGCTTCTTATAACGCTGAATATAATTTCATCCTTTCTTTTCTCGTATTCTTCATCCTTCAATATATGTATACAGTATACCGCGACTTGAAAATCTGCTCATGATACTCGTCGTTCTATTTGCGAGGATTAACTCGCGACCATCAAAAGGTATACCTACTTTTTCACCAAAATCTATCCTTTCGATGTATAGTGATGATGATGCTGATGAAGATGAAGACAAACACAGGGTGTATTGTTCGCCACCACGTATCGGTAGGTGGCCGGGTACATTTAACGATAAGTATCTCTTTTTTTCAATCGTTCGCATATCTATACAGGTTGAAATTGGACACCGTAGGCTAATTTTTCGCATGCCTTGTCAACCGATTAATTGCTTTTGCCTCACTACCATCCTCATTTCGTCGTATACATTTTACCCTTCATCATCGTATGGTCGATTCTTGAAAATGACATGTTTAATCTCTCGCCTGCGATATTACCCCTTTGAATCTCCTATATTTAATACGTTTTAATTTTCCATAATAATAGAAGATAACTTAATACCGAATCTTTCCATTCTCCTAGGTGGGTAATTGGTATATCATATAGTTCGCGTGATGCCTATATTTCCATGATATATGTATATTCGTATTATAATGATGATGATGATGCTGATGATGCACGTGGGAGATCGTTCAGCACCATATTGGTATTTATAATGATCGCGTTTATACCTTCGGGACTCGATATTTTTAATAACTCGCGTTATTGTTTTTTTTTCTCCACCACACATAATTTATATATTATAGAAATGGAGATATTTTCGTATTATATGGAATGGGGAGAGGGGAGGAGGAGTGACCCTGGACTATCGCTTTCAGACCTATAACACGAAATTCTATACAGTTTACAAAAATGCACACTTGTTCTCTACATACATATAGGTATAGGTATGTACATGTGAGAAATTTGCCGCTGCTGTGGCCGCCGACGCGACGCAACATCACGTCGGATTAACTAAATAAATATTTAGTCGGATTAAGATAATACCTTCGAGCAACGTGAATTTTCCGCGTAATGTACCCTCCACGAAGCGATAATTGTGTACAATGTAGGTAAACGTATGTATAATGTATGTAATATGTACCTACATACTACATACCTTTACCTATAGCTATACGATAAATATGCAGTATTGAAGGAATTTTTCAACCTCTTGCCCTCTCCTCGTCCCTTTTATTTGCAGTTTGCTCGTACTCGCGGCGATATGTTTTGATTTTCTCGATAGATATTTCGTACGACGAGTGTAAAAGATTGAAACATATGCTGGAATTTTCCATTTTTTTTTTTTTTTTTTTCGTTTATACGAGAAATTGTGGTTTCGTGGAATCTTTTCAAATGAAAAATGTGTTGTTTATTGAAGGGGTTCTTCATAGAAGAAGAACTGATGATGAAGTATTTGTATTTTGTATGCGAGGAGGATGTGTCTCTATTCTGGAATGTTACTCATAATCAGTGGAACGAGACTACAAAATGTCAGAAATCTTGAATTTCCCAATTTAAAATACCATTTTACTCTCATTTTGGACCAAAAATCATCACTTCGGAAATTTTTGCTAAAAAATTTTAGTTTTATGACTAGACAATCAAATGAGAAAATTTCCAATGGGGATCAGTCTCTTTTTGAAATTTGAAATTGTAAATTTTCATCGATTAATCAGCATGAATTTTTACCATCAAAGCAGGCTCCTTCAACTCAGAAGTGTTTGGCATCACCAAACATCAAATTAGAAATTAGAAAAAATGTACTTCAATTGAGGTGCATTCTTAAACTACTCATTTGAATACTCAAAATTGGTAATTACTTTTGAAAACACTGATTCAGTTAATGAAAATTTAATACGACTGAGTAATTCAATCATTCAGTACTGACTTTGGGATGAAATTTGCAGCACTGTGAAACCGAAACCAAAACCGAAAACGAAATCAATATAAATTGAAAACCAGCAATGAAATTAGGAGGGGGGGGGGGATAAAATCAAACTTTCTAAAAATCTACTATTCACAATCAAAAAAAGGAACTCCTCAGCACATAAAAAACGGTGCTTTTTTCACCTGTCAAAGTACGAATTTTTTGCCCTCAGTTCGTTCAGGCCTGTTTGCTTTTCTTTTCAAAAATGGGAATTTTTAAAAAACCATCATCCTTGACCCAAATTCTAAAATTTTAAAACCAAAAAAATCAAACACCTCACATTTAAAAAAAAAAACAAAAACAAAGCTTTTCACTAATCAAAATATGAATTTTTTGAAAGCTTTTGCCCTCAGTTCGATCGGGTTATTTTGCTTTTTTATCAAACTTCAAATTTCTAAATTGAAACCGAAACTTGCGTTTTAACCTACCAAGCTACGTTCGGAGCCATTTGTTTACCTCTTACAAAATAAAAAATTCCACATTTGAGCCTTTTAAAAATTGAACAAGGGAAATAAAAATTTTTTATGTATAAGTCATGATGATATTTTTTTCTCACATCAGTCAACAAATTTTCGGTTACAACCTTCCTTCCCCTAACAAAACCAATAGTTTTGTTTCTTTTAAAAACCAAAAAGAAAGAAGAAACCACACATTCCAAAAAAACTTCCTTAAAATGGCACGAAATGTCATAAAAATCATCATTCGAACGCACAAATCCTTATTTCTAATCAATCGCAATTTTTCACCAATTTTGGCACATTGACGTTACAAAAAAATCAGTGGGCAGGTTTACATTACAAAAAAAAACCTTTCCAATTTTTGAGATCTTTGAAGGGGCTTTACCGTCATTTAGCTTCAATACTGAAAAAATGGGCCTATATTCATTACAACAGCACTGAAAACATCAAAACATCAACTACTTTTCAAATTTTATTAACAAAATTTCACCTCAAGCCACGAAAAATAATTTCAAAATTGCTTAAAATGAAAAAATTTATCTCAATTTTTGTTATTTTTAAATAATTTTAAAATTGGTAAAAATGGAAAAATTTTATTTTAGTTCTGGCTATTTTGAATGCATTTTTCATGTAGGTATTCAAAGACATTTGAAAGGAAGAGGAAATTTGCTTTTGTAATCTGAGCCAAGATTTTTTTTTTTTTAATGACAAAAAACGTGGCACTTTTTTCTTTTGGAAAAAAAATAATATGAGTTGAACATGTTTCAGGATTTCATTTTTTACACAATAATTTTTTTTCTCCTTGAATGCATACCATGTTTTCCTCTTATTTATTTTATAAAATATTAGATAATTTTCAACAAAATTATACCTATCTGAAAAAAAATCATAAAACAAAATATCATCAAATTGAGGAGTATTTTTCAAATACTTTTCTATGTACTTTTGATGCATTCTCACTCAAATTCCCCCTCTCCAAGAATAAACTGTGTGGCTTGGAGAATGATGATTTCTTGACGTTGAAATAAAATTAGATAGAGTATCATGAATCGTACTCGCTTTTGAAAAAAAAAAATTAAAAAAAAAAATCTCACTTGCCAAAGAAGATTTGAAAACTCGTGAACCCATATCCAATTTTGTTTCTTTGAAGTGTGATTCCGGAAAATTTCAAGTGATTATTTGGGGACAATTTCAACGACGATATTATTTTGGAAAATTAAAACTCGATTTCAAAAGCTAATTGCAAATCGTAAAAATATAATCTTTCTACGAAAACTCCGAGAAATGACCAACTGAGCTGAAAACATTTTTATTCAGAGTATACTTTGAATAAAAATTCGCAACACTTCAAGATGGAAATGTGAAATCCTCTTCAGCCCATAATTTTGATATTTAGATGTGATTTCATACAATTCAACTAAATTTTATGCAACAACAAGACCAAAAAATCCTAAAATTATCCTAATTCAACCACAGCTGTATTTTTTTAGCTCATTTTTCTGCCGCACAATTTGTATTGAATCATGATAGAATCAATCAAATTTTAGTAATTTTGCCCAAAATTTAGTGTTATTGGAACTGAAACGTATCATTTTTCGAGAGGAAAGAAATATTTTCAGAATAAAATCTAAAATGTAGGTAGGTACCTACGTTCAGGGGTTTTCAAAAAAAAAAAAAAACAGGAAATCAGATTTTGAGCAAAAAATTAATATTTACGAAAATATTTACATTACTTTTTGTTAGTTCATTTTGGAAAAAAACAGACAAGCAGACAAAAAGTTGCCTCGATCATTTCAAAACCTTTCCTCACGTTTTCTTTTTTTACCAAAAAAAGTCGATAAGAGAAATTATGACACAGTTGAAATTTTTTGCCAACCTTCCCTCTAAACAAACAAAATAACTTCCTTTTCTACAATTTCCAACATCGAGATGAATGTATCAAACAAGAATAGATCGATTCAACGAAACATTCTGCAACCAAGATAGATAGCACGAGAATAAGGAATGATAAACTACGCATTTCTCATTTAGATTCCTCGAATTTATTTTAAGCTTATAATTACCTTTTATGCTCACTTAGTTACGTATTTTTCAATTTTATTTTCATACTTTTTAATTCGAATGCCACACACGTGGATTTGACGAATTTACTTGAAAGGTATTAGATAAATATTAAATCAAGTATTTTTATTATTATCTACCTATTTAAATTTCTCAGCCATTCCTGGCAAATACCTGAGAATTGACGATTAATTATTCAATTTTGATACAAATTCATCTGAGTAAATAACAGCGCAGGAATTAACCGAAGGATTAATTTATAAATATTACGAACTGATTAATCAGTAATGGTTTCATTAAATTTAATTAAATCATTAAAAAAATGTAAATTGAACGAAAATACACGAGATGGAATTTTCACAATAAATATTTATCTCTCAGATTGCATATCAAAACTTAGGTCATTAGATGACTGAAAAAAAATTCGATAGGTGACTATAAATTTACCAAAACGAAGTTGAATTTTCCAAAAAAAATTTAACGATATTTTGCGTCAATTTGAAGTGAATTTGAAAAAGTATCGTGAATCTTTCATCTCACAATTCGAAAAAATGAGAAGAAAATGGTAGACAGCTGTGAAAGTGGAAGATATTGCTGAAATGATTACACAACTCACGGATACTAAGTAGGTAAATCAGGTACTAAATCGGAATCGATAAGGATCTTTTTTTTTTTTTAAACATATTCGTCTCTCGATTTTTTTATCTATTCATTTTACCAAAAAAGTCACAATCTTCGAGCGTCAAGAATGCCATTAATTTCATGTATAATTATTTCAAATCATCATTTTCAGATTTTTATCTATCAACTTACATATTTTTCATCGGTTAAAAATCTACAGGGAAGACGCAACAAAATGGTTTATGACGATTGCGGTGCATAAAAATATGCATTTTCACCAATTCCACCCGAAAAATTATTCCAACACCATTTTTACGATCAATACACCAAAAATTACACGTCATTTATTTGCTAATTTCGCGTTTTATTTTCCAAATTCAAACACGTGGGAATTCTCGAATCAAAACTCGTCCGCAGCAATACTTAAATACCTCCAGAAAAAAACCCACGTACACAGCTCATCTTAAAAAAACTTCATCATAAATATTTAAACCACGCCAAAATCCAAAATACCAAAAAATCCACCCTTATATCCGAACAGCTCGAAATCTTTCTACCTTATAAACCTTTTCATTAACCTCCTGCCATCACGCAGTCGTATCTTTCATCGTACATCACGCATACCCCGATGCTGACGGCGTGAAATTGGCACAATTCTTCACACAATCGACAAAAACTCATCGCATAGGGTCTCTGCTGGAGGCATCGATTGGCTCACACTGTGATGATACCTGCTCTCATCCAACTTTCGCTTTCTTCTTGGCAGCAACCAGAGCATCGCCAGCAGCCCCTGTATGCAACTTTTTTCTCACGTCTTTGACAACACTCGAAGACACGCTTATTTGCTCGAGTTTTTTTTTCTCTTCATCTGCTTTCCAGAGTGTCCGAGACACTGGTCAGTCGATTGAAAAAACCCATACAGAAGCTATCGATCGCCGCGGAGAAAGAAAGAATTCAGACTGGACAGTGTTCGAATGTATGCTTTTGTATAGATATAGGTTTTTTTTTCTCTTCGCTTCTCTTTTATAGTATGTTACCTTTTACTAAGATAATTGGTCCACTTGTGACTGAGATGGTCAGTGCATAGGGCATGCATATGCACCGTTATATATCGACTATGTACTGTATACTATTTCGAGTATGAATACAGACTCTCTGAAACCCCCTTCTCCCCCGCACACCCTTACACTAGGCTTTATAAACACACATTTGTGCATTTTTGATTCCAACAGACTTGCATTTTGTAGTTCAAGAATCTCTTCGCGACGTTTTTTTTTATTTCTCAACCCTATTCAACAGCAGGGGGTATCGATGGGGGTCATCTACACCATACGAATGCATAGTAGGAATGTTGACGAGTTAATTTGTATAGGTAGCTGATTTTTATTCATCTATTTTAATTTGTTCGTATAGTTTTTCGCGTTTTTTATCGAAAAAAAAAGTTCAATCGAGTGAAATTTTAATTTTGTACAATTCAATTTTAGATACTAAAATTTAAATCAAGAAATGAGCATTAAAATAAAGATAAAAAAGACTAAACCAAAACAAAAAAAATTTGAAAATTCATCTTTGACAAGGGAACCTCTACAGGTGTTCGTTTTCGATCTGGATGAGGCCACCATTTTTGGAAAAAGCATGGTCTAAGACCCCAATTTCAGCAGCCCAAATTTATTTTTCAATGTTTTGACGAATTTATGGAAAATTCAAATTTGAACATTTTTGATGAGTATTTTTCAAAAAAAAAAAAAAAAAAAAAAAATGTCAAGTCAGGGGCTCGCATAAGAATCTATTGCACCTCCCCTCACGATCATCTGGGTAACTTTTTTCTTAAATGAGGGGAGTCCTAAGGAACATTTCTAGCCCTTATCCTAAAAAAAAATGTGACCTTACCAACAAAATGGCGGCCATTTTGACTGACAGGTTAGCCGAAATCGCAAAAAACAAAATTTTACCAAATTGATTAAGAAAACTGCAATTTGGGATATACCCTATTTTCGACATGCCAAATCAATTGGAACCGGTTTCAAACTGTTTTGAGCAGTTCTGGAGCCTCCAGCAGGTTTTTGAAACTCGAAATTCCCACAAAATTTCATTAAATTGAGTTGGAAAGCCGAAATTTACTCTCCATCTAATGTCTTTTGCAGCTTCCAGCAACTTTTTGAAAATTACTGGAGCCTCCAGCAGATTTTTTAAACCCGAAATTCCCACAAAATTTCATCAAATGGAGTTGGAAAGCCGAAATTCATTCTGCGAACGAATCTCAATACGCTACCAAGTCGACTGCAGGTGGATTTCAAGTCGTTTTAAAGTCTCCAGCGAATTTTTAAAATTATTAAAGCCTCCAGTAGATTTCTGAAACTTGAAATTTTTACAAAATTTTATCAAATGGAGATGAAAAGCTGAAATTTACTCTGCACCCCAATTTTAACACCTTCTGAAGACGACTTCCGGTGAGTTCAAATCATTCTGAAGCCTCCAGCGACTTTTTGAAAATTACTAATACTGGAGTCTCCACCAGATTTTTGAAACTTGATTCCCACAACATTTTATCAAATAGAGTTAGCAAGCTGAAATTTACTTCGCAAAGTAATTTCAATACGATATGAAGTCGACTGCATGGTGGTTTCAAATGGTTTTGAAGCTTCCAGCTACTTTTTGGAAGTTTCATTTCTGCAAAAAGCGCCACACAACCTTTCAAAAAGTCGCTGGAGGCTCCAAAACGAAATGAAATCCACCAGCAGTCGACTTCGTAACGGATTGAAATTAGTTTGCAGAATAAATTTCGGCTTTCCATCTCCATTTTAATAAAATTAAGGGGAAATTTCAAGTTTCAAAAATCTACTGGAGGCTCCAGTAATTTTCAAAAAGTTACTGGAGGCTCCCAAAAGACATTAGTTGCAGTGTGAATTTCGGCTTTCCAACTCGATTTGATGAAATTTTGTGGGAATTTCGAGTTTCAAAAATCTGCTGGAGGCTCCAGTAATTTTCAAGAAGTTGCTGGAGGCTCCAGAAGACATTACGACATTAGTTGCTGAGTAAATTTCGGCTTTCCAACTCCATTTGATGAAATTTTGTGGGAACTTCGAGTTTCAAAAATCTGCTGGAGGCTCCAGAGCTCCTCGAAATAGTTGGAAACCGGTTCCAATCGATTTGGCATGTCGAAAATAGGGTATATCTCAAATTTCAGCTCTCTTGGTCAATTTGATAAAATTTTGATTTTTTTTCTCATTTTTGGCCTAAGTTTGATTTTCAAAAATTCACCAAAAATCGAAAAACGCACTTCAGCATTTGAAATTTTGACAGGTAATAAATTTTTGCCTGATCTTTCCATCTACCTTTGTACGGTTTAAAAAATTTCGAGCAAGTCCTAAGATTAAAATTGAGCTCTTCTTGTCAAATATTTTATATACCCGCCACTCGCCACTCCTCGGTCTCATCTTATACTATGACAAACTGAATCGTTATAGGCATAAATTTATGTTCAAAATTTGTCATCTTGATTCCATTTATACCCCCTCTCGTTCCTCTTTTTGATGTTAGCTCGAAAGTTCGAGAAATACGATGCCTTGATGGAACAAAACTTTTTCAAAACATTGTTAATCATTACGATTCTGATGTAGCTGATTTTTCGCATCAGGTGAAGTTTTCTTTGGCGAATTTTTCCTTCGAATACCCCCCCTCCTCTATTTTCAAAATGAAAACGAACAAAAATGTATTCATTCGTGTATTCTCGAAAGGGGTTGACTTTTGAAGACTTGAAAACTCCAAAATAATACTCTACGAAAGATGGGTAAAAATATAGAAATTTTTACTATTTTCGATGAATGTTTCTTTGTTTTTTCTGCTTCAGGAGCACCTGAAAGTGAGAAAATTGCTACTTCCCACGTACTTCCAAAACTATAGAAGGGGAAGGAAGTTGGGGATGAATTTGAATTTTGGTTTTTCCATTCAGTTTTTTCTGAACACTGAAAAAATTATAATATTTTATAAATATGAGTTTTTTCATCACCCAGTGATTGTTGTAAAAGAGGATATTTTGAAATATTGTCCGAAGAGTTCGCTGCAGTGTGTTTTAGAGAAGATTTTTTAAATTCTCTTTAAAGCAACAAATTTTTCAAAAAAAAAAAAAAAATGAAAATTGCCTTCATGTCATTTACACATTAGAATCAAATTTTGAGCTCCTCAAGTGGAATTTTCGATTTTCAGTGAATTTTTTGAAAATGGTGGAAATTGTCTTTCGGCAGGTATTTCAAAATTTCTCCAGAAGGCGTGGAAATCAATTTGGGTAGCAAAAAATCGAGTTGTGACATATTCTCAACCTGTTCGAAGCGGTTTTCCACATTCGAGTTGATTCCAGACTAAGTATTTGAAAGAAAGAAATTCGAAAATCAAAAATTTTTTAGTTTGTAAACCTGTCTTTTGAATCGAAATTTTATAAGCATGGAAATCGGTCAAGATTTGAATAAACCCATCTCGAGAATACCCAATACCGAATACGCCACAACTGCATTTTTAGCTGCCCAAATTAATTTTCACGTCTTTTGGAGAAATTTTGAAAATTTGGAGAGATCGAAAATCTCGCTAGATGGTCCAAAATGACCAGAAATTGTGAAATTCAGTTCGAGAGAGTTAACATTATGTAAAGTTAGTACCTACTTTCAGGATCAATTTCTATAATTTTTACTGAATAAGTTGCATTTTTTTTTTTTTTTTTGAAAAAACACTAAGTAATAAATTGTCAAAAATAGTCGATTTTGAATTATTCAAAAATTTCCCAAAAAATCGAAAAATCAGTTCGAGGAGCTGAAATCTTGGTGACAGCAGTTTCAGGTCATATTTTTCCCAAAAATCAAGGTTCTGTTCAAATCGAAAGCGGATCCTCGAAAGACTCCCTTGGTGATTTAAGTTTTCCTTATCGATTTCAGCTTCTTACTTCGCATATCTACCTATGTAAAAATCATGCAAAAATCAAAATTCAAACATCACCGAGTCAGGAGGAAAAAAATGCACGACGACAAGACACTGCATAAGTACCTCGAGGACCTTGGCTTGGTATGGTATTTCATACATAATATAGGTACGTTCATACTCTCGGTCATCGTTTTTATATCGACAGCAGATAAATTCCATCTCGTCAGAGATGAATTTATCCGAGGAGCTCGCGAACCACTATGCAAATACGCCATTTGCAAAAGATTCTACTCTGTTATGTAAAAAGGATTCGCTGGCTGGCCTAGCGTAGCATCGGTATTCGGTACCCACAAGATCCCAGAGCAAAATGTTGATTATTATGTGAGACACGCATGACATCACTGGCACCAGATTACCAGCTCAATTGAATGCTAATGTCGTACATCTGAGAGCTCTACGTCCATCGTCCATCGTCCAGCATCCAGCATCCTTTTCTGCGATACCCAACAAATTATAATCATCGCGATGCTCGCTTTCTATTTTGAGAATCCGCCATCGCGCCATCGACTAGATCGTCATCGCGTTGATGAGCAAACTGGACAAATTAATCATCGATGTGCGAACACTGAACAGCATCAGCGTCTCGCTACCGCATCGAAGGGTAAGAAGTACTCGGGCTTGGGCAAGATAGTGCAACATTTAAACATCAAATTCAACGCACGTTCACACGTACCTACTACAGCCGCGTACGTACTCAGCTCCAATTAAATTCCACAACACGATTGCCTCTCTTTGAGACTCGAGAGAACCAGATTCACTCACTCGTTGGATCGCTAGCTCACTAACGAAAAAAGAGCCGTTATCGGCGCGAACAGCGTAATTGGAAAATACGCGATTCGAAAGCGAATTATTGCTGCAGCAGAGTGCAAGGCAAGTTGACGTCGCGTCGCCTCACGTCCCCTTTCGTCATTGTTGCATTAGCAGTAGCTCGATCTCTTTTTACATATCTATGCATGTTATAGTACACATACTTTTACCTATACTTATAGGCTGGCTGAGGCTGATGCATGTGTATGTAATGTATGTCTATGCGGTGATGCCTGCCATCCGCGTCCTTTAACCAATTGATTGATTAATAGCCCTGAACGGTTTTCATTGTGTTTTTATCGTAATAAATAAAAGCGCATGGCCGGAGCTGATGCTTGAGCTACCGACTCTCGCAGCTCGCAGTATATCGAGAAATTATACTGCGAGTATAAGTAACCAGTGTATAGCCATAGACTGCGTACAGTACACGTATTATTTAGAAAGTCGACGACGAAATGCAGCTCATATACGTGTCGTGCGATGTTCTCTCTCTTTTTTCCTCCCTTTACCGTGCCCTCTTCGTGCAGATTGCAGATATTACGTGCGAATTCTCCTTCGAAATCCTCTTCATACGCCTGCTGATTGATTAGTAAGCAGTATACCTACGGGGTGTTTCATCAAATGTGAGCCTAACATGAGCATTGATCCTCCAGGGCAATTTTTTTCTTAAGGGGGGGGAGTCCTAAGGAACATTTCTAGCTCTTGTCCTTTGAAAAAATTGGCCCTACTTACAAAATGGTGGCCATTTTGATTGACAGGTCAGTGGAAATCGCAGATTTTGCGTTTCCACATAGGACTTGCACGAAATTTTTTAAACCGTACAGAGGTAGATCGAAAGATCAGGTAAACATTTATCAGTTTATCACCTGTCAAAATTTCCAGTGCAAGTGCCTTTTTCGATTTTTGGCGAATTTTTGAAAATCCAGAGAAAAAAATCAATGGGATATACGCTATTTTCGACATGTCAAATCGATTGGAAACTGTTTCAATCTGTTTTGAGCAGTTCTGGAGCCTCCAGTAGATTTTTGGAACTTGAAATTCCCACAAAATGTCATCAAATTGAGTTGGAAAGCCGAAATTTACTCTGCAACTAACGTCGTAATGTCTTTTGGAGCCTACAGCAATTTTTTGAAAATTACTGGAGCCTCCAGTAAATTTTTTAAACTAGAAATTTCCCGAAAATGTTATCAAATTGAGTTGGAAAGCCGAAATTTGCTCTGCAAATAATGTCGTAATGTCTTTTGGCGCCTCCAGCAACTTTTTGAAAATTACTGGAGCCTCCAGCAGATTTTTTAAACCCAAAATTCCCACAAAATCTCATCAAATTGAGTTGGAAAGCCGAAATTCACACTGAAACTAATATCTTTTGGAGCCTCCAGACACTTTTTGAAAATGATACTGAAGCCTCCAGCAGATTTTTGAAACTTGAAATTTCCCCTTAATTTCATTAAAATGGAGATGGAAAGCCGAAATTTATTCTGCAAACTAATTTCAATGCGCTACGAAGTACTGCAGGGGAATTTCAAGTCGTTTTGGAGCATCCAGCGATTTTTTGAAAATTACTTGAACCTCCAGGAGATTTTTGAAACTTTAAATTTCCTAAAAATTTCATCAAACGGAGATGGAAAGTCAAAATTCATTCTGCAAACTAATTTCAATACGCTACGAAGTCTTCTGCTGGTGGATTTCAAGTCGTTTTGGAGCCTCCAGCGACTTTTCGAGAGGTCATGTGGTGTTTTTTGGAAAATTGAAATTTCCAAAAAGTAGTTGGAAGCTTCAAAATCATTTAAAACCATTTCAAACCACCATGTAGTCGACTTCATATCGTATTGAAATTAGTTTGCGAAGTAAATTTCAGCTTGCCAATAACACCATTTGGTAAAATGTTGCGGGAATTTTGGTTTCAAGACGGCTCCAGTAATTTTCAAAAAGTCGCTGGAGACTCCAAAATGATTTGAACTCACTTGGAGTTGTCTTCAGAGGATCTTCAAATTGGAGTGTAGAGTAAATTTCAGCTTTCCATCGCCATTTGATGAAATTTTGTGAAAATTTAAAGTTTCAAAAATCTGATGGAGGCTCCAGGAATTATCAAACAGTCGCCGGAGGCTCCAAAACGACTTGAAATTCCCCTGCAGTACTTCGTAACGCATTGAAATTAGTTTGCAGAATAAATTTCAGCTTTCCAACTCCATTTTGGTGAAATTTTGTGGGAATTTCGAGTTTCAAAAATCTGCTGGAGGCTCCAGAACTGCTCAAAACGGTTTGAAACAGTTTCCAATCGATTTGGCATGTCGAAAATAGGGTGTATCCCAAATTTCAGCTTTCTTGGTCAATTTGGTAAAATTTTGATTTTTCCCTCATTTTTGGCCTAAATTTGATTTTTGAAAATTCACCAAAAATCGAAAAACGCACTTTAGCACTTGAAATATTGACAGGTGATAAATTTTTGCTTGATCTTTCGACCTACCTTTGTACAATTTGAAAAATTTTGTGCAAGTCCTATGTTGGAACGCAAAATCTGCGATTTCGGCTGACCTGTCAATCAAAATGGCCGCCATTTTGTAAGTAGGGCCACTTTTTTTTTGAGTACAAGGGCTAGAAATGTTCCTTAGGACTCCCCCTTTAAGAAAAAAGTTGCCCCAGAGGATCGACGGGGGGGGTGCAATTTATCCTCTAGTGGGCTCCCCGACTAAAAGAGTTTGGACCAATTTCTTTAGTTATACTATACTCACCTATCATTGAAATCGCGCTAAAGCCTTCAAAATGGCTCGAAATTATGAAATTTCGATTCAAAAAGGCACGTTTACAAACTAAAAAATTTTGATTTTTGAATTTCTTTCTTTCAAATAGTCTGGAATCGACTCAAATGTAGAAAAACCCCTTCGAACAGGTTGACATATGTCACAACTCGATGTTTTGCTACCCAAATTGATTTCCACGCCTTCTGGTGACGATTTTTTCAAATATTTAAAAAAAATTGGAGAGATGAGATATTCTTTCACACAAAAATTTTCTATATTTTTACCCATCTTTCGTAGAGTATTATTTTGGAGTTTTCAAGTTAAATTTTTTTTCTTCAAAAATCAACCCCTTTCGAGAATACATGAATGAATACATTTTTGTTCGTTTTCATTTTGAAAATAGAGGATGGGGGGGGGGTGTATTCGAAGGAAAAATTCGCCAAAGAAAACTTCACCTGATGCGAAAAACCAGCTACATCAGAATCGTAATGATTAACAATGTTTTGTTCCATCAAGGCATCGTATTTCTCGAACTCTCGAGCTAACTTCAAAAAGAGGAAGGAGAGGGGGTATAAATGGAATCAAGATGACAAATTTTGAACATAAATTTATGCCTATACCGATTCAGTTTGTCATAGTATAAGATGAGACCGAGGAGTGGTGAGTGGCGGGTATATAAAATATTTGACAAGAAGAGCTCAATTTTAATCTTCTGTTTTCAAAATTATTTCATGAAAATTCCAAGTCAAAAAAATGTCAATGTTGACCCATCTTGGATACCTCCAAAACATATACCAGATGTTTGATAATAGGACACGTTGCGTTGTATACTCGATGCTCTCCTCACGTCCCATTATTAGTACTCATCGTCTTCTCGCTCACTTCTTCGACCATCCAGCGTAGGTATATTTTCAAAATACACACGTACACGTACAAGTACATACCTACATCTACATACACTCAAAGTCAGTCTCCTAGGTAATTTCAATTTCTCGCCGAGTTCATGACCCGCTCGAAGCTGCTGCTTTAAAATCCCATACCCATGTCAAAGTTACCCATAGCAACACACACGCACACATACTCACATAATAAATACACACTCGGGTAATAGCTAACTTCTGTATACCAGATTCTTTGATATAATGACGTATTCGTTGGTTCGCAAACCGTCCAGCAAAGTTTCCAGTACGCATTCAAATGTCATTCAAAATCGCCTATATGCACCTCACAGTGCCCCAGGCCCCCTCGAACGCATCAACGTCCAACATCGTGAACCCCATTTCCACGCTTCCTCTCTACCCTCACCCCTCCACCCCCTCTCTCCCTTTCTAAGAGTCGATTCGAGAGTAAAATCCGCTATAAATGGCACTTGCTAGGCGAAAGAAAGAATGTAACCTCGACTTTTTTTTTTTTTTGCTACTTTATACACAGATACGGAGACAAGTTTTTTTCCAATGTATTTCTATGTACTATAAGCCTATGGATTGGAGATTGGAGACGAAGAGAGAAGGAGAGAAGGAGAGAAAGATAGAGGCGTAAAATGAATAAGATGCGTATAAATAAAAATACATACTGTTGTTGAAGTTGCTGAGGTAGCGTTGGTTGGATTTATGTGATATTTTTTTATTCTAATCTTGCTTTAATGGGCCCTGGAATATAAGGTGCTCGTAACGAGGGAGTCATTTCATCTTCTGCAGTGTGAAATTACTGGAATTGGATAAAGGTGGGATCGAAGGACTTTCAGATTTAGGCCATTTTTTTCAAAGTCGAGTTCATTTTTCAAAAAATGCTGGAATTTTTTAAACATTATCGTGATTTCATTTTTCAAAATTCTTAATTTTTTTTAGACGATGGACAGAGAAGGGGAATGAAACAATAAGCAGAAAACAGTCGAGAATTTCATATTTAGATCTTTGATGGACACCTTAAGATGCTCTAGTTGATTTTTAAATTTTTCTATCAATTTTCAAGAATCTAAAATAAGCTCAATTTCAATATTTCATCAAAAAAATATCCCCAAATTGTTTTCCAAATCAAACCACCGAAAAATTCCAATTCAAAAATTATCACTTTGAAATCTCCCGAATTCAACCCCCCCTCTCCTTCTGCCATCACCTCGACTCAACAACCTGTCAAAACAGACGCTGTACTTCAAACATACAAACATCGTCGCCATTTTCCCCTCATCAGCTCTCTTCATTAATCACGTATTTGACACGTTTGTTATTTTTCTTCGAGTATATACGTAGAAGACTGTTTAAAAACGAATAAAACGTGTAAAAATCGTACGTGAAAAATGTAGCTAAACTGGATTCCATTTCCAAGTCAACCTAGGTACAGCAATCCTATATACTTATTATGAAGTAGTTGTCTTTCAGCTCTCTTATAATAGCTATTGAAATACGTCACCGCGGTATCATTAATTATATTCGTTCCTTCGTCGTTCGAGTATTTTGCAACATCGAACAGGACTGTGTCTATTGTGTACGTGCAAAGAAATGCCTACTCTTTTCTTCTTCTTATCATTCGAATTGAAAAAAAAAATATACGAAAATTCTCAGTCTGAGTCTGGTCAAATACCTCAAAATTTCGACGAAATATTCTTCGAAAAAAAAAGAACACACAATACCAATCAATGTCACTCTGTTCTCACTTCATCATTAAATTATCAACAAAAAAAATTATAAAAATGAATAAAAATAGACGAAAATCCTCGATCTGGTTAAATACCTTAAAATTTCACCGAATTATATTGTTTGAATGAAAAAAATACACAAAGACATCATTTTCGACGTTCGTCTGCTCGAATCGTAAATTTTCCAAACAACAATATCATTCGAAAACCGAGTGAACGAATTTTATTATTCTTTCGCTGTCTCAGTGTCTCGATTACTTTGTGCGTACTCCAGCTGGGAATTTTTAAACATCCGCAACAAAAGAATTATTCTTTCACTCGGCATCATCTCGCTGGTAAATAAAATTCAGCTTTTTTCCTCCTAATTTCTCGGTAAAACGAATACCAAAAAAATCCACTTCTACGTGTACGTTTCATAAACCTTCATCGCATCATCTCTAAAGATATTTCTCTTCGTGTATAAACTCGTAAGTAAGGAAGGACCCAGTCTGAGAAAAATTCACCCCACAGCTTCTATATATACGTAGGTACGAGTATATAAAAAAGCTGTCATCGAAATCATCACTAAATCATACCCTACCCTTCTCCCCTCCGTGTTACCCGATTCGATAGGCTAATAAAATAACTCCGAGTATACGAGAAAAGAAAAATTCACGGGTATGAATCGATGATGGCTGGGCGATACTGGACGTAAATATGGATAGGGGGGAGGGACATGGACACCCCGAACGAGTAAAAAACCACATATCGTATATGCTAATTGACGACATTAATAGTCGCCTATTCGGGTCCAACGAACACATTATAATTCGGCATATAAAAAAAGATGTAAACCGAGAAGATTATTTGACTGGTGAATAATTAGAAGAAAATATATATCGATATAGTGTCGAGTGAGTCGAGAGTTGGTCGGCACGATGTGGACGATACGATTACGATGGTCTGGCTCTCTCTATAGTATACGATGAGATGAGCAGCAGCGCAGATGAAAGATAATACTCCAATGTGGAGACGACCAAGGCGCCGGTTGCCGATTCCCAATTCTTCTAATCGAAATTTGTACTGGTAGATGTGTACTTGATCGTCGTCTTGCTGTACGATTTATTCGATAAAAATGAAAAAAAATACGCGTAGCCTAAGTGGTAATTTATATATTTACGTCAAACTGACGAAACACGTGCGTCCTCTTCTTCCTCCTCCTCCTTCTCCTCATATACTTACTCATTCAGTTCATTATATGCAGTACTTTACTTTACTCGATATGCCTCATTTTACAACAAATTATCATTGGAGTTTCGCAAGTTATCGTAATTCAATTGACTGAATTTTTTTCAAGAAAAAGTCTCAAGGTGAATATGAGTATTTTTAGGTTTGAGATTTTTATATTTTTTTCGAGTATGTTAACTCGCGGTGCGTTGTTGTCTGAAACGCGTAATAAAAAACTAGAACCTTGACAGATGTCAAGGCTAGCCATAAGAGAGCCGAATTTTTATCGGAGAAAATTTTAAAATATGATTTTCAACAGGTAATATATTTTATTCAATTTTTTTTGGTGAAAATTTCAGAACATCGAGAGGGAGTTTTCGATGGAAAAATGTGTAGAAATTGAATTGTGGAGAAGTTGATCTGATACTTCGTTTTACTTCTTATAAGCACAAATTGAAGGAAGGGAAAGGAAAGGAGAGGTCAGAAAATTGATCAATTTCACTTTAGGATATGGTTTTAAGTCGTACTTGAGAAAAAATTTGCCACCATTTTTGCTCTCAATCCACCCCCCCCCCCCTTCCTACGCCTTCCTCCTCAATATGTTAATTTTTCATTTTGAAAATCTTCGAAAATTTTAGCTTTATGGCTCCAGCAAAGAATAAGTGATATAAACAGCTCACACAATTGAAAAAAAATCGACTTAGATTAACATCTTTCAAAAAATACCTCAAGAGCGAGGTACTAAATTCAATTTTATGCCAAAAATTTTCAAAGTTCATTTCTAAAAAAAAAACAAAATGGAGGAAATTTTAGAACAATTTTCAATCTTCTATACTTCGAAAATCAATGAAAAATGAACCACATTTTTGTAGAGAAAAAAATCGATCTTTCATCAAGGAAAAGTCGCTCATGTTCCTCTTGAACAATTTTGGCCTCAAAAAATAAAAATAACGTACGTACCAAGCTCAACAGTTTTTTTTTTTTTATTTTATTTTTTTCAAAAAATGAGTATTTTAGGTGAAAATTCAGCGTTTTTGGCAAAAGTGGATGATTCTTGACAAACAGTAACAATTTTTTTAGAGGGTGGGGGGTAATTTTTCGGGCAAAAAATGAGTTTTTAACATAAAATTATTACATTTTGGAAAAAATGTCGGATATTTTTGAAAAAAAAAACAAGCTTGTTTGGCGAAAAATGAGCATTTCGGACACAAAATAGACAATTTTTCGGCAAAAGAAATGAAAATTTTTGGCACACAACAAAAAGCAATTTTTCGAGAAAAAAAATGATGACTTTTGAAGTTTTGACACTGAAATGATAATTTTATAGAAAAAAATGAACGTTTTCGGCATAAAATAACAGATTTTTGCAAAAAAAAAAAGACGTAATGATATCTTTATTGACAAAAATTAACAAAAAGCGTAAGTATTTTTGACCAAAAAATGATTATTTTTAGACAAACTGGTAATTTTTGAAAAAAATGAGCATGTTTTGGTAATTTTTGAAAAAAATGAGCATGTTTGGCCAGAGAAAAAAAAATGATAATTTTGAGGAGAAAATGAACGTTTTTGGCTTGAAATACCTAATTGATTTCTGAAAAAAATGAGTGTTTTTGGAAGCAAATAACTATGTACTTATTGAAAAAGGGGTATTTTTGACAAAAAATGATTATTTTTAGACAAACTGGTAATTTTTGAAAAAAACGAGCATGTTTGGCCAAAGAAAAAAAAATGATAATTTTGAGGAGAAAATGCACGTTTTTGGCTTGAAATACTTAATTGATTTCTGAAAAAAATGAGTGTTTTTGGAAGAAAATAACTATGTACTTATTGAAAAAGGGGTATTTTTGACAAAAAAATAGACTTTTCTAGCAGGACAATTTCTCATGTATTATTTAAAAGGAAGAGGATGGGTTCAATATTATTACGATCAATTTTTTTCACTATACTTTAGAAAACATTTTGATTTTTTTTCAAATTCAAAATTTTCAAATGTTCAGATATTCTCCCCGAATTTATCATCCTTTGAGAGGAAATTTTTCATAGAAATGAAAATTTCCAAAATAAAGGAAGAATAAGTGGGAAATTCAAAAATTTTCGATTCAAAATATGAGAAAACAAGCTTTTTGTTCTATGATTAAAAAATAGTAAAAAAGACAGAAGTAGGACAATTTCTCAAATTTTACTTATTTGAATGGAAGGGGGGAGGGGTTCAATATTATTTTTTGATTACTTCAAAAAGCATTTTCGATTTTTTTTTAATTCAAAATTTTCAAATGTCCAGATGTTTCCTTCCCCCCTCCCAAATTTATCATTACTTTACAGAAAATTTTTAGACATTCAATAATTTAAAAAAAAAAAAAAATAAGAAGAAGAAGAAGAAGAAGAAAGAATAAATGGCGAATAAAATTTTTTTATTTATAATATGAAAAAACGAGCCATTTTTACGTAATTTTTCAAAGCATCACCTTGTCATCGATAAGTGATCAGAGTTCAAAATAATCATTCAATCAGGACAAGAATGCTGTATTTTCAGAGTAAGGAGACTTGCATCACAGATAAACATGTTGTCTATCACAAAAATTGAAGGGGCAAACAACATGTTATGCAGAAAAAAATGGATTGAATTTTCGCATAGGGGAGGTACCACTTAAAAGTAGCTATACATAATAAATTTCGAATCTATTTATGAGATTTATCCAAACTTACAAATTGACTTGAGAATGTAACAAATAAAGTATTGAAAAAAAAGTAAAGTAAATTGAAAAAAATGATCGAGAAAATGGATAATGCGCGAAGAAATGAACAAATTTTAAATTAAAACTTTCCACCTGAAATTAAAATTCTGCAAGTTATTAAAAAATTGATTTAAAACATTTCAAAAAATTATTCGTTCGTAAAATTTGAGCAATTTTGGGTGATTACTGACAATTTTTGTTAAATTAGTACTCAATTTTTCTGCCCTCTCAACAATATTGAACCCTTCGTATACAGTTCCTCAAAATTGGAATAAATTTTTTAAAAATGAATAGGTAATCGAAGTCTGTAATTTTTTTTTTCAAGTAATCAATTAAAAAATTTCACTTTTCTTCAAAATGTGCAACAAAATTGCATACCTAATCCACTATAATTAAAACGTCAATGATAAGATATCCGTAGTTTCAATTTCGATTGCATTCGATGAGTAATACATATTTTGTAAGTACTTACGAGTAACAAAATGCAATGAAAATCGTCGTCTCAAGGTCTCTCGATGAGAAAATACTTGAACTTGAGATCGGAATTCGACACTTATACACGTATTTCGTACAGATTGCAACTAAAAAAATTTCCAATTCGCCGAAACCCTCTTTTGGAAAATTTTTTCCCACCAGGTGCTTTCTTTTTGTACGGCGGCAATTGGCTTTAACTTAATACTCGCAGTAAGCTTTTAAAAACGAATTACTTTGTTGACATAGGATTGGCTACTATCTATTTATGTGAGTATAAAATGATAAAGGTACCTACTATAGAGACACAGACACACGTATGGATGGTGTTTGAACGTACTTTGTACACCTAATACATAATGTAGAGTAGTCTCTAACAATATGCTATTTTATACCATATCTTTATGTATCTGTTCGCCTGCGATCATCATCTTCTTCTACATTTCACTCTCTTTCTATTGTTGTAATGCTACTACACGTATACTATTTATATGTATAGAACCTGTTAGCACGCCGGCTACACGCCTGCCTCCCTTCTTGCTCTTCTCTCGCCGTCGAGAGACGTGCAACCCTTTTTGTAACAATTGTTTGTTTACCCGGTAGTTATAGGTATTTTATTGTTGTAATCAGTATGGTCCTTTGGTACATCTTGCGCCTCTCATACAATACGTTTTATCTTTCTGTCTCTTTCTCCGCTGCAGCAGCTACTTATTCCATTGATACCGATGCCATTTATAATACCTACTTTTTCTTCCTAGATCTCCTCAGCTCATTTGTATATTTCTGTGTAGTATTTTGCATAAGATTAATTGGGGCGATGTTCCGAAAGGCCGTGTGCCAACGATCTTGTTTTTTTTTTTATCCATTACTATACTTTTGTAGTATGTACCTCATCTACCTACACGATGTAATTACCCTATTTTTTCTTCCCCTTCCTTGAAATATACTCGTAACACAATTACATATTGAAATTTTAAACGCTTTGTGCAGGTTTAATGGTGCATGCGGCAAATTACCTACATGAATTGATATTGTCCTCGGATGCACCTCGAGATGCAGTAATCGGTTCTTTTATTTTACATTTCGAATATTTGTCATTTGCTACCGCACTAACCGGTTAGCGTGTAGCGAGCTGAGGATGATAGAGGGCAATTTATATAGTGGTCGCTTCGCACCCATATTGTGAAGTTTTTTTTTTGTTTTTGTTCTATGTCAGATGGAATATCTTTACGTTGATTGCGGTGGTTATTTTTCCTTGCCCCCCTCCCTCAAAGGAAAATTACTTTAGATTGTTTTTGATTATTGAGGCAAAAATTTCCTGAAAGTTTCATTTGATGGATTTCTCTTTCATTTTAAACCACACTACATTCACAATTCACAATGAAAGAATAAAATTTCACCTTTTGAAAAATTCGATGATTAAGGAAGGAAGGGAGGGAAGGAAGAGGAAAATCGTGATTAGACTTTGAAACGATGTTCGACTTTAGTTTTTTATATTCCGCAACTGAACTAAAAATCTGACAAATTTGAAAAATTGGATATAAATCTATTAAAATTTTTAATTTTTCAAAAAAGGTCTCAGAGAAATTTTAACCCCAAAAAATATTCTTCTTCTCTGGTGAGGGAAAGGAGGAGTGATGAAAAATATCAGTTTGGAGTTTTTTTTTCACACTCAACTTGAAGGAAGAGCAAGTTGAAATGAATTTTTTACAATACGGAAGAGAAGGGGGGGGGGGGGTCACTCCATCGAAATTGGGTGAAATGAATTTTTACTCAACTTGCGAATAATTGAAGGTATTACACAGGCTTGGATTAGATCAGTTGAGGGCCACTGGCGGATGCACCGAATGGGGCCCTCACAATTTTATCCCCTCCCATTCAGAATCTTCCTCCTTTTTTCTCAGGCTTGGATACTTGAATATTTTCAATCCTCAACTTCGTTTCAACTTGGAAAAAATCGTTTTTCTCGAAAAAATAACGTCAAAAAATTGAAGCGACCCTTTAAATTTGAAAATCATTCAACCCGTTGTTCAGGTCATTGACCTTACCCTGTGTTTTTTCATTTCTTCCCTTCAATTGAAATTTAAAACGTGAAAAACCAGCATTTTTTTTATTTCGATAAAAATTTGTTTTTTCAATTAGTCCGGCATATGACAATAGGAGTAATTGCACCCCCCCCCGCCGATCCTCCGGGACAACTTTTTTCTTAAAGGGGACATCCTAAGGAACATTTTAAAGCAAACTTGCCCAAAAAAAAGTTGGCCTTACTATACAAAATGGCGGCCATTTTGATTGACAGGTCAGCCGAAATCGTAGATTTTGCGTTTCAACATAGGACTTGCATGAAATTTTTCGAACTTTACAATGGTAGATCGAAAGATCATGCAAAAATTTATCACCTGTCAAAATTTCAAGTGCTAAAGTGCGTTTTTCGATTTTTGGTGAATTTTTGAAAATCAAATTTAGGCCAAAAATGAGGGAAAAAATCAAAATTTCACCAAATTGACCAAGAAAGCTGAAATTTGGGATATACCCTATTTTCGACATGCCAAATCGATTGGAAACAGTTTCAACCCGTTTTGAGCAGTTCTGGAGCCTCCAGCAGACTTTTGAAACTCGAAATTCCCACAAAATTCCATCAAATTGGAGTTGTAAAGCTAAAATTTATTCTAAAAATTAATTTCAATACGCTACGAAGTACTGCAGGTAAATTTCCAGTCGTTTTGGAGCCTCCAGCGACTTTTTTGAAAATTCCTGAAGCCTCTAGCAGATTTTTGAAACTTGAAATTTCCCCAACATTAATTTATCAAATGGAGTTGGCAAGCTGAAGATTACTTCGCAGACTACATGGTGGTTTCAAATGGTTTTGAAGCTTCCACCTACTTTTAGGAAATTTAAATTTTCCAAAAAAACGTCATACAACCTTTCAAAAAGTCGCTGGAGGCTCCAAAACGACTTGAAATCCACCAGCAGTCCACTTCGTAGCATATTGAAATTAGTTTGCAGAATGAAATTCAACTCTCGCCACCTCAGTTTGATGAAATTTTGGGGAAATTTCTAGTTTCAAAAATCTACTGGAGGCTCCAGTAATTTTCAAAAAAGTCGCTGGAGGCTCTAAAATGACTTGAACCCACCTGAAGTCGTCTTTAGAGGGTGTTAAAATTGGAGTGTACAGTAAATTTCAACTTTCCATCCCCATTAGATGAAATTTTGTGAAAATTTAAAGTTTCAAAAATCTGCTGGAGGCTCCAGTAATTTTCAAAAAAGTTGCTGGAGGCCCTCAAATGACTTGAACCCACCTGAAGTCGTCTTTAGAGGGTGTTAAAATTGGAGTGTAGAGTGAATTTCAGCTTTCCATCTCCATTAGATGAAATTTTGTGAAAATTTAAAGTTTCAAAAATCTGCTGGAGGCTCCAGTAATTTTCAAAAAAGTCGCTGGAGGCCCTCAAATGACTTGAACCCACCTGAAGTCGTCTTCAGAGGGTGTTAAAATTGGAGTGTAGAGTGAATTTCAGCTTTCCATCTTCATTTGATGAAATTTTGTGAAATTTTAAAGTTTCAAAAATCTGGTGGAGGCTTCAGGAATTTTTAAAAAGTCGCTGGAGGCTCCAAAACGACTTAAAATTTACCTGCAGTACTTCGTAGCGTATTGAAATTAGTTTTTAGAATAAATTTTAGCTTTACAACTCCAATTTGATGGAATTTTGTGAGAATTTCAAGTTTCAAAAGTCTGCTGGAGGCTCCAGAACTGCTCAAAACGGGTTGAAACCGTTTTCAATCGATTTGGCATGTCGAAAATAGAGTATATCCCAAATTTCAGCTTTCTTGGTCAATTTGGTAAAATTTTGATTTTTTCCCTCATTTTTGGCCTAAATTCGATTTTCAAAAATTCACCAAAAATCGAAAAACGCACTTCAGAACTTGAAATTTTGACAGGTGATAAATTTTTGCATGATCTTTCGATCTACCTTTGTAAAGTTTGAAAAATTTCGTGCAAGTCCTATGTTGAAACGCAAAATCTGCGATTTTGGCTGACCTGTCAATCAAAATGGCCGCCATTTTGTAAGTAAGGCCAACTTTTTTTTGGGCAAGTTTGCTTTAAAATGTTCCTTAGGATGTCCCCTTTAAGAAAAAAGTTGTCCCGGAGGATCGGCGGGGGGGGGGGGTGCAATTACTCCTATTGTCATATGCCGGACTAAATGATTTGAATATATTTGTGGCTTGTTTGAGTTTTTCTATTTTTTCTCCATCTTTCACTATTTTTTCACTACTTTCGCTACCTGTCAGATACAAAGTCCAAAAATATTTTAAAAAACTAATTGACGCCTCCTCCTCCTCCTCCAGAAGACGCAAATTATATGAAAAATTTCCTTCCCAAAGTCCTGTCAACGTTCTGCTTTTTCCTTTTGAAATTTCATGTTTTAATAAAATCGATTTTTTCGTATATCAGTTCGAATGGGCTTCAAAGGGAGGGGGAGGGGGAGGGGGAGGTAAGTTGAAATTTAGAGAAAGAGATCAAAATAAAGAAGGTGAACAAAGTCAAAATTTAATCTTTTTTTTCAACTCGAAATGTCTCACATCAGTCACATCCGAAAATGCTCAACTTATCAATTAAAACCCATACCATCGGTCGACTGAAATAGATCTTCAGCCTTCATCCCATTAGAAATTCGTCCAACACTGCTCGAGAGTCGAGACTTAGTACGCAGATGTCATTCATAACCTACAGACGAGCCAGACATCCCATCAGACGCATTCGTTTTCATAAACTAACATGCGTAAAAATTCACTACATGGTACACATACACAATATTTCATTTCGATCGAGCTGGACATTACAACTTCGTCTGTTTCTCCATTCTCTCCATCTCCACCCCACCTTTTCTGCTCATATTGCAGCATCCGCTGTGTCGTTCGCGCAGTTCGCAGGGATGATATAAACCAAAAGCGTGTCTCTGTCATTCACCTCACCTCCCCTCTGCCCCGGCCACATTTGGAACCGTTATAGAGTCTGTTACGTAATCACGTCTCCGGCTGGATCTCGAATTTCAAGCAACCTTTTTATATTTTCCGCATCTGTGATTATTTTTCACCTTTTTTTTGTATAAGGGTCCGTATATTCTATTGTACTCATTTTCAGAAATGGTTAATTTTGAAAAGTTTGCGGTAAAATTTGAAATTGATTCTTAACTGAGTCAGATAGCAAATTTTTAAACCCGGTATCTCGAAGAGGATAAAATTCCGAGTCAGACTACCCACTTAACGCAGAAAAAAATGCGATAGTAAGGCTCCACAGAATGCAAAATATGATTAAGGCCTCATATTTTTACCCCTTACTCTACCACTTGACGTCCTGCGAGCAGCAAGTTGTACACAACAAAATACTATCTGGAGATGTGTTAATTTTATTACAATCTAATCGCCTCCATTAGCCTCTATAACGTATTTGAGAGAAGAGTCTACATGAAATTAGGTATACTAAAAAATATCTCGATCCTCCTCAGTCCTCACCCGTCCATTCGCGGCTAGAATCGGTGGTAGTACGTGCTGTGCGATGATGGGTAGGTAATAAACTAATAATCGAGGTTAGCACGCGCTACACGCTCTCTCCGCCACCATGTACTCGTATATACTGCTCGGTAAGGTGGTAATAAAGTAATAAAACCCGCCACAGTCGGCGCAATATAACGTACAATCGTATGTACAAAGTCGGCCTGCTTTTTTTTTTCTTTCCTCGAATTTACACCAAGTTTGTATCCGCGTCTCAAATAAAACACCTCACGAGCTATAGCATGGCACGAGGCTAAATTCAAGTCTTTCGAGTAAAAGATAAACCATAGTCGTATTCGATTTCAATTAATATAACTCGGCAGACTACCTCAAAGAATAACCCGCGTAATAACACAGTGTAACAACATTGTCGGCGAATGGTGCCTTGTTGTACAAGTACATTCAACATTGTTGCAAAATCAACAGCTTAATGACAACCTCTTACTCACGTAGACGAAATTCGATTCGAAACGACGCAAAAATCTTGACAAAAGTTCGTTATTTATTCGCGTCATAGAAGTCTATTTATGGAAAAATTTGGCATATTTAGATCGAGTGGCAGTCTGAGGCGGAGTTGATGACCTTTTCATATAATGCTCAAGTATCGAAACGGTTCGAAAATTGGCCCCAAAGACTTCAAAAGACATCTGATTAGTTATTTTTGGTAAATTACTCGTAATTAAAGTTGGTCGAAAATTTTGGTAAATTGCTTAGGTAATTTTTGTTTTGGTAAATTAATGGCGTAATTTTTATTGGTAAATTGGTATTCCAATTGGTAAATTTTCGTAAATTGCTGGGGTTATTTTTGGTAAATTGGTAAAGTTTGGTAAATTGGTAAAAACCTTTGGCAGTAAATTACTGAGGTAATTTAAAAAAATTCGGTAAAAAATTGGTAAATTAGTGAGGAAATGTCTGGTAAATTACTGAGGTGAATGTTGGTAAATTGCTGGGGTAATTTTTGGTAAATTGGAAAATTGGTAAATTAGTGGGTAATGTCTGGTAAATTACTGAGGTAAATGTTGATAAATTGCTGGGGTAATTTTTGGTAAATTCGTAAATGTTGGTAAATTTTGGTAAATTGGTAATTTTTGGTAAATTGGTAAATTTCGGTAAATTGGTAAATTTCGGTAAATTGGTAAATTTCGGTAAATTGGTAAATTTCGGTAAATTGGTAAATTGGTAAATTTTGGTAAATTGGTCAATTTTGGTAAATTGGTAAATTTCGGTAAATAGCTAAATTCTGGTAAATTGGTAAATTTTGGTAAATTGGTAAATTTTGGTAAATCCGTAAATTTCAGTAAATTGCTAAATTTCAGTATTTGTTTTGTAAATTACATGCCTCAAATTGTTTATAAAACCAATTGTTTAATTGTTTGTTTATTTTCCTGTATAACAGAGCAAAGTCGGTTAATCTTGCCTACTGCGCAAGATGTTTTTTTTTTTTTAAATGATTTTTTCCAAGATGAAATGAATTTGAGAATTAAAAATCACTTGAATCAATTGGAATCTATCAAGCCAAAAATTTGAATGCGTTCCAAAGTCTGATTTTAATGCCTCTCGCTTCTCTTGCAGCCAATAAAACGTAATTTTAGATTTAAAAAATAACGAACTTCAGCAATTGATAAACAGTAGTGAACTTGGCACGATCTCAATAAATACGATCAGATCGAAACGTTGATCAGATTGAATCTATTTAGACCTAATCAGATCTAATTGTGAGGCAAGGGGCGGGCGGATGTCCACTCATCGATTTCAGTATACCTTTTTCTTTTTCATACTTCGTGTTCAATTCAAGAATTGATGAAAAAAATTGTCGTCAATGGAGGGAGAAGGGCCGAAGTGGCAACAAATTTCTTCATACACGAGCCTAATATGAAGTCTAAGCAAAGCAATTGACTTACCTTAATCCTGGTGACGAAAATTGGACACTCACCTGCAACAAAGAAACAGAAAAAGTAATTGATTAGTTGATTAGGTACACATAAACTCATACTTTTTTTTTCAAAGTTGCCAAAATTAGCAAAAGTCCTGATTTTTGCTGATATGTACTTTCCAAAAAAATCCATTTTTTTTCAAAAACTGCCAAAAAGTTCTGTTTGTTTCTAAAATGGTCTTAAGTCCTAGTTTTTTTTTTTTTGTCAAATTTTGTAATGAATTTCTGGTTTTTGCCTCAGTCAAATGCAATGAAGTCTGGACTGTTTTTCATTTTTTTCTTTTTTTGCAAAATGCTTTCTTGTTCTCCAGTTTTCTTCAAAAATTAGATTTTTGACTTTAAAAAATTCTGATCGAATAAATCTACCTCTACTGGCTGAATGATTTGAAAAAAATACGAGGTTCTGCTTTTCCAAAAAATAATATGAATACCACCCAAATATGGGCACATCGAAAAGCAAAGGTGTCATATCGTCTTATCAAATCGATCCAACGACTAAAAATAATGTTCCATAAATATAATTCAGGATATGTATAATATGTAATTCGATCGTACAAATATTTTTACGACTACCTAGTTCACAATCATACAGATGTATCGTAATAATACGTACGAGATGTCAAACAAAAAACGTGAAATTATCGAGCATTTAAATTCGTGTAGATGGCGCGGGCGTTTGGTTTTTTTTTTACCTAATAATTTCGAAATTGTTGGCATTTTTCGCCGGACTCTCATCTTTCCTCTCTCTGTGAGTCTCAGGCGCTTATAGGACAACAACTCTGTATCAGATCTAGTCCTATTCACATGTTATCAGCTACTTGGAATAGTTTTCAAAGATGCATATTGATAAGGGTGATCCTCCGGTGTGCATTCTTTGGCGTTTCGTTGAAGTTTTTTCAGATCAAAACGGCGATAGTTTTAATTATATTAATTTTTCTATTCGTTTGTGTGTGACTGTGTAGTAGGTACCTGTGCTCGTTTATATCGTATTTTTTCCTTCTTCTTCTTCTTCTTCTTCTTCTTCAACAACTACAATATTATTCATTTACGTATTTATACTACATGAAATATCTTAAGAAAGTGTAGGTTGTGTGAGAGGAGTTGGGAGTTATAGTGTGCGTGTGTTTCAGCTGCGGAATAAATACCTATGAAATTCGAACCGTTGAGGCTGAGGCTGTGCCTGTGCGCCTGTGCTCTGTGTGTGAATGATTAACCATCAAACGAACGGTATTGATAATGGCTCGCGTCGTTTTGAATATAATTATTTGTCGTTCGAGTGGAAAATTAATCGAGTTTTTTTTTCCTCCTCATGCTTTGGAATTGGATGGTGGCTGTGGCTGGTTTGTTTCAAGGTGTTTTTCAACAGGGTTCTGTAAACCTATAGGTTATAATTTGATACTGTGTGTGCTGACAGAGCTTTGGTAGTAATTCCTCGTATCTCCCTCTCTGACCGCAGAAAATGCTCGCTTGGAGTATTAATTGACAATTTTTTTACTTTTATCTGAAGTTGGAATCCATTTTTATTTATCGTATAGGATATTCTTGAGCGTTCGGAATGCTATGGTTTAATCAGTGCTACCAGATTAAATGTTGAGAATTTGTATTCGAAATATACGAATAATGGAATTTGAAGATCATTTTTGTGCGGGGTTTTCAAAATTCGGCCAATATTATGCTCGAGAATTTAAGCCATTTTCCCCCGGATTTTTTTTTGACAATTTAGCAAAAATCGAGAATTTTTGTATATTTTGGCCAAAGTTACAACTTTTCAACTTTGAGAAGAAAGTAGGACTTTTTTGGCAATTTGGCCAAAATCAGGACTTTTGACAATTTTAGCAAAAAGCATGACTTTTAAAAAAACAGGATTTTTTTTCAAATTTTGATAAAAAGCAGGAATTTTTGGCAATTTTAACAGTTTTGAGAAAAATTAGCAGACTGCTGGGCACCCTGAGCAAAAAAGTTTCCAAAATGAAGCTTGACAGGTTAAAATTCTCAAAACATCAAATAAGAGAGACACCTTTAAATTCGAAATTTTGCATTTCAAGCACCGAGATAATTTCAAACAAGATTTCAAAATCTACAACAGCTCCCTCCACCCTTAAAAAAGGCACTTTTCAGGAAGACCTTCTATCTCAAAATTCTAAACTCAAATTGTCAAGGGGGAATACAGGTTTTTTCCTGAAATCGATTTTCTGTGATCGAATCATAACTGAAACGGTGACTTGAGAAATTGAATTTTTTTTATGTTAGAAAACTATTTTGTTCAAGGTTTTTTCGATTTTCCAAATCAATTTTATCAAAACAAATAACATTAGAGAGACAGAAGGAGGGCTGTGCAGAGAAGGAGGAAAGTAATGAAAAGAATTATCAGCAATACACAGTTGAAAATTTCATTTCATTCAATTTTTTACAAATTCTTGGAGAAAATTTCCATGTTCTGGAGCTTTTTCTTTGTCAAATAAAGCCGATTTTTATACAGTGAAACCCCTCCCCCCTCCATTTTATCTTTCGTCCATCTTCGTTGAAAAAAATGGAACTTGCTTGCACCTTCATTCAAAAAATAAGAAAACTCGGAAAGATAAAAATTTCCACCCTTTTGCATTCTAATCTTTGAATTTACTCCATTTTCATTTTTTAAAAAGTCATTATTGATTTTGACCCCCCCTCCCCTCCCTACCATCCATGCCAACATCATAAAAAAGTAAAACTTTGGATCCCTCCAAAAAAAAAAGTTTACATTTTCATGTTTTTATTTCTAATCCTTAAATTTGATCAATTTTCATGACTCCCCCCTCCCCCTACAGGATTAAAATGTGGAACTTGGGCTTCCCTAAAAATTTCAAAATTTGATAAAGAAGCAACGAACTGGATTTCATTTTATCTTTTGGATGTTTTCCACGAATATTGGCGAGGAAACAAGGAAGGTTCTTAGAAAGAAAAAAAATAGATCAAGATTTTTCACCAGAAATGAAAATTTTTTTCAATTTTTTATGTCGTTCAATTTTTTTTGTCAACTTGGGAGACCTCCAAGCTCCATACAAGGGGATCAACATTGTTTGGAAGACCAAGGGAGGTCTTCTCTCTCTCAAAAAAAAAATAACAACTATGTACCTATTTAGAAAAATTCTGACCTAAGAAATGGAAAATTTTCGAAAATTTTTACCAACTTTATTTATTTGAATGTTTTGACTTTTTTCATGTACAACTTGGGAGAGGCTTCATACGAGCGATTCAACATGCTCGAGGGACTGGAATAGTGTTTTTTTCAGAAAATGTGATTATTGAATAGAATTATGACGCATGAAGTAAACAATTTCTAAATAAATCGAATTTTTCCAATTTTTCTCAATTTTTTCTGATTTGTTCAACTAGTTGGGAGGCAGGGGGAAGAGGGCTTTTTTCCACTAAAGGGGGAATTTAAAAAAACAATGACCAATTTTTCCAAAAAATTCATCAACTTCGTAAAATTGAAATTTCAAATTACGAGCTCTGCACTGAAAACATGGAAAAATCTGTAATGTCCATTTTTAAATTAAATTAATTCAATAAATCATACGAAGAGGTTGAGAACGAGGAAGAGGGTACTGAAATGAATCCAACACTTTGTGCTTTCATTTTCCAATTTCATCCTCAAAAAGTTCATTCGACAGCTACGTATTTTCCAACAACCTCTTTGATATTCCCAAAAAGAGCCTCTATAAGCAAAGCAAGAGACAGACAGAGAGATGATTTCAGCACAATAAGGAGGCAAATATGGAATCACAACTATGTCCGGTTAGCTCGAAATTTTCATCTTGGCGTATATTTGGGAACACGAGCAATACGTATTTCGCAGATATACCTACTTAAAGCTGGGTAAAGTGATAAACATATTCCCACGTATGGGTACCTACGATACATTTTCAGGTGTACTTTAGCTGCGTCATTTAAGTAAGCGAACCGAGAGTATATTAACTCGCTCGAATCACCACCATTCACCGCGTATATGACAGCTAAAATAAGCTCACGTATACGTTTATCTTTAGGTTAAATCTCGTTTTTATATATTTTTTAAAACCTAGCTCTCACACTGATGAGAAAATGGACCAAAAAAAAACCATATCTACCTACTACGAGTATTTTATACCATTCGTGTACCATATAGGTATTTATTGCTTCATCGAGCCGAGCCACAATTAATTTCCTTCCTTTTTTTTGCTTTTTTTCGCAGGGGTATAGCTAAAGCCGGAGAACCAAATAATTTGTTACCAATGACCCCCGGAATGGTGCGTCACTCGTTAGATCCAAACACGATGTACAACTTTCGCAAAAAGCAGAAACGTTTAGTTCGAGAAAACGCCGGAGTGCTCGAGGCTATATCTCGAGGCGCGAAATTAGCCATAGACGAATGTCAATACCAGTTCAAAAATCATCAATGGAACTGCTCCACTACCAACTACTTCAAAGGCAAAAATATATTCGGCAAGATCGTAGATAAAGGTAAGCACTTACACGACGACCTAACTACCTATATAAACCTATCCTATTCATTGAAAAAAAAATAAAATAACCGACAACAGGAAAAGAAAGAGAGAAGCCAAACGTTGGCCAATTTATTAGATTTTTTAAACGGACAATAGGCTTAAACGACCCTTCACCCTCATGGTCTTCATTCAATGACCCTATATATATATACCGTAAACGTGGACAAAAGGTGTACACACCCCGCAGATACATAAGCACCTAAATTAGCCATATAGGTCTGCACCCAAACCAAGGGTGGTTCTTATCACCGAACCGGTCTACATCTCGGTGCTTGCTCTTGCTCTTGCTCTTTTTTTTTGGCCAGCATTTTAATGCAAATTTATAAATCATCGCGATAGAACGATGAGTGAGGCAGGGCAGAGAGTAGGTATATGTCTATTTAAGTATATAGAGAGATGGTGATGAGCAGGGCTGGTTGATGCTAAAGACCAGATGCGCATCGCACCATTCACTATAAAAACGCGGTGACATGTTTGACATAATGTTTATCAATTGGACATTTATTATTGTACATGTCATCGTACATGATGGATAATCGCAGCAGGAGTTCGCTTCGTGGAGCGAGTTCGACTCGCTGAAGCGGCCTGCCGAGAGTAGTTTTTATCTATGTAGTACACACAAGACTTTATTAACGACGACGAGTACCATCACCGATGCGTGGCTACAATACACATACTCTCGTATGTATTTGTAGTAGGTACTGTACATTGCATTTATACATAAGATCTTTGGCCTGATGCTCGTTGACCAATGTCAAGTACATACACAGGATATCTTTTATGATGATTGTTTCATCTCCTCATTCGACAGACCAGTGTACTACCCTTTTGCCAAACATAATATAGTCTGGCAGCAGAAAGGCTTGGGTGGAGTGGATTTTTTTCATTCGATTTCGCCAAAATGGATGGTCTGCGAACGGATATCCCAACTTAATTTCATTTTAATCGAACAAAAAAACCACAAGAACTGGGTGTACCTGGGTACTTCTCATATTAAGTATATTATAATCTTCAATTATTATCAAGTCTGGAGGTTGAATCTTGCAAAAATATGCGATTATATGCTACCTATTCAAATTAGACGAGGGTTAATGGGCTTATTATAGTACAATAATGAGCTATATTATGTGTACCTATACATCACAGACACTTATTATTCCCATCTTTTGAGGTCAATTTTTGAGATCTGAGGTGAAAGGGGCGTTAAAAACAAGCCACCCTTTTTTGAAAATTGAAAAAAATTGCACGTTGGAGTAAGAATTTCAAATAGGGGGTGGAAAAATTACCACATGTTTTCAAGTTCTCAAAACTGAATCCGCATTTCAAAGTGGCAGTTGAAACGAATTGTTTATTTTCATTTCAATCTCTTCCCCTTTCCCTCCCCATCAACCTTATTTTTTCCACAATACGTCTCTCTCACAATAAAATGCATACAAATGGTCCACATTCTGATTAAGAAATTGAAAAAAAAACTGTAAATCCCAAAATTTTGAATAATTTTCGAGTGAATTTTCAGAAGGTTTTACTCAACAATAAATTGAAATCTATTACCACAGCTCCCTCCCACCCTCCTTCCTTCCCATTCAGAAAATCGCAACCTTTCTCATTTTTTTCATAATTTTTCATTTCCTATAAAACATTTCGAAAATATTTATTCAAAAATTCTTTCCCTTTTTTCAGGAATTCCCAAAATATTTGCTTCCATCATGAACATTTCGTTAAAAATGATTTTTACACATTCAAGTATTTAAAAAAAAAAAAAAAAAAAGAATTGGAAAAAATGTTTTTTACATTTTTCTAAAAAGTTGAAGATGAAAAAAAATCAGAAAAACACAAAAATTTGTCGAGATCAAAATTATGCCCCCTCACCTTCCTCCCCACCTATAATCCAATTATTCACAAATATGAAATCAAAATTCAAGCCTTCATTTTTCAAACAGGACTGTCGAGAAGGGGGAAGGCCAAAAGGGGGCTGTTTTCCCGGGGCGGGCGCTTCCGGCAAAAGAATGGCCTGTGATGAAAGAAAACCCTGTTTTTTCATTGAATTTCTAAAAAAAAAAATCATTCAAATTTTAAGGTTTTAAAGTAAAAAAAAAAATTCTCGCATAAAAAGAACCATCGTTTTTATGCCCCTTGAAATACAAATTTTCAATGAAAAAAAAAAAAATTTTAGACCTCACGTAAAATCAATTTTTCAAAAACTTTCATCCTTGCTTCGCTCGGGCCAATTCATTTCTTGTTTTGAAATTAAATAACTCACATTTGGGCTTCAAAAATTCAAAATAAAAAATTGAAAATTCTTGTAAGTCACATGAATATGATATCAATTGGCAAAATTAGTATTTTTTCCAATTCATTTTGCAAATTGAAAATCCTGGGGGGGGGGCAAAAATTTATTGAAAAATTCATAGAATTTGTGACCCTCGAATTGCTTTAAATCAACAAAAAACGAAGAAAATTGCAACTCAGGAAAAATCAATGAAAGATTATCAAAGAATTTTAACAAATTTGAAAAACATCTCAGTGATTTGAATACATTCAAGTGACTTTTTTATCTGATTATTCTGTGATTTCACTGATTTTAGAGTGATTTTTCTTTGGTTTTTCAACGACTTTTCAAACTTTGATTAGGTACTACATAGCGATGAAGTTTTTTCACAAAATTTTTTGTGTGTCGAGATTCTTACAGAATCATCAAATCATTGTGATTTTGTTTCAACTTTTGACTTACGTAATGATTACTGGTGATTTTTTTCCCGATTTTTCAATAATTTAACTGATTTGGGTGAAATTTTTTTCAATTATTTATTGATTTCAACCATTTATTCTCAATGATTTTCATGTACCTAATGTTTTTTTAAAAAAATCGGTAATTTTGGCGATTTGTTTTTTCGATTTTTCCACAATTTCAGAGATAATTCTCAGATTTTTCAGTAGCTTCGATCGCTGATTTCACTCTGAGGAAACTTTTCCACTGAATTGTTTCTGTATTGCAGTTCTTGATACAAAATCTCAGGAAATTCCAATGACTTTCCAGTCATTTTTCCTGAATTTTTCTGTGATTTCAGTGATTATTTAATTAACCGCTCCTTATAATTTTACTGATTTCTTATGACTTTTTCTGTTTTTTCAGTGATTTCAATTACTGATCTCACTGATTTGGAATTTTTCAACGAATATCTCTGTGCTGCAATTTTTGCAGAATCTCAACAACTGTTCATGATGTTGAAGCAATTTTTTCTTGAATTTTCCAGTAATTTCGGTGATTTTTTTCCCCATAGCTATTAACTATTCAGTAGGTACTTGAACCTAACTAGTGACTAACTAAAATTATTATTGATTTCACTGCAACAAATTTTTTTCACAAAATTTCTTCTCAAGTTGCGATTCTGTTCCAGTGAACTTTCCTCAATTTTTCCACAATTATTATTTCAGTGATGAATTTTCACTGAGTTTTAGTGAATTTTTTCTTATTTTTCAGTAGCCTTAATCAATACTTACTGCTTCATCGCAATGAAAATTGTTCACTGAATTCACTCAGTTTTGTGAGTTTTGATTTTCTAGGGACTTCTCTTCAATTTTTTCAAAATTTCAATATTTAATATCGATAGATTTTGATTATTTTCTAGTGAATTTTTTTCAAATTTCTGCAAATTTTGGTAATTTTTTTCAACCTTTACGATTTTACTGATTTTAGAGATTTTCCCCTTGTTTTTTTTAGTAACTTCTATCACTAATTTTTCTATTTTTGACGCCAACTTTTTTTTTCACAGATTTTCAGAAAAGTTTCATAATTTTTCTCCAATTTTCCGATGATTTTAGTGATTTTTTTCTCCAATTTATCAATGTTTCTACTCACCACACAATAAGGTTTTGTTTCCAACGTCCTTCCAAATTTTGTTAACCCTCCCCCCCTCCCCCCCACCCTCCCAATAAATGACTTCTTCAACAAATCGCTCAACCAGACTTCAATTTCATCCATCCACATTGAAAAAAATCTTAGAATCTGTTCAAGAGTCATTTTCCACCAATCTCAGTACATATGTATATGAAATAACGTACCGCACATGCGCATCTCACGAAACACACTAATTAATCCATCAAAACCGATACGATGCCAACCCTGGGGGCCTGTGGACACGTAGTACCTAGACCTACCATAGTACGAGTATATATTAAACACGCTGTATGCACAGTGTACCTATTACCTACACCAGCTGAGTGAGTCTTTCGACGACGACTGGACCATTAATCATTTCTAGGCACACTTTTCGGCGCTTGGTGCTTGCGTTTGTGTATGATGTGGATGCCGAAGCCGCGTAAAAAGCCAAAAGCCGCACCGATAGACGATATACTTGTATTTACATGTACACATGCTGCTTTACTATATACAGAATATGAATATACACTTATACATCGTCGAGCTACGAGCCTTATGGTGATGAGATGCACGAGAGGGGGCACAGAACTGCACTCAGCACATACCCACATAGTATATAAATGATGATGTGGCCAGCTCATATATAGTAAATTGAATTGAAATCGTCTCTCTTGTGTGCTTTATGCAGTACCAACAAAATGCATGGATACAGCGACAGGTACCTGCTCTACTTCTACTCTCCTGTTTCTCTACACCTTTATAAACAAATACCCAACTACAAACTGACCTACCGCATTAGAGTTTTTATTAACGTAATTATAATCGCGTACACGGCCTATCTGGTCTCTATTGTCTTTTCATGTAGGCTGCAGGTATCCTATCAGTAGGTACGTATGACTCGAGTCAATGCATAATTGCACATATACCTACATACCTACTGTTCGCTATCTTCACTCTTCTCAGCATATACGAGCTTATCGACCAATTGAATTTTCGCGCCGATCGTACTACATTAACGAATGGTCGTTAGTGTCGCCATTTTGCATGCAGTTAGCTCGCGGTCGCGGTAGCATTGGCAGCAATATACCTGCAGCTGCAACGCGCGCGCCCATAAGATCGCCAACACTCATTCATTGTATATTAATATTACTCGTACGTCTGCGCCGCACCGCGCCGCCGCTCTCTTTAGGTTTGGCCAGCATCCAACATTTTAAAATAATAGATCTTATCGGGCGCCCTCGCTTCGAATCCGCCATAAGTTGATTTTCTACTACGAGCAGTACACACATTATACCTATACAGTATACAGAAACACGCAAACCGCTTTCATTACAAGCTAATTCATGAAATTGAAATCGAAATCTCAGATGTATCAAGAGTCGCGATCGAGGTGAAATTTAACGCGAGATTTTTCGTATTTGCACTTTTTACTTTTTGTATCATTTCATTCGCAAAATGAATGTAGATGACGTGGGATTTTTGAAATTAGAAAGTGACGTCGTGAATATTTCATATTTTAACAAGTCAGAAGCAGATTTGATAATTAAGGTCCTTCCTTCCTCCGAGTTTACACAGGAATTGGTCACAATTTGACTAGACAAAAACTTCATCAGTTTGTGGCAAAAAACTCGAAAACCCCACCGAGTCAATGGCAACAAGGTTTTCATAACTTAAGGAACGAATGCTCCTCAACAAATTAACCTGACCTTACAGACTTTCTGGAATCCTCTGATTCGTCTTACATATAATAATTAAACCTAAGAGATGAAAAAAAACTCTCACGCATTGAGCGTGAGAAGACCGACTTTTCGTAAAATAAAAATCTTTTACGAACGAATTGATCCACTTTTCTTAAAACATTCATTCGCGAACGAATTGATTCGTTTAAGTGACTCGTTCGCGAACGAATCGATTCGTACAAATGACTCGGTCGTTCGCGAACGAATCGATTCGTACAAGTGACTCGGTCGTTTGCGAACGAATCCATTCGTGTAAGTGACTCGTTCGCGAACGAATCGATTCGTATAAGTGAATCGTTCGCGAACGAATCGATTCGTACAAGTGACTCGGTCGTTCGCGAACGAATCGATTCGTATAAGTGACTCGTTCGCGAACGAATCGATTCGTATAAGTCACTCGTTCGCGAACAAATCGATTCGTATAGGTGACTCGTTCACGAATGAATCGATTCATATAAGTGATTCGTTCGCGAACGAATCGATTCATATAAGTGATTCGTTCGCGAACGAATCGATTCATTTACTCAATTTATTTTTTCTGAATCATTCGCGAACGAATTGACATTTGTTTGTGAATCATTCGCGAACGAATTGATTTCTATTAGTGACTCATTCGCGAACGAATTGATTCATAAACTAAAGAATTGATCGATTCGTTGACGAATTGTTCTTTCAAAAAATTGATCAATTCGTTCATGAATGATTCACCAAAAATTGAGGGTCGTATTAGTACTTTGTAAGAATCGAGCAGGTCTAATGAAATTTCAAGTTCCATCGAAATCGATTCAGCCATTTTGTAGGTAATGAGTTTTAAAAATTGTTGAAAAAAAATGTTGTCGCTCAATAAACTTGAAATCTTTGAGCTTTTGGAACTTGATGATGATGGTGAAACGTGCGGCTAGTAGTCTAGTTGTGAAACTACAAATTTAATCAAAATTGGTTCAGCCGTTCCTGAGAAATTCAATTTTTAATGAATTTTGTGCAAAGTCACCCCGTGAAAATTACAAAAAGCTCAATTTTGTTTTCGATTACGCACGAAAGCTACGAACTTTTGGATCATGGTGCAAGTCTGACGTCATAGGAATGGTGATGGACTTGTGATACTTCAAGTTTCACGAAAATTTCGAATCATTCGTTCGCGAACGATTCGCTCCACAGAGATTGAATCATTCGCATACAATTCGCCAATTCCAAAAATTTTCGATGTTTAAACTATTTTTCTATTTTTTAAAAAAATTATGTCAACTGTTTCCAATAATTCTCATTATATTGTAAATGATTCGTTCACGAACGATTCATTGTATAACGAATGAAGCATTCTCATTACCAAGTGACGAGCATAAACTAAAAACTTTCATCACATTCGATTTTCCTTCAAAAACTCGATTATTTTCAGAAAATTTCACTTCAATTTGTATCATTCGTTCGCGAACGATTTGCTCGTCAAATGAATGAATCATTGTTTGAGATTATGCCGGTTCTAAAATTTCATTGCATTTTCTACCATTTTTCTCCTCGTTCTAATAAATTTCACTCCGGTTTGAATTATTCGTTCGCGAACGATTCGCTCTATAGTGAATGAATTATTCAATTACAATTCGCTGATTCCAAAACTTTGTAACCTTTCAAGCAGTTTTCCTTCTAAAAGTTACGTCAATTAGTGTTTCTACTAATTTACATATCATTGTGAGTTGTTCGTTCGTGAACGATTCGTTCCATAACCATAACGAATGAATCATTCTATTACCAAGTGAGCCCAAACTTTCATCTCAGTTTACCGATTTTCCCTTTAAAAACTGGTCGCCGATTGTTTTCAAAAAAATTGGTTCAATTTGAATCATTCGTTCGCGAACGATTCGTTCTACAATGAATGAATCAGTCTCTTACAAAGTGATTCAAAAGTGTTATCTTTGAACGATTTTCCCTCCAGAACTCGTCGCCGACTGTTTCCATAAAAAGATCGACTTCAATTCGAATCATTCGTTCGCGAACGATTCGTTCAATAATGAATGAATCAGTCTCTTACAAACATACAAAGTGATTCGAAAATGTTATCATTGAACGATTTTTTTCTTCTTCAAAAACCCATCGTCGATTGTTTCCAAAAAAAATTCAACTTCGATTCGAATCATTCGTTCGTGAACGATTCGTTCAATAATGAATGAATCAGTCTCTAATAAAGTGACTCGAAAGTTCCATCATATATTTCAAACGACTTTTTTCAAAAGAACTCATCGTTTATTGTTTTCAATGAATTTTACTCAGTTTTAATCATTCGTTCGCGAACGATTCGTTTCATCAAGGATGAATCATTCCGCAATAATTTTCTGGTTCCAGAACTGTATTGCATTTAATTGACTTTCCTTCAAAAATCTAGTATCGATTGTTTCGATAATTTTCATTTCATTTTAAATTATTCGTTCGCGAATAATTCGTTCTATAAAGAACGAAATATTCCATTTCAAAATTTAACAAAAGGATATTTTCTTTTCAATTATTCTAAATGACAGTCACTCACAATCATCCTCCTCCTCTTCCTCCTCACAATTTTCAAATAAGCGTCAACTTTGGACCCACCTCAGCCTGTTAGCAACTTCGAGTTGAGCATTCTCATATCTTCCCACTAAAACTGACTAATTTACAGCTCCAACTCGAGTAAAATTTCGCCCCATAGGATAACTCCACATAATTGTGTGCATATACAACCGACATTTGTAGGCTTACGACGCAGCAGCCTCCAAATACCTCAGTACCTTTTTATTTTTTACAAATATATAAACACCTTGTTTCCTGTCCAATATGATCAACGTGTCAAACTTTCCCTATACAATATATCCAGTCATATTTCAACACGATTTAGCACGCTTCGATGATATTGTGAAAATTGACAAATTCGACTTAAAAGTCTTCTCTTCACTGTACGCGCGCGAATAGTATAGAGAGCTCTATGAATAGCTTCACAAATGATAGTCCGCGTCTAAGGGAGGGCTTCGTATACGGTGGGAAAGTAATTTCCAGGTTTAGAAAATGATTCGGCCCTGGGATAAGGTGCGCGAGGTGTGAGTCAACGAAACCAAAGTATAATCTATGAAGGAAAAAAACATCTATCACTAGCACCAAAATACCTCTTATAAAGATCCATTATCTTATACCATACTATACGAAAACCAGGGCGCTAATACCCTCGTGTTTCTCCAGATGAAGCATAACAAATCCATGAGCGAGAGGTGAGTGTGAGTCGCATTCAACATGCAAAATACCACATTCAAAAGCCATCAGCTGAGTAAGACATTCATCGACCATGTCTTTATTATTACCTATGTGTATTATGTAACGACGAAGAAACAGCAGCACAAAAAGATGAGCAAAAGGTACCTTTGAATTAGGTTTATAGGCGCGCGTTAATGTACTCTATCTATCTACTGTTATATTATACTGGTGGCAATATATAGGAGAAAAAAATTTCCAGCTAAAAGATGATGCACACGTAGGGTAAGGGTACATCTATATCTGTTATATACAAAATGGTAAACAATAGAAGGACTAGATTGATACCTGGGGAACCGAGTATACTGCATAAGACCACCCGCTAAATCTATATATCTTCAGGGGTCTTAATTCCCCGGATCTCACCTCATTCGTAATCTTGGCCGTGGTCGATGTATCCCAGGTGTGTTCTTTTATCTTTCAACTGTATAAACGCCACTTTGTCACGAATACATCTCACTACCAGCAGAGAAACCGATTCGATGACAGATATATCTTTATCATTCGACGATGCTGTTTTGTATCAACTGTTTTCTTTCGATTCGTCTCTTGCTGTACTCGAGTATTTTTTATTACTCGGGTATATGGTTATTATTTTCGACTATTTCGAGCCTTTTTTCCACATAATATCAAATATGGTAATATTTATACCCTCGAGTCTCGTATGTTCTTAACCTTTTTTAATATGTAATATTTGTGCATATTTCTGGTGTCAAAAAAGTGAGCTGCTGTACAAATTGAACTGGTATCAGTCTAGAGACTCGAGAGGACATTTTTTCCTTCGTATATTTATGAGAAAATGCTCGGCTAACTTCGCGAATTCCATAGGTCTATTATTGGCAGATTAATTCGTGAAGCTTCCTCATGCCCTTCCCAACTGCTCAAATATCCTATAAAATAAATCAACGACACGATCGAGAGTAAATACTTATACCTGTTGAGCTAAATTAACAATTCCACCTCACCCTTTGCTTCCTGGCTCTCCATCGCTTAATCAATTGCTCTATTTCCGTACTGTTATCGTTTTATTTCATTCTTTCTTTGTAATGCGAGTTGAAGAATAAAGAAAGAAACCAACTTCGATGATATCTTAATCCTTCTTATTCTCCCCGGCCTTGAAATTTTTTGACATGCCGAGTTTCAATGAAATATACATATAAATTGATGGCTGCTGCCGACGCTGCCGCAGCCGCCGCCGGTGCTGTGCTGTGCTGTGTATTTCAACTCGCGTGATGATTTACGAGTGATTTTTTTTTCTGTTGTTCGAATTCTTGGCCAGTTTTGTTACAAATATACTGTGCGTACTGTGTACGATTATGCAGTCGTCGTGATTTTTGTTACGGTGGTCATTAGCGTTGAAAATTGTGAAATATTGCCATTTTCGAATACTTGCCTGTATTGTAAGTATAGATGGAGGTTACAGGTTATTTAATAAAAGTGAGCAAAATCGTAGACAACTTTTTTTTAAATCCGAGTCCAAGATATGGAAATTGGGAGTTTTCGGAATACGAGAATTGATTATGAAATGTGCTAGTCGAACGAATACGTTCGAAAAAATACTCAAAAGTGGATCAAGTCGATCGCGAACGAATAATTTAAAATGTAATGTAAATCATTGGGAACATTTGATGTAATTTTCCGAAGTATTATCGCGAAATTTTAGAATGTAAGCGAATTATTCATTTATTTTATAGCGAATCGTTCACGAACAAATGATTTAAATCAAACTGAAGTGGAATTTACTGGAGACAATCGACGATGAGTTTTTATGACATGATCAGTCAGAATTAATTAATGAAGACTTGATTTTAAAAATTAGCAAAAATTGTGATTCGAAATTGATTTCAAAATTATCGGTTACAATCAACAGCGAGTTTTTACTTTTTAAAGCAAAATCGGGTGAAATGTGATGGCACTTTCGGTTCATTTTGTGAGAGAATGATTCATTCGTTATCGCAATCAACGATAAGTTTTTGAAGAAAAATCGCATTCGAAATGCGATCAAGTTTTGAAATAGACAAATTGTTGTAGAATGATTCATTGATGATTGCGCATTTGCGCGAATCGTTCGCGAACGAATTATAAATTCAAAATTTATGAATAGCATCTGTAAAAATTAACAGACAGGTTTTTTGAAGGAGAACTGTTCAAAATAAATGATGAAATTTTCGGGTCCCTTTGTACAAGAATGATTCATTCATTAGGGATGGAATCGTTCGCGAACGAATGATTCAGATTGAAGTGAAATTTTTCAGGAAACAATTGAAATCAACAGTGAGTTTTCGAAGAAAATTTTATTAAACTATGGTAAAACCTTTGGATCCTTTGAACGAGAATCATTCATTCGTTATAGAGCAAATCGTTCGCGAACGAATAATTCACAATGTAATGAGAATTATTTGAAACATTTGATGCAATTTTTCTGAAGATAGGAAAATTGTTAAAATATTACTAAATAGTGAAATTATTACTTGAAGTAATGAATTGTAAGGTGAATGGCTCATCAGTCATCACTTCTCTATGGATCGAATCGTTCGCGAACGAACGATTCAAATTGAAGTGAGATTTTCTGGAATCAAATTACAAGTACCTTTTGAAAAATATCAACGGAGCGTGAAATTTTGAAATGGAATATTTCGTTCTTTATAGAACGAATCATTCGCGAACGAATAATTCAAAATGAAATGAAAATTGTCGAAATAATCGACACTAGATTTTTGACAGAAGGTCAATTAAATGCAATACAGTTCTGGAATCAGAAAATTACTGCGGAATGATTCTTCCATGATAAAACGAATCGTTTGCGAACGAATGATTAAAACTGAGTAAAATTCATTGAAAACAATAAACGATGAGTTTTTTGAAAAAAGTCGTTTAAAATATGTTGAAACTTTCGAGTCACTTTGCAAGAGACTGATTCATTCATTATAGAACGAATCGTTCGCGAACGAATGATTCAAATTCAAGTTGAATTTTTTTGGAAACAATCGACGATGGGTTTTTGAAAAAAAAAATTGTTCAAAGATAACGCTATCGAATCACTTTGTGGTTTGTAAGAAACTGATTCATTCATGATAGAACGAATCGTTCGCGAACGAATGATTCGAATTGAAGTTGAATTTTTTTGAAAACAATCGGCGACGAGATTTCAAGGGAAGATTGTTCAAAGATAACACTTGCGAATCACTTTGTATGAGACTGATTCATTCATTGTAGAACGAATCGTTCGCGAACAAATGATTCAAATTGAATCAATTTTTTTGAAAACAATCGGCGACGAGTTTTTAAGGGAAAATCGGTAAAATGAGCGAAAGTTTAGGCTCACTTGGTAAGAGAATGATTCATTCGTAATAGAACGAATTACAATGAAATGTGAATTAGTAGAAACACTTGAGTACCTTAGAGTCAAACCCAGAATTCTCCAAATTTTTCAAAAATGAGGTTATGATTGTTTTGGGTACAGTTAGTAGGTACGCATCGATTGCCATTCTCCGTTTTTACCTATCTGACACAATGACGCAGTCAGGGGGGTCCAAAGTACCAGGTCAGAGTCAAATTCCGAAAAATGTCCAAAATTTTCAAAAATGAGATTATGGTCGTTTTGGGTACAGTTAGTAGGTACGCATAAATTGCCATTCAACATTTTACCCCATTCGATACCATGATGGTTAGGGGGTCCAAAGTACCGGGTTCGAGTCAAACTTTGAAAAAAATACTTCAAAAAAAAATTTTTTTCATTCTAGTCGACTATAAACAACCTTGAGATACTTTCAACAGACTTGAATCTAGAATTATCCCTCATTTTATCATGCATTTTCGTGTATTTTCGATATTTTTTACAGACTTGGAGTCAAAACCAGAATTCTCCAAAATGGTATCGTGAATTACTGCTATGGAAAGACTTGAAAAAAATTTTTTTTTTGTGAATTCGATTGTTACCCGAAGCACTATATATAGGCGAGATCAGAAACCTGCTACTACTGATTCCCACCTTTCATCAGTTTTTTGCGTTTTTCTCAAAATGGTGAAAAGTGGAGAATTCTGGGTTTGACTCTAAAGTACTCACTTGACGGATCTTTTAGAAGGAAAACTGATTGAAATGGTGAATTGTGTGCGAATGATTCATGCTCTATAGAGCGAATCGTTCGCGAACGAATGATTCAAACTGAAGTGAAATTTCCTAAAAACAATCGACTACAAGTATTTGAAGGGAGAAAGCTCAGGCTCACTTTGTAAGAAAATGAGTCATTTTCCATAGAGCGAATCGTTCGCGAACGAATGATTTCAAATATAATGAGAATTATTTGAAACATTTGATGTAATTTTTCAAAAGATAGGAAAATTGTAAAATATTATTATCATGTACTAAATTGTGAAATTACCTAGAGTAGTGAATTGTAACGTGAATGGTTCATTCATTATGGATCGAATCGTTCGCGAACGATGAACGAATGATTCAAATTGGAGTGAAATTTTCTGGAAAGACTGGAATCAATCGACGACGAGTTTTTGAGGGAAAAATCGTTCAAAATGAAATGAAAATGTAGGCTCACTTTGTAAGAGAATGAATCATTTGTAATACAGTGAATCGTTCATGAACAAATCATTCATGTACAATTCTATGAAAATTATTGGAAATATTGAACGTAATTTTTTACAAAATAGGAAGATTGTTTAAATATTGCAAAATTTTGGAGTGTGCGATTTGTATTCGAACGATTCATTCACTAAATAAAACGAATCCTTCGCGAACGAATGATTCAAATTGAAGTGAAATTTTCTGGAAACAATCGACGACGAGTTTTTGAAGGAAAATCGTCTAAAATGAGAAGAAATCTTTCAATACACAAATTTTCAAAAGCTTTTGCATTCATCGGTTTACATCATTCTGTAGGCAAATTTCCAGTCGAACTCCCTCCCCCTTCCCCTCTCAAATCCATATAGTTTCGTTTCTAGAAATAGAGCCAAAAATCAGACAGTGGTCATATCGGAAGCTCGAACCCCAAATCAAAAATCTCAATTTCTCCTCTCCTCGCAGAATTGCGTGTAAAAATCGATTGGCAACACTGCCAGTATAGTAGCCGGAGGAACGAGCACCAGCACAGGCAAAGCACCGCATAGTGCATTTGCTCTCAGCATCGCGACGATAAAAGCGACTTACGCAGATATGGAGAGGTAGCAAGTGGCAGCAACATCGATATAATGAAGTCGAATAAATCAGCGCCCTCTGTAAGTTGGGGGCCGACTACTACCGCAGCAACAACACACAACACGGTGCACGCGGGGCTCACTCATCGGCATCGTCGTGGCCGCCGTACAAATAACGCCCTAACCAAATTAATCGGCTACACTTGGCACAATTAATTTAATATCGTTGACAACATATTGAACCAGTTGAGGAAGCCAACAAAACAAAATATTCTATAAATTACGTCGGGCGGCGGATCGGACGGGTAAGTGTACACCTTGGGAGCGAGCGAGACGGACGAACCAGTATTATAAAAGTTATGCTTCTGTAAATGTCTCGTGGGTAACTGGTTTTTTGTGTTCGATGTATGGATACGCGTAGCATATCCATTAAGATAATAAAACGATGGAAAAAATTAAAAAGTAATAGAAAAGATGAAAAGACTTCCACAGCACGCTGAAACCACTGCGCCGTCGCCGCACCGAGGACCGAGAGGTACTGGTTTTCTCGCCGCTGCAGATGATGATGATGATGCCGCCACCGCAGCCAACTTGCCGACATTACTAGCACCAGCGCCGAACTTCAAATATGTGAAATATTCCCGACTGGTTAATATTACCTATAGTATAATATGCTGGAAAAGTATCCATATCGCATTCACCATTCAGTTGGCTCGATTTAGTACCTAGGCGAATCCAATTCATACGTATCTCTCAATACGCGAATGCGGATGTGCAACTGCACCAACCTGTGCTGCATTCATCCGTCAACTCGCCTAAAAAGCTTAATTTGTGGATTTAGGACTCGTCAGAGTCAGATGAAGAGGTATACAAGTAGAAGCAGAAGAGTAGCCGTAGCCGGAAAAAAGGTCGAGCGGAGGTGGAAAGTTAAGATATAAAACGTGTGACTTTTATGGCTCCTTTCACCGCGCCATAGCCGTATATATTCGAATGACGACGACGATGATGATGATGATTCTGTGTATATCTCCATGCTCGTTTGGTATTCGGCGTTTAATAATTCTCTTTTATAATGCGATAACATCAACGAGCATATTTAATATTATGTATTAAACGGTATAATCTACCGAGAAAATACAGCTAGTTCTCTCATTGTACCTACAACAAGAGTATCCTGGTATAACTTTGTGATGCGAAGGCGACCTCGTCACATACCGCGACCGCGACCACCAGATTTGGTATACCTACGTTTAAATTATGTATTTGTGTACTTTACGTACGTACTATAAAAGGGTTTAAACCTCCTCAAGCAATTTTGTAGTATTTGGTGCGGTTTTGGGCGATTTGGTGAAAGAGGTGTAAAAGCAAAGGAAACTCGTTGAGTTCGGTATAGAGGTTGAGAAAGGTGAGAGTTTCTCGAGAGAATTGCGATTAGAATTTATTACGGAGACATGATTCTCATTCGATAGAATTTTCTGAATTATTTGAGGCGTTAGCAAATCCTTGTCGCTGATTCCATTGGCTTTGAAAGCAGTCAAACTTGATGAATGGGGTAGGGGGATTTTTTGGGAGACTGGTTCGTTCGATTTTTTTCACAAATTCAATTCATACCTATACTTCATTTTTTCAAAAAATCTACGTAGATATACCACTCGTAAAAATGTTTAATATTTTATCAAATTTCTCAATTGGTCATATCTTGGGATTCGTTGACAAATTGGGGGGGGGGGGAGGAGATGATTTTCTCATATGTTTATCTACACATTGGTAAAACACCTCAAAAATGCAAAAATTTTCATTTTTTAGGTTTCTGGCGGCATTTTTGCAATAATTGCCAAACTTGTAATTTTTTTCTCGAAAATGAAAAAAAATGCCAGTCCAATTTTTTTAATATGTTATTCTACATGAAAAGGACTAAAACTGAGAATTTTTCAGAATTTTTAATCGCGGACATCATGGTCACATTCAAAGTATAAGTTTTGAAATCGATTTTTTTCAAGTTTTTGAAAGTGGCAACACTGATTTTGACGTCATTCGCCAACTACGGCTTCTCAAAGTACTTCAATTTGAAGCAAAAGTATAACCGGAGTTGGAAAACCGAAATTCATTCCGCAAACTAATTTCAATACGCTACGAAGTCGACTACAGGTGAATTTCAAGTCGTTTTGGAGCCTCCAGCGATTTTTTGAAAATTACTGGAGCCTCCAGTAGATTTTTGAAACTTGAAACTTCATCAAATGGAGATGGAAAACCAAAATTCATTCTGCATACTAATTTCAATACGCTACGAAGTCGACTACAGGTGAATTTCAAGTCGTTTTGGAGCCTCCAGCGATTTTTTGAAAATTACTGGAGTCTCCAGTAATGGCTATTCTTTTTTTTGGAAACTTGAAATTTCCAAAAAGTAGCTGGAAGCTTCAAAACCATTTGAAACCACCATGCAGTCTACATACTTCATATCATATCGACATTAGTTTGCGGAGTGAATTTCAGCTTGCTAACACCATTTGATAAAATATGTTGTTCAATAATTTGGTGGACACTCCAGTAATTTTCAAAAATTTGCTGAAGGCTCAAAAATGACTTGAACCTACTCAGGAAGTCGTCTTCAGAGAGTGTTAAAATTGGAGTGTATGAGTAAATTTCGGCTTTCCATCTCCGTTTGATGAAATTTCGGGGAAGTTTCAAGTTTCAAAAATCTGATGGAGACTCCAGTCATTTTCAAAAGTTTGCTGGAGGCTACAAAATTCACCTGAAGTCGTCTTCAGAGGGTGATAAAATTGGAGAGCAGAGTAAATGAGGAAATTTCAAGTTTTGAAAATCCACTGGAGGCTCCAGTAATTTTCAAAAAGTTTCTGCAGGCTCTAAAATGACTTGAACCTACCTGAAGTCGTCTTCAGAGGGTGTTAAAATTGGAGTGCATGAGTAAATTTCGGCTTTCCATCTCCGTTTGATGAAATTTTGGGGAAGTTTCAAGTTTTAAAAATCTGATGGAGACTCCAGTCATTTTCAAAAGTTCGCTGGAGGCTCCAAAATTCACCTGAAGTCGTCTTCAGATGGTGATAAAATTGGAGTGCAGAGTAATGAGGAAATTTCAAGTTTTAAAAATGTACTGGAGGCTCCAGTAATTTTCAAAAAGTCGCTGGAGACTCCAAAACGACTTGAAATTCACCGGCAGTCGACATTGAAATTAGTTTGCAGAGTGAATTTCGAGTTTCCATCTCCATTTTGATGAAATTTTGGGAAATTTCAAGTTTCAAAAATCTACTGGAGGCTCCAGTAATTTTCAAAAAGTCGCTGGAGGCTCCAAAACGACTTGAAATTCACCTGCAGTCGACATTGAAATTAGTTTGCAGAGTAAATTTCGGGTTTCCATCTCCATATTGATGAAATTTTGGGAAATTTTAAGCTTCAAAAATCTACTGGAGGCTCCAGTAATTTTCAAAAAGTTGCTGGAGGCTCCAAAAGACATTAGTTGCAGAGTAAATTACGGCTTTCCAACTCAATTCGATAAAATTTTGGGAATTTCGAGTTCCAAAAATCCGCTGGAGGCTCCAGAACTGCTCAAAACGGTTTGAAACAGTTTCCAATCGATTTGGCATGTCGAAAATAGGGTATGTCTCAAATTTCAGCTTTTCTGGTCAATTTGGTAAAATTTTGATTTTTCCCTCATTTTTGGCCTAAATTTGATGCTCAAAAATTCACCAAAAATCGAAAAAGGCACTTTAGCTCTTGAAATTTTGACAGGTGATAAATTTTGCCTGATCTTTCGATCTACCTTTGTACGGTTTGAAAAATTTCGTGCAAGTGCTATGTTGGAACGCAAAATCTGCGATTTCGGTTGACCTGTCAATCAAAATTTCAAAATGGTCGCCATTTTTTTTAGGACAAGGACTAGAAATGTTCCTTATGACTCCCCCTTCAAGAAAAAAGTTGTCCCGGAGGATTGACGAGGGGGGAGGGGGTGCAATAGATCCTTATGATGGCTCCACGTGACGACAACTAGAATTTCCTAAAAGTCTAGGTTTTTGTCAAAAACGCCAAAAAGAACTTTTTTTGAAATTTTTGTCAGAAACATTTGAGAAGACTTTTAGGCAATTTTGGCAAAATACTGCCAAAAAGTCATTAGTCAGTGAAACCATAATACTCCGGAAGCTTATATTGGTAAGCGAAAAAGTTATTTGATCAGAACATCGAATTTGCTAATAAACAGAGGTCGATGGAATCTCCTAAAATTTCATCACATCCAACCATAAAAGCACTACAGATATTGTTCCTAGACTCTGAAGAGACGATTCCAATCACTGCTGAAAACTTCTGAAACGAGCTGAAATCAATTCAAGTCCACACTCAGCAATTAGCAATTCGGAAATCTCTCTATCTTGAGCAAAACAAAAAAAACACACTCATCCTAATCACAATGACCAAAAGCCAATTAATTTCCACTAACGTTAAAATCATTCGGCCAAAAAACGATTCCAACCAATTCTAGGAATATCCTTCGGATAGTTCGTAGACCAGAGCTCGAGTACACATAGTGCAATCGCCACTTTCAAAGAATCAGAATGACATCATTCGCGACTACAAAATACAAATACGAATGAGTAACTTCCATAATGGAACCTGTAATTACACTCATTTCCACCTCATTCATTCGTCTCCTAGCCAGGTTAAATTTACACTGGCACTTCCTCGATATAGCAAGATCATCATTCCATCGAGCACATCCCCCCCGAAGGTACACCTAATTCCAATTCCACACTATACGACCCAACCGTGTACCATGGCATCTTCATTCTTCACCCACTATCCAAATCTAATTAGATCCTTAATTATTTTATGATTCACGCCTTCGAGTCGCGAATTACGGTCTCAAGACCGAACCTAAACCACAAGTGTACACTACATTACGTCATCGCGAGCTTTATATTTATTAGTGTAATCCAGACACGAAGCAAGTACAATTCCGCCAACATTGTATGTACCAATACCGATTGCTGTAGAATTGATTAAGGTATAACGGCTCGCGTGTCCTTGGGGCGAGAACGCCGAGATGAATACTTCGACATTGTCCATTCCATTGTTGATAGATTCGGGGCACATAACTGCCATCTTCTCCAGTCTGTGTAGCTCGGTAATTACAAACACTCGTCGGCTAATTAAGCTTCATCGTCTGGTACAATTTGGGATCTCGAAGATACACAAACGCGTACATATAGAGTAGAGCTAGAGCGAGAGAAAAAGCAGCAATAGGAGAGATCTGACGAAAGGGAAGGTGGTTCGGTGCTAAATTGATGCCAGACTGGGAACGATTTTAATCTGTGGCGCATACAAAGTCATCGTTTAGATTTATGTATCAGGTCATGTCGTCCGCCATGTAAAAACAATTATTTATAAAGGTAAAAACGAGCCACCATATATCTAGTAGAATACATAAGGTTATTATTTCACGCTCGTCAGCATTTTAAACAAGTTCCACCGTCCACGTAGTAACACGTATTTGTGTGTGTGTGTGTGACTGCTCCATACCATACGTACAAGTGGAAACTCGCAGCCAATGAATAGGGGTGGATAAACAACCCTTGCCAAAGACTGACCAATCGATTGCAATTCTTTGGCGAATCTTCATGGCTTGGATTTTCCAAAATATTGATTTCAGCGAAAACTCGATCGTTCAGACCGATTTTCGAGTACCTACCATGGTCGTAAATCATCGCAGGCGTTTCAATATGTGGGGTGAATTTTAAGAAACCCTTGATACTCGTATTTGGGTTCGCTCGCGTATTTGTAATTCTTTCCAACACTCATTTAGAAGGGCATTCTTTTAGTATATATACAAATCTACCCGAAAAGAATCAAATTTATTATATTGTTTCTTCATCAAGGGAGAGAGAGAGAAAGAGAACAGCTAGTGGTTCACCACAGATGATAATTAGTATTCAGTTTTATTGATGTTGAAGCCCTTAATGTTTGCCATCAGCTCTCTTCCCATCATGTATCTGGAAAGACCATGCGAGGGAACCCAGCCCAAACACAAATTCCAAAAACGCGAACTCGAGTGAAGTATTTTTATCGCATCCAGAAGCAAAAGCACCATAGTACGTATCGTGTTGCTGACTGACCACTGCATCCATCGTCCATCGTCGTCGAGCAGACCAACAGTGTGGCTTCTCGAAGCGCGTGCTTCGCCCCGCGCACCGTGACCACCTCCTGACCACTTTTTTTACTGCATAAAAATTGATTCGTATATCGACGATTTATTACTTTACATCGTACTCGATGATTCCATAATGGTAATAAGCATCCGACTATCGACGACCGGTTGTTCGATCATTATCGTCCATTATCGATGGTGCAATATGCGCTTTACAATTAATTTGTTGTTCTGGTTGTTGCTTCGCTTTGGTCGAGTTACACTAGAGTTATATTATAGCACTGGTATTCTCTTGCCGCCGTTTCCTTTCCTTTCCTTTCCATGCTGTGTGGATTCTGGATATCTTTCTATACAGTCTCTTATTCATGAATGCGGCTAGATTACTATATTATCGCTAGTTTTTTTCTGGGTGCATTTTTTCTTCCTCTCTTCTCTCCCTGCTTGTTCGATTCATTTGTGTAGGTATATACCTTACCTAAGTAGTAGAGTGTTGTTGTCACGGCGGCGGTGATGTAATATTTTTAATAAGTAAGAGAAAAACACCGAGAGAAAGGCTAGCGGATTTTTTTCACTTATTGATTCTGCAGGAGCTGCTCCCATCAGATTCAGAAACATGTAGAAGCGATCGTTTCTTGATAATTGGTCAATTGGCAGCTCGGTCGAGTGATTCGAGATGGTTGTGGATTGCGGTTTTTCCGCATTCGATACTCGAACGTTTTTTAAATCAGCAAAATTGAACGATAAAAAATTACCGATTGACGAAAATTTATCGAATAGATGACGATTACCAATAATAATCGATTATATTCGCCAGGTTTTAAATTTTTCCAGCACATCTTGAGCAGAAAAAATGCCTCAGATGATGCAGAAACCAGATGCAAAGGAAACGATTGGGGAAACGTTTTGCAACCGGTTTTATAAAACACCATTTTTTATTCCATACTCTTAGTCTCTTACCCTTACGTATCAGGAAAAAAAAATATTGAAAATGAAATTATTTGTGTATCTTTGAGACCATTTCAACTGAAAAATGGTCAAATTTGTTGACAATTTTCGAGGTCAAATCGTTTGAGAAAAAAAGGAAAAAAAATCAAAATTTGAAAAATTTTCAAGTTTTATTTCAAAAATGAAGGAAACGGACCTTTTCAAGAAATTTCACAAAGAAATTATTTATCTTTTTGAAACGAGGAGGTGAGAATAGGTGTGGTGAGGGGAGAGGAGGAGGATAGGACATGAAGGACTGGAACGCTCATTTTTCAAAATTTTCATGGCATTAAAGAAAGCAAAAGAACATTTAAAAATCCGAAAAAGTGAAATAATTAATAAATAAGAAATTTCATAACTGTATTTATAAAAACGCAAAAAAAATTCACTCGAATTACAATTTTTGGTAGTAGTGTAGTATTTAACTACTGTTGTTTTTGCGAAAATCTTGTTAAAATAATGGAAATTATAGTGTTCTATCGATGAATTTTTTCAGAAATTTTGGTAGTTACAATTCTATCGAAATTCCTGACTTTTATAAGAATTTAACTACCAATATTTTTCGGACCCAAGCTATTCATTTCAAAAAAAAAAAATCAAAATCTGAAGAAAAGGAAAATTTAAGGCTTATTAAAAATTATTTCAGAAATGGACGAAAGCGGATTTTTCAAAAAATTTTGGCGAGGAGTCAAATTTTTGGGGCAATTTTGCGATTTATGGAGATTTTTTTTGAAACGAGGAAATAGATTTTTTTTTCAATTTCTACAGAAATTAATTTTGTTATTTTTCCAAAATTTGGGAGCTCCATACAAGAGAGCCAACGGCATTTGGAGGTCCAACTAAGAGTTTCTCTTGAAAAGGGCGTTACGTAGAACCATTTTAATGCAGAAATGAGATACATATTTTCAAAAAAATTTAACGTGATTTCAATTTCTACTCATTTATCCACCATTTTTTCAACTTCGAGGTGCTCCTTACTAGTGGGCCAAGATGGTTCGAAGAACTGGAGAACGTTTTTTCTTGAAAAGGAGATTATTTAGGAAAATTCTGACGTAGAAACGAAGAATATTCATAAATTCAACTTTTTTTCATTTTTTTTTCAACGGGAAGGGGGGAAAATCGATACCACTTTTTTCAGATGGGGGGGGGGATTGTTCATCACCCATGGTAACAATGGGGGGGGGGGTGAGACGAGGAAAATTCCAACTTTGCGAAATAAGCTACACCTCAATCGATACATAATTACTTATCTTCTGTATACTCATCGTTTAACATGACCATAGACTATAGGTACGTAAATTCCAAAAACCAATTTTTCACACGATTCCATCTCTCTCACTCTTCAGTCGAGTATTCGGTATAAGAAAAAAAAATAGTGTAAACGTCTGAGTTATTCCTAGAAAAGAAGGAAAAAAAAACACCAGGAAACAGAGTAGGAAGCGGAGGGACCCTAAAAACAAAACGAAAGAAAGAAATACACGATAGCATATACAACGAGCAACGAGTCACATACACACCGAAAAAAAATCAATCGCCGATGGTGTGAGAATTTCACGTTATTCGGCTATAGGTAGGTAACAGCAGTGTTTGCGAGATCGGTAGATGGCGGAAATCGCTTATTTAATGATGATAACACTCCTTCGCAATTGTTTCCCATTGTTTACAAATCGGACTGGAAATCTTTGAATATTTTCCACTATAGGTCCCGGGGTCGCTAGGCAGCGCAGCGGCTCTAAAGTCTGTCGAGATGTTTATATACTCGTCTTAATGCTATGTCAACATTTACCTGTATCACTCTTCTGGTATTCTCTTCTACTTACATACGTATACACTCATAGTATACAATTCTCGGAGTGTGTGAGAGACGAAAGACAAAAGAGGAGGAAGAACGCGAGCAGAATGATATTTGGCTTATTTTTTCGTGCAGCCACCGCCGCGCCGCGGAGGCGTTGTTTAAATAGGATAGTTTCTTGTTTACTCGTTCAATAGCGAAGGGTCAAATCGTTTCCAAGCTATTAAATGTCATTTTAAAGTAAATCTCAACTAGACGATTGCTCCGCCGCTACCCCCTTGGCACCCGACTTGGGTGTCAGTTGGCTAACAAAGTGCACTCGTATAATAGCCCTGAGAACTGCACACACACACATACACGTACGTATCTATAAAGATAGGTAAAGGTAAAAACCCTTCTTCCATTGCCTGCATCTTTGACGAGTGAATACTGAACAGAAATGGAAGTTTTCGAATGAAAAAAATACATCATCCCGCCACCGCACCAACCCAAAGCTTGGGCCATTATTACGCGATGTTGATTTATGGTAATTTATGACATTATGACTAGCGCGTGTCAATATTAGCTGATTTCTCCCTTCTCCTGCCACATCCTCTTGTTGGTTCGCCAAGTGGCCAATTAAGAGTAAAAATTCACTCGACGGATGGCGATTTATTGTAAGTACGTGCGATACTTTGTCATGAAAAATTCTCTCTGTCAAGGACACCCGGTTCAGTGTCAGAAATAGTATCTCATATGCCACTTTGCTATAGGTAATTAGAGTTCAGACCACGTCTATACCATCAAATGATACTAAAACGTCAATCAAAACGCACTTCAGAAATTTATTTAAATGAAAAAGTCGCGTTAACGAAACTTGGAATCTGCTGGTAAGCAGGGGTTGCTGGAATCTCCTAAAATTTCAGCAAATCTAGCCATAACAGCTATTCAGGTATTGTTCCTGACTTCTAAAAATATGATTCCAATCAGTGAGACGATCACAGTATGCTTAAGAGTATCAGCTTTGTATTTGAACTTGGAATCTTCTGATGATCAGAGGCTGGTGGAATCTCCTAAAATTTCGTAGAATATGGTCAAAACAACTATTTAGGGGTTGTTTCTAGACTCCAAAAAAGTGATTCCAATCAGTGCTGAAAGCTTTTGAAGCGATTATCACCGGCATCCGGGCATTCAAACTCTCAAATTTGATCACAAGATTGCATCTTTTAGTCAACTACATAATAGTCGGGGAGCCCGCCTAAAGATCCATTGCCCCCCCTTATTGATCCTCCGGGACGACTTTTTCATAAAGGAGGAGTCCAAAGGAACATTTATAGCCCTTGTCCTAAAAAAATAGCCCTACTTACAAAATGGCGGCCATTTTGATTGAAAGGTCAGCCGAAATTGCAGATATTGCGTTCCAACATAGGACTAGTACGAAATTTTTTAAAACGTACAACGGTAGATCAAAAGATCAGGCAAAAATTCATCACCTGCCAAAATTTCAAATCCCAAAGTGCCTTTTTCAACTTTTGGTGAATTTTTGAAAATCAAATTTAGGCCAAAAATGAAGGAAAAGATCAAAATTTTACCAAATTGACCAAGAAAGCTGAAATTTGGGGTATACCCTATTTTAGACATGCCAAATCGATTGGAAAATCTTTCAAACCGTTTTGAGCAATTCTGGAGCCTCCAGTAGATTTTTGAAACTCAAAATTTCGTCAAATGGAGTTAGAAACCGAAATTCATTCTGCAAACTAATTTCAATACGCTACGAAGTCAACTGCAGGTGGATTTCAAGTCGTTTTGGAGCCTCCAGCGACTTTTTGAAAGGTTGTATGACGTTTTTTGGAAAATTGAAATTTCCAAAAAGTAGCTGGAAGCTTCAGAACCATTTGAAACCACCATGCAGTTGACTTCATATCGTTTCTTGCTAAGTTCATTTGATAAAATGTTGTGGGAATTTCAAGTTTCAAAAATCTGGTGCAGGCTACAGTAATTTTCAAAAAAACGCTGGAGGCTCCAGAATTATTTGAACTCACCTGAAGTCGTCTTCAGAAGAAGTTAAAATCGGAGTGCAGAGTAAATTTCAGCTTTTCATCTCCATTTGATAAAATTTTGTAAAAATTTCAAATTTCAGAAATCTACTGGAGGCTTTAATAATTTTCAAAATTCGCTGGAGACTCTAAAACGACTAAATCCGCCTGCATTCGAGTTGGTAGCGTATTGAAATTAGTTTTCAAAATGAATTTAGGCTTTCCAACTGCATTTTGATGGAATTTTGTGGAAATTTCAAATTTCAAAAATCTGCTGGAGGCTCCAGTAATTTTCAAAGCGTTGCTGGAGGCTTCAAAAGACATTGGTCGCAGAGTAAATTTCGGCTTTCCAACTCAATTTGATAAAATTTTGTGGGAATTTCCGAGTTTCAAAAATCTGCTGGAGGCTCCAGAACTACTCAAAACGGTTTGAATCAGTTTTCAATCGTTTTGGCATGTTGAAAATAAAGTAGATTTCAGATTTCAGCTTTCTTCGTCAATTTGGTAAAATTCTGATTTTTTAAAATCATTTTTGGCTTAAAACTTGATTTTCAAAAATTCGTCAGAAATGAAAAAATGTATTTTAGCACTTGAAATTTTGGCTGGTGATAATTCATTGCACTCTCTTTCGATCTATGTAGTTTTGTTGAGTTCAAAAAATTTTGTGCGAGTCCTAATTATATTGAAAAGCAAAATTTGCAAATTCGTCTGACATGTCAATCGAAATGACCGCCATTTTGTAAGTAGGGCCTTTTTTCTCGAATTTTCATTTTGCTCATCAATAGAGAACCTATCAGCGAATAATATTGGCTGAAAAATGTAAACTACGTAAGAAGGGACGCCTTGATGCCCCCCCCATCCTCGAAAATTTTCAATACGTATGTAGATTCTTGCTTAACTTACCTGAAATCGCAAATCGTGATTGCTGAAAACTCCCTTCTTCGACTTTAATTCACTTTCGAGCAACACCTGTAAAAACACCAAACAAAAATCTCATTTTAATGTCACCTCGAGCAAATTGCAGACTATTGATCACAGCACCTTGATTTCAATATTTCTCAAACCACAAAATCTCTAGTCATTTTTTTAAAAATCCACACAGGAAATGCTCGCTTGATCAAAACCAAATATCATTTCTCAGAGTTCTGGGATCGGGACTTTCTCCGCAATCCGCATCATATGATCATAATGTACACGCTGGACCGTATGGACGGACGGTACAAAAATATACTAATAAATAAATATAAGCAAAACTATTATACGCTATAAGCTACCCAGAAAGGTTAGATATAGATATAATATAGTAGTATTCGATGTAACAGAGACGAGTGGTACAGTACGAAAGCCCCCTATGGCTATATCTCGGCTATTAGTTGTTGTAATAACATCATCATTTACGAACTCCCGGGGTTCGCGTCCTGAGGGGTCTTCACCATAGGTCTGATCACGATGCACACGAATTACACGGTCATAAGTTATTTTTTATCATTTAACCCGAACGTACGCGTATTTACGAGATGTAATACCATCTTATATGCATTGCATACACAGCTATACGTATAAATGTAGAAGAGGAGAGCTGTATATGTAATGTATAAGTAATGTACTACCCGGTGTTATCGGTGTGTGAAATTCTTTACGAAAATATCGTAAAATAGATATACGAGCAGATATACTTATACCTAGAGATCTTGGATGATGGTCGCACTGCTGGTAATGGCACAAGAGGTATCGTCGTCACAGAGCGGTAGTCCGAATCGGGTGTTTTTTGGTCGAAATTTAATAACCTTGTTTGACTACGCTAAATGGTGCTAAACTTAATGATCCAGCAGCCGATTGTTCGCGGATTTAATTTCGTATAAAGAATAAAATTTATTTACCTATTGGACGTGTGCCCTGGCCAAGTCAGACTTTTAGGTTCGTACGATAGTATAGAATATCGCGGATTAAGATAGCACTTCTTCACCTTTTCCCTTCCATCGCCTCTATAGACTTGTACATTGGTACCTAACTATTTTTTATTAAAAAAATACTGTATCTATCTACTTAGGAGATATCTCGTATCTGTCTAGTGTCTATCTGTATCTGTAGTATTTTATACGTAGGTAATATAAATAACGACTCGTACTAAATATCTATGTATTTTTTTTTTGATTTTTGCAGGATGTCGAGAAACAGCCTTCATATACGCCATTACAAGCGCCGCAGTAACACATACGGTCGCTCGAGCATGCGCCGAAAGCAGTATAGTCTCGTGTAATTGCGATTACAACTATAAAAGCAGAAGATCGTCATTCTCAACAAATGTTGTAGTGGGAGCTCGAGACTGGCAATGGGACGGATGCTCCGATAATATAGGATTCGGATACAAATTCGCTCGCGAATTCGTCGACGCAGGCGAAAAAGGACGAAATTCGCGAGAGAAGATGAATTTACATAACAACGAAGCCGGCAGATCGGTAAGTTGAATTTCACCAAATACATAATACGTGTGATTTAGTTTAGTGATCGAGATAAGATATGTCCATGAGGGGGGGGGGGAAGGGGAGGTTTCTTCGTCGCTGATGACGTCCAGTTTGACTTATTTTGATAGGTCGCATGATATCTTTTTCAAAAATCCCAGAAATCGTGACACCATTTTGGGCTCAAAATTATTCAAAAATGCTCAAAAAATATTTTCGAGGAAATATTTGTTTTTTTCGCGAAATTTCAACCTATTTTGATAGGTCACAAGGCACACTTTTAAAAATTTCAAAAATTATCACCCCCTCCCCAGTTTGGACTTTTACTCAAAATTCTTCAAAAGTACCCAAAAAAAGGTCCAACTGAAAATTTTGATTTTCTGTCAAAATTTGAACTCATTTTAAATTGCATGACAACTTTTTCAAAAATCCCATGGATCATGACCGAATTCGCGGCTCAAAATTCTTCAAAAATGCTCAAAAAAAGATTCGACTGAAATTTTCGGTTTTCTGACGAAATTTAGATCCATTTCGATAGGTCGCATGACGCCTTTTCAAAAATCCCAGAATAAATCATGACACCATTTTGGGCTCAAAATTAGGTATTCAAAAATGCTCAAAAAATATTTTCGAGGAAATATTTGATTTTTTCGCGAAATTTCAACCTATTTTGATAGGTCACAAGGCACACTTTCAAAAATTTCAAAAATTATCACCCTCTCCCCAGTTTGGACTTTCACTCAAAATTCTTCAAAAGTAACCAAAAAAAGGTCCAACTGAAAATTTTGATTTTCTGTCAAAATTTGAACTCATTTTAAATTGCATGACAACTTTTTCAAAAATCCCATGGATCATGACCGAATTCGCGGCTCAAAAATTCTTCAAAAATACTCAAAAAAAGATTCGACTGAAATTTTCGGTTTTCTGACGGAATTTAGATCCATTTCGATAGGTCGCATGACACCTTTTCAAAAATCCCAGAAATCATGACACCATTTTGGGCTCAAAATTATTCAAAAATACTCAAAAAATATTTTCGAGGAAATATTTGTTTTTTTCGCGAAATTTCAACCTATTTTGATAGGTCACAAGGCACACTTTCAAAAATTTCAAAAATTATCACCCCCTCCCCAGTTTGGACTTTTACTCAAAATTCTTCAAAAGTACCCAAAAAAAGGTCCAACTGAAAATTTTGATTTTCTGTCAAAATTTGAACTCATTTTAAATTGCATGACAACTTTTTCAAAAATCCCATGGATCATGACCGAATTCGCGGCTCAAAATTCTTCAAAAATGCTCAAAAAAAGATTCGACTGAAATTTTCGGTTTTCTGACGGAATTTAGATCCATTTCGATAGGTCGAATGACACATTTTCAAGAATCCCAGAAATCATGACACCATTTTGGGCTCAAAATTATTCAAAAATGCTCAAAAAATATTTTCGAGGAAATATTTAATTTTTTCGCAAAATTTCAACCTATTTTGATAGGTCACAAGGCACACTTTCAAAAATTTCAAAAATTATCACCCCCTCCCCAGTTTGGACTTTTACTCAAAATTCTTCAAAAGTACCCAAAAAAAGGTCCAACTGAAAATTTTGATTTTCTGTCAAAATTTGAACTCATTTTAAATTGCATGACAACTTTTTCAAAAATCCCATGGATCATGACCGAATTCGCGGCTCAAAATTCTTCAAAAATGCTCAAAAAAAGATTTAACTGAAATTTTCGGTTTTCTGACGGAATTTAGATCCACTTTGATAGGTCGCATGACACCTTTTCAAAAATCCCAGAAATCATGACACCATTTTGGGCTCAAAATTATTCAAAAATGCTCAAAAAATATTTTCGAGGAAATATTTGATTTTTTTGCGAAATTTCAATCCATTTTGATAGGTCGCGAGGCACATTTAGGTAATTCCAAAAATTGGGCTCAAAATTCCTCAAAAATGCTCGAAAACGGATCTTACTGAAATTTTTGATTTTCTGAAGGAATTTAGATCCATTTTGATAGGTTGCATGGCATCTTTTGTAAGATATCCGAGAACTCATAACCCAATTTTGGGCTTAAAATTATTCAAAAGTGCCCAGAAAAACATTTTTTTGGAAATGGTTGCTTTCATCACGAAATTTCAATTCATTTTGATAGGTCGCGAAACACATTTTCAAAAATTCCAAAAATCATAACCTCAGTTTGAGCTCAGAAGTCTTTTAAAAAAATGCTCAAAGAAAATCTGACCCAAAATTTTTGATTTTCTGCGAGAATTTAGACCAATTTTGATAAGTCGCATGACACTTTTTCAAAAATTCCATAGATCATGACCGAACTTTCGGCTCAAAATTCTTCAAAAATGCTCAAAAAAAGATCTTACAGAAATTTTTGGTTTTTTGGAGAAATTTAGATCTATTTTGATAGGTCGCATGACACCTTTTCAAGATATCCGAGAACTCATGATCCAATTTTGGGCTCAAAATTATTCAAAAATGCTCAAAAAACATTTTCGTCGAAATATTTGATTTTTTCGCGAAATTTCCACCTATTTTGATAGGTCACAAGGCACACTTTCATAAATTTCAAAAATCATGACCCCAGTTTGGACTTGCACTCAACATTTTTCAAAAATGTTCAAAAAAATTCAACTGAAAGTTTTGATTTTCTGACGGAATGTATACCCATTTTGAAAGGTCGAATGACACCTTTTTAAGATATCCGAGAACTCATAACCCCATTTTTGGGCTCAAAATTTTTCAAAAATGCCCAAAAAAACATGTTTGTGGAAGCTGATTTTCTCACGAAATTTTAATCGGTCGCGAGGCACATTCAATTCCTGAAATCATAACCTCAGTTTGGGCTCAAAATTTTTCAAAAATGCTGAAAAAAGTTCTGACCGAAATTTTTGATTTTCTGCGGGAATTTACAACCATTTTGATAGGTCGCATGACACCTTTTCAAAATATACCGGAAGTCATGACCTAATTTTGAGCTCAAAATTTTTCAAAAATACTTAACACTTTTCGGAAATTTGTTTTTTAAAAAACGTAATAAAATCTCTTAAAATTACTGGTGCTTTTTAGTGACCTACTTATAAATTTTCAAAAAATCGGAATTTTCGAAAAAAAAATGTTTTTTTTCGCTCTACCCTCAACTTAACCTGTTTTGGGGGAAAATAGACCAGTTTCGAAAGACATCATTTTAAGATTCTGCGTCGACCTAGGACAGAATTTTAAGCCCTAAAATGGGTCACGGTTTATGGAATTTTTGAAAAAGTGCTTCGCGAATCATCGAAATAATTACATTTTTGGGAGATGATCAAAAGTTTCCATGCTAAATTTTCTCGAGAATTTTTGTGTATATTAACGGTTTCTTCCAAGATTTAGAATTTCTTATTTCTCTGAAGTTGTTGAATTAAATGTGGAAAAAATCCCCTTGACAGTTCAGCTCCCCCCCCCCTTGAAATTAATCAGTCGTGCTAAAAATCCCTTCAAAAGTCAAAAAATTAAAATGTATGCCTACATTTTTACATCTTAATTTAGTATACAATTTATGTTCATCAGAGAAGCACTATACAGTATTCCAGACCTCCCTTCCACTCCCTGCTTCTTATTGAAAAAATGGCTTTTGTGTAATCTTGAAAAACAAGAAAAATCCGATCCTAGAATTAGATCAGTTTTCATCCGAAAAAATACTATACATAATTGTAAGGTCAATAGATTTGAGAAATCATTTTTTGGATCAATATTTTTCGGTCGATTCCTTCATAATAATGTATTTTTAAATATTGTTTTTGAAAAAGTTTAAAAGTGAATTTTGAGGAGGAGGGGCCTCGGACTCTTCTGACTCGAAACTGGATTCATAATACATATCATAGTCATATGACTTATAAAAATTTTTATCTTCTGTTTTGAATTTTTGGTGGCCCAAATGTGAATTTTCATCATTTTGAAACAAGAAAAAAATTGTCCCGAGCGAAGCAAGAATGAAAGTTTTTGAAAAAGTGATCTTGAAAGGCCTAAAAACGATATTTTTTTTTCAGAAAATTGATTTTGAAAAAAAGAGGACAGCCCTGAGAAAAGCGACAGTGAAAATTTGGGAGAATTTTCATTTTGAGAGAACTGAAAACAATAATGTTTTTCAATGCAAAAAGTTTATCGTTTTGATGTTTAAAATTTTGAGAATAGGCTCGAGTGAGAGCGAAAGTTCTTAAAAATTTGTGTTTTGATAAGTAAAAAAACAGGGGTTTCTTTCATCACATGGTCTTTCTTTTGCCAGCCTCTCCATGAATACACGGGCCGAGAGGGCGAACTGTTCCCTTTATTGTCCCCTCACCTCCCCTCGACAGTTCTGCCTCGGTCTAAAGTTTTCAAAATTTGAAAAATTTTCAATTGTTTCGAATTTTTTTTGAACACTTTTTTCAGTTTGGTTTGTTTTTGATTTCTTTAATACTTGCATACGAGTATGATCCCTTTTAGACCATTAGAAACGTTCAAAGTTCATTTCTGTCAAATCCAAGAGTTTTACACATGTTCATTTTTTTCTTTTAAAAGATGATGCATTTCATTTTTTTTTCTGAAGAACCCCTGCATCAAAATTTGGACCTGGTATTGATTGAAAGTTCTCCTTTATTTCAAAATCCAAAGTCATCGAATAAAAAACAGAGAGCAATGCATTTTTTCAAACAGTATGCTTGCAAGTGAATCCAACTTGCAGTTCTGCACTAACTACACGAGAAGTGGGCAGATCTAGACCATGCGCAGGACTTGGCTTATCACAGTGCCATATTTTTTGTTCTCATTTAAGAACGATAGCGGTGCTATTAACTATGGTCATTAATTCCCCATATATAATGAGTATAAAAGGTCGTGATACCGATACGGTTGCGTATTTGTACAGAAAAATGGAATACGAGTACCGGTAATGTGTAACATGGAGGCTGGGTGTGGATGAATGTGAGTGGGAAGGGAAGTGAAAAGGAGAAAACTCGCTGATTGTGTGCGTATATAAGAGTATTTTATGACGAATATAGTTTGCAACACTCGTGTGTAATGTACTTTTTACATTACCTATACACATACACGAATTTATGTGAGCTGTGCTGTTGTATTAGTGTGTGAGCTTCGTACATTTGAGCCCAGCTTCTCATATACTACAGTATACCGTTCTCCGCAGCAGATACGATATGAAAAATCATTACATTATTACAATTTACTTTCACGGTAACGAAGCTACGTGAATAGCATAAGTAAACATGTATTCGAAAGATTGTGTACCTAATATCATCTATAATACCTACACACGTAGTACACTCGAGGTACCTCTACCTTCAACTCACTACCACCCACTCATCGCGACTATCGGCGACTCGAATGCGACGCACGAGTCTACAGTATAACGAAACGAATTAGTTATCAAGAGAAACAAAAATCTATACAGCGAGCCCGAGCCCGAGCCGCGAACAGTGATTTTTCCAGTCCTCATACCGTATCATTGGACCTACCATGAGCTCGTCCAATAAAAGATTTCCGAAACGAGGCACTCTGGTACTGAATATTATAGTGGATGCTGCCGCGAGAAAGCAAACTTGGCGAACGTGACTCTGTGCTGACTGCGACTAGAAGGCAATTTAAAAAGCACGCCGGGTCGAGCAGCGAGCACGAAGTGCGGAGACCAACAGCGAGAAAAATCATAATGTAGATGTAATCGAAAATATCGCGTTAGGTCGAATGATAATTAAATAAAATCCATTAGATGACATCATAGTACGCCGGCTCGCGAGATAGGTAGGCAGGTCTCGCGTGCAGTGTAGGCGCATTGGGCGAGATAGCTCTAAGTATACACGTTCTGTATTTCACTATTTCGTGTGATTTTATTTTGAGATCTACAATCGTGTCGTAAAAATTGCACCTACTCTATTCGTAAGGAAGCTTTTTGAATTGGCATTTGCCAATTTGAACGAAAACGAATTGAATTGAATGGCATAAAACTCCCCTGTAACCAGAATGTCAAGTCCTCAAGTTGATTTTTGGATTTTTAGCGAAATTGAATCCCTAATTCGAAAACTACCAGTTTCGGACCATTCTGGAGCCTCTGGCGAATTTTCAACGTTCCTTGAAAATTTCATTTCAAAATTTGACACCAATTTTTGAACTCACCCCCCACACCTTCCCCTCATCGCTGTTTTTCTAGACACCCCTCCCCCCTCCTTAAAAAAAACGAAAAATGAACTTATTGCAGTCTGCTATCCACCTCCTCAAATGATACTAGAAGATCCAAAAATGAACTTATGCACTAATAATTCTGTCTAGTGCTTATAGAGCACCCTATGGGACACCCTCTCGACCGTTTCAAGTGATTATCGTCGAATTATCAATTTCTAAAAAAAAATTTCCATAATTTGTCAGTTTATCAAAATTTACTTTCGAACTGGCATCTCTTTGGAATTTCTAGGAAATCATCAAAAGTGATCGAAAGGGTGCCTAGTAGGTACCAACCACTGTTACAACTGCCCAAGTTCATTTTTCACCCATTCAGAGCAGTTTGAAATTGATGGATACAATATTGGAAAGCCACTGGAGACTCCAGAATGATACAGAACTGGAAGTTTCCGAGTTGGGAGGTTGAAAGAACTGGTTCACATATTGCATAAAGGAGTTTGAGAGTCGCCGTTATTTTATGTTTTTTTTTTCAATTTTTCCAGTTTTTTAAAAATTTTCCAAAAATTTAAAAATCAACTTCAGCTCTTGAAATTTTGTTTACAAAAGTTTTTGGACATACTACTTCAATACGAGTACACCAAAACATTTAAAATTTTTCCTGTGTCTTATTGAAGTCATTTGGCAATGGTTTTTTGATAGGCTTTATCAAAATTCAAAACAAAAAACGACTCACTTATTTAATGACAGAATTATTCGAAAATTTGGAAAAAAGAAGGACCTTCGGGCAAAAAAAAGGACTCATAGGCAAAAAGACAAACTTTTACCAACCTAGAAGGACCCGGTAGGACTGTTGAATTCCCTGTTAGAAACAAAGTCCTGAAGATGAGTAGGATTTTCCTCATAAAAACGTGAGATTCTTTCTGAAGTTTTTTCAAAAAATTTTAAGGCATCTGAATTCACAGCTTTTTTGTGTCATGGAAGGACTCCTTTTAAAAAAAGTTTTCTACCAATTTTGTTTGAAAATTTACGTTTTATATCACCATTTTTGGCCAAAAAAAAAAAATGGTGTACTCGTACATATATATAAGAGATGAAAAAATTTATAAATTTAGTTTTAAAAAAGGCCTAATTTGATTTATCCATCAAATCAAAAATTCCTTGGCTCAACTTCTGGTCTTCCTCTCCCCTCCTCCTATACCTCCTCATACGAGGTTTTGTGATTTCGGCGCGGTTTTTAGAGATCTTGTTTTTGAGTTTCGATTTGATTTTTTTTCTGATACTTTCAGCCTTTCACCTCTCAACATGCAAATGATAAAAAAAACTCGTTTGCTTTGGGAAGTAAAATAAAATAATAAGAGTTCGAAATGCAAATCTAATGACTTTTATAGTAAACAAAATTCAGAGGGAGGAATATGTGATGGGAAGGGGGGCAAAAACATTTTCAACATTTTGAAATTTTTCGTGCATATCACCATTATTAAAAAAATAACCCTCTTCCTCGGGTGTCTCTTGCTTCGAAGTTTCGCTTCATCGAGTTTCCATCGCACCCTCTCGAAGTTGTTAAGATTTCGAGAGAAAATAATCCTCTATTTTTAAAACTGCAATTTTTCTTCAAGTTCAAAAAAACTCGTTCCAAAAGACCCCCCCCCCCTTCGAAAAAAAGTTTTAAAACAAAAAAAAATGCAATTCAAATTTAACTAAAATCCCACATCCGAATTTTTCTGAATAAAATTATATTTTCAAGAGAAAACCATCTCCCGTCTCCTAAGCCATGTTAGCCCCCCAGCATAAGGAACCCCAAATTTGTACAAAATCTAAAAAAAATGGAAATGGAATAAATCAAAGCTGGTAATTTTCTATTTTGGAAATTTCCTATTTCTGCTTCAAATGACTCTGAACAATACCATTTTCAAGAAAAATTTTTTCTTTCTCGGTCCCCAAAACAATATCGGCCTCTTTGTACGGGTGCCCTTAAAGCTTGCATACAAAATTTAAACAATTGAAAATTGAAGTCGTCGCTGAAAAATTTTCTACTTCAAGTACCCACCCTTAAAAACCTTACTGAATGAGCCTCTTTCAGGAAAATAAAAATCTCTAGCCCTTTACCCCAATAATGTTGACCCTTTAAAATGTTGAAAATTCTTCTGAATAAATTTCTTGTCAAGAATCACTCTTACTCTCTCCAATGTTGGTCCTTTTACACAGAGACCCTCAAAATTGGAAAAAAAATCAAAAAATCGACTTTTTAATAGATATTTTTTAAAGAGGCTCATGTAGAGGAAATTTTTAAAGTGAGGACTTAATCGCCTTTTTTTTCATGATATGTAAGGGAGGGAGGGAGGAGGAGGGGGGGGGGGTCAAAACTGTAGAACAATTGTTCTCTGATGAAAATGCACCAAATCCTAAAATTGAAACATGAGAATTTTAATTTTTTGAATTTTTCTTGTTTTTTGAAAACTATGAGAGGAGGTACTTTCAGGCAAGACTCGAGTTTGTCTTTGAAGAGCTGAAATTGCCTAAGAATTTTCTTCGTTCATAAAAACTGACAACTTTCAGAGGGTTAGAGCAACAAAAATGCTCAAAAAGTTCACACAGCCAACCCTCGTACCCCCCCCCCCCCCCATTTCCACACAACCAAACAGTCTCCAGAGCATCAAAACGACCCAAACCCAACCCAGATTCACAATTTTCCTCCACCAGCTAGCTTTCTCACCCTTCTCCACAAATCTGAACCTCAGAACTTATGTATTTTAAGCCTTTAGCACCTCTAAGAAAACTCGTATCGAAAACTTTAGGCAATTGTAAGGATCCAATTCGAGATACAGTCACGTATTCTGGCCCACACGACACATATGTCATCGTACATAATCGATTACACTCGGCTCGATGACGAGGGAAAATTTCACGCGTGTGGCAATTACACGCGTCTAATGATTCCATTAACGTACGTTAATAGTGTGTTATTGCTAACGAGGCTGGTCGTCGTTGATTCTCGACTCTCGAGCTCGAGCCTTTACCATATACAATCTCACGTACCTGTATAGGAGGAGCCCACCATATTACATACGTGCAGCTCGAATCGTTCGAAGAGACGCGAGCTCATCATTTCACAGATTAAAAAATGAACGTCGTAATAATAATTCATCTCGGTACAGAACAAATCACACATAGTCGAGTTAGGTATTCGAAAAAGGACTCGTATTTTCTTTCAGCTGTTTCATTATCGTTAACATTTCAACTACATATTAGAGTAAATCGACTTCATTAATACTTCCAAGTATTTAAAAGAATATTACATATTAGGACGACGACGACGACGACTAGGATGCATAATAAAAGACTTCGGCTTCGAACATCTGAAAGAAACCAGGCCTGCTGCAAACGATTGCATTATATCTACACATAGACATACCCGAACCCATATTATACAAAATAATATGTAGATCAAAGATTACCCTAGTCCGGGATTCGTATAAAAATATCAAAAAAAAATTCGTCGACGTATCTTCGTTGTAAATCTACCATAGATACCTACTCGTATTCTCGCAAAAACTAACCTAGCACCTTTTTTTTGGCATATTTTTCTACCCAAATTTACATACAAATTGAACTCCCGCAGCTAATTATCGATATAGTCGTAAAAAGAAAACCCTGCGAGATCTTCTCGATAAATATAACTCGGTCTAAATACGTATTTTTTCTCTCTGTTTACAGCACGTCGTCTCGCAGATGCGACAAGAATGCAAATGTCACGGTATGTCCGGTTCGTGTACGACAAGAACGTGCTGGATGCGATTACCAAACTTCCGCATAATCGGAGACCATCTAAAAGACCGATTCGACGGAGCTTCCCAAGTCCAAAGCACCGAAACCAACAACGAGAACTCCAAACGAACGATTACCAGAAGGAAGCGAAACCGACACAGGGCGCATTTACAACCCCTCAGTCCGGAGTACAAGCCTCCTAGCTTGATGGATCTCGTGTACTTGGAAGACTCGCCCAAATTCTGCTTATGGAATCCACGTCTGGGCATACTCGGAACCAAGGGACGTATCTGCAACGAGACTTCGCTCGGTATGGACGGATGCGATCTTATGTGCTGCGGTCGAGGCCATCGAACGCAGGAGATCATGGTTAGAGAACGATGCGGTTGCAGTTTCCAATGGTGCTGCGAAGTCAAATGTAATATATGTAATAACAAGAAAAGCGTGCATACTTGTAAGTAGTCCTGCAACCCGCACTCTTTATACCTATTCCCTATTTTACCCCCCCCCCTTCCCCACCCTAGCATTATTACCCTGTAAAACCCCCCAGTGTCGTATTTTTATAGTATAAGTACTATGTACATGTTCCTATACATACGTCTATACATATGTAAATATGTAGTTTTTTGTTTTTTTTTTGAATACTTATCGTCTCGTGTGTTGTATATAAATGTAAAAAAACTCTTTACCGCAACGTTCCTTCTCAAACCCACCCCAACCCCTACCCACTTTCTCGTATTTCGTTCTAGCAAGCTTCGATTTCCTTATTTTGTTTTTCACTCACTATCTTCGGTATAGGGTGATCAAAAAGTTGTGCAAACCGTCCTTTTTCTCGAGTGAATTCATTCATCGAATCAAATTCGGGTTTTGATTGATCGAAAAATCATCTTCAAAACTGGCTCCACGAAAACTAATGAGCTGGTATCAGGTTTGGGGTAATCAGTTGGACAAAGGTCTGATCGTGACCAAAATTGATTCTCAAAAAAAAATCGAGATCATCATTGAAACATTTACAAAAATATCGTCTTCCGATACAAAGGTAATTAAAGTTGTCGAGGTTCAATAGCAGTAAAAGGGGGGGAGGGAGGGGTTTTATAAAACTGAGCCATTCTTTATCGAATTTTTTGCCATTAAAAATGTATCGTAATGATGACAGCTGATCGACCTTCCAAGTCCAAATTTCATTATTCGCAGTTGATTGCATTATCGTAGAATTACTGTGAGTTTCTGAAAATTCAATTTCCATCAAATTTTGAGGAACCTCCCTCATTTCTCGAGTGTGATTTTTGGGTAGATTTTGAATTTCTCCTCTCCCTCACTCCCCCTCTAAAAACACGATAATGAGAAAATCGATCAAACACTTTCATATCAAAAGGAAAACATTATTTTGTATTTAATTTCATCATCTTTAAAAAAAAATCAACCAGATTTGTTTTTTATCAATTTGGTCAAAATGTTAGAACAATGATGAGTTTTTGAACTGATCATCTAAAATGAGGCAAAAACTTCGGAAAAGGGTAAATTTTCAGGAACCCGAATAAATGTTTACATTTTTGGTGAAATTTAATGGCATTTTTTGGGAGGGGGGAAGGAGATGAAACTCATGAACGAAATTTGGATTCACTAGGCCAACATTCGATTTGAAAATCTTGGCAGTAAATAAAAAAGCAAATTTTTTTCTTTCGAAATGTACTTTGCGTTTTCGGAAAAATTTCATAAATTTATAAAACGTATTCTGGAAGCTCAAGAGTGGGTGAAAATTACGAAATTTGGTTTTGTAAAATGCACAATTGATTAATTTAAAGTTTTGACAATTGCTGGAAATCAAATTTTTCCAGCCAAAAAGTACTGTAACGTTCTTGGAAATAATTTTGAGATTGAGAAAGACGATTGAAAATCGTTTAGAGCCTCCCAAAAAGTAGGAAATGCGAAATAAAATTTTCCCGCCAAAATTTACTTTCACGTCTTTAGAAAGTGTGAAAAATTTAGAGGGACTCTCGAAATTTTTTTTGAAGCTGCTGAAAAGCTGAAAGTAACGAAAAACTCAGATTTGAGATGTCTACAATCTGTTCGAAAATTTCAGCAGTAGCAGGAAACCATCTTTTTCCACCAAAATTTATTTTCAATCACATTGAAGGGTCGATATTTTCTTTGAAAATTCAAACAGTAGCAGTGAATCAAATCCACTCCTCCCCCCTCACAAATATGCATTTTCACTTTATCTAAAAAATTTCAAAAATTCAGAAAGGCAATCACAATTTTTTTGGAGGTTCCAAAGTGGTTGGAAATTGCCAAATTCAGTTTTAAGAGGCTAATACTCGATTTTAAAATTTCCACTGCAATGTAGATAAAAATTGAAATTTTTTCCGCCAAAATGCATTTTCATGCTTTTGAGAAAATTCCAAAAATTCAAGAAAGCAAAAAAAACTTTTTTCGGAGGTTTAAGAAGGGCTGAAATTACAACATTTGGCGTTCAAAAGTCAGTAACTATTATTCAGTTTGAAAATTTTGACAGTAAAAAGAAATCAAATTTTTCCCGCCAAAATTGACTTAATCGTTTTTGGAAAAATTTCAAACATTCGGGATGACATTGAAAATTTATCTAGGAGGCTCCAGAGTGGCTGGAAATTCCCAAATTCAGTTTTAAGAGGCTCATACTCGATTTTAAAATTTCCACTGTAGATGAAAATTGAAATTTTTCCCGCCAAAATGCATTTCAACGCCTTTGAGAAAATTCCAGAAATTCAAGAAAGCAAAAAAAACTTTTTTCTGAGGTTTAAGAAGGGCTGAAATTACAACATTTGGTGTTGAAAAGTCAGTAACTATTATTCAGTTTGAAAATTTCGACAGTAAAAAGAAATCAAATTTTTCCCGCCAAAATTGACTTGATCGTTTTTGGAAAAATTTCAAACATTCAGGATGACATTAAAAAATTTCCAGGAGGCTCCACAGCGGCTGGAAATTACAAAATTTGGATTTGAAAAGTCAATAAGTCAGTTTGAAAATTTTGACAGTAGAAGGAAATCAAATTTTTCCCGCCAAAATTGACTTGATCGTTTTTGAAAAAATTTCAAACATTCAGGATGACATTGAAAATTTTCCAGGAGGCTCCAGAGTGGCTGGAAATTACAAAATTCGGTTTTGAAAAGTCAATATGTATTCAGTTTGAAAATTTTGACAGTAAAAGGAAATCAATTTCAAAAATATAAAATTTTTTCCCACCAAAATTTACTTGACCGTTTTTAGAAAAATTTCAAAAAATACAACATGAAAATAAAAAAATTCCAGAAGGGAAATTACAAAATTTGGTGTTGAATTAAGTTAATAAGTATTCAGTTCAAAAAAAATATCGACGATGGACTGGTATTAAATTTTTTCCCGCCAAAATTCACGTGAAAATGTTTGGAAAAATTTTTAAAATATAGAAATATGACAGTACAATAAAAAATCGTTCTGGATGCTCCAAATTTTGTTTCGAGAAGTCGACAATCAGCTAGAAATCAAATTCTTTCCCGCCCAAATATATTTTCACAACAGTGGAAAAAAATCAAAAAATTTAAACAGATGCTCGAAATTTTTCCAAGAGATTCAGAAAGCTGGATAATTGCAACATTTGGTTTTTTGGGATCAAAATCCTATTTGAAAATTTCGTCGATAAAAATAAATCAAATTTTTCCCGCCAAAATAATTAAACCTATTTTTTCGAAAAAAATCAAAATTCTTTGAGGGCCTTTCAAAAGCATTGAAAATCAACAGAATTTCAGTTTTCAAAGGTAAACATTCAATCTGAAAATTTCGATGGTGGACGAAAATTACATTTTTCCCGCCAAAATGCACTTTCACGTCTCTGATAACATTTTGGAAAATTTTCGAAATACAGTCGAAATTTTTCTGGCAGCTTCAGAGCATCAGAAACCACGAAATTTGGTTTTGGAAGGTCAACACTTGATTCTTGCTGGCAAAAATCGAGTACATTCGTAGACAAAAAAAAGGCTGTTGTTACCTCTCCCTTTTATCACCTCAGGGGGAAAGCGAGAGGTGAGAAATTCGAAAAATCAACAAAAATAGGGTGTTAGAAGGGGGGGAGTTACAGCAGTGATTTTTTTTTTCAAATTCCGTTCTAGCTCTGAAGTGCAATTATAGTATCAATTACAAAGTGACCTCCATCAGATGTGAACTTCAATTTTCAAACTGTCCAAAAATTGCTAAAAATCGAATAAAAAATTTTTAGAGGGGTTAAAATTCTAATTTCGAAGGTTTAGAAACACACTTGCTCAGTTTACAAAAATCCAAATTTCGTCAAAATTCAAATTCAACACTCAAAATGGTTCTCTCATACATAAACAATTTTCGACCAGCATAAGCTTCGAACCATCCTATACTTTCACTTTCACAATCTACAAACTACGTCTATGCAATTATGCATCCTTTACAAACGTTGGTCATTTACTGCCCCCTCCTTCCCCTTTCTCCTTTCCCATCCCTACTCTTCGAAAAAAAACCTAAAAAATAATTTTCTCGATCGATTTCGAACCCCAAAACCCCAAACACTCGACAATCCATCGATCTATACTCCGATCATTGATCGACTATCATCAATGCGCTTATGAATGCATACAAAACGGTGTTTTTACCCCCTACCTACACGGTACCTACAAAAGTAGCCGACACACCATCGGCATCGGCATCAACGGCACCAGAACCGGTTCCCAACATGGTTTTTTTTTGTGTAGCTATAATTGCAAAACAACGACGAGGAAAAATTTCGCTACGTTAAATTCTTAGTAAATACCAAAGTGTATAGTAATAAGTGTATTATACAATTTATTTTAATTTCTCGACCATATTGCGATCGATAGCTGGTGCCTGAGCCGGAGCCCAAATGCAACGTGTCTCTGCGTTACTTTTATACATTTACACTATTTGCATGATCATTGACGACCACCAATGACCAGTCTTTAAAAGCAGCTACTTTGTAGGTAATCTTTGAAGTGTAGCGACCTGTGGGGATGGCGCGGTGCGGTGGGTTTTATACGATTTTTTAATAGGTTGTATGTGTGCTGCAAAAAAAATCACATCTACGTTTACGTAGGTGCTGGCTGAGGTGATTTCCACAGTGGAAAAATTATTCTCTTCTTCCTATATAGTAGATTAGAAGAAAGATGTCTCGGAACCTATATTAGTTCGTTCGGGGCCACCATAATACACTATATGGATGAGTTCATTTACCAGAGCACGATGTGTTCGTCGTATATAAGCGCGAGGAAGCGAAAAAAAATGTAAATATGTTGATAATATTTATTTACAGGACGTGGTCCCAGTTGTTGGATTTCTTTCTCTGTATGTTATGCTGGTCTCCTTTTTTTTCTTTTTTTTTCCTATTAATGTATCTATAACGCGCGCGCGGTGCGGATAATAATTGTACGTATAGGTATTTTATTAAAAGTATATGGTTTCTCGCTAATGGATAGCGAATTTCAACTTTTAATATATCGAACACGATTACAGCATTTAAATTCTTTTTATACATACGAGTACGCGAGCGTTCTCACGCAATCTCACCAAAACAAATGAAAAATTTTCAAACGTGAAAAAATTTCCTCTTTTCTCTGCATTTTGATGAACTATCATTTTTTTTCTCTTACTTACCTGTATCTACTACCAGTTTTAATCGAATATTATTATATTGTATTTATTACTATCTATATCTACCTACGTGATATTTTTTTTCTTCTTTTTTTTTCTCGCCTAATCATTACCTATAATAATCATTTTATAATACGATATTCGTCGAAAATTATTATATTCTAAGCTGCAATCGTACGTATATTTTTTTTCTTTTTAAAAAAAAAAGTTCCTAAACGTTATTATACTATACTTTTTTTTATATCGATATATTTTATTACATATTTTATAAGCGTGTTTGTGCGATTTTTTTTTGAGTTTTTTTTCCTTTTTTTTTTTTTTTTTTGCTATTGTAACGACGTACGTATATTACTTACTTTAAAAAAATGTTGTATACGAAAATAATTATCGCTTTTTTTTCAATATTTTTCATCACGTCTTCCTATTACGTTTTTACTATTTTATATAAAACAACAAACTTTATTATTTTATAGAATTTGTTAAGTTTTGTTATCTATTTATCGCGGCTACGAATTGAAAAAAAAAATGTTATTTCTTTCTCTATCGCCTATTCTATATTATGTTGTATGATATTATAGTGAGAAATGTAACGATAATGTTTCTTTTTCTTTTTCTTTTTTTTTTTCTATTTTAACGCGTATTTTCATCTATTTTTTTTCTCCCATTTTTTTCTCTTTTTTCCCCTATCTCTCTCTATTTTTTTTTCTTCCTTTGTATTTGAGAATAAAGTTTTTAAATCTGATGCGAAATATTGTATTTTATTTTTTTTTATATAATCAAAAATGTGGGATGTGTGAGGTCAGTTTTTTGTATCATTTATTTTGATATTGTACATTAAGAAAAATGCAACTGATCAGAGGCATAGTTGACGTCTATGCCTGAATATGAGCGAGTTGTCATTCAATGGGGGGGGGGGGTGGGTGATGATGATGATAAGGCTCAGAAGAGTAAAGGTAACGATGTGGCAAGGAGAAAAATTACTTGAAGGTAGGTACCTATTTTGAAAATCATCGTACACAAAAATGCAATAATATTAGAGAGTAATTTGCATAAAAAGGTATTTCTGACGTCAGCAATCATTCAGAAAAATTTCCCAGTCAATAAGCACCGGAAATCGTCTGCTCGAGTAGACGAACAAAAAACGTTATTCTGACTGGCTGCCTAACTTGTGAATTGAAGGAGCCACGTGCTTCGGCTCGCAAAACTCGAAATTTACCAATTTTGAAAAAAAATATCAAAAATGAGAAAATGTTTGAATTATTTAAATGATGCCCATGGCCCATATGTACTCGAGTTCACGTACAAAAAATGTCCCTATGACAAAATGTCTACCATCGAAATTGAGGAGGCTAACTTGATTCAAAATTTCCAAATTGTGGGATGATTCAAATTTTGAAGATTTCAAATTTTCAAATTGTATTTGCGCCTTCAATTTTTAAGATAGGCAATTTGTCATGATACCATTTTTTTTGTTCGTGCATTTGAGCATTCTGCGTTAATGGAGTCATTTTAATAATGCAAACATTTTCTTACTATCTGTAAATTGAAAAAGTTACACCATTTTATGGGCAAAAATTTACAAATTTTGAAAAATTTATGGAATTCTAGGTTAGTAACATTTGACATATTTAATTTTAATTCTCTAAACGTTACCAATCTTATTTTTCATCACAAGAAAAGTGTGCAAAATACACTGTATTTGACTTGGTATTGACCGAACATGCCCGATACTTCAAGAAGTTGGCAACATTGCGTTCAAATATGGCTGACGAACGATTCGTTCACAAAAAAAAAAAGTGTGACAAGTAAGTTTCATTGAAATACGTAATAAAAAATACAAAAACGCCGAAAATATTTGAAATGTTTAGATTACATATAAAACAGTTTATTTAGAAACATGAAAAATTGCTAAAAATTGAAATTTATGATCATCTAGGTATCTTATCATATCGTAAAAATCTTATGAAAATGGCGAAAACTGTGTCAAAATTGAACAGAACATCAAACGTGCGAAAACTGATCGAAGGGCAGGATACATCACTAGAATTAATGTGGCACAAATCACTAAAAATCATGATTTAAAATTACATAAAATAATGATAATAAAATGGATACAAACTTGCTCGAATAAAATAATGAAACTTTTACAATTTTTGTAGAATTTCAACAACTTTCACAACATTTCAAAAATTTAAACACAACTTTCAGAGGTTATTAAAAAAAATTCTTCTTATTGAAATATTTTAAGGGCTCACTTTTTGGTTTCAGGTGGGTGGGTTGGGGGAGGGGATCAAGTGTTTTTCGATCATTGGAGTGGTCGTTATTTCAATTTCAAAGTTTCGCTTGATATTCCTGCCCCCCAAAATTTACAGATAATATGTGGGATCAATGAGTCAAGTCAAAAAAGGATGTTGGAAGCCTCCTACCCAAAGTAAAAACATTCCAAAAATAAAATGAAAAATATGGATTAAAAAATTTCTAATTTCTATTCCCCCCTCCCCTATATGAAAAATCTTTTCCAGTCTTTCAATCCAATCAGCTGAAAAAATCCCCCCCCCCCAAAAAAAATGAAATGAAAGTTTTTGTTGGTATACCTGTGTGGAGCTCTCAAAGTTGAAAACATTGAAAAAAATAAACATAGAAATCAAATTAAAGAAAAATAAGTAAGTATTCTAAAAAAAAAAAAAAAAAAAAAAAAAAATGATGATCAACTTTTAAAAAGACCGTCCTGCGAAGCGAAGGAGAGTGCAAAGGAAGCGAATCGTTTGGGAGTCCAAGAAAAAGATAACCTTGAAAAGAGGCGTATTTACTAGAAGAAGTCTGACAAAAAAAATTAAAAAATTTGAAAAGATTTATTTTGCATATTAATTTTTTTTGGATTTTTTGAACTTCAAAGTCTCCGTCCAAAGAAACCAAAATTACTTGAGGGCTGGAGAAGGTTTGAAAAATATAGATCAACTTCTCTTTTCTTTTCTTTTTTCGAGTTTTTCAATTTTGGGAGGCTCTCTTTAAGGGATTAGCATTTTTAGGGGGAGGGAGGGGGTCCAAGGAAGAGGAAGGTTTTTTCTGCAAAAATATATTTCATAAAATTTTTCTTCATCCCATTCTTTCGATTTTTTTCCGTTTTGGTTTTTCTTTCATTTTTTCAATTTTGGAAGGCTCTCTTTAAGGGATCAGCATTTTTGGGGGGAAGGGGGTCCGAGGACGGTTTTTTCTGGAAAAATATAATATTTCATAAAATTTTTCTTTATCCCATTCTTTCGATTTTTTTCCGTTTTGGTTTTTCTTTGATTTTTTCAATTTTGGAAGGTTCTCTTTAAGGGATCAGCACTTTTAGGGAGGAGGGGGTCCGAGGAAGGTTTTTTCTGGAAAAATATATTTCATAAAATTTTTCTTCATCACATTGTTTCGATTTTTTTCCGTTTTTGGGGAGCTTTTAGCACCACGCAATTGTCAGATGAGCGAGAACAGACTCAAATTATGCAACAAACACTTTCAATTCGACTTCAGCGAGACAAGGTGCCTAAAAATCAGGGCAACCTGCAAAAGCAGGACTTCCAACAGTAAATTTGTTTCAATATTTCAATTTCAGCGAGGGAAAAGAGGAGGAAATAAGTCAAAATCTAATCAATTTTCAAAGAGAACTATGGTGAAAATTGATGAAATTTGAAAATTTAAAAATTAAAAAGAGCAGGACCTCTGACAGAAGATTTTTTCAACTAATAAAACGAATGTATTTTAATTTAGAGGGAAAAGTTGAAATTTTGAGAACTACAGGTACAAGGAGGAAAAACAAAAATTCCAAAACAAGAAGGAAATTAATTTCAAATTTCAAAATTTGATTGAAAAGGGAAAAAAGACAGTATGAATTCTTGCAATTTTGGCGAAAATGTTTTTTTTTTTTTGATATTTCAATGGGGTTGAGGAGGGGATGGTTGAGTTAAAATTCACCCCAGTCAAAAGTCAAAATTTTTCTATTCTCGAGAAAAACTAGAAAATTTTTTTTTAAATTGAAAAAATAGAGAGAATAGATTCACTTAATGAAAAAAATTACGAAAATGAGCCGTTCTCGCAATTTTGATAAAAAGCAGGACTTTTTGAGATTTTGGAAGAAAAATCGTGAAGGCTTCCAACAGGGTATTTCTTCAGATGTGTTACGATTTTTGCAGTTGCAAATTCGCGAATTTTATTTTTAAATAAAAATAAAAAATACGTTTTGACGCGAATTGTTAGGTAGAAATATTCGGCTGTAAAATTACGATTATTTTAGCGAATACAAGTGTATTTCGCCAAATCTCGCGATATTTACTGGCTGTGTCCAGTTCTAAAGAAAAATACGCGGCTATGTTAGAATTTAAGCGTTAAATTTTTGATTCTGTCATTGTATATGTTTAGGGTTATTACTCTTTGAATTTTTGATGCGTAAACATCTTCGTTTGTTATATTTACGTTATGTACGACGAATTTATGTTCTGATTTTTTATTGAAATTTTTTCATTTAAATAAATTTCTATTTTAATCGAATTGGAAAGTCTATCCACGTCTGTTAATCGATTTGATCAATTGTTTCTTGTTACGTTACAAGTGGAAACGTAAGATGGTAGCACGAGCTGAGGTTCATTGACCTTCCGATCCGATTTCAAGTTCGTTATTTTCGTTTCCGTAAATGTTGAGTGCGAGTTTGGGCACTAGTTCGACGAAAAACGAGTCCGATTCCGAATTGAGCAAAGTGCAAGCGATTCCAACAACGAAATGAATGGTACGAATGGTGAAAGGAAATTTTGGCTCACGATGACAAATTTTCTATCCACAAAACGACAACGAATTTTGGTTTATGAATTTCGAAAAGCAGCGACAACGAACGTGATTTTAATTGATGGTAACAACGGTAATTTTTGGTTGATACGGTAGCGTAAAATTTAGGTTCACGATGACGACAAATTGTAATGCGCGACGACGTAATTCTAAACGACGATATCGGTGGTGTATTTTGAAAATGATGAAAAGCAGTTGCTGGTCCAATGGTTAGCGGCGACGGTAGCAGAAATGATCCGAATACGAGATTCGGAACAATGGTGACGATTACGAGCAGCCCAGACAGAAATGAACGATTTTTTTGATACAGTCCAATGTGATGGTGGGAAACTAATTCGAGCTGAGATGAATGATGTATCATTGAAATACATGTCATCAGGTATTTTCAACTTGAAAAACGAAAAGTACGTGAGTCACAATAAGGTGAATTTAATTTATTCAACGAATTCGAATTATAATTTATTACGCGATTTTGTAAACGATTTAAATTTAGAAAACGGTTTTAGAATTACTCAATTCAAATCAGGTGATTTGAAATTGAATTTATTTAAAAATAACGTAAATGTTTGCGAAAATAGAAACGGTTAGGTAGAAAGCTCCATCCGAGGGGCGGCATCAAACGTGAATAATTTTGATAATTGTTTGGTGAACGAAATTTTGAAAAAGTGATACGAAAACGAAAAACGATAGTAGTAAACGAGTTCAAAACAGTTCGTTAAATGGTCTTGAATTTGAAATGACCACTGTTGATAATTGTGAAAAAACGAGAAAAGAAAATTGTGATTTATTTGAGTAACGATCCTAATAATTTATTATCAGGTAATGATGCGTGGAAGAGTGAAGTTAACGATTTGTTTACAATTTCGAAAATGGTAAGCGATATTTGGGTTGATGTGAGTACAGTAGGAAATGAAAATAAAAACTAATGTGAAGTAGTGAAAAGCTCCATCAAAGGGAGGGTATTTTCAAATGTTGTCGATGTCTCTTTGGGCTCAGACCTAGTAAAAAACGAAAAAGTCTGAATATGTAGGCAAAAATAAAAGTGCGAATTACGTATCTGAGTATGCTAATGACGACAATGCGCGATACAATGACGACGAATACGACGTATGTTTTCCGGTAGTTTTTGCGACGAATGCAGTGATTTTTTCAACGTGTGTAATGCTAACGACTATAACGAGTTTTCCGGCGGCGACGCTAACGACGATTGCAACTGTGTGTTAATCAGCAACGAATACGTATTATAGGAAAACGATTCCTGTGTGGAAAATAAATTCTTTTAGGATAACGAAAACGATTCCTGTGTGGAAAATAAATTCTTTTAGGATAACGAAAACGATTCCTGAGTGGAAAATAACTTCTTTTAGGATAACGAAAACGATTCCTGTGTGGAAAATAACCTCTTTTAGGATAACGAAAACGATTCCTTTGTGGAAAATAACTGTGGTAAGGAGAAAACCTTTTAAAAAAAATCAGAGTAAGGAGAAAACCTTTTTAAAAAAATCAGAATAAGGAGAAAACCTTTTAAAAAAATCAGAGTAAGGAGAAAACCTTTTAAAAAAATCAGAATAAGGAGAAAACCTTTTTAAAAAAATCAGAAAACGATTCCTGTGTGGAAAACGATTCGTGTTTGGAAAATAACTCCTGTGAGGATAACAAAACGATTCTGGTGTGTAAAAATACGAGTACAATGTGTGCTAATTTTATATTGCACAATTACGAATTACGTAAATGAATGTGAATTTCAAATTTTGGTTAACGAATTAAAAAATTTGGAAACAGTACACGATTTAGGAATGTACTCGATTTTCGGAAAAGAGCTATCAAATGATACTCATTTGTACAAACCAGAATTTGTGTAAAACGAATTTCGGTACTTACGGAATTCTAAAAGTGATCTGTATTGATCACTCAATCGTTGATTTGATAAACGGTGATTTTGGTAAATGTGATCTAAAAGAGATCGAAATATTCGTTGATGAAATGATGGTAAAAGCCCAACGAGATAATCGCTCACATGAACGATATCTCATAAAAGATTTATTTTGGAAATTTAAGGTACTTGATTGTTTTGAGATTTCGATAATGATGATTTACGTTGAACTATTGATCGAATGTATTTTTGTTCAAAGTACAGGTATATTTTTTTTTTGAACTAAATTGCTTTGTGCAAATTTTCTGATTACGATTTTAACGAATAAAACGATACGAATATTTGGTGAATATTTCATAACGATGGTATGCGATATTGGTTAATAAACGTGTACGTATCTCTAAATAATTGATATTTTATTATTAACTAACGAATTTATGATCAATTGTACGTTTTCGTGATCTTTTGTAGAATTTAAAATACTGATTGTTTATTTACGAATACGTTATCACGCGCCTCTTGTTTAGTTACGTTTTTGTGTTGCCAGCTTTACATTCATGTGATTGTAAATCTGAGGGGGAGTGTTACGATTTTTGCAGTTGCAAATTCGCGAATTTTATTTTTAAATAAAAATAAAAAATACGTTTTGACGCGAATTGTTAGGTAGAAATATTCGGCTGTAAAATTACGATTATTTTAGCGAATACAAGTGTATTTCGCCAAATCTCGCGATATTTACTGGCTGTGTCCAGTTCTAAAGAAAAATACGCGGCTATGTTAGAATTTAAGCGTTAAATTTTTGATTCTGTCATTGTATACGTTTAGGGTTATTACTCTTTGAATTTTTGATGCGTAAACATCTTCGTTTGTTATATTTACGTTATGTAACGACGAATTTATGTTCTGATTTTTTATTGAAATTTTTTCATTTAAATAAATTTCTATTTTAATCGAATTGGAAAGTCTATCCACGTCTGTTAATCGATTTGATCGATTGTTTCTTGTTACGTTACAAGTGGAAACGTAAGAAGATGTTTCGTTGTTTCGTTAAAGGTATAAAAGGGGGGAGCGGAGTCGGTCCAAAATTTTTCTATTTTCAAAAAGAACTACGTATGAAAATAAAAAAGATTCAAAATTCTGGAAAAAGAAAAAAATTGATAGAAAGTTTCATTTGATTAAAAAATGAAAAAAAACAGGATGGTTTGGCAATTTTGGCAGTAAAAAAACTATAATTACGAATTTGCAATTTCGATGAACAATTTAGGGGAAAAAATTCACAACGTCACAACTGTCCGACATTTCGGTAAAAAAGTTGAAAAAAGCAAGGGTCCAACTGTAAATTCAACTTTATATTCGTGTTCAGAGGATTCGATTCATATGAAAACGACACCCATATTGTCAACATTTTTTAGACCCAAAATTGGGTGGGGAGGTGCCCAACCTGCCCATGGGCCCAAAATGCGCTTTTTGAGGAATCTTTGCATCTTCTACAGTTTTTTAATGTTCTCGTGCAAAGCTTCAGAACTTCACTACAAGTATTTTTTTAAATTGGCGGTGCTATGACACAAAAAACACATTTTGAAGAGTGTTTTGAGTTTTTGAAGATGACCCACCTGGAGAAAAAATTTGAAAAAATTTCCAAAAATAGTACTTACCAGAACGTATTTTTAGAAGAAAAAAAATGTTGGGCACAAGAATTAGGTTCGGAGATACGGCGGTTTCAAATTTTCTTTGGTCAATATCTCCCCCCCCCCGGGGGGGCCGAAAAATTTCGAAAAAATTCATGTGAATACACCCATGCTTCCTGTACATATTTTGGGTAAAATCACAACTTTTCATTAAAAACTCGTTGAAGTGCGATTTTTTATCCAAAAAAGGCATTTTTTCATCACTGTGGACAAGGGGGGTGGGGTGGGGTGGGGGGCAAATTTTCGGGTCTACAATTTTTTTTAGAGGTACCCAACAATGTTCAATCAAAAAATCAAAAATCCGAGGACAGGGGCATTTCACCTATCTTATCCGGGAATACCCTTTGTTTTTGACAGTTGAAAAAATTTGCTTCCGAGAACTGCGACTTTTTTGATTTTTAAAATACTGATATGTTTGATTCCACGCCTGAATTTTCTCTTCTGAAATTTCAAATGCTTTTCAATTTCCAATGCAAGTAAAAAGTTCCAATAACCGATTTTTTTGCAATTTACCAAAATTGAGCCACTGATTTACTTACTTATCTATAAATAAGTCAAAAAAATATAACCACCTTGAAAATAACTGCTACCATTTTCTGCACAAGGAACCAGGTAAACCCTCTCAACACTCTTAAAACTTTCCCTCTGTTCCTCTCAACACTACCAAATCCAAATCACACACCTCATTCGACTCTGCCCAACCAAACGAAACGAATTTCCACCATTCAGTCCAGGTACCCACGTTTTCCTAACGACTATATACGTATTCCACGAATTTTCAAAACTACACCATGTACCAGCATTGTAAATACCTCCGACTACATCCCCACTTACGTCAATGAAAATCCTCATTACACCAGCAACACGTACACATTTCCTTCGCAGCGCAATATAAACTATATTCACACAATACCTACAATCCACTGATGAAAAATTTCTTCGAGTTTATTTGGCCAAATATACTCGTATATCGTGTAAAATTATCCAATTAGCTATTCCAGGAAGCATGAAATCACCTCCTGTCATGACGTTGGTCAGCTCGGTCATCTGTTTAATAATGTAATAAAATTTTGACTACGCCCCTCCCCTTTCCCTTGTCCCCGGTCTACGTCCCAACGATGCAGTTTATAGTATAACTTAGCAACGAATAACAATGAATGTTAGGTCCATGTTCATGTTTCACTGAACTTCATTAAAATGAATATAATCGATCTGGCTTGTTTTTAAACTTTTTTGCTCCTAATTCTGCTCTTTTTTTTACGTTCGCATTGTAATAAAATATTATCTAAGGATCAACTCTTCCGTCGGTCGCGTCGTCGTCGTCCTCGTCCCTCCTGCCAAATTTTTTCTAACATTCTTTCGTGTAAGTTGGGTATATTATTAGTATAAGATATACCTCTTCATGTCTTCATACATATAAAAGTAATTCGAACCGTAATAAAAGAAATACACACTCGAGCACTACTATATAAAGCAACGTCTCCGGAAAATGTACGAATTATACAACTTGATTTTTTTTTCTTTTTGGGCCATTTATCGTATAAATAAAACTTACCGAGTACTACACACTCGAGAACTCTATCTTTAATTAGCTTAAGCGGCTAAAGTTTTCAAAGTATATCTTATATGATGGTTTTTACAATGCCAATACTACACACAAAGTGCAAACAAACTCGCAACAGTAAAGATATCTTTAGGATGGAGGAGGAAAAAAAACCTCTCGAAGAAGAATAATCTTTTCAACAAAGAATAACAATTGGACATAATAGCGGTATCAATTCGCATCTAGAATAAGATTAAGTATACGTTTATTGTCGGATCTTGTTTCTTTTCTGCGGCTTATACGTAGGTATACCTAACCTAGTACAAAATACACATAATATACGGAGATGTGTGTAGACAACTCGTATAGCAGAATAAGAGTACCTATAGGTACACACACAGCATAGGTAAAGGTACGTATTCGATGATTCGAAAAAGAAACATTTAATTGACGTCCGAGCGAGCGATGCGAAGGTAATGGATTTTAATACTGCCTGATCATCGGTTAAAAGGCTTCCCTTGGCCACTTGAAATGTTTAAAAGCACAAGTATACATAGAAAACGACACAGCCAGCCAAAAAAAAGTAGGAGGTGCTGCTAGTCTCTCACGATCATCCATAAGGACCAGGTTCTCATCGAAAATCGGCTAATTCATCCGTAATATGTACCATAGAGGCATATATAGTAAGGTACATGGCGTTAAAATTTCCAATTTAGGAGCCCCCTTCCCCCTTCCCCCGGGTCCGTCTCACACCTTCATCGCAGTCAGCTTCATGCTTTGTAATCATATTATATGTAGCACTATCTCTTCTCTACACACATTTGTATAGTAAGAATATCTTTATATATACGAAAATATTTACACAGCTAGGTATTCCCTACTTTTATCGCAGACACGGGCTCCTCCTTTCGATTATGTAGTCTATCACTTCTCGTACCTAGTGTGTGTGTGTATAGTGGTATACTTATATGGGTACTGCATCGACATCGATGACACATGGTGATTGAAAACTTGACACTTTTAATTGGATTTTAACATTCTTGCACCGTAGCTCTATAGCCTATAGCCGGACTGAAACCAGTTCGTCTATCGTATTTCACTGCCAATTAATACTTCATCATTTCGATGGTGAAATGATTTATTGAAATGGCGTTACGCTGGCCGCCGCTGGCCTCTGTCTGTAGCGGTCACCAAGTACCAACCATGTCAATTTCCATATTATAACTGATGGAGAGCGATTTCGAGTATGTGTTCCATAAAAACGCCTTCTCCTTCGATATTGAGCAAAGGACAAACAAACATCCAATGAGTAAATTACATACCAGATCACTTGGAAATTATCAATTCGAGATCAGGAAAGCTGGCAATTGGAAAAGACATCGACGCAGGCTCCGGTCAAAGTTGTCTTTCTCTGTCTGTCATGTGAAAATTTCTGAAAACATAAAAACGAACAGAAAAAGTCTTGAAACAACATTTTCTTCAAAAGTAAATACAAATCTAAAATTAGCATAAATAAGGATGACTTGAATAAAATTCGAGGAAATTTCAAGGAAATAATTCCTAATGTATGCAGAATTTCAAGATATACTTATGAGTTATGACACTTTTTATTCAATCTTTCTGAATCGGAATAAAATTGAAGAACGAAATAATTACAAAGTTTTAGCTCAGTTGGAAGAGAGGGAGGGAGGGAGGGAGGGAGGGAGGGAGGGTAGGAGGGATAGAGGGGGCCAAATACAGCATATTATCTTGAAATAATTCGGTCATAAGTCAAACAACGATCAGAAAATTGTTTTTGCATCCAATTTTCTTCAATTCATAGGATCATTCTATATAGTCCGGCATATGACAATAGGAGTAATTGCACCCCCCCCCCCCCGCCGATCCTCCGGGGCAACTTTTTTCTTAAAGAGGACATCCTAAGGAACATTTTAAAGCAAACTTGCCAAAAAAAATTTGGCCTTACTTACAAAATGGCGGCCATTTTGATTGACAGGTCAGCCAAAATCGCAGATTTTGAGTTTCAACATAGGACTTGCACGAACTTTTTCAAACTTTACAAAGGTAGATCGAAAGATCATGCAAAAATTTATCACCTGTCAAAATTTCAAGTGCTAAAGTGGGTTTTTCGATTTTTGTTGAATTTTTGAAAATCGAATTCATGACAAAAATGAGGGAAAAAATAAAAATTTTACCAAATTGACCAAGAAAGCTGAAATTTGGGATATACCCTATTTTCGACATGCCAAATCGATTGGAAATGGTTTCAACCAGTCTTAAGCAGTTCTAAAGCCTCCAGCAGATTTTTGAAATTTTAAATTTTCAAAAAATGCCATCAAATGGAGATGGAAAGTTGAAATTTACTCTACACTCCAATTTTAACACCCTCTGAAGACGACTTTAGGTAGGTTCAAGTCATTTTAGAGCCTCCAGCGACTTTTTTGAAAATAACTGGAGCCTCCAGCAGATTTTTAGAACTCGAAATTCCCACAAAATTTCATCAAATTGAAGTTGTAAAGCTGAAATTTATTCTAAAAACTAATTTCAATACGTGACGAAGCACTGCAGGTGAATTTCGAGTCGTTTTGGAGCCTCCAGAAACTTTTTGAAAATTCCTGAAGCCTCCAGCAGATGTTTGAAACTTTAAATTTTCACAAAATTTCATCAAATGGAGATGGAAAGTTGAAATCTACTCTACACTCCAATTTTATAACACCCTCTGAAAACGACTTCAGGTTGGTTCAAGTCATTTTAGAGCCTCCAGCGACATTTTTGAAAATACCTGGAGCCTCCAGAAGATTTCTGAAACTTGAAATTTCCTCAAAATTTCATCAAAGTGAGATGGAGAGTCGAAATTCATTCTGCAAACTAATTTCAATACGCTACGAAGTTGACTGCTGGTGAATTTCAAGTCGTTTTGGAGCCTCCAGCAACTTTTTGAAAGGTTGTATGACGTTTTTATGGAAAATTAAAATTTCCTAAAAAAGTATAGCTGGAAGCTTCAAAACCATATTTTGAAACCACCATGTAGTATGCGAACTAAATTTCAGCTTGCCAACTCCATTTGATAAATTTATGTTGGGGAAATTTCAAGTTTTAGAAATCTACTGGAGGCTCCAGTAATTTTCAAAAAAGTCTCTGGAGGCCCTAAGATGACTTGAACCCACCTAAAGTCGTCTTCAGAGGGTGTTAAAATTGGAGTGTAGAGTAAATTTCAGCTTTCCATCTCCATTTGATGAAATTTTGTGAAAATTTAAAGTTTCAAAAATCTGCTGGAGGCTTCAGTAATTTTAAAAAAGTCGCTGGAGGATTCAAAACGACTTGAAATTCACCTGCAGCACTTCGTAGCGTATTGAAATTAGTTTTTAGAATAAATTTTAGCTTTGCAACTCCAATTTGATGGAATTTTGTGGGAATTTCGAGATTCAAAAATCTGCTGGAGGCTCCAGAACTGCTCAAAACGGGTTGAAACCGTTTCCAATCGATTTGGCATGTCGAAAATAGGGTATATCCCAAATTTCAGCTTTCTTGGTCAATTTGGTAAAATGTTGAACGCAAAATCTGCGATTTTGGCTGACCTGTCAATCAAAATGGCCGCCATTTTGTAAGTAAGGCCAATTTTTTTTTTGGCAAGTTTGCTTTAAAATGTTCCTTAGGATGTCCCCTTTAAGAAAAAAGTTGTCCCGGAAGATCAGCGGGGGGGGGGTGCAATTACTCCTATTGTCATATGCCGGACTAATATCAAATAACCGAGATTCTTGTAGTTGGGGTCGGTGATTTTCACAATATTTTTCATGTGACCACTGATCAGATCTCCACAGGTCAATGGCCTTCAGAGGCCAAACTGGACTCTTGACGGCAGCCAGGTTGATGACCTAAAAGACCACATAGAAACCCAGACGGCCCTCAAAAGACAGAAAGACAAAGGTCAATGACCTCAGAAGGCCAGACAAGGCTCCAGGCGGCCGTCGGAAACCAGATAGACAGGTGAATGACCTTCTTAAGCCAGAAAGGAATTTAGACGGCTCTCAATAGCCAGACAGATAGGTCAATGGCCTTGGAACGCCTGGCAGACATGTCAACGACTTTCGGAGGCCAGACAGGACTTTTGACGACCTTTAGAAACTGGACAGCCAGGTCAATGATCTTCTGAGGCCAGACAGGAATCCCGGCGGTCCTCAAAAGCCAGACAGACAGGTCAATGACCTCATGTCAAACAGTACTCCAGACATCCCTCAAAAGCCGGACAGACAGGTCACCGCAATTTTCAAAGAGCATTATTTTGCAAAGTAGAAGTGCTCAGAATTTTGATAGAATAAAAATCAGTGTTTCCACCATTTTGAACACCAAACAATAAACATTGACTGAAAACGTAAGAAAATGATATTTCTCCATCTCGTCCATCGTTCAAAAATTCTGGAAAAATTGCCCCAAGTGGGTACAACTTGCAAAAACAATTTTCTGATCGTTGTTTGACTTATGACCGAATGTATTTCAAGATAATATGTTGTATTTGGCCCCCTCCCTCCCTCCCTCCCTCCCTCCCTCCCTCTCTTCCAACTGAGCTAAAACTTTGTAATTATTTCGTGGGGTGACTTTTTTTCGTATTCTAAAATTTGAAAATTCCAAAGATTATAAAAAAAATGCATACCTACTTATGTACCTATTGTCATTCATTATATTCCACATTCAAAGGGAAAGTTGATAAAAGCTTGCTCAATTTTAAAGTTATGCTATAAGTAAATTTTAAAAAAATCCAGTTAGCTTACATTTTAATGATAATTACAATTAGGTACAACCATGATTTATTCAATTTTCAGAAAATTTGAGGTCCAATCGATGACGAGGAGGTCGGAAAAATGGATTGATATTCGCATTTAGCGCCCTTCTAAACGCATAAAATTACATCAGATTCGCACATTCACTAATTTGATCTCATCACCAATTCTTTCCCTTTGATAAAAATCACGAGTTTCTCATGAAACTTCAAAAAAAAAAAAAAAAAAATCCACCCTTCTATTCTGTTCTTTAAATCTATGTAGTTCGCTATCAAGTAACAATTCCAAGTTACAATTTTCATTTACAAGATGAAGTAGTATTGTAGTGAAGCCCCATGAAATCGATAGTTAGTGATAGGTACCTAGAACGAAACAATTCTGCAGTAATAAAAGCCATGTTATGGAACAGTTGTGTCATCGACGTATTTTCTTTGCATGTACATACATACTTTCGTACACAGGTATGGTAATACAATGTATATCTCAGTGCGTCACATTCACCAATTGTACCAGACAGTCATGTTGACGACGACTTTCGAATTTTCATTGCTAGGTGTCTTCTGCTTCTGATATCGTTCAATTCAATGTGTTTCAATTCGTAAAAGAAAACATTTTTTTTCAAGATGCAGAGTGAGATGACGTTTAGTTCCATATTACTGACGATAGGTAAGCGATTTTACAAAAATTATCATAATGAAAAATAAGACATACCTACCTACTTACAGCATGTTCGAGAATAACACAGTATTGAAAATTTTCAAAAAAATGCTTGAATTCAGACAATTCAATGCAAAATAAAAATTGTTTCCAAGTTCCACAAATTTAATAATCACTCGAACGCCAATTTCTTCGATAATTATTTGCCTAATTTTTCAATTCTGACAAAAGAAATTTTCCTCCCTGTTTGGTTAGGTAGTCAAAACCCACATACAGTGCTGTATTAATGGAACCTTGCACTTTGCAGTTCATTTGTTCATTATTCTTCTGATTTTTCAACTTTCATTTCAAATAGGAAAATAATTCTTATAAACTAAAAACTTGACTTTTTTCATACAGCTTTACTTATTTCGACCATTGATGCGAGCGAAGATGGTACGTAACATTCACAAATTTCAAACGCTTATACGGAAACATTTTCATTGAAAGTATTTTTGTTGACCACCAGACATTGATATGAATGAAGCTAGAAATGAAGTGAAAACGATTCTAACTGATCTCATGGGAATAGGTAACTTACTACCCATTCTTCAATTAATGTTAAGTAAATTAATTGGCAAAACTCGAAAAGAAACAAATACTCGAAGCAATTTAATCTATGGTTACCAGTGATTAATTATTATGGTTCATTTTATCAATTTTCCAGCTATTAACGGTACAGTTACGAACCATCAAAGTAAGATAAAATTTGTATCTGCTTGTTATTTTCACAATTTTAGTATCACGACATAAATTTCCGCATGAACGTTATTTCTCTTTTCTTTGTCAATTTTTCTAGGTTTAATGAAGACTTCTAGTTTCATAATAAATGATTTCATGTTTGAACAATTCCAAAAAGAGTTAATGAAACTGCCAGGAAGGGCATGCTTCGCAATGCAAAGTATATAACTAAAAAAAAAATCACTCATACTAGTGCATAAATAAAAAATAAACTGACTATACGTTCTAATATTTCTAAAGAAGATTTTAAGAACCTTCAATTGCAGAGTAGGAAAATCGTAATCAATCTGTTTTACTATTTTCATTTCAGATATAATTCAATCGTATTACACTGCATTTGAGGAACGTTAGTACACATTTGTAAATCATACCTATTTTTTTTCAAGTTTAATTAATTAGAGTCATATAAAACTCATACATCTAAAGTCGGATCAGTCTATCAGACTGAATCGACCTTATTTATGCACATCATGACATCAATATGATTTTTTTTTCAAGTTTTGGTAAATTGCTGCGGATTCGATCCCGAGTATCCTGAACAAATCGGTAAATTAGAACTTACTTCAATGAATTAGATACCTACTATGCATTAAACATATCATTCAGGCTCTAATACGCTCATGCTTTTCAGAAACTAACACTCCCATGAATGGTAAAAAAAATCATCTTATAAAATGATGAAGTTTCACATGCCTTGTTACAAGTCAGTGAAGAACATAAAAATATGTACCTAACACTAACACGAATTAACCAATACAAATTTCAGCTCATCTGAAAACAATAATAGGTCAATGTGGACGAAGAACTTTAGGATCAAGGTTCAAACGTAGCTCTCGCACACTACAACAACTTTTAAAAAGTGATGAAGGTGAAAAAAATTATTAATTTATAATGCATTCAAAGTCTTAGCTTGTACTCGTAACTAATAGCATTTCTGTTCCCTTAGTGCCAACCTATATCGTGGATGACAATTGTAAGTTCAGATTTAGATGAGTAGTATCCATTGGCTTTTAGAAGAGATTTTATAAGTGACATAGGTATAAAATTGTATAATCATAGATTTCACAACTGAAGAAGCAGAACAGCTGGTAGTAAGCCTGTTAAGTGCAATTGTGCAAATTGGTAAGCACACAGATATAAATTCAATTTGAAAACCAAAATATATTTAATTTTTTAAAAGTGACAAAAATAGGGACAAGAAAAATTACTCCCTTTTAACACAATTTTGTACAATTTGCAGTATTTGATAGCAGATGCAAAAAACTTCAAGGTATGAAATATGTAATTTCAAACCAATCTGGCTTAAAAAAAAAAATTTCAACATAAATAATGATTGTGCACACAATCAGAATGGAAATGCAACTTTCTATTTCACGTCTTCTTATGCAAAATAAACAACTAAACATCAAGTTCATCTTGCTTGAGCAATCATTGAGAATTGCACTTCTGTTCGAGCCAGACTTGGCAGTTGGCATAGTGATTTTATTCCCTTAACATTGGTTCATTTTTTTCATGACACAGATCTCATCAATACTGCATATTATTTTGTGTCACACCACACCAATCTATTCTCATTTTTACAACAATTGGCGGAACCCAAAGGTGATATTATAATAGGTGAGTACAATTGCATAAAATATGCCAGAAACATTTGATGGGTATCTTCAAAGAACATAGTACATTTTCCACTGCGAAAGCGTCGGAAGCTTGCTCTCTATACAAGTACTGTAATGATACACTTCCGGTCCCGTAAGATGAAAAATAAAAATACCCACGACTTCAAAACGCTCATATCTTATGTTTTTGCAGACAAAATCGATGGTTACATCAACAGATTTTTCGATGGTAAGTAGCCAAGTATCCATCTACCTCTTATGCAGCAAACTTTCTCCACTATGTTCAAAATTTACAACATTCAATTTTTTTTTACATGTGTAGTTCTGGAAACCGCAGAAATTGAAGGTAAACCTATACCTAGTACTGATCACATCAATCCAGTCGAACTAAACAATTTGTGCAAAGCTAAATTGATGGAATTATTTTTTTTTTGCAGATAAATTCGTCAGAGATAGAATTCCTATCAAGGGTAAGATTTTGGCTTCATTCGAATTCACTCGTATTGAGTATTCGTATTTCTAAAAAAAAATCACTAGGTATGTTTTTTTTTTCCAAGATGATTTGATGGATTTGCGACATTACTGTTTACAATATCACACCGATCCGGCCATAGAACGACAATTTGACATGGGAGGACATGTAGATGTAGAAAGCACATCCTCTGGTCCCATCCTAAAGCGTATTTATTCTATCATAAAACCTATTCGTAAATATAAAACATTTAAATAAACTAGAAAACATTTTCTGAAAAAGTAAAGTACAAAAATTGAATAAACATTGATGAAATTTTGATCATTTTATCATTTTACATGAGATATGACAATACGCTATACATTAATTGAAAACAATTTCCACATCTGGATGATTTTCAGTCGAAATTAAAAATCATCTGAAATTCCAATGAAAGTCCTTTCAAGAAGGGTAGATTTAGCAACTTTTGACCATAAATATAACTAATGATTCTTTTTTTCTTTCTCTCCCCCCCCCCCCAATCACGATCCTTTCGAAACAAAGCTTGCCGAATACTCCATTTTTCAACTTTCTGACCTTCGTCTTGAATCATCAGTTGGTAATAATTTCAAGTTCTCCATTCAATTTTCAAGGTGAAATTAAAATAAACCCATAAAATCGATAAAAATACCCAAACCGAAATAATTTTTGCAGCAGTAAATAGAGACATAACAGACGCGCCGACGACATATTTTCTTTGCAGATGTTTGCTTACATAGAATATTTCAATGTGTCAAATTTAGCAAAACGGATACACTATTTGCTGATAACTTATGACTTCACCAATCACTGCCTCATCACACAAAGTCAGGTGTTCACAAAGATTATTACAACGAGTGTTTTCGCAATATCAGGCACGACTCGAGCGCGAATCCGGTGTTTAATTTATGCAGATTTCTGCGTATAATCAGTAAAAAGTGGAAAACATTGAGGATTTTTAGGAAAATGACATTTTACTTCGCGTTATTGACAATAAGTAGTTAAGTACGCCATCTTACAAGGGAACCCTCCCACATGATAATCTCCGATTTGAATGAAACTTGGACTGGTGGAAAGAGGACCTCAAAAAACCCCCATCCCTCAATTTTCAGCTGCTGAAGTTGATTTTTCGATTTTTGACGAGCGTTTGAAGTTTTGTGTACACATGGTAAAGTTGTTCTGTAAATTCGAAAAATGGCCGTTTCTCCCCACCGCATGAACTTCAGCAGCTGAAATTTTGGTCAAAGGGTCTATGCTTGATACCTAATTGACTAATACTACCGCCGGCCGGATCTGGAATTATCATCAGAAATCGAATTTTTTGCCCAATTGCTGGTTTTTAAATGCCATTGAAAAATTTGAAAAATGAGTCAATTAAGCTCTTCTAATGAACTTCAAGGGCTCAAATTTTGGTCAAACAGTCTCTGCCGAATACCAAATCGACTCATGCCATCATTGGCCAGATCCGGCCATCTGTTCAGGAAACAAGATTTTTTACTGTTTTTTCCCATGTTATGAATGAATTCAAAAAATGGCCGTTTCTCCCCACCACATGAACTTCAGCAGCTGAAATTTTGGCCAAAGGGTCTCTGCTTGATACCTAATCGATAAGTACTACCGTCGGTCAAATCTGGAATTATCATCAGAAATCGAATTTTTTGACACATAACATGAGAAAAAGTATAAAAAATACACAAAACTTCACACGCTCGCCAAAAATAGAAAAATCAACTTCAGCAGCTGAAAATTTAGGGATGGGGGTTTTTTGAGGTCCTCTTTCCACCTGTCCAAGTTTCATTCAAATCGGAGATTATCATGTGGGAGGGTTCCCTTGTTAGAAATAAAATCAGTCGAAGCATTATTGATATAACATTGATAAAATCACAACTGTTCAATTCTTTATCGAAAACATACCAAATTATTACCTAGAGCTCAATTTCGGATATGAATCGATGCTGGAAAAAGTAGTTTATAAAAAATTGACAAAATGAAGCAGAAATTCCTTCAAAAAATGAAAAGAAAAATTGTAACGACTCTAATATCAATAAAACTTCACGCTTGTAAACTGTAAAGACACTTTCAAAATCTGGCTCTTCCGTGACAATCTACTGAGATCCTGCATCATAAAACACTCGACAGAAATTTCTCCTCAAACTCTTGACTATCGAACCCAAAATACCTACTTTCCACCCTCCGAATTCGCATCACAGTTTGCACACCCGACAAAAAAGCTCTCGCATTCTTGACCATAGCCGCAAATCCGCAATACCAGTTTCGGGTGATACAACAAACAGGAACATCGTGTCAGTATGCGTTCGTATAGTCGGACTATGCAGAAAAAAAAATCGCCACTGTTAAAGAAGAATGTTGGAAATATGTTTGTCGGCAAATTATTCGCGAAAACAATGTCCCGGTTTGAAGTTGGTTTTGTGACAGCAAAAGGTAGCATTGGTAGGAGGAAAAAAACCAACAACGGACCGTTCGATAGAACACGACGAGCGACGTGAAAAAAGAAAGAATGAAAGAAAGAAAGGACGAAGAAGAGAAAAAAAACAGACGAATATTCACGGAATTATGAAATTCATGTTGAACCGAAAAAATGTGATGATTCGAGGCGGTCTGCATTCTTCGAGTTCCGCATTGCTCGTAGTTCCCATCGCGCTAGCCGTGTGTTCCGCGCGATCATCATCCGATTATAGTACGAGCAGCGAAATCATAGACCATCTTTTACCTACTCGTACATAGGTATTAGGTACATTGCATTGAAAATCACATGCACAAACACATAGGTAAGTAATATACCTCTTGTATGTACATAGCTGCATAAGCTTTACATAGGTAAAGTATCTATCGGTATCTACATACATTTTTCTCAACGACTGAGACAGGTCTTATAGGGCAGTCTGCGATACGGCTACCGATTCACTTCATTCACCGTTTCTAATTGACCGATGGACGTTGGCGATGGCGATGGCATTTTCCAGCACGAATTTCCTATTGGTTGCGGATCGATATGGTTCAATGAAGTGAGCGCCAATGTAGTCTTCGTCTTCTGTTCGGTGATTCTCCAAGACGAATCTGCCACCGTCGTGCCACCTCCTAATAGCGATCTGGTCACCGGTGATAATTTGTATATTTGAACTACGTATATTGCACGTTCCTCTATAGTTACTTCTTGGATCACAAGTTATCGGCAAAATGTATTCAAAAGTCAAGAGTAAATAGTATAGCTAGAAATCCCCAGTAGAATCAACAAATTGAAGTTCTTTACAGAAAGGAGGGATGATGAACCCGGATCAAAATCATTTCAGCATTGGTGTTCATTGACAATTTTCAATCCAAGGTGTAAAAATAACATCATTTTTGATTCCGAAATTGATTTTTCTGCATTCAACATCAACATTCCTCGGATTTGAACAAAAACCTCAGAAATTTCAATGTCAGAAATGGAAGGCAAACTGGCCCGAGCGAAGCGAAAGCAAAAGCATCAAAAATTCATAATTTAAGAAACAAAAAAACAACATTTCAGAAATTGCTCACATTCATTTCAACGTTTTTAATAATCTGGTACTTAGTTATAATTTTAAGAATTCCTCATAAAATCACAAATTTTTTTAAGTTTTAAATTTTTCTTAAGGCCACTGGCCTACCAGACCTGGCATTTCATGGTCACCGTCTGGCTTCTCAAGGTCGTCTGTATGGTTTTTTAAGGTCATTTACCTGTCTGTCTGGCCTTTCAAGGTCATTTTCAGCCTGTCTGGTCTTTTTAACTCATTGACCTGTCAGTACGACTTCCCAAGGTCGTCTGCCTACCTGCCTGTGTGGTCTCTCAAGGTCATCTGTCTGCCGGTCCGGTCTCTCAAGGTCATTGACCCATCAGTAAGGCTTCACAAGGTCAATTGAAGACGTCATAACAAAAAAGGGTATATATGACACATATGTCCTTTTTGAGACCAATCTATATTGTTATTCTTCAGATCTTCCTCTACCATATGAGACCACCCCCACTTCACAAAGTCGAGAAACCAGTGAGATATCGCCATTTTAAAACTGCAAAGTCGATTAAAAATTTACTTTTTCAAAGAAAATGGGTTACTCATGGTCGATTTTGTGTTGTCAGCCATTATTTACCAGGTTTAAATCCAAAAATTTGCTCAAAAACATTTTTAAATCAATAAAAAAAATTGGCCAAAAAAACTTGTCTTTTTTGTTTTTTTTTTTACTCAACATAGCGATCTTTTTTCAGAGATAATGGGTTACTCATGATCGATTTTGTGTTATCAACCATTATTTACCTAGTTTAAATCCAAAAATTTGCTCAAAAACATTTTTAAATCAAAAAAAAAATTGGCCAATTTTTCGCTTCAAAAAGGACACATAATTCGAAATGTTTGAGCGCTTACTGCTAACACACAGTTTCCTCCAGACTGATGGTGCATAGCATTTCATATAGTTAGATACATAGTAGGAAAATAAGATAAAATCGTCACCATGTTCAAATATGCACATTTCTAAACTTCACAAGCACTCAAACATTCAAACAGTTTTTTCTCAAAATACAACTTTCACACATATGTCTTTTTTGTTATGACGTCTTCAATTGCTTCTCTGTATGGATTTTCCGAGGTCGCCTGTCTGGCTTCTTAAGGTCGTTAACCCAAATGTCTGGCCTCTCAAGGTTGTCTGTCTGTTTTTTGAGGTCATTGGCCCAGAGTTGCTCCCCAAGGCGGTCTGTCTGCCTTCTTGAGGTCATTGACCCACCTGTCTGGCCTCTCAAGGTGGTCTGTATTCCTGACAGGTCTCTGAAGGTTGTCTGAATACCAGTCTGTTGGCCCAAGATCGTCTGTCTGGCTTTTTAAGGTCGTCTCTCTGGTTTCTTAAGGTCATTCACTTTCCTATCTGGCCTTTCAAGGTCGTTTTCAGCCTGGCTGGTCTTTAAAACTCATTGACCCATCAGTAAGACTTCCCAAGGTCGTCTGTCTACCTGCCTGTCTGACCTCTCAAGATCGTCTGTCTGCCTGTTCGTTCTCTTGAGGTCATTGACCCGTCAGTATGGCTTCACCATGGATTTTCCAATGTCGCATGTCTGGCTTCTTAAGGTCGGTGACCCGGATGTCTATACTCTCAAGGTTGACTGTCTGATCTCTCGAGGTCGTTGACCCGAAATGGCTTCTTAAGGGCAGCCGTCTGTTTTCTTAAGGTGATTGACCCACCTGACTGGCCTCTCAAGGTCATTTGCCTCTTTATACAGATTTTCCATGGTCGCCTGTCTGGCTTATTAAAGTCGGTGACCCGGATGTCTGGACTATCAAGGTTGCATGTCTGATATCTCGATGTCGTTGACCCAAAATGGCTTCCCAAGGTCGTTCGTTTGCCTTCTCAAGGTCATTGACACACCCGTCAGCCATTTCAATGTCATTTGCCTCTTGATACGGATTTTCCCAGGTCGCATGTCTGGCTTCTTGAGGTCAATGACCCGGGTGGCTGGCCTTTCAAGGTTATCTGTCTGATGTCTTGAGGTCGTTGACCCAGAATGACTTCCCAAGGTCGTCTGTCTGCCTTCTCAAAGTCATTGACCCACCTGTCTGGCCTCTCAAGGTCGTCGGTATTCCTAACAGGCGTCTGAAGGTTGTCTGAATGCCTGCCTGTCGGTCCAAGGTCGTCTGTCTGACTGGTTTCTTAAGGTCATTGACGTGTCTGCCTGGCTCTCAATGCCGTCTGTAATTTCTGTATTCCTGTCTAGAATTTTTTTCAAGTTTTCAAAAGTCTAACATAAATGTCAAGAATTCATTATCATTTTTCAAAAAATGTAACATACAATAGTGACTAATATCAGAAAATCATTTAATTTTCCTCCTAAATTTTCAAAAGCCAGACAGGTAAACATAATGTCAGGAAGTCACTGCTACATTGAGAACACAAAACATATCCATTATCCATACTTTGGCTACTTTAATTTTTTATTGACTTTTTGCTAAGTTTTGTTCAAATTCCAATGAAATTTTATCAAATTTTGGTAATTTTCACCAATCAAGGTACCCTTTTAACGATTACAAGAGGTTCTATTATTACTGATATTTTAGGATTTCTTTCTAGGTAGAAATTGAATGGAAGTTGAGATTATCAATATTCTTTTTTATCGACTTCCACCCTTCCCCTCTCCCTTCCAAAAATCAAGTTTCTCTACAGTTTCGTGTAAGAATTTTCAACTCATATGTATTATTACAGAAAAATGAAAAGAGGAGCAAAAAAAAAAAAAGAACACAGAAGGGATAGATTTCGGTTGGGAATTGAAACAATTTTGGATTTACCATCTTCCTGATCCTATCGATTGATACGGGGCAAGGCTCACATTTTTAAAATTCTTTTGTGCCGTTTCAAATCCAAAATTTTTTCTGGCGATTGAAATTTATTTGTGTACTCACAATCCTATTTTCAACCTCCCAAGTGAAAACCATCACAAATCGACTTGGGAGATCGAAAATAAAGCAAAACCCAAATCTCAGTCTTTAATATCAAATTGATCAAATAGGTAGATATGTTTTTTCATGAGGAAAAGACCAAATTTAAATGTTTTAAAATTCGCCAAAAATCGAAAAATGAATTTTAGCACGTGAAATTTTCGCTAGTAGTGTACTTTGAAGTTCTCCTTCGATTCTCATTTGCGCAGTTCAAAAATTTTTGTGACGGTAGGGATATTTTCCTCGTTAGTTGCTGAGAAATCACCACTGAAAAATTTACAATATTATTCATTTTTTTATCAAACCCATCTTTTAAAGCTCACCAAAGTAAAAGTCTTCAAAAACTTTAAATCGATGAAAATGATCGAATGAAAATTCAATTATCTAACCTAGAATACGATTTTTCTCCATTTCTCTCAAAATTTTTCAATTTTGTTTCGACTTTTTCCTACTTTGAATGAGTTTTTTTTTTATTTTCAAGAGGGGAGGGGGAGCTAGACTTGACGATGTCTATAAATCTAAATCTACTCATTTCACCCTGCTCAAAATTTTCCGCATTCACCTCACGAGTCCGAACCGCTTAAAAATAAAAATAAATCACACAATTTCAAAAACCCCATTGTTACCAACCTAATTCGCATTTTGTTCGCAATCAGCACACACACATAGATACTGGAGCCCCGAGGCACAAACACAATAACCTAATAACCAGAGACCGTAATAATTGCACTGTTTTCAAAGATCGCATTCATCATCACACAGTCGTACCTATGTCTACATACCTATAGGAAATCATTGGTGCGCGTTTCGCACCCCGCACCTTGCTCCCTATCCACTTCACCATAGACTACGCGTTGCGCCGAAGATTTGTACCATACGCGTATATATTTTAATGCGTTCAGTTTGTATGCGAGTCGTGTATGAGAAAGTGCTGTAAATGGTAAAAAAATAATAAGTTTACTTCGTTTCACTTTTTTATTATTACATGTCCAATGCGAAGACAATGTTTCAAAATAAAGATATACTATAGAAAACACAACATCGTCATCGTCAACAACAACAACGCGCGTAATCTAAAATACACACATACGTATTTATTTATGACAGATCACAGATCATAGAGGAGAATAAAACAACAACTGAAAAAAAAACAGCAGTATATAAGGACTTGTGGGGGGCCAGAAGAAGGGGGTAAAAAAGTCGTCAACTCCGAACCGGTACAATGCTCGTGTCTCTGTCTAATACATTTATACAGTACACTATGAGAGAATTCTTCGTGCCCTGACTTACACATGCGATAATTTCCGGTACAATATGACTAAACCAGTTCATTTCGATGTACCATAATTCTGCTGATTGTCGGAAAATGATAACGACCATAATAATTGCTTCCTTTCTCGGTAATTTGCGTAATATGGTGAATTATCGTCGTCGTCGTCGTCGTCTCCAGAGACGTAAACAAACAAACACGATCACACAGCATCACAGTAGGTACCTACGCGTCTCTTCTTACTTAGCAGGTATCTCTCAGCATTTGTCTACATGTACCTATCTGCAGGAATACCTAATGTTGTGGGAGATTATAGACTGGAAATATACACGAGATGTCGATGCAGATTCTTCAACCGCAGACTCTTCTAGAAAAGTTCCATGATGGAGTAACATTCTGGCGGTTTGTGAATAACATTTCATGATAGTCGGGGACCCGCATAAGGATCTATTGCACCCCTCTGCCAATCCTCCGGGACAACTTTTTTCTTAAAGGGGGAGTCCTAAGGTACATTTCTATACATTGTCCTAAAAAACAGTGGCCCACTTACAAAATGGCTGCCATTTTGATTGACAGGTCAGCCGAAATCGCAGATTATGCGCTCCAACATAGGATTTGCGCGAAATTTTTCAACTTTACAAAGGTAGATCGAAAGAGCAGGCAAAAATTCATCATCTGACAGAATTTCAGGTGTTGAAGTGCCTCTTTCAATTTTTGATGAATTTTTGAAAATCTTTAGGCCAAAAATGAGGGAAAAAATCAAAATGTTACCAAATTGACCTAGAAAGCTGAAATTTGAGATATACCCCATTTTCAACATTCCAAATCGATTGGAACCGGTTTCAAACTGTTTTGAGCAGTTCTGGAGCCTCCAGCAGATTTTTGAAACTCGAAATTCCCACAAAAGTTCATTAAATTGAGTTGGAAAGCCGAAATTTACTCTGCAACTAATGTCGTAATGTCTTTTGGAGCCTCCAGCAACTTCTTGAAAATTACTGGAGCCTCCAGTAGAGATGGAAAGCCGAAATTCACTCTGGAAACTAATTTCAATACGCTACGAAGTCGACTGCTGGTGGATTTCATTTCGTTTTGGAGCCTCCAGCGACTTTTTGAAAGGTTGTATGGCTTTTTTAGAAAATTGAATAGGTCAAAAATGAAGGGAAAAAATCAAAATTTTACCAAATTGACATAGAAAGCTGAAATTTGGTATTTACCCTATTTTCGACCAGCCAAATCGATTGGAAACTGTTTCAGACCCTTTAGAGTAGTTCTAAAGCCTCCAGCAGATTTTTGAAACTTGAAATTCCCACAAAATTTCAACAAAATGGAGTTGGAAAGACGAAATTCATTCTGCAAACTACATATTTTCATACGCTACGAAGCCGACTGCGGGTGGATTTCAAGTCATTTTGGAGTCTCCAGTAACTTTTTGAAAATTACTGGAGCTTCCAGTAGATTTCTGAAATTAGGAATTTTCACAAAATTTCATCGAATGGAGATGAAAAGCAGAAATGTACTCTGCACTCCAATTTCAGCCCTCTCTGAAGTCGACTTCAGGTGAGTTCAAGTCATTTTGGAGCCTCCAGCAGATTTTTGAAAATTCCTGGAGTCTCCAGCAGATTTTTGAAAATTCCTGAAGTCTGCAGCAGATTTTTGAAAATTCCTGGAGTCTCCAGCAGATTTTTGAAAATTACTGGAGTCTCCAGCAGATTTTTGAAAATTACTGGAGCTTCCAGTAGATTTCTGAAATTTGAAATTTTCACAAGATTTCATCAAATGGAGATGAAAAGCGGAAATGTACTCTGCAATCCAATTTCAGCCCTCTCTGAAGATGACTTCAGGTGGGTTCAAGTCATTTTGGAGCCTCCAGCGACTTTTTGAAAATTCCTGAAGTCTGCAGCAGATTTTTGAAAATTCCTGAAGTCTGCAGCAGATTTTTGAAAATTCCTGGAGTCTCCAGCAGATTTTTGAAAATTCCTGGAGTCTCCAGCAAATTTTTGAAAATTAAAATTTCATCAAATGGAGTTGGAAAATCAAAATTTACGATGCATTCCAACCCTAAAAAGCAACAATTTTCGTCATTTTTGAAAAAGCGAAATTTTTGACAACTTTATCAAAAAAAAGAAAAGTTTACAATTTCCGGCAAAAAAGCCAAATTTATGGATAATTCTTCTAAAAATGGAGACTTTTTGAACTTTGGTAGAAAGCGACAGTTTTTGTCAATTTTTGGCGAAAAGAAGTAAAGTATCTCAAAAATGCTAAAATGTTCATTTTTTAGGTTTTTGATGGTATTTTTGCAATTTAGTGCCAAATTTATAATTTTTTTTCTCGAAAATGAAAAAAAATAGCCATCCAACTTTTTGATATGTTATATTCTACATAAAAAGGAGTAAGGCTGTGAATTTTTTCAGAATTTTAACTCGTGGACATCATGATTATATTTGAATTACATATTATGTTTTCAAATCGTTTTTGGGGGGGGGGGGGTTTAAAGTGGCAACACCGATTTTGACATCATTTGTCGATTACCCTCTCAAAGTATTACAATTTTTTTTAAATTCAAAATTCTATACTACGTACAACTGGAGAAATTTGTAACTGAAATTTCCCATTTTCGGTCATTTTGAAGAACTTTGAAGCCTCATAGTTCCGCCAATGCGTCATTCGTCATCGTTTGATCTTTGATGACTTCTACACATGATCTGATTTTTAAAAACAAATCGAAGACCCATCGTGCAAAAATCCGCCCATTTGACATGGACTGACCCATTCTAAAATATGAAAATCTTCTAAAATCGAAAACTGGGACGATTTTGAACGACCTTTTAGAAATATAGATTTTGAAAAACTGCCTTGTCCTAATGTTTCCAGCGTCTCTACCTTCATCGTCATTCAGATCCATACTATTTCAGCCATTTTCTTCTGTACATATCACAAGCAGTCGCATAGCGATCCCACCCTTTAATTGATTGATACGAGTTTCCACCCAATTCTTTTGTCTTGCTATTGCTCTCTGAAAAATGAACATACCAGAGATTCAGCGCAGCTTAATCCCAGACCCACCATCAATGAGAGAAAGAAAAAAAGCCACATGAACAACGTATACCTATACAGAATGCAGACATAGAAAAACAATGCGGATTGGCATTCCGGCAGCTTCGAGGTAATCATACAGGTACTTGTCTTTTCGGGGATCAATTATTGCGCAAAAGGAAAAAAAAAGCAGGGCATTTAATTACATAACTGAGTAAAAAAAAAATTCGGCGAGAGTAGATTGATGGACCATGATCATGGGACAGGAGGATAGAATGAAATAAAACTTTGATATGATCCGCGATCTGCACCTCTCGACGCATATTGCGAAAAGTAATGGTATTAGGAAGGAAAAAAAAAAGAAAGAAAAGAAAACCAATGGGCGTTCTTGCATCATCAAATGGCCAGAGTGCGGTGCACCAGCTCCAGCATTCAGCAAGCAGCGAAAATATATGAAGATAAAAAGCGTCTACAGATAGCGTCATAGTTGGAAGATAGATTCTTTTTTTGTAGTATTTGTTAAGCGCCGGCAGCAGTGTCGACTAACCGTTGTCCAATTCTTCCACTTGTCTCACACCGAATTCCCACGCTATTTTCAAACGCACACACTAAAATTCCTCCAACATAGAAAACACGTACAGGAATGCTACCAGTCGGAATGTGCCTTAATCGGGTTTCCCTTCATTATTTACAACCTAAATTAATTGATAAATTTCTTGGTCTCCTTGTTCCCTTATCGTTTTTTTCTTCTCCTCTGCCTCCTCTGCGATGTGTCTTCTTCTTCATCGTTATATTGTGCCATATATAAGTTTTCGAGCAGTTCGGTTATTTAATAGTTTTTGATAACGAAAAGCAGAATGAATCAAATGGCTATATTCTGTTTCTGTTTTTTTCTTTTTTTTTTTACTCCTTTCGATTTAAGATATACTCTTATACTTAATTTCCTCTCGCTTCTCGGCTTAATCATCCAACCCTATGGCTTTGTCTGGACCAGGAAGAAATTGAGAATAAAGTTACGGTACACTTTCTAATCCGTTCATTCACGATATCGCAGTTAAACTGTAAAATTTTGAATTGGTTATCTAAATACTGCACGTACGAGAAGGCTAACAACCCATTGTAACCCTTATAGAAAGAATGGGTCATTGATCTGAAGGTATCTATCTACGGTACATATAACACTAGTTTATCAAGCACACGAAAAACTTATCGATTTAAACGATAATATTTTGTGAAAGAATACACTGCATGTTTATTCTTTTCCAACTGATTACACTGTCTCTCACTTATTCATGCATTACGGTTTCAAATTCAAAGCCAAACCTTTTCCTAAAGTTGTTCAAGTTTCACTTTCTGACAAATATAGCAACAAATCTCGTCTACTATAAAAATTACCAAAAAGTCTTGGTTTTTCCTAAAAACTTGTGCGAATAGTCGCTTTTTTTTGTAGAAAATACCAAACGTTTTCATTCGCTTTTTTTGGTAAAAAATTTCCAAAAAATTGTCAGTGTCGTTTTTTTTCTAAAAATTGTCAAAAATTCTCGTTTTTCAAAAATTGAAAAAGTGTAGCTTTTCCAAAACATGGCCAAGGATTGCCGTTGTTTTTTTTTGTAAGAAGTTTCAAAAAGTCCTATTTTTTATCAAAATTTGCCAAAAATCTCGCTTTTTGGCCCAAATTGCGAATGAGTATAAGTACCTTTTTTTCCCAATAATCCCCCCAAAAAATGTCAAAGGGTCGCTTTTTGCCAAAAATTGTCAAAAATTCTTGTTTTTTCAAAAATTGAGAAAAGTTGTCGCTTTTTCAAAAAAATGGCTAAGGATTGTCGTTTTTTTTATTAAAAATTCCAAAAAGTACCACTTTTTCATCAAATTGTCCAGAATTTTTGTTTTTTTGGCCAAAATTTTCACAAATTCTCATTTATTTAAAAATTGAGAAAAACTGACACTTTTTCAAAAAAATGGCCAAGGATTGTCGTTTTTTGTAGAAAATTCCAAAAAGCACCACTTTTTCATTAAATTGTGCAGAATTTTTATTTATTTGGACAAAATTTTCACGAATTCTCATTTATTCAAAAATTGAGAAAAATTGACACTTTTTCAAAAGAATGGCCAAGGATTGTCGTTTCTTGTAGAAAATTCCAAAAAGTCCCACTTTTTCACCAAATTGTCCAGAATTCTCGCATTTTTGGCCAAAACTGAAAAAAATTCTCATTTATTCAAAAATTGAGAAAATAGTCGCTTTTTTAAAAAAATGGCCAAGGATGGTCGTTTCTTGTAAAAAATTTCAAAAAATCCCACTTTTTCATCAAATTGTCCAGAATTCTCGTTTTTTTGGCCAAAACTGAAAAAAATTCTCATTTATTCAAAAATTGAGAAAATTGTCGCTTTTTCAAAAAAATGACCAAGGATTGTTGTTTCTTGTAAGAAATTCCAAGACTCCAAATTGTCCAGAATTCCCTCTTTTTTTTTGGCAAAAATTGCACATGTACTTGTATCATTGTTTTTCAACACTCAATTTCCATAAAGTGCTGCCTCATGCTAAATTTGTTAAAGTCTTGCTTTTAGCTAAAAATTAATAAAAACTTTCGCTTTTTCCAAAGTTGCCAAAAAAATTCACTCTTTTTCAAAAATTCCGAAAAGTCTACTTTTTTCAAAAAATTGTCAAATTTGGCTTTTTTGTTGGAAATTATTGTACCAAAAAATTTTCTTTTACAAGAATTGTCAAAGTATTACTTTATGTCAAAAAATCTCGTTTTTCATTGACAAAAATTTTTGCTTCTCAGCACAATGGCTAGAAATTGACGTCTTTTTGCAAAAAATTCCAAAAAGTCTCACTTTTTCCCAAAAATTGTTCAAGTCTCTTTTTTTTTGACAGGAACTGCGACGACGTATATCATTTTCTGGACACTTAATTACCTAATAACTGAAGTCTCTGTTTTTTTCTAAAATTTTCAGTCGTACTTTTTGTCAAAAATTGACAAAATTCCAACTTGCTTTTGCAAAAATTTACAAAAGTTTTCGGTTTTGAAAAAAATTGCAAATGGTTGTCGTTTTTTGAAAAATTTCAGTCTCTTTTTTTTAAAAAAAGAATTGTCTAAAATTCTAGTTGTTTTTTCGGAAATTGCCAAAAAGCCTTTTATTTCGTTAAAATTGTCAGAATCTCGCATTTTTCTGAAAATTCTCAATAATGACAATTTTTTTGCTTTTTTACAAAGACAGCAGCTATTTTCTGGGAAAAATTACAAAAAATTTCATATTTTTTCGAGAATTATCCAAGTTTTTATAAATAAAATGAATACATTTTTGTCTCCTAACAAACCCAACAAGAGAACTTATTTTTTTTGAAAATTTTCATAGTCTTGCACTCTTGCTCTTTCTTTTTTACAAAAATTCTCACGTCTCACGTCTGAGAAAAAGTAGAAACGACAAAAGATACGATTTTTTGGTAGGTAATGTTTATTAAGAATGACTTTTGTTTGTGGTTTTGACGAAAAACGAAAAAAAAAAATAAAAAGTCTTCCTGAAAATTTTGACCAAAACACAAAAGGTTTTCTGCAATTTTGACAAAAAAAAAGACCAACGAATTTGATTTTTTAAAAAAAGGAATTTTTTTCAATTTTAGCAAAAAAGAGTTCCTGGGAAGTTTGACCAAACAAACTAGTCTTTTTCTGCAATTTTGACACTTTGGCAGAAAAATTTACAGAATTTCAGCAAATTTTCGTCTCGGATCTTCGCACAAATATTTCAGTTTTTCAAAATTTTGGTAGAGGGGGCTCAACATTTCTAAAAATTTGTTTTTTTTGACATATCTTTCCTCTTCTCCCATGGAACAAAATCGATTCAAATTTAAATTCGGGGTAAAAAAAAAATACGATTAAGAAAAAAAAATCCCAAAAATTTTTCCAAGTTGAATGTTGATTTTTGCATCTTTTTCACCAAAATTTGGGTCCCTTAAAATCAAAATTGGCCATTAATCAAATGTTCAAGAGCCAGTATACCTATCGAGAGTTTTCGATCAAAACATTAGCATTCTTAGTCGTGGGAGCGAAATTCACGATTTTGAGTTCGTGACTTTTCCACACATTATTTTGGTCGAGTAGTTTTGACAATTTTTTGAATTCGATTTCACAGAAGGAAAAATTGAATATCCTTCATTCAAATAGGGTTCTGTAGATGTTCAGAAATCAATAAAAGCTGAAAGGTGACTTACTCATCATCTTATTCTTTCATTCTTATGATGAAAATTTTTACTCACCTGGAACAGAAAAACAAAATAAAAGCTCGATTAATTAGGTAAGACTGACAATCAATTTTCAGCACACAAATCATGAAATTTAGACAAATAACTCCCCCCCCCCCTCCAACAATGAAAAATCTTTCTTTATTATCAAGAGTAAGTACAACTCGAGTGCAGCCAGTCTAAATCAGTTGATTTGCAGGGCAGATGCAAGGGTTGTTGACTGGAGAAAAAGGTCTTCAATTCAGTTTTTCAGAGTGAAGATGAATTAAAATCATAATCACTGCGACTAATCGTTCAAATCTACGATTAAAGAATCCCACCTCAAATTACAGAACACATTGATAATGACAAATCTCAGCACGATTTATGAAATAATCGAACAAATGCTGAATTGATACAAACAATGACGAAAAATGAACTTTTCAAACACCACCCACGCCTTCACTCACCCCAATAATCGTCAACTCCTTGACCTTTCTATCTTGCAATCTCGACTAAATCACTTCTGAATCGCAGTCAATTCGGCGATTTCCTGCATTCATTTATCTCCTTCTCCACGCATTTCCACCATTCCTCTCACATCTCCTTACCTCTCCACCTGCCCGGTATCTTCCCGCGACACCCTTAAAACCGCAGAATCGCCACCGTTAAGCTTCGCAATTCGCGCCCAGCATCCACCACCCATCAGCAAACACGCCGAACAACAGATACCGAAACAACAAATAACAGACAAGAACATGAACACGGCCTCCATTCTGTAAGATTCGGTTGCCGGTCGCGAAGCAAGCCCAGCAAGCCAAAGCGTTCTAAATAAGCGTGGGATTTCCACTTTGCCTTCAGCTCGGCGCGCAGCGACCGCCACCCTCCCGCGTATCGTTTAATCGCCGCATTTACACCATTCGGACATGGTACGTGTGTGGTAGGTGTATATAATGTAAAATTCAGAAGGTACCTATAAGATAATACAATGCGATAATTGAATTGTCACGCGGACTTGGACCATACTATGTATAGTCGAGTTGCAGCGTAGTATATATTTAGTTGAAAAGTTTCGAGAACGCTGTAGCAGCATCGCAGGTATGGTACGTATATACCTACGCTCGAAAGAGGAAAAGAGGTTTTGGAGAAGTTGAAGTGAGAGAAGTGAGAAAAAAAAAACTCAACAGCAGCGTAACCTCTTTTGTGTGTAAACCGAGAAATAAGAGAATCGAAACGCTTAATTTAACAGTCGCGGTGGGTCCACAAGCCCGGTGCTGGCCGCGCGATTACTCGTTTGTTTGACAAACAGCAACAGCAGTCCTGCACTTGAGCCCTTCTTTGGGCCATACCACAGGTGAAATTTTCATAACTCGATGTATGATACTTTATTAACCAATAAATAGATACCAAAACTTTGGGTGATCCACTGACTACATATAAGGTGACCGAAAAGTGAGCAGTGGACAAAGATTAGCTCCGCGAGGACGAGATACCGCGATCTCAACAAATCACACAGCTCGGGTAAGTTGTGCACTCGGCAGTCTGTATATAAATAAAATCAATTAACAAATCATCGCGTTTACACGACACACACATAGGTACATATACATGTTCACGTACGCAACCACGATCGTTATCGCATATTTAAGTGGATCTACAAGATTTTCAAATCTCTGTCGCATCTTTAAACGCAGAACTGTATAGGTATACTAGGTAAGGTATAGTACCATATACGAGACCAACTTTTCTCAGCAGATCACAAGCCATTGGATCGTTGCTCTTTCGTTCCTTTGTGATAATAACAATTTCACAACACAAATATCAGAGCTCGAACATCATTTTTTCATCAAAACAGTGACTTCGGTAGCCATCCAAAAAAGTTCCAAGAAAAGTAATCAAAAATCAAAAATCACCCCCCCCCCCGCAAAAAACCAAAAACAAACAAAAAAATGAAACCAAATCTCAAACATTTGAATCTAATTTGAATCTGAAAATAAAACTCAATTGTTGAGACTTGGACAATTTTTAGTGAACGAGAGATTTTTTGGTAATTTACTAATTCTCAACAAAAAAATTATACGTACTTACTTCGCTGCAATTTATGTCAAAAAAAATGAAATTAAAAATATTTTTGCAACTTTTTAACAAAAAAAAAAACAGACCTTTAAACTTTTTGTCAAAAAGAAAAAACTTGTGCAATTTTCGCAAAAGGCAAGACTTTTGAGCATTTTTTGGCAAAAAAAGAGAGACAGCGATTTTTTTAAAATGGTGAAATTTTTTTGGATTTTTTTTGCTGTTAGAAATCAACAAATTTTTTTGACCATTTTTGGCGAAAAACGAGAACTAATTTTGAAAATTTCAACTGGAAGCCAATTTTTTCATTATTTTACATTGATAACTTTAGCAGAAGATTAGAGCTGTTTAGTAATACTTGACAAAAAAAATTCTAGTACTTTTTGGAAAAAAACAGACTTTTTCTGATCAATTTATTCAGCAAAGAAATAAGGCTTTAAGGCAATTGTTGAAAAAAAAAACAAAACTTTTCAACAATTGTAGTAGAAAGCGAAAATTATTGTAAATTTTTGGTGAATTTCGCAACAATGATTTTAAAAAGGAACTTTTAACGATTTATCGTAAACAGCAGAGGTTTTTGGCAATACTTAGAAAAACACGAGGCTGTTTTCATGTTGCACCCCACCCTTACTTTTACCTCCCACAACTCTAGTCATCACGATTCTGTTTTTTCAAAACTAATGTATGAGTAAGTCACGAAAGTGATTTTCATTTGGAATTTTACACGTTGAAATCAAAAACGACGATGACCATCGAGGGGAGGAGGGCGAAGAGGGCACATTGCCTCGGATCCGTGCTTTCTGAAGAGCTCGGAAAAATAAGAAGGGCCTGTGATGGAAGAAACTCCTGTTGTTTTTACTCATCAAAACATGAATTTTCAAAAGCGATTTACTTTTCTTTTTCGAAATTGAAATTTCAAAAAAAATTAACATTCAAATTTTAAAGTTTTAAAGTGAAGAATTAAACTTCTCGCATAAAAAGTAGGCATCGTATTTTGCCTCTTGAAATACAAATTTTCAAAAGCTTTTACCCTCACTTGGACCTGTTCTCTTTTCTTTCTCAAAATTAACATCCTAAAGAGAAAATATTTTAGAGGTCCCTCAAAATACAAATTAATTTTCAAGTTTTTGCCTTCACTTCGCTTGGGCCTGTCCTCTTTTTTTTAATGACTCGACTTCTTAAAAAAAAACATCGTTTTTCGGTCTCTCGAACTCAAATTTTCAAAAACTTTCATCCTTGCTTCCCTCAAGTGAATTTGTTTCTTGTTTTAAAATTTTGAACTCCCCCCCCCCCAAACAAAACTGTAATATCAATCGGCAAAATTGATAATTTTTCCCTATATCAGTTCGCAGATCTTCAGTCGAATCCCCTCCCCCTCTCAAAAACCCTATACCTGATTTCGTTCCTAGCAAAGAGGGCCAATCATATTTACCTCGGGTCCGCATTGGCTCTCGACAGCCCTGCTCCCTCCCCACTTCGATGGTCTCGGGCTGTCTAACGAATTTCCAAAAACCAAATCCATGATTTTGCATAACCTTTTCTTCTGATAAAGCACTGAAATGAAACATATTTGACCCTCCCCCCATCACCGAAAAATTTTTTAGTTTTCTTGAACTAAAAAAAAGTAGAGATTTTAACAAAATCATACCATTTTTATTCTTAAAAGATGGGTCATTCCATGTCAATTCGACCAAAAAAATGGGATTTTGAAAGTCATAAGTATCTATCGATTTCGCTCGAATTAAAAAAAAAAAAATCTACCCACCCAGTAAGAAACTCGCAATCAGTTAGGTCCCAGCCCCCTCAGGGGGCGGGTGGAGGGGCTTCCATTATTTTCACATTGTCTCGAGGTACTCAACTTCAGCAGTGCATACCTTCAAAGCTATGATATTTTGATCAAAACTGATTTCACAGTTCGAAAAGGCATCGCATTTTGAACTTTTTAAGCATTTTGAAATTTTCAAAATTTGAAAGCTTAACTTTAAATTGAAACTTCAAATTTCTATAAATGCCGCTGTAAGTGGGAGCTACCATTTGAAATTATGAAAAAATTTCCATAGAAGTACCTTATGATGCTTTTTCGAATTGCGATTGGTCGAATTGACATGGAATGACCCAGATGAAAGAAATTTCGAAAGAAAAATTCTAAATATTTGGAGATAAAAAGAGTATTATGTAACTTACGAGTATGTATATGTACCTATTAGCTATACCTACTTTCCAGTGAAGAAAGGACGATTTCAGGTGAACAAAATGTGGCCATTTCAATATAAAATCAAGAGAGAGTGAGAAAATTGATATGATTTTTCAATTGGTGGGGGGGGGGGGAGGGGCGATACTTTCAGGTGAAAAAAGTTTACATCTTCTTTGAAAAGTGTCAATTATTGGTGAATAAAATGTGTCCATTTCATTTCATTATGGGAAAACATGTATATTTTTGAAAAAAAATCTCAAATTTTTGGTGAAAAAATCAACTATTTATTGTGTTGGTGAAAGTGTCGAATTAATTTTTTTTCGGGGGGGGGGGGGGAGAAGCAAGGGTATGTGACCATTTTCGGTGAAAAAAATGATATTTCTATTTCAGAGAGAAAACATGTATTTTTACTGAAAGATGGCAGTTTCTAAAGAAAAGAATGTCAAATTTGTTGGGGAAAAAGTGCTTCATAATTTACATACTTACATATTTTTTTTTGGAAGGGGGAAGATGAATTTTTTTCAAAATTTTTAAGCAAATGGATGATTCTTGCATAGCTTTTATGATTTTATAAACGTCAGTCTGGGGTTTCATCACTTTTAAAGAGAAAAAACATCGCGAAGGCAAGTTTTGGGAACTAAAAATAAGGGAGGGGATGTAAAATGAATTGAGAAAAGTCGTAATTTTCGATCTCAGAGTAAAATTTTGACCCTCTAGAAGGCTGATGTTGGAGGTGAGGAGGTGAAACAAAAAAACAGTCGCGATTTTTAGAATCTGGGTAAAATTCTGATCTATGTACTTTATGGAGTCACACGGCTAATTTTGAGAAATAAATTCCGAAGTTGAAATTAGGAGAACTGGTATACTTGAGTAACTTTATTTATAGGTAGGTATTAGGTAACCGAATTTCTACAAGTTGTGCGAGCCAATTTTGACGATTTTTGATCAGTTTTGAGAACTTGCAAAGATTTAAGATTTTCTCTATGAAGTAATAAAAATCCTTCATCTCCAGATTTCCATTTTTGGGTTTTCGATTCAATTTTAGTTTTTTTTTGTTTAGATGTCTTTCAATTTTCTTTGTTTGTTTTCACATTAATTATTATCATTTTTTCTAGCATTTTCAATTTTTTGTTTTCTTTTTTGTTGTTTTTTTTATGTCTTTCAATTTTCATGAAAAAAAAACTAAAAAATAGGGCAAAAATTACCAAAAACGCAAAAATGGTAGTTTGAACCCAGAACTTTACTTTTTCGGCATCACAGGATAGTTTGCTTTCCAACCATGGTCAAATTTTTTATCCATGCCTACAGTCAAAAAACACGTTCACCTCGCCCCTCTCCCCACAATGCAATTGGAAATTTTTTCGACATTTTGACACATGCCGAACTTGTATCTTACCCACTTGCATTTCGTCTAAATAATTTGTTCATTTTCTCAAAAAATTCTATAAAATCTATTTCTAAAGCACGTGTCACTGCTTGTATTCCAAACTACACCCAAAACACGATCCCAACACAACGACAATTTGAAAACGATCCACAATGAACCAATTTAGGTGCACCACATACCACACGTATCACCAGCAAACCTCCATTTTAATTCTCATACTCGGTACAACGGACAATTACTTGTACAAATGAATATAGACAATTTATGGAAAAAAATACAAACATAGTTGCATAGTTGTCTTCGTATAATAGTACATATGGCGAGAGCTAATAATAATACGAACGTACAGTATGTACGTAGTATGTACGAATACATACAATATATTCGAGTACCCTCCACCGCCGCGATCGCCTTCATTGCTGTCGACTGTAACGCGACTAAACCGGTTATAACTAATTACTCTTTAAATGCTAATGACTGTACGCGGTGTAAATTAGTAAAAAACAGTCATTGGTTCATTTCGCTCGTTGCTCCAAACCAATGACATTTCACCGTGTATTTTTATATTCTTTTCATTCTTTCATTACACATATTATCGTGTGGGTATTATACATATGTATTTTCCTTCCTTCTTCGTGGGTTTCGTTTCGTCGCCCCCTGCACTATCTGGTTTCACTCCCTTCATCATACCTACCTCGCCAACAACTGAACCTGCTACATACGAAGCTTTCAACGGCTCTAACAACAGGATTGGCTCATACGGATGGTTGTTTATTTATGCGCAAGTCGCGTACATACCTTCGGAATTTAATTACCAAAAAAAAACAACATGTCGTCACTTTCCGAGTCGAGTGGTGCTTGTTACAGATATATGTAATTGTAAATTTTTATATTTTATTACGATGTTTTGGCCGGAAATGGTTCATAATCGAGAGGTTAATGGACCTTCGCCCATTTCATCCCCTGGTAGCAAAAAAAAAAATACCTGGAATGAACAGAGGAGCTCTTAATTTGAAAACTGTTCTGAAATTATTGTTCACATAATGGAGACTTCCAGCTCCAAACCCATTTAAACCTCAATCATTAATTTTTTACACGTTATTTTTACCTACATTTTTAATACATGATTTTCCAAGAGCAGAGGAATGCAATTGGGCAGCTGGAATTTAGGATTTGGGGATTATCAGCCATAAATACAGCAGAATTTTTCAAATCAGAGGCGAAGATTGAAAAGATTTTCTAATACATTCAATTTTACAATAATATTGGCAAAAAATTAAACCCCCCCCCCCTCCCCTTATGAATCCACAAGAATCAACAATTTCGAATTTATATGCAGGTAACTGCTTCCAAAAAATATATCAATTCGATTAAACCATCAACTCGCCAATCAATCGATTACTAATCGATTACATATTACACAGGCTGCCAAACGATCGTTCGTTTTAATGGAGACAAATCATTTACTATAAATTGAGTGGCATAAGCGATGAAAAATAAACGCGTGTAAGAAAAAGGCGTTCGAATGCTGAGATCGCAGGCGATGGCTGGCGATGGTGCGGCGGCGCGAACACGTTGGAAAAAAATCCAAACGATCAATCAATACTACACCAAATATGTATAGTACAACTTATGTACACACACGCGACAAAGTGGATAACTGATGGGCTAATCGATTTGGCTTGCGGCGTCACGATACCATAGATGACTTAGGTTATAAGCAGTACTATAAACGTACACAGCTACACACATAATATCATATATACAAATCTTTACACACATTATCATTATTATTCTCACCTTGAAATCACCATATCAAATTTTATCGTCTATGGTCAAAAGCATAGGAGAGGGGTAAAGCGTCCAGTCCATACGCGGAACCCATATGAAGTATACAAGGTGTCCTATCATACATATATGTTTTCTAAAGAACGTGGAGTAAGACCGCCGAATTAAAGTTCCATGTTTTCGTTTCCTCATGCCAAGTTTTTTGTTCGATTCATAAAATTAAGAGAAAAAACTGAGCCTAGATCAAAAACTCAATAGAAAAGTACCGTTTTGAAAATTCCTCTTTTCATTCCAAAACGTAAAAAAGTACTTCAAGAGGAAAATATTCGAGCACATGGGCGTCAAAAAAGCAAAATTTTTGGTGAAAATTGGTGAAAGAAATAATGCATAAAAATAATATTTAGATAAAACAACAGAATTTTCAACAATTTTTCAAAAAAAAAAAATGTTGTTTCGAAAGTTTCATGAAAAAATAGTTCTTTAGCTAGTTCGCCAAAAAGCAGAATTATTGTGGTTCAAGATCTTGACAAAACGTAAAAACTTTAGACGATTTTGGCAAAAAAAAAAAGAAATTTTCAAACACAATTTTGACAAAGAAGTAGAACTTTTTATCCATTTTGCTCAAACAGGCAAAATTTTCAAAAATCTTATCAAAAAAGCAACAATTTTTAAAAAGTTGCGGTAAAAAACAAAAATTTGGGGAAAATTTGGGAAAAAGTGAGTTTTTGACACTTTTTGCCAATAAAACAGAAATTTTTAACTACTTTGATCAAACAAGCGGAATTTTTAAGAATTTTAGACAATAAAAAACTAAATTTTGAATATTTCAACAAAAAAGCAACTTTTTTGAAAATCATGTAAAAATGCAAACATTTTGGCAAAAAAGAAAAAAATCTTGATAGCCAGCATTTTCAAAAGTTTTATCAAAAAAGCAACATTCTTAAAAAATTTGAGAAAAAAGGAAATTTTAGACACTTTTTGGCAATACTTAAACACATTTTTAACCACTTTTGTCGAATAAGCAGAATTCCAACAATTTTGTCAATAAAAAACTGTAGTTTTGCAAATTTTATTAAAAAAGCAACGTTTTCCGAAAATTGTGTCAAAAATGCAAAAATTTTTATAAGTAACACTTTTCAACAATCGTGTCAAAAAGCAAAAATTTTCCACCACTTCTTGTCAAACGAGCAGAATTTTCAACAACTTTGGTAAAAAGAAAACTACAATCTTAAGAATGCAATCAAAAAGCAACTTTTTTAAAAATCGTGTAAAAATGCAAAAATTTTTGGCAAAAAAGCAAAAACTCTCGTCAATTTTGTCACAAAAAAGCCAACATTTTCAAAAGTTTCATCAAAAAAGTAACATTTCTCAGAAACCGTGTCAAAAAGCAAAATTTTAAAGATTTTTTTTCGGGAAAAACGTTATTTTTTGTCACTTTTTTGACAGAAAAGCAAATTTTACAACACTTTCTGTCAAACAAGCAAAATTTTTAACGATTTTGGTAAAAAAAAAAAAAAACACAGCTTTAAAAATGCAATAAAGAATAAAGCAACTTTTTAAATCGAGTCAAAATGCAAAAATTTTTGAAAAAAAAACAAAAAAATCGACAATTTTTGCAAAAAAAAAAAAACATTTTCAAAAGTTTTATCAAAAAAGTAACATTTTTTTCAGAAATCGGGTCAAAAAGCAAAAATTTTGGAGAAAAACTAACATTTTCAAAAGTTTTATCAAAAAAGCAACATTTTGTTCAGAAATCGGGTCAAAAAGCAAAAATTTTGAAAAAAATAACATTTTCAAAAGTTTTATCAAAAAAGTAACATTATCTCAGAAATCAAGTAAAAAAGCGAAAATTTTGGAGAAAGAGTAAAATTTTCAAAAGTTTTATCAAAAAAGTAACATTTTTTCAGAAATCGGGTCAAAAAGAAAAACTACAGCTTTAAAATTGCAATAAAAAAGCAATTTTTTAAAAATCGTGGAACAAATGCAAAAGAAGAAGAAAATGTTTACAACTTTGGCAAAAAAAAACAGCTGTAGAGGGCTCGCGTACTCAATTTTTTCCAACAAAGAAAAAGGTCACCCAAACATTTCGAAAAATAACCAAAAAGCAACCAAAAAAGTTACAAAACATTTTAAAGCAGAGGAAAATACTAAAAAAGCAGGAATTTTTGGAAATTATTGACAGAAAAGAAAAAAGTTGGACTTCTGACTGTTTCCAGCAAAAAAGTGAATTTTAGGCAATTTTCGACAAAAAGCGACGGCTTTTTGGCAATTTCAGGCCACATAGCAAGATTGGGACAACTTCTGGAAGAAAGTGAGACATTTTGATTTTTGAAAGAAAGCGAGAAGTTCTTCTAGAAATTGTTGGTGAAAAAATGATATTCATTTAGAATTACTAGGTATTTTTTGTATTTTAAAGTTAAATTGAAAGTATCATCTTTCCTGACTGTTCTAGGTTTTCCAGGCCAATTTTCCGGATAATTATTTTCAATTTTCCATGCTTACCCGATACTTAATTAAAGAAGTTCATAGTACGGGGGGGTCTTTTTTTTCGTGCGCCTCTGGAAAGCTAAAATTTATTCTAAAAACTAATTTCAATACGCTACGAAGTACTGCAGGTGAATTTCAAGTCGTTTAGGCGTCTCCAGTGACTCTTTGAAAATTACTGGAGCCTCCAGTAGATTTTTGGAACTTGAAATTTCCCCAAAATTTCATCAAACTGAGGTGGAAAGTCGAAATTCATTCTGCAAACTAATTTCAATACGCTACGAAGTTGACTACTGGTGGATTTCAAGTCGTTTTGGAGCCTCCAGCGACTTTTTGAAAGGTTGTATGACGTTTTTTTGGAAAATTGAAATTTCCTAAAAGTAGCTGGAAGCTTCAAAACCATTCGAAACCACCATGTAGTCTGCGAAGTAAATTTCAGCTTCCCAACTCCATTTGATAAATTAATGTTGGGGAAATTTCAAGTTTCAAAAATCTACTGGAGGCTCCAGTACTTTTCAAAAAAGTCGCTGGAGGTCCTAAAATGACTTGAACCCACCTGAAGTAGTCTTCAGAGGGTGTTAAAATTGGAGTGTAGAGTAAATTTTAGCTTCACAACTCCAATTTGATGGAATTTTGTGGTAATTTCGAGTTTCAAAAATCTGCTGGAGGCTTCAGGAATTTTCAAAAAGTCGCTGGAGGCTCCAAACCGACTCGAAATTCACCTGCAGTACTTTGTAGCGTATTGAAACTAGTTTTTAGAATAAATTTCAGCTTTACAACTGCAATTTTTGATGGAATTTTGTGGGAATTTCGAGTTTCAAAAATCTGCTGGAGGCTCCAGAACTGCTCAAAACGGGTTGAAACCGTTTCCAATCGATTTGGCATGTCGAAAATAGGGTATATCACAAATTTCAGCATTTTTGGTCAATTTGGTAAAATTTTGATTTTTTCCCCTCAATTTTGGTCTAAATTTGATTTTCAAAAATCCACCAAAAATCGAAATAAGAACTTTAGCACTTGAAATTCTGACAGGTGATGAATTTTTGCATGATCTTTCGATCTACCTTTGTAAAATTTGAAAAATTTCGTGCAAGTCTTATGTTGAAACGCAAAATCTGTGATTTCGGCTGACCTGTCAATCAAAATGGCCGCCATTTTTTAAGTAAGGCCAACTTTGTTTTGGGCAAGTTTGCTTTTAAATGTTCCTTAGGATGTCCCCTTTAAGAAAAAAGTTGTCCCGGAGGATTGGCGGGGGGTGGGGTTAATTACTCCTATTGTCATATGGCGGACTAGAATTCTTGCTTAAAAAAATCATATTTCATGACGTTTAAAAATCACCCTTAAAACATCTTTTTTGAATTTTTTTACAATTTTCAAAAATTCTCCAAAGGTTTATATGTATGTAAAATGAACTTTAGAACCTGAAATTTTGGTTACGAGGACTTAAGGACAGCTCTTTCCATCTATCTGGGTTTCGTTGGAATTGGAGAGTGCTAATTCGAAAGGTTGCCGAGTTAGATAACCGTATACTAATACCAACATCTATAAAAATATAAAACACCTTAAGGTTGATTCAACGGCGTAGAATTAATTATCGAGCAGACCAGATCGTCGGCCACCGCGACGCGACCGTCCCAGGTACCTTACCTACCTTAAAGCATTCCAAAGGGTTAAAACGTACTACATGGATGCATTTTTTTCACCTTCCAGTACAGGTAGGTATTTTTGGTTACACTTGTGACGCATTCGATTTCCCGTTTCCGTCAAAGAACGCCTACATTTCACACAGGACTGCGACTCACTCACTATACCTACTACGATCAATATTGATGGTGAGAATCAGGGCCCAGGCGAAAGGAAAAAATTTCCAACGGGTGATTGTGTGTCTATAGTAAGTAATACAATAAAGCGAAACAGCGATGATAAGGTTTTTCTCATTTATACGTAGGTATCGTATAATCCATTAAGACGATCCGTGGACCGAGCGCGGGCAGCAGGGATTTACATTGCACCCTGAATATATAGCCCACAGATCGAGATTCCCTACCTCATAGGTAGGTACATCTACATCTACAGGTACACGGTGGAAAGTGATCTATAAGAAAGAGCGACAGAGAGGCGTGTTAATTCACACAAAGAGGGCCGAAAATATTTCTAAACATTTGTTTGATTACACTGTGAATGTGTGTTTCTTCAGAGCACAACCGAGGCCGGAGCGGTCGACGGGACAAGTCGCACACAAGAAATTAAGTTATAAAACATAATTTGTTTCCGAACTGGGAGGTAGGAATGGATCGGTACCGCTTATAATACATTTACCTGCGCGTTTTCCAAACCTGTTATAATCGAAAGAAAGGAACCTGGTAGCTGAAAGTTCCTTCTTACTCGTATATGCGGTATATGAGGTTGGTTGGCCTTTGTTGTGTTTGCGTGTGCGTGTCCTCTATCATGAAGACAACGCCATCAGGGTAGGTCGCGATGATTTTAGGGTTGATCGATATCCGGGGAGGGGGGGTATAAAGATGGAAAATCACTCTTCTAGTGCATTTTTCTCCAACAATCGAACCCAAGTCTCAGATTATGAGCCATATAAGCTGAGTGCTGGGTGCTCATCTCGCATGTTCGGAGCAAACCAGCCAGGTCTGCTGGAATCTGGTTGTAATTAGGCGTTACGTATATGGATATATGTACCTCTGTGTGTATGTACCTACAACACGACCCATGCATAGGGAAGATGAGGCAACAGAGGCACGGAGGAACGATGAGGAACCGGGGAACGCGATAGAACCATAGATCAGAGAAGAAGGCAATCATCACACTGTGTTATTAGGGGGTTTTAAAAAGCTTACCCGCGTCATCATCGTTGCCAGGAGGGGGGGGGGGCAGAGGCACTCGCGGTCAGAATATATGTATATATTGTGATGATGCGCGTTATATAGCGTGGTGCATTCTGTAATCTGTACGGCGAAGCGGTAAACCAATTAATAATGCCGGATGGAGTGGTGTCAAAAGGGCAACTATTAATTTACGATTAGGTATTAATAATACGAGCAAGTGAGAAGGTTTTGGCGAAGACCACCCAAACAAAATGACTAGAAGATGCTACCTGCGGAGATGATTTCATAATTTTCGTAGCCGCTTGTAGCCACCTATTGACTATTGAATGTGTATTATACATTTATACACTGATATATACGTGATTCGAGCGCAGCGCGTCGGCAGAAGAAGAACATGTAGATATATGATTGTAATTCCATTCAGATTTCTTCTCTCTGCTTCTATATCTTCTTTTCTTCTTCTACTCTTTATTTTTTCTTCTTTTTCATTCCATCTACGAATTGTTATTTATTGTAATCTCGCGTGTCGTCTTATAAGTCGTCGCGTCGTCAGTTTCATTGCACTCTGTGTTTTCTTTCGCACCGCGTTCTTTCTATTTCGGTATCGCGGTATCAAATAGCCCAATTTTTCGCCACTGTAGACTCGTCGCATATAAGATGGATGTTTTTCATCGCCACCACCGCAAATACATACATCTTATATATGAAGAAAAGCTGAGAGAATTTATTGAATGAATCTTCCCACAGCTTGGTCCACTCCTGGCAGCGGCAGAGTAATCCATATACACACACATTAGTGTACCTGACCGAAGAACCGAAGAAGAAAAATATTATAACAAAACATAAAACAACATAATCGATGAAACCCGTGACACAACGCCTCGTACGCGTTGTTGGGTCTTTCTCATCTTCATCTTCTCCGTCTCTGCCCCTCTTGCTCTCGCTTCTCTCTGCTCGATGCGTTTTTATATCTTCATTAACAACTTCCCGGCGAGCTGCGAGAATACACTATGTAGTTTTCATTGTACTTGGAATGACTTGCAGCATAGTGCTGACATTTTAAAGACGCGCAACTGCCCTATCAGTCACAGTTGTTGCAGTGTGAAGCGCCCTTAAAAATAATACCTATAGCGTAACACCATCCATAATGCATAATATTCGCCTGTAATCAACCTTTTTTTCCTCGTCTATACCTTGCCTCTCTGCTTCTTCTTTCTTCTTGAACTGTATATTCAGTGGGCTTTAAAGTGGATCTTTGATTATGACGATGGTGATGGCGACTTGTTGACAAAGTGTTTTACATCATTTTCATCTTCATATTATTCTTATTCTTGGGTAATGCCAGCGTGTTTTCTTCTCTCTGAGAAGGCGATAGGTACGATGGTGCTTGAATTGATCATCTGTGAGCACCTGTAATAGGCGTTCGTTTGTTATTTACCATATACTTTTTCTCTGGTCCTTATATGTAGCTTGTTGTGCTATATCTTGGACAACGGACGAGATGGTGGTCCCTTCAAACTCATCAAGTGCTCCGCATTGACACGATACAACATCGTAAAGTTTTCAACACATCGTATATATACTTTTATGAATTGATACATCAATGAGAAACCAGCACCTGCGATGATACTTTCAACAGTTTTGTTGTATTAAAATAAAGAGTGTAAGTGCACGTAGAGAATATACTTGGCAGCTTCGAGTGCACTCTGTTTGGTGTCACCCTATTATTATAACATTTACATTTTTGATGAGATCTCATCTATATACACGTATAGGAAAGATGATCGCTGCGCAGAAGCAAATAACAGCTAATTAGAGCTGCGTAGTGCTGTGTTCTCTGCAGAGTTATCTAAACAGTCGACACCGATTTAGTAAAAATTTGGCACAATGTAACAGTACCTATTCGTGTTCAGCGTTATCGAAAACATATTTGTATTTCATCTGTCAAACAAATGAAACAATAATTTTGGACTTTCATCCATTGGGGGGGGGGGCTGGGAGCCGTGGTTGGGGTCCAATCGAAAATCTGACGTCATATTCGTGTCCAGCGCTACCAAAAACATACAATTCAATATATCACATGCCCCAGATTTTTTTTTTTTGAAGTTTTGCCCAAATTTGGGGGAGGGGGTGCTCCTCTTCATTAAAAGATCCAAACTCGAAAATTAAGTACTTCGAAAAAGCATCAAAAGGTACAACTGTGGAAATTTTTTCAGAATTTTAAATCGTAGCTCTCACTTACAGCGCCATTTTGAAATTTGAACTTTCAATTTGAAAGTTCAACTTTCAACTTTTGAGAATTTCAAAGTACTTGAAAAAGTTCAAAATGCAATGCCCTTTTGAACTGTGAAATCAGTTTTGATCAAAGTATCATAACTTTGGAGGTATGCGCTGTTGAAGTTGAGTATCTTGAGACAATGTGAAAATAATTGAAGTCCCGTAGCCCTCACCCCTCCCTCCTCCCTTGAGAGGGCTGGGACCAGACTGATTTGCTTATTTGGGTGGGTAGACATTGTAAAAAAAATTTGAGCGAAATCGAAGGACATGAATCGAAAACGTCGGTCGAATTGAGGTGGAATGACCCAAATCGTGACCTAATTTTTTGAGATGAGGAAAAATATCAATGAGTGTATATTTCGTTTCATCCCAAAAAATTGCTGGAAATGTCTCATTTTTTTTTTGTAAAAATTGCCTTCAAATCTACCTAGATTTTCTGCCAAAAATTGTTAAAAATTCAAATTATTCAACTTTTCCGTCTGGTTTTTTGTCTGAAGTTGTAAAAAAGGTCTCACAAATTAAGATTGGCAAAAAAAGCGATAATTTTTTGCAATTTTTGGTTAAAAAAGTTGGCCTATTTTGCAATTTTTTTGGTAAAAAGAGAGACGTCTTGGTAATTTTTAGCAAAAAAGCTCTACTTTGGAGTGCTCAACTTTGAAGATGAAAAACTTTTTGGAAATTTTCACCATTTCTTGCCAAAAACATGAGATTTGGAATTTTTTGGAGGAAAATGAGACTTGATGGAATTTTATGTTGTACGGGTATAATTAGAGTAGATTATTCTGAGTGTACATGTGATATTTACAAATTAACAGTGCATAGAAGAATAATCGAAGGAGTTTGTATTATAAAGGTATTTGTAATGCATGTTATGTGTTTCATAAAGTTTATTTGAATCCAAAAAATAGGCACTGAGGCGATAAGTCGCTGGTACTCGTGAAGCTCACAGAAGCTAGGTACAGCTCACTACCTCGAAGTAGGTAGGCATGTGAGCAAATTTAATACTCAATGCATAGTGTGTAAAATATGTCATTACATTATACACCCCCAACACTAAATCTTACAGAAATGGGAAGAAGGCGGATCAATTTTCAAGAAAAAAATTTCATCGACTTTTCAAAATTCTCCAAGTATAGGATAAAGTTTCAAGTACAGCAACTACCTACCAAAATACCTCAAGTTTGCAATTCCAAAGGCAAGAACTAAGTAATTCAACATCTCCATTGACCATAGGTAGAAAAAAATCACCAAAAAATGCGGAAACTGACAAGTAATAAAGATTCCATACACTTTTATTGACCGCTAGAGAATTGCATCATTCATTTATGAGCAGTCAAGCACACCAGTAGTACCAACAGGTCTAGGTAAGTACATTGATCGCAGTTGTATGCAGATGCACAAGTACATAATATACACATATGTACTACAAAAATAATGAATGTAGATAAATACAAGCACATCGCATACCTCTATGTATACCTCCTATAGACACACAGTAATGGAAACCCCTAATGGTATGCGGAGGTACCAACTACCAACATGAGTGTGTAATTGACAAATCACAAGAATGCGAAGATGCTGTTGTAGAGATGCAGAATAATAATGGTCAAGCTAGAAAGACTGCTGACCAAGACCATGGGTGAAATTTCCCTTTGTAAAATCAATATAAAAGTACACAGTTGGACGAGAAACTCCAATGGAATGTGAACGATTCAGATAAGGAAGCAAGAAAAGACCGATATACTTTTCCGGCAAGTATATTTTAAATATTCCTACTTACTCATATATGCACCAAATTCACTAATAATACATACATATGTGAACATAACATACCATATACCAACAGATAATAATAATAATAATATAAACGTAAGAAAAGATGGACGGTAAAGAAAGGTACAATGAGGCACCAAAGTAACACAGACGTGAGCGCAGTAAATCTCAAACTTATGTTAATGAAGTAGTTGAAAAACTTGGGTGGTAGGAAAAGCACTGCGAGGTAGCCGAGTCATAAATATTAAAGGCATGAGCTGCGACCATCACATACTACACATAGGCGCGTACCAGTACCTTAAAAAATAAGGTGATGACAACATGGGAATAGCGTCCAAACAGCACCGCAGCACCGCACCAGGGTCACACAAACATTCGAGAATTAGCGACCGATTATCCAATTCCCGCGTAACAACCACTAAGATTCATTCCATACATATAGAAAAAAAACGAGAAGGAAAAAAACCATCAATGAATTGATTAAACTACCTTAGGTTTCGGTCAATTTAGCTCACAGCTCGGAGAAAGATAACACACCCCAGAGAGAGAGAGAGAGAGAGAGAGAGACAAATATGTATTCAAACCAATGGATGGCAGTTCTCTCAAGTCGCAGGTGCAGACGATTGTGTCTCCAATCTCCAATTCCTCTGTGTCCATGACGGTCAGCCGGTTTCTCATCAGACAATATGGAGACAAAAATTAACTACAACCTTTGGGTGAAATTTTTGCGACAGGTAGATATTTAATCTAAGTTCATACGTGATGTTATTTGGGCTCACTTCTTTAGGAACCTTTTACTTATTTCGTCTCTACAGTAGCCAGGTACAGGAAAAATGTGATACTCGAGTAGGTACAACATGTTTTTTTTAAAAAAAACAACAAATTTTCAGCTCAGAATTTTTCCAAATAAGTACATGCTCAAAAGAGTACCTGAGTTCTTCTCAAAATTTTAACCCATTTTGACAAGTCACATGGCACTTTTTCGAAAATCCTTAAAATCATCGCCCAATTTTGAGCTCGATATTCTTAAGAAGTGTTCAAAAAAAATTTCAATGATATATTCGCATTTCTCACAAAATTCTAGTCCATTGCGATAGGTTACATGACAATTTCAAAAATTTTGAATATCGTTACTCAATTTTGAACTCAAGATTTTTCAGAATTGCTCAAAAAACATTTTTATTGAGATAGATATTTGAAGAAAGTTGCATCGAATATAGTCCGACATATGATAATAGGAGTAATTGCACCCCCCCCCCCCGATCCTCCGGGACAACTTTTTTCTTAAAGGGGACATCCTAAGGAACATTTTGAAACAAACTTGCCAAAAAAAAAGTTGGCCTTACTTACAAAATGGCGGCCATTTGATTGACAGGTCAGCCAAAATCGCAGATTTTGCGTTTTAACATAGGACTTGCACGAACTTTTTCAAACTTTACAAAGGTAAATCGAAAGATCATGCAAAAATTTATCACCTGTCAAAATTTCAAGTGCTAAAGAGCGTTTTTCGATTTTTGGTGAATTTTTGAAAATCGAATTTAGGCCAAAAATGAGGGAAAAAATCAAAATTTTACCAAATTGACCAAAAAAGCTGAAATTTGGGATATACCCTATTTTGGACATGCCAAATCGATTGGCAACGGTTTCAACCCGTTTTGAGCAGTTCTGGAGCCTCCAGCAGATTTTTGAAACTCGAAATTCCTACAAAATTTCATCAAATGGAGATGGAAAGCTGAAATTTACTCTAAAAACTGATTTCAATACGCTACGAAGTACTGCAGGTGAATTTCGAGTCGTTTTTGGAGCCTCCAGCAGATTTTTGAAACTTTAAATTTTCACAAAATTTCATCAAAATGGAGATGGAAAGCTGAAATTTACTCTACACTCCAATTTTAACACCCTCTAAAGACGACTTCTGGCGGGCTCAAGTCATTTTAGAGCCTCCAACGACTTTTTTGAAAATTACTGGAACCTCCAGTAGGTTTTTGAAACTTGAAATTTCCCCAACAATAATTTATCTAATGGAGTTGGCAAGCTGAATGTACTTTGCAGACTACATGGTGGTTTCAAATGGTTTTGAAGCTTCCAGCTACTTTTAGGAAATTTCAATTTTTCCAAAAAAAGCCATACAACCTATCAAAAAGTCGCTGGAGGCTCCAAAACGACTTGAAATCCACCAGCATCAACTTCGTAGCGTATTGAAATTAGTTTGCAGAATAAATTTCGACTCTCCATCTCATTTTGATGAAATTTTGGGGAAATTTCAAGTTTCAAAAACCTACTGGAGGCTCCAGTAATTTTCAAAAAAGTCGTTGGTGGCTTTAAAATGACTTGAACCCGCCTGAAGTCGTCTTCAGAGGGTGTTAAAATTGGAGTGTAGAGTAAATTTCAGCTTTCCATCTCCATTTTGATGAAATTTTGTGAAAATTTAAAGTTTGAAAAATCTGCTGGAGGCTCCAAAAACGACTCGAAATTCACCTGCAGTACTTCGTAGCGTATTGAAATCAGTTTTTAGAGTAAATTTCAGCTTTCCATCACCATTTGATGAAATTTTGTAGGAATTTCGAGTTTCAAAAATCTGCTGGAGGCTCCAGAACTGCTCAAAACGGGTTGAAACCGTTTCAAATCGATTTGGCATGTCGAAAATAGGGTATATCCCAAATTTCAGCTTTTTTGGTCAATTTGGTAAAATTTTGATTTTTTCCCCTCAATTTTGGTCTAAATTTGATTTTCAAAAATTCACCAAAAATCGAAAAACGCTCTTTAGCACTTGAAATTTTGACAGGTGATGAATTTTTGCATGATCTTTCGATCTACCTTTGTAAAATTTGAAAAATTTCGTGCAAGTCCTATGTTGAAACGCAAAATCTGCAATTTCGGATGACCTGTCAATCAAAGTGGCCGCCATTTTGTAAGTAAGGCCAACTTTTTTTTTGGCAAGTTTGTTTCAAAATGTTCCTTAAGATACACCCTTTAAGAAAAAAGTTGTCCCGGAGGATCGGCGCGGGGGGGGGGTGCAATTACTCCTATTGTCATATGCCGGACTATAACCAAAATTTCAGGTTCTGAAGTTCATTTTACATTAATAAACCTTTGGAGAATTTTTGAAAATTGTAACAAAAATTCAAAAAAGCTTTTTTAAGGGTGATTTTTAAACGTTTTCATGAAATATGATTTTTTTAAGCAAGAATTCAGAGTGTCCGGAAAATCTGGAAATTTAACAAGTCAGAAAAATTTCGTAATTTTCAAGCAAAATCCGTGGAATTTTCAAAAAACTGCATATTTTTAAAGTTTTTTTTTGATGATTTTGTAAATCGTTCTAGTTTTAGGTTATTTCGAAGTGGAATATACGTAAACGTTCAGTTTTTTCGTATCACACCTAAAAAAAAGTATCGAAGTGGAAGTCTTCTAAGGTTTTTTTTATTATTATGTTTGAGATTTGTTTTATTATTTTCAAGTATTGGTTCTTTTTTTGTTTCTTCACGCACCTAATGAAACATTGTATCTCAAAATTTTAATATTTATTTAGAATTTGTTTTTTTTTGGTAAGAAAATTAATCATTGAGGTTCTGCTGTTTTTTTTACTTCCGAAGAAGTACCCAATTTGAAGAGAGACGTACGAAAAAATACCCCCCCCCCCCGCACTATGAACGTCTTTGATTAAGTATTGGGTATAAGCATGGAAAATTGGAAATAATCATCTGGGGCAAGCTGAAATTTACTTCGCACTTCGCAGACTACATGGTGGTTTCAAATGGTTTTGAAGCTTCCAGCTATTTTTAGGAAATCTCAATTTTCCAAAAAAACATCATGCAACCTTTCAAAAAGTTGCTGGAGGCTCCAAAACGACTTGAAATTCACCAGCAGTCAACTTCGTAGTGTATTGAAATCAGTTTGCAGAATGAATTTCGACTTTCCATCTCAGTTTGATGAAATTTTGGGGAAATTTCAAGTTTCAAAAATCTACTGGAGGCTCCAGTAATTTTCAAAAACGTAGTTAGAGGGTCTAAAATGACTTGAAAATTTGAAATCCACCAGAAGTCGTTTTCAGAGGGTGTTAAAATTGGAGTGTAGAGTAAATTTCAGCTTTCCATCTCCATTTCACGAAATTTTGTAAAAATGTAAAGTTACAAAAATCTGCTGGAGGCATCAGGAATTTTCAAAAAGTCGCTGGAGGCTCCAAAACGACTGGAAATTCACCTGCAGTACTTCGTAGCGTATTGAAATTAGTTTTTAGAATGAATTTTAGCTTTACAACTCCAATTTGATGGAATTTTGTGGGAATTTCGAGCTTCAAAAATCTGCTGGAGGCTTCAGAACTGCTCAAAACGGGTTGAAACAGTTTCCAATCGATTTGGCATGTCCAAAATAGGGTATATCCCAAATTTCAGCTTTCCCGGTCAATTTGGTAAAATTTTGATGTTTTCCCTCATTTTTGCCCTAAATTTGATTTTCAAAAATTCACCAAAAATCGAAAAACGCACTTTAGCACTTGAAATTTTGACAGGTGATAAATTTTTGCACGATCTTTCGATCTACCTTTGTAAAGGTTGAAAAAGTTCGTGCAAGTCGTATGTTAAAACGCAAAATCTGCGATTTCGGCTGACCTGTCAATCAAAATGGCCGCAATTTTGTAAGTAAGGCCAACTTTTTTTTTGGCAAGTTTGTTTCAAAATGTTCCTTAAGATACACCCTTTAAGAAAAAAGTTGTCCCGGAGGATCGGCAGGGGGGGGGGTGCAATTACTCCTATTGTCATATGCCGGACTAAAATGCTCGAAATAGGTTTTGGTGGAAATTTTTGATTTTTTCCTGAAATTAGTGTAAGTAACCCATTTTGATAGATCGCCATTTGTACAAGTTTTTCACGACCCCCTTTTGATAGGTTGCATGACACGTTTTCAAATATTCAAATTTTCAGAATTAGTTTGGATCAGGATGCCCACCTGCCCGGTAAACCTGGAAAAGTCAGGGAATTTCGAAATATTCAGCATTTTTTTGCTCTGAACGGTTGCTTAAAACAGATTTTTCCATTTCTCATAATGAAAAAATTTACCTTCGCTTTGCTCAGGCAATTTTTTCGCAGGTTGCTTTTGTCAAAAATTGTCAAATTCCCAAAAAGTCTTGCTTTTTGCAAAAATTTTCGAAGTCTTGCATTTTGTCAACTTATGAGTTATGAGGATCATTAAAAAATCTCGCCTTTTCGCTGAAAATGGCTAAGGAGCCATTCCTTGTACGGAAATTTCTGTTGAAGTCTCCTTTTCTGTCAAAAATAGCAAAAAGTCTGCTTTTATTATTAGCCTGAATTGTCAAGAATTTTTTTTTGCAAAAAATTGCTAAAAATTGTGAAGTTTTGGAAATTGTCAGAAGTCTTGTAATTATTGCCAGAAATTACGAAAATTCCTAATCCCGGAGGATCGGCGGGGGGGGGGGGGTGCAATTACTCCTATTATCATATGCCGCGGCCGGACTAATAACTCTACTACATAATGTGCTCCTCTCACTGTTGTGAAAAATTATCGGCGCCAGGAATTTAGATTTTCCACAATGGAGAATATCGAGACAAAATTCAGGGAAATGATGAAACTAAAACAATATGAGTGAAATAAAATTTTGCTTGCCTTCGCATGAATTTGTCATTGTAATGAACCAATGTCGAGATACATATTTTCATCATTCACACAAAAAAAAATGAATTCAATCTTTAATTACTGGAATGCGGATGAGCTTGTAGATAAAATTTGCCATCAAACGATTAATTCCAAGTAAACGATCACGTTTACCTATGTCACTGCTGCTGTTTATCAGCAAAATACTTAATGGTTTCTATGGAAATTAATTTCACCTCGAATTGAATGTAATTTGCTGACGCATGAGCATGCGAATACTCACTTATGGCAGACGTTTTAGAAATTTGTCACATAGGCACTATACTACTCGTAATTTATGGTATGCCATTGTTAACAACGTTTTTGCGGTTTGTAGAAGAGATAATTCTTATAGTCGTAAATGTATCTTGTGCAAGATGAAGAGTGAGCAAGAGAAGGGGAATGAAGCGATTTCGCGAAGTTGAAATCACCTTTTTTTTTTTACATTACACAATTAGACGAACGAGAGAATTCGAAGTGAAAATTCATACATTCATACAGGTACCTATGAAAATGGATTAAAATTTCAATCAAAATAGTTTTTGAGCATTTTAAAAGAATTTCAAGCCCAAAATTATGGTACATTTTTGAGTATCTAGTCATGAAAAAGTGTGATGCAACTAAAATAACCAAAATCTCTACATTAAAATTTCAGAGCATTATCAAAGGTTTCAACCAAATTCTTTTTCAGCATTATTAAAGAGTTTCACGCTTAAAATAGTGGTAATTTTTCAAATGTGTAATAAGTATGTAAAAAAAATAATCTGCTGATCAAATTTGGAGAAAATTTGGAGAAGGATCAAAATATACAATTTCAATAAAATACTGGTATGTATTTTTTAGCATTTTTCAGAATTTGGAGCCCAAAATTGAGGTAAGTATGATTTATGGGATTTTTGAAAACTTGTAATGCAATCAAACTAATCAAAATTGGGTAAAAATATTCAGATAAAAATCCAGGATTTACATCAAAACTTTTTTGAAATATGTAATTCTGAACTGAAAATTTGGATTTTAGAAAACGTGTCATGCAATCTATCAAAAGGGGGGAAGGGGTTAAAATTCCAGAGACAAATCTGAAATTTTCATCAACAGGATGTCCACTTATTTCTCGAAATGATTTTCCCTGACTTTTCCAGGTTTTCTAGACCAATTTCTCCAATTTTCCAGACCCTTCAAAAATGAATATTAAAGGGTGCATCTTAAGGAACATTTTGAAACAAACTTGCCAAAAAAAAGTTGGCCTTACTTACAAAATGGCGGCCATTTTGATTGACAGGTCAGCCGAAATCGCAGATTTTGTGTTTTAACATAGGACTTGCACGAACTTTTTCAAACTTTACAAAAGTAGATCGAAAGATCGTGCAAAAATTTATCACCTGTCAAAATTTCAAGTGCTAAAGAGCGTTTTTCGATTTTTGGTGAATTTTTGAAAATCGAATTTAGGCCAAAAATGAGGGAAAAAATCAAAATTTTACCAAATTGACCAAAAAAGCTGAAATTTGGGATATACCCTATTTTGGACATGCCAAATCGATTGGAAACGGTTTCAACCCGTTTTTTGAGCAGTTCTGGAGCCTCCAGCAGATTTTTGAAACTCGAAATTCCTACAAAATTTCATCAAATTGGAGTTGTAAAGCTAAAATTTATTCTAAGAACTAATTTCAATACGCTACGAAGTACTGCAGGTGAATTTCAAGTCGTTTTGGAGCCTCCAGCGACTTTTTGAAAATTCCTGATGCCTCCAGCAGATTTTTGTAACTTTACATTTTTACAAAATTTCGTGAAATGGAGATGGAAAGCTGAAATTTACTCTACACTCCAATTTTAACACCCTCTGAAAACGACTTCTGGTGGATTTCAAATTTTAGTCATTTTAGACCCTCTAACTACTTTTTTGAAAATTACTGGAGCCTCCAGTAGATTTTTCAAACTTGAGATTTCTCCAAAATTTCATCAAACTAAGATGGAAAGTCGAAATTCATTCTGCAAACTAATTTCAATGCGCTACGAAGTTGACTGCTGGTGAATTTCAAGTCGTTTTGGAGCGTCCAGCAACTTTTTGAAAGGTTGTATGATGTTTTTTGGAAAATTGAGATTTCCTAAAAGTAGCTGGAAGCTTCAAAACCATTTGAAACCACCATGTAGTCTGCGAAGTGCGAAGTAAATTTCAGCTTGCCAACTCCATTTCATAAATTAATGTTGGGGAAATTTCAAGTTTCAAAAATCTACTGGAGGTTCCAGTAATTTTCAAAAAAGTCGCTGGAGGCCCTAAAAAGACTTGAAACCACCTGAAGTCGTCTTCAGAGGGTGTTAAAATTAGAGTGTAGAGTAAATTTCAGCTTTACATCTCCATTTGACGAAATTTTGTGAAACTTTAAAGTTACAAAAATCTGCTGGAGGTTTTAGGAATTTTCAAAAAGTCGCTGGAGGCTCCAAAACGACTGGAAATTTACCTGAAGTACTTCGTAGCATATTGAAATTAGTTTTTAGAATAAATTTTAGCTTTACAACTCCAATTTGATGGTATTTTGTGGGAATTTCGAGTTTCAAAAATCTGCTGGAGGCTCCAGAACTGCTCAAAACGGGTTGAAACCGTTTCCAATCGATTTGGCATGTCGAAAATAGGGTAAATCCCAAATTTCAGCTTCATTGGTTAATTTGGTAAAATTTTGATGTTTTCCCTCATTTTCGGCCTAAATTCGATTTTCAAAAATTCACCAAAAATCGAAAAACGCACTTTAGCACTTGAAATTTTGACAGGTGATAAATTTTTGCACGATCTTTCGATCTACCTTTGTAAAGGTTGAAAAAGTTCGTGCAAGTCGTATGTTAAAACGCAAAATCTGCGATTTCGGCTGACCTGTCAATCAAAATGGCCGCAATTTTGTAAGTAAGGCCAACTTTTTTTTTGGCAAGTTTGTTTCAAAATGTTCCTTAAGATACACCCTTTAAGAAAAAAGTTGTCCCGGAGGATCGGCAGGGGGGGGGTGCAATTACTCCTATTGTCATATGCCGGACTAAAATGCTCGAAATAGGTTTTGGTGGAAATTTTTGATTTTTTCCTGAAATTAGTGTAAGTAACCCATTTTGATAGATCGCCATTTGTACAAGTTTTTCACGACCCCCTTTTGATAGGTTGCATGACACGTTTTCAAATATTCAAATTTTCAGAATTAGTTTGGATCAGGATGCCCACCTGCCCGGTAAACCTGGAAAAGTCAGGGAATTTCGAAATATTCAGCATTTTTTTGCTCTGAACGGTTGCTTAAAACAGATTTTTCCATTTCTCATAATGAAAAAATTTACCTTCGCTTTGCTCAGGCAATTTTTTCGCAGGTTGCTTTTGTCAAAAATTGTCAAATTCCCAAAAAGTCTTGCTTTTTGCAAAAATTTTCGAAGTCTTGCATTTTGTCAACTTATGAGTTATGAGGATCATTAAAAAATCTCGCCTTTTCGCTGAAAATGGCTAAGGAGCCATTCCTTGTACGGAAATTTCTGTTGAAGTCTCCTTTTCTGTCAAAAATAGCAAAAAGTCTGCTTTTATTATTAGCCTGAATTGTCAAGAATTTTTTTTTGCAAAAAATTGCTAAAAATTGTGAAGTTTTGGAAATTGTCAGAAGTCTTGTAATTATTGCCAGAAATTACGAAAATTCCTAATCCCGGAGGATCGGCGGGGGGGGGGGTGCAATTACTCCTATTATCATATGCCGCGGCCGGACTAATAACTCTACTACATAATGTGCTCCTCTCACTGTTGTGAAAAATTATCGGCGCCAGGAATTTAGATTTTCCACAATGGAGAATATCGAGACAAAATTCAGGGAAATGATGAAACTAAAACAATATGAGTGAAATAAAATTTTGCTTGCCTTCGCATGAATTTGTCATTGTAATGAACCAATGTCGAGATACATATTTTCATCATTCACACAAAAAAAAATGAATTCAATCTTTAATTACTGGAATGCGGATGAGCTTGTAGATAAAATTTGCCATCAAACGATTAATTCCAAGTAAACGATCACGTTTACCTATGTCACTGCTGCTGTTTATCAGCAAAATACTTAATGGTTTCTATGGAAATTAATTTCACCTCGAATTGAATGTAATTTGCTGACGCATGAGCATGCGAATACTCACTTATGGCAGACGTTTTAGAAATTTGTCACATAGGCACTATACTACTCGTAATTTATGGTATGCCATTGTTAACAACGTTTTTGCGGTTTGTAGAAGAGATAATTCTTATAGTCGTAAATGTATCTTGTGCAAGATGAAGAGTGAGCAAGAGAAGGGGAATGAAGCGATTTCGCGAAGTTGAAATCACCTTTTTTTTTTTACATTACACAATTAGACGAACGAGAGAATTCGAAGTGAAAATTCATACATTCATACAGGTACCTATGAAAATGGATTAAAATTTCAATCAAAATAGTTTTTGAGCATTTTAAAAGAATTTCAAGCCCAAAATTATGGTACATTTTTGAGTATCTAGTCATGAAAAAGTGTGATGCAACTAAAATAACCAAAATCTCTACATTAAAATTTCAGAGCATTATCAAAGGTTTCAACCAAATTCTTTTTCAGCATTATTAAAGAGTTTCACGCTTAAAATAGTGGTAATTTTTCAAATGTGTAATAAGTATGTAAAAAAAATAATCTGCTGATCAAATTTGGAGAAAATTTGGAGAAGGATCAAAATATACAATTTCAATAAAATACTGGTATGTATTTTTTAGCATTTTTCAGAATTTGGAGCCCAAAATTGAGGTAAGTATGATTTATGGGATTTTTGAAAACTTGTAATGCAATCAAACTAATCAAAATTGGGTAAAAATATTCAGATAAAAATCCAGGATTTACATCAAAACTTTTTTGAAATATGTAATTCTGAACTGAAAATTTGGATTTTAGAAAACGTGTCATGCAATCTATCAAAAGGGGGGAAGGGGTTAAAATTCCAGAGACAAATCTGAAATTTTCATCAACAGGATGTCCACTTATTTCTCGAAATGATTTTCCCTGACTTTTCCAGGTTTTCTAGACCAATTTCTCCAATTTTCCAGACCCTTCAAAAATGAATATTAAAGGGTGCATCTTAAGGAACATTTTGAAACAAACTTGCCAAAAAAAAGTTGGCCTTACTTACAAAATGGCGGCCATTTTGATTGACAGGTCAGCCGAAATCGCAGATTTTGTGTTTTAACATAGGACTTGCACGAACTTTTTCAAACTTTACAAAAGTAGATCGAAAGATCGTGCAAAAATTTATCACCTGTCAAAATTTCAAGTGCTAAAGAGCGTTTTTCGATTTTTGGTGAATTTTTGAAAATCGAATTTAGGCCAAAAATGAGGGAAAAAATCAAAATTTTACCAAATTGACCAAAAAAGCTGAAATTTGGGATATACCCTATTTTGGACATGCCAAATCGATTGGAAACGGTTTCAACCCGTTTTTTGAGCAGTTCTGGAGCCTCCAGCAGATTTTTGAAACTCGAAATTCCTACAAAATTTCATCAAATTGGAGTTGTAAAGCTAAAATTTATTCTAAGAACTAATTTCAATACGCTACGAAGTACTGCAGGTGAATTTCAAGTCGTTTTGGAGCCTCCAGCGACTTTTTGAAAATTCCTGATGCCTCCAGCAGATTTTTGTAACTTTACATTTTTACAAAATTTCGTGAAATGGAGATGGAAAGCTGAAATTTACTCTACACTCCAATTTTAACACCCTCTGAAAACGACTTCTGGTGGATTTCAAATTTTAGTCATTTTAGACCCTCTAACTACTTTTTTGAAAATTACTGGAGCCTCCAGTAGATTTTTCAAACTTGAGATTTCTCCAAAATTTCATCAAACTAAGATGGAAAGTCGAAATTCATTCTGCAAACTAATTTCAATGCGCTACGAAGTTGACTGCTGGTGAATTTCAAGTCGTTTTGGAGCGTCCAGCAACTTTTTGAAAGGTTGTATGATGTTTTTTGGAAAATTGAGATTTCCTAAAAGTAGCTGGAAGCTTCAAAACCATTTGAAACCACCATGTAGTCTGCGAAGTGCGAAGTAAATTTCAGCTTGCCAACTCCATTTCATAAATTAATGTTGGGGAAATTTCAAGTTTCAAAAATCTACTGGAGGTTCCAGTAATTTTCAAAAAAGTCGCTGGAGGCCCTAAAAAGACTTGAAACCACCTGAAGTCGTCTTCAGAGGGTGTTAAAATTAGAGTGTAGAGTAAATTTCAGCTTTACATCTCCATTTGACGAAATTTTGTGAAACTTTAAAGTTACAAAAATCTGCTGGAGGTTTTAGGAATTTTCAAAAAGTCGCTGGAGGCTCCAAAACGACTGGAAATTTACCTGAAGTACTTCGTAGCATATTGAAATTAGTTTTTAGAATAAATTTTAGCTTTACAACTCCAATTTGATGGTATTTTGTGGGAATTTCGAGTTTCAAAAATCTGCTGGAGGCTCCAGAACTGCTCAAAACGGGTTGAAACCGTTTCCAATCGATTTGGCATGTCGAAAATAGGGTAAATCCCAAATTTCAGCTTCATTGGTTAATTTGGTAAAATTTTGATGTTTTCCCTCATTTTCGGCCTAAATTCGATTTTCAAAAATTCACCAAAAATCGAAAAACGCACTTTAGCACTTGAAATTTTGACAGGTGATAAATTTTTGCACGATCTTTCGATCTACCTTTGTAAAGTTTGAAAAAGTTCGTGCAAGTCCTATGTTAAAACGCAAAATCTGCGATTTCGGCTGACCTGTCAATCAAAATGGCCGCCATTTTGTAAGTAAGGCCAACTTTTTTTTGGCAAGTTTGTTTCAAAATGTTCCTTAAGATGTACCCTTTAAGAAAAAAGTTGTCCCAGAGGATCGGCGGGGGGGGGGTGCAATTACTCCTATTGTCATATCCGGGACTATTTTTGAAGAATATTAAGCTCAAAATTGAGTCAATTTTTCTAGCATAACGGGACGTCTATCAAAATTTAATACATATTCAAAATAATCATAACGACCTTGTTTCACCCTTCCCTCAACACCATTTTCAAATTTTAAAAAAATTCGACTTTCTGACGAAAACTCCCGCAATTTTTTTTCAAGGACCGAGTTTTGGAATGGCCAACTTTTGTTTCCATTTGACATAAAAAGTAAAGAAACGTGAAAAAAATGTTATTTTTGAATCGAAATACGCAATTGAAAAAGTATGAAAAAAATTGAAAATCTCATTTTAAAAAGTATCAAGCCACCTAATATCAAAATAAGTTGAATTCACGCGAAACATTCAAATATTTCAAAGAAAATGGTTTTTTAAGCATTTTCTGTGCCCAAATTTGACTCATGATTTTCGGGATTTTCAAAAAAGTACATATCATAATAGGCCATCAAAACGGGTTAAAATTTCAGATGAAATTCAAAAATTTCCATCAAAATTGTTTTCAAACATTTCCGAAGTAAGTAAGTATTTGAAGCCCAAAATTGAATAATTTTTCTACGTATTTATGAAAACAATTCAGTGTTGTAATCTAATTGTAATGCTTTCAACGATTGCTTACCAAATTCCTAGCAGTTGAAATTCCCTAGAGATATCGTTTTTTCGCCACTTGAACTGAACACTATCTATATTCGATCTCTTCCATCTCAATTTCCCGAATTACTTTTCTGTCAACCCTCTGCCAAGTGCCAACGACCCCAATTACTCCACCAGGACCATTCACCTCGTCGTCCAGGAATTCCACGAGACAAATTTCAATTTCAAAGTCAACGCCATCGCCGTCGTCACAACATCACAGCGCAGGTGGACTTAAATGTCCATGGTTTAAAGCGTGTTACAATTATCTTTAATACTATTAATGTACATACACGATGGAGGATACGATTAGGTAAAAATGATAAGGCGACGCGATAACCGTGTATTAACCAATTATACGATATTTGAAGCGGTTAAACGTTTCATTACGAACTTGCTGACTGGAAAAACAGCCAGATTAAAGACACCTGCCAAAGCCATAGTCAAAGGTGTAGAACGTAAGTAAAGTACTCGTATCTTGTTGTTCATACCTTTGAAGATTCCCTTCCCTTCCTCCTCCCCCCCACTCATACTGCAATCGCAAATACCTTCTTCCATAGCAGATCACCTCATACAGCTCATCATAAGCTCTTCGACGACCATTTCGCCAAGTAACAGAGAACTTACTAGCTTTAGACTCTGGCCTAAGCATTGGCAATGGCACTACACATACACACGGTACAACAAATTGAAAATGTAAATCATAAAAAATAAACGTAGGTACTGCTTGAAATTCTTGTGGTTATTGGACTGTGTAATAAAACGAAAATCCTATTTAAAAAGCAGCATCGCAGCGCCGAACATGAACACCGAGCACTGAGGGAGAAAGATGAAGACGAGGAAAAAAAACCACCTTGAAAAAGGTATTTTTATTAATTGGACAACCGTGAGATATGTTAGTACGCGTCGTTGTGTATACGTTTTTTTTTTTTTTTTTTGAAATCCCGTATGGTAAAATGAACGCGCGGACCACACGGCGAATTGTCCGCATGCATGACCAGTCCGCAGCCTATATGTGTATTTATTTTCACGCACACATACGCAGCAGCGCTCCGCTCACGCTCAAAATCACATTTAATTCTTGACAGCTCCAACTCCACACGCTCCTTCTTCTTCTCTTCGGTCCCCGTGTCCATAAATATCCACACCACACGACGATTCTCTTTTACATCGACTAAACCAATAGCTCTCTTCGCAACGACTCGCGGACATGGTCTTATTCTCATACTCTTCGTTTGATTGGTTAAGACGGTTTAAAAATCATTTAAACACCCGTTGCCTGCCTGCCTGTGTCTCGGATGCCTCGCGTCATAAAACCAGGAGGCCTTCCGCACACATCGTGAGATCTTTCTTCATCGTCTTCAGCCAGACGATCTCTTAATTAAACCTTGCCATCGTCGTCGTATATATAGCCTATTGCAGACGCAAGAAGCGCTGCTAAGCTGTTCCGCCATAGCATCGAGAGAATCCGAGAGATACTCAGATGTCCTAATGGGGAAAATGTGTGCCGATCCAGCTACAGACTCGCTGAAGATGGGGTTTTCGGGTCCGCGAAATACGAATAGTTTGATTTCTACTCAAAATAGAGAAGTTTTCTCGTCAATAAAATTGACCACTTGAGCACTGCAATGCATAAAGTTAATGTATTGTCTCACAGTAGAAATGAATCAGTGAATATTCCAAGGATTTTTTGGAGGTGCACAACTTGTACAGATGGGAAAATTTTCAGCTTGCATTTGCACTTTGAAGTCTGTGGTATTTGTGGTCCTCGTGGTACCGATGGTTTTCAGAGTCCTCATGAAGCTCACAGCCTTCGTGATCTTCATGGTCTTTGTCCTCATCGTGGTCCCTAATCATCATGGTCCTTCTGCTCGCCACAGATCGTGGTGCCTTTGAGGTCTTCATGGTCTTTGCGGTCCTCTTGATGTCCATATTTCTTGCGATCTTCATGGTTCTCTGATCTCTGTGGTTCTCGCGATCTCTGCAGCGCTTGTAGTCCTCATGGTGTTAGTGGTCAGGTGACTGTGGTTCTTGTGGTGATAAGCAATGTTTATTGTTTATAATAATTTCACAATTTTCACGAAATCTTGCTCAAATTCTGAGACGTTTTTACAGGGTGTCTAACAAAACTCCCAGACAAAAAATCATGACCCTATTTTTCATATGTTTACCACATGAAAATACCCCCCCCCCCCCCCAAAAAAAAATACAAAGCACTTTGAACTGCGAAGAAATCGAACAGGGTTGTCATTTTTTACAGGATCAAAAATTAGGTAGGTATGAATTTCAGTTTTTTCATTTTTCTGATTTTTTCATTTTTTATGGGCTTTTAAAAAAAATTTCAAGCGTGTTTCGAGCAAAATTTATAACTTTTTCATGACTTTTCATGATTATCATGACCATTGGACACTCTGTTTTTAGAAGATTTTTGATTGAAACTTGAAATTTCAACAAAATTTTATCACCTGGAGTTGGAAAGCCGAAATTCATTCTGAAAACTAATTTCAATACGCTACCAAGTCGAGTGCAGGTGGATTTCAAGTCGTTTTGGAGCCTCCAGCGACTTTTTGAAAATTACTAAAGCCTCCAGTAGATTTCCGAAACTTGAAATTTTCACAAAATTTCATCAAATGGAGATATTTTAACACCCTCTGAAGACGACTTCAGGTGGATTCAAGTCATTTTGGAGCCTCCGGCGACTTTTTGAAAATTCCTGGAGTCTCCAGCGGATTTTTGGCACTTGAATTTTCACGAAATGGATTTCAAATCGTTTTGGAGCCTCCAGCGACTTTTTAGAAATTACAGGAGCCTTCGGTAATTTTTGAAACGTGAAATTTCAACAAAATTCCATCAAATGGAGTTGGAAAACCGAAATTCACTCTGCACAGTTTGTACGTGCTAAAGTTAGGTAATTCGAACAGATTTTGTGATATTTTTTGAAAAACCGAAGTTTCCAAAAGGCTCCAAAAACGGATTGAAACTGCCTGCAATCCACTTCGGAATAATGCCAAAATTAGGATGTCATACTGAATTTCATCTTTTCCCCTCAAACGGGGAGGAGGGGGTGAATTGTTTAAATTTTCAAACGACTTCATATCGTATTGAAATTACTTTGCAGAGTAAATTTCGGATTTCTAACTACATTTGATGAAAAATTGTTGTTGAAATTTAAAGTTTCAAAAATCTGCTGGAGGCTCCAGGAATTTTCAAAAAGTCGCTGGAGGCTCCAGGAACTGCCCAGAACGACTTTCGACTTCATAGCGTATTGAAATCGGTTTTCAGGGTAAATTTCGGCATTCCATCTGCATTTGAAGAAATTTCAAGTTTCAAAAATGTGCTGGAGGCTCCAGAACTGCTCAAAATGACTTGAAATTCACCTTCAGTCGACTTTATAGCGTATTGAAATTAATTTGAAGAGTAAATTTTGGTTTTTATAACTCTTTTTGATAAAATGTTGTGGAAATTCTAAGTTTCAAAAAGTCGCTGGAGGCTCCAGAACTACCCAAAACGACTTTCGACTTCATAGCGTATATTGAAATCGGTTTTCAGGGTAAATTGCGGCTTTCCATCTGCTTTTGAAGAAATTTTAAGTTTCAAAAATCTGCTGGAGGCTCCAGAACTGCTCAAAATTACTTGAAATTCACCTGCAGTCGGCTTCATAGCTTATTGAAACTAGTTTGAAGAGTAAATTTTGGTTTTATAAGTCCTTTTGATAACATTTTGTGGAAATTCCAAGTTTCAAAAATCTGCTGGAGGCTCCAGAACTGCTAAAAATGACTTGGAATTCACCTGCAGTCGGCTTCATAGCGTATTGAAATTAGTTTGAAAAGTAAATTTTGGTTTTATAATTCCTTTTGATAACATTTTGTGGAAATTACGAGTTTAAAAAAATCTACTGGAGGCTCCAGGAATTTTCAAAAAGTTCATGGAGGCTCCAAAATGACTTGAACCCACCAGCACTCGACTCTATAACCCGTTCAAGTTGGAGTTCAACATTCATTTCGAATCTCCAACTTCATTAATTACCAATAGAATTTTGTGGAAATTTTAAGCTCCAAAAATCTGCTGGAGGCTCCAGAACTGCTCCAACGGTTCGAACCCGTTTCCAATCGATTTGGCAGGTTGAAAATGAGACACATCCCCAATTTCAGCTTTCTAGGTCAAAATTTTTATTTTTTCCCTCATTTTTGGCCAAAATTTGATTTTCAAAAATTCGCCAAAAATCTAAAAAGACACTTCAACATTTGCCTGCTCTTTCAATCTTCCTTTGTACGGTTTAAAAAATTTCGCGCAAGCAAAATCTGTGATTTTGACTGACCTGTAAATCAAATTGGCCGCCATTTTGTAAGTAGGGTCATTTGTTTTTTGACGACAAGGACTAGAAATGTTTCTCAAGACTCTCCGTTTAAGAAAACAGTTTCCTCGGAAGATTTACGCGGAGGGAGGGAGGGAGGGGGTGGGGGGGTTCAATAGATCCTTTTGCGGCTTGCGACCCCCCCCCTTCCCGAATACATTCTTTGAGTAGAGAAAGAGTACAAGAGTTCCACTTTTTCATCATGTGGAAGAATGAAAAATATTGGACAATTTCAAAGCTATGACAAACACCAAACGAAGCAAGGGCAAAAGCTTTCCCAAATTTATACAAATTCAAAACATAAATTTAACACAACGATAATATTTTTTATGTCAGAAGTTGATTTTGTTGGCCTTGGCATATTTCAAATTTGAACATTGATCTTGTGTAAATTTCCATTTTTTCCAACTAGAAAATAAAATTAGCCCTAACGAAACTAAAGAGAAAGTTTTTTGAAGGTTCATTAATCGAAAAATCGATTAGCATTATTTTTTAGGCGAGAAGTCAGTTCTGCTAGTCATTGACATTTCCCAAGTTCAAACAAAAATGTTGTAATAATTTTTGGGGAAAAGGGTAAAAGCTCTCAAATACGTATTAATGATTCAGCATTCAGAACACTACGAGTATTCACGATCATTTTTGATGTAAAAAGCCCATTTTTTCAGCTCCAACATTTATCAAATTAGAACAATAGGTGATTTTTTAGAAATTTAAATTCTGGAATAGAAAGGAAAATTGGCAGGAGCAAAGCGAGGCAGAAGTTTGGAGAATATCATTTTTTAGATGAACTTTCAACAATTAAAGGTCTGGATTTGCCAAAACTAAAACTACAGATTGTTCCAAAAATCGAATTCGAAAATGTTTTCAACTACATATTTTCGATAATGCAGGCATCATATATTATTGACAAGAGTCCACTCCAAATCCACCCAGAACATCGATCCTCCCTCCCCCCCTCTCCAATAGACATCCTGGATCCAAAATTCCATTTTTAAAAAATCGTAAGAATTTATACAATAAAAATATTTCGAATTCGATCACTATCGCCAACTTCTAAACAATTTGTACGGCTGCAAAATACCAGAGCTAGACCTACAACTATCGAGAAGAATAACTCGGTAATTTACCAGTTTTTCGAATTAGTTCACATTAATTAATTACAGTGTATGCGAGAATTACGACGATACCTATTTTGTGGGCCGAAAATCAGCATTCTGAAGACATTCGGTCGACTATCATCGTTGATTGGATCAATTCTCGGCCTCAAGTGTCATAAATAACGACTCGCAAGAATTTTCAGAATTTCTCGCACCGCGAACAAGGCGCTTCATATGGTAAAAGAATGCGCTTACAATTGATTGCATTTAGATTGAGATGAATTTGTAATTAATACGTATAGAGGAGCGTCGATCTCTCGATATTTATCTGCGACTAGAACGCGAATACCTAATGGTTCCAGCTACACAGTCTATCTATACTTAGTACCTATAACTCTACCTCTTCAAACACAGCTTTTTGTTGTCAGCACCCATCTCTTATGGCACATCGTTGTCATCATCATCGACGACGACGACGGCGACGTGACGACAACGTATACAAAATACATACATATATGGAAATAATTCTCGTCTTTAAATGTAAATTTTTCTAATACCGTTTAAATATTCCAAGAATCCACTTCCTATAGATAATATTATTGCTTTATAACGCAAAAGGAGCAAACGAGCTAGAAAGAGAGAGAGATACATTTTAAAAGCTATTCGTATATCTCTAAGTATCGTTTGATTTGATACACTCAACTAGGAAAAAATAAGATAAAAAAAATTCGTTAAAAATGATTACAAATTCTAATTAGTATTATTTTATTACTATGTTTTTTGTATTATCTATTCTATCAATCATTCGACGTGTACCTATCTTTATATACTTATGTATGCGTGTGGGAATGAGAAAGAGAGCGATAGTTATGCGCCGACAATCCAGTCCACCCTAAATTGATGTGAAGAAGGAAAAAAACCACGACCAAGACAGAGATAGGTAGTGAAATAAGACCACGATGATCCTGTAGAATCGAATTTTAAGCTGCTAATCTTCGCGGTAAAATCTCGTTTCTAATATAAACAAATTAGAATGATTTTTGTGTTCGGGAGGATTATAGAATACAGTATGTAGTGCGTATAATACCTATCTATCTACTCGTATGATAATTTGACCATTGAAAAGAACTACTACCTATGAGAAGAAGAAGCAATAACGCGGCGGTATAGGGGATTTTGCGAGTGCGAGTAGCCAAACGAGTCATTTTTGTCCGAACAGATGATACCTTACATAATTGATATTATAAGCTATAATTAATAATAATTTTGCGTTGAAAACTGTCGCATTATTAAAATCAAATAGAGATAATCTGGTATGCCGACCTGTATGCCGGCTATTTAAAGAACGTGAACTTAACATGAGCATTATAAGACAAGCTGATATAGATAAGCGAGAAGCGAGCGGGGTGCCATAGATTGTGGCAGCTCTATTGACACTCAAAATCGTTCTGTGCGCGTTAATTTTTTTTTATCAAGATGCATTCGCGGTGATGGATGTTGTAATATGTAAATGCTACAGGGTTTGAGATTTCACAAATCCAAGGGAGGAGCCAAGGGTTCGGGATTTTACATAACCATGGGAGAAGATTGGGTTTGAGATTTTTTTGTTGAGTCTTTATGATGAGGGTTGAAAAATTTTACATGACCAATAGGGAGGCAAGGGTTTGAGATTTCACAAAACCAAGGGGGAGACAGGGGTTTGAGATTTCACATAACCAAAGGGGAGTCAAGGGTTCGATCTTTTACATATCCAAGGGGGAGGCAACGGTTCGAGATTTCTTTGGTGAGTTGTTCTAATGAGGTTTAAAAAAGTTTACATGATCAAAGGGGAGGAAAAGGTTTGATATTTTCTTGTTGAGTCGTTCTAATGAGTGTTGAAACATTTTACACAACCAAGGGGGAGGCCAGGGTTGAGATTTCACATAATGAAGGGGATGGCAAGGGTTTGGGATTTCAAATAACCGAGGGAGATGATTGGGTTTCACATTTTTTTGTTGAGTCTTTCTGATGAGGGTTGAAAAATTTCACATGACCAAGTGGGAAGCAAGGGTTTGAGCTTTTACATAACCAAGGGGGAAGCAAGGGTTTGAGATTTTTTTGTTGAGTCTTTCTAATGAGTGTTGAAACATTTTACACAACCAAGGGGGAGGCCAGGGTTGAGATTTCACATAATGAAGGGGATGGCAAGGGTTTGGGATTTCAAATAACCGAGGGAGAAGATTGGGTTTCACATTTTTTTGTTGAGTCTTTCTGATGAGGGTTGAAAAATTTCACATGACCAAGGGGGAAGCAAGGGTTTGAGCTTTTACATAACCAAGGGGGAAGCAAGGGTTTGAGATTTTTTTGTTGAGTCTTTCTGATGAGGGTTGAAAAATTTTACATGACCAAGAGGGAGGACAGGTTTTGAGATTTTTTCGTTGAGTCGTTCTAAAGAGGGTTGAAACAGTTTACATGACCAAGGGGGAGGCAAGGGTTTGAGATTTCACAAAACCAAGGGGGAAGCAAGGGTTTGAGATTTTACAAAACCAAGGGGGAGACAAGGGTTCGAGATTTCACATAACCAAGGGGGAGGTAAGGGTTGGGATTTTACATAACCAAGGGGGAAGATTGGGTTTGAGATTTTCTTGTTGAGTCTTTCAAATAAGGGTTGAAAAATTTTACATGACCAAGGGAGAGGAAAAGGTTTGAGATTTTCCTGTTTAGTCGTTCTATTGAGTGTTGAAACATTTTACATAACCAAGGGGGAAGCAAGAGTTTGAGATTTTACATAACCATGGGAGAAGATTGGGTTTGAGATTTTTTGTTGAGTCTTTCTGATGAGGGTTGAAAAATTTTACATGACCAATAGGGAGGACAGGTTTCGAAATTTTTTTGTTGAGTTGTTCTAAGAGGGTTGAAACATTCTACATGACAAAGGGGGAGGCAAGGGTTTGGGATTTCACAAATCCAAGGGGGGAGGTAAAGGTTCGGGATTTTACATAACCATGGAAGAAGATTGAATTTGAGATTTTTTTGTTGAGTCTTTATGATGAGGGTTGAAAAATTTTACATGACCAAGAGGGAGGACAAATTTTGAGATTTGTTTGCTGAGTGGTTCTAAAGAGGGTTGAAACAGGTTACATGACCAAGGGAGAGGCAAGGGTTCGAGATTTCACGTAACCAAGGGGTAAGCAAGGGTTTGGGATTTTTCAAAACCAAGGGGGAGGCAAGGGTTCGAGATATCACATAACCAAGGGGGAGGCAAGGGTTTGAGCTCTTATATAACAAAGGGGGAAGCAAGAGTTTGAGATTTTACAAAACCGAGGGGGAGACAAGGGTTCGAGATTTCACATAACCAAGAGGGAAGCAATGGAGGAAACAAGATCACCGAAACAGGTCCTTCAATATACACCAACGGGGAAGAGAAGCAGAGGGAGACCAAGGAGGAAACTCACGGATACCTCAGGCTCATCCTCAACAGGTTCCACACCGCAGCAGACAGGCCAATAGGCCTACCGCTTATAAGGAAACGACGACGACGACGACAAGAGGGAAGCAAGGGTTTGAGATTTTTTTGATGAGTCTTTTTGATGAGGGTTGAAAAATTTAACATGACCAAGAGGGAGGAGAGGTTTTGAGATTTTTTTCTGAGTCGTTCTAAAGAGGGTTGCAACAGTTTACATGACCCAGGGAGAGGCAAGGGTACGAGATTTCACATAACCAAGGGGGAAGCAAGGGTTTGAGCTTTTACATAACCAAGGGGGAGGCAAGGGATTGAGATTTCACATAACCAAGGGGGAAGATCGGGTTGAGATTTTTTGTTGAGACTTTCTAATGAGGGTTGAAAAATTTTACATGAACAAGGGGGAGGCAAGGTTTTGAGATTTTACAGAACCAAGGAGGAGACAAGGGTTCGAGATTTCACATAACCAAGGGGGAGGCAAGGATTTGAGATTTCACAAATCCGAGGGGGAGTCAAGGGTTTGAGATTTTACATAACCAAGGGGGGGCAAGAGTTTGAGATTTTACAGAACCAAGGGGGAGGCAACAGTTTGAGATTTTCTTGTTGAGTCGTTCTAATGAGTGTTGAAACATTTTACATAACCAAGAGGGAGGCCAGGGTTGAGATTTCACATAATGAAGGGGATGGCAAGAGTTTGGGATTTTAAATAACCAAGGGGGAAGATAGGGTTGAGATTTTTTGTTGAGTCTTTCTAATGAGGTTTGAAAAATTTTACATGACCAAGGGGGAGGAAAGGGTTTCGGATTTTACAAAACCAAGATGGAGAAAAGAGTTTGAGATTTCACATAACCAAGTGGGAGGTAAGGGTTGGGATTTTACATAACCAAGGGGGAGGCAAGGGTTTGAGATTTCACAAAACCAAGTGGGAAGCAAGGGTTTGAGCTTTTACATGACCAAGGGGGAGGCAAGGGATTGAGATTTCACATAACCAAGGGGGAGGAGGGGGTTTGGGATTTTACATGACCAAGTAGGAGGCAAGGGTTTTGGATTTTTCATAACCAAGGGCGAGGCAACAGTTTGAGAATTTTTTGTTGAGTCTTTCTGATGAGGGTTGAAAAATTTTACATGACCAAGAGGGAGGGCAGGTTTTGAATTTTTTGTTGAGTCGTTCTAAAGAGGGTTGAAATAGTTCACATGACCAATGGGGAGGCAAGGGTATCAGATTTCACATAACCAAGGGGGAGGCAAGAGTTTGAGATTTTACAGAACCAAGGAGGAGGCAAGGGTTTGAGATTTCACAAAACCAAGGGGGAAGCAAGGGTTTGAGCTTTTACATGACCAAGGGGGAGGCAAGGGATTGAGATTTCACATAACCAAGGGGGAGGCAAGGGTCTGAGATTTCACAAATCCGAGGGGGAGTCAAAGGTTCGAGATTTTACATAAACAAGGGGGAGGCAAGGGTTTGAGATTTTACAGAACCAAGGAGGAGGCAAGGGTTTGAGATTTCACCTAACCAAGGGGGAGGCAAGGGTTTGAGCTTTTACAAAACCAAGGGGGAGACAAGGGTTCGAGATTTCACATAACCAAGGCGGGAGGTAATGGTTGCGATTTCACATAACCAAGGGGGAAGATTGGGTTGAGATTTTTTGTTGAGTCTTTCTAATGAGGTTTGAAAAATTTTACATGACCAAGGGGGAGGAAAGGGTTTCAGATTTTACAAAACCAAGATGGAGACAAGGGTTTGAGATTTCACATAACCAAGTGGGAGATAAGGGTTGGGATTTTACATAACCAAGGGGGAGGCAAGGGTTCGAGATTTCACAAAACCAAGTGGGAAGCAAGGGTTTGAGCTTTTACATGACCAAGGGGGAGGCAAGGGATTGAGATTTCACATAACCAGAGGGGAGTCAAGGGTTCGATCTTTTACATATCCAAGGGGGAGGCAACGGTTCAAGATTTCTTAGGTGAGTTGTTCTAATGAGGTTTAAAAAAGTTTACATGATCCAAGGGGAGGAAAAGGTTTGAGATTTTCTTGTTGAGTCGTTCTAATGAGTGTTGAAACATTTTACATAACCAAGGGGGAGGCCAGGGTTGAGATTTCACATAATGAAGGGGATGGCAAGAGTTTGGGGTTTTAAATAACCAAGGGGGAAGATAGGGTTGAGATTTTCTGTTGAGTCTTTCTAATGAGGTTTGAAAAAGTTTACATGACCAAGGGGGAGGAAAGGGTTTTAGATTTTACAAAACCAAGATGGAGACAAGGGTTTGAGATTTCACATAACCAAGTGGGAGGTAAGGGTTGGGATTTTACATAACCAAGTGGGAAGGTTGGGTTTGAGATTTTCTTGTTGAGTCTTTCCAATGAGGGTTGAAAAATTTTACATGAACAAGAGGGAGGCCAGGGTTTGAGATTTCACATAACCAAGGGGGAGGCAAGGGTTTGGGATTTTGAATAACCAAGGAGAAGATTGGGTTTGGGATTTTACAAAACCAAGGGAGAGACAAGGGTTCGAGATTTCACCTAACCAAGGGGGAGGCAAGGGTTTGAGCATTTACATACCCAAGGGGGAAGCAAGGGATTGAGGTTTTACAAAACCAAGCGGGAGGCAAGGGTTTGGGATTTTACAAATCCAAGGGGGAGGCAAGGGATTGAGATTTCACATAACCAAGGGGGAGGCAAGGGTCTGAGATTTCACAAATCTGAGGGGGAGTCAAAGGTTCGAGATTTTACATAAACAAGGGGGAGGCAAGGGTTTGAGATTTTACAGAACCAAGGAGGAGGCAAGGGTTTGAGATTTCACCTAACCAAGGGGGAGGCAAGGGTTTGAGCTTTTACAAAACCAAGGGGGAGACAAGGGTTCGAGATTTCACATAACCAAGGCGGGAGGTAATGGTTGCGATTTCACATAACCAAGGGGGAAGATTGGGTTGAGATTTTTTGTTGAGTCTTTCTAATGAGGTTTGAAAAATTTTACATGACCAAGGGGGAGGAAAGGGTTTCAGATTTTACAAAACCAAGATGGAGACAAGGGTTTGAGATTTCACATAACCAAGTGGGAGATAAGGGTTGGGATTTTACATAACCAAGGGGGAGGCAAGGGTTCGAGATTTCACAAAACCAAGTGGGAAGCAAGGGTTTGAGCTTTTACATGACCAAGGGGGAGGCAAGGGATTGAGATTTCACATAACCAGAGGGGAGTCAAGGGTTCGATCTTTTACATATCCAAGGGGGAGGCAACGGTTCAAGATTTCTTAGGTGAGTTGTTCTAATGAGGTTTAAAAAAGTTTACATGATCCAAGGGGAGGAAAAGGTTTGAGATTTTCTTGTTGAGTCGTTCTAATGAGTGTTGAAACATTTTACATAACCAAGGGGGAGGCCAGGGTTGAGATTTCACATAATGAAGGGGATGGCAAGAGTTTGGGGTTTTAAATAACCAAGTGGGAAGGTTGGGTTTGAGATTTTCTTGTTGAGTCTTTCCAATGAGGGTTGAAAAATTTTACATGAACAAGGGGGAGGCCAGGGTTTGAGATTTCACATAACCAAGGGGGAGGCAAGGGTTTGGGATTTTGAATAACCAAGGGGAAGATTGGGTTTGGGATTTTACAAAACCAAGTGGGAAGGTTGGGTTTGAGATTTTCTTGTTGAGTCTTTCCAATGAGGGTTGAAAAATTTTACATGAACAAGGGGGAGGCCAGGGTTTGAGATTTCACATAACCAAGGGGGAGGCAAGGGTTTGGGATTTTGAATAACCAAGGGGAAGATTGGGTTTGGGATTTTACAAAACCAAGGGAGAGACAAGGGTTCGAGATTTCACCTAACCAAGGGGGAGGCAAGGGTTTGAGCATTTCCATACCCAAGGGGGAAGCAAGGGATTGAGGTTTTACAAAACCAAGCGGGAGGCAAGGGTTTGGGATTTTACAAATCCAAGGGGGAGGCAAGGGTTTAAGATTTCACATAACCAAGGGGGGAGCAAAGGTTTGCTTTGAGATTTTACAAAACCAAGGGGGAGACAACGGTTCGAGATTTCACATAACCATGTGGGAGGTAAGGGTTGGAATTTTACATAACCAAGGGGGTGGCGAGGGTTTGAGCTTTTACATAACAAAGGGGGAAGCAAGGGTTTGAGCTATTACATGACCAAGGGGGAGGCAAGGGATTGAGATTTCACAAAACCAAGGGGGAGGCAAGGGTTTGGGATTTTACAAATCCATGGGGGAGGTAAGGGTTGGGATTTTACATAACCAAGTGGGAAGATTGGGTTTTAGATTTTACAAAACCAAGATGGAGACAAGGGTTTGAGATTTCACATAACCAAGTGGGAGGTAAGGGTTGGGATTTTACATAACCAAGTGGGAAGGTTGGGTTTGAGATTTTCTTGTTGAGTCTTTCCAATGAGGGTTGAAAAATTTTACATGAACAAGAGGGAGGCCAGGGTTTGAGATTTCACATAACCAAGGGGGAGGCAAGGGTTTGGGATTTTGAATAACCAAGGAGAAGATTGGGTTTGGGATTTTACAAAACCAAGGGAGAGACAAGGGTTCGAGATTTCACCTAACCAAGGGGGAGGCAAGGGTTTGAGCATTTACATACCCAAGGGGGAAGCAAGGGATTGAGGTTTTACAAAACCAAGCGGGAGGCAAGGGTTTGGGATTTTACAAATCCAAGGGGGAGGCAAGGGATTGAGATTTCACATAACCAAGGGGGAAGCAAGGGTCTGAGATTTCACAAATCCGAGGGGGAGTCAAAGGTTCGAGATTTTACATAAACAAGGGGGAGGCAAGGGTTTGAGATTTTACAGAACCAAGGAGGAGGCAAGGGTTTGAGATTTCACCTAACCAAGGGGGAGGCAAGGGTTTGAGCTTTTACAAAACCAAGGGGGAGACAAGGGTTCGAGATTTCACATAACCAAGGCGGGAGGTAATGGTTGCGATTTCACATAACCAAGGGGGAAGATTGGGTTGAGATTTTTTGTTGAGTCTTTCTAATGAGGTTTGAAAAATTTTACATGACCAAGGGGGAGGAAAGGGTTTCAGATTTTACAAAACCAAGATGGAGACAAGGGTTTGAGATTTCACATAACCAAGTGGGAGATAAGGGTTGGGATTTTACATAACCAAGGGGGAGGCAAGGGTTCGAGATTTCACAAAACCAAGTGGGAAGCAAGGGTTTGAGCTTTTACATGACCAAGGGGGAGGCAAGGGATTGAGATTTCACATAACCAGAGGGGAGTCAAGGGTTCGATCTTTTACATATCCAAGGGGGAGGCAACGGTTCAAGATTTCTTAGGTGAGTTGTTCTAATGAGGTTTAAAAAAGTTTACATGATCCAAGGGGAGGAAAAGGTTTGAGATTTTCTTGTTGAGTCGTTCTAATGAGTGTTGAAACATTTTACATAACCAAGGGGGAGGCCAGGGTTGAGATTTCACATAATGAAGGGGATGGCAAGAGTTTGGGGTTTTAAATAACCAAGTGGGAAGGTTGGGTTTGAGATTTTCTTGTTGAGTCTTTCCAATGAGGGTTGAAAAATTTTACATGAACAAGGGGGAGGCCAGGGTTTGAGATTTCACATAACCAAGGGGGAGGCAAGGGTTTGGGATTTTGAATAACCAAGGGGAAGATTGGGTTTGGGATTTTACAAAACCAAGTGGGAAGGTTGGGTTTGAGATTTTCTTGTTGAGTCTTTCCAATGAGGGTTGAAAAATTTTACATGAACAAGGGGGAGGCCAGGGTTTGAGATTTCACATAACCAAGGGGGAGGCAAGGGTTTGGGATTTTGAATAACCAAGGGGAAGATTGGGTTTGGGATTTTACAAAACCAAGGGAGAGACAAGGGTTCGAGATTTCACCTAACCAAGGGGGAGGCAAGGGTTTGAGCATTTCCATACCCAAGGGGGAAGCAAGGGATTGAGGTTTTACAAAACCAAGCGGGAGGCAAGGGTTTGGGATTTTACAAATCCAAGGGGGAGGCAAGGGTTTAAGATTTCACATAACCAAGGGGGGAGCAAAGGTTTGCTTTGAGATTTTACAAAACCAAGGGGGAGACAACGGTTCGAGATTTCACATAACCATGTGGGAGGTAAGGGTTGGAATTTTACATAACCAAGGGGGTGGCGAGGGTTTGAGCTTTTACATAACAAAGGGGGAAGCAAGGGTTTGAGCTATTACATGACCAAGGGGGAGGCAAGGGATTGAGATTTCACAAAACCAAGGGGGAGGCAAGGGTTTGGGATTTTACAAATCCATGGGGGAGGTAAGGGTTGGGATTTTACATAACCAAGTGGGAAGATTGGGTTTGAGATTTTCTTGTTGAGTCTTTCCAATGAGGGTTGAAAAATTTTACATGACCAAGGGGGAGGCCAGGGTTTGAGATTTTAAATAACCAAGGGGGAAGCAAGGGTTTGGGATTTTACAAAACCAAGCGGGAGGCAAGGGTTTGGGATTTTACAAATCCAAGGGGGAGGCAAGGGTTTAAGATTTCACATAACCAAGGGGGGAGCAAAGGTTTGCTTTGAGATATTACAAAACCAAGGGGGAGACAACGGTTCGAGATTTCACATAACCAAGGGGGAGGTAATGGTTGCGATTTCACATAACCAAGGGGGAAGATTGGGTTTGAGATTTTACAAAACCAAGGGAGAGACAAGGGTTCGAGATTTCACAAAACCAAGTGGGAAGCAAGGGTTGGAATTTTACATAACCAAGGGGGAGGCAAGGGTTTGAGCTTTTACATAACCAAGGGGGAAGCAAGGGTTTGAGCTTTTACATGACCAAGGGGGAGGCAAGGGATTGAGAGTTCACAGAACCAAGGGGGAGGCAAGGGTTTGGGATTTTACAAATCCAAGGGGGAGGTAAGGGTTGGGATTTTACATAACCAAGTGGGAAGATTGGGTTTGAGATTTTCTTGTTGAGTCTTTCCAATGAGGGTTGAAAATATTTACATGACCAAGGGAGAGACAAGGGTTCGAGATTTTACCTAACCAAGGGGGAGGCAAGGGTTTGAGCTTTTACATACCCAAGGGGGAAGCAAGGGATTGAGATTTTACAAAACCAAGTGGGAGGCAAGGGTTTACGATTTCACATAACCAAGAGGGAAGCAAAGGTTTGCTTTGAGATTTCACAAAACCAAGGGGGAGACAACGGTTCGAGATTTCACATAACCAAGGGGGAGGTAATGGTTGCGATTTCACATAACCAAGGGGGAAGATTGGGTTTGAGATTTTCTTGTTGAGTCTGTCCAATGAGGGTCGAAAAATTTTACATGACCAAGGTAGAGGAAAAGGTTCAGCCGTTTGAGATTTTCCTGTTGCGTCGTTCTAATGAGCGTTGAAACATTTTACATAACCAAGGGGGAGGCAAGGGTTTGAGATTTTACACATCCAAGGGGGAGGCAAGGGTATGAGATTTTACATAACCAAGGGGGAGGCAAGGGATTGAGATTTCACATAACCAAGGGGGAGGCAAGGGTTTGGGATTTTACATAACCAAGGGGGAGGCAAGGGTTTTGGATTTTTCATAACCAAGGATGAGGCAACAGTTTGAGATTTTCTTGTTGAGTCGTTCTGATGAGTGTTGAAACATTTTACGTAACCAAGGGGGAGGCCAAGGTTGAGATTTTTTGTTGAGTCTTTCTAATGAGGTTTGAAAAATTTTACATGACCTAGGGGGAGGAACGGGTTTCAGATTTTACAAAGCCAAGATGGAGACAAGGGTTTGAGATTTCACATAACCAAGTGGGAGGTAAGGGTTGGGATTTTACATAACCAAGGGGGAGGCAAGGGTTTGAGCTTTTAAATAACCAGGGGGGAAGCAAGGGATTGAGATTTCACAAAACCAAGGGGGAGACAAGGGTGTAGCGTCACATATTATTGGCTATTTAGCATTGGCGTTCTTTCGGTTGTAACTTCTCGAATCGTGTTATGTAAATAAACATTCATTACGATCTTGATAATCAATCTGTTCATTACTAATGTTTTACATTTGGTTCTTATATTTACTATATTTGGTGACCCCGATTCAAAATAAAATGCCTGGTGACGGAGAAGTATTTGAAGACGCAAATGATCAACAACAATTGCATGTTGCAAGAGTCGCCATTAAATGTCCTCCGTTTTGGAAGATCAATCCCAGATTATGGTTTGCGCAAATAGAGTCGCAGTTTTCGAATGCAAATATTGTTTCTGATCTTACAAAATACAACACCGTTGTAGGACATATTGAAAGTGAAATTCTAAATGCAGTAAGTGATATTGTTCTCAATCCGCCTAATCAAGGTAAATATGAAACTTTGAAAACAAGATTAATCGAGTCATTTGCTGACAGTGAAGACGAGCTTGCTCGTAAGTTACTTCAAACCAATTCCAATGATGATTCAAAACCATCACAAATATTGAAAAATATGAAAGAACTGGCTGGATCGAATATTTCGAATTCTCTATTAAAAACATTATGGTTACAGAAATTAGACCCTCACATTCAAGCAGTTCTAATTTCTAAAAACGAAAGTTTGACTGAACTGGGCAAGTTGGCTGATCAAATCGGAGGTATTCCAGGTTTTAAAAAAAATAACATTCTTGCAGTTTCTAAACAAGAATCTGAACTGGAAAGCAGAATGAGTTCGCTGGAATCAAAATTGGATAAATTACTTCGGATCAACAATTCAAAAAGCTCTTCACGTTCACGTTCAAATTCTCAATCACGTTCTTATGTGAATTTACGTCATAGAAGTCCAACTCCAGGTAATAGCGGTAACAAAGATCTTTGTTGGTATCATGCAAAATTTAGATCCAAAGCGAATCGATGTGTACCACCTTGTAATTTTGTACAGAAGAAAAAAGGTACTTCAATTTCTTTTTCGGAAAACTAGATAAACAGCGTGTAGATGCGACGGCTTACGTTGTTTCTAAAAAACGTCGCCTATTTATTATAGATCCTATTACAAAAATTAATTTTTTGATTGATCCTGGAGCGGATGTTTCGATTTTACCATCAAATTTTTTTGATAAAAATAAATTAACTTTAAGTTCGCTTAAATTGTATGGTGCAAATGATTCGGAAATTAAGACATATGGTACTAAATCAATTCGTGTTAGTCTTAATCTTCAAAAAATTTTCCAATGGGAATTTCAAATTGCTGATATTAATACTCCCATTATTGGTGCAGATTTTATTTATAATTTCGGTCTCTTACTTGATCTTCGAGGTAATCAAATTATTGATTTAACTACTAAATGTTCATCTAAAGGGAAAATATTTGAATCTAACATTTCTCATATTTCTACTCTTTCTCAAAAATCACCTTATTCAGAACTGTTGAAAAAGTACCACTCAATTACTCAAGAACGTTTTTTGGATTCTTCAAAAGTAAAACATTCAACAGTTCATTTCATTGAAACTAGAGGTCCTCCTGTTTTTTGCGCACCCAGACGATTAAATTCAGCCAAGTTCAAAGTGGCAAAGGAAACTTTTGACTCTTTGATTAAATTAGGTATCTGTCGTCCTTCAAAAGGTTCTTGGGCAAGTCCTTTACACATGGTTGCAAAGAAGAATAATTCTTGGAGACCTTGCGGTGATTATTGGAATCTCAACAAAAAAACTAAACCAGATAGATATCCTTTACCTCATGCTCAGGATTGTTCCAGCCTTCTGTATTCGGACCGGACACTCACATAGGGGCGCTAGTGAGCTGGCTAGAATGTTTACATTTTTCAGACGGGGCTTTCTTATCAGCGTTTACGAAAGCATTAATTTCCACGGTTAAAACTGAAAAATTAATTCGATGTACATTATTTTTACGATTATTATTGCATATTAATCATGACCGAATCATATTTTCATTTTTAACTCGTAAATTTAACGTTTTGGTAAAATACGACTGATAAGAAAGGGTTAAGAAAAAAGCCCCGTCTGAACTCTAGAACAATGGGCACACTAGCGCCCCTATGTGAGTGTCCGGTCCGAATGGCAAATCAATTTTTTCTACGATTGATCTGGTAAGAGCTTATCAACAAATACCTGTTAACGAAGCAGATATTGAGAAAACTGCCATCACCACCCCATTTGGGTTGTTTGAATTCCCTTTCATGCCTTTTGGATTACGTAATGCTGCTCAAACATTTCAAAGATTTATGCATGAGCTTACCCGAGATTTAGACTTTGTTTTTGTTTACATTGACGATATTATTGTGGCATCTATCTCTGAAAGTGAACATTTACGACATTTAGAAATACTATTCAAACGTTTACAGGATTATGGCGTTACTATAAATGTAGCAAAATGTTGTTTTGGTGCTTCTATTGTAAAGTTTTTAGGTCATGAAATTTCACCTGATGGAATGAAACCTTTGAAAGATAAAATTGAAATTATCTCAAATTATCCTATTCCGACTAGAGTTGATCAACTACGTAGTTTTTTAGGTATAGTTAATTACTATAATCAATTTATACCTCATATGGCAGAATTACAAATTCCTTTACAGAAATTAATTGCTGGTCGTAGGAAAAATGATAGATCTCTCATTCAATGGAATGATATTTTAGATGATGCATTTCAGAAATTGAAACTTGGTTTAGCTTCTAAAGTATTATTGGTCCATCAATCTCCTGATGCTCAGTTATCAATCATGGTGGATGCCTCAGAGTTTGGTATTGGAGGAGTAATTCAACAGCTTGTTGATAATAATTGGCAACCTTTAGCATTTGTCTCTAGAAAACTATCCCCTTCTCAACTCAACTATAGTGTTTATGACAAGGAATTGTTGGCTATTTTTGAAACAATCAAACACTTTCGATATTTATTAGAAGGCAGGAATTTCTATATATTCACTGATCACAAACCTTTAACATATGTATTTCATCAAAAACTAAGTAAGGCTTCTCCTCGTCAGTTGCGACAGTTGGACTTTATATCACAATTTTCCACAGATATTCGTCATATATCTGGTCAAAATAATGTTGTCGCTGATGCTCTTTCAAGAATTGAAACAATTACAACACCTGATGTGATTAATTATACAGAATTAGCAATTGCTCAAGTTAATGATGCTGAATTTCGAAGCTTGTTGGAAAATAATTCAAAATCTTCTCTAACTCTTGTCCCATGTACTTTACATGATTCAGAAAAAACACTATATTGTGATATTTCTACAGGTCGTTATAGGCCTTTTGTTCCACTTCTGTTTCGCCGTAAAATTTTTGACACTTTTCATAATTTAAACCATCCTGGTGTTAGAGCTTCACGTAAAATTATATCTCAACGTTATGTTTGGCCCAGTATCAATAAAGATATTAATCATTGGGTAAGACAATGTATTTCATGTCAAAGGTCAAAAATTCATAAGCATACTCAAACAGAATTGTCCAATTTTCCTGTATTGTCAGAACGTTTTCATCATATTCATATTGACTTGGTTGGACCCTTACCTTCATGCGATGGCTTTAGATATTGTTTAACAGCAATTGATCGTTTTTCTCGTTGGCCTGAAGTTTTTCCAATTAAAGATCAAACTGCTGAGACAGTTGCAAAAACATTATTTCAAGGTTGGTTCTGTAGATTTGGCATTCCATTGAAAATCACTACTGATCAAGGTCATCAGTTTGAATCTAACCTTTTTCGATCTTTAGCATGTTTAATGGGTACCAAAGTTATCCACACTACAGCTTTTCATCCATCCTCCAATGGTCTTATAGAACGGTTTCATAGAACTTTGAAACAAGCCATTAAATGCAAATATACTAATAATTGGGTAGAACTTCTTCCATCAATTTTATTAGGGCTTCGCTGTTCTATCAAAGAAGACTTGAACACTTGCCCAGCTGAAATGATTTATGGTACTACTCTACGTCTTCCTGGTGAATTTATTGCTCCTTCTAATCATATCCATGATACAGAAGGATTTCTTTCTAATTTGCGTGAAAAGATGAATTCTTTGAGTCCTGCTCCAACTTTTCATCATTTATCAAAAAACAAAATTTTTTATGTTCCAAAAGACTTACACTCTGCTGATTATGTTTTTCTTAGAGATGATAAAGTAAAAACTTCATTTCAACAACCTTATTTAGGACCTTTCAAAGTTGTTAAAAAAAATGATAAAAATTTTGAAATTTTGATTAAAGGTAAACATGTTAATGTTTCTGTAGATCGTTTAAAGCCAGCTTATTTATGTAATTCAGATCGTTCCTAAACTTAAGTTTTTTTTTTAAGAAATCAGTTGTATTATAATATCTAATAATTTATTCATTATTTATTTTAAAGGGGGGATGTATATGTAGCGTCACATATTATTGGCTATTTAGCATTGGCGTTCTTTCGGTTGTAACTTCTCGAATCGCGTTGTGTAAATAAACATTCATTGCGATCTTGATAATCAATCTGTTCATTACTAATGTTTTACATTTGGTTCTTATATTTACTATAAGGGTTTGAGATTTCACAAAACCAAGGGGGAAGCAAGGGTTTGAGATTTTACATGACCAATGGGGAGGCAAGGGATTGAGATTTCACATAACCAAGGGGGAGGCAAGGGTTTGGGATTTTACAAATCCAAGGGGGAGGCAAGGGTCTGAGATTTCACATAACTAAGGTGGAGGATAGGGTTTGGGATTTTACAAAGCCAAGGGGGAGGCAAGGGTTTGAGATTTCACATAACCAATGGGGAGGCAAGGGTATCAGATTTCACATAACCAAGGGGGAGGAAAGAGTTTGAGATTTTACAGAACCAAGGAGGAGGCAAGGGTTTGAGATTTCACGAAACCAAGGGGGAAGCAAGGGTTTGAGCTTTTACATGACCAAGGGGGAGGCAAGGGATTGAGATTTCACATAACCAAGGGGGAGGCAAGGGTCTGAGATTTCACAAATCCGAGGGGGAGTCAAAGGTTTGAGATTTTACATAACCAAGGGGGAGGCAAGGGTTTGAGATTTTACAGAACCAAGGAGGAGGCAAGGGTTTGAGATTTCACCTAACCAAGGGGGAGGCAAGGGTTTGTGCTTTTACAAAACCAAGGGGAAGACAAGGGTTCGAGATTTCACATAACCAAGGGGGAAGCAAGGGTTTGAGCTTTTACATAACCAAGGGGGAGGTAATGGTTGCGATTTCACATAACCAAGGGGGAAGATTGGGTTGAGATTTTTTGTAGAGTCTTTCTAATGAGGTTTGAAAAATTTTACATGACCAAGGGGGAGGAAAGGGTTTCAGATTTTACAAAACCAAGATGGAGACAAGGGTTTGAGATTTCACATAACCAAGTGGGAGATAAGGGTTGGGATTTTACATAACCAAGGGGGAGGCAAGGGTTTGAGATTTCACAAAACCAAGTGGGAAGCAAGGGTTTGAGCTTTTACATGACCAAGGGGGAGGCAAGGGATTGAGATTTCACATAACCAGAGGGGAGTCAAGGGTTCGATCTTTTACATATCCAAGGGAGAGGCAACGGTTCAAGATTTCTTAAGTGAGTTGTTCTAATGAGGTTTAAAAAAGTTTACATGATCAAAGGGGAGGAAAAGGTTTGAGATTTTCTTGTTGAGTCGTTCTAATGAGTGTTGAAACACTTTACATAACCAAGGGGGAGGCCAGGGTTGAGATTTCACATAATGAAGGGGATGGCAAGAGTTTGGGGTTTTAAATAACCAAGGGGGAAGATAGGGTTGAGATTTTTTGTTGAATCTTTCTAATGAGGTTTGAAAAATTTTACATGACCAAGGGGGAGGAAAGGGTTTCGGATTTTACAAAACCAAGATGGAGACAAGGGTTTGAGATTTCACATAACCAAGTGGGAGGTAAGGGTTGGGATTTTACATAACCAAGTGGGAAGATTGGTTTTGAGATTTTCTTGTTGAGTCTTTCCAATGAGGGTTGAAAAATTTTACATGAACAAGGGGGAGGCCAGGGTTCGGGATTTCACATAACCAAGGGGGAGGCAAGGGTTTGGGATTTTGAATAACCAAGGGGGAAGATTGGGTTTGGGATTTTACAAAACCAAGGGAGAGACAAGGGTTCGAGATTTCACATAACCAAGGGGGAGGCAAGGGTTTGGGATTTTGAATAACCAAGGGGGAAGATTGGGTTTGGGATTTTACAAAACCAAGGGAGAGACAAGGGTTCGAGATTTCACCTAACCAAGGGGGAGGCAAGGGTTTGAGCATTTACATACCCAAGGGGGAAGCAAGGGATTGAGGTTTTACAAAACCAAGCGGGAGGCAAGGGTTTGGGATTTTACAAATCCAAGGGGGAGGCAAGGGTTTAAGATTTCACATAACCAAGGGGGGAGCAAAAGTTTGCTTTGAGATTTTACAAAACCAAGGGGGAGACAACAGTTCGAGATTTCACATAACCATGTGGGAGGTAAGGGTTGGAATTTTACATAACCAAGGGGGAGGCAAGGGTTTGAGCTTTTACATAACAAAGGGGGAAGCAAGGGTTTGAGCTTTTACATGACCAAGGGGGAGGCAAGGGATTGAGATTTCACAAAACCAAGGGGGAGGCAAGGGTTTGGGATTTTACAAATCCATGGGGGAGGTAAGGGTTGGGATTTTACATAACCAAGTGGGAAGATTGGGTTTGAGATTTTCTTGTTGAGTCTTTCCAATGAGGGTTGAAAAATTTTACATGACCAAGGGGGAGGCCAGGGTTTGAGATTTCACATTACCAAAGAAGAGGCAAGGGTTTGGGATTTTAAATAACCAAGGGGGAAGCAAGGGATTGAGATTTTACAAAACCAAGCGGGAGGCAAGGGTTTGGGATTTTACAAATCCAAGGGGGAGGCAAGGGTTTAAGATTTCACATAACCAAGGGGGGAGCAAAGGTTTGCTTTGAGATATTACAAAACCAAGGGGGAGACAACGGTTCGAGATTTCACATAACCAAGGGGGAGGTAATGGTTGCGATTTCACATAACCAAGGGGGAGGCAAGGGTTTGGGATTTTACATAACCAAGGGGGAGGCAAGGGTTTTGGATTTTTCATAACCAAGGGCGAGGCAACAGTTTGAGATTTTTTTGTTAAGTCTTTCTGATGAGGGTTGAAAAATTCTACATGACCAAGAGGGAGGACAGGTTTTGAATTTTTTGTTGAGTCTTTCTAATGAGGTTTGAAAAATTTTACATGACCAAGGGGGAGGAAAGGGTTTCAGATTTTACAAAGCCAAGATGGACACAAGGGTTTGAGATTTCACATAACCAAGTGGGAGGTAAGGGTTGGGATTTTACATAACCAATGGGGAGGCAAGGGTTTGAGCTTTTACATAACCAAGGGGGAAGCAAGGGATTGAGATTTTACAAAACCAAGGGGGAGACAAGGGTTTGAGATTTCACAAAACCAAGGGGGAGGTAAGGGTTCGAGATTTCACCTAACCAATGGGGAGGCAAGGGTTGGAGTTTTTACATAACCAAGGGGGAAGCAAGGGATTGAGATTTTACAAAACCAAGGGGGAGACAAGGGTTCGAGATTTCACAAAACCAAGTGGGAAGCAAGGGTTAGAGCTTTTACATGACCAAGGGGGAGGCAAGGGATTGAGATTTCACATAACCAAAGGGGAGTCAAGGGTTCGATCTTTTACATATCCAAGGGGGAGGCAACCGTTCAAGATTTCTTAGGTGAGTTGTTCTAATGAGGTTTAAAAAAGTTTACATGATCAAAGGGGAGGAAAAGGTTTGAGATTTTCTTGTTGAGTCGTTCTAATGAGTGTTGAAACATTTTACATAACCAAGGGGGAGGCCAGGGTTGAGATTTCACATAATGAAGGGGATGGCAAGAGTTTGGGATTTTAAATAACCAAGGGGGAAGATTGGGTTGAGATTTTTTGTTGAGTCTTTCTAATGAGGTTTGAAAAATTCTACATGACCAAGGGGGAGGCAAGGGTTTCAGATTTTACAAAACCAAGGGGGAGACAAGGGTTTGAGATTTCACATAACCAAGGGGGAAGCAAGGGTTTGAGCTTTTACATAACCAAGGTGGAAGCAAGGGTTTGAGATTTTACAAAACCAAGGGGGAGACAAGGGTTCGAGATTTCACATAACCAAGGGGGAAGGAAGGGTTTGAGCTTTTACATGACCAAGGGGGAGGCAAGGGTTTGGGATTTTTCATAACCAAGGGGGAGGCAACAGTTTGAGATTTTTTTGTTGAGTCTTTCTGATGAGGGTTGAAAAATTTTACATGACCAAGAGGGAGGACAGGTTTTGAAATTTTTTTGTGGAGTCGTTCTAAAGAGGGTTGAAACAGTTTACATGACCAAGGGGGAGGCAAGGGGCAAGGGTTTGAGATTTCACATAACCAAGGGGGAAGATTGTGTTGAGATTTTTTGTTGAGACTTTCTAATGAAGGTTGAAAAATTTTACTTAACCAAGGGGGAGATTGGGTTTGAGGTTTTTTTGTTGAGTTGTTCTCCTGAGGGTTAAAACATTTTACATGACCAAGGGGGAGGCATAGAGTTTTTTATATGTAGTTGAAAATAATTTCAATCACAAAAATTATTACTCTCTATGAAGCTCTCTTTACAGTCTACGCGTAATAACTACCCAAAATGAGCGTAAAGTCTCTCGTAAGAATTCCAAAATTCATCCAAAAATTACCTATTGAAAATAACAAAACGAAAAAATTACTAAAAAATATTGTCAAGCAAAAAAAAGTGAAATTGACTTATTATGTCAATGATTGAAAATTGAGAAAAATGACTGCAATAAAATAGTAAAATTAATCCAAAATTGATTCTGATTAATACGTTCAATTTCGTAAAATCTAAAAAAATTGACCACAACTTATCAAATTTTTTAGTTTTTTTGAAATTGGAAACAATGACTAAAAAAATTGACACCACCGTATTTCAAAACATCTCCCAAGTTTTAAAAATGACATCTTTCGATGTTTTGGCGCAATTAAACTAGAAATACTTATTTGAGAAGAAAATTTTTTCAGAACACGTATTTGCCAAAAAAAAATGAACAATTCGCAGATTTTAATCGCTCAGTAGAAGCCTTAAAGTGGTTTCAGATTTATGATGGCAATAGCCTAGATCAATACTTACAAAATAGCGGCTAGAACGAAAAAGCCTTCATGTTTTTTGAAAATGCCTCCTCTTTGAGAACCCATTATATCTTCCCTCAAGAAACATCTCCGGAGCTAAAACTTTTTTTGAGCAATTTTCAACTCAAGATGGATCCAAATCATGACAAAATAACAAACTAGAAACTCCACAACTTCAAAACCTGGCAACATAAACACTGAGGGTACTTAGGCCACCTATAAAATCGAATGTACCCAAACTAGATCAATGGAAATCATAATATCGTCTTCTTGAATAAACTCGAATCACTTCGATACAACACAAATTCGCAAACTAAACGTATGTAAACTGGCACAAAAGGACAAATATCTACCTCGGATGAATGATAATTTTACACAAAAGCCACCTCATCTGTAAATAGTACTTTGGAGACTCGCGTCCCTTGGGCACAATACACGACCACGACCCAGTGGCCAGCGGTGTCGAGTATCGGTCAATATAAAGCATATAAATGGTACCTATGTACGATGTATTTACCATAAACGCGTTCAATTTATACAGATTACCGCACAATAATGACAACGTTCTTTAAATAAGGACCCTCAGCCAAATTCACGAGGGCTATACATACTCGCAGGTACTCGTAGGGTAATTACCAACTCAGCATCCTACAGACCGCACCACGTGATTCGTATCAATACGAAAAAATGCCTCTTTTTCCCCTTCCTGAACAATACGATCACGATGAACGGTTTTTTAAAACACTAGGCTATGTTTTAAACAGCTCCAGGGTCTCGTATAGGTAGGTATACCGGAGGAATCGACTACATACGTGCGAAAAATCACACGCAACCTATCATAATCATCACCGATCAGCATCGCTTCTGTACCAATGCGGCGCTTCCCTTCGGCTTCGTTTCACCTAGGTTCAAATCAAAAGCGACCATGTTAAAGAAGCAGAACATCACACCAAAGAGACTCGACTCTCGATTCGCTATATGGAGAACAAGAGAGTAAAACTTATCAACCGCAGATTAGAATCGGATTTGTCGAAGCCATAAAGTCTACGGTGTTTTTACCCCGATCACGGCGAATTTATCAGCAATAAAAGCTGTCATCCCGATACGCTTGATAATTTATCGGCGGCCCAAGCGCGAAGCCGCGGTCCGGACCTGAGAACCACTGAAACAAACCAAAGTATCACCACAATACGCATATAGGTACCATTTACGAGTAGGTACTACTATAGAGCCAGAGCAGAGCGCCAAACACATAGAATTCCTTCGAATAAGGCCTATTATTTAAATTCCGTTGCTTTGATGTTTGGTCAGTCGTCGCTAACGAAAAGTGATCTTCATAACTTCTTTTTTTTCTCTACCTTTTTTTCTCTCTTCATCATCCACAAGCTGTTTTTCTTTTAAGTCGTATAGTGGCGCAACAACAACCGGACCACGAAGCTCGCAGAGACCAGCCGCCGAAAATAATCCGTTTCCACTTCATTTCCAATAAGAACTGATATCTCTTCCAAATTAAATGGCATTAAATGGTGAGTCTGCTGGGTTCTGCGGCACTGGCAGCTCCCCCGGAGCACCGATAATCAAGTTTCGTTGACAAATAGCCCGACCGTCGTCGTCGTCGTCGTCGTCGTCATCACAGTACCCACATTGCCCTGCAGTCCTTCCTCATACTCCATACATACACTTCTTTTTTTTTCTTCTTCATAATCTAAACGTACGATATAAATGCAGCTTCTGAAGATAGCGATAATATACCGCAGCATCGCGTCTTTCCCTGCCACCCCCGCGCCCCCCCTACACCATGCTTCTGTCGCATTACGCTTCGTCTCTTCTTACATATTTACGTCACCTTCGTCGCCCAGCGTTGCATTTTTATAAGTATAATGTTCACATTACGTGGCCGAGTCGTCGCAGGTCCAGGTACACATGGAAGTATGGCGAAGGGATATCGCGACCAGATCGGATTAAATTATCATTAATATCGTTTAGAAAACACTTACCGAAACATGATCATCTCTCGGCCAGAATTTCACTCTTAAATGGAACCCAGATCCGAACCTGTAAAAATAATACACGTTTACAGTAAGAAATTAATCTTTCAAAATTGACGACTCATTTAGCATCACATAGTTAAAGTCTGTTGAAAAATTTGAGTTTCAGAAATTATCGTACTTAGTTGAAATTTCCAAAAATATATGAATGGTGGAGGGGTGAAGGGAAATGTGAAATGTCTACACATCTCTACTGGGGTGTATTTTATTTTGCAAAGTTGAAATATTCTAGCTCCCACCTCCCCCCCACCCCAGTTGTTACCACAGGTAAGAAAATGATTCCCTATATTTCCCCATTTCTGCATAAAAAGTGGCACCAGTAACCCTCCCCCTCCCCAAGCTGAAAAAAATCCTAATTTTTGCTTAAAATATCAATTCGTCGAAATTCTTTGTTTTTGCTCCAGAATTTTTTCTAAACTATCCCCTTTTCAAGAAAACACTTTCAGCAGCCTTTCAAACCATATTGGCCCCAGAAAAGAACCCCCCCCCCCACAAAAAACATCAGAAAAAATGCGAATAAATCAAAATCAGGAAAAATATGTTTCAGAAATATCTCATTTCTGGATAGTTCTGCAGAATCCCCTTTAAGAGAAAAAACCTTCGTTGGACCCCCAAATCATTTTGGCTCTCTTGTATGAAGCACCTCAAATTGATAAACATAAAATTGATGTCAGTGGAAATTTTTAAAAAAATTTTCATTTATGGACAGAACGTTCCTAAATAGAAACCACAGTTTCGAGAAAAACCTTCCCCTGGCCTCCCACATTATGTTGGTTTCCTAGTAGAAAGCCCCTAAAAGTGAAAAACAAAATCAAAAATTGATATCTGTACAAATTTTTTGAAAATGTTTCATTTTACTAGTCAGATTACTTTTAAAAAGCAGAAGAAGGGCAAATTTTAAGGCAGATTTTTTTTCAAATATTTCGATGGTTAGGGGAGGAGGTGGAAGAAGTGGATGATGAGGGTAAGGAAGGGGATTAGAATTCATTGATGTTGGAATTTTTTTAGGTTCACAATCTTCATTTTCAGAGATAACTGGAAAAAATTGGGGGGGGGGGGACAAAATTCAGAGTAAAAATGGAAGAAAAATTTGAAAATTCAATTTTTAAAAAATCAGCATCTTGTTTCATTTTTGGGAACAAATTACAACTTTTTTTTGTAAGTACATACATAATTTTGACAAAAAAAAATTGCGGTACTTTGAAAAAAAAACAGAATTTTATAGTAGGTTATTTTGCCAAAAAAGCAGGAATTTTTTTCACGATTTTGGCAAAAGAACAGGAATCTTGACAAAAGGTCAAATTTTATGGAAGTTTTGTCAAAACAGCAGAATTTTTGAGCATTATTTTCACAAATCAAGCGAGAATTTTCAGCAATTTTGGCATAAAAAGGAGGAAACTTTTGACAATTAGGCTATGGCAAATAAAGGGAAATTAGTTTTGGCAATTATTACCAAAGAAAGGATTTTAAAGCAGCTTAAAATAGAAAACAAAAATTTTAAACTTGAAACAATTTTGGCAAAAAGAGAAAGAATTTCAGACAGTTTTAGCAAAAAAGAGAGATTTTTTTGATAACACTTTTTCAAAAAGCCGGAATTGATTAGTAATTGTGAAGGAAAAAGAAAAACTTCAATTTTTTCATTGTTTCGATAATTTTGAACAAAGGCTGGATTTTGCAGACTGACGAAGAAATGAGACTTTTTTTTGACAATTTTGGTGAAAAAGCAAAAAATTTTGGACAATTTTGTCAATGAGCAAGAATCAATTTGTATCTTAAATCTGACAGAAAATGAGGAATTTCTCGGCAATCATAGCCACACGGCGACTTTTAAGGTGATTTTGATAAAACAAAAAAAAAAAAAAAAAGAAGCAGGATTTGATAGATACAAATAACAATTTTGGAAACCTTTTTTTTTCTTTGAAAACAGCAGGATTTTTTGACAATTTTGAGAAAAAACAGAGTTTTTTGGCAAAAAAGTAAGAATTTTTTTGCAATTTTGACACAACATAAGAATTGTTTGACGATTTTGGCAACAAAAAAAAAACGGAAAAAAATTTAACAAAATTGGCACAAAAATGAAACTTTTGATCATTTTGACATTAAGGTCCATTTTACGATTTCATTTGAGAAAAAAAAGGAAACTTCAACCTCTTGGGCAATTTTGACAAAAATGCGGCATTTTTTGAAAATTTTGGCAAACATTAATTTTTTTTAGTCAATTTCGTCAAAGAAGCGAAAGTGCCTTTTTTGGTAATTCTGACTATAAAGATCGGGTTTTATGGAAATTTTGACAAAAATGCCAAATTTTTGTCTGTTTTGACAAAAAAGTTGCAATTTTTCACCGTTCCGGCAAAATGCAAAATTTTTTTTGAAATTCTGACCAAAAATGTCAAATTTTATGGAAGTTTTGACAAAATAACAAGACTTTTTGCAGTTTTGACTAAAAAGTTAGCATTTCAAATTCAAATTCAAATTGTATATTTGAGATACATGCGGCAGCAATGCTGCCATTATATCACGTTGAGCATTACATAATTGAGAACTGTAAAAATTTTTGATTACTTATCTACGTATAAGATACAATTTTCAGATTTAAATAAAATAAAAGACATGATTAAAACATAAAAAGATGAAGATTTGAAACTATACATACAGAATCAAAATTCAAGCAATTATTGATCAGAGTAGCCAAGATATTCCTCCAGGGTATAAAAAGCACTATTGATCAGCCATTCTTTGAGAGCAATTTTAAATTTTTTTGCAGTTGGCTGGTTTTTAACACTCCCTGGAATCCGATTGTATACTTTTGCTGCAGATGATACAGCACTACACTGGAGAAGTTTTGTACGGTGGTGGGGAGTTCTAAGGTTACCTAGTGATCTTGTGCTGTATGGATGGGTAATTTTTGGAAAGGTTATAACCTTAGTATAAACCATGAGAGATATGTCCAAAATATATTGTGATATTGTAGTGAGGATTTTATTATCAACAAAGATGGGCCTGCATGTTTGTCTTAGAGGTATTTTATAAATTGTTCTTATCGCACGTTTTTGTAGTGTAAGAATTTGCTTGACATATGATGCATTACCTCCCCAAAAAACCACCCCATAGGCCAATGTAGAGTGGAATAGTCCAAAATATGCAAGTCTGAGAGTTTTTTGATTTGTAATTTGCCTTAGCTGAAAGAGTAGAAAGTTTATAGATGACAAACGACAGGTTAATTTATTAATGTATACATCCCATTTTAAATTGCATTGAACATCAACCCCTAGAAATTTTGCAACACTAGAAACATTTGGTAGAGGCGAGAGAGTTTCTGCTACCAGGTTGGCCTCCTTGGGGGTTACATTAAAAGGCACTGTCACTGTTTTTTCCAAGTTCAAGCTCATGCCATTTGCATTAAACCAAGAAATTAAGTTTTGGAGAACATGTTGTGTTGTTTTTAGTAGTGAGTCCCAGCTACCACCCTTCAACAACATAGTTGTATCATCTGCAAACTGAGTTAGGAGTGCATTAATGTAGGATGACAAATCATTAACATAGAGAATAAACAGTAAAGGTCCAAGTATGGAGCCTTGGGGGACCCCTATGTCTATTATTTTCTCTTCAGAAAAGGTGCAAGTCTCACCATTTAGGATTTTTATTATTTGTACCCTTTTTTCAAGGAAGGATTTTAGCCAACTGTGGACTGGACCCCTTATCCCATATTTCTCCAACTTTCTCAACAGTATTCTGTGGTTCATTGTATCAAACGCTTTTGATAAATCACAAAACACTGCCAAAGAATTTTCACCATCTTGGCCAGCTTGAAGAATTTTGTTAAGTAAATGAAATATTGCTTGGGTAGTGTTTTTTCCACGACGGAAGCCAAACTGAGTTTCACTGAGAATGCTATGAGATGATAGAAATCTGAGTAGTCTATTATATAGCAGCCGTTCAAAAATTTTTGAGAATACTGGCGTTACAGAGATGGGCCTATAGTTGCCTAAGTTTGATTTTTCCCCTTTCTTGTGAACAGGTGTTACAATACTTACTTTCAAGCAGTCTGGAAATGTTCCCTGATCTATAGAGTCATTAAAAAGATCAGCAAGTATATGGGATATATACTGGTCAGATTGTTTGATAAGGCCTACATCTAGATCATATTTATCCCTTGAATTAGAATTTTTGAGACCTTGTATTATATTGGATACTTCAGCAGCAGTAGCTGGTAATACAAATATTGAAGAATCATTTACTGGAATAAGGGATAGTGGGTCCAGTGTTTGAGAAGAGCATACTCCATTTTTTCCAACTGTTGCAAAATGTTGGCTGAATAGTTTTGCTATATCAGCTGAGTTAGTGTATTTGGTGTCTTGGAAAGTAATATGATCAATGGTTTGTTTCAGCATTGGTTGATAGGAGTTTATTATCTTCCATGTAGTTTTGCAGATATTGTTTGAGACTGCTACTTTGTGAGAATTTGCTTCTATATTTGCCCAGTTGATCAATTTTTTATATTCCTTTTGGAGTAGCTTGTATTCAACTTTTTCATCATCCGACCCACCAAATTTCCAATTTGAATAAGATTCTAATAGTTTAGTTTTTAGGGTGCGTATTTGGGTTCGAATACTATGAGGATACTGTAACTTGTTAGAGTTACAATTTGTGTAAGTTTGAAGTGGGAATGATGAGTTGTAATGGTACAAGAAAGTTTGTAGAAAAATAGAAAATTTTGAATTAATATCACTTGTTTTGAGAGCATTCCAATTTTCAGATTCCAGAGAGTGCAAAAAAATATCAAAATTTGTTTTAGAAAACACACGTTTTTTTAAGGGAGGTTTCTTTGCTGCATTCACAGATTTTTTAACCAGTTTTAAAGATAGAAATACACTATTGTGATCTGATATATGTGGTATATCCACCCTGGAAGAACACTCAGCATCCCTATCACATATAAAATTATCAATACAATTTCCCATCCTGGTGGGCTTATAACATGTAAACTTCAGACCATACTTTGGTAAGAAAAATGGAATACCTATTTTGGCGAATCAAATGGACAAAAAACCAGATGTTGGGATAAAAAAAATTGTTTACCATTTCCAGCAAAAAATGCAATTTTTTTGCGATTTTGGAAAAAAAACAAGCTTTTGACAATTTTGGCAGAAAAATGAAATTTTTTGAAATAGGTGAAAAGGTCGGAATTCTTTGACAATTTTTAATAAAAAAAAAAGAGGAGATTTATAAAAATAAACCTGACAGCAGGATTCTTTGGAAATTTTGACAAAAAAGCGAGAACTAATTGGCAAATTTGGCACAGGAGCAGGGTAGTTTTGCAATAACCGGATTTCTGGACATGGAAATATCAACAAGTCTGCACAAAATTACAACATACTGGCAATTCACAAAATGTTTCAGAATTCATCACTGCTCTTGATATTTTAAGCTACATAATTGATCAATTCTGGAAAATTTTGAAGAATGTATCACAATTTTGTGGCATTTTTCAACACCTTTACAAAGAAGTTCTCAATGTATTTTATGAGCTTGATGAGATAAATCTACACAATTTTTTCAAAAAATACTGAATAATTTTTTATCTATTCACTCTTTTCACATCAAGTTTCCTCAAACACAATCAGAATTCCGGAAAAAAATTGAAACAAAATAACAATTTCCAATCAGTTTTTCGACCTGACCTGAGAAGTGCAGAAAATAAGTCGACCAGGAGACCACCAGACCGGACACTTCAAACACTTCAGTTAGAATTTCCAACACAGAACAAAACAATGCATACGAATTGAAAATTTAATCTCCATTTTCCAGCAAACTATAATTTTCCAAACGAGCAAAAAGTACCAAAAACCTGCTCAGCTAAACCCCTTAAAACCTCACAACTCATCTTTCAACGACATCGAAATGAAATAAAATAACGACACAATAGATCGAATGTGACCCATTTAATGGATTAATTTTAATCGATATTCGATGAGCATTATAATGTACATATGTATGTGTATCGGAAGGCATCACCAACCATCACAATGTACATCGATGTGAGTTTTCATTCTGCGTTGATCAACGAGCCGAATGATGTTCTTTTTTTTTATTCAGAAACCGCGGACAATAACCGAAAGGATACCAGCAACCGGTTTATTTATTAGTAACATCGGTTAATAATTATTACGTTATTAGAATCCCGTATGTTTCTTTAGGTTTTATCTTTTTTTACGGTGTAATCGACATTAATGCATTTATTTCAGTTCTACCATCTTCGACCTCGTTCATCTTAATTAACCAAGCATCAGCTTCGCCTTCGCCAGTATTGTTCATTTTCGCGTTCACGCCATTCGAGCGAGTGGTTTTTTTCCATTCCACGAACCGATCGAGAAGTCGAATCGATCGTCGAAAAACACGAAATGCAATTAAATCGTATATTATACGATTTTTCCATCTCGAAGACATGATTTGCGGATTGCTGATTGGTAAATGTGAATAAATCTGTCTTATGGAGATCGCAAGCGCATTCGTCATTCTATTCGCAATGACTGACGACAAAACGCGAATCGGCGGATCCGGTAGTTTGGTTTCGAGGTGTTGCCACCACTGAGCAGAGAATGTGACCGCTTAGCTCAACCTTGCTGATAAGTGCTGGACCAGGTTTAATGTTACCTTTATGTACAGTGGCCGAGATCTTTAATCTTGAGCTAATAGCGAGTTTAAATTACATTTTAACGTCTTCCTTTTTATCTATTTTGAATGTAACATTTTCGCTCAATATTAGTCAGCTTAAAAGCTTTAATATTTTACATATATTCGAACGCGCGGACACAAAGAGTTGAAAATACATAAATTACGTTTACCGGCTTATTTTTCGCGCACTGGTACTGGACCCTCGCAGCCCCCTTTCTCCATTACCATCATATACATAACACAAATATATACGTATGTAATAATCGACGACGAATAAATTATGTACTAGGTGCTGGAGAAGAAGAAAAAAAAGACGAAACGGGCGTTCTCGGTTTTTCGCAAGTCGCAACCAACAACAACAGCATCGGCATCGGCACAAAATTACGTTCGTCATCGGCGCCGATTTTTATTGTTCGAAATGTCGTAAAAAATAGTATTCATGCCGCGTAACCGGTCAACTTCTCATTTTATAATTTATCTCTTCAAAATCGACGACGCATCTTTCGAGATTTAATAGTTATTATCGGTTTTTCGCCCCGCATTCGCTGCCCCATCATTGGCAGTCGAATACCGATCAACTACGAGTAACTTGGAACACGCGAAGCTCATATTCATATCGAATTGGAAACCGAACCTGGCAAGGGTATTCTTTGTCGTCTGTACTCAAATTCCAATACGTGTAGCCTTCGAATTGCCAACAATTGTGCGGGTATGGGTAAGTCTAGCTGGGTACATGTCGAAATTGGACTAGGTACTTGAAAGTTATTGATTTAATTGCCATTTTGCATGCGTTTGTTTCGATCATTAGGGTTACTGATAAGCATCTAATATACCGATGATGTTTCTCATGGGAAGATTATCAGTCATCTGAGAGCAGTTCCTCTAATGTTTTTTGATCGACGGTACAGAAGCAAAGCAGCCCTTGATTGTGCAAGTTGACCAATATTACATGTATTTCAGGCTGCTCTTACGTCATGAAATTATCTCGATTATGTAAGAACACCGAACCCAATCCAATTGTAAAACTGTTTTAAACCAGATCCAACCGACGACGAAAAGGAGAGAGCAAACAAATTGCTCGTCTGAACAATGATGCTTTCAAGTTGAAAGAGTTCAGAACTTTTTTGAAATTTTCGCACAGCTCCGGTGTCCCTGCTCCCTGCTGGAAACAATACTTTGACACCTTTGTCCTTTCTGAAACAGAAATGATACCCTAAAAGCATCAACGCGCAGCTACAGGCAATTTCAGGCATAGAAATTGGGGTATAAAATTTCGGATTCGAGGATTTCATGAAATGAATCTTGAAATTTTGGCAATTCAAACACAATTTTGGCCGATACTGCCAATACTTTTGGAGAAGCATCGCATTTGAAGTCATGTTTACATCTGAGAGTAGAAGGAGAACTCACCGATCATTTCCATACAGCAAACGGAGTGAGACAAGGGTGCATACTCAGTCCAATTCTCTTCAACCCATATGGAGAATGGGTAATGAGAACAGCCCTAGAGGATTGGGAAAAAGGAGTCACAATTGGAGGAAAGAAAATATCAAACCTACAGTATTCGCACTGAAGCTACTACATCACCATCATAAATGCCAGATTTGAAAAGAAGATAGATGAAAATCTAAGTGAAACGCAATATGGCTTTGTGGTGTAAAAAGGGACGAGAGATGCAATTGCCCTGCTGAAAGTGATCATTCAAAGAGCACTGAATGCAAATAGGGAAATCATTGCTTGCTTCGTCGATTATGAGAAAGCATTTGATTGTGTCAACTATGAGAAGATGTTGGAGATCCTGAAAAAATACAATATTGATGACAAAGACCTGCAAATAATCAAGAACCTGTACTGGGAGCAAAGCGCCAACATCAAGATTGGAACTGAGTACTTGGAGAACGGATATGGAATAAAGAGAGGTGTGAGTCAAGCATGCCCCCTCTCACCCAGGTTGTTCAACGTGTACGCAGAAGAAATAATGAGGGAAGCACGAATCAAACAAATAGGATTCAAGATCAACAGCAAGAGAATAAACGAAATAAGCTACGCAGATGACAAAGTGATCCTTGCTGGGACAGAAGCGCAGATGCAGAAGATGATCGACCAAATAAACAGCGCAGGACTAAAATACAGAATGAAAATACATAAACACAGGCAAGACCGAGGTGATGAGATTTACAAAAGGAGATGATAAAGAGATCAAAATCAACATTAGAACACAAGAAATTGAAAATGTGAACCAATTGTTGGTGGGTTTAATGGTTTTACCCTCCCTGGGGGCCCTCCTTCGTCCTTACACTCACGAGGGCACCTCTAGATTCAGGGACTTCACAGGCCCAATGTGGCTTAGGCCTTATACGATTGCCCAACCAAGTACCCCTATACCAAACACCCCAATGAAGAGTCAATGGTACTGTTCACAACGTATGTATGGATATAGGTGCACAACTGTCAGCTGTGTGGATGCCTGACCAATACAATACAAAGTATTATTCTGCTGTGAGCGTCTTATCTTACGGCTTAAGCACCAGCGGTGAACATGCTACGCCAACTATAAAGATAAAACTGCACAGAGGCAGGGACCTTCGGCTGCGGCTACCTCTGGATGGAACTAATCCACCAGAGGGCACTGATCTAATCAGTGTAGCCTCCGCCTGGGCATAAATTCCCATCTAGGTGGGTAACCAGGAGTCCCTAGTCCCCACTACACAATTCAGATACCTTGGAGCGCTGATAAACAACGATGGTAGAGACCATAAAGAAATTAAATCACGGATTGGAATGGCAAAAACTGCTTTCAACAACCTTGCCAATGTGCTGGGAAATTGAACAATGAGTATAAGTCTGAGGAAGAGAATTATGTGATGCTACGTATGGACTATTCTGAAGTATTCCTGCAAAACATGGACCATGAGTGCAGAACGTAAGAAGAGAGTATCCGCTTTCGAAGGCTACTACGGATCTCATGGAAGCACTTTATTACCAACAAGGAAGTATTACCAAGAATAGGAGAGGAGCAGAAACTCGTAGTTGAAGATATCAAAAACAGAAAGCTAAAACGGTATTTTCATGCTAGCAGTACAGGGGAAAATCCAAGAAAGATCGACAAGAGGATGAAACAATCAGAGCTGTTAACAACAAACTCACTGGCCAACTCTCCCTGCAAGACCCTGAAAGAAACAATCAGATACCCTAAAAACTGGCTAATATAGATGGAAATATACGCTATCTCCTGTAAAGGAGTGCAACTACACCGAAGATGACAGTATGCGGATGACACTACTTTGCTTGCAGAAACAGCAGATGAGCTGAGGGAAATGCTCCAGAAGATTGAAAACACCAGCAACGAAGCAAATTGGAAAGTCAACAATGATAATGGATAAGGGGTGTAATAACAGACCTGAAATTTTGGAAATACATAGATGACATAGAGGTAGTATAGGACTTTATGTAACTTGGTTCGTTGATAACGAAACAGGCAGGCTCAGCTATAGAAATCAGGAGAAGGTAGGCCATAGCAAAGGTGGGGGTGGGAAAGCTCAATCAGATCTGGAAAAGCCGCAACATCACAAAGGTCACAAAACTCAGAATTGTAAAAATGCTAGTTTTCTCCATCTTCCTGTATGCGTCAGAATGCTGGACAATATGCAAGATAGATCAAGACAAAATTGATGCATATTGCATTTGAAATGTACGTACCTACTGCTACGGACACATGCTAAAGATATTGTGGGTTCAGAAAAGAACAAATGTGTCAATATGTGTACTCAAACAAATGCGAGTATAAAGGAGAGACTTAGCACAGTCATCAAGAGACTAATGACAGGGGGTCCACTCATTTCTGGAAATGATTTTCTCTGACTTTTCCAGGTTTCCCAGACCATGTTCTTCAATTTTCCAGATTCTTGAAAAATGAATTACACATGCGATAAACTTGGGGAGAAGGGGGGGGGGTGTCAAATTTTTTTGAACATCATGAGCTCCAAATATTGTAAATAGATCTACAGTTGTGCACTTTTTTTTTCAAGTATGACTGTGTGCTGAATAGGGTTGCCCTTATTTAAACTTGGTGGGAAAATTTTTTTGGTTTTTTAGTGAAAAAAATCAAGATTTTAACATGCTGAGCTCAATCGATGCCTTGATAGTATCAACATTTTTAAAAAGAGAGGCATTCTGTTAGACGAACAAAAATTGTATTAATAATTTGCATTTGAACATAGACACAATGAAAGAACATCATTTTTCAAAAACTTTTTAAAATTTTTATTGGAACCCTCAAACATTTTTCATTGGAACTTGAAACGAATGATGAACTGGACAGAATACTGAACTGAATACGTACTGAAATTTCATTTTATTTTATGTTTTTATTAATTCATTCTTTCATCCAGTCTTTCTGTGTTTCCATTCTTCCGCCCTCTAGTGAGAAAATACTAATGGTTTTTAAAATATGTACCATAGGTTATCAATGGATAACCAATGGTTAACCTATCCATCTTTCCATCTGTCCTGGAGCTATATTTTAAAATTTTGTAAAAAATGCTTAGTTTTTGGATTGAACCCATTCTCAAACCCTCAACATCCTCCCAATTAGGTAAACATTAAAATAAATATTTGTGGCCCCAAAAGTAAGACATACCAAAGGACCATTTCATAAAAATAAAATAATGCAGTTTTTTGCACTTGGGGTCGGTGACTTTTTGAATATTTTTTATGTGGATAGACCCTGGTAAGATATCATTTTGAAAATGAGATGAGACCCCAAACTTTTGAGGAAGAAATAGATCAAACTTTATTTTCCCCCTTTCAGAAATACGAGTCTGTTTTGCCTTATCTAATTCAGGTTCGCTTCCTTCAAAGCGTGTTTTGCCTTTTCCCATAAGGCATAGATCTAGACCGACTGAGCGAGGAAAAAAGAAACTGAACTCAGACACTCACTGTCGATCAGTTCAATAACCATCGAACCGTATAAAATTCTGGAAAAAAATTACCATTTCACTACAGCAAAGGACCTTTTCCCATGGTCCAATTTCTTCGTCTTGTCGATTGAAAAAATTCCCACGGCGAAAAAAAATTTCCGTAAGCTCCTAGGATAGTGCATGCTGCCGGCGCTTCGAGTTCGATGCGGCCATCGATGCTTTCAACATCTTTGTATCTACTCTCATCTAATCCATTAATTCGCCGTCGAATTATCACCAATTTATATTCGATATCGGCCATAACATGTCGACTGTCGAGCCAACGATTGCGATCCGCGTTGATCGCCTGATCGAACAGAACAGGTTCTGTCCATTCGAGTAATTTCCTAGATGTCGATGGAAGTAAAAAAAATTGCGGACCGATTTACAAAAAACATCGCATGGACTATTTGGACCGCTATATTCTATAACATAATTAGCGATTCGATTCGGAATCGAACAACAATCCGTCGATTAATTACCGATAACCGATAAGCCGTCCGTATATATGCTAATCGTATACGGGACGGTTGAGAGAAATTAGTCGAAATTAGTCACATCATCTCTTCGATCATTTGTAGGTACTTGGTTCTTCTAATATTCCAAGACATATCGATAAAAATCTCGCCTTATTGGCTTCTCTATTTCTTCGTTGGTTGTCGTGTGGATGATGGTGGAAAAAAACACACACACACGCAGCTTTATGGACCATGCGCCGCAGATTGTCAACGACTTAACACGCCGAAGCCGAATAATCGATGATTAAGACATATGTCGCCGGCCATCGATAATCAATTATCGCACAAGGCAATAAGCGTGCCGCGCTGCAGCCGTCTTCTTCTACAACCAATCCAGCAAACCTCTATGCGCTACAGGTAATAGCCAAAGAGCTTCATTTAGTTTATCAGTGTGAAGTAATCTGTTGTAATGTATGTAATTTACATCAAACTAAATTTATGGCGTATTTTACAGTTCTTTTAAAACTTATTGACGAAATGAAAGGGGAAAAAAATCGTAATAAAACATCTTCAGCAGCTCATCGGCATCGACCAAAAAAAACCACCTCTTCGCCACACCCCTGGCACAATATGGGATAAAAAAAACTACAAACTGAAACCGCAACATTCAATAAGATGAATACCTACATATTACTTAGACTTACACATGTATGTGTAGATGTAGGTACCGAATACTATATTACCCAACACAGAAGGCAAATACTGCATTTTAATGTTCCATCAATGCATCTCTCTAATATGTACACGTCCAATCGTAAAACATCATAAAAAGTTATCTCGATTTTAATTTATGAGATACTTACACGTATGCAATGCATATGAAACTTTAATATGTACATGCAGAGATACAGATTCGATGGATATTTTTACAGATAATAACCATTCACTCAGCTTCTTGTAATCCCAATCTTGGAAACTTCTCACTCGACCATGACTTAATCAAAGATGAAAAATTTTCTCAAAATCTTGCCAGAGATCGTATCAGATTTTCTCATCCTTCTTTTTTACTAGCGCCTTCGTATACAGCGTTGAAATTAAGACGTAGAGCTGATCATTCATAAAAGAAGTGTTCAGCCCCGAGGAGGATTTTTTCAAAAAAATGTAACTTGATTTTCGTACTAGCAACAGTAAGTTATTTTTTTTCAATCATGAAAATTTTTATAGCTCGGTGAAAATATGCGGAGCATGGGTAATAAATAGTTCCAAATGAAGATATCGTTCCTTATATGTATGTACATTGATGCAGATACTTAATATGTATTATGCTCTTGTCTGAGCACATACCTTACTTTGTAAATTTATACCACCATTTTGATTTTTCCCATGCATTTTTATGATCAAAATGAGACACGTTTGCTATATTACAATTTGTATAGGTACATATAATTATTATACAGCGATGGAATAAGCGTACCATTTGTCATCACTGTTCGTGTTCGCTTACTTTGCATTCTCTTATCTATACTATTGTATACTTGTATGAGGACAGATTCGAATCCAGGAAAGTTAATAGAGAAAATTCTTATGGTCAGCGAAAATATAAATGGGCGGGACATGGGGAAAAAAATATTAATTTCGCGCAACTCCGCCACGTTGGAATAAGACTTTTATTCATCGCTTTGCACCCTATGGCAGCCATTGTCTGCTTGATTTTGCTGAAATGCATCTAGTAATAGAATTTGAAAAGGAAACGGCTCAAAAATTCTCAAAAATGGGAGTTAATTATGTATGTTCAGATTCTTGAATGAATCACAAATTTTTTATGACAAAAGCTTCCGGTGTGGTACCAATAATTTCGAACTAAGTACAGGGTACCTATCCCAAAAATCATGAGTTGTATTTTTTAAAGAGATTTAGTCAGGTCTGTGAAATCCATTTTCTCGGTTTCAGTTTTGGATTTTTTTAAAAATTTTACGATATTCTTCTTCGATTTCACTAGGCAACGGCATATTTGTTTTCGGGTTGAAAATCGGCTTAATCGATAGTTTAGACCCTAAAACAAAAAACAGAGTGAGGTTTTTCAATTTGAGTTGTTTTTGTAGTCAGGAGAGATGATCAAAGTTGCAAAAATGGCCGTTTTTGCCCTATTTCACGAGCTTGTGGCGACATCAGTATTATGTTTCAAAAAAAACCAAGGTCATATTCGGATTCTACGCACTTTTTTAAGTAAACATCTTTACCGGATTTTTGATTTTCGAACATTCAAGCGCATACGGAAGATTTTTGTTTGTAACATATTTTAAAACTCGGAGCGCGCGACGCTGGCGTTACTCCACGATGTAATCGTGGCGCGGAATCGTGTTCGCGCGGGCGAGGCTCTCGTGCAGTAAAAATTTCGTGTTACAAACGAAAATCTTCCGTATGCGCTTGAATGTTCGAAAATCAAAAATCCGGTAAAGATGTTTACTTGAAAAAGTGCGTAGAATCCGAATATGACCTTGGTTTTTTTTGAAACATAATACTGATGTCGCCACAAGCTCGTGAAATAGGGCAAAAACGGCCATTTTTGCAACTTTGATCATCTCTCCTGACCACAAAAACAACTCAAATTGAAAAATCCCACTCTGTTTTTTGTTTTAGGATCTAAACTATCGATTAAGCCCATTTTCAAGCCGAAAACAAAAAAAAGGTCAAAAATTGTTGCCTAGTGTTTTCTATGATCTTGTTTTGCAGGCGTTTTCGATTTTTTTTTTCATTTTGTTTTTCTCCTTTACTAATAGTCTGACATATGATAATAGGAATAAATGCAACCACCCCCCTCCCCCGACCAATTCTCTGGTACTGTTTTTTTCTTAAAAGGGGACATCCTTAAGCAACATTTTAATAAAGCAAACTTGCCGAAAAAAGTTGGTCTTACTACGGCGGCTATTTCATTTTGATAGGCAGGTGAACCGAAATCGCAGATTTTGCTCTCCAACATAGGACTCGCACGACATTTTTTAAACTGGGCACAGCTAGATCGAAAGAGCAAACAAAAATTCATCACCAGCCTTAACTCCAAAATATGTTGAAGTGTATTTTTCGATTTTTGACGAATTTTTGAAAATGAAAAGACCAAAAATGATTTAAAAAATCAAAATTTTACCAAATTGACGTAGAAACCTAAAAGGGGTATAACCTATTTTCGACTTTCCAAATCGATCGGAAACGGTTTCAAACCGCTTTGACGAGTTCTGGAGCCTCCAGCAGATTTTTGAAACTGGAATGAAGTTGGAAATCCGAAATTCACGCTGCACTCCACCTTAAACACGTTATCAAGTCGACTGCTGGTGGGATTGAGTCATTTTGAGGCCTCCAGCAGATTTTTAAAATTTGAAATTTCCACAAAATTTCATCAAATAAATTCCGATTTTCCAACTTTATTTGATTACATTTTGTGGGAATTTCAAGTTTCAAAAATCAACTGGAGGCCCATGGTATCTAACAGATTTTTTTTTGAAAAATCACTACTTTTTTAGAATCTACTTTTTTCACTATTTGTATTCAACCAAAATTTTAGAAAGCTGTCCGCTCGCCTCCCGCTCCCCCACACAAAAATTTAACAAAATCATATTTTTTACAGGAACATTTTCAAAAAAATTGATATTGGAAGATTTGAATACAATGTATTTTTTAATTTCAATCAATTTTTTCAATAATTTAAAGATTTGTGTTGCGCGTTTGAATTTTTCAAGTTTTTCACTGCCTTTTTGACAAAATTCACTACTTATTGACTACTCTCACTATACCTGTTAAATATCCTGTATTTTGAGAAAAATGACGCTCAAGTTAATTTGAACGGTTTTTAGACCACTGTTTAGAAAATCTGAAACTTCCAAAATACACCTGGAGGCTCCAGAACATGCCTGAAACCACCTCCAATCCAGGGTGTCCACTCATTTCTGGAAATGATTTTACCTGACTTTTCCAGGTTTTCCAGACCAATTTTTACATTTTTCCAGACCATTTTTTTTCCATTTTCTATGCATACCTCACACTTTAATAGAAGAGACATTGGGGGGGGGGGTAATTTTATTTCATAAGCTTCTCTTCAAACTGGATACTTCTTCGGATATAAAAACAGTTCAACTTCGATAATTAACTTTTTAAATTAAAAATAAATAAACAAACAAATAAATAAAACATGCATCAATTTTGGCCAATTGATACAATATTCATATGACTTATGAAAATTTTTCCTTTGTTTTTTTTTTGATTTTTGGAAGCCTGAAAATGTGACATTTGTATATTTCAAAATGAGAAACAAATTGGCCCGTGCGAACCGAGGGCTAGAACATTTGAAAATTTTCATTTCGAGATGCCTAAAAACGAGTTTTTTTTAACGCAAAGAATTTATTTTTTGGTTTCTTAAATTTTAATATTGGAATGATGTTTTTCTGAAAGAAGTTACTTTTGAAAAAGAAAAGAAAACAGGCTCGAGCGAAAACTTCTGAAAATTTGCATTTCGAGAGGCATAAAAACGAGGTTTTTTCATGTGAGGACAAGTAGTTTTTTTGGCTTTTAAAATTTTAGAATTTGAATGATGTTTTTTTTTCGAAGGAAGTTGATTTTGACAAAAAAAAAAACAGAACAGGCCCAAGCGAGGGCGAAAGCTCTTGTAAATTTGTATTTCGAGATGATTAAAAACGATGCTTTTTTGTGAGTTCATTTTTTGGTTTTAAAACTTGATTTTTATTATTTAGAAATGTTCATCTTGATCTGGAAAAAGAAAAGAAAACAAGCCCGAGCGAAGCGAGGGCAAAAGCTTTTGAAAGTTTGTCTTTCGAGCAGTAAAAAATAGTGTTTTTCTTTCATCACAGGCCCTTATCCAAAATTTGCAATTGATCGTTTTTTCAAAATTCCAGGGATTTTGCGTGACAAAATTACGAAATTCCCTGACTTTTCCAGACCGACCAAATTCCCTGACTTTTCCAAGTTTTCCAGGTTTTCCAGTCTTGTGGACATCCTGCAATAGATTCAGCATGAGATAGATAGGTAAATTTCGTTTCAGCAACTTAACTATGGGTGAACTGTTGTGGAAATTTTAATTTTCAAAAATCTGCTGGGACGCTCCAAAACTAGGTACCTGCACTGGAAATGGTTCAAAGCAATTTCCAACCAATTTGGCGGGTCGAAAACATAGCACACACCAAATTTCAGCTTTCTTGGTGTATTTGGTAGAATTTTGATTTTTTTCCATTTCTGATCCAAGGTTGGTTTTTCAAAAATTTATTAAAAAATCAAAATCGTTTGTGAATTTGAAAATTTTATCTACTGTTTCCAAATTCGTACTTGGAAAATCAAATCATTACAATTCAAATCTGATGAACAATTATTTCAGCTGATTTTCAAATTCCGTGATTTAAAATTTTTTTTTTTGATTTGCAATTGAAAATAGGTCACAGGTGTTGAGGTGTAGAAGTGACTTATTTAATTTTTCTCATAAGAATTATAAAATTACTTACTTATTCTCATACGCGAGTTCGTATTCTACTATTTTTGGAGGGAAATTTGTACTCACCTGAAACAAAGAAAAATTGAAGTTGATTAGTTGAGGAGGTGGATAGCAAAACGCAATAACTCCAAAATTACGAAAATTGAGTTTGATATCTATCCTTATGTAAAATTCAACGGGGAATCCATTCCCGGTGTCAGATTTTGTCCATCAGTTGAATATCATAGCGCAATCGAGGAAAACAAGTCTGATTTTAGAGCTAAAAGGATTGAAAAATGAGATTTTGTTTGCAAAACGCAATAACTCCACTACTTTTTATACATTTCAGTTGCGCAGATGTGGTAACACTGTTTTTTTTCATCGGGTGGGTACTGAAAACCGTTGGGTAGGAGTTACTCAAAAAAATGGTGCTTTCGTTGCCACTCTCTGAATGCCATATCACACACAGGAATTGTTTGAATTTCACATTCCAGTTTTTCAATTGTTTTTTATCGAAAATTCTCGATTAAACATCAATTTTTTCAAATAAAAAATACGTTTTTTTTGCAGAAAAACACCAAAAAAAAAATTTTGCGTTCAAAACGCAATAACTTTTTTTTCTTTTCCTCACTGTGCTTACCCAGGTGACCGAAATTTTGAAATTGAGTGGAAATTTTATTTGTGGCACCTTCCCCTTTCATTTGACACCAATTTCGGAACTCGACCCCCCACCCTTCCCCTCCTGACAATTTTTCCTAATTTCCCAAAAAAACCAAAAATGGAGTTATTGCGTTTTGCTATCCACCTCCTCAGTTAGTTATAAAATAAATAATCAATCAACAGATGAAGTAATACTTAATAGTCGAAGGCCAAAGTTAAAAATTCTGACGATCTTCAATTCTTCATGTTTAATAAAAAGCCAGAAATGAATTTATTCACAAATGAAATATCATAAAAATTGTAAAATTAATTGTGGAAATCACTCAAAAGTCAAAAATAATAAAAATTTATGAACCGTCAGAAAATGATGAAAATTTGAGAAAATGTCTCATTTGGGTAAAATTTTGCACAGGCTGCTTAGATTATTGAAAATACTAAAATTGAATAACTTAATAATTATTGTCAAAACTGCAGGAAGTTTCATAAAATTTGTCAAATTGACCCCCTCTCCCCCTACCAAATTGAAAATTACCAGGTTTATCATGGTATCTCTAGTAAACGATTTTTTTTTTACCTTTTTTCAACCAAATTATCAGGAATCTCTTTTTACAGAAAAATTTTCAAAAAATTGAAATTGGAAGAAAATTTTTTAATTTCAATCAAAATTATTATTTTTTAAAAAAAAATACCAATGAACGCATAAGTGAATTTTTTCACTACTTTCACAACTTAGACTACCTGTCAGATACCCTGCTACATAACTTAGAACCCAACAACATGAGTGCAGCGTGAATTTCGGATTTCCAACTTTATTAATTGATGAAAATGCGGAAATTTCAAGTTTCAAAATCTGCTGGAGGCTCCAGAATTGCTCAAAACGGTTCGAAACCATTTCCAATCGATTTGGCTGGTCGAAAGTTGGGTATATCCCAAATTTCAGCTTTCTAGGTCAATTTGGTATAATTTTGGTTTTTCCCTCATTTTTGGCTTAAATTTGATTTTTAAAAATTCACCAAAAGTCGAAAAATGCACTCAAGCACTTGAAATTTTGGCTGGTGATGAATTTTTGCATGCTCTTTCAATCTTGCTTTATCCAGTTCAAAAAATTTCGGTCAAGTCCCATCTTGGAAGGCAAGATCTGCGATTCCGGCTCACCTGTTAATCAAAATGGCCAGTATTTTGAGTTGCCCCGGAGGATCAGCAGGGAGGGGATTGCAATTATTCCGTTTTGATGGTAAAGCACATCCACACGTTCAACAAACCAAAAACAAGAACACATAGCATGTGCAATACCACACGACGTTCGAGTAAAATTTTCATTTTCATCTTTTATTCATCAACTTTAGCGCCATTCTCCAATATTTCTCTAAACCCCTCGTCTTAAGGACAAACCATCGAGGATAATTCGGCACGTAGACGAATTTCCAGTAATTAAAAACGACCCAATGACACTGAAATCAACACAATCTTATAATTCCTATGCTAAAAAAATTCCATCTCGGGCAAAAAAAAAAATCATTCTACGTATTCCGCGAATATATCCGTCGAAAATGGTATAATTGCTTATAAAGATCGAAATATAGAAGCAGCGAAAAAATACCTGAGAGCTACCCACACAGAACAGACTTCCGTAGATGATCGCATTTACCTAACTTAATAATTTTATTCTATTGTATAAAAATGACAACTTTTGTTTTTCAATACGTTATGCAAATTAATGCGAAATTAGTCAAGTCGAGACGACCAAGATTGCGATTTCATTTTACTCGTTTTGTTTCGGATCCGGCGTGCTCTGGGTGTTTTTTTTTGCCTTCTTCTTCAGGGTCTGCGACGTGCGCGATAACGTTGAATAAATATTTTCATATATAATAATGCAACCGCGAAAGAAGGAGAAAATAATTAAAAAATGTCGGGTTTTCGGCGCGCTGGACACTTGGCAACCTGTCTAATGGAATTTACGCCCGTTTAAGCATTCAACTTGTCGTCAATGTGGTTGACTGCTGACGGTTTCTGGGTGTACGAGTACGTTTTCCTCTCGGAGGATTTTTTTTTTCTCTTTTTTCTATTTCCATAAACGTGTATTCCAAGCAACAAGAAGAGGACGAGGAGGAATGGTGCAGTTTTGAAATTTTGTGTTGTGTGGTGAACTGGGATGGAGGCCGGACGAGGATGAGTATGGTGTCAAATACTGTGGCGATAGCCGGTCGCTGCGCCGGTCAATACTGACATAATTAATTATAATCGTGTTAATCACCAACACGACGTTATTAATAAACGGGTGTAAACGAAATGAAAAGCACGATTAAATAAAAACCAGTTTAAGTTGACAGAATGTCATGGCCTACAAATCTGCCCTCGCATCAACCGCAATATGTAGCGGCTAGTTTCTTTCATCTATTGTTGCATTCCTTTGTGAGAGTATTTTTTCTTCTCTTTTTTTTCGAAAAAAAAATATACCTATCGGATGCAGCAGCCATCTCCATCTCTTTCTCTCTCGCAAGGTAGTATAATTTTGCGCTAAACGAGGTGCACATTGCACGAGTTGCAGGGTGCGTTGGAATTTGGGCCAAATTCGAGCTCGTTCTGCACGTATTTGGAAAAAATGGTAGGCGTAGACAGCCTGTTGATGTCAACTATGTAGGTAGCATAGATAGGTAGTTGTTAGAGCAGGTAGATACTTGGGTATTTAAAAAGAGTGTACTATGGTAGCGAAACCGAAACATTCTTTTTCCTTCTGTTTTTCGTTCATCGCGTATATTAATCATCACCGACGACGACGAATGATTAATTATGCAAATCGTACAGTTGTAGGTTTTTTTTTTTTCTTTCATTCTTGGTTGTGTACTGAGAATATTATACAGTTTACTTTATATATCTATGTTTTTTTTACCCGTGTATGTAAATTTAATTCGATTATAATTAAGAATACTCGTACGTCAAGTCGTGCTACGTTAACTCTATTCGTATCCATTTAAGTAGCCAGAGCAGCTCTGCGTAACGTAATGCTCAGTCAACAAAATTATCGTTCGTATTTTGATAATTTTAATGAATAACTCGCGTAATTATTTATTTACCTTTTTAAAAAAAGGAAACGCTGGTGGCAAACCTGTCGAGTAATCTGTTAACGTATAATTCATTGATAGTACATATTACCAACGTTCGTGTAATTTGTTTCTATGTTGCGAATCAATAAGGTCATTTTATGGCACCTCACCTCCTCTAATTTAATTTCAGTGGGATTATTTCTATGCTTAGTTGAGTTTTTTGAGTATTTTTTTCAAGGGGGAGACGAGGTGATATCTTAAAGTCCGTCGAGTACACACGCGATTGATTAAAAATATTTCTGATGAAAAATTCAACGGCTGAAGGACCTTGAAAATTCAGTTTCTTGATAATTTAAGAGAAAAAAATTGCAATTTTGGAACCTTCTTAGTATAACATTTGAAACCAGGTTTCGAAATTATACAGAAGCATCGTACATATACATAGATTACGTATTATACATATACGAATTTGCGTGTGGTATTTGGATATTAATTTATATGCTCGCGAATGAAACGGAAATTCCGATATTTGTATCAATTGACTATTCCGTGCCAACATCTGACTGCACGAGATGAAGAATTTCGCGAATTTTTTTTCGTCATATTTATGTTCCTTGTTTGTTGTTGTACAATTTATGATGAGATTTGTGTGTGTGTGCATATACGTAGGTATAATTATTAGATGGCGGATATTATTCCGATTAGATGGTATGCTGAAAATTAACGATGAAATATGAAGATCTATATAGTAGATAAAAAGTCATCGTGTGAATAAATTCGCTTGTTAGTTTACTTCAAATTGATATTTTTCAATTTTTTTCTCGCATGTTGTTGAAATGAAAGCATTATTGTTTGAATGAATCTGTCATTTTTGTGCCTGTTCGAGGTTAAAAAATTACCTCACTTTTTTTCTTTTTTGGAACTTTGGAATGGAGGAATTACCTATAGCAATTTTTGAAAAATCATTATTTTTGCCCACAAGTAGATCTACGTATTGTCGTATCAAGAAGTTTTTTTGGATTTCAAAAATTAAAAAAACTAAAAACTTGATTTACGCATCTTTTCGAACTTAATTTTCCAAAAAAAAAAAAAATACAGACCTTTCAATCACTGAGAATTTTTTCAAAATTTCAAATCACTGACTTTATACTTTTGGGCTCTCTATTAGAGAGCTAAAATTGTTTGGGGGACCCAGGAAGGGTTTTTCTTGGAAAGGAAGTTGCAGGGCTCGTACTCGATTTTTTCAAAAAAAAAAAAAAAAATTGAAAATAAATGAATAAGTAAGTATACCTACAACACTTTTAATAACCAGAAATATTCAAAAAAGCAACCAAAAAAGCTACAAAACAATGAGCAAAACATTAATAAGCAACTTTTTCAAAATTGAGAAATTCAGAATATTCCATCAAAAAGTGCAAAAAATTTTTATTAGCAATTATTAGGAAAAAATTATATTTACTTTTTCCAAATTACTGGTATAGTCGGGGGGCCCGCATAAGGATCACTTGCACCCCCCTGCCGATCCTCCGGGACAACTTTTTTCTTAAAGGCAGAGTCCTAAGAAATATTTCTAGCCCTTGTCCTCAAAAAAAAGTGGCCCTACTTACAAAGTGGCGGCCATTTTGATTGACAGGTCAGCCGAAATCGCAGATTTTGCCTTCCAACATAGGACCAGCATCAAATTTTTTAAACCGTACAAAAGTAGATCGAAAGAGCAAGCAAAAATTCATCACCTGTCAAAATTTCAAGTGCTAAAGTGCTTTTTTCGATTTTTTGAAAATTACTGGAGCCTCCAGTAGATTTTTGAAACTTGAAATTCCCACAAAATTTCATCAAATGGAGTTGAAAAGACGAAATTCATTCTGCAAACTAATTTCAATACGCTATGAAATCGACTGCAGGTAAATTTCAAGTCGTTTTGGAGCCTCCAACAATTTTTTCAAAATTACTGCAGCCTCCAGTAAACTTTTGAGACTTGAAAACTATACACTCCAATTTTAACACCCTCTGAAGACGACTTCAGGTGGGTTCAAATAATTTTGGAGCCTCCTGTGTCTTTTTGAAAGATTTCATGGCATTTTTAGCAGAATTGAAATTTCCAAAAAGTAGCTGGAACCTTCAAAACCACTTGAAAGCACCATGCATTCGACTTCATATTATTGTATTGAAATTAGTTTGCAGAGTAAATTTCGGCTTGCTAACCCCATTTGATAGAATTTTGGGGAAATTTCAAATGTCAAAAATCTACTGGAGGCTCCAGTAATTTTCAAAAATTTGCAAGAGGCTCCATTTTGAGGAAATTTTGGAGAAATTTCAAGTTTCAAAGATTTAGTGGAGGCTCCAGTAATTTTCAAAAAATTGCTGGAGGCTCCAAAACGACTTGAAATTTACCTGCAGTCGACTTCATAGAGTATTGAAATTAGTTTGCAGAATCAATTTCGGCTTAACAACTCCATTTGATGAAATTTTGTGGGAATTTCAAGTTTCAAAAATCTACTGGAGGCTCCAGTAATTTTCAAAAAATCGCGAGAGGCTCCAAAATTAGTTGAACCCACCTGAAGTCGTCTTCAGAGGGTGTTAAAATTGGAGTGTATAGTTTTAAAGTCTCAAAAATTTTCTGGAGGCTTCAGTAATTTTGAAAAAATTGCTGGAGGATCCAAAACGACTTGAAATTTACCTGCAGTCGATTTCATAGCGTATTTAAATTAGTTTGCAGAGTGAATTTCGTCTTTTCAACTCTATTTGATGAAATTTTGTGGGAATTTCAAGTTTCAAAAATCTGCTGGAGGCTCCAGAACTATTCCAAACGGTCTGAAACAGTTTCCAATCGATTTGGCAGGTCGAAAATAGGGTATATCCCAAGTTTCAGCTTTTTAGATCTATTTGATAAAATTTTGTTTTTTTTCTCACATTTTGGTTAAAATTTGATTTTTGAAAATTCACCAAAAATCGAAAAAAGCACTTTAGCACTTGAAATTTTGACAGGTGATGAATGTTTGCACGCTCTTCCGATCTACTTTTGCATGGTTTAAAAATTGTTATGCTAGTTCTATATTGGAACGCAAAATCTGCGATTTCGGCTGACCTGTCAATCAAAATGGCCGCCATTTTGTAAGTAGGGCCACTTTTTTTTTGGAGGACAAAGACTAGAATTGTTCCTTACGACTCTCCCTTTAAGAAAAAAGCTGTCCCGGAGGATCGGCAGGGGGGTACGTCTGATCCTTATGCCCCCCCCCCCCCCAATAGTATAGGAATGTGACACGATTTTGCAATTTTTTGGTAATATAGCAAGACTTCTTGGCAGTTTTTGACAATTTCTGGCATGAAAACCGACCTTAACAAAAGGCAAAGCTTTTTCGGTAATTTTTGGCAGAAAAAGCGAGACTTTCGAGCAAATTTTATATAAAAATCGAGACTGGATTTTTTTGAATAGGTAATAAACAACAATTTTCAGTAATTTTTGGCAAAAAGTGAAACTTTTTAACAATTTTCAGCAAAAAGTGGGACTTTTCAGCTGTTAGGTAAAAAACAGTAAAAAAGCCAGATTTTTCTTAGCAATTTGGTGAAAAGAGACTCTACGATTAAGAAATTACTCATGGCAAAAGTTGCATATTTTTACAACTTTAAGGTGAAAAATCAAGTTTTATGGACATATGGACATTTTCAGTATTGTTGGACAGTTTTTGGAAAAAAAGTGAAACATTTTGTAATTTTTGACCTGAAACAAGACTTTTTAGCAATTTTGACAAATGTTGAGAATTTTTGCTATTTTTGGGAGTAAGCGAGACTTCGATTAACCGAAGACAAGCCCTGGGTTAATAATTTAACAAATTCGACCAGAAATGAAATGATTTTCAAAAAACATTTTCCCACTTCAAGTTATAATATTTTTTCGTAAACTTAGGGAGCTCCATACAAAGAATGCAACATTGTTTGGGATACCGAAAGTGCTTTCTTGAAATAAAGGGGAAGGGGGTATTCAGAGCAATTCTAATCAGCAACGGGATTATTTTTTTTTTAATCAAAAACCGAAACCGACTTTGATTTTTTCCATTTTCCTTGAAGTCGTTTAACTGATGGTGGGTTCCATTACAAGGAGATCAACATGACTAGGGAGACCGGAGGCAAGTTTTTCTCAAAAAGGCGATCATTTGGAAAAATTCTGATAAATTTTTAAAATAAAATTACATTTTTTTCATGGGTTTAACTCGGAGGAGAAGCTTCTGGCATGACTTTGTTTGGACTTACAAGCGAAGAATTCCTGCAATTGGCAAAAAAAAATCAAATGGATATGCAAAAATACATTATCAGCCAAAATTCAAAATGTTGAAGCTCATTTTTCAACTTTAGGGAAATTTTGGAAAATTAAATTCGAGACAAAAAGGTGGGAATGTTACCTAGAAAGCTGTAAATTTGGAATGTACTCTATTTTTCACCTCTCGAATCGACTGGAAATAGTTTAAAACCGTTTTGAGCAGTTCTTCATATTTGGTAAATTTTGAGAAATCTGAAATTTAGCCCCAAAAAGTGGAAAAAATCAAAATTTTACTAAATTAACTTCTTATTTTTTTTTTTTTTTTTTTTTGAATTCTGGAAAAATCTTGAGGCCAAAATTTTGAAAAAAATATTCAAATTGACCAATACAGCTATGATTAGGAGTGGATTTTCAACCTCCCGAATCGATTCTTTTTGGACAGTGATTCTTAAAAGGACCTCCTGCTGCCAAAGTCTTGCTCTTTGCCAAAATTGACAAAATTCTGACTTCTTTGCTAAAAAGTTGCAAAATTAGTCCAACTTTTTAAAATTAAGAACCAGACTGTTTTTTGATCATTTTTCTCTACTTCATTTTTTTAAATGTTTTGTCGCTTTTTTTGGTTACCTCAAGCTTTTTTGATTACTGAAGTTACATTTATTTATTTATTTTTTTTTAGAAAAATTGAGTACGACCCCTGCAAGTGTACCCTCCTTCAAGATCCGTATCTCGTCTTCAGAGACACCTCCGAAGCAGAATTTTTTTTGAGTGACTTTCAACTCATAATTAAGGTCTCTCCTCAATTTGGTCAACATTTTTTGACATTATTTTTTTTTTGCAGCCGACTTCAAAATAATATGTCTTTAATATTTACTTATTACTTAGATGAAATTTTAGAATAATTTTCACAAGTTGAAAAATACAAAGTTGTCCAAGCTAAAAAGAGTCATCTACGAGTATGCAACGTTTGTATCATCGTGCTGAAATTAATTATTGCATCAGTCTATGGGGCAGGGCGTGCGTCTATGGAAACATACCTGTACCGTAAGATGTACATACAGGGTGTCTAACAAAAATTCTCCGAAGAAATGCAGTACTTTTACAGTACCTTTTGCAGTACCTTATATTTTTTTTAAATCCAGCTTACACCGACCCCCCCCCCCCCCAAGAAAAAAAATTATATTTTTGAACCAGTGGGAATTTGTCGATAAAATTATAAGTATTTCAATCGAAACAAATTGAAATTACAGAAGAAAAAGTGTCACCACGCCTATAAAAAAAATACAAGTGTTGCCATCTTCAGGGTGTCCACGTGTCCACTCATTTCTGGAAATGATTTTCCCTGACTTTTCCCGGTTTTCCAGGTTTTCCAGGCCAATTTTTCCATTTTTCCAGACCATTTTTTTCAATTTTCTATGCTTACGCCATACTTTGGTTCAAGAAAAAAAATTTTTTGGGAGGGTGTATTTTTTTTTATAAGCTTCTCTTCGAACTGGATACTTCTTCGGATATAAAAAACAGCTCAACTTTAATTATCAACTTTTTAAATTAAAAATGAATAAATAAATGAATAAACGTGCATCAAGTTTGGCCAATTTATTACAATATTCATAATAACTTTTGAAAATGTTTCTTTTCTTTTATGGTTTTTTGGAGGCATCAAAATGTGAAATTTGTTCATCTTAAAATTGAGAAACAAATTGGCCCGAGCGAAGCGAGAACTTTTGAAAATGTTCATTTCTAGATGCCTAAAAACGAGTTTTTTTTTTAAATGAGAAGAGTTTATTTTTTGATTTTTCAAATTTTAATATTGGAATGATGTTTTTTTGAAGGAAGTTAACTACTTCTTAAAAAAAAGTGAACAAGGTCGAGCAAAGCGAGGGCGAAAGCTTCTGAAAATTTGCATTTCGAAAGGCATAAAAACGAGGTTTTTTTAGTGAGAGCGAGTAGTTTTTTTGGCTTTTAAAATTTTAGAATTTGAATAATGCTTTTTTAAAGGAAGTTGATTTTGAAAAAGAAAACAGAACAGGCCCAAGTGAGGACGAAAGCTCTTGTAAATTTGTATTTCGAGATGCATAAAAACGATGTTTTTTTTCGTGAGTTCATTTTTTGGCTTTAAAACTTTGATTTTTATTATCTAGAAATGTTCATCTGGCTCTTTAAAAAGAAAATGAAACAAGCCCGAGCGAAGCGAGGGCAAAAGCTTTTGAAAATTTGTGGTTCGAGATGTAAAAAATAATGTTTTCCTTTCATAACAGGTCCTTATCTGAAATTTGCAATTGATTGTTTTTTCAAAATTCCAGGGATTTTGCGTGAAAATTACGAAATTCCCTGACTTTTCCAGGCCGACCAAATTCCCTGACTTTTCCAGGTTTTCCAGGCTTGTGGACACCCTGCATCTTTTGAGGTACAAAATGAACATTTTTTTTTTAAATTTTCACCAATTAATTCATTTTGAGGTTTTTAAAAAAATTTTAAATCAATGATTTTGAGAAAAAATGCAGTACTTTTCAGGCAAAATGCAGTACTTTACAGTACTTGCAGTACCGAGGATTTCAATGCAGTACTTTTACAGTACTTGCAGTACCTGCAATACCTGTTAGACACCCTGACATATTAAATGCAGCAGCTAGCTCGTGTACGCTGATAAAAAAATTTTCAGATGACGTTGTTTGCTTAAATAATCGCGTGTTTTATTTCCGGTATCCGCGTACCGCGGCCAGCCACTTCGGTACACGGAATCGAGAGCTAATCAAAGGAATGCGCGTTTGAATGAGAATGAAAAAAAAAAAGAAAAAGAAAAAAAGAAGCGCTGGTGGTGGCGGCTGCAGCAGCAGAAAAAAAGCAATAATACCCGCTTACATGGTACAAACTTACGTATGCGCGTATACCTTTTGTATAATATGCTGGTGTGCGTGTGAGTCAAAGTTATATGAAAAAGAAACGCCGACTCCTGCTAGTTTCAACGTTCAATTAACACCTCTTCTGGAACTGTTCATCTCACCTGTTCCGGGCCTTCGCGCGATGTTATTTCACCGGCGAGAGGAATACGAGCTGGTATGTTTACGTTTTACCTACTCAAATGATGGGGAATGATTACCTACGATTGGATGAATCGAAAAGATACCTATCGAATAATGTAGCATTGTTGAGGATATGTATATTTGTACGTTGTGAGGAAAACCTTCAATCGAGGACGAATTGATCTCCGAAAATGATCTGCTTGGATGGGTGTGGGTGATATCGCGTCAAGCAGTTGGAAAATTCTGCTGTCATCACGACCATGTTCTCTTCCAGGAGCGAAAAATGTTTCTTTTGACCCTATCGACCACCCACACATAGCGGCGCTCTTAATGTTGCTGTTTTATTAGACCATTATGGTACCCATACAGGTAGGCCTCAGAAGAGTAGTAAAATGTCAGATTATGAATAGAACTTACACAGATTCTACAATTATTATTATATTCCAGTTTTGTAAACTGTTACTAATGGTTTGGAGAGGTTTTGATTTTTATATACGTTTATACACACGTACCCGTGTATTATATGCCCTTTTTTTTGGCTCCTCTCTTTCGTACCCTTCTTACGTTCTTTGGTGTATCTTTGTTTTGTATCCTCTTGTTTGCCAGAATGCTATTTTTCTCTTTGAACGTATTATTGGCTTATTCGAATTTCCTACATACTCGAGCAATATGATTCGGAATTTGAAATCGACGACCTTGGTTATGTTGTGCGAAAGATCTGCTTACACAATATGTTGAAAATCATATTAGAGGCAATGTACTCGTACTTGCAGGCAGAGGAGCTCATCTTAGTCTTGCATTGACGTATACCCAAAAACGACTCACACAAGTCAGAACTCATCGCAAGCGCAATCGACGACAACAACGTAAAGTAAATACCTTCTTCTAATAGAGTATTCAAATACGAGAAAATATTCTCACGATGACAACCGGACGACGACGACGATGACGACGATTCAAGTGGAAATTTATGCTTCGAGGTGTGTATGTGTAAATGTGCTCGCAAGCCTAGAATATACGACTCTATGGACTATGGATGGTGTAGGTACTCTACTGTAAGATTGTATAATGTGCTTATACATATACTCGTACGAGATGATCAAGAATCTAGCACGTGGTCCAGTCGTATCGCGTTTAGGACCACGTACCCTTCAGTTCACGTTTCAGCGTGTTCGTTCTCTTTATTCGAATGAAATATATGTCGTGTTCGGCGATATTTTATTGTAAGTACACGAATCTGAATCGTCTTCTCGAATGAAGAAAAGTAATGTAGCCTAACGTAAGTTTACAAATGCACGTATAGCGTTTTTCATCGCTGTTTACACGATTACTGCGGTTTAAAATCGTCGACCGAAGAAAGATGTTGAGATAATTGCCGTTTTTTTTTGTTTTTTTTTTTTAGGCTGAAAAGGAATTTGGACAGTTTTGTAATCATGTAATCGATTTACGTGATGAATTTTTATCGTATATTTTTATGATGAGTTACTTCCTACTCTGATTGTGCACCTGTACTTCTACTATACGAGTATGTAAATATTGTGCTTTTTGAGGTATTTTGTGAGCCGTGAGGTCATTCGTGTGATGAATGAATTGATGAGAATCGGGGAGGTTTCGATGAATCATTATGTTCTGGGTTCGGAATCATTTGTGTCATGCAGGAAAATTAGCTTTAAAAAAAAACAACTTTTCTTCAAATAAAACTCTTTTACGAACAAATTGATTCACTGGTGAATCGTTCGCGAACGAATTGATTTGGACAAGTTAATCGTTCGCGAACGAATCGATTCATTTACTTAATTTTTGATGAATCATTCACGAACCAATTGAATAATTTTTGGTGAATCATTCGCGAACGAATTGAATAATTTTTGGCGAATCATTCGCGAACGAATTTTACAATTTTTGGTGCATCATTTGCGAACGAATTGATTACATAAGTTAATCGTTCGCGAACGAATCGATTCATTTACTTAATTTTTGGTCAATCATTCACGAACGAATTGAATAATTTTTAGTGAATCATTCGCGAACGAATTGAGTCGGATAAGTGACTCGTTCGTGAACGAATCGATTCATTTACTTGATTTTTGGTGAATCATTCGCGAACGAATTGATTTAGATAAATTAATCGTTCGCGAACGAATCGATTCATTTACTTAATTTTTGGTGAATCATTCGCGAACGAATTGATTACATAGGTTAATCGTTCGAGAACGAATCGATTCATTTACTTAATGTTTGGTGAATCATTCACGAATTAATTGAATAATTTTTGGTGAATCATTCGCGAACGAATTGAGTCGGATAAGTGACTCGTTCGCGAACGAATCGATTCATTTACTTAATTTTTGGTGAATCATTCGCGAACGAATTGATTTAGATAAGTTAATCGCTCTCGAACGAATCGATTCATTTACTTAATTTTTGGTGAATCATTCACGAATGAATTGATTTAGATAAGTTAATCGTTCGCGAACGAATCGATTCATCTACTTAATTTTTGGTGAATCATTCACGAACGAATTGAACAATTTTTGGTGAACCATTCGCGAACGAATTGATTGGATAAGTTGATCGTTCGCGAACGAATCGATTCATCTACTTAATTTTTGGTGAATCACTTACGAACGAATTGAACAATTTTTGGCGAATCATTCGCGAACAAATTGAATAATTTTTGGCGAATCATTCGCGAACGAATTGAATAATTTTTGGTGAATCATTCACGAATGAATCGATTTAGATAAGTTAATCGTTCGCGAACGAATCGATTCATCTACTTAATTTTTGGTGAATCATTCACGAACGAATTGAACAATTTTTGGTGAATCATTCGCGAACGAATTGATTTAGATAAGTTAATCGTTCGCGAACGAATCGATTGATTTACTTAATTTTTGGTGAATCATTCACGAATGAATTGATTTAGATAAGTTAATCGTTCGCGAACGAATCGATTCATCTACTTAATTTTTGGTGAATCATTCACGAACGAATTGAACAATTTTTGTTGAATCATTCGCGAACGAATTGATTGGATAAGTTGATCGTTCGCGAACGAATCGATTCATCTACTTAATTTTTGGTGAATCACTTACGAACGAATTGAACAATTTTTGGCGAATCATTCGCGAACGAATTGAATAATTTTTGGTGAATCATTCACGAATGAATCGATTTAGATAAGTTAATCGTTCGCGAACGAATCGATTCATCTACTTAATTTTTGGTGAATCATTCACGAACGAATTGAACAATTTTTGGTGAATCATTCGCGAACGAATTGATTGTAGAAGTTGATCGTTCGCGAACGAATCGATTCATTTACTCAATTTTTGGTCAATCATTCACGAACGAATTGAATAATTTTTGGCGAATCATTCGCGAACGAATTGAATAATTTTTGGTGAATCATTCACAAACGAATTGAATAATTTTTGGTGAATCATTCGCGAACGAATTGATTGGATAAGTTGATCGTTCGCAAACGAATCGATTTATTTACCTAATTTTTGGTGAATCATTCACGAATGAATTGATTCATAAATTGAAGATTTGATCAATTCGTTCACGAAGGGTTCTTTCAAAACATTAAACAATTCGTTTGAAAACAGATCCACTTGTTGATAAACGATTCGTTAGTAATGGTGGAGGCTTTTTGTGAGATTTCAAGTTTCAGCGAAATCGGTTCAGCTGACGAAATGTCCGGTTAATGGCCAAGATGTGAAATTTCAAATTTTATCAAAATCGGTTCAGTTCTTCCTGAGAAATACAATTTTTAATAAAGTTTGTGCAAAGTCACCCCATAAAAATTCCCAAAGGTCATTTATTTTAAAATTTTTATGCCAACATCTGCTTTTTTTAAAAGAAAATCATTTCGTATGTACTAATTTGGGCTATTTCTAAAAAATTTGAAAATTTGAAAAAAAAAATAAAAAAACCAACTTGGACAGCTTAAAATTTGATTCAGTCTAGGGATCTTTTTGAATTCACACTATGCGATTTGAACAACACTAAGGTAGATCAAAATATGTACCATGTTCTAAAATCCACGTAACCAAAATTTTTCAAGTGCTAAAGTTAATTTCCGGATTTTTGGCAATTTTTTCATTTTTAAATTCACAAACTGTTTTTTAGGGGTGATTCCAAAACTTTTTCACAAAATAAGTACAAATTTTTCTAACGAAGTCACCCAATGTAAATTTTCATCAATTCAACTCCCATCTATCAGCAACTACTAGTTTATGGGCCTTTCTGGAGCCTCCAGCAATTTTTCAGTTTTATTCAGAATTTTCAAAACACTTCGGAAAGGCCAAAAATAAACTTCAGCACCCATAACAATTTAGTCGGTGCTTATTGGGCTCCTCCTCGACCGTTTTAGGTACTGAACCTGAGGAAATATTTTGGAATGCAGTGGTGCCAATTTATTGGTCAATATTACCAACTTTACAAAATTTTGAAAAAAGAAGTCAAAAAAGTATCAATTTTTTTTAATTGCAAAATCGAGGTCCTTAAGTTAATTTCTGGTCGTTTCACAATGATTTGAAATTGCTCGAGAAAATTTCTGAAGGATCCAGAATGGCCCATACCATTTTTGCCTAAAAATGAACTTCAGCACTAAAAATTTTGGTTACGATATGCTATCTCGATCTAGTTTAGTTTCGTACAAATCGAACCTATAGTCAGTTCACAAAACATTCTCTGGTAAGCTTCGATGTAGGTGGAATTAAAAATCAATGAAACGATTCTCCATTAGTCATAAGAATTGAAATTTTCGTCTAGCTGCAACATTATAGTTATATACTCGTACTATTCGATTGTGTAGTATTATTAGCCACCTCCTCCTCCACCTTGCCTATTACAATGCCTTGAGGATATAAGTTCTCTCTAATGAATCATGAAAATATACGCGAGTACCTATTCGTATACTTTTTCGAAGAAAATATCTTTCGTAATGGTTCGTTCTTCTGTACACGTATGTCTGCGTACTTTTATACGCTGAGTAGTTTTCTCGAGCACCACGACTCACACGATATAATCATATACCACTAGGTTTATACGACGACCTACGACGAGCGTCGAGCACACAAATTTGTAGCCTAAATCATCGCCGCATTTGAATCGTGTAAGTATCTTCTTCAATGAAACGAATGAACGACCAAGCAGCCGTCCATCCGTCGCACCGCGTACCTAGACCTACACAAGTACACATCCACAACCAGTCCACTATTCGCCGCAACATTCCACGCGAAACAATCTTTAATTAAATTATTCTTCGTAATATGCTATTGTTTCACTTTTAAGGGATCGGCGTGGCGCGGTTCGCCGCACGCCTAGAAATACGACACGTCACTGCGACGAATCTCGCGTAATAATATGAATTTTTCTGACAAACGAGAGACTATACGACGACAAATTTGCTAACGCGAAAATTCTATAATATTCTTCAATACTCGTATCTGATAGACCATTCGTTGTCGTGTGTCGATTATTGTTCACTTGACGATGACGTTTTAATTATTAATCGCGACCAAAGCTACATAGACTATAGTTCATTATTTAAACGACATACCATTATCTATACCTAAACCTATCTACCAAGCGATGAGAATAAATTTATGATTACGCGCTTGAAAACGGAAGGAATTCGAACCGGTTGCAATTTTCTCTATGGAAGAATAATCTAATCCATTTCAAAGTTGTGAGAAATTATTTTCTCGGCTGAACGTTGAGAATCACTGAACTGGTTTCACAAAAAGTGCATTATAATTTGAGAGACTCAGAATGTAGGGTTGGGGTAAAGGGCTTGATTGTTTTAAAATCTTCATTTTTTTCTGGAATTATTGGAACTTGATTGAGAACCACAAATTGGTGAAAAAAATGATAACAGTTTTAGAAAAATGATTTTCCCCAACTTTCTAGATTTTCAGATTTAGGTATCAAAGGTATCTAACAAAATTTCTCAAAATAAAGAAGCAGGACTCTAGAGTTTGATTTTTCAACCACTTCACAAATTTTTTGAAGAGGGGGGATCGGGTTTTGATCATATACTTTTCCGACGTATTTGTTTTCAAAATGAGTAAGGTATTGAAAATTAATCCGCTGAAAATTATTTTTAAAAAAGGGATGGGAGCAATGAACGTGCTTCAGCCACAGCAAAGCAAGGGTGTAAAATGCTTGAAAATTTCACACAGATGGGGAAAACAACAAAAAAACAGAACTTTCTGACAGAAAACAGGACAAAAGCAGAATTTGTAGGATTAGTGATTATGTAATTAGCACCGTTAACGACACCCTAACGAAAGCTTTAAATTTTTTCAAATGTCAATGACAAAATAGCACAGAAACTTTTTCCTGGTGTTCGTGAAGCTTAGGGTAGGGTCCTTAACTACATACATGGCAAAAAAAATATGTGATTTTTTCCGCTCCCACCCCCTAAAGTGGTGACCTCTGGTGAGAAAATAATTCCCTATTGTTTATTTTTCCCATTTTCAAAAAATTTGGGCTGCGGTGGGCCCCTCAATTTTCAAAAATTTGAAAAAAACTTAATTCAAAGAAAAATTTTTAAAATTTCAAAATTTCGAGTTCCATCATCTCTAAAAGGTCACTTTTGAGTCAAATAGACTCTCATGACGATTTTAGCCCCCCCCGCCGTGAAAACCAAGCTGAGCCCTCCCCCCCGTGAAAACCAAGCTGACCCCCTCCCCAGAATAGCTGAAATTTGTATTTTAGGTACCTATGTGGGAAATCCTAAAATATGTTGTTTTTGGTCATTACTTCACGGGAGGGGGCTAAAATCGTCATGAGAGTCTATTTTACTCAAAAGGGACCTTTTAGGGATGATGGAACTTGAAATTTTGAAAATTTTACATTGAATATGTTTTTTTTTCAAATTTTTGAAAATTGAGGAGCCCACCGCAGCCCTAATTTTTCGAAAATGTAAAAAATAAAAAATAGGGAATCATTTTCTCACCAAAGGACACCACTTGTGGGTTGGAACGAAGAAAGACCAAAAACAACTTATTTCAGGACATCCCACATAATATACGAATTTCAGCTATTCTGGGGGGGGGGGGGTCAGCTTGGTTTTCATGGGAGGGGGCTAAAATCGTCATGAGAGTCTATTTTACTCAAAAGGGACCTATTAGAGATGATAGAACTGAAAATTTTTCTTTAAATTTGGTTTTTTTCAACCCAACTTCAAAAATAAAGAGTGAAGCTGTAGAAATGGAGGAGGGAGTTGTGGCAACTCTCATTTTTAAGTTTCGAGTTTTATCACCCCTTCCCTCCAAAAATTGCCAACTCGTTTCATCTCAGGAATTTTCTTTAGGGTAGGGGGAGGGGGGAGTCCAATGACCCAAAAATTCTAAAAACAAGTATTTCAATAATTTTTGAGCATATGTATTTCGGCATCATAGGCCTACTGATTTCTTCAACCCAAAAATTGAAAAAAAAAATTTTAAAAGCAGACCCCCAGATGAGAATAACTTTGATTTCACGAGACCTTATGGGAGTGGTATTAATGAGTAGATACTAAAACTTTTGAAAGCTGTGAAAATTCGCCCGGTTCAGCATTTTTTTTTTACTAACAAAATTTGAAAATTTTTTCATCGCCTGTTTATTTCTTAAAATTATAAAAATCTGATTTTAAAATTTGCATTTTGTAAATCTGATTTTAATTGGTGGATATAAGAAAATAGGAATGAATTTCAAAATTTTTGAATTTTGAATTTTATTTCCTTTTTTCTAAACGAATTTTGGAAATATGAATATGAAAACCAGATATTCACAATTTTGAAAAAATTGGAAACGAAAAACAAAACTCAAAATTTGTTCCAAAGCTTCCTTTAAAAAAAATTTTGAAAATCGGATCAAATTTCAAAAATATTTCAATGCCTAACAACTGTTTTTGAAATTTTTGAAAATTTGAGAAACTGATTTTGAAAATTTTGGTAAAGGAAGCTGGGTATCTATAAAACAAATTTAGAAATTGATTTTGAAATTTGGAAAATTTGGAAAATCTGGCTTTGAAATTTACATTTTGAAAACCAATTTCTGAATACTTTACACAGAAAAATGAGAATTTTCAAAATTTTCTAGTCAATCTTTTGGCATTTAGGTATGTTCTATTTTTATAGGCATGTAGGTATGTACTTACTTATGTGGTGGTTTGGGAGATCTTTACTTTGAGGGAGACCTCCGCAAGACCAGCGTGCATATAATAAGCCCAGGGAACCTAAACTTGCCCGATATCCTTGCGAAAGATATCAAATTGCAGCGATGTTGAGACACCTCATAAATGATCATAAGACCGCTAAATGTTCGTAATGTTTTATTCACTTCTCCGGTATAACACACGCGAAGAATTATAATAAAACACACTACACATTATTGAATAAAATACACTTGTAGTATCGACTACAAGCGGAAGCTCTGAACTTGCTACCTTACGCTAGCACCAGTGAAAATATACCTAACGAGCTTTCAAAGCTCAAAGCTCGGAGTGGCGCATCTCGAACTACTTCGATAGAGTGCACTACTCGTAAGCAGTGCTGCCACTCCGACAGGAACACAACTTCCCTCTAGGTGGAAGCTGCGGGCGCATCCCCTACCGGTACATATGCCCCGCTTCCATTGAAACAGCGTGGACATCGGAGATGCTGGATCATTGAAGCCAAAACTTGGCCAATCGGACAACGGACGGTAGGGCCCCTCTGCCCCGCTTCTATGAACCCGCAGCTTCCAAGATGTTGAATAGCTAGGTTCTTCGGCATCCGTTCATGACTTCCATAAGTCGAATTTCCAAATTTGAAACATCTCTGCTGAACTTTCACGGCACTAGCGACTTAAAATTACCTTATATGCAAACAATTTGTCAAATAGGTTACAACTTAGTCGCTAAAAATGCTACAAAATTCACAAACACAAAAAATATTTACATAAAAAAAACAGAAAAATGAGCGCACATTAAAATGCGCAAAAATACGCGCTGAGGTGCGTCGCAACCTGTAAAAATGCTTCGCCGGAGTGACAACAGCTTGTCTACCAACACGAGATCAATGAACTCTTCTCCTGGAGTAATTAACAGGTACTTTTTTAATTAATTACGCGTTCCACATCGTACTTGTAGATGTTAGCCTAATGATGATATTCTTCTTTTCCAGCAGCAACTTTCCCGGATTCGATCGGCGTCGAAATAAATTCACTGGAACTGAACGGGGACGACTGTTTTTGACTCAGCTTAACACCAAGGTAAGTTTCTAACTTCTCTGCTAAATTTTCCAAAATTCTCGTATGTTGAATGTTGCTAAACTCTGTTTATCTCCGTTCCAGATATGTTGTACCAACTCCGTTCACGTTCCAGAGATTTCCCGTTCTCAAATCCTAATCACAATCAGTGAAATGCCATTTCACCGTAGTGGAAAATGGTAAGTTTTTTCTCCTTTTCTGCGTTGATTTCTTGCTGTGGATTTACAACGGCGATGATCACAATTGCGTCTAAAGAGACCAGGTGACTCGTTTTTCTTCTTCTTTAGGTTGGTCCAAATCCTCAGGAGCCCGTCGAGTACTTTACTGTACTGTCCAGCATTTCGTGACGCAGGAGAGTTGGTTTTTCGTTTTATTTTCTGCTCATATTCACTATTGATCTTTTCCGTTTTTCTCTGTTACCAGTCCAGTGGTGCTTTTTCGATCTGGAAATCGTTTGTTTGGAGCTTGAGCTGGAATCCTGTTTATCTTATCTCTGCTGAAGTAAGTACCTCGTTTTCACATCTCTATTTGCTTTCTCGTTGGCTTTTTATCGTGTCGCGTTCGTTTTCTCTCGTGTTGTGTTGCGTTGGTTCCGCGTTATCGTCACGGACAGCTAGTCGCTCGTTGCCATCCCCACACACAGCTGGGAACATTTGGCTATCTCCACTGACAGCTGGGAACATTTGTCTATGTACACTGACAGCTGGCCGTTTGCAAATTTTTCAAGTTCGAAAGTTGCGATTTCTCTTATTTTTCCGCAATTGAACGCTTTTTCGCGCCTCTCTCGACCTCCTATCGAACCTCAATTTTCTAAACTTCTCCATTTTTAGAAAAATTTCTCGTTCGAAATTCGTTAACGCACACTCACGCGAATTTTTCAACCTCTCTTGAGAAAGAAAAAAAAAATTTTACACGTATTTTAGAATAATGATTTCTATAACTAAGTCAACTAATCAAAAATAAATTGGTCGCAAATTGTACAATGCTTTATAAAGCTATATTTTAACCAAATCAATAAAAACAAAAACTTACACAGAGGCAAAAACTTACGAAAAAATAAAAAAAATAAATAAAAAAAATATAGAACTTCTATTTCTAGGAACAATTACCACAATATCAAGGGACGTAATCTATATCGAATCTTCTATTTATCTTGACTTTTCTGGCATTCGGGTTTTTTCTAGGATCGAATATTCCTGCGATGATGACTTCAGTATCTTCTCGAGCCTTGTCGTCCTTATTCTCCTTGCTGAGTTGTTTCTTGATTCTCTGTCTCGCCCTTACCGCAGTCTTTCTCTTCGAGCATCTTTGAATTTTTGTCTCTGTCCTTTTTTCATCATTTGACGACCATGTCAAGTCCACACACGTTTTTCTGATCATGATTGTGTTTTCTGACTTGAATTTTATCACCTCTCTTACTCTTCGCTCGTACGTTTCGATTGTTTGAGTCTCTTCTTTTGGCACACTGGTATCAGGAAATATTTCAAACCTCTCTGTATCAATTGATTTTGAACTCGAACTGATAAATTTGAGCCATGGAGCTACGGTTGGTGCCTTTTTCATCGTCTCTGACTTCATTTCTGTCAGGGATCTCACTGAATTGATTTTTAAATTCAGCGGAGCTGGCTCTTCTCTTTTGATCTTTTCCTCCTCAAAATGAGGTATCTCTCCTTCCTCCAGTTCTTCCTTTGGTGACGAGTGGATATCTAGCATCGTTGGTATGGAGGTTAAGTTCTTACACTTGAGCTTCCCAATGTGAGTACATACGTGGAGAAGGTAGTACGTGGTTTCTCTTTCCTTCTCTTCTAATGGGTGACATGAAGGACACATAACCGACTTGCACCCCACGCCATATTTGCCAAATGCGTGGTTAATTTCCATTTTGGTTATCGATTGGCGTTAGGGTTGTATCTTCGAGCCAAATTCAATAGCCGGAGGCGAGGTGTTATTTGGATCGTGAATTTGTAACTTCTCTGATTAAATCTTATTCTCGTTCTGTAGATTTCGGCCATCTAATACCAAAAAATGGCTGTCGGAGGCCAATCTCCTTCTTAGGCTTTAGTATTTTGGCACTTCTCTTTTGGCTCGTACCACGAATCGGTTATGTATGTGTCGTCTGAATCCCAATCTATGAAGTGGAACGTCTCTGACTCGCTGGAGCTTGGATAAAAATCCCTTCGTGCCTCGCACTCGCTGCTAAATTCGCTCTCAGCCTCGTTCCAATAATCAGGTTCAGGGAAGTCTTGATCTGACTCAGACTCAGTACTCCACTCGAATCTGGATGCGTCGTTTTGAACTTCTCTATTTGGAGTTAAACTCTAGTTAAGCTGCCGGAAATCTGACTGGAAATCAAGCACAGAGAATGAGCGTTCCGCTGGAACCACTGTAGTAAACTCTCGTAATAATCGCGAATGTCTTGCCACCTCGCGAACGTATTCAGCAAACACGAGCCAAAAACGCAAACGAACTTCAACCGACCACATTCTCTAACGTAATGACGATGAAAAGTTTGAGAGCTCGAACGTTTGTGAGCTTTTATCAGCCCGAAGTGGTGGGAACCGGTTACCACGTCCCTGATACCGTACACACTATCTAATATTACGCCTCTGTGTAGAAACTTGAAAAATTTTGCCTAATTCTAGTTATCATGAAAGCACAACTTACGGTTACATCAAGCGAGGTTTTTCCCAAATAAAACTTTCTATTGTTAAATTACTAAAAATAACTTAAACTTATGATAACGGTAATTTTCATCGCCGAACTTTTGGATAACAGCATACTTTATTCGTTATCTCTGTTGCACTTTTCAGCCTGTTTTAGCTTGTTCTTATCATATGCTTTGAAAGCTTGCACAAAGTATGCACGTTCATCCCATTCTAACATCTCTAGGTAGATGAAATTCAAGGTCTTTTTTCGCTTCTTTTTGTTACGAGGATTATCATGGCCGTCTGGTGCGTTCTTATCTCGCAAGTTCGAGCTTTCAGCGTTGGTAGGTACCTGCTTCGTTCTCGAACGCGTTTCATATCTTTCCCGCGCCGCTTCCCTCTTCTCTTTGTACTCCTCTTCGTCCGGAAACGTTTGTTTGAGACAATCTTCGAGCTTTTTCTCTAGGAGGGGGGGGAGCTTTTTTCGTAATCTCTTTTTTATCTGACGGAACTCTGCATCGTGTTTTGTAACATCTCTTTTAGGTCTCTCTGCTTCGCAATTTTGGCGGATTTTTTCCAGGGTTTTTTCAGGCTGCTTTCGCGAACCTCTTGGTAAATATTCCGGATCTCTGGGGTCATCGACCTCCTCCTCATCAGTATTTTCTTCTTCCATTTCCGCGTTTTGACTTGTGGTTTTTTTCTTCGAAAAATCTCTGATTTTTTCCACCAAATCTCTGTTGTCGAATTTTGATCTCTGCTTTAGGTCATTTTTGAGCTCTTCCAACTGGTTTTTATTGAGGTATGACGTCATTTGGCGAGTGTTAACAATCTGCTCGTCAGTAGGGTCAGCCACATTTTTGACCATGTAACAATTGCTACCCACATGCTGTTCGACTGTATATGGACCATAGCGTTTTTGAAATAGCTTTCTTGAAAGTCCTTTTTCATATGATGACAGACGATGAGAAGTCAACATGACCAATTCACCATTTTCAAAAATGGTAGGGGGCCCATGTAATTTATTGAAAGCGACCTCATTATTTATTCTCTGCTGCATTCTTTTTTCGCGAATGAAATTCACTAAAGCTTGCTGCTGGGTCATATTTTCAATATTCTCATCAACCACTTCTTGAGTATAGACAGCCTTTCTGGCCAATTTGTCAGCTACGAAATTATTGTGGTCATATTTTCTCGCCCTTACATGTCTCAACTCGAACTCCTTGAATTTTTTGGAGAGTTCAATGACCTGCTGAAACGCTGCTTTGTGATGAACTGGTTTTTTGTTGGTATTTTTCCAGTTATTTTCTACCCATCTCTTTGAATTGTGATTTACTGCAGTGACCAAGTAGTTGGAATCCGAAAATACTTTGAGCTTCTCTATCTGGTTTTTTAGGGCAATTTCCATCGCTTTTATCAACGCAATGATTTCTGCCAAATTATTCGAATTTTTGTATTCTGGGTGCACAACTCTTTCCGAAACATTAAAGTCTCCACTAGGTGTCCAACTGATTCCGATACCCGCTATTGCTTCATCTGTGCCATTTTGAGAACAAGCTCCGTCCACAGCTACCCAGGCAAATCCTTTCTTATCAACAATGAGCTTTTTTGGATCCATTTTGAGTTTTAGAGCTTCTTCTGATGTTATGGATGGAACATTGTTGGCACGTTGCTCTTCTCGTAATTTACTCAACTCAAATTTGGCATTTATTCCAGCGTTAGGCACTGGCAAATCTTGAGCCAAGTTATCAGGAATTCCCCAAACTTCATTTGGCTTCACTCCGAATTCGGTAGGTGTATTATTTATTTCATTTTCCACCTGTTTGGCATATTTATGCCAGCCATGGTGAGTGTAATCGAAGTCCTCTGCTGATTGGTTGATTTTTACTCTCAGCCTGTCGCCAATTATTCTCATTGTTCTTTCCACTAAGCTTGATTGTGGATTATACTTGGTGGTATGGCCAACTTTTACACCATAGGATTTGAGTAAATCATTCCAAGTATCACTAACAAATTGAGTACCATTATCAGTGATCACTTTGCGCACCTTGTGCCCCAGTTTCTTTATCTCTTCGAGTATCTCTTTCATCGCTTTTGAGACCTCTTCTTTAGTTGCCACAATCAGGGTTTTGAGCCACACTTTGGCAGTGAATACACACTTTACTACTAGCATGTATTTTGGGTCCTTGGCTTTGTTGGCGATCTGGCCAATTAAATCAGCTGACAAGACATCTGCTATGCCATAAGACTCAATTTGAGCATACTCTAGCTTCTTTTTCTGCCCAAAGTTCTTATTGTGCTTGCAATCGAGGCATTCGCTTGTGGCCAATTTGGCAGATTTTGGCACATTTGGCGAATAATACATGCGTCGAAATATCGAGTCAATTTTGGCAGCTCCCACATGACCATATTCTTCATGTAAGTACATTATGGTATCTTTATACAACTCATCAGGCATGCATGGCACTTTTGATCCATCTTCTCTGATTCGGTGCAATATTTTAACACCTTCTTCTTCTTCCAAAATGACATATTTTTTCTCGAGCTGTTTCTTCGCTTTTCTCTGTTTAGAAGTCATGTCAATCTCGTCTGCTTGAAGTCTCCGAATGACTTTTGACCAATTTTCATCTCTGTTTTGGTACAAGTCCAGCCTCTTAAGACAATCAATCAACTGCTCCTTGACCAAATCTTTGTAAACAACGCCAAGTGGCACCATATGAGTCCAATTCGTGCTGTATAGGGTCAGTTCAGGTGCCTGTCTATCCCACCATTTTCCAACTCTTTTTGGCAGGTCATAAACAAGATCGTGACAGTTAAAATGCGTTATCCACGCCGCTGCTTTGCGATGTATTTGAGCCAAGGTGTTAAATCGGTGCACAACTGACATTATGTCCTTTCTGACGTGCACAGTATATCCATGAAGCCACATTTCGAGTTTTTTTAATGCATTCGCGAGCGAGTACATCTCTTTTTCTATTATTGTGTACTTCTTTTGGTGCTCTTTAAATGTGTTGCTCACAAACAGCACAACGTGATCTACGCCATCTTCGTCTTTCTGGTATGCCACCGCATTCATGGCATCTTGGGTGAAACTCGTTTCTAGGTAAAAATCTGCACCATCGATGGGAGTGGCTAATTTGAATTCTTTACGATACTCATTTTCCAACATCTCTAATGCATTTTGCTGCTCTTCACCCCACTTGAAGTTTTCTTTTCGAGTCACTTCATAAAGTGGCACTGCTAGCTGCTGATAATCTGCGATGAAGCGTTTGTAGAATCCAACAATTCCCAAAAATGCCATAACTTCTTTTTCATTCTTGAGTTTGAATTCGCCTTTCTTGTTGGTGTGCTTCTTTTTGAATTCATCAAGCTTCTGGAGCTTTTTATTCTGCTTCAAAATTGCCCCAGGCTGGAGTTGAAAACCAAGATGGTTGATACTCTTTTTGAAAAACTTTGATTTTCTTGGATTGAGCCTAAGTCCATTTTCTCTGATTATCTTCAGTGTATCGACTAGTAATTCCATCATCTCTTCGAAAGTCATCGCCTTAAGTAGCACATCGTCTACATACTTCGTTCTGCCTTTTTTTGTCTTCATGATGGTGTTTATCATTTTCACAAATAATGCAGATGACACTTTTAATCCATATGGCACCCTTATAAACTGGTGGACTTCTCCATCTACTATGAAAGCACAATACTTCCTATATGCTTCATGTAGTACCATCTGCCAAAATCCTGCCACAAAATCCAGGCAACAATACATTTTGGCACGTCCATTTGTTGTTATAATTCTATCCAGCAGTGGAGCTTCATTATAATCATTTTCGAGTATAGGGTTCAATTCCATAGGATTCAAGCACAGTCTCACCTCGCCATTTTTCTTGATATTTGCTACTAGAGCATTGATGTAAGGTGAGGTCGAAGGTTCAACGATCTTTTTGGCTATCATCACTCTGAGAGCTTCTCTCACAAGTGGCATCTGTTTATTAGATGGAGTGTACTTTGGACCATGGAATCTTTTGATATTCTTGGGATCTTTGAATCTCAATTTCATCGGCGGTCCTGTCCATTTTCCAGGATATTTGCTGAACACACAGGCAAATTCTTTGAGTATGTCAAATGCTTTTTTAGCCTGTTTCTTCGTAATGGTTTCTTCATTTACAGCTTGCTCCAAATCCGACCTCAGTGTTTCCAAAAATATTTCTGGACCATCGTCCACGTCTTCAGGCTCCATTTCCTGGTACTTATCAGCTGTGTTAGCTCTTTTGGATATGTGATCGATTTGCTCAACGCTCTTTTTCTTTACTCTGATTCGTCTGAGTGTAATCTTCTTTTTGTACTCTTCCTCGGTCATAAAGTTGAGTGTTTCAATCTTCTCTTGGCCTGGAGGGCAGCATGTGGCTCTTTTGTTTTCCACATCAGTCTTAATTCCAAGTACCTTCATGGTTTTGGTACCAATTATGAAAGTCTGGTTACACCCTTTCATAATGTAAAATGGAATTTTGAGCTCGCATTCTCCAAATTTGAGTTTTGGCACAATCACATATCTGTATGTCTCTACCTTTGAATCGTCAGCCAAACAGCACACAATAGGTTTTTTCAGCATGATGTACTGAATGCTATCGTAGTGATCTCTGAGCAGGGTGTTTGCAGTCTCTTCTGATATGACATTGGGAGTTGCCCCGGTATCGAGCTGCGCTGGATAAGTGATGCCATCCATCGTAAGTGGCACTACACACGTGTCAAATTTGTCTTTTTCTCTGAGGATTTGCTCTCTGACTCGAGCCTCAATTTCCTCTCTGCGCAGCGGTGGTTTAGGTGTAATAGGTTGCTGGATTAAATTCATCGAAGTTCCTGCTGTCGGTTGTGCACTCTGAGTTGTATTTTGAGGCACATGTGTTGAGTTGGGGGGCTTAGGCGTTGCCCCAGTCACGTGATTGACTGTTATTTTTAACTTCTCCGATGCCCCAGCGGATTTAACAGGTGTTTGCAACGTCTCTGATAAGTTTCGTTCCTCCTCATGGGGGGAGGGGATTCCTATCTTGTTGAGTAGCTTTTGGAGCGCTTGAGGTTTCATGAACCTTTTTAACTTCTCTATTTTCTTTACAGCATCAGCGACTTCCTTTTCGATGTTTTTAGGAATGTCTGAGTTTTTCTTTTCGATCAGAGTTTTCTTCTTTATTACTTCATATTGCAAGCCATCTTCCTCAGTTATAACTTCTCTACTCTCTTCAGTCTGAGTGCCATGTTGCTCAGTGCCATTCTCAGGAGGTTTCTTCTGGTGCCAATCGTAATTGTACATTTTATCCATCTCTTGGAACAGCTCTGTTTTGTGTGCAAATCTTGGATAATATCTGCCATTTTTTCTGCTTAAATGGAATTTATGCATCACTGGCATCATGTTGTAATCTTTATCAACTCGAAACTGACGTTTAGACTGATCTTGTGAGTCTCTTTTCAAGTCCAAAAATAAGGCAGCAGGAGACCACCAAAATGACACAACATCGTCTTCCAGTGACTCTAGCGCTTTTCTGTATGCAAAGTACTTGTCCATCGATACTGGGTTGCTCGCAGAAGTTTTTGGCTTTACCAGTGGAAACAGCAAAATGATTTTTTCAAATCCTTTCTGCTTTAAATTCTCCATAATCTGCTTCGCATAATTTTTCACAACACTCGAAGCCATGTCTGAGTAGTTCAGTTCATATTGAGCCAGTGATAGAATGGCTTTTTTCTTCGTAAAGGTGGCTACTCTGATGGCTGTTTTCAGATCGCTGATGTTGATCTGTTCTTTGAGATAAGGCTGAGTGATTTCAGGCCTTCGTCGTGGTATTATATTTGCTAAAAATACTGCGAGTGAATCTCCAATGAGTTCAAACTCTTCTTGTGGTAGCTCATGGAATTGCTCCACTTGTGCTAATTTGCACGCGTCAGCTACTGGTTTCCCGACGGCAATCCTGCTGAATCAATTGATCCCTCAGGTGAGGTGGGAGGGGTTTGTTGCTCCTCTGAGCTTTCATTCTCCGATGGTGTTTCTTCCTTATTTACTTGATTAACACCATGTGTCTTTTCCTTCGGTTTTTTATACTTAGACTCATCTTTTCTGTCTTTTTGGTAGGTTTTGGTAGTCTCTAATTTGGGTTGACTTTTATTTTTATCGTAACTTGGTTTTTTATACTTGTCAGTTGTGCGCTCACTTTTGTTTTCATTATTCCGAGCTGTATAGGAATTGGAGCGCCTATCGGTACCACCAAAACTGGATCGACGATTCTCTGATCTTTGTTGTGTATTTCGAACCTGAGTAGCAGGCCTTTCTGGTTCAGGAGGTCTCTGAGCAAACTCTTCAACACGAGTCATTCCACTCAGTCTTTTCTCGAAAATATTGATATCTTGCAATTCAATCTCAGTGAATCGTGGTCTGAGACTGGGTGTCATTTTGTAGTATATCATCATAATGATATCCTCGAATGGAGAGTTCGTAGTTTTGAGTACTTTCAGCCATATCATCAATTCTGAACATTGTGTGGTCGAAGATGTTTTGCACACTGGCATATTTCTAAAGTGATTTCTAGCCTCATTTTGTCTCTGAGGACCCCAAGCACAATCGATGAAATCTTTTCTCAATTGATAATAATCAGTATTGTTTTCTTGTAAATCTTTCCAAGGTGCCATATGAATCAGCTTATCATCAATCAGGACCATTAGGGCATCGCAATACTGGCTTTGGGATACTTGATATGGCTGCATACGCCTTTCAAATCGGTGCAAAAAATTGTAAACTTGGTACTTATTTTCTTCCGAATATTTTACCCCAAATTCGCGCAATCTGTCTGGTCTTATGTTGAAATTTGAGTTCCCAAATCTGATTCTATAGTTTAGTCTGCGTTCTGGGGGGTTGTTTTGCTGCTCATTTTCAGCCTGAATCCATCTAGGATCAATCTGCACTTCTTGTTCGTCGTCGTTTCCGTGTCGATCATTCGCTCGATCATTTCGTCGATCATCTTGGTTGTCGCGATTGCTGTTGTTACTGCTGTCGAAACTGTTACGATTGTTGTTGTTATAATCGCTGCTTCGGTCACTATTTCGATCATCTCTATTATCTCGATCATTTCTGCTATCTCGTCGATCATTGTGGCTATCACGTCGATCACGGCTGCCTCGATCGCTGTTTCTATTATCTGTGTTATCTCGATCGTTGTTTCGGTAATCTCTGCTATCTCGATCATTTCGATAGTCTCGATCATTGTTTCTATCATCTCTGTTTGATCGTGATTCTCTTGAAGATGATCTATCGCGATTAGGTCTATTATCAATTGTACGATAGCCATTGTTACTGCTACCGTTGTTGCCACATCTCTCGTTACTGCGGCTGTCATTATCAGTGTTGCCCCTGTAGGGGGCGGGAGACCTTGATCAATCTCTAGATCCTCTCCTTCCTCGGAAAAGATCTGCGCCTTTGCCTGGATTTACACTGCTGCGACTGGCAGTGTTATCGGCATTGATACTGTTTAGGTTGTGCACAACTGTCGGCACAACAGGGGGCTGGTAGGGTGGTTCTTCTGGATCATGAAGCTCTGCTACGAAACCGTCAACGTGGTCTTTCCATGATAAATACTCCGCTCTTTCGATCTGCATATTTTCTTGATCTTCCAAATACTGCATTTGGATCTGATGCATCAGGTTACTCATGTACATATTTCTCTCTTTCATTTTATTCATAATGAGCACATGAGAGGTAAGTACATGGTCAGTAGTTTCTTTGTAGGCTCTGAAGGTTGCTCTCATTTCTGATCTTAGATCATTGATCTTTTTCTCGTGATCTTTTTTGAGATCTGATTTCATTCTGGCCATTTGAGCACGTAGCTCGAGATATAGGTGGCCTACATCGTCTCTGGTTTTTGAAATCGCCTTTTCAGAGTCAATTACTCGACTACTAATGGTGTCTTCATTTTTATCGTGATTATCAGATGCAGCATAGGCCCATTTTCGAAAAATTAACTCGTCCTGAGACAATGGCGCTGGATATTGCTCATCAGGCTTTTTCTCAATTTTCAAATCAATTTTCTTCTCAAAATTCACAGGATCAAAACTGCAAATTTGGGCCATTTTGGATTCAGCAATATTTTTTAAACATCTCTCTGATCGGTTTATTTCATCTTCGAGTTCATATTCCAGTTCATTTTGGTTTATCGATGCATCAGGATTTTCGAATCCTGACAGTAGTGCACTGCTTCCAGCTATAGCTTCGTCGGCATCATTCGCATCTATTTCGTCTAAGTCAGTTTTTAGAAAATCCAAATCACCATCCTCGAGTGCTTCCTAATATTCCTGGGAATCGATCCGAATTTCAGCACTTCGCCATTCCCTTCTCTGATCCAAAATGTTCTCGTGCAAGCTGCGCAATAATTTTCGATCTCTAATTTTAGGTGGCTTCGATTTAGGTGTTTTCTGAATTCCTAGTTGTTCACGGCGTCGAAAATCAGCATCTTTCGCAGCATTTCTGGTCGAACGTCTCAGCTGCTTTTTACCGTTATTCTGATTTTCATTTAAACATCTCTGATTTTCATTTACACATCTCTGACTTACGCCGTCACTGTCATTTTCTCTGATTTCAGGTCTCAATTGTGCCACACGTGTATCCAGATTAATCGATGGAAAACTGGATCGTCGCGAATTGTCAATTCCAGGATTTGGAGAATTATTTTCAGCCGTCATCTCATATAATCGTCGCATCCGTTCAGGTAATAATTCGAGAAATTCATCCGATAAATATTCCAAATTACTCGTAGCCATTATCGAACTTGTAACTTCTCTGTTTCAGGTACGTGGTACAAGCTTTTACAACGTTCGACGCTTGACCTTGAGCTTCCGTGTCGAGCTTGTTCAACTGTGCTCGGTTTTTCCAAACCAAAGCTTGTCGAACTTGGTATGAAAGCTCTATTTCTTACGCGATTTTCGACACTTTTTCGCGATTCTTTCGAGAATAAAATCTCACGTACCTGTTCTGATGAACGTTGCGGTCGCCAAGTTGACCGTTGGTTGATCGTTGCAGTCGCCTGGTTGACTGATTGGTCGCCTGGTTGACCAAATTGGACCGAAATTTTTCCGAATAAACGATAAAAAAAAATTCGCGATTTCTTCGAATCGTCTCTGTGAGGTGAAACCTCAAATGGAAAACAAGTTTCCGATGCAATAAATTGCAATTTGCGTCTTACGAGCGCAATTGTAGGCTAGGCCTGAGAACACGCGGTGTGCCTCGTTTTCGACTAAAACGTCTCTGCTTGCGCCTAAATATTGCAATAAATGCAATTTTGAAAAGCCCTGGGTTAGAGAACCACGCTTGGGCGCCAAATATGTGGTGGTTTGGGAGATCTTTACTTTGAGGGAGACCTCCGCAAGACCAGCGTGCATATAATAAGCCCAGGGAACCTAAACTTGCCCGATATCCTTGCGAAAGATATCAAATTGCAGCGATGTTGAGACACCTCATAAATGATCATAAGACCGCTAAATGTTCGTAATGTTTTATTCACTTCTCTGGTATAACACACGCGAAGAATTATAATAAAACACACTACACATTATTGAATAAAATACACTTGTAGTATCGACTACAAGCGGAAGCTCTGAACTTGCTACCTTACGCTAGCACCAGTGAAAATATACCTAACGAGCTTTCAAAGCTCAAAGCTCGGAGTGGCGCATCTCGAACTACTTCGATAGAGTGCACTACTCGTAAGCAGTGCTGCCACTCCGACAGGAACACAACTTCCCTCTAGGTGGAAGCTGCGGGCTCATCCCCTACCGGTACACTTATATTATTTTAAAATCTTCAAAATGTAAGTATCAGAACCAAATGTTCAAAATTTCGAAAATTTCGAAAGAAAAGTTTGCAAAATTCAATTTTAAAATTTTTGATAAAATAAACAGGTAATGAAGAAAATTTGAAAACTCAGATTTTTTTAATTCTGGAGAAGCCTAATTTTTACCCTGAGGCCGATTTACGAACTTGGCACTTTCAGACTCCAGGCAGAATAAAAACCCATAAATTCGTTCAATACCTCAATTTTTTTCAATAATTCATAATAAACCTCAACGTTTAATAAAATATTGATTCGTGCACAATAGTGTTTTTTTTCTTTAAATTTTGAGAGTACTTTCAATGAGGGAATGATACAATATTATAGTCATTTGGACTTCACAAGATCGTCAAAGTAGATTTTTCACCATAATTTTTTCATTTTCGAGCATGGAAAACATTTTGAAAAATGGTTTATAGAAAACTTTGCAGCCATGTTGGATAATTTAATGCAAAATTTTTTTAAATACGTACCTACTATTTTCTTAATTTTGGTAAATTCTGAAAATTATATGTAATAACTCTCTAATATGAATAATTGAATAATATGAAAATTAAAAATCTGATCCAATCAAGACTGAAAGTGAAAGCTGATAATGAAATTTGCATCCCATTTCCAAAATTCCAAACCATTTTGGGAGGGGGGGAGGTGTTTGAATAACCCTATAGAACACCCAGCGGATTCTTGAAATCGTAGCTTTAAAGACATTTTTTAAATTAATTGCACTCATGACCCTTCCCATCAATCAAGGGAAAAACACGTGGATCCCTCATCCCTTTCATGAAATTTAATGTACTTAGGTTAATTCTGTATACACAATATTTCCTCGCAAAATTCTACTTCCGTGAGATAAAAATACGAAAAACTCGATTTTATCGATTTTATGCAAGTATTCTTTATTTTACTGATCTAATTCCAGCTTTCAAAAATTTAAATTGCTGATTCCGTATATTTTATTCGTTCTATTTAAAACACCACAAGCACGTCAACATCAAGTTCAACCAGTCTTCTTGAAAATCAAACCTTGGCAGTTTTCCCAGAAATCATAAATACACGAAAATTACACCCACGCTTTTTTGAATGGTGACGACTGACGATGGTCTAACAACGATGGTGAGTACTTCGCTAAACAATCGAAAAAAAACTCGTAAAAAAGATTGAGCATCATCAAAGGAAACTCGTAAAAAAATTGAGAACAATCGGAGGACTCGACTTTATTTTTAGTTCAAGTTGCACAACAAAATGTAAGCCAATTCCTCCTCCGAGAGGTTGATTCATCATACCATATCCACACAATAGTCGTGAATCAGAACCCCAGCAGGGAAAAACTTGATGGCAATTTTCGATGAGTATGCGCTCTTCGAAGAAAATACGAATATGAAATTCATAATGGAATGTACGTCTCTTTTGAGGAGGAAAACATTTCCAGAAACTGGTCAAAAATACATCACACCTTAATCATTTTCATTGGCACTGTCTCAAAAACCCAAATCTGTTCGTTTCTTTCTTGGTAGGTAGAGGTACCTTTCCTAACATCAAAATCATCTTCAAACATTCGCAGTCTAATCCACCATCTCACACCAATTCTCAGCCAGGGCGTCTACCAAAGTCCATTGCTAAATTCTTTCGTACTCCCAAAATGAAATTTTGTACCACGTCTATGTCGTCAAATTTACCCATAGTTAACCCCCCCCCCCCCCCAAAAAAAAAAAAATCAAGTCTTCAAGGTGTTCCCAGATTTTTAAAATATTCTAATATGAGATTTTTTCTGATATTTTTCTACATGAAGGAACATATAAATTCGAGATTCGTCCATTTCTCCCCTCCCCCATACGATTTTCGCGCTTTCGTGCCTTTTTCATGCCTGTAGCAGACACTCTCACTCTGTCAACCTGAAACCCAGCACCTAGCACCTCATTTCACCCAAACCCTCCAAAACACTTCGCAATACCTACATTTCAATTCGAAATTAAAATTAAACCAGACCATAGAGAAAATTATACAGAAAAAAAAACACCTAAAAACACCCAGACGTCGAAAATAGTTCACGTACGTCCGTATCTCTGCCTCCTCGTACCTATATTTCGCGCAGCACCCAAACAACATCTACACCACACACGAAATAGGTACATATACTGTTCCATAGTCAGACAAAATTAACAGTTAGCTCTTGCGAACAGAACGAAATAACTTAATGAAAATATTTGCCTTAAGAATTTACCACGCCGCCACTCTCCTCACCCCCCATCAAGCAAGCTGCAAACCGAACCTAACGCCTTGAAAAAAAAACACCTCTAATCGTTTAGCTGTGTCCAAACATCGCTCTTCAGTCTTCAAACCACACTCAGGTTCAAGTTGAGCCAAATCCGTCAGCGTCATCTAGTTCTGCTGTTCGTGTTCGCCGGACCTTCGGACGTTCCATTTCCAAATCCCAAATCTAGTAAATCCAAATAAAGACAACCAGAATCAGCTCGCACCTCGCACGATGACGGTAATTTTCAGAATTTTCGCGTCACTATCGCCCATACCCGGCGTCCGCGTCCGCGTCGTTCTTCGAATACACCTCGGAGAACCATCATTTACGAAAATATTTATCAATTATGTCATCTTTTATAACTTATTTAACACGGCAGTGTGAAGCCACCTCCGTAATTACCGCTCATAATGCGAACCGACTCGGGCGCTTCGCGTTCTAATAACGCTTTAATAATAGGGTACGGTCACACTGAAGGTGTCTGAATGGGCGTACACTTAACAATAACCCATTATTGCTCGGACCTCACAACGATCGCGCGTATATTACCAAAGTATACCGTAGCAGCGAGAAAAAAAAATAAAATTAAGACGAAAAAACACACACGTATTACTCGTGCACGTAGCATATATACGAGCGAGGTAGGTCTCTCGGTACAGCTTTGAATATATGTATAAGAAAGAAAGAGAGAAAAAAAACCTACACAAGTACGAAATCGAAACAAACGAGCAGAAAACTTTCTCTATGTTTACGATGCAGTTTCAAATTTATACAAATAGGTGCGATTATTACCTTATAGTCGATCCTTCGTCGATCCCTGCCTTTTAATTTGTGCTCGAATACGTGATATTATATGCAAATACATACATTGTGAGCTACACAAGATTAATAGCTTAATCGTACCTAGGTCTATTTTTATATTGCAGCTTTGCGGAATGTGTAATTCGATCGTTACACCTTCATTGTTTTTTACATTATGCAGCATATTTAATCGATTCGAATATCCCCATGGGCAATTTTTCATCTAAACATATTTTTGCATTTGAAAAAAAAAAATCACAGGGTGCATCAAATTTCAACGAATATCGAGACACTTCATCATTTTCATCAATTTACATGTGCAATGCAAATTACTAAATTAGCTATTGAAAAAAAAAAAAAAAAAAAAAACCTACATGGAACGTGGTGTAACCCATCTTTTTTTTCAATCTTCATTTTTTTATCCTCTTCAAAACGCACACAGTACACACACATTCCTAACCTATAAATGCATCCAATAGCTAACTTTTTCCCATGTAATAATTTGCTCATACACGTAAGAAATTTCGAACAGAGATGTCCTACTCGTATTTGAAATATTTCATAATTCACGTACGTCGACAGAAGAATAAAAAAAAACACGACTAACATAGTATAAGAAGTATAGAAGAAAAAAAAAACCTTTCGAGCTTATAAAAATCTGTGAATGGCTTCGATTCAGACATTTATAACTTTCTAAAAATTTCCGTCTAGTTTAGTTCAAAAGTATAGGACTTATAACTGCCCGAGTACAGGCTTTATTAATAGATCATGAGAAAATACGTACCTATACTGCCTACATTTCACAATGGTATCTCGTACCGTAAATCATAAAAGAATGTTGATTTCCTTCGAACATTTTATAGGCAATTGTTTTAACGTCTAATGCGAGATTCCTTCTTCGTAGTTTTTTTCTTCTTCTTTCGAACGACGAAGATCAACTTCGTAAAGTATTCGACAACGAACGGTTTCTCAAGTACGATTATGTGTCGATTTACTCGGCAATATAACTGGATTTTTGACCAAAAATATCCAGGAGATGTTTCCTTTGAGTTTGGAAACGAATGGTGAAAAATTTCAGATCTCAACTTCGATGTGGATTGGAGCTGTGAGATCTCAAAATATATTCATTTAACAAGGTGGTTACTTTCAACGATCAAAATTTTTCATTTTTGAAAAGATCCCAGAAAACGAGAAAAAATGAAAAAAAAATTGAAAGAAGAAGAAAATGAAAGGAAAATGTCAAAGTTTGATCAAAAAAAATGAAAAAAGGACCTAGTATACTTTCTAGATAATTTTGGCGAAGAAGCAGAATTTCCCAACAATTCTGGCCAAAAAAAAGGACAACAAATTTTTTTTAAAAAGTCATTGCAAGTACTTCAACAAATCCAAAAATTGCCTTCTCGAATATGAAAAAAGGGGAGTTTTTAAACACTAACACGACCCTAAAAGAGCTAAGGAAACTTGGTGAACGCTTTTCAAAACACTGATTCACGCAGGTTCGAGTAATTTGAGCCTCTTTCTGACTTTGAAAATTAAGGAGGAGGAAGAGGGGAGTTTTACAAGTCTAAAATGTCACATTTTGACAATTTTTTCTAAAAACAAAAAACAAAATGTAACTTGAGAAACCAAAAATGTTCGAAAAAGTAAACAATGATTTTAATGCAGAAAAATTCATCAAACAGAAAAAAAACAGAACATTACACAAAATGAAATGTTTTGCAGGTTTTCAATTTAAAAAATTGAATTATTTTGCAGCGTTTTGATAAAAAAGGAAACAGTGAGACTCTTCGGAATTTCTTTTTAAAATTAACAGACGAGAATTTTTGTCAAATTGGTAAAAGGGTAATTCTCAGAAAAAGGGTCGATTTTGATATGCATAATTTTGAAAAACGAAAATCATTTTTTTGGAAAATTTCAAGTGGGAATCATTTGTATATGTGTCCCAGATCCCTTTTCCAGTGTTGGCCTCAATTCAATCCCCCCCACTGTGGACCCCGGCCCCCCTAAAACGGCGATAATTAGAATTCGACCCTCATCGATGTGTAATATGTCGATTGACATGTTTTTAAGGTCGTAGAATTCGAATCTGGAGTTATTTTTTTTGTAGAGGTGGAGGGTGAGGCGTGGGGAGGGGGAAAATGTCAAATTTTGCTTATATTATCGTGTAATATGTCGATTTATGTTTTTCAGGCCGCAGAGTTCGAATCTGGACTTATTTTTTTGGTAGGGGTAGAGGTGAAGTGTGGGGAGGGAGAAAATGTAAAATTTTGCTTGTATTATCGTGTAATATGCCGACTAGCGCGATAAAAGTACAGCTGTCTGAAATTTGGCCAAGTCGACGGACAAATGGGCGCTGGACAAGCCGAAGGACAATCTCAACGTTTTTTCGTTTCTAGCCTTACCTACTGGACATTATTCGATTTTTAACACGTAATAAATGTGTACTTATCATGTAGAATAACTTCCCGTGCTCAATTATTGGTTTTGGCGGGTTCATCAGGGTAAATAAAAAGGCAAGCCGAAGGACACAGATTTTGCGAAATATCAAAACTTCACAGATAAGTACGATCAGAACGAGCTGTAATGTAGTTTTTAAAAAGAACGGTGCGGGGTAACATTTCTATGAGAACAGTGAACCAGTGCAGCCACTCACCAGAAAAAAATGTTGGATTGGGAAGCTACCAAAAATAATTGAAAATTGCTCGAAAATTCGCGCAAAAAGTGTGTGACAGTTTTCAAATGTGAATTGTGAGCTTCCTATAGACTTATTGCAATTGCAATTTGCACAATAAGAGACCTTCATGTTCTATGATAATGAGAATGTGTCAATTTTTCCAAAAAAAAATGAAGTTCATGACACTTTATAACATTCATTTTCAAAAACATGATGTGTGACAGCCAAGTCGAAGGACATTTGGGGTATAAAATCAAATGTACACCAATGAAAGGATGGTCTAAAAACCTCAATACCATGTGTGAAATGTGTGCGGGGTCATTCTTGAATGGACCAAAAAAAAAAAAAAAAAATTCATGCTAAAACCGTTGAGAAATTTGCCATGTACACGAATTTTACCGTTTTCTGAGAATTACCCAAAAAAATGATTCTTTTTTGCATTTTTTTTTGTCGAAAATGCGATAGTTTTTTGCAATTTAATGTCAATAAGCGAGACTTTTGGACAGTTCTTGAAAAAATGGGTGTCAAGTCTCCTCTTCAAGGAAAGTTTTAAATCATGAATATGTTTTTTGTTCAAGTGAACTCAATGTTTGGAATACCAAACAAACAGAAAAGAAATGCTACGAGTAACTATTTTTGAATTTTCGACATTATTTCAGCAAATTCGTCAATTTTTTTCCAAGTTCTTACAATTCAGACTTGATCTCTAAAAGTTTAATCAATTGCAAAAAAAACCACAAATTTTGTCTATTTTTGAGAAACTAGTTTTTGTCAATTTTTGTGAAAAGCAAAACTGACAAATTTTAGCAAAAAGAAGAACTTTTTGATAATTATTGGCAAAAAAATTATACTTTCTCAGAACTTTTGTCAAAAATTCGAATTTTTGGCAATTTTAGGTCAATAGGTAAGCGAAACTTTTGGACAACCAATTTCTTGAAAAAAAGGAAGACTTTTTGGATTTTCTTGTAAACAACGACGAATTTTGTCAATTTTTGAAAAACTAAAATTTTTGTCAATTTTTAGTAAAAAGCTAGACATGACAAATTTTAGTAAAAAGCAGGACTTTTTTGATGACTGTTGGTAAAAAAAATGATGCTTTTTCACAATCTTTGTTGAAAATGTGAGTTATTGGCAATTTCAAGTCAATAAGCGAGACTTTTGAAAATTTTTTGAAAAAAAGTGAGACTAAGTATTTGGATTTTTTTGCAATAAAACAACAAATTTTATCAGAATTTTTGAAAAACTAATTTTTGTCAATTTTTAGCAAAAAGCAGGACTTTTTAGACATGTAGTTAGGGGCAAAAAAGATGCTTTTTCACAATTTCAATCGAAAATGCGAGAGTTTGGCAATTTCAGGTCAATAAGCGAGACTTTTGAACAATTCTGAAAAGAAGTAGCAAGTAAGTTTTTTTGGATTTTCTAGCAATAAAGTAACAAATTTTGTCAACATTTTTGTCAATTTTAGCAAAGCGAGACTTTGACAAATTTTAGAAAAAAGTAGCTAGGGCTTTTTTAATAATTATTGAAAAAAAAATACTTTTACACAATTTTTGTCGATAATTCAAGAGTTTTTGACAATTTAGGTCAATAATAAGCAAAACTTTTGGATAATTCTAGAAAAAAAGCGAGACTTTTTGGATTTTTTTTTGCAAAAAAACTACGAATTTCGTCAATATTTGAAAAACAGAATTTAAGTCAATCTTTGAAAAACAAAATTTTTTGTCCATTTCGAGGAAAAAGTGAGACTTTGACAAATTTCAGAAAAAGGCAGGACTTTTTTTGATAATTATTTGGCAAAAAAAATTATGCTTTTTCGCAATTTTTTTTTTTTGCCAAAAAAACGACTGTTTTGGGCAATTTTAGGGTCAAGAGAGACTTTTGAAAAATTGTTTTAAAAAAGTGACTTTTCTGCAAAAAAAAAAAAAAAGACTTTGAGAAATTTTTGAAAAAGCTAGGATTTTTGTCAAAAAGCAAGGCTGACGATCTCAGCAAAAGATAGTTCTTTTTAAGAACTATGGACAAAAAAAATGTATATTTTTTCAGAAATTTTTGGTGATGATTTTTTAGTTAAAATGGGAGCATTTTTGTCAAAAAGCAAAACTTTAATAATTTTAGCAAGAAGGAGAGCCTTTTGGAAATTATTGGCAAAAAATTATATTTTTTCGCAATTTTTGACGAGAAATTGAGGCTTTTTTTCCAAAAAGAAAATCACTGGCCGAGCGAAGCGAGAGCAAAAACTCTCAAATATTTAGGTATAATATTCATTCAAAAAACTAATCGTGATCATTTTCGATGTGAAATGTTCCATTTTTTTCAGCTCTGATATTTTTCGAATTGGATTAATAATTTTTTAGAAATCAAAATTCTGAAACAAGAAAGCGAATTTACCGGAGCAAAACGAGGCAGAAATTTTGGAAAACGATGCGATTCGAGAAGTAAAACAAACGACGTTATTTTCGTGAGAAAAATCAGGTTTTTTTTTGGCTTTCTTTCATAGTTTTGAAAGTTGAATCAAAAACCATATTTTCAAAGTACATCCAGAAATCTAAAAAAAAAAAAAAGAAAGAAAGAAATGGCGCTCGAGCAGAGCTAAGGCAAAAGCTTTTCGAAAATTTTTAAGTCCAGTAGCGTAAACGAAAGCATTCCAGACGTATTCAAACTAGAAATTACATTTTTCAAAATAATTTTAATCACTGTTCTGTCAGAACTGCCAAAAAACACTACTTTTTTACTACTTTCACTAACTCTCAGATACCCTGATTTTGGTACGATTTTTGATTTTTTGCTTTTTGCCCTAATTCATTAGCTCTGATGCCAAATAAAAACTTCATTGCCTAAAATTTTGGCAGATGGGGTATTTTTAAATTTCATGCTATTTCAATCCAGCTTCGTGCCCAAAATCTTTCCGCCACTTCAAGCACCTCATTTGTAAGAGCAAAAACCATTCAATTTTTTCAAAAAATTATTTCGAGAACTCAATTTAAATAATTGAAATTTCCAAATAATACGTCTAAAAAATCCATTCGACATGGAAAACTCAAATCTCCATAAACTCAAACTCGCTTTTGCCAGCATTCAACCCACAATAAATCTCGTGCCGCTATCTACAGCCCTTCGCAGCAGTCACCATGAAAATGCGTTTGTATCGGAAAAGCACCGTAGAGCTCGTCAACATGCAAAAATTTCCAGCGCCGGAATACCCCAAACAGCAAGCTCGACTGACTTCGATATACTCACTCAACACAAAACACATTGAGTACATTTACATTGCATCCTCTCTACGAACGACCTTCACCAGGGGGCCATGTGGTTTTCATTTCATTTCGGCGTACGTAAAAAATTACGTTTTTTCAGACTATGAATATAGGAAGAAGAGACGATGCCAGAGTACGCAGACCACTGACCATGAATAGACGCAGACATAAGTACATACGTACACTAAGACGTATTTTCACGCGAGGAGACAAATTTATTCGATACAATCGAAAGAGCAGTCGCAGCATTCGTACTTCGTCGCGTCATGAGGCCATATCCGCTTACAGATGTCCGACTAGACGATGCGTATGATGCAATTTTCCGTACTTTTTGCACCAGCTCACTGCACACTGGCAAGACTGGCAATGATCTTGGTACAATTACAAATTTACCATTTATACCCATTTGAAAGAGGCACTTTTCAAGGCTCGCAATTTACAACTCGCCATTACCAGCAGATCAATAAACTTTTCATCGACTTCTTCTCGTACAAATATCTGCACTTCTGACACGACCGCAACCATCTAGTCGAAAGCTCATCCCGAAGACTCTTTCGAGCTGACGAGAAAATTCCACAATATGCTGACAAACCATCCATCTTCATCGTCCACAAGACACCTCGAACGCGTAAAGTATTCGTATCATTTCCATAAACAATCCGATGCTACTCGTAGTCTACACAGCAGCAGTTTTCAAAGACCAGAGGTACCTGCACAGTGCACACTTGACTTGAACTCAGTCATAGATAGTTTTGAACTCATCTCTGGCCAACAACACAAAGAAACTTGGACACCTTACGGTTCATCGACTTCCCAAGACACGATTGCATTTTACCAGTCCATCGCATGCAATCACAATGTAAAAAGGTGAACGTATTTCATCGGAAGGAGCTTCGCGGCTCGACGCAGTGGCATATCTAATGCGACGCGGAAATTAAAATACAATGTTGCACTTTGTATATACGCGAACGCCTCGCCATCGATCAATCGATCACTCAGGAACAGGATTCAGGCATCATTACACACCTTGGAAAAAGATTTTTTTTATCCGCAACACCGTCGACCGTCGTGTTGTCTGCATGCGCATAACTTATCAGTTGTCAATCGCACAGGCACAGGTCGAATGGAAAAATCCAAATAAAGGTTGCCAAGCTCGTCATTGTTACGTACCAATAATGTTGCGTGGATTTTCTTTTCATCCCCTCCACCCTGCTGCTCCTCTGGCAATGGCTTGTTGCTTCCATAAAGGTCATTGAATAGCTACGTAGGTACTAGGTAGGTACGTAGTTAGATAGAAATAAATACGTATAGAGAGTTGGTAATAATTGTACGAACCGTGGCAGCAGAGATCGTTTTGCGTAGTCGAGGATCCACGACGACGACAATCATCAATATACCAGCAGGCTTTTCGCGCCAATCGTTACTATGTTTTTCCGTTCCATGTTCGAGATCTGGATCAACCTAGACAGATGAAAAATGCACAAATATTAATTGAAATCCATTTATAAAGAAATCGTTTTCTTTCAACGTCATCAAAATATTTCAACTTATCACCTAAACGAATACAATCATAATCTTCCACCCAAAATAATAATTGATTAATATGTTTGATAAATATATTTCAATACGAATATATACACATCCATACATCCTAACATCCTACAATGTACACAGAAAGAAAAAAAAACATCGCAGGCTCTTAAAAAGGAGGAGAGTGAGAAGAAGAAAGAAAAGAAAATCCAGGACAAAGAAAAAACAAAAAAACTGTAGAGATAGAGAACAAAACCAAATTATTCAAACGTAATAGAAATTTAATCACAGCAGACAGATGAATGAAATGAAAGTAAAGATGAAGATGAGAAGAATTCAATTGCAGAAGGACCCAAAACTAAAATCAAAGTAGCAAACAGAATCTAAACCGTGAAATAGGTACTAGAGAAAACAATGAGAACACCAAAGAAGATTTAATTTGACAGATGGAATGCTAAATACTGCTGAAGTATAAACTGATGGACAGGGGAGGTCTTCGAAGAAGAGGGACTTCTACAGCGAAGTAGGGCGATGGTACTTTTTCAAAAATCGCCTCTATAAAACTCAATTTTGAAAAAATATACTCGAGTGGTTTCAATTTTTTTGAAGTCAGAGGCGTGACGAAGTAATACGTAGGAGGGGGGAGGGGAGAGACTAGAATATTCTCAACTTTTTTTCGCTAGATTTTCCCAAATTTTTACGCCAGACCCGCACCCCCCTACGCCAGTATTTTTCAAGCGAATTAACCAGATGTGGTTCGAACAAATTTTGCAAGGGAGAGCTGTTGAATAATTTTAAATGTTCGAAAACGATGCTTTTATACTTGACAAACAATTGAATTGTTCTATTGCAAGGTTGGTGCTGAAATAAAAAATTTGCAATTTTTTTCGTGTTATTTTTAAAGGTTTTTTAAACCTTATTTTGGCCTATGAAAATAATATCAAGTAAAACAACATTAAGTAAGTAATATTATTTTTTATGTAAGAAGACAATTTTTCTACTTTCTAACTTTAGTTGTGGAGAACTTAATTTTGATTTTGGAATTGAATCAATTCCAACCTGCGATTCGATACCCTTATTTCATTTTTTAAAATTTTGAGCCAAGAACCTCTTTGAGGCTGTGAGAGGCTCAATTTTGAGTTTATGATCATTGATATCGTACTGATCGTCAGAATTAAAATCAGCACTCCATATCTTAAATTTTTAAACCCCCACGTTTTGGAATTTCTTTAGATCTTGGGACAGGTTTTAGAGAGGAATGAATACTAAAAGCTCATTTTTTTTGCGCCAAACTTCTTTTTATGGGGTTATGTGGGAGGGGGGAGGTGTAGGAGTGGAAAGGATTCTGAAACTCGAAACTAAAAGCATCTACAGATCATTCTCCAGCTTTACTTAATTTAAAAATGGGATAAATCTTCCCCCAACGTGACCCTTAGGAGGGTCCAACTGCAAATCTAACTTCATATCCATGTTCAGCAAGTTCGATTCATATGGTAACGATATCCATATTATCGATCTACTTTACTTTTGAAAATTTATTATTCAAGAAGTTGAAACCCACGGTTTTTGGTAATTCTTCGATTTTACCAGCTTACAAAATTTCTTCTCAACTTCCCAACTTTTCGCTTAAATTTTTCTGTCGAGGGGGAGGGGGTGACACCCCTTCCCTCCCTTTCTGGCACTATTTTGTCGAAACGGATTCCAGTGGTCAAAAACCCCAACTCTGATGTTTAGGAAAAATTGAAATTTAATTTCACTTCTCTTGAAGTCAAATTCTTTTTTTTTTGGCAAATTTACACCCCTTTCTCCAAAAAAATTCTCCGATTGCACAATGAAAAAATTTGCCAAATAATGACAAGGGTGGATCAAATTTAATTTTTTACGGGGGGGGTGGGAGCAGAGCCAGGAGTTACTGTGGGATAATCTTTGAAAAAAATATGAGGGCTTATCAAATGAATTCAAGCACTCTCTGCAGATAAATGCTCCCTTCTTTTTTTTTTGAAACATCAGAAAATTCATTTTTAGTATTTTTTTTTCATTCAACAGGGTGTTTAGTGGTTCGAAAAAATGTTTTCCTTTGACTTTTCTCATTTTCCCTAATTTTTCAGACCTTTCAAAATATCAACTGCACACTAAAATATTAGCGAAGAGGAAAGAGGTGGTTAAATTTTCTCAAGCGTCATCAGCAGGGCTGGGATATTTTATGCATTAATTGCATATTGTTTTATGTGGACTTTCTGAAGGCATACTTATATCTTTGCAAATCATAGAATTTTGAGTAAAATGAGCTCAATTTGTTTGCGCATATTTTTGAATATTTTCCCATAAAACATAAATTTTCATATGTAATTTCAACGTTTTGGACCATTTTTCAAAATATTTTAAGCACACTTTTTTGCGTTTCTTACGACATACTGTTCAAAATCTTTCAAAATCCACTTTTTGCATGAAAAAAAATTTGAAAATAAACTTTCAGCCAAATAAAATGCACTAGATAACCTACCGTAGAGAAAATCGGAATTTTCTGTATTTTTCCAATTGTTGATTCACCCTGTACCTATTTTTAGAAAATTGTTTCAATTGATTAATTATCAAAATTAATGAAATAATAATAATTCGAATTTTATAACCATACCCCCCCCCCACCTACCACTAGGTATGTACTTCAATTAATTGGGGTGTCCAGATCTTTAGACAAGCTGCAGAAGAAGGGATGTTAAATGTTCAGAAAATTATAAAAATAATCAAACAGGGTGCCTACTGCTCTCAAAAATTCTAAATTTCCAAATTTTAGCTGCTTTTTCTAATATTTTTTTTTAATATCATTTTTCTTCAACAGCCCCTCTCTCAAAAAAATTACAACAAATCATCAGGGTGGGATTTTTAAAATTCTAAATACTTGAAGAGTGATATTCCAAAACTCGCTTTGTCCATTTTCACAACTTTTCAGGAGAGAGGAAAAACAGTTTCCCTTTAAATGGGTAAATTGGCTTTTTAGGCAAGTTTAGCACTTTATTTGGGTGGATTTATGATGTAGGAGTGTAGGTATACATTTCATCCACTAAATACTGCTGAAAAAAATTTCAATAAAAATGGACAAAGCGCGTTTTGGAACATTATTTTTTTTTTAATTTTTAGTGAATTGGCTATTTAGGTGAGTTAAACACCTCATTTTGGTAGGTTGATGATGTAGGAATGTGAGTTAATACTTCATCTACCAGGTACCACTGAAAACCCAACTTTGATAAAAATGGACAAAGCGAGTTTTGGAATATCACTCTTCACTTATAAGAATTTTTTGAGATATTTTCATGCATGAAAGTAGGTTTGTAAAATTTTCCACTTTTCTACTTGAATGATTAGGATGAGTCTCATTTTGAAGTTTCGGTTTTTTTGTGTCCCCCCCCCCCCCCATCGAGAAGGTAATAAAATAATTTTTATATTTCTTTGTTTTCTCCAAATCCAAAAAAAGGTCCGCCTCCCCCCCCCCACTTGAAAAAATGATGAAATCCTTTGAAAAAATTACTTCTGTGCCAGAACTCTTCTAAACGACCTCCTTCTTGCAAAAAAAAAACTCCTTCAGCACCTAAATGTTTCATTTTTGCACAAGGATGTTTCTGAAAAGCTCCATCTTGAGCAAGAAGCCTACTCCTCCCCCGGTCCTCGAACAATATTAGTCCTCTTGTATGGAGCTTCCCAAAATGCGAAAAAATCCAAAAAATTGTAATACATCATCAAAGTTGGTAAAAAATTAATCACAATTTTTCATAATATCCGGTAAAAATCCTTCTGAATAATCCTGAGTTAAAAAATTAACTCGAGTAACACATTTCTCAACCGATTTCCAACGGGGAAAAAAATACCAATAAAAATTCTAAAAAAAAAAACACACTACAACATTAAAAATATTTACGACATTAATTGAGATATAAAAATCGACAAAAATAAAATCGATCGGATACGAAAAAAATTTCCAACGTATAACCGGTACTTTTTTGGAGGTTTTCCACGCTTGGAGATATTTATTTCCCGTCATGACAGGTCTGGCGATACGGAGGTATCGATAGTAAAAATTTATAATTAATCGCTCGATCGTTTAATTACCCCACACTATCGTATTATCTAAACACGATATCATAATATTTTAAACTGCATTATTAAATATGCATGTAATAATATGTACATATCAACTCAACGAACAACAGAGACACGAACGCCAGATATACTAAGAGAGCTGGACGAAGTACTACGTATAAATAACGAGCTACACGATATAAATTTAACGCTGCATTTTAATTGCCTGTTCAGAAGGAGGTTGGAAAAATAAAAATTGAAAAAATTTATGACTTTTCTAAGAACAGCAATGGCGTGGCACAGATACTCGTAATAAACCTGGAGGACCCTCTGGCATGCTTTTGACCATGAAAAGTTCGCATTTATTCGGAAAATTTGACCAATTTTCTTTTTAAAATAGTACTTGAGTATTTCACACGAACTACTCAAGGTTGTTTTTTTTGTTTGGCGCTAAAAATACAATTTTCTGTTAAATTCATTCGAATTATGAAAACAGCATTCAGTTATAATAATTTTCAGTTACGCCCGACCCGGAGGTAAAAATGAAAATTTTATTGCAATTTTCAAACGTAGTCGAATGCATAAAATATGAATAATAATTTTAAGATTAAAATCATTTTATTTTACATATTAAGAAATTTTTTGGAATTTCTTTGAGTTGTTTTGCAATAAGAATTCTTCAAGTCATTTCAATGTAAGAACAAACATTATAAAAAATTCAATAAAATTGCTTCGCGAATATGTTGCAAAAATTTACCCATATCACCAAAAAATATCTAAAGTGTACTCGTATCGTATATATCCAAGGTTGCTACTGCTAATCCGCTTATACGAGTAAGCTATACCTCATACAAGGTAGTTTGGTCAACAGAAATTTTCCGTGACAGTTGCATTATATACACTGCTTATTCGGGAGGAAATAAAGTGAAGGGGTGAAGGGAGAGGGGAAATCAAAAGAATTTTAAATCGTATAAAATCATAAAACTTCATCGCTCGCTGCATCGATACACAGTAAAAATAACAACTTCACGTCCTACAAAATAGAAAGACAGAATTATTCATGACTATTTTTCAAAATTGTCCAACTTCGCCAGTTTGAAGTCAATAATATATTGAAAATAAAACAATTGCGACTTTTCTATAATGATGCGGACAAACTGATTAACGTAATAGAAATTCAGAAAATTTTGGGCAAAAAATTGAAGAGTGTCTCAGGAAACCACTCATCAGAGATCGTCTACAATTTTTTAGGATTAGCGGACAAGGAAGATCGTATTTTTCATCTCGTGTTTTAAAAGTCCATTTGATTTGAGGAAACTTCAAAACAACGTATTTATTCAACGAGGAAATAAGAAAATAATACATCGCAATACTACAAGTCTATATTCACATACTTAATAATTTCTTTAAAAACGTAGGACTTCTGCTATTTTTAGGGTCACTTTATTCGAGATGTCACAAACAGGATAACATCAAAAGCCGAACTTTTGGTAGGAAAGTTTCAATTTCAGGAGCATGATCAAAAAATTCATACGAGGAAACATTTTTATATTCTTAAAGGAAACTAAAAAAAAAAATTATATTAAAAAAATTGAAATTCTGAAATGCAAAATTTGATAGAAAGAATAGAAAAAACCAGGACTTTTTTTTGTAATTTCAGCAAAAGCAGGACTTAGCCAGAAAACATTTCTAAATGACTCCAGAGGAATGAAAAAGTATCCAACTGAAGAACTTTTTTTTTTTAAAAATGGGGTAAAATCAAGAAAATTGAAATTTTGAAATTCAAAATGAGAAATACGAGTACGTAATAATAATCGCACAGCAAAACATGAGGTTTCAACGACAACCTCTATCACGACAAAAAGAGGCATATGCGTGACAATTTAGGTTGTTAAAATTGAACGGATAATTGATGGGTTAGCACGTGCACGACAATTTTTTTTCATAAATCACGACAACCCTTTTTTACAGAAGTGGATGTTTAAACAACAAAATTTTGAAAACGAATTACCAATTTCTGACATTTTGGTATCAAAAAAATTAATCCATTTCAAGTACGCAGAGTAGGTATAGGTAAATAATATCTGATTTTGCAATATTTCACCTGAATTTCGAAGAATAATTAGGAAAAATTAGACGAATCAGAGCTCCGGAACGGAACAGGAACGATAACCGGTGCAAAGAGGCAGAACGGGGGGGGGGGAGTCAAACGTTTCTCAAAAGAAAAATTTTCTTTGAAAAAAATTGTGAAAATTGCAAAAAAAATCAATTGTGAAAAAAAAACTGAATACTTGAATATAAAACTTCAAAGTTTGATTAAAAAAAAAAATTTTAAATGGAAAAAGCAAGAATTTAAGTCATTGTCAAAAAGGTCTTTTTCACAAGTTTTGCAATAAAGCAGTACAGTTCTTTCTGCATTTGACTCGAAATTCCCATTATTTTTTATAAATTATTGCATCAAAAGTGACAAAACTCGATTTGAGTGCCAAAAGACTGACAAGGGAACTACCTGAACCGGCAGAAACGAAAATGAACGAATCAAAGCTAGATCGAAAGGAGACCACCTCAGGACCCCAAATCCAAAATTTCAAGTGCTAAAGTTGATTTCTCGATTTTTGGTGAATTTTTGAAAATTGAAAAATCCGAAAAATTATCAATTATACCAAAAATAGAAAATATTGATGAAAAATGGAATTTTCTCGGGAAGTGGCTTAGATGGTGTCCCTAACTCATTTACGACTATCGAAATTCGTAAAACCTCAATTCCAGTTGTTCTGGAGCCTCCAGCAATTTTTCATCATTTCTCCAGAATCTTGAAATTGCTGTGGAACGGCTAAAAATCAACTTTAGCACAAATAATTTTATTTGGGGCATATGTGGGTTGCCTTTAACCATTTTTTGCGGGTGTCGCGAAAATCGGCGTCTGCCGGTTCAGATGTGTATTTTTGACTACGGGAAAAAATGACAAAATTTGAAAATGTCAAATATTCCATCTTTTACGATCCTACCTATCCGAAATCGAGCTCTGACTGATTTTCGACGTTCCGAATAGACAAAACCTCCATTTCAACCATTCTGGAGCATCCATTAAAATTTTCAAATTTTGTCATTTTTTCCAGCGGTCAAAAATACACATCTGAACCGGCAGACGCCGATTTTCGCGACAACCGCAAAAAATGGTTAAAGGCAACCCACATAGGCCCCAAATAAAGTTATTTGTGCTAAAGTTGATTTTTAGCCATTCCACAGCAATTTAAATTTCTGGAGAAATGATAAAAAATCGCTGGAAGCTCCAGAATGGTCGAAATGGAGGTATCACCTATTCGGAACGTCAAAAATAGATCAGAGTTCGATTTCGGATAGGTAGCATCGCAAAAGATGGAATATTTAACATTTTCAAATTTTGTCATTTTTTCCAGATGTCAAAAATACACATCTGAACCGGCAGACGCCGATTTTCGCGACAACCGCAAAAAATGGTTAAAGGCAACCCACATAGGCCCGAAATAAAGTTATTTGTGCTAAAGTTGATTTTTAGCCATTCCACAGCAATTTAAAGTTTCTGGAGAAATGATAAAAAATCACTGGAAGCTCCAGAACGACTGGAATTGAGGTTTTACGAATTTCGATAGTCGTAAATGAGTTAGGGACACCATCTGAGCCACTTCCCGAGAAAATTCCATTTTTCATCAATATTTTCTATTTTTGGTATTAATTGATAATTTTTCGGATTTTTCAATTTTTAAAAATTCACCAAAAATCGAGAAATCAACTTTAGCACTTGGAATTTTGGATTTGAGGTCCTGAGGTGGTCTCCTTTCGATCTAGCTTTGATTCGTTCATTTTCGTTTCTGCCGGTTCAGGTAGTTCCCTTGTGAGTATAAAGTCTCAGTTTTTGTAAAAACCTGGTAGAATTCCCAAGAAAATGGTTGATCTCATCTCGAGAAACAACTTGAGAAAAAAGTTTTGAAAATACTCTAACAATGTTGAGAGGACGTGGAAGAGGAGGAGGGGTGAAGATAAACCTGAAAAAAGGATGCAAAATCTCAAGTACTTTTTCTACGACGGTCAGGAAGGGTGGGGGAGGGGTAAAAATATGAGAATCAGTGTTCAAAAATCGTATTTGTAAGTTTTGCAAAAAAAAAAAAAAAAAACCACGGATTATTGACCACTCTATAAGTTTGCAGAACTTCCTTAATTTTTTCATTACTCCTTCCTACCCCCCTCCTACCATTCCCTCTTTATAAACCATTACGACATCTTGAACATTGAATCAAAACGACCGCCGCAGGGATTTACTCAAATTTTTCTCAAAAAAAGTAACTTTAGTAACCAAAAAAGCTGGAAAAAGTAACCAAAAAGTATCTAAAAAAGTGACAAAAAAATTTTCAATGTGAAAAATATAGGTGAGGTGACCGAAAAACTTTAATCCGTACAAAACATTACATTTTATTTTCAGAGGTGTGATGAAGCGATGTGTAGTGGGGGGGGGGGAGAGCGGAGGCGAAATTCTCACAACTTTTCACGCTAGATTTCCCCAACTTTTTACTTCTGACCCCCTCCCCCCTCCCCAACACAAGATTTTTCCAAATAATTAGTCAGATAAAATGCCAAATAAAAAATTTATCTGAATTTTTTTATTAATTGGATCATGTTTTTGGAATTTGTCGAGTTGATTATTCAATCCTAGGAAATGTTTGAAAATTTCAGCAGAAGTATTCAAAGCTGCCCGAGCGAAGCGAGGGCGAAAGCTGCGAAAATTGATAATATGAGACGTAAAACAAAGTCATTCCTTAAGATGTAAGTAAAAAGTCATTTTCTTAAGGCTTCAAAATTTTTAGTTTCCAGGAGCTTATCATATTCATAGAAATATGAGTAGAAGCCCGAGCAAAGCGAGGGCAAAAGCTTTTGACAATTCTTGAGAGGTAAAACAGCATTATTTTTGATGAAAAGAAAAGGGTTCTAAGCAAAATTTTGAAGAAAAAAAGGAAATTTGTGAAAAAACTCAGAAAAAGTAACTTTTAGTAACCAAAATTTTTGAAAAGTAACCAAAAGTTACTATTAGTAACTTTAGTAACTTGGTTACTTAAAAAGTAACCGAGTACAATCACGACGGAGTAAAAGTGGCTCCGATCAGATTTTTGATGATCATGCATTTGACTCCAAAACCAAAAATATCACAATATGGATATCAAAATCTGAGCTTTGAAGGGCTAAGAATTCATTTTTGAAGACCATTTGACTCCAACCCCGAAATGGTCTCCAAACAGGAAGCACAAAATTATCTGACACCCCCCTCTCTATCCCCTCTTCTCCCTTCCCGCCAAAAAATGAGCTTTAAACGAAAGTGTAAGATGAATGAACAATTGTTGAAAAATATAATATGGGTGTAAAAAATCTGGACTTTTAAGGGTGCAGAATTCATTTTTGAAAACCATTTTGGGTACAGCTCCAAAATGGGCTCCGAGGAGGAAGCACAAAATTTCAAATTTTCAAAACAATGAAATATGTGGGTATCAAAATTCAAAATCTGGGATTTAGAATGTGCAGAATTCATTTTTGGAGATCATTTGATCCAAAATCCCAAATTGGGCTCCAAAGAGGAGATAAAAAATCAAATTTTGCAAATACTTAAAAATTCGGATTAGATTGATGGGTACGAGTATAAACAAAAACCTATAAAAAAATGTCATCAAGAGGGATTGACAAATAGGCATTCTTAAAATAGGAGTCATCATCTTTGTTGATTTTTTAATTTTGTACTTCCCCCTCCTCACTGTAGTGAGATTGGTCTACGTGGCAAATTGTAGATAAAAATTCAAAAGTAAGTTGTTTGTTTTTTTTTTTTTACAAAAAATGGAATAAAATCCAAACTTTTACAGAATTACCTGTAAGGCCCAAAAGCGTCAAAAATTTGATTTTTAGGGCATATCTTCCCCTGTATGAGACCCAATCAGTTCAAATTTTGAGATTCGGTTCAAAATGAGATTTAAAATAAAACATTTTTCCAAAAAATTCCTATGTTGAATTTAGCCCCCCTCCTCTCAAATTTGGCGCCCTTGAATTCAAATTTTCAATTCCACTATATTTTTCGCATCAAGTACTTGTGGAGGGCTTTCTATTTTTAAAAATCAGCTTCCTAGGTATAATTGGGGTTAAGTGAGGGCTTGCTGAACTTCTATACCAACAGATAAAATTCGCTGATTTTGGATTGAAAATTTCATATTTCCCTGACATAGCCATAACTTTTCTTAAAAGGTCAAATTCCCAACTTTTTCTGGTTTTCCAAAGTTTTCTAGATAATGAACACCTGGAAATATTTCCAGCATCCAACTTGACCTTTTTTCACATTTTAAACAAAAAAAAAAATGAGGAAAAATACTGTTGTTTTGAGCCAAATGCAAGATTTTTTCAGCACTTTTTCACTTCATCGTGCCACTTTATAAGGCGTGTGACTTTTTCATCAATTTCAGGACTACAGGAAAGCCTTTGAAACATTCTGCCAGTTAATCTCTGATCGTCACAAATGAACTTCATTACAGAAAACTCAATCATTTCGAAGAAACTGGAGACCCAAAAAACTTACGAAACCGAACATTTTTGAAACTATAGTACAAACAAACCCAAAAAATGTTTGCCCTTATTTACGACTTCCTCTCGACAGTTCGACAACCCCTTCGCAAAATACCATTTTCGTCACACTTTCAGCCTTTGGGTACTTTTCGTACTCGGCTATACCGAGAATGATATTTCAACATCTATTTACATTATATAGACGAGTAGGTACCTAAGTAAGGTAGGGTACATCTTGCATCTGGCATCTCGCATACGTTGCACACGGTCTCGCGAGCGACTGTATCGTGCCAAAGCTAATCAAGGAGAACACGCCGGTGCCGGTCACGACGCCGAATATTATGAAAAATTGAAGCCGGTTCGGGTTCGGTTTTCGAAAATTTATAGTTTAATTTTTGGTAAATGGCCGTCCGCAACGCACCACACAAAACGAACGCAACATAAATATGAGCCAGGGGACGGCAGCTCGCGGTGCGGCGGCGGCGAGGCGGGGGAGGAGGCGCTGCAGCACGTCGATCATATAGAGGAATTTCAGACCACCTTGTAAGCGTATCGAATGCTCCAACTGGGTCTTTCCCATTCTACCCTGCGCTCTCAGATGACGTCACAATTCGAATCGCGAATTCCGTACCGTATACAGCATCTCTGCCTGCGTTTCTGTGTGCCTCTTGCACAACTATAAGGGGGTGAACGAGCAGCAGGGTGTGCGAGGGTGTACCGGAGAAAATTCAGTAAAAAGGAAAAACCGTTCACAAAGCGACCGGGGTTGGCGAGCGGCGAATAATTTGGCGCTGAGTGAAAGCGTCGTCGTCGAGGAGGTCGCGGGTCGCGCGGAAGGTACGTATGGTACACACCAAAAGATGCCCGTCCCTGGCCTCTCATCTCGCTGAAGCCCGGCGTGAGAAAAGGGGCGTTGGGCGGGGTCCTTTGTCGGTCTTGTATGCGTTACACAGCACGCGCGCCGCGCGGACCTCTCTCCCGGGCAACGCGCTATGAGCCCCAATCTCATTCTCATGTCATCTCGACTCGATTTGGATGTCAGCTTCACATCATATACATATATACCATTTTTTTTTTCGCCTTCATCGTCCGCGCCACTAAAACGCACCAATAAGTCACCCGCCGATCGAAAGGTCATTACGCAAGAAAAGCCAATAGGGCTACGTCCAGTGCCGAAAGTATAACTTGTTCGAGATTCGGAATGTGCGAATTTGCCAAAATTCGAGGCAATTTTTAAGACGAAATTTTGTTATTTTTCGCTGTAGTTCGTCGTCTATAGTTCGCGAGTTTACTCCGCATGTGCTTCTTTTTCGTCGTCAATTTTTATCACGAAAGTGGCCGACGTAATTCTTCTGCCGGGATTTTCGCGCGACCAGCAGGATTCTTCGTTGCTCATTCCAAGTGGACGATTCGGTCAACAACGCCGTCCATAATCGCGAAATTTTTTCGCTACGATGAGGATTGCTCTCGGACTTGAATGGACAAGTCGAAATTAAACAGATTATAACGAGACATGCGACGGCCAATCTATACTATAATGGTTGTGTATTTGTGTTCTCTTCAGTTTTTCGAAGCGGGGTAAGATGTATTTATTTTTCTCACGCATGTGTTTAAAACTGTCTCTCTTTCTTGTTTCTTTTTTCTCATCATAATTTTTTACTTTGGTGAGTTTTTTTCACCATCGAAGGAAATGAGATATGTGTAGTTCGAGTTTCGAGTGCCTTTTGACCATTGTGCATGCTTTAAGTCATCTTAGTGACCAATCGAATACTTTCGGTCCAAAATTTGGAAATCGATACGTTACACTCGTAAGTCGAAACTAAAGTGAAACGAAAATTTGAGAAAAATCCCTTCATGAAGACGAGAGGTCGCCTATGACTCACTTTTTTGGAAAATTTTCAAATTTGGGGCCACTGAAAGGTTGACTACCTAGTTCACAATAGTGCAATTTAATGATCGAAAGATTCGCATTACTTTACAAAGCAGAATGAATTGTTATACCTTCCCTCATTTTTGACATTTTTCAAAGTAAATGCCATATTTTATGGTTTGAGATATTGAACTGATAAAAATGCAACAGATTTTCGATTTTTTTTCATATAGAAAATGAATATTCGTAGGTGTAAATTTCAAGTGAATACGAACCTCATGAAACTGTATAACACACCTGGCAAAACTTTCATCCCTTGTCATCTTGGGAAAATTCATTAATCGAATTCTCATTTTTATTCCCAAGATCAGCCAGCAGTCGAAAGGGATCATTCATAGAATTACGAAAATCCATTCACTCAAACTCCTGTTTGAATTTCACAGGAAAGTGTACTCAGTTCTCAAAACTTTGTTCCTTACGCATTAAAAAAATTTACTAGTGAAATAAGCAACCTTTTTTACATTAAAAAAAAAACAATTTCAAACTATACATAATGTACGAGTACCTCATCTAGAAAAAATTCAGATCAAAAAAATTAGCTATACCTAAGCAACTCGTGCTGACCAAGACGACTGCCTGTTATACAAAAACACGTGGTCTTAACCAGTCACGTTGAATTTTGGACCCACGAGAATCAAGTTTGGGGTGGGAGGGCTTCAAAATCCAGTTTTCGTTATTTTTAATGTCAATTTGGAACTTTTGGCACCTCACACTCCCCCCTCCTCACTTTTTACTACTGAATAAACTTCAAAGAATTAAAAATTTATCACAATTCATTAAAATAGTTGAAAAGTTACGAGAAATCTGAGATGAAAACACATTACAACAATATTGCATTCCCCCCCAATGATTTTTCATACGATTTTAGGGGTATCAAGAGGGGGAAATTTCATTCCAAAAAGCGTCTAATGATGAATTTTGAGAAATTTTTTTTTGGTGGAGAAAAACAAAGAATGCCTTTTAAAAGCCCCCTCGAAAATCCCTGCGATGTCTCTAGAAAGCTCGTTGTGAGGTAAAATTAGGACTCAAACTTCTTAATAATTTTGAAGGCTAAAAATTGTTGAATTTTTCGCTTTTTGGTTCAGAAAAAAGTTACACACATTTTTTGCAATTTTTTTGACATGCATTTTTTTCAACGTTAAATATCGAGTTATTTTCAGTAAGTATAGAAACTTTAATGATTATAAAAAATTGTTCAATTGTTCATCAGTCTTCAAATAAGCCTACTTTAAAATTGAATTTCTCTGAAACTGTTTGACCAATTTTGAAAAAAATGTCGCGAGTGGAAGAGGGAAATGAGGAACGGAGTGTTATATGCTGAAAATCATAAACGAATTGTTCGAGTAGGAACGAAAAAATCTTCCTATCAATGTGTTTAACAAAATTTAAAAAATGAAAGAACAAATCTTTTGGCAGGACACTTTCAAACTTTTGAGAATTTTTATCGTAGGTAGCTACTTTTTCAACGTGACGCAAATCACTTCTTTGAAAGTTCACTTTGAAGCAGGGAAGAAAACAAGTTTCTGCTCTCAAAGGATGCAAGGATGCAAATGTTATCTAAATTTTGGGTTACAACATCAAATCAAGCGTTTTTTATTTTGAAAAAATTAAGATTTCGACTTTGACTAAAATTGCAACAAAATTTTTAAAATCAATTATTTCTTCACCACCTCCCCCCACCCCCTCCCAGCCACCCAAATCACAATTTGAAGTCTAGAATAAGATCCGTTCTTAAAAATGGATTCAGGATTCTTTAAAAAAAAAAATTATCACCCAATAATGAAGAATTTCGAATTTAGAAAACATAAATCTCTTCCTCCCTCCCTCTTCGAGGCTCAGTTCGGAGTGAAGGGAGAAATTCAACATTGACGACTGATTCAGTGACTTCAAAAACCTTTATATCGATTTCAACATTGATGATTTCAGATTTTGACAAGTTTATCTGTCTCTTAGAGTCGTGGCTCAATAATTTGGGGCCGATAGTCCAATTCTAAAACAACTTCAGCCACCTCGAAAATTACAATATCACACTTTGAACGTCTTCGTATTTAAAATTCGATTTTTAATGTGCTAAAGATCATCATCCAGCTTACTCTTCATCTCCTTCTCTTTCATTTTCTGCTCCACATTCTTGAAATGAGCGTCTTTCAGTCGATTTGAATGTCAAGACGAAAATTACATTTTTTTCACTCCCTCCCTCCCTTCCTCCTCCACACAAAATCTCTCATTTTTCCGGCGCGCGTGTACATAATACGCAGAATACGTCAGAAAAAAAAATCACGCTTAAATTCATGCAGCGAAAAAAAAAAAATGAAAACCAGACAAATTTAAAACAATGTTCGACTATCCCATTCAAGAATCCGGATATCTGCCGAGTCCACATAGTAGGTTACTCCTGGTTTTAATAGTTCGCGTTCGCTCATTAATTAATCGCCGAGTCTACACATTAACACTATTCAAGATTAAAAAGATAATGTCTAGACTAGATATGAGGGGGGTGATATAGAATTTTAGCGTATTTGTTTCCATTTCCATGTACACGGAAAACGTGCATATCATCCTACACACATTCCTCTAATCATTGTGTCCTATAATATGATCGTGAATACCTACTATACGAAACGTCGCTAGAAAAATTGACGAAAGTCAGCAATCCATTAAAGAAGCTACATTTCTTTCGATGGACATACTGCATAGCACATGTATAGTAATATTAATCGATGTGCATTGAAAAAATTCTGTATTCGCTATGTCCATCTAATCGTTCATTTTATTAGACTTATTGCATTTTAAAAACGTAATTACGAGAAAATAACCAGACAATCAACGTCGTAATCCTTATTAAGTAAGATGTTAATAAGCAACGGTCGATAATTACAATTCGGTCCCACGTTCGATGAGTGTCCAAAAAATTACTCCATCGCCTTTTTTGAGTAAATATGGGGGCCTACTAATGTACTTAATACTGAAATTGACCCATGGACTCGACTTTTTGGAGAAATGTAGGCGTGAATAACAAAGCGTTTTTCAAATAAAGCTGATTAGAAACACCAACACAAAAATTAACTACTTGATCCACGATATAAGAAAAAAAACTAAAGAAGACCAAGCATTTATATGTGAGAATTTTCAAAAACTTCAACAATCATTTCGACTTGAATTAAATTTTTTCATCAATTTTCATATGTAAATTTCGAGCTTCTATATGCACGGTTAGTATGAAAGCAAACGCCACTTTTTTCCATAAAGTAGCAAACTGTGTTTTGTAATTAACTACATAAACCATCGATTAGTTGTAAGGTACGTTCGAATATTCAAGTGTCGAAATCCTTTTCCAATTCAACTGTGAACTAATTTAATTTACTCTACGATCCGATACAATCTCTTTTACACGTTAAAAGAGTCAATCAAGCGAAATGTGAAATCTCAATAAGTTAATTCGCCTTTGGTGAAATTTCAAAAGAAAATAAAAAGCTAAAAGGGTGGTACTTCATTCTTTTTCGCTATGTCTGCGTTAAAAAATGACTTCACTTTTTTTCTTTCTTTGATGAAAAATAAACCTTTTCGGTAAAACTTGGAAAAAAATGATCAATTTATTCACTTCATTTTTTTTCTCACCTTTTTTTATTTTGTTCAAAATGGAAAAGAAAGTGATACAATATTTTCAAACCGTATAATTATTGATTAGATGATTACCTACATTTCATGAAAATTTATAGAAACAATTTCCAGTAATTTGAAAAAGATTAAAGATGGATCTTCTCCCAGCCCTCAAGAGCCAATGCAGACCCCGGGGCAAATAAAATGTGGCCCATTTCTAAGGACAAAACTATATGAAGTGTTTTCAGGAGAGAGGGAGGGGAGGAGGGGGAGGTTCGATCAAAAATTTGTTGACTGATATAGAGAAAAAAAATAACAATTTTTCCAATTGATGTCATATTCATATGATTTATAAACATTTTCATTTTCTGTTTTAGATTTTTGGGGTCCCAAATGTGATTTTTTTTTTTGAATTATAAAATAATAAACAAATTGGCCCGAATGCAAGGAGTTTATTTTTCGGATTTAAAAAGTTTAGAATTGTAAAGATTTTTTTAGGATGTTAACTATTTTGAAAAATAAAAGAGAACAGGCCCAAGTGAGTAAACTTCGAAAAAGAAAACAAGCCCGAACGAAACGAGAGCAAAAGCTTTCGATTTGTATTTTAAGAAGTAAAACAACAGGTTTTTTTCATTACATGCCAGTGACGGTTTTAAGGGGGGGGGGAGGCCAGTTTTTTGGGAAAAAAATGTATGCTATAAAGTGGTAATTTTTCAAGCATTTTTGCGTTCTTGTTTCACTGAGATGGATGCCGATTACAAACCGATGTTCATTTTTTTTTCATCTTTTTTGAGAAGAAGAAGCCTTTTTTTCTTCTCAAGCCCACATTATAGGTATATTCGTACACGATTTACTTTGAATAATACTTTGCAGGCGAATTTCAGTCACTGAGGTCCCTCCTTTTTAAAAATTAAATAAATAAATGACATATTTATTCAGTGGCGTGGCCAGGGAGTGAAGGGGGCCATTGTCCTCCCTTGCGAACGAAAATTTGAAATGAAACATGCAAAAGTGAACGTTTTTTTTTGTTGTTCGGACCCATTTTTTCAAAAAATTTTCGCTATCGCTTCGCTCGAGCAGTAATTTTACCTTCATTTTCATAATATAATTACCACACATCATGATAGGTTTCCAGAAAATGACTCCTAATTTCGATTTTTCATGCCTAAAAATCTGGTTTTGCCTCCTCCTTGAGGAAATTCTGACTATGCCACTGTATTTATTTGATTTCTGCTCTCCGAGAAGCTAAATTTTACCCCCCCCCCCCAAAAAAAATTAGACGGCAAAATTGTTTGGTTCTGACCCAATTATCCCCCTCCAAGGAAAAATCCTGGCACCGGTATTGTTACATGCCCTTCTTTTGCCGGGTCCTCCATAAAGAGCAGGCCCGGGGCAAACTGTCCCTCCTCCCCCCTCTCGTCGGCCCTGTTTTTTTTCATAAATTTTTTTTGAGATACTTACATAATTACAATCTTTTCTAAAATTGCAATAAATTGCAATAAATATCTAATTTTTTTCTGATGGTGTTGTGTACTCTTACTACGAACCCTAAACATCCCAATGATACATACTTAAACCAGACTTCCAAACTGCAATTTTGAAAATTCGATGAAAAACGTCCAGAAACATGGTAATCATTGTAGTCTTTCAAAATGAAAATTTGTTCTGCTGGAAATTTCGATGCTGTACATAACAAGTACAAGTTCTTAAATTTCAACAAAAATTCCAAAAATTCTTAAATTGATTTTTTTCAAAAATCAAAGCTCCTTTCACAATTGACCCGGTTTTATTTCAATTTAGTCACAATGGTCATCAAAGTTTCTTTCAAAAAAAAGGTAATAAAATGCTGTGTTTTGGGGCATTAAATTTTTTTTGCAGAATCCAACTGGGTTGGGACAACTTATTTAAAAAAATTGCGTAAATTTTTGAAAATTATTAGTGAAATTGATCAAATATTATCAAAGTAGAAAAAAACTTGTTAAAAATTATGGAAACTGTAAAATGAGCGAAAAAATAACCATACAAATAATTGAAAATGGCCAAAAATTTATGTAAAATTGGCAATAATTGCTCGAAATATCACTCAAAGTCGATAAAGTATCACAAAATTAGAATAAAAATGTTGCAAAAATTTTAATTGATGTCTAAAATGAAGAAAACGAGCTGCAAAAAAAATTGATTCGTGAATTTGATTCATTGTTCATAAATTATGAATCACGAATCGCAGTTCAAAAAATGATTCGAATCACGAATCAAATCATGACATTTTGATCCTAATAATCAACAACCCTGGACTCCAGATCAACTCGAGAGAGGTCTCAATCGATTTGAGGGATTAATTTTGAAGGTGAATTCTAATGTACTGGAGATGGGTCAACTTTTACAAGAAGCTCCAAATCAGCTCGAAAACGTACTCGATCGATCTCGGAGGCCAACTTCAAAAGTTTTTTTTTTGGAAAAAAAATGGATTGGCAATTTCAAAAAATTTGGCAAAAATCAAAAAATCAACTCGAGCAGGTCAAAATTTGATTCTGTAATGTAGGTGGCATGCTCTTTCAATGATCCAAATTTTAGTACCTACAATCAGAATCGATGGGCTGTAAAGATTTCCTTATTAGCAACCATGTAACACGATGATTTTTTCCAGGTTTCCAAAATGAAACAGAGAAAATATAGATTCAAAAAAATATATGAGAAATCCAACTTCTTTGATAGAAATCGAAAATTTCCAAAACCACACAAAAACGCTATCTCATCTTTAAATGTACAAACATGTGTTCCACCGCTTACTAAAAATATAATCACACCAATTTCCACCACGTACTCGCGATTACTTCCAATTCGCTCATTTCCTTCCCAACTGGGGTTGAAAACACCATCGTACACCTTACCTAAAGCGATGAATAACATTTATCAATTACGAGTATTTTACAACACGACCGACGACGACGACGTAAAAATACTGCGAGAAATAGAGAAGCCCAGAACCACATCCACATCCAGCCAGTGGTAGTCGTACAGGCATAAGCGTGCGATTTAAACAAAACTTGGGAAATTTTACGCTATCGTTAGCAAATCCAAAAGGGAGCACGAACATCAAAGCGATCCGATAACGTGGCTGGCACACTTTAAAGGGGTTAAGCCTGCAAAACGAACTGCAGAGGAAGTGAAAAAGGAAAAAATAAACTAACAGCGTTAACACACACATTCGCACACAAAGAAAACATTTTAGTATAACGAACTGAAAGAAGAAACAAAAAAATATGACGAACGAAACGAGAAAAATTTGAACGTCATTTTCCTCAGCTTTATAGTATTTAATTTTACAACAAGTGTATCTACGTACCTATCCATACAGGTAAAGGTTTACGTAAAATATACGTGAAACGACCGAGACAGACTCGAAGAAAAAATGAAATTTTCCGCTCAAATTAGTCATCGTTTTTCGTTTCGTAATCGACCACACACACAAGTAGGACGACGTTGTTTTACCAATGTAGGTACATAGATAAATTTTCAGTGCGGGTGGATTTTTTGGACATAATTACGCGTATACTCGTGTACAATGTTCGGTATATATGCCTTAAATGACGTGTGACTCAACAGCTCCGCTCGAACCTAGAAAATAGTTGGCTGCCACTCTCACGTATTTTGTACGCGATCTCGTGATTTGACTACGTAATTAAATTACCTCCGTGGAGCACCGTGTCGTGGAGCAAGAGCAACCAGGGGTTCTGGTATTATTGGTAAAGCACACCGTACATTCCAAGTGCATGAGGTTAGATGATTTTCCATCATCATCAGTAAACAGATACTGTGATGTCTATGATAACTGCAAGTTACACACCACTATACAATTGAGGAATTTTATGGTAAAGGTACAAAATCTGTGCAAGCAAGAGCAGAAATATAAAGAATCGAAATACAATATGTTTAAAATTTGAGAAAACAATTATAAAAACTCGATACAAAATATGGTACGCCATAATCAACAAACTCCTCGACGAAATTCTCTCCAAGTTACGTATACTCGTATTAATACACTGCTCATTGCCCAATGAAAATACGAGTACCAATCCAATACGCTCCACTTCGTGATCTAACGTAAAAGATCACCTTACCATACCAATACCGGCCTCCTACAAACAACAAACCTACGCTTTGATACCGTTTCATTTCCTCCACGAATTAAAACCATCTTAAAACTTACGTATGGGTATTAGGTACCTCTACCTACTACAAACGAAAGTGTGAAAAGGATAATAAAAAGTATATAAACATAATAAAACTTTACAATGCTCTAAAAGCGTTTTCCAATTCCGATCGTCCTTCCACCTCACTCGCCCACGCTTTTTATAAGAATGATCACTGTTCGGTGTTCACAACCTTGAACTTATACCTAAATCACTCCGGATGCTGCGTAGATTCACAAAGGAGCATGGACACTTCACCAAAACGTATAGTACTTCACACATGAACATGAAAATCGACGGGTTCAAAATCGTTCTAATAATATTAGGTAGACGAAGCAAAATGAATGAATTCAACATTGTATACAGGATGTGAGGAAGGAGGATGAGGAAGGGGGTCTAAACTGAAAATCTGTAAAGCAGACCCTCATCTACAGGATTATCAAAAAAAAATTACGAAATTTGTCAACAATGAAAATGCATACCTTTCTCCCCCCCCCTCACTCAAAAAACTGAACTTCAACAGTTCTACACCCAAGTATAAATGCAAATCCACGAATTGAAATTCTTGATCAATTTTTTTGACGTTCAAAAATTTATATTCATCCTTCCCCCCCCCCCCCCGGGAATGATTGTGATGATTATTTCTCTATACATACTGATGAAACGATGGAGAGCAGATTACTCAACGCTGCGAGCAAATATTTCGTCGAGTCACAGTTCGGTCGATGTTAAGTTATTTATTACAATGTGAGCACACTGCACATTTCACATTCAATGAGCATCACATTCGACGGAGTACAGTGTCTTGTACTATTGTAGGTACATAGTAGGTACATCAGTAAAGTATGTAATATCTGCGCACCTACAAATATTCGTGAGATGGAATTAATTACACGTTTCATTAAGCTACGAGTATTTTGTGCTTCGTAACGTATAATTTTTTTTAATGCAAATTGTGTGAAATAACTGACTTTCAACTTGAAAATTAAAAAAAAAAAATAGCTTAAAAAAATCGATGAAATATTTACAAAAAATCTACAAATTCCATAAATGGGGCACCAAAAGGCAAAAGGATCAAAATTTCACAGCTGATCTTCTCTTGCTGATCCTGTTTCACATTATTTTACTCTCGAGCTATTTTAAAACGTATACTTATTCTAAAGAAAAATCTAAAAAAAAACGACTTTTTTCAAACTGTTTTGATCCATAGCATGGAAAATGGTGTACCAAACGCTTCATCTCAACTGCTAACCAGTTGTTCCATAGAATTTCTCATCAGAATCAAGTTTTCAAACAGGTAAAAAAAATTGTTACAGAAATCACAAAATTTTCTGTGACTTTTTTTCAAATTATCGATAAAAAATGGAAAAAAAAAACGTGACAATTTTCAGTGAAAAAAATGTGACAATTTTTAGTGAAAAAAAATGTGACAATTTTTAGTGAAAAAATGTGACTAATTTTTAGTGAAAACATGTGACAATTTTCAGTGAAAAAAATGTGACAATTTTCAGTGAAAAAAATGTGACAATTTTCAGTGAAAAAAATGTGACAATTTTTAGTGAAAACGTGTGACAATTTTCAGTGAAAACATGTGACAAGTTTCAGTGGGAAAAAATGTGACAATTTTCAGTGAAAAAAAATGTGACAATTTTCAGTGAAAAAAATGTGACAATTTTCAGTGAAAAAATGTGACAATTTTCAGTGAAAAAAAAATGTGACAATTTTCAGTGAAAAAAATGTGACAATTTTTAGTGAAAAAATGTGACTAATTTTTAGTGAAAAAATGTGACAATTTTTAGTGAAAAAATGTGACAATTTTCAGTGAAAAAAAATGTGACAATTTTTAGTGAAAAAAATGTGACAATTTTTAGTGAAAAAAATGTGACAATTTTTAGTGAAAAAAATGTGACAATTTCTAGTGAAAAAAATGTGACAATTTTTAGTGAAAAAAATGTGACAATTTTTAGCGAAAAAATGTGACAATTTTTAGTGAAAAAAAAACTGTGACAATTTTTAGTGAAAAAAAAACTGTGACAATTTTTAGTGAAAAAAATGTGACAATTTTTAGCGAAAAAATGTGACAATTTTTAGTGAAAAAAAAACTGTGACAATTTTCAGAGAAAAAAAATGTGACAATTTTTAGTGAAAAAATGTTTTCTAGAAAAAAGGTAACCAAAAAAGGTGGCATTTCCTCTCTATTCAAAAAAACAATCAAAAAGTAACCATTTTTCTTCAATTCCAGCGTTCAGGATAGCAAAAAATTTTCACAGGGTTGTATTAAAATCAAAAATTCGCACTTTTTTCGCATTTTTTCCTGGCTATATCGATCTTTGAAAATTAAACTGAGAAGGAGAAGGAAACATTTTTGCTCAAGCAAAGTTAAGACGAAATTAGCCCGAGCAAAGCGAGGGAAAAGCATTGAAACATTGATAATTCGAAGAGCAAAACATCATTCTTGATGCAAAAAATTGATTTCTATACAGAAAGCAACTAAAAAAAAACAAGGTTTTTTGCAAAAGTTCTTAATATCTTGTCCAATAGATTTAATTGTATTTCAGAGTTGAAAGAATTCCAAAAAACAATTGAAATCCATCAATTTCGGTGCAAAATTTGGTATACTTAATTATTAATTAAATTCACAACAGTTTGAATACATATTTGATAATACTAAAAAAAACTCCAGGTTTTTCCATAAATTTTGTGCTAATGGTTTGAAAACATGACAAAAAAGTTTTCAGGCAATTTTTGAAAAAATGCTGAATTTACTTCAGTGTAATTGTTTTTTCTAACTAAAATACAAAAATATTACGATTCCAAATTTTCCGCAAAATTATACATCGTTGATTTTTTTCTGTTTACTGCAGGTAAATTTTTCCAAATTGAAAACTAATCAGATTTTATTATTTTGAGTTGATATCTCTAGACGTGAATTTTGACAATTTGGATCATCTGATGAAGAGGGGGGGGGGGCAGAGTACAGAGTACCCAAAATGGCAAGATACCATTTTTTTCATCATAAAACATACAAAAAACTGACTAGGGTCTAAGTTCGCCTTGATGCAGAGACCTGAGTTGGGTGCCTTTCATACATAGGAATACATTGCGCGAGAAAAAAATATCGATCAAAATTGACCAGTTCTGATGGGGGAAAATCGTGAAGAAATCATTTTTGGTTGGAGGGTTACGTACTGATACAAAAAAATTCTGAAAAAAATATCTGTTGTACAGGTCACCAAAAGTGCCACAGAAGAACTAAAAATTCACATTTTCGGTTCGCATTTTTGATAATACGAGTAACAAAATAGGCCACGTTTGCAGTCAAATTTTTATGAAAAATTATGAAAAATCACAAAACGTGAAAATAGATCTCAAAACGCAAAAAAATTGACGAGAAAAGATTCAGACTTCTATACAAAGTTTTTAGCTAGTAAGTATATCTGAAATTTCGAAAAAAAATTTAGCATATGAATCCTTATTTTGAGAGCTTCAAAAATATCGCGAATCCTGAATTTTCCAAATTAGTAGCTGAAATTCTCATTTGCAGCACCTTTTGATCGCCCAATTTTTCTCAAAGACTGAAAACCATGAGCTTTCAAAAAATTTATTTTTTGCGTCTCCTTTCATCATTTATTTTTCTGGGAATTTTTGGATCAAAATTAGACAAGAGCCCCCCCCAAAAAAAAAAACTTTCTTACGCCATTTTTCGAAAAATCATTGTACCTACATTGTATTTACTATAATTTCATTATAATAATTTTTTGTTTTTCATTTCCGCATTGACCAACAAAACCATCTCCTCCTCTCCTCTCCCCCTCTCCTCCCGTTTTCTGCACTTGGAAAAATTTCAACAAAAAAAATTCCCATATGAGACTATACACAACAATTGGTACAATGACTTCAAAGCTGTACAATACACAACGTTAAAAATGATCCATTTGTACATCTTCCAAAAACTCTCCTTCTCACACCCATCCATCCATCCATCGATCAAACACTCAATCCTTCGTCGTATTGTGTAATCCATTAAAAAGTATTTCAGCACCTATACAGCTAACGATCATCAAATCAAATCACAAAACTAACAGCTCATTCGGTACCGCCTCTTGGAGAAAAAATCTCACGCACCAGATTACCAATTAACTTGTCGTCATCTTTTAATTATACGATCGCGGAAAAGACATTTCACACACGTTTCTAGATCAATTCAAAATTCGTCCGTCTCTGCGTATATTTTTGTCAACTTATTTGCATAAATCGTCCATTTATCAGCGAACAAATCTCAAACAGATTACGGTACGATAAAAGAACCCAGAAATCGATAAAATCGTGAATTAATCCTCTTAACGCCACCGATCAATCGATCGATCGGTTCTCAATCTCCAGCCACAACTCAACTCACCCTTCAAAACAGACTAAATAAAATAACCACTATCTCGTTTCTCGTATTCACTCCGTCTACTCGAGAATGTGATGGGTAAAAAAAAAAACACCAACGAGGTCTACTGGTCAGTGATCGTGGCTATAGTACACCTGTGCATATCTCACTCAAATGTCATCTAGCCGCGGAATCGTCTACCTCTGCACATACCTCGCGTTCATTGCCCGTTTGAGAAAATTTGAGCGTAGAATTTCGGTAAGTCGCAGTCGCCTCTGTCGGTCACCCTTCGCCTTCCGCCCCACTGCATCTGCTCTCTGAGGTAAAAAGATTTTCGGTAGGTACAATGAAATAGTAGCAGCATCTTCTACGTGACGTATTTTTTAGCCGCGTCCGAGTCCGAGCGAAAGCCAGGGTCGGGTTAGACAGAGAGGCAACGTATGTGGACAGTCGTGGGAAAACGATGCCGATCATCTAATAAGATAATGGCGCTAGTTCAACCTTTTTTTTTTCCTTCCTAACGTTTTTAAAGTCTTCCCATTAGTTTTTTTCACCACCTCCTCTCTCCTCCAGTCCGATATATGTGGTACGTACCATATCAAACGGCAATATTTCGAAAGACGGTTTTTATCATTTTAAAAATAATTCTCTCTTTCCATCTCGTAAATATTTCGAATCATTTGTTCTTCGGTAGCGTAGCTATACGTGTAGGTCTAGGTACACACACATACACCCAAGAATGACGATAATTTTTCTAAGAACCCCCCTCCCCTCCCTTCCCCTTCCCCGTTGTACCTTATTGAGATGTTATAAACTGTGGGAATATACTCGGATGCGGAGAATTCGATGACTTTATAAAAAAAAAAAAATCCACCGATCTGGGCAAAGCTATAAAACTGGACATCTCGACACTTTCATTATCGATAAAAATTTCCAAATACCATGCTTTGCTGGCTTTATAAACACCCCAATTTGTCGTAGCCTATATGGTGCACGAAAGGCTACACTTGGCAAACATCAGACAAATTCCCCTTCCTCTCTGCCTCCCTGGAGAGAGAAAAAACCGCGTCGAGAGAGGCTAACTGGCAAACTGCTCAAGCTTACGGATTTTTGTCTGCTTGTATGTACTGTGTACAGGCAAAAAAAAAAAAAAAAAAAAAACAGGGACAAAAACATACTACTCGAAAAATCAAGCGAACGCCGCCGGCATTTCTTTGATCAGCGAATCGTGCAACGGGCACATTACATATTAAGAGGATTCCCACTCTTTGGTACTTGGCTGCTGCAACACTGACACATACAACTACACAAGCACGCGCGCCCAAATACCTTGGTTCTCTTTCCTCCTCGATAATCCTTACAGAGGATCGTATTGCTAATTCTTTTATTTCCCAACACACATAACTACTTACATGATATTATACACACCGAATACAATACTCTCGTACATATTGTAGGTAGAAGAGGTAGGTAACCCGCTATACCTCGTCGTCGTGTATAATACGTAAAGAATTTAATAAAATACCGCCTATCACTGCGCCTTTTTCCACCATCTCTCCCTATATTATGTGTCTGGATATAAATGCTTTGCTTATGAATATCTCTACAAAGGTATCATACCCAATTTCGTGAATAACGCCAACAAAACAGGCAAGAGGCAAGGATCACTCTTGGCACTTGTAAGTTTAAACAGGGCTTATTCGTAGGCGAGCTGAGATAGTAAATTTCGTGCACAGTAGGGTGTATCTTATTTATTTATGCATATAGTGGAAAACTTTTTTCGTTTTTTTCTACTTACACCCCGGAAAATTGTTACCTCAGGTGAAAAAATAACGCCATGAAATTTTCAGCCCTCTCAGTGAAAAATAATTGGTACAGGTGAGCCCCCCCCCCCCTCAAGAAAAAAACCAAGCATGGAACGAAATTTTTTCAATTTCAACTTTTTAGTTCCGACACCCTCAGTCAAGTCCATACTTTGTTGAAATAAACTTATATACCAATTTTAGTCCCCCCCCTCTCCACCAATGACGGCCATGACCAACGTATGGATTGGAGGGGAGTGCTTTTACTTATACCTATATTTGTGAAAAATTATTTGTTAATGCCCCAAAGTTGTCAGGTTTCGTGAGAAAAATTTCTCCAGCCACGTTGGTAAAAATAAGTTGTACCAGGAAACACCCCCCCCCCCACCACTCTCAGTTTTCAGAATCTATTGGAAATCCGAAAAATTTTAATTTTTATGTTTTTTAAAATGTAATTTCTAATCTTCAGATTTGGTCCATTTTCATTAGAAATACTGTTGAATAGGTATTTTTGACACCTCTGCATGCTGAAAAAAATGGAAAATGTCCCTTTTCTCAAAAAAAGAAAAATATGAATACATTTTCATGGTTTTTTTAAATTGTGATCCTTGGATTTAGCTCATCTTCATCATCACCAGAAAAGTATATACTATTTAATGTTTTCGATTTGCCTCCTCCTCCTACCACGATGAGAAAGGTGGAACTAGATCCCTCACTCAGTTTCTGAAAATAATTTCAATTTATTGAAACATAAATTTTATACATTTTTTGAATTTTTGAGGATTTTTAAAAATCAAATTTGAGTCAAAGAGAAAAACAAAAATATCCAATTTAGTTAGAAAGCTGAAATGAGAAAGAAATATCGAAGGATTTTGACCAAATTCGGTGGAGACCTTTATTTCGAGTTGAAAGCCACTCATGAAGAATTCTTGCTCCGAATGTGCTCCTAGAGGAGGGATTATAGAGCTTCAAATATGGACCATTTTAGAAAAAATTGTGGTTTACTGCTAAAGAAAAAATGACCCAATTCCAAAAGAATAGTATTTGAGATTCTACATCGATCTATATACACCATTTCCATCCATAATTCAGACAACTTTTAATTCATGTTTTCAAATTATCATCTCATCAGGAATTTCGCATTAATTATGCCAAAATATCGAAAGATCCTTGATTTTTCAAGTTTTATTTTAACTGGACGAGTAAAACTAGCCAAGATTATTGCTTATTAGGGGACCAAGGTACTGATGTCAGTCAATATTAATCAATTTCGGCGTAAATTGCCAATTGCCGAAGTGAAAATGAAACATCCAACAAGTAAGGAGGGTTTTTCTCGAAATCATATAAAAGAACTCTGAAAGGAGACTGAATTTTTAAAAAAATACTAAGTGATTTGTTTAATTTTTCAATTTTTTCAACTTTGGAGATCTTTATTACATTATTAGGTTATCAAGTAGGTACATGGTATCTAACAAATGTTTTTTTGTTGAAAAAATTACAACTTTTTCACTACTTTTTTTCAACCAAATTTTTCAGAAAGCTCACCAATCAACTTCCCCCCTCCCCATTCAATAAAAAAATTAACAAAGTCAAACTTTTCAATCACAGTAAAATTTTCAAAAAAATTAAAATTGGAATTGTAAATTAAGTAAGCATATTTTTTAATTTCAATCAAAATATTATACTTACTTGAATTTTTAAAAAAATGCAAATGAACGCATTACAAAATACGTTTAAAGAATAAGCATTTGAATTTTTCAATTTTTTCACTGCCTTTTATTGACTAAATTTTCTACTTTTTCAACACTTTCACTACTGTTAAATACCTGCAACATTGTTGGAGGGAACTGAGGGAAAGTTTTTCTTGAAAAAAAAAATTATCTAGAAGTATTTTACTCAGAGAAGAAAAATTTTCAAATAATCTGTACCTGCAGAGTACAGAAATGAATAATTTTCATATTTTTCGATATTTTTCAACTTCGGGAGCTTCGTGCAAGTGGACCAACATTCTTTGGAGGACCAACCCAGATCTTTTCTTGAAAATGTGGTTATTTAAAAAGTTCTGTCCATAAATGAAAAATTTTCAAAAAATTTCTACAGACGACAATTTTTCATATTTTCTTTATTTTTACCATGTTTTTGGAGGGGGGTCCATACAAAGGAGCCAACATCATTTGTGGATCTAACGAAAGTTTTTCATGAAAAGAGGGCTATACCATGTAAAAAAATTCTAATGTGGAAATAAGATAATTCCAAAAAAAATTTCCTTGATTTTGATTCATCTCATGTTTTCTGGTTTTTCAACCCGGGGGGGGGGGGTCTTTTCTATCGAGCTAATAACCTAATATGGTTTGAAGGGCCGGGAAAACTTATTTCTTGAAGGAGGGTACTGTTTAGAAAAACTTTCGACGCAAAAACAAAGAATTTTGATACCTACGAGTACATTGAATTCTTTGATTTTTTTCAACTTGGAAGGGGCTACCGGCGCCACTTTTTTTGCAGATGGGAAAAAATAAAAAAACACGAAATTATTTTCACACCCGAGGTGACAACTTTGAAAGAGGGGTGGTGGCAGGAGGAGGAGGAGGAGGAGGAGGAAAATTCCAACTTCGCAAAATAAGGTACACCCTACACCTACTTACACAGAGTGTCTTTTCTTCCTCATACTACAACCTTTTTCAATGATGGAAATTTTGTCACGGTTTGAGTGCCATCTTCATCGTCAGCAGCAGTCGGTGGGTAATGGGTATGGCGGCGGCGCCAAAGCAAAGCACAGAGCACAGCACCCGGCGAGTAATTAGCGAGCTAATTTGGCACCCCGTCTACTTGAACCACAACGTTTATAGTACTACGTACACGCTGAGGTGTGTATAGAATAAGAGAAACTTGAAAAGGGCTTGAAGTCGATGAGGTCCTCGAGGGTGTTGAACTCTGCATAGTAGGTATATGTATAGACGAGGATCTAATTTCAAATGCGAGTTATAATATGAGTAGTTAGCGTAGAAAAACTGGGTGGTTCTTTTTACTACACGAGTTGACCCAGCTGACAGAATTTATTTGAAGTAAAGGCGACGAGGTTGCGATGTGACGTTTGTAAAAGTGCGAGAAATGGGGAAACTTTTTAGTTTAAAGTTTCAAAAACGTACATCCCAGGTCTCGATATATATTTTTTTTTCTTTTGAAGCAAAAAAAGTAACTTTAGTAGTCAAAAACGCTCGAAAAAGTGACAAATTAGCAAACCATTTCAACGTAAGAAAAATGACCGAAAAAAACAGAGCATTTTGAAATAAAATGTTCTCGTTTTCAATTTTAAAAATTCAGACAATTTTGCAACGTTCTGGTAAAAAAGTGAGAGTTTTAGGTAATTTTTAGCAACATAGTGAATTAGTGAAAATTGCAAGACTTTTCAGCAAAAAGAATGACTTTTTGGAAATTTCATGGCAAAAAAGCGAGACTTCTGTATTAACGTATAATTTATGAACAATTTTGGGCAAAAAGCAAGACATTACGAATCAATTTTAAACACAACTTTTTAAAAATGTGGAATTTCCAAAATATGGCCGGAGGCTCCAAGACGGCTTGAAACCATCTCCAATCGACATAGAATGTTGAAAGTACGGTGTAAAGAAAAATTTTAACTTTCAAACTCCATTGGGTAAAATTTAATGGAAATTTCATTTTTTGAAAGATTGGCTGCAGGCTCCAAAACTGCTCAAAATATGTAGTTGGAAATTGTTGGCAAACGATTTTTTTTGGTAGGAGGGGAGAGGTTAAAAGTAGATACCTACATATGAAATTTTAGCTTTACACAACAATTTTGTTAATTTTTTCTCATTTTTGATCCAGAAATTTTCAAAAATTCACCAAAAAATCGGAAAATACACTTTGGAATTTGAAATTTTGGCTGGTGAAGTATTTTGCATGCTTTTTTGATTTAGTTTTCGTGCAGTCCAAAAACCTTTTTTTCAATTGAGATATCTGATATCCACGTACTTAGTAAGTTTTTTCTCAGATTTTCATCTCCGAAATGAGCTCTTAGCTCTCTTCGTACATTTCCTCCTGACAATCATCACGAAACAAGGAAAAGGGAAGAAAAGCTGCTCCCTCCTTCTTGAAATTGCTGATTTTCATTTTAAAAAATTAAAAAATCCCTATACATTTAGCCTTATTCTAAAAATAAAACGATGCCCCTCAATGTTGTACTGAATTTTCGAGAAAAAAACGCTTGAATCGTGCGTCAGAGAAACACCCTTCTTCCCGTTACCCAAGAAATTTTGGTCTCTTCGTAAGTACAGAGCCCTCCAAAATTGAAAAATAAAATGAAAGCGAAGTCAATAACAATTTTCAATTTTAGAGCTTAGAATTTAAAAAAAAAATGAAATAAAATGAGAGCAGAACAAACTACAAACCACGAAGAATAATAATTTTGCGTCTTATTGTGAAACAAAATGAATAGTTTCGCAATGAATACAAATTATCAAGCAGTGAAAATATTGACTAATCTGCAACCTCATCGAACGTTTTGGTTTATGGTAAAATCTTGTTGAAAAAGTAATAAAACTTTATCTCTGTTTGCAGTTGTAATAATGAGTACCTGATTTTTGGGAAGTACAGAAAAAATTACAAATAAAATGTGTACATTACTTTGTTAGAATGGTTGTTTTTTAAACTGCGGAGTAGTTGATCCAATTTTGAGGAGGGAGGGAGGGGGTGTGAAGGGGGGATTTTTATTCATACTGCGGGATTTTTTAGAATGGATCCCGAACATTTCAGCTCAATTTTCAATCGTGTCCACGTCCTTTTTGAACACATAGTAGTGCTCTTTCCACTCCATGGACGCCTCTAAAAAAGTGGAATCCTTAAAATGCTGATTTTAAAATTCTGGGTTCATTCACGTTATCCTCTCCTCTCCTTCCTCCACTCCAACTTGTCTCGAGATCTTCAGATCTTGAAATATTCGCTTCAATTTTCCAATAGACAAAATCCTTGAATCAGCTGGGAAAATCACCGCTTAAAAAATTTGAGTAACAGAACCCCCCCCCCCCATCACTTTCTGAATGGACTCTTACCAGTAAAAATTCTTTTTTGATGCCCCCCCCCCCCCACCAAGAATGCTTGTGTCTTAAGGTTAGAAAAGTGGACTAAATCAGAATCCATACATGAATTTTTTTTCCACCCAGACTTAAATTTTGGGAACCCCATTTGCTAATTCCCCCCTCACCCCACTCCTAAAAATTCCTCGGGGAAAGGGAGGAAGATTGTTCTTTTTGACATCATCATAGTCTAACTCTAACCTCATCTACTAGAACAAAAATCATTCATTTGAAAAAAAAAAAAAAACATTATGCGTTTGGTGGTTTGCAACCCTGCAACTGTGTTTTCTAATTTCTTCAAGATTTTAAAAAGCTACGCCGAATGGTTCAAGTTTTGATCCAAATCAACAAGTTATTTCCAATTTTGTTCAAATATACACGTAATTTTACATTGCAACTATATAAAGAAGTGAATCATCACTACCTACTTTACAACAAACGTACCGACGACCTATTCAACGCAAGAAAAAAATAAAACCGTCAAACTCGGATCATTTCAGAGATTAAAACAACATTAACGAGTGATCTGTCATTAAAATATGACAGTAGAAATTAAGTACGCGGAAAAAAATTCATCGCCATTCAAAAAAGTCAACTCCACCGTCATCATACTAACCAGTTAGGAATTTCGTACAACAACATCACCATCGACATCGAATCGAAAACGAGAAAAAGCTGCTGACTCGTGGGACTGTCAATGTCAAGTTCTGCAATCGGATCAAAATATCCTACATCTTATATCGATTCAAGATTTACTCGTCACACACCGAAGACGAAGAACAAGTACAACTGTACAAGAGAGATAGAGAAGAAGGTATAGGTAAATGGAAGCGCCACTGTAACGAATTTCCGATACGATCGGCATTACAGAAGCGATAAAAAAAAAGTAAAGGAAGGAAAAAAAACTAACTCACAGACGACGATATCGCCTAGATCTATTTCCTATGTAATTTTCTCGACGTTCACTTCACACGTTTTGAAACCAGTTTTAATTAAAATGGACCAAATGAACGGATGAAATGATTTTTCACAGATTTGATAAAGATAATGGTTAAGAGTTCATCGGATGATCATGGATTAGTGTGTATGGAATGATCCCATATACGTACACATATTTACTATTCAGCAACATAGTTGTAGGTACACAAAGGTGAAAACGTTGTTAAAGTGTTATACGACCTAATAAAAAAAAAGCCAAGGAATCGTGTACGTGTAAAATGTGCTTTCTAAAAGTATATCTACCTAACAGCAATTTTGCGGGCTAATAAAAATACCCCGAAAGAAGTCGTCTTTTTTTCTGGTAACCTATTACGATGAATTTATTCGATAAAGAAGATATAAAAAAAATTTTACGATTTTTTAAATAAATGTAAACACACGTGAAAAATCAATAGTTATAGCTACTTTTACCAGCTCGAAACAGCTACCGAAATGACCGACCAAGTGAAGAGAACATTTCGCCATGGTGATGATTTCTCACAGAGTGCAGTTTTACAAGATGTTTACATATCGAGAGTCGGCTTTATCTATCGCGTCGTGATTTATTACTCCGGCATGGAGTTTTCCAACGGCAACGATGTAATATACCGCACGATAAAACAAATACGAGTACGAGTATGACAATTCACCGTAGATGAGTCTCTGTTATCTTGTTCCTGTGCCGAGTACCGCTCAAGCTAGGATGGTGTTGGTGTTGAAAAACCTCGACAATGTTTTAATGAGCTTAAATAAATATTAAGATAAGAGTATATAGCTATGTACATTGGCAGGTACACTTTCAAGGTAACATGTCATGTTTATTGGTCATCAACCGTGTACGATTTCGCGGTAATTAGCAATTTGTTTAAATAAGTTCACTGTACCTTACCTAGTAGATACGATTCATGTAAAGCTAACGTAGCAGCGAAATCAACGATAGCGAAGAGTTGACATTTTATGATTCACTATTCAGTGTGTTTGCGAACAGAACACCAACGTCAAAGTACACATAAATCTGATTGTAAAGCTTCGTAATTTCGTATTAATTTGTAATATCCGAGTATGGGTACCTGAATGGGCCGGAATGACTGGTTCTGTACGATGCTCCGGTATAAGGGAAGCTACGATCACTGGTTCCGGTGGTGTGATTGAAGATCTGTATACGAAACACTACGCATTAAATTAAGCACAGATCGATGAATTGAATAAATGTAGTAAAAAGTAATACAATTGAAAATATTACGAACCGAATTGGAGCTATTGACATAATACCGTACAAGATCAGGGATGTCTAGCCAATGGGATTGGCTAAAGCTAACGGCTAAAGCTAGAAAAATTTAGAGCTTTGGCTAAGCTAACGGCTATTGGCTAATGTCTCTTCATTGGCTGGCTATTGGCTGGCTATTAGCTGGCTAATTTTTCAAAAATCGAGTGACCCCTCTAAACACTCCTCTAAATGAGCACATTCCCATTATAGATATTATTTCTAGTTTTAGGAAATAATTATTATTTCACAAATGTGAATCACAATTATTCGCATTCAGGCATTATTTGATTATAGTCATAAACTGATTTCTCATTTATTTTCTAGAAATTAGAAAAACAACGATCGTTGAAAAAAAATTTAAAAAAAGAACCTCGGATCCGCCAATGTCAAACTACTTTTTTGGTCTTTTATTTTTGATTTTTTTATTACGAATTTAAAAATTTTTATTTTTATTTCTTTTACTCACAGGAAACCAGAGATGGCGCGATTCCGATTTTTTTAAGGAGTCGTGAGAATCGCATGAATCCGATTCCGGAATCGGATTCCATTTTCGATTCACCTGACAGATGAATCGAAAAATGTGAAATCTGACTCTTTTCAAGCAGGAATCGCAAATGTAATATGATTCGCGATTCCGGTAATTTGATTCTCGCGACTCCGATATTTCGATTCTCGCGACTCCGATATTTCGATTCTCGCGACTCCGATATTTCGATTCTCTCGACTCCGATATTACAATTCTCACGACTCCTCATTACGATTCTCACGACTCCTCATTACGATTCTCTAGACTCTCACAATGAACGAAATCACCCAAATTCAATTGAAAAGCACAAATACAAAAAAGTGTAATTTTCATAAATATTCTTTTATCTAATTTTTGCCGGTTGGCGCTGAAAAGTGGTTGTGAAAGTGAATCTGAATGATGAATTTAGAATTTATCATTGTTTTACTAATAACATGGTGAGTTGAAAATTTTACATAAGGTGCACGGGGGAAGTCAGAACGTTTTTTCACAATTTCAACTTTGATCAGCTGTTACTCTCGTACTAATGAACCAATATGGCTGAAATTTGGTATGTAGGTTCCCATAAGGGTTCTTAACCTATGGTGAAAATTTCAGCGCGATTGTCGCAGTAGCTTTCGCACAATCGAATAAAATGTAACTTGTTCTGACTTACCCCACTTTGGGGTAAGTCAGAAAATCTACAAAATTAATTGGTATTATTAGGATTCGACCCTGATCGATGCGCAATATGTCGAATAACATGTTTTCGAGGTCGTAGAATCCAAATCTGGAGTTATTTTTTTTGTAGGAGTGGGGGGTGAGGCATGGGGAGGGGGCAATTCTAAATTTTTCGTACATTATTGTGTAATATGTCGATTGATATGTTTCAGAGCTGTGGGACCGAAACGATTTCGGGATTAGATTTCGGTTTCGGGATTGAAATTTTTTCATTTCGGGTTTGAATTCGTTTCGGGATTTGTTATTCAAATTTTTATTTCGGTTTCGGGATTCGTTTTGGGATTGAAAAATTAGTTTCGGTTCCGGGTTGAATCGGTTTCGGTTTCGGGATTTTCATTTCAACCAATTTTAAGCCCAAATTCACCAATAGACCTTGCAGGGGTCCAAAAAATGGGAGGTTTTGACGTGAAAAATCCAATGGAGCGATTATTTTAACGTTTTAAGTGCATGTTTTGCTGAATTCGTCGAGTAATTTTTATTTTAATCTGAATGATTTACAATAAATGATGTAAAATGACCATTTTTCATAATAAAATCGCGGAAAAAAGGCGAAAATTGAAATCCCGAAACCGAAACAAAATCGTTTCAGTTTCGGGATTGTTTCGGGTTCAAAATTATATCGGTTTCGGGATTTTTTCGGTTTTGGGATCAAGAAAAATGACGGTTTCGGTTTCGGGATTGGTTTCGGGATCGGATTTGAATCGGGATTCAATCGGTTCCGGTTTCGGGATCGTTTCGGTCCCACAGCCCTGATATGTTTTCAAGGTCGTAGAATCTGAATCTGCAGTTATTTTTTTGTAGGAGTAGGAAGTGAGGCGTGGGGAGAGGGAAAATTTTGAATTTTTCCTACATTATTGTGTAATATGTCGAATATGTTTTCGAAATCGTAGAATCCGAATTTGGAGTAATTTTTTTTGTAGGAGTGGGGGGTGAGGTGTGGGGAAAGGGAAAATTTCAAATTTCTCCTACATTATCGTGTTATATGTCGAATAATATATTTTCTAGGTCGTAGAACTCGAATCTGGAGATATTTTTTTTTTGTAGGGGTGGGAGGTGAGTCAAGGGGAGAGAGAGTAAATTACAAATTTTGCCTATATTAATGTGTAATATGTCGATTGATATGTTTTTGAGGTCGTACAATTCGAATCTGGGGTTATTTTTTCGCAGGGGTATGAGGCGAGGCAAGAGGAGGAGAAATTTCAAATTTTGCCTATAATATTGTGTAACATGTTGGTTGATATGTGTTCAAGGTCGCAGAATTCGAATCTTGAGCTAGTTTTTAGGGTCGAGTGCTATTCAAGTATCACTGTTTGGGGAGAGGGCCCCACCCATGCGAACCTACGACTCACCTTCCACCTTCACCATAAAAAATGACTCCGGATTCGAATTCTACGACCTCGAAAATATATTATTCGACATATAACACGATAAGGATAATGTAGGAGAAATTTGAAATTTTCCCTTTCCCCACGCCTCACGCTCCACTCCTACAAAAAAAATTACTCCAAATTCGGATTCTACGATTTCGAAAACATATTATTCGACATATTACACAATAATGTTCAAAAAATTCATATCAATCGACATATTACACAATAATGTACGAAAAATTTAGAATTGCCCCCTCCCCACGCCTCACCCCCCACTCCTACAAAAAAAATAACACCGGCGAGCCTTTATATTTATTTACTAATGTTTGTTAGAATGTTCATTTCATCTTCAATGCTTCATTTTTATGAAATTTAAGGAGTTGTGATGGGAATCTGGCTGGAGTCGTGAGAGGAATCTGGTTGGAGTTGTGAGAGGATCCTAAGATGAGTCGTGAGTGGAATCTGAATCGGAGTCGCGAAAGGAATCGGAATCGAAAATTACGATTCGGATTCGGATTCCTATATCTGGCGAATCTGATAAGCGGAATCGGGACTCAAAATTTTGTGGAATCACACCATTTGGAATCCGATTCTCAAGCTCCTGGAATCGCGCCAACTCTGCAGGAAACCCATTTACTCACCTATTTATTTTCAATTTTAGCCAATCATTTTTAGCCAAAATCAATTGGCTAAAGCTGGCTAATGGCTAAAAATTTTGTTGATTGGCTGGCTAATGGCTAATGGCTAAACGTCAAAAATTCAATAAGCTAACGGCTAATGGCTAATGGCTATTGGCTAGCTAGACATCCCTGTACAAGATTCAAGTTTACACTTTACTGATGATGTAGCTGTGGCTGTCTGTCGATGTAGCGTAAGGTTTACGGTCACTCGAGTTATTGGTTCACATAATGTATCGAATATTATTCATTTTAATTCGATAACTCACGCAAATTAATTAACGGAATATTCATTAAACGGCAAATTCGCGATTTCTGAAGCAAAAGTTGCAAAACTTCACCAAACTTTACTCAAAAACTTCCATCTTGTTACATTTCAATGTTGCCAATTCATGAAAAAATGTTGTAAAGGTTCTTCCAAGTGTAGCAATTCCAGCAACTCTAAATTTTTTTATTTTTAATTTTTTTCCCATTTTTTGTTTTTTTGCGAAATGATTAGCAAAGATGATTAAAAAGTAAAAACTAATTATAAAATATAAATTATTAATTTTCGATGAAAATTAATCATTTTTAGGCAGAATCCCAGTACCCTTGAACTTGAATCTTGATCTCTGATCATAACTCATAAGTGATCTCAATTCTCAATGAGATTGTGATAAGAAATTTTATGATCAAAACTATCAAAAGCAAGTCTAGAAACATTTTTCATGACCATAATTTAGAGTTGAAATACATAAGAAAAAATTTTAGCTCCAGAGATGCTCTGAATGGAAAATATGGGTTCTCCAACAACGTAACTTGACTTGAACAATCAAGATAGATCAGAAGTTCAGAACTCAAACCAAATTTCAAAGAACGAGTATGAGATTATGAGAATAAGTGAGAAAACGATGATTCGATATTTCGATCTATTACTCATCAAGTGATTATTCATTATTCCATGATTACTTTTCAAAATAGAGTAAGGTACCTACCTACCTCATTCAATAATCTCACATTCAAATTCCGTTCTATGTCTCATTGGTTAAGTTAAGAACTGTGTACACCTAATAGTAAAATTAAACTTGGATTTACAATCTTTTTTTTTTTTTTGGGTGTTTATAATTGCAGGATTATTACACCCGTGGATAGAAGGGTTTAGATTTGGTTTATTAGGTTGGTGTTTTTTAGTAGGGTTATAAATTTTTGGATTTCAGAAGGGTTATCTGGGATGGTCATTGAATTTGGGTCTATTTGGAGAGATAGTCTTGTTTGAGCTGTAATTTAGGACAGGTGAATAGTAAATGTTGGATGGATGTAGGTTCATTTTCGCAGAATTGACAGGGGGGGGGTTTGGAATTTTTTGGTAGAGGTGGTTGTGTGTGATTTTAGAGTGACCTATTCTTAGACGGGTTATAATCATTTCTTCTCTTCTGTTTAAGTGATCAATGTTCTTCCGGGGGTAGATTGTTTTTATGTGTTGAAAGAGTTTGTTTGATGTCTGTGATGACCAGAAATTTTGCCATTTAGAGTGAGTACCTATTTTGTTTAAAGAAGGATTTTATATCGTCAGGGGTGAAAATGGTGAAGGGTGGGGGGTTAGCGGCTGATTTTGCATAGGTGTCAACAATTTCATTTCCTTCAATGCCAATATGACTAGGAGTATACATAAGGTGGATGGTGTGGTTTGAATTTTGGAGATCTAGCAGAATTTTGTGAATATTTTGAACAATAGGGTGATCTGAAAAAATGTTTTGTATGGATATCAAGGAGCTAAGAGAGTCACTTTGTATTAAAAAGTTTTTGTTTTAAAGCTGTGTGGTGGATATGTTCAAAGTTCAAAAGACAATGGTGAATTGCAAGAAGTTCGGCAGTAGGTATATATTTATATTGAAGAGACCTCATGAATTTTAAAATTGAAAATTTTTTCATTTATGGAGAAAGCATACTTATCCTGTATGTAGGTTAGAGATTTTGGAACCATCAGTAAAGCATAAATTGAATTCTGTGTAGTCTGATTGAGTTCAAGATAGTGGTTTTTGATTTCTAATGGGGAATGGTTTCTTTTTGGATAATTTCTCAGTTGAAAATCAATTTGTAGAGGTTTTAATAGCCAAGGAGGGTGGGTTATGGGTTTTTGAATGAGATTTTTTAGATCAATTTCAATTTTCAAGGTTTTTTATTTCAGAGATGAAGTTTACAAGTGGGTTGTCATTTTGTTGGAAATGATGTAAGCTGAATATTGAAATACGATTTTGGAGGGGATGTGATGGGTTAGCTGAGGCTGATGTAATGAATTTATTTTATTTGTTACTAGTGATTTTCTGAAATGCAAATCTGTAAAGAAGAATTTTGAACAGTTTTCAAGATTTGGCTGTTTTATTAGAAATTTTTGTAAAGCATGGACTACCATAATCAATTTTTCTGCATATGAGAGATTTATATAGATGGATTAATAATTTACGGGAAGCGTTATATTTAGGATTTTAAATTATTTTTAATAAATTGATACGTTTCAACAGTTCTGATTTTACATTTAGAAGAAAATGGAGGGTCCAACGTCCAACTGTCCAAGTTAGTTTTTTATCAAATGTAAGTCCGAGAAATTTGGTAGAAGATTTGAACTCCAAGGAGCGACCTTTGAATTTTAGAATAGGTTTTGGGTTAATTTGATTTTTTCTGGAAAAAAGTACACAATTATTGTGTTTTAGATTCTGAAAAACTTAAACCATTTGTTTCAGCCCATTTTTCAATTTGATTTAGGGTTTCCTGAATTATCTCTACAATAAGGTTGATGTTTTTAGATCTAAGAGAGATTTTTAAGTCATCTGCAAAAATTCTCAAAGAGAGTGGTTTAGTTATAACATCACAAATGTCATCAATCTGTATCAGAAACAAGATTGTACTAAGAACAGAACCTTGAGGAGTTGAGGAACTCCATTTTAAATTTCAAAGGATTTTGAGTAATAAGTGTTATTTAGGCGAACTCTGAAAGAACGATTTGTTAGAAAGTTTTGAATAAAGTATGCCAAGTGTCCACAAATTCCAAAGGAGTGTAATTTTCTGAGAATTTTGTAGCGCCAAGGCCAAGCTTTATCAAATACTTTTTCAAGGTCAAAGAACACTGAAAGTATAATACAAGGTGTGGCTGTGGCAATTAAGTTCCGGGAAGCCCTCCTGAGAGGGGGAAGACACAACACTGGAGTGTTCGCGAACACGTTGTCCAGTAGCCTGGACCTTCCTTAAGTAATGTTCGAAGTTTCAAAGCTGTACGTTGTTCCATTTTTTTTGTGCGTATTTTTCGAACATAACTTTTGGTACGACGTCGTGAAAATGAGTTTTGCAAATTACTTCTTGGAGGAATGGTCACCTCCTCAAGACATCTTAGTGTCTCCTCACTATTTCTACACCCCAGATTTGATTCCTAGGGACCTTTACTTCATTCTCAGTTGGTTTTCACCTGAGAATCAACACCCATTCCATTTTTGAGGAGGACTCAAAAACCTCCACTCAAATTTTAAGGAATTCACCTCTGAGAGACGCAAAATTGGTTTTTAAATGGGAGCATTGAGTAAAAATATGATGCACTGAGTTGAAGGAAGACTACACTAATGACTAATGAGGTCAATCTCCTTTGAAAATTATTTTTTACTCACCACAGAGGACATTTCCTCACAGCCACTTGGCAACAAGAATCTCATGACCTACTTTTTGTGAGGTTTTGATCACCTGATCTTCCTCAAACATTTCCTTAATTTTTTTTAAACACTACGTTTGACCTTTTGAGACATTTACCTCAACCCCAACTCAAATTCTGATCTCCCTGACTCAAGGATCCTCCTCAAGTCACTCCTTAAAGTTTTACGACGTGACCTTAAAAGTTGGTTCACTTTAAACAGCTATAAATCCCGCAAAATTCACCCAATCAACTTGAAATTTTGCAAAGTATTAGAGGAAGGTCTACCCACCCTACACAACAACGTGTTTGCGAACACTCCAGTGTTACCACATCATCCTCACGGAATGCATTCCCGGAACTTAATTGCCATACCTCGTACATATTCTTTATTTTCAAAAGCAGTGTTAATTTCATTTTGTACTCTAAAAAGATGGTCCAGTGTAGATCTTTTTTTTCTAAATCCACTTTGAAAGGAACTGAGAGAGTTTGTGGTATCTATAAACCAATTTAGTCTTCTGATAACCATTTTTTCCAAGATTTTGCAAGGGACTGATGTTAAGGAAATGGGTCTACAACTAGAAGGAAGATGAGGATTTTTACCTGGTTTTAGGATGGGAATGATAATAGCACTTTTCCATGTTTCAGGAAATGAATTTGTAGTCCAAATTTTGTTATATACCTAAGTTCAATAGGTCATTTTTTCCATTTTCATCCAAATATTTCAACATGTGAGAATTTACCATCTTGAAGCATGTATATTCTGAAATATCATTCGATTAGACTGCGCAGGAACCACCGAACTTGTAAGATCAACCTATTCTGTAATAAAATCAATCATATTTCACCCGAATAAAGTAATTATAAAGGTTTACACGATAAACTTCTAAATCCATTACGTATTTAAACGAAGAACCCTTCAACATCGTTTAATAATGTTGTTTCCAAATTATCCAAACACTCATTAGTCGTCCACAGGTGTACGATGTGGGATGTGAGATTCCTACTGCAATATGGAATAAGACTTCAGAGGCAGATTGATCGTGTACCCGTAATACAGATTACTACCTACCTATGGTATCCCTCAATTACACAGCAATATACACATGTAAGAGAATAAGAAAACCTCCTAAACACGAATCATGATTCATTCCTCAATCCTCACTCTTCAGATGAACGGTGAAGGTGATTTAATAATGTTTCGATGATCCGAAACCACCACACTACACGAAGATCTATAGGCGATACTCGGGCCCCGGCAGCGAGCTAATTTCGTATCGAAATCAACTTGTAGCCTGTTCTGCATAAATCGTTTACTTTATTCTTGTACCTACGATTTACACGAAAGGAAGAAAATCGGTTTATTTGAACGAATACGAAACGAATCAGCTATAACTGCGACGAAAGTGAAGTTACACGATTTAGATAAAAATCTCCAGTTTATCATTAAAAATTCCAATCGATGTAGGATAGAACTGCGCTATGTTAAAAGGCAACAACGTGTCGTGTACCTAACCAGTATCTACATTGACAAAAGTATACAAATCAATTGGTGGTATAAGAAGATGGCGAGTTTGCTTTAGTTATTTACTTCTTCGGCGCGGTGTAATGAGGCCGTTAATGTCTTCGGTGTATAATTTCCTAACATGAAAGTTTAAAATGTAATTTGTATTCGTTGTTGAGAGAGTTTAGTCGGCACGTGCCACTGCCAGCCGTGCACTGCTAGTGGTAGGATATAGTGTCGTTTATTGTGCTGTCGATGACGATGAAGCTGTGAGGGGTTCGAATAAATATTTCACAGCACCTATCGAATATCTATAACTGCTTTGGGTTCGATTCTAAACTATATGTAGGTACCTATAGCCTATAGACTAAATATGAACAACTGGTTGAGTACATAAAATATGAGGTAATTTTTTTGGTCGGTCGTTTAAAATAGGTGAAGTTTACGAAGAGTTACCTATTACACGGAGAAATGCATGCGCTCGATAAAGTCGAGAGCGGTCTAGTTTAGTATAAAGTCGCGATGAAGCTACCCTTATTAAGCGATTTAAAGCGCCGAAACATACAAAGCGAACTACTCCGATGGAAAGTTCCTAATAAACAAAACAAACCCTTCAGTCGGCGTAATTACTTTGATAACCCCCTCCGGAAGAACATCAAAGGAAATTAATTATGATTATTTTTCCACTTGAAGATTCGTCGCTACGTCTGACGAAAAGCTAATGCTGCAAAGGGTGAAATTTTGTTGAGCGAATTTCCTTCGAGTTGCATGATTTACCTACCTACTCTTCACATATTAGATCATCATATTATCGATTGTTCGATTCCATATTTAATTGTTATCCTGCTTTTTATCATGTTACAGAAGTCGTAAGAATTTCATCTCAACCGAAGCACCAGTCAAATGGACCATTTGCAAGACATTTCCCGGTTTAAATAAAGCTCAACAAAACGTCTGCCGTACATACCCGGACGTGACGGCGATCGCTATGCAAGGCTTAGAACAAGCGGTCGACGAATGCCAGTATCAATTTAGATCTCACAGATGGAACTGCAGTTCCCTACGAACGAAAAACAAAAATCCACATAGCAGCGTACTTTTGAAAAAAGGTATAATATACTTCTACCTAGGTATATATGTACCTATTCCTAGAGAGTAGAGTTATCCTCGCCGTGATTTATTTTCACCATAACTAAATCAATGTAAATTGAGTATCCCTGTATTTAAGTGCATTTTATAATGCGACGCACGTAATTTTCTCAACAAACCTAACAATGATTCCCAAGTACCAAAGCTGCTATAAATTTGTTACTCGACTTTTTTTTTTTTTTTTAATAATAATTTACTAAATTGTGCTCTAGACGTATCACTGCCCCTGTGTACCTGGTCAACGCTGATAAAAACTTGCCATGTATTATCTCGAATCATTATTTAAATACATTAATCGCCGTTTACACCGGTGTATTAATGCAGCATCCGAGTTGCTTACTTACTTACCTATTTCATTGAAATTATTCATCGTCATCGTAGTATAGTAGATATAGGTATAGGTACACAGAACTCGGTCTATCGTTTGGTAAACCGGCTACGCGTACGACAAATTTCCTACATAATTTGTCAAGATAAACTATATACGGCCACAATCCACTATATATATACGTTCGACGACCATTATTAACTTATGTTCCGGAATTACCTACCGATTATTTCATTTTTTTAAAAGGGTACCTGTACCTACTCCTGGTTATGATGAGGTGAATCTACCGTTGGTTCAGATTTTGGATTTTTTGAAATATTCGCAGGGTAGGTATATCATGGAGGTACCAAAAAAAATGTTTAAGCCGAAAAAATTTCGTCTACCCCCCCTCCCCTCGCCCATATGACAAAAAATCATGTTTTTCACACGAAGTATTCATATTTATCAGCATGTTGACCACAAATTTTGAAAGATAATAGTGGGGCAAGAAGGGGGAAATCAGTCTCCGCCCCTCGTGACGAAATTTACAGATCATTAGTTGGACTCAACCCCTCCAAAAAGGGTGAAAACGACACTTCTGTTGAAAATTTCTATCTTTGGCTGTTTTTAATCGAAATTTTTTCAAACTTGCAGGGATGCTTGATGCTACCCAGGGTCATTCGTGAAAATTTTTGGAAGGCTTTTCAAACGAATTTTCCGAGTGAGATACCTATGAATTTTCAGTTCTTCAATGCCCTTTTTGATTTTTTGAAAAAAATTCAAGAAATAGATTCCAAAAATTACCCAAAAGTCCCCTCCCCCCCCCCAAAAAAAATTCCAAAAATGTCTCACGTCTTATTAAAGTCTTTCTTTTAAGACAGAAATTGTGAAAAAGTATCCTTTCGTGCCAATAATTTTTGCTAAAATATTGTCAGTCTTGCTTTTTGTCAAAAACGTGTTGAAAATTCGATAAAAGTTTTGCTAGATTTTTAGGAACTGAAAAGACTCGCTTTTTTACCAAAAATTACCAAAAAATATCGTTTTATTTTCTACCTAAAAAATCCAAAAAATAGTTCACTTATCGAAAAAAATTGAGAAAAAATGTCATTTTTTGCCAATGATTTCAAAAGTCATTGACTTTTGGTAATTGTCAAATTTTTGTTTCTTTTGATAATTCTTGCTTTTAGGAAAATTGTCAAGTACCAAGGAGTTTCACTTTTTTGAAAAAAAAAATTCCGAAAGTCTCGCTTTATTTTGTCAAAATCTGGCATTTTTGCCAAAAATCGCAAAAATGCTCAGCTTGTTGCCAAAAATTGCCAAAAAGTAAGAACTGAAGTGAATTTTTTGATTTTTGGTGAATTTTTACAGATCAAATTTGACTCAAAAAATGAAAAAAAAAATGAAAATTTTACTAAGTTGATCTAGAAATTTGAAAATTGATAGACACTCTATTTTGGACTCTCCAAATTGAATAAAAACAATTCAGAACCGTTTTGAACAGTTCTAGAGCCTCCATGAAAATTTTTGAATGCTGAAATTTCTGCAAAATTTTACCCAACAAGGTGAAGAAGGTTTCCCAATTGGTTCAACAATTTTTAAACCGGATAAAAGGGAACCGAAAGAGGGATCCAAAATATACTTCTAGCCATAATTATTCAGGTGCTGAAATCCATTTTTCAATTTTTTGCGAATTACTAAAAATTTTAAATTTTGGACCAAAAATAGAAAAATTAAAATCTCAGAAAATTGACCTAGAAAGCTTAAATTTGGTTTATGCCCTATTTTCAACATCTCGAGTCGATTAGTGGCGATTTTGAACAGTTCTGAAGCTTACAGCAGGTTTTAGGATTCTCCTAATTTTAAATAAACTCTGTAAATAGGATAAAAATGAATTCATCACTCAAATCCAAAATTTTGTCCAGTGATTATTTTTGAAAAAAATGAAAAAATCATCGTTTGCGAACGCGTGAACGGAAAAATCTGGATGGTTTCGAATTGTTCTGGAGTCTCCAGCAGATTTCAGAAATCTCCATGTTTTTGAGAAAACACTTGCAAATGAGGTAAAAATGAAATTTGGCTCCTGTAACCTTGGATTCACTCTCTGAGGCACATAGGTTATATTTTCAAAATCAAAATCTTCTCCAATGTAGCATAATAGTTTTTGAAAAAAATGAAAAAAACATCAGAATCCGCTGGAGGCTGTAGAACGGTTCGAAACCAACACAAATCGACTCAGGAGATCGAAAATAGGTCATAAACTAAATTTCAGCTTTCTAGGTCAATTTGCTAGAATTTTGATTTTTTCTATGTATTTTTGACTTTGAATTTTGAGAAATTCGCCAAAAATCGAAAAATAATTTTATGCAACTGAAATTTTAGCTGCTGGAATATTTTAGGGTAATCTTTCAAGTCCCCTTTGCCCGATTCAAAAATATTTCTGGTGGCTCCAGAACGGCTTGAAAACACTTCCAGTCAACTCAGCATTTTCAAAATTAAAATTATGGTATAATTTAAAGCTCTAAAATGACTTACACCTAAAATAAAATTTGGCACCTGTAACCTTGGATTTACAAAATATAATAATTTTTGGTAAAAATGAAAAAACATAAAAATTCGCTAGAGGCTCTAGAACGGTTCGAAACCAACACAAATCGACTCAGGAGACCGCGAAAATAGGTTATAAACCAAATTTCAGCTTTCTAAGTCAATTTGCTAGAATTTTGATTTTTTCTATGTATTTTTGACTTTGAAGTTTGAGAAATTCACCAAAAATCGAAAAATAATTTTATGCAACTGAAATTTTAGCTGCTGGAATATTTTAGGGTAATCTTTCAAGTCTCCTTTGCCAGATTCAAAAATATTTCTGGTGGCTCCAGAACGGCTTGAAAACACTTCCAGTCAACTCAGCATTTTCAAAATTAAAATTATGGTATAATTTAAAGCTCTAAAATGACTTACACCCAAAATAAAATTTGGCCCCTGTAACCTTGGATTCTCAAAATATACTTAATAATTTTTGGAAAAAATGAAAAAACATAAAAATCCGCTAGAGGCTCTAGAACGGTTCGAAACCAACACAAATCGACTCAGGAGATCGAAAATAGGTCATAAACCAAATTTCATCTTTCTAGGTCAATTTGCTGAAATTTTGATTTATTCCCATTTTTGAGTTTGAATTTTTAGAAATTCGTTCGTCAAAAATCGAAAAATAATTTTATGCAACTGAAATTTTGGCTAGTGTGGAATATAAATAAGGAAAAAATGAAATTTTGCCCCTGTTACTTTGGATTCCTTATCTGATGAGGCATAATATTTTCAAAATCAAAATTTTCTCCAATAGCCTGATAAATGACATTGGAGGCTCTAGAACAGCTCAAAACCAACACAAATCGACTCTGGAGATCTAAAATAGTTTATAAACCGTATTTCAGCATTCTAGGTCAATTTGCTAAAATTTTGATTTTTTCTATTTTTTACTTTGAATTTTTAGAAATTTGTCAAAAATTGAAAAATAATTTTATGCAACTGAAATTTTGGATAATGTGGAATATAAATGAGGAAAAATGAAATTTTGCCCCTGTAACTTTGGATTGCTTATCTGATGAGGCATCATATTTTCAAAATCAAAATTTTCTCCAATAGCCTGATAAATGACAAAACATCAAAATCCACTGGAGGCTCTAGAACAGTTCAAAACCAACATAAATCGACTCTGAAGATCGAAAACAGATTATAAACCAAATTTCAGCTTTCTAGGTCAATTTGCTAAAATTTTGATTTTTTCCATTTTTGACTTCGAATTTTTATAAATTTGTCAAAAATTGAAAAATAATTTTCTGCAACTGAAATTTTGACTGGTGGAATATTTTGGGGTAATCTTTCAAGTTCCCTTTGCCCGGTTCAAAAATATTGCTGGAGGCTCCAGAATGGCTTGAAACCACTTCCAGTCAACTCAGCATATTCAATATTCAAATTATGGTATAATTTAAGGCTCCAAAATGAGTACCCAGTGCAGCGTAAATTTTGGATTTCCAACTTCATTAGATAAAATTTTGAGGAAATTTCGAGTTTCAAACATCTGCTGGAGGCTCCAGAACTGCCTAAAATGGTTTGAAACCGTTTCCAATCGATTTGGCAGGTAAAAAATAGGGTATATCCCAGATTTCAGCTTTCCAGGTCAATTTGGTAAAATTTAGATTTTTTTCTCATTTTTGGCCTAAATTTGATTTTCAAAAATTCGCCAAAAATCGAAAAAATGGCCGCCATTTTGTCAGTAAGGCCAATTTTTTTGGGCTAGATTGGATTTAAAGTGTTCCTTAGGCAAAAAAATCTCAATGAGTCCACATTTGTACACTTTTCTTAGCCCTTTTTCCAGACTACTTGTGAATGGCTGGCTTACATATGTTTTATATCACAAGTAACAATAGTAACATGTAGGTACCTCTACTTATATCAACTCAATATGAATGAAAACGCAGGCAGGTAAATTACTTCATGTTAAAAATAAGTACTAATCAAACCTCTGTGCTAATGAATGCGGGCTGGACTCTCGTTGGTTGTAATTAAATCACGATATTGCATCAGAGTAAATGTTTTAATGATTGAAGCTCTACTTAATGAAATATTCACAACGCTCAGGTATACAAATATTTACCTACCTATGTGTTTTTTTCTTCTGTTGGGCAGGTTTTCGCGAGTCAGCATTTTCTTACGCTATTGCATCAGCCGGTGTAACACACAGTGTAGCAAAAGCATGCAGTATGGGCAAACTGATGGCATGTGGCTGTGAACCCAAAACACCATTTTTCCTTCAAAGGAATGCTCGAATGACTACAGAACAAAGGCTGAAAAGATTAAGCCGCACTAGGTGGAAATGGGGAGGCTGTTCACACAACATGGATTTTGGTCTCCAGTTCTCCAAGTCGTTCCTGGATGACAATGAAAAAAACTCGGTGGATATGCAGTCCTTCATTAAATTACATAACAGTGAAGCTGGCAGATTGGTTAGTATGAAACATTTCACACTTTAAAATTATTGAGACCTCAATGTATACCAGAAACCAATCTCTTGAAATATGTCAATTCCCTGGAAAAAAATATTTAGCAATGGATAGGTACAGTTTATATCTATTCCAATATTCAATTCGTTCCCTTCGAATGAATTATACAAGAACCAAAAAAATAACAATTAATTACCGTATCTGAAGAGCATTATTTGGCAAATACGCTCACCTATATACTATAAAATGTCGGCTCGCCAAAGAAATATTCGATACGAGAAAGGTGAGATCTATTAGAAACTAATACAGTTGATTATAGTAATTTGTATTGTACACGGTGCTATAGTGGGCGGTTAAAGCGCATAAAAGACGATTACCTTTTTCCTTCTGCCTATTTTTTTTCCTCCTTCCCATCTCTCGTTCCCTCGCCTTGATATAAATACATACATCTATATAAAGATGTTAGCAACGTCGGCTCTACAAAATTATAATAATAACCCGGTGTGAAAAGGAACCACTGATTCAGTCATGGTGGTCTTCGTATTCCCAGAGGCGATTCAATAATAACATTATCAACGGCCAGTTGTCAGTGGTGTCTAAATTCAAAGAAGAAAAAAAAATACTATTATTTATTAATTGTACAACATTACATTTATTATTTCACCTACGTCGTTATAAAATAGAAATCTCGCTCAAGTAAAATTATAATCAATTTTTAATAACTCGATGGTTTTTACTCGAGAATACCGTCATTGTGTGGGTCAGAAAATTAATTAAATTTTTTACCCCGATTCTCGATATTCCCGATGAAAAAAAAAATACGCGTTGTAATTCTTCAGATTTGATTGTATGTAGTAATATTGTGTACGATGAGTGTATTTTAGCTGCTTATTGAGAGAGATAGGTACGAGTAATAGGTAGAGAAGTACCTACATACAAAGTTGCGAAATTCATCCGTATTGGATTAAAATGTATAGTAGGTGAAACTGAAGAAAAAAAACGAGTTTCTACATTAACATAATTTTACTTATCTATGTTGAATTATCGCATTGACTTAATACTCTTGGAAAAAAAAAAGAAGTTAAAACAGAGTAAATGAACGTAACTACCCAGACAGTCATCAAAGCATCCTTTTTTATTAATCGGTAATATGCCAGAAAAATGTCATTAATTGGAACCCAATCAATGTCAGAGTTTAATTAATACGTATAAAAGACGATTAAGAAAATCATATAATCGTAGCCTTAGGACATTGGCATGTTATATTGCTAAAGCCTTGAGAAATTGAGAATTCCTTTGAAATAAAATTCGATCGATCTGTTATCGATCAAAAAACTCTTCATTTATGTGATTTGTACGTAGGTAATTCTGAAAGAACTGTGCATTTTTTTCATCTCTTTCGTAAACGTTGAATGTATTGCATAACTTCGCCTTGGTGGTGGAAAATGAATTGGATGGAAGAATCAAGTTCTTTGATTCCTTCAGAAGTGTAGGTAAGCAACAAATATCTCGCGCGAGGTTGGATGTTGCATACTTCTTTGTTGGCAGGAGATTGTATGGTTTGGATGATATGATGAAACGCATTTCAATGTTTGACTGGGTGGAGAAGGAAGGAGTTTTGCCCAGTTTTTATCATTTTTCTGTGACCCTTTTTTAAAAATTTTGTTGATTTTAATTTTTATTTTTTGGAAACTCATCAATGATTGAGGTCCTGTGGAACTTTTTCTCCCACCCCCTCCCACCTGTCACTGTCAAAATAAATTGTCAAGTTTCAAAAAAAATATTCAATATGTACATTAATATGTATGTACTTTGAGCTCAATAGAGACCATTTTTCATTGCAATTCTCCAAAGGCTTTATTTTTTTATGTAATTACTCCCTGCAAAAAAAAATCAGACAGATAAAAAATTGTCCAAAATACATTTTTTTTTCTTTATTTTTCAGCTTTTGAAAGAGGAATGGGGCCAATGGTCTGCTGCTCAATTGGAGAAATACTTTGGAATTCGTTTTTTTTTGTTTTTTAATTTTTTTGGGTACCGTATACCAATGGTTTTTATGGATGAGGAATCAAATTTGGGTAGCATTTTTGTAGCATAGAAAATCGTTTTTGGATTTTGAGACAGAATTTTTCTTTTTTTGGGGGGGGAGGGGTGGAGTCTGAGAAGCAGGTTTGAGAAAATTGTATATCAACATTGTGAAGAAATCCATTGCATGTCCACAGAATGCCATTGAATTTTAAAGTACCCCCTTCCTCCCCCCTCCTACCTTCCCTCACTCACTCCCTCCCATTTCGGGTAAAAAAGAAAGTTTTACCATTATTTAAAAGTGACCTCGTAACATATCAAAATGGGTTAAAATTTCGCAAAAAATTCAAATATTTCAACTAAAATGTATTTTGAGCATTTTTGAAGACTTTTGAGCTCAAAATTGGGACATCATTTTTGAAATTTCTGAAAAAATGTGATGTGAAATATCAAAATGGGTGAAAATTTTGCAAAAAATTCAAATTTTTCGACGAAAATGTATTTTGAGCATTTTTGAAGGCTTTTGGGCTCAAAATTGGGTCATGCTTTTTGGGATTTCTGAAAAAATGTAATGTGACTTATGAAAATGGGTTAAAATTTTGCGCAAAATTCAAATCTTTTAACGAAAAGCTATTTTGAGCACTTTTGAAGAATTTTGAGCTCAAAATTGGGTCACGATTTTTGGGATTTTTGAAAAAATGTAATGTGACCTTGTGACCTATCAAAATGGGTTAAAATTTCGCAAAAAGTTCAAATCAATATTTCAACGAAATTTTTTTTTGAGCATTTAAAGAATACTTCGGGCTAAAAATTGGGTCATGATTTTTGATTTATCTGAAAAAATGTGATGTGACCTATCAAAATGGGTTAACATCTTGCGAAAAATTCAAATATTTCGACGAAAAGGTATTTTGAGCATTTTTGAAGACTTTTGAGCTCAAAATTGGGTCATGATGTTTGGGATTTCTGAAAAAATGTAATGTGACCTATAAAAATGGGTTAAAATTTTGCGAAAAGTTGAAATATTTCAACAAAAAATGTATTTTGAGCATTTTTGAAAAATTTTGAGCTCAAAATTGGGTCATGATTTTTGGGATTTCTGAAAAAATGTGATGTGATCTATCAAAATGGGTGAACATTTTGCAAAAAATTCAAAATTTTCGACGAAAATGTATTTTGAGCATTTTTGAAGACTTTTGGGCTCAAAATTGGGTCATGCTTTTTGGGATTTCTGAAAAAATGTGATGTGACTTATCAAAATGGGTTAAAATTTTGCGCAAAATTCAAATCTTTTAACGAAAAGCTATTTTGAGCATTTTTGAAGAATTTTGAGCTCAAAATTGGGTCACGATTTTTGGGATTTCTGAAAAAATGTAATGTGACCTTGTGACCTATCAAAATGGGTTAGAATTTCGCAAAAAGTTCAAATATTTCGACAAAAATGTATTTTGAGCATTTTTGAAAAATTTTGAGCTCAAAATTGGGTTATGATATTTGGGATTTCTGAAAAATGTGATGTGACCTATCAAAATGGGTTAACATCTTGCGAAAAATTCAAATATTTCGACGAAAAGGTATTTTGAGCATTTTTGAAGACTTTTGAGCTCAAAATTGGGTCAAGATATTTGGGATTTCTGAAAAAATGTAATGTGACCTATCAAAATGGGTTAAAATTTCGCAAAAAATTCAAATCTTTTAACGAAAAGCTATTTTGAGCATTTTTGAATAATTTTGAGCTCAAAATTTGGTCACGATTTTTGGGATTTCTGAATAAATGTGATGTGACCTATCAAAATGGGTTAAGATTTTGTGAAAAGTTCAAATATTTTGACGAAAATGTATTTTGAGCATTCAAAGAAAATTTTGGGCTAAAAATTGGGCAATGATTTTTGGGGTTTTCGAAAAAATGTTGTGTGACGTATCGAAACTGGTTAAAATTTCTCGAAAAATTCAAATATTTCAACCAAAATTTTTTCAAAGTATTTTTAAAAGAATTTTGACCCGAAAATTTGGGTCATGATTTTTGGGATTTTTCAAAAAAATGTAATGTAACCTATCGAAACGTGTTAAAATTTCATCACAAATTTAAAAAATTCAATCAGAATTTTTTTGAGCATTTTTAAAAATTGTTGAGCCTGAATACCTCTGACAATTTTTCAAAATCAAGTGGTTTCAAGGCTGCAATTTATCGAAAATGTTCGAAAGGTGTTTTGATAGAGATTGTTAATTTCCTCAAGAAATTTTAACCCATTTTCCCAAGTCACATTGTACATTTTTCATAAACCCTAAACATAATGATTAATGAATAATGACTCATTATTGGACTCGAAGTTCTTTGAAACTGCACAAAGAAGCGTTGAAATTTTTTTTTTGATATTCTGACGAAATTTTAACCCTTTCTGATAGGTCGAATGATACCTTTTTCAAAAATTCCCAAAATCGTGATCAAGTTCTGGCCTTGTAAATTTTTAAACTCGCTCGAAAAATGTTTTCGTTGAAATAATTGAGTTTCTTGCAAAATTTTAACATAGTTTGATAGGTCGAATGACCATTTTTTTTTTTTTTTTTTGAAAACCCCGAAAATCATGACCAATTTTGGGCTCCAAATGTTTCCAAAATGCAGAAAAAAATTTTGGTGGATGGTTTTAATTTCTTGTAGAAATTTTAACACATTATTTTCATTGGTTTCAAACACGCTCAAAAAATATTTTAGTCAAAAATTTTGAATTTCTCGCGACTATTTTAATGTATTTTGACAAGTCGAATGTCCCTTTTTTCAAAAACCTGGAAAATGAGTTGAAAAAAAATTTTAAGTAAGGTTTTGATTTCTTGCAGATATTTTAACCCATTTTATTAGGTCTAATGGCCCATTTCTCAGAAACTCTGACACTCATGACCCAATTCTGATCTCAAAATTCTTGTGGAACTGCTCAAAAAAGTTTGATAGGTATTTTGACAAAATTTTAACCCCTCCTCCAAAAATCCCAAAAATCGTGATGAAATTTTTGGCTTAAAGATTTTCAGACACGTTAAAAAAATGTTTATGTAAAAATATTTGGATTTCTCGCAAATTGAATTTTTTTTTTTGATAGATCAAATGGCACTTCTTTTTTTGAAAAAACACCAAAAATCATAACCAATTTCGAGTTCCAAATTCTTCCAAAGTGTTGAAAATAGTTCTGACAGAAATTTTAACCCATTTCGTTTGGTTGCATGACCAATTTTTCAAAACCCCTGAAAATCATGTCCCAATTTTGGGCTCAAAATTTTCCAAAAGTGCAGAGAAAAGATTTGATAGAAAATGTGTTCTACAGAAATTAGTTGCACGACGACATTTTCAAAAATCTCCGAAATCATGGCCCAAATTTGGGCTTAAAATTCTTCAAAAATGCCCAAAAAAAGTTTTGGTCTAAATTTTTGATTTTTTGTAGAAATTTCAACTCATTTTAATACCAGGTTATTTCATGATGCTTTTCCAAAAACTCCCAAAATCATGTTCCATTTTTGGGCTCATCATTTAAAAAAAAAAATCTCAAAAAACATCTTTATTGCAACATTTGAATTTCTCGTGAAATTTTGGCCCATTTTGATATGTCGCAAGACGTGCTTTCCAAAACCCAAAAAATCTTGGAATTGATGAAATATTATTCTACCATTTAAACATTTTTTTCAATTTTTGATTCAACGTTTCCCAAATTTTGCTGAAATTTCATTATTGTTTTCCTATTTCTTATCAATTTTCATGTTTTTTTGTCAATAAATAAATTTAAAAAAAGATAGTTTTTTCATCTTCTGGGTACTTTTTAATGCATTTTTTGAAAAATTGATTTTTATCACTTTTGATGATTTTTGTGCATCTATTTTAGATTTGGGTACTTACTTTTTCATTTAATTTTTGGCAAATTTTACAAAAAATCAATTTTTTTGACAATTTTTGTCAATTTTGAAGTTTTTTGTTTATTTTTAGAGATTTTTGACATTTTAATACTCGTTGGTTATTTTTAGTTAAGTTTACATTTTTTTAATATTTACCACGAATCTCACAAACTATTCCATCATTTTACAGGCAGTCTCAACCCAAATGCAAGTAAAATGCAAATGTCACGGCATGTCCGGCAGCTGTCAACTGAAAACATGCTGGAGATCAGCACCCGAATTCCGAGTGGTTGGTAACGCTCTCAAAGACCGTTTCCGCGACGCGATCAAGGTCAATCAATCGAACCAAGGTAATGGTTTGCCTTTATTCGTCGAACAGAACAACCTAGAAAGAAATCGACGCTCCAGGGACCATAAAGGTAAACGAAGACGTAAAAGAATCAGGAAAAATGAACGAGACTTATCGCAGGACCTGTTGTATTATCAAGATTCGCCAACTTTCTGCGACAGGGATCCCAGAGTCGATTTCCCAGGCACTACTGGCAGAATTTGTAATCGAAAAAGTCGCGGAATGGATAACTGCTCGTCTCTGTGCTGTGGCAGAGGATTCAGCTCTTTGAATCAGACACGTGTAGAAAAATGTAAATGTCGATTTCAATGGTGCTGTTATGTTATATGTGAAAAATGTGTAAATCAAGAATGGGTAACCGTGTGCAATTGAAATTTCCATTTTGAAAATAATTGTCCTTGAGAGATAACAATATAAGCTCGCAATTGATAGAATTATACATTGTATACCAAATTTCATATAATACATACTAATTGCTCGTGATTTTTATCTATTTTTCGAAGAAAAGAAATAAACGAAATAGGTTATTCGGTGTTCATTTCAAACCAGCGATAAAAAATTGATACTATTTTTAAAACTTATATTCTCGCATTAATCGGTTTTCCATTCTTAGAGAACATTATTGTAATTCTTTTTTTAGTTCCTGCAGCATTGTTTTAAAATTACGACTTTTTCTTTCTTTTTCTTTTCCTTTTTTTAATAAACGTATTTTAATAAGTTGTTTTTTTTTATTATTTAACTTTCAGTCTACACTTCTACAAACCAATCCGAAAAAATACCGTTTCCTGGAATTTGTGGTCTAAAAAATTCAGTAAATTATTTATGGATATAGATCATCGCAGTCAGATTTTAAAGTCACCCCTTCCAATTTTGAGTAAAAATGGAATTTTATAGAATTATTCAAATGTCACCTTGCGACCTATCAAAAGGTGAAAATTTCACTTTAAATTCAAATATCTCAATGAAAATATTTTTTGAGCATTTCTGAAAAATTTTGAGCTCAGAATTGGGTCATAATTTTTGGAATCTTAATATGTAATTTAAAATACTTTGACGAAAATGGGTTTCGGGAATTTCTGGAGAATTTTTAGCTCGAAATGAGGTCATAATCTTCGGAGGATTTCAAATCATTACCCCATTTTAGAACTCAAATTTCATCAAAAGTACTCAAAAAATTTTTTAATAGAAATTCTAGGTTTTCTGCCTAATTTCAAACCCATTATGATGCGTTGCATGATACATTTTTCAAAAATTCCGAATATCGTGTTCTAGTTCAGGACTTAAAATTATTCTTTAAACGTGTTTTTAAAAAGTTTTAATGAGAATTTTTCATTTTCTGCCAAAATTTTAAATCACTTTGTTTGGTCACATAGCAAAGTTTTCTGTTCCTCGAAAATAATGGCTCAGTTTTGGGCTCAAAATTCATCAAAAGTGCCAAAAAAAAGTTTTGATAAAAGTTTTTGATTTTCATGCTCACATTTCAACTCATCACTCAACTTTGGGCTGCAAATTCTTCAGAAATGGTCAAAAAAAAGTTGGTGAATTTCTCAGGAAATGTCATCTATTGTGACAGGTACGTAGTATAATACTTTTTTTTATCAATCCTGAGAAAATTTTGAGAACAGAATCCGCCTAGAGTAGTCTGATCAATTTCTGATGGAAGTTTTGTCCATTTTTGATAAAATGGATATGTTTTTTTGAAAATTATGAAAATCGTGACGACGTGACTTGATAATTTCGGGACACAAAATCCAAATTTTTCAAAAGAGCTCAGAAAAACTTTCTTGATTTTTTATCGAAATTTTAGCTCACTTAGATTGGAAAAAAAGATTTGTGTCATATGACCCAATTTTCAAAAATCCTGAAAAAAATACCCAATTTCTGGTTCTAATGTCCAAATTTTTCTCAAGTGGTCAAAAAAAAGTTTTAATGGAAATTTTTGATTTTTAGTCCAGATTTTAGGCCATTTTGAGTCATCGTATGATACATTATTCAAAAATCTCGAAAAACATGGCCCAGTTTTGGGCTCAAAATTCATCAAAAATCCCCCAAAAAAATGTTGGCGGAAATTTTTTGATTTTCTGTCAAAGTTTTAAATTATTTTTTTGGGTCACATGGCACATTTTTCGAAGTCCTAAAAATCATAGTGCAATTTTAGGCTCAAGATTCTTCAAAAAATTACTCGAAAAAAATTTTAGCGGAAATTTTTTGATTTTATGCCAAAATTTTAACCCATTATGATATGTCGCATGCCCCTGTTTTTAATGCTCCCAAAACCTTGACCTAATTTTTGGGCGCAAAATTCATCAAAAGGGCTTGAAAAAAGTTTTGATAGAAATTTTAGATTCTCTAATGTTTTCTGAGCGTGTTTGAAAAATTTCTTGATCACGATTCCGGCGATATTTGACAAAAGTGTCAATCGACTTTATCAAAATAGATATTATGTTAAAATTTCTGCATGAAATCAAACCCTTCCTTAAAAATTTTTTAGAGCACTTTGGAAAAATTTGAAGCCCAAAATTGGTTACAATTTTTGGGGATTTCAAAAAAAATTAAGGTCATTCGACCTATCAAAATACGTTAAAATTTTGCCAAAAATTCAGATATTTCGACGAAAATGTATTTTTTGAGCGAGTTTGAAAATTTTTAAGCCCCAAAATTTGGAAGGTATTATTAAACCTATATCAAAAGAGAGGTTAAAATTTTGTCAGAATATCAAAAAATTTTAATCAACACTTTTGCGTGCAGTTCCAAGAACATGTGAGCTCAATAATCAGTGGCGTAGCCAAGGGGGGCGAAGGGGGCCATGACCCCCCCCCCCCCTTGCGAGCAAATATTTGAAAGAAAACATGCAAAAATGGACGTTTTTTTTGTTGTTCGGACTCATTTTTTCTAAAAATTTTCGCTCTCGCTTCGATCGAGCAGTAATTTTGCCTTCATTTTCATGAAATCACAACACAACATGATCGGTTTTCAGAAAATTACCCCTGATTTCTATTTTTCATACCTAAAAATCTGGTTTTGCCCCCTCCTTGAGAAAATCCTGGCTACGCCACTGTCAATAATGGGTCATTATGTTTAAAAAATCCTCAAAATCGTAAGCCAATTTTCGAGTAACAATTCATTCGAAATGCTTTAAAACAATTTTGTCGAAATATTTGAAATTTTTTGAGAAATTTTCACTCGTTTTGATATTTTTTAAAAATCTCAAAAATCATAAACTCAATTTTGGGCTTAAAGTTCTTACAAAAATGTTCAAAAATTTTTTTGTCGAAATATTTGTATCAGAAATTTTAAAAAGACAAAAAAACTTGGAACAAAATTTGTAGAGTGTGAAAAATTGAACCATTTTTGCTGATCGGATTTTGAAAATGGGTAATTAATTTGCAACCCTGTATTTTTTCGATAACTGGTTCCAAATTAACGAACCGGTTTCAAAATCCGATTCAATTTTTCACACTCTACAACTTTTGTTCCAAGTTTTTTTCTCTATCTCCAATTTTTAGGTGATTGTCAAAAACCGGTTGCTAAATGCGAACCAATGAACCGGTTTTAAAATGTGATTATACACAGAATTGCGTCATTTTTCACACTCTACAACTTTTGTTCCAAGATTTTTTCGCTATCTACAATTTTTGGGTAATTTTTGATAACCGGTTGCGAATTAATAAACCGGTTTCAAAATCTGATCAGCGAAAATGGTTAAATTTTCACGCTGAACAACTTTTGTTTCAAGTTTTTACTTTTTTTCTCCATCTCCAATTTTTAGGTGATTGTCAAAAACATGTTTACTAAAGACGAACCAATGAACCGGTTTCAAATTCTGATTACACAGAATTGCGTTATTTTTCACACTGTACAACTTTTGTTCCAAATTTTTTTCACTATCTACAATTTTTGGGTAATTTTCGATAACTGGTTGCGAATTAATGAACCGGTTTCAAAATCTGATCATCAAAAACAGTTCAATATTTCACACTCTACAACTTTTGTTCCAAGTTTTTTTCTCTATCTTTAATTTTTAGGTGATTGTCAAAAACTGGTTGCTAAAAGCGAAGCAATGAACCGGTTTCAAACTGTGATTACTGATTAGACAGGATTGCGTAATTTTTCACGTTCTACAATTTTTGTTCCAAGTTTTTTTCAATTGACACTATCTACAATTTTTGGGTTATTTTCGATAACTGGTTGCGAATTAAAGAACCGGTTTCAAAATCTGATCAGCGAAAATGATTGAATTTTTCACGCTCTACAACTTTTGTTCCAAGGTTTTTTTTCTCCATATTCTTTAATTTTTAGGTGATTGTCAAAAACATGGTTGCTAAATGCGAAGCAATGAACCGGTTTCAAAATGTGATTAGACAGAAATGTGTAATTTTTCACGCTCTATAACTTTTTTATCTAGCTTTTCTCTTTATCTACAATTTTTGGGTAATTTTCGATGACTGGTTGCGAATTAATGAACCGGTTTCAAAAACCCGATCAGCAGAAATGGTTCAATTTTTCACACTCTACAACTTTTGTTTCTAGTTTTTTATTTTTTCTCTATCATCAATTTTTAGGTGATTGTCAAAAACTGGTTGCTAAATGCGAACCAATGAACCGGTTTCAAAATCTGATTACACAGAATTGTGTAATTATTGACGCTCTACAAACTACAACTTTTGTTTCTAGCTTTTTTGAGTTTTGTTCTCTATCTACAATTTTTGGGTATTTTTTGTCAACTGGTTGCAAATTAATGAACTGGTTTCAAAAAATTCATATCACGTTTTTGTCGCCTTAGTGTGTAGAATACATTGCGCCAATAAAAACCGGTTTGAATTTTTCGACCAAACCGGTTTTCTCAATTTGTGGACACCCTGTGCATGGGCCTGAAATTTTCAAGATCGCTTTTGATTTGAAAGCCCTCATTTTCCCCTACTCCCTACTCAACGCCGCTTCATTCATCTCGCTAGCTCTTTCCACTTGGAAATAAAAGTCACCGGGCACTGATTTTAAAAATTAAAACAATTGAAAAAACACTATAAAATTTGATCAAATCAAATATTTCCATTTCGAAATTTGAGCAAAGTGTAAAAAATAAAAATTCTGGAAATTCCCAAACGAACATTTCTTGTCTTCAAATATGGTAACACTAACTCGACCTCGTGTTCGACTGTTTGATAAGATTAGGCTAGATTTAGATGATTTAGATAAAAACAACATAAACAAAAATGAAATGATCGAAAATCTTTTTATTAATTATATTACTACGATTAAAAAATAACTTTAGTTCATTTTTAACGAAAGTTACACCAATTTTTCAAAATGCACAACGAACATTGTCGTTTATGTGGCAATCAGAACAATGAAATGTTTGATATTTTCAGCGAAACCGGTTCGAATAAACAGCTCGAGTCGAAAATCAAAGAAATCGTTCGTTTGAATGTAAGTATTTCATAATTCATACCCAATCAGGGATCTACTTAACATCAAAGTAACCATCATACTAAATTATAGCAACATTTAAATCAAAACAGATCATTTTTGTAGTAGGTATAATATGTTTCAAAAATGAAAATTGCTCCGAAAATTATCTAGTATTTTTTTTCACAGATTTCGCCGGATGATTCTTTACCGAAAACTGTGTGTGTTTCGTGCATTAACCATTTAGAAAACGCTTCGCATTTTGTAGATCAATGTCACCAGACTCAAACTTATTTGAGCCAACTGTACGAAGAAATCATATTGCCAGTAAGTATCGAATTTTTAAGAAAAAAATCATTTTCATATTCAGTATGTAAGTTAATGTAATTTTTTGTTTTTATAGACTCCAGCCCAAAATTCTTTCCGAGCGCCGAATCATGCAGAGAAAATTAGGGTTGTATTGAATGATCGAGCTGATATTGAGATAAATCTCACCAAATTGAGATCTATCCTAACTTGCAAAATAGAATCCGATCAAATTAATTTAGAAAACGATTCTATTGAAAACAACTCGAGTCAAATAATTTCAGCGCTACCTGATCATAACGATACTAATCAGAATTCTACCCAAATGCTGGAAAATTCGAACGCTGTGCAAAACGATTCCAATTCATATCCATCTACTTCGAACAGTGAACCTGATGGCAATACATCCCATAAAAAAAATCCAACCCCAATTGAAAAAATCAGTGACGTAAATTTGGATAGTGTTCCATCCAACGATACGTTGTGTTCTTCTACCAATGATTCTCAAGAGACTCCTCTCGCTAATACACAAAATTGTACAACGAGTAATCGTAGCCGATTGAAAAGAAAATGCACCATGCGAACGACACCGATAAATGACCATCCTGATTCTAGCGATGAAGAAAACCGTGAACCAGACGAACGTAGTGATTATAGCGATGATTTGACCAATAAATGTAACGAAAATCGTAACAGTAATACAAAAAAACCCAAACTTCAAACCGAACTTCGTCCATTTTCATGCAAACTATGCAAATCTTCGTTCAAAACTGTAAAGATGCTCAATCGGCATATAAAAACAGTTCACTCAGATAAGCGACTCAAGTGTTCGATCTGCGATTATATAGGCAAAGATCATGTAATACTAAAGATACATATGAAAAATACCCACTTTAAACCGTACGTTTGTGCCATATGCGACTATAGAACCGGACTAAAGTTTAAAATTCGAAATCACATTGTGAAAAAACACACACCAGCATCATGGACATTGAACACAAATGAAGTAAGCTAACTAAAGTACGTACAACTTGAAACTACTAGACTACAATCTTTAATAACCCAACTTTTTTTTTTTTTAATAGGAAAACGATGACGATAGAAGTAGCTTTTGTTGTGCAACTTGTGGAAAAACTTTTTATGGAAAGATGAATTATCAAAAGCACATGAGCCTTCAGCATAGCATTCGTCCATTCTCATGCAATCTGTGCACATCTTCGTTCAGAGTTAAACAAGACCTCACTAATCATATTAACACAATTCACTCAGATAAAAAATTGAAGTGTCCAATTTGCGATTATGTAGCCAAATATCAGAGTAAACTAACTGAGCACATGAAAAGTACCCACTATAAACCATTTGCTTGTGCTATATGCGACTGGAGAACTGGAGATAAAAAACGAATTCGGCTACACATCGTGAGCAAGCATCTCGAAGTAAGCAAATCAAAGCACAGCTTGACATTAATCAATTGCATTTTCTAATAACCTCCATTTTTTTACAGGAAAACAATGATAAAAATTACTCTTGCGCTACTTGCAAGATAACATTTTCCCATGAGTTGACTTACCAGAAGCATTTAAAGGTTCATTCTGGAAAAGGCAAATTTTCATGCGAACTATGCAGATCTTCGTTCGAAGCTGTAAAGATGCTCAATCGGCATATAAAAACAGTTCACCCAGATAAGCGATTCAAGTGTTCGATCTGCGGTTATATAGGCAAAGATCATGTAATACTAAAGAAACATATGAAAAATACCCACTTTAAACCGTACGTTTGTGCCATATGCGACTATAGAACCGGACAAAAGTTTAAAATTCGAAATCACATTGTGAAAAAACACACACCAGCATCATGGACATTGAACACAAATGAAGTAAGCTAACTAAAGTACGTACAACTTGAAACTACTAGACTACAATCTTTAATACCCCAACTTTTTTTTTTTAAATAGGAAAACGATGACGATAGAAGTAGCTTTTGTTGTGCAACTTGTGGAAAAACTTTTTATGGAAAGATGAATTATCAAAAGCACATGAGCCTTCAGCATAGCATTCGTCCATTTGCATGCAATCTGTGCACATCTTCGTTCAGAGATAAACAAGGCCTTACTACGCATATTAAGACAATTCACTCGGAGAAACGATTCAAATGCCCAACTTGCGATTATGTATGCACATCCAATGGCAAACTAAGTCGGCACTTGAAGTGTGCCCACGATAAGCCATTGACCTGTGCTATATGTGGCTTTAAGACCGGAATGAAGTCACACATTCGGAAACACATTACGAGCCAACATATTCCAGCATCATGTAGCTTGAAAGAAAATACTAAAGTAAGCAAATTAAAGCACAACTTTACGCTAATGAATTTTATTTTCTAAAACCCTCCTTTTTTTTTTACAGAAAAACGATAAACGTTTCTTTTGCTTAATTTGCAAGAAAACATTTGCCCGAGAGTCAACTTACCAGGAGCATTTAAACGTTCATTCTGGAAAACGCCCATTTTCATGCAAACTATGCACGTCTTCATTCAGAGTTAGATCTCTACTCAATTATCATTTACGAACGGTTCACTCGGATAAGCAATTCAAATGCCCAACTTGTGATTATGTAGCCAAATACAAAAGCAAACTAACTGCCCACATGAGATGTGCTCACGAAAAACCACTTACGTGTGATGATTGCGGCTACAGAACGGGCGAAAAAAGAAGACTTCAGCGACACATTGCCAGTAAACATACTTCGTCCATGTCTTTAGTTTGTGAAGTCTGCGGTAAAGAGCTCGCAACAAGCATTACTCTGCATTATCACATGAAAAATATTCATTTCCCGGAGCCGAAAGTTTGTCAAACCTGTGGCAAAGTTTGTCCTTCGAATTCAAAATACAGCCAGCATATATTAAAATGTGGCAAAAAGAAAGAAGAATACGAATGTGAGAAGTGCGGACAAACGTATTCAATAAAGGCTAACCTCTTAGAACACATGAATAAGCATTTGAATCGGAAACCTTACAAATGTAAAGTTTGTGGTATGGCATTCTACCAGAGGATTCGATTGCACACTCACAAATTTGTTCATCGTGGTGCTAATTTCCAATGTGAAATTTGTGATCGGCCTTTTAAGAGAAAAGATAATATGAAAAGTCATATGAAGAGACAGCATTCGAAAAAATAAATCTATGAGGTGTGATTATACGATAGTGAATGACTGAAGTTTAAATTTTTTTAATGACAAATATTTTTGTGTGTGAATTTCTGTATGTATATCGCATGTTTATTTTCTATGTACGTTAATATAATTTTTTATTGGGCTCAATAATTTTTTTTAAAGTGAAATTTGAACGTTTATTGTGTGGTATTATGATGAAATCAATGTATTGGAGTTGATCGTGAAATTGAATTTAAAATATGAAAAATATCATGAAAATTTTATGATGATTTGGAATTATTTTAGAATAACAAAATGGTTTTGGTTCGTGAAAATTATAGAAATTATTGAATAGAGGTAAAAATATAAAATTTGTGAAAATTGAAAATTTGCCAAGAAAAAGTCTCGAAAGTCGACAATTTTTCATAAAAGTTACAAACAAGAAGGAATTAATTTGAATTTAAAAAAGTTATCTCGTTAAAGCAAACGATTTTAATTTTCAATATGTTCAATTCAATATTAGTTGCATCAAAATCGTTCTCAATTTGTCTCTTTCAATGGTAAGGTTTTGAAATATCATTCCATTTTTTAGTTTTTTCGATAAAGTCAGCATTTGAGTAAAATTTCTACAGAACAAAAATTTTAAATACTTGGTAACTTTTGGTTACTTTTTAAAAATATTGGTTGCTATAAAAGTTACTTTTCCAAGTTTTTTTCACAAATTTCCTTCTTTTTTTTCAAAATTTTATCCAAAATTCTTCGAAAAAAAACATTGCTTTTATTTTAAATGGCATCGCTGCTTTTTCAGCTCCTCTTTTGATTGATTTTTACATCTCGAATTTTACCTAGTGGTGATTTTTTTGCAAAATAATTTTTCCATGATTTTGCTCTGAATTTTGGTGATTTTTTCGTCTGAATTTTTACCGAATTTTATCATCTTGAATTCTCGAGATTTTTTCATAAAAATTTTCCCTCGAGCTTGCGTAATTTTATTGCTCAAATAGTCGGGATTTGCTCGATGTTTTTTTTTTTTTTGAATTTTGTGAATTTTTTTCTTCGCTCATTTGGTGAGTTTTCTTTTGAATTTTTGTTGAATTTTCTCTATTCTGACGGGTATGATTTGAATTTTCGCGAGTTTTCTTTTTTAATGTTTTTCGATGATTTTCTCAGAATTTCCATTTTTGTTCTCTTTTCGAATTTTGGCGAAGTTACTTCACTTTTGACGGGCTTTTTTTGTTCTAAATTGTGGTCATTCTTTTACCTAAATTTTGACTATTTTTTTTTATTCTACAGTTTTTTATCTTTGAATTTCGTGCTTTAAAAAACAAGTGATTTTTTTCGTCTCATTTTTGTGGAATTGTAATTTTTTTTCTTCCAAAAATCACGATTTCCTTTAATTTTTATCTTTTTTTCGAGAAGGGAAGGAAGTTTCTTCGAGATTTGATGACTTTGTTTTTTTTTTATTTTCAAATTTTGTAGTGGATTTTTCTGCATATGTTGATATCTTTCATTCGTTGATTCCTCTCTCTTTTTTTCTTCTCTTTCAATCATGAGGGAAGGTCCTCCGGATTTCTTCTCTCTTTGAATAATTTTTTTTTCAAAGTCGAATTATTTGTCTCAGTTGAAATGAACTGTGATTCAATTCAGATGACCGCTTCCTACGCTCAAGCGAGAGAAAATAACTCCCAGAAAGCACCTCCAGTCGACTCAGCATGCTGAAATCAAGGTTCAGAGTGAATTTCGAGTTTCCAATTTAATTTGATGAAGTTTTTGGAATTTGGACATTTCAAATTTTGAAAAATTGCCAACAGTTTTCAATGGATTGGATTTGGTGGGTCGAAAATTGGGTGTATTCAAAACTTTAGCTTTCCGAGTCAGTTTTGTAAAATTTCGATTTTATTCTCAATTTTGACTAGTCCGGCAAATGACAATAGGAGTAATTGCACCCCCCCCCCCCGCCGATCAACTGGGACAACTTTTTTCTTGAAGGGGACATCCTAAGGAACATTTTAAAGCAAACTTGCCCAAAAAAAAGTTGGCCTTACCTACAAAATGGCGGCCACTTTGATTAACAGATCAGCCGAAGTCGCAGATTTTGCGTTTTAACATAGGACTTGCACGAACTTTTTCAAACTTTACAAAGGTAGATCGAAAGATCATGCAACAATTCATCACCCGTCAAAATTTCAAGTGCTAAAGTGCGTTTTTCGATTTTTGGTGAATTTTTGAAAATCGAATTTAGGCCAAAAATGAGGGAAAAAATCAAAATTTTACCAAATTGACCAAGAAAGCTGAAATTTGGGATATACCTTATTTTCGACATGCCAAATCGATTGGAAACAGTTTCAACCACTTTTGAGCAGTTCTGGAAAAGCCTGCAGCAGATTTTTGAAACTCGAAATTCCCACAAAATCCCATCAAATTGGAGTTGTAAAGCTAAAACTTATTCCCAAAACTAATTTCAATACGCTACGAAGTACTGCAGGTGAATTTCAAGTCGTTTTGGATCCTCCAGCGACTTTTTGAAAATTTCTGAGGCCTCCAGCAGATTTTTGAAACTTTAAATTTTCACAAAATTTCATCAAATGGAGATGGAAAGCTGAAATTTACCCTACACTCCAATTTTAACACCCTCTGAAGGCGACTTCAGGTGGATTCAAGTCATTTTGGAGCCTCCAGCGACTTCTTTTGAAAATTACTGGAGCCTCCAGCAGATTTTTGAAACTTTAAATTTTCACAACATTTCATCAAATGGAAATGGAAATCTGAAATTTACTCTACACTCCAATTTTAACACCTTCTGAAGACGACTTCAGGTGGGTTCAAGTCATTTTAGGGTCTCTAGCGACTTTTTTGAAAATTACTGGAGCCTACAGTAGATTTTTGAAACTTGAAATTTCCCCAACATTAATTTATCAAATGGAGTTGGCAAGCTGAAATTTACTTCGCAGACTACATGGTGGTTTCAAATGGTATTGAAGCTTCCAGCTATTTTTAGGAAATTTCAATTTTTCAAAAAAACGCCATACAACCTTTCAAAAAGTTGCTGGAGGCTCCAAAACGACTTGAAATTCACCAGCAGTCAACTTCGTAGCGTATTGAAATTAGTTTGCAGAAAGAATTTCGACTCTCCATCTTAGTTTGATGATATTTTGGGGAAATTTCAAGTTTCAAAAATCTACTGGAGGCTCCAATAATTTTCAAAAAAGTCGTTCGATGCTCTAAAATGACTTGAAATTCAACAGAAGTCGTTTTCAGAGGGTGTTAAAATTGGAGTGTGGAGTAAATTTCAGCTTTCCATCTCCATTCGATGAAATTTTGTGAAAATTTAAAGTTTCAAAAATCTGCTGGAGGCTTCAGGAATTTTCAAAAAGTCGCTGGAGGCTCCAAAACAACTTGAAATTCACCTGCAGTACTTCGTAGCGTATTGAAACTAGTTTTTAGAATAAATTTTAGCTTTACAACTCCAATTTGATGGAATTTTGTGGGAATTTCGAGTTTCAAAAATCTGCTGGAGGCTCCAGAACTGCTCAAAACGGGTTGAAACCGTTTCCAATCGATTTGGCATGTCGAAAATAGGCAATATCCCAAATTTCAGCTTTCTTGGTCAATTTGGTAAAATTTTGATTTTTTCCCTCATTTTTGGCCTAAATTCGATTTTCAAAAATTCACCAAAAATCGAAAAACGTACTTTAGCGCTTGAAATTTGGACAGGTGATGAATTTTTGCATGATCTTTCGATCTACCTTTGTAAAGTTTGAAAAAGTTAGTGCAAGTCCTATGTTAAAACGCAAAATCTGCGATTTCGGCTGACCTGTTAATCAAAATGGCCACCATTTTGTAGGTAAGGCCAACTTTTTTTTGGGCAAGTTTGCTTTAAAATGTTCCTTAGGATGTCCCCTTTAAGAGAAAAGTTGTCCCGGAGGATCGACGGGGGGATGCACTTACTCCTATTGTCATATGCTGGACTATAAGACAAAAAATGTATCCTCAAAGACAGCGGTAGATGTTCTCTGTAAATCAATTATAGGTTTTCTAAACAATTTTCAACAGTGAAAACTTCTTTATCTGAAACAAAACGAATGGTACCTACACTAATTTCAATCGATCAATTTATTGAAAACAACCGGAACAAAAATACACAACTAAACGAACACTAATTAAAAATAATTTGAACAACGAGCAGAAAAAAATCCTTCACTTTTGTACATTTCAGTTATGTTTGATACGTCAATTTAAAGTAGCAATAATTCCTCTAAAATAGAAAAAATAACATGTTTTATACCAAAGAAATTTTCAAACCTAAACTATCACATCTTAAAAAAATGATCATTTACTTAAGACAAAAACTGCATATCTCGAATTACTTGTAATTTATTAAATTCATTAATTACATTTACTATTTCATCACTATGATTCAAATCAATTCCAACCACTTTATTGTATATTTTAGACAAACTCTCATCAAATGCTCCTAACAAACTGTGTCTACGAGTATCTTCCAATTCACCGACAATTTTTAAAAGATCACGCAATCCGGTCAAAATACTTCTTTGAATCAAATATTCCTTCAAACAAGAAGATTCGCATTTCTCCACATTACTACTTAAGCAGCACATCAACCAAACCAGTAACCGATTTTCACACAGAATAAGATTTTTAGAATTCAGCTCGGGCAAAACATTGATAATTTGAACGACAAACTTTATATTAACGTCAGGTGTTTCCGAATCCTGTTCATGTCCAAGGGTGAGCAGTCGATTTTCCAGATTACTGACAAAATCTCTGAACTTATCAACCTGTTTCGAATCAAATTCATTAGTTTGAAGAATATTCCAATCAGATATCGTTCTATATATCATTGAAATCTCGACGAGAGTGTAATTTTTACACGAGGCATCTAGACTAAAAAGACTGACCAGGAAATTCTTCAACCGGTTCTGTTCATCTGGCGTCCATTTTTCTGTACTCAGAATTTCCAGTATTGAAAAAGCATCGAATATTTCGGCGATGCTTCTAGAATTAAACTCGCCGCATATTTCGGTGCCTTTTTCGGCAAGTTTGATAATGAAATGTTTCAAGTTTTTCAACTGATTATCGTTCCATTTCTTACTATCAAAAATGTTCAATTTACATAAAGAGCTCAGCCCGCTGGAAATTTCTTGAGGACTAAATTCATCAACAATAACGCTTCCGCGAGTTACTAAATTGATTAAAAAATTTGGACCTGCTTGCAATCCAAAAATACTCCATTTAGATAGGGCATTCAAGCTATTAACGACGCCTTGAGAATGGAATTCGCCAGAAATTGAATTCCCTCGTTTGATCAGTTCGGCGATAAATTCCTTAGCTCCTTCTAATTCATCGGGCTGCCACTTAGAAAGAGCATTTAAGCAATTACTAACCATCTGGCAATCGAATCTGGTGATCATTGAACTCGCACGTTTAAATAAACGAACGATGAATTCTCTAGCTACTTGAAGCTCGTCTATTCTCCACTTGGATAGAGCATTCAAGATATTCGCCGTTTCTTGAGCATTGAACGTATCAACTAAGAAATTTCCTTGCTTCAGTAGGTCGACGATGAACTCTTGGGCTCCTTCGAATTCGTCTATGTTCCATTTACTGAGAGCGTTCAAGCTGTTGGCAATACTCTGCGAATGAAATCTATTGATTAGAAAACGACCTCGTTTTATTAATCGAGCGATAAATTCCCTGGATCTGTTTAGTTCGTCGATGTGCCATTTGGAAAGCGCATTCAACGAGCTCGAAACATTCAACGAGTCGAACGAATCAGCGGTTAGAATTCCACATCTGATCAATTCAACGATGAAATGTTTACTTCCGTCTAACTCGTAAACATTCCATTTGGACAGCGCGTTCAAAGTATTGGCAATCTCTTGAGCATTGAAACCACCGACTGTCGAGCTTCCCCGTTTTATTAACCGGACAATGAAATCTTTAGAACCGTGGAATTCGTCGATGTTCCATTTGCAAAACGCGTTCAAACTATTGGCGATATTTTGGCAAGTAAACGTATCGATAGTAGAGTTTCCATTTTTGATTAACGAAACGATAAAACCTCTAGCTTCTCGCATCTCGTCGATGTCCCACTTGGACAGAGCGTTCAAACTTAGCGCGATCTGCGTAGAATCGAATTTATTGGCCACCGAAGTGCCTTGTCTCATTAGGTAAATTACGAACTCCTTAGCTCCTCGCAATTCTTCGACGTCCCATTTGGACATAGCGTTCAAGGTTCTGGCGATATTCAGAGCAGTGAATCTTTCATCGGTTGAATTTCCTCGTTCGAACAGAAGTAGAATGAATTCTCCGGCGCCTTCGAAATCGCTTATATTCCACACGGATAGGGCACTCAAGCTGTTCGAAACGGCGACAGAATTGAACTGATCTATCACTTTGATGCCTCGTTTTATTAAACAACCGATGAATTTCTTAGATCCTTCGAATTCATCAATACTCAATTTAGATAGAGCAATTAGACAATGACCAATACCTTGAGAATCAAATTGATCAGCTGTTTCATTCTCCAGTATCCAAGTTCCTCGACGTATCAAACCGTTAATTACAGATTTGAATAAATCAACCTCGGCTATTTTCCGATTACTAGTTCGAACATAACCATGCCATACATTGCGACTTAATATGTAGGATAACGCCTTCAAAGTATTAGCAACCTGCCAAGAGCTAAATTCAGAACGAGCTCTGCTATTTGGATCTAATAATTGATCTCCTTTCTCGGCCAATTTAATGATCAACTTTTTGAAATTTTCTCGATTTTTAGTACTCCATTCGGTACTAAAAATATTGAACTTTAATAAAGCATTAAAAGTGCCGGAAATTCCACTAGCCTCGATTCTGCCCAGAGAATCGAAACGTAACAGCCATTCTTCCACCAAATTACCAATTCCCTCGCTGGAGTTTTCGTTTTTAGCCATCGAATTTAACTGCTTAGAGAAATCAGAGTGTCTTTTGAAGTTGGCAATTCCATCTTTGTTACTTTTTGTATGCACGTAACGTAACTGTTTGGAAAAATTAGCGTTATTTGACGATCTAAGGAATGCCTGTTTCACATTAGAATTACGAACTGTATAATGAACTAAGTTTGGAAAATCAACGTGATCTTGAGAGCTACAAAGCACAGCTGTTCCGTTTTCTCGCATGTGATATGATTTTCCCGAGAAGTAGTTACGATCTCGAAAATTGGGAAGTATCTTCATGGTGGTGCCTCCGTGGAAATAATATAACTGCTTCGACAGATGTGTGTGACCTTTGCAAATGGAAAACATCTTTACACTTGAACGTGGTAACACCAGTTCAGCCTCAGAATTGAAAACTGTTACGAGTTATAGCTGCGCAATACAACAAGAATATAGTGACTACTGGTTGACAAAATCGTTGAGCTTTTTGCTTCGCTTTGCTTCCTCGAAGATTTGGCAGTCAGATGGATATGAACAACCCAACGTAAATGATTCCTGTGAAAAATTTCAAATTAATTTTAAATTTAAATAATTGGCTCTTGAAAAGTGACCTTGTTAGTGATATTAAAATCTTAACATTACAAAAAACAACACACTGAACTGTGTCAATAAAAAGGATTTTCATCGTGGAATTCCACTCACCTATTTGAATTTTCTCAAGGCACTAAATACTATCTCGATTTCTCGACGAATGGTTTTTCATTGTTGTAGCTCTGATTCACACTAAATTTCACTGATGTTGAGTATATACCAACTGAGGCAAAAACTGAAAAAAAACAGAGGTAGATGAATGATTACGTTTAATATGTAAATCAACGAAGATTGATGATACTTCTTCATGATGCATATACTCACAAATTGGGATACGACAAACAACGACGACTACTCAATAAAATAGGCAGCAATCTAATGACGAAACTATTGAAAAACAATCACCGCGTTACCGTACTATCAATCTAATAATACACAATTACTCGGAGATAGAATCTAGCTGAAATGGAAACAGACAGATTTCAGGGATCACTCACTTAGTCATCGAAATTTACGTAAACAAAAGTAAATGCCACTCGAACTATACTCGAACAATACTTACTCATCATAAATAATTTACCAACATTTACAAGGTTTGAAGGTTAGTTCATTACCGGCACCGGCACAAAGTCAGTCTATCAATATGTAAGTACTTCTGCTGCTGATGAATAAGCTTAAAAGTTGAATGCATCGAACGCGATAATACCGCAGCGTTGAAAGCTTCAAAGCTTCACTGTAATCGACCAAATTGATTCATAATTAGCGAAATTAGCAAATAATTATTTGAATTTTTGCTACCTGATAGAAAATTGTGAAAAGCACAGACTTCTATGTATAAACTAGATGACGAACTCGCCATAAGATACGTGTTAAAAAACTGATACTTGCCATAGTATATCTTGCCCCTGACACGTAGGTCGCAGTTGGTCGCAGTTACGCGTGATTATATGGTAATTGGTAGATGTTATAAAATGATTTAGATTTTTTGATTTTTTGTGATTTAAAAAATTTTTAAAGGAATTTTTTTGAAGTGTATCATTTTAAGCACATTATGTATATACGAAAAAACCTTCAAAGTAAATTTGTAGATAAAAATATTGAAATAATTAGAAAGGATTTTAAAAAGCAACTTGGTAAGGAAAGAAAATTTTTGATTTTTTACTTCCAAATTTTTATAAAAATGTTTAAAAATTGAACAACAAAAATTTTTAAATAACACAAAATTAATTCCAAAATATGAAGAACAAGGTCAAACTCAAAATAGGATTTTGTTTCGGGTATTCCCACGTAAAAATAGGTGAAATGCGCCTGTCCTCGAATTTTTAGAATTTTCAATTTTGATGAAACATTGTTGGGTACCTTTAAAAAAATGTTGGAGCGAAAATTTTCTCCATCCCACCCCCTTGCCCACAATAGAGAAAAAACAATTTTTTCGGGGGAAAAATCATACTTCAATGACTCAATGAGTTTTGAACAGAAATTTTTGAATTTACCCAAAATGTGTAGAGGAAACATGAGACTAGTGACGTGAATTTTTTCAACATTTTTGGGCTACCCGAGGGGAAAATATTGACGAAATGAAATTTGAAACCGCCATATTTTTGAATCTAATTCAAGCACACAAAATTTGTTTTCATCTAAAAATACGTTCAGGTGAGTACTATTTTTTGAGAATTTTTACAATTAGGTAATAAGATAAAGAATAAAATTTCGTAACTCATTCTAAGCACATTATGTGAATATGTGCATACAAAAAGTTGAAAAAAGTAAAAAACCTTCAAACTAAATTCAAAGCTAAATATTGAAATTTGAAATCATCAGAAAGGAATAAGGATTTTAAAAAACAACTTGATGAAAAACAAAAATTTTTGCTTCCAATTTTTTTTTAATTTCTAAAAATTTTAAAAATACCTATTTCTAAAACGTTGCACAATATTATGCATTGTTCGCGTGAACTTTTCATGCAAGTAGGTATGTACTACTTACTTTGAAATAAGGAAAAAATCTACGAACACTTTAGTTTTAAAACTTTGCTGAGTTTTTTTAGCAAAAATTTCCCAAGTAGGTACAAGACTACAAGAGCCTAGAGGGTATGAATACAGGCGCAGAGCAGAATCATAGGATAAATACGTTTTCCCCATTTTCTTGGAATTGAAGGAATTCGGAAAAATTTTTGTTTGGACAATTGGACATTAACTAAAGAAAGTAGAATTTACCTACTATCGATTGGTATACATTTTTTTCTATTTCGTAAAGAAATGGTCATTTTTAACAGACAGATTTTTATGCATGTCAACCTTGAATTGAAATTACGCAAAATTTTCAATAAACACTTAAATAGGTATGAATTTTAATTTGTAATAAACCAAAAAATGTGCACAATTCACTAAAAATTTCCATCAATTTCACTTTTCAGTTTGAAGTTGAATTTTTACTGTGTGTGACGACTTTTTACAACTTTGAGCTTCAAAAAATTTAGAACATGAAGTTTGTAATAATTAATAATCTCTTCTCTGAAGATTTTGTGTACTGGATCAACCCTTTTTCCTAATCTGAATTATTGATTATTGTTCTTCAAAAGATTTTGGTGTTGATCATACATAAGTTATTTTTATTCAATTTAATCTGTAAGAGATAGGTATTATGAACAATGAACATGCGTTTTTATAGCCTTGAAAAAATATTAAACGATCATGCAAGTACCATAAATAAAATGAAAAAAAAGACCAATCTTAAGCACGAATAAAATAAATTTTCCCAATGTTACTAAGTTTCATTTTTCATTTTTCATTTGTATTGTAAATAAACTGTGAGTGAATTTCATGATTACATTATACATTGATGTTCTGCACATCTGTTTTCATTCATATCCAGTTGATTTATTGAAAAATTTACTGGTAAAAAATATAAAAATGAAAAAAATGATCGCGCATCCATATAACTCGCATTGTTATTATGGTGTTTCTTGACCTACGTTGCAGGGGCGCGTTATACTACACGCGTCCGTGTATTTCACACGGAGTTCGTCATCTAGTTTATACATAGAAGTCTGTGGTGAAAAGTTATCTACAGTGATAAAAACATAAAAACCTTGATCCCTCCCCTTCCCCTCCAAGGTAAACACTTACCGGGTGTACACACAAATTCAATCAGCCATTCTGTGATTTGGATAGGAGAGTGCATAGAGTCTGCGTGACGTCATCGCCGCGTATAGGCGACGTTTTGACGAAATGTGAAAATGTGTGATGTTCTTTATTATTTTGCTAATTAATTACGCTAATTATCACTGAATGACCGAATGTACATAAACATAATAGGGATGGAAAGCAGGAAAGCAGAAAGCTAGCCCTAGCTGAAACTTGAAAGCTGAAAGTGAAAGTGAAAGCTGAAAGCTGAGGAAGTTTGGGGGCCGGGGGGGGGGTTGAAAGCTGAAGCAACAGCTAGCCAAAGCCAGAAGCTTTATTTATTCAGTTTTCTTTACTTTTTTTTTGCAAATTCATTACTCTGTAAATTTCTTCTTACTTTTGGCTGTGATAAAATTTACGGGGAAAAAAACGAAAAAAAAAGCACCTAACAAAAAGCAAAAACCCTTTTGCAATGAGGGAATAGCTGATGGCTTGTTTTCTTGAACTTTTGAGATTTTTTATTAAATTTTCTCCTACTTTAGCCTCAAATTTTAGTAATTTTTCAGCTCTAATTTTTGTGCAATTCCTCTGTTTACAGATTTTTTCCGAGTTTTTTTAGACTTTGAGACTTGATGGTTTTATGTATTTAGAATTTTTTGAGGATTTCTACATTTTTTTTCCAAGTCTTCTTTTGTGCCTAAATTTTTGTGAAGTTTTCGCAATTTCATTTCATCATTAAATCTCGTGAATTTTTTATTCAATTCTTGCGATGTTTTTTCTTAAATTTTAGTGCTTTTTACTTTAATTTTTTCTGTGCAGTTTTTCTACTAGTGTACTGTAGGCGAATTAGCTGGAAAATCGCATTAAAAAAAAAAAAATTTTTACCTAGCCAAGATTTTTTTGCGGGAAATTGTCGAGGGTGACCCCCTGAATAATTCCTGAGAGTTATCACCCCGTACCCCTCTTGCTATTTTTTTTATGGGGGGGGCTGAACCCCCCTTTTCGCAGATTTCTCGTCAGGGGTTGATTTTACGTCGAAAACAGTTCAGTACTTTTTTGTTCTACGTCAAATTTTCGATCCAATGATATATCAACTGTCCTTCTACCCCCAAGGGGGGTGGGGCTAGAACAGGGGTGGCAACTTGAATTTTTTCGTGTATAGCACAAAAATTTCGGCACAAAATTACTGTGATACATATAACACCCCCCCCCCCCCCCTCCGCGCTTAAACCGGTAAAAAGTCGATATCGATAATTTGAAGGGAAAAGACGAAATTTATTTATTGAACTTCTTATTCCATTTTTGGAAATTCAGGGCTCGTGTCCTAATTTTTTTCCAAAGAAAAGTAACTTTTATACCTAACCAAAAAAGCTCGAAAAATTACCAAATAGTAACCAAAAAATGACAAAAATCGATTAAAATATTTTAGTGCATAAAAAATCACCAAAAAAACCAGAACTTTTCCTCTTTAATTAAAATCTAAAAATCGAACACGAAAGAAACTTGTACAACTTTAGCAACAAGCAAGATTTTTTGGTAAGTGTGCAAAAACTGATGCTTTTTTCTCAAATTTTGTCAAAAAAAACTTGATTTCACAACTTCATAATTTAAAAATTCAAGATTCTTTGGAAATTGGGGCAAAAAAGTGAGAATTTTGCAATTTCTAGTAAAAAACCAAAACTTTCTGATAATTTCTCAGCAAAAGAAAGGGCTTTTATATAAATCTGAGGTAAAGAAGTGATACATGAGTGGGACTCTTTGGATTTTTTTGCAAAAAAAATTCTTGTTAAAAAATGATACTGTTGCTTTGGTGCGCCGTGGTGAAAACTTGGAATAATGTATCTTAGGGGGTGGGGGGGGGGGGGTGAAATGGGAATTTTGAAAAAATAACTATTAATGAATTCATATGATTCGATACCGCTGAATACGAATATGATCTCAGATTTTGTGCCACACTCACCTAGCTCTCTTCAGAGCCCCTCAGCCCCCTCAATTTTCACGATTTTTGAAATGAACTTATTTTGATGACATTGATGTCCTTTTCATATGATTCGATACCGCTGAGCACGAATATGACCTCAGATTTTGTGCCACACTCAGCTAGTTCTCTCCAGAGCCTTCAGTTCCCCTCTCAGTTTTTATTATTCCTTCTCGAGGATTGATTTCACATTAGAAATAGCTTGGTAATTTTGTTGTACATCAAATTTCATACAAATTTTGTCCACCGACTTTTCTTTCCCCCTCCGACCGTGGGAAGGGGGATGAGGCCTCTTAAAATTGTTTTTTTCAGAAAAAAATGCAGTGAAAAGCTATAGTAACCCTCTCTATAATGGTATGAATTATGACATGGAGGAATAATAAAAACTGAGGGGGGGCTGAAGGCTCTAGAGAAAACTAGCTGAGTGTGGCACAAAATCTGAGGTCATATTCGTGCTCAGCGGTATCGAATCATATGAAAACGACATCAATGTCATCAAAATAAGTTCATTTCAAAAATCGTGAAAATTGAGGGGAGTTGAGGGGCTCTGAAGAGGGCCAGGTGAGTGTGGCACAAGATCTGAGGTCATATTCGTATTCAGCGGTATCGAATCATACGAAAACGATACCCTACTCATTAATAGTTATTTTTTCAAAATTCCCATTTCACTCCCCACCCCCTAAGATACATTATTCCAAGTTTTCACCACGGCGCACCAAAGCAAAAATTTTCAATATAGTATATGATGTTTGGGAGCCACAAATACATTCAAGAAATAAGAAACGTGTTTCCATTAGGGATTTGACAAGACAACTGTCGCGCTCTAGAAAATGGTAGTCAAAAACACCGGAACTAACGAAAGGTCCCGTTGTTATCAGCAATTTTCAACAATTTTCCTTCAGTTTTCACAACATTACATTCCAATGTTTATACTGGGACCTTTCATCAGCCAATCATAAACAAGGCGACACTAGCGCGGCGCACCTCTGTCAAGTTCCTATAGACAAATACTTAGAAAATTTAAAAAACGCCATTTTGAGGGGTAAATATGAGGGGAGGGGTTGAAAATTTTTGTGGGGATACTTACTAAGAATATACGTAACTTCCAGAAAAGATTTCAAAATCGGTTGAAATGGAGCTGAGAGCTAAGAACTGTGTTATTGAAATTTCACAAAAGGAGGGTTCCCCAAAAAGGGGAGGTGGCGTGGATCTGAATTTTTCACGCCGTAGTTTCTCGATGGTACCCACCTTCCATGCTAGTATCAACCCTAACGCTCTCGGGGGCCATTTCACCCCTCTTATGCGCCGATAGTTTTTTTGTGTTTTTTAGAAAACCCCTCTCATTTGAATGGTTCTAGCTTCACTCCCCTTGGGGGTAGAAGGACAGTTGATATATCATTGGATCGGAAATTTGACGTAGAACAAAAAAGTACTAAACTGTTTTCGACGTAAAATCAACCCCTGACGAGAAATCTGCGAAAACCCCATTTTGGGAGGTTCAGCCCCCCATAAAAAAATTAGCAAGAGGGGTACGGGGTGGTAACTCTTTAAATTTTGACAAAACTAGCTGTTTTTAGGTTTATTTTGAATTTCGCTCTTGAGTTTTATTCTTAGGGACTTATGATTTCGATTTATTAAAAGATCACTAAGAGGTTTTTCAACATTATTTTTTGACTATTTTTTTTCTCTCTGGATCTTGATCTATGCTCTGCTTCTTGTTTTGGTTATTTTCTCAAAATTTCAAGCCTTTTTTCCATTTTTTTAAAATTTTGAATCGTGTCAATTTTTGACAGTTTTGATGGAGAATTTTTTTTCTTTTTGAAGCAAGGTAGATATATTTTTTTGCATTCAAATTTCAAAATGATTTTCACAATTAATCACTTTTTTCCAAATTTGGACTGCAATCTCCCCCCTCCCCCGCCACTCTTTTCTGTTGGTTTTAATAAGTTTCTCGTTCTAGTCGTTCTGAAATAATTCTTATTATTTATGGATTTTTTTACAGCAATATCTGTAAATTACTCGAGTCGAATCCGCCAACAGTTCACAAATACATACAATAACTTCAAAAGAGATACACCTACGTTTATGTTCAATGCAAACGCGACAAAATTAAAATTTTATTTGTTCAGCAACCGATTTACAAATTACACATTAAATTATTCTAGTATCACAGTTTTTTAAAAAGGGGTTACCTTTACGGTTTCAAAAGTTCTTAACCCTTATCAGCACGCCGCTTCTTATGATGAGCGCGTATGTAGTATATAATATTTGTAGACCAATAGTAGTACAAATTATTAAGCTTGTAAAACAGAGGGGGAAAAAAAATTACGTAATACATAATGGGAGTAGGTCAGAGACTAGGAATGGTGTCGTACGAGCCTCTATCTCAAATTATTCCGCTGTTTTTAAACAAAAAAAAAAAAGAAAAAAAAATCGTAAAATCGTATGTAGATAACAAAATAATAAATTATGTATCTAGTAATAATAATCAACTGTATCGTTATTACCTATTTCTAACCATACACAACTAAATTTACAGAGACGAAAAAAAAAAGAAATAATAGAAGAGGAAAAAAATCAAAAACGAAAAAATAAATAAATAAAGCTCATAGAAGCGATGCACGGGCGCGCGTAACGAGAGTGCACGTATTATTATTTTTTTTGTCATTCATTGGTTGAAATCGCAGGTATTAGAACATCGATTCGGCCGAACGAGACAGATGTACCGGATGCGAAGGACTTCTGGCTAATTTTTTCTTTGGTAACTTATCCAACGTCTTCAATAGCGAGGTGAAATCTGGACGTCGATGCGATTGGTAGGCCCAACATTGCATTAGAATATCCTGAATTTAAAAAAAATACATACGATTAGTTTTAGTCAAATCGAAATCGATGATTAAGGTTTAAAAATTGCGAAGAAAATATTACTTTAACATCTCGAGATGCTTCTAGATTCGCTAGTGAAGGCTTCATTCCTTTGCCAACTTGCCATATAACAGCCTCCGGATCTTGCGTCGTGTATGGCCATTCGCCGCATAATAATTCGTACCATACGGTTCTGAAACAAAGATAGAAATACAGGTATTTAGAAAATGACGAAATATTGGCCAATTTGTTGCATTCGATTACTCTAAAATCTTCTTTTGTAGTTTTCCTATTCTCTATTATGAAATAATTGAGTGACTGGAAGAGAAATAAAGATATTGAATCCAAAAAAATTAATATCAGGGCTCGTGATCAATTTTTTCCAAAAAAGTAACTTTAATACCGAACCAAAAAAGTTTCAAAAAGTACCCAAAAAAGTTACTTACAAGACATAAGCGAAACATTTCAATAGAGAGAAAAAAAATTCACAAAAAAATCCTAAACATTTGATCAAGAAATGTAAAAAAAAATGACTTTTTGGAAATTACTAGCAAAAAATGGTACTTTCACCAAATTATTATCAGAAAAGTGAAACTAATATTTTGCAACTTTTTAGCAATAATTCAATGTTTTTTGGCAATTTGACAATTTTAGAAAGCAACGAACACTTTTCAGAAATTTTAGAAAAACAATCGAGCTTTTTTGAGATTTTCCACAAAAAAAATACGCTTTTTAGTAATTTTTTGACAAAAAAGCAAAGCTTTTAAACAATTTTTAGCAAAAAAAAAATAATAATAATAAAATTTCGCTATTTTGAGGATTTTTAAGTAAAAAATAAAATAATTTTTCAAGAATTTAGTAAAACAGCGATATTTTTAGTCAATTTTTGGCAAAAAGCAAAACTTATTGGAAATTCCTGGCCAAAAAGTGATACTTTTTGCAATTTAAATTTTTGACGAAAAAGGGTTCGATCAAAAAAAAAGGCTAATATTTAAACTCAGCGCCATCAAATCAGTAACAATTGATATGTCACTTCACTTTTGACACTTTTTCGAAATTTGATCAGAATTAATGGCCCTCGTCACCCCTTCTCCCTCTACCAAGCATTGAAATCCCATTTTAAGAAAGGCTTTACTTTAAAAAATGAAGAAAACGATCTGAGACATCCAACTCCCCCTTTTTTTCTCTCCAGCCCATTTCAAGATCCTTATTTTCCAACGATATTAATGTGTTCACTTCAATTTTTTGGTCAAAACAATTTTTGAAAATTTTGAGGCACATAACCTCCTCTTTGAATAGGTTTGCATGAGAATAAAGTCGTATTTTTAAAAATTTTCAAATAAAAAAAGTCTCATTTTTTAACCAAAAAAAGAATCGATTTAGGAATTAGGACCGATAAAAATCTCAAAAAATTGAAAAGAGCATTGTCTGAAACCCCCATAACCAAAATTTCATCTGCCAAAATTGATTTTTCGAATTTTGGCGAATTTCTGAAAATACAAAATCGATTATTTTTGGCGATTCGTGCTTTTTCTGAAAAAGTTATAAATACTTATTGGGTAAAAATGAGATGGAAATCAGCATTTGAAACTAATAATCAACTCTCTGGAATCGAATTTCATCATTTTTGGTCATTCTGGAGCCTCCAGTGTGATTTTTGATTTCTCCAGAAGGTGTGGAAATCAATTTGGGCAGCTAAAAATCGAGTTGGAGCTTATTTTCGATTTGTTTGAAAAGGGTTTATCCACACAGCGAACATTCTGAGGGTGCTTTTTTGACCTATATATTTTTAATGATAACGTAGAGAATTCTCATCCAAAAAAGCACTCGGAAAATCCGTCTGGAAATCGATCCAAACGTGGACGAACGTTTCAAACCAGATTGAGAATATGCCCTAATTTGTTTTTCAGCTGCCCAAATTGATTTCCACGCTTTCTAGAGAAATTTTCATCCTTTTAAAATAACCCCTTCTCAAAAAAAAAACCTCTATCGGCGCCCCAAAACAATTGTAGTCCTCTAATTTACCTACAAGCTCCCAAACCAAAATTTGAATTTTTAAATGAGTATTTAAACCTGATTAAAGTCTCTAGAAATTTTCCATTTCTGGTCAATAGTCTTCTAAATAAGCCTTAATCCTCTAATAATCGAAATATAAATCTTCAAAGTTCAGAAAAATCAAAATTAAATGAAGATGGTTATTTTTTCCAATTCCTATGTTGGAAATTTTTCTAGACAAATTCCTTTTCAAGAACCTCCCTCATTTACCCAGAAAAAAAGGCTTTCAAAAATTATTGATAATTTTTTCCCTCTAACGTATTTTTTTGGGAGGGGGGGGGGAGTTCTCTTTCCATAATCCAGGGTGAGGGGAGTAAGTCAAAACTTGAAAAAAAATTTGTCAATAAAAATGAACCAAACCCAAGGACTAAAACAAAAACATGAAAATTTCAACTTTTTGGATTTTTCTCACTTTTTAAAGGGGGGGGAAGAGGTTGGGTTCCACTTTTTTATCGAATTGTGCTTATTCAATGAAAATGGACTGAACTTGAAAATTAAAAATAATATACAATAAAAAAATGCTACTTTTTATTTTTTGATCAAATTCCACTTTTTCATTATAGGAAGGAGGGAGGGGGGGGGGGTGTCAAAAATATTGAATAGTGTTTTTCAGATAAAACTAAACCAAATGCAAGGATTGTAGCATAAAAATTTTATAATTGAGATTTTTTGGATTTTTCTTGGTTATATTTTTGAATTTTTGAGAACTAGTTCAAAATTAAGTCGATTTTGGCATTTATTTTCCCACTAGCCACAAAATGAGCCCTTAAGGGAATCTGCCATCAGGTAATCGAATTCGTGTGCTTTGGAAGTGGTTTTCCCAAAGTTTGTGCTCACTGAGAGTAATTTTGAGTGGATTGACTTCCTCGATTTCCCAAAATTTAGCTAGTAAGTCATGTGTTGTTGTACTGAGCAAACAGCATTTTTTCTTGAGAGGTGGAACTTTGACAGCTCAGATTGTGAGCCAACCAAACAGTGATTCTTCAAATGTGAGATCTCCAACAAACATTTTATTACCAGTCATATAATGCGACTGACGTATTCTGCACCAATGAGGATATCAACATGGCTGGTTTCAAGTTCAGAATCGGCTAGAATGAGTTTTTTTTTGCGTGTAGCGATGTGTTGTTGCATGTTTGAGTCAATGGAATACGGTAACAAGCCAATTAATTTAGCGTCAATTTTCAGCTGAGCTTAATTGAATCGAGATTTCACCACAAATGAAACAACGTAGCTTGTGTGTACAGTTTGTGATGAAATACCTTTGAGACTGTTAGCAGATGGGCGTTTTGAGAGATGATGTTTGTTCACAAATGATTCTGTGACAAGATCAACTTCCTTGTGAACACGAGTCGATTAAGGCACGAGCAAGTACAAATTTCTCGCCAATTTGCACTTTGACAACAGCAGAAGGTAGGAGTAAATCTTTTCCGGATTGAATCACTACTACAGCTTTCTTTCCCCGTAGCCACAAAATGAGCCCTCGAGGTTGGGAGGAAGGGGGGGTTGAAAAACATTGAAAAATTTGATTAGGGTGGTCCTTATTTTTGAAGTTGGGATTTTTTTCCGCTCCCACCCCCTAAAGTGGTGACCTCGGGTGAGAAAATAATTCCCTTTTTTTATTTTTTCCATTTTCAAAAAATTCGGGCTGCGGTGGGCCCCTCAATTTTCAAAAATTTGGAAAAAAAACCAATTCAAAGAAAATTTTTTAAAATTTCAAAATTTCGAGTTCCATCGTCTCTAAAAGGTCCCTTTTGAGTAAAATAGACTCTCATGACGATTTTAGCCCCCTCCCATGAAAACCAAGCTGACCCCACCAGAATAGCTGAAATTTGTATTTTAGCTTTTCTGGTGGGGTCAGCTTGGTTTTCATGGGAGGGGGCTAAAATCGTCATGAGAGTCTATTTTACTCAAAAGGGACCTTTTAGAGACGATGGAACTCAAAATTTTGAAATTTTAAAAATTTTTCTTTGAATTGGTTTTTTTTTCAAATTTTTGAAAATTGAGGGGCCCACCTCAACCCGAATTTTTTGAAAATGGAAAAAATAAAAAATAGGGAATTATTTTCTAACCAAAGGACACCACTTTGTGGGGTTGGAAGGAGGAAATACCAAAAACAACCAATTTTAGGACATCTCACATAATATATGAATTTCAGCTATTGTGGGGGGGTCAGCTTGGTTTTCATGAGAGGGGGCTAAAATCGCCATGAGAGGCTTTTTCACTCATAAAGGACCTTCTAGAGATGATGGAACTCGAGATTTTGAAATTTCAAAAATTTTTCTTTGAATACGGTTTTTTTTCAAATTTTTGAAAATTGAGGGGCCCACCGCAGCCCGAATTTTTTGAAAATGGAAAAAATAAAAAATAGGGAATTATTTTCTAACCAAAGGACACCACTTTGTGGGGTTGGAAGGAGGAAATACCAAAAACAACCAATTTTAGGACATCTCACATAATATATGAATTTCAGCTATTGTGGGGGGGTCAGCTTGGTTTTCATGAGAGGGGGCTAAAATCGCCATGAGAGGCTTTTTCACTCATAAAGGACCTTCTAGAGATGATGGAACTCGAGATTTTGAAATTTCAAAAATTTTTCTTTGAATACGGTTTTTTTTTCAAATTTTTGAAAATTGAGGGGCCCACCGCAGCCCGAATTTTTCGAAAATGGAAAAAATAAAAAATAGGGAATTATTTTCTCACCCGAGGTCACCACTTTTGGGGGCGGGAGCGGAAAATTTCGCACATTTTTTTTTACCATGTAGTTAAGGACCACCCTAATGGGTAATGGGTATCAAGATAGGGATTTTCTAATCACTGAAGTTGATTGCATTCATATTCTGCGCAACTTCAAAATGAGCCCACAAGGAGGGGGAGGGGGGTGCAAAATATGAAATTTCGAAAAGTTTGACACGGGTATTGAAAGAGAGGATATTCCAGTTGCTAAAGTCGACTTTTGCTTCTATATTCGTTTTGACCTGGAAATTAGCCCTCAAGAGGGGAGGGGGTTCAAAATATAATTTTGGAAAAATTCAACATGGTATTAATGTGTAGGTTTTTAATTTTTTTAGGATGCTGGATTGGATTTTTGGAACGGTTGGATCCCTAGCATTGCATTTTATTCTGAAGAGCAATTTGGGAGGGGGGCATGAAGGCATATTTTTTTTCAAGCCAAAAGTTTTGAAAAAAATAAAAATTGGCACGTTTTGCAGCATGTATTTTGAGGTACCTCAATGTGCAAAAAACTTGTAAACGTTCTACTCACCCAAAGGCATACACATCGGACGCTTTGCTAAACGGTAATTGTTCGTCATCCGGTTTAACGTGTACTCTCAAGCTTCTCATTATCTCCGGTGCCAAGTAACACAGCCACCCGGGGGGAATTATTAATCCGTCTTGAGTTCTACGAATAAAACACCATTCCGTAAATAACATCTTGTACCTTTTCATCGAACTTGTTCGAGCAAAAGGTTCACTTTCTTTACCTATTTTTGAAACAAAGTTTGGTAACGCTAAATAGGCCGAAATCGGTAATAATGACTCGTTCTTTCTCTAAGAATATATTCTTCGTTCTTAAATCCTTATGTACGATTCCTTTCGCGTGTAAATATCCCATACCCTGGCGACAGAAAAAACAACACACTCGCGTGAAAAAATAATCCAAACAAGTAAGTAGGGTAAATTGTACAATTTTTGTTCAATTTTTTTACCTGTGATATTTGTTGAGCAATAATGGTCGTCTTGCCCATGCTAAATTTATCACGTCTGAGGTGTATATACTTATATAAAGTATTACCGTGCACCATGCTGGTAACGATGGCTAACCTAGGAGGTTTCATGCAAGCACCCATGAATAATACGAGGTTATCGTGTCTAGTTTTACGAAACGTGCTGACCTGTGTACAGAAAAATATCTCGTATAAGATCACAAAAAAAAATTTCACTTCGAATTAAATTTCAAGCTACGTAGTACGTACCTCGTATTTGAAAGTTTCCAGCATTTTTTCGTCTCCCAAATAATCCATATTTAACACCTTGATGGCGACGTCTCCGTGCCAATATCCGCTATATACGGTACCGAAATGCCCGGTGCCTAGTTTATCGCCCATTTTCAGCTCATTCCACGGTATCTCCCATTCTTTCATCGATACCTAATGAAATCATATACATACGTAAATATGTAGAAAAAATTATCTCGTGCGTAGTTCTGTGATGTACAGAAACAGGAAACAGTTCTAGTGATAAGATCGCGTTACTCGATACTTACGCTCAATTGTCTGGGCCATACTTTATCCGTACATTCGCCATCCCAGTTCTGACTATCTTGCGAGTCTTCTCGATTCACTCCGCATTTCTCGTAGATCACGTTATTCGTCTCGGACGATATGCTATCATCTTGGCTCAACGCCTGAGGCAGAAACGATGAATAATAAATTACATAAAATTCACACAATCACTCGTGGGACCGAAGACAACTCACCGTTGAATTCAACTCAGCCTCTTGTTTGATATCATCCAGTGAAAAATCAAATAAAGGTTTTTTATTCAAGATAGCCGAAGCTGTAGCCGGAGCAGGTTGATTGGTAATAAACAATGCCGGACTCGAAGGCGCCGAGCTATGACTATTACTACTGACAGTTGAATCCGATCCACCCTACAGAGGAACACAAATCATCACAAAATTAGTCACAAAAGTATAACTTTTCAGAGCCAATGTGAATATGAATATGAGCTTAAAAGCTATTTAGGTAAATTTAGCGATGCTCTAGCTCTACGTTAAAAAAATACGAGTATAATTACTACGAAAATATATCTAGCTAAAGTACGACCACGGTACTCGGTACATTTTAGATTGATTATTACGACAACCAAAACAAAGCATCGTATAAAAAGAAAACAAAAAACAAAGCGAAAAAATTTCCAGTTGTCAGCTGTCCCTTGTTGGTTATTACAAAGTATAGAACGATGAGCCGGACTGGTCGACTTAATTTACTATCAATATTTACATGACCGTTTGGTGAGTAGCGCACTTCCTTGTCCACGTTATTGTTTCCTTCTTGTGTACTGGTGTTTCTTCGTCATCGTCATTATTACTACTACGATTCGGACCTATTGATGAGAAGTTTACTTAATTTGTTCGAATTATCGAGGACATGGAACGTCATGTAGGAACCGAATCGATAAACAATAATGGAATCGTTGCATGTTACCGGACTTGGTCGGATTGTTTGGATATGCATTATGCATGGAGGATGTAATTATAGGGGGTATTTTGTATCGAATAGATGGAATTTACTGATACTTTCATGTGAATGTTGGAATGATGGATTTGAAGATCCATTATAAATGAATTGGTATTTGATTCGAATAACCGAAGATTGAGTTTTTTTCTTTTTCAATGGTCCCTGCTTTTTTTCTTTTCAAATTGCTACCCATCTCAGTATCTGAAAATTTTCTTTAAAAATGAGTAAGTTTACCTTTAAAAATGAGCATTTTATCAACAAAATAAAAAAAAAAACAAAAAATATGCTTTTGGCCAAAAAAATGAGATCTTTTCATCAGGAAATTGGTATTTTTGCCTTGAAAAATAAACATCTCTACTTTGCCTTAAAAAATGAGCAGCTTTGCTTTGAAAAAAGAGCATTTTTTCTGAATATTTGCTCAAAAAGTAAGAAGTGTTTTTTGTGTGGATCCCTACGAGAAGAAAACGATCTAATTGTGTTTAGACAATAATAAAAAGGATTTGAATTGTTCAAAAAATGACTACAGTTCAAGAATGAAACCTCGAAGAAGGATGAAATGAGGCGATGAATTGTTGAGAGGGTAGGAGGAGTAGGTTCTCCATGAATCTGACATTTTTTCAAGAAAAAAAAATGGAAATTTTTGCTTCAAAATTGGTCGTTTCTCTACAAAAAACCGCACATTTTTGCTGAAAAAGAGAATTATTTGATTTTAAAAAATAAGCATTTCTGCCAAGAAAAAAAATGAACGCTTTTGCTAAAAATATCTGTTTTGTTCAAAAAATGAACGATTTTTTCCAGAAAATAGGCATCAATTATCCCCCAAAAAATTGAACCTTCTCGAAAAATGAGCATTTTGGCTTTGAAAGTGAGCTTTTTTGATTTAAAAAATTGGCATTTTTGATTTTTACCAGCTCCAGCACAATGGCCACTTTTGCCAAACATGAGCATTTTTTTTTACAAATTTTTGTCTTGAAAAGGAGCATTTCTTCCAAAAGATGAACACTTCACCGCAAAAAAATCCCACACTTTTCCAAAAAATGGTTATTTTTACTTTGATATAAGAGCTTTTCTGATAAAACAATGGAAATTTTCCCCAAAAATTAGCCTTTTCGCTAAAAAATGAGCATTTCTGTTCAAATATGAGCATTGAGCAATTTTGTCAAACAAATGAGCCAGTTTTCCAATAAAAAAATAAATCAGCATGTTTACCAAAAAATGAGCGGTTTTCAAAAAAAAAAAAAACACTTTTCCCTAAAATGGACATTTTTGCGACCAAATGAAATATTTTCTTTTTGTAATTTTTGCTTCAACAAGTAGGCATTTTTTCAAAAAAAAAAAAAAAAAAAAAAAAGAGCACCCATGTCAAAAATGGGATTCGCTTCCAAACAATATGTTTTTAACCAAAGAAAATGAGCGTTTCGATCTAAAAATGAGAAGTTTTCCCCAAAAATAAGTTCTTTTTCAATGACACAAGCTTTTTGCCTTTTTCAGTTTTCGATCATTTTTTCCAAAAAAATGCATATTTTTGCTCAAAAGTGAGTAGTTTCCCAAACAACTTTGAATTTTTTTTAATGACATTTTTTTGTCTTTTTTGCTCTAAAAATGATTCCAAAATTACAAAAATTAATTTTTCAGCATTTTTTCCGCCTTATCTGTTTAAAAACTTATGTTTTTTGCCTAACTTGCTTGTATGAGGTTTGTTTTTTTTCCTGCCAAATTTGCCCAAAGTCAAAAAGTGTCAATTTTTTTCAGAATTGTCGAAAAGTGGCAAAAAGTGTCCATTCTGTCAAAATGTATCAATGTTTATCAAAATTTGCTAATTTTTGCCAAAATGTGTCAATTTTTGTCAAGATTGTCAAAATCTGCCATTTTTGTCAGTATTGTCAAAAAAATGTCCATTTTTGTTAAAATTGTCAAAAAAAATCTACATTTTAGTCAAAGTTGCCAAAAAGTGTCCATTTTTGTAAAAACTGTCAAAAAATGCCCATTTTTGCCAAAATTGTCAAACTGTGTCAATTTTTGTCAGAATTGTCAAAAATGTGTCAATTTGTGTCAAAATTGTCAAAATATGTCAATTTTTTGTCAAAACGTGTCATTTTTGTCAAAATGTGTCAATTTTTGTCAAAACGAGTCAATTTGTGCCCAAATTGTCAAAAAGTGTCAATTTCGGTCACAATTGTCAAAACGTGCCATTTTTGTCAAAAATGTTATAATATTATAATGTGTCAATGTTTTGTCAAAATCTGTCAATTTTGTCAAAAAGTGAGCACTTTTGTTAAAAATGAGGCTTTGCTTCCAAAAAATATGCTTTTGACTGAAAAAAATGAGAATTTCTTCTTAAAAAGAAAAATTTTCCAAACAAATTGAGATTCTCAAAAAACGTTGAATTTTTTTTTAAATGCAGTTTTTTGTCTTTTTTGCTTTAAAAATGAGTATCTTTGCTTTTAAAAATTAAAAAAATCAATTTTTAAGCATTTTTTTTCAAAAAGTGAGCACTTTTATTAAAAATGGGCTTTGCTTCCCAAAAATATCAGCTTTTGACTGAAAAAATGAGAAATTTGGCTTCAAAAGAGAGCTTTTTGCCGTTTTAGTTTTTTTCTTTAAAAATGGGTACCTTCGCTTTAAAAAATGAGTCATTCATGTTTTCCTCAACATTCCGACACTTTTCACAAAAATTGTCAATTTTAATTTGAAAATGGGCTTTCTATCGCCAAAGGATAAACGATTTTGCTCATAAAATGAGCATTCTCTTTTTAAAAAACAAGAATTTTTCACTAAAAAAAATTGAACAATTTTGCCCAAATGAGTATTTTACTGGGGGGGGGGGGGAAATAAGCGAGAGGGGGTGAATTCCTTGAAAATATGGGTGGAACTCGAAGGGCATGTGCTTCTTTCATTCAGAACAACCTCTATTTTTCTTGAATGGGCAGTTAATCAATACGAAATCGATAATCGAAAGAGTCGATTTCAATTTTCGATGATCAATATTGCAAATTTCAGTGAAAAAAAAATATATATGGAAAAATTGATGCAGTAAGATTATTAATACCACTGGCCAAAAAAATGAAGAAAAAAATGACGAGAGAATCTGATCGAAAAATACGCAATAGAAGACGGTTCCAATGGAGATCGATAATCGATAACATCTATTCAGCAATAGTCTCCCAAGTAGGTACATTTGACATCAATTTGTTTAAAATTCTACGAACGATGCAAAGAATTAAACATGTAAAAAAATCTGAGGAACGATCAGTTTGAAATAATGATAATCGAATTTGAAATCGAAGATCACAAAATCAATCAAAATTGGAAAAATTGATCGATATTGAACGAAAATTTTCACACAAAAATAAAATCAAAAAAAATCGGAAGAAAAACGTCGATAAGAAGAACAGTCTCTGAATACAATTTGAATAAAATCTGATTTGGAAACAAATCAATATAGATTCGTATTTCACAATTCGCTGTTGCTAATTTTGCAATCAGAACACGTCAAAAAACGAAATTTTTCAGCCATCAGGATCATTCAGCAGCACTATCGATCAAATCGTAACAGGACAAAAACACAAATACTGAAAATCTATAGCAAAAAACTACGTTTCAAGAAAAGTCAAATCAAAAAAATCTAGATTAGAAAAAAAAACTGGCTTAAAAAAAGCAAAAAAACAACAAAAAAATCAAAATCAAAAATAGCATTCGACAAAACGAATTCCACACATTTCGCATCAAAAAAAAAACGGGATAATTTGATCGAAAAATCGTTCATTTCACTTACATCACGAGTCACAGATCTAGCAACCCTCATCGAAGAAAAAAAGCTCTAATTTCAAAACGAAAAAAAAAAATCAAAATTAAAAGATGAGAAATCCATGCAAAATCTACATCACATTCTCATTTATCAAAAGAGGCAAAATCGAGGAAGAGTAAAAAAAAAAAAAAAAAATACGAATAAGAGAACTTCAACACACTAAGCGAGCTCGTAGTAGTAGTAGTAGTAGTAGTAATAGTAGTACTGGAAGGCGCGGCGAAACAGAGAGAGAGAGAGATGCAAACAGGCGCACACTAAACGGTAATGTATAAATTGACTAACGAGAAAATTAGAAGATATATTGACGACTGCTTTTACCCTCCGTTCGATATTCGAAAGGAAACCGTTAATGGCCGGTGATGGATGACCGGCGGTCGTATGACGTCCTGGAATGGGCGACGAATCCATACCATTCGATGGTACAGATGACGATGGATGATCTGGAAAGAAATATTTATGGGCTAATTAGATTGGTTAGTAAGCTCGTTCTAGGGGTAATTTTCACCGGAAGATGGGCCCTATTTGGGAAAATCAGTCTCACCGTTATCATCTGGCGGTGTTATCCAGTTAATGAATTCTTTGACGAGTTCTTTAGGTAGACCGCACGAAGGAGGTACTTTGCTTTCACAGTCTTTGTGGCAACGGTAACGGCATTCTTTACATCTTAAACCTTCGTAGATGAAAACAAACAAAAAAAATAGTAATTAGATTAAATAATAAATATATACATTGATTCGTATTCGAATTCATAAATCAACGTACCGGTATTCATTACGATAGGTTTGCAGCAATAATCACAAGGTCTATTGAAACTAAAATGTTTGGTGAACCTGTGAGCGATATCATGAGCCATGACTCGACTAACCGACGTAGGAGTTCGGGGCGATCGAGGCACCGCCGGAATGCCATTACCGTCTATACGTACAAAAAAAATCATCATTACACACGAATCTAGTAACTCATTACGCATCAATAAACTAAATAACTCACTTATGGTGGGATCTGCTCCAGTTGGCCCCAAATCAGCGCTTCGAATAGGCGATGAATCCGAAGTCACTGTCAGCAATGAGTTATTCATCGATGATACAACCGTACTAACGATGAACGGAGGCGATCTAGTGGGACTTGAATACAGTGATGTGGATGGAGACCCATGCTCTGTACCTCCAGGTACAGTCGGTAATCTAGTTCGACCACCATTTCGGACTACTTCGCCGGTATTTTCGCTATAAAAATTACACATTTAATACAAATTCGAGATAAAATCTACGTTTTACTTTTGTTGAATGTGTTCTTACCCAGCGAAAGTAAAATTATTGTTCACATTTCTAACACCAGATAAATTATAAAGCTGAGATTCGTGCGATCTAGATTTACTAATTGGTTGAACGGAATCGTTAACGTCGTCGTTGGCATTATACCTGACGTGAATCTGAGCATACCTAGCATGATCTGACATAGATCCGGGTGATTTTTGAACGTAATCATCTGTGAACGAAACACATACAAAATCATAAATCCGTTCTCCAGCACCGTTGAACTGAACTGCATCGTTCGAGAGATACCTTGTCTAATTTTATGCATAGGTGTATGAGGAGGACTCAGCACAGGTGGCGTGCCCGAAGACCCAGAAGTGGCGGTTCCAGGTTGATCCGTATACGCTGACGTATTGCCATTGAAATGTATGGCAGGGTAATCTTGCGCAGTGACCGAGCTAGCATACGATGATGGTAAACTTTGGTCAGCAAAGGTACGCGAATTACTTTGCCAGTCCCACGAATCCCAATGCAGTTGAGCATCTTCGTTAGTCAGGTTATTACCTTCGTAATCGTTCTCCAATAAAATTTCTACAACATAATTTCACAATTAAAACAATCATCATTATCATCGGTTCACCAACGTTCAAAAAAGGAATCGAAATAATTACCAGTGTAACGTTTAAGGTTTCTTAACGCAGTCGATAAACGTCTAAATTCTTCGTCTAATTGGGAACAATTACATAATAGATTTCTTAATTTACATTGAGGCTTTTCCAATAGAGCTTCGACGGTTTTAACTTTCGAGCATATATTCTGTAACAGAACGAATCGTATTAGAACAAATAACAATCGGTTCGCACTCCTCGAAGAGTGCGGTGGATCAATTACCTGAATAGAATTTGGACACAGCCCGACAACTTGCAGCCATTGTTCTAGTTTTGGTACATTTTTCAAATGAGGAGGTAATGTATTCAATTTATCATGGAACTTTGCTTTCATTACAAGCTGACGAGAGAATAGCTTTATCAGCTTCCCCTAGAACAAGATACAAGTTCGCATTAGTCAAAATAATTTACGGATTTATTCGAATAATAAACGTATCTCATCGTAGTACTCTCGACGATAATAACGAGTAAAGTAAAAGAAAAATAAAACGTTTCTGAAAAATATTTTGCATCGATGTGTTTGCTGTAGTGTTAGGTAGATGTGTGATTCACTGATACTCCATCAATCAACAATACTCCAGCACAGGTGAGATGAGTAATTGTTTTCGTTTCAATATTTTGGTACTTTAATTGACGTACAGATAACGTCAATGAATCCGTAATCAACGAGAGAATCGTCGAATTTGGGTAAATTTTGCAAAATTGTCGTCAATAACCGAGCTATCAGCGTAGCATAGATAGCATGAACTTGATAATGATGGGTAACCAGTTGTATCGATTGGAATGATTGTTACAGAGCTATGAGACGATTAAAAGCAAGATAATTACTTCTAGGGTCCGGATTTCTCTCTGGGTAAGCTCTACGCTGGTAGAACATTGTGTCCTGAGTCCGACAAGTCTATCAGCAAATGTATCTATCATAGGCTGCAAAACATCCTGATCTTCTTCCGCCATAACATGACGCTACATTGTTTCTATTCTAACATAAAATAACACTACTTGTGCAAAATAACGCGTATTTATCGCACTCATTATCGATAAAATTAAAAATTTACTCTACCATAAAAAAAAATTGTAACAAACACCTGCTAATTCGTATACTCCGAAAAAAAAAACACAATCATAACAAAAATTTTCATCCACAATGACGTAAAAGCCTGAAAAAATTAAATAGGTAACGTTTGTTTACCTATTGTTCCAGACGCGTTAACGTAAACGATAACGTTATCGTTATTGTTATTCCACCTACCAATTACGTGGATTGTTTACCTACACTTCCACGTGAGCGATTCCGCGTCATCCATGTTGTTTATTTATCGTTGGCCTCAACTGGCGTTCTGATTGGTCGACGAGATCGTACGAACGTTTGTGATTGGTGGAATTTCCCAGGTACTTGGAAACACGGTTTGACGAAGCTATAAATACTTATCAGCGAAATAAATCGTCAGAAAACTTTCGTACTTGTCATGTGGAACTTAAAATATGCAATAATTATTCCAAGGTACTACGTATAATTCTTCAAATTGTGATTCGTCGATTTTACATGGCGTGACTAAACAAGCTCGTACACGGTGATATAGTTCAACTCCGATACAACAGTAACAACTTTCGAATATCTCGTGAGTAATAATTTTCAATCAGTACGAATTTTGCATTCGAGTCGTCCAAATCAATCGTCTCTCTTGCGAACCGCTTATGAACATAATTTTTCGATCGTTTTTACTCAGTTCGGTCTCGTGTCATACGACAAAGTTGCATTTATCAACAGTTCGGTCAAATTTACTATGGGAGTTAATGCGGTACAGGTATGGATCTTTTTTCAATACCATTCATGCTTCGATTACTTTCTTTTTTTCGCTATTTTTACACTTATATCTTTGAGAGAGTTGGAGTATTTCGTAGAACTCTATTCATTAGTATTATCACCCTGCTACATGTGACTTTTTTCTCATTTCTCATTTCTGCACAATCGTTACTAACCTTTGGTTTTCATAAATTTGCAAAAATACACAGTTCCATTCAATTAACTCTCTTATCAAATTTGTGTGATAATTAACTTCAAGTACCACCGTACCCTAAGCTTCGATGAATATTCATATTTTTTTTTTATCTTAGGGGATTATAAATTTCGAACCTGTTCGATAAAAAAATTTCGCCAACATGTGTAAAAAATTTGAAAAAATTCGACTTCTTCGAATAGGTCATCTGTTTGAACTTATTTCCGGCGTGCTGAAAGAGAGTATTTTTGACCCAACGATTCGTCATCGTGGTAGCTTTCTTGTTCGGTGCATTCTAACGTTATCACCGTCTTCTTACGTAATGGTCGATGGGAATTTCTTCTTGGATTATTCATTAACAATGTACGAACCTCTAGACGACAATCAATGTCGAAAAAACCGCGCTAAAAATAGACTTGGTTCGAGTTGACGACGTTTACTTCCAGCCAGGATTGAGAAAAAATGCCAATTCGATTCGATTGGATTATCGTATAGACTAAAATAACCAATCTAAAAAGGGTTCGTCATTTCTGCCAACAATGATTGCGTAAGTAGGCTAAACACAATGTTTATCACTGACGTTGTCTGCTGAGATTAGATCATTAACCTGAATATTTTATATCGTTTTGGTAACGTCACCAAGGTAAAAAGCTTCGATAAGAATGACCCATTCATTGATGAAAATTCAGCTATAAAGAAATAGGCCAAGATTAAAATCACAATTAAAGTCACATATTGGTAACCCTTTTTTCTTCGGGTAGGATGAAAAAGTATCCCCGAACCACGTGAAAATTCACCCCGCATGCTCGAAACTATCGATCTGTTTTGAAAGTGATTTTCACAAATGACGTGGTATATTTGAAAAAAATTTCCTCAAAATTGACATGTTTTCAGCATGGGTGTCGCAATATCGTCGATTACTCGTTAATTTTCGTATTCGATTTTTCAACAAACCTATACAGATGGTTAGAAGATAATGAATTAATCGCTAAGAGTAATTAATTAGTACTCTAGATAATAATTTGGCCTTTTTTTTTTCTACGTCTGATTTCAGAATTATGGTAACGATATGACGGAAAAAGCAGCCCGTATTTGTAGAGCGTATTTACCCGGAGCTTGGAAGAAGATTACAACTTCTGACGTCGAAGTAACACGTATCAGGTACGAAAAGCTCTAAATATTTTGTTTATTATTTTTAACCGAGCGTAATATTCGTATTTCCAGACAGGGTAAAAGATAAGGAAAGTTTTCGGCTCCGTTATCATGCTCGATTTTAGTACGCAAGAAAATTTCGAAACCAATATTTTAATCGTGCATAACGTGAGCTCTCTCAACAAGTACAATACGTGATTTTTTTCGTCGTACTGATTTATGGTATTTTATTACCTTGAACGATCGACACGCCAAGCTGAGAGTTTTCTCATATGTATGCGAGCTTTCTACATGTATGTACGTTTATACGTCAGGATATATTAGTCGAGTACTCGATGTATACAAGGTCCAGATTTATTGGCTGACAGCCATCGGGGCAAGTTAAATTTCCGGTTCCAAGTTTGCAGACAGGGTTGACTCTATACAGATCACGCTATCGAGACGTGAGCTGATGGATTTTTTTTCAGTAGATGGTAAAGGGTGAACAAACGTAAGAGAGTTGAATTGCTTGCCTGAAGCAGAAGAGATGATATGTAAAAAATTTTTTACCAACATGTGTTTCGATAAATAGCTTCATTCAAGAATAGATAATTTTGTCGATTCGAGGAAGCAGTGAAAATTTTCAAATGACGTCATAGAGACCGAATGTTACGTTATATTCTCGAATGCATGTATTCGAATTAGGCCAAAAGGGTTATTAATCGTAGAACATGTACAATGAACACGTAGTGTAATTAATAACATAGTTTCGTTCAGGGTGTCGTGTATATGGTATACTGCTGCGAAGAAAGGTCACGTAGTCGTAGGCAAGAAAGTATATTGTCTGATTAGAAATATCTATAGAAATCAATCAGGTGATGTGGTTTATATTTATATTGTGGTAGGTCGAGAATTGGGGTTTCCTTTTCTTCGGTGGACTTTGGAAATAATTGAGAACACAGATAGAGATTATGTGAGTCATAGAATCGCGTGAGGTCTTACGATTAGAAATGGCTGAAAATTTTACCAATTATTCCCATGACGAATTTTCTCCTGTTTGTTTATACGTATTTATCGTTCTTTTTTTCGTCAGAAGGCGTTTTCAAACGAATGCATAATGATTGATGAGATCATTGGGACTAACCTAATTTCCATAACTGTAGAACAATAAAAACAAACCCAAATCTAGTGAAAAATCAAGAAGAAAAAATGAGTAATTTAAACAGAAGGGGTTCTAAGAAAATAAGAAACATCATTTCTAATTGTTTTCAAAATTAAATACTTGTAGTTAGAAAAATGAATCGAATCATTAGTACGAGTGTATTATTAACGATGTTTCAATAGTTCGAAAAGAAAATTACTTTCAAAAAGCAAGGACTTACTACTCCTTAGGGACGGTTCTAGAGAAAGGGCAGGGGAGAGGGGGACAATTTACTCTGGGTCACGATTTTCTGTAGGGTTGGAGAAGTGAAAAGTTCAAGATGAATCTTGAATCATCAAAATATTCCAATTTTTATGTGAAAAAGTGAGAAAAAAAATTCTCATGTTAAGGCTGTTCATAAACTTCCAAATAACGAAGCAATTTTCGTTTTTTTTTCGCGACTATAAGGGTCAAAATGACAATTATTTTGGGCCAATTTTGGGTCTTGGATGCTCTATCCCTAAGTATATAGGTTAATTATTTTAGATCTACTCCATTTTGTGTTCTCTCATCTGAGGATTCTAATGCCCCTCTCCCCCTTCACCTTAGAATTCAAAAGTATCGATTAAAACGCAACTATAGGTACAGAAACAGGGTGTCCACAAGCCTGGAAAACCTGGAAAAGTCAGGGAATTTCGTAATTTTCACGTAAAATCCCTGGAATTGTGAAAAAACGATCAATTGCAAATTTTGGATAAGGACCTGTGATGAAAGAAAACATTATTTTTTACTTCTCGAAAGACAAATTTTCAAATTCTTTTGCCCGAGCGAAGATGAACATTTCTAGATAATAGAAATCAAGTTTTAAAACCAAAAAATGAACTGCTCACAAAAAAACATTGTTTTTATGCATCTCGAAGTACAAATTTACAAGAGCTTTTGTCCTCGCTTGGGCCTGTTCTGTTTTCTTTGTCAAAATCAAGTTCATTCGAAAAACATATCATTCAAATTCTAAAATTTTAAAAGCCAAAAAAACTACTTGTCCTCACATGAAAAAACCTCGTTTTTATGCCTCTCGAAATGCAAATTTTCAGAAGCTGTCGCTCGAGCCTGTTCTCTTTTCTTTTTTAAAAGTAACTTCTTTCAAAAAAACATCATTGCAATATTAAAATTTAAGAAACCAAAAAATAAACTCTTTGCATTTAAAAAAAAAATCGTTTTTAGGAATCTCGAAATGAAAATTTTCAAAACTTCTGGCCCGAGCGAAAACAAATTTCACATTTTCAGGCCTCCAAAAGTCCAAAAAACAGAAGAAAAATTTTCATAAGTCATATGAATATTGTATTAATTGGCCAAAATTGATGCATGTTTTATTTACTTATGTATTTATTTTTAATTTATTAAGTTGATATCGAAGTTTAGCTGTTTTTTATATCCAAAGATGTACCTATCCAGTTTGAAGAGAAGCTTATGAAATAAAATTACACCCCCCCCCCCCCCCGTGTGTGGGGTAAGCGTAGAAAATTTAAAAAATGGTCTGAAAAAATGGAAAAATTGGTCTGGAAAACCTAGAAACGTCGGGGAAAATCATTTCCTGAATTGAGTGGACACCCTGAGAAATGAATGTGAAAAATAATCTCTCATTTTTTCCTAATATTTTTTCAAGTCCGAAAAGAAATTGTGCTGGAAGCCCTACTCCCCTCTACTTTACAAAATTTGAAAAATAAATGAATACAAAGATCCATTTCATGAATAAATTTCTCATTTTCGCGTAAGAATGTTTTTCAGTGATGCATTTTTGAAGAAAAAAAATCTCAACCGGTCCCTTAAGCTGTTTTGGCCCTATCGTATGAACGATGGAGTCTCGAATTTAAAAAAATTGATGAACAAAAATGAAAAACTTGAGGCTCCCGATACAATAGAGCAGAGGGAGATTTTTACTTGAAAAGGCGAGCACTTGAAACGACTCTTACAAGAAAATTATAATGAATTTTCAAAAAAAATTACACACTTCGAGTTTTCAATTTTTTTCTTCAAAATTTGCCCATTTTTTGGAAGGCTCCACTTAAGGGCATCAATATTGTTTGGGAGACTGAAGAAGGATTTTCTTGAAAAGGAAGCTATTTAGAAGAATTCTGACTAATAATGAAAATTTTTCAAAAAGTGTTTTAATTACCAAGTTTTTATTTTTTGTTTTTTTCTTTATTTTCTCCAATTTTAGGTGGGTGGAGGGGGGGCTCTATACATAGATTCTCGAAAAGTATAGATTATTCTGATTTTTTGAATTTATTCAAGCAGAGAAGGTGGGGGGGGGGGTTCTTGACATGACTGAATTCTGAGTCAGAGAGTTGAAATTTTCAGAGTTTTTTTTTATATATAGAAACCAACAATTTGTGAGAGTGCAATAGAAATAATCGCAGAAAATTTTTACAAGCATAAATAAGTAAGTGCCATTATACCTCCCCTCCCTCTCACCTTCCCTCAGCTCCTCCGCTCTTATTGAGTAAAAAATTGGGTCAAGTGGCCGAGAGAAGGCCAAGGAGACTTGGACCCTCCTAACAATATCTCATTGTCATTTGTCAGCACAATCCATAAATATATCATTCACTTTTGATTCATTGCATACAAACCGATTTCTTTTCACTCTTTTTCATCAAGAAAATATCCTAAAAATGACTATTTTTTTGAACTGAATTGTAATTTTGTGGCATGAAAGTCATGAATATTGCTTGAAACACACTAGAAATTTTTTTAAAAAGCCCATAAAATGAAAAAATAAATTGAACAATTTGTTCAAAAAATCAGAAAAACGAAAAAAACTGAAATACCTAATTTTTGATCCTGTAAAAAATGGCAACCCTGTTCCATTTCTTCGCGGTTTCAAATTATTTAATTTTTTTTTTGGGGGGGGGGATATTTTCATGCGGTAAAAATGTGAAAAATACGTAGGTAGGTATGTTATTATGAAAAAGTAATGATTTTTTTTGTCTAGGAGTTTAGTTAGACACCCTGAAATATTATCAGATTAATGCTGAAATCCTCATTTAATCCACCTATTTTTTTATTAAAAGATTAATTCGTACATAAATATGATGAATAATTACGATTATGAATCATTCAATTTTCATTATCAAGATAATAACAGAACCGAACGATTGAAAATTCATATTTATATACTCGTATGATGAGCCCTATCATCATTATGATTTCTATATCATCTTCTTCTTCCCTCTCTTCTTGAATCATCAGTATAAACAGTCAAAGATCTGTGCAGAATCATTCAAGCTGATGGAAAATTAATTTTGAAGCCAACTACGCTTTAAAAAATTACATAGGTACCGAAAATTTGGTAAATACGCATGTATATTTCAGTCATACATTCATGTTATCCCCCCCCCCCCCTTCTCTCTCACTGCAATACGTATGCACTTATTCTGAGAAAAAAATATACTCATGTAAATTGTAACTTAACGGAAATTACACGCTTGATTTCGTGTGATTTTTCTGGCATAGGTAAATACCTCAACGAATTTTCCACTGCTCACCTTCTGAATCATCTAGGTAGGTAGAGGTACCTAGACTTACTCATGTGCGTCAAATTAAATTGAGTAGGTATTCTTGTTTTGAATGAAAAATAAATGAAGCGATGTGTTCGTTGATGATGCTGTGATTTCCCTCCTCCTCTCTCTTCATCTTGTGTAAATTTCATGTGTAGGGTTAAAAAAAAAAAATCGTTGAAGTTCCAATTTTTACTCGAAATATCTCAGAAACGATGTCTCGTGCAAAAAAATTAATCACCCTTATTTTTAGGTTATTTTATGGACTTCAATTTTGCTTCATTTCATTCTTTTCGTATGTACTTGGAGTTGGAACCACCTCTTTTCCTCAAAAATGATTTTTTTTTGTGATGAGAAAATTTTCAATCATTAAAAATCATTTTTTGAGAAAAAAAACAAGGTTCTGGTAAAAAAAATTGAGAGGTGCAAAATTGTAAATGATAATTCCCATCCAGAGAGTGTGATTCTTTCTCTTCAAGTGAACTTTTATAAGATACGTATTTTGAAGAAAAGCATGAAAAACATGAAATTGAAATCAATCGAAAATTATTGAGTAAAAAATTCTCCCTCAGTTTGAAGAACGATTTTTTCATAAAATCTGAACCATGGATGTTTTTGTGTATTAAACATGGAATGGGATGGAGGTCAATAAAAATAATACATTTTTACATTGAATGTAGGTATTTTCAATTATCCAGTTTTCCTCTCCCCAAACCCCGTAGTCAAAGATTTGCAATGAAGCTGGAATGAAGCCTCAGGGGAGAAGGGAAGAGTCTGAAGCTGGTTACATTGCATGTTTTTATTTTTCTATTCCTCGAAACACAAATTTTCGAAGCTTTTGCCCCCTTCCCCTCTTCGCTCGGGCTTGTTTTCTTTTCTTTTTCAAAATAAAAATTTCTAAAAAAAAATATCTTTCAAATTTTAGAAAAAGTACCGTTTTAATGCCTTTCGAAATAGACTTGAGCCTGTTCTCTTTTCTTTTTCAAAATTAATATTTCGAAAAAAAAAACTTCCAAATTCTAAAATTTTAAAAGCCAAAAAGTAAACTTCTCGCATATAAAAATATTGTTTTTACACCTCTCGAAATTAAATTTTCAAAAACTTTTCCCCTTCCTTCGCTCAGGCCAATTTGTTTCTTGTTTTAAAATGAGTATAAACATTCACATTTGGGCCCTCAATAATCCGAAGCAGAAAATGAACATTTTTTATAAGTCATAAATACGTTTGATATCAATCTGGAAAAAATGAAAATTTCACTCCTGTATCAGTGTGCAAATTTTCAGTCCTACCCCCTCCTCCCTCCCCCTCACAAAAAAATCTATATGATTTCGTCCCTAGAAATGGGGCCAAATTATACTTGCCTCTAGCCCGCATTGGCTCTCGATAGCCCTGGAGAGGAGATGGGGGAGTATTGGCTCATTATTCATTTTGAAATTGTTTTTTTGAGGTGCTTAACTGCTTATTTTTTGGTTGTAAGATTTTTCAAATACTTTGGACTGGCCAGTTGAAATTTCGTTGGGGCCATCTTTGGTGCTTAAATCCCCATATTTTTGTTAAAAATTTGCAGAAATCAAAATGAGGTGTGAGAATTATCCTTTAAAGAGGACAAAAAAATTGAAGGTAACTCACGACCACAAAATGCAAAATAATATCAGAGAAACTGATAGTTGTCGAGATTTTTTACCCATCCTTGCAATTATAAACACCCTCCCCCTTCCTCCCCCCACAAAAAAAGAGCAGGAAAATATTTTGCGTTTGTCTGTCTTGCTTTTTTGCCAAAATTGTCAAAAATTCCTGTTTTTCTATTTTTAAATCAAATTTTGAATTTTTGAGATGAGTTATTTCATTTTTTCATTTTTTTTCTGTGATGAAGAGTTGAAAAAAAAATTTGAGAACATAATTATGTAAGTATCCCGAAAAAATTTTGAACTCGAAGAAATTTTTATTTTCCCCTCCCCTCCCCTTCTGTCGAAAAATACCTACTTATGTGTAGGTATAGTAAAATGATTGAAAAACTATCCTACTCAAAATGTTGTTTTTATCCTGCATTTTCACGTTGCGCCACTTTTTGAACATTAGCATAGCTAAAATTACTCTGTGGCTCTTGAACCTGAAAAAAGACGAATTTTACCCTAAAAATAATCTTTAAAGAGTGAGTGTACAATTTTTGAATTTTTTCACACTGATGCATTTTCTTTATTTTTTGGTACTAATTTGCAAGTCAATTCGTCTCACTGCTTGTTTTGTTTCAGAAATTTTACTAATGAAGGAGGGAAGGGGCAAGGAGTTCGGTTATTAGATTGGTTTCGCTTTGAGAAATTGAAATTTTAATTACAATGAATGTTCTCTTAAGCTTAAGCTATCCAACCGTTTTTCATACCTATTGGACACAATTTGAAATCATTAAGGCGGAGGGTATAGATTTATTTTCATTCAATTCGGATGAGTAATTGCTGAGTAATTGCAATTTTAGTCCATTATTTTAATGCATTAAATCCTAAAAAAGGGAAAAGGGGACTTGTAGAACACCTGCCGCTCATTGTACCCTGCTATACCCCCAGTCTATTCCATCACCAGCTGTGTTTCATTGTACCCTGTTACACCCCCGGTCTGTTAGCTGTAAATTCCAAGTGGGAGTGGTTTGGTGAGGCGTTTACCAAACAAATATATTATTTTAATGCCCTAACCCTCCTAGTGAATTCGTGGCTGAGTGGTTAGGACATGTAGGTAGGAATAGGAAATTTAGGGACCCAGGTTCGAATCTCCGTGAGGTAAGTAGGTAGGTGACAGATTTTTCGTAGGAAAATTGGATAGGTAAATGCTTTGGAGTTACCTATGTAGTACATGATAATGGGGTAAAAATAATGCTGAAATTGAGTTATGAATCATGATATCATTTGCTAACTAAAAATTCATTTCATCAATTTTTTGTCTACCTATAGCCATAAGTATAGTAAGAATTACCTTGACATGAATAATTTTTAACTTTTTACTTATAATTTAAAAATTACTTCAAAATGAGTAATTAAACTAATTTTTGTACAATTGAAACATATTGTAATTTTTATTATCATGATTTAGTAAAAATTATTAAAACAAAATGATTTTTACTATTGGTACCTGTAGCAAAATTTATTAAAATGATAATTTTTACTATACGATTACAGTAAAAATTATTGAATGGGATCTGGTACTTAATTGTGCTAAATACCAGTATTTAGTTGAATTTTTTTGTAAAAATTACCCATATTTTTTTCGTGTAATTTAGAGGCAATTCAAATTCTTAACATATTTTATAAGATTTAATTCTTAATTTAGAATAAAAAGCAAGTTCTGAAAATTGGTTTGAAAATTTATAAATTTGAAGACAATGGAAATTCTAAAAAAAATAATATGAAAATTTGTATTTAGAGACGCTGAGAATTCCAAAAATTGATTAAAAGTTCTGTAAGTTGTAGATAATGTGAACTTGAAAATTATATGAAAATTGAGTAAACGTTTTACAATTTGTGGACAATATGAACTTGAAAATTGAATTTGAAATTTTTTAATTTAAAGACAATAAGAATTCTGAAAAATTATTCAAAATTTGACTATTTAGAGGCAATGTGAATTCTAAAAATTGATTGCAAATTTCCTAACTCAGCAGCAATGCAAAATTCTGAAAATTTATTGAAAACTTTATGAAATTGTAGCGATGGGGAATTCGGGAAATTGATTTGAAATTTTGTAAATTTTAAAACAATGCAAACTATGAAAAACAACTAGAAATTTCTTAATTTAGAAGCAATACAAGCTTATAAATTATTCTGAAATACCTATTGTAATTTGGAAAATATGAAAACACTGAAAAACAATTATTATTTTGAAGCAGTGAGAGTTTCAAAAATTCTCATTACTGTGACATGGTTGATTCACTTATGCACTACCTAGATGTAATAACGGTTATAGCTGTAAAAAAGGCAGCTAGCTACGCACACTTTGCAAGCTTAGCTGTCTAGTTCTATTTTTAAATCAAATTTTGAAGTATCATTTTGAGATGAGTTATTTCATTTTTTCATTTTTTTCTGTGATGTAGAGTTGAAAAAAAAATTTGAGAATATAATTATGTAAGTATCCCGAAAAAATTTTGAACTCGAAGAAATTTTTATTTTCCCCTCCCCTCCCCTTCTGTCGAAAAATACCTACTTATGTGTAGGTATAGTAAAATGATTGAAAAACTATCCTACTCAAAAATGTTGTTTTTATCCTGCATTTTCACGTTGCGCCACTTTTTGAACATTAGCATAGCTAAAATTGCTCTGTGGCTCTTGAACCTGAAAAAAGACGAATTTTACCCTAAAAATAATCTTTAAAGAGAGGAGAAACTCAGAATTCTCATTCCTCATTAAAATCATTTGCAGTATTCAACATCTTCTTGAGTGTACAATTTTTGAATTTTTTCACACTGATGCATTTTCTTTATTTTTTGGTACTAATTTGCAAGTCAATTCGTCTCACTGCTTGTTTTGTTTCAGAAATTTTACTAATTAAGGAGGGAAGGGGCAAGGAGTTCGGTCATTTATTATTGAGTTTCTTCATTGTCGCGGTATTATTAAGTAATGCGTAATATATTATGTACTCTGAACTGCAACACTCTGAATCACTCGTTCATCATGTATCCATCTATTTATCATCACAATATTCTGAATTTTTAAAACCCCATTCACGTAAGATTTTCCTTGACTTATGCATCATTTTTTCCATTCGCTCCTCTTCCTCACTGTGTTGTACATACATATAAGAATTAAGTATCTATTGTTAGATTTTCAAGGATGTTGTCTGCAAATCTACTTAGTATTAATTTCAAAATCCGACTAAATTTTACAAAAAAAAATTGAAAATTAACTCTCAAATTGACGAGTATATTTATCTCAATAGCTGCTTTGAAATTAACCCGACACGTAATCTTAATCCCTTGAAATAATAAAATTCGAAATTTTTCTAGTTAAAACTCGAATTTTATAGTACATCTTCAACACGTGGCATAAACGTGTACCTACCTACTCTTCGTCAATATAATAAAAGAAATTGAACGTAAAAATTTCTCGCCAAAAATCTAGCTAAACGACGCGACGTGTTGCAATAATGAAAAATTTCCTTCTTATAGGTTCAGCGAAGTTCATCGTGTTGTGGTGTTTACTTAATTAGAGATTATTTAGAAGAGTAATTAGACAAGAATGCGAGGGGAAAAAATGACATTTTGGGAATTAAAAACGAATTTCGTCAATTTGTCAATTATTACCGAGTTGGAATTCCTTCTTGGTATGTGCCTCTGCCTGGGGTCTGGCTCGTTGGATCGTAATTACTTCGAGTTGTTGAATTAGTCACTATATATATAGTCAGCTCAGCACTTGAAACAAATCATTCGATCAGTGTAGTATGGGCAATTTTAACGATTTAATAAGTAGCTTTAACGTTCAAGGCTGTGGATTGTCTATGAATGCGAATGCATATGGGTTTTACTATAACTACAATGCATGTGGTCTAAGATCTAAGAAAATAAAGAGGGTTTTTTTCAATACATCTTGGAATATTGTGAGTCTTGTTTGACGTAGGTAGGTATAGGTAAGGTAGACTACGAAGGTAATTGTTTCTGGGTAACTGCAGGTACGAGTAGAAGAAGGTAATTAGGTCTAAGATTGGAAATAACGGTTTAATCAATACATATAACCTGGAGATAGTGATTTTCTCCTGTGAGTAATACGGTTTATACCTCGATAGTTGGAATTTTTTTTCACGTAGACAAATTACACGTACATATGAATGTACATGATATGAGATACGTATGAATGACGTAGTAGAATCATCGATATTACTCGACGCTTTGAAATGCACTTGGCGCTAGCAGGTGTGACGTTTGATACAGATCGTATACTGTCTGTGTGTGTAAATGGTTAATAATTTATTAAAAAGTGATAACAATGCGCATGTTTATTTAGTTTATTTAGCTCGCACACACGTACAAATACGAAATACACATACGTATAGTATACTTCTAAATGCTACGTCGTATTTTACGTGATTCATTGAATAAACTAAATTTAGTGCCAAATACCAACCATATGATGGGCAACTTTCTTGCATTCTCAACTCACCCTTCTGTTTTCTTTTTCTTTGATTTACAGCGGCGGCCTGAGCAATTGGTTGTATCACGTGAAATTACTCAAACATGTGAATAATTACGCAGAAAGCAGCCCACGCGAGGTGATGTTACGATTATACGGACAATCTCACGGAGAATGCAATATCCAACACTTGATCAGCGAATCGGTGGTATTCGCTTTATTATCGGAACGTAAATTAGGCCCCAAGTTGCACGGGGTGTTTACAGGTGGCAGAATTGAAGAATATATTCCGGTAAGTTTGAGCCTAAGGAGCAACCGATGTTCGTATAGTTGGTAGTTTTTTTTTGTTGTGGAAATCATCAAGTTGTGATGAAAATTGCTGGAATTTTTTTTCAGGCCAGACCCTTAAAATTAGCCGAAATGAGTGACCCGAAGCTTAGCATGTGGATAGCCGAGAAAATGGCAGCCCTGCATTCGTTAAATTTGCCATTAAGTAAAGAACCGTCGTTTATTTGGGAAACTACTAAAAGGTATGAGATTTTTAATGTACTCGAGAATTTAGTATTTTTGCTATAGTTCAGGTAGTCCTTGGAATTTTTTTTATTACGTTATTATGTACGTGAATTTTGATGTATAAAATTACACAAAGTCAGGGTTTTTTCAAGAATTTATATACTGTTCCTATTTTGATATTCCGTGATATTCACGTCTAGATTTTGAATCATTGCTTATAGTTTTTCCTTTCCACGTAATCGACGATGCGGAAATTTCACGGTGTTTGTGGCAATTTTCGTTTTTTTGGTGCGAATTGGTAATACTGATTCTTGGTTGCGAATTTTTTCGAAAATTATATCCAAAAAATGTATTTATTTTTATATGGTTCAAATTTGTTAAAGTTTATAGAACAGAGAGTTACTTCGAGAAGTGATTCATTCGTTCGCGAACGATTTCGTTCATTGAGATATTGAGGCGAAAAAACAAATTGATTGTAGATAACATTTGTTGTCTAGGAGGAAAAAGAAAAGAGTCACCATTTTTTTTATGCTTAAGTGCAAGTGAGATTGCAACTTTTCGGTGAATCGTTCGCGAACGAAAGATTCATTATTGAGAAATCGTTCACCAATGGGTTTCTGTTTCATTGTATATTTTTTTGAGGATGAATTAGATCGTAGAAAAACGATAAAATGAGTCAAATGGACGATTGGCTCCAAAAATGATTCAGTCGTTCACGAACGATTGAAAAGAATCACTCACCAAAGTACATACTTACTGTGAAACGAATTTGTAGGAAGATGACGTTATGGTGCAAGAGAGGAAAAAATGTTTCGTTTTTTTTCATCCGAGTACTAGTGAGTTTTCAAGTCCGAACTGAATCGTTCGCGAACGAAAAATCTCATTATTTGAGAGAATTGTTCATAAATGGTTTAAAAGTTCCATGAGTGTTTTTTTGAGGATGAATTAGATCGTAGAGAAGAGATAAAATGGATCAAATGAACGATTGGCTCCAAAAATGATTCAGTCGTTCGCGAACGATTGAAAAGAATCACTCACCAAGTGAAACGAATTTGTAGGAAGATGGCGTTGTGGTGCAAGAGAGGAAAAAAATTGTCATTTTTTTCATCCGAGTACTAGTGAGTTTTCAAGTCCGAACTGAATCGTTCGCGAACGAAAAATCTCATTACTTGAGAGAATTGTTCATAAATGGTTTTTAGTTCCATGTTCCATGAGTGTTTTCTTGAGGATGAATTGAATCGATAAAACGGTTCAAATGAACAATTGACTCAAAAAATGATTCATTCGTTCGCGAACGATTCAAAAGATTTAATCATTGAGAGATTTTACACGAAACGAACTGATTCTAGATGAAAGTTGTTGTAATCTATGAGCAAACTATAGTCATTTTTGGATTAGAATGTGAGCGAGTTTCCAACTCTGAGGTGAATCGTTCGCGAACGAAAGATTCATCATTTCAGAGAATCGATCCCGAGTGATTTCTGTTCTATGTATGTTTTTTGAGAATGGATTTTTATGATTTTTGAAAAGTGTAAAGTGATGAAATTATTCAAATGAACGAATGCCTCGAAAAATGATTCATTCGTTCGCGAACGTTTGAAAGGATTCATATACTGAACGAATTTATGTGAAACGAAGTTGTGGTATATGAAAAAAAACATATCGTCATTTTTTTTTTCATCTGAATACGCGTGTGTTTTCAACAGTATGTGATTATGATTCTTTTTTTGATTCCAAGTGAATCATTCGTGAACGAAGATCATCATTTGAGAGAATCATTCGCGAATAAGTTTCGAATTTAGTTTCGTGAACGTTCCTCGAGGCCAAATTAAGTCGTTGAAAACCGAAGAAATGAACAAAAAAGAACGATCGTCTCGAGAAATGATTGATTCGTTCGCGACCGATTGAAATGATTCGTGCATTGAAATTTTTAAAAAGTATTTGTGAATTAAAATTGTAACCAAGGGGAGAAAAGTTGGTGATTTTTGAAAATTGGAGAGTTTTCAACGCTGAATGCTGAAATACTATATTTACAGTGAATCGTTCGCGAACGAAATGGTGCTTTCACCTAAACGTTTTGAAAGATTCGTTCACAAATGGGTTTTAAATTTTATTCCACATTTTCTGCGGATGAATCAAGTTGATGGCAGTCATCTACTGAACGATTAGCTCGAAAACTGATTCAGTCGTTCGTGAACGATTAGAAAGATTCGTTCATTCAAATATTTGGCACGAAACGAATTAATTGAGAATAAAGGTTGTAGTCTATGAGAAGAAATATCATTTTTTCCAGTTTGAATATGAGTTAGTTTTTGAAGTTGATGTTTGTACTGAATCGTTCGCGAACGAAAGATCTTCCTTTGTGAGAAACGTTATCCAGGTCTTGTGAATTTGGAATTTCGCTTCGTGAATTTTATCATATTTTTTGAGACGGAATTATATCGTTGAAAATTAGTCAAATAGATCGAATGAACGAATGTCTCGAAAAATGATTCATTCGTTCGCGAACGATTTGTGCGATTTCTTCAATTGATTGAAATAACATTCGTGGAATGAATTATTTTATCAAGTACGAAATGTACTTTGGGAATAATAAGTAATGAAACTCTGAAGTGAATGGATCAGTCGTTCGTGAACGATTTCTCTTCAAAATGAATCAAAAGTTCGCGAACGATTCTTTTTTTGAGTGATACTGTCATTTTGTAAACTTCTGAGACTTTTTTTGTGAAAATAGACTGAAAGTAAATGAATAACTGAACTCGCAGGTCATTTTCGTTGAAATTAATATTACATCGTTCGCAAACGATTCGTTTCACGATTCGGATTCGAACAATTGTCCTGTATCAAAAATTTAATCTGATTTTATTTCACTTTCAGTACTAAAAGTATCTAATGTTTTGTTTGGTTTTTGAATGAATGATATGATATTACTAAAACGACTCAGTCGTTCGAGAACGATTTGTTCGACTGTTTTATGAAGTGCGATTGATCCTCTTGAACATTAGAAAACCGTAATTCAAAGCAATATTTTAAAAATAATATTATGGTTTCATTTTGTAGAACTCCAATTCTTTTGAAAAGTCGAACAATTTGCATGAATATGTATATCGTTCGCGAACGAGTTGTTCGTCAAAACAACTCTGAACATTGATTTGATGCTTTAAAAGTGAATTAAATTGTGAAATTCTTCAAAATCTGCTTGAAAGTGATGTAAAACTTTCAAGGAATTCATCTGGGTTTTCTTCACTTTTTTTTTAACGTTTGAAAAAAAACGTTCGCGAACGATTCATCTCAATAAATGATTCAGGTTCAGCGTTCAGACAAAAAAAATGAATCTTTTTTTGCAGTGTCAACTTCCAAACTTGGCTCAGTATCTTGACTTCTTGAGTGAACATTTTTTCTGTCGTTCGCGAACGATTCACATTAATGAAATGATGAATGATTCTGATTCACTTCTCAGCAAAATAGTATTTTTTTTTACTGTTTCAACATATGAAATTGACTCAATATTCTGAAAATTTTTTGCTGTCGTTCGCGAACGATTCATTGATTTTTTAAGGAAGTCGTTCGCGAATGATTCACTCTGATGAACCGTTCATTCGCAGAAAGTATGCTTTTAAGCGTTGTAAAATCATTCTCTTCATTAAAATTTTCATCGCTTCGAATTTCGAACTGGCGTAAAGATGATTGTGATCGTTCGTGAACGACTCTTTTGAAAGAATCGTTGAATTGGTCTACATTCATTCATTTTATGCTGATGGATTGATTTTTTAAAGAGAAATTTGAGTTTCTTTGTTTGAAAAAATGTGAATTTTGAGGTTTTTCTTCAAGTAAAAGATTTTTCATTTCTGTAATCAGTGTTACCAATTTGATAAAAACCGAAAATTCCCAAACAGTACAACAAAAAATTTCGCATCAGATTCGCTTTCAAGCTTGATACCTTATTTTTTTTTAATGAAAAAATCCCACTCTTTGATTTCCTTTCTCCATTTTTTTTCCTCTAATCCTTTGCTTGGCGCTTCTCTACGGCTACTGAAATGTTGTCCGTAGGGCACCTTCGCCTTTGACCTAAAATTATGCCATTTTTTAGGTTACAAGATTTAAGACGATCTGCTCAGTCTCAGTCTCATGTCTGTGTTAATGTGTCACCTAAATCGTCATAATGTATGCGTGCGTTTAAATGTTGTTGTATTTTCGAGGTAAGAAACAAGTTGAGAAAGCAACGACCAAAAATTTTTTTGACAAAATCCACGAGTCGATGAACGGATGTGACGTGCAAAAAAAAACACGGTGACACTTTGTGTAGGTTGTGTAATAAGTAAATAGCTTAAAAATGTTTACCATTTAAGGATCAATGTTTAAAATCTCAGCTTCGTAAGTGACACTTGAGTGTGCCAGCCGTGCAAGCAGACTGGGCCACGCTTTAATCGCGACCATAGAGAGTAATAACTAAGCTGAAAAATTAATTTATTATTCTGTCGAATTTTTTTTTCATTTTTATCAAACTATCCACTCTTATTACTCGTATTATACCTATTATACCATATAATAATATATAAAAATGCACTCGATACGATCTCATTTCACTCGGTGTGCGATTGCTAGAGTTCGCCATAGATGTACTAATAATAGGTTTTTCTTATTTTCAGATGGTTGGACGAAGTAGGAGACGTTCACGCATTACAGTTCGATAATGTTAGATTGCAAACCTTATTAAAAAGGGACCTGTACACGGAGCTGAAATGGCTAAGGTGAGTTAATAAACTTCAACTTGCCAGCAAGGACTTACGAGTAAAAAACCACACGAGAGTCCGGTGCCGGTGTGGGTGACCTTAATACACATACGATCGAAACATTCGTTATCTTACATTCAGGCGATAAAAATTGCTCCGAGGATTGGATATTATATCGCATATTGCGTTACTTACATTCGACGTTGTATTTTTATTTTCGAATATTGTACGAATCGTAATTGAATTCGCGAATTAGTTACGGATAATTTTTCTCATCAATGTCGACGATTCGTCGGTGACGTTTTTAGAAAAAAATTGACTCCGTCAGCTGAACAAAATTTCGACGCAGTTTGCCAAAAAAATTAGACAATAATTGGTAACCAGAGGCGCGATTTTTATGCTAAATACCGACGATTTACGTAGGTAATACAAAATTTAAATTTCGACGAGCTATATTTCAGCATGTAAAGTGACACGAAAGCGTGTCGTGATGTAGAATATTCTCCAAGACCCGAGCATACAATTATGGTAATTGTCTAATTGAACCAAGTTGAGGTTTTTTTTTCTCTTTCAAAGAGTTACCTACCGGTATATAGTCGAATATTCGCGAATCGTCTTCTGTCTTTTTTTTTTTTTTTTTTGGAATCGATTGCATAGGTAGGTACTTGTGACGTAGATTTTGCAAACAATGTGGAAGTAATTGAAGTTGAAAAATTTTTTACTTGTTTTTTTGCATCGAATCTGAAATTATCGAGTGGCAGTAAAACGAAAAAACAACAAAGTTGAGAGGATTAAGTGTGAAAATTATCTCGAGTGTTTCGAATTCTTCGAACGAGTCTTCTCAAAAAATTTAAGTGCATATAATTGACCTAATTGAAGCTAGAAAATTTCCATGCAATTTAAAATCACGTAGAAAATTTGTTTGAAAATTAATTTTTTCAATTTTTAAAAATGCAGTCTCCGGATAACCGAAAAAATTAGAGAATTTACAATTTTTAATCCATAATGAGGGACTTTTGTGATTGAAATGAACTCGAGACTTGTGAAATTTCATCCTAAGTCGAACCAAAAATGAAGTCATGTCTTTTGATTTTGTTGAAAAAATTTATAGGTTCCTCTCGATGGTCCTATAAAACAACCACAATCATTTCCTTTTCCCTTCTAAAGCCTTCGGGAAGGGGAAGGGGAGTTGAGGATTGCGAGCTCATTATCTAATAACTGCTTGAACGTGGAGAAAATCTGCTTGTGAAGGTTTCATGAAAATATACTGACGTTTCTAAATCAATAATCAAAATCGAAAAAGCTCAAAATTGAACTTTCGCTAAAAAAGCTTGAATTTTCGTGATCGTGCGTTCAAAAGCTAAAGGCTGCCTTCAGAAAAAATTGCATTGTAGACAATTTTTTCTCTTTTCGAAAAACTGATTTTCAAAATGGGATCTCCACAAAAAAAAATGGTCAAATCTGCACGCCAATTTTTGCTGTTTTTGAAAATTTTGGTGCTCTCAAATTCCCTTGAAGAGGCGTTGTAAGGGTAAAATTACTGTTTGAAATTGGATTTTCATGTAATTTTTTTGTTTTTGGGTAGCTAAAGTCATCAGTGTAGTGTTAAAATATCCAAAAATTATTGAATTTCTAATTTTCAAAATTTTCAAGGTGTTGTAGGTACCTACTTCAGCCTTTTTATCAAAACAAAATCTTGAAATTTCCAAAATCAAAATTACTCCAACCCTTCTCCCCCCTCCACTCTTTGAGTTTATACATCTAGAAAAGGTTGAAAAAATTCAATTCTCCATCACCCTTTCTCATTTATTAAACATTTGCAAACATTTTTCATCAGAAATCATTTTTTTTTTAAATTGCATAAAAGTTCTGTTGATTTTTATTAATTTTTTAAAGCAAAGCTTCAACATTTTCCGTTGTTTGATTTGCTTTTTCTTTCTGAATTTCAATGTTCTTAATTTTTCTAGTTTTCTTTGAAAATACGAAATTTTTACTTGAATGGATTTCGACTGGACCCCTCTCACTCCTTATTTCAAGTGAAATATTTTCTCATCAAAAGAACTGATTTATGACAAAATTGCCAGAAGTTTGGCTGAGTTGCCTTGTTTTTTTTTCAATAAAACTCTGGAATTTTCAAATTTCCTCTTCCCAGTATTTTTCTTCAACATGTTTTTTGGAAAATAATAAATTTTAACTTGATTGAATTTTGATTAGACCCCCTCCCCCTTTCCCGTCATTTACTCATTGAAACGTCGAAAAAAAAAATCTTGTCAAAAGCAGTGATTTTAACCAAAAAATTCCTACCTGTTTTTCTATTTTTTTTTCAAATCTTCCATTAATTTGCTTTTTTTTCAGACTCTCCTCTCCCCTTTCCCCCTTCCAAAAACTTCATGTCAAAAGCAGTAATTTTTAACAAAAAAATCCTGCTTGTTTTTCTCATCTTTTTTTCAAATCTTCCATTAATTTTCTGTTTCTTTCAGCCTCTCTCCTCTCCCCCACTCATCAAAAAATTCTCGTCAAAATCCCTGCTTTTTGACAACAAAAAAATCCTGTCTGTTTTTCGATTTTTTTTTCTTCAAATTTTTCATGAAGTGGCTTTTTTTTAAAAAAAATGTTTGTAAAAAGTTTTTTGAACATGCAGAATTTTGTCTTGAATAAATTTCCACTCGATCCAATCTTCTTTCGAAACGTTTGTAAAAAGTTCCTGTTGAAAGTCTTAGTCCAAAATGCCAGAAAATGTTTCTTTTTTGCCAAATTGCAAAAACAGTCCATTTTATTCAAAGCATTAAAATTTTCCATTAATTTGCTTTTTATTCTCTCAGAATTTTAATCATCCCTTCCCCCCACTTCTTCTTCCTTTTAGTTCTCTTTGAAATGAAAAATTTCGACTAGACTCATCTCGGTTCCCTCCCCGTCCCCTTCCCCCTCCTTCGAAACGCCTCAAAAAATCCTCTCAAAACTCCTGATTTTTGGCTAAAATTACAAAATGTTCTGCCTGTTTTTCAATTTTTTTTTCAAATTTTCCAGTAATTTGTGTTTTTTTTTAGAATTTTGATTTTTTTAAATTTTACATTTTTCAAAATGGGAAGCTTTGTCTCGAATAAATTTTTACTCGAACCTCCTTCCTGTGAAAAATTCGAATAAAATTGTTGTTGAAAGTGAATTTCAAATTCCCCTCTCCTCCAGTTCTTTTTATTTTATTTTTCTTGAAAATGAAAAATTTCAACTTGAGAATAAATTTTGACTCCCTCCTCCCCCTATTGAAACATTAAAAAAATATCGTCTTAAAACTTCTGATTTTTCGCCAAAATTACACAATTTCCTGCCTGTTTTTCAAGTTTTTTTTTCGAATTTTCCAATAATTTGCTTTCTGTTTTAGAATTTTGGCTTGAATAAAATTTCCACTCGATCCTCCTTTCCTTTAAAACATTCGAAAAAAGTTCTTGTTGAAAGTCTTTGGCGAGAATTGTCTGAAAATCCTGCTTTTTTGCCAAATCTATGAAGCAAGCCCAGCTTTTTTCATTTTTTTTTTCAAAGTATTAAAATTTTCATTTTGCTTTTTCTTCCAGAGTTTCAATTGACCTCTTCACCATTTTTTCTAGATTTCTTTGCAAATGCAAATTTTTGACTCGAATAAATTTCTCTAAATTCTTCTCCGCCTCCCCCTTTCCCCCATCAAAACATTTCGAAAAATATCCTCTCAAAACTTCTGATTTTTAACTAAATTACAAACGGTCCAGCCTGTTTTTCAATTTTTTTCTTCGAATTTTTCAATAACTTGCTTTCTGTTTTAAAATTTTGATTTTTTGAAAATGAAAAACTTTGGATGTTCTTGTTTGAAGTTTTTGGCCAGAGTTGTCAGAAAATCCTATTTTTTTGTGCCAAAATGGCAACAAAGTCCAGTTTTTTCCAGTTTTTTTTTTTTTTTTTAAATAAAGCATTAAAATTTTTTTTCATTTTCTCTCAGAAAAATGTTGATTTGAATAAATTTGTACCCTGCCCTTTTCCCTTCCCTTCATCTGAATCCGGTATCAGTTTTCATGCTCAGATTCTTGCTTTTTGTCAAAGTTACAAAAAAGCCCTGCTTTCCATTTTTTGAATCAAACTTTGAAATTTTCTACTCGTATTTTTGCCTTCTTCTAGTTATTTTTTGTTTGAAAATAGAAATTTTTTCCCCTGAACATATTTTGAATTTTACCTGATCCCTTCCCCTACCTGTCTTTCAACCCCTTCTCAAATTGAAACATTTGTGAGAATTTCCTGCACATGAGGAGGGGTGAGGGGGGGGACATTCGGCAATAAATATTTCAAAAATTGAAAAAGTATAGTCTTTTTTATTCTCGCCTTCTTGTAGGATTTTTAGTTTTTAATTTTTTTTTTTTTTTTTTTTTTTTTTTTTTTTTTTGAAAGTAGACACATTTTTTAGCTTTGAATACATTTTGAACTTGACCTGATCCCTTCCCCTCTCACGCTTTACCCTCTTCTCAAATTGAAATATTTGTGAAAATTTCCTGTCCAAAAGGGGTGGGGGACAATTGACAAGAAATATTACAAAAATATTGAAAAAGTGTTTGCTTTTTTGCAATGTTTTTTCGACCAACTATCAATAAGCTTTATTGATTCTCGTACCACGAGTGGTGAAAAAAAAAAATCGAGAATTACTACATACATTCCTTAGCTAGTAAATTTTCCATTCACCATTTTATCGCATCATCTTACCAAATTTGTTTTTTGTTTTCCGTTTCGTCTCGAAACAATAGGTCGTACCTGACTAAATTCCATTCGCCTGTGGTATTCTGCCATAACGATATGCAAGAGGGCAATATACTGATTAAATCGCAGTCGCAACCGCAGTTGCAGCAACTTCAGCCTCAACAGCAATCGCACAACGACGATGAATTCGTGGTGGTCGCCGACGATAAACCTTCGTCTTCGGCATCTCTAATAATCATCGATTACGAATACTGCGCTTATAATTATAGAGCTTTCGAAATAGCTAATCACTTCATGGAGTGGGTTTTCGATTACAAAGTTCCTGACTATCCGTATTTCAGCGTACATGTCGATAATTACCCTACGATGCAACAACAGGTGAGCAATATTGGGTAATTTCACGTACTTTGGAGCTGGCTCGACGACTACGAGTGATCTGTCTGTATATTCAAATATGTAATTTGTTTACGTGTATTTTTCCAGAGAACTTTCGTCGAACATTATTTGAAATCGTTGGGCAGTGATGAATCAGCCGATGTGATCTTGGAAGAAGTTAAACATTTCACTTTAGCTACTCATTTCTTATGGGTTATTTGGAGTTTAATTAATGGCAAATCGTCCAAAATTACATTCGGGTATTGGGTAAGTGTCGGTTGAAGTTTTTCCAATGTTTACTTTTTATTTTCTGCATTAATTTTTTTTTTTTTTTAATTGATTGAAAACGTAATCAATTTAACGAAGAGAGGTTATCTGTCGATAGTTCGATATATTTTTGTTTTTTTGTTATTTAATAATTTTTATTCCAATTAAACTCGTCGTCACAAATTCCAAAAAATGTAAAAAAAATGATTTCAAAATCCATCTGACGTAGTTTTAAAATTAATCTTCCATTTATAGAACGATAACGTAATTAATTATTTTCTCAATTTCTAGGAATTCGCCGCCGAAAGACTGCAGATGTATTACACGTTGAAATCTCAGCTGTTGAATAGCTCTCCTTCGAGTCTACTTATGTCGAGGATTTTCCGACCACGTTGACGAGCAGCGACGTTTCTTTTCTATTTTATTTTTACAACCTTACTACAAGACAACAAACGGCGTAAATGATGCATACAAAAACCCGATGTGATAATTTCGTAGCTAGCCTACCGATTACCTACGAAATTTGAAAACGATGTTTTTCTTTTTATTAGAACGTTGCACTGTTGAACTCGCACTTTCTGAGATCCTATTTTAATTTCAAGTTTTTTTTTTCTCTTTCTCTTTTTTTTTTCTATTTATTTATTAATTTTAATTTATTATTTTAATTTATTTATTCGCCCTTCTGTACGAAATAAGTGTTGTATCTTGAGTACGAAGTATTTTCTGGCTGTTGTTTCCTATCTAAGACTCGAAGCGTCGTATCTTCGCCGATACGAGCACGATGTAGTATTAAGTTTCATCTTATATATCAATTTGAAAGGCCTTCAAAGGCCGAGTACACGCCGGTTTCTCTTTTAGTTGGGACATCAAGTCCAGGGCATTTTCATCCGGTCCTCATCTTTCAGTTTCACCGTGCCGGTTTATAAGACATCAAGTCAATTGAACTTTCATCCGGTTCATCATCCCTTTCTATATCGGTTTAGGACTTCAAGTCCGGAGAACTCGTCTTTCATCCGGCTCATATTCCAATGTACCTAACCGAATCGCAACAGTGAATATTTCGGAGTGTGGTGTTTCGCGTATAGTGTAGTGTAATGTAATGTGTAGAAAAAGAGTTGATTTCTTTTTTTTTGTCGTTGTATAGCGTCGTCATTTCGTAATTATTGTACTTATGAATTCGTCTATGTCTATTTTTTTTTTCTTTCATACATATATAAACGCTGGAAATTTTAATTCGTTTGACTGGTAATATTTTTTTTCGTAAGAATATGGATTTTTTTTAATAATATGAGATTGACCAAGCAGCAATAGTGGTGGGAATTGATACCAGTAGAAATAGAATGATACGTTCCATTTTCTATTTTTAGTCACTTTTTACGAAGACGTTGTGTTTACTTAGTATTTATTTAGTTTCTGTTTGCGTTTCTGTGTTAAATTTTCAAATATATCTTGAGATTTGTAGATTAATGTTTTATTGCGTTGGTAAAAAGATAATTTACGTATTAGATTTTTTTTATGAAAATCTGACAGAAGAACAGCTGGATGAGATGGTTTGTTTTTTTGATAAGATTTATACAAAGTCTCAGGCTGCTGTAAAAGTTTGAAATGTTGGATCAAAAATTGGTCAGATATTGATTTTAATTTCAGAAAATAAAATAAAAATAGAAAGGTCAGAACTGGAAACAGCAACAAGAGGTCGAAGAGTCCTACGATTTTGCTCCTGCTCCTGACTTCTCTTTTTTCCAGAATTGCAAGAATCCTGTTTTTGCCAAAATAATAAAAAAGTTTTGCTTTTTTACTAAAACTGTCAAAACATCTTTTTTTGAAATTGAAAACTTTCAACTTGAATTTTTAATCTTCCCCTTGCCTCTAAAACTTGTTTGTTTGCCAACATTTCGAAGAGTCCTATTTTTTCCTTCCAAAATCATAAACAGTTATGTTTTTTTTCTTCAAAATTAGTACAAAAAACTTGATTTTATTCTTTTTGTAAATCAAATCAAATCAAGTAATTTACAACTAAGTTTTGTTTTTTGATCAACATTATTTCAAAAAAGAAAATCGCCTTTAAAAATGACAAATTTCACTAAATTCTGAGTTCTGACCTTATCCTCTCTTCATTCACAAATTGAAACAAATCTCCTCCTTTCCTTCGCCTCCTCACATTGAATTTTTGTTTTTTTGGTTAAAATTTTTTTGCAAAATTGTTTTTTTCCAAAAATTGCTTTGAAAAATGTTGCTTTTTTTGAAGATTCAATAATAGTCTTCCTTTTTTAAAGAGAACATAGTCATGTTTAAAATTTTGATGCAACTCTTACCTTACCTTACGCTTCTCCCATCAAATTGTAATTTGAAATATTTGAAAAAATTTCTTGCTTCGAAACAGATTTTTGGTCAAAATTATCATAAAAACCCAATTTGTTAATCAAAATTGCCTAAAGTTTTGTTTTTGGACAAAATTACTAATAAAAATCTGTTTTGCTTTTTTATTTAATTTTTGGGAAATTTTTTTGCTAAAATTGAAAAAAAATTGTTTTTTGTTCAAAATTTGGAAAAGTGTTTTTGGAAAATAAATTAAGTAATTTTAGGTTTTTGTGAGAATTTTCAAAAAAAATCCTATGTTTTTTTTTACCAAAATTGCTAGAACTTTATTTTTTTGCCAAAATTACCCCAAAAAAACTGTTGTTTTTGTGCAATTTCTGACTTCTATTGCTATTTGAAGAAATGCTGTGTTTTGGTGAAAACGTAAAAATGTCCTCTTTGAGAATGGATAAATTTTAATTTAAATCAATCTTGACTCAACCCTCTTCTTCCCTTCCCTCCCCCTCCCACTATCACCCTCTTGAAACATTTGAAAACATTAATTCCAGTGTAAAGTTCATCTGTTTGTTTTTTTTTGGCCAAAATTGCGAAGAAAAGTCCTGCTTTTTTTGACAGAAATTGAAATTTTTTGGCCAAAATGCATGAAAACAAGTGAATTTTAATTCAAATCAAATCTTGATCCGACTCTCTTCTCTCACTTTTGAATATTTTAATAAATTTTGGACCCAAGTTCTTCATTTTTATTAAAATTTCAAAAAAAAGTGCTCCTTTTTTGCTACAAATGAAAAACTGTTTGACAGAAGTTCCAAAAAGTCATTTTTGATTGTCAGATCAGTTTTAATTTAAATAAATCTTATGAAAAAACCCCCCTTTTTCCCTTTCACATTCCATCCCTCCCTCCCTCCCTCCCCCCTTCCTTTTTACTTCCCCACTTTGAACATTTAAAACAGATTTCTGAATCAAGTTCTTTATTTTCTATCAAAATTGCAAAAATATCTTCCTTCCAGTAAAAATTGCAAAAAAAAACAATTTTTTGCCATATTTGCAAAAATTTTTGCTTTTTTAAATGAAAATTTAAAAAAAAAGTCTTTTAAACAATAATTTTTAATAGAAACTAATAAGTTCTACTTTTTTGCAAACAATGCAAAAACGCTCGATTTTTTGCCAAAATGTAATTTTTTTGGCAAAAATGCATAAAGGCTTGATTTGAAAATGGCTGAATTTTAATTCAAAATTCAAATAAATAAAGTTATTTTTTGAATCAAAATTGCAAAGTCCTCGCTCTTTAAAAATTGCTCAAATTTGTTTTCAACTAAAATTTGCTCAAAAGTCAAAGACCCAAAGTTTTGATTTTCAGTTTTTTGCAAAAATTTTTGAAAAAATTGTTAGAGTAATTTTTTGCTTTTTGGGCAAAATTGCAAAAAGTACTGTTTCTTGCCAAAACTGCAAAAAAGTCCCTCCGGCCTCCCTGCTCTTCCTGAATTGAAAAATGTTTTGGCCAAAATGCAAAAAAGCCTTTATTGAATTGAATGTATTCAAGTCGACTTGGTCGACTCAAGTGCACCTTAATTCAAATTCATAAATTAAATAATTATCCAACCCTCCTCTTTCAGTTCCGCCATCCCTTCCTCCCCGCTCCCTTTCAGCTCTTCCTCTCTTCTACTTGAAACTGAAATTGAGTGAAATATTAGAAAAAAAATTCCAGAGTAAAATCAAGTCCTTCTCAGGCTTCTCTTATCTCCTGTTTTGTTGTAAAAAATGCAAAAATATAATTTCTTTCATTCTTTGCCCAAAAATCAAAATTACAAATTTATATTTTTTACAAAATTGTATAAAAACTATAAAAAGTACTTAGGTATTTCTGCATTTTGCTTTTTTATGAAAATTGTAAAAAAAATTTGTTTTGCCCACAGAATCAAATCTTGCACTTTGCACTGAAGTCTTTGATCGTTTAAATTTTGAATTTTGCTACTACTGCTGAAAATTAAAATAAAATGATGAAAAAAATTCAGGAATGTAGGAATTTTTGAAATTTTTCATTTTTTTATTTTTCATTTTTCTTGAGCTAAACATATAGTTGACTAAGTTGACAGTTGAGTGAATAATAAAATCAAATCAAAATCAAAAAAAAAAAAAAATCAAATAAATATAAATAATAAAAATTAAAATTAAAAATAATAAATGTTTCCATTTGGTTACGTTACTGTTACAGTTCCCAAGAGAAAAAAATTATCGATACGAGCGCCCTTACCGACAACACTCGCAACTAATTTCAACCAAACGCGCAAGGCCGCCATGTTATGTCCGCTTTGAGCGTTGAAGATTTTCCAAAGGAATTTTTGTTGTTTGTTTCAAAAGTGCCAAATTAATCGCAGATTTTAATAATTTTAGTCTAATTATTAATTTATTACTTCGTTGGAGTCGCCTTTCGTATGCCAGCAATCCGGTAGACGTTTCAAGATGGATTACAACGCCAGTTTAGACGATATAATCAAGAAAAACAAATCGAAAATAGGCCTAAAATCCAGGTACATATTTATCACATTTTTCACCGGTATTTCACCCTAATTTAATCCAATATCAGCGGCCAAACATAGTCAAAGCATCCACAAACACGTGCTATACATATCATATATCCTCATCGTTGTATAAACCTTCTTCTAGGAACAAGAACTGGAAGAATAAAAATGCCAAACCGGCAGTGCGGACGAGTAACAAAAAGAAGCAAACGCCACCGCCGGCGTTCAAGCAAAATCAGCCCGCATTCAAAGCGAAGTTAAAGAAGAGGAAAATCATCGATGTACCAGATGCTCGTATGAAAATCATCCAAAATAAAAAGAAGTTACGTAGAAGAAGCGTAGAGAATACGAGAAGCCCGTTGTTGAAAGACGCACGTTTGAAAATCGAAGCTCGTAGGCAGAAGGTGAATTTAGGCTGGAGATCTTATCGAGATATCGAGTAGTGATTTTCAGTCGAGTAATTTTCCGTTATTTTGGTTTATAGCAAAGAACACCTCCTCCTCGTGCTCTTCCACTACGTAGCAATTTAGTTTCGAGAGGCGCAGCTGTGACGAGTTTAGCTCCTAATGGTATCATTCATCGTAGAATTAATCCTAATATGGCTAGAGATAATGGAATACGTGTCGAATACGAGGATGACGATATGATGAGTTTGGAGAACGAACGTGAGTGTTGATTTATTCGTTATTTCGAGTCGTTTGCGATAATTTTTAAAGTTTTGTTGGTTTTTCATGCAGCGATCGCTCGATCAAACTGGACGGAAAAGTTTACTCTAAGAAGAACCATAAGCAATCCTGTGGATAGGAAACGTTTTCCTCCTACTTTGATGGGTTATCGTGATCTAGACGCTGAGCCGGAAGAGCAGGAGTACTACGAGCGAAATAGTGTACCATTTAATGTAGGTTTCGTTTCAATATTCCGAATAATTGTTTTACAACGGTTTGAAAATTGACGATCGATGTGATTTCGTAGGAACTGACGCGAACAATCACCAATATCAAAGCTTCGCCTTCGTTAAGAAGGAATTACTCATCCAGACTTTCATCTCCTGTACGCCAGAGATCATCTCCTATACGCCAGAGGTCACCCCCTATACGTCAGAGATCACCTCCTGTTCGCCAGAGATCGTCACCGATGCGTCAAAGGTATGTACAACAGGTGAACCTTGTCAACTCATGGTTGTTTATGTGATCACATTTTATTTCAATTTTATAATTCGTCTGTTATTTCAGCCCGATCGACGATATGCGGCTTCCGCCACCTTCAAAATCATCTTATTCCGCTCGAGAATCTAATTATTCGTCCAGAGACAACAATTACTCTTCTCGGGATAACAATTATCCACCTAGGGATAATAATTACTCGTCTCGAGACAACAATTACCCGCCTCGAGATTCCAACTACTCATCTAGAGATTCCAGTTATCCACCTCGAGATTCTAGTTATTCGTCCAGAGATTCCAATTATTTATCCAGAGATACAGGTTATCCGTCTCGAGAACCGAATTACTATCGAATTATGATATCTAATTTACACGAAAAAGTCACCACCGAAGATATAAAGGTAGCGAATAATACAACTCGACTCGTTCGCTCGTTTATTATCGAAATTCCGACTTAAAATAATGCTTCGAATTGTTTCAGGAACTCTTCGAAGATATCGGCGATTTAGTCTACACGAGAATGAGAAACGGTACGGCTGAGGTGGCTTATAAGCATCAAAAAGACGCCGAGAATGCGGTGGAAATCTACCATAATCGCCAACTAGACGGTTTACCCATGAAATGTACGTTAATCACCAACACTTCCGAATCTCCGAATAAGAAACGTCATTCGAGGTACCTTCACGATGATGATGATCATGATGACTGAAGCACGAGATGAATCAAGTTCGCCATTTAACGACGTGTTTTGCTTTTAGGCTACCTCCAGTCAGTACAAAATCATCGATAGAACCGGATACTTCGTTGATCAAAAAAGCTCTATTCAATTAATACGTATTTTGAAAAGGGATAAATTTTTTGGGTGACTGTTTCCAACGTTTGGTAATTTTTCATACGGGTGTACTGTGTATCTCTATTGTACGTACGTACTAGCTTGTATTTTACTAGTTTCGTTTTCTTCCTGTTGTGTATTTTTTTCTTTTGACCTTGGATTTTACGGTGACTTACTCGCTGCAAAAAATAATTCGACTTGTTTTAATTTATATCCGTTTTAATAATTGTTCGTTTTATGAAAATTTTTGTAAAATTTTACGCCTGTAAGGATACTATTATCATGAGCTAGATTTCACTGTTTTGTTATCATTTTATACGAAATGATCATCGTCTTTTATTTTAGTAATTTTTTTTTCTTCTTTTTTTCTTGTAAAAATGAGACTAATGTTTCATCAATGATGAAGGAGCGTATGTTGATTGAAATTACGTAAATTGTATAATCCGATGTGTAAATAAAATAGAAGATAGTATGATTTTTATCTACGAGTTGTTTTATTTGGTTATTATTTGTTGGAATTGTGATTGGTGATTTTTTTTTCAAGTTCTTGTTTACGAATTTTGTACGAAATCAGTCTTGGACGAACTGTATTTTCAAATCGTAGGATTAAATTTCCACGTAGTAATTAATTCATTAAAATTCCAATAATAGGTAATTATTACCTACTTACACGAAACGTGATCATACAAACACTGATGTTGAATAAAAAGGAAAAAAAGAACAATTTCAATTTAATTTGTAATTTGAAAAGGCTACGAATACACGAGGAATAATAATCAAATTTTATTACGACAAATTTGAGCTTAGCATTGATCAATGAAACCTCTTGAGGTGACCACCTTGGATTTCTTCAGGAGACGAGGACATTTGAGCAGCTAAAATCCGGGTAGCGTCTAGTTCATCCACATTTTATCCAAGAGGAGCTGATTTGGACGTAATAATAAGCATCTGGTGTTTTATGATGAGGTTTCTCAGCTTCATTGATGTAACTCACGAGTCTGTAGTTTTGGAAATAATTTACTGAAATCGTTTCCAAAACTACAGAGTTACCTCAATGAATCAACTTTAGAAACGTTAACGTTTCCAAATTTGATTTTGGCTCGGCGCTCTCCTTTTCAACTTCGTAGACTTTCTGCTTTTCTGTGACTATAGGTATGTCAAATAGACCGCTGAATACAAATACAGTGTACTGTGTAACATGAATACTCTCTAGATGTTCCTCCGCTGAAAATAATTAGAATTTATACCAACATTATGAAACAAAATATCAAGTGAAATAAAGCAGTTGAATTTAAAACAATAAAATTAGGCCTACCACATGCGGTTCTATTTGCTTTATATGGTTATCCTGTAGATGGATCACATCGATGAACTTTATTTTCCTACGTTTTCATTTTCACAAAGCAGCCTTGGTTTTCGAATCAGTTGAAAAATTTAATTTTAATGGTCACCAACGTAATTATGTATAATAGGTACACGATTACGCTGGTGACCATTGAAATTCAACTTTTCAATTATTGATTCCGAAACCGAGGCTGCCTTTTACATAGAAATGAAAAATTGGAAAAAATACGGATAGACTACTATATTTGTAAGACACGCATATTCAAGAAAGAGTTTTTTCTTCCACGTCTACAAAATAATACCTATGTAGGCTATTGCAAAGTCTTTCGAAGAGATTTTAAGCATCTTATCTGTATTATCTGTGCAAATAAAGTAGTACTTACCTACGCGATATAGATTAATTAGCTGATATCGGATATGATTAAAAATTATCTCATTATGCGTAGATGAGTATATTAAATTTGCTTTCAAAAAATTTATGTGTAGGTAGCTAGGTACCGGATGTCCAAGAAGGGGTTTTGATATGTTTTATAAGCTAAAATAGGGAAAAAATTTCATCAAGTCAAAATTGAAAAATTTAACGATGTTTGAAAGTTGAAATTTCATTTTTCCCAAAAATTTTGGGCAAAAAATGAACGTTTTTTACAAGATTTTAATTTTTTTTTTGAGCATGTTGCACCGATTTTTGAGCTCCACAAAAAATATCTGTTATACCTTGGAGCATAAATAAATTTCTGAAAAAATGTCGCAGATGGCTCCCTTGTTTTTACAAATTTTTAAAATTTCCAATCCCCCCCAAAAAAAAACAAAAATTAAAATTAAAACAATTTTAAGCAGGTATGGGCAGGGGCACATTTCTAGAGTTGGGGTGGGGGGATAAAATCAAAAAAAATTTGGGAATGGCTTTACATCAAAACTAACATTTTGGGTAAAGTCTCGTAAAATTGGAGAAAGTGACGATTTCACTATGTCATCCTAAAGGCTCTTTTTAGTCTTTACTTTCAAGAAAATTAATGTGTATGAATCATCTCTATTTTTGCATTTTTTTTTTTTTTGATTTTTATGATTTCCAAAAAAATCAAATAAGAGGTCGTTTTGGACTAACTCGAGGTCGCCGAGTCCGAACCTGGGGTCTATTTGAGTCGTGGGTTGCTGCTTCTATGAGAAATTGCGTCTATATCACAAACTAGGTACTAGTTGAAATCCAAAATGAACACCACTTTCTTGTTCAACGTCCTCAAATTAGTCAGATATCGTCATTAAATCTCTGGTTCAGGCTCAAAAATAGCCCGATTTAAATGAGAGGAGCTCTCGCTATGTAGAGTTCTGTCTGTCCTCTGGAGGTCATTGACCCGTCTGTCTGCCTTTTGAAAGCAGCTTGGCTTTCAGTCTGTCCTTCGAAGGTCATTGACCTGCCTGGCTGACCTCATAAGGTCATTGACTTATCTGTCTTGCTCTTAAAAACCATCTGGCAAATTGTCTGACCCCAAAGGTCATTGACCTATCTTTCTAGACTTAAATATCGTCTGGCATTGGAAGGTAATTGACCTGTCTGGCAGACCTCTCAAGGTCATTGACCTATCGGTCTTGCTTTTGAAACCGCCCCGGAAAATTGTCTAACCACAAGGTCCAAGGTCATTGACCTCTCTTTCCAGACTTCAAAGGACGTCTGGAATTTGAAGGTCATTGACCTCTCAAGGTCATTGACATCTCTGGCTGACCACTCAAGTTCATTGACCTATAGATCTTGCTTTTTGAAACCATCCCGAAAAATTGTCCACCCCCAAGGTCATTGACCTCTCTTTCTAGACTCTGACATGTTTGTCTGGCATTGGAAGGTCATTGACCTGTCCGACTAACCTCTTAATGTCATTGATATCTCTGGCTGTGTTTTAAAAACCGCGTGGCAAATTGTCTGACCCCCAAGGTCATTGACCTCTCTTTCTAGACTCTGAAGGTCATCTGGCTTCTGAAGGTCATTTTTCCTCGTGACTTGTATGTCTAGCCTTTGAAAGCAGTTTGGCATCCTGTCTGGCTTCCAGAGCTCATTGACCTTGCATGGCCGGCTTCCAAAGGTCAATGACCTGTCTGCTCGTGTTTCGAAGGCAGTCTGGAGTACTGACTGGCGTCTGAAGGTTATTGACCTGTCTGTCTGTCTTTTGAAGGCAGTCTGGCAAATTGTCTGACCTTCTAAGGTCATTGACCCATTAGTCTACCCGCTTGGGGTCACTGACCTTCTTGTAGGGCTTCTTGGAAATTTAGTAATTTTGTTTCAAGTTCTTATAAGAAGTCAGATTTTGAATCTCAAGTTCCACTTTTAAAAATTTCAAAGATTGATAATTTTTTTCAAGTTTTTAAAAACCTGATCAGATATTGTGAAATCAGATAAATGCTCCAATCATTGTAAATTGATCTATTTTTTCCCTCAAGTTTTTAAAAGTTTGATATACCCATAGGTAACATCAAAACGCCAGAAATCGGTCATTTTTTTTAAAAATCCCATCCTAACATAACGACGAGGAGGATGTTTAATCGCATATTTTTTCCAAACTTTCAAAAGTATAGGAAATTATAAAGAATTGAACATTTTTTTTCTCTTTTCAAAAGTCAGCGGGGTCGGCGTGATGAAAATTTTGGATAAAACCCTGGCCCAAAAAAATGACACACATCTTAGCAATTCAGTAATTTTTTTTCAAGTAATTAACAGTCAGATTTGGTAAATAGGTACCTATTCAAAAGTCCACTTTAATAACTATAAAAAGTTCAAGAAATTTACCAAAACCAAAAGTTACTAGTTTATAAAAAAAAAAGAAAAAACATTATAATATACAATCTAGTAATTTACCAAAAATTACCAGTAAATTAATTGCGAGTGTAAGTAAATTATTTTTTTCTCGCAGTTTTCCAAAATTTACTTCAACTCTAGAAAAGGGACGGAAGCATGAATAAATTTCAATCCATCTGCCCTGAAAACCAAAACCAAGCTTCCTAAGTTTCCTTTTTTGTTTAAGAATATGGAGGAACAATTTTACTTCATCTGCTCCCACCACCTCAACTTCCCATAAGGCTTATATGAGGGGTCAGTTCTAAGGGGTTTGGGGCCAAAAAATTTCCAAAAATTTAACGTGCCTCTCCCTCCCCTATTGAAATGTCAAGCTTGATTCAACCGCAAGGGGTTACTTAAAGACAACGATAATCATTGATTATTATTTAGATGTTTGCCTTCAATTCCAGAGTTCCAGACTCATTCAATACCTAAACTACTTACTTTGTATGAATAGGTTCTCGTAAAAAATGAACACAATTTTAAAAAACACAACAGAATTCATATATATTTAGTAAGTACGAATATATAAATGTAGTTAATATACCTTCTACATTTCGCTATATTTAAAAAAAAAAAATATGAAAAAAAAAGGGGGTAAATAAATAAAAGAACGAGCACAACCAAATTAAACATAACCGATATATACAAATGCCGATAAAAATAACCTTTCAAAAATGATTTCCTATTTTCATATATAAGATCATCATAAAGGAAAAAGAGAGAGAAGAGAGAGGGGAAAAAAAATAATGGGAAAAGGACTATATAAAATACACATTCATATGTACTTAATCGTCGTATATTTAAAATATTACACAGATAACCAGAGCTTTTAAATACCTGGTCACCGCGATATTATCCATTTTATAATATCAAGAATACTGTTCGGCTGAAGGAAGTACAGTATACGATGGACCACATTCAAGTCCAATTTACATCATTTATGTGTGAGAAAAGCCTGAGGGTGAAGGGATATAAATATTTTATATCACTTCATCATTTCGTTACGTTGATATGAGTTTAAAAAACTGATTTATAGGTAGGTAGAGATACCCATCATAGCTTACGTGTCTCTTTGGTCTTTTTTTCTCGCACCTTTTTTTAAAAAAAATTTCAAAAAAAAAAAAGAGAAACAATGTACATCTTCTCGCTCGTCAGACACACTCACCATACCATAAAAAAATACAAAACATTATAAACCGGAGTAAATAAAAAATAAAGCATTAAAAAACCGATAAGCTTAATTTTAACGCCAATAAAAAAAATTACACGAAACGGGAACATGATAAAATTAGAATTAAAATATACGTACGAAAAACCAGCGTTAAATGTGTGGTAACATTTTACGGTTAAAAAAAGAAGAAAAAAATACGTATTTTAGGTCAACTCAGACTCAGGGTATCTTTCCTTCTTCATCCCTCGCAAGTATAGGTAAGTTGGGTTTTACAGGTTGAAAATAGAAATACGTAAATAAGCTACGTAAAAATCGTTCACATATGGCACCGAATAATATGTTACAGTTACAGGGAATTTTAGACGATCAAAAAAAAAAAAAAAATCGGTAGGTAAAATAATAACAAAATAATAAATAATGAAACCAGCTCAATTACCAACATTCTTTGTCGATACGAAATATCGAATCGATAGGCTAATTTCGTTTTAAAATGAAAGTTATTCGTGGTATTTCTCGATTATTGAATCCAATTAAATATTCAGTGTGTATCACTGATAATTCTTCACGATGGGTGGTTTTTTCGATGTGGGTAAAAAAAATGAAAGGAGAAGGGATGAAAATGGATAAAATGTGTTCAATTTGTAAGACTAGTACAATAATAATTTTAACGTCTATTTTCTTCCAACTTTACACGGTGTACTGAAAATAATTTCAAAATCGTAAAAACTTGACGATATTTTCCCTCGTAAAAATTAAAATGTGATTCAAATTCATTTCTTTGGGTCATTCCATATCAACTCGACCAAAAAAAAAAAAAAAAATGCGATCATTGAAGTTAATTTTTTCGATTTCGCTCAATTTTTTCCTTAACTACCCACCCAAAGTTTTTCAGAAAAAGAAAGCGAGAGGGGGTTTATTTATAATCTAATTTTTAGCAATTAGAGACACAGAAACAGTCGAACTGAAAAAATGAGGTCATATTCGTGTTCAGGACCCTCAAAAAACATATCATTCGATATATCACACGATTTTGTCCATTTTTTCGAAGTTTTGCCCCTATAGAAGGGGCCTAGGTGGCGTGAAAGTGGTCAAATCAAAAAACTAAGGTCATATTCGTGTTCAGGACCTTCGAAAACGTGCTATTCGATATGTCACATGACCATAACGATTTTTTTCAAATTTGCCCTAAAATTAGGGGAAGGGGTGCCTACATTAGGTCAATGCCCCCAAAAATGATAAAAGTCATGCGACATATCGAATTGTATGTTTTTGAAGGCGCTGAATACGAATATGGCCTTATTTTTTTAATCCGACACCTTCCAACCCCCTTCAATGTCTCCAACTACCCTTAGGAGGGTGGCTGATCAAAAAATAATATCATATTCGTTTTCAGCATCTTCGAAAACATACTATTCGATATGTCACATGATTCCGACGTATTTTTCCAAAATTCACCCCCAAATGGAGGGGAGGCGTTGCCCTGTTGGGTCAATGCCCCCAAAAATGATAAAAGTCATGCGACATATCGAATTGTATGTTTTTGAAGGTGCTGAATACGAAAATGATCTCAATTTTTGGATTTGATCCCTTCCAACCAACTTCGACACCCTTCAATGGAGCTGAAACACGGAAATTATGAATCAAGTTATGCAATAAATATGGAATAGTAAGTTTTTGAAGGTCCTGAACACGAATTTGGTATCACTTTTTCTATCCTATCCATGTATCTCCTTCTGAAGCGCCTACTATTGGAGTTACTGCTTAAAAAAATTATAAAGTAATGCGACATATCATATTGTGTGTCTTTGAAGGTGCCAAACTCAAAATATAATCTCATTTGTTCCATCTGACACCTTCCAATCCCCGGAGTCCGCATTACATTACACCAAATTAAGACATTAATGGTATTGCAAGGGTCAAATTGAAAAATTAAGGTCATATTTGAGCTCAGAATCTTAAAATCCATAATATGTGACATACCGTAAGATTTTTTCAATATTTTCAAATTTTGACCCCATAAAGAGGGCCTATGTGGCGTGGAAGTGGTCAGATCAAAAAAATAAGGCCATATTCGTGTTCAGGACACTCAAAAACATATAATTTGATATGTCACATGACCTCGACGGGTTTTTTCAAATTAGCCCCAAAATTAGGGGAGGGGGTTGCCCCTTTAGGTCAACGCCCCCAAAAAATGATAAAAAGTCGTGTGACATATCGAAGTATATGTTTTTGAAGGTGCTGAATACGAATATGGCCTTATTTTTTCGATCCGGCCCTTTCCAACCTCCCTTTTAATGGAACTAGAATATGAAAATTGATAAAATTGTCTAATACATCATTATCAAATAGATAGTATCTTTTTGAAAGCCTTTAACGAGCATTTGGCACAATTCGTTTCTTTCATCTCCCCCCCTCAGGCCCCCTCAATCGGGGTTTTGATTTTGAGTAATTTATTGAATCATGCGATGCGTCGAATTTCAGTTTTCGAAGGTACTGAATATGATTTCGTTTATTCGCTCTGACTCCTTTACAATTCCCCTTCTCCTCCCCCCAGACCACATTGTAGACGGCATGAATTCAATACAGAAGATCTGAAGGTCTTTCATCAGAAAAATGAGGTCGTATTCGTGGTAAACTTTTTTGAAAACATGCTACGATCTTTTTTCAAATTTGTCCCCAAATTTTGGGGGGGAGACGATGCCCTCTTCCGTTGATAGTCTGCACTTTGAAAACTGTATAATTAATTCAAATCAACACCAAAAAATCCCTCCTGAATTGATGGGGAAAGAAATTCACGTCGGTTTTCCTAGATAAAGAGTGGACTCTACACGTTGTAAAAAAAAAATCAGCGAAATCGAAACACATGACTTCAAAATCCCGACTATTGACCAGGAATGACCCTCCCCCCTATTCCATCTCATTTGCTTATCATAAAAGAAGGGGAAAATATCGGAACATGGACAGATTTTTTTTTTAAATTCACTTTTTTAATGTTTTCTTCAAAACACTCTCCTGAAATCCAACCTCAAAAAAATAATCAAACCTTCATCCTTTTCCTCCTCCCATCCCTGAAACAACATTCCACACCTTGCGAAAAAATACTTCACATAGAGACCCTGTTACATCCAAACATATTATTTATATATTGTGATGTTACAATAACAAACTACGACGACTTCATGGCCAAAAAAATAATAATAATACGTACGTACAAAAACATCAAAATCAAAAAAAAATAATTAAAAACATCTCGATAAAAGTTAAAATATTAATTCGACCACAAAAGAAAAAAAAAGAGGAAAACAAACATCCAAGTCAGCACCTTAAAAAATACAACTACCTCGATGGTGGTGGTTTTCAAAATCAAAAATCAAAAAAATAAAAACAAAAAAAAAGGAGAGAGAGAGACAGAGACGAAAAAAAAAACGTATACACAGCTTAAGCGAGAAGGGAAAAAATGAAAACATTACAATAATAAATTTACAACAAAATTATTATATAAACAAGGTAAGTAAAAGTATAAATGTAAAACGCGATGATCGAAGGGGAACATACAAATATTATAGGTACATTACAATCTTACTACGTAGATAGGTACACAAATACAATAATATTCAAACTTTACCACCAAATCCATACACATAAAAACCTCTCACACATCGAAAACATTGGCACGAAAAATACAGAAACAGATATTCGTCACAACGACACTCAAATATCACTCTCCTTTTATTCTAAGCCAAGTCTCGTTATCAAAGTTCGTCTCATGATTGCACATTTTTCTTCCTTCTTTCCTTCGGTAAATATGGTAACACAAAGTGAGCGAGCCTCGAAAAAAAACACACACACACAAAACGCAGCGGTACACTTCTAGAAAAAAACAGAATTTCGTCCATTATCAAACACTTTTCTCGAATACGAATTTTTACACAGACGAAGACGATGACGGGATGACGACAGGGAACATACAATAATAATACGAAAATATATTAAGACAAATACTCGTCGTCGTACATCATCGTTATCACCATCACAATGCGAATACATACTAAAAATACGCTAGATACGGTTAAATCACATGAACAAGGAGCTTGGGCAGGGGAATTTGGGGCACAGACAGGGGCAGACTGGTCAGTCGATACAAAATAATATACATACAGAAGATAGAGACGCGTACAGAAAGAGTGAGAGAGACGTAAAAGATAAAATAATAAAAATAAAAATCATCGTAGGGTCTTCTTTCCTTCTTTGGGCTGTCTCTTCTAGAGGATAAAATCATCTTGGGAGTTTGTTCGGTTAAATGTGGAAATGGAGCAGCTTCGCATCGTAGTCGTTTTTTTTTTTTTACAAATAAACGATAGTTGTAAGATTCCTATAAAAAAAAATAAACACACACAAACATATTTCGAGAAAAATAAAAACAATACAACGCGATATAAGATATTTCAGGAAGTGGGTAAAAGGAGGATCAACGAGCATATCTCGTCTATTCGGCGATTCTGCAATCAATCATTTTATGTATAAATTAGACCTCGATTCGCGATCTGAGGCGAGCTCCCTTCAAGGGGGCTTTTCAGGCAGAGACTGAAGGGGCTCCGAAGTGGAAAAAAAAGAAGAGGGTTACGGGCACATGGATTTTTACACGGATATCTCGTAATTCATATCATAAAGACTAGTTCGTTCTCCTGTCGGAGTAGGAGTGGTAGCGGCATTGCCGGAACGCTGCTGCTGTTGTTGTTGCTGCTGCGTCATCTCGACCGAGTCGCTCATCTCGAGAGCTCTGACAAAAGACACCGGTCTTCTTCGGCCGTCGTTTATGGACGAATTCGAAGCTGTCATGGCGGCCGCCGATGCCGCGTTCGCGGCCACATTCGACGAATTTTTACGTTTGACTTGAGGCGACTGCGGAGGCGGATAGACCGGAACGCCGCCTCGCAGGGCCGGATAATAAGTACGTTGCGTAGGACTGGTCGGATTCGACCTATAGTGGTCGTAAGTAGCGGCGGCGGCCGACGCGGCGGTCACTCGATGTTGGTAGAACGAATTCGGCGAATTATCCTTCCACGTGTACTGGCCTCGTTGCGGCGATCCGGCCAATTCCCTGATGTTGTCGACGGTGTTATTGGGACGCGGATAAGGCGGCGGCATATCCGCGTTCGACATATTGCTGTCGCGCAGCAGTTCGCCTTCCGATAAGAATCGACGCTGAGGACTGCCTTGGCCGGGACCTCCCATCATCGGACGGCCACCGACGCCGGAGCCGTTCTGGTAATCGTAATACACGACGCTGGACGCCGATACGTTCGACGGAGCGATTCCGCCACCGATACCGCCGCTGCCGGCTACGCCGATGAAATCCGGCCTTCGGGGTTGCGTTGGCGTGCCGGGGTTCGAGCTGCAATCAAATTCGAAACGCATTTTGTTATTAGTATGACATTATTTGACCATGCGGTACCTATAATACAGTGATTTATTCAAATGGTATGAAAAATTACCAGGAAGACTTACGAGGGGGTGAGAAGGAGGGTGAAGAGGGGGGAGGGGTAACAAGTACTAGGACAAGAATACGAGGTTTTTTCATTTTTTCTTTTTTTTTTTTAGTGGTCATGATTTCGAAGTAGGTGTGCAGAGGGGCTCAATATGTGACCAGAATATTAACCTACTTGATATGATACGGATAACGACGCAGTCTGAGTAAATAAAACTTAATCAGGGGGGAGGGAGCGTCGAAAGTCTTGAAATTAACAAATATTCGCTGTTTCGCAAAATAATACAAATTTCTCAAACTGAGATTTGAGTCAAAAATTATAAATATCAAAAAAGTTCAACAAAATGAAAAAATATTTCCAAAAAATAAACATCGAATTGAAAAATATGCCAATAAACCTTGAAAAGTGAAAAAAGTGAAAAATATTTTCGAGCAAAAAAGACAAAAAATTGAAATAGAAGTTGGCTTGGGGGAGGGGGAGGGAGAATTACAGGAAAAAACTAACAAAAAAAAGTCGAATAAATCCGAGAAATGAGATACTTTGATTGAATGTTGAACAATCGAAGCATTTTTCTTTGTTCAGAAAAATGACCAAAAATTTTAACAAGTATTTTGGAAGAACAAACAGAAAATGAAGACATTAAAAAACAAACATTTTTTTTTGGGGGGGGGGGAATTATGAAAATGTCATAGAACTGTAACATTTTTCTTCAAGTGAGAATTTGAAAAAAAAGTGAAAAAATGAAGCTTTGTTATGATAATGTCATTTTGAAAATAGATAAAAAATGAATGAAAAATTAGTGATGGGAGGGGCGAAGGGAAGAGGGAACTATTCTTTTGCAATGTCGAAATGTTGAATTAATTTTTTGTTTGGAAAAATTACCAAAGAATTGAAAAGCCGAAGATCACAAATATTTTGAAATAAAAACCTCAAAAATACCCCCCAAAAAACTTGTTTTTAAAAAGTAAAAAAACTGATTTTTGGTGATTTTTAGAAATTCTTTTTAAAAAAACTGCATTGCTTTAGAAAATTAAGAAAATAAAAAACACAAAAAACGTAAAATTAGAGAAATTTTGTAGAAATTTGAAAAAAATAAAGTAAGCTCTGATGGTATCATTATTGAAAAAAAAATGATGGAGGGGCGTTTGGTGGAGCTCACGTCACAATAAAATACCAGAAAACTTGACTCAACATTTAAAATAATGAACATAATGAGAAAAAGCTGAAATTCAGATCGGAAAAATATTTTAAAATCCGAACATGAAATAAACAATTGAGAAAACATTTTTTTTTTTTTTTGATAGTTTGTGGAAACCTTTGATGAAGTTATTCAGAAAAAAATACAGAAAAATATGTTGTTGGAATGCCACAGAAATGAAGCAAAATCAAATTCCATTCAAAAACCAAAAAAAAAGTAAAAAAAAAAAACAAATAAAAATGGAAAAAAATGTGAAATGCGAAATTTTTGAGTTATTGAAAAAATTACATAAAAGTCAAATTATTAATTTTTCAAAAATTTCAAACTGAAGAATAAATACATCAAACCCGAACATAAAAATTGAAAAATTGAAGAAAAAAATAGAATTTTTTGTATTTTGCAAAAAATTACTGAATAAAAGTGAAAATTCAGGAAGTTTCCAGCAATCAAAATGAAAATCAAAAATATTGAAAAAATGTCGCTGAGACACAAAAAAATGACAGAATATCAATAAAATGTCATTTAAAATAAAAAAAATAAAAACAAACAAACAAAAAATTGGCCTGGATGTAAGTTAGGACAAATAGTAAAAAAGATGGGGAGGGGGGAGTTCACACAAAAAATATTAAAAATAAAATGGCTAAAAAACTAAACATGACACGTATTTTATTAAAATGGTAACCTTATGGAACGTTACATAAAAAAAGAAAAAAATTTAAAAAGCCAAAATTTAAAAAAAAATTATATCTTCAAAATATTATGAACCAAAAAAACAGAAAAAAACAATTCTTAGGTTTCCAATTCCTTGGAAAAACTGGCAAACTAATTGAGAAACAAATAAAAAAAAATAGAAACATTGAAAATACTTATTTTTCATGAAAATTGAGAGAAATTATTGAGCAATTTTTAGGACAATACCATTTCAAAAAACCAACAAAAAAACATTATTAGACTATTGGTTTTGATGAAAGGAGACGAGACGAGAATTATAAAAATCAACAAAAAAGCTCCAGAAAAGTACAATTATGTATTTATGTCACAACAAAGTCAACGATTTCAAACACGTTTTGCTTGAAAAAATTGAAGAATATGGTCAAAAAGTTCAAAATGGCAAAAAACGTAAAAATTGATTTAAAAAAAACAAAAAAATTGAAAATTTTAAGAAACAGCTTTAATAAAAGCAATTAAAAAGCAATCAAAAAAAGAAGAAAACATTGTAAAAAATGAATTTAAAAAAGATTTTTTTAAATTTCCAAAAAAAAAAAAAGAAAATGATATTTTCAACAAATTTTTTTTTATTCTTTCAAACGAACAAACAAACAAACAAACAAACAAAACCAAAAACAAATTTAAAAAAAAGGAAAATTCGAAAATTTTGAACCCGAAAAAATATCTTTTAATAAGTTGTCTGAATTTTTTCAAAATATAAAACTGTATGAAAAAAATATGTACACTTTTTCGGCCATTAAAAACTTTTTCATGCGTGAAATCAACTCCTTCCCCCTTCAAGTGATTAGTTTCCGATCATATCGCTGTGAACACAATGATTTAGTGGTTTAGTTCGAGAATAATTAATTTTTAATGGAAGAAATCGTTCACGAACCACTCAAATCGGTTTCACTGCAAATTTTTTCAATCTAAAATTCAAAATGATAATTTTTCGGATTATTTTTTCGTACGTTCACGAACGATTCATCTTTGATTGAAGAAATCATTCGTAAACCATTCAAATCTATTTTTACTCACGATGCCAAGTGGAGAACTGGTGATTTTTGAATCAAATCGTTCTCAAATCCAGTTTCAGTTCCTCAAATTCCAAAATTTGGACGAAAAAAAATTATCTCGGTGATTTGGATTTCAACAATCGGCGCTTTAGAAATTTTTTTCAGAAATTTTGAAAAAGCAGAGTTATTTTGGAAAATGTTGGTCCTCATTATTTAGTAGGGGGCGGGAGGGGATTAAATTAGCTGTCAAAAAATGAATTGTGTTTTGTTGATTTCAGTTCCGGTATTAATTGAATAGCGAAAGAGTAATAAAAAAAAAATTCAAGAATTCTGAGTCTGAGTATTTCAATAAAAAAATTGTTCATTGTTCTTTACTAATATGGACTTCAAATTGAAAAAAAAACAACTTTTTTTACAGCTCGGATCTTGAAAAATGGTTTATAAATTGAACATTTTTTAGATCAATTTTATCACCTTCAATATTTTGATAAAGAATTTTTAAAACTGATTTCTATGTATAATGAATTTTCCAAGGAGGAAAACATTTCATACAAATGTTTTTTTCATTCTTTTTTCCATTTTTAAAAAAATCACTATCAAGTAGCTTTTTCAAAATTACAGCAAAAATTAAATTTCAACCCTTCGAATGCAACTTCGCAGCACTGAGGCAACTTTCAAAATACAACAGCAACTTCGTAAACCCTTGACCCACAAATCACCATCCCTCCCCCCCCCCACCACCATAAATAAATCCAAATTCGTCTCAAACTGCACAAATTCTACATGTAGGTAGGATCTAGGTGACATGACACTTTCACGAGGGGAAACTGGCTACGTATATACTTACGTTCGAGTAAGAAAAATTTGAGATAATTATTTTTTAGCGCAGTCTTTCGGAAGCCAGTAACGTAGGCACGCCGATAAATACATACAGCGAAACAAAAATGAAATGAGAATCAACGTTTTGAAGAACGTTATCGAAATGGTAAAAAAAATACAAGAAAAAAAAATGCAAAGTAAGAAATTATGTCACGGCTATCATTACAATATCGCATCTAGTACGTAGAACTCGCTACGTACTTAGATAAATAAACGACGCCTACTTAAGTGTTGATAATAATTATGCAGACAGGTGTGCCTAAGTCTTACTTACCGTCGTAATGGACTAGATAGGGCAATCGGCGTTGGTACGCCGATAGCTTTGATTCGTTGTTGCATGGTCGGACTAGGACTGACCGCGTTACCGTTACGTTCTCTGTCTATGTCCGGAGTATGACTTCGGGATGGTCCCATTACCTCCAGACCCCTGCTCGTGTGATAAAACAAAACAAGTGTATAAGTTAAGTACAATGTACATGTATCATATGGTATATAGTTTATGCTCTGTGAGTGCTGATTTATTGCACGCGAGTTTACCTGGTTCGAATATGCGGACTAGGTCGAGCTACGTACGATCGAGTCATACCATGAGCATCGATCATGCCTTCGACCGGCGTCATTGAGCCGACATGAGCATGATTACCGGATGGTGGAAGGTAGAAGTTGTTCTTCGATCCGTGCCTTTTGAGGGGAGGCGTCGGTTCGCAGTCTTGCGACTGGGACGCCGTCGGCTCCATGTCCGTATCGGATCCGTCGCGTCCCGGAGACATCTGTGTTGAAAAACAGAAAAAGCAAAGGGGTGGTTTTAGTAAAGGGTTGATGAGGAATCGGTGTGCGGGTTGTTTGAAAACGATGATTTTTCTAAAAAAAGGTGAAAATTTAGTGCTTTGCGATGGGTAATTTAATTTTTGATTCCGTTTGTTTTCTGCGATTATTTCTTTCTCTGGTTTACAAAAATCAGGCACTGAGACTATTTTTCGCAGGAATTATTTCATCAACTGGCAACGCTGTTTTTACTCGAGAAAAATAATCATGAGATTTTGCACAGAGCTGTTTAAAAAATCGCATTCCAAAACAGTGAATGAGAATCGTTCACGAATGATAACTCATTAACTTGAAAAATTGATCTGCCTTCGTAGAAATCGATTAAAATTGAATCATATTATGCGGAATGAGATTCATTCTACCGAAGATCGGATCCTTCGCGAACTAGGTAGTGAGGTACTGAATTCCAGAACGAAATGAATCATTCATGAAAGTCTTTTCTTCTTAATTTTTCATGCAGGAATAACGAACAATGAGCATAATTAAACGAGCTGATGGCGAAAGATTCCAAAGAATTGAACGCACTCGTCGTTCACGAACGACTGAATTACTTCAAGTAACTGAATCACTGACGAACGATTTATTTCACATCGAAATAATTCGAGAGAGAAAAATTCGAACGAGTTTAATTTGACGAGAAAATGACAGATGAATATTTTAGAGATCTGATTCGTTCGTTCACGAACGACTGAATCTTCTCAGCAAGTCGAATCACTAACGAACGATAGTCTTCATATTGAAATAATTATCAAGATAAAATTTCGAAGGTACACAATTGAACGAACAGTTCGCGAACGACTCTTCTGAGACTGATTCGTTCGTTCGTTCGTTCGTTCGTTCGTTCACGAACGACTGAATCAGAACATCAAATACAGTTGCTAATGTAGCGAGAGAAAAATTCGAACGAGTTTTATTCAACTAGAAAATTACACTAGACTATTCAGAGAGCTGATTCGTTCGTTCACGAACGACTGAATCTTCTCAGCAAATCGAATCACTAACGAACGATATTTATATTCTGCAATTCTGCAAATCCAAATAATTTTTGAGAGAAATATTTGAACGCACACAATTTAACGAGTAGTTCGCAAACGACCCTTCTGAGATTGATTCGTTCGTTCATTCGTTCACGAACGACTGAATCATTTAAACAAATTGAGTAATAATTCTATGCCGCCAGAGAAAAAATAATACGAATGTGTACACTTTGACGAGTACCTGGCACAGATTTATACAGAGTACTGATTAAGTGATTGGTTCATTCATAAACGACTGAATCTTTTCAACAAATCGAATCAATGACGAACGATTTTTTTCATATAGAAATGTTAGGTGCGAGAAAACAACTCTTTTAATGCCTTATTCGTTCACGAACGACCCATAGAATCGATTTTTCGAAACGAATCGTTCTAAAGTAAGAACTGAACCCAAACTGAAAAAAGAATTTGCATGTTTGAAAATGATTCAAATCAAAATGTGCATACAAGTGAATCATTTGCAAACAATTCATAAGTTTCCAAAAAATAGAAATTTCTCGAAAAGGTGTATAAATTGCAACATTCAACAGAGACGGGAAGACTGATTCAAATGGTCATAAGTTCACAAGTAATCAATTAAATCACTACAAAACAAATTGTTCATCAACTAAAATTTTTTTTCATAAAATTCAGTGAAAAAAACCATCTGAAAGTGAAATTTTTTTGAAACTGAACTTTCAGTTTAGAAACGAATTAGTCGTTCGCGAACGATTTCTAATGGATTGAAACATTCGTTCGCGAACGAGTGAATCACTCGCAAACGATTCAAAATTACATCAAAAATAGACATTTTTTTAAAATTCACACCAACTAGAACGTTCAGCAGGAACGACTGATTCAAATGATTCAATTGTTCAAGACTGATTGATTGACTGATTCAATTTCAAAACGAATCGTTTCGTAAAAATAAATAAAATAATTTTTTTTTCATAAATTATTATGGTGAAAGAAAACTGTGAAAAGTAAACGGGATTGTTTTTGAAACTGAACGTAAATTTTAGAAACGAACCAGTCGTTCGCGAACGATTCACAATGGATTAGAACATTCGTTCGCGAACGAGTGAATCACTCGCAAACATTTTAAAATCACATCAAAATTATAACTTTTAAATTTCTTGAAAATTCACATAAACTCTGGAATATCAAACACGAACGACTGATTCAAATGATTCAATTGTTCATTACTGATTGATCGATTCAATTTCAAAACAAATCGTTTGCTAACAAAACATGATTTTTCCTATGAATCTATCTAGATCAAAAGTAATCTGGATAGTTTTCACAACTGAACGTAAATTTTAGAAACGAATCAGTCGTTCGCGAACGATAATTCCAAATCATGATGAATCATTCGCGAACGACTCCATCAACTCATACGTGTATCATTCGTAAATGATTTTAATTTTTAAATTGACTTAAAGATAGAAATTTTTTGAAGAATCACACAAATCGCATTATTTGATCGGAACGATTGATTCAAATGAGTCAATTATTCACGAACGATTGATTGAATCAATTTCAAAACAAATCATTCCTGGAATTTTCATGCAATTAAACTCCAATTTTTAGAGTCGAATCGGTCGTTCGCAAACGATAATTCCAATTTATGACGAATCGTTCACGAACGACGTGTTTTTTCGTGAATTTAAATCAAATTGTTCGTAAATGATTATTTAAAATGAATCATCCACGAACGAAAATCGTTTCTATGATCAAATCTTTTTCTAAAAAATATGATTACAACGATTTCAAATCAATTTCAAAGCGAATCGTCTAGAAAAAAAATTTAAAAATTTCATGCAAAGGAATTCCAAAAATGACTCAATCAAATTGCACTCTGCAATAAATTCAACTCATTTCGAGTAAAAACAGCACAGTCAGTTTATCAAAAATAGCAGACGAAATATGTAATTTTCCCAGTTCGAATGAAGTAATATAACACCACAAATCATTCGAACAAATCATTAAAAATATGTACTATAGGAAGGAAGTGACGACCTACGTGTCGAGTGAATCATGTGCCAGTATAAAACTTTTTAAAACTGAAAAAAAAAATAAGTACTCAAAATGGATTCGTATAGTACAGTTTTCAGGCAAGGATATCACAATACAGTATACACCGATTAAGGAAAGTTTTCCAAATTTCAACAGCTAGTTTTTCCAATCGTTGATTTTGTCAACCGCCCAAACCCGCGATTTAGACAAATAGGTTATCACAAAAGGCACTAAATTTTCACGATTAATTTCTTCAAGGCGAATCTACAAGATTATTCTATCAAAATATTACTCAGCTCGATCCGAAGCACGTAATTGTTCTTCTGAGTGGATAATTGGTCAAATAAACCCACATCGGGTACTTTTAGATAATATTTACCTACTTCTGAAAAGTGTAATTCATTCTGAGCTCATCGAAATGAGTCACACACCTCTTTAAAATTTTAAAACCTCATCTACCTACCAAAAAAAAAAAAAAAAACCAATACACTTCGCTTAAAAGTGTTTCAAATTAAGCACACATTTTGTTTGAATTCTTCAAAAACCAAATCCAACTCCCTCCTTCTATAAATGACTTATTACCCAACACTAGAGATATTTTCGAACCACGCTGCTGTACCTACTCACAACCTCTCGTACAATTCCAAAAATATCTCTACTCGAGCTCGATCACTCTCCATAGTGTTTACTGTCAGTCAATAGACGCGGCGACGATTACACATCTTATTTAACATTCTTCACATCCAGCGTTCTTTTCTTATACCTTTAGATGCCCATAAACGTAAAACAATCGTACGTAATACAGAACGATTTCAGTCCATGACGAATGCAATACTAAGTAGCTATATAGGTACCTCACTACCTCTACATACTACACACAGATTCCGCTACAATATACGTATACTGCTTCTTTCCATTAATATAATACCACGAAACGAGAGAAAGCGTAAAAAAAAAATTTACGTATTTTTAATTTAAATTCAATCGTCGTCGTCGTCGTCGTAACCAAACCATACGCGAGATTCACGTCATAATCAATTCTATTGTGCAAAATGGCGAAGAAGAAAAAAAAAATTAAAGAAAGGGACACCTACACACCATCGCCACCGCCACTTTCCAAGTCTTTTATTTTTCACCTTGAATAAAAATGTCACTGGTAAAAAGATCCTACGTATGGATTCGTCGAGCGAAAATACTCGTGTCGAGAAGTTTTAAAGCTCGCCAAAGATATGAAAATGATGTTCTAGAGGTATTTTCCACGCTGATTGAAGTCAACGTCTGATCTAAGGAGATACGTGTCGTATAGGTCACCGAAATATGCATCGAAAACAATCTATTGAATTTTATGCGAATTGCATAAATACAAATATCGCGTATGACCACAATAGTCGAATCATCGTCGTATAATTAGATAATCAAATCATGCAACCGCATGAATCATTTTTGTAAATTTTATGGAAAATTTCCCGCAATTAATACATAAAGAGATCGAACATCTGTGATCACGACTTTGAATAGTTCAAATGACCGAAATTTAAGGCAACTGTCGAATACCAAAGACCTTTTTCTTCTGACTGATACATTATTGAACATGCTACAAAAAGTATACGAAAAAAGCGACGGAGGACAAGTTCCAGTTCCAGCTCCTCAATTTTTGGTCAAAATGTTTCTAACTCCGGCCTCGACTACGGAGAAGTTTAGAAAATATCTTTACTCTGCCTCTCTCCAGTTTAAGAGCATTCAAGAGACACTCCTAAGGCTCCAAGAACTTTATTAAAATCTTCTTCCATTTTGAAAAATGTTGATTGAAACATCACTTTCAGCCTCCATTTCGAAAAGCATGCGGGACTGAGAAGAATTAGTGAGGGGAGGGGGAGGAGGGCAACCGAGGATTCGAATCCCAAAAATGAATAAATATTCGAACTCAGCGACCTCAAGTTAGTAGAAAACGACATGTCACATTATATTTTCGAGTTATTCCAAATTAACTCAAAAGGAGAAGCACCCCCCCCCCCAATTTGGGGCAAATCTGAGAAAAAATATCAAAGTCGTGCGATATATCGAATTGCATGTTTTCGAAGGCGCTGAACACGAATTTGATCTTATTTTTTAAATCGGACCCTCACCACGCCCCTCTTTGTGGGGGTGCCTTGCCTACAGTGAAGTCAAAAATGTCAAAATCTACAAATATTAACCAAGTCATGCGACATATCGAATACTATGTTCATGAACGTTCTGAACACGAATATGCCCTTAGTTTTTCGATTCGACACCTGCTGTGTGCTCAATGGCTTCATTTGGAGTCCATTAATGAAGACTTCGCGGTTGGAAGGAGTTAGATGAAAGAAAATAGTGCTTTGCACCTTTAAAAACATTAAATTCAATACATCCTATGATTTTTTTCATTTTTAGGGCACATTTACTCAAATTGAGCTGAACCTGGGGGGGGGGGGAAGGAGTAGAAACAATCAGATCGAAAAAATTATGCCAAATTCGTCTTCAGGACCTTCAAGAACATTCCACTTGATACATTCTGCGTGACTTTGTCAACGTTTTCAGATTTTGATTTCAATAAGGAGCGTCTGATGAGGGGGAAGGGGGTAGAAGGGGCCGGATCAGAAAAATAAGGTCATATTCGTGTTCAGCACCTTCCAAAACATACAATTCGATATGTCGCATGACTTTTATCATTTTTTGGGGGTATTGACCTGATGTAAGGGAGCAACCCCTTCCACTAATTTCGGGGAAAATTTGAAAAAAATTGTCGAGGTCGTGTGACATATCGAATGAAACGTTTTCAAAGGTCCTAAAAACGAATATGACCTTATTTTTTTGATTTGACCACTTCCATTCCACGCCACCTAGACCATCGTGTTCAGGACATTCAAAAACATTAACATACTATTCGATTAAGTACTGCATAGTGCATAATTAGATCCATATTTTCATGTTTTGGCTCCATCGAAGGGTGACAAAGGTGGTTGGAAGGGGTCGAATCTAAAAAATGAGATCATTTTTGTATTCAGCACCTTCAAAAATACACAATTCGATATGTCACATGACTATTATCATTTTTGGGGAGGGGGGCACTAACCCAAGAGGGCAATGCTTCCCCCCATTTGGGGATGAATTTTGGAAAAATACGTCGAAAGCATGTGACATATCGAATAGTATGTTTTCGAAGATGCTGAAAACGAATATGATATCATTTTTTGATTAGCCACCCTCCGAAAGGTAGTTGGAGACATTGAGGGGGATTGGAAGGTGTCGGATTGAAAAAATAAGGTCATATTCGTATTCAGCACATTCAAAAACATACAATTCGATACGTCGCATGACTTTCATCATTTTTGGGGGCATTGACCTAAAGTGAGGGGGCACCCCCCCTAATTTTGGGACAAATTTGAAAAAAAATCTCCATAGTAATGTGACATATCGAATGGCACGTTTTCGAAGGTCCTGAACACGAATATGACCTCATTTCTTTGATTTGACCACTTCCACGCCACCTAGACCAGCTTTATGGAAGTCAAAATTCGAAAATATTGACAAAATCGTGTGATTAATCGAATTATATGTTTTTAAAAATCCTGAACAGAAATACGCCTTCATTTTTTCGATTCGACCCTTCAGCATTCCTTTTTCGAATTTGGTCCGAAATTGTCGGGGTGGGAGGGTGGAGGGGTGCCTTCCATTGAGTCTCATAATTCTAAAAACGGTGTATTTCAATTAGTAACAAAAGTTACTTGAATCTCAGGTTCAATTTTCTCAAATTTTCGCACTTATCGTGGAAATTTGTATTTTTAACTTGAAAGTTCAAATTGAAGTTTTTCAAATTTTAATCGTCGTCAAAATTTTGCAAGCAGAATTCACACCCCCCCCCCCCCCAATCTCTTGGGAACTTATGATGGATACAGCCTGATTTATTTATCTAGACCAGAACATCGAATGAAAAAAATTCGTCACTTTTGATTTCACGATTTATGAACGAAATCCTCCCCTATTTTACGATTCTTGAACTAAAATTTTCGACACAACCAGCCACTTATCTAAGCACAATTTTTTTGCAAAGGTCTGCGAAAGAGGGCGATTTTGTTCTGAAATGAAGTGCGTGGGAGAGTAAAATGGTGACAGGGGGTTAAATAATGAGAACGTGCGCTTATTATTATTCATAACGTCATTCTTCGCGATAAATTTTCATTCATAATACGTTACACACATCACAATATCCTCTTCTTTCATTCAACACCGAAGGGGGGAAGTGGAGCAACACAAAGAAGTATCGAACCAATTCGAACGATGAAAAAATTTTCACCGTTTAAACTTCCCAAATTGAAATCTAAATTTTGAGCAACCACTTATCCCTCTACATTCAATGCGTTTTTCCTCCTCCGCCCATCTCATCGCAATTCTTCTCTGCTTCGATGAGGTTTATCGCTTCGACGACGACCTAAGATAGCATCAAACAACACGGTAACACGAGTTCAATTTTTAAGCACATTTCGTTACTCGTTAATGCCGATTGTTAATGAATTTAAAACATAAATTGTTAACGATTCCACTGACCTTCGGCGTGTTAATTTCACTCGACGGTGAATGCAGTACATATTTTTTTTTACTACACATGTAGGTAGTTAAAAATTCAAGTTCGCCAGCCCGAATACACGACTTATTTACAATTTACTATAGCGTTACTGCATCGGAGGTCGTTAAACTACGCAAAAATTTAGCATCTCAAATTACGAGTACGTACAAATAAATATCGCTTCGCTACCAACACTGCTCGTTTGATCCTTCCGCTCAATATTTCTTTCTCGACCAATTAGAACGAATCCTCCTCTATACACTGGTTATATCATCGTACAAACATTAATACATAGGAATAGGTAATCAATGCGAAACGAATCAAATACATCGACGATTAATCCGTCAATATATCGAGAATGTCCACAATTCATATTGGGAACGAGTGCAAAGACGATGTTAAAATATTCGCCGAATATTATAAAGCGATTATTTCAACTACACTACGAAGCGACTACGCTGGGGTGATAGGAGAAGCCGAGCAAATCTACCAGAAAACATTATAAAACGTACATTTTCCACAATCGCTATTTCTGTAGTCGCCGTTCCAGACTGTAGAAAGAAAATTTAAGTGCATGAAAGAAAAACAAAACAGAAAAAAACAACCACGTGGTGAATATAACACGATAGAGAGAGAAAAAAAAGAGTAAAAATATAAACATACGATCTAAAAAAAAAAAAAATACATTCGTAATCGTATTTTTTTCTGAAAAAAACAAGCGTTGTATAGAAAGAAGCGTTCAAAAATTCACGAGGCTTCGAAAGCACAATCATAAAGTCTGATCGTTGATCGGATGCGCTTCACAGGGTGTCTAACAAAATTTCTCCAAAGAAATGCAGTACTTTTACAGTACCTTTTGCATAACCTTATATTTTTTTTAATCCAGCTTAAACCGACCCCCCCCCCCAAAGAAAAAAAATTGAAACTGTTGGAATTTGTTGATAAAATTATAAGTATTTCAATCGAAACAAATTAAAATTACAGAAGTAAAAAATTAATCATGGTCTTTTCACAATCACATTGCAAATGTTTCTTTTCTTTTATGGATTTTGGGAGGCATCAAAATGTGAAATTTGTTCATCTTAAAATTGAGAAACAAATTGGCCCGAGCGAAGCGAGAACTTTTGAAAATTCTCATTTCTAGATGCCTAAAAACAAGGTTTTTTTTTTAATGAGAAGAGTTTATTTTTTGATTTTTAAAATTTTAATATTGGAATGATGTTTTTTTGAAGGAAGTCAACTACTTTTGAAAAAAATAGAACAAGGTCGAGCGAAGCAAGAGCGAAAGCTTCTGAAAATTTGCATTTCAAAAGGCATAAAAACGAGGTTTTTTATGTGAGAACGAGTAGGGGTTTTCTTGGCTTTTAAAATTTTAGAACTTGAATAATGCTTTTTTAAAGGAAGTTGATTTTGAAAAAGACAACAGAACAGGCCCAAGTGAGGGCGAAAGCTCTTGTAAATTTGTACTTCGAGATGCATAAAAACGATGTGTTTTTCGTGAGTTCATTTTTTGGCTTTAAAACTTGGGCAAAAGCTTTTGAAAATTTGTGGTTCGAGAAGTAAAAAATAATGTTTTTCTCTCATAACAGGTCCTTATCTGAAATTTGCAATTGATCGTTTTTTCAAAATTCCAGGGATTTTGCGTGAAAATTACGAAATTCCCAGACTTTCCCCTGACTTTTCCAGACCGACCAAATTCCCTGACTTTTCCAGGTTTTCCAGGTTTGTGAACATCCTGTCTTTTGATGTACAAAATGAACTTTTTTTAAAAATTTTCACCAATTTATTCATTTTGAGGTTTTTTAAAAAATTTTAAATCAATGATTTTGAAAAAAATACAGTACTTTTAAGGCAAAATGCAGTACTTTACAGTACTTGCAGTACCGAGGATTTCAATGCAGTACTTTTACAGTACTTGCAGTACCTGCAGTACCTGTTAGACACCCTGGCTTCAGTATGGTCTTTGGTCAAATTTCAAGTTTCCATACGTGAAGCTCCATTGCCCATTGGGTTGATATCCGAGAAAGATAGTGGCTCTTTTGTTGGCGAGCACAGGTACCGTATGTTTAACTTTGAGATAGAAATTTGTAATCGGACGAGGATTGTTTGAAGATAGAATTAACTTGAACACGAAATTCGTTGACCGAAGATTCGAAAAATACTGCAAAAACTTTTAGAACTTCGAGTAAACCATTTAGAATCGAAATAATACTTTCGATAGATCGTTTCAAAAATCCAAATTAATTATTTTCAAACTACGAAGTAGAAACATCACGAATGACTTAATCGCAGACCGATTCCACCAAACGACCTCCAAAAAAGATTAAATCATACTTAGACCGAAATAAAAATCCATTTGAGAGAAATAATTCGTCATTAAACTCGTGAACGAACAACTCGACGCTGTTTTTTTTTGGCAAAAATTGTTCACTGAGACGAACGACTGAGAAGTGAAAACGATGTCTTCGTATCGATCACACTAATTAGCGCAAATTTGGAGTAAAATACATCGCCGATGAGCACATCTGATCCACGAAACATATTTACGACTTAGGTCGATGAAATTTTGAGCATACGGTACCTCGCGCATAGATGGTAATTGAAAGTACACGGTATATTAAAAACGAATTAAAAAAATTTTCAAGCAGCTCGTTAAATTACAAGGTGATCGTAAAAATAAATCATTAGTGTGAAAACTAGAGTATAAAAAAGAGAAAGATAGAGGAAAAAATTGATAATAATTTGAAAAATTTCACCTTATTGTAGGCATTGGAGCTAGCATTCCTGATACCGTTGCTATTGTCCATGTACGTCTTAACTTGGTGTCTTTCGTTGGTAATGGTGCAAACGTTCGAATTGGAAGCTGCTTTTTTATTTTTATTTTTCTTCTCGTACTTGAACGGTTTCAAGTTCAATAAACTATAAAAAAAGAGTAGAAATTTTCACGTTGTTTGTTTTATATTTTGCGACACAGGAGGCAGCCGGATGCGGCGAATTAACATACCTCGGATATTGCGGTCCGCATAAACCGTACCAGCAATTTTTACAGCATCCATGAGAGAAAGGATTATACCCTCCTTTAAATTTACCAGTCACTTGTTCGTTAGTGGTTCGTCCACGAGCTACTAGCACTATGTGAAATCCGGTTAATCCGAATATCGGAATAAATAGTATCGTTATGATGGCTATAATGATTAATCTACGAACCGTGGTTAAGGATTATCAATTTCAGAGTACATTTAAGTATAGTAGATAATGGTACGATTAACTTAGCACGTATATAAGAATACGTACGTCTATGTATGTGTAAGTATGTGTAGGTAAAAAAAAGAGGATACGATACGACGCAATCGATCTCGGTTAATCGTTCTTTATTCATCAGCACGTAGACCAGGCAAATGGTAAAAATAGTCGCCATGTGAATACTTAAGCTGAGCAAGAAGAAGAAAAAGTAACGATAATTTCTCCTTCCGATACAGTTATTCACCCAAGGACAATGATGATCGAATGTCTGAAAAGCAAATAACACACAATAATACACGAATGAGTCATTAATACACGGTACACCGTGATACTAATCTATTCAAATCATTAGTAGCTCTTTATCTGCTCATCTCTTTACCTCGATACAATGGTTACAAACGCTACAATGCGAACATCTCGGAGGTCTGTAGAATTTACACGTGACACACCATTTCATTCGGACCGTAATACCGTTTATTTCGATGGTCTTGTACAAAGGCGAACGGAAATCATCATCTCGGTCTTCGTCAGGTGACGCTTAAAAATACAACATGTTTGATTAGCATAGAGCGTCGCCTTATCACCAAAACCTATTTGATAAGATATTACTCGTAGTACCTTTCGGAATAACACCCGGATCCATAAACGTGGCCAATGTGAAATTGGCCAGCACGAAGAAAGTCACAATTCCCTGAAGTATCGGTACCCATGGATAGTTATTCTTGAAGAACCAATAACATCTGAACAGAATACACCAACGTTACAATGAGTCCAAACCCGATTAAAGAACATGTTTTAGGGATACGTTCGATTACAATGTACTTACGGAAAACGATAAAAGGCAGCAGTAGCGGAGATTAATAAAACCCAAGCAAATGTTGCTGGAAGATATCTCGTTCTAATATTACATTTCGGCATCGCTGGATTCTAGGTTTACTAGACTACAAATTCAAGCATTGATATTTACAGAAGACGTTTCAGATTAACATGATGCGTACGGTAATCGTATACTGGAATCTTTTCTGTACGGCGATATCATCAAAGTAGCGATCATCGAATACGATGCTGGAAACTGTAGTAACCTGAAAGAATAATTCACGGATGATAAGTACTAAAAGTGTAACGATGAGCAATCCAATTAACGCGACTGATTGAGTAAAGAGTTTAGTTTACCGAGCGCCACTATTAATTGAAAACTTCTACTTCGAAATAAAATTTACGATTGATTCTTAATTTCATTATTCTCACTTCATTTTTCTCTCACTCTTAATCACAATCGTAAAAATACTGTGTAAATATTGCAAAAAACACCAATTCGCTATGGAATTGTGGCGACGGTGAGGTTTTGTTTTGTATGTAGAATGTGCCGTTCGAGGGTCTCGAGATTGGGCGTTTTGATTCTTTGTGCTCGAATTCCTGTTTCGAGATTTTGTAGGCTTTTTTCGATTTTTTAAGGAAAAGTGAAAATGAAATTTCACAACTTTTGTTTAAAAGTAAAGAATTATGTTTAAAATGAAAGTTGAAAAGTTATTTAACACGTTTTAAAAGCTATATAAACATGTAGAGTGCTTGAAAAGCTGAAATGGCACAAAGCATTTACATATAAAAATAACGTACGAAGCTTTTTCAGAAAATATCACTGTATTTACGTGGTAATTACGAAATCAACACATTTTTATGGAATTTTATGATGGAAAACTAAAAGACCGAATAGTAGTATAAGCGAAGATTGAAGGCAAAGTAGTTTTATAAAAATGATAGCTTTATTGAGAAAAATGAATTGAAACATTTTTACGCTTTTCTTTTCATTCTTATTTTCCAGCTTCTGTAATGAATAACTAAAGTTCAAACGCAGGACTGGGTTTGTGAAGCAACGAATCTAAAAATTTGAATTTATATTTTTTCAGAGAGAAAGAGAGAATTTAAATTGAAAAGCGTTGGAATAGGTACCTTCAATCTTCATCTTAAGACTTAAATCAAGTCTGAATGAGAGTTTTTAGAAATTTTTAATGAATTGAAGTTGGAGATGAAAATCATCGAAGAATTTGATAATTAATATTGGTCTTGAGTCACAACGTGATGAAAATTCTGAATTTCTGATCACCAAAATCCTTTACATCATTGCATGTGATGATGTGATGATAAAATATCTATGGATTTTCTTTCCAGAACTTTTTTGTTGAACTATTATGGCAATTCGGTGATGTTCATGGCTTAATTTTTCCATTATCAGCACATAACAGGTAGAAATTCACATGAACGATTGAACAAATGACATTTCACATTTTAAAAATGTATTTTAAAAAACAATCTTTAAAAAAATCACAACGCTATTAAAAGAAATACATAATACAGAAATAATAAAAAAAAAAATCCAACTTTAAACATCTTGAATAACACTTTGAATCCAATTTACATTAGAAGTAATCTTATCATAAAGTCTAGGTCGTTGCATTCCAATCGGTGTACATGAAATTCTCCAACTACTGACTCCTACTAAAATCCATCGATTTTGTTTAGAAGTCAAACATATCATGGCACTTCCGGCCATTTCTTCTTCCTGTAAAGACATAACAAAATCATGAATTTAAAATCAATTTACACAGCGAGGAAACGTTAACAACTCGTCGAACTTCGATCGAAATGAAATCTGGCTCACTGTGAGAGCACATCACCCAAACCTAAGAATTACATTTTCAGCTGTCGAAGTTGATTTATCTATTTTTGACAAATTTTTGAAAATGGTGGAAACAATCAATTGTTAATAATTTTTAACAAAAAGAGCAAAAATAGAGATAAAAATCTGAAGCTTGGTTTATAAGCTGAAGTCGACTTTCTGGAATCGAGTAAGATAATTGCTCAGCCGATCTGGAACCTGCAGCCAAATTTGACTTTTCCCCGTCCCCTCACAGTTGATTAGGGGGGAAGAGGGAGGGGACGGATCACAAATCCGAGGTGACAAGTTGAAAAGTGTAGGTATATGTTTTTTTGACTTGAAAAAATCTCAAATTTTAAAAAAATTCCAAAAGTGTCAATTTTTGTAACAAATTACTCAAAACTTCGTCAACACAGTACAGTCGATCCCTCAAATCAATTTCTACCATTTTTCAGCCAATCTGGAGCCACCGGCGAAATCTGACTTTTTTCCAGCAATTTCAGATTGCTCCAGAAGGCGTTGTAATCAACTTCGGCAGCCAGAAATTTAATCCTTGGAGGTTCTAATGATTTGGGAGGGTCAACTTCAAAGAGTAGACCAAGTTTTGAGTAATTTTTTGCAAAAACTGACAATTTTGGAATTTTTTTCAAATTTGAGATTTTTTACTTGTGAAAAAATACACTTTTCAATTTGTCACTTCGGATTTGCGATTCTTCGGCTCTAATCAATTCGAAATGTCAAAATTATGATAGGATTAAATTTTCAGCCGCTAAAGTTTATTACACCGCCATCTGGAGTTTGTTTGGAATCGCTGGAAAAAAGTCAAATTTCGCTGGAGGCTTCAGATTGGCTGGAAAATGGTGGAAATCGATTCTGGAGGTCGACTTTATCATATACAGACCGAATTTCAGATTCCCATCTCCAACTTAGCCCTTTTTGCAAAAAATCGACACCAATTGCAATTTTCAAAATTTCGCCAAAAATCTAAAAATCAACTTCGGTTGCTGAAAATTCGATTTCTGTGATCTGGACGACATGATCTTTCAATGAACCAAATTTCAGCTCGATCGGAGTCGACGAAGTGTAAAAGAATCTCTTGTAAATAGGTATCTATTTATCCAAGCCCGAAACGTAACTTACGTTGCATTCACTAGGATCAAAAGTGGAACCGGCACATAACGTGTTACCAGAAGTAATACTAATATCGGCGCAATTATCCATGGCAGTTTCTCTGACTTCGATTCTTTGCAACATCTCTCCTAAAAAAAGATCAAACTCATACATAACTCCAAAACAAAGAAGATAAACCATAGAGAAAGACTATACGTACTGGTTTTCGTCCATCCTAAAGTATTACAGTACATGAGATCGTCAGCGAGTGCATTACCGGATGGTAAACAAATTGGACGAATGAAATGCGAAAATATTACAGGACTACTTAATTTTATTAAGACTAGCGTGCTCCCTTCAACGGGAGATTTAATCATGCCGACAATATGTCGTTCTTGTTGCCAAGGTGATTTCGCGTATAACCTTATCGTACCCAGTTTTGCTATCCATTCAGCTTTGTTTTGCCTAAAAAAAAAAAAAAAAAAAAAAATACAAACCATAAATAATCGCACATTTTGTAAAAACACACCGCTATTTTCAAAATGAAAATACAAACCCTTGGAAACAAGATATCGTCGTGAGTAACCAATGCTGCGATACTAACGTAGCGTCACAAGCATGAACACCATCTTTGAATAAAGCCACATGCCATGGCCAATCTCCAGCTTTGGCTATTTTATTCAGTCCTTCGATACTGATGTAATTTCGAGTCGTCTGTATACCACACTCTGTATAAAAATGAACAAAAAACTCGATTGAAAAACGCAAAAAAACACCCAATAATCGATTCTCTTCACCATACCTACCAATACCAGTACATGTAACATGAAGTAACCTATTCGAGGAACAATTCGAGCTGAGTGAAAATGAAACATCGACGTTTCTTTTATACTGCAATTTGGCAAAAACACTGGACGATGGCAAATTTGTATTTTTTATTGATTTAGTTTCAACTCGACGTACATTCCTATTAAAAAGAAAAAAAATTAAAAAATTTGTAAAGTCATTTCAATTTGATCTGCGAAGGCCATGAAATTGATTTTCACACTAGACGACGCTCTCGGTTTGGTAATTAATTATAAAACTCGAATGAAACATACTGGTAGGCGCTATTTCTACATAAAGATTCTCCAATTTTATTCAAAATAGGTCCAGAGAAAGTATCATCCATGTCGTTTTCCACACATATGTTAGCCGTGGTGCCATTTCTCGTGTAAACTGCGTAACCTTCTTTGTAACTCGGCGTATCTAATACCGTTTTGTAGTGTAAATCAGCGGTGACATTAGGTCGTAATGAAACTGTAAAGTGATAACATTGATGTAGTAGGATGAAGTATACTTTCGTATAGGTCAGAAGAGTTGTCGAAGAAACGGTATAAGATTAAGAAATCTTGCAACTTACGACAATTTTTTTCGTCACTGCCGTCTGGACAATCGGATACATCATCGCAAAGATTACTTTGAGGGATACATTTCTTATTCAAACCGCAATGAAGAGCATCTGTAGCGGTGCAATAGGGACAAGACATTTCATCTTCTAAATCTTTACAGTCGATTACTCCGTCGCATAATCTGTATGAGAATGCTTCGTCGTTTTTCAATGTCACTGGATCACAATCTGCAAACGAATGTGTGATTAGTTTAATGAAATTATTGAGAAATAATAAAGTTTTTTATTAAAAGATGACCTTCGTCAGTATTTTTATCAATTATATTTTATTTAAAGTCCGTTTTATACTTAATGGTAATTGAAGAACATGAAGAAATAAAATAGGTAATTGAAAAGTTCATCTGTCGTTTTTCAATGAAATCGTTTATAATCAGTAATCAGTAGTGATTTTTCTTTCATTGAAGTGATTGAAAGTTGGAATATTTCTACTTTTCAATTACTATGGCTAGTTTTCAAATTTCAATGATCATCAATTCATTATAAATTACCTAATTATTTTAAATTAAAAATTATTTATTTTGAATTTTTTTATTCATTTTTTTTGTTGCAAAAACAGCAACACTGCATTTTGCCCACCATCTTGAAATCAGCTGACTCAACTTGTTTGTTTTCATGATTTATGGAGCGAAAGCCGGTTTCTGTCTTCGAATAATCGAATTCAATGATTAATTAATTTAATTTTCGTTTTATAAAAGAACTTTCGACAGTTGATGAATCGAATTTACGATATTTTAATCGTGGAAGTGTTCTGAAAACCAATGTGACCAGTTGATGGATTGAACGAACGCTGATTCAATAGCAAGAGCAACCAAAGAAAGAATCGAAGACATTCAGGTATTATGCTGGTGAAATTTTAATTTACGAATTCTTTTCCAATTTAGAGTCATCTAATGATGTGAATTTAATTGATTTCTGTTTCAATACACATAGGTAAGAAAGTTAAGAGATTATTCTACGTAAATATACAACTCACACTAGCGATAAACCCATTCAACTTACTCGGCTGAGCTCGGCATTTCCTACCAAAATCGCTATACTCTGGGAACTTGAAACAATCCAAAGATTTCTTCAAATTATCAGACAACCTATCTCCACATCCAGCCCAAAATTCGCGACAGAACGCTCTACAAGGTAATTTCGTCTCGTCTGTTGGTAAACTCGGTCTCTGGATGCATTTCGGTTGCAAAACCGAGCACAAGAATTCGCCAGCATATTCGTAACACTCCGCATCAATCAATTCTCTACGGATAAGTAACCAAAACACGATGAATTTCCTATTCCTATTATAATCATTTTGTACGTAATCGATCAAGAGTTATACCGTAGTATTACTCACCTAAATACGATCAAATTATCGGTAACGTCTTCTTTACTTTTATGCAATAGTAGATTTGGATACGCTGTGTAGCTTTTTTCGGTGATATTTATACAAAACGGTAACTGCATAGCTGATACGCATCTACCGGCGGTGCTGGTCAAATTATCTTCTATCACGTGTCCCGATGAGGACGAAGATTCGGTCAAAATGGACGGCGATGTGACCGCAGAAGATGGAAAGAATTCTCGAACCGAGACGCTATTCTTATCAACCGATGCATCTGGCATTTGTAGATGTTGTTTTAACGCGTCAACGATGTCTTTCAACGTAGCCCCGAGTAACAGACGAGGATTAAATTTCATTCCAAAGTGAACGGTCGTGTTGCTGTTGTCGTTTTCGCTGCAAGAAGAAGAAGAACATGATATCACAACTTATGTAGTTTCACGCTTCTATGTAGTAGGTACACAATAGGTATAGATATACCTATTCGTACAACAAAAAGCTCAAGAGTATTATAGCTGTATAGAGAAGAGATTTATACTAACGTATCTAAAGCTAATATTTCCGCCGATAAAAATGAAAGTCGTAAGATTGGATGGACTAGTAAAGCATTTTCCAAAGCGCTGATATAATTTGCGAGTGAAAGTTGCGAGCTTGACCCAGAGGATTCATGGGTGTTATTTCGAGTAAATGTAAAAGAACCTTGGAACGATAACTCTTCTCCTGGTTCGACTCTAATATAATTATCTGTAAGAGTAAAACGAAACTAAATATAAGTAAAATGATCGTCCTATTGATCAAGCAGGATCAAGGTCACACTATACGAAGATTAATTCGATCCATACGTACATCCTATATAAAAAACCACCGCAGCTGACAACAATGAAAGTAATAAACTGGATAAAACGCAGCAGAAATTTTTATACTGGTAGGTGAATTTTCGCGTGAATTTGATTCGTATACGGCTTTCTTCGTCATCGTCGTCGTCATCTTCGTAAGCATAATTTCCTATACCATTTGTGCTATCTGGGCTTCTGTTGTTTCTGCCGGAACCGTAACTCGTGGTGGTTGTGACCGAAGATAATGAACGACCGTAGCAACATTCTTCGCTGTTATCTCCGGCGCTGCCGTTGGTTTTGCGTCTGGGTCGAGTGGATTTTAGCTGTAGTCAAGCGTAACGGAGGCGTTAGTAAAGATGGATTAGATAATATATTTGAATTTATTGAATAATAATATTAATATCTAGAATGAGAAGGATTTCCTGGGAGAGATGGAGAAATATTTAGTTTTGGGTAGAAAACCCGAAGGTGGCTGTTGAGTTTTCAAAAAAAAAAAAAAATTACCAAGTCCCTTCTATGCCCCTTACGCTCATTCATTGGGATCAAAACATGACAAATTTAACTAAGTTGTGCGATATACCTACTGATCGATTGTATTGTTTTGAAAGAAAATATGCTGAACGTGAGTATGACCTGATGTTTACCCTTTCTACACCCCACCGCGCCTTTATTACCTACCTACTGTCAAAACTTGAAAATATTTGTGATGGTTGATGGTTGTGTGATAGATCGTTTTGAAGTGTTTATAAACTTGTTGAAAAAACATTCCTACGTGTGACTTCATGACTTGAGTAGGTATTTTTTCAACTCGATCCATGCAGTGTCACCAAATGCTCCTAGTTCGTGTTTCTAATAAAAACTGCGAGGTTTGGAAATTTAAGTTTCTGGTCCGAAAATTGAGGTCGGAATATTCGTGAAAAAGTGTTTGGTTGGATTTTTTGAAAAAAAAAAAAATTGAACGAAATTCAAAGACATGAAATCGAAATTTTAATCGAATTGACATAAGGGGCAGAATCGTATTTTGTAATGATTTTATTGTGATTCAACTTATACAAGTACCTACTTTAAAAGCTGAGGAAAGGGAGAAGAATGAGAAAACGTTTTGAGAGGGCTGATAATGTTTGAAAATCTTGAATATGGGATTGAAATCCCATGCATGAATATTTTAGCTTTCTGCAGAGTTAATTTTTGATGTGATTTCTACCGAAAAATAAAATGAGTTTTAAATAATTTCTGAAAAAAGAGAAATTCTCAGAATTATAGCATTGGCGATTGATTTCTAATCGAATATTTTCTGGGAAAAAGACATGTATTGAAAAAAAAAAGAAATGTATAAGTATGTACGATGGAATTTGTTTACAAATTTTCGCGTTATCGATCAAATTGCATATATTTTGACCTTATTTCAATGTATGTAATTTCATCCAAAGCAATAAAGCGTATCCTGTAGATACTATGGGTTCAAGTGTTGAAAATGTTTAAAATTATCGAGCTCAATAGGAAACGTCTCGATCACTCAGTCATCTACTTTGATAATTTTTTTTTACCAGAGCATGAGGGCGCGCACAAGACCTTTTTTAAAAAAATTTCAGTTGTCCATACAGAAAATTGGGGATCCTGCAAGGTTTTGAATTTTCCGAAATTGCTCCAAAATTGTCTAATTTGACAAAAGAATTGAATGACCAGTTATTGTGCTAGAAATTCGTGTATTTTTGGCCCCATTTGAATTATAATCTCATTCATGGGCGTAAGCTCGATTCTAACCCAATTGATTGAAAGCATGTGATGGATTTTTTTAGGATTGGCTTTTTTCCAAAAAATTACCCCAAAATTTGGAAATTTACGATTGAGCCACTGAAACTTTGAATTTTTTTTTAGGTCATATTGTTTCAACTACCAACAAGTTTTGAGGGCTACTTTCAACATTAGCGAGAAAAGGAGTGTTTTTGAGCTCAATTTTTGAAAAAAAAACACCTCAAAATCGCGAACTGTGCCTTTTATGCTAAAAACAGAAAGGTCCTCAAATTGAAAAAAAAAATCAGTTTATTCATAAATTTTCCATTTTTGCGTCCAAATTATTTTAAACAGTTTCTTTTTACAAAAAAAAGTTCCTTTGGTCCTTCAAGCCATTTTGGTTTGTTTGTATGAAGCCCTCCAAAGCTGGAATAGAACAACGTTGGTGGACATTGTTTGAAAATTTCTCATTTTTGTGTCAGAAATCTTCTGAATACTTAACCTACTTTCTCAAGGTGGAGAGAAATTTCTTATTGAAAAAAGGTTTTTAGAAAAATTCTGACCAAAAAATTTTATTCATTTCAATTTTTTATTTGATTTTTTTTTTCAATTTTGGAGGAGGAACTCTCCAAGAGAAGCGGAATTAACATTGTTCTGGAGACCAAAAAACCTTTCAACAAAAAAAAAAAAAAATACTTGAAAAAATCTTGACACAGAAATGCTAAATTTACAAAAAAAATTTAGGTACCTAGCCTACCCGTTTGAATTATTCTATCATTTCTTTTAAAAATTTTCTCATCTTTGAGGAACTTCACTCAAGAGGACCAGATAACTTGAAGCACTTGAAGATTTTTTTCTTTGAAGGGGGACTATTTGTAAAAACTTGGACATCAAAATGGAAACTTTTTTGCAAAATTTTTAGTTTTTTCATCTTCTTTTTTTTTACTTTAAGGAGCAGAAGGAGGAGGGGGAGGGAGGGTTCCCGGCACAACTTTTTTTTGGACTTGGAAAATAAAGAAATGAGAAACCTCGATGCACAGGGGAATGTTCTTTCTTGCAAGGGGGCTATTTTAAAAAATTCTGACGTCAAAATGGAAAATTTTTAGTTATGTACGTATAAACTGATTTTTCCCAGTTTTTTACGTTGCGAAGGGAAGGTTCCCGGCTCAACTTTTTTCGGACTTTTAGATACAGAAAAATCAAAAAATGAGAAATTATTTTCTCATCATAAGGTACATATTTTTTGGAAAAACTTCAAGTAGTGAAGCTAGGGTGGGTAATTTTTCAAGTTTTTTTGAAATTTGATGGAGTCTACCAAAAAATTATGACCAGAAATTACCTCTGCAAGACATACTTGGGGGAAAATGTCAAATTTTAGGTCCATATTTATGCCTCCTCCCACCCTCAGCTTATAATTGCTTTGTTCAGTAGCAGTACCAGATATATTTGGTGGTGATGTACATGGTGGATGAGGTTTGAATTGTTTTTCAAGGTGGTCAGCTAAGATTTCGGCTTTTTCAGATGCACTGCGTGCCCATTCGCCATTTTCTTGTTTTAAAGGTGGTATCAATTGCTTTGGTCTTTTTAGGTGTTTTGTTATTTTCCAAAGGAATAATCAGTGTGGGCTCGAGGGGTCATTTCTGATAATTTTTGGGTGAGTTGATTGTTTTTGTGATGTTTTAGTGCTTGTTTCAATTATCAAGTTATTCTATTCAATTTTGTTTTATCATTAGGAAAACGTCTGTGTTTTCCAAGCTGTTGTTGTTATCTTTTTTGCGCAATGAGTTGTGTTATCTCAGATGGAATTTGAGGATTCTTTCAAATATTTGATTTCTTCTTTGGTGTACTGTGCCATAACCATAAGGCTTTAGAGATGAGTCTGTTGATATTTTCTATAGCGTTGTCGAGGTCGTTTTGGTTTTGTGAATTTAGGACAGGTGATAAATTTTTTGAAATCCATTCTCTGAAGATGTCCCAACATGTTTTTGCATTATATATTTTTTCTGGAAATTTGAAAAATTGTCAAATGTTTCAATTTCTTTATGTATGTACCTACTTACCTATTTCTTAAATTATTTTTTTGCTCGGTGAGGGATGAGGGGTCTTTTGATATCAATGAATTTTTTTCAACACATGAAAAAATTTTCAAACTTTGAGCTCTAACCTGGACGGTGGGTTTACACCGTGGTCTACAACAATGTTTCAGAAACAAATAACGCAATTTTTGATATATAAGTACCAGAAAGAGGCGAGTGAACAGACAGAATTGCATAGGATTTAAATTAGAAAGTAAAACTATTCAATATGAAGAGAATTAATTAATCAGAAAATCACGAAGAGAAATGCTGATGAAAATGTTGCTGTTTTAAAATTATTTGGTGTAAATCAATCATGTTTCAAACATTGTTTGCTAAACATTTTGTTTTTCAACTTTGTTTTTGAAACATTGTTGACGACTGCGGTGTAAACCCACCATGATGGAGAAAACAGGGGGCTGAAACACTAACCTAAAATTTTGAAATCTTTCCTATGACAAAAATTTACTTACCTACCTACTCGTACTTTTGAATATTTTGATTAGAAAATGAGGTTTTTCAACAGGGTGTCCATTATTTTTGGCAAGTCATTTTCCCTGACTTTTCCAGGTTTTCCGGACCATTTTTCCAATTTTCTATACTTATTCCATACTTTAATTTTTCATAAGTTTCTCTTCAAACCGGATACTTTTTCGGTTATAAAAAACTGCTTATACGTTTTTTAATTTTAAAAAAATCTAAACATGCTAGCAGTGACGTCGTGCTCCAAATTTTCCAATTTGGTGGGGGGGGGGAAGGATGAATCGGGTATAAAAATGATGAATGGAAATTCAAATTTTTGGATGCCTCAAATGTGAAATTTGTTTACACCGAAAGCGAGGGCGAGAGGTTTGAAAATTTTTATTTCGAGATGCCTAAAAACGAGTTTTTTTTTTAATGCGAGGAGTTCATTGTTTGGCTTTTAAAATTTTAGAATTTAAATGATGTTTTTTTGAAAGAAGTTGATTTTGAAAAAGAAAACAGAACAGACCGAAGTGAGAGCGAAATCTTTCGAAAATTTGTATTTTGAGAAATAAAGAATAATGTTTTTCTTTCATCACAGGACCTTATCCAAAATTCGGAATTAATCGTTTCTTTTTTCAAAATTCCAGCTGAATTTTGCGTGAAAATTACGAAATTCCCTGATTTTCCCCGATTTTCCAGGTTTTCCAGAGAATGGACACCAGCTGAATTTTGTTTTAGAGCCACCTCAACCGATGACTGAGTGATCCAGAGGTTTCTTGTTAGCATCGATCATTTCCCACTCACCTAGCCCTTCCTCCCCCACCCCCCGAAACCCTTTTTACTGCATTTCTGTACAGAATAAGGAAGCAAACCATTCCTCGATTGTCGTTCAATTAAAGTCAAAATCTGAATTTTTTTGGTATTATAGATTTTTATTAGGAAAAAATAGGTCAATTTTAATTTTGAGCTCCTCGACAACTCGTACACCTAAGTTACTTGTACTTTTACGAAATCACGCAATGGTCTTCTAAACGTACAGATCGTAAGTTGAATGTCGAAGATATATAATTGTTTTTTGGTCATTTAGTAGATGTTTATTTCGAAATTAGATCACGAATTATACTCTTTCACGTCTCAGCTGTCATAAATAATTTTAACATAAACTCCCAACTGCGTTTCCATTCCCTTTTTGCACATTTTCAAGTTTGAAGTATTCAAATTATATGAAACAGAATTGGAACAAATACCTAGCTAGGTCATACACAAAAAAATGGGTGAACATATTTTTAGAACCACTGATTATTACAATTTAAATTACATTGCGATTAAGTAAGTAATTAAAAGAACGATATTGTTTCTGTTTATGTTGCACATATTCATATACTCATACTCGTAAGTCGCATCATTGTATACGGAGAATGTGCACGATAATTTTCAGGTTGGTATGTAGGTTCGAGTACTTCGCAGTGTGCAAAGTGCAGTGTGTGAGGCTGAGCGAGTCGAATGGAATGTCAAATATTATAACACAATTTGCGGAAAGTTATTTAACATTGTAATTACCTACTCATTTTTGTTTCACACTCGATCATATTTATATAATTCGTGACGAACGGCTGCGGTATACCTCTCTATCTCCAAAATACAACATTCACGACTGGGCATTTAAGGTTTCGGCAAATTAGTGGCATAAGCATAACGATAACGACGACGTGTGCCAATTAGATACCGCGTGTTCGCGATGATTTGGCCCAATGACGAAGGCAGTGATATCGATATTGAATCGATACCAATTACTAATTGTAAATTGTTCTCGTTTATAGAGAGAAAATGATGGAATAAAAGTTTTATAACTCTCGAAGAACGACTCAAAATGGTACACTTTTTTTAAAAAAAAAAAAAACCAGCACCGTTAACCTTTTGTCGGCGGGGCCAAGATGTAGGTCAGGTTCGAGGCGAACCGAAGCGACATCGATGCGATGCTAAATGACGGTGACACGAGCTGGAGCTATTACGAGTATAAGAGCTATAATAATTATAAAATTACCTTTCTAGTGTGTTCGAAGACGTTCAGATGCGAAAAATGATCACTTTTCCGATACTTGCTTATGAAGCGCATTTCAACGTGAATGCCTACATTTAATCATGTCAATTTTCCGCAGTGCCTGCAACATAAAAAGAGAATATAAATTTCAATTACACGGACACATATACGATGTTCAGAAGATGTACACCGAGTTGGCAGTTGGCATATGGCAGATTTGAGTTGGAAAAAGTAATTTCATATACGTTTGAGACGTGATTAATGCGAGTGTAATTACCTTTGTCATACTCGTACATCTGGCTAAATGAAAATTCTCGGTTTTATTTAATTTAATATTTTTTTTCTTTATGAATATTTAATTTGTCGTCGACGACAACGACCATAAGCAATTGCGACGATTTTAAAAACTTTTTCTAAGAGTTTTGCTAATGTAAGTTAACTTTCACCTTTTAACATGTCCAATATCGCCTCCGGCTTTACTTTTCTTTCTCGGATTCACGGTTCGACTTACGTGCGTATGATTTACAATACACCTTGGCTTGGCTACCGGGATCACGATGACTAATGAAAAGTAACTCCCTTTCTTTTATGGCCGGGTATATATAGATACCTTATAGTATTACACGCTACATACACCTATAGGATTTGTTTTTTTTTTTCTTTTTCAAACGATTATTTGGAAAGTTAAGGTTAATCGTGTGCCGGCAACGACGACGAGACGACGACGACCGTTGCAGATGCAGAGACACGAAGGCACGCGTGGTGGAGATTCGATGATTCGGGTGCTCTTCTATCGAAAGCGAAGTGTTAATCGAACGAGCTAACTGTGAATAATTACACGCTTCATTGACGTAATTCGATTCGAATCGCTTTCCAAGAATTCCATAAGACGATCAACGTAATGATAACGAGATCTATTATAGAATTACTCGACGAGATTATAGGTATACTTTTATTCTCCTCCAGAGCCAACTTGAGGCAGATTACGGTTTTGTGATCTAGATTCTGTAAGGAAGGTTTTTTTTTTTTACTGCGGAGATGCGAAAGTAACGTCGATTTTTATGTAGAACCAGGAAGAAATAAATGAACGGAGGTATTTTGATTTGAGATTTTATGTTTTTCGAGGTGGGTTGCTAATGATTTTATTTCCTTAGTTTTAGTTGCTGGAGAAGTTATATGAGATTGTTTTTTTGCCGAATACTGAATTTTCATCTGTTGCAGAGAATTTAAAAGTGTTAGACAGCTTGGTGAAATCACGACAACTCGATGATAATTCCCATTTTTCAGGCTGAAAAGTTCAGTTTTGACATAAAAATGAGAATCTTTGTTATTTTATGGCATATATGAGTAATTGCACCCCCCCCCCCGATCCTCTGGGGCAACTTTTTTCTGAAGGAGACATCCTAAGGAACATTTTGAAAGGAAACTCGTCCAAAAAAAAGTTGCCCCAACTAACAAAATGATGGCCATTTTGATTGACAGGTCAGCCGAAATTGCAGATTTTGCTTTCCAACGTATGTATGGCTTGCACGAAATTTTTTGAACTGGGAAAAGCTAGATAGAAAAAGCATGCAAAAATTTATCACCAGCCAAAATTTCAAGTGCTAAAGTGAATTTTTTGATTTTTGGTGAATTTTTAAAAATCAAATTTTAGCCAAAAATGAGGGGAAAAAATCAAAATTTTACCAAATTGACCTAGAAAGCTAAAATTTGGGATATACCTTGTTTTCGACCTGCCAAATCGATTGGAAACGGTTTCAAATCGTTTTTAGCAGCTTTGGAGCCTCCAGAAGATTTTTGAAACTGAAAATTTTCACAAATTTCATCAAGTGAAGTTGGAAATCTGAAATTAACGCTGCACTCAAACTCAAACACGTTAATAAGTTGACTGCTGGTTAGTGTAAGTCATTTTAGGAGCCTCCAGCGACTTTTTGAAAATTACTCAAGCCTCCAGAAGATTTTTGAAACTTGAAATTTCGACAAAATTTTATCAAATGCAGTTGAAAAGCCGAAATTCATTCTGTTAACTGATTTCAATACGCTATGAAGTCGACTGCAGGTAGATTTAAAGTCGTTTTAGAGCCTCCAGCGACTTTTTGGAAATTACTGGAGCCTCCAGCAGATTTTTGAAACTGGTAATTTTGACAAAATATAATCAAAATGGAGTTAGAAAGCCGAATTCAATCTGCAAACTAATTTCAATACACCATGAAGTCGACTGCAGGTAGATTTCAAGTCGTTTTGGAGCCTCCAGCGACTTTTTGGAAATTACTGGATTTTTACCAACTTGTAATTCGACAAAATTTCATCGAATGGAATTGAAAAGCCGAATTCACTCTGCAAACTAATTTCAATACGCTAAGAAGTTGACTTCAGACAGTTTCAATCTATTTTGGAGCCTCCAGCGTTTTTTCAGAAACTTGTGTTTTTCAAAAAATACCTCAAAATGTGTCCAAATTAACTTCAAAACGTCTTTCCAACTTCATTTGGTGAAATTTTAAATTTCAAAAATTTACTGGAGGCTCCAGTCATTTTCAAAAAGTTGCTGGAGGCTCCAAAATGACTTAAACTCATCAGCGGTCAACTTAATGGAGTGTTTAAGTTTGAGCACAGTGGAAATTTTGGATTTATTTAACGAAATTTGTGGAAGTTTCAAGTTTCAAAAATCTGCTGGAGGCTCCAGAACAGCTCAAAACGATTTGAAACCGTTTACATTTGGTTTGAGAGGTCGGGAATAGGGTACATGTCAAATTTTAGCTTTCTGAGTAAAGCATTCGATGAAATTTTATCAGAATTGCTATTTTCTAAAATCTGCTGGAGGCTGCAGTAATTTCCATAAAGTCGCTGGAGGTTCCAAAACGACTTGAAGTCTACCTGCAGTCGATTTCATAGCGGATTGAAATTGGTTTAAAGAATGAATTTTGGCTTTCCAACTGCAATTTGATACAATTGTGTCGGAATTTTAAGTTTCCAAAATCTACTGGAAGCTCCTGTAATTTTCAAAAAGTCGCTAGAGACTCCAAAATGACTCAAACTCACCGGCAGTCAACTTCTTAGCGTGTTTAAGTTTGAGTGCAGCGTGAATTTCGGATTCCCAATTTTATTTGATGAAATGTTGTGTAAATTTCTAGTTTCAAAAATCTGCTGGAGGCTCCAAAGCTGCTAAAAACGGTTTGAAAACTTTTCCAATCGATTTGGCCAGTTGAAAATTGAATATCTCAAATTTCAGCTTTCTAGGTCAATTTGGTAAAATTTTGATTTCTTTCCTCATTTTTGGCTAAAATTTGATTTTCAAAAATTCACTAAAAATCAAAAAATGCACTTTAGCACTTGAAATTTTGACTGGTGATGAATTTTTGCAAGCTCTTTCGATCTAGCTGTGTCCAGTTCAAAAAAATCTTGTGCCAGTTCTATGTTGGAAAGCAAAATCTGCGATTTTGACTGACCTGCCGATCAAAATGGCCGCCATTTTGTTAGTTGGGCCAACTTTTTTTTGAAAAGTTTGCTTTGAAAGCGAAAAAGTCTAAATTTTTAATTCTCATGTTAAAAACTATTATTTTTGTACCTCTCAAAAGCTTTCACCCTCGCTTCCTCCGGGTCAAATTGGGAAATTTTTCAAAATTTTGTCCTTTCGCTTCATTTGGCAATAAAATGTTCTCTTCTCTTTTTGAATCCTATTTTCAAAAATCAAAATCTGGTAAAGAGCTAAAAAAAAACAAAAAACAAAAAAAGGTGCGAATTTTTGATTATTTGGATTACTAAATTCTGAATTGATAATGTTCTGTTTCTTTCTTTCAATTGAACTACTGAAGTTTTCAAATTTTCTTTTTCATATTTCTTGAGAGCACCAGAAGTGCTTTAATTCATACATTTTTTTATGTCAGGTGGGAATTGTTAAAAATTGGCCATTTCAGGACTTCAAAATTCTTAATAAAAAAAAAGTAGAAAAGTGTAAACTTTGTCCGAAAACCTAATCTTTTCATTGAAAAAATGAGAAGTGGGGGGGGGGGAGGTTCTAAAAGAAGTCTCGAAGAAAGTTTATTTCAACGCCCCCCCCCCCCCCCAAAATCCTGGAATGTCCCAAGACGTTTAAAAAACGAATAATTGACGTATAAAACATTGACTCCGCTTTCTCCCCCCTCCCCCTCCCCCCGCCCAAGAAGTCGTAAAGTGTTTGAAAAATGTCCTACCAAAAGTCTTGCTAAAATCTTGCTTTTTCATTTTGAAATTTTGTTAGACACTTTGCAACTGCTAAAAAATGTTTTTTATGACTATTTTATCACATTTTGAATTTCTGAAGTGTTCTGAAAAAATTCACCTTTGAAGAAGGGAAGAAAATGAGAAAAATTTCAAAACATCGAAAAAAGTGATATGGGTATATTGCAGTGTCAGTTCGACCCTAAAATAAAAAATGGTGCTCAAACTTTTAAAAAATGCAATTCAAGGTTTTCAAAAGTGATTTATTTTCAATCTGACGAATGTTTGCCATTAAAATTAATTAAAACAGGATTCTCAGAGTGAGATTGTGGTCGAACATTTAAAAGAGTGCAATTTGGATGTAAAAAATCTAGCCCTCCTTAGTTTGGGATCAAACAGAGTTGTAGAAATCGAGATCAATGCTTATTGCTTTGAAAAAATACTATAGATTGATTCCGTGTTACTTTTTCAATGGTTTGAAATATTTTTCATTCTGCCCCCATCCTAATAAGGGCAAATTTTTTGAAAATACATTTTTTAGTTTTTTTCTATCTCCACCAAACTAAGGAAAATGGGGATTTTGGAGCCCATCTCGTCCTTTTTTCATGAGAACAATGAACTAATGTTTCAATTTAGATTGATTTTAACGTGTTGCCGAGCTGGAGTAGGAGAGAGGCCGTAATTATGAAATTCAATTTCACTAATTGAGCATTTTTTCCTAGAGCCAATTTATTATTTTGCATCGTAATAATATCAGATTTTTGATTTCCTGAAGCATGGGCTGATAGGACTTAGGATAGGGGGCTAAGAGGATTCTTTCTCAGGTACATAATTATACAGATGAGATTCTGAAACTCTACTTATATTCTAAATTCGACCATCCGCCGCCATTTTCGAGCCGACCTGGAGCCTCCAGCGAAAGTTGAATGTCACTCCACAAGTCGAAGACTTCATAATTAGCGAAACACTAAATTGCGCAAATCCACATTCTCGCTCATCATCCGCATATTTCGCGAAAAAATTAATTAATCGACTTCGTACACCCAGTCTGCAGTCTGAGAAACGAATAAGAAATGATTTCCTTAAACTCGTGCATGTAAATTCATCTCTTCAACACAACACAACTGTAACGTTTTCTTCAAAATTACTAAATAATCGGATGCTGTTAACTTCCTGCTGGAAAACATCTCTAATCATTTGATCACAACCTTGTACATTTTATCTGGTTCAGTTCACTGACTTCCGAGACAAGTATTGTGAAACTATTATACGTATATAGCTGCAGCATCTGCATCTGTGTTGAGAGTTGACACAACAATAATGACACAAGAGAATGCCATAATTTCTCCGACTCTGATTTTGAATCATACCGACTATACGAATAGAAATACACCTTCATCCTCTCTAAGGCTCTCGCATCATATTTCCATTATTACTTTCTTCATTTTCAAAATCACCAGCCCAGCAAGAATATAATACAATTACCGGATTACGATAATAAATTCCATTTCCGCGCCAGTGAAACGTTTTCTTATATGGTCGTTCTCGTAAGTCGTAATTACCTTTATAGTAGTTTTTTTTTTCAACTTGGAGCAGTTGGTGAAGCCCACGACAACGTGAATATAAAATATATAAAATGAAATAAAAAAAAACACTACGATAATTGTGTCAATAACGAGACACCCTCGCTATACAGGAACCAGTTTTGCAGTTACTATGTTCCGTTTCCATTCATATTAAGGACAAGAGAGAAGTGAATCTTCTTCATTGATGAATATTCGTGTATAAATTTTACTCGTGTACGTTGCCGCGGTTCACTTTTACTAGATTTTTAATTTCTTTTAAAAGCGTCTGCAGGTCGTTGGCGTGGAAATGGTGAAGATTTTATTTTCTGGCCAAATCGGAAGAAGATTGAATTACAAATGCATCGCTTTTTTTATAGGGTCATTTTTATGACCCGCAGAATGGAAGTGTGTGATTGATAGCTGGAAACATTCTTTATAATATGAAAATGAGGTTAACGCGTCAAGTATTTGGACGTTTCTTTTTGGTAAATTCTCTTCACTTATAGAATTATGTGTTATGATGTGGTACAGCTCATAAGTACGTAGTACATACTTATGCAGTTGAATACTTGCATATCTGAGCATCTTCGAAGAAGAGAATTTTATTGGTATGCTATTAAACGAGATTTATTTTTGAACATCGAGAAAAGTATCACGAGGGTCAATAAACAAACACCTATCTATCCATAGGTTTTATTCGTTTCATGGGATTAATTTTCGTTTCTATAAGTTGAAGTTTGTTCGATGGATGTATTTTATGACTATGGTCAAGTGTTACTAAATGACTCATCATTTGAAATCGTCGAATAAGTATTAGGCAGGTATCCGTTTGAAAGTGTGAGATGATTCGTAGTTAGTTGTAGGTTTTGATTAGTTATAGACAGGTGGATGAGGTAATCTGTGTGGTTTGTCCATGAGCTTGACTCTTGAATCGTTGTCTGGAGTGTTATAAAATGATGTTCTTAGGATGGGATTATTCGGTTGTTTCATAAAGTAGCGAGCAAAATTCATCGAAAGCATCCTTTGAAACTAAATAGGTCCTATTTCAAAAATATTGCAAAAAAAACGATTTCGCGAGACTTTTTGCTTGGTTAACTGAGGAATTAATTAAGTGATCCAGATACTAAATGACAAACTTGGACACGACATGGACCATTAAATTTTGTAATAGTTGGTAAAATTAGCAATCAGACAGTCAATCATGAAGCAGCAAGGCCAAAGGTAGAAATGAATGAAAATATTAACGTGATAGCTGCCTATTTATTGCACATAGATCTGATAAAGTTTTGCGTGTTCTAAACAACCAATCAATGGATATTTCAATTCCCAAGTTTTTTTTTGTCACAACACCCGATTACATCTAAATTTCATGTTTAATGAGTCACTCACCAGATACGAGTAAGTATTCATTTGTACGTTGGGTAAAAAATTGTAACAAAATGAAAAATTTAATGCAACGGTGATGATGAAAACTATACGTATACCTAGATTCAAAATTGCAGGATGCAAATGTCAAGTACGACGATAGTAATAGGGCGAGAAATTTCAAGGGCACGTGATTCCAATTTCCAGCTTTGAGTAGATGCTTATATTTTTTTCGTCTTGTCATTGGCGATTAGTAGGTAATGGTGCATTGAACAGCATGGCATAATTATATAGGATATCTTGTCGATTATGCAATTGTATAATGAGTATGGCACAACGTGCAATTGAAATAGAGATCACAAAGTGAAAAAGAAATTGTGTTGGGAAAACCTCGAAGGGTGAGCAATTGATAGATTTTTTCAAAATGTGGAAATCAGCACCATGTTCTAAGATAAGGACTTGGGTGAAGAAAAATCAATGACTTTTCAATGAGCATGATTAATTTTTTTCAACGATCAGTAATTTTTATACAATTTTGGTAACTTTGTAATTTTCTCAAAATAATTTCGCTCGTTTCAATTTGAGTTGAATTTTTTCATTGGCAGTAGTTTTTCCTAAAACCAGACAATTTCACTGATTCAAAACGAGGTTGTATGAAGGGACTAATTCAGTATTTCCGCAGACTGAAATCGGGTATTTGATTTTTTTATTATTCAAAATGCTTCGAAAAATTTTTAAACAGTAGATTAAGACGAACATTATTAATTTTTTCAAACTTACATTACACTTTTGAAAAAAAAAACTAAATACAATAATAATGCAAAAAACTTCTCAAACAAATGAATTAATTCGCTGCAAAAATTGATTTTGATTTTTTTTTAAATTTAAGATTTTCAACTTGAAATGTCAAATATGATACGATTAAATTTCCAGCTGCTGATAACGACTTTTGGATGGAATTGAAATTGCTGGAGAAAAGTCAACTTTTATTGGAGGCTTCAGATCTGCTCAAAAACAATAGCAATCGAATTTGGCGGTCGACTTTTAGAAGTTGAAGAAATTTTGTCTATTTTCATGCAAAAATTTACAATTTTGGATTTTTTTTAGTTCGAAATTTGTAAAAAAAAAAAAAATGCAATTTTGGACTCATCACTTCGGATTTGTGATTCTCCTGCTCTAATCGATTCGGAATGTGAAATTGATGACAGGAGTAAATTTTCTGCTGCCAAAGTGGATAACGACGACTTCCTGAAATTGCAGGAGAAAACTAAACTTTTGCTGGAGGCTCTAGACCGGGTCAAAAATGGTGAAATCGAAGTTTTGAGTAATTTTTAGCAAAAGTTGACGGTTTTGAAATTTTTTTAAATTTGAGAATGTTCAACTTGTATAAAAAATTACTTTTCAGCTCATCACTTCAGATTTGCGATTCACCAGCCCTAATCCATTCGGAATGTCTAACTTATGATGGGATTGAATTTTCAGCTGCCGAAGATGATTACAATACCTTCTGGAGCAATTTAAAGTGGCTGGAAAAAAGTCAAATTTCGCTAAAAGCTCCAGATCGGCTGAAAAATGGTCGGAATCGATTCGTGAGGTCAACTTTATAGTACAAAAACCGAGTTTTAGATTTTTATCTCTATGTTTGCTCTTTTTGTAGTGTTCTAAATTTTAGGTCCTGAAGTTGTTTTTGGTAAATTATTGTTGAAAATTCAAAAAATCCAACGATGCTGTTTCAAGAGCAATTTTCAAATTTTTTCATGCAATACAATTTTTTTTTGAGGAAAGCGAACCAAAGTTAATAATTTCTTAAATTCAACCCTCACCCATCAACAATTTTTAGTTTCGGAACATTCTCGAGTCTCTGGCGATTTTTCAATTTTCTCCATAAAATTTAAATCGCTCTGTAAATGGCAAAAATTAACTTGAGCATCCATAAGTTTAATTTGGGTTAAAAATTGAACAAAAATTCACTTTTGAACTGACACCGCTGGAATTTAGTGATAACCATCAAAAGCGGTCGAAAAGGTACCCAATCAGTACCAACAAAAGTTGTAGGTCCCAAAATTAATTTTTAACCTTTCCAGAGGTGATTTGAAGTTAGTGGAGAAAATTGAAAAATCGTTGGAGGCTCCAGACGGTTCAAAATTAGTTGATGTGTGAGAGTTGAATTGAAGGAATTATTCGCGTGGTTCACTTTTCTCAAAAAAAAATACATTTCATGAAAAATTTGAAGAAATTCCCTTAAAATAGATTTTCTGAATTTTTCAAATTTTCAAAAATTCGCCAAAAATCCAAAAATGAACTTTTTGGTTCAGAAATTTTTTAATGGGTGTTTTGGGATATGCTCTTTCGACGGATCATGTGAGTGGAAAAAATTCCCCGCAAATGCTATGTACAACAACATTTACTAGAAAAGTAAATTGAGAAAATTTTCAAAGGTCAACCAGTCAACTACCCTTAGATGAATGGATCGAAATCTTGATTGGGGATGGTGAGGAGGGGGTGGGCGTGTGACCGAAAATTTTCCGAATGATATGAGAAAAAAATAACAATTTTGCATCCTATCATGACTTCTAAAAAAATTTTCTTTTTCTCTGTTTAATTTTTGAAGCTTTTTAAATATGGAATTTTTTATTTTGTGAAAGAGAAATAAATCACAGCTCGAGCGTAGCGGGGGCAAACGCTTTCAAAATTCAATGCTTTCTTTGTATGTGAAGAGTTTGGTTTTTTCGGTTTCAAAATTTCAGGGTTTTATTTGGATAGGTTATTCCAATATCGAAAAAGAAAAGCAAACAGGTCTGAACGAACTGAGGGCAAAAGCTTTCGAAAATTCGTATTTTTGAAAAGTGAAAGAGCTTCGTTTTTTAATGCGAGGAGTTGAATTTTTTTTAATTTGAAAATTTTATGATTTGAATGATGTTTTTTTTTTTTAAAATAGAAATTTCAACTTCGAAAAAGAAAAGCAAACAGGCCCGAACGAATTGAGGGTAAAAGCTTTCGAAAATTCGTATTTTTATACCGGTATGTGAAAAAGCAATAATTTTCATGTGAAGGAGCTCGTTTTTTTTTTTCGATTTCAAATTTTCAGAATTTGAATGATGGTTTTTTAGAAATTCCAACTCCGAAAAAGAAACGCAAACAGCCTCAAACGAAATGAGGGCAGACGCTTTCAAAAATTTGAGTTTCGAGAAGTAAAAAGCGTTTATTTTTTATGCGAGGAGTTCATTTTTTTTGGACTTGAATATTTTTTGAGTGCGAATAATGAATTTTTAGAAAGTTTGATTTTCAAAAAGAAAAACCAACAGGTCCGAGCAAAGCGAGAGCCGAATTTTTCAAAAATTTAATAAATTATTGGGTATTTAATTTCTCTGGGGGGGAGCTGTGTTTGTTTAAAGAGAGGGGGGTTCCTTCAAAGTGATTATAATTTTTTGAACACGGTTTCTCATGCTGGTATTGAACGAATGGATGTGCTCAGATATGAATGTTGACCCCATCCATAATTACCAGTGGACTTCAGAACCAACCCTCCCCCTCCCCCTCTCCCTTATAATGTCATTACTTTCACCCCACATTTGGCATTTTTAACAGTTTTAAGTAAGTAAGTACCTAGAACAGGTATTTTCCATGTGCAGAAATTCAGAAATAAAAAAACGCAAAAGCTTTCAAAAATGTGTAATTTAAGTTTCAAAAAAATGGTCAAAATTGCTTTTTTATCAAGCCTAAAAATGTTTAAAATTTGCTGACTTTTTCAAAATTTGATAACTTTGGAGGTTCATCCTCAATACCCTCATACTCCCCCCCCCCGCCATTTCGTCCTTCGTACGGATGTTGATTGTTGAGAGATTAATCAGCTCGAATGCCCAATATCTTGGAAGGTTCTACAGAATTATTTTCCAGTTGAACGCAGAAACCAAAAAATTGGTTCCTTTATGCATTAAAACATGTTTTGTGTCAAGAACTAAGACTCAACTCCCAAGGATGCCTCTAATTTTATGCCAGAATGAAAAAAATCGTCAAATGTGGGACAATAAATGATTCAAGCTTTTTTTTGATGAGGCTGTGGAGTCATCAAAACCTGAACTTCAGTCTTCAGTGATGGTTCAAGCACATTTTTGATGAGAAGATGTCACCCAAAGGCCAAAAATGAAGATTCACGCTTACTAGAACTTATTTGTGGACAGCACTATTTGACGTTTGAGAGATTCCAAAGGTGATTCCTCTCTGATCTCATCAGAGACTTGCTGAAAATGCACTCGATCTGTCTCAACCCTCAACCCTCAACTCTTTCCCTTCCCAGTTTGACCCAAACCATTCATTTCTCCCTCTAAGAGCCCAAAATTTGACGGAGTCTTGATTTATGGTGAATCCTGAATCCCTTAAACCCATTGAAAGATCTTACAATCTACCACTTACCTATTTCCAAGCTACAGAATGACGTTGTTTTTCGGCTGCACTAGGGCCAATCCAATACCACAAATGGATGCGATCAAATAACTGTACTACGAAGGTATTTCGACACACTTGGTTATAATAATCGGCAGGAATTACAGCACATACACACACGTCGAAGCATAGATGGGTATTATTGGCAATATAACTTACATCTCGAAGAAGTACACCATATCGACGTGAAAAAAATCGTGATTTAACGCGTACCGAAGCGCGCAACGAGAAAGATTCGACGAACTGAGCACATCGATCAGCGATCACAAAGGTAACAAACAGTCTAACGAGAGCACACAGTGCACGGTGCAGAGCGACAAGTTTACAAATAATGCTGGTTTCGAAGAAAGGTAAACATTGCGCGAAGAAAGCAGTACCACCAGCAACCAGCAACAACTACCAACCGTCGATCTGGTCACCAGAGAGTGGGGTACCATCCGAGTCTCTTCAGTCTTCAGACAAGATTTGTGAATCGGTTTACCGCCGCTCGGGCTCGGCGCTCTCTTTCTACCTCTTAACCGAATCCTTAAATGTTTATTTTCAACTTCCTATTTGTTGATAATTTTCCAATAACACACATCTGCCTCTGCCTCTGCCCTGGCTCGGTATACTGTAAACCAGTTTACACGGTTGTGCGAAAATAGAACATGGTCTACCATGCTGCAGCGGTCCACGAAACGGACATTGCGGTCTGAGCTACAAGAAATTAGGTCAATGGACCTTTTAAAAGAATGCCTGGTCAATGTACCGAATACTATATACAACCTCCTAATTGTAAACGTATCGCGCGCCGCTCCGTCAACCAAACTGGTTAACCGAATCCAATCAGTGATGTCAACCGTTTTTTTCTCTTTTTTTTTTGGCGGTTTCTCGTCTTCTCGAGAGAGTGTTATAGATTTAACGGATTCTACTATCGTTGCCATTGCCAATTTGGCAAGGTTTTCCACGTGACTTCGCGTGCTGTCGAGTGTCGACTGTCGTTGGACGTCCGGGTAATTGAAGTTTTTACAAAAAGTAGCTTATGGGAACTGCTTTTTGACAGAACAATGAAATAATTAAATACGCTGTTATAGCTGGAATCATTAGGCCAATTTTGATAGGCTATCCTATGACGAGACTAATATGCCTAAATGTATTTCGCAATGATTCGCATACATATGTTATAATATGTAGTGATTCATATTTGTTTGAAATATCCTGATTTGTAGCTGTTATACTTGTATGTATTTGGAAAACTTCACTTTCGTATTATAATTAATCTTCTCTAAATGACTCGTACGTGCTGGTACCATAACAGAATGAAAACATCAGTTATAAGGAAATAAGTACCGAGCAATGAAGCGTCGCTCGTTTAAATCGTATAGGCTACGAATACTTTGTACACGAGTAGGTACTTTTATAATATGTATGTGGTGACCATTATGAAACAATGATATTGCTAATAACTCGATCATTACATTTCTTCGTCTATTTCTGTTACGAAATATTGCCTTATAAGAGGTGATATTGCAGTGACCAAGAATGAAATTATTCACCATCAACGTTTACACGAGTACGAGATACACGAATGAAAGTAAACTTGCCCAGATGACTGGTGGTTTTTCGCATTACGGATGTCGAACTGCGCTTCAAGGACCCTATGCAAATCTTTGTCGAATATGAGAGTCATGAAAAGAGGGGATGTTGAAAAATCGTTGTGTAGATGATCGAGAATTAGACCGTCAGCGTCATGGGTTGAGAATATGGAAAATTATACGTATTGGTGTTATTGTAATTTATAGGAGACCTATAGAGTATGCTTTGTGTATTAACCTATTGAACTTTTTGGAGGACAAGATATGCTTTGCTAAATTGTACTTCCAGTTTCACTTTTGATGGGTCTGCAAATAGGATATCTTCCATTTTACAAGGGAACCTCTCGAGGTGTCCGCCTTCGATTTGAAGAGGACCGCGATTTTTGGAAAGAACATGGTCTGAAACCCCCATTAACAAAATTTCAGCTGTCCAAGTTGATTTTTAGACTTACATTAATTGTTTTAAAATAAATATTTTATCTATGTATTTAGTAAAATTTAGAAACTAATATCAGCCCCCACCTCGAGAATCAGAATTTCATAATTTCCAGCTATCCTGGATTCGAGCCTCCAGTGCGATTTTCGATTTCTGCAGAATTTTGAAATGACTCGAAAATGACTAAGAATTGTGAAATTCGGATTCAGAGGGTTGGGGTTGGTTTTAGTAAAAAAGCAGCAACTCCTGCGAATTTTGAAAATTTTCTTGTCAACAGGAAATTACCTCGTGATTTTTCTACTTTTTTCCTTGCAAAAATTCTGGTCAAAAAACGTTCTTGAAGTGTCCACTTGAAAATGAGCCCAAATGTGGATAAAATTGCTAAACAGGTCGAATATAAACCTCAACTTGAGTTTTAGCTGCTCAAGCACAATTTCCACGTCTTCTGGAGAAATCTAAAATCGCGCTGGAGGCTCCAGAATGGCTAAAAAGTGTGAAATTTGTATTCGGAGGGTTGGTTATAGTCTAGAAACAGCGATTCGTTTGAAATTCGAAAGTTTTTTTGTGAACGAGAAATTCTTGATTTTTCTACTTTTTTTATTATAAAAATTCTTGTAAAAAAAAACACTTTTGAGGTATTTGCCTGGAAATTAATCCAAAAGTGGATAAAATCGTTGAACAGGTCGAGTTTAAGCCACAACTCGATTTTTGGTTGACCAAGTCAATTTCCACTCCTTCTGCAGAAATCGAAAGTCATGCTGGATGCTCCAGAATGGCTGATTTGTGTGAGAGGGGGAAGAGGGGGGTGATTTTAATCTAGAAACAGCGATTCGTTCGGATTTAAACATTTTTTTTCTTGCAAACAGGAAATTCTGGAATCAATCTTTTACAACAAAATGTAGCTTAAAATTATCACAACTCAGACATTTTTCAATGTTTTTCTTTAAAATGAAGTTCTAAGTAATTTTTGCTCCATTTTTAGTACTTTTCAGCGGATTTATGACGCTTTATGTTATTTTTGTGAAATTTTGTTTCATTTTAAGGATTTTTAATCAATTTTTTTTGTTTTTTTTGCAATTTTTTCTGATTTGTATTTTTGGCACTATTTAGCACTTTTTGTCCAAATTTTTCGAAGTTGCTTCAAGTTTTGGCCGTGTTTTGCAATTTTACAGATATCGATATCAGTTTCATTAATTTTGATATTTTTCAGTGATTTTCATGCTGATTTCAAAGTTATTATGTTGTTTTTACAAACTTCTTTTCAATTTCAACGATTCTTGAGCAATTTCTGATCGCTTTCTGTAACTTTTCTATGTTTTTGGCTACCTATTTTGCGAGTTTTTCTTCAAATTTTACGAGCAGGGATTTTCAATGCTATAGTTTTTTTTACGTATGCACTTCATTATTTTTGAAAAATTTTATTACATTTCGGCAGCATTTGATCAATTCTCCCAGGTTTTTTGTAACTTTTTTTATGTTTTTATTTTTGTTTTGCATTTTATACGAAGTTTTGTTCAAATTTTGCCATCTTACATCATTTTTTGATCATGTTTAACTGTCTTACTGATTTTCATTCATTTTAGACATTTTTCACTGATTTTCAGACTGATTTTTTATTTTTTTTATTTTTTATTTATTATTTTTTTACAATACTTGTCTAGTGTTATTATTGATTTTGTTTTTCGTTTTTTTTTATTAAAATATTCAAGCAATTTTTCAATGTATTTTACAATGTTTTTGATATTAAATTTTGGTCGTTTTTTTACCAATTTTTTATGCAATTTTTTCCATGTTATGCTCTAATTTTTCTGTTATTTTGTCAATTTAAGATCGAGCAATATTTGATGAATTTTTCATTACATATTTTTTACCATAATTTAAAATTGTCTTTTAGCAATTTTTGCAAGCTTTTCCTCAAATGCAATGACATCAATTTGTTGTGGTCATTTAACCATTTCATAGCACTTATGGTCGTATATTTTGGGCTTTTATTACAATTTCGTTATTTTTTAATACTTTTCAGTGATTTTCATGTTTATTTGATCATTTTTTTGTTGTTTTTCTAGAATTTTAATTTTTAAGTATTTGGTAATTTTTGCAAATATTTGCTCAAATATTTTGGTAATGATACTCTAAATTTTAGTTATGATTTAGTAATTTTGTTAATATTTCATTCATTTTCGATACTTTTTTTAGTGACTTTCACGTTGATTTATAGTTTGTTATTACAATCCTTTATGTTATTTTTGTGAAATTCCTTCTCATTACATTCAAGTCGGTAATATTTTATTTTATTTTATTTTATTTTATTTTACAATTTAGGTCTCTCCAACAGCTAAAGCCAATTACAGGAGAGACCATTTATAATTAAAGAGATATGACTAAGATTTACTCCAGAGAAACAAGCTTGAGAAGTACAAAAATACAAAAGCAGGCAAAAAGGAGAGAAAAAAAAACAAAAACAAAAAAAAACAAAACAAAAAAGAAAAAAGTAATATCTATAAAAGTAGTTCTTTCTAGTTTCTATCTAAAGAGAATGTAAGAAGTAAGCAAAGAAGTATAACACCAGAAATACTTATAAAAAAGAAAAGAAAAAGAAAACATAGAGAACTAAAGAAAAATAAGATACAGAATATGAAATGGCTCACAAACGGCCCCCACTGCACCCCCACTCCTACTCCCATGCCATCCCCACCACACGCCTGAAAGCAGACCTACCCATACTAAAAATATCAGCATCTGCACACCTACAGAGGAAGTCGTCAGAGATACCCATGATGTTGTTCATAGGAGATACCTTCATCCTAAATGTGTTGTAGTTGTTTAAGGAGAATATTTTTTTCTGCCTGGAGTGGATTTTTGGGGCCCAGAAATTGATTTTTCCCAATAGGTTACTGTCATTTATGTTGCAGTGGATAAGATCATACAGAAACATCAATGCAATTGTTTCTCTTCTTTTTTCTAATGGATCCACTTCAAACCCTTCCAAAAGTTCTTTTTGGGATAAGTCATAAGGATAATATTCAAAAGTCTTCAAATATAGGTACTTCAAAAATCTAGTTTGAATTTTTTCAAGCTCTTTTATAAATTTTTTAGTATGAGGGAACCAAACTAGTACACCAAACTCCAGAATTGACCTTATGAAGGAGAAGTATAGGACTTTAAGTGTACTTATTCTCTTGAAGTGCACAGAATTTCTGACAACAAAATAGGCCATCCTCCTTGCCTTTGCTATCACAATGTTAGTGTGATACTTGAAAGTAAGTCCCACATCAAGGTATATACCCAGGTCCCGAACAGTAGTTAAACGACAGAGTTCTTCCCCACTAACTGTGTACTTATACTCCAAGAGAGTTTTTTTCCGAGTAAATGTCATTGTTGCACATTTAGAAACATTAAGGGGCAGTTTGTTCTCATTACTCCATTTTACGAACATATCCAAATCTGCTTGAAGACCCTCACAATCCTTTATATCTTGGATTTTCTTGTATATCTTAGCATCATCAGCGAACAGCTCTATTTCAGAATTAGTTATCACAGATGGCAGGTCATTTACGAATAAAAGAAAGAAAAGGGGACCCAAGTTGGAACCCTGGGGAACACCTGATGGACAGGAGTAAATACTAGATGTTTTATTTTTGTAAGAGACATATTGGGTTCTACCATTGAGAATATGTACGTACTTGATCTTTTTAATCATTTTCTGCTATATTTTTTGAAATTTTTCGAGTGTTTTTGCTTGTTAAATTTTGGTCAGTTTAGCAATTTTAATGCATTTTCGACCATGTTTTGCTTAATTTCGTTGTTATGTCTTCAATTTTTGATATTTTTGTACTTCAATTTTCAAAAACTGTTTTAACATCTGATTATATGCTTGAAATGATCTATTGTTGCTTAAAATTTTATAAAGAGTGGTTAAAGGTTGAAAACTCTAAAAAAATTGAATGAAAATTTATAGATTAGTTTTCAAGCATCTCGAACATGGTTTTCAAAATACACGAATTTTTACGCGAGACTAATTTTCATGCTGTATTAAAGATCATTTTTGTCACATTTTCAAAAAATTGAGAAAAATAACCATTGACGTAGATACGAAATTTTATTGACCCCACTGAGTTCCAAAATTCACCCCAGTTTCAGAAATGAAACCTTTCGATATTTTGGCAAAAATCCAATTACAAATGTTCAAAACACGAATCCATTCAAAAATAATCACTTTGCATAAGGGTAGGTATAGTGGAATTTTCAGAATTGAACTAGAGATAATATAACGTTATTAGTATTGGTAGATAAAATTTTCATGACTTATTGTATTGGAATATAGGTCTCTTTCAACAAAAAAAATTATACTCGTGAAAAACTTGTTTCAAAATTGAACATTGCGAAAGGTAACAATAACTTTGATAAAATGTTTTTACAGCCCATTATGCTTAAATAATACCTGGCTATTTTATAAACAGATTAATTAAAATTAATGCCTATATTGTGAAGTAAATTTCATGCAGATTTTATTTAGATAAGAATTTTTACTTACGATACATGCTACGAGATTTCAGAACATTTCTTTTGTTGAAATTTTATTCTTCATTTTTTGTTGCCCCCCTCGATCCCCCCCATTCTGTTACAAGTTTTGTATTCCTTTCTTTCTACCTCGCAAAGGCTGTTATAAGGTTGATAATGAATCGTTGTGGTGTGTTGATTCCAAATTTTTTGGTAATTTCAAATGATTTTTTTTGTGCAGTGATTCTGAATGAAATTTCTATCGATTATTTTTAGTGCATTTTTCAAGGTCATTTTGACTACATAGATTTTCTTTATAGTAATTTTGATCGGTGTTTTCCATTGTGGTTTTGATGCGTTATTAGAATTTGATTTTTAATTTTTTTGGTGTTTGATTTCAATTAGTTTATTAGAGTTGAATTTAATGGATTTCTGTTTGTTTTGTGATGAATGAAACGTTCGATGTTGTTTTCAAGAGTTTTTTAGTGCTGGATTTGATGAATTTACTTGTGACAATTTCAAACTTGCATTTTATTGTGTTGGTGATGAATGAATTTTCAGTGGTGATTTATGGTTTGAAATTTTCTCGATTTCACATTAATTTTTTGTAGTACTTAAGTAATTTTTGATGAAACTTTTTTTTCCTTTTCAAAATAAACTTTCTAGTGGTGGTTTTGAATTTTATTTTTTCAAGCCAGTTTAAAATTTTTTTTAAATTTCAAATGAATTTTTTCTCGGCGATTTTTTTTGGCCAATTTTGGATTTGAATGAGTTTTTAGTGTTGAATTCTATTTGTAAGTCTGTAATTTATTTTCATCCAAATTTTTGTAAAAAATGATGGCTACTGCAGTAGACCCAACTTTGGATAAAAAGGTCGGGGGTCAAAAATTTTGATGGTTCTCGGCGTTTTGAGCTCAAACTAGACGATTCCCGATGTGTCAGTTTTTATACATTAAGTTTCAGCATGATGGTGATTTTTACATTTTATGACCTGGAACCTGTTCTAATTGATCAAATAAGGTCAAACTTAGGGAATGGGGTTCTTTCTAGGACCTAAAATTGACCCCCGAAGTTTGAAGGGTCAAAGTTGAAAATACAGAAAGGTCATTTTTTTGAGGGGCATAATATGGCCCTAAATGAACGGAAAGGGTCCAAAATCATACCATTGGTCAGTATCTCTATTGTGATCAACTTATCCAAATTTCAGCTTCCTAGGTCATCCACACCCCATTTAAGGTGGGAACAGCCACATTTTACCCCTATTTTTGACCCCCCTCACCCCTCAAATTGATCTAGGAGGTCCAAATTTTCAGCATACATACAATGGGAGGGTGCCCCTTGCCTCATGAGTACTTATTGCAGGTTTCAACCTTCCAACCCTATTTGACCTCTCTCCATAGTCAAAAAAAGCGGATTATTGGTCTATTTCACGTGTTTTTCAAAAATTTCGACGTTTAGGAAAGCCTGCAGCCCCTCCAAATTGACCTAGAGGGTCCAAATTTTCACAGTGCAATGGGAGGATGTATCCGAAGTGCATTTTGCATGTTTCAACCTTCCAACCCTATTTGACCCTTTTCAGGGTCAAAACAAGTGTTTTACTATATTGTTTGAAGGAGGAAAGAAATGAGTTGGGCGAAGCCCAAGGGGGGTGTAGGGGGGACAACGCCCCCCTCAAATACAGGCGGCAGACTGCTACGACTTTTTTTAGAGTTCATTGAGTACAACAATAATGCATTTTTTCGCGATTTGAAGTTCTTTTTTTTATGGGTGATCTGGAATAAATCTTGGGTAATGATTTTTCATTCATTTTTGTGATTTCTTGGTGCAGCTGCATAGTTTTTTTCGTTTTAAATACTCGTAATTATTTCTAAGCGATTTGAATATGTTTTAAAATTGTTTTTATGTATTTCTTTTTTTCCCTCGAATTTTTCAAATCTCCAATAATAAGTTCGGCATAATAAAAATTTGAGATTTTTTAAAGTCAATTTTTCATATTATAGGCAATTATTATTTTCTATTCTCACGAGTCTAATCGTTTCCGAGTAAAATCTCGAATCGTGGTCCAGTTTCGTCCAAGTACATACTACGCAGCATCTGCATCCAGCGCCGCAGCTTTTAAAAATAACAACGCAGCAATCAGTATAGAGAGCAAGCCATAAACTTAATCATTGACTTTCTCAAGTGCATGTACCGTTGTCCAGCGCCAATTACGTCAATGAGTCGAAGCTCGTAAACGTGACAAGTTTAAAAATATTCATAAACAAGAAAGTACCTACTCGTTTGTACGACGAGTAATTTGTTTACGCAAACGTCTTTGAAAATAATATAATTCCCTCTAATAACATTTGTTCCGGCAACAATACACAGTATACGAGTATAAGGTTTAACAACTCGGTCTAACGAACCGCATTTCTCATGGACAACGGATCCGCGTTCAATTATTCTTGTGAAAGATGAAGAAAGAATGAAAAAAAAAACCTCGCCAATTTTAAAATAAACATAAGTTTACAGCGCAGAAAGATGAACGCATTTTGGAACCACCGAATGGCTAATTTTCGTGTCATCGACTGCAAGCTGTAGAGGTAAAGTGGTAAACATACTGGAAATATGTAGTAATAGCTCATTAAAGCGAAATGACATTTTAAGAGATTCTCTCGATTCTTAACTCACAATCAGTCTTTACCGCATCTAAAATTTCGACTGTTTAATGATCGATGACGTTTGTGTGTGAGAGAAAGATCGTTAAATATCTTATATGGGTCAATATCTCGAAGACGACGCGACGACGACGAAGACGATCATTATCATCATCGCGTCTCTAAGGATAAAATGAAAAAATATTAAAAGATGTCACCACGCCGCGAAAGTTACCTACCAAAATGGAACGATGAGACGTAGTAAAATTAACATAAATTCATTTATAATAAAACACCCACACCTTACTCGATGCTCAATGTTAAATATACGACGACGAGTAGGACTGACAATATAAAACACGCGCGATGCGTTGGTTTACGTAATGCTTTTCAATATGCACGTTGCACCATTTGTACAATTGCATCATTCTAGATTAAAGTCGTGATGGGTGTCGAAAAATAATCACAATGCTACATCTCATCGGTGCCTATTTTTGGTATATCTTTCTCGTTTCGTTTCTAAGGCGAAGAAGGCGAAGTGTGTTTCAAAACAGAAAAGTTTTACATCGCGTGATACAACTCGAACTTACTGCTGCATTATTCAAAAACAGTCTTACCAGGAAAAAAGGGTAGACTGTCGCGTGTTCGAGACGCTAAAGCTCCCATTTTCACATTCGATTGTCAAGTTATAGCGTTAGAATAAACAACACAAGAGTCACTATTCTACCCTAGTATGCTATAACCGACGAATAAATACTGGAAAAGTTCCACTTACCTGAGACTTTTGTACATAAGGCAAAATGTTGAATACACAGAACTCGTCCTCGGAACGAAACACTTTTGAATTTGTTTGAAAAACTTGGCAATTCACTTCATAGTTAGCTATTACTACTTGTAGAACGAGTATCATTGCTAGCTTATTAAATCACCATCGTAGAGTTGAAATTACCGTTGGTAAATTAGCGAGTAATTTGATAATTCTCTTGTATTCTTACGAGAAACAATAAAGGATTAAGTATGGAAAAAAAACGCGTAGTAATAGAGCATTGCTATAGAACAACCAGATGTTGCTATCGTCATGGTCGACAGCTGCAGTATCTAATGAATTTCAACTGCATTCTTTTGTAGACCTAGGTATCCGAAAATACGCGCCGGTTAAATGATAATTGTGATATGGATCGTTGGATGCAATTAACATTGTTGATGAGATGGCAATTAAAAATAAAAGGGGGGAGGGGGGTTGATTGGTTTTGGAATAATCTTCAGAAGACCAGACTGGCCAATTAAGTTGTTGGTGGCCGCAGAAACCATTGGTATCGAGGAGTAAATCTAACTGTAATCTTTTCTCGATGATGATGTTCTGTTCTCATAGAATATAACGTGTTTTCGTCTATGACAGCTAGATGGTGTCTTATGAGATTGATGACTCGAGATTGATCTGACCCTGCTTTTTGATAGTTAGATTGCGATTAAAATGAAAAAAGTGACCCTTGTAGAGAAAAATTGGAGTCATGATGACCATATTTCTTGGACCATCGAGCCATCTTTGACTGCAATTTACAGAATAAAATAACTATTTATGTCTAGATAATGTCAGAGGTGATAATCAGACATGTAGGTCTGAAGGTTATGGGCATTGTTTTTAACATTGATGATAGAAAAACTAGTTTGAGCTGTGAGAAGAATTTGGTGAAAGAGAAGACCAAAAAGCAGGGCTTCATGGGATTGCATTGGACATAAAAAAGGATTTTCTGGGGAAAAATTTTTTTCCTCTCCTCCCCCCCCCCATATTAGCTGTTTGGAAAGAGAGATCATTTCTACATTGAACCAAATTTTGTGTCCAAATTTTGATACCATTTTTTTCCTCCTGTTGGTTGTTTTAAAGCTCGGGCGAATAGGTTACTCACAAGGGAAGTATCCCAACCAGCACAAAAAATTTTCAACCTTACAAAGGGGAATCGATAAAGTACACTGAAATTTCCATCTAGCCAAAATTTCAGTTGCTGAAATATTTCGATTTTTGGTGAATTTTTGAAAATTCTTTGCTGCACCAAAAATGATTTAAAAAATCAAAATTTTATCAAATTGACCTAGAAAGTTGAAATTTGGTTTCCATCCTCTTTTTGATCTCTCGAGTTGATTCCTGAAGGTTTCAACCCGTTCTAGAGCTTCCAACGGATCTTGATTTTTTTCATCTTTTTTTCAAAAATAATAATGGAAGTGATAATGGATTTAAACTAGCTCAAAAAATTTTGATCCGGACGAAGGGAAATCGATAGAGGGTCTCAAAATACACCTACAGCCAACATTTCAAGTGCTGAAATTCATTTTTCAATTTTTGGCGAATTTTAAAAAATTCAAAAAAAGGTCAAAAAGGGAAAAAAATCAAAATTTTACCATATTGTCCTAAAAAGCTGAAACTTGGTTTGAACTAATTTTTGCCCTCCAGAGTTTATTGCTGGAGGTTTCAAACCGTTATAGAGCCTCTACGTCGGATTTTGATTTCTTTTGAATGATTTTTTTTTTCAAAAATGATCGCAAGAGAAAATGGATTTGAACTGGCTTAAAAATGTTTGATCTGGACGAAGGAGAATCGATAGAAGGCCCTAAAATATACCACCAGCCAAAATTTCAGGTGCTGGAATTCATTTTCAATTTTTGGCGAATTTTTGAACATTCAAAATATTAAAAAAGTGAAAAAATCAAAATTCCACCACATTGATCTAGAAAGCTGAAACATTGTTTGTAATCATTTTTGCCCCCCAGAGTTAATTTCTGGAGGTTTCAAACCGTCCACATCGGATTTTGATTTCTCTCGATTATTTTCCCAAGAATAATCGCAAGAGAAAATGGATTTTAACTGGCTCAAAAATTGTTGATCCAGACAAAGAAGAATCGATAGAGGGTCCCAAAATATGACACCAGCCAAAATTTTAGGTAGTGGAATTCATTTTTCAATTTTTGGCAAATTTTTAAACATTCAAAATATGTATTGAAAACGGAAAAAAAATCAAAATTCCACCATATTGACCTAGAAATCTGAAACATTGTTAGTACTCATTTTTGCCCACTAGAGTTGATTGCTGGAGGATTCAAACCATTTTCAGAGACTCCACAGCGGATTTTGATTTCTCTCGATTGTTTTTTTTTTTTCAAAAGTAATTGCATGAGAAAATAGATTTTTGAAAGGGTTGCAAATGGTAAATCTGGTTTATAAGTCCTGAATTTCATTTTCACTCTATTTACAGCGTGTTTTTTTTTTTTTTTTCGATAATTGGAGAATCCAAAAATCTGTTAGAGGCTTTAAAATGAATCAAAACCATCAACAATCGACTCGGGGGATCAAAAATAAGGTACTAATCAAATTTCAGCCTTTTGTATCAATTCAATAAAATTTTGATTTTTTTGTGAGAAATGGACTAAATTTAAATATAGAATTCCAAAATTGGCCGGAGGCGGTGGAGGCTTCAGAATAGTTCGAAACCATCAACAATCGACTCGAGAGATCGAAAAAAAATTGATCAAATTTTGATTTTTTTTTTTAGAAATAGGCCAAATTTGAATTTTAACATAATTTTATCGCGTTTTTCTACACATTTTCGTACATTTCTTGTAAATTGTACTGAATTTGGTCATTTTCAGTTATTTTTTGCTGTTTGTTCTTTTTACAACATTTTAAAAGATTTTTGACAATTTTACATAATTTTTTTTCCAAAGCAAAATCTGAATTATTCATCATTTTTTTTATAGTGATTTTCAGTGAATTTAATTGTATTTTCGAGTGTTTTTATGCCTCTTAAACGCGTTTTCAACACTTGATCGTGCATTTTTGATAAATTTTGCTAAAATTTTAGCACTCTTAGGTAATTTTTAGTGATTTTGATTTTTTGTTTCGTGTTCTCGCGACATTTCAAAATTTTTTAATGCTTTTTTATTTGGCAATTGTTCAAGTTTAGCCATTTTTTGATGATTTTCTGTAATTTTAATGCTTTTTTGGGGAGTGTTATTATCATTTGAAAGCGTTTTCATCACTTTTTCATTTATTTAGGGGCATTTTCAAATTGAATTTTAGCAGCTGTCTGAATTTTCAGCGATTTTAATGCTTTTTTGCTTGGTTTTTACATCATTTTAACACGTGTTAACACTTTTTCGTGCATTTCTGGCGATTTTTTGAAAGTTAATATGATTTTTGAGAGTAATTTTTAGTGATTTTTACATTATTTTGATGATGTGCTTTTAACATTTTCTCATTCATTTCGGGTAAGCTTTATAAAAATTTTATCGTTCTGTTGTGGCGATTTCCTATGATTTTAATAATATTATATCTTTTTTTTAGTGTTTTTAGGTCATGATTGCTGTAGTGTGTTTGAAATACTTTTTCATGCATTTTGAAAACATTTTATTCAAATTTTAGGGGTTTTTACGTCATGTATCTACTTGCTATGTTCTTTGTCCTTATCACTCATGAGTCATGATCTTTAGATAATTTTAATTCAAATATTAAGTAGATAAAAGTTACACCTTTTTTATGAGAAAAGTCTATTTTTATTCAAAATAAGCAATATTTTTGACAATTTTTGAAAAAAAAAACAGAATTTTTGGTAGATGACAAAAGAGTAAATTTCTTGGAAATTTCTTGTTTTTTTTTTTTTTTTTGCCAAAGAAACAGTAGGTATTTATGATGAACAATTTTGGTAAACAATCCGGGTTTAAGAAATTTCTAAATATAAATAGATACTTTGGTCATTCTATCCAATTTTTGAAAAAAAAAAGAATGTAAGAGTGAACTAATTCATGTTTGATACTTTTTTTGATGATTTTAGGCCCTCAGTGTACTGCATGAAAAAATAAATCATACCTCTTAATCATTACAAAGGGGCTCATTTTTCATTGAGAGCCCTCCCAGATACTGCCCTTCTTGCCATGTGTTTGCATCCGCTTTTGCCAATCACCCTTATGAGTATCACCCCCCTTCATCACCACCTTCGCTTCCAATTTCCAATCCTTTGGGTATTTCCATTTCCAAATCAACTCTACCAAATAAGAAACAGACATATAACAATATGTATTTGAACAAAAATATGTAACCGAAGTATATCATAGAAAATTATAACAAAAACATCTCGAATAATACAAGATTAAAATATAATAATATTACAAAAGTGAGTCCATTTATACTTAACATTACATGAATGAGAGAGGGGCATAACAACAATAATAAAATAACCGAGTACGAGACATCCAACTTCCAAGTCTATTATTTCTCAGTCAAAATTCAACCAATACCCCCACCACAGATATCTCGTCTCGTTGAATTTATTCCCAGTGGTTATTTTTCCAGTCCAGACTCATTAGACGCGACCAAAAAAAAAAAAATGCTTAAAATTGAAAAAGAAAAAATCACAGCCGTTTCACACCGTGTTATTACTTTTGTGTGCCGAAGAATTATCAGGTTTTGGGTAATTTGAGATAAGTATCGCGTCTAATGGGTCTCTTAATAATGAAAGAAAGGGCGCCACAACGAAATCATTTGGACGGATATTAAAATAGGTACTAGAACAATAAAAAAAACAGTATTGGGAACTGTCATTATAGTGTACATTTTTGAAAATTGTGTGATACTGATAAGATAATATCTCAATTTTTTTAGCAATTTCTTTGGTATTTATTCAAATTTGTAACTCGTGTCCTTTTTTTTTCAGTTTTTGTACACGAGTTTGGGATTGTGGCATTGTCAGCATAACAAGGTAGGCAATTTGTCATAATAATAATAATTTTTGTTCGTCTTCTCGAGTACTATCTACAGTTGAATTTTGGCAGACGATTTCCAGAACACCCTGTATAAAAAATATCAGAAATTAATCAGATAATGATCACATGAAGGAGACAGGAAAATTTTCTTATCACTATAGACTAGTTTTTTCCTCAAAATTGCGTACTTTTTTCGTACCTTCCTATCTTAAAAAATGCATGGCATGTTGACATTCTTGATGTATACAGATGTCAAATAAGTTGCCTACACAAAACCCCGTAAATACGATCCCGCTATCTTGATCAAGGAACAGGTAGGCAACTTATTCAACACCAATGCATTGAAATTGCCATCAGGCGACTTTCAGGCATAAAAATATAAAGTTGTACATTCGTTGTAGCTCCAAGTTAAGTAAAAAAAAGACGATGAAATATTAATTTAAAAAAAATGAGAATTGGCTTATTGTTACTTATGGTCCGGATAAAAATGAGGTAAATAGTTAATAATGAATTCTTAGGTACTAAATAATAAGAAAGTTGGTGTTGCAACGAGTAACATGAAACGAGAAAAAAAATGTAAACCTTATAAAATAATCATAAAAAAAATTGACCTTTAGAGAATTGGTGGTGTTTACACGAAAGAAGAAAAAAAATGAGTATAAAATAATAATTACAAATGCATCGATTTTTCTGCTTTTTTTTTAGTCGCAACAGAATAATAAATAAGTGATTTGAACGAATAATTTACACGACAGAAATAAGTAAAAAGAGATAAAAAAAAACAACAGGCAAAATGGTATTATATGACTTGTGCGCATAAAAGTGATGAAATTAAAACTCGATTAATCGAACGACGACGACGACGATGATCATTATTTTACGACGAATTGATAGTATGCGTTTGCCTCCATTCGATGTACGCTAATCCAGCACCGATCAGGTAAAATACACATAATGCGATGCCAAGCACCTGCCAAAACAATAAAGTACGAACTTTAACAATGGTACACTTGAACCACAAGATAATGGTACCACTTGGCTGGTACCCAAGTGGGACAAAATTGCTATTTGGCGACGTCCACAAGCATCTCTGGATCTGGACGCGGTGATCTATGTACTCGTATTGTGCAGCGAGTTGTGCAACACTCTCTTCTAGGCACACACATTGTTACTCGTAGATATATTTTGTGTGCTGGCACAACAACGCAGCAAACACGTGTTCGACCTAGAAACTTGCACTATACCTGCGGAAGAGGTAACGGTTAACGTGTGAATATACTTACTCCGGCAATAACATTTCGTACACATTCTTGCAAATAACGTGCTCCGATCCAATGCGATAATTGGAATATTGTGGCTATTGCGACGATAATGGCCATAAAACACATATTCAACATTTCCTGCCAAGCCAAACCAGCGCAACAAGGTATCGGAAATGCATATTTAAAAAAAAAAAAAGGGCGATAAAGTTTGGATTCGATTGCGACACGACGACCATCGATCAGTTAGTTGATCGAGATCGCACGTACCATTAAATTAGGTACCTCTATATATATATATGAGTACTTACGGTTAATGGCCAATTAATCGGGAAACTGACCGCTTCTCGGGCCGATAGCAGGTATATAAAACTCCATATTACCGTAACAACGATAGCGATGATTATCACGTACGAGAACCATAATGTGGATACGTGGACTGCCGGTGACGCCAAAATAAGGCATAATATACCCAACACCTACGCAAAAATTGTCGCATATTAGAGGAGCTTGAATGATGCATGGTGATGCTTGTTGCGGTATAATTTTTCCATCATTTTTTCCCCTCTGGTTGTTAGTTAAGGTGTGTGTAAGTTGTTTGCAACTTTCTTGTTTTCCTTATAATGTAACAACATTACTTTCATTTTTCATCTCACATATACGAGTACCTATATGACAAGTCGTTGTTGTATTTTCACCTCCTGTAAGACGTATTCGAGTCGAGTTAACGTATTGGCGGTACCTACCTATAAATAAGGCGTATTTGTACGTATTTATCGTGAATATTTACTCTGGTATTGTGTATCTTTGGAAGAGAAGCTGATTAGCGTTTATATGGAGAAATATTCCGAAAGCAATGGTAATGGTCGCGATGTACATAGTGTGAATTTTTACCAAGATGTGTGAGATGTTTATGTAATCGTATTTGGCGACTGGTTTTACGAACATTTTTTCTATAAATGTACGCGATGATTTTGGACGACGAGTTATGTAATTTTTTTAGGTTGGTGTTAGGTTATGGGTCCAGTTTTTTTTATTTGATTTTTTTTAAGAGTTGATATGTGGTATTTATATGTATTGACGTGTTGAAAGTCAATGGCGTTCGATGTGATTTTTTTATCGTGTTGGAATATTAAGAGCAGGGTGGGAGGGGGGGGGGAAGAACGAGGATGTGAATAGTGTATATTTTTTCCATTTCTAATTGCATTTGAAAAATGAATATGGTAATAGGATGCTCTGGAAAATCGATCTACCTAACATCGAACGAGAGAATTTTTAAATGGTGTTGAGAACTTACTATGATAGGTAGATAAAAAAAGATTATTACTTGTTGCATTTGTTTTACATAAATTATGAAGGTTGGTTGAGTGCTGAATGTCAGTACAACTTCGGTTTTAAATTCAATTGAACGCGGCTGCGATTGAGCAAACTTAGGATGGATTATGCATGCAGAGTGTTTACTTATCGGCACGAAAAATGCACGAAAGCACGAAAATTTCTAGAAAAATTGACGTCATTATCGAACCTGTTCGTTGTTTACAATTTTTATTATTCAATTTTCTCTGTTCCGTACCTCTTGAATTATGAATTTTCAGAAGCTTTTGCCCTCGCTGAGCTCGTTTACTTTTCTTCTTTTTTTCCGAATTGAATTTTCTGGAAAACTACATCCTTCTAATTTGAAAAATTCGAGTCTGAAAAACCGATTCTTGTGTCAGAAATAATGTTTTTTAGAATTGTTTTTCAACCAGTGTACCGCATAAGATGAAACCTTGAGCGTTAAAAACTTGGAGACTGAATCTTGAAACCTATTTTGCTGTTGTGTTGAGGAAAAATTGTATAATTGAGTAACAAACGTACCTACTTACGTATTTTGTTACTTAATTGAAACTTGGAAATTTGCTGAGAATGGAATAAAAATTAGTTTGTTACGATGCATTTTTAAAAATTGAATTTTTTGTTATGTACTGTTATGGCGCAAAATGTGAGAAAATTATGAGGAAATTCGCGATTTAAATAAATTGTGCATCTTTTTTACTACTTCAGCAACCAAATTTTGAAATTCGAAATTTTTTTGCGAATTCAACGATTCGTTGCTATAGTTGTAGAAAAGATGCATAATTCATCAAAAATTGTGAATTTTCCCTCTGGTTTTCTCAAGTTTTTGGCCATAATGGCTAAAGAAAATACAGAATTTTTTTTTCAAATCATAGGTTTTCTTTTGCCCTCGCTTCGTTTGGGCTACTTGGCTTTTTTTCAAATTTTATGAAAAATTAATGTTCAAAAACAACGAGCTGATGGTTTTACAAAATTTTGAGAGGAAAGAAATGAAAATTTTGCAGGTCATTGCGTCGAATTTTATTAATTCAAAAAAGTAGTCCAAAAATTGCAAAAAAGAATGCCTTGACTCTAGAGTTCAATGAACTGCACGAACCTTGTTAGAGGTTGCGTGAAAATTTTCAAACAATTCTCTCGTTTTTTTGAATAAAATGATCAAATGAGCAGAGAGGGGTGAGGAGAAGAGGATGAATTTTTAAATCTTGTATCAAAAAAAAATCTCCTATTAGAATATTTTAAAAATCTGGGTTCATTTTGAAGACTTGCTTTTTTCTGGGGGAGGGAGGCTTAACTATGGGGTAGATTTGACGACATTGACGCAGTACGAAATTTCATTTTGGGAGTACGAAAAAGGTAAGAAAAAAGCACGAATTTGGCTCTCTGGATTTTAGTAGATGCCCTTGCATGGGTCATTCTAAAACAAAACACTTGGAATCTAATTGTTCCGGGCTGTTCCAATTTGGTGAAAATCTATTTACAACTTTTTGAAGGTAAGGTAATTGAAAATAGTTTCTAAAATACTTGCCAATAATTTAATTAAAAAGTCAAAGTTGAGCCTTTTTTGAAATCTCAATTTTCAAAAACTTGCCAAATTTCGGAGCTGTAATTTAAAAATTTGAAACAATTCAATAAGCAATAATTTTTATGAATCAACTATAGTTGATTCATAAAAATTCAATTTTCAAAAAATTTATAAATTTTTTGAAAATTGAAAGAATTGTTTTCAATGTGAGCAATGACAAAATGATCTGAAGTTTTTGGAAAAAATTCAACGAAATTGCTTGAAATATATCAACATAGAAATGAGAAGTGATATTCTAAAACGAAATCTGTCCTTTTTTCAAACTTTTTCAGGAGAATGAAAAAATCTAGCGTGTAAGTACATACGAGTACATTAGAGTGGAGTGAAAAATAAAAAATATTCTGGATTTTGACGAAAATTTATGGGTATGTTTATTTTGAGTGGAAGACTACCCAGAATAAAAGTTTGAGCTCCTTAGCTGTTCAGGAAGCTCAGTTAGGGGCCCTCAAAGCAGGGCTATGAGCATTCTCAGCTAGGCTGTTTCGTTCTCCTGTTTCGTTATGTTCATAAAAGTTATTTCGTTTCGTTTCGTTCCGACCAAAAATGCAAAAATTTGATTGGTTGAAGACTGTACCTTCTCTCTGCCTTCTCTATTCTTATGAAATCAAATCTTTTAGAAATTTTCATTTTTTATTAACAATAATGCAGATGAGAAATACTCTAGATGGACGAAATGCAACAAAATTTGGCTCAACCCTCAAATTTGAAAGAAACTTGCCATAAAAAACCAAAAGTTTAAGAAACGGAAACACTTTCAAAACTGATTTGTTTCGTTATTTTGTTGCATTCCGTTCATATTTTTGATTTGTTTCGTCAAGTTTCTCGTTATGTTTCCAAAGGTTACGAATCCCGTCATGAAAAATTTATAAATTGTAAATATCATAAAAATGTATGCTTCCTAGATTTGTTCAAGTTTTTAAATTATAGCTTCGAAATTTGGCAAGCTTTTTAAAATTGTGCTTTCAAGAAAATCTCAATTTCGAACCTTTTATATTTTTGACAAATGTTTTGGAAACTACTCTCAATTACAGTCGGCCCCGCTTATTATGGTCGCATTTGTCCGAGGCAAATTGATTTTAATAAGCGGGTGATTTTATAAAGCGAACCTTTGAAAAAAACACAATTTTTACCTAAAAAAATTTACTACAACTTCACAATGTACATGCATACTAAAAAGATGGATTAAAATTACGATAGGTACTCCCGAATTCGCGATTTAGGTACATAACATATCTATTTTTCAAATGTTTAGACCTTTTTCCCATTATCATCACTTGAGAGAAAGTTGTTAGAAATCAAAATTTAAAAATAAGAGAATATTAAGTGAAAAATTCCAAAATTTTTGATTTAAAGTATGAAAAAACAAGCCATTTTCCCAAAAATACCTCAATATTTTCACAAAATGATTCTGCTAAGCGGGGAGTTTGATTACATTAAACGAGTGATTTTCTGTGTAATTAGGTACAAAAAATCGGGACCAAGCCATTTGATTACATTAAACGGGTGATTTTATTAAGCGGATCCATAATAAGCGGGGCCGACTGTACTTTCGAAACTCTGCAAACAGATTTTTTCAGAGTTTCAGTAGTCTTGAGTAATCGAACTCCAAAGTTAGGCATTGTCTAGAAGCTTCAATTTCTGAAAAAAAAATACTCCGCCCCTCCTGCCCCAAGGGAAGTTGAAGAGCCAATTATAGTGATTTTCCATCTACTTATCCTACTACAAAAAAAGTTCCTTAAAAAAAAATGTTGAGCAAAATCGTTGTGGGATGAAAAAGTCAAAACGAATATACAATTTGAATAAACAGAACAGAGAACTCAATTTTTGAAAAAACCGGGGGGGGGGACTCAGGGAATTTCAATACTCTGATTTAGGTTATAAAATAGTTGAGAGTTTAAGAAATTTTGAGCAAAATTGAGCATCACTCAACCTCATCTACTTTGTCTTTTCAGTTCATCAGGGAACGATTTGATGATGGTTGAAGATTTTCACATCGCATATTGCAGCGTTTAAAGCTAAAAAAGAGTAAGATACAAATTTTTAAATTTTAAAGTTCGTTTGAAATGCGAAAAATTTCCCATTATTTTGTGGCAATGTAGAAAAATTATGAGAAAGTCTCAGTTCTATGCAAACGAAACAAAAGATGACTATTCTTGATTTTCTTAATCTTTTTTTGAATCCATTTGCTCCCCTCCCTCCCCCAAAACCCAATAGATGAATTTATACATGGTAATGTGATATTTTGAAAGAGTGGGTACACGATTTTCTTCGTGATTAGAAGAGCATCAAGTATATTCATTAGAAAACTTCTCCTGAGTGCATAATGTATCATATTACCTAGTACCTACCTACGTTATAACTTCAGTTAAAGCAAAGTTGCATAATATTTTTGACATTGAACTTGGGTGAAAGGATGACATAATATTTTTATCGAGCATCGGTATTATCGTTCGTTGTTGCATGTGGTTAGAAAAAAATAACGTTTTACTTATTCATTCGGAGAAAAGTCTCTGAATACTACGATTGTTTGATATTTTTTACTCAGCCAGTCTGATGCGTCAACTTTTTTTCAAATCCTTTTTTTTTTGATAAAATGCGAGGCAAATGAGGCCATTGCCCGGGCCCTTTTAGATGAAAATTTCAAATAAAACATCTAAAAATAGGTGTTTTTTAATTTTTTGAACTACGTACCTATTTTTTCCAAAAAATGTTCTCTTTCTCTGAAATGAAAAATCTCAAAATTAGTTCTCGTGCTAAAGTTGATCTTCCGATTGGATTTTTATTATTTTTTAACCGATCTCCACACTCCGGAAAAAGTCGACTTTTTTCAAACAAATCAGGAATTTCTCTCAAAAAACTTTATTATCAACTCCATTAATAGGTGAAAATTTAATCAAAAATTTTCATGCCCGAAGTTGGACTGAAAAATTAGGTTTTGGGTTTCAAAAAAAATAAATAAATAAATAAATAAATAAGTCGAAGTCGAATTCAAGTCATCGCTTACTGTTGATTTCCAAAGCCCAACTCAGGGATGCAAATGAAAGGAAAAGACCAATTTGATTAAAATTTTTTGTGAAATTTCATTCCCTCAGAATTTTTTAAAGTCTCTTTTGCTCAATTCTTTTAGCACCCATAAACAAAACATTTGAACACAGCATTCATTTTTTAAAAATGTTGATTTGACAACCTCGATTGCTTGCGAAGAGAAATTATCACATCACGATAAAATTGGAATGAAACAGAGTCAGATGTCGCGGGGGTTGGAGTTTTTTCGATTTCCAAAATATTTCATTTTGAAATTTTGGAATTCAGAAAAAAAATTGTTGACAAATTGAAATTTTCGAACATTTTTTGAATTTGGAAAAATGTTGATTTTGGATGAAATGGAAAATGTACATAGAAAGCAAAAGGCAAAAATTTTAAAAATTTGTGTAAGTAAACTCATTTTTGAATTTCAAATTTTCAAAATCAAATCCCAAAAATAAATTATAAAATGTGGTCGATAAATTTTCACACTTGAAGCGAAATTCCAAAAAGTCCAAAATGTAGGGTCACAGGTGGTTAGTTGTCAAAAAAAAATGTTTTTTGAAGTTTCTGAAGCCATTTATGAATATTTTTTTGCGGTTTTGGGCTCATTTGAAAGCTTGATTCTTTGCGCATGTTTTCTTTTTTTAAAATTGAATTTTGGTTCATGTGATGAATAGTTAATGGTGGATTTAGTGAGGTACTTTTTTGTGACAACTAACAACCACCCCTGTTGTAAGTTGTCAAACACGCATTCACTATTGATAAAAAAAAACTTACAATTCAATTTTCGAAAATTTTCAAAAAGATAACACGCGAGAAGGACTAAACTTTTAGAAAAACCCAAAAACTTCAAAAAAATATCCATAAACGACTTAAAAATTGACTGGTCATTCTTTGAATTTTTTTTTGCGTAGGTAAATCGACCAATTCAACTTTTTATTCGTTTTATAGAATGAAAGGCAGAAAAAAAAAGATTCAATAATGCAATAGATAATTTTCTAAAAGTATTTTTCCACTTTGATGCATATTTTGGTAAACTATCTCATTGACAACTAACAATATTCCCTTTTTGACAACTAACAACTTCTCGTTTTTCATCTTTGTACCAAAAAATTTTATTCATTTCAAAATTTTTTGTAATTGAACATGTGATTACTGAATCCGTGATAAAATTTCCTTTAAATTGATGTATAATTTATTTACTTTTGACAAATTTTTGATGTTTAAAAACGAAAAGTTCCAATTTAACATGTGTAACTTCGCACCTGTAAAATCACTTTTTTCAAAACAGTATCCCCAAATAAAAAGCTATGTTGCCAATTTTGCATCTTGGAACATCAGTAGGTATAGCATGAAGTTATTATGAAGGTTTCGTGGAGATAGCGTTCATGTATCCTTTTAAAAATGCAATTTGACAACTAACAATTATTGACAACTAACCACCCGTGACCCTATAATTTTTTCAAAATCAAAAACCCGCCCGGTTGGCAATCGAGGTCGTCAGATTTTGGGATATGACTATCAGAATAAATCTGACGACGAAACGGAACTAATGTTACTAGGGTTCTGACTGAGGATATGACTACTGTAATTAATTAGGGAAATATACAAATTATTGCGATCAGAATAGCGGATGTTTCATCTAAAACTACTGATTTATCATTTATGTAAGTCCACAGCTTGTAAAAAGTTCATTAGAGTAATTAATTAACCACTTTTACACGTTTTTCTCCAAATGGTCGTCAGAAAAGAAAAAAAATGACTGGTGGTATGACTGGTGATCTGACTGGTCCAAAAATGGAAGTAGCCATATTATTTGTTTTTTTGTTTTGTGATTGGTTGATTTTTTTTGGTAGTCACAACTGAAAAATGTGACTGACTATATGACCAAAGAAATGATTGTCAGATTTTCAACAGCTCTTGCCAATCGGGCCCCGCCAAAATTGACTTTTTTGAATTCCAATTATGTCGTGATGAGAAAATTATTTTTTTTCTGCGCTATCGAAGTTGTCCAAAAAAAAAGGGACTGAAATGCTGTATTTTGGCCTTTGGGACAGTAAATTTCTGTCTCGAGAGTTCTCTACAAAAAAAAAACTTTGAAGAAAAAAATCGAAAAAGTTTTCAAGTGATGAAATTTTATGCCAACTTTTTATCAATTTGACTCGTTGCCATCTGCATATTTTTTGAATTTGGCTTTTAAAATGCATTATGTTCGGTTCATGGAGTCCTTAATTTCCAAAGTGGGCGATGACTCGAATTCAATTTTTTTTTCCAAATACACATCCTAGTCTAATTTTTTTACACCAATTTCTTCTGGGCGCTGATGAATTGCTCCTGCGGTTTGGTTTGACATCATCGTGAGCGTATTAGAGTGAGAAAATCGCTGTACAAATCGCTGTACAAATCGCTCTAAAACTCTACTTGCTCAAAAAGTCTGAACCTCCTCCTCATCTGCAAATCCACATCGGTCAGTTCAGACGGAAATTGGAGCCTTTGGCATCGACAAAGTTGGTCATGCCTTCTGGAGCTATTTCGAGGGGTATATTGGAGCCTGGAGAAAAGTTCACTTTTGCTGGAAGCTCTTGCAAGCTTGAAAGAGATCGCAATCGATTCAGAGGTGATGTTGTGAGGAGGAGGGGGAGAGGGGAGGGGAAGGTGAGGGGGTTCCAATGCTTATTTCAACATTTACTTTTTGCTTGGCTACCCCTTCCCCCTCCCCCCTCACTACCAAAGAAAAATGAAGTTTTTGGTTTTCATGTACAATTTTTTCATGGAAAAAAATCGTCCTCGAGTTGAAATTTTTGAAAATAGACCTGTAATTTGAAAACATACCCAAAAATTGTAAAAACGTTGCCAAAATCAAACGCTCCCTCCACACCCCCCCCCCCCCAAAGAAATATGACCTATTCTATTGCGAATAAAATCAGCACGTTTCGACGTCCCTGCTGCTATATCTTTTAAATCAGGATCCAAAATCCGAAATCTCTACATCTCTGTTATGGAAATGTCAATAGACAGATTTAAAAGAGACATCTGTTTGTTTATCTGCTGACTCGATGCACTCATCTAGACGTATTACTTATTTTGGCGCGCTTGGCAAACCAACCGATGATTATTTTCTCTCTTCTCTCAGTTCTCTCGGCTGCTGACCAACTTTCTTCATTCATAAGTCGTCCGGTGACTGCTCTCTCCCCTCTGCTGTGCGTTATCTCGTATTTGTGTGGTCAATCTTCGGGGTAGGTAAAATGAAAATCTGCTCGTTTCTATTTTCAAAAATTATACTCTTAATCGAGACCCATATTTGAATTACTCGACTTATAAGAACTCACATATACGAGCACAAAGCTCGTTCGATGAGACAAATATTACGTACCCAAAGCCATAGTTACCCACGCCTCTGTACATTCATAGTAGGTACGAGTTATGTGAGTCGATTTAGCGTAATTAGCGTTTACTTCTTGTATATGTAGTCAAATAGTAGATATTACGCATCGGTATACAAGAGTATTTACAGCTCCTCGTTTAAATGTTAATTGACTCGAGTAAAAATTATGTTTAACCTGGTTGAAAATATAAACTACGTCCTTGCACGGTAACGGAAACTCCTCCTTATATGGTTCGCATATACGACGACGTAAAAACAAAAAAAAAAAGACTCGGACGAGATCCTACAACTACAATAAAAATGCTTTCCAATCAGAGAGGGAAACGAATGATGGAAATTGTCTCAATTTTCCGCACAATTTTACGAATGTATCCAAAAATACGAAGATAAGTATAGGTACGAATTACTCACCACTTGGATTATTTTAGTGATACCAGGAGCTGTTCTGAAATACTTTTTGTTAATCTGGATCCACGAAAATAGATTTCCATCGTCGACCACTCTCTTCTGTTGCTCCATTATATTTTATTTATCGAGTAAAATTACGAGAAAAAAAAAATCATAAGATTTCGAATTTAAAATTAGTATACAAACAAACGGCGCGAAACGTCGAATGAGGAACGTCGTGACGCGATGCCGAACAAGAACGGACTACGCTTCCGCGTCATCTACGCGCTTTAGCTTAATTCATTCCATTCGGTAAATAAATATGTAACCTCGAACGTTACGCATTCCTCCTCTTTTACAGTTTATCCGCCTCCGATCGACTCGATCCTCTATTTTTATAATTCCAGTCACTGCGTCCAACTCCAATTCCACTCCAAGCCGGTCAGTAAATCCCACGTACGAGATACGAGTCGACTCGTACGTACCAGTGATGGTGTGTGTTTTTTTTTATATCGTGCTGGAGAACGCTGGAGAATTATAACCTCTCTCGTCTGCAGCAGTTTTATTATATTACGAATTAAAACAATTAACACGTTGACGATGAAGACCGCTCATCGGCATACATATGGCGAACTCAAAGACACATACCGAGAATGACGTGGAAATGGGCGTGATGCCTAGTCCAAAAATAATCATTGTGAAATTTTTCATCGCTCATTCGCGGTTTCCTATTTATTTATCATTTTAGCGTTGATTTTTTTTTTGCTAGTTTTTTTCGTAGGTATTGTTGATTTTTCTATGTACCTTACCTACGGAGTGTACAGACTGTACAGACGTATAGTGGGTATAATAATTAGTCAAGCTTATTATCAACGCGAGTACGAATAACTCAAGGTTTTTATGTCCCATTTTATCAACTATTCGCCGGATTAGGGACTGGGGTGCTTGTTCGAGTGTGTAAATATTGATTTTTTTACATCAATTTTGGATTTTTTACGATTAATTTCGATGGTTTCGTGTTTAAAACTCATTTATGCTATAGGTAGGTAGTAGGTACTAGGTAGGTACCTCAATTGATTGTTTTTTCAAGCTGAGTCATCGTTATAGTCAATCGTCGTTGTGAGTAAATACTTGAGCAAGTCTCAATATATCAAACAAATTGTATCATTTCGAATATGATCAAGTTTGGCTATCAATGTCTTTCTCCCTTTCCCTTCTAAACAAACGCTCAGAAGGGTCAAAACTTTGATGACTTTGGTCTTTGAATTCGCCAAAAATTGGAAAAAAAACTTTCGTATAATATAAGTATTTTGAATCTATCGCGAGGGCCGTACCGAAGGGAGGAGGGGTTCCCCCTTAGGCGTCCGAAATGGAAAAAGTTGGCAAATTGGCGATTCTCACTCGTCAGTTGGCAAAAAGGTCCTAATTGAAGAAGGGTCATTCCACGTCAATTGGACCAAAAAGTGGTAGGTGGGTTCGGCGATTTTTTTGAAATTTTTCCTGAGGAAAGACCTTCCGAAGGGATGACCAATGGCGCAAATCGCAGCCCTCTAGCCCATTTTTAACGGCAGCCAGGGGGTGTCAAAGTTTTCAGTGAACCTAAAATATCATCCATTTCAGCAGTGGATTGCTCGATAACCGCGATACCTACCAAAATGGAACTTTTCCCCATAGTTAGAGGTTTTGAAAGGCATTTTGGTGATATCCTAAAAATCAGTGTTGCCACTTTTTTTCGTACAAAAAATTAGCTCAAAAAGTTTCAAAACGTAGGTTTCATATCGTTCCGACTCTCAAAAATTCTGAAAAAAATATATTATGGACAACTGTTCATGTTGAACAACATATTAGAAAATTGGGATGGTAACTTGTAACAAAGTCGATTTAAAAAAATTTAAACTTTGCGAAAAAATGCGATTTTTTAGTTTAAAACATGAAAAAAAGTTTTGATCGGTAAAATTGACCCATTTGACCCCTATTTTTGCGTATCTATTGAAAAAGTTGAAAAAACCCCTTTCACTCAATAAAATGAAGTCATCACAAAAAAATCAAAATTCAAAAAAATTCAATTTCAATTTCAACCATCAAAAAAAGTTTAAATTTATTCAGTTGTCTTATTTTGACCACTTTCTGACGTATTTCATGAAAAAGTTGATAAAAATCTCACTCACAGCAAAAAAAATAAAATTTGCTTTTTTTTTAATTTTTTTTAATTTTGATTTTTTTTTTGATGACTTCATTTTATTGAGTGAAAGGGGTTTTTTCAACTTTTTCAACAGATACGCAAAAATAGGGGTCAAATGGGTCAATTTTACCGATCAAAACTTTTTTTCATGTTTTAAATTAAAAAATCGCATTTTTTCGCAAAGTTTAAATTTTTTTAAATCGACTTTGTTACAAGTTACCATCCCAATTTTCTAATATGTTGTTCAACATGAACAGTTGTCCATAATATATTTTTTTCAGAATTTTTGAGAGTCGGAACGATATGAAACCTACGTTTTGAAACTTTTTGAGCTAATTTTTTGTACGAAAAAAAGTGGCAACACTGATTTTTATGATATCACCAAAAAGCCTTTCAAAACCTCTAACTATGGGGAAAAGTTCCATTTTGGTAGGTATCGCGGTTATCGAGCAATCCACTGCTGAAATGGATGATATTTTAGGTTCACTGAAAACTTTGACACCCCCTGGCTGCCGTTAAAAATGGGCTAGAGGGCTGCGATTTGCGCCATTGGTCATTCCTTCGGAAGGTCTTTCCACAGGAAAAATTTCAAAAAAATCGCCGAACCCACCTACATAAAATATGACGTAAGTTTGTAGTTTGTGATAGTACTTTGTGTACTGATACAGTAAATAAATATGATGATGACTTTTTGGTCCAATTGACGTGGAATGACCCAGAAATGAAAAATTTGAAAATTTCAATTTGAACTCCAACACGAATAGTTGCCAACTGGATTTTGAAATACCAACTGGAAAAATTCAAAGATTTTTCCAATAATTTTTTAGAACTTGAATTACACATTTTTCAGAGCTTTTGCCCTCGCTTCGCTCGCGCTCGGGCCCGTTCACGTCTCTTTTTCAATTTTGAATTTTTCAAAAAAAAATCATAATCCGAATTTTAAAGTTTTGGAGCAAAATAATAAACTTTTTATAAGTTGCTCATCACACACAAAAAAAAAAACATATTTTTATACCTCTTGAAAAATACTGATTTTCAAGAGCTTTTTGCCTTTATTGCTTCGCCAGGGCTAAAAATTGTACATATTTTCGACATCCGCTTGTTTAAAAAAAAGTCTTAGGATGTTTGAAGACATTGAAAAAGTGAAAAAGTTGAATATAAAATTTCGCCTCGTCTACTCCCCCCCTCCACCCATCCAATTTGTTTAAAAAATGTCCTGCTAAAAGTCATTCTTGAAAAAATTTGAGTTGGAAATTTCAAGTCAAAAAATGTTACCAGTTGGAATTTTTATGTTTCCTCCCCGCCCCCCCCCCTCTGAAGAACCACTTCGGTACGGCCCTTTTACCTGACCCATTTTAAATTGGTCGAATGACGACTCTTTTAAAAATAAAATCATGTCCTTATAGGCTCAGTGGCTCACAATCAGAATTTTTTAAAAATGCCCAAAAAGCCATTACATATTTTCATCGAAATGGTATTTGAATCTCTCGCAAAATTTAAATTCATTTTGATTGGATCGCAGTATGACATCTTTTGAAAACATTCAGAAAAGCATGCCCCAATTTTAGGCTCAAGATTCGCGATAAAGTCTTCAAAAAAACATTTTCATCGAAATATTTGAATTCCTCGCAAACATTTTAACCCATTTTGATTGGTCGTACGAAAATTTTTCAATGATCCCAAAAATCGTGGTATAACTTTGGGCTCTAAATTTGCCAGAAATAATTCTTTAAAAAACCTCTCGAAGTACTCATTTTAGAGAGCTTATTCCCTCGCTTCGCTGGAGCCCGTTTGCTTTTCTTTATCAATTTTGAATTTTCCAAAAGAAATTAAAATAATAATCATTTGAATTTGAAAATCTCGAAGCAAAATAATAAACTTCTCATAAGTAACGCATCATGCAAAAAAAAAAAAGCATTTTTATATCTCTCGAAATACTGATTTTCGAGAGCTTTTGCCATCGCTTCGTCAGGGCCAGTTTGTTACTCTTTTCCGTACCTAATTAAAAAACTCCATATTTGTGGGAGGAATGAAAATTTTTATACGCGAATTGACATTTGCTTGCTTGAAAAAAATCGTGAGATGTTTGAAGACATTAGAAAAGCGAAAAATTTGAATATAAAATTTTTCCTGAGTGAAGCACCCCTCCCCCCTCTTTTAAAAAATCCCAAGTGTTTGAAAAATATCCTGCTAAAAATCCTGGTGAAGTCCTACTTTTTTATTTTGAAATTTTGTTGGTCACCCGGACAAGAGAGACAAAATATCTGAAAAATGTAATTTTTGGATTTTTATTTTCAAAGTGTCGACATTTTTTGAGGAAATTTCAATCGATGAGGATAGGAAACTGATTTTTTTACTATGTTAATACATTTTTGTGAAATGTTTCTTATTATTTTCTTTTGAAAAAAAAAAGTGAACGGAGAAATTCGATGGAAATGGGCCCCTCTGGGTAAAAAAAAAACTGTGTTAAGTGATCAAATTTTGAAAAATTGAACTAAACCAGCGTGATTCTACTGACCGAAGAAAGTACAAAATTACGAAAAAACAGGAGCAAAATTTGAAAAGGGGTTACAAAAGAACAAAAAATCACCAAAATCCTGCAAAATTTACGAAATTTTGAAAGAAATGATTTTTTTTGTACATTATGAAGAAAAAAGATTGAAATTCAGTCGTCCTCACAAATTCATTTTGATTTTTCTACTAAGTATTTTTTTCGTTGAGAAATTTTCGTGCATCGTGAGGGAGAGGGGGGAGGAGGTATGGAGTAATTTGACTCTTGCCTGATCTGAATAAATGGCGATGGAAAAAAATTTCGATCGAATGAGGCCATCCTTGGGATGGAAAATGTCGAAACACACTTTTTTGATCACATAGGTGGGTTCCACCATTTGAAAAATTATGAAAATTGATCTTTAAGTAGGGAATAAGTTCAGAAAGATTTTAAAGAAAACATTGTTGTCAACGTGTACAAGGGAGAGGGAAGGTAAGGTATCATTTTAAAAAAATGTCAAGATTGGTTTTAAAAGTTGAAAAAGCTACAAGAGAATTGAAAAGTCCAAAATGGAATACTTAATGGGAAAATTATATTTTTTTAGGAGCAACCCCCCCCCCTTCCTGAGTGATAGGACTGAGATGATTGAGCTCTTGGGTCATTTTTTACTAGCACAAATACCAAACAGAGAGAAGTTCGGTTATCTATCTCGATTTGGTAAAATTTTGAATTTTTCATTTTTATTGGCCCAACTTTTTTTTATTAAGAATTTCTCAAAGGTCTGAAAATGAGCCTGAGCATCTGAATTTTTGCATTGTTTGGTCCAAAAATGTTTCCATCTAGTACACCATCAGGTAAAATTCAGGTGCTGAATTTCATTTCATTTCTTCATTTTCATGGTGAATTTTTGTAAATTTAAGGTTCATTCTCCTTGAAAAAACTCAAAATTTAATGAAATGAAGGAATAAAACTGAAATTTGGTTTGGTTTGTATCCTTTTATTGGTTTTCAAAATCGATTAATGGTGGTTTCGAGTAATTTTGGCGCCTCCAACGAATCTGAAAATTTTCGGGTCCTCGAAATATGCAAACTAGTGAGAGAGATTTTGAAAATGAAAACTTGCACATGAATTTGATCGAAGGCATTATGAGAATAATAAATCCAAAATCGAGTTTATGGGTCCATTTTTATTTGCAAATTTTTTTGATTAATGAAAAATCCAAAAACTTTGCTGAGTTTTCTAAAACGCATCAGCAAAAATTCAAGTTTTTCCTATTTTCATTAAATTTTGATTGTTTCGTGATAAATAGGCTTCTTAAAAATTGAAAAAAATTCAATTCAGTCCAAAAATTTTGCCTCGTCTGAAAAAATGAGAATACCTAGGTACTGAAAAATGTCGATAAAATTACATATTTTTTATAAAAATTGAAAGTAGGTATGTGATCTCTAGTACAGGAAAATTGAATTTTTAATTTGGAAAAAAAAGTAATTGAAATTATTTTTTGCCAATTGCTACAAAATTTTTTTGTAAGCTCAACATATTCAAACGAGTTTGTCATTGTCACTCCCAATCTTGTATTCTTTTGAATTAGTGTAGGTATTTCGAATTTGAAATAAAATATTCTGTAGTCTGCTGGAATTTTTCACTTGTGATGAAATTAATTAGCACGAATGCACGCGTATTATGTTTAATTTCTATGGTTACAAAATGCAAACAGTATGTTTTATGATTGATGATGCGAAAAACACATGGTTTTCTCTCTTTTTGTTTCAGGTGAGTTGATACTGCTGAGGTGTACTTGTTACACGGAATTCAAAGAGCAATAATTTAAAGCTGTATACGAGTGGATTTTCAATTCCATTATTGTGGAATAAAATTGAGAGAACCTACCTATACTTCAGCGAACGGTAAACAAAAACAAGCATCGTTTTGCTTGTACTTGTATTGTATGTAAGGCCTAGGGCTATGTAAATGGGTGCATATTTGAAATTGAAATTTTATTGTGAGCGTTCAAATGGAATAGTGATTGAAGTGGATTAACTAGTTGAAAATGAAATGTACTTGAACAAATAAAATTGAATGTCGTGAAAAATAAACTTCGAGCGAATGGAATTTTTTTGAAATTAAAAGTGATGATGCGAAAAAGGAATAAGTATTGTGATTGTGAATGTGCAGTCGTAATGGGGGGGGGGGGGTATTATGGCATTGATCATTTATTTATGGCAGCCTGGCAGGCGTTCTTACTATTGAATACATGGAAAAGCAGTCACAGCGTGTAAAATTCTAAAATATAGAGTAAATTTTTAACAAGTAAAACAATTAAAATAAAATTATTAAAAACATAAAATATGTAAACAAACAAAATATTTCGTTGTCCAAGTCCCAAGTCCAAATTTTCGAAATTTTTCCAAAGAAATTCAAAATAAATAAAAAATTCAAAATACAAACCGAATTTACCGTAAATTACCTGTAAAACGACAGCAAAATTTTTCGTGTTGGTAACACTGTTTGTTTTTTTTCAATCCCACGTGCGTGATAAAAATTTCTTGATAACGTTCGTGAAATCAGTGAAATGTGAAATCTCAATTAAATTATTTCATTTAAACGTTTTAATTTAAAGTCGAACCGTTAAAATGCCACAAGGAAAGTACAAAGTGAAGAATAAAGCTCCGGTAGATTCGAAGAAACCGAAGAAAGTTGCCAACGCCAGAAAGAGTAAGCTAACTTCAGTCGTTTTCGTTTCCAAAATGATGATTTCACCGTCACTTAATCATCTCTTTATTGCTTCAGATTGTCCGATAGCTCCTAAAAAATGGAAATACAACGAACAAGGCAGGATAAACAAGACCATTACGAAGAACGTTAATAGAAAGATCGAAGAGGAAATTCGAGCTGCGGTTACTGATGCTCCTAAAGTGTTTTTTGCCAAGAAGAAAAAACAGATTCAGCAACGTGTACCGGAGAAGAAAGATAAACCGCAAGTTCCTGTTCCTCCTCAATCGTGATTTGTTTTTATTGACTGTTGAAGTATTTTAATATAAGCTTTTTTTTCTTCCATTTTGAGTGCTTGTTTATTTCGAAGTAACGTAATAATGAGTTCGTTCTTCGTAGGGTGAAATAATTTCAAAGCTTGAACTAATCTAAATATTTGCGGTTTCTTGTGACTCCTTGAAGTATTTTTGATTGACCGACAAAAAGACATCGATTCGCAACTGAATAAACCTCGTTAAAAATCAAGTCTCGAGTTTCAAACCGTAGAAAAATTCTTCCATTTAAAATTGCAAAAATCATGTATTTAAAACAAACATAGATAATATAAAAATGTAGATCACTTAAATTCTCATACCCAAGGTACACATCCAAAATAATGTAACGAGTAAAAAAAAATTAGTTTAAAAAAATCACATAACATGATCAACGATTTACGTTCTGATAAAGATTATCAATGGTCAACATAATAATATTAAAATAACTGGTAATTAGTATTTTCCTAAAACCATGGCTAACAAAGCCATTCTAACGTACAGTCCGTTTTCTGCTTGTCTGAAGTAAGCTGCTCGAGAATCGATATCAAATTCTGGGCTAATTTCAAATACTCTAGGAAGTGGATGCAACACGACCATTTTAGCTTTAGCTCTCGTCATGATCTCCGGTGTAATCACATAAAGACCACAAGCCTGTAAAAATAAATTCTTAGTGTATCTCGAATGAGTAATAATCACATTAGGGAGTTGGTAGTTTACCGATTGGTATTCTTGTTCGGTTTCAAAACGTTCTTTTTGGATTCTAGTCATGTACAGGACATCGGTTTCAGGCAGGACTTGTTCTAAAGATGTATGAACTTCTTGGTGGATTCCTTTTGATCGAACGAAATCTCGAATGTGATCAGGCATACCGAGTTTGGGCGGGCTGACGTATTTTAATTGCACTTTGTATAGAGTGAGTAGTCTAGATAAAGGTAAGAATGGTGATTAAAATGAATTCTCGTGTTCGAAGGAGTGATCAAAATGCCTAATTTACCTAGCCAAAGAGTGAACAGTTCGACCATTTTTCAAGTCACCGACCATAGTAATGGTTAATCCATTGACTGTACCTATTTCTTCTCGTATTGTGAACACGTCGAGAAGAGCTTGAGTTGGATGCTCACCTACTCCATCTCCGGCGTTCAGTAGAGGTTTTCTGGAATGGGCTGCAGCTCTCTGAAAGAACAAACGAGTATTTTCGATGATAAATTCATCTTTTCTAGTTTCTAATTTCGTGATAATGAATTTGGACGAGTCTTACCGCAACTGCTCCTGGTGTAGGGTGTCTCAACACGAGGCAGTCTACGTATCCTGCCATTGTTTCGATGGTATCTGAACGAAGACAACAAATATTAATTTTGAATCTTTATTTTACCTTTCTAACGAATTATCTCGATATGTTTTACCTTCCAAGGTCTCTCCTTTCTGAGCTGACGAGCTAGATTCATCGACATGAACAACTCTACCTCCCAATCTCTCCATAGCTACAGAAAAACTGCAACTCGTACGCGTACTAACCTCGTAGAAAACCGAAGCCATCACTCTCCCCTATTAAAAAATAAATAACCCAGTCATTAAATCATTTCGAGACAAGCTTAGGAAATTATTTGAACTAGGAATACCCTAAGAATATGATCCAGAGGTCTCTGTTTGATCACGAATACCCTCAAGGATTGAGCCAAGTTGAATATATCGTTAAGTTGCTCTTTATTGAACATATCGACGCTGAGGATATGTTTATTAGCCAGCGAAGATTGTCCAGGAGATGGTAATCCGGAGATGACCGGATCTTGAGGGATTTTCACGAGTAGGGAATTTTCAGTAGCGAAACGAGCAGCCATCGGGTTATTTTTCAAGCTTAGGGATTTAGAATGCACTTTTTTGATTTCTTCTTCGACTTTGTTCTCGATTTCTGAGATTACTTTGCTGTATAAGTCTACGAACAAAGGGAATAAAATAGATTGAGACACATTTCAGAGTTGCTAGAAATTAAAAGAGGGGTCAATTTACCATTAACTTTGGTCTCCGATCTCCATAATGGATCCGTGCAGGTTATTTCAAGAGGATTCAATGTTTTGGAATATTTTCCTTCGATAGTTTCGGGAGTTTGAATCGTGATCAGGTTTTGAGTTTCGCGAATATTCCTTCCTTGGCCTGGTTCGGCTAATACCTGAGAAAATGAGACCATTTAAAAAAATTATCAGATTAAGGAAGTAGGCCATTGGATGCGGGATTACCTGTCCTTCAACGTAGACTACTTTTCCTCGTAGTATGACTCTGTGCACAGCTCCAGTAACTTTAGTTCCGGCGAAAGGAGTCCATTGGCTTTTAGAAAATTGAGGATGTTCTGGGATAACCCATTCTTCGTCGAGATCTACTTCGACAAAGGTGTCTGGTTGTTCCGGCAGGTTGAAGATACGTCTCGGATTATGGTAGAATTTATTTTTGAGATCCTGAAATGATCAAGGCCAATGAAAGAGGCAACAAACACAGCAGTAAGAAGATTTTAAACCTAAGGACTTACATCTAAGGTCATTTTCTTTTCATTAACTGCGTTCAAGAGTAATGGTAAAATGGTCTCGAGACCGGGGAAACCAGGAGGAGCATTTTCAGATTCTTTTTCCGAAATGGTATGTGGAGCTGCAAATCACACAGAAAAATATTAACGAAAAATTAAACGTGGCAAAATTTTTAGTCCTGGAATCTCACCATGATCAGTGGCGAATACGTCGATTATGTCCAGATTTTCCCATAAAGCCTGCCGGTCTTCTTCGGAGCATAGGCAAGGTCGAACTTGACTCTTGGAATGGCCTATTTTTTCAGCATGCTGATCGGTTAAGAATAAATGATGCGGACTAACTTCGCAAGTGACTGGTAACCCCTGAAAAAATTGATTAAAAATTATATTTCCGGATAAAGACTGCTGTAAGGTGGTTTTTTTCCGCTTACTTTAGCCTTTGCTGCTCGAATTACGAGTATTTCTTGTTTCCTGGCAACGTGGCAGATGTGAATAGGTCGATTGTAGAGCGAGGCTACCATGATTATGGCAGCTGTGGTTTGGCCTTCGGCATGAGCACAGATTGGCATTCGTTTTGGCCAATTTTCACAATGCTAGAGAAAGAGAAGATTTTCAATTTTTGATTGAGGTGAAGATCTGTTTTGTTGAACGATCAAAATGATCCTAAAACCCTCTCAATAAAGACATACCTTCATCCAATGAGTAATATCAGGTAATCTCAACGTATTGTAGGTTTCATTCAGATACATCTTCAAGGTCATAGCTTCGGTGGCCAATTTATTGATCGTATTACAATTATCAGCAGTGGCTCCGACAAACAACGCGTAATCACACCTGGCTCCAGCTTTGGCGAGCTGAAATAAATCCATTATTAAATTCTTCGTTGTCTCCGAATCGATTGAATAGGTTTTGGAACACCTACCTCCTTGGCCTGGTTCAAGGTAGCTTCATCTGTGATCGCAGGATTCGTATTGGGCATCACACAAACCAAAGTGACACCTCCAGCTAAAGCAGCTGCAGTACCCGAAGCGTAATCTTCCTTATAAGGATTGCCAGGTTCTCTGATATGGCAATGGATATCGATAAACCCAGGCAACGTGATCAGTCTATGGGAGGATAATCGATCAGTGTGAGTTTTCATTTGAGGAGCTCCTCTGATTTGGTACATGGCCTGAAATGAGTTGAAAAAAACATGTAGATGGTCAATTGGAAGACTGTGGAGGTGATTTGGGTTTAGTTTTACTCACTTCTACGAGTAATTTGGTGCATTTAACGTCTGTTATGAGCGGTACAGCGTATTCCACGGCTAATCTACGTGTATGGTAACCGTATGTCTTGAAGGAGGAGAATCTGCTGCGCATGTTACCAGTACGCATTGGTAAATTGATTATCAAATCGATGTCTTTTCTGGCTAAAACTTCGGCTAGCTTTTGTAACTCGTTGTTCGATGTTCCCTCTTCTAAATCGAACACTACGTGAACCGGTTCCACCTGAAGAATTCAATACATAGAGATAATCTGAGGGAAAATGTAATTCCCGAGTCGAAAATGAGTATTTACGTTGAGTCCATGCTCGGTGTAAAAATCAGCAGTTCCACTGGTCGCGTATAATTTATATCCCATGTTTCCCAAAGCTTTGACGGTGCTCACAAGTTCCATTTTATGCTGCAAGGAACATAAATAATATAATTTTTATTAATGAGAAATATCCAGAACGATGGTGTCCCAAATGTAACCTACTTTCAACGATCCAATCGATATAAGAATGGCTTTTTGTGGAATTTGGAATCCAGTACTGATCATAGCTTTCAAGTAAGCTTCATATCGATTATCACCGAATCCTGCCACTTCACCAGTGGACGCCATTTCAACTCCAAGGGTCACATCAGCACCTACAGAAGAATTCGAGAATAAAGGATTACTCAAAAAATTACCGTTTCTGAAAAGAAATATGGAAATTTACCTGACAGCCTAGCGAACGAGAACTGAGGCACTTTGATTCCTACTTTTTTACTCGAACCATTCAGCACTTCAACAGGTTCGACAGTCTCTCCAATGATCACTTGGGTTGCCATCGCGACGAAATCGTGATCCAGTGTTTTCGAGACGAATGGAAATGATCGAGAAACTCGAACGTTGCATTCGATTACTTTCAGTTCATTGTTCTGAAAACACATTCAAAAAACGAGTTACTGGAATTTGATGATCATGCCTTCGGGAAAGATAGAAAAAAATGAGAGAGATCTCACTTTGGCTATCAGTTGCATATTAAAAGGTCCAGTAATTTCCAAAGAGGCGGCTATATTTTTACAAATATCTTTTATCTTCGATAGAGTTTCTTCGTTGATATCTTGAGGAGGAGTGACCAAAGTAGCGTCACCGGAATGTACTCCGGCATTTTCCACGTGTTCCGAGACAGCCATACAAAGTATCATACCATCGTAAGCTACCGCGTCGATGTCTATTTCCTGCACCGAGAATAAAAATGGTATTAATACGACGAAAGATTTTCTCAAATTTTTTCATTTATTCGACTCGAAGCTTACTTTAGCATCCAATAAAAATTTAGATATAACAACAGGATATTCTTTGGAAACGGTGCTGGCTGTTTTGAGGTATGATTCGAGGTCAGTAGCCGAGTAAGCAACGTTCATGGCAGCTCCGCTGAGCACATAAGAAGGACGCACAAGACACGGATATCCGACTTCTTCGCAGAATTCGATAGCTGAGGCCAAATCTGTTAATTCTTTCCATCTGCAGAACGAAGATGACGAAAATTAAGTTTTAAAAAGTGGAATGGAGAGGAAATAGAAACTGATTTGTGTACCTAGGCTGGCTTATACCGATACGATCGAGCATTCTGGAAAATTTAAACCTATTTTCGGCTCCGTCCACTGATTCGGGAGATGAACCCAGGATACGAACTTTCTGTCTGTGTAAATCCATCGCTATATTATTCGGTAATTGGCCTCCCATGCAGAGGACGACACCTTCGGGATCTTCTAAATTGTAGATGTTCATAACTACCTGTTGAAGAAACACGAAAAGAGAAGTTATTTTGTTGAAAAGGAAATTATTTCGTTTGAGAGGAGTAAATTTGTCGAATGCGAGCTTACTTCGAATGAGATTTCTTCGAAATACAACCTATCGCTCATATCGTAATCTGTACTGACGGTTTCCGGGTTGTAATTAATCATGATGGTTTTCTTTCCTAGTTTGCTGAGCTCTCTGAGACATCCTACAGCACACCAATCGAATTCCACCGAGCTGCCAATTCTATAAACTCCGGAGCCTAGAACGAACATGATTGGTTAATAATTGCTCCTTGTCTGGCTCTTAAAGGAACCTTTACAGCCAATTGACTAAAACTGAACTAAAAGTTGGCTCACTGGAAAAATATATTTTGAGCAACTTTGGCCAATTTTTAAATTTTTGGAGAATTTTTGGAAATAAAATAACCTATTGATACATAATTTTCTACAAAAAAAATAAATCTTGAGATGAAACCCTGAAAATCAATACATTTTGACTTAAAAAAAAAAAATCAAAAATCAGATATTTTTGCAGGAAATTGCATAAGACAATAGTAATGATTGCCCCCCCCCCGAATCCTCTGGGACAACTTTTTTCTGTATGGGGCCATCCTAAGAAACATTTAAAATCAAATCAATCTTGGCAAAAAAAGTTAACCCTACTAACAAAATGGCGGCCATTTTGATTGATTTTTGAAAATTAATCAAGTTTAAGCCAAAAATTTTTAAAAAAATCAAAAATTTACTTAATTGACCTAGAAAGCTAAAATTTGAGTAATACCCTATTTTTGACCTGCCAAATCGATTGGAAACTGTTTCAAACTGTTTTGAGCAGTTCTGGAGGCTCCAGCAGATTTTTGAATTTTGAGATTTCCACAAAATTTCATTAAATGAAAACAAAAATTCGAAATTCACTTTGCACTTAAACTTAAACACGCTATTAAATCGACTGCTGGTGAGTTTAAGTCACTTTGGAGCCTCCAGCAAGTTTTTGAGAATTCTTGGAGCCTCCAGTGGATTTTTGAAACTTGAAAATTCCACAAAATTTCATCAAAATGCAGTGCTTTTTTTCTCAATTTTTAAAAATTCGTCGAAAATTGTAAAATTAAGTTCAGTTAGTCAAAATTTGGTTTTAAAGTGTGGGAGAAATGTTCTTTCAGTGAGCCAAATTTCAGCTCAACCGGATTGGACACGTTGTAAAGCTTCCTCGTTGGCTTCATCACTCAAAATTTTCCTCACCAATAACAACAACATTTCCAGACGGGAACGATATATCGTGTGATATCGCATTATACGTCAAGTATAAATAATTCGTCGAAGCAGGATATTCAGCAGCCACCGTATCGATTTGCTTGACAAACGGAGTAATACCTAAAAAAAATCATTTCTTAATCAGCTCTAATTCATTAATCAATTTTTTTTTTATCAGTGTATATCTAACCTCGTTTCTCTCTCTGTTTCCTAATAACCAGTTCGGCTTTCTTAACAAAAGACGCTATTTGTTTATCCGAAAATCCGAGTTGTTTAGCTTTCAACAAAATATCATGCGGAATGATTTCTTGAAATGGTAACTCTTCCATGTAAGATTGATGTTCGATGATATTTTTCATTTTGTATAAAAACCAAGGATCTATTTTAGTCAAGTCGTTGAGTCGTTCTACGCTGTAGCCTTCTTTGAGTGCAGCAGCCAAAACAAACATTCTTTTATCGGTAGGCTCTTCTAGTTCTTTTTCATCGACCGGTTTCACGTATGGGTCGAATCCTAGCACGTTTTCGTCCACCATTCGGAAAGCTTTCTGTAAAGCTTCTTCGAATTTTCTTCCTATTGCCATCACTTCGCCGATACTCTTCATTGAACTTCCGATCTATGAACATTTAATTCTTCCATATAACTGCCTTGGAGTGAATAAATACTTAAATACTTGACGTCTTACTCACTTTTGTGCTAACTTTAGTGAACTTATTTAAATCCCAACGCGGTACTTTAACCGTACAGTAGTCCAAACTTGGCTCAAAACAGGCAGTAGTGGTGCTAGTGACTGAATTCGTTATACTGGGTAGAGAAACACCTAAAGCTAAAGTGGCTGCAACGTAAGCCAAAGGGTATCCGGTAGCTTTGCTAGCTAAAGCTGAACTTCGAGATAGACGAGCATTTATCTGGAAGAAATTCATCGTGTTAAGTACATTTTTTTTTCGATAATGTTGGATAAATTCGAAAATTTTTATTTACTTCGACGATGTAGTATTCGTCGGAAGTCGGACTCAGAGCGAATTGTACGTTGCATTCTCCGACTATACCGAAATATCGAGCTGTTTTTATGGCAACTGATCGTAATTTGTTGTATTCGTAGTCGTTTAATGTTTGACTGGGTGCGACGACTATTGATTCTCCGGTATGGATACCCAAAGGATCGATGTTCTCCATGTTACATACCTGAAATGAGATATTACTGTTAATTGATTTTTTTTGAAAAACTCGTGCAGGGCTCGTACTCAATTTATTCCAAAAAAAGTAACTTTATTAGCCAAAAAAACTCGAAAAAAGTGACGAAACATGAAAAAAAATTTAATGTAGAAAAACATGAGAAAAGTTCGATGAATTTTACAACTTTTTGGCAAAAAAATGAGAATTTTTTCAATTCCTGAAAAAAAAACAATTTTTGGCAAAAAAGTGTCATTTGGGAGATTCTTAAAAAAAAAAAAAAAATGAGAGAATTTTTGTAAAAAAAATTACTTATGGCAATTTCAGAAAAAAGTAGGACATTCTGTTAGGTAAATTAGGTATCTAAAAAATGATGCCCACTTTTTTGCAATTTCTATCAAGAAAGCAAAATTTGGATAATTTTTGGAAAAATGTGAGACTTTTTGGAATTTTTTCCAAAAAATTAGCCGTTTTGCTAACCTAAAAACCAAAATTTGTCATTTTTGAAAAGGCAAGAATTTTCAAATTTTTTTTTAGCAAAATGGAAGATTATGACAATTTTTGCAATTTTTTTGGCTAATTTCGACAAAAAAGCTAGAATTTTGGTCAATTTAAAAAAAAGGAGAGACTTTGGGAATTTTTGAGAAAAAGTGAATTTTTTTTAGCAATTTTGCTAAAACAAGAGTTTTTGTCAATTTTTTGCAAATGTTTTTGCAATTTTGGTCAAAAAAGGGAGACTTGGACTAATTTTTGGAAAAATATAAGACTTTTTTGGAATTTTATCCAAAAAATTAATCGTTTTGCTAAACAAGCAAAATTTTTTGCTGGTTTTGAAAAAGCTAAGAATTTTCAAGCATTTTTGACAAAATGCAAGATTTTGACAATTTTAGCAAAATAAAGGCTTTTTGGCAATTTCCGGCAAAGAAAACTAAAACTTTGAAAATTGTTGAAAAAAAAGAGCAATCTGCTGGAACAGGATTTTTGTCAATTTTTGCAAAAAGCAAGACTGCTGACTGTGACGATTTTAGCAAGTAGTAAAATTTTATGGCAATTAGAGGCGAAACAAATATTTTTTTGCAACTTTGATCGAGACAGTGAGAATTTTGGACAATTTTGAATAAAAAGTAGGATAAGTGAAAATTCTTCACGAATTTTCTAAAAAGCAACAATGTTGGAAAATTTTTGAAAAAATGACAATTTTGAACATTTTTAACAAAAAGCCAAGACTTTGACAATTTTAACAAAATTAAAAATCAGAACTTAAGTTAGGTAATTGGGGACTAAAAAATGATATATATTCGAAGTTTCTGTCAAAAAAAAAATACTTGAACAATTTTTCGAGAAAAGGAGATCTTTTTGAGGTTTTTAGCAAAAAGGCGACAATTTTTGGGCATTTTTCAATAAAGCAAAAAATTTTGTCATTTTTGAAAACGCGAAAATTTTTGTTAAAAAGCATGACTTCGACAATTTTTGCAAAAAGGAAGGATTTCTTGGCAATTTCCGGGCGAAAAAAATGAAATTTTTTGGAAACATTGATAGAAAGCGAGAGCTTATGTAAATTCCCCCCCCCCCCCCCAAAAAAAATTCGAGGCTTTGACAACTTTACCAAAAAGAAGTTTCAACAATTTTCAAAAAAAAAAAAAAATTATAACTTTAATAACCAAAATATTGAATAAGTAACCGCAGAAGTTACAAGAAAAGTAACCGAAAACGAGCCTTATTCGTGGACATTTTTCGTTCAACTCGATCAAATGATTTCAGAATCAAATATTCCTAAATCAAATACTCACGGTGATACAATTATTATAACAATCTCGAACGACTTCGTATTCAACTTCCTTCCATCCTTTCAAAGACTTATCAACGATCAACTGAGACGACTGGGTGAACGCTGTTTTAGCAAGTTTTCGTAATTCTTCGGCATTATCAGCAAATCCACTTCCTAGACCACCTAACGAAAAAGCTGACCTGGTCATCACCGGATACCCTAGTTTCTCTGCAGCTGCTAAAGCCTAAACGAGGAAATCCACAATATTAAAAAAAATAAGTCACTGTCTGGAAAATGAACTAGGCAACCTAGATAAACTGACCTCTTGCACAGAATACACAGCAGCACTCGGAACGACTTTCTCTTGTACTTCTTGAATAGAATCAGCGAACATTTTACGATCTTCGGTCTTAATGATTGTCTCGACCGGAGTACCGAGTACTTCTACGTTATATTTATCGAAAATTCCAGCTTGTTGAAGCTTTACTCCGCAATTCAATGCTGTCTGTCCTCCAAAAGTCAATAATATACCGTCAGGGCGTTCGGATTCGATGACCTGGGAAAGTCCAAGGGGATTAGAAAACGTAGGAGGAATTAAAGGGGGAAAAAGTGACGTACCTGTTTAACGTAGTAGTCATCTATGGGCAAAAAGTACACTTTATCGGCTAGTCCTTTAGATGTTTGAACAGTGGCGATGTTAGGATTGACTAAAATGGTCTGAATGGAATGTTCTTTCATAGCTTTAATAGCCTGAGATCCGGAATAGTCGAATTCGCCGGCTTGTCCTATAGATAGGCCACCGGAACCGAGAATGAGAACTTTTCGAGGTTTCTTTATCGAACTGATACTTGGAGTGACGGCGAAATGGGTTTGAATCTGGTCTAGTAACGTTTTTTCCGGAATGTTTGATTTGTACTTGAGTACTGTATCGAGGTATATGTCGAATAAGCATTCTAAATCAGTTGGGCCTGGAGTCGCTTCTGGATGGAATTGTACACTGAAAAATACATTTTTTATTCAATTTCAATTATTCAAGCTCGTTGAGAGGTCCGGGAGAGGTTGAAAAAATTATTAGATCGTGTATTTGGAGTTCAAACCTGAAATATGGCAACGTTTTGTGCACCAATCCTTCGTTACTTTTGTCATTAACATTGGTAAACAATGGTAACCAATTATCTCGATCAATAGTGTCAACATTTACAGCATAACCGTGATTCTGAGAAGTCATAAAACATCTCTGAGTCCCTTCCAGTAGACATGGTTGGTTATGTCCTCGATTACCATACCTAATAAAAGCAATCTCACATCATATACTCCATCACCACGATGATAATCCTATTTAATAATACCATACTTCATTTTATAAGTTTGGCAGCCAGCTGCAATAGCCAAGAGTTGATGGCCGAGACAAATCCCAAAGATAGGTTTAACGTTGGTCGTCTGTTTGAGAATATTTTTCAGTTGGTCGATGGTGGATTGACAAAGTTGCGGGTTGCCTGGACCATTGCTCAGGAATAATCCATCGTATTGGATGTTTGTCAAAGGATAGTCCCAAGGAACGACGATCACTTTAGCATTTCTCTTCACTAGGCATCTGATCTGATTATACTTTAGACCACAATCAACGACGCAAATCGTCGGCGATCCTTTCTCGTTGTAGATTACTTTATCCTGAAATAATAAATCGATAAGTTCCTCGAAGTTAACATAGAACTTGGATAGGTCTAAAATCTATAGGCTCACTTTCGATGAAACTTCCTTAACTAAATTATACTGATTAGGATTATCAAATTGAGTAGCTTTATAGAGATTCTCCGGTACGAATGATCTAACAATACGTCCCAATATGGATCCATAGCTTCTCAAATGCTTAGTCAGCTCTCTCGTATCGATACCACAAATACCAGGTACTTGGTTAGATTTCAACCAATCGTCTAACGTTTTACTTTGCTTCCAGTGGCTCGGTTTTTCACACAATTCATCGATAATTAAACCGCCTATCCAAATTTTATGCGATTCGAACGGTCTGTGGATAAATAAGGAATTTATTTAGTTAACTGGAATGAGGTTTAATTACGTCGAGTCGACACATTACACGTACGCTAATCCGTATTCATCGGTTTCATTTTTGCTGATACCGTAGTTTCCAATTAATGGGTAAGTTAGAACGAGAAGTTGTCGGTGAAACGATGGATCAGTTAGCGATTCCGGGTATCCGACCATTCCAGTCTGAAAAACTAAAAAAAACAGGGCATTAGTAGGTTCAGGTATGCAGTAGGTAAGCATATTTGGTACGAATGAGAAGATAAGTGCATTGTCGTGATCACGTGGACAGAAAAGATTCCATTGTAGGTGTGTGAGATTGAATTAGATATGGAAATATTGCCTCGAGGGTGTTTTTTAATGAATAAATCTAGTTTAAAGCGTGCTTTTCATTTTATCCCCAGACAACGAAGACATCATTATAATAAAACCTGCTTTAGTACATAAAAAAATCATCAACATCGTTTTAAGTTCCCTGCTGGTTAAATTATTTCAGAATAGACTAAGAACCGGTTTCGAGTGTGTTTTAATCTTCGAAGACGTCTGCTCCTATTTTCAATTCTGTATGCATTCCGTATTTAGGTGGAAAAATTTGAATTTTACTCCTCGAATTTTGAAAAAGGTTTCAGTTCGTTCGATTTACGTAGATAGGTACCTATCTATATTTGAATTCATAATTTCAAACTGCTAGCTCAACTTCGTAATATCAGTTGGAATGAAATTGAAGCCTGTATCTCTCGAATATTTCAATTTTCAACGAGTTAACGTAAAACTTCCTTCGAATACCTCCTGAAAATGTCCAAATCTGGAAAAATTTCCCTCCAAAACGACGCTGATTGGTTGCGAATAGTTCGAATCAACGAATCAAATCTCACCCACAACCTTGGCCTCTCTTCAATTGATAAAAAATTGCTAATTATTTCACACGTGCTGATAACAACGTGAACCGGTTACGTACTTTATGTAATATTCTAGAAAAGGCTCAATTCAAAGTTTCATCTTACCCACTTCTCCGCTGATTTCTTGATCGAAACCGAAGCCTTCTCCATGATAAATAATTCCATCGCTCAGGATCAAACTACACGGTTTCTTTTCCATTTTTTCGCTGTTATCACTACAGGAACCGGTTGAAATCTGAATAAAACTTAAGCTAAAAATTCACAAACACAGAATTCACACACAGACGACAAAGTAAAATTAACGACTAACTAATCTCGTAGTTCATTAGAAGGGTTTTGAGATTACACTAGTGTTATCGTAAACCGGAAAATTAATTAAAAATATTTTTTTAACACCTTCCTCAATCATCTTTTCAACGAGCACATGATTACTGATAGAAAATCTACCAATGAAATTTCAGCTGTTTGAGCCATTACTATAAATAAGTGTTGGAAATCACAGTTCCCTTTTCATCGTGTTTCCTTTCTCGAGTGGAAAAATTATGAATTGGTTTAGTTATCGTAATTTAGGTAATTTTACGACGTCTTCGACGATTAAATAATTAATTCGAGCGATAATAATTAATACGAACGCGATAATGAGAGATGAAAATGAGATGAAACAACTTCTACTAAGAATTTTTGCGTTACTAAAAGTGGCAACATTGCGTGATTCCGATTTCGGCCGAATTTCTCCGAATCAATGCATGAGATGATGTTTTTGTTTCTGATTTTCTCGTTTGATCGATCCAAATTTAACTAAATTTTCACGTTTTGAGTTGATTTTACATCACCTTTTAATCAATTTCGAAGCTGTAAAGGTCTGTTAATTAGTCCTCTTGTGATATGACATATTGAATAATCGATTTAGCGTATAGTTTATTAATTTCGAGTTGGCATAATGGCGAGCACAAGTCAAGCTGCGATAGCTCAGAAGACGTGGGAAATGTCGAATAATATCGAGTATATTAGTCCGGTCGATGATATTTTCAAATACGACAGAAGACAGCAGCAAGATATTCTCACCGCTAAGCCTTGGGAGAAAGAGTAAGTGGATATTTACAGCCATCGTCAGTGTGTTTTTCACTACTACATTGTAGACTTTGTTTACAGCCCACATTTCTTCAAAGATATCAAAATATCGGCGTTAGCTTTGCTGAAAATGGTCATGCATGCTCGTTCCGGCGGTAACTTGGAAGTTATGGGATTGCTGTTAGGTAAAGTTGATGGAAACACTATGATCGTTATGGAAACATTCGCTCTACCCGTCGAAGGAACTGAAACAAGGGTTAATGCTCAAGCACAAGCGTACGAATACATGACAGCTTACATAGAATCGGCGAAATTAGTCAGTATAAGTGTCAATTATGCGTTGAAAGTACTCGAAATAGATGTTATTTGAAAAATTTTCGATACTACAGGTGGGTCGTTTAGAGAACGCTATCGGTTGGTATCACAGCCACCCTGGCTACGGATGTTGGTTATCAGGTATCGATGTATCGACTCAAATGTTGAATCAAAATTTCCAAGAACCGTTCGTAGCCATCGTTATTGATCCAGTTAGGACGATCTCAGCTGGTAAAGTTTGCATCGGAGCTTTCAGAACGTACCCGAAGGTGAGTTAAGATCAATTAGTTATCATCTCGATCGAATACTTTCACGAATTGAATTACGTTACAGGGATATAAACCTCCTAACGAAGAACCATCCGAATACCAAACGATTCCGTTGAATAAAATCGAAGATTTCGGCGTCCATTGCAAGCAGTATTATTCGTTGGAAATAACCTACTTCAAATCAGCCCTCGATAGGAAATTATTGGACTCGTTATGGAATAAATACTGGGTCAATACGTTGAGCTCGTCTAGTTTGATTACCAATGATGATTACCTAACCGGACAAATTTGCGATTTATCTGAGAAATTAGAACAATCCGAGAGTCAGGTCGGACTTTACATTATGAGTGGCGATTTACACGAGAAAAAAGTCGAAGATAGGTTATCCAAAGCTACGAAGGATAGTAATAAGACCACCATCGAGATACTGCACGGTTTAATGGCTCAGACTATTAAGGATAAGTTGTTCAATAATGTAAAGCTTAGAACCGATAGATGTATTGGTAGTTCGATGAGCGAATAATGTTTTCCTGCGATTCTCCTTCTCGGTTTTGATTAATTTTGTATACTTTATAATTTGTAATAGAATATATTGTAATTTACTCGTTTTGTTGTCGGAGATTCTTTCGAGTTTTGTAACGTCGTAAATACGCTTGATATTGAAATTAAACGATTTATTTGTATCTCGTGTTGTTGAGTATTTTTTGTATTTCAAGTAATTCTTCCCGTAATATTATAGGTTACCTAATATAAAACGAAAACTTGAAATTGATTTTTTTTTTTTGTATCGAATACGTTTCAGTTTAATTACTTCAAATGATGGATGATCCGGTCGACGCGTCCGAACTTCAAAAACTAAACGAAGAAAATGAATTAGCTTTGAAAAAGCTCAAAGAAGCGAATAGCAAATTGAAAAACCTTCAAAAACAGTGTCAAGGTTTGCTGCGAATTTTTCAAAGCTCAGAATTTGAGTCACGATGAATCTAACCAGGTATACTTTATCATTTAGAGTCGAATAATCAAATGAGCAAGCTAAAAGTCGAGATGGAAACCGTAGATTTGAGAGAATTAGCACTAAAGAATATGATTTCGACGAAAACCGAGAAAGAAACCGTTCTCAGAACAGAATGTGAGGTAATTTCGAGTCCCAAATTTGTTCATGACTGATAGAATGATACTGTGCGGTGTAGTTCCAATTTTGGTATTATTTTTAGAAAAAAATCCAACAGCTAGAAAATTTAGCGTGGAAAAGGAAAATCATCGCTGTGAAACTCGAGTTGGAGAAGAATAGCCGTCAACGTTATGAGAATCTGATGAAAAAGAAGATAGAACCGGCTGATTATCTAGAAATAGGTACAGTAATCGAGAAAAGTGAAATTCTTTTTGAAACTCACTATACTTGGGCACTAAACTTTCATCTTTGCTAATCATTGAACGTTTCTAAATTATAGGACATGAAAAAAAACTTCAAGAGAAGATGTATTTGAGAAATAAACTTGACCAGTTACAAAAAGAAGTAACCGAAAAACGTAAACTGAATGCTGAGTACGAAAAATCATGCCAGGATATTCAAAAGTCGAATGTAAGTACAATCATCGATTCTTTCCAATTGGTGTTTTATAATTATAGGTTATTTTATTTTTAAATGTTTACCTATTTCAGAATAAACACATGGAAACTATTCGAGAATTGAAGAAGAGTGTAGAAAACGTTGAAATCTTGATTGATCAGCAAAAAGAAGAATTACGAAAACTATCTAACGATGGAGCTGTCATTAATGAGTAACTTGAGAACTAATCTTTTTTTTTAGTATTTAGAGAATAAATAAATATTCATTATTTGTGAATCGTCTTCTTCATTTGATTTTAATAACTTGATAAGCATTATTATGAAGGGATTTCAAACATTCATACTGATTGAAGACCGCAATTAAGTTGGTAAAAATTGAATTAAATATGCCAGAGAGATACCTAATCAACTAAACACACATCTTGAACGAATTCAACGCAATTTAAAATTAATTTGGCTTTATTACGTAAATAAATAGAACAAAAAAAAAAAAGAAAAAATGCAAAACTATACAAAAATTAAAAATCTAAAACTGTCGACGGTTCGTTGATTAAATTGATTCCTAAGGAAACCATTTCGATATATAAATAATACAAATCGTCTATAAAATACAAACACTCGGGATTAAAAAAGCAGTTTCGTAGATTAATTAAGCGTAAAATTTAAAAATACTAATTGATAAAAGCAAAGCGATTAAGAAGAGTTTTCCACTTCATTTCTAGCATCCATGAAGACCTTTTCAAGTTCGACTGAGTCGTTAAATATCACCGATTGGTCTTCGTTATATCTTTGGGCATTTTTGCACAGCAATATGAAATCATATTCTAGCTCATCTATCGATGAATACTGCAAAAAAAATCACAAAAATTGGTTAACAAATTATATAGAATTTGAATTTTGAAATAAAGGTTCGGTGCAGTGAGCATGGTGAATTGTTGGTGAGACTGCTTTTGTCTAAGATTTTGATTTTTATGCTACATTTTTCTCGCTCAGTATCACAGAATGATGGTGGGGGGGGGAGGGGGGCTCCAAAATTCACTTGAAACTTGATACGAAGATTCGAGGTACCTGAGGGCAATGACCCTGACTTTTTAAAATTTTTCTTTTCGCCTCAACCACGACTTTGAAATTCTCTTTGAAAACTTTAAATTAGTGTGCAAAGGGGGGGGGGGGTCCTAAATTGAAAACATTTTTTAAACAATTTTTCAGGGTATTTTCTACCACTGATGATATTTTTTCAGAATTTTTTGAATAATGGACACACCTCCATTTTATAAAGTCATTTCAAAACTTGTTTTTTGGTTGGCTATTTGAATACACGAAGGGTCACTTAAGAAGAACTCACTCAAACTGACATCCTTTGATTTTAACAAAACGAAACCAGATAGAAATATCATGTACAGTATTTCATTATCCAGTGATTTTGATTAGGTAAATTTTCACTTGAATCTAAACACCTGAAATTTCAGGAGCAGCACCACCCACTGTTCAAAAAATTCTGAAATAATCATTAATGGTAGAAAATACGCTATTCTTGGAAATTTACTATCGTGAAATCGCCGGAGAAATGCACACAATTTTGAGCTGGTAGAGACCAATTTAAAAAAAAGGGGGGGGGAATAATAGGTCAAGTGAATTTCTAAGAAGGACCAATCGTGTTAATAGGAATCAAAGTCAGGCTAAAGTTGATTCAGACGGTTTAAATGACTTTTTTTGAAAATCTGGAAATTCCGAAATACCCTACGGAGGCTCCAGAACGACTGAAAAACCATCTCCAATCGACTCAGAATGTTGAAATTGAATTTGAGTATTTCAACTTTATTTAGCAAATGTTTTTGAAAATTTCATTCTTTGAAAATTTTGTTGCTGACTTCAGAACTGCTCAAAACGATTCGAAACAGTTTCTAATCGATGGTAAAATTTCGATTTTTCCAATTTGTAACCCAAATTAAATTTTTAAAAATTTTCCAAAAATCAAAAATAGTGCACTTTTAAGCGTTTGAAATTTTGGTTTGTTATGTTTTTTTGGATGTTGCTTTTCTGGAAGCTCCAAAACTGCTCAAAATGGTGCAAATTTTTTTTCATTAATTGAGGGGGGGGGGGTGTGAAAATGAAGTAAACACCAAAATTCAGATTTCTAGGTCGATTTGAAAAAATGTTGATTTTTCGTATTTTTGGTGTAAATTGAATTTCCAGAAATTAAATTATGCATTTTCAAATTTTGATTTTTTCCCACTAAGTTTCAAAAATTCTCCAAAAATCAAATAATAATGCACTTTTAAGCATCAAAAGTTTTGGTTCGTGATGTGTTCTCGCATGCTTCTTTTCTGAAGGATCCAGGAACTGTTCAAAATTGTTCGAAACCTTTTCCAATCAGTTGAGATCATTTGAGGAGGGGGGGGGGGGGGGGTAGAAAATACGTTACATACAAAAATTCAGATTTTTAGATCAATCTGGGAAAATTTTGATTTTTTTTATTTTAATTAAATTTCCAAGAATCAAATAATACACTTTCAAATTTTGATTTTTACCATTTTTGGGCCAAATTTAATCTTCAAAAATTCCTCAAAAATCAAATAATAATGCACTTTTAAGCATCTATAAAGTTTTGGTTCGTGATGTATTCTTGCATGCTTCTTTTCTGAAGGATCCAGAACTGTTCAAAATTGAAAATTGTTCGGAACCTTTCCCAATCATTTGAAGTGGGGGAGGGGGGTAGAAAATACGTTACATACAAAAATTCAAATTTTTAGATCAATTTGGGAAAATTTTGATTTTTTTATCTCAATTTAGTTTCCAAAAATCAAATAATGCATTTTCAAATTTATTTTAATTTTTACCATTTTTGGGCCAAATTTATTTTTCAAAAATTCTTCAAAAATCAAATAATGCACTTTTGAGCACTAGAAATTTTGAATTTCAAAAATTTTACAAAAATCAAAGAATGCAGATAAAAGCCCCATAAATTTTGGTTTGCGATTTGTTTTGTATACTCTTTTTTAGAACGCTCCACTACTGCTTAAAACGATTCGAAATCATTTCCAATTGATGCGAGGGGAGGGGGGGGGGGGTGAAAATTGAGCGCATTCAAAAATTCAGGTTGCTCGATATATGTGGTGAAATGTTGATTTTTCTCATTTCAAACCCAAATTTAATTATCAAAAATTCTCCAAAAATCGAAAAATACTCTTTCAAGCAGAAAATTTTCATCAAGCAGAAAATTTTGGTTTGTGATTGATTTGAAAATTTTCTGCTAGATGGGATAGCTCCCTAGAGAGTCTAACGCAATTTCACCATGTTCACTGCAACAGTCTCCAAAACAAAAAAACTCTAAATTACTTTGCCATCGTTGATCTTGGTTTTAATTTTCTTAATATCAATGGGTTTTTTGATCATGTCGTAATAATCGGGGAATTTCCTTCTCGAAGGCAATTTTTGGAACGGTTCGCTCAGCACTCGATCATCCCTGCGGAAAAAAACACACAAACCAATTAATATTCAAATTATCAGACATTTTTCCAGGTACATATCTTTATTTATTATACTTGTAAAAAATACGCTAGTTCGAAACTTACTCGTTTTTGTATTCTATGACGATATCCATAATACGTCTCATTTGCTTTTTCAATTTTTCATCGTTGACTTTGTCCGCTGGACGTTTTTTCTTTTGATAGGATACCGAAGGATCATCTTCATCGTCATCTTCTTCGATAATCGAGCCGCGTTTCTTTCGTTTCCTCGTCGCTCTCTTGGTGGTTTTGATTTCTTCGTCGTCGTCGTCTTCGTCATCATCGTAAGTATCGCCGATAGCCTACAGATTATTAAATATTATAATATGTATCATCTCGACTCAAAAAAATATTGATCGAGGTAATCACTCCGATAGATGTACCTTGCGCCATTCTTTTTCCGTTAAACTATCAGAATAGTCTACTTCTTTACGTGCTCTCGATCCACGTCCCATGCTCGCGTTTAATGTTTCTTGATCTTCTTCGATAGTCCATTTTTCAACCTGTAAAATTGAATTTAGATGAAAAAATTCCCATTTGGAATAATTATCGATGAAAAAGAAGCGTAGTGAGGGGAAATTACCTCTTCGTCATCTTTGACCAACCAGTCGGGTAACTCGGATTCCTCTATTAGACGTGATTTACGATTCGGGCCGAGTTTAGCATCTTCTCTACGTCTTTCTAGATCCATTTTTTGGAACGTTTCGAATTCAGTTTCGCTCCTAGCGATCATCTGGTTCACCGTTTCATCATCGGGTACTTCGTTTTCCTCCTAAAGTCGAAATTTCGCTACGATTAAGCATCGGTTCATTTACACATTGGAAACGTGAAAAAAAGAGAGACTGTTGTACCTCGTCGTCGGCATCATCTTGATGCAAAATAGTCTGCAGGAATTGCTGTCTTTCGGATCCGGTGGATTTTTGATCGAACATACCAGCTTGGATAACTTTCTCGTCCATGTTCAACTTGTACCGAGCCGCGGCCAAGATACGTTCTTCGACCGAGTTCACCGTCATTAAACGTAACACGCGTACTTCGTTTTTTTGACCGATACGATGGGCTCGATCTTGAGCTTGTAAATCCTACGAAAAATTCCAGTTTTAGGGATTTTATCGAAATTAGGGATTTATTTTTTTTATAAAAATGACCAACTTGATGAGGATTCCAATCTGAATCGAATATAACAACCGAATCGGCGGATTGCAAATTTAAACCTAGACCACCGGCTCGTGTACTCAATAAGAATAGGAAGTATTCGCTGTCTGGGCTGTTGAATTTCTTCAGTAGATCTCCTCGATCTTCAGATTTAGTCATACCGTCCAAACGTAGATATGTGAATTTACGCCAGTTCAGGTAATCTTCCATGATGGTCATTAGTTGGGTCATTTGACAAAACAGCAATACTCTGTGACCGGTGGCTTTCAATTTAGGTAGGATTCTATCGAGTAGTTCAAATTTACCCGAGACACGGTACAGATCAGGTCTGAAAATCAGCACAGATACGTTGAGAATATTTAGAATAACTTTCAAGTGTTGTAGAATTTTAAAACAAGCTGAGATAAATTTTAGTCATTAAAATTATTTCATTTTCTTACCCATTCGAAATACCATTAGATCCAACGTGTTCGTTGTATTTCTCCTCGATATGTTGGAACATGAAGGGGTGATTACATAATTTCCTCAATTGCACGATGGTATTCATCAACGCTTTCGCTCCTCCTTTGCCTTGTTTACCTTTTTCCGAACCATCGGTGAGCAGAACACCTTTACTTTGCATGTGTCTGAAAAAAATTCCCATTTTTCAATTCAATCCAATGAAAACTGATTACCACGTGTTTCGAAAATTGAGCTAACCTGTATAATACTCTTTGCAATCCGGACATGTCGCATTTAATTATATACTCGACTTTATCAGGTAACTGAGATTCGACTTCTTTTTTCAAACGTCTGAGTAAGAATGGCCTTAATACTTTATGCAAACGACGAATAATCAAAATAGTTTCTTCTTCGTTCAATTCGACCTTTGAAAAGAAAAAAATCAACATAATTATGATAACTCTGCAGTCTGCATAATCAATCTATGCAGATTTATTTTTCGTACCTTTTCACCGGTCGTGGCGAAAGGAGCGTTGAACCATTGCTCGAAAGTTGATACTGATTTGAAAATCGATGGTAATAAGAAATTCAGCAAGGCCCATAATTCTGGCAGTTTGTTTTGCAAAGGTGTACCAGTTAATAGTAATCGATGAGATGCGATGTAATGAGTGTTTAATACTTGGGTCAGTTTACAGTGATGATTCTTCATACGATGACCTTCGTCGATGATCATATATCTCCATTGAATCTGTAAAATTCGAAAATACCGTTGAATTTATGAATATTTCGAGAAGTATTTTTTACGAGGGTTGTACTCAATTTTTTCCAAAAAAAAGTAACTTTGGCAACTAAAAATGCTCGAAAAAGTAACCAATAAGTAAGCAAAAAAGTGACAAAACATGAAAAAAATTTCAATGCGGAGAAAAATGACCCAAAACAAAACAAAACTTTTCAATTGAAATGTTCTGGTTTTTAATTTTAAAAAAGTTGTACCAATTTGCAACTTTTTGGTAAGAAACGAAAATTTTTGGTAAACAGCAAGACTTTTGAAAATCTTAACAAAAAGCAGGTCTTTTTTTTTGAGGAATTATTGGTAAAAAAGTAATATTTTTTATTTTTGCAAAAAAAAAAACAATATATTTGGGTGATTCTTGAAAAATTTTTTTTTAGCAACTGAAAGAAAAAAAATTGTAAAAAAGCAAGAGCAAGAAAGCTGAAAAAAGTAGGAACTTTTGTTAAATAATCAGGGCATAGAAAAAGGTACCCATTTTTTTCGCAATTTCTATCAAGAAAGTAAAACTTGGACAAATTTTTGGAAAAATATGAGACTTCTTGGAATTTTCTCCAAAAAATAAGCCATTTTGCTAATGTAACAAATAACAGTTGTGTCATTTTGAAAAAGCAAGAATTTTCAAAAAATGTTGTCAAATTGCAAGATTTTGACAATTTCCGACAAAAAAACCTAGAATTTTGGTCAATTTTTCAAAAAAAGTTGAAATTTTACACCAATTTTGCTAAAACAAGACTGTTTGTCTTTTTTTGCAAAAAAAAAACAGGATTTGGCAATTATTGGAAAAAAAAATACTTTTTTGCAATTCTGGTCAAAAAAACGAAAATTTTGAAAATTTAAATTGCGAAAAAGTACATTTTTCTACAATAAGTGCCATAAAATCCTATTTTATGCTGAAATTGTCAAAAGTCTTGCTTTTCGCCAAAAATTTACAAAAACTAACTTTCTAGCAAATTTGCTAAAAAATTTCATTTTTTCCAAAAATTTACCATTTTTTGAAAAATTTGTCAAAATTTCTCTCTTTTTCAAAAATGACAAAAATTTTTGCTTTTTAACAAAATGGTTAAAAATTGTCTTTTTGCAAAAAATTCCAAAAATTGGGAGTTTTTTGAAGTTTGCTGCCAAAAGGGACAATTATTGGCGATTTTTCTAGAAAACGATTTTTTTTTTTTAGTTTGTGAAAAAGCTGGAATTTTTGAAAAACTTTCGAACAATTTTTGGAATTTTTTGCAAAAAGACGACAATTTTTAACCATTTTGTTAAAAAGCAAAAATTTTTGTCATTTTTGAAAAAGAGAGAATTTTTGACTAATTTTTCAAAAAAGGGTGAATTTTTGGAAAAAATGAAATTTTTTAGCAACTTTGCTAGAAAGTAAGTTTTCATAAATTTTTGGCAAAAAGCGAGACTTTTGACAATTTTAGCACAAAATAGGATTTTATGGCACTTAATGTAAAAAAAATATACTTTTTCGCAATTTTGGTAAAAAAAAAAAACAGGAAATTTGGACAATTTTGCATAAAATGTGCAATATTTTGGGAATTTTTGCAAAATGCGACAATTATTAATGATTTTTCTATAAAACAAACTTTTTTGTAAATTTTTGAAAAAGCGAGAATTTTTGAGAATTTTTAGCAGAAAATAAATAGGTAAAGACTTGGTCAATTTCTTGGGAATAATCGGCAAAAAATTATACTTTTTCGCAATTTTAGTCAAAAATGACTTGAAAAGTAACCGAGTACGCGAGCCCTGTTTTTAAAATCCCGGTTTTGCTCACTTTGGCTAAGATGGATTTATCTTTGATAACGTATTCGTAGGTGGTCAGCAGTACGTTGAATTTAGCTGCTTTCATTTGTGCTTGTAACATGCGTCTTGCGACTGGAGATCCTTTATAGGCCACAACACAAACGCTAGAAGCCCATTTTTCGAATTCCAAAGCCCAATTGGATAAAGTTCTATAAAAAAAATAAGATCATTTTAAAAATCTACGCGACTTTTAAAAATCCATTCATAAAAAATAGCTTACGATAAAGGTACGATGATTAAAAACGGTCCATTGACGTTTTTCTTCTCCATGAGATAAGTAATTAACGCTATAGTTTGGATGGTTTTACCCAGACCCATCTCATCGGCCAGGATACCATTTAAGTTGTTATTGTATAACGACACCAACCATTCCAAACCCTAAGACAGATTTTTCAATTAATTTTCGTTCAAGTTTTCGTTTCAAATTGTATGTTGAAAGGTAACTTGCCTTGATTTGGTATTCTTTTAGCTTTCCATTATGCATAATAGAAGCTTGTTCGGTCACACATTCGTGAACTGTATGAGCAATACTGAAAAAAAATAATAGAATCATTTAATATTTATTTCTCTACTAGTTCTCGAATTGAGAAAAAAATCGACAAAATTACAAACCTGTAATAAGTATGCTCCTCGTTGGCATTCTTATACTCGTCATCTTCAACTTTGGCTTTTCTAATAACATCTTTGGTTCTACTTTCATCCATTCTGTCTCGGTCTGCGGATAGAGCATTCGTAACGTGAGTAATATCCATATAACGGACACCAACAAAGCCTCTACGAGACTCGAATACCGATACATCTACGTTAAGGTCGTTGAACTCACCCCTCGACATATTATCCTCATCCTGATCCTCTTCGTCTTCGGAATCGTCGACGATTTCCCAACCGGGATGCGAATCCAACCAGGAATTGAGCTGACTAGCCAAAGGAGCATCATCTCCTCTCAACTGTTTACCAGTTGCGACTTCTACGACGGCCACATGAACAGTGGAATTGTTCATACCTTCGGCCTCCAGTAGTTGACGTTTCTTTTTCAACTGGACAAACAATAGTCAAGTTACACACGTTGAATTTTATGTTCGAAATGAGTAGGTAGTTCGAGAACTCACTTTTCTTTCTTTCTTTTCCTCTTCCTCTTGTTTCTTGCGTTGGTCCATTTTATGTTGTTTAACCATCTCTGTAAGATTACTAATGTATTCGTCGGTTTGAGAAAGCAGGAAGGCCAATCGTTTATCTTTCTTTTGATCGATAAGTTTCCTAGAATCATTAAAATAATAGAATTCGATCTAATCGTCGCTGAGATTATTGAGAAGAAAACTCGTACCTGTAACCTTCTTCATCTTCAGCCATAAGTCTTCGCATACGTTCTTTTTCAATTCTTTCCTGTTCTTTTTTCTGTTCACGTTCAGCATTGGCATGATAGTTCAATATAGCTTTATTAATCTTAGCGACTTTAGTTTGATTATTACGATGAAATTCTTTAAGATCTTTGCAGTGTTGTAAAACGGTGCTCAGGTATTCCTAGAAGTAGAAAATAAAAAATCAGTCAGAAGCTCTCGACAGGGCAAACAGATAATCGTTGTTGAAGTAAATTACTTGATGTTTCTGTCTCTTTTTACGCTCAGCTTCAAGTTTCTGTTGTTTCTCTAATTTCTCCGTAGATCTAGCTTCTCGTAACCCTTGCCTCTTGGTACGTTTATAAGCTTTAATGTTGACAGCTGTTTCGAGAGTTGTGTCACGTCTAGCGCAGGCTAATACCTAGAAAAATAATCGATTAAATCGATATTCCGTTTTTGAAAAAAATTTCCTTGTACCAAGAACTCACTTCTGCTCTCAACTGTCTCTGAAAATTAAGCACTCTCAAAGCCCTACGTTCAATTTCGGCCATGATTCTCAAATCCTCGGACATATTCGTTGGTAAATTATCCAATTCTTCGATCCGATGAGCGATTCTGGCCGCTGTTCGGTTCTCTCTCTCTTGTAAAATTATCAATGGATCGATACCGGCTGGTTTCGGAATCGGAGTTACGCGAATTTGTTTCTGAACCGGAGGTACGGGAGGTGCAGGTGTCGGAGGAGGTTGGACAGCTGGTTGAACCGTTGCAGTAGGTTGAGGTGGTGACGGAGCCGGACCTGCTGGTTTGACAGCAACTGGAGGTACGTTGCTTAATACAGGCATTGAGCCGGGTTGAACCGGAGCTGGAGGTTGTTCTACTGGTCTGGGAGGTTGAATCGGATCAGTTTCAGGACCTAGAAGAACATCATGATTAGAAAATACGATTCGAAAATCATTAATGCAAAGAGATCGGATATTTACCAGAGTCTCCTGCAGGTCTGGATTGAGGTCCAAAGGATCCTGGCGGTGGTGCTCCGTTTACCGGAGGAGGTTGCATAGCAATTGGAGCGTCTACTTTTTTACCTTGTAGGGCTAAACTTAGCTCCGGATTAAGGGGCATGTTTCTGGCTAACATTCTGTAAGCGAAGATCTGTGCTCGAAGTTGTTGTAGTTGTTCTTGAGTAAAAAACTGTTTACCGGAGTTCATCGGCGGTCCTTGTGGCTAAAGTTGAAAATAAAATCGTATTGTAATTAGATGAATAAAGTCGGGATTAGGTTCGTCGTTGAATAATCGATGAGCGAATCTCACTTGGGGCATTGGTTGACGAGGAGGTTCCATGTTTTCGTGACGAGCTCGTAATGCCAACAGTTGAGAATATCTAGGATCTTCTTGCAGTCCTTTCTCTTCCATCGAATCGATAGCTCGTTGAAGGGCGTTCAAGTTTTCCTGCCTTCCACTCGGCTGTAAAATAAATTCAATCGGTGAATTATCACTTACTCCAGCAACTTTCTGTACTCGAGAACTCAGTGATAATTGGATTATCGAGTCAATTATCAGTATTTTAAATTATTTCAGGTCAAAATAAACCGAAGATTACTTACTGGTCCAGGTGGATGAGGAGGAAATCCAGACGGAGAAGGAGAATTCTGCGGAGGACCCATTGTTGTCGCCATTTTCGCGAGAAACACGAAACTAGAGCGACCGGCGAAAGAATACTATACGAATGAAGATCCAACAGCTCGATTTCAATACACCATCATTCACCGTTCACTTGTTTCACGTCCGTAAAACATTAATCAATTAATCGACTGACCAAGAGATAATTTTCCACTGACAACAACAAAATCGAGAAAAAAAAACAAACACCAACACCGGAACATCGGTAATTACGTTAGGGCTCTATATAAACCAGGTGAGTGCATCCACCATTTTGTTCCCTGAAGTGATAACGAACCAGTAATTATGCATGCAATTTTTTAAATTGTTCGCGAGTTTGGGTGAACTGTTATGCAGTCTTAAATTAAAGACAATAAAATTCCCTATCGATTGATGTTAAATTTTGATCATTTCGCGTAAAAATAACGATTTTATGAATATTTCTATTTTACTGATTTTTGCATATACTACGTACGTCATCTTTAAAGTAAAAATACTCGAAATTTTCAGTGGACACATAGGTATTTTATTACAGTAAAATGTTCGTTATTTTATCCTCTTTAAAATGAGCTATTACCGAAAGCTCTACATGCAACCGTTCAAAAGTTTTCGAAGTTGAAAGTTGCGAAAATCAGCTGCGGGCAGTAAGTATTTGACTTTGAACAAATTTTACTCAAAATTTTCAACGGACACATGGATATTTTAATACAGCAAAATGTTCGTAATTTTATCGTCTTTAAAATGAGCTTATAACGAAAGTTCTACCTCTCATCGTTCAAAAGATCTTGAAGATCAAATTTGCGGAAAGTAAAATACTGATCAAAACTAAGTGACTGATAACAGTGATAACACAATTTGACCACTTTCCGCAACTTTGAACTTCAAAAACTTTTGAACGGTTGAAGGTAGAGCTTTCGGTAAACAACCATTTTAAAAAGGATACAATTACGAACATTTTGATGTATTAAAATACCTACGTGTCCACTGAAAATTTCGAGTAATATTAGTTCAAACTTCAGTACTTACCATCCACAGCTTGTTTTCCCAACTTTCAACTTCGAAAACTTTTGAACGGTTGCATGTAGAGCTTTCGGTAATAGCTCATTTTAAAGAGGATAAAATAACGAACATTTTGCTGTATTAAAATACCTATGCGTCCACTGAAAATTTCGAGTATTTTTAGTTTAAAGACGACGTACGTAGTACGCAGAAATCAGTAAAATTGAAGTATTCATAAAGTCGTTATTTTTTCATGAAATGATCAAAATTTAACATCGATCGATAGGAAATTTTATTGTCTTTAATTTGAGACTACACGTAAGTTCACCCGGACTCGCGAACTATCGAGAAAATTGCATTTTTTACGTGAGAAATTGTATGCATACTTACTAGTCCGTTATCACTCAGGGAACAAAATGGCCGATGCGCTCACCCACTTTATATAGAGCCTTAATTACGTTCGCTGGGGATCTAGTAATTTACAGGTAATTTCAAATTATGATTATGTGGTAGTTTTTGTTCACTTTTTTCCCAGAAGAGAGCGCGTCGGACGGATTCTTTGAATGCTGCGCGCTGATTGGCTGAGCTGAAAGTGCAGAGATTCGTACTGCGCATGCGTTCACTTTCCCGTTATTCGGCCGTTTCCGGTGAGGTTATCGCTTCTTTGACCTTCGTGTGTGTTCGTAATTGTAAATGTAACCATTCGTATTTTGTATTCGTGTTTCTTGTTTCACTAGTTTCACTTCAAGAATTCAAAATATTTTGAAAAGAAAAATGTCGAGTGGTGTTTCTTGAATATATCTGTTTTAATATTGTTGTGTATTAGTTGAAATTGCGGCCATCTCACTACGATGAATCCACGAAGTTACGAAATATATCACGTAATTGGAGAAGGTTCGTTCGGCAAAGTTTACAAAGCACGCTTTCGCGAAACCAACGAACTTGTTGCTTACAAAGTGATCTCTAAGGTAATGACGACGTTTCGATTATTGCTCTGTTTTTCACGATTTTAAAGTTAATATAGTCGAAAAATTTCTAAGTGAGTAATTTTTATATTGTTTAGAATGGCCGGAAACCAGCCGAAGTGTTCATGCTTCGGAAAGAATGTGAAATTCAAAAGAATCTACAGCATCCTAACATCATACGTATGATCTACTCGTTCGAGACGGACAACGAAGTATGTATATCTAAGTGCTTTGAAAGATTTCATACAAAGTGGGACTCTCGCACAGAGTGGAATCCTTATATCACCAAAGTGGAACCTGATTCCACTTTGTATGCAAACTTTGTGAACAAAGTGGGACCCTTTCCGATTAAATCAGTTTCAATAAGAAGCAAGTATCAATGTCTTGATATTACCTACAATATTACACCGCTACACCTTCTAAGCTTCATCTACATACATTCCTCTACAAGAAGATATCGGAAAAGTCAAAATTGCAAAATTTAAACGTACTCAAAACCTCCCCAACAAGGTCGAAAGCCCTGCACGGACACAAGGGGGCGGCTGTAACATGTAATATGAGGATAGGTGTAGGTATAGAAGTTAGGATGATAATACAAATCACCGCTATCACCACATCGCAACCGACAGGGAATTAAACACTTGACAGAAAATAAAAACAGCGAGGCATCGCAGACCGAGATTCCACTTTGAAGTTTGAGGGTTCCACTTTGTCGAACATCTCCAAAAAAATAAATTTTTCACAATTACTCCTCAAGGTCTCAAAATGTTCACTTAAGATACATTATTTTATATTTTGGTGTTGTATTGTTGTAGCTCGTTGTTATTACCGAATTCGCTCAGAAAGATCTATGTCGAGTTCTCAAGCAGGAAGGAGTATTTCCTGAAAATAAAGTTAAAAAAGTGCTACGTGATTTGATTGCGGCTTTGTACTATCTGCATTCTAATCGTGTGCTGCACAGGTAACTATTCGATCAAATTATCTCGTTAATATCGAATGAAAATAACAACTTGCTTCTTTTCCTAGAGATCTAAAACCACAAAATGTCTTACTCGATGCGAATGAGACAGCCAAACTGTGTGATTTCGGTTTCGCCAAGTCTTTAGGACGTGATTTACTGACATCGATTAAAGGTACACCGCTTTATATGGCTCCTGAGCTTATGAACGAGTCGCCTTACGATCACAGAGTGGATTTATGGTAATAATAGTGTTACTCGATTTGAAATTTATATCGTATTGAGTTTTAATTCGAGTTATTTTATTCAGGTCTCTCGGATGCATCGGTTACGAATTATTGACCGGCCATACTCCGTATTCTACCACTTCCATCGTTCAGTTAATTCAGATGGTTAGAATGAAACCGATTCAGTGGCCAACTCATTTATCGGAGGTTTGCCTATCTTTTTTGAAAGGACTGTTGCAGAAAAATCCTCTAGAAAGACTTACGTGGCCGTATATATTACATCATCCTTTCATCGCACAGGCTTTCTTTCCACTCGTTACTGGTAAGTTGATGCTTAATGAAGGAAACAAAACTGGTTTGTTTTCCGCTCCCTACCTGGGCAATTACGCAGTTAATTGTCGTACGTGTCAATTTCTCATTAGACTTAAGTATTCGTGGAAGGTCAAATTTATAATGTAGTTCATTGTTTCGTATAGTCAGGTATTAAATAGTAAGCACCGTGTTAATGTTTATTTTTCGTTCGTACTTATAGATTACAACCGAATGAATTCGTGGAATCCGTTACCTGCGACAGCTTATAATTTTATGCCCATTCAACCTCCGTTAACTAATGTTCCTTACTGTCCAACGTCTACAAGGTATTCAGCGATTTCTCTTTTAATATTTCCCCCCCCCCTTTTCGATGAATTCTTTAGTTAATTTCTTGAATGTTTTCAGAACGACTCCTTCGAATAAATTATCAACCGATTCGATGGCATCAGCGTATAGTAAATCGAACAACACGATCGAATCGAATCCCGATGATTCCTCGAATGATCCATCTTTCCTGGCTCAGAAAGAAGAATGGTCGGAATTTTTGAAAAAAAATATCGAAGATGTGATGTATTCGGCGGATACTGACGTGTTGACTGAGAAGCCATCTTTCATGTTAATCATGAAGGCTTTCAACGATTGCAAGAAATGCCCAACTGTGGTGACCACTGTTTGTAGACTGTTATCGTTACCATTCGTCGTCGAATCGATATCGGAATCGCAATTGTCGGCCATTAAAGAGGTAAAAATTAACTTGTTTATAGTACATATATACCTATAAAGTATAAGCGAGCAATTTCGTTCAGTAGTGTTGAGACAGATGTTAGTTTAATTCGGTGTGTGGTTTATCAGTTCTAACTTCGGTTCATATGGTTATTTTAATCTTTCGTTGATATGCCCAGATGTTTTTATTATACAGCGAATTGAACTATGCACTTGGGCCCGAAACGAAAGGGAACGGTGATTAATATCACTTGAACGAGATAATGAATTAACATTACATTATTCTGTGAATAATTTTACATTGTTTCGAGTTATTTAATTTATTCGCGTTGTTTTTTTTTCAGAATTATCTGCACTGCTCGGTGATGCACGATCTTGTGAAAATTATGAAGGAAATGATCGTCGAAATGTTGCCAAAAAAAGAAACTGATTCGAGTCGTGAAACCGCGCTTCAACATTTACTGCTTCTAATTTGTAATTTGACCTTCGTCGATAAGAGTTTCTTGAAGCAGTTTTTCGAGTGCTGTATTACGCTGCGAGTGTTTCAAATCATCAAAAGCATATTATCGATGCGAACGAGAAATGAACCGCTGTCTATCGTCAAGTATTTCGTCTCCATCACGTTACGTCTTTACATGGTTATTCCAGACAGTAGAAAAATGATCGTGCCTCCTTTACTGGATTGTGTTCAAGGTTTGTGTTTTATCTGATATTGCCAGTGTAATATTTATCGATGTGAAAAATATTACGATTATGTTGGTGGTTTGGTACTATTCTTTTGTTTACTAATTTGTGTGTGTTTTGTTGATACACAGAATTCCAAGCAATTCTGCAAGAAAGCAACGACGTCACTGTTCAAACTAGATTATGCACGTTGATTACAATTCTGGGTATTACGGAGCCTAATTTTCATAGCAAGGTTAACGGAAACGAGAACTTGATCGATGCGTTGAATAAATTGAAACTCGATTGCAGTCTGCCTTCGGTTCAACAGGTGCGATTTTGCATAATACAATATATTTTTTTTTTCAAAACCCCCAATTTCCAAAGACCTCCTCACTTTGAATTACTGAAGCGATTTTTTAATCGAACTCCTCCCTCTCCGTCAATTTTTACAAAATATCATTGGATACAATTTTCCATTTCTTATTCTAATAATTCAAAATCGTGTGAAATTGAATAACGTTTGAAAAAAAGGTATTAAAATTCAAAAAGTCGTCGATTCTTGGATCAACATTGGTAGGAAAAAACGCTCGAAAATATTATGTGCAAATTTTTTGATGGCTGGTTTCATTTTTCTATTTTTGAAAATTCAACGGTCCATGAAAAGTATTCAAATTTACACAACGGGAGTGGGAAAATTCAATTTTAATACATACATTTGAGTGCAATTTTATAAATTTTTTTTCTAATGGTTCAAATTCTTATACTTTTTTCTGGTATCTACAATTTAAAAAAAAATTAAAAGATTGAAAAAGATTGACATTTTATTATTTATGGATGGAGCCTCTTTCCCAAAAAAATTGCCCATCCTTTGAACTTTGAAGTTTCTAAAATTCATCATAATGCTGAATGAAATTTAATCCTTGAAATGTTGCATGTTGAGGTTGATGATTTTTGGGATTTAGTGGCTGTTTTGAGACTTCGAGAAAAAGAAGAAATTTCAACTTTGGCTGAAACTTGAGTCGAAAAAATTTTCTCTACAGGAATTTTTCGAATGAGACGAGTCGAAAAAATTTTTTTCTAGAGAAATTTTATGGGTGAGGAGGGAGGAGGAGGAGATTCTCTGAAAATTTGGGTTGAACCAAAAGTGCATGTCTTTTCTGATTTTTTTTTTGATATTGAATTTTAATTCTCTTGAATTTGCAATTCAGATAGAAATCACAAAAAACTGAATCTGAAGGCTTTTCATGCGCCTAATTTTGGCGTTGTTGGGGGCGGGGGGGCTACAATCAGAATTTTTCCAGTGACCAAAAAATTTTAATATGGGTGACCCCAAGCACATTCATTTTCAAATACGCCCTCGAGGCTGGATTACCAATTGTTAGCAAGTTTTGGTTTTTAATTACAATTTGTATTGTTTTCATGTTTTAGGCTACTGATGGAATGTTGGAAGTTTTGAAAAAATGAGCGTAACCGTACGACTGACTTGGCAAAGGATTACGTCTTCTTCGAAGCTCCACGTGGTGTTTTCAACGTAAGTATAACTTGAAAAATTGATCTTATTTTATGAACTTGATTCTTTTATTCAATTTAATGATTTTTTTCGTTTCGCTTGCAGTGAATAAATGTATGCGATTTGCTGCCCTTCGACGTGGATTTCATATCTGGTGATTTTTTCGACGAATGATTGTGTTATCTAAGTTCATCTTGGAAGATTTTGAACTGTAAGTGAATTGCATACGTATCTCTCTCTTTATTTCGGTGTTTTAATTCGATGGCGAATATTTGAAAATCTCGGTTTAGCCATAAGTTTATGTGATCGAAGATCTTATTTTATATTAATTGGTTACCTATCTATATTATTAAGAAGAAGAATTGTGAAAATTCCCCAACAATTTTTTAAATACGATTCCTAAAAATGGAATTTTTCCATTACCACAAAAATCCAAATTTCCCCTTCTTTCTTCTTCGAATACTTCAACGAGTCGTAATGAAGAGTATGTATAATTGTATATGTATTGTTCTAGTTAATGCTCTGATTTGAGCTGGCGAAGTGATAATTATTTCATTTTTAAGACTTTGCAATCTGTAGGTGAGTGTTGTTTTTGTTTGAAAAGCATCGAGTCAACCAAATCTCTTGAACTTGGTCTTAAATGAAAGGGCAGCCTCATAGCTCTTTATCAAGTGTATGCACGTATTCGGTAATACACGATGATTTACGATATCTTTGTGCTTCCTCGTGTAATGTACAAAAAGTGCGCCATAAATTGCATTACTTGCGCATTAATAATTGAAAAATTACTACTTATCCTAAATAAGTACAAGCAGTACAAAAATGTTGCAGCGAGAGCTGTAATATTGAATAACGACGAAAGCATCAATAGTATTTTATTAGTTTATATTCTATGAGCCAAAAATTGTTCAAAAAAATTTTTGGTCTGTTTGGCTATTCGTTCAACGGGGTATTGAAATTTTAATATAAATTATATCAATAAAATGTCAACTAATTTAAATAATATTTATTGAATTAATATAAAAAATAAAATTTTAAAGAAATTAATCATGTAACAAATTTTAAAAATGGAAAAAACTCACTGTCGTTGGTGTGCTAATAATTCACGCCTTGCGCTGTCTCTAGCCTTTATTCTTTCTTCTATCTCCTTCCTCCTTTTTTCTTCGTCTCGTCTTCGTTTTTGTTCTTCTTCCCTTTTTCTTTTATCGTCGGCTTCCCTAAAATAAGAAATTAATATTATTGAAATTTTATGTCAATAATGGTACCATTGGTTCATCGTAGTGGGCTTACAGACCCCTCCATGGATCTTGGATGATTCTTCTTCTTAATTTAGTGGATTTTTCATACCAGAAGATCTCAAATACTACAGACACATTTATGTGTACCTCGTAATAACATCCACCATCTCCACAGTTTTCTGCAATATTGATTATTTTAATCAGATGCAAAAAAAACATGAATAATTGTCAAAATATAAGTGGCAACCATTGAAGAGGTACCTACTTTTTTTCACTGTGTCCCACCTCCACCAGTGACTTCCGATTATTCAAAGTCACACACAGTGTAAGCTAGCTGGTATAAAAAAAAAACATATGTCATGACTGTAGTGGCGGAGATTTTAAAAGTGGTTTCTGTGCTGACAAGTAGTATAGCTGTGTAGTGAACTTGTTCTATAGGAGTAAGAGAGATATCAATGCCAAACAACAAAAACCATTGATGACAAAACCCCCTATAAATATAAAAAAATTGTTGAATAATGATAATAAAAATTTTAATACTTACCTAGTAATAAATGATATTGTGAACTCAACTCACAATACCTATGCAAATCTTTTTTAAAAATGCAACCAGGACTTTCTCGGTTTTGTACCCGTCGTTGAGCGCAGATTCCTCCGAAAATTGAGGTAACTCATAGAACCACATAGGAACGCCGTCTTGAACGATGTTATAGTATCTCTGATGGTGAAAAGAACTCCTTTGCATAGTTTATGAGTATAGGCCCCAAACTTTTTTTAGCCTGAAAAATTCATAGAAACTCCTGTGATGAATTTTTTTGTCACTTCCCACTGAATATGTAAGACTGAAATACCTGCATGATGAAATGAAAAATTTGATAGTAAGTTGGAACCCTTATCCATTAGTGCCACTTTTGTATTCAGACAGCCACAGGTGACGTTTCTCCTAGCATTTTTCTGTTTAGTATTTTTTGTTCCTTTTCTTTTCTCAGATGAACAAGAAGTATCTCTTTTCTTCCGTCCACTTCTTTGAGGTAGGTTTCTAAGAGATGAACATGCTATAAGCTGTTTATAGGTAATTTCACTAAATAAAGCCACAGGTGTTTTGAAACATTTTACATATAAGTACATGGATAATTAAAAATAACATGATTAATAAACTTCTCATTTACATGTACGTACCCAAAAGTTCTATTCAAAGTGAGAGATTATAACTTGTACTTAAAAGTAAAAAATGTTTATTAAAGCAATGCACACAAATGCATATTTGCACTTCTAATTAATCAAACTTATCTATTGTTTACATAATGTAAATCTATATAGTCGTACTTCATGTTATTTGCCAGAGTTGCCACATTTTCTTTACAGTAAGCTGTTCATTTAAACAATTGTACTTTTGAGATATTTAATGAGTTTGTTTGGACGTACTCTCCATCTAGTACTTGTTTGTCTAGCAAAACAAACTATTTCCTGAACAATTGGGATATTAATATTTACTTCATAATAACAGCCTTCTTGGCATTTTTCTTCTAAATGATAGTGTGTCAGCATATGGCTTGTTAAAACAAAAAAACAAAAAAAAAAGTTGAACAACATTAAAATTCAGTCACTCATCTTTTGATTTCTTTACAGAATATTAATAAATGATGTATTAACATAATTCTGAAATATTTTCTTGGACATACTCGTGACTTGGCATGCTGAATTCCTGCATCTTAATCGAAGCCCCCCCCGTGCATAACGGGTCCATGGACTGTAAATCCAAACCCTTGAAACAGGTACCGATGTCCCCTATGACTATCCACGATGATAACCTCCTGATTGTTATCTGTCATCTGAAACGAAATAAAGGTTGGGAATGCATTTTTTGGACCAAGAAAAGATCATAAATTGAATGTTCTGTTAAGTTCCTCCAAGTCAAAATAAATAAAAATTAGTAAAATTTTAAATAAAATTTAATCATGCAATTTTAGACATAAAAGACAAATAAAATTTTAAAATAATACATGCATAAATAATTAAATTAACTTACACCAACATCGGGTTCATTTTAATAAAATGAATAAAAGATGAATGAAAAAATTAGAATTGAAAAATCGGCAGTTGGAATGATGGTGTAATTGGAGATATCGAATTTGCACGGTGGCTTCTCACAAAATTGAGATAAACTTGAAATATCAGTTTTCGCGAATTGAATAAAATATTTCGACTCGATAATATTGAAATATTATTGTTTTCAAATTTTCAATATTTAAACAACGGACAAAATAATTGAACTCAGTGAAAATTGAACTAGGTTTCGATTTCTATGTAAAAACTCAAATTTCTGCAACTTGAAAATTATGCTTCGACAGTAAGAACTTCATCGATGTCAATTTTAGTTATTTATGTACATACCTAGGCAAGCCTGGATGCTTGCGGAGCATGTGATTATTGTAGTTGCTCTTGTTTCCAAAGAACTCGTTGGAGCAGTACTTGCACCTATCAGGCCCCACACCTCCATGTTTCACTTGACAAAAACAGGGAAAGAACTGGACACAATTTTAGTGGTTTCGGGGGTTTATATTCAGAAAGGATCGCAAAATGGCGAAAAATCGCGGTGCCAGCTTGTCAGAGGGTGATTTCATATTTTAGCTATTGATTTTATCATTTTTTACTAAAAATTTACAAGGGTTTTACATTTGGTGGCCCGCTTAACAAACAATTACAAGTAGGTAAGTACCTAATAAAAATAAAATTTACCAATATGCACTCTAATAATTAGGTACCTACAGGGTGCCCAGAATTTTTAATGAAAAACTTTCTTTAGGGTACCAGATATTTCTGGGCACCCTGTAGGTACCTGGTACCTCTACCTACCTACGTATTTCAAATTTAAAATATTAGATCAAAAGTTTTGTTGTTGGTAGTAAATCTGAACGATACTTACCATCGTATGTTGTTTCCTTGTCATCCATTTCTGCCACGCTTTCTTGCCTAAAAGCCTCAGGATGTCTGTGCCAATATTTCCTAACATTGAAGAAATAGAAGTAACAATAATTTCTGTTATCATAGACATAGTTATCACAGAACATAGATTTCTGAAAAATGGAATAACATTACAATAGGTAGGTAGTACCTACACCTATATGTAAACAATTTAAAGAAAAAAAATCTCAACATAAGTATGTATACAAAGGAAGAGGGAAATTTTGTAAGATTGCTAGGTAACATACCTTTATTGTCCATTGTCTTAGTGACTTATACCCATCCTTTTGAAGAAGTTTTCATATAAAAATGAATTGAAACGGTGTACTTTTGGATATTGTGTTATCAAATTCATATATGCGTTGATGACCTGAAACCAAGACAAAAATACAAGAAAAATTACGTGATAAAAGGATGAAAATTAAAAAACCGCTTTCTGTATAGAAAAACGCGCTTCGGTATTTAACAATGCCTCCTCTTGCAAAGTATCGATATCATTAATTCTGACACAAGTGTCTCTGATTTTTGCGAGCGGTATTTTCCCAACTTGAGGATCTGATCAATAGCATCCTAGGTAAATACATAAAAACAGAAATCATTTAATTGTTATGTGCTTGTTCCGCCAATTTGATCATCATCTTTTCTTTAGCCTCTGTGTGATGAGAAAGATCATGAAATATACTGTCATAGTCAGTGTTGTCATCTTTCATGTCATCATTTTCAATGGTATCATCTGCAGTGTTACCATCTCCAATGTCATCATCACTTGCATCAGGCCTTCTGCTAGGATCTTCAATGTAAGAAGATTTCTCCTATAACATTGCTTTACCATATCAACTTGGTTTTTGTGACATAGATTACACATTTTGATACTAATCGCTTGCCATACTAAAAACCTCAAACATTTTAGAACTACTTACTGTGATGAATTAAATACATTTATGTATGAATATTAAAAAACATGGAAAACAAAGCTTACAATATTGATAAAATTATATTTTATAAAAAAATAAAAATACAATCTAATTCAATTGAGTGTGCTACAGTTATTTTGGATGATTATGATAATGAAGGCACCCATTGGTGTGCTTACCATAAGCAAAGAAATATAATCATATGGCATGATCCAATTGGAAATGTACACCCCCCCCCCTTGGATGTGCTACATTATATTTTTAAAAATAACAAAGTCATTTATAACCACAAGGCAACTCAGAGATTGAATTCTGTAAATTGTGGACACTAGTGTTTAAAATTTTTAATAAAATTAGATATTAGCAAGAATGAACTGCCCATGATTATCAATCAATTCACCTTATCATTTTAATTGATACATATTATGTACTTCTTCTTGAAATTGTTGTAATGCATAAACCAATAAATGCGATGGAATTAAATGAGATTTAAAAAAAAATCATTTTATCTATCATGGAAACACAAATTAACAGGGTGTCTAACAGGTACTGCAGGTACTGCAAGTACTGTAAAAGTACTGCATTGAAATCCTCGGTACTGCAAGTACTGCAAAGTACTGCATTTTGCCTGAAAAGTACTGTATTTTTTCTCAAAATCATTGATTTAAAATTTTTTTAAAAACCTCAAAATGAATTAATTGATCAAAATTTTAAAAAAAATGTTCATTTTGTACCTCAAAAGATGCAGGGTGTCCACAAGCCTGGAAAACCTGGAAAAGTCAGGGAATTTCGTAATTTTCACGCAAAATTCCTGGAATCTTGAAAAAACAATCAATTGCAAATTTCAGATAAGGACCTGTTATGAAAGGAAAACATTATTTTTTAATTCTCGAACCACAAATTTTCAAAAGCTTTTGCCCTCGCTTCGCTCGGGCTTGTTTTCTTTTCTTTTTGAAGAACCAGATGAACATTTCTAGATGATAAAAATCAAAGTTTTAAAGCCAAAAAATGAACTCACGAAAAAAAACATCGTTTTTATGCAACTCGAAATACAAATTTACAAGAGCTTTCGCACTCACTTGGGCCTGTTCTGTTTTCTTTTTCAAAATCAACTTCCTTTAAAAAAGCATTATTCAAATTCTAAAATTTTAAAAGCCAAAAAAAACCTACTCGTTCTCACATAAAAAAAAACTTCTTTCGAAATGCAATCTTTTTTTTTCAAAAGTAGTTAACTTTCTTCAAAAAAACATCATTCCAATATTAAAATTTGAAAAGTCAAAAAATAAACTCTTCTCATTTAAAAAAAAAACTCGTTTTTAAGCATCTAGAAATGAAAATTTTCAAAAGTTCTCGCTTCGCTCGGACCAATTTGTTTCTCAATTTTAAGATGAACAAATTTCACATTTTGATGCCTCCAAAAAACTATAAAAGAAAAGAAACATTTTCAAAAGTTATTATGAATATTGTAATCAATTGGCCAAACTTGATGCATGTTTTATTCATTCATTCATTTATTTATTTTTAATTAAAAAAGTTAATAATCAAAGTTGAGCTGTTTTTTATATCCGAAGAAGTATCCAGTTCGAAGAGAAGCTTATAAAAAAAATACACCCCCCCAAAAAAAAAATTTCTTCAACCAAAAGTATGCGGTAAGCATAGAAAATTGAAAAAATTGGTCTGGAAAACCTGGAAAAGCCTTCCAGGGAAAATCATTTCCAGAAATTGTTTCGATTGAAATATTTATAATTTTATCGACAAATTCCAACTGGTTCAAAAATATAATTTTTTTCTTGGGGGGGGGGGTCTGTGTAAGCTGGATAAAAAAAAATATGAGGTACTGCAAAAGGTACTGTAAAAGTACTGCATTTCTTCGGAGAAATTTTGTTAGACACCCTGATTAAAATATTACCAACCATACAAAATTTGAAAATGTCCAACTTATTTTTATTAAGTAGTATTTAATGTTCTTCATTATTTAACACAAAAAAAATGGATGTTTCAATTCATAGTGAGATCAATAATGCTGCCTTCTGGGGTTTCCACATTTTCACTGTCATCTCATTTCACCTTTACCAAATCCATGGGCTCATCTTGATTTTCATTATTAATGTGAACTTCTTGCTGTGTAAAAAAAAAAAAACGTTAAAAAATCTCAAAAAAGTTAAAAAATACTAAAAAATCATTATGAAACATAAATGAGTGGGTCTAGGTAGGTAAATAAAAAAACTCACTTTGATAAAGATCTTTTTTATCATCCTCTTGTTTGGTTTCATTTTGTTGTTCCCTTGTGTTTACTGTCCATCATCTCCTCCCAAAAATACTGTATATGTTGCTCTAGTCCACTATCACTGCCATCTTCTGTAAAAAAAAAAAAAAAAATGAAAATACATATAGTTGATAAAATTCACCATTCAAATTAACATACCTTAGTAAGTATTTGACAAATAAATAAGTATTTAAATATTTTTTTAAAAAATGAAAAAAAAAATTAACTCACCAATCATATCACGTGTCAGATTGCTAAAAGTGTCTTCTAATGTGGACTCCATGGTCCATGGTATTTGATCTCAAGGTTTCATTTCTTGAAATTTGGAAATCAAATAATCCAACTCTATATGATATTTCTGCCTACAAGTGTTTATCATTTACACCTACTCACTCACCAGCATTGCTAATTTATTTGTAGCAGTTGATATTTTATCATTCATTTTCTTGAAATAGCTTCCTATTTCAATGTTTTGTTTTCTTCTAACATCAATATCCAGATAATTCAACTTCTGTTCTGACCAGCTCGTGTTATGACCCTGGTATAATGTCAAATTTGTTTTCATATTGAAATTGAATAGAATGGGATCTGGAGCAACAATTTGACCATTAAAATATCCGAATCAAATAATTTTGTTAAATAATTATTAAAAATATTTTCAATACTGGTTCTTACCGGCCATGTTGATTTAAAAAAATTAAATTTGCATAAAAACTGGCGAAGAGCTCGAGTACCTATTCCACTGTGAGGTATACCAAACACTGATGAAAACGATTGAAAAGCAGAGCATTTTGAACCCACAAAATTGCCATTCACATTCACCAAGAATTATCAGTTATTCACCTTTCACATACCTAATCATAATAGTAGGGTACCTTATGAAATGAAACACCTAAATAAAAATGCAATAAAAGATTAATTCTGTAAATTGGATCGAATGATTGCTTAACTACCTACATACATTAATGTAAAAAAAATTGTATAAATAAAACCCAAAAACAAGAAAAAAAACACTACTATTTGATTTGTTATACGTATGAACTTATTTTGTGTAATAAGTTACCTTTAAACAGTATTATATCTACTTTGTGTTTGTGGTGTTTTTTTTAAAAGTTCACTTGCATCAGGCCCTCTGCTGGGATCTTCAATGTAAGAAGATTTCTCCTATAACATGGTGACCCTAAACTATCATTATAAAGGATACACTTTTCTTCAATTTTTATTTCTATCAAACACCAGTGTTTGTTTTCCTTCAAATGAATAGGAATTATCAAGGTGTCAAAACCAAATATATCTGTCTGAAATGCGAGCAAAAATTGCATTTAAAATTGACAATAAAATAATGCGAGCAAAAATTGCATTTAAAATTGACAATAAAATAAAACCTCAGGATATATATAACAAATAACAAACAATTGGTAAGTACCTAACAAAAATAAAATTTACCAACATGCACTCGAATAATTAGGTACCTACCAGCTACCTATATGTAAACAATTTAAAGAAAAAAGTCTTAACATTTGTATACAGAGAATGAGAGAAAGAGGGAAAGAGGGAAATTTTGTAAGATTGCTGGGTAACATACCTTGTTCTTCCATAGTCTTAGTGACTTATACCCATCCTTTTGAAGAAGCGTTTTATATAAATATGAATTGAAGCAGTATACTTTTGGATATTGTGTTGTTATCAAATTCATATATGAGTTGATGACAATGATGACCTGAAACCAAGACAACAATACAAAAAAAATTACGCGATTAATGATGAAAATGAAAAAACATCTTTCTGTGTAGAAAAACACACTTCGGTACATATTTAACAATCCCTCCTCTTGCAAAGTATCGATATCGTTAATTCTGACACAAGTGTCTCCGATTTTTGCGAGTGGTACTTTTCCCAACTTGAGGATCTGATCAATAGCATCCTAGTCAAATACAATATTAAAAGCACACAAATTGCAAAAAAAAGTACAAAAAATATATAGAGAAAATATTTTCAAAAAAATATACAAAACAAAATTGAAATCATAATAACAAAAAACAAAAAAATTTAAAATTTACTTTAGAATAAAAATATAAACTTATGTAGCATACAAAAACTCCTTAAATTTGTAGTCGTTGAAAACGCCATGTCAAATCATTTTTATACATACCTACACAAATATACGTGTGAATGAAACTTACTAAAATCTTTGTTTCATTGGACAACCATGATTGATATTCTTTCCATTTATGAAAATATTTTTTTTAGACACTGAGGCTTACATTTTTTTCATTAGGATACCTAACAAACCCCACTACATATTATGAAACAAAATCATTTCAAATGAAGTGTCCTACCTGAAAATTTACTTCTCCATATTATTTGCAAGGTATTTATTGCATGTATAGCAGATGTTGAATCGTTTACCCTTTTGAAGAACACTGTATGCCATGGTGCGTTGTTAATTAATGGCTGTCTTGCTCACTTTTGGTGAGTTCCTGGAAATTATTTCTATCACAAACCAAATAAACGTGAATGTTAGTGACGAATAAAAGACAAGTAAGTAGAACTTGATAAGTTTTATTATTGTATGTACCTGTGTGTAACTGCAATTTTTTTATCGATTATACAGTTGCAGTTTAATGTGCAACAAGCCGCCACTGATTCAATATCTTTGTCATTGTTTGCGTACAGCTTATGAACGTCTTTTCATTCAATTTCATCTAGATCATCGACAGTGGCTGGAATTACGTTTTTTTTTGGCCAAATATTTCTTCTTCTTTTTCAACTGAACCTCCAAAGCTACCTCGAAATCAACCCATTCTTCAACTATAATTTCTTCTTGTACTTCTTCAATCGTTTGTTCTTGCTTTTCTTCATCCTAATTAATCATTATTTGACGGAATAATAATTCAAAGTCGAAAAGAAAAGAAATTGAAAAAAAAGAAATTTGATGCAAATTTTTATCAGTACATACTTCCGTATTATTTAAGAAATGCTGCAATATTGCAGCATATTCTTCTTCAAACTTTTCTGGCTCATTCATTCTTCAATTTAAAATCAAAATTAATTAAAAAAATTCCATAAAACGTAAAAAAATTGATAAAACGGATACGTTCACAGTACAATTACGGTACGTTTTAGTTTTTACGCTCTCCTGAACATTTTACGTTTTGGTCGACTGGGGGGTTTCTTTATGGTAGGTCACAAACCAGAAAAATCTGAAACAAAATATTATAATGATATTGACAGATATATAGGAATTATCAAGGTATCAAAACCAAACATGTCTACCTGAAATGCAAGCAAAAATTGCATTTAAAATTGGCAATAAAATAAAACCTCTGGATAACAAAATTAAAAATTACCAACATGCACTTGCATAATTAAGTACCTACCTATATGTAAATGATTTATAGAAAAAAAATCTTAACATACATATATGGAGGAAAAGGGAAATTTTGTAAGATTGCTAGGTAACATATCTTTTTTGTCCATTGTCTTAAGTGGCTAATACCCATCTTTTTGAAGAAGCTTTTTATATAAAAATGAATTAATAAAACAGTATACTTTTGGATATTGTGTTGTTATCAAATTCATTTATGCGTTGATGACCTGAAACTGAGACAAAAATACAAGAAAAATTAGGCGATAAAGTATGAAAATGAAAAAACCTCTTTCTGTATAGAAAAACGCACTTTGATATTTAACAATCCCTCTTCTTGCAAAGTATCAATATATGTAGTTAATTCTGACACAAGTGTCTCCAATTTTTGCGGGAGGTACTTTTCCCAACTTGAGGATCTGATCAATAGCATCCTAGGTAAGTACATAAAAACAGAAATCATTTAATCTTTATAGGTGAGAAAAGCTTTGTGCAGGATTCAAATGACTATACAATACCCTCATGGCTTCGATAGTAATGGGATGAGCTGGATGAGCTGATTCGAACTGTTGTGCTTGTGCAACAATATGTAGTTCTCACTTGTTTGGGTTCAATAGGGTAAAGCAACTTTGCCTCCTCAAATTTCTGCAGTGTTTTCAATTTCAATAAGTTGATGATCAATTACATGTACAATGGAATTCACTTGATCATAGTTTGCATATGACACTAGTGCTTCAACTTGATTCCCAATCATAATATTTTCAAGTGTGATACTGTTTTACATGATCTGAGACTACATTTGAACTTTTACTTGTTGCTTCTACATATACATATTACATATATTACGCATGTGCAGAAAATTAAATGCATACATATTAAATTTTGGTTATTCTCAATGATCACTATTGTGATGCAAATTTGAAAATCAATGCTATTTTAAATACTCAACAAAAATGAAAATACTACTGCTAGCCACACAACTTGTATAAACCAATGAACAAATGTCTCTGATGGATGTCAAAATACATATTACAACTTACAAGTATAATATTTCACGATTTATCGCTCTAAAAGTGCATTTCAAAAAAAAAAAAATTGATAATACACATTTTTTTAAATTTTATTGTTGAAGACTACAGTCCCCCTCCTGCATAAAATTTCTATAAGTACAATGTTTTCGAGAGATAAATGAGTGAAAAATCAAATTTTTTGGTAGGTAATTTTTTTGAAATTAGCAAAATATTTCAGAATCAAGGTGAAAGCTGTTTGAATGTTGTATTTTTAAAGGCGCCTAAAAATGATAATTTCTTGTGAGGAAGTTGATGTGGCTTTAATGTTTTACCAATTTTTTGGAAAGATGGAGTTTTCATACTACAGATCTAAGTACCTGCCTGCAATCTGTAATTTTGTGAGGAATTAGTCATCAAGGGAATTGCTTTGTCTTGATTCATTTGCACACAGTCATTAAAGATATTGGAAAATTTCAATGGAGAATTTAGCTCGAAATAGGTTGAATGAAAAATTCCAAGGTTGAAATGATTTTAGAAATCATCAAATTGCAGTATATTTAATCGTCATTTCATTACATTTTTCATTTGTCACACACTAAGGTGTTCACAAGTTTTTTGTAAAATGAAATGAACCTTTCACATTGACTGTAACCACTACACAGTTCACAATAAAAATCATAAACATAATTCATACCTACTGCTATTGAATTTGTCTTATTAGACTTACACATTACATACACAAATGATAAGACGAATATATCTTTCAATTTTGAATATTTGTTCTCAGTGTTGACAATTTCTTTATCAATTGCTTTCTCAAATGCGTGTGTCAGAGTTTCATTCATGATGATATTTTTTACAATATTTGCCATAATACACATTGGTAAATCGCGTAGTGAAGCATTCATGATTTCTTTGAATCTGACCAAACCTTCAGCAATTTCTTTTAGCTTAGCTCTGAATTTGTCCATATCTTGAAGGGCGCTCGGAGTGGTTTTTAACCTAGCTGCCAAATTAACACATGTTTACAACATTAGCACATTATGCATGGGTGGTCACTGCAGTACAGAAGAGATGATATTTAAGATAATTTGAAAACTGACAGTTTTGAAAAATGAGGAGGGTCTACCTCATATTTTGAAATAATAAATTGGTAAATATCCAATTTCTGTAAATTTATCATCTCATCTCATTCACCTCTATTCTAGCGGCTGGTACTATACAATTACCTATTTGAGCTACGTTAAAAATTAGTTAAAAACTTGTAAGTAATACAATGAAAAACCTTAAAATTACGCTGAAAAAGAGTCGAGAGCTTGAAATACAATTACAAAATATGTCGAAAAACGTTTAAAATGCTTAAAAAACTAAAAAGAAAATCATAAAATTCACACAAAATTGTTAAGTTTTGGCACGTCATACACATATTTACCATTTTGGTGGGAAATCACCTTTGGAGTGACAATTTTGCCATAGACATTTCTCCAGTAGTAGTCTGCTTTATCGATTTTAGCTGGCCACCTCCAGCCTCTCTTACCATTTTTCTCCAAACATTTCACCTCTATGGTGTCGTCGTCCATAGTAACGATCTGTCCAGGATATTTATTGTCGATTTCAGGACAGATCACCAACATAAAATCATCAATGTTGTATCCGTTCTCATTTTTTTTTCATTCAGTGATGTTTCTGCAGGAGTTCTGAAATTTTAGAAGTTCATTATAAAATTTTCCACTTTTTAGTTTAAATTTACCCCGTTCATTTTAATTTCCCCCCTCAAAATTTCAATACTTACCACATTCTGAAATACTACCCCTGAAGTGGACGGCTCGCAATCTATTTCAAAAATTGGCTCAGGCACAGGTTCGTTAATGGTTGGTAGGTACAGGCTCTTCAATTACAGGCACACCCTCTTCAATTACTGGTACAAAATCATCAATCAACTATTCTCGTAATTTACTGGCAATAAAGTTAAAATTGATGGATCCTCTTCATTGGATGATCCAACTTCCAGATTCTGAGTTTCTTGACCATTTATCTCCGATAGCAATTCACCTAATCCATCCAGTTCTAAAATAATAATAAAAAAATAAAACTAGAGAAACTTAAAATAATGATAGATCAATAAAAAAAATAAAACCTCAAAATTTAGTTTCACAACCACTTTTGAGAAGTATTGCCAATTCGAGAATTTTTTTTTGAAGACATTGAAAAATATAAAAATTATGCCAACAAGCCAACATCAATGATAATGTGCTAATTTTTTTTTATAATTTTGAAGCGATTTTTGCCACTTGATAAAAAATAGTAAAGGAAAACAAAACGATCTTTTTTCTGTGCTCATTTTATGAACAATTTGAATTAATAGGTAAGTACTAAAATATTCGAAACATTGATGAAAAATTGAGACAAAATAATTGCCAGCAGTTTGGTTTTCACCAACACTTTTTTCGAGCTATTTAAATACTTTTCTATTTATTTTACCCCTAACATGTTGGAAATTCAATTCTCCGGGTTTCTTGCACTTTTACTCCATTTTTGTAGAAAAATGATTTCAAAAAACGAAAATAATGTCAAAATTTGAATTTATTTTCCAAAAAATTGAAAAATTTTGATGCTTAATATTTTTTTCCCTTTGCACAATTTCCAAGTCCATTTTGATAAAAAATTGAGACCAAAAAATATAATGATTGATGGAAAAAAATGAATTCAAAGCTCCTGAATCAAAAAAACAAACAGTCTCAAATGTTTTAAATAACATTGGGGGAAAAAAACAAGCAAAAAGTTGATAATGAATCCATTTATTTTGTACTTACCTTGCAGTATTGCATTTACCTTTCCATCATCTACAAAACTGAATTCTTGATTATCCATTTTTTTTATACAAAGAAAAAAATCACAATTGATGAATAAATATTGCAGTATGCACTAAACAAACTTATCTAAGATTACCCACAGTGTGGATATTAACAAATACAAATTATCCCTATTTATGGGATATTACTGAACTAAATTGAAACTAAAAACAAACAAACGAATAGTACCTACTTAAGTACTAAAATGAAGGTTGCAAATGCTAGAAAGAGTGATGCTCATGAATGTGTATTTACACAATGCAAACGCACTATCACGTTGGATGGGTTACCAAAATGTCAGTAGGAAAACTAACAAACAAAATAAAACCAATGTGAACTTGAAATTTTTAAATTTTATTTGATTAATTAACAAATTACTAAACGAATTGAAAAGCTATGGATACATACTTAAAAACTTGATGCAAAAACATATTTTCAACAAAAACGTTGGCTTTAAGAGCCAAACAAAACAAGGCAGCATTGCCTCAGAAACAATCGGCAATTACATGTAATTTTGAGGATTGTAAATAACAAAAAAAAAAAAAGGAAAAGGACGCCTTACCTGCGGATTTGAGGATCCCAATTTACAAGTCGTGTGGCGGTGTAAATACTCCTATACTTTCAACATTTTTGGGTAACATATGGCATGATCCAATTGGAAATGTACCGCCACCCCCCCCCCCCTTGGATGTGCTACATTATTTTAAAAATAACAAAGTCATTTATAACCACAAGGCAACTCAGAGATTGAATTCTGTAAATTGTGGACACTAGTGTTTAAAATTTTTAATAAAATTGAATATTAGCAAGAATGAACTGCCCATGATTATCAATCAATTCACAAATTAAAATATTACCAACCATACAAAATTTGAAAATGTCCAACTTATTTTTATTAAGTAGTATTTAATGTTCATTATTCAACACAAAAAAATGGATATTTCAATTTATAGTGAGATCAATAATGCTGCCTTCTGTGGTTTCCACATTTTCACTGTCATCTCATTTCACCTTTACCAAATCCATGGGCTCATCTTGATTTTCATTATTTATGTGAACTTCTTGCTCTGTAAAAAAAAAACGTTAATAAATCTCAAAAAAGTTAAAAAAAAAAAAATACTAAAAAATCATTATGAAACACAAATGAGTGGGTCTAGGTAGGTAAATAAAAAAACTCACTTTGATGAAGATCTTTTTTATCATCCTCTTTTTTGATTTCATTTTGTTGTTCCTTGTGTTTACTGTCTATCATCTCCTCCCAAAAATACTGTATACGTTGCTCTAGTCCACTATTACTGCCATCTTCTGTAAAAAAATAAAATAAAAAAATGAAAATACATGTAGTTGATAAAATTCACCATTTAAATTAACATACCTTAGTAAGTATTTGATAAATAAATAAGTATTTAAATATTTTTTTAAAAAATGAAAAAAAAATTAACTCACCAATCATATTACGTATCAGATTGCTAAAAGTGTCTTCTAATGTGGACTCCATGGTCCATGGTATTTGATCTCAAGGTTTCATTTCTTGAAATTTGGAAATCAAATAATCCAACTCTATATGATATTTCTGCCTACAAGTGTGTATCATTTACACCTACTCACTCACCAGCATTGCTAATTTATTTGTAGCAGTTGATATTTTATCATTCATTTCCTTGAAATAGCTTCCTATTTCAATGTTTCGTTTTCTTCTACTTTGAACATCAATATCCAGATAATTCAACTTCTGTTCGGACCAGCTCGTGCTATGACCCTGGTACGATGTCAAATTTGTTTTCATATTGAAATCGAATAGAATGGGATCTGGAGCAACAATTTGACTATTAAAATATCTGAATTGAATAATTTTGTTAAATAATTATTAAAAATATTTTCAATACTAGTTCTTACCGGACATGTTGATTTAAAAAAATTAAATTTGCATAAAAACTGGTGAAGAGCTTGAGTACCTATTCCACTGTGAGGTATACCAAACACTGATGAAAACGATTGAAAAGCAGAGCATTTTGAACCCACAAAATTGCCATTCACATTCACCAAGAATTATCAGTTATTCACCTTTCACATACCTAATCATAATAGGTAGGTACCTTATGGAATGAAACACCTAAATAAAAATACAATAAAATATTAATTCTGTAAATTGGATCGAATGATTGATCAACTACCTAAATACATTATAGGTAAATATCATCTTGTTTAATATCACACAAATTTTATATGCAACCTTATAACTGCATTTTACCTGCAGATTCCATTCCATTCATCTTACAATTCAATCAATGCGAACTCAAGTGTCATTAAAAATATGTACATAGAATCTGTCACATCACCTTACACAAAAATTTAGGTTCTTACATACCTAATTTTATAAAACAACTTTGTAAGTGCATTTTATTCTGCATACCTATATTTACATTTATACAATATAAAAAAAATTGTATAAATAAAACCCAAGAATAAGAGAAAAAACACTCACTACTATTTGATTTGTTGTATGTATGAACAGTTTGAAATTTGAAGCTGTTCTGACACCTTATTTTAGCAATGAATTTAAGACGTTTTAATATTCCCCCTTTCCCTCTTTTTTGTCATGTTATGACTGATCTGATATACCTATCCTAATTCATAGCAATTGTGACTTCCTTTGACTACAGAAAATTTTATACTGCAATTATTTCAGTGGAAAAATTTTTCTTGCCAAAATTATGGCTCAGTCATACTTCAATTTAATTAGAACTGCTCTGGTGGAAAAAAAATGTGTACTTACATTGTTATTGATGTTCATTTTTGAATTCAGCTTTCTTACTATTGCACTTGATTCCAGAGCCTGTATTTAGAAAAAAAAAACATTAATTTTTTGAAAAATAAAGCAGTTTTATTTTTAGGTAGTAGCATTTTTTCAACAAAAAAAGCAGTACTTTTTCGTAATTTTTTTAAAAAAGAATTTTCGTTTTCAGGAAGTATCACTTTTTTAAAAAACTAAGCATTGTAATTTTTTTAAAAAAGCATTTTGGTACACATTATTTTTTGAAAAAAAGCATTATTATTTTTTCAACTACACTAACAAGGGAACTACCTGAACCGGCAGAAACGAAAATGAACGAATCAAAGCTAGATCGAAAGGGGACCATCTCAGGACCCCAAATCCAAAATTTCAAGTGCTAAAGTTGATTTCTCGATTTTTGGTGAATTTTTGAAAATTGAAAAATCCGAAAAATTATCAATTAATACCAAAAATAGAAAATATTGATGAAAAATGGAATTTTCTCGGGAAGTGGCTCAGATGGTGTCCCTAACTCATTTACGACTATCGAAATTCGTAAAACCTCAATTCCAGTCATTCTGGAGCCTCCAGCGATTTTTTATCATTTCTCCAGAAACTTGAAATTGCTGTGGAACGGCTAAAAATCAACTTTAGCACAAATAACTTTATTTGGGGACTATGTGGGTTGCCTTTAACCATTTTTTGCGGTTGTCGCGAAAATCGGCGTCTGCCGGTTCAGATGTGTATTTTTGGCCACTGGAAAAAAATGACAAAATTTGGAAATGTTAACGGATGCTCCAGAATGGTCGAAATGGAGGTTTCACCTATTCGGAACGTCGAAAATAGGCCAGAGCTCGATTTCGGATACGTAACATCGCAAAAGATGGAATATTTGACATTTTCAAATTTTGTCATTTTTCCAGTGGTCAAAAATACACATCTGAACCGGCAGACGCCGATTTTCGCGACAACCGCAAAAAATGGTTAAAGGCAACCCACATAGTCCCCAAATAAAGTTATTTGTGCTAAAGTTGATTTTTAGCCGTTCCACAGCAATTTCAAGTTTCTGGAGAAATGATGAAAAATCGCTGGAGGCTCCAGAATGACTGGAATTGAGGTTTTACGAATTTCGATAGTCGTAAATGAGTTAGGGACACCATCTGAGCCACTTCCCGAGAAAATTCCATTTTTCATCAATATTTTCTATTTTTGGTATTATGTAATTGATAATTTTTCGGATTTTTCAAGTTTCAAAAATTCACCAAAAATCGAGAAATCAACTTTAGCACTTGAAATTTTGGATTTGGGGTCCTGAGGTGGTCCCCTTTCAATCTAGCTTTGATTCGTTCATTTTCGTTTCTGCCGGTTCAGGTAGTTCCCTTGTAAGTAGTAACATTTTTCAAAAAAAATCAGCATTTTTTCGTAATTTTAAAAAAAAGTATTTTTGTTTTCAGGAAGTATCACTTTTTTAAAAAACAAAACATCGTGATTTTTTTAAAAGAAGCATTTTGGTGCTTACATATAATTTGAAAAAAAAATACATTTTGATTTTCAGATGTAGAATTTTTCCAAAAAAAAATGAAGCATCGTAATTTTTTTAAAAATAGCATCACCTGATTTTTATAAAAACAATCCTGGTCTTGTTAATTCTTGAAGTCTTTTTTCTGCTCTTATTATCCTCTGAATCACCTCGTTAATTGCAGGAGTAGTTGATTCTTCCCGCTTATACATATAATACTTACACCAATTATTTAAAAAAAGCAGTATGGGTTTTTTTTTAAAAAAAAGCACTAAGTCCCTTTTTGTGAACACATCTCCAGTCTGTTCATGCGACCGGTTTCATACACAAATATGTCTGTTATGCTAATCACGATCGTGTGGACGAATATCGAGATTTTTAAAACTACTGTATGAGTGAGAGATGGGAAGTAGATGTCACATCATGTAGAAAAAAAACCAGTCTAAAAACCACTTATTCGATGATCGTGAAGCGCTATGTCATGAGCGGGGTGAGAGGGAACGTATCTTTGTTGCCTAAAACCGAAATATAAATGTAGATACAATGATCGCCGTTCTAGTTTTTTTTCCCATGAGTTTATTTGACGAAAGTGAAAGAGAGCCTGTAGAATCCCAACGCGAGTGACAAGGACAAATGCGGAAAATTGATGAAAAATGAAACTCTGGCATCGAAAAAAACCAGCAGGGGCGGGGGGACGGACGTCGCCTAAAACCACTTATTCGCGAGCATTTTATCGCTACCATGCAAAAATATGTACCAGATACCTACTGTTTAGTTTTTTTCCCACAAATTTATTCGACGCAAGCGAATGCGGAAATTTTTCTCTTGATGAAACAATTCGAGCATCCCGGCGCGATCATGTGCAAAGGGGGGGGTAAGGAGGGACGCATCGTGTCTGTAGAAAAACCGGTGGATACAAAGGTGAAAGAATTTTCATCGTGTGCAAATTCATTCACTTTATTTACTTCAATTAGAATTCAATTGTTTGTATTAGGTATTTTGCAAATCAAATTTAATATCTCAAACATCAATTATGAGTACCTAGGTATACATGGACATAAGACACATGTGTGGGTACTAACTGTTTCTTTAGCTTTAGCTACAGTGTTTTCAAAATCCTGAAAACTCTCTTGTTCATGCTGCAAAATCTTCAAGCGAAATTCTATTAATATACATTCCTCAACAGCCTAAAAAATACAGTAATTTGAATAACTTTCAAAAACTCCAACTTACTGTCCAGAACGAATGGATAGAATCGATTCTTTGATAAATGGTATGGCAGGTCGGCGCGTTCGATGCGGCCACCTACACGGATAAGTCCCTTTTCAAGAAAAGGAGACAATGACGTGAGTCTACTGCGACTTGGAAGAGGTTGCTTGGCGTTTAGCTTGTCGAATTCCTTCGGGTAGGTTTCGTGTTGAGCCTTCCCGCCTAATTGATTTATGAAATCTCTTTTATAGTTGTCTATAAAGTAATCATCAGGAAAGGATAAGTCTGCCAGCAAAATTGTCAAATTTTTTTTTCAACAAATTTTCTAATTAGGATACATTTATGTGGGAAAAATGTCCTAATATGCTTCATGCGCGTAACAGAAAATGACAACTACATCACAGTTGTTCACCTGGAAGTAATTCAGAAATGATACACCCCCAATATACATAAGTAGTTTATAGTGGCTGTAGAAAAGTTCCTCAGAAAAGTTGAATGCATAGATTCAAATGAAGGTATTTATATGTAGGTACTTTCCATGGAATTTTTCCAAACTTGGAAAATTCAACAAATTCAACTCTTTATCAAAGTGAATTATCATCACAATTTATAAGAAATTACCTACTGAGTGCTACATCAAATGAAGTGTAGCTCATCCAGCTGACTTGGATTGTTTTACCTACGTTGTTGACAGTTCCTCTCTTGCTCTCTTCTTCTCTCTACTTCTTGCTCTGGCGTTCTTTCTCCCGTCCTCGTTCTTGATTTCGGCGCTCCGGATCCGCGTTTGCCATCTTCTGGACTCTGAAAAAAATGCTGACATGTAGAATAAACTATATGTTTATGTACATGTGTACGTACATAATAATTATGCATGATATATTAAATACTTGTATGTACATAATATAAGTATTATACAGTATACTTAATGTAGGTAAATCAATGATTATGAATTGTTTTTTTTTGGACTCTTTTTCATAAGATATTGAGTAAGGGAGAATGAAGATGTGTTAACGGTAAAGGTAGTTACTGTTGTTTCGGAGTTAATAGGGAAAAGGAAGAATAAGAAAAGGAATTGTTGCCGCCAGATTTCTCGATCTTGCTGTAATTTGCACCGGTTCTTTCAGCTCTACCAGTTTGTCTGGCATGGTCGTAATGGCATGGACTTCAGGTAATCTAATAAATTGTTCGTAAATGGCTGCTCGTTCAATTGGGATCCATTGGATATTCATTGACTTATTATCCGCAACTACAAATCCCTTGCATAGCGTCCCATTTTGCTCCTATTTCATTTTTCAAAAATTTGAAAGTTTATTATGGCTCCTCATTAAAAGTAGGGTAAGAACACATTATGATTCACTCTTAACTGAACAAAAATAACTAAATCTTAAAGAAAAAATGGAAACAATAATTACGTACATAATTAAGGAGATATTATAATTGGAGCATCTTGATCCAATATTGTGTTTTGAATTTTCACATTCCACAACTTTGGATGACTTACTCCTAATCACCATAGTAATGAAAACATTTCAGTGGTACTTGAAACACATTTCAAATATTTTTTTATCCATTAATATTGTAGAATAATGCCAACTTGAAAATTTTAGAACTATTTCCAATGTATAGAGCTATTTATTGCTTACACATATTTTAGTTCTAAATATTTTTTTAATTTAAAAAAAAAATTATTTACTACATTACTCTCAACTTGAACAATATAATTGTAAATATTAAAATTATGTAAGAACACATTATGATTCACTATTTACTTAAACAAAAATTAACCAAATCTTAAAGAAAAAAATCAAAATAATACTTAATTGTAAAGTATGGATCCATTTTGTTGAAACTCACAAAATGAAACTAACACTTGACTAAATGATGACAATACTGCAACTAAATTCAATTTTCTGTTTGCTGGTAATTTTGCCTGTTGTATTTTCTTCTCTGCTTGGCCATCGCCCATTAGGAATCCCCCCTGGTTTGATTTTATTGGTGAGAATATGTATTCACCAATGGATTGCCATAGCACAGTAATTGGCTTTTCAGTTTTCTTGATCTTCCTCCTCCATAATATCTTTCATTACTGTCTCTTCTAGAGCTGTCTCACATTTTGCAAACTCTGAATCCTTTTCATATCTCATGGTTATCCTCAGTCTGGCCTATTTTCACCATTGCGATTTGTCCTTCTGGAGGCACGTACTGGAGTTGACTCTATAGAAAGTTCCTCAACAATGATCTTCTGTTCTCACCTAAAATTTTTACTTTTCAATTGAAAACTACATAGTTGATGATTTAAATGAGGAACATCAATTGTTTTGGGTTCTTTGACACAAATTAAGAAAATAAGACAAACAATTTAAATTATTTATTAATATTATACCGAATACATTGATACGCAGTTTCCCCATTTATAGGCTTTGTGTAGAAGTTTTCAGTAACTATACTATGGTTCCCGTGGATTCACAAAGAGCATAATCGCCTACTCTTGTTATTTCATTGTAATTTGTTTTTTCTGGCATATCATCCCATTGAATAACGCTGATTACAGGTGGCGGTCTTGATGCTGGCAAATAAGCATTATAGAATTATATTGCAGATTTATTTTTCCACTACATCATGTGTTTTTTAATAAAACTGTGGTATTCATATGGCGTAATGTCCTCCTCTTCTGAACCAACAGCTACTGTGGTAAATATTAGGTGTATCATTATTGTTGCAATTATGATTACTTGGGTCATCATGTCCTTAAAGCAAATCAAAAATTTCATTAGTACCTGTAGTGTTTAAATACAAAAAAAGATGTAGGTAGCTCTGGTAGCTGAAGTTATCCACACCCACAATAAAATGCACACCACTGATATAGGCACACTGGCACAGTCCAGCCACACTATAAAAAACCTAACTTCATAATTCCTGTAAATTAGTTGTAAGTACACATTAAACATTGATTCATATCCGGAATCGTCATACTGAAAGTGAGATAGTTCACTAGCAATCTAATTTTTTGTACTCGCTGAAATCAGACGTAATGCTAGATGAATTTTCTCGGTGTGAAGGAAATTGTCAAATTTTGACAATTTTATGCAGAGAATCTCCAATAAAAAAAAATCCTATGCGATAACAGGCAGTTTCACTTTTTCAGATTTATTAGTCGATCGATTTCTCAGTCGTTGTCTGAATTTGTTGCGGACAAATATTTTGTGAAGAAGAATTATTTTCCCGAGTATATTTTTTTTTAAAAACTAATTTTCCTCTACCTTTTTGTTTCAAATATTTTTGAAATTTGGTTTGAAATGAAATTAAATTCAAATTGCACAAAAAAAGAAAGCTTCGAGGTGGTTTTGATTGTATTTATTTTCTCTCAGTTTTTTCTGTGGTTCAAAAATTCACTTTTAATTCTCTCTCAAAAAAAATTTAACCACACTAAAAAAAAATCAAAAATTGATTATAGTTTCACAATTTTAGATTTAAAAAAATTTTTGAACGAGTTGATGAAAAATTTTCAAGAATTTTTGACGAAAACCTTACGCAACGATATTCAGGTAAATTTCACTATTTTCAAAAATGATAATCGCATCACTAATGTTTTATCTGCGATATTGCAATTTGTACTACATTTTGACCTCCAAATATTCTGTAATGACGGAATTGAATCCCGTCGTTCTTCCAATGATCTCTATCACCTTCTCTGGCTTCTCTACTACCAAAATAACAAAAGTATTTTTCATTCCGCCATTATTTTTTCCTCATTCCTCATTCACACTTTGCGGGAGTTATTAAATACAAATTACCAATATTAAGTGATTAGTAAAATACCCCCGCTTACATTACAGAGATTAAAAGTCCAACTCTACAACACAAAACAATGATGTATTTATGTATTCGCTCAAAATAATGTCTGTCGTATTTTTTGAAATTCTTCTTCATCAAAATCGGAAATCTTTTTTCTGCTGGTGTGAATACTAAATACTAATACTATTTCAGAACCACGTCAGTCTGACATTCAGTCTTTCACTCTTTCTGATCAATAATCAAGTCATGTCATATTGGCCTTTGTTCACATTCATTCATTACAAAGTGAGACTTTAATTAATAATTACACTCCTGTTGAAAGAAACTTTGAGAAAACATCTAATATTAACCAATGATTGGACTCATGGAGTCTTCATGTATGAAATTATGAATATTTCATGCGCCTAAGTGTATGTTTAAACGGTGCACTTTATGAAAGACAATTTACCTCAAATTCCAAGTTGAGATCAAATTTAGTTGTCTTATTTTGGAGTCAAAATGTTGAATGAAAATAAATAATTAAGTTAGTATAAGAGTTTAGAGTAGAAATTAGAAAAGAATACAGAAAATAGAAATGGAATGGAAAAAAGGCGGAATGTAGCGGCAAAAATTCTTATCAGCGAGTGATAGGACATAGAGACCGCTGAGCGAATAAAGAGTTGAACATAACGAACAATTTGTGCAGTTCGGAATATTTGGCAGATCAAAAATGTAGTACAAATTGCAATTTCGCGTTTTTTCCTCACCAAAGGGAGAAGTAACGAAAATGAAAATGAAAACAGAGAGACAGAAAACGTTTACAAGCACAATATACACGATTTTTAGACAGAATTCGAATATAAATTTTTCATAATATTTGTGCATGAATCTAATTTGTAGGTATATGGCGATTACTTACTCGAATCTAATTGTGGAATTTAGCGTTGAGGTCAATAAATCTTCAGTACCATCGGTTTTGCCACTTTTTCCGAAGCACTTTTGAAGAATCCAATTGAATATTTTACTGAAGCAACACTTTTTTTGTTAATTATCTGAACAACTCATGTCTTATGATTCTACCTTCTTTTATGTTTTCATGGTTTTTGCTATCTTCTGGCTGATGAAAGGATGTTTTCTTCTTTTATTTTCCTATGTTAACGGACATGTGATATTTGTAAATGAAAAAAAATGGCTTACTTGACATTCGCAATTTGTACTACAAAACATAAATGGCTTACTTGGCATTCACAATTTGTGATATTCCATAACCAACAAGATATTGATGATGTGGCTGATCTGACACCACAGAATCTGCCTCCCCACTTGCAACATTTGAATATAAGAGATGCTCTGGAGTAGGTAACATCCTACAACAATAGTTATTATTGTGGTATACGATTAAAACATGATGATGGTAAAATATGATGTAATAATTTGGATCAATATTAACTATACTTCAGAAATCTACAGGCTCGATTTGAGGACTCCTCAGCTTCCATAATTTTTTAAAATCATTTTTAATAAAATAATAATAGGTAAGTAATGCTTAATAAATTCAATATTCACCTTAGTTGTCTGTTTCAAAGGGATTGACTGATTCCCAGTTTGAGCATGACCAAACACTTTTCTTCAAGTCATTATAAGTGCCCTCGAAATATATCGCCATAAGCATAATACCTATTGGGGGTATCTATGTATATCCTAAGGAGAAAAAAATTAATTAAAATAGAAATTTAGAAGAATTATAATAATAAAACTTACAACGGATCAGGGACCACTTCAGGAGTAGGATATCTGGTTTTTTTTTCAATTTTCTCATTTGGTAAATTATACTCATCAAATTCCATAGATTTATCGGAAACAGTTTCACTATACAAAAAAGTAAATTCAAATTTGAAAATTTATAAAAATTAAAAAATATCACTATATTTTAGGTTACACCTAATACCTAAAAATTATTTATACTTACTCAGTGACAACGTTCACAGTTTCTTCTCCATCAGTGCAACTTTCAATTCCACAACCCTCAAAACATGAAATTCCTTCAATTAGTGCACTGCAACTTTCATTTCTGTAAAAAAAAAACACAAATTGAAAATTTATAAAAATTAAAAAATATCACTACATTTCAGTTTAGGCCTAACACTTAAAAATGATTTATACTCACTCAGTGACAACGTTCACAGTTCCTTCTCCATCAGTGCAACTTTCAATTCCTTCTCCTTCAATTAGTACACTACAACTTTCATTTCTATATAAAAAAAAAACAATAGTATTAGTATAATTTAAATCTATCTAGTTAGGCTATCAAAAATCATAAGTATTAACACACTGGTATAGCAAACAAAATAATTTACAAAAATTCTAGTGTACATGTATGCATAGTAATTTATGATCTACTCACTTTTTTGTCTTCAACAAAGAAAATGTATCATGTACATTTCAGAATCCATACAATTCTTCTTCTTCATTGCTCGATGGTCCTCCCATATAACTTTTGCTGTAAAAAAAAACATCTATCGCACGTGACTGGTTAGGGCCGAACAGAGAACCAAGATTGATATTAAAAACCAATGCAGCATAATATGAGTAACTGGCCCTCGCCACCAATATGCAAAAATTGAAAACTTATCTATTAGTTATTGTGATGATGATTCAGCTATGAGATAACAAGTTGAATTGAATTTTGATGGTCTTTGGGCATATTCCCAATACACCAAATTTTTCATTCCATCATCAAATGGCCGGATCCAAAGTATTTTAGGTCGATGGTTTGTACTATGCAAAGATCAGAATTAGCTGCATACAATAAACGCAAACAAAAAGTTCTGTTTTTTCTAAAGCAGAAATTCGATTTCTTCAATCATTATGCCAGTTCGTTTTTTTTATAAAAGAAAACAAAATTTTTAAAAATTTGAAATTTAAAATGATCATTTTTTTTCAAATTCAAACATTTTTTTTCAAATTCAAACCTCACATACTTACTCAATATCTGAAAAAGTAGCTGAACTTGTGTCAAAAAATGACATAGCAGCCCCTGTTGTTTTTGAGGCCTTAATTTTATTCAACTCTTGCTGATAAGTATTCCTAATACTTCTTAGCTTCGTTTTAATTTCATCCGAAACATGTCATTGTTTCTGAGCTCCATAATCAGCCCTTCAAAGGCTACAGCTCGTTTTGTTGAATCCTTATAATTAGGATCCTTCATATTATACATATATTAAAGGAAATTTTTTGAAACATGACAAAAATATGGTAATCTTCTGAAAATTCCACTTTTCCTTCTCCATTTTAAATAATTAATTATTAATATTTTTTAAAATGTCACCACCAAATGGAATCACTAATTCACTATCAATCAAATCAATCAATGTGATTTCTCCAGTGTGCTCCAGTGATTGATAACACAAAAATCTTGTCGCTTCGGATGTTTGTATGATCCCTCGGAGCGTACAAACATCCAAAACAACAGCAAGTACTTGCAAAAGTTGAAAATATTTCAACCATCAGCAAGTACTTGACAGTAGCTCTCAAGTTTACTTGACTAGTAAATTTCACTAGAAAAGTTACTTGATCAAGGAACTTGTACCTAGTAAACTTGCCCAGTGAAATATCCACTTTAGGTTCACTAGGAATTCCGCTTGTGGATTCACACTTTCACACTACCGCTAGGTATGATAGGTATGATCGCATAATATTCTCCACATAAATTACAAATAACCACACAGTCGTTGAAATTGAAAAACTCTCACTTGATAACTGATCTACTGTGATTGCACTCATTTTGAGAGGAATTAGTTTTTGTAATAAAATTTATCAATTTCAACCGCTTCAGGCCAAAACTCCTTACCTAAACCACTTTCCCGTAAAACTGTTTTGGCTCTTTCCACTATTGTCCTATTCAATCGCTCAGCACAACCGTTCTGCTGAGGAAGAAAAGGCAATGATTACTGTAATGGATACCACGATTCCTACAATAATCTTTCATCTCGTTACTTACATATTCGCCTCCGTTATCACAACGTAGCACACATACATTTTGACCATACTGATTAATGAGAAGAGTATGATTCAGTTTTTGGCACAAAATTCACTTGTTTGAAGGCTACCATGACCTTTCTTGTCCATTGTAGTGACAGATTATACAACCTACCTACCCAATTAAACAATATATGTCATCATGACAGAGTCTACTTTAATTTTCAACTAAGGTTTTGAAAATAAATTTCTTCGTCATCAAAACTATAACGAATGCTGAGCATAATTTCAATCATAAAAATTGCGAAATCATAATACATTTTTTACCACTGATCAGTCTCAGAATCACAGATCTACGCTTTACCAATGGAACACATAATCGATAGCTTAAGGTAAGGAAATATAGAACATTTCATGAATAAATACATAGTCGATATTATCTATAAATTTCAGGAGGAGAAACGCTAGAACACTTACGTGCTCTGTGTTTTCTCATCCCCCTGAAATTCCAGGCGGCTCGGATAAAACTGAAGTACAGTATTTAAGTTCTTCAGCGTATTATATTGGATATTACTTTGCAAATCTTCGAACCAGCGGACATAAAAGGGGAATAGCCCCCTAAATCGGTCAGAAAAAACAAAATTTGGGGGGATGGCCCCTCCATTTCTCTTCGCTCTGGCCAAATTCGTTATATGAGTCTGTGAAAAACAAAAACATTTTAGAAAAAATTATAAAAAAAAAATACGCATAAATAAACAACATTTTTTATACCAAATTTTGCCAATAATAGGCATTAAAAAAGTGGCACCGGTAACTAGAACAATATATCTCTTCAATAATGTCCGTACAAAATCGTGTAGCATGACACGATTCATGTTCGTATGACAATCGCCGATCCACCATACGCCCTCTTACACATGAAGCTACCGGTGGCCCATAGTGGCAAAATCCTGATTTTTTTGGCTGCTTAACGTCTATAACCTCGGGTAAAGTAGTGTCTCCAGAAACCAAACTAATGTTCCATTTCTTGGGAACTGAGAAAGACTACAACAAAAAAAACAAGAGAAAAATAAATACAATAATAACAAGAAGAAAAATGCAAAAATACAACAAAAATTAATAGTCTCACCAAAATATCTGGCCTACAGGGCCGTAAACGGACTGGCAAAATTTCTGCCTCCAGGAAACTTTTTTCACAGAATTATCCGCAACTACAAACAAACAAAAAATGTTTGATAAAAACAAAATTTTTTTTGCTCAAAATTTTTGGTCAGATTTCTTACTAGCAGTTTCAGAATCCTCGAATACTTTTCCTACTCCATCTGGCACCACTTTCTCGACTACATTTACCACTCCATCTGGTACCACATTCTCGACTACATTTACCACTCCATTTGGTACCACATTCTCAACTACATTTACCACTACATCTGGCACCACATCTCTATTTTCTTTAAAAATGAATAAATATAAGTCATGAATAAAAAAATCGAATCAAAATATGATAAATATCATTAAAATTTTACCATTTTCCAAAGACGATCCCATATTTTCAGAGCCAACAACAAAAAAACTGCCGAGCCCTTCAAAATCAATTGACTCATTTTGATTATCGATACCAAAATCTAGTGATTTTAATAAAAACATATTAATCCAGTTCACTATATTTTAGAAAAAATAATAATAATAAATACAATAAAATAGAATAAAAACTATGTTTACCATCAGAAGCATTTGAATTTATTTAATGAATACTTCACATTTGGCGGGAAACTGATAGGGGGAGCGGTACAATCTTTTGCCATATGACTTCCTAATTTCCCACAATTGTAGCAGGTCATTCTCGGATTTGTACACTGTGCCACAGTATGGTTTGGCTTTGAGCACAGAAAGCAGATGACTTTTCTGGTGTTTTGAGATTTTTCATCAGAACCATTTGAACCACCTCCTTCAACCTTGATAGCTGTTCCTGGACCTTCAGTTGGCCCTTCGTTAGTCCTTGCCTTGGACTCCTTATCGCTGGATTCGAGTCCCAACGCCAATTTCTTTATTTCATCAAATGCAATATCATTATTTGAATCGAACCTTCTGCAGCATTCTGAAAACCTCTCCTTGATGGCTATGCAGTAGTTTCCAACAATTTTCTGGGGTTCTAGCTTTACCCCCGACGCAATTAATCGTTTCGTTTCCGCTTGAAACCGATTGGTAAATTTACGAATATCTTCCTCATCACATATTCTTCTGAGCCACTTCTAATTGTACATATATAATGATAGCATAGATTAACAATGTGTTTTAGAGATTGTGATTCTTCGGACTTGGCTACACTTATAGCGGATGTGCAATCCTCATACATTATCAGTAATAGTTTATTCACATAAAAAATATTAACAATTTGGTCGGTTATGGACGATGACAATGTTGTGTGTCCTACGATGTATTGAACGCGACTAAAATGACCAATCCACCAACGATATATTCATTAGTGGATGGTTTCCGCTAAAACTGGTGATCAACAGTTTCAGCGGAAATGTGGCATGGTTGCCTTGAAGTACCACGTGCAACTTTGTACATGCAAAGTTGCACATCAGCGAATTTTGTATCTGCCAATGCGATTTGCACATCAGCAAATTTTGTATCTGCCAATGCAATGGCGTGATATTTTAGCCATCACATTGGCCTAAGAAGTCATTCGGCGGCTCATATCTTCTGATAAAAACACCAGTCGCCGAATATGGCGTGATTTTACAATGCCACAATCGTAACACTTTAGAAAGGTCAATGTCATATGTATGTACTATGAATCTAATTTGTATATGGCGATTACTTACTCGAATCTAATTGTGGAATTCAGCGTTGAGGTCAGAAAATCCTCAGTACCATCTTTTTTGCCACTTTTGCCAAAGCACTTTTGAAGAATCCAATTGAATATTTTACTGAAGCAACACTTTTTTGTTAATTATCTGAACAACTCCTTAATAATTCAATCATAAATTACCATTTAAACATTTATAATTAAGCATAATTTTCACAATTTGGACATGTGATCACATTATTATCTCCTTCAATTAATCCCAGGCATTCTTCATGCATAAAAACTGTGACATTTTTGGCAGTCGCATGTCTTATGATTCTGCCTTCTTTACATAGGATGCAAAACATGTTTTCATGGAGGCTGACGAATGGATGTTTTCTTCTTTTATTTTCCTATCAGTTTGAGCACGACCAAACACTTTTCTTCAAGTCATTATAAGTGCCCTCGAAGTATAGACACATGTCTTGCTTAGGGATTTTCCACTTTGGGGAGATGTTTTGAATGTTCTGTACTTCATTTTTTTAAATATGACATCGAACCAAACTCCATTAAAAAACTCCATAGTAACCTCGATGTCTTTAATTGAGGCATCCATACAGGTCATATGCTGCCTGTATGCATTGATGTAATCAAAATCAAAAATTGCCAAGATGTCAGCTACTTCTGCAAGTACAGCAGTCATGGCATTCAAGCGGCTTACAAGTTTTCCACCAACCTAAAGCAATGACAAACAGGATTTTTGAATGGGTAGTTGAAAAACAACTACAGGTTGATATGTTGCAGCATGCATAATAACCTAATGATAATATGTGGGTACCACCAATAATAGTAGTTACTTACATTGGAGACGTTTTGAATGTTTTGAAAGTTCTGTAATTGTCTTCATTTTTTTAAATATGACATCAAACCAAACTCGATTAAAAAACTCCATAGTAACCTCGATGTCTTTAATTGAGGCATCTGTACAGGTCATATGCTGCCTGTATGCATTGATGTAATCGAAATCAAAAATTGCCAAGATGTCAGCTACTTCCGCAAGTACAGCAGTCATGGCATTCAAGCGGCTTACAAGTTTTCCACCAACCTAAAGCAATGACAAACAGGATTTTTGAATGGGTAGTTGAAAAACAACTACAGGTTAGGTTAGGTTAGGTTATTATCAAAAAAACATTTTATGAATTGAAAAAAGTGCCTGTTAGGGCTATTGTTCTCAAAATGATGTTTTGAATAAAATTATCAAATAAACTGATGATGAATTCGCTACTGTGGCGGCTTTCATTCTTAGAAGTCAGAATGATGTTGTTTTGAATAAAATCATCAAAAAAACTGATTATGAACTTTAAAAAGAGTTTCTGTGGTAGCTTTCATTCTTAAGAATGATGTTGTTTTGAATAAAATTATCATATAGACTGATGATGAATTTGAAAAGAGTACCTGTGGTGGCTTTCATTCTCAGAATGATGTTATGTTGGAGGATAATAAACTTATTGAGATATGGAAATGCACAAATAACCACTGGATATAATTCAATAAACACAATGCTATTTTATGGCATGCGTAATACTCGTAACCAAATAATAATTGCTATGTATGCGGGTACCACCAATAATAGTAGTTACGTACATTGGAGATGTTTTGAATAAAATTATCAAAAAAACTGAGTATGAATTTAAATGAGTACCTGTGGCAGCTTTCATTCTCAGAATGATGTTGCTTTGAATAAAATTATCAAATAAACTGAATATGAATTTAAAATTGACTAACATGATCCAAATGTGTGTGGTTTGAGGGTGAGAGAAAAAAATTTTCAACTGTTGACCCATCAAGAGTGACAAGTCATTTGAAAAATCAACTTTTTAGCATTTTTGAAGGTTCTTTACGCTAAATATTTTGAAAAAGTATATGGTTTCTATCTTATCTGTAGATGTGGTAAACATAGGTACCCTATTATTTTATTTACGAGTACCTACAATTGCACAATTTTTTGGGGGCAAAATTTTTCTATATTTAAAAAAACTAGAAAAATTGAATAGAAACAGAACTTGTGAGGAAAAATACCTATGGAATTTGAAGAAATGGATTTGAGCAAACGGATTTGAGCTAAAGAATTTCAGCACAAGGATTTCAGCAATCTCGGCAAACATCCGGATTTCAGCTAACAGATTGCGACAAACATTTGTTTTTAGGATCGGTCACTTATTCGCGCCATCAAGGGTACGAACCACACGAACAAGGGACACAGTCCTACCAACTGCGCCAAAAATGTTATGGTTGCGAAGGAAAAGAGAACACAAGATAAAAACAATAATATATTGAATTCATAGGAGTACAAAAATTGGAACTAATCTATCATTGTTTTTTGGCTGTATTTATATATAAGAAAAATAGAATAAGGTGACAATTGAGATGTAAACATAGTTCTTAAGAATCAGGATGATAGATAAACAACAGTTTCCATAGGTAATTAAAATATAGGTGATTAATACTTAATAGACATAGGCGAATTGGCTATAATACGAGTAGGTAGGTATACAACAAATATGTAGGTAAATTAAGAGTAATTAAGAGTAATTAAGAGTAGGCTATAACAATATGAGCACCGGAACCATCAGCCACAATATGCACTTCAGTACCATCCTGATCTGCTGCTAACATAATGATGCGCTGCTTCAATACCAGACATCTTGCATTTTATGATATCTCCTTTCCATTTTTGTTCATGGTATTGATATTGTTAAGAGTTGAAAAGACATCATAAATCACATTATCAGCTTCAGCATCTGGTCCACCTGTAAAAGCTGTAATGAAACGATTTTGGTGAATAGTTTCCTTATTCATTTCCTTATTCTTATTAAAGTGGTTTCTGGCTTTTTTATAAGCTTTAGCACCATCTTCCAGGTCATTCTTGACCTCATGTGTGGTTTGATACTCATCAGGCACATCTATGCCATTATCCGAAAATCCGTAACAATATTTAAATATTCCAACAAAAATGTCTTTTGAGCGTTTTTCAAATATTTTGAAGTCAAAGTTGGGTCATTAATATCACGATTATTTTTAAGATTTACAAAATTTGTGTCATGCGACTTATCAAAATGGGTCAACATTTTTTGAGAAATACCACATATTTCAACGAAAATGTTTTTTGACCATTTTTAAAGATCCTTGGGCCCAAAATTGGTTCAGAAAATGTCGTAACCCTTTTAAATTATCATTTATCGCACGTGACTGGTTAGGGCCGAACAGAGAACCAAGACTGATATTCTGAAAAACCAATGCAGCATAATATGAGTAATACACACAATCACTTACATTGTCTGGCCCTCGCCACCAATATGCAAAAATTGAAAATGTATCTATTAGTTATTGCGATGATAATTCAGATATGAGATAACAAGTTTAATTGAATTTTGATGGTCTTTGGGCATATTCCCAATACACCAAATTTTTCATTCCATCATCAAATGGTCGGATCCAAAGTATTTTAGGTCGATGGTTTGTACTATGCAAAGATCAGAATTAGCTGCATACAATAAACGCAAACAAATAGTTCTGTTTTTTTAAAGCAGAAATTCGATTTCTTTAATCATCATGCCAGTTCATTTTCTTTATAAAAGAAAACAAAATTTTAAAATTTAAAATTTAAAATGATCATTTTTTTAAAAATTCAAACCTTACATACTTACTCAATATCTGAAAAAGTAGCTGAACTTGGGACAAAAAATGACATAGCAGCCCCTGTTGTTTTTGAGGACTTAAGTTTATTCAACTCTTGCTGATAAGTATTCCTAATACTTCTTAGCTTTGTTTTAATTTCATCCGAGGTGGTAATGTTCAAAAACGTGTCATTGTTTCTGAGCTCCATGATCAGCCCTTCAAAGGCTACAGCTCGTTTTGTTGATACCTTATAATTAGGATCCTTCATATTATACATTAAAGGAAATTTTTTGAAACATGACAAAAATTGGGTAATCTTCTGAAAATTCCACTTTTCCTTCACCATTTTAAATAATTAATTATTAATATTTTTTAAAATGTCACCACCAAATCGAATCACTAATTCACTATCAATCAAATCAATCAATGTGATTTCTCCAGTGTGCTTCAGTGATTGATAACACAAAAATCAAAGGGATTGACTGATCCCCACTTGACAGTTTTATAACTGTGGACACTCAATGTCACACTCGTAAAATTAAACTGTTTCTTACAAATACTCAAATGGCTAATGATTCATTTTTCAAGTGAAGTTGCAAAGTACATAGGTAAGTATATGAAATTGGGAAGTATTACACAGTTTCAATAAATAAAGCAACATGTGCTTTTAAACATTTACGTCAGCCTCATATAAAGAGGCAACAGCAGTAACCTGGCTAATTGTTTTCCAATAGTCATTTTCCAGGCTTTCAAAATTATTGAATTTGGGGACAGCTGGGGAAATAACTCACCACCAATAATACATATTGATAACTGATCTACTGTGATCATACCTTACCCATTTCAAAGGGAATTGATTTTTGTTATAACATCTATCAATCTCAAGAGATAAACATGCTGTGAGATGTTTGTAGTTGATTTCACTAAATAAAGCAATTGGTGTTTTCACTGTTTTCAAACATTTTGAAAAAATCTTCAATAATACTGTATATGAATGTGTATTCAGATCCTCTAATATTTGAGTTTTCTGCCATTCTGACTATCACTACTCAGGGTACTAAATTATTTTTTTTGATTTTACACTTTAATTACGTTACAGGGGACGTGGACGTAGGACTGGATGTGCGATGTCGATGTGATGTGATTTTTCAATAAATTATCAACAAGCAGAGTTCAACGAGTACCTAGATCCGAAAATTATCCCGGTTCTATTCGAATTTTCATTATTTCATACAAATACCGCTAGGATCGCTAAATAAATGTTGTAGATTTGTCGAATGTCCACCTGGCCAAAGAATTTTCCATCGGATGTCACCGTGTCACTAGTGATGCCCTGTGATTAGGGCACTATAACAGGGGGTATGCTGGTCAGCCATTTTCTTGCGAGACTATCCTACTTAGCATAGAAACTCCGTAAGAACGCATACAATTTTTCGTGTGAAAAATGCAATTTTTTTGATCGTTCGCGAGTTCGGGTGATCTGTTGTCAGGGCTTGAAAACCGGATAGGTTTTTTAAAATATTATCTCTCTCGTTCCGGTTTTGCTTAAAGGGTTTTATTTCAAAGGAAACGGTTTTGGTTTCGGTTTTTTCCTTTTTTCTTCATTTTTCAGGGATGATCCAATTGCAGGGGTGCTAACCGAAACCCAAACAAGAACCTAATTTTAGCCATTTTCAAACCCTAACTGAAAACAAAAACCGAAATTTCATAGGTTTTTTAAAAACTGTAAAAAACCATAACAATAAAAATGAAGCAGAGTGAGTGAAACCAAAACCTAAACCGATATAATTTATTTTGGTTTTTTTCGGTTTTCAGTTTGGGTTTTTTCAGGTTTTTCAATTTTTTTGGGGGGATTTTTTCACTTTTTTTGACTTTTGTTTACAAATTTATGTACCTATTAAAAAAATTATACAAATTATTGTTCTTGAAAAATATATACTTTTTTAGAATTAATATGAAATTAATATACTTTGTTTCCTGAGATTGAGAAATTTTGAATTGAAGATGTTTGAAAAAAAAAATTATGTAAAACCGAAAAAAACCGAAAACCAAAACTGAAACCAAAATTTTTATAAATGAGATCAAAACCGAAACCGAAACCCGAAATTTTGAATTTCAAAACCAAAACCAAACTGAAAACTGAAAAATTTCAAGGAAAAATTGGAGTGAAACCGTAATCGAAATTAAAATAATTAAGGTTAGCACCCCTGCCCAAAACACATTTTTCGCCATTTTCTCCCCCGCATTGCATTTTAGCGAATGAATGCCCTATCCAAGTAGCACTACAATTTTTATTTTGTCCGGAACAGGAATCGCTGAAGAATCGGATACATTTTATATTATCATTCTTCAGTAAAGGTTTGATATTAACACTATTCAAAAAATCAAGCAGGCAGGAAATGATCTTGTTAGATCCTCTAGAATATTTGGTTTCAAGCCACCTATATGTAGACAGAAAAGTATGATGTAAATAAGCTGATATTGAAAATGGTCAAATTTAATTAAATTTATCTAACCTGTAAAAATATACTGTGGACATGTTCAACTGTTTCTTTGAAGTATGGATTATGATTCCAAAAGTATAATACCATAGCTGACAAGCGTAGTATGCCTCACTGATCTCCGTTTTGGGCAGTGGCTGGTTCTGCATTAAATCAAAGTTGATTACGATCATATATATCATCTGGCCATGTGTTCAGTTCTCATAAAAGCGACACGCTTGGAGCTTACTACAATCTTAAATCTAAAACTAAATTTTTTAGTAAAAACATAAAGAAAATTGCACTTTTGTCAAAAGTAATCATTTTTGTTGATGAGCACAAAGGGCATGAACCCTTTCTGTTCCCACAACGCGACGCTCTGATCACATCTAGATGATCACGTCTAGAGGCTGTTTGATGGGTTCGCCTAACTCTAGGATTGTGTCTAGAATATTGAGATTCTGTCAGTCAGCAGAGTCTAGTGTACGTAGTTTGCCTATGCAGTTGCACTAGATCAGTGACTTCCAGTTATTGATCTCTCTTTATTGCCCTTTTCAAGAATCAGGACAGTGTTACCAGACTTCCACAGGGAGGGTACCTACTTACAGACATTTCTTGCATGTTTTTTTGCTACGTTTGTTAATTCTTTTAAATTTTACTGAAAATCCATTGCTTTTGATGGACAATTTTCATTGATTTAAATGTTGTTTTTAAGTAATGAAAACATGAAAAAAAACATGTTAAAATTGATAAAACTTGACAAATAGGTACTAAAAAAAAAAAAGATGAATCTAGACAAACTTTGTTAAAAATTGCATGAAAAATGTTAGAATTAAAATGGATGAAATCAATACCTACATACATAATGATGAGTATGAGATCTCATAGAAAAGTTGAAAAAAAACTTACCACAGAAATTTGTGATGAGTGTTGCACTGCTGATATTTGTTAACTCGTTATCCCTGTGAAAGAGCTAATAAGACACATGTTACCAGAACTCTTATTATATCCACTTATTTATGCTTTAATTAAGCCTCACTTGTGTACAACTGGTGTAACTATACTGTTTATTGTTCCTGTGACATTTGTTAACTCATTATCCCTGTGAAAGAGCAAACAAGACCTGTTCTTCTTTTTGTAATGGATTTTTCAACAGGTGGTAAGCTGAAGTATCCCCATTTTTTTGTATCAACATGTACTTCTTTTTTAGAGCATTTTATGAACTTATCTATTTCAATTTCTTCATCCTCAAATTTTAACTCAAATATACTAGGTAAAGTTTCAGAATCGTTCATCTTGTATGGACACAATGACCAAAAATAGGTAATTATTTATTTAAAAAAACCTAATCTTCATCATCACCTAAATAAACTTTCCAATGACCAATAACTGAATTTAAAGAAGTAAATTCCCACCATACTGTGAGGATGGACCTCTGGACCATAACAATGAGTACATAATTTTTTTCATTTTTTTACTTATTTATATTTTTGAAACCCACATGATAAAATGGTGTACAGGCATTTTTCTTTTAATGAGTATGATTCATAATGCGTATGCATTTCTAAAAATCTACATTTCTCACATATTTGTACTTTATTATATTTATAACCATAAATATTTCTAACTTTTTGGCTTATTTGAGTATCAATAAAATTTTTGTGCACCGAACAACGACGACTATGAATAGGCATTCAGTCGGAAACCTACTCACATGTTACCAGAACTCTTATTGTATCTACTTATTTATGCTTTAATTAAGCCTCACTTGTGTACAACTAGTGTAACTATACTGTTTATTGTTCCTGCTGGTAGGGTAGAAGTGTTGGCAGCTGTGGGTGTAGTACTGCTGATATTTGTTAACTTGTTATCCCTGAGATAGAGCGAACAAGATTGCCCATCTTTTCAGCCACAGGCAGTTTACTTTTCCCTCTTGTTTCCTTCATTTTTTCATTATCACTGTAATTCACCTGCTTCATCAACTAAACCCATCTGTGGGTCCATTGTAAAAAAAATTTTGTCTATTCTATTTATACCTGTGAAGTTTATTCTCCACAAGCAGGGACAAATAAAGTTTTGCAAATTCACACATCTTTTGGTTTGTGTGGAAAGAGTCTTCTATTGGGTGTGTGAAAACATATCTAAAATTTACCTAATGAAATGAATAATTAATAACATTCATTAAAATTATTCAAAAGTCTAAATTTTATAATCAAAAATAAGGATAATTAATATTTTAGAAAACAAACCAACATGTTGTTGCTAATACACTTCCTTTTAGCAGATGAAATAAGCGTATTTCTTGTAGAGTGATATTACTTATCCACACACTTGATAAATTGTGAAGAAGCCGTTCTCAGAGGCGCTGTGTAAAAATTAAGAACTACAATCCTAAATCTAAAACTAAATCATTCAGTAAAAACATAAAGAAAATTGCACTTTTGGCAAATGTAATCGTTTTTGTTTTGTGCTCATGACAACCCTTGTAGGGCATGAACCCTTTCTGCTCCCACAAAAAGTGTCCCTTGTCCTGGGTCCATACTGAGATCCTGTCAGCCAGCAGAGTCTAGTATAGTTTGCTTATGCAGTTACACAAGGTCAGGGACTTCCAGTTATTGTCCTTTTCAAGAGTCAGGACAGTGTTACCCTACTTCCATGGGGAGGGTGCATGAAGACATTTCAGGCATGTTTTTTTGCTACTTTTGTTTGGTATTTCAAATTTTACTGAAAATCCATTGCTTTTTGATGGACAATTTTCATTGATTTAAATGTTGTTTTCAAATAGGTAAAATACTCCTGTCAATATGCAACATATAATATTGAAGGTAGTAATCCGTTCATGAGGTTTAATTTTTCAAACAGGTGAAATACTCCTATCAATATGCAACATATAATATTGAAGGTAGTAATCCGTTCATGAGGTTTAATTTTTCAAACAGGTGAAATACTCCTGTCAATATGCAACATATAATATTGAAGGTAGTAATCCGTTCATGAGGTTTAATTTTTCAAACAGGTGAAATACTCCTGTCAATATGCAACATATAATATTGAAGGTAGTAATCCGTTCATGAGGTTTAATTTTTTAAACAGGTGAAATACTCCAGTCAATATGCAACATATAATATTGAAGGTAGTAATCCGTTCATGAGGTTTAATTTTTCAAACAGGTAAAATACTCCTGTCAATATGCAACATATAATATTGAAGGTAGTAATCCGTTCATGAGGTTTAATTTTTTAAACAGGTAAAATACTCCTGTCAATATGCAGTTGAAAACATGAAAAAAACGTATTTTAAAATTGATGTAACTTGACAAAAACTAAAAAAAAAGAAGATAAAATCAGAAAAAAACTTGTTGAAAATTGCATGAAAAATGTTGAAATGACGAATGAAATCAATACCTAATAATAAGTATTACATTACATCTCACAAAACAGTAAAAAAAAAGAACTTACTAGAGGAAATTCATGTAAAAAGGTTTTGAAAGAGTCTTACACAATGTGCCTGCTCTCATTACGAATGCAGTCTTGAGTTTCCAGAAAAACTGAGTATGACTGCTTTATCACACCAGCTCTCCTGAGTTTTCTGCCCATCTAGAACTAGAAAAAAAAAAAAAAAAAGGACTTAGAGACATCTTCTAAGCATCATGGTAAGTTGCTATTGATGCATCAGATGTTAGAGAGTTGATAATTAATTTCAACGAGGATTTCCATTTTTTTTTTAGTGTGATTCGAATTTCAAGAAAAATTTGTAAGTCAGAAATTTGACAGTGAGTTTCGTACTCTTGAATGTAATATTCATGTCCTTGTAGTGTTGAATTATTGATGAAAACAAAGTATTTATACTTATAATGATTTATCAAGAACAGCCATTAAAACTGGAAATACATATGTACATATAAAATGATCTCTTAAATTTTGCATTTCACCTGATTTTAAAATGTGATCAGCTGCGTTTGAAAGAATTTTTCAAATTTTTGTGAATTGGAAAAGAATAATCAATAATGAATGTACCTATATAGGGGATTGATTTTTCATAAACAGATTACTCTATTTATCTTAAAGAGATCCATTTATATTGATAAAACTTGGTAAAAGCCAAGTTAGAGACATTTCCGGTATGTTGTTTTGCAATTTTTGTCAAGTGTCTCTGAGTTTGCCGAAATTTCATGGACAATTTTCATAGATTTAAACGCTGTTTCCGTGAAATGAAAACATAAAATAAAAACATCACAATTGGTAAAACTTAGCGAAAACTAAATGAAAAAAAAAAATGGTAAAATTAGACAAAAATTGTTGAAAATCGCATGAGAAATGAAATCAATAAAAATATAACATCGCGCAGGAGAGTAAAAAAAAAAGAACTTACCAGAGGAAATTCGTGACGAGTGTTGCTGTTTTTAAATAGTCTTCCTCCTTCAAGTTATTACGTATATTCCTTTGAAACACTCAATTAGTAATGAACATAAATTAAAAGCACTAATCATTAATTATAACTTCCAAATAGAAAAGTTGATATAATTTCCTCGGGGATTCCATTTTTTTTAGTGGGATTTGAATTTCAAGAAAAATTTGTGTCAGAAATTTGACAGTAAGTTTTACTCTTGAGGTAATATTCAAAAATATTGGATGGTAGAATACGACAGTATATCTACTGGAAAGTATTCGATAGGACTTTTCTCCAATGCCCTTCTCCTTTGCTATACAATTTCACAATTCTTCATTTACTAATCATATGTACTTGTTGTAAATTAATAGATACGAGTAAAATTTACATCTAATAATTATTTTTTCATCGAAGTTTAGCCACACGTTTGTATCTATAATAATTATGAATTGAGAGTAGGTACGTATGCATTTGTTATTCGACTGAATATTGACTGTTTTTATGCAATTTAATATTAGACTGAAATTGTACTTTTGTGAGTGATAATTGTTTTTTCCGAATGGAGTATTTGTATGTACTTTTTTAAAATAATTAAATATTTCAATATTAATTCGTGCGTGTTTATTTTTGAAGCAGTTGAACATGAATTTATGAATATACGTTTTGGGCCAATTTTTTGATACAATTTTGTATGTATATTTTCATCGCTAATTAGAAATCATCGAAATCGAAATTGACAAATCAAAATTGAAATCGCCAGAAGACTGGAACGATATGAAATTCAAAATTCTCCCAATATTGATGTTTTTTCGGCTAAAAAAAAAAAAAAAGGATGGAGTGAGGATACTCTGAGAAAAATTGGCCAAACATTGGATGAAAATTTTGGTAATTTCTTAATTGAAAATTCATGTTTTGCGAATACCTAAGTATGCGTTATTTGAACTGGAATCTTTAGATCATATCGATCTAAAATGACAATACAAGAACTCTTCATACTTGAACCTGCACCGAATTGAGTGAAGAAGTGGATGCCGAATCGTAAGTATTATTCAGGTAAATCTTTATAATTATTATTTTAGGTATAATATGGATGAAATTTTTGGAAAAAAAATTCAATGTCGAAATTCCCAACTCTGAAAATAATAATTTAATTTGGTAAGAAAAATTACTGACAATAATTTTCATCATCGGAACTACGACGAACTCTATCCAAAAATCTTCAAATTATCCGATATGGAGTACTATAAAAAGAGGTCAATTTTATTGATAATGGGATGATTTTTCACTTGTAAGAACTTATGCAAATACACTTCTTTGGTAGTTTGGAAAAAATGAGTGATGAAAAAACCAAATATGGCCAAAAATCGTGAATCTTTTCATATTACACTATACGTAATTTAATTGAAATAACAACATATCTATTTTTAAAAAATGCGAAAATAATCTTCAAAAAATCAAAACTTCTTCAGAAATACTCGATGTGTAATAACGTGTCAATTTTTAATATTGATGAGGAGTGCTCCTTCGTAAACATTCTATAGGCAACTTGAATTACAGTAGTAAGAAAAAATCAAAAAATTCGGCAAAATAATCTGCCTTGAAAATATAGCTACGCAACCCAAACAACACAACTTCCTGACGAAATGAGCATTGTGCTGTAAATAGACACAATCCAGGAAGAATTGTGCTGGATAGAGACACTGCTTCAAAATCAGGGTATCTAACAGGTAGTGAAAGTAGTGAAAAAGTTGTGAATTTTGTTAAAAAGGTAGTGACAAAATGAGAAAATTCAAATTCGTTCCTTTTTTTCGATCTTTGTTCTGTAGAAAAGAGCTCCTTTGTCGACTTTTTTAGAGCTTAAATTACACATTTTTGAGAGCTTTTGCCCTCGCTTCGCTCGGGCTAAGGCTATTTGCTCTTTCTCCTCATAATTCATAAACAACTATATTGTTCAAATTCAAAAAATGTTCAACGTTTGAATCAGAAAAATGAGAATTTTTTTCACTTTTCGAAACATGAATTTTTTAAAGCTTCTGCCCTCGCTTCGCTCGGGCTCGTTTGCTTTTTTTTCGATTTCGAATTTTTTTTTAAAAATCATTTGAATTTCAAAATTTTGAAGCAAATTAATAAAATTTCTATAATTAACCAACTCATCACACTGAAAATCATCGTTTTTTACATATTATGAAATTAAAAATTTGGTTTGTTAAAAAAAAGTTTTTTATTCACCCAATTTCATTACATGAGGAAGAACGTTTAAGGTGAAAATAAAATCAAAAATTGAAACGATAAAATTATATTTATTTTTTGTCATCCGCTTGCTTGAAAAAAATCGTGGGATGTTGAAGATATGTAATTGGAAAAGCGAAAAATTCTAATGTGAAATTTTGCCTCCCCTCGCTACTTTTTTTTAAATAAAATCTCTAGTGTTTAAAAAATGTCCTGCCAAAGTCCTGATTTTTTATTTTGAAATTTTGTTAAGACACCTTGTCTTTTAACGAGTGTAATAAGCTCGTTTGTATTGTTTTTTTCAACAATTTTGATTGAAATTACAAATTTTCTTCCAGTTTCATTTTTTTAAAAATTTTCCTGTGAAAAATTTGACTTTGTTAATTTTTTTGTGTGTGGGAGGGGGGAGAGGGGTCGAGTGGATAGCATTCTGAAAATTTGGTCGAAAAAAGGTAGTAAAAAAAGTAGTGATTTTTTCAAAAAAAAATCCGTTAAGATACCCTTGTTCCAGGTTTCGTATTCAGGGTGTCTACCAGGTCGCTATAGCGTTAAAAGTCGCGAAAAGTCGCGATTTTGAAAATAGGGCGCTAAAGTCGCTAAAAGGTCGCGATTTTCGCCAAAAATACCAAAAAGTCGCTATAAATTGTCCAAACTTCAAATTTTAAAAACTTTTCGTATTATTATTCAATGTTAATGCTACTGCCAAATTAGCATTTTAAATAATCATAAAAATTCAAAATTTCAAAAGCTTTCGCCCTCGCTTCGCTCGGGCATATTATTTCGTTTTCTTTAGCCAAACGTTGAGTCTTGATGATAGAAAAATTGACTTCTCACATTAAAAATGATATTTTTTCACTTCTGGAGAATTGTGAATTTTCGTGTTACCAGTGCTTTTGCCCTCAGTTGGCTCGGTTCGTACGGGCCATGTAGGTGTATTTTTAGAAATATTTACCTATTGTAATATTTTGGACATTATTGTTAGATTGCTGGAGGAGCAGGACCGTCGAGAGGGGGGAAAGAGGAGAGTTTACCTAGGACTCGCTCATTCTGGAGGGTCCGACAATAAAGAAAGGGCCCGTGATGGAAGAAAAACGTGTTTTTTTACTTTTCAAAAGTCAAATTTTCAAAAGCTTTTGCCCTCGCTTCGCTCGGGCTTGTTTTCTTTTCTTTTTACACATCGAAATTTCTGAAAAAATATCATTCAACTTTCAAAGTTTTGAAGTGAAAGAATGAACTTCTCGCTTAAACAAAAAGAAAAATTAATGGTTGAAATGACTAGAAAAAGAACAATCGAAGAAATTGAAATTTTAGAACTGAAGAAAGTTAAGTAGATGGAAAAGGAAAAAGAAAAGCTCGAAAATTTGGATGACTATTTATGTCACATGGAAACTATTGAAAGTTGTCCAAACCTCCCCCCTCCCACCACCCAATAAGTGCAAATTTTATTGGAACCCAATTTTTTTCGTTAGAAAATGGGGGGGGGGGGGTACTGAAAAAAAGTCGCGAAAAAAGGTTCTTCATGAATTTTTTTTCATGTTACATGGGAACTATTGAAAAATCCCATTTTTTTTGTTGAAAAATTGGGTGTGGGAACTGTTGAAAAAAACATTTTTACGTTGGAATTTTTTTTTTGGGGGGGTACTTTTAACTGAAAAAAAGTCGCTAAAAGTCGCGAAAAAAAGTCGCTAAAAGTCGCGAAAAGTCGCTATTTTTGAGAATTAAATTTTGGTAGACACCCTGGTATTTATCTAGTACCTATTTTTTCAAGGAATTTTTTATTTTGTAGGGAAGGGGGAATTTGAGATTTTTGATTTCGGTCGTAGATTTCGATTTTGAAATCCATTTTTCAATAGGAGGGGAAAAGGTGGTGAGGCTTTTAGAGAGGAGGATTTTAAATTTGAATTGAAGGGCGGTTTTCCAAAAGTGGATAAGTCAATTTTTTTGAAAATTGAGTTTTTCACGCCATTGTGTTCTATAGGTCGTATCTCACCTATTTAATGCCTAACCTACCCAAAATACCTATTTATCTACACACAATCCAGCTTTTCTTCAAGTTGCGGATTGCAATCGTTTTTCCAAAACGCAATAAGTCATTATTACTTCGTTTTTGTTACTTTTATAGCCAAAATAGAGCTGCGAATATGGTTTTTTCAATAGATAGTACTGTAATATGTACTTAATTTTCGTTTTTATTTTTTGCCAAAATGCAGATAAATTTTTTTTAAATGATAGTGCTGTAGATAAATACCTAATTTTTGTCAATTTTATCGCCAAAATGGAGGTTAAACATTTTTTTTTCAACCAAAAATTTTTTTTTCATAAATTCATTGCCGAAATAGTGGTAAGATTTTTTAAAAATCAAAACTCTTTTTTTTTCAATTTATAGTGTTGTGATAGGTACTTAATTTTTGTTTAAAATACACGTAAAATTTTTTGTAGGTAATCAATTTTTTTGGTCATATACTTTTGTATTGTGAATTAGAGTTGACTTACATCGATTTGCAACACTGGTTCTATCATATAAATGAAAACGTGAAAAATCGTTTTTCCAAAAGGCGATAAGTCAGTTTACTTTTTCTGCCGCAGAAGCGCTGCAAACTTGAGTTACACCACGAAACCAACACGTATGTGTTGAGGTAGATCCAATACAACATGCAGGATAGGTGGCATACTCCAAGTGCATCGCGCCTTGGAATGGGCACTATAAACATCATTTATCTCGAAATCATAATTTTTGACTTATCGCTTTTTGGAAAACCGCCCTTCAATTTGATCTATGAAGGTATGCGATATATCAGTTGTTAGGTTTTCGATTTCGTAGATTTCAATTCTACATAACATTCATTTTTCGATCGGAGAGGGGTCGAAGGCTTGTATGTAGAAGGGAGAATTTAAAATTCGATCAACACAGATAAGTGATGTATCGAAATCGATTATCAGGTTTTTAATTAGTAAGTAAAAAAAAAATCAATGGCATACTTACCGGATTGAAAAAAATAACTCTACGTCAATAAATTCGTTGAAAACGTCCACGTTTCGAATAATTTCCATGCCTTGTGAGTTGTGAGTAGGCAACTCCTTCGACACTTTCAAATATATTCGCATTTATCTTCATTTTAAAGCCTTCTACGACCGTAAAAAAAAACGTACGAGGGGTAAATGGAGACCGATGAGTTTGAATTCCATTTTCAATTGTTCACAGCCAGGAGTGCCAATTTCCCGCTTTAAAAACTGCTTTAAATTTACAAAATCCAATCAATTGAAAACCCCCAGGTTTAGAATGAATTATTTGCCTTGAAAGTAGGCAACTTTTTTGACACTGTCGATTTTTTTCACATTTGCCCTCCCAAGTAGATCACCGAAAAAATTGAGGGAGAAGCAGGGAGGGGGTGGATATAATTCACCACAAATTGAACCAAAAATTACCTCGAATTAAGCTCGTATCAACTATTGATAGGTTTTTTTATTGAAAAATTAGTCAAAAATCCCCACGTTTCGAATAACTTTTGCGCCTTGAATATAGCCAACCTTTTTGACGTATACAAAATATTTTCACGTTTTTCTTCATTTTAAAGCCCTGGGGCAAATTCTCCAATAATTTACAATTGTTTTCAGGCAGGGGTGCCAATTTTCCGCAGAAAATCCGCTTTAAATTAAAAAAAATAAAATTTGTGTTGAAAAACCTCACGTTTTGTATATTGTTTTGCCTTCAGAGTAGGCAACTTATTTGACACGATGATATTTTTTTCTTAAATGGTTGAAAAAAGCCACGTTTCGAGTAATTTTCGCGCCTTGAGAGTAGGCAACTTATTCGACAGAACGATTTTTTTCTTCAATGGTTGAAAAAAGCCACGTTTCGAGTAATTTTTGCGCCTTGTAAGTAGGCAACTTTTTCGACATTATCGAATATTTCGTCATTCTTAGTGTTGTAGAGCCTTGGAGCCGCCGAGTTCAGTTTACTCTGAGTCGATTTTTGAATTAATAAGTAGATACTTATGTCAAAAAAATGTTGCCAAAAAGAAATTAGGTACTTACCTGAAGATGCGAGCAGAGAGGAAGAGAATGAGAAGTGTTAGCCATAAATACTTGTAACACGCAGAAAACATCTTTTCAACCAATCGAATTTTGCAAAAAATTATTATAAAATAATCACACCTCCTCACCTCATTTTTCAAAATTCTAAGTTTCAAGCTCTCTAGATTTTTTTTAAAAATTTGAAAAAAAAAATATTTTTAAACAAAAAAACTTTATTGAAGTACTACGTGGGAGAAGTTAGAACTAGTGCTGGCACTAAGATCTCAGCACTAAACGATAATTCACACACAGAAGCAAAACCGAGCAACCAATATTTTTATACAGTGTGTAATGGACATGTACATCCTGTAGTAGGTTTTCGAGGGCGCTGAATTCGAATTTGACATTATTTTTACGGTTCGAGGCAGTTGTACCCCCCCCCCCCTCAGAGGCCCAACATCACTTTATAGCCCAAATTTAACACCTACATCACCATATACATTTTCGAGGGCGCTGAATTCGAATTTGACATTATTTTTACGGTTCGAGGCAGTTGTACCCCCCTCTCCCCTCCAGAGGCCCAACATCACTTTATGAGCCAAATTTAACACGTACATCACCATATACATTTTCGGGGGCGCTGAATTAGAATTTGACATTATTTTTACGATTTGAGGCAGTTGTACCCCCCTCTCCCCTCCAGAGGCCCAACATCACTTTATGACCCAAATTTAACACGTACTTCACCATATACATTTTTGGGGGCGCTTAATTCGAATTTGACATTATTTTTACGATTCGAAGTAGTTGTGCCCCCCCCCCCGAGGGCCAATATCACTTTATGACCTAAATTTGACACGTACATCACCATATACATTTCCGAAGGCGCTGAATTAGAATTTGACATTATTTTTACGATTTGAGGCAGTTGTACCCCCCTCTCCCCTCCAGAGGCCCAACATTACTTTATGACCCAAATTTGACACGTACATCACCATATACATTTCCGAGGGCGCTGAATTCGAATTTGACATTATTTTTACGATTCGAGGCAGTTGTGCCCCCCCCCCCGAGGCCCAACATGACTTTATTGCTCAAAAGTGACAAGCATATCGGCATGTACATTTCCGAAGGCGCTGAATTAGAATTTGACATTATTTTTACGATTCGAAGTAGTTGTGCCCCCCTCCCCCCCGAGGGCCAATATCACTTTATGACCCAAATTTGACACGTACATCACCATATACATTTCCGATGGCGCTGAATTAGAATTTGACATTATTTTTACGATTTGAGGCAGTTGTACCCCCCTCTCCCCTCCAGAGGCCCAACATCACTTTATGAGCCAAATTCAACACGTACATCACCATATACATTTTCGGGGGCGCTGAATTCGAATTTGACATTATTTTTACGGTTCGAGGCAGTTGTACCCCCCTCTCCCCTCCAGAGGCCCAACATCACTTTATGAGCCAAATTCAACACGTACATCACCATATACATTTTCGGGGGCGCTGAATTCGAATTTGACATTATTTTTACGATTCGAGGCAGTTGTGCCCCCCCCCCGAGGCCCAACATAACTTTATTGCTCAAAAGTGACATGCATATCGGCATGTACATTTCCGAAGGCGCTGAATTAGAATTTGACATTATTTTTACGATTCGAAGCAGTTTTGACCCCCCCCTCCCGGGGGGCCCAACATCACTTTATAGCCCAAATTTAACACGTACATCACAATATACATTTCCGAGGGCGCTGAATTCGAATTTGACATCAGTTTTACGATTAGAGGCGGTTGTGATCCCCCCCCCAGAGGCCCAACATCACTTTATGGATCAAAAGTGACATGCATATCGACATGTACATTTCCGAAGGCGCTGGATTCGGATTTGACATCAGTTTTACGATTGGAGCGGGTTATGTTATGATCATCCCAGCCCCCCCAAGAGGTCCATCATGTTATGGCCCAAATTTAACACGTACATCACCATATACATTTTCGAGGGCTCTGAATTCGAATTAGAAATTCTTTTTATGTTTGAAAAAGTGCCTCCCCCCAGCACAAAATCAATTTATGAAGCAAATTTGACATGTACCTCGCGTGGTAGGTTTTCAAAGGCTCTGAATTCAGATACGACATCCTTTCTTCAGCTGCAAGAGGTTGTGACCAAGAACACCCCCCCCCCCCCCCAACACAACATTACTTTATGAGCCAAATTTGTCATGTACACCGCCATGTACAATTTCAAGGGTGCTAAACTGAAATTTGAAATACATTTTCCATTTAATGTGCAAGGTGACAATTTGTATTTGAGTGGGGTCCAGAACAACAAATAAGATGTGCGTGAGACTGAATATTGAGTATTGTGTTGTACCCTGCCAGTCTGAGGGGGGCCCCCCATAAAATTTTCAAAATAATTCCTTGCATAGAATTTGTGTAATTGACCTTTGAATTTGAGTAGGGTCCAGCTGAAAGTACACAGAAGAGATACGCGAGAATGAAATATGACCACTGTGCTCTACTCTACTACTAGAGATGATCCCACCATTATTTTTCAAAATAATTACTTGCATAGAATTTGAGGGGGGTCTGGCACTAAATAGAAGGTATACGCGAGAATGAATTTTGACCTCTGTGCTGTGTTCTACGTGCCAAGGGGGTCCCACCATATTTTTTTCAGAAAAATCCCATGCATAGAATTTGAGTAAATGACCTTTGAATTTGAGGAGGGTCTGGGACTAAATAGAAGATATACGCGAGAAAGAATTTAGACCACTGTGCTCTGTTCTACTACTCAAGGGGGTCTCACCATGAAAATTTCAGAAAAATCCTATGCATAGAATTTGAGTAAATGGCCTTTGAATTTGAGGAGGGTCTGGCACTAAATAGAAGATATACGCGAGAATGAATTTTGACCACTGTGCTCTGTTCTACTACTCAAGGGGGTCTCACCGTGAAAATTTCAGAAAAATCCTATGCATAGAATTTGAGTAAATGACCTTTGAATTTGAGGAGGGTCTGGCTCTGAGTAGAAGATATACGCGAGAATGAATTTTGACCACTGTGCTCTGTTCTACGTGCCAAGGGGGTCCTACCATATTTTTTTCAGAAAAATCCTATGCATAGAATTTGAGTAAATGACCTTTGAATTTGAGGAGGGTCTGGCTCTGAGTAGAAGATATACGCGAGAATGAATTTTGACCACTGTGCTCTGTTCTACGTGCCAAGGGGGTCCTACCATATTTTTTTCAGAAAAATCCTATGCATAGAATTTGAGTAAATGACCTTTGAATTTGAGGAGGGTCTGGAACTAAATAGAAGATATACGCGAGAATGAATTTTGACAACTGTGCTGTGTTCTACGTGCCAAGGGGAACCTACCATATTTTTTTCAGAAAAATCCCATGCATAGAATTTGAGTAAATGACCTTTGAATTTGAGGAGGGTCTGGCTCTGAGTAGAAGATATACGCGAGAATGAATTTTGCCCACTGTGCTCTGTTCTACGTGCCAAGGGGGTCCCACCATATTTTTTTCAGAAAAATCCCATGCATAGAATTTGAGTAAATGACCTTTGAATTTGAGGAGGGTCTGGAACTAAATAGAAGATATACGCGAGAATGAATTTAGACCACCGTGCTCTGTTCTACTACTCAAGGGGGTCTCACCATGAAAATTTCAGAAAAATCCTATGCATAGAATTTGAGTAAATGACCTTTGAATTTGAGGAGGGTCTGGAACTAAATAGAAGATATACGCGAGAATGAATTTTGACCACTGTGCTCTGTTCTACTACTCAAGGGGGTCTCACCATGAAATTTTCAGAAAAATCCTATGCATAGAATTTGAGTAAATGACCTCTGAATTTGAGGAGGGTCTGGAACTAAATAGAAGATATACGCGAGAATGAATTTTGACAACTGTGCTGTGTTCTACGTGCCAAGGGGAACCTACCATATTTTTTTCAGAAAAATCCCATGCATAGAATTTGAGTAAATGACCTTTGAATTTGAGGAGGGTCTGGCTCTGAGTAGAAGATATACGCGAGAATGAATTTTGACCACTGTGCTCTGTTCTACGTGCCAAGGGGGTCCCACCATATTTTTTTCAGAAAAATCCCATGCATAGAATTTGAGTAAATGACCTTTGAATTTGAGGAGGGTCTGGAACTAAATAGAAGATATACGCGAGAATGAATTTAGACCACCGTGCTCTGTTCTACTACTCAAGGGGGTCTCACCATGAAAATTTCAGAAAAATCCTATGCATAGAATTTGAGTAAATGACCTTTGAATTTGAGGAGGGTCTGGAACTAAATAGAAGATATACGCGAGAATGAATTTTGACCACTGTGCTCTGTTCTACTACTCAAGGGGGTCTCACCATGAAATTTTCAGAAAAATCCTATGCATAGAATTTGAGTAAATGACCTCTGAATTTGAGGAGGGTCTGGCACTAAATAGAAGATATACGCGAGAATGAATTTTGACCACTGTGCTCTGTTCTACGTGCCAAGGGGGTCCCACCATATTTTTTTCAGAAAAATCCCATGCATAGAATTTGAGTAAATGACCTTTGAATTTGAGGAGGGTCTGGAACTAAATAGAAGATATACGCGAGAATGAATTTAGACCACCGTGCTCTGTTCTACTACTCAAGGGGGTCTCACCATGAAAATTTCAGAAAAATCCTATGCATAGAATTTGAGTAAATGACCTTTGAATTTGAGGAGGGTCTGGAACTAAATAGAAGATATACGCGAGAATGAATTTTGACCACTGTGCTCTGTTCTACTACTCAAGGGGGTCTCACCATGAAATTTTCAGAAAAATCCTATGCATAGAATTTGAGTAAATGACCTCTGAATTTGAGGAGGGTCTGGCACTAAATAGAAGATATACGCGAGAATGAATTTTGACCACTGTGCTGTGTTCTACGTGCCAAGGGGGTCTCACCATATTTTTTTCAGAAAAATCCCATGCATAGAATTTGAGTAAATGACCTGTGAATTTGAGGAGGGTCTGGAACTAAATAGAAGATATACGCGAGAATGAATTTAGACCACTGTGCTGTGTTCTACGTGCCAAGGGGGTCTCACCATATTTTTTTCAGAAAAATCCCATGCATAGAATTTGAGTAAATGACCTTTGAATTTGAGGAGCGTCTGGCTCTGAGTAGAAGATATACGCGAGAATGAATTTTGACCACTGTGCTCTGTTCTACTACTCAAGGGGGTCTCACCGTGAAAATTTTAGAAAAATCCTACGCATAGAATTTGAGTAAATGACCTTTGAATTTGAGGAGGGTCTGGAACTAAATAGAAGATATACGCGAGAATGAATTTAGACCACTGTGCTCTGTTCTACTACTCAAGGGGGTCTCACCATGAAAATTTCAGAAAAATCCTATGCATAGAATTTGAGTAAATGACCTTTGAATTTGAGGAGGGTCTGGCACTAAATAGAAGATATACGCGAGAATGAATTTTGACCACTGTGCTGTGTTCTACGTGCCAAGGGGGTCTCACCATATTTTTTTCAGAAAAATCCCATGCATACAATTTGAGTAAATGACCTTTGAATTTGAGGAGGGTCTGGAACTAAATAGAAGATATACGCGAGGATGAATTTTGACCACTGTGCTCTGTTCTACTACTCAAGGGGGTCTCACCATGAAAATTTCAGAAAAATCCTATGCATAGAATTTGAGTAAATGACCTTTGAATTTGAGGAGGGTCTGGAACTAAATAGAAGATATACGCGAGAATGAATTTTGACCACTGTGCTGTGTTCTACGTGCCAAGGGGGTCTCACCATATTTTTTTCAGAAAAATCCCATGCATAGAATTTGAGTAAATGACCTCTGAATTTGAGGAGGGTCTGGCACTAAATAGAAGATATACGCGAGAATGAATTTTGACCACTGTGCTGTGTTCTACGTGCCAAGGGGGTCTCACCATATTTTTTTCAGAAAAATCCCATGCATAGAATTTGAGTAAATGACCTCTGAATTTGAGGAGGGTCTGGCACTAAATAGAAGATATACGCGAGAATGAATTTTGACCACTGTGCTGTGTTCTACATGCCAAGGGGGTCTCACCATATTTTTTTCAGAAAAATCCCATGCATAGAATTTGAGTAAATGACCTGTGAATTAGAGGAGGGTCTGGAACTAAATAGAAGATATACGCGAGAATGAATTTTGACCACTGTGCTCTGTTCTACGTGCCAAGGGGGTCCTACCATATTTTTTTCAGAAAAATCCTATGCATAGAATTTGAGTAAATGACCTTTGAATTTGAGGAGGGTCTGGAACTAAATAGAAGATATACGCGAGAATGAATTTTGACCACTGTGCTCTGTTCTACTACTCAAGGGGGTCTCACCATGAAAATTTTAGAAAAATCCTATGCATAGAATTTGAGTAAATGACCTTTGAATTTGAGGAGGGTCTGGCACTAAATAGAAGATATACGCGAGAATGAATTTTGACCACTGTGCTGTGTTCTACTACTCTAGGGGGTCTCACCATGAAAATTTCTGAAGTTATGCGTGAGACAGATGTTTGACCACTGGGCCCTGTACTAGTAATCGATAGTAAAATTCATTCTCGCGTATATCTTCTACTCAGAGCCAGACGCTCCTCAAATTCAAAGGTCATTTACTCAAATTCTATGCATGGGATTTTTCTGAAAAAAATATGGTGAGACCCCCTTGGCACGTAGAACACAGCACAGTGGTCTAAATTCATTCTCGCGTATATCTTCTACTCAGAGCCAGACCCTCCTCAAATTCAAAGGTCATTTACTCAAATTCTATGCATGGGATTTTTCTGAAAAAAATATGGTAGGTTCCCCTTGGCACGTAGAACACAGCACAGTTGTCAAAATTCATTCTCGCGTATATCTTCTATTTAGTTCCAGACCCTCCTCAAATTCAAAGGTCATTTACTCAAATTCTATGCATAGGATTTTTCTGAAATTTTCATGGTGAGACCCCCTTGAGTAGTAGAACAGAGCACAGTGGTCAAAATTCATTCTCGCGTATATCTTCTATTTAGTTCCAGACCCTCCTCAAATTCAAAGGTCATTTACTCAAATTCTATGCATGGGATTTTTCTGAAAAAAATATGGTGGGACCCCCTTGATTAGTAGAACACAGCACGGTGGTCAAAATTCATTCTCGCGTATATCTTCTATTTAGTGCCAGACCCTCCTCAAATTCAAAAGTCCTTTTCTCAAATTCTATGCATAGGATTTTTCTGAAAAAAATATGGTAGGACCCCCTTGGCACGTAGAACAGAGCACAGTGGTCAAAATTCATTCTCGCGTATATCTTCTACTCAGAGCCAGACCCTCCTCAAATTCAAAGGTCATTTACTCAAATTCTATGCATAGGATTTTTCTGAAAAAAATATGGTAGGACCCCCTTGGCACGTAGAACAGAGCACAGTGGTCAAAATTCATTCTCGCGTATATCTTCTATTTAGTTCCAGACCCTCCTCAAATTCAAAAGTCCTTTTCTCAAATTCTATGCATAGGATTTTTCTGAAAAAAATATGGTAGGACCCCCTTGGCACGTAGAACAGAGCACGGTGGTCAAAATTCATTCTCGCGTATATCTTCTACTCAGAGCCAGACCCTCCTCAAATTCAAAGGTCATTTACTAAAATTCTATGCATGGGATTTTTCTGAAAAAAATATGGTGAGACCCCCTTGGCACGTAGAACCCAGCACAGTGGTCAAAATTCATTCTCGCGTATATCTTCTACTCAGAGCCAGACCCTCCTCAAATTCAAAGGTCATTTACTCAAATTCTATGCATGGGATTTTTCTGAAAAAAATATGGTGAGACCCCCTTGGCACGTAGAATACAGCACAGTGGTCAAAATTCATTCTCGCGTATATCTTCTATTTAGTTCCAGACCCTCCTCAAATTCACAGGTCATTTACTCAAATTCTATGCATGGGATTTTTCTGAAAAAAATATGGTGAGACCCCCTTGGCATGTAGAACACAGCACAGTGGTCAAAATTCATTCTCGCGTATATCTTCTATTTAGTGCCAGACCCTCCTCAAATTCAGAGGTCATTTACTCAAATTCTATGCATGGGATTTTTCTGAAAAAAATATGGTGAGACCCCCTTGGCACGTAGAACAGAGCAAAGTGGTCAAAATTCATTCTCGCGTATATCTTCTACTCAGAGCCAGACGCTCCTCAAATTCAAAGGTCATTTACTCAAATTCTATGCATGGGATTTTTCTGAAAAAAATATGGTGAGACCCCCTTGGCACGTAGAACACAGCACAGTGGTCTAAATTCATTCTCGCGTATATCTTCTACTCAGAGCCAGACCCTCCTCAAATTCAAAGGTCATTTACTCAAATTCTATGCATAGGATTTTTCTGAAAAAAATATGGTAGGACCCCCTTGGCACGTAGAACAGAGCACAGTTGTCAAAATTCATTCTCGCGTATATCTTCTATTTAGTTCCAGACCCTCCTCAAATTCAAAGGTCATTTACTCAAATTCTATGCATAGGATTTTTCTGAAAAAAATATGGTAGGACCCCCTTGGCACGTAGAACAGAGCACAGTGGTCAAAATTCATTCTCGCGTATATCTTCTATTTAGTTCCAGACCCTCCTCAAATTCAGAGGTCATTTACTCAAATTCTATGCATAGGATTTTTCTGAAATTTTCATGGTGAGACCCCCTTGAGTAGTAGAACAGAGCACAGTGGTCAAAATTCATTCTCGCGTATATCTTCTATTTAGTTCCAGACCCTCCTCAAATTCAAAGGTCATTTACTCAAATTCTATGCATGGGATTTTTCTGAAAAAAATATGGTGGGACCCCCTTGATTAGTAGAACACAGCACGGTGGTCAAAAATTCATTCTCGCGTATATCTTCTATTTAGTGCCAGACCCTCCTCAAATTCAAAAGTCCTTTTCTCAAATTCTATGCATAGGATTTTTCTGAAAAAAATATGGTAGGACCCCCTTGGCACGTAGAACAGAGCACAGTGGTCAAAATTCATTCTCGCGTATATCTTCTACTCAGAGCCAGACCCTCCTCAAATTCAAAGGTCATTTACTCAAATTCTATGCATAGGATTTTTCTGAAAAAAATATGGTAGGACCCCCTTGGCACGTAGAACAGAGCACAGTGGTCAAAATTCATTCTCGCGTATATCTTCTACTCAGAGCCAGACCCTCCTCAAATTCAAAGGTCATTTACTCAAATTCTATGCATAGGATTTTTCTGAAAAAAATATGGTAGGACCCCCTTGGCACGTAGAACAGAGCACAGTGGTCAAAATTCATTCTCGCGTATATCTTCTATTTAGTGCCAGACCCTCCTCAAATTCAAAAGTCCTTTTCTCAAATTCTATGCATAGGATTTTTCTGAAAAAAATATGGTAGGACCCCCTTGGCACGTAGAACAGAGCACGGTGGTCAAAATTCATTCTCGCGTATATCTTCTACTCAGAGCCAGACCCTCCTCAAATTCAAAGGTCATTTACTAAAATTCTATGCATGGGATTTTTCTGAAAAAAATATGGTGAGACCCCCTTGGCACGTAGAATACAGCACAGTGGTCAAAATTCATTCTCGCGTATATCTTCTATTTAGTTCCAGACCCTCCTCAAATTCACAGGTCATTTACTCAAATTCTATGCATGGGATTTTTCTGAAAAAAATATGGTGAGACCCCCTTGGCATGTAGAACACAGCACAGTGGTCAAAATTCATTCTCGCGTATATCTTCTATTTAGTGCCAGACCCTCCTCAAATTCAGAGGTCATTTACTCAAATTCTATGCATGGGATTTTTCTGAAAAAAATATGGTGAGACCCCCTTGGCACGTAGAACAGAGCAAAGTGGTCAAAATTCATTCTCGCGTATATCTTCTACTCAGAGCCAGACGCTCCTCAAATTCAAAGGTCATTTACTCAAATTCTATGCATGGGATTTTTCTGAAAAAAATATGGTGAGACCCCCTTGGCACGTAGAACACAGCACAGTGGTCTAAATTCATTCTCGCGTATATCTTCTACTCAGAGCCAGACCCTCCTCAAATTCAAAGGTCATTTACTCAAATTCTATGCATAGGATTTTTCTGAAAAAAATATGGTAGGACCCCCTTGGCACGTAGAACAGAGCACAGTTGTCAAAATTCATTCTCGCGTATATCTTCTATTTAGTTCCAGACCCTCCTCAAATTCAAAGGTCATTTACTCAAATTCTATGCATAGGATTTTTCTGAAAAAAATATGGTAGGACCCCCTTGGCACGTAGAACAGAGCACAGTGGTCAAAATTCATTCTCGCGTATATCTTCTATTTAGTTCCAGACCCTCCTCAAATTCAGAGGTCATTTACTCAAATTCTATGCATAGGATTTTTCTGAAATTTTCATGGTGAGACCCCCTTGAGTAGTAGAACAGAGCACAGTGGTCAAAATTCATTCTCGCGTATATCTTCTATTTAGTTCCAGACCCTCCTCAAATTCAAAGGTCATTTACTCAAATTCTATGCATGGGATTTTTCTGAAAAAAATATGGTGGGACCCCCTTGATTAGTAGAACACAGCACGGTGGTCAAAAATTCATTCTCGCGTATATCTTCTATTTAGTGCCAGACCCTCCTCAAATTCAAAAGTCCTTTTCTCAAATTCTATGCATAGGATTTTTCTGAAAAAAATATGGTAGGACCCCCTTGGCACGTAGAACAGAGCACGGTGGTCAAAATTCATTCTCGCGTATATCTTCTACTCAGAGCCAGACCCTCCTCAAATTCAAAGGTCATTTACTAAAATTCTATGCATGGGATTTTTCTGAAAAAAATATGGTGAGACCCCCTTGGCACGTAGAATACAGCACAGTGGTCAAAATTCATTCTCGCGTATATCTTCTATTTAGTTCCAGACCCTCCTCAAATTCACAGGTCATTTACTCAAATTCTATGCATGGGATTTTTCTGAAAAAAATATGGTGAGACCCCCTTGGCATGTAGAACACAGCACAGTGGTCAAAATTCATTCTCGCGTATATCTTCTATTTAGTGCCAGACCCTCCTCAAATTCAGAGGTCATTTACTCAAATTCTATGCATGGGATTTTTCTGAAAAAAATATGGTGAGACCCCCTTGGCACGTAGAACAGAGCACAGTGGTCAAAATTCATTCTCGCGTATATCTTCTACTCAGAGCCAGACGCTCCTCAAATTCAAAGGTCATTTACTCAAATTCTATGCATGGGATTTTTCTGAAAAAAATATGGTGAGACCCCCTTGGCACGTAGAACACAGCACAGTGGTCTAAATTCATTCTCGCGTATATCTTCTACTCAGAGCCAGACCCTCCTCAAATTCAAAGGTCATTTACTCAAATTCTATGCATGGGATTTTTCTGAAAAAAATATGGTAGGTTCCCCTTGGCACGTAGAACACAGCACAGTTGTCAAAATTCATTCTCGCGTATATCTTCTATTTAGTTCCAGACCCTCCTCAAATTCAAAGGTCATTTACTCAAATTCTATGCATAGGATTTTTCTGAAAAAAATATGGTAGGACCCCCTTGGCACGTAGAACAGAGCACAGTGGTCAAAATTCATTCTCGCGTATATCTTCTACTCAGAGCCAGACCCTCCTCAAATTCAAAGGTCATTTACTCAAATTCTATGCATAGGATTTTTCTGAAAAAAATATGGTAGGACCCCCTTGGCACGTAGAACAGAGCACAGTGGTCAAAATTCATTCTCGCGTATATCTTCTACTCAGAGCCAGACCCTCCTCAAATTCAAAGGTCATTTACTCAAATTCTATGCATAGGATTTTTCTGAAATTTTCACGGTGAGACCCCCTTGAGTAGTAGAACAGAGCACAGTGGTCAAAATTCATTCTCGCGTATATCTTCTATTTAGTGCCAGACCCTCCTCAAATTCAAAGGCCATTTACTCAAATTCTATGCATAGGATTTTTCTGAAATTTTCATGGTGAGACCCCCTTGAGTAGTAGAACAGAGCACAGTAGTCTAAATTCTTTCTCGCGTATATCTTCTATTTAGTCCCAGACCCTCCTCAAATTCAAAGGTCATTTACTCAAATTCTATGCATGGGATTTTTCTGAAAAAAATATGGTGGGACCCCCTTGGCACGTAGAACACAGCACAGAGGTCAAAATTCATTCTCGCGTATACCTTCTATTTAGTGCCAGACCCCCCTCAAATTCTATGCAAGTAATTATTTTGAAAAATAATGGTGAGATCATCTCTAGTAGTAGAGTAGAGCACAGTGGTCATATTTCATTCTCGCGTATCTCTTCTGTGTACTTTCAGCTGGACCCTACTCAAATTCAAAGGTCAATTACACAAATTCTATGCAAGGAATTATTTTGAAAATTTTATGGGGGGCCCCCTCAGACTGGCAGGGTACAACACAATACTCAATATTCAGTCTCACGCACATCTTATTTGTTGTTCTGGACCCCACTCAAATACAAATTGTCACCTTGCACATTAAATGGAAAATGTATTTCAAATTTCAGTTTAGCACCCTTGAAATTGTACATGGCGGTGTACATGACAAATTTGGCTCATAAAGTAATGTTGTGTTGGGGGGGGGGGGTGTTCTTGGTCACAACCTCTTGCAGCTGAAGAAAGGATGTCGTATTTGAATTCAGAGCCTTTGAAAACCTACCACGCGAGGTACATGTCAAATTTGCTTCATAAATTGATTTTGTGCTGGGGGGAGGCACTTTTTCAAACATAAAAAGAATTTCTAATTCGAATTCAGAGCCCTCGAAAATGTATATGGTGATGTACGTGTTAAATTTGGGCCATAACATGATGGACCTCTTGGGGGGGCTGGGATGATCATAACATAACCCGCTCCAATCGTAAAACTGATGTCAAATCCGAATCCAGCGCCTTCGGAAATGTACATGTCGATATGCACGTCACTTTTGATCCATAAAGTGATGTTGGGCCTCTGGGGGGGGATCACAACCGCCTCTAATCGTAAAACTGATGTCAAATTCGAATTCAGCGCCCTCGGAAATGTATATGGTGATGTAAGTGTTAAATTTGGGCTATAAAGTGATGTTGGGCCTCCCGGGAGGGGGGGTCAAAACTGCTTCGAATCGTAAAAATAATGTCAAATTCTAATTCAGCGCCTTCGGAAATGTACATGCCGATATGCTTGTCACTTTTGAGCAATAAAGTTATGTTGGGCCTCGGGGGGGGGGGGCACAACTGCCTCGAATCGTAAAAATAATGTCAAATTCGAATTCAGCGCCCTCGGAAATGTATATGGTGATGTACGTGTCAAATTTGGGTCATAAAGTAATGTTGGGCCTCTGGAGGGGAGAGGGGGGTACAACTGCCTCAAATCGTAAAAATAATGTCAAATTCTAATTCAGCGCCTTCGGAAATGTATATGGTGATGTACGTGTCAAATTTAGGTCATAAAGTGATATTGGCCCTCGGGGGGGGGGGGGGGCACAACTACTTCGAATCGTAAAAATAATGTCAAATTCGAATTAAGCGCCCCCAAAAATGTATATGGTGAAGTACGTGTTAAATTTGGGTCATAAAGTGATGTTGGGCCTCTGGAGGGGAGAGGGGGGTACAACTGCCTCAAATCGTAAAAATAATGTCAAATTCTAATTCAGCGCCCCCGAAAATGTATATGGTGATGTACGTGTTAAATTTGGCTCATAAAGTGATGTTGGGCCTCTGGAGGGGAGAGGGGGGTACAACTGCCTCAAATCGTAAAAATAATGTCAAATTCTAATTCAGCGCCTTCGGAAATGTATATGGTGATGTACGTGTCAAATTTGGGTCATAAAGTGATATTGGGCCTCTGGAGGGGGGGGGGTACAACTGCCTCGAACTGTAAAAATACTGTCAAATTCGAATTCAGCGCCCCCAAAAATGTATATGGTGATGTACGTGTTAAATTTGGGTCATAAAGTTATGTTGGGCCTCTGGAGGGGAGAGGGGGGTACAACTGCCTCAAATCGTAAAAATAATGTCAAATTCGAATTCTGCAGCCTCGAAAATATATATGGTGATGTACGTGTTGAATTTGGGCCATAAAGGTAAATTGGGCCTCTTTTTAGGGGAAGGGGGTGGACGCACTTTTCCATTCATAAAAAGGGTGCCAAATTTGAATTCAGCGCCCTGGGAAACCTACAACGCGACATACATGTCCATTACACACTGTATAAAAATATTGGTTGCTCGGTTTTGCTGCTAAGTGTGAATTTTCATTTAGTGCTGTAATGTTAGTGCCAGCACTAGTGCTAACTTCTCCCACGTGAAGTACTTTGGTAGAATTTAGCAAGAATATTAAAAAAAAATTCTGTGTATTTTGACTTGCCCATTATAATAGAGGAGGTGAGAGGTGAGGAGAGGAGTGGAAATATGAGTCTACAGTATGACACAAAAGTAGTACTCGGTGGCTTTTATTTCTAAGTGGAAAGAACTAGCGAGATGAATGAAGCGGCGCGGCGTTGAATAGGGAAAAATAAGGGATTAAGGGCTTTCAAAAGTGACCTTGAAAACTTCTGGCCCATGCACAGGGTGTCCACAAATTGAAAAACCGGTTTGGTGAACAAATTCAAACTGGTTTTTATTGGCGCAATGTATTCTACACACTAGGGCGACAAAAACGTGATATGAATTTTTTGAAACCGGTTCGTTAATTTGCAACCAGTTACCAAAAAATACCCAAAAATTGTAGATAGAGGAAAAAGCTTGAAACAAAAGTTGTAGAGCATGAACAATTACACAATTCTGTCTAATCATTTTTTGAAACCGGTTCATTGGTTCGCATTTAGCAACTATGTTGTTGGCATGAATCACCTTAAAATTAATTGGAGATGGAAAAAAAAGTTTGAAACATAAATTGTGGAGTGTGAAAAATTGAACTATTTTCGCAAATCAGATTTTGAAACCAGTTCATTAATTTGCAGCAAACCATCGAAAGTTACCTGGTTGCAAATTAATTAGCCATTTTCAAAATCCGATCTGCAAAAATGGTTAAATTTTTTACGCTCTACAACTTTTGTTACGAGTTCTCTTCTCAATTTTTTATTTCAGTGATTGTCAAAAACTGCTTGCTAAATTCAAATCAATGAACCGGTTTTAAAATGTGATTAGACAGAATTGTGTAATTTTTCATGCTCTACAAATTTTGTTTCAAGCTTTTTTCTCTATCTACAATTTTTAGGTAATTTTTGGAACTGGTTGCAAAATGCGAACCAATGAACCGGTTTCAAAATGTGATTGAACAAAATTGTGTAATTTTTCACGCCTTATTACAACTTTTGTTTCAAGCTTTTTTCTCGATCTCCAATTTTTAGGTAATTTTTGTTAACTGGTTGCAAATTGATGAACCGGTTTCAAAATCTGATCAACGAAAATGGTTCAACTTTTCACACTATACCACTTTTGTTTCAAGTTTTTTACTCTATCTTTAATTTTTAGGTGATTGTCAAAAACTGGTTGCTAAATGCAAACCAATGAACCGGTTTCAAAATGTGATTTGACAGAATTGTGTAATTGTTCATGCTCTACAACTTTTGTTTCATGGTTTCTTCTCTATCTACAATTTTTGGGTATTTTTGTTGACTGGTTGTAAATTCATGAACCGGTTTCAAAATCTGATCAACCAAAATGGTTCAACTTTTCACGCTCTGCAACTTTTGTTTCAACTTTTTTTCTCAATCTCTAATTTTTAGGTGATTGTGAAAAACTGGTTGCTAAATTCAAATCAATGAACCGGTTTCAAAATGTGATTAGACAGAATTATGTAATTTTTCATGCTCTACATCTTTTGTTTCAAGCTTTTTTCTCTATCTACAATTTTTAGGTAATTTTTGGAAACTGGTTGCAAATTAATGAACCGGTTTTAAAACCTGATAAACGAAAATGGTTCAATTTTTCACGCTCTATACAACTTTTCTTTCAAGCCTTTTTCTCTATCTTTAATTCTTAGTTGATTGTCAAAAACTGGTTGCTAAATACAAACCGATGAACCGGTTTGAAAATGTGATTGAACAAAATTGTGTAATTTTTCACGTCCTACAACTTTTGTTTCAAGCTTTTTCTCAATCTTCAGTTTGTATAGGTAATTTTTGGAAACTGGTTGCAAATTAATGAACTGGTTTCAAAATCTGATTAGCGAAAATAGTTCAATTTTTCACACTCCTTAATTTATGTTTCAATTTTTTTTTCTATCTCCAGTTTTAAGGTGATTGTCAAAAACTAGTTGCTAAATGCGAACCAATAAACCGGTTTCAAAATGTGATTGAACAAAATTGTATAATTTTGTACGCCCTACAACTTTGGTTTCAAGATTTTGTCTCGATCTTCAATTTTTAGGTAATTTTTAGAAACTGGTTGCATATTAATGAACCGGCGGCCGGTTTCAAAATCTGATCAACGAAAATGGTCCAATTTTTCACGCTCTACAACTTTTGTTTCAACTTTTTTCTCTATCTCTTATTTTTAGGTGATTATCAAAAACTGGTTGCTAAATGCGAACCAACGAACCGGTTTCAAAAAGTGATCAGACAGAATTGTGCAATTTTTCATGCTCTACAACATTTTATTTCAAGCTTCTTTCTCTATCTACAATTTTTAGGTAATTTTTGGAAACTGGTTGCAAATTAATGAACCGGTTTTGAAACCTGATAAACGAAAATGGTTCAATTTTTCACGCTCTATACAACTTTTCTTTCAAGCTTTTTTCTCTATCTTTAATTTTTAGGTGTTTGTCAATACCTGGTTGCTAAATACAAACCAATGAACCGGTTTCAAAATGTGATTGAACAAAATTGTGTACATTTTTCACGCCCTACAACTTTTGTTTCAAGTTTTTTTCTCGATCTTCAACTTTTAGGTAATTTTTGGAAACTGGTTGAACCGGTTTCAAAATCTGATCAGTGAAAATGGTTCAATTTTTCACGCTCTACAACTTTTGTACGTTGCAAGCTTTTTTCTCTATCTACACGTTTTGGGTATTTTTTGTTAACTGGTTGCAAATTGATGAACCGGTTTCAAAATCTGATCAGCGAAAATGGTTCAATTTTTCACGCTCTACAACTTTGTTTCAAGCTTTTTTCTCTATCTCTAATTTTTTGGTGATTGTCAAAAACTGCTTGCTCAAGTCAAACCAATGAACCGGTTTCAAAATGTGATTAGACAGAATTGTGTAATTTTCACGCTCTACAACTTTTGTTTCAAGCTTTTTTCTCTATCTACAATTTTTGGGTATTTTTTGTTAACTGGTTGCAAATTAATGAACCGGTTTCAAAAAATTCATCACACGTTTTTGTCGCCTTATTGTGTAGAATACATTGCGCCAATAAAAACCAGTTTGAATTTTTTTACCGAACCGGTTTTTCAATTTGTGGACACCCTGTGCATGGGCCAGAAATTTTCAAAGTCGCTTTTGAAAGCTCTTATTTTTCCCTGCTCAACGCCGCTTCATTCATCTCGCTAGCTCTTTCCACTTGGAAATAAAAGCCACCGAGCACTATTTTTGTGTCATACTGTATTTCACACTTTTCCGCCGTACCTTTTTAGAATAGGTACTACAAGTTGGGTTCTGATCATTTTTTGCCAAGCTCAAAGCATTTTATAAATTTCAAATCGCTTCATTTTGAAATTCTTCAATATAGGTAAGTATTCCAAATCATTATTGAGCTCATTCAATGTTGAGCGAAGCCAAAAGTGATGTAACTCGAAAAAAAAATATATATAGGTATTAGTATCCAGACATGTCAACTATTGAATGGGTTAATTTTACTATACAAGTGGACTGACCAACTTGTCAACTATAGTTGACAAGTCATGGGTTAATTTTACTATACAAGTCAACTATGAGTTTTCAGAAACTTCCACCAGAGGGCGCATGGCTTAGAAATCAAGGCGCGAGGACAAACGCAGGGTCTACAGTCAATTTGTAGTGAGTAGAATGTGATGTGCTGGTGGAGATGTATGCAAATACATCGATCCTGAGTGTACACGACAACAAATTTGACTTGAAATTTTTCAGTATTTTATTGGCCTATGGAAAATTTAAAAACATCAAAAATTTTTATGCTGTTCAAGCTTTCTTTTGGTGTCTTAACTTTCTCAAAATTCAAATTACTTAGACTCCATTTTCAAAAATTTTCTTCAAAATTTAGCCTAAAAATCTGATTACTTTTTTCAAAACATAGATTTTTTTAATATTAGACTGAATCTGCAAATAAAATTTTAATAAGTGATTTAGAACAGAAATTATACCAATTTTAAAATTTTGTTCACTTTTCTGCATATATGCCAAGCATAGTTGACATGTCTGGTCGCAAGCAAATATATATTTTCACTTTTTCATCTTTATTACTGATTTTGAAAATCGTCACTCCGAGATTTCAAGACTCTCAATTTTAAAACTCGGTTTCCAGACTTCAAAATTTTCGATTTTCATGATTCTCGTTTTCAAGACTCTGATTTTAGATACTCTAGACTTTCAAGACACGTATAGTCCTCAAAGGTTCTCGGTTTTAAAATTCCAAGTTAGAAGTCTCACAATTCTGAAGAATCTCAATTTTCAGATTTCTGATTTTAAGACCCCCCCCCCTCATTTTCAAGATTCAATTTCAAAACTTCTGATTCCAAGATTCTAGCTTTCAACACTCTTGATTTCTATACAGGGTGTCCGGTAAGTGGTGGTACAAACTTCAGATTTGGATACAACCGGGTACGACCAAGAAAAAAGTTGGTGTGAAAGTGTGGCCTATCTTCAAAATTGAAGGGGCAAAATTATGTTTTCAAAATCTAAGAGCCAAAATCCAATTTTGACCATGGGGGCGGGTAGTACTTTGAAAAATGAACACCATGACCGATTATGACTTTTTACCTAACTTGTAAATTGAAGGGGCTACAAACGATTTTTAATTTCAAAAAATCGTGACGAAAAAAATGAATGCAGAAATGAATACTACGTCAAAAAATAAACAAATTTTGTTATCATCATTTTTTTTCTTACTCTAAAATTTAAGAAGTTTTTGAAGCTCAAAAATTTTCAAATTGCTAAAAATTTCATTAAATTTACAATTTTTGAGCTTCAAAAACTTCTTAAATTTTAGAGTAAGAAAAAAAATGATAATAACAAAATTTGTTTATTTTTTGACGTAGTATTCATTTCTGCATTCATTTTTTTCGTCGCGATTTTTTGAAATTAAAAATTGTTTGTAGCCCCTTCAATTTGCAAGTTAGGCAAAAAGTCATAATAGATAATTTTGTTCATTTTTCTAAGTACTACCCGCCCCCATGGTCAAAATTGGATTTTGGCTCTTGGATTTTGAAAACATAACTTTGCCCTTTCAATTTTGAAGATAGGCCACACTTTCACACCAACTTTTTTCTTAGTCGTACCCGGTTGTATCCAAATCTGAAGTTTGTACCACCACTTACCGAACACCCTGTAGAATCATCATTTTCAACACTCGATTATACCCTTAATCGCAAAAATAGAACCAGAACCTTCTAATTCATTCGCAAATGACTCTGGTAGGAAAGTAATCAGAAACACACTCGAGTCAGCATTATTTATTCCTATTACACATCGATAACAGTAACACCAATGATCCAATATTACAAAGAAACAAAAAATAAATATTACACCGTTACTTATTCTATTTTTCTCGTCAAATCTCCGGCAAAAAGTTAATAACCAAAAACCCAATGGAATGTATTAGAAACAAAAAAAAAAAAAACATAACTAAAATAAGCAATTTATAACGCTACAAGCGTTGAATGAAAAATACTCAAGAAAAAAAAAACCTTTTAAAATAAACTTCGAATAAATATTGAGAATTTAGTCTGCGTCGCGAGCTAGGAATGCATCTCGGAATGATATTATTCTATCTTTATGTATAGGTAATCGTAATAAACTAAAAACATGGCACAATTACAAACGTGAATGTAGGTAAATCTTTAACTAAGTAATCAAACAATTCACAATAATTATATTTCTTCGAAATAAAAAAAAGAGAAAAATTTACATCGGTAATAAATTACAACGTTACTTAACGTAACGTTTTTTTTTTTGCATTTTCGATCAATTTAAATAGGTAATGAAAGACCAACGTTGAATTAAGTCGAAAAAAAAACAAAATACGTACAACTTAAAAATTTGGTTATTATCTTCAAATAATATAAGTATGATAAAATTAAATTATTATCGAACTCCTCATGACGATTCGATCGTTGAAAATTATTTCGCTGCTAGTTTTACGACTACGATGATGATGAAAAATCTGACCAATCATCGATACGAACCGACATCGACATGGGTAAGTATATAAATATTATCGTTACCCACACACACACACAAACACACACAACCTACAAATTACAATATTTTTCACGTCGACTTTATGTTTTGATTTTGCAGCATAAACAAACAATAGGAAAACTTACGATTCCTTAGAAAATAATAATAAAAAAAATGACTAGACGCTGACGTATTTAGAATACAATGTTTGAAAGAAAAACATTCAAATCTTATTATCTAAGTTACTCGATAACCCAAATAATAGAAAAAAAAATAATTAAATAAGTACTAAAAAAATAAAACGAAATTAAAAATGGCAATGCTTTTATGAGAACAAAATAAAAAAAAAGCCAGTCGTTTAAAAAAATTAACAATCTAAAATGCTTCGTTTTAACTTTTTTTTTCTCTTTTCAAAGACTCGAGCTTGGTTTCATCATTTCCAGTTTCGAAAATAACAAAAATGAATAAATAAATAAAATTATTAAAATAAACCTTAAGCATTCGATTCAGTACATTGTCGAGCTAAAATAAGCGAAAAAGAATCGGAGCTGAGAAATTAACGTAGGTATTGCGAAAATCGCAAATAGTCGAAGCGAAAAAAAAGCGATAATTTTTTCAGCTGCTCAACGAAAACATTAAATAACAAAATTAAGCTACCTGCTTGTTTGAAAACAATAAATTATATAAAATTCTTCGAGAAATAACGTTATAAGGGAGACGTGGAAGGGGAAGGGGAAGGGGGAAGGTTGATCGAAGAGCACAATTGAATTAGGCCAACTGGGTACGATAGAAAGGGGGGAAGAGAAAATACATAAGGGAGAAGGTGAAAGTGGAAGTGAGAGGGGAAGAAGAAGCGATTAAACTTGATGTATTTTCGACACAGATGTGCTCTTTTTACGCGTCATACCCATACGAAGGACTTCGGCGTACGATTTCTCGAGTATTTTCAATTTGGCTACTTCCTTGGAAGCTGAGGAGCTTCCGCCGCAGAAACCGAACATGGATACGGGTCGTTCTTTGTGATGAGGTCTTTGAACGACAACGTCGGGCATATTCAGCAACTCGCTATCTACCGGCCGGTTGGATTTCTGTTGATGTCGTTCTCTGGACCTGCTGGGGCTATCGGTCAAACGTTCCCTCTTCCTGCGAGCTTTACTTCCGGCTCTGCGTTTACTAGCCGATCTAGAGCTACACGGAGACGGCGACGGCGAGGCGTGATGATGGACAGCGTTCACTCTACGGTCTCGTTTCGAGTCTCGCAGCTTAACTCCGGCTGCCAGCTGCTCCATGATGTCTCGAGGAGCTGGTACAGCAGCGTTGTTGGGGTCTTCGGCAGGGTCGCATTTCTCATCAGAGGTCGCTGTTGTGGTCGTCGCTGCCATCGCGTTCTTATCTTGTTCCGCTTCCTTTGGGGCAGCGGATTTCGGCTCGGTTTTCAAATCGTTGATGATCTGTTGTTCGTCTTGTTCTTGTACCGGAGCAGGCGGTAGCAATGGCGACGACGACGATAACGGTGGAATAAAAGGTACGTCTTCTCGAGCCGGTGTGACAGGAGGTACTTTAGGATGATTATCTGCTACTTGGTGGGCCAAAGCTGCGGCAGCGGCCGAGGCTGGTAATCGATCATCTAGCAAAGGTAACGTTTCGCCTTCGTCTTTAGCCTCAGCAGCCCGTTTAAGTACGGCGAATATTTCTCGGAAAAGATGCCTGTATTCGGGCGTTTTGCGGAATCGACTCTCGATCGGACTAGCATCGTCGTAGATACTGAACTGGCAATCGTTACCGTCCGAGATACGGCACAAGAATGATCCGGGCAACGATCCGACCAGCACTTCGGTCTGCGTTGATTTTGTCAGCAGGTCTCCGTCAGAGGTGGTTTTCGGACTGATGCTGCCGCTGCTGATCGACGTCGGCGGTGCTGGGGTGGTGGTTTTCGGCTTGATGATGGGCTCTTCTTCGCATTCGCTGTCCGTTTCGATGGCTCGTAAAGCCGGTCTGCTGATGCCACCGTCGTAGTAGCCTCCGATAGCTCGCAGTTCGTCTTGTAACGATATTCCGGCAGTAGGGATAGTCGAACCGGAGCCGGGCTTAGATGGTACTTTGGATCGCGGTCTTTGGTGATTTTGTTGCTCTTGCATTTTACACAACGCTTCGTATTTTTCCACCAGCTGTCTGTACGGGTTTTCGCCATTATCCTGCAGCGAGATCGAAAGGACAGAAAGCAAAAATACACGATTAATTTCCGCCGAATGCGTTAAAATCTAGTTTTGAGAGATTAATATTGATCAGGGAACAAATTTTCATCAATTTTACACGAAAAATATTCAAAATGTATTTTTGATGAAAAATTGTCACCCAAAGAATAAAAAAAAAACAATATTTTTCAAAATTTCAAAAATCCGTCAAAAATTGACAAATTGAATTACAGAAGCCAAAAAATTATCGAAGGGTTTTCTTCATGAAGATTTCTATACATCTGGGTAATTCATGGTTACTATAAACAAACCGATAACGGGGGGGGGGGGGGGTGTCCCCGTACAGATAAAATGAAATACAAATTTGGTAGGTACAAAACGTACCGATTTGTCAAGGCTGAAATCAGCAACAGCAGATCTGATGTTGGCGAGTATTTCGTCCTCATCGTCGTCGTTGGTCATCAATACAGAAGACAGCTCGTCAGCGCTGCTGAAATCTTCGGTAGCTACGGCGCTTCTTAGACATCTTTTACACAAATTTCCCAGTCTGAAAAAAAATCAAAAAACAATTGTAAATTTACTAATATCTTCATAGTGACTGACGCTTAAAAGTTAGGAAAAAATATGCGATAAATCTTCATTATGTTCAACTTTCAAAAACCAAAATTATCATTTCAGGGGTCAATGACCTTGAAAGTCCAGACACACGGGCCAATGACCTTAAGAAGACAGACAGACAATTTTTGGAGGGGGGCTATACAAACGGATTAGTGACCTTGAGTGCTCAGTGATACAGGTCAATGACCTTAAGAGGCTGGACAGCCAACATTGGAAGGTCATACAGATGGGTCAGTGGCCTTAAGAAACCTGACAGTAATACAAACGACCTTGGGAAGCCATATTGAGGGTCAATGACTTTGAGGGGCTAGACAGCTGTAGACACACTACCTTGGGAGGCTGGATAAATGGGTCGGTGGATTTGGGAAGGTCTGACAAACGGATCAATGACCTTAATATGCCAGACAGATGACTTTGAGAAACCAGACAGAAGGGTCAATGACCTTGAGTGTCCAGTCACATGGGTTAGTGACCTTATTAAGAGACCCGATAAACCTTGAGAAATCAAATAAATGGGTCAACGACTTAAAAAGGACAGACAGACGATTTTGGGGAATTAGACAGATGGCTCAGCAACGTTGAATGTCCAGACATAAGGGTCAATGACCTCAGACAGCTATAGATACACTACCTTGGGAGGCTAGACAAATGGGTCGGTGGCTTTGGGAATGTCAGACAGACGGATCAATGACCTCAATATGCCAGACAGATGACTTTGAGAAACCAGACACAAGGGTCAATGACCTTGAAAGTACAATCACACGGGTCAGTGACCTTATTAAGAGACCTGATAAACCTTGAGAAACCAAACAAATGGGTCAACGACTTTAAAAGGACAGACAGACGATTTTGGGGAATTAGACAGATGGCTCAGCAACGTTGAATGTCCAGACATAAGGGTCAATGACTTCGATAGGCCAGACAGCTATAGATACACTACCTTGGGAAGTTGGGAGGCAAGACAAATGGTTCAGTGACTTTGGGAAGGTCAGACAGACGGATCAATGACCTCAATATACCAGGCAGTCAAACAGATAACTTGAGAAATCAGATAGAAGGGCCAATGACCTTAAAAGTCCAGACATAAGGGTCAATGACCTTATTAAGAGACCAAATAGGAAGACAGACGACCTTTAAAAGCCAAACCGATAGGTCAACGACCTTAAAATGACAGATATACGATTTTGGGGAGCTAGACAGATGGCTTGGTAACATTGAATTTCCAGACAGAAGGGTCAATGACCTTAAGAAGACAGACAGCCAGACAGACAATTTTTGGAGAGGGCTAGACAGACGGCTCAGTGACCTTGAGTGCCCAGCGATACACGTCGATGACCTTAAGCGACCAGACAGACAACCTTGGAATGTCAGACAGACGGGTCAATGACCTTACAGGGTGTCCACTCATTTCTGGAAATGATTTTCCCTGACTTTTCCAGGTTTTCCAGACGAATCTTTCCATTTTTCCAGACCATTTTTCTCTATTTTCTATGCTCACCCCGTACTTTAATTTAAAAAAAAAAGGGGGGGTAATTTTTTTCATAAGCTTCTCTTTGAACTGGATACTTCTTCGGATATAAAAAAACAGCTCAACTTTGATTATTAACTTTTCTAATTAAAAATGAATAAAACATGCATCGAGTTTGGCCAATTGATAAAATACCTATGTATTCATATAACTTATGAAAATTTTTCTTTTCTTTTTTTGATTTTTGAAGGCTTCAAAATGTGAAATTTGTTCATTTCAAAATGAGAGACAAATTGGCCCGAGCGAAGCGAGGGCGAGAACTTTCGAAAATTTTCATTTCAAGATGCCTGAAAACGAGTTTTTTTTTGAATGCGAAGAATGTTTATTTTTTGGTTTTTTAAATTTTAATATTGGAATGGATGTTTTTTTGAAGGAAGTTTACTCTTGAAAAATAAAAGAGAACAGGCTCGAGCGAAGCGAGGGCGGAAGCTTCTGAGAATTTGAGTTTTGAGAGTCATAAAAACGAGGTTTTTTTATGTGAGGACGAGTAGCTTTTTTTTGGCTTTTAAAATGTTAGAATATTTGAATTATGTTTGGTTTTTTTAGTGAGGACCAGTAGCTTTTTTTTTGGCTTTTAAAATTTTAGAATATTTGAATTACCTATCTATGTTTTTTTTGAAGGAAGTTGATTTTGAAAAATAAAACAGAACAGGCTCAAGCGAGGGCGAAAACTCTTGTAAATTTGTATGTATTTCGAGATGCTTAAGCACGATGTTTTTTTCGTGAGGAGTTCACTTTTTGGCATGAAAGCTTGATTTTTATAATCTAGAAATTTTCATGTTGCCTTTGAAAAAGAAAAGAAGCCCGAGCGAAGCGAAGGCAAAAGCTTCTGAAAATTTGCGTTTCGAGAAGTGAAAAACAGTGTTTTTCTTACATCACAGGTCCTAATTCAGAATTTTCAATTGATCGTTTTTTCAAAATTCCAGAGATTTTGCGTGAAAATTACGAAATTCCCTGACTTTTCCAGACCGACCAAATTCCCTGACTTTACCAGGTTTTCCAGACCTGTGGACACCCTGCCTTAAGAAACCTGACAGTTGCACAAACGACCTTGGGAAACCATATTGACGGGTCAATGACTTTGAGGGGCTAGACAGCTGTAGACACACTACCTTGGGAGGCTGGACAAATGGGTTGGTGGCTTTGGGAAGATCAGACAGACGGTTCAATGACCTCAATATGCCAGACAGATGACTTTGAGAAACCAGACAGAAGGGTCAATGACCTTGAAAGTCCGGTCACACGGGTTGGTGACCTTATTAAGAGACCCGCTAGGAACACAGTCAACCTTGAGAAACCAAACAGATGGGTCAACGACTTTAAAAGGACAGAAAGACGATTTTGGGGAATTAGACAGATGGATCAGCAACGTTGAATGTCCAGACATAAGGGTTAATGACCTCAATATGCCGGACAGATGACTTTGAAAAACCAGACAGAAGGGTCAATGACCTTAAAAGTTCAGCAACACAGGTCAATGACCTTATCAAGAGATCATATAGGAAGATGGAAGACAGACCACCGTTAGAAGCCAAACAGATGGGTCAACGACCTTAAAATGACAGATAGACGATTTTGGGGTGCTAGGCAGATGGCTCAGTAGCGTTTAATGTCCAGACTGAAGGGTCAATGACCTTAAGAGGCCAGACAGACAACTTTGGAAAGGCAGCCACATGGGTCAATGCCCTTACAAGAGGCTAGATGCTGCTAGATAGAAAGACAGATGACCCTGAAAAGCCAAACAGATTGGTCAATGATCTTCAGGTTCAGTGGCCAGACAGGCAGCGATGACCTTTGGAGATGGTCTTGAGAAAAGTACCAGCAACTATACAGAATTTAAAACTGAAAAAAGGCGCAAAAAATTCAAGTTTTTACTGGACACAAACAGGGAGCGGTTGCTGACTGCGCAGTCTCTGTGCAATCAGAGCATTGCAAATAAACTGTGCAGTCAGCGCATAGGGCTGTGCAGTTTTGCGGTTTTGTTCAATTACCCTCTAAATACATCTACTGATGACAAAATCAAACACTATTTTGAAAAAGGCACAAAAAATCCACTTTTTGTTGCTAATTAGCTATAAAGTGGTGGGGGTGAGGGATTGAAAAGTCAAAATCGCACAAATGCATACCTAGAGCACCCTTCCAATGTGTTTGACTAGCTTTCTAGGGCAATTAAAAGGAGTGGAGGAGGGTGTGACAAATGGGTTTTCAAGGTCAAGAAACACAAAACCCCAGTTTTCTCTCCTCTAAATTTAGTTGGGGGGGGGGGGTGTGTGAATAATTTTGGATATGTTGAGCGATTTGTGAATTTTTTGGCCATTTTCCTCCCCCTCCTACCTCTCTCAAAAATTTGGACAGAGGTGAATTTTTTGTCAAAATGCCTTCACCTGAGATGACCTTAAGTATCTAACTTGTGTAAAAAAAAACCAAATTGTTAGACGGATATGCCTTAGAAAATGGACCTCTGTGACTCCAAAATGAATCACCTTACTTCCGGATTCGTGTTAAGACTTTCTTGTTTGTTTTGTTTTACCTTTTAGGCTTTAATCAAAGGAAAATTGAGCTAAAAACGTGAAAACTGTGAAAAAAGGCGGGATAATCTACTTTTTTGTCTTTGAAAAGAGATAGTGGTCATGACTGAAAATTCTAAACCTCAAAAAGAACACTTTAGTGCACTCTCTTAACGTATACGCCAAATTTAGCTTCCCAGGTCATTTGAATGAAGATTGAAATGGGGGGGGGGGTCACCGAAGGAACAAAATCAAAACAAAAACCAAAAAAAAAATGAATTAAAATACACTTTTTTGCAAATGGAAAAAAAGGGAGGAATGGTTGAGAAGTCTTTAAACCCTCTTAAAGTCGCATTTAGTGCACCTATTAAACGCACACTCCAAATTTCTGCCAATTCAGCCTTCAAGGTCAATTTGAGGGGAAGGGGGCTTGACACTATTTCAATGAAAAGGGGTTCCAACTCAAAAAACCACAAAAACCCCAGATTCCTCACTTCCAAATTGTTCAAGAAAGCTCATTTTTGGATTTATTGCATTTTCTTTCGATTTGATACCCACCTTGCTGACTTTTTGGCCATTTTCACCTCTCTACACACCATTTTGAAAATTTACACAGAGAAGAATTTAAGGTCAACGTCATTCCCACTCAAAACTTAATCTAGAGCCACGCTAAACCAATCCTAAATAATTCCAAGTTTGAGCAATTTTCGTTCAAATATTCTCCAAATTTCAGTAAAAAAAAAAACATCAAACATGCTCAAAATTGACTTCTGGTTAGTCCGGCATATGACAATAGGAGTAATTACACCCCTCCCCCCGCCGATCATCCGGGACAACTTTTTTCTTAAAGGGGACATTCTAAGGAACATTTTAAAGCAAACTTGCCAAAAAAAAAGTTGGCCTTACTTACAAAATGGCGGCCATTTTGATTGACAGGTCCGCCGAAATCGCAGATTTTGCGTTTTAACAAAGGACTTGCATGAACTTTTTGAAACTTTACAAAGGTAGATCGAAAGATCATGCAAAAATTTAACGACTTCTGGTGAATTTCAAGTCATTTTAGAGCCACCAACGATTTTTTTGAAAATTACTGGAGCCTCCAGTAGATTTTTGAAACTTGAAATTTCCCCAAAATTTCATCAAACTAAGATGGAGAGTTGAAATTCATTCTGCAAACTAATTTCAATACGCTACGAAGTTGACTGCTGATGAATTTCAAGTCGTTTTGGCGCCTCCAGCGAGTTTTTGAAAATTCCTGAAGCCTCCAGCAGTTTTTTGAAACTTTAAATTTACACAAAATTTCATAAAATGGAGATGGATAGCTGAAATTTACTCTACACTCCAATTTAAACACCCTTTGAAGACGACTTCAGGTGGGTTCAAGTCATTTTAGGGCCTCCGGCGACTTTTTTGAAAATTACTGGAGCCTCCAGTAGATTTTTGAAACTAAAAAATTTCCCCAAAATTTCATCAAACTAAGATGGAGAGCCGAAATTCATTCTGCAAACTAATTTCAATACGCTACGAAGTTGACTGCTGGTGAATTTCAAGTCGTTTTGGCGCCTCCAGCAACTTTTTGAAAGGTTGTATGACGTTTTTTTGGAAAATTGAAATTTCCTAAAAGTAGCTGGAAGCTTCAAAACCATTTGAAACCACCATGTAGTCTGCGAAGTAAATTTCAGCTTGCCAACTCCATTTGATAAATTAATGTTGGGGAAATTTCAAGTTTCAAAAATCTACTGGAGGCTCCAGTAATTTTCAAAAAAGTCGCTGGAGGCCCTAAAATGACTTGAACCCACCTGAAGTCGTCTTCAAAGGGTGTTAAAATTGGAGTGTAGAGTAAATTTCAGCTTTCCATCTCCATGATGAAATTTTGTGAAAATTAATTGTTTCAAAAATCTGCTGAAGGGTTTTAGGAATTTTCAAAAAGTCGCTGGAGGATCCAAAACGACTTGAAATTCACCTGCAGTATTTCGTAGCGTATTGAAATTAGTTTTTAGAATAAATTTCAGCTTTACAACTCCAATTTGATGGCATTTTGTGGGAACTTCGAGTTTCAAAAATCTGCTGGAGGCTCCAGAACTGCTCAAAACGGGTTGAAACCGGTTCCAATTGATTTGGCATGTCGAAAATAGGGTATATCCCAAATTTCAGCTTTCTCGGTCAATTTGGTAAAATTTTGATTTTTTCCCTCATTTTTGGCCTGAATTCGATTTTCAAAAATTCACCAAAAATCGAAAAACCCACTTTAGCACTTGAAATTTTGACAGGTGATAAATTTTCGCATGATCTTTCGATCTACCTTTGTAAAGTTTCAAAAAGTTCGTGCAAGTCCTTTGTTAAAACGCAAAATCTGCGATTTCGGCGGACCTGTCAATCAAAATGGCCGCCATTTTGTAAGTAAGGCCACCTTTTTTTTTGGCAAGTTTGCTTTAAAATGTTCCTTAGGATGTCCCCTTTAAGAAAAAAGTTGTCCCGGAGGATCGGCGGGGGGGGTGCAATTACTCCTATTGTCATATGCCGGACTACGTGCTCTGAAATGAATTTTTTGCAGTCTCCCCTCTTCCAATAATCATTCTTCATTCAGAAAAAAATCAGTCTAAAAAATCTCATCCTCAATTTTCTTCATCACTTCGACTTTTGTTCAACGCTAAAATTTATTTTTCATTTTAAAAAACAATTTAATGCCTACGTGATTTTGGTGGTTTTCGAAACTGTAACATTTTAATGTATTTTTATTGTTAAATGTCGGTATACGACGGTTTTCCGCAATTTTGACGTAATTAGACAACTATGTTTGATTATTACCGCGTTTTTTTCTCTTTCCATGTATAATTTACAAGGTCGTTTATGTATGAAATTGACGTATGAACCCGCGATATTAACATATTATCTCAATTTACACATAGTTCGTTTCCTCTACATTTCGTTAATGCGATAATTCAAAAATGCTAAAAAATCATCTCTCAATATTCAACCATTTCCTCGAAAAAATTCCATCGAGTAATTTTTTTATTCCATTCAAGACTTTTCTAAATGATATTTTTTCAACATTCCATACACTCGTATATTAGTTACTTAGTTAAATTGATTCAAATTAAACTCCCAACAATTTTTCTAAAGAATCCATTTTTTTTTTTTTTTTTTTTTTTTGATAATCTTCTGGGATATTTCATAATAACGCTCGCTTACCGGATCTGTTCCAACGTTGCCAATTCATCTTGGACGCTTTTCATTTCATCTTCTTTACTTCGCATATCATCGACTTGATTCCTCAAATAATCGTTATCCTATAAATAGAATCAATAATTAGTATTCGACATACGTTCACATAAATACTTGCGAAGTCTACATACACCACGCTTGCCCCTCTTCGCCCCTATTCTCCTCACCCATCTCTCGAACTACACAAGTATACGGGTTACGCATGTCTGTCTCTGTAATAAGTACTACTAGGTACATGTCGATATACGAGTACTTAACCCTACCTGTAAAACAACGGATAACTGATCTTTCAAATCATCGATGGTTCTTTGTTCTTTGACATTAGATGCTTTCGCTTCTTGAAGTCGAGTAAGTATTTCTGAGCAATTTGTACACACGTCGGTGGGCTGGTTATGGAAGTTATCGTATATCGCATCTTTATTGTCGTCGGTGGCGGCTGCGGTCGGTTCATTTGCATGGTTAGCGGTATTACGTTGTCGTTTCTCGTTTTCCAATTCTAATGTCTTTTTGTCTAGCTGCTGCTGCAGTTCGTCGCATTTATTCTCTAACGATTGTATTGTTTCCAATAAACTGAAACGAATAAATAAATGAATTAGCCGACGTAAGATGAAATCTACAAGAGGGTTCTGGGTTATGAAGGGAGGGACTAATACGAGTACTAAGTACCATGCTATAGTGTAGGTACGTGAAACCGGATAATTAAAACAACGCCTGCGTATTAAATGTACATAGACATAGACGAGACAGTAGACACACGTGATACGAAAAAGGAGTGAAATTAAATACCGTTTGTGGTACGCATACGCAGCAGAACAATCATACGCAATGGATCGGCAGCGTCGATTATTAATGTTAATTTAAATGAATCGTCGTCAACGTCTTATTGTTTCTTCTTTGAAAACTACGCCTATTACGAACTCATACATGGCATATTTTATGCTGACACCGAGCCATCGCATATTGTCCAACACGTCAGCAAGACAGTATTATGGATGGATACCTGTTTCTGTTTCTACCTTTCGATGGAGTGTTTTAAGCGAATACATATATTCGTATTTAGGGTTCTTGAAAATATACGAAACGATATGTCACACTATATTTGACATTTTTTTTCACATTTGGACCAAAGTTTAGAGGCTTTTTACCACCTCCTCCTTTTTCCACCAACGTGTGCTTTTCTAATGAATTTGTGGGGGGGGGGGAGGAGGATCCTTTTGAGCATTTTGACAAAAAACAGGCGTTTTTAGACTAGGGAAAAATTCACTTCTCTTTGAATTTTTTGTTAAAATATAAACTTATTAGGAATTACCACAAAAAATCAGAATTTTTTACACTCTGAGGAAAAAAAGTCATTTTTTGACAATTTTGACAAAAAACAGCCTTTTTTTAGCAATTATTACACAAATGAGACTTTTTAACAATTTGGCAAAAAAAAAAATTTTGTGACTAACAAAATTTTGAAAAAATATTGTGAACATTTTTAGCAAAAAATTAGAATTTTTGACAATTTTGATAAAAATGGGACTTTTTGATAAATTATGACAAGAAACAAAACCTTTTTTTACAATTTTGGCAGAAAAACATGACATATTTGGCAATCTTGGATTAACATAGGACCTTAGATCTTTAGGGCAATTTTGATACAAAAAACCAAACCTTTAAAACGGTTCTGGCGAAATACAGGACGTCTTAAAAATGAGGAAAAAATCAGAATTTTACCAAATTAACCAAGAAAGCTGAAATTTGATATATACCCTATTTTCGACATGCCAAATCGATTGGAAACGGTTTCAACCCGTTTTGAGCAGTTCTGGAGCCTCCAGCAGATTTTTAAAACTCGAAATTCCCACAAAATTCCATCAAATTGGAGTTAGAAAGCTAAAATTTATTCTAAAAACTGATTTCAATACGCTACGAAGTACTGCAGGCGAATTTCAAGTCGTTTTGGAGCCTCCAGCGACTTTTTTGAAAATTCCTGAAACCTCCAGCAGATTTTTGAAACTTTAAATTTTCACAAAATTTCATCAAATGGAGATGGAAAGCTGAAATTTACTCTACACTCCAATTTTAACACCCTCTGAAGACGACTTCAGGTGGGTTCAGGTCATTTTAGGGCCTCCAGCGACTTTTTTGAAAATTACTGGAGCCTCCAGTAGATTTTTGAAACTTGAAATTTCCCCAACATTAATTTATCAAATGGAGTTGGCAAGCTGAAATTTACTTCGCAGACTACATGGTGGTTTCAAATGGTTTTGAAGCTTCCAGCTACTTTTAGGACATTTCAATTTTCCAAAAAAACGTCATACAACCTTTCAAAAAGTTGCTGGAGGCGCCAAAACGACTTGAAATTCGCCAGCAGTCAACTTCGTAGCGTATTTAAATTAGTTTGCAGAATGAATTTCGACTCTCCATCTTGGTTTGATGAAATTTTGGGGAAATTTCAAGTTTCAAAAATCTACTGGAGGCTCCAGTAATTTTCAAAAAAGTCGTTGGAGGCTCTAAAATGGCTTGAAATCCACCAGAAGTCGTCTTCAAAGGGTGTTAAAATTGGAGTGTAGAGTAAATTTCAGCTTTCCATCTCCATTTGATGAAATTTTGTGAAAATTTAAAGTTTCAAAAAACTGCAGGAGGCTTCAGGAATTATCAAAAAGTCGCTGGAGGATCCAAAACGACTTGAAATTCATCTGCAGTACTTCGTAGCGTATTGAAATTAGTTTTTAGAATAAATTATAGCTTTTTAACTCCAATTTGATGGAATTTTGTGGGAATTTCGAGTTTTAAAAATCTGCTGGAGGCTCCAGAACTGCTCAAAACGAGTTGAAATTGTTTCCAATCGATTTGGCATGTCGAAAATGCGGTATATCCAAAATTTCAGCTTTCTCGGTCAATTTGGTAAAATTTTGATTTTTTCCCTCATTTTTGGCCTAATTCGATTTTCAAAAATTCACCAAAAATCGAAAAACACACTTAAACACTTCAAATTTTGACAGGTGATGAATTTTTGCATGATCTTTCGATCTACCTTTGTAAAGTTTGAAAAAGTTCGTGCAAGTCCTATGTTAAAACGCAAAATCTGCGATTTTGGCTGACCTGTCAATCAAAATGGCCGCCATTTTGTAAGTAAGGCCAACTTTTTTTTTGGCAAGTTTGCTTTAAAATGTTCCTTAGGATGTCCCTTTTAAGAAAAAAGTTGTCCCGGAGGATCGGCGGGGGGGAGGAGGTGCAATTACTCCTATTGTCATATGCCGGACTATAAGCAATTGTGCCAAAAATCAGCATCTTTTTGGATATTCTGACAAAAAACGAAAAAAAGAAAGAAAGAAAGAGTTTTTTCTAGGAAATTTTGACAAAATAAAGTGTAGGGCATGTCAAAAGTAGAGAAGCAGAGTAAGCAAGAGCAAGACAAACACCTTGGAATTTGAATGGAGGGGAGACTATAGGGTGTGAAAAAGTCAGATCGAAAAAATGAGATCATTTTTGCGATCAGGACGCACAAATCACATGACTCAATCGATACAAACATATTCATAATGTATCGCATTGCGCATGCGCAAACCTACAAATGAATAACTGCGCATGCGCAGCTACTCTCCAAAGGAAGGTTAACATTAGGAATATGTTTTTTGCTCGAGTCAACTACTGAAAATTTAGAATTCCAAATAAAAAGAAAAATACGACAAAATATCAGAATGTGGTAACAGATTCAAAATCAGAAATGAAATTATTTTAAAAGCAGTAACAGAATATTCGAAATGAAAGCTCAACTTTTCTTGATGAATACCTTTACTGGAGAATGGAGATGTTGAAATCAAATGCATGTTTCAAAGTTTAATAAAAGTTACAATTAAATTGAACTGAACATTCAAAACTAGAATTGAACTAGGAAACAAAAAAAAATACAATTAAAATGAGAAAAATAAATGAATAAAAATCAAACTCAAACTGAAAAATCAAAATAAGCTAAACAGAAATAGGAAAGTCAAATTGAAAAATTGAAATGAAAATGAAAATAAATTTTCAAAGATATATCTCTGCATCTATGACAAATTTTATCCAAATTTCGTGTAAATTTTTGGAGGGTTTCAGAGGTTAAAATGTTTCTTGGAGTGTTTTTACAACATTCATCAAAGTTTTTGGTAACAGATATTTTTTTGGTTTTTTTTTGAGTATTTTTACACAAATTTTACAAAATTTTCAACACTTTTGACTTTTCACAACATTTTGAAGCTTTTTTCTGCGTTTTCCTAAAATTTTTCCAAACTTTCATCATTTTTTGGACAATTTTTATACTTTAAAAGATTTCTTGAATGTTTTTACATCATTTTTACAAAATGTCCACACTTTTCACTCATTTTCCTGAAATTTGCCGAATTCTTTTTATCTTTTGGCTGGTTTCAATTTAATTAATATTAAGTTTTTTTGTGCACTTTCGACGAGAATTTCGCAGTTTTTTTTTGGCAATTTTTGGATGTTTTTATTTTGTTTTTTTTTCACAACTTCAACACTTTTTAATATCGATATTTTGATAAAGTTTTCAAAAATTTATTATTCAATGATTTAAATACCTACTTTTTTTTTTTGACAATTTCGACAAAAAATGAGGCCTTTTGACACCTTTGACAAAAAATAGGACTTTCTGACAATTTTGACAAATTTGACCAAAAAGAGGACTTTTCTTTAGCAATCCTCACAAAAAAAAGTAACCTTGACATTTCCAAAAGTTTTGCAAAAAATTAGATTTTTTTGACAATTTTGGTAAAAATGAAACTCTGATGAATTTTGACAAGGAACAAGACCTTTTTGATAATTTTGACAAAAAACAGAACTTTTTTGGTAATTTCTGATGAAGACAGCTCTTTTTTCTGACTTTTTAAAACCCAAAAAATAAGATTTTTTTGATAATTTTGACCAAAAAAAAAAACTGGACTTTCGGGCAATTCTGGCAAAACACAGGATTTCTGCAAAAATCAGCACTTTTCGAATCTTAAGTTGAAAAACACTAATTGTTTGGCAATTTTGACAAAAAAACAGGTCAACAGGAGGAAATGAGTTCATTCTTGTGCTCAGTACCTACCTATATTTGATACAACCCATGACTTTATCAATACTTATTCAATTTTGAAAAATTGCATGGCGCATGTGTAATACACATGAATGGATAACAGCGCATGCGCAGTATAAATGTTCAAGTTTTCTCATTTCTGGAGGCAATTTCATTTGCAATAACATTCTCTTTATCTCATAATTAGATGACTCGTCTTCATCATATTATCAAGAACTATACTCAACAAAGTGCAAAAGTTCACTTTTTTGTACCTGAAGAAAGGGGTAAAGCGGGTTAAAAAATATTGAAATTTTCAAAAGACTCATTCAAGGTGCCCTCAAAAGTCAAAACGTTTGTGCCAAATTTCAGCTTCCTAGATCAATTTAGAAAAGCTTCAGTGATGACACAAATCCAAACACTTTAAAAAAAAGGTGTGCAAATTGACTTTTTTGAAGCTGAAAAGAATCGAGGAAGGAGGCTAAACATTTTGAAATCCTTCAAAAAGCACATTCAACATACCCATTCAGTGTACATACAAAATTTCAGCATCCTAGATCAATTTGAAGGGGCTCTAGCAATGGCAGAAAAATTGAGAACACCTTGAAAAGGTCTGAAAAGTCAAATGAAACGACCTCCTAAATTTGGAACATGTATTGTGTTATGTAAATCAAGGGTCAAGTTCATCTTCACTCAACTCCCTCTCCCCCAAACACCACATTGAATAATGAATTTGGTCAAATATTGTTGAAATGGCTCTTGCTAAAATGTTCTCAAACTTGAAGTTATGAATTTGTAGAAAAATAATGATAAATAATGAAGGAGAAAAAGATTTGCCCAAAATCGATGGAAATAGATTGACAACCCTTCCTCCCTCCCTCCCTCCCTCCCATCCTTGATCATAAGCGTGAGCCATGTCAGCTTTTTAGCCAAATTTTTGAACAAAAATGGGGCTATTTGCAGTAGACCAGTCATTTTATTTATTTATGTAAGCATTTATAAGACAGTTTCAGCTTCAGCACAATGGTGAATTTTACATTTTATGACCTGGAGCCTGTTCTAATTGATCAAATAAAGTCAAACTTGGGGAATGGAGTTCTCTTGGGAGCTGGAATTGACCCCTGCAGTTTGGAGGGTCAAAGTTGAAAATTACAGAAAGGTCATTTTTTTGGAGACGCATAATTTGGCCCCAAATTAATGAAAACAGCCCAAATTCATACCATTGGTGAGTACCGCCATTGTAAACAACATATCCAAATTTCAGATTCCTAGGTCACCCCCCATCCCATTCAAGGTGGGAAAAACATGATTTTGACCCTATTTTTGACCCCGCCCCACTCTTAGAATTGACTTGAGGAGCTCAAACGTCCAGCATACAATGGGATGGTGCCACTTGAGTGTATTTTGCAGGTTTCATTCTTCTAACCCTATTTGACCTTTTTCCAGGGTCAAAAAAGTGGATTTTTTTGGTCTATTTTACGTGTTTTTCGACCTTTAGGAAAGAGCCTACAGTCTCCCCAAATTGACCTAGAACGTCCAAATTTTCACAGTACATTGGGAGGATGTACCATTGTACCCGAAGTGCCTTTTGCAAGTTTCAATCTCCTAACCCTATTTGATCTCTTTCCAGGGTCAAAAAAGCTTTTCGAGGGGGGGGGCGAACGCGAAAATGCTACAAGAACACTTCACTTGTGAAGAAAAACCGAAACATGAGGAAAGCATTGTAGCAGAGCTGTAGATACATGATGTGGTAAAAATGAATTCAGTGTTGCTAAACTACGCAACTACGCATGCGTAAAACAAAGCATAAAAGTTCATAAATGCGCATGCGCAGAGTCAAAATTGAAGTTTTCTCAATTTCTGAATCTGATGCAAGAGTTTTTCAAATTAGAACTTTTGTGCACTTTGATTGACTATTTAAATGTAAAGTAGTATAAGAGAAAAAATTTTTAAGTATAGTTGGAGGAATCCTCTGACCAAAAAAAAAACCTGCTCTATGCTCAAAATAATATATTACAATCCTGACCACCTAAGTATGCTAAAAGTGACCACGACTTTCTGATTTTTGATGATCAAGCTTCAACTTACAAAACAAAACCCACAAGTTGACCATAATGATCTTAATTTCCAGTTTGATTTCCTAGACGAATCGAAAATGATTTTCAACATTTTAGTGTCATTGAAGAATCAATTCGGAAAATTACCAAACACAAATTCGTCGTGATTAATGAAACTCGACAATGCGCATGCGTAAGATCAAAACTGCAAACTAATTACACATGCGCATACTAAAATTCTTGAACGAACCATACAGATATTTAGCAAGCTTCTATGACGTAAGTAGATAGAGGTACATTTGCCAAAAATCAGAACAAATAAAAATGCAGCGTCGAATAATAAAATTACAGGTCGTTATACCGAGAAAGGAACTAGAATAATTTAACGACCAATAAAATATTCCAAATACCTTGCAACGTATCTAGTATTTCCTATTTCGTAGGTACGACAACGTGAATTTTTCAACTATTCGTATTCACGAAAAATATAAGTAATTACCAAACAGCTGACCAGCTTACAAGTTATGTAACCAATTAACGAATAGTCTTTAAACCACAATTAATAAACCAAAAACGATCATAAAATTTCCCAGAACTCAGAGTGACTATTCAACTACGAGTATATAGGTTTAGGTACAGTTTCATAGAGTAAAAATCTTCCCATGACACATCGTTAACAGACTCTGACTCTACATTACTCGAATAATATAAAACGTTAAAAAAACAGAATATCGCAAAGAAACGACGACGACGATTACGTTCGATCAATACCTCTGTCTTTATCTCGTATATCGAAATTAAGAACATCTGCACGTTACATACCTCTTGATCTGCTTCTTATCGGCAGCACTTTGCTGCGAAAGGGTAACATTATCGTGTTCCAAATCTTGAATACTGATCTCTAGCTGTTCGTAGATCCTGAATCTAGAACTGTTCACTTCCTTGAGAGCTGCAGTTTGTTTGGTCAAGTACTGGAACCCGCATCACAGACACGATATTAATCATCTCGATCAAACCATACACGAATACGACATAATTATTCAATCCACTCACTTCGATTTCTTGAGACTGATCTTCGATAATATTCTGATGCTGTTTCAGCGCCGATTCCAACTCTTTGTTACGTTCCAGTAATGTTTTTCCGAGCTCGGCGGCCAACTGCAGATCTGAAATCATAAGTGAACGGTGGTGTTTTACTTCTGACGAAGATACTCTTGCAACACCATCGAAACGATTCAACTGCGACATTTGTATTGTAAGCAATCAAGATACACCAAGACCAAGGTGTTGTGTTATTCGAATAAATATTTTTCCAAAACATTCGATACGACGACGATGTTTGTACACACGTTTACGAACTCGATGCCAGAGAGGAACAAAAACATGTAGTAGTAGTAAAGAGGAAATTAAACGAACGAAATGCAACCGCGTGTATCGTATTTCATACCTGAAGCAGACCATCGTTCCGTTTCCAAATCGCACCATTCCACGCATAGTTCTTCGTACGAAGACATTGTGGGAATATCTTAATATAAAATATAAATCTTACTACAAATACGCTCTCGATGTGGTAATAAATAAACGCCAAACGACCAAAAAACCGTACAGATGTCAACAGTCCGTTTCATGCAAACTTGTTCGGTATTGGTAAAAGTATGCAAGCTTTTCCCACTCGATATTCGTACTGATAACGACAACGACGATGAGTTTGTTTATACAGTATCTTTAGGCCATACACGGACCGTATTTTTAAACCCATTCGTCAGTTTGACTCTGTGAATGCATCGTTGTTTATCGTGTGAAATTTTCATATGGTTGTTTGGCACTATACGTATTCTGGCACTTGATCGTACTTTCGATTCCAATCAGCTCGAGTGTGAAGTGTTCAAACATTGTGTTTCGAATACACATCTTCGTAGTGATATCTTGTTGCGAAAAAAACAAAAAAAATGTACCAAATTAACGCAATATTTACCAATTTTGTAATTACCTTTTTCGTACGTCGCATTACACAAGTAACAGCTGAATTCTCCATCTTTCACCGATATCGTTTGATTCACATCCAGGAAGTAATCCGAATAGTTATCCGTTGATAATTTGGAATCCATTTGGATACGAGTGTTATCCCCAACGTCGATCGTCGAGCTTTTTGATCACTTCATATAAAATTTCACTGCCACCGATGACCAATATACAGCCACATAAGTCGATTTTACGAAATTTTGCGATCCTACTACATTCGAAACGTGTAGAAATTTTCAACGAATACGAAGAAACAAAGCAGTTAATGACTTAATTTACTCATTACTTGTATTAGTTGAAGGTAGACTGGAATTTTTCCTTCGTCTCAGCTGTCGCGAAATGCGAAAATAAAATAATAACAAGGCGAATGAAATCGATGGCCCTGATGACGACCACGGTCGATATTTTATATCGAATATTCGATTTTACGATATCGAAACGTCGATAAGTGAACGATTGAAGTTAATTAATTACCGATTACTAATTTCCAGTTTTATGGAGCTGGAAATGGAATTTGAAAATTGCGTAGATAAAAAATATCAATTTCTGGGGGTTCGGTGATCTTCGTCAACGTTCGGGTTTCTTCGTTTTCATTAAAATATTCAGCAGGAAGTCGCAGGAAGTACAGCTTTTTACGTTCTTTTCTTTCAGAATAATTCTAAGAATTCAAATTAATTATTAATTAAATAATTTCAGATCAGAAGATTAATGTTTTCTGTTCTTGTATCTTCAAGTTGAAAGCTGTAAAAACTTCTTTTTAAATCCTCCAGTCGTTGTTTTCTTCTTCGTTCATTCAAATTAATATTCTACGTTAGTGTTCGGTCATCGTTTTCGTTTTATTCACTCCCAAATCCAAATTAGCAATATTCTTCTTCACACAACTCAGAAAACTCGCCCATGAACAATGAAAAAACAATAATTTCAAACATAGAATATATTTTCTTAATAAAATCGCGTATGAAAAATTCACTTCTATTCGTCAAACGACACGATAATACAATTCACTTCTCAAGCACAGCGCAGGAACATAAAAAGTAATAACCAACGTGAAACAATACGCCAGTAGTAAAACGCCACAGAGATCTATAGAATAAAATACAACGCAACACGGCTACAAAATCGCCGTTGAAAAATTAAAAAAAATATGTCATTAAAATTGCCACGATAATAATATAATAAATAAAACATATAACGTTAGCTGAAGGTATAGCTTAAGAAAGAAGGTACGTTGTACGTTGGTATTGGTATAATAATTGCGATGCATTTTGAAATCGTGAATATATTGCTAGCTCCTTAGACGATTCTCACTTGACCTCTGTGTTTTTCTCTATCTTGCTCAGTGAGACTAGTTTCCGTTTCTGCTACCTCGTCGCTGGTAACGATATCTTCTTCAGGTGGATTACTATTACTACCTTCGGTTACCTGGACCAAAAAGAAATGCCGAGTTGGCAAAATGAATAATTATTAGTATAGGTGGTTTGGAGATGGTAATAAACAATGGAACGTACGGTAGATGGTATATTTACAAGTTGGATCTCTTCCAAACGTGTCACTGGTCTGCGTAAAAGTTTAGGTGAAGATTCGCAAGAAGTCAGAGGTGTACTTCTGCTGGAGTCGCCGTCTAAGTAAAGGGAAAATAAAGAATTATCATTCGTGAAGTTGTGAATATGTTTTTTTTTTTTAAAGCGAATTAGAAAATTAATGTTACCCAAAGCGTAATGCGACCTCAATGGGGAGATTATATCAGAAATGGGTTTTGTCTTCGACGGAGGTTTATTGTAACAAGATCCATCTATAAGAAAAAAATTAATTAAAAATTAAAAATTACTGAACATAGGTACCTTTAATCTGGTATATGACAAAGGTATTTCTGCACCCCCTCCCCCCCGTCGATCCTCTGGGAGACTGGGGCACGTTTTCTCATAAGAGACATTCTGAGAAACATTTTTGTGCAAACTTTGCCAACAAAAAGAAAAATTTCAGGTGCTTAAGTGCATTTTTCAATTTTTGATAAAATTTTAAAAATCGAATTTTGGATCAAAAACTTTTTAAAAAAATCAAAATTTCTCCAAGTTGATCTAGAAAGCTAAAATTTCAAATATATCCTACTTTTGACCCGCCAAAACAATTGGAAACGGTTCCGAACCATTTCGGGCAGTTCTTACTGGAGGCTCCAGAATTGTTCACAAACTGGTATTAATCGATTTGGCGGGTCGAAAAGAGCGTATATCCCAAATTTCAGATTTATAGATCAATTTCACTAATTTTGATTGAAACTTTGAGGGAATTTCAAGTTTTAATAATCTGCTGGAGGCTCCAGAATTGTTCACAAACCGTTATTAATCGATTTGGCGGGTCGAAAACAGCGTACATCTCGAATTTCAGATTTTTGGGTCAATTTGGTGAAATTATGTGGAAATTTCAATTTCAAAACTCTGCTGGAGCCTCCAGAACTGCTCAAAACAGTTCGATACCGCTTCAATCGATTTCATTAATGGAAAGTACAGCATATCCTAAATTTCAGCTTACTGGGTCAATTCGGTGAAATTTTGATTAAAACTTTGAGGGAATTTCAAGTTTTACAAGTCTGCTGGAGGCTCCAGAACTATTCAAAACCGTTTTCAATCGATTTGACGGGTCGAAAAGAGCGTATATCCTAAATTTCAGATTAATAGATCACTTTGATGAAATTTTGATGAAAATTTTGCAGGAATTTCAAGTTTTAAAAATCTTCTGGAGGCTCCAGAATTGTTCAAAAACTGGTATTAATCGATTTGGCGGGTCGAAAAGAGCGTGTATCCCAAATTTCAGATTTATAGATCAATTTCACTAATTTTGATTGAAACTTTGAGGGAATTTCAAGTTTTAATAATCTGCTGGAGGCTCCAGAATTGTTCGAAACCCGTTATTAATCGATTAGGCGAGTCGAAAACAGCGTACATCTCAAATTTCAGATTTTTGGATCAATTTGGTGAAATTTTGTGGAAATTTCAAGTTTCAAAAATCTGCTGGAGCCTCCAGAACTGTTCAAAACAAATCGCAATCGTTTTCAATTGATTTTACTGGTCAAAAACAGAGTATACCTCAAATTTCAGCTAACTGGGTCAATTTTGTGAAATTTTGATAAAAACTTTGAGAGAATTTCAAGTTTTACAAATCTGCTGGAGGCTCCAGAACTATTCAAAACCCGTTTTCAATCGATTTGGCGGGTCGAAAACAGCGTAAATGCCAAATTTCAGATTTATAGATCAATTTCACTAATTTTGATTAAAATTTTTCTGGGAATTTCAAGTTTTAAAAATCTGCTGGAGGCTCCAGAATTGTTCAAAACCCGTTATTAATCGATTTAGCGGGTCAAAAACAGCGTACATCTCGAATTTCATATTTTTGGGTCAATTTGGTGAAATTAGGTGGAAATTTCAAATTTCAAAAATCTGCTGGAGCCTCCAGAACTGCTCAAAACAGTTCGATACCGTTTTCAATCGATTTTACTGGTCGAAAACAAAGTATACCTCAAATTTCAAGGTCACTGGATCAATTTTGTAAAATTTTGATATGGGGATTTCCAGTTTTAAAAATCTGCTGGAGGCTCCAGAACTATTCAAAAACCGTTCTCAATCGATTTGGCGGGTCTAAAACAGCGTACATGCCAAATTTCAGATTTCTAGATCAATTCGATGAAATTTTGATTAAAATTTAGGAATTTTAAGTTTTAAAAATTTGCTGGAGGCTCCAGAATTGTTCGAAAACCGTTATTAATCGATTTGGCGGGTCAAAAACAGCGTACATCTAGAATTTTAGATTTTTGGGTCTATTTGGCGAAATTATGTAGAAATTTCAAGTTTCTAAAATCAGCTGGAGCCTCCAGAACTGCTCAAAACAGTTCGATACCGCTTTCAATCGATTTCATTAATCGAAAGTACAGCATATCCTTCAGCTTTCCGAATCAATTCGGTGAAATTTTGATCAACATTTTATGGAAATTCCAGGTTTTAAAAATCTTCTGGAGGCTCCAAAATAACTCAAAACGGTTCGAAACCGTTTCCAATCGATTTGACGAGTCAGAAAGGAGGTATATCCTTAATTTCAGATTTCTACATTAATTTTGTGAAATTTTGATTTTTTTTCTCTCATTTTTGATCCAAAATTTGATTTTCAAAATTTACCAAAAATCGAAAAATACACGTTGTCATCTGAAATTTTGGCTCATGATGTATTTTTCTGTGTTCTTTAGATCTAGCTCTGTTCAGGTCAACAATTTTTGAGCGAGTTGGGATTCATCCTTTGTCAAAAAACTGCCATTTTATTCGTAAGGCCCATTTTTTGACAAGTTCTCTGTAAAATGCTCCTCAGGATATCCTCTTGGAGCAAAATGTATCCCAAAGAACTGGGAAAATGGAAGGGATACTCACACAGCACAGAAGTGACGTTTTGCCTAGACGCTAGCATAGAAGTAGCAGGCTGATTAGCGACTGGTAAGTCGAGTAATTTGGCTATCTGCATCATTTTCTTTTTACGAGCTTTAGCTCTGCCTTTCACCAACCTAAAAATTTAAACAAAAAATTAATTTCATACATAGCAGGTCTAAATGAGATTAAATTCAAATAAATACTTTTGTTTAGCGGCCATGCATCTAATATGGTCGTCGAATAAGAATTTAGCCGTATAAGCCTGATTAATATTGGTATGATGAATGGTAACATGCAAACATTTAGATTCTTCTTTATCGCCGGTCACCTGAGCAAATCAAAAATGATTTTAGTGGAATAATTTCACAATAGTGATGCAAATATTCAAGTTTATTATAGCTTACTTCGACATCGTGAAGGAACCCTGCTAACTTATTAACACCCCAGCCAAAAAGTCTGGCATGAGGTTCGACTAAAACTAACTGGTTTTTGTCTGTAGCCAAGAAACGTCGACATTTCGAGCCATCTTTGCTCACTACGATACAGTTGATTAAATCACTTTGTGCTGAAACAGAAAAATGCAGAATAAAATTATAGATTTTCTAGTACTTATCAAGGAGTAGAATTTTCTCTTTAAATTTAAACTTACTCAAATCTAAAGATGTTCCAACAGCTGTATAACCATTTCTATCAGTCAATGGTAATTGAGTATCGACTTCTTCGGATAGACACATTACTAAATCACGTATTAGAAGGAATACTCGGATAGCTCTTCGAGCTCGTTCAACCTAAAATTAAATATAACGTTAGAATAATAATCGTTGATCGAATTATTCGTGTTATAAAACCATAAATTAATGAGGAAATCTAGATACCTCTCCACAGGGTAGGCGTTTGCAGAATTCAACTCCAGTCATTGGGGTATTGGCCGGCTGCAGTAATAAATTCGAGTCCATCATGAGCCATTCCACATTCAAAGGTCGTTTCTTTATATCGTAATATTCGTCTTCGAACATATCTAAGAATATATCTTCGTTCTAAGAACACGAATCAGATTGCAATTGAACATTAGAACACATTCGCAGAATAAAACACGTGATCAGATCAACGAAAAGGATTATACTTTATAGTAACTTCGTAGCAACGATGTACTTTCTTCCTTAACTCCAATCACAGCCGCGTAATGTTCATCCAACAAAATACTTTTACTATCTACAATGACTAGTTTTTTCAACAGCATCGTCGTCAATTCCAAAGTAACCAAACGAACTCGACAAGCTAGAATTACACCTGTTCGTTAATAAAATACGCATACGATCATTATTTTACCACCACCATTACCACCAATTCATCGATTGAAACACGAAACAAGATGCGCTACAAACCTGGCTGACAGCTTATGGATATTATTTGGATTAATTTTTCAATCAGGGACGCACTGTATTTAGATTTCAGATCTGAATCCTTCGGTAATAGAAATCCTTCTAGTAAGTATTGCTCGATACCTACAAAGATAAGGCAATGTTTAAAAATTTCATGATCAGATTAACAAAATTTTCATCGAATTATAAACCCTTAATGTCATTTTTAACGTTCACTTTTAGAAACGAGCTCCGCCAACGTACCAGAATTGGTGGATATAGCGTGAAGCAGACATAATGCGAATAGAACCGCGTAATCGTTCTCGCGACATCGTAAATTCTCCAAAATTGCTTCTAGAAATGATCCAGTTCTGACAGTTATCTCTAAAAAAACCGTACAACGAATTATTTCACACTGCCCAGACGGTATGACCTTCGTAAACGAATATTTATAGATCACCTTGAGCTAATCTTTGTTCTTTTTCTTCATCTGTAATATTGATACTGTAAACTGAAGTAATGGGAAACCTGGTCGTTGATTCAGAATCGTCTACAGAAAAAAAAAACCATCGGTATAATTTAGTCTTTCACGAAGGGTATATGAAGTAGGTCGGTGAATTTACCAGAGTCACAAGAGTGGTCATTATTTACTACTCCGTTACTGTGCTTTGTCGAATTACAAGATGGATCCGGAATATCTGATGATTGTTTACGATCATCGATACACTGAAATAAAAAAAAAAAATCCATAAGAAACCAAGTACACAAATGGGATAAAGATATACGAAGTTCAACTAACGCTAGTATCATCGTTCACGTCAGTTTTGAACGTTACGTTGTCAGGTGTTCCTTTAAGTATTATTTTAGCCAACGCGTTCACCAGCTGTTTCTCTTTAATGATGAGGAAAACTTGCGAAAGCAGGAATAAAGATAACGAAGAGCTTATATGAGCTTGCTTATCGTTCTGCGAACAAATCAACAAAGAAAAATACAAGATTACTGTGGAGAAAATTAAACGCAGATGTAAATAAGGAAGAAATACAATTTACCTGGACGGAAAAACGAGTATTTTTCAATGGTAACAAAGACATAATATACCAAGGTATGAGCAACTTGTTGAGCAAATGTTCAATCAGCACGATATTCAAATCTTCTATGTTTAGACATAATATATCATTCAAGTAATGCAAATGATCTAGATGCTCGGCAACTAAATCTGAAAGACGATTTTGTCCGACGAATTGGCTGCAATCAAGAATACATTTCAAATTTAATCGATACCTTTCTCCAATAAATTTAATACCAGACAACCGTTTGAAATATTACTTGATATCAGTATGTACGCTAGAATCCAGTTCCATGATATGTTTACCAATAAACCAAACTAAGTTTGAAAAATAAGGCGCAGCTGTTCGATCTCGTATGAATTTCAGCATCGATTTATCATCCACTCTGTACACATTCAGCGTCAAAGTTCTCACAGCTATGCGTACCATCGATTCGGAATGATTGAAGAATTTTATCGCTTCGGTGTATAAAGGGAAATCATTAGTGTGCTGTAAAAATCAATCGATCGATTAGTCACACGTTACAAGCCGATGATTTCCGGACAAGATTATTGAAAATACTGACCTCGTTATAGAAAAAGTGTACAGTGTGGCAATTCAGCTTTAGCGAGAGTGTTTTTAAAAATGAAATGTAGTAAGCCATTACTTCTTCGTCGGAGAAATCGAATTTATGGACGATTATTGAATTCACGTGATTGTTGCTGAGCAAATAATCTGCAGAAATGAACTCGTCGTTATAAAGATCAGATTTAGAATTACGTTCGAAGCTAGAAACAGGATACTTACAAAGAGATGTTTCATTTCGAATATTTTCAAATAATATATTCAACGTTTGCAATAATTGTACGCATACGTAGCTTCCACATTTCTGTTTAAGTATCTTGAGAAAAAAAGATAGCATATTTTTCTCCAGGAAAAAGCTATTGAAAATGTACAAGAATTAATTAAGTTTTCGTGATAGGAAATATATAAGATACAACACGTAAGCATACTCAAAAACACTGCCATCGTTTTGATCACCCCAAATTAATATCTCTGCTATGGAACGTAGCGTTTCAACCAACAGGCCTCGATTACTCTCTGATACAGTTTGGTTTTTCGATAATACATTGTACAAGTATCTGAAATACACAGAAGAATTGATAAATATGTGAATTAGTCACGAAAAAGGGATGGAGAATTATGTAGGCGGATGTGCCAAAATATCGTTCGGTCATCTGCCCATTGACAGCTTGCTTCGGAAATTATATAAATTTTGAGAGATTGTTCGAGATCAGACGATCGAGTAGAATGATTTAGGATTTTTTCTTACTTCAAATGTTCCAAGGAATGAGGATTCTTAGGTTTCCATATATTTCGTCCGAACCAATTTCGATTACGGAACATTTTCAGCCGAAACTTCCAGAGCTGTATCCGAAATTGAGCAGATACTGGTGATTTTCAAGTACTCGAAGATTTTGCTACATTTTTTCATTCATTAAACTGATCCAATACAATGTACTGCGATGAAATTTTCGAAAAATGATGAATACATTGAAGATTTTCGAGATAATTATTTACATTTTTTTTCCACCTCGAAATTTTTGGCAAAATATTTGTTATGACAACACTGATAACAGTGCCAATTCGATTTACCGTAAATTACGGTAATTTTATGACGTTTGTCGTTTATGGAGTTTTTACAGGTTTTTACCCATTTTTACTAGTGATGGGATATTATCGATATTTCGGGATATCGATATCGTCAAAATATCGGAGGTCTCATATCGATAATATCGATATATATCGGATGTTTTTGACGTTCATAAAAATACCATAAAACAGCTGATTTTTGATGAAAAGAGAAACTGAATCATCTCTAAGCTGTTTCTATTCCTTATTTTTTGCTTTTTCAGTATCTAGCTAGCTACCTATTTGGCGATTTTTAAAATAATGATGACATTGATGACGTAATGTCAACATTGTCAACATTTCATCATTCTACAGATATGGCCCATGGCTACCATTAATACCTGTGAAAATCACTATTTTACTCTAAAAGACTCTGAAAATGCTCCAAAAGAGCAAAAAAACACCTCGCACAATTTATTTGCGGGGTTTTTGCATAATTTTTAAAAATTTTCCGATAATCGATTATCGGATTACAAATATCGATATATATCGACGGCGGCAAATATCGATATATATCGATAAATATCGATAATATCCCACCACTAATTTTTACCGATGCAGCTCACTAAAATCTGTATTGTCAGCTCACAGGTGGATGGGGTGCGCTGATTTAAATTTTAAAATTTTCTTTCGTTTTCATTTTTTTTCAAGTTGCCAAAAAAACTGAAAAAAACGTGCCCCCTGCCCCCAAATCACAAAGAAATCTGTTCATTTTAAATAATTCGTTTCAGTTTTTTTTTCAAATTACCAATTCATTGTCTATTCATCAAATTACCTAATTCATTCGTAGGTGGATGATTGAATTTATAAAGTAGCGTCCAGACGGTCCAATATATTTGACAAATTCCCAGATTTGTCAAATTTATTGGACCATCTGGACATTCTGGACGCGCTGAATCAGCGCGTCCAGATGGTCCCAAATGTGATTGAATTTTTCTTCACAATGCTCGTACTTTGGTCACTTTTTCAACACTGAGTTTGGTTGCTAAAGTTACTTTTATTTTGTTTTTGTTTTTTTTTTGCAAATTGCCAAAAATTCAATTTTTATGCACTTTAGAGAAGAAAAAAATGTTTATAATTAATTTCAGTACTTAAGCTTCGTTATATTATTTTATTCTTTTCCAACTGCATGGTTACCTTTGGGTTTGGGTTACAATTACAAACTCAAACTGTCCTGCCTTTCAATGAAATTCTCAAAATCTTACTTTCTGCCAAGAATGCCAAAAAAGTTTAAAATTTTGCTATAAACAATTGCAGGTTTCAAAAATTCTCAAATTTGTTTCCTAAAATTACTCAAAACTCAAAAGTATCAATTTTTCCAGAAAATGCAAAATGGCGACAAAAATTGCAGAAAAGTCGTCGACCGGAAAAGTATAGGAAATAAGTCATTGCTTTTTGACAAAATTATCAAAAATTCTCATTTTTTCAAAAATTGACAAAAACTGTTGCTTTTTTAGAAAAATGACTCAGGATTGTCGTTTTTGTTTTTTCCCAGAAAATTCCAAAAAGTCCTCCTCTCTTCTTAAAATTGTCCAAAATTCTGAAAAAAAAACTCCCCCACCCCCAATACATGCCATGAACACGAAGTCCCGCTTCTTGCTAAAATTGTCAAAGTTGCGTTTTGTTTTGCCAAAAATTTCCAAGAAGTTATCACAGTCTTGAATTTTTCCAAAGTTGTCAAAATTCTCATTTTTTCAAAAATTGACAAAAATTGTTGCTTTTTTAGAAAAATGACTCAGAATTGTCGTTCCCCCCCAGAAAATTCCAAAAAACCATTCTCTCTCCCTGAAAATTGTTAAAAATGCTGACCCCCCCCCCATAATTGCCATGAAGTCCTGCTTCTTGCTAGAATTTTCAAAGTTGATTTTTGTTTTGGCAAAAAGGAGGAGTCCCGATAAGGCCGTTTTTTGGGCCCAGACAGTTATCGACTCAACCACTGTTAAAATGTTGTAATAAATGTCCCAAATACGAATCCGTGGTCAGTTAACCCAAAATAACAATTTTTTGGGCTTCAGGGGTTCCCAAAGTTGTGAATAAGAAAAGAACTGTGGGAACCACTGACAATCATTTTCAAAAACTTTTTTAGCGTAAAATATCTGTTTGAACCCAATAAACGTTATGCGAGATGATTTTTTAATTTTTGACCTTCGGGAGCAGAAATTGGGAGGGTTTTGATTTTTAGAAAATTTTGGAACCCCCATTTTGAACCTACCCCTTTGAACCCCGCTAAAAAGCTTTTTACAGTTTATTAGTATCTAAAAGACCTCCATCCTACCAAATTTTGAGCTCAATAAAATTTTCCGCTGGTACTAAAAAAATTCAATTTTCCAATTTTTCGTAATTTCGATATTTTGGGAACCCCTGGAAAGCTAGAAACCTGCGATTTGCGCCAAACGTAACGTTTTGAGATATATAATCAATTATCTAGATGAAAAAGTTCAATTAGGCTCCTTGCATATTCGTAATTTTGAACCCTTTTTTTAGAGCCCCCCACTTTGGGCACCCCTAAAGAAGGCGTTTATGCATATTTTTTCAAATAAACTAAAGCATTAAACACACTCGGAAGAGGTCGATAATTTTTCATTTGATTTTTCCGGAAACTTTCAAAATTGAGCTATTTTAGGTCACATTCTGGCATTTTTACTTCCTTGAATTCGTGAAAACGTGATTTCAACGTTTTTTCGAAGAGTAAAATCTTTGAATTTGACCCAAAATGCTCAATTTTGAAAGTTACAGGAAAAATCAAATGAAAAATTATCGACCTCTTCCTAGTGTGTTTAATGCTTCAGTTTATTTGAAAAAATATGCATAAACGCCTTCTTTAGGGGTGCCCAAAGTGGGGGGCTCTAAAAAAAGGGTTCAAAATTACGAATATGCAAGGAGTCTAATTGAACTTTTTCATCTAGATAATTGATTATATATCTCAAAACGTTACGTTTGGCGCAAATCGCAGGTTTCTAGCTTTCCAGGGGTTCCCAAAATATCGAAATTACGAAAAATTGGAAAATTGAATTTTTTTAGTACCAGCGGAAAATTTTATTGAGCTCAAAATTTGGTAGGATGGAGGTCTTTTAGATACTAATAAACTGTAAATAGCTTTTTAGCGGGGTTCAAAGGGGTAGGTTCAAAATGGTGGTTCCAACATTTTCCAAAAATCAAAACCCCCCAATTTCTGCTCCCGAGGGTCAAAAATAAAAAAATCACCTCGCATAACGTTTTATTGGGTTCAAACAGATATTTTACGCTAAAAAAGTTTTTGAAAATGATTGTCAGTGGATCCCACAGTTCTTTTCTTATTCACAACTTTGGGAACCCCTGGAGCCCAAAAAATTGTCATTTTGGGTTAACTGACCACGGATTCGTATTTCGGACATTTATTACAAAATTTTAAGAGTGGTTGAGTCGATAACTGTCCGGGCCCAAAAAACGGCCTTATCGGGACTCCTCCTTTCCAAGAAATTATCAAAGTCTTGCTTTTTGCCAAAGTTGTCAAAAATTCTCATTTTTTCAAAAATTGACAAAAACTGTTGCTTTTTTAGGAAAATGACTCAGAATTGTCGTTCCCCCCAGAAAATTCCAAAAAATCATTCTCTCTCCCTGAAAATTGTTAAAAATTCTGACCTCCCCCCCCCCCAATAATTGCCATGAAGTCCTGCTTCTTGCTAAAATTGTCAAAGCTGCTTTTTGTTTTAGCAAAAATTTCCCAGAAGTTATCAAATCAAAGTTTTGCTTTTTGCTAAAGTTGTCAAAAATTCTCATTTCTTCAAAAATTGACAAAAACTGTTGCTTTTTAGAAAAATGACTCAGGATTGTTCTTTTTCGCAGAGAATTCCAAAAAGTCCTCCTCTCTTCTTAAAATTGTCCAAAATTCTGAAAAAAAACTCCCTCCAGCCCCCCTCCCCAATAAGATTGCCATGAAGTCCTGCTTCTTGCTGAAATTGTCAAAATATTGTTTTCTGTTTTGCCAAAAATTTACAAAAAAAAGCTCACTTTCTAACAAAGTTGCTAAAAAATTTCATTTTTTTCCTAATACTTACTCCTAAAAGTTACCCTTTTCGGCTTTAAAAAAAAAAATGTTGTTCAAAAGTTTATCTACCTTTTTTGCCTGAAATTGTCAAAAAAGGCTGAAAAAGCAGTTCCGTAATAAAATTCTATAAACTCGCTCTTTTTCAAATCTAGTTTTTTTCTGACAGGAATTGCGAAAAAATATTACTTTTGGCGTCTATTACCTATCTAACTAAATGTAGGTACTAGTTTTTTGCTAAAATTTTAAAAGTCTAGCTTTTTGCCAAAAATTAACAAAAACTCACGTTCTAGCCAAATTTCTGACAAATGACAAATTTGACCTTTTTTACAACAATTCCAAAAAGTCTTCATTTTTTGAAACAATTGTCTAAAATTTCAGCTTTTTTGGCAAAAATTGTTAATAAGCCTTTGATTTTGCTAAAATTTGTCAAAATCTTGAAGATATTTCAACAATATGTGATTCTCAAAGTAGTCTAAAAAGCATTTTCATTTTTTCTAGAATTGTCCAAGTCTCGCTTTTTTGATTGAAATTAGTGAAACGGCAGAAAAAGTGAAACCAGGTACTTATCATTTTTTGCCCCCTAATTAATTACCTAACAAAAGATCATACTTTGATTATTTTTTTAAAAAATTGCCATACCTAGTCATGCATTCTCTTGATTTCTTGCTCTTGCTTTTTTTCCCCACGAATTCTCATTTTTTTGCAAGATCGCTAAAAAGTATTTCCCCCCAAAAATCGCCCAAATATCTTCGGTTTTTCCCCCTCAGAAATTAAAATTACTAAAAAGTATCACTCGTTTGTCAATAATTCCCAAAAGGTACTGCTTTTCGAGTTTTCGCCAAGATTGCTTATTAACAAAAATTGTTTTTACTCGCCAAAATTGCAAAAATATTCCTTTGTTGACAAAAATTGCCAAAAAGTTTCGCTTTTTTCAAAAAGTAGCAATATTGGCCCAACTTTTTAACCTTCATGGGCTTCATAATCAGACTAGTTTTTGTTTTTGCAACTCCTCATTCATTATTTTCCCTACATTAATGTTTGTTTTACATTGTGGTTATTCTTTCAAACTGTTTTGGTCACCGAAGTAATTTTTTTAGAAAAAATTGAATGCAAACCCTGTATTTATTCTCATTTTTAAAAATTAATATCAATAATCATTTCATCATTCCAGAGTGGCAGAGCAGAGTTGAGAGGTTGAGAGTACTCATTAATTCATTAGTTGAATTAAAGTGTCAATTATTTTGAATTTTTTTAATAGGTACCTAACTACCTATTATTAAATTTTTTATTCGTTTTTGTTTTCTTTCGTCTTTCTTTTCTTTTTTAAAAATATTATATATTTGACTATTTGAATGATGGAGATCAGGAGATCTGATGTTGAATTATTTAATATTAATCTTGTGGATGAGATGAGATGAGATGATTTTTAGATTTTGGTTCAACACTTCAACTCAAGAAAAAAAATGCACTTCATCCACCTACGATCTGACAAAACAGACTCTGGTGCAAAGTTCTTGAGCAGGAAATAATTTTCCTTTTTTTCTCTCAAAAAAATTTTAAAAATTCTCTTTTTGAGTGAAATCCGTCCTTTGAGACTAATTTCAAGCGATATGTTTTCTCATTATTGAATAATTTAGTTCAAATTGTGAAAAAAAGTTCAAAATAGATCAGAAGTTTTCATTTTCGACTTTCGACTGAACGTCGGTTAGACAAAGTACATCGTTGTTCTGAAATTTTTTGTAAACTACTGTTTTTTGAGCAATTCGAACCATAAATTGTCATTTTTGATAATTAAATATATTCCATACCGTATATTCTTTCTTTTGCAATCATAATTAAATCGTATAACATCAATTTTAAAAATATTTCAAAAAATAGAAAATTTCCATCGTTTCGCTTTAGCGTTTCAACATCGCCGACCTTTACAACACTGCTTTTGTTCTTCAAAATTAACACCGAGGACCGTACCGTAGTGATTAAAGTCGCATTATTTCATTAATTTTCGTTTAAAAATTGTCAAAATGTCGCTATAATTGTGATTAAATCGTTCTTCGCTCGTCAACGCACCGGTATCAAAATGTCTTTAATCTTAAAACGCGCGTTACCTATTCGAAACACTATCGTTCAGATCAACAAAAGATCGCCTTCTGCGGTACTCTATAAATATAAGTCTACCTTAGCCGATATAAATAATAATTGCCGATTACGCAGTCAAATACTTCCAACACAGGTATTGTAACTTCGTTTAAATTATTCATCAATTTTTACTCGAATCGTTGATATGCCTGTACGCATTCAATACTCGTTTGCTGGCGCTATCGAGATACCACACACGATAGCGCCGCAATCCTCAGAATAATCATCTCTCTCCCTGCTGAAAAATGTTAGCCGCTTGACCCCTTTATGGTTTTTATTTTGTTTGTTTTTGGCCAGTGGTCCTGTTTGTATGAACAGCTTAGATGGATCAGCAATCGTGATAAACCGCCATGGGATAGACTGACAGTAGCTCAAGTTGAGGAAAGAGTTTTGAAAGTGTGCAAGGCGTATGACAAAATAACGGCCGACAAGGTATTCTTTTTCATTTAGTATTACAGCAGGATCGTTTTTATCTTGTTGCAGACGAACTTTTTGTTTACACCGATACGTGGATACGCGGTCAAAAATCCTCTTACCTTTGATTTTATTAGACAGAGAGTATTGTTAGTTCTACAACTGTATGATAAGGTTGATCCGGAGAAGGTATACTGTTTATAATCGGTTAACACTCTGCTATAAGGTTTTTCTGCGACAAAGTAAAACGTAATGTTGAACTGATCTAGGCATGTATATGTATTCTGATCTTGTGTTTCGATTTTCAGCTTACTTTGGACTCCCATTTTACGAATGATCTTGGGTTGGATTCGTTAGACCATGTCGAAGTCATCATGGCCATGGAAGATGAATTCGGTAATACATGATTTATCATCTGAGATACTCTGTAATCACGTACTAATACCATACGTTTGTTCGGCAGGTTTCGAAATTCCCGATCAGCACGCCGAAAAGTTAATGACCCCTAAGGATATTGTACAGTATGTCGCTGATAGAGAAGACATTTACGAATAATAAAATACGTGTTTTTGAATTTTTAAAAATGTTAGTAGATGCAAATAAACGGTTTATTTTACATCTATGTTTTGTACTGTGTACAATGATAAGAAAATAATTACTGTTGTGCTAGTTTTTCCAGCTTAGGCGTACACGTTATGTAATGTTTTTAAGTTGAAATATAAAAATATACTTTCAGTCGAGTTGATATTTTCACTCAAGAGGTAACGTCGTTTTCAACACACTTCTCAGAAGCTTCCATACATTGGTTAGGTGGCTCGACAACTACAGGTACTGATAGACTCGAGCTATTATTCTGCTGCGTAGTATCGTTGTATCGTTCAAAGACTAAAATCAGCTCGCTGTGATTCGTGTGGGGAAAATTATCAACAGGGATAGCCATCGTTGGAAAGAACTGAGCACCTAGTAAGGTTTTCGAAGGTCGTCGACCCAGGTCTATGAAATTCACCAGTGCTGCTTTCGGACTACACGACATATAAATTATCTTATTTATACCACTCGTTCGTCTCAACGACGAGATAGCTTTTTTATCTGTAATAAAAATAAAAGAGCTTATCAGAACAGAAACACTAAAGGAACGTTCAAAGATCGTTACTCGTTAGGCTAGTACACTTACGTAAACCGTTTCTGGGAGGGTCCACAACGGCGATTATCTCTTCGTTTCGAGCTTGTGGAATAATCGAAGGGAGTATATCTTCGGCTCTACCTAGATGAAATTCGCAATTATCGATGTTATTCTGTTTACAGTTGATTTTAGCGTTTTCTATGGCCGATGGTTCGGATTCGACGCCGATTACTTGATCACATTTCTATAAAAATAGAAGAAATGAAATTAATTGATCTAAAAATTGAAGAAATTCTATTTAAATGTAAAGAAAAAATAATAAAATTAGTAGGTATGTGAGAAGATGATAAAATGAGTCGATAGCTAATCCTCGAATACGTACTTTAGATAAACATAATCCTATAGATCCTGTACCGCAGCAGATATCAAGCAAGGTAACTTTCTTAGAAGAAGGTATGAGCTCGGCAACCGAATTGTAGAGTATTTCGGCAGCAGCGGTGTGTATTTGGAAGAAAGAAAAAGGTGATATGGAGAATTTCAAACCGTTCAGCACTTCTGTAATAGTGGGTGCTCCATCGAGTAATTCTAACGATTTCATATCATAACTACGTTCCCTGTTGAGAATATTTCAGAATTAATACACGAGGAGGAGTAATATTCAACGAAGAGTCGTCTACGAAGGAAGCACTTACTGGGTGGAAATATTTTGAAAATATAACGACGTTACGTTACAACTTTTACCATCTTGTTCGGCGAAAAGCTCGACGATATCTTTCTTAGTCTGAGCCAATTGATCAGCAGTAACGTTATCCGCGTTACCGGCAGCTACAACCATTAATTCACCGGTATTCATACCTAAACGAACAGTCAACTGTTTCCAGAACCCTTTGACTTGAACTGGACTGAAAACAGGTAGGTCGGATTTCTGAACGAATTGTTCGAATACCTGAAACCGGTCTCAAATTAGATGACCAAGTCACCGAACAGTGCTCAGCAGAGGAGTATTTGCTTACTTTTACTACTTCTTTCATACGATCAGGAACATGGGGTACCTGGGCAACTGATCCTACACTGGTAGATCCTTCGACGTAGGCACCGTACCTGAATCCAACAGTTTTCAAACCGGTTGCTTCGTTTATTCCTGAAAAAAAAATCAACGACGAGGCTATAATTATGCTAAAATGATTTCGATACGTTCTCTACGTTCGTTACACTTACCAATACTGAATTCGCATTTATTCCTGTACCCTTTTGAAATCGCTTCTAAAGGAACGTGTCTGACATCAGTTACTTCGCAAATACTATCGTTATTCTGCTTACATCGTTCTTCCAGCCAACTTCCTGCTTTAGAATGTTTATTATCGTGCAGTATTTTTTCTTTCAGGTCGTCCAGAATTGCCTTAATATATTTTACTTTCGATTCCAACTGTAATAAGATGTATTAGAAATTCGAACGATTCTAATGTAATATAAAGATTCTCTACGTATTACTTGCTGTTCGTAAGGCATATTCCATAAAGGAACCGTGCTATTTTTAATCAACTCGTCGGGTGACATGAGCATAGCTAGCTTTTGTTTTTCGAGGGCTTCTTTCGATAATGTTTTTCGTTTGGCGAAATAAGGATCGGCGACTGCTGCAGCTGGCTAAATAATAATTCTATCAGTGTAATGAAACCGGTCTCTGGAGAGATTGCAGAATAGACTCTACTCACACGAGCAGTTAATTTGCGATTTTTCCAAACGAAACCGTCCAAAGTAACGATAGCCTTTTGTTTTTCATCTTCGGAACGGAAAGTCAAGTATAACCAGGAGCCGCCGTTTCTCGTAGGAGGTTTTATTTTACAACAGTCTAACTGGAGTTTCGATTTCAAGAGTTTCCTCAGTTCCTAAAACAATATAGTAGATGGTATATTTTAGTACGGTTGTTTGAACGAAATGTCCGAGTTGAAGAAGTGATCAAGGAGTACTCACACCGATGCCGTATTTTTTAGGTAATCCTCGAACTTCGATTTTGAATTTTTCTGAAGTGAAACGATCAGTGTTCAGGTATGCGAAAGCTTCGTCGGTGGAATTGGCCGGTGGATCGGTTGCTGTTTCCATATCCATGGCTTCGTCGGTACAGTTGGTTGGAGGTTCGGGTTCGGAGACTGGTACTTCTGGCACTGATTCCATTTTGCAGTAAATTATCGACGATATGAACACATGAGCGTGAAATATAACGCTGATCTTGATCTCTAGAGTCATCTATTTGGAAATTGATAACAATTGAAACACGTGTATTGATATCAGTAAGTAGTGACGTCATCGCTGAGTTGACCAATGGATGTTGAGATTTTGTTTACCTCTTACCTGTGAGTTTTGTGAAATCTTGAGTTTTGAATAATCTTTCTGGGAGGTGGCGGAAGCCGGAAGGATAAGAACAATTTTCAGAAAATTTTTTAGTCGAAATAAAAATGTTGGTGAATTTTTCTACTTGAAGGGATATTTTGAACTGAAATTATCGATTTGCTAAATTTTTCGCCCTGCATGATTGAAATTTTTTGGAAAATGAGCCAAGCCAAGAGCCAAGTATTCAGGAAATTAATTCACTTATGATACTGACGATGGGGATTGAATGTTCCGAGTGCCCTAATCTTATCGAATTCATCTCTCATCTTTACCATTCTCATTAATAATTTTTGTAATGTAAATATGTAATGTTATGAAGATTATGAGTTTTAGTTACCTAGATGGACATATCGATAGGTATTTATTTAGATACCTACTTTTATATTCGAAATTACAAATACTTACCTATTTTTGTAAGTTTGTAAGCAAATATATTTTTATTCAAGTGATCAACCGATCATTTTTAATTCGTCAGAGTTGATGATTTCCACGTTCGAAAAGTTGAATTCCATTATCACATCTCAAGTTTTATGTGGACTTCTAAAAATTGAATACTTTCAAGAAGATAATGAAGATGAATGAATGAAGAATAGATGAAATGATTTTTTTCGTTTTCAAGATAGGCAGATTCTTTAAATCTCGATGGAATGGTTCAGAGCTTGCTTTCCCCAATTTTGTCTTGTTATCCTATTTTTGTCCTAGGTTTACGTCAAAATTATCAGAAAAGTCTTAATTTTTTGCAAAATACTTGAAAATTGAAAAAGCTTATTTCCAAGGGGAAGTTGGAACATTGGAATGTCTAGATCTGATCACGACTGGATCAAATGCAATCATTATATCTACTGGATTTTGTCTTAAATACCTAAAATTTTGTCTTTTTTTCAGTTATAGCCAGAAAAAAAGTTTTGCTTCATTTCAAAAAGGTCAAAAAAGTTCTTTGTTAATTTTCTCAAATTTGTCAAATCATCGAGAAGATTTTGCTCAGCAGTTTTGTTAAAAATTGTAAGAGGAAGTCACATTTTTGCCAAAATTATCAAATGGTCTTAATTTTTCATAAAATTGTTAAAAAGTCACATTTTTTGGCTAAATTTTTGAAAAAATTATTGTGATAAGTCACATTTTTTGACATTTTTTTTTTGTTGAAAGTTGAAATTGTCAAAATGTTTTATTTTCTGCCAAAGTTATCAAACTCAAAAAAATCCTAATTTTTGTTAAAATTGTTAAAGAAGTTACATATCTGCCAAAATTGTTAGAAAGTAGGCTATCATTTTTGCCAGCCTAGTAATTAGTAATTTTTTCTAAAATTGTAAAGGGGACAAAAAACTACAAATTTTCAAAAAAAAATCCAAATTTAATAAAAATTACCTAAATTAAAAAAATCATGTCTTTTAGCAAAATTATGAAACGTAGTACCTATTGCTTTTTTTTGTTGTCAAAATTGCCAAAATGTTCCATTTCTTGGCAAAAATTTTCAAAAAAATGCAACTTTCGTAAAAATTGTCCAAAAAGTTCTGCATTTTGTCAAAATTAAATTATCAAACTGAAAACGTCATAATGCCTGATGAACTGATTTTTTTCCATCCATAGTATCCAAAAAGTATTGATTTTTGACTCAGCTGCTATCCATATAGTTTCTAAAAATTGATAACTCTTGAATCTTGATTTTTTTTTTCGAAATCGCCAAAATATTGAGAAAATCTCATTTTTTTTTTTTTAGTCAAAACTAATAAACTGAAGTATCTTATTTTTTATTTTTTATCCTTATTTTTCTCAAATTTTCAAAAAGTTTTATTAATAAAAATTGCCAAAAAGTTGCTATTTTTTTTTGCTAAAATTGCGGGAAAACGTTCTTTTCTGGTCAAAATTGTCAGAAAAGTTCAATTTTTGACCAAAATTTTCAGAAAGTGCCAATTTTTGCTGATTTTGCATTTGCTAGTAGGTAGTTGTTTAGAAAGCCCTGTTTTTGCCATCGACCTTTTATCAAAATACAGAACTTTTTGGACAATTTTTACAAAAGTTACCTACATTTCTTTGAAAATTTTTGCCAAAAAAATATTTGGGCAATATTGGCAACAGAAAAAAACAATACCTAAGTATCATAATTTTGCTAAAAGACATATTTTTTAATTTAGGTAATTTTTATGAAAAATAGATTTTTTTGAAAATTTGTAGTTTTTTGTCCCCTTTACAATGTTAGAAAAAATTACTACTTAATTAGGACTAGGCTGGCAAAAATGATAGCCTACTCAGCCTACTTTCTAACATAGGATTTTTTTGAGTTTGATAACTTCGGCAGAAAATAAAACATTTTGGTAATTTTAACATTCAAAAAAAAAAAAAAAAAACAGAAAAAAGTCCAAAAAATGTGACTTTTATCACAATAATTTTTTCAAAAATTGAAACTTTGAAAATTTAGTCAAAAAATGTGACTTTCCAACAATTTTATGAAAAATTAAGACCATTTGATAATTTTGGCGAAAATGTGACTTCCTCTTACAATTTTTAACAAAACTGCTGAGCAAAATCTTCTCGACGATTCGACAAATTTGAGAAAATTAACGAAGAACTTTTTTGACCTTTTTGAAACGAGGAGAATAAAAGGTCGATGGTTTTTGCTCAAGTTAGAAATCGTGTTTCTTTGCCTAAATTACCAAAAAGTTTTGTCTTTTTTTTTGCCAAGGTATACATATAAAAAGAATGAAGAGGGCGGTTTTCTACCAAAATTTACACATGAAAAACCAATTTTTTGTTGTAATTGGCAGAAAGTTACATTTTTCCATCGAAATTATCAATTGAAAGTCTTACTATTGTCGACGAGAGTTCTGTTTTTAGCCAAACTCAAAATTGTGTCTCAGCTTTTGCTAAGGTTTTCAAAACGTTTCAATCATTGCAAAATGTCGATTAGAAATTCCTACTTTTTGCCAAAACATCCAAAGACAAAAGCATTCATTTCATATTTTCCCCCTTCTTTTCCCAAAAAATTTCTTCAAATTTTTAGTTTTTTACGAACACCAAATAAACGTTACTCTTTTAGAATGAAACAGAGCAAAACAAAATTTATGATTCGATCCAATTAATTCGACAATTGTACAACACCAAGCTTCAAGACGTATCAATTGAATTCATTAAAAAATCGAAGACTGTTACAACAATCAATACTTCGTCAGGTTTCTTTAGATAAACCACTCAATGAACTCTCAAGAAAAACGAATTCAACTACAACTTCAATACAATGATACGTTCAATGAATCATGTCTGTCTACACGTAAATTTGTAATACTACAATTCGAAAGCTACGACGATCAACACATCAAAACACAGATTAGATAAAAAACAACGTTTATTCCATAATTACGAATAAAATTACGCTACAACGGGTTTTTTACCACCTTTCTTCTGAGCTTTCATTACTTTCAAAACGATTTTCTGCTCTTCAATCAGGAAAGCACGAATAATTCTGCAAAACAGAACAATAGACATTAGCATAGCTGATCTTTCAAATATGAAATATCGAAACGAAACTCATTCAAATCTTCAACTCACTTTTCACGAACGCATTTATGACATAATACACCTCCGTAAGATCGAGTTACAGTTTTCACACGTTTACACATACGAGATTTTTCGACCGATCGAGCGGGCTTGATACCGTGTAGCTTGATTTTACAATTACCGCATTTTGGCACTGATGGCCGTTTCTTCAGATATTGCACAACGAGGCGACCGCCTGGAGTTCTCACCCTGTATAAAAGTAAGTAAGCAATAAATTAATATCGTGTGTTTCCAACTGAAACTCGTGATAATGTGGCAATTGAGAGAGATGGTACTTACTGTCGGCGCCTGTTTGATTTCGTGTTATAACTCAATCGTCGACGTAAAACTACACTTTGCGACATTTTTACAATTGATTAACAGCGTAATACTGTAGAATTAATAAAAGAAACTTTCGATAAATTTCTTTATCGTGCGTTTGAGAAATAATTTCAAGTTGGAAGAGTGTTTTCTTCCATTCAATTTTCAGTTGTGGAAATTTTATTGGCTTTGAGGTGGTGTAAAAAAAAACATGACACATGGCACCTTTTACATACGTCATACATCCATCAGCCAATGAGCGACGAGCATTGATGATTTGTGTTTATTTTTAGTTTACACCTTTGAAATTTATCAGACCTTGGAATGTGATAAGAAAATTTTTTCAAAAAAATAATGGAAAATTTAATTTTTCTCTCATAAAAATTAATTTGTACGTTGAAATTCGATCTTATGAATCACCTGTCGCGAGTAAACTTTGTCCAAACATAATCTGAGAAAAAGCTCAAAGTTTTTCATCGTCACAAAACGTCTGAATGTTTTCCTAAAACCTTATCAGTATCATCTCTCATTGTGCAATAAACCGACAGTCGTTTACGAAACGTAATACCGAATAAATAAACTTTGACATCTCATAAAACGAGTAATAAATTAACAAATTTACTAGAAAGATAACATTAGCGAATACAAATTCCAAAATTCCGTACTGAAATCGTGCATCACATTCGCCACAATACTGATTCATTTCCTCAGTTCGTTGTTACTCTTTGGTGTTAAAAAATGTTCAAAAGAATCGTGCTTCCTCAAGTGATATGTAAAATGAAACACTACTCGACAAACTACGCCAGCAGCTTGACAGATATGAAACTGGATATTCTCAACGGCGCCAATTCAGGTATTTTCGTCCTTTCTTTCAACAGACCCTCGGTGAAAAATGCAGTGAACAGGAACATGATCAAAGAATTCTCTCAAGCTTTGGATCACATAAGCTTCGATAAAGCTGCCAAAGTTCTCATCGTACGTAGTCAAACGCCAGGCATATTCTGCGCCGGAGCCGATTTAAAAGAAAGGACCACTCTGTCACCCTCAGAAACATACCAAACCGTTTGTAAATTCCGAGCTCTAACTCAACAAATCGAATCAACGCCTATTCCAGTGATTGCTGCCTTAGATGGATCTGCACTCGGAGGTGGGTTCGAAATAGCTCTAGCTTGTGATATAAGAGTCGCTGCCAATAACGCCAAGTTCGGTTTAGTCGAGACTAAATTGGCTATTATTCCTGGTGCCGGAGGTACCCAAAGATTGCCGAGGATTGTCGGTCCATCCATAGCTAAAGAATTAATTTTCACTGGACGAGTTATCGATGCGGATACAGCGAAGAGTTACGGTGTATTGAATCATGTAGTCGAACAAGATGCCTCGAACAGTGCAGCTTTTGAAAAAGCAATTCAAATTTCTCAAGAAATTCTACCCAACGGACCGGTTGGTATAAGGATGGCTAAAGCTGCCATCAATAGAGGTCTTCAAGTTGATATGAATACCGGATGTGCGATCGAAGAGTCGTGTTATGCTCAAGTTATACCTACCAAAGACAGGTTGGAAGGATTGGCTGCATTTTTAAGTAAACGATCTCCTAAATATATCGGCGAATGATGGATTCGTAATTACAACGAATATAATCGTATTATTAATAATAAGAGAACGGGTCAAAGGGTTTAAATGTCTATGCAATCATTACCTATATTCTGTGATACTATTTTGTATATTCGACTGTTTTTTTCTTTCAATTTTAATAATAATAAATCCATTCAACAGCAATAAATGTTTTATTCTTTAAAGACACGTATAATTTAAAAGTACAAGGAAGAGTATCATATCACAATTATTTCTATTCGACTTTTAAGTACATTCCACGATGTAATTTTCTAATGAGGCAGAAGGATTCAAGAAGTGGAAATTTACGCGAAACTATTAATTAAAAAGAAATGGTGCACTGTAGGTAATTAATACTTGTTTCCCAAATTTTAAATAACTTTAATCTAAATTTTCATTCACCACTGGAAGACGGACACGAAAAAAAAAATCAATTACAAACATAAGTAATCAAAGTCCTTAGTACAAACTACTCACCGCGCGTCTTCGAACAATTAATAATAATTTATATCACAATGTTGCAAAATAAATAAATTAAATAACTATATAAAAGAACGTTCAAAGTTCGTCGAATTTATATGAGACAATAAATTGGAATAAAAAGAAGAAGACAAATTAACCTAATTATAATTTTAATTACACGTCCGTTTGATTTTTCCAACAAATCGACTAGTTTTATTCGTAGTCGCGATGTCAATTCGCATAAATACTGTGAAAGGTATAACACGGTGCTAACAAGAAAGTAGAAAAAAAAAAGAAAAAGAGAGATTGGTAAACTTAAGAATTATATGGTAGACTAGATTGAAGCGAAATAAATCGCCAGGGAAGGGTTATCTAATCGTTGTTCCATATAATAATTTGGAATCTATAATGGAAAATTCGAGGCGTTCTGAGAAAACAATACAACCACATTGACTTATATAACAAGGCAACGAAATACATTATAAATTACTCAGAGAGCATAACAGCCAATGCGGTAGAGTTATTAAAATTCACTCATCTTTGAAACACCTCCTGCGCTCGAATCTGCAGAGTAGAAATGATTGAAAACAGCCACATAATGCACACCGGCACCTAAAATAACGCACAAATGCCAAATAGCATGGGCAAACGGTACAATACCGTCGCATCTGTAAAATACAACTCCTATCAGGTACAATGCTCCTGATACTTTCAGCTCCGGAATACCAGGAAAACTCAACTGTAACCAGAAAAAAAAATCATTCAGATTGGACTGTTCGATAAAGCTGCCATTCGAGTATTTTTAAAACTCACTTGGTAATCGAGAAATAAAGCAGGAAGTACAGCGTATAGCACATAGCAAATGATCCCCAATAGTGGAAATTTCTTACTGCAAGTCTTAAAAAAAAAAAAAAAATTATTTTAAATTTCCAACGAAGCAGATAATTTTCATAGTAGCATTCATCAAGTTTACAAACCAGTTCGAATAATACCCCGAGGCCAGCGAATAGCCACATCACCCATTGCAAATTGGAAAACATCTGCTGTTCTGGAACCTGTACCAGCATCAACCATGGAGCGTAGCAAGCTGCGATAAATATATAAATTACAGCACGATCAGACTTTCTCAGCTTTTCAATTAATCTTCTGTAAAATACATATAGAAATATTGAAGATATTCGTTCATATTTTGGAGAGTAAACGCTCGAGCAAATATTGACTTACACGTCGTCATTAAAGTAGAACGCGGTATGGAATGCAGCCGAAATGAAAAACAAAATGATCAAATTCAAACCGTACATGACTGCGATGAAGAACAAATTCGTGGTGGAAGCATTGATCATCAAGATTATAGCTGCTATTACAGCGATTGGCACCATAGCCTGGGTAAACAAATATATAAGTTAGTCCTGAGAGTTCAGTCAGGGGATTCGAACGCTGAGAGTATTAATTTAGAGATCCTTACAGCATGAGTGAAGATATTGGCTATATGTTCTGCTTCGGTGGGTGTATACGGCTTACCCTTCAGCCTTTTATTCATCATCCAACTATGGGAACAGTGGTGGCTGTTCATTTTCTGAGATCTAGGGCAAACAAAACTCGATTACTTTAAAGTATCACTCACAGTAACTAGCGATAGATATTTTGTACTTACTCTTATGGTAACTTTTCACTGTTACAAAAAATGGTAACTTGGAATAGTTATAATTGAATTTATCTAAATTTTATGCTAAAGGGAAATGCACTTGGAAATGGATTTTCTCTCGTACAAATGATGAGGAATGTAAGATAAATCATGAGATTATGATTGAGATTCTACGTTATTTCATCTTCGTAAAGAACACATTTAGATGGAATTTAAAGCGTAAAGGTAAATACTACATAAGACAAACTTGCATCACAATCGAGCTTTCAAGCTTTTCATTTGCCTTTGAAAAGCTTGATACTGCAGAAAAAAATATCAATAAATTCAAAAGCCAACCTAATTACGCGCCTGTGGCCAAGGTTAAGGTTCAAGCCGTTATTTTGTAAAAACTTTGGTAATTCTGGGGTAATTACGTAAAACGAGCCGACGCAGAAACGAAAATTGATCGAAAAAGCTGAAAAATTTACGCAGTGTTACCAAAAAACAAAAATTAAATTGGCTTTACGTTTTTTAGATTTTTTTGTTTTAATTTTTTTTCTCTTTATTTCTACGAAAAATGAAGATTTGTAGATTAATTACTTTAATGTACCAGTTAATTAATAATTTAAATTGAAAATTAATCGAAATAAATCGATTATAATTATTTTTCAAAATCCCAACCAACGTTTTTCAATCGAACGAATCGAAAGTTGGCAACATCGCTCGTGTTTTATTATTCCAAACAGCTGATTTAATTTAAAATTGAAATTGAACGCAATTTTCAAGGACTTTGTGTTCATTTAGGAAGAACAAATAATTGTGTTTCTTTGTGGAAAAAACGTACTAATTTTTGTGAATATTGACATGTTCGTCTTTTTAATTTTTTAATATAAATACTAATGAACACTGAAACAAATAATGAGATTTACTATGTCGACTTCAATCAAGATTGCACGTAAGTTGAACTGTATTTACTTTGTATAACTACTGCGTTTTAATTTTTTATAACTGCAACTTGTACCAAAATAATTCTTCCTTCGTTGATTTACATCATCCTTATATATAATTTGCTGCATTGTTCTACGGTCAAATTCATTCGTCTGGATATTTTCAAGCTATTCGTCGTATCATTTTGTCATCTCTAATATGCAATGCAACGAAGAGACAGCGTCTGTCCCTGGAACCTGATCTTATCATTAGTTTACATTGATGATAAATTCTGATCATCGAAGCTATCATGTTTAATAATCGTAAACGAATATCGAGATGGAAAATTAGATTGCTACCAGTATCCTGAACTCGCTGAGGAGTATTTTTAGCCAAAAAAAGCTTCGTTATTATTGGAGTAGAACGTAGTACAGTACAAAGCAATACGAATAATTTTTTGTGCGTTACTTGCCATCTAATTTATTCGTAGTATATGAACCTGTTACGTAATATGTTTTCAAAAGTATTTGATTAACGTCTGCATTTTAAGACGTAAAATTTACTCCGATCGTTTTAATGTGTATTTTGCAAATAACGTAATTTTTTTTACGATGCAAGTTCCTTCGTACTGCATCACTATACGTCTACGTACAGTACAGTATATCAATAATAACGCAGCTATGTTTACATACACCACCGCAGGTTTTACTGCTGGACATGGTGCTGGTAATTACCTAAACCAAAGATTGGTGTATCCTTGAAGATATTATAGTAGTACTGGGAGAAACACTGAAACTCGAGTAGTATTTGCATACTTGGGAGAATTATAACAGTATTTCATCGGTTTTCTGTTATCATCATCGCATTCGTATCGTCCGAGCAAATAGTATAGCTAAATACCCTATCTCTATCTATCTGCTGGTGTAATATTCAATGCGCAACTCGAGCTGCAGCTATCGTTTGTTTGGATGATTCTTGCCGAGACAAGTCTGTATTTAAATTAACTTCGCGAACACGAACGTGACGTGATCTTGTACAATGTTCCTATAACATGTTCGTTTGTCGACTACAGTAATTCAGTAACCATTTTAATCGTACGTTGTATACACATAGAAAAAATTCTCAGTGCAATTTTTTTTCTCCTCTTTTGTGTATGTGTTATTGATTTTAAAAGGCTACAAGGCTGGTTATTGTAGTGGTTCGTATATGTGTTCGTAATGGGCTCACTATGCAGCTGTGGTTGAAAAATTTCCAAGTGTTTTTGGTTATACTTCAATGCCTGTGACTGTGATTGTGTGTGTATGTCTCTAAAATCGATAATATTTTTATCAAATTTCAAAGTACACGATTGTTTGGAAAACTTTTCACATAATTTCAGTTCCATTTTCAGACTCGAGATTGGTTTATTTACTATGTAATTACATCGCATGTTGTGATTCGTCGTGCTTGCCTTATCATCGAATGCTGAATGGTGGAAATTCCTATCAAACGGTGTGTTCCCCCTCCCACCTCTCACCACTCTTTCACCCATCTGATCTTCAACTCTTCCTGTTTTGATTTTTGATTCGATGAGTTTTGAAAATGATGTACATACTTTCAAACAGTTCGGAGTGATTATTTTTTTTTTGCTGGGTTTACCTACTTGCAAATTGTTACGTTTCTTTATGTAAATTATTAGCCCTTTCGAAAAATCAATTCGTCGAGTGCCAATACTTCTGTCTCGCCATGGCCTCCCTGTGGTGGTAAAGAAGTTCACGTCTTCGTGATTGGTTGGTTTGTAAACGTCTGTGTCTTATTTTTCTCGATCATTATTTCCCAATTTTTTTTTTCTTTGTCTGCGAACTCGAAGAATTTACCTATTATAACGAAATACTATCTACGACTTCTGTTCTGTATCGAGTTCTGTTCTATATTTACTTCTCTTTGTTGTACCTCTACCTACCTTATTTTTCGTTGTGTATGTAAAAATCTGCGAAATATTTGACCGTTGAAAAATTTCAATTGTTCAAGGTTATTGATTTTTGTGTTTCGTTTCCTTTCACTTATCAATTTACCAGGAATGACGATTGTTGGTTGAAAAAATCGCAGTTTTGGCAACTTGCAATCTAATATCTTTGTTTTTTCGACGTAACAATACATTTCCTATTTTGGTTTTTTGTTGTTTTTCATAATAAGTTATTTTTTTTTTGCAATAGTTACGAGCTTGACTTGATAACTCTAATTCCTTCCATGCTGACGATCAAAAGTCGACGAATTTTTCAAACAATTTCAATTCGTATTTTGTGGGTGATAAATTCTTTGAATGGTCCCCCTCCCTCCCATCACCCCAAAAAACCTCCCCTACCTCACTAAGTTGTATGCTAAAGTCCCTGTTCACAGCACCATAAAATTGCAAAAAATGGTAAAGAAATGTAAATGATTGAAATTTTTGAAAAAAAGGTTTCAATTTATTCGTCAGAATCACTCTGAATTATCATATTTTTGAGATAAAATTTCCTCTGGTCCCCTAAACAATGTTGATTCCCTTGTACGAATTCTCAATAAAGTTGAAAAATTGAAAGAAAAATCCACTTTGCCATCGGAATTTCTCTTAGTACTCCCCCCCCCCTTCACCATTATTTTTTCCAACTACGCCTGCAAATAACAGGGAAATCAGGGAGGGTTTTTTGAAAGTGAGTTTATGTGGTTAATCAGAAATTTTTGGATAAATTTCTTTCGTTTTTTTTTTTCAATCTTTGGAGAGCTTTGTGCAGGGAGAGGGTGACTGACATTATTTTTTAGGGGACCAGGGAAGTTTTTTTCTTGAAAAGAAAGGTATTTTGATGAATTTTGAAACATATATTTATAATTTTTGATAAGAAATCAATTCATTGCATTTTTTTTTTTTTTTTTGGTCTTTCGTATCTTTGGTTCGGTTTAATATGGTGTTATTTTCTCATAAATTCCAAGAATGGGGAGGGGAAGGGAGGGGGAAGAGGTGAGGGTATGAAAAAGCGGAACCGTAATCTAATGACCTGCACCTTATTAATGGTAGATAAACAAATAATTGGATGAATGGTCATTGGTCATTAATGATGCTACTTTTCATAATTTTTTCCTTTGTTCAATTTTAGAGTATAGATATTGAAAATTTTATTTTTTTCATTTGATTGCCCCCCCTCTCACCACCCCTCCTGATTCAAGGTCCTGAGCACGTACTTGGTCACTTTTTGAGTAATTTAATTATACCAACATTACTTTCAAAATTTTTGTTACTCGTGTTGCTTTGTTTTTTTAATTTTTAAGAATTCAAATTTTTTCAAATTTTGGCTCTATTGAAGAAAAAAAATTGATAATTTCAACATTTTCAACAAGTGAACAATTTACGAAAGTATTCGTTACAAAGCCCTGCCTTCGGCTAAAATTTTAGAAGTCTCGTTTTCTGCCAAAAATGGCTGAAAATTTTAGCTTTTGTTCGAAATTGCCAAAAAGTGTTGTTAATTTTTTGATTCTTGCCAAAAATTTCCAAAAATCTGTTTTGTTGCCAAAAATTGACAAAAATGCTCATTTTTCTCCAAATTTCTGAAAAAATGTTGTTTTTTAATCTAAAAAAGTCAAAACTTGTCTAAAAGTCTCGTCTTTTTCGAAAAATTGTTGAGAGCATCTTTTTGTTATAAATAACTAAAAATTGTAATTTTTTACAAAAAAATTCCAAAAAATCTCAATTTTTTCAATTTTAAAACTCGCCTGAAAGTTTCGTTTTTCTTTGCCAATAACTTTTGAATAAAAAGCTCAATTTTTTGCTAAAATTGTCAAAATCTAGCTTTTTTGCCAGATATTGGCCAAAATTCTCATTTTTATTTTAAGAATTACAGTCTGGATTTTTTGATAAAAATTTGATAATAGGTAAGTGTCATTTTTTGCCAGTAATTGTCAAAAAGTATTTTTTACTTTTTTTATTGGATTTTTTGTATTTTTTTTTCTGCATCTGAATGTTTTGTCCTCGTCTTGTAACTTTCTTAATTTTTTTTTGCTGATTAAAGTTTTCTCTTTTTTTGAAAAAAAATTGTCTGTGAGGTCTGACAGTCATTTTCTTGAAGTCGAATTCTCTAATAAACTCTCTCTCTCTCTCTCTTGCATTTTCCCTCTTTCTTCGTTCAAGCTGTTGGAGAACCAATCCCCCTCCACTATTACCCTCTCTTCCCTACCTGTCTTCCTGCGTAAGTTTTCAATTAGGAATTATTTAATGAGGTTTAGCTTCTTGAATTTTGTTGAAAATTTCTTGAAAACAAAGCTTAATTCCTCGAGAAAAATTAATCACTCCATAATTATTTTTGTGGGGTTCTTAATTTTTCTCAAAAATTGGAAAATATTACTTTTATGATGTACCCTGCAATTTAGTTCGTCATTTATACCTACTTTTTTTATACGCATAAGACTTAGTTTTTCTCAAAAAACAAATCGATGAAAAAAACGTTGAAAATTTTATTAATTTTTCATCTGAGAAAAATTGATGTTTTTGATGAAGGAAAAGTAGAAGGAAGGCTGAGACTACACATCCTACGAATAAAATTACATAAGACCTAAAATAATCCTTCGGTAGGAGGGAGGGGGAGGAAGGGACCACAAAATTCGAAATTTTCTCAAAAACACAATAATGTAGGTCGATAGGTGTCGATTTTTGAGGACGATGATTTCAATTGTATTTTATGAAACTTTTTAAAGGTTTGGGATCCAAGTACTCGTTTTCAAAATTGAATTGTTAAATTAGTGGTTTTGGGTCTAATTGTCTTCAAAAATGAATTCTGCGTTTTCAAAAAAACTCACATTTTGATACCCATATTGTACTTTTTGAATTTTTTCATTTTTGCACAGCCCCTCTCGTCCTTTGGGTACCAGTTTGTAATGTGGGGCGAAATGGTCTTTAAAAATGAATTTTGTGCTCTCAAAAAATTTACGTTTTGATACCATTTTTTCCTCCCTCGAAAATGATCAATTTTTGCCCTTTCTTTTTGAGAGGTTTATTTTGGGGTTCGGTGTCAAAAATTCATCAAAAATGAAATCGACGTCTTATACGTAAATCTGTGGGATTAAATTTGCCATCTGGATCACTGTGTGTCCCTTCCTTGTTCTTATTCGAAAAGTTGAAGGATTGAAGATTGGAGAACATTCTTAACTCGAATATCAGTGATGATGGTGAACCCCTCCCTTCGTCCCACCTTACTAATTCGAAAAAAACAGCAGACAAAAAATCTAACTGCTCCCAATTCTCAAAATGGAGAAAAATGTGTATTTTCTGGTGACCCCCCTCCCCTCCCGCCTCTCTATACTCTATTCTTCTTTCAACAATTTGTTACGTTCGTTTCATTTCAGTTTATCATTTTTGAAATTGCGATTTTATTCTTCGTGTCGCCATTTTCAATTTCTTTTATTATGGGTACCTTTATTTTAATTTCCGTTTCTCGTTTATTTATTCGTTGAAAAAATTTCTAGTCGTTAAAATTGCATCTGCGAGTTTCAAGTATGTAAATTTTATGTGATTTTTTTCACTTTCTGTCTTCTCAAACGAGTTGGAAATTGGTCGAGAGTGTGTCTCTGACACCGCAGTTGGTTCATTCCTCTCTTCTTTCTTTGTGTTCTTATATGTATTTACTACTTTGTCTCTGGATATCGTTCTCGTTGCTGGGAAAAATGGTTCAAAATTTTTTTTCACCCCCATTGATCCGAAGTTGTTCATAAAGAAACTGGTTCGATCAACAACGTCCTGCATCTCTTCTTCTTTCTCATTGCTTTCATGGCTCGTCTCTGTGTCCAGGGTGTCTAACAGGTACTGCAGGTACTGCAAGTACTGTAAAAGTACTGCATTGAAATCCTCGGTACTGCAAGTACTGCAAAGTACTGCATTTTGCCTGAAAAGTACTGTATTTTTTCTCAGAATCATTGATTTAAAATTTTTTAAAAACCTCAAAATAAATTAATTGGTAAAAATTTAAAAAAAAATGTTCATTTTGTACCTCAAAAGATGGCAACACTTGTTAAATTAATACTTGTAAAAATTTTATCGACAAATTACAACCGTTTCAAAAATATTTTTTTTCTGAAGGGGGGGGGGTCGGTGTAAGCTGGATTAAAAAAAAGAGGTAATGCAAAAGGTACTGTAAAAGTACTGCATTTCTTCGGAGAAATTTTGTTAGACACCCTGGTGTCTTTTGTTTGAAAAAATTGTTTTTTTTTTCTTTTCTCAATATCATCTGTTGCTCGAGCGAGAGTTTGGCTGGCTGGCTGGCTAGCTGGCGAAAAACTCGATAATACGTATGATGGTTCCATGTGGAAGAAAGGTGCTGTGATAGGTGATGGCGCCAGATGTTTATTGTGGTCTTTTGTATATTGTACTTGCGGAACCACGTCAGTATTAGTTGGTTGCAGAAAAGAAAGCGAATAGAAAAAAGAGGGAACACTCTCGTGCTACCTGTGTCCAAAAAATGAATCAAAACTATATCAAAGAAGCTACAATGTGTGTGCGTGAAACACCTAGATTCTCGTCTGGAATAATTTTCTAATGCGTAGATTTAAAAATAGTTTAAAAATTTTGACCTTAATTGATTATTACCTACGCATAGTTCGCGTGGACTTTAATATTTTAATTTCCAATATATGCCATATTTTTCGACGAGCATGTTGACGAACCGGTTTCATTACGATAGATTCGGAACGATTGGAAAAAACAACGTGTAAAGGTGGTAATTGGTTAATGTTCGGGTTAACGTTATGTTAATAGGGTTTTTTCTTCTACTACCATCAGGCAACCTAGTCTCATCATCTTCTGTAGATAATCTCTTTAGGCGAATATTACACTCGTCGTATGTGTGTCTTTATCTTTAATTTGTTTGAATTTCTTCGCGAAATTTCACCTATATAAACTGTGACATTTCGCCTAGAAATAGGACATCTTCACACAATCACAGGCCTCTCTTCGTATTTTACAGATTACCGTATTGACGAGATTAAAGGGTAAAATCGCCGCGCGATAATCGAATATCGTTGATAAGCCGAGTTGAAATAGGTAAATATTGGAAAAAAACTAGGTACTATACCTAGTGGTGTAAATTTTATCGCGACCAATATTTTATTAGTACTTTTTTTGATGGCTTTAATAATTTTGGTCTAAACAACTTTGGCACGTACTAAGTAGTACTATTTGTTCTCAGATTACGAAATGTTGTCGGTTTTTATGTCGATGTCGGCGGCATAATTGATTCGAGATTACGTAGTGTTTCGCGTATGTACGATGCACGTATTATTATAGTACCTACTTATACTGTGTGTGCTATCGTTATCAGCTGAGCCATCGAGTTTGTGATGTGTATTCGAGTTTTCGCGATCGTTGTGCGATCGTAGTTCAGTGCAAGATTCGTTCGATCGGACGCCTCGACGACTCGACGGTGCCCTCTTGTCTAAGGGCTTCGAACTATATGTACCATGAACATCGATACTGCGGATATTTTGCATATGAGCTTTACAAATGCTGAGAATAATTGTCGAAAGTAAGTCTATGGTGTGGCCCTTTTTTTGGGTTTGATCATTTTCTGATTATTTTGTGCGTTGGTTACCTGCCTGCCTGTCCCTTAATCTTGATATCTGGATATTTGAGTCGAGGATCCAGAATTTGTCTCCCCTCCCCCTACCTTGATCCATGTGAATCGAGAGTGACTCAAATCTCCTGCCTGTCTTCTTTCCTATCTGTTTGATTACCCGGATAACTAAGTAGGTACCTACCTATTCCCTATTTAAACACCTTGTCAACGAACGACCTACTTATACACACGTACCTATTTCGCCCATCTCCCCAAAACTTGACCACCTGCGTCCTCCTGTCCACCTTCTTGCCCAAATACTCGATCCAAAACCCTACAGGGTGATTCTAAACTATACCTATGTAGCTAAAGGAGCACCAGCACCTTATCGAATGAAAAATGACCAACATATACTATACTGATGGATGATGGATTGTGCAGGCGTCTCTCTCTCTCTATCTCTCTCTCTCTCGTCTCAACTTGAGTCAAAAAAGACCTTCGTCGATTACCTTGTACGGATTCTTCGCGCGAGCCAGAGCCAGCGTCAGCGTCGTCCCTACAACGATATCGACGAACGCATGGCCAATGTTGAGAAGGTGGCAAACCGTACTGTATGGTGATGAAGAGGGCTGAGGGGAAAAGCGCGAACTCGACTCGCTGAGACAGGAGATATGTGTTTCGCGCACCTTTCGGTCTCGAGCCCAGTGTTTGTATATTAATAATCGTCGATCGTTCGTTCGTTCAAATGTGTCCTATCTATCGCGGTGTTAGTGTGCGTGGTGTGTACATAAGAGAGTATATAACACAGAGGCCATGTAACAATAACATAATTACCATGGGCCTTCGAGTACGAGAGGCTCTGGCTGCAGAGTGTAGAGAGGTAAAACGAAGCAGGCTGTTTGCACTGGCCAATACCATAGCATCGGACCAGAGAAACTGTTTTAGTGTGTCAGTATGTTTACTGTTTAGTGTGTGCTGTGTGTACGAACGACCAAGTACAGTACTCGTACGAGCCAGACCACGAGAGTCTTTGCCCTCTGGTGATGTAGTTATGCAATTGGTTTGGTTGTTGAAGAAGTACGAAAGCGATGATGAGCTGAGTGGTTTGGTGAAGAGGTTTGTGGAGTGTTGAATGCGAATATGTTGGGTATGCAGTGGAGGTGTTGGAGGTGAGGTGAGGTGAGTAACAAATGTGGAGTCGGAAGGTTTTCAGAAAATTGCCTCTAATTTTGATTTTTCATGCATAAATATCTGGTTTTGGCCCCACCTTGAGAAAATCTTGGCTACGTGGAGGGGGGGGGCTCATATGAAGCTGTGTGAGGTGACAAACTCAATGGAAAAATCGATTCTAAATGTCAAAAAGAGATATTGAAGCTTTGGTATCAAAATTTTGAAAAAATTGCTAAAAACCCTTCACTAGGTGTAGTGTAGGCACGGGGAGTAGGGTGTACCCTTATTTTGCAAAGTTGGAATTTTCCACCTTTCCCCTCCCCTCCAAAGTTGTCTGTACCTCGAGTGAGAGAATTAATAACTCTCTATTTCGTATTTTTCCCCTGTCTGCAAAAAAAGTTGTGCCAGTAACCCCCTCCCACCCAAATTGAAAAAAAAAACAAAAAAATGTTTAGGAATTCGATTTATTAAAATTATTCTTTATTTTTGCGTCAGCATAGTTTTGAACATTCCCCTTTTCAAAAAAAAAAAAACTTTCTGGCCCTTCGAACCATATTAACCTCATAGAAATGAGCCCCCAAATTTGAAAAAAATCGGAAAAAATGAGAATAAGTCAGTCAAAATCAGGGAGAATTTTTTGGAGATATTAATCTTATTTCCACATTAAAATTATTCTACATAACCCCCGTTTCGAGAAAAAAACCTTCGTTGGACCTCTAAATGATGTTGGCTCTCTTGTGTAGAGCCCCCCCCCCCAATTTGGGAAAATCAAAAATAGATCGGGAAGAATGTTTTGGAGATATCTTATTTCCACATTAGAATTATTCTATATAACCCCATTTTCAAGAAAAACCCTTCGTTGGACCTCCAAATGATGTTGGCTCTCTTGTATAGAGCCCCCCCCCAAATTTGGGAAAATCAAAAATAGATCAGGGAGAATGTTTTGGAGATATCTTATTTCCGCATTAGAATTTCTATATAACCCCCATTTAAAGAAAAAATCCTCGTTGGACCTCCAAATGATGTATGGCTCTCTTGTATAGAGGCCCCCTGTCTGTTTGGGAAAATCAAAAAAAATAAAAATAAAAAATTGATGTCTGTGGAAATTTTTAAAAAATTTTTCTTTTATGGGTAGAATCTGCCTAAATAAGCACAGTTTCAAGAATTATAGCCGGAATGATATATGTACTTAAAAACTTCTGAAAAAGACAAAATCCTTGAAATCTTTCAAAAATCGCCTAAATGATTGAAATTCGATCAAACATTTTCAAAATTGCATGAAAATAGGTGAAAATGTCTTGAAAATAGGGAAATTGATGAAATTTTGATAAAAACAGAAATGCCCAAATTCCAAACAAATACATAGATGAAAACTGCTAAAAATTGGTCAAATATTACCAAAATTAATGAAAATTTGAGAAAATTACAGCAAGTTCCCCAGAAAAATAAATGGTAAAATTGGCTTTGAAAGAACTGAAAATTACTAAAAGATTTATGAAATTGTGACAAAAATGAAACGAAATAAAATGAGATGGCGTAAAAACAATGCTCATAAATGATTAAAGTATCTTAGAATTTGAGCAAAATTTCGTGTAAATTGCGTAAATAATAAAGCATCCATAAAATTAATTCAATGTCACAAAAGTGGAGTAGAATTTGGCGAAAATTACGTGAAGTTTCATAGAAACTGTAAAATTTACATAAAATGACTGAAAATGGTCAAAAATTGGTGTAGATATTGTAAATAAATTACAGTCCGCTGGTAAAAATTTTGAAGTTACACCTCCCTCCCCCCTCCCAATTTCAATAAAAATGAGTTATTACCGAATTATTTTGAAGTGACCTTGCGACCTAACAAAATAGGTTAAAATTTTGCAAGAAATTCGAATATTTCGACAAAAATTATTTTATAACATTTTTGAAAAATTTTGGGCCCAAAATTGGGTTATGATTATTAAGATTTGTGTCATGCTCTCTAAATTCGATACGTGATTGGGCTTCGAAATGGAGAATAATGATAAATTACTTTAAATGTATTCATGTGACATTCACTAATTTATCAAAATGAATTAAGATTTTGCGAGAAATCAACTTTGAAGTAAAGCCCTCCCCCCTCGCCACCCAATCTCGAGTAAAAATGAGCTGTTGCAGAATTATTCAAAAGTGACCTTGCAACCTATCAAAATGAACCATATAATTTCGTGAAAAATTCAAATATTTCGACGAAAAAGTTTTTTGAACAGTTTTGAAAAATTTTGAGCTCAAAATTGGATTATGGTTTTTGAGTATTTTGAAAGAGTCATTCGACCTTATCCTATCAAAATGGGTTGAAATTTCGCTAGAAATTCGAGTATCTCGATGAGAATGTTTTTTTGAGAATTTCTGATTTGATAATATGTAGTTTGAAGAAAACTTTGGTGAGATCATTTTGTAAAGACGTACCAAAGTTGGTGTTTTACAAGTTTGATGTAAATATGTAGTTCTAAAAAAAAGTTCAGTCAAGTTGAGCTTTTCAATTTTTGCTGGAAAGATCTCAAAAACATGGGGTAATGGTGGAAATTTTTCACAATTTCAATTTGGCTTTTTCTCATATTTCGGTCAAACAATTAGTTTTTCTCAATAATTTATTTGTTGTGCTGAAAAGTTGAAAATTTTTTCAATTTTTGTAGCACACTAAGAAAATCGCTTTTTAAGAAAATGAAGGGTTAGTTGTAATAAAATAACCTAGAAAACTGATGTTGTGAAGGTGTATTAAATTTTTCATACCTTCTTGTCGAGTGTGATTCATTTTTTAAAACAGGTTGTCTCTATTTTAACCATTATCACAAAATACATAAAAATAAGAATAATCAATCGAGGAGTTGGTATAAAAAAAATCTCCTAAGTAAAACTTTTTTTTTCGAATATTTCTTTCTCAATTTTTTCAAAAGTAGACACTTTTACTAGATTCATGTTGAAAACCCGTCACAATCTACCACCACCTCAATCAATCCCCCCCCCCCCACTTTAATTTCTTTTTGTGTAGTAAGCTCGAACACACTGTTAGTGAAAAAAAATCGAGATTTCTCTCATTTAAAAAAAAAAACAAAACTGATTGTTAAGAAAAGCTGAAGATCCTACTAGAAAAAATGAGAAAAGCAAAATTGTAGAGCATCATTAAATTTTTCATTTGTTTGTAGAATGTAATCGAGTTTTTTTCAAGATATTTTCGAGTCAAATTTTCAAAAATACAACTTTATTGGAGGATTCAGGTCACCTTGTAACCCTCTACCCACCTGTAAACCACTGATTTTTTTCAAATTCAGAACTACAGATGGTTAATTTTGAAAAATCCGTCTTCGATTAGGAATATTTTGCTGAAAAATTGTTTAGTCTATGTTCATTTTTAGTTTCACCTCTTTCGAACAGAGGGTAGGCACTTCGACAATCCGTTTTTTTTTTTCAATTTCCAGAAAATACTTTGGTAGGGGGCGGAACTTTTTTGAGTTCAATTTTTCATTCATTGAGCTTATTTTTTGATGACCCCCCCCCCCCCCCCACTTGAAAATACAAGAAAGTTGCATTTTTCAATTATTAGTGTTTGTGAAAAAACTATAGTGAGGAGAAATTCGCCCAAAATAGCCCTTCATTTCCTTACTTCCAAAGTATGAAAATGCATTTTTCTCACACTTTTCAAATATAAAAATGAAAGATGATCAAAAAAATTTTTACATGAGAAATTAAAGAAGAAGGTACCTACTAAATAAATATTCAAAGTGCTCAAGTTTTTACCATTTTTAGAGGTATTTTCACTACAGATTTTGGCTCGATTCCATCAAACTTTTTCGATTTGTCATGGTTTTGAAGCACTAAGTATCAAGTATCTGTATTCTTGGCTATTTGATTCAAATGACTTCTGGGCAAAAATTTTATGATTATATTCAGCCAAAATAATCACTTTTCAAAAATCATCGCAGGCTTCGAAAATTATGATTTTTCAAAGAAACGAAATTTTGAACCCTCTCTCCTTCTTCCAATGAAAATTGAAGCTTTCATTCTATACTGCGTTCTCAATCTCATTATTTTTTAATTCCCTTAAGATGGTTTTGAAATGGCCCATCTTTCTCTTCATTATCTGCTGAATGATCAACTTCAAAGTAAACGTGTCAAGAAGCTCATTTTCCTAAAAGGAAACCAATCATCGCACACGTCGTTTAGAAGGTCCACACTCAACACCTGAATATACATAAAGACATGGGAACTCCTTGTACCAGTTTTTTTTGTGTATTTGCGTTTTACTTCCAAGTTCTAATTGACTAGGTACGTTCCTTGCAAAAAATTATACCTAATCGCAGTACTCATTACGAGCGAAATATCTGATCTGATGCAACTAGATAAACAGAATTATCTGTCGTAGAGTGGGGAAAGACCTGCAGGCATGCAAGGTCACACTTGCATCGGTAGCTAATTTCATCAAAGATCGCACAACAAAGCACTACATGTGTCTCTCTCCCACTGATCTTCTCTTCTCCATCTCCTTCTCTCGGTCTCTCCATTGCACCGATATACGATGACTAAATCCCAACGTAAACAACCCAATATGCATATATGTACAAGTATTCATCTAGTCATCTGTATTTCTAATTCCACACACATACACACAGACACACAAACATCCTCCTAAACAACAGCTGTTAACTTGTTCTATCCTCACCGGACGAAGAGATGGATAGAAAAGTGCCATGGTGCTGTGCTGTGTCGTTGATCAGCTGACTCTCTTTTCATCTTCGTTCTCTTTCCGCTCATTCGTGTGATAAAAGACACCGAACACCGACAGCGACAGATGAGAATGAATAAGCGTTTGTATTTTGTACATTTGTGCTTTATAGGATCCTTTTGTAATTTAGCATCTAGTTGGGAAAGAAGAGAACAATCGAGTAGGTAGGGCTTAGAATGCATCAGAAATGCAATTTTCAGCCAAACTGTGGTATCTGTAGCCCATTTCGTGATGTTTCTAGCAACAACGATGACCGTGAATTATAATTATCTTATATAGCGGAGATATCGTGGTGTTTGGCCCTGGTTTCTGTCTCTCTCTCTCTCGCTTTAGTTCTGTAGAATCTGTACCACGTAAAAATATACTTACGTATCCATCGTCCAATTCAATCTATACGAGACAAGAGTAGGTTCTAGTCGAGCTAATGATAAGAAATGTATGTACACAGTATTTCTCAACGTCGACTTCGACGTCGTCGTCATCATCGTCGTCGTTTTTTTTTTTCGTACGGTATATTCAAGGTCTTACTCGAGACGTCATATTTTATAGTCTATATACGATTTAATGGTTTATATCGGTTGTCTAATGTCCATATAGGTTGTTACACACCTAAACATATACAATTTTGTTCAGACAATAGTGCTTTGTAAAAAAAAATTAAATGTAATCGGTCATAGTGCTTTTCTGAGGTGACCAGCTGACCACATTTGTGCCTCTCTCTTGTCTAGAGTATAATGATAGAGGATCTCAGATTTTACATGGGAAGTTTTTCTCAAATCTGAAATGTTTTCCAAAATTCTAAAATCAACGTAAGAAATTGAAATAGCGAAAGGTAAAGTGAAATAGGAGGATATAATGATGAAGGCTCGGTTGCACCTTGTGGTGCTAATGATGTCTCCCGCGTCTTGAAAAAGCAGTCTAGGTTGCTCACGACGAGGTGCGCAGCGAAGTGAGAAGTAAATGAATTAAGTTGATTAATGATCGTAAGTATTAATGTCAAGTTTCTTCCTCGAGGAAAAAATGTGTAAAATTTGTGTTTTAAAAAGTTCACGTTGCTTGAAATATTGAATTTGTGATTAAGAATGATGATGAGTTTTTTTTTTATCTTGTTGAGATTGAGTAACTTGGTTGAAATTTTTGTAGAAAATGATGGGATCATGTTTCAGTTCGATTAAAGATGTATTGTATCTAACCTAACTGATAAAAATGGGTGTTGAGTACTCACAATGATTATCAATTGAAATAATAAAACACGTGATTTTGAGAACTGAAATCCTCGAGTCTTGATACGATATCTGAAATTCGAAGATGAGAGCTGATTGAATTAAGAAAGATAATCCATAAATGTAACGCTTCTAAAAAAAATCTCGAAGAGTCACTTGACTTGAACTTGCTAATGTTACATAAGTACATCAAGTACTGAAATAAGATAAGTACCTATTATTTATAATGGAATCGAATTTTATAGCTTAGGTATTGAATTGTCTGTCGAATTAATTCATCATTCGTGATATTTGATAGTTGGTTGATTAATTCTATCTACATATTTAAGTATTTATTATTTCGCCTCGTATGTTATCAATTATCATTAGTGGTAAGGTACTTGGTAGGTAGGTAGGTACCATGTTACCTTCATTAGAACTAGGTTTTTTCCATCCTCTATGGTAATTTTCTATAATTTATAGTCGTCACTCTTACAGAAAGTTATGTAATTTTTATCAATTTGGAAATCTACCTTGAATTACCATGCTATTTTGCTATTAACCATTGAGGAAATTTGCCAAAATAAACGGGGTGTTTATTATTTGTGTGATTGTTAGATAGTGATTCATCAGCTATCATCAAATGTTTTATTATCAATTAATCAATTATACTCAACTTTTGAGTCTACTTTCTCGAGATTGATACAGCTGGGAGAAAATCTGTTTGCGAGGTTTTGAAAAGTGATTGACAGTGCTTCCAAAAACGTTATCAAAAAATTCCAAAAGTTACAAGTTGAGCTTATTTTGATTTTTGAAAGCTCAATTTTCGAGAGCTTGCCAAATTTTGGAAGTTATAATTTAGAAAATTGAAAAAAAAAAACCAGAAAACATACATTTTTATGGTATTTTTATATCTGTGTGCTTTTCCTGTTGGGATTTGGAAAATCGTGGTAAGATGAGGAGGGGGGGGGGGGTTACGGAGCCTCAAAATTTTGGTCAAAATGTAAACAAATATAAAATTTAAATATAGTGTGACATATCGATTTATGAATGCGAATATTAACTTCGTTTTTTGAACCGAGCCCTCTCACGTACCCCTTCTTATTGACCCCTCCCCCCAATTTCCTGGAAAATGAACAAAATATTGTGATATATGGTTAATTGAGTTTTTGGGGATGCCGAATACGAATATCAACTCATTTTTTTGATTCGATCTCTCCAACACCCCATCTTTTTCTAAAGGTCTCATTTTTTCAACAGAAATTGCGGAAAAGTATAATTTTTTCTCAATAATTACCAAGAAGTCGTGCTTATAGCATAACAAATTGACAAAAATTCTCACTTTTCAACAAAATTCTTCTTTTTGAAAAATTATCCAAAAGTCTCGTTTTTTTTACCAAAACAACGAACTGCAAAAAGTGTTTTCTTTTCTCGACAAAAATTGTGAAAAAATTCCATTTTTTCTCAAGAATTACCGAGAAATCCTACTTTTTGTCAACATTGTCAAAGTCTAGCATTTTGCCAAAAAATTGACAAAAATTCTTGTTTTTTAGCAAAATTCCTAAAAATGTTACTTTTTTCGAAAAATTACCCAAAACTCTCGTTATTGCAAAAAGTCTTCTTTTCTCGACAAGAATTGCGAAAAAATGTTTTCTTTTGCCAATTCGGTAGGTATAGGTTGTTGAAAAGTCCTTGCTTTTTGGTAAAATTGTGAAAGTCTTGTTTTTTGACAAGACTTTTCGTTTTTTGCCAAACTTTATGAAGAGATTCACCTTTTTTCCCAAGAATTTTCTCCAAGGTCTAGAAATTGCCAAAAAAGAAGCATCATTTTTTGCAAATTGCCAAAAATTACTGTTTTTTCGATGAGATTTTTGAGTCTTGCCTTGTGTCAAAAATTGTAAAAGATTTTCGTATTTTCAAAAATTAACAACAATTTTTGCAGTCGAGCAAAATGGTTAAAAAAGTTGTCTTTTGTTGACAATTTTTGCTGAAGAAAAATCCTTTCCTTTGCTAAAATTGCCAAGGTTATTTTTTTTTTGCCAAAAATTATGCAAAAAGATTTCGCTTTCAATAAAATGTCAACAAAATTTACTTTATTAAGAAAAATTCCAAAAAAGTCTCACTTTTTTCAAATATTGTTCAAATGGATCGTTTTTTGTCAGAAATTTCCAAAAATCCCTACTTTTGAATACAATTCCCAAAAGTCCTGTTTTTCGTCAAAAATTTGCATTCTTGCTTGAAATTGCAAATAATCTTACTATGCAGTCAAAAATTGTCAAAAATTGTCAAAAATTTGCCTTTTTTACCAAAAAGTTGCAATATAGTCCAAAAATTGAAAACTTTTTTTTGCCATTTTTTTCTGCTAATAATTTCCAAAAAGTCCTGATTTTTGCAAAAATGGTCAGATTTTTGCATTTTGCAAATTTATTATAAAAAATTCCCAATTCTTAGCGAATTGTCAAAAAATCTCGTTTTTTTCTAAATATTTCTAAAAGTCATGCTTACCTTTTGCTAAAATTATTGTCGAAAAAAGAAGCATCGTTTTTTGCCAATTGCCAAAAATCCTGCTTTTTGCTGAGATGGTCAAGTCTTGTCTTGTGCCAAAAATTGTAAAAGATTATCGTATTTTCAAAAATTGACAATAATTTTTGCAGTCAAGCAAAATGTTTAAAAATTGTCTTTTGTCCAAAAAAAATTTCAAAAAGTTCAACTATTTTTCAAAAATTGCCCACAAGTCGTTACTTTTTTTTGGGAAAAATTGCAAAAAATTGCCTACATAGATATCATTTTTTGCTAAAAAAAAAATCCTGTCCTTTGCTAAAATTTCTAAGGTTATTTTTTTGCCACAAATTTTGCAAAAAAATCTCGCTTTTTACAAAATTTCTACAGAATTTACTTTTTTAAGAAAAATTCCAAAAAAGTCTCACTTTTATCAAATATTGCTCAAAAGTCTCGTTTTTATCAGAAATTTCCAAAAAGCCCTACTTTTGAATAAAATTCTCAAAAGTCCTTTTTTTTGTCAAAAATAAATTTGCATTTTTGCTTGAAATTGCAAACATTTTTGCTTGAAATTGCAAATACTCGTAATTTCACTATGCAGTCAAAAATATTGTCAAAAATTCGCCTTTTTACCAAAAAATTGCAAAAAAGTCCAACTTTAATTTTGAAATTGTAAACCTGTTTTTTTGTCATTTTTTTTGCATCAAAATGTTGTATTCACGTTTTATCTATCATTTTTTTACTTGCTTTTTCGAGCTTTTTTGGATACTAATTACAAAAGTACCTTTTTTTTGCCTAAAAATTTAGGACGAGCCCTGTTTACACAAAATTTAGAAAAAAAACTATAAATCAGACTTTTTCTACCCTTTTTCAACAAATCGATTTTCAAAATGGAATTTTTGAATCCTTAAAGGGCTCAAAGGCTCTTTATTTGATCAAATATGTGATATCGATTGTTTCCTACTACTTCAAAGGTGCTAAGTTCAAATATCCGCTTATTTTTTGGATTCGACTCTCTCAGTTTCCAATTCGGACTGCTTCTCCGCCCCCGCCCCCTCCCATATGAAGGAAAAAATCAGAAGTGATATAGTAAGTTTTTGGATTCGACTCCTCAGTGCTTTCCAGGCCGTGCCCTTTCCACGATGTAGAGGAAATACATTGTGATGATGGGGTCCTATTTTGGATTTGATCACTCCCCTCCCCCGTCCCCAAGAACAGTTTATGAAATTTGATGTGATATGTCAATTTCTGATGATTCAATGGCGCTCGAGTTCGAATATTTCTTTATTTTTTAGATTAGACTCTTCGAGTTCGGAGTTATTTTCAATTCTTCGTCGTTTTGAAAAGAGATGTTGAATTTTTTCCGCTAGTCCGGCTATGTATTCAAAATCTAGATTGTCTTCGATGTTTCGATGATTTCATCCATCATCAATAATTCTCATTGAACTTCACATTGCAATCAATCGCCGTAAGGTGATTCACCTCCGGTTATCAACAAATAATTTATAATGAATGGCCATCGTTCGATGGGAAATTGGTTGTAATTGTTGACTGTATCAATTAATAATCGTGGTCTCGGCAATCATTGAACTTTTCAATTACACAGATGATTTTGAACTTGCTCACGAGTAGGTAGATGCTAGTTATTGTCTTTTTCAAAATCAGTCGTGTGACTATTCTCATCACGAGTGAAACATAACTCAGCAAAAAGTAAACACGATCCAATTTTTGACCCCCCCCCCTGCTTTATTCAACAGAGTTGTAAATTCTGGTGAAAAGAGAAAATTTTGTAGAATATCTGATTGATAATGATGAGGTATTTTCTTTGTATTTGTATCTGGATTCACACCAGTCCAATTTTTTTTGCTCTTATCGCACGATTTCCGTGCTTCTCGTTACGTTTGAAATTTTATTCATCGTATTCGATGTAAAATCGCTCATATTCGGACAAAGATGAAACGTGCTTACGAATTGATGAGAGCTTACCATAGTTATCAGCGTATAGAAGGTATTTCCCCTTATTTTAAATTGGTTTGCGATTTGTTCTCGTAGGTATTGCGATGTTCGAATTTCTTTTCGTAGTAAAATCCTCGTATTCGTAAAGAGTAATATCATGAATCTCTTATCGATCTCATCTTTTATCGGTTTAAAGCTATAAAAAATGACCGATATGAGAAAGGTGAGGTGGTTAAACCTAGACGATATGAAATGGTAAACACAACAAAGATCGTACTTATGAGATTATGATCGTACGAACGTACGATTTTAATTACTTATTACTTGGGAACCCTGCACTACCTATTTATCTAATTATCGGTCTTGAAATTGGTAGGTAAGGTAATCTCGTAATAACGCGTGATTTTATTTGATCGATTTTATCGCGTATGATGACGTACTTTACCTAACCTATACTACCATGTTACATTTAAGTACAACGTATATTTTATTTGCATAAGTAATAGGTTTGGTATGTTTATGTCTATATTAACTTTAGTCGAGGCGATAACAAGTGTCACGAATGTAAACAAACACATATTTTTCTTTCTGATTACAGATCACTGGCTATTGGTACGAAAAGCGGGTATAGGTTGTTTTCTTTGCATTCGGTAGATTCACTGGATCCTATTTACAATACCAGTAAGTCAATGTTGAGCATACGAGATGCTGATTTGGAACCGCTGACGATTAATATCGGAATCGTTGAACCTTTTTTCAGACGAATTTGACGAAATCCACATTGTCGAGAGGCTATTTAGTAGCAGTTTAGTTGCCATAGTTGGCTTATCGTCGCCTAGAAAATTAAGAATATGCCATTTCAAAAAAGGAACCGAAATATGCAACTACAGTTACTCGAACAGTATTCTTTCAGTCAAACTGAATCGTATGGTAAGTGATGTAATGAACATGTATTGTTATGCTTGTACATGATGACATGACACGTATAATGATAATTTAGGGTATAATAATGTAGTTCGCTATGTGTTTTTGTGGAGTTGAAATTCATAGTGATAAGGATTGAGAGGAATTATATGATAGGTACGTACTCGATGATAAAACTCATCATTTTGTTCGTTTCGTTTGATAAGGTGGATCTGACACGTGCGTTGAATGAGGGAATTTTTCAATTTGACAAGCTAATTGAAAATGTTGATGGGGTTTCTATTATCATCAATGGGATAGGATTACGAATTTGTGGGTTATATTTAGAGATTTTTAAGAGGTGGAACGATTCTCGAGTTGGAGATTATTGATATGGTCTTATATAATGTGGCACACTTGATGTAAAATTTTAAAAAAAACGAATTCGTTCAGTGTAAAAGGTTTATTCAAAGCGAAAAGAGTTGAATTGTCCAAGGCCCAGGATCACTGATGAAATAAATGTAACTTGGATTTCAAGTGACCGGGTTCAGTTAAGTTTTTTTTTCTGAAAAAGAGATTCACTTGCTCGTACTTCTGAGGAATCGTCGATTCAAAAATAAATCGATCACGTTCATTACAGAAACCTACCCAGTGAATTAAGAATTGAATTATCCATGCTCATGCTCAAAATCACAAAAAATTGCATTTAGGATTTCCCAGAGACCAGATTTGGTCCATTTCTGGCACGAAGGCTCAAATTGACCATGAACATGGGAACGAACCAAATCCATTTATAATTACAATAGTGAACAAAGCAAAAGGGGTTGAATTTCTCATGCTCAGAATCATTGAAAAATCGACTTCAAGGCTTTCCAGGGATTGGGTTCAAATTAGTTTTTTTGGATACGAAATTCAATTTCTCCTCAAGAATCGTGGATACAAAAATTATCAGTTTTTCTTTTTGCCAAAAAATTCTTAACAATTTTCAAAGTTTTTACAAAAAAATCAAAAGTCTTGCATTTTCCAAAAATTGTTCAAAATTCCTGCTTTTTGTCAGAAATTGTCAAAAAATTTACCTCTTTGGCAATTCCTTCTTTGCCTAAATTCGCAAAAAATTACAAAGAGGTGTCGTTTTTTGAAAAAAAAGTCTCATTTTCCGAAAAAAATTGCAAATGTACCTAATTTCTTTGCCAAAATAATTCTCAAAAATTGTTAATTTCTGCTGAAATTGTCAAATTTTTGCTTTTTGAACAAATGTTCGCAATTGTTCGAAATTTTTCCATTTTTTCTTCCACAAATCATCCAAAAGAATCGCTTTTTGCCAAAAATTGTTAAAACGTATCATTTTTTTGTCTACAGTCGCCAAAATACCCTGCTTTTTGCTGAAATTGTTAGTCTGATTTTTTGCCTATTCACCAAAAATTCTCAGTCTCTTGCAAAAAATGCCAAAAAATCTTATTCTTTTCAAAAATTGTCCAAGGTTTTGCTTTTTGCCAAAAATTGCCAAAAATTTCTTTTACCTAAAAAATGCTGAAAATTATCACTTTTCAAAAAAAATTGCTGCTTTTTGCTTAAATTGTTACCTAGTCTTATTTTTTGCCTATTTATCAAAAATTCTCAGTTTTGTGCAAAAAACTCCCAACAAGTTTTACTTTTTTCAAAAATTGTGCAAAAGTGTTGCTTTTTGCCAAAAATTTCCAAAAATTACCAAGAAGGGTCTTTTACCTAAAAAATGCAAAAAAGTATATTTTTTTCAAAAAAATTGCGCTGAGTTTTGCTAAAGTTGTCAAATTTTTGCTTTTCGAATAAATTCTTACAATTTTTAAAAATTTTCTCTTTTCTTTTTGAAAAGTATCCAAAAGCCTCACTTTTTGCCAATAATTCTCAAAAAGTCCAGCTTTTCAATAAAATTGTCAAAGTCTTGGTTTTTGGCAAAAATTGTAAAAAATTCCGAAATTGTCGTTTTTTTCTCAAAAATTTTTAAAAGGGTCACTCTTTTAAAACATTGTGTAAAAGTTTTGCTTTTTTGTCTGAAATTACCAAAAAGCCATTTCCTTTGCTAAAATGGTCGAAGTATCACTTTATTTTGCCTAAAATGGTCTTTTTTCCCACAAATTGCAACAAAAACTCTCAAAAAGATCCGGAATTTTTTTTTTAATCTAAAAGTTTCAAAATAGTTCAACTTTTTAAAATGAAAACCCGAAAAACCAAAATATTTTTTAATTTGCGATGTTCTGTTGTTGTTGTTGTTTTTTGTTCGATGATTTTTTTTCTTCACTGAAATATTTTGCTCGCGTTTTGTCACTTTTTGGATTACTTTTTCAAACAATCTTCGTTACTGGAGTTACTTTTTTTTTTTTTGAAATAAAATCAAGTACTAGCCCTGAACATAGATGAACGAATCAGCGATTCGAGCAAATCGTTTGCGAACGAAATAACAATTGAAGCACATATCTCACGAATTGAAGTAATAATTCAGTTTTTTCCACCTCAGCATTTAATTATTTATTCATTTATTCGTCAATTTGTTTTTGATTTGAAAATTTTTTTGGTCTGAAATTGAATCGTTCGCGAACGAGACTCACTTTGTTGATGGTTCTTGAGTAAATCACTGGTTCAATTTTTACAAACCGACTTAGTTAAAATAAGATCATTCTGCTGTTTGAATTTTTTAAAAGAATGATGTTAATTTGTTTCTTTTCGATTCGTTCGCGAGCGATTCTCATTCGAGAAAAACACCTCACATCATTTTTCCAACGATTTAAAATTTGATGAGATGTTTTTGGTGGTGCTAGATGAGTTTTTTTTGTAATTTACAAAAGATTCTTTAATTTTTTGTGTGATTCGTCTCGATCATATCGAGTAATCGTTCGCGAACGATTTTCACTTCGGATAAAATTTGGATCCATTGTGTAACGGCTGCTTTTAGAATGTGAAAACTTGATCGAGATGTGTTTTAGGAGGAGGGGGAGGGGGTGAGGACCAGTTTTCACGTATGGTTCACGAATGATTCGTTCGTTCAAGTGAATCATCTCAACATTACAAGATGATCATTCGCGAATGAATCTGTAATTTCAATTTGTGATGGATTTATGATGCATGAAAAAGATTTCAGTTTTCATTTCATTTTATTAATATTTTTGAAAGTCGTTCGCGAACGGTTCTCTCGTTTTGATCAATTCAATTCTTTTATTTGCGAATCAGCAAATCAGTCTATTTCTGTGATCGATTGAATGATTGATTGATTGATTGATTGATTGATTGATTGAATGGTCACCCATCAGAAACCGATTACATGTAGTTCGCGAAAGATTCGTTCGTTTTTCAAGTGAATCATCCCAGCATCGCCTATAATAATCGTTCGTGAACAAATAGAAACACTTTTATGATTTTTTTTTGAAATTTGTTCGCAAACGACTCTCTTATGTTGATTGATTATTTTATTTATTTTATTTTCAAAGATTTTCAAGTTCTCTAAACAAGTGAATCACCTTGTCGTTCGTTAACGATTCATTTGATTGGACGAAATTCTCGCTCAAATCGGATTGAAACCTCTTTCTCCTTGTTATTCATCGTGCTATTGAAATTTTTCCAAAATCCCTGAAACTCGACGGTCGAATTTATAATGTAGTGATTTTTTTTCATTTCAGCGTTTGGTGGTATGCTTGGAAGATTCACTGCACATACACAACATACGCGACATGAAGGTTCTGCACACGATACGTGACACGCCTCCTAACACAGCCGGATTATGTAGTCTATCGACGAACAGCGATAATTGCTATTTAGCTTATCCTGGATCGAGTACAATCGGCGAAGTACAGATTTTTGATGCCATAAATCTCGTAAGTGTTCATGTACAATATACCTTTACCTACTGCTACTCCGACCCAGTGCACAACTTACATATTACCGCAGCCATCATTGGCTGCCGACGGAAATAACTTGTTAGATTGCTCGATGAGTCGATGGTATGGTTGTTTAACTTGTGTTTTTTTTTTTTTTTTTGCGCAGCATTCAAAAACCATGATCGCTGCTCACGACAGTCCACTGGCGGCGTTGGCTTTCAGTCATCAAGGTACCAGAATCGCAACGGCTAGCGAGAAAGGAACCGTTATACGAGTGTTCAACGTTAACGACGGATCAAAATTATTCGAATTTCGACGAGGCATGAAGAGATGTGTGACCATTCGTAGCATGGCTTTCAGCATGGACGGAAATTATCTATGCTGTTCCAGCAATACCGAAACGGTGCACGTTTTCAGATTAGAAGAACCTAAAGATCTGTGAGTATCTTATGTGAATCGGTTCGGTTTACGAAATCACTGTTTTTTTTAGGGTTTTGTGCATTTCGGGGGGGGGGGGGGGGAGGCCCGAGGGGTATTGGGAAATTAGACAAAGAGTAAAAAAAAAAAAAACGTTGAGTCTGCCTCCTCTTCTTGGTACGAAAATCTCAGTCGTTTTTTAAACTGAATTAACTTGTAAATTATCATTTCTTGGATCTTCGAGGATATTTCAATGATTATCTTTCGAAGTTTTTGTATCAGATCATTGTTTAGTAATGTCTTAATATTATTGCTTTGCCCTTCTCCAATTGCTAAAAATTATTTTGAGCACGAAAGTTTCTATCATCAGAAATTTTTGAGGTTGCTGTTATGTTCTCTTATCAGAGGAGGAAAAAGAGAAAAATGAATTCATGAAAAAAAATTGAAAAATGAGCTATTGTATCTATTGAATTTTCAAGATTGAAATTTCGAAAACTTGGTTCTCAAAAATTTTTGAAAATTGTGAAGCCCATGTTTTCGGGTCATTTTGATCCAAAAAGGCAAAATGATCTTGATGAAAGTGAAATGGAAAAGAGTAAGTCTGAATTCAACAAAATTATTCAGTAGAATATTAAATTGTTTATTTTTTGTTTTTTCTTGAGCAGAGATTGTTCAAAGTAAAATCCATAGAAGGAGAAAAAAGTTGAAATAATTGTCAGTAAAAACTAAAAATCGATTTTATGAACAGGAAATTCAAAATTTTCAATTTATTCAATTCTTTTGCCATTTTTACCCGAAAAAAATGTTTGAAAAATTTCTCGAACTGGTGCAATATTTTTGATTTTGTAGCCTATATTAGTTTTGATGAACTGGAGGGAGGAGACAAATGGGTGGGAGGAGGGGGAGAGTGACTGTATCAAAATCCACATTTTTCGACATCATGAGTTCTGTCTGTAAAGCTTTTTTTTTTATATTAACATTAAACTTCACGTTTCTAATTTTTTCCCTCCAATTTTCAAATTAAAATCCCTTTGAAGAACCTAGAATGGATGATTTGGTTCGATTGGTTTGAATTTTGCTCCCTTTTTTCTCATAAATTGGATAGCTTCAACCTTTCTCCCTCTCACCCTTCTTGAATGTCTTTTTTTGATGATCGACTCCTATCTTTCGAGTGGGGAAAAAAAACAAAAACAAAACAAAAAATAGTAGGTAATAATGAAAACAAAAATGAAACCTAAAAACTATAATTAAACATCAAAGACTGAAAACCCTAAAGAAGAACCAAAATATTAAAAACTAAAACTCGAAAAACAGCGTCAGGAAAACTACAATGAAAATGAAAATTTAGATAAATAAGTACATAAAAACAAAAACTCATTTTAAAATTAAAATTGAAAAAATCTGAAAACAAAAAAAAAACAAAAACAAAAGCTGAAGATCTAAAAAAAAAAACTAGAGCTGAAAACGAAAATGGGAAATCAACTACTTGAAAGGATAAAAAAAAATTTGTACACCAAAAATTTGAAAAGAAAACTAAAAACCAAGAAAAAATTGGGAATTTAAAAAGAAAAAAAAACACGAAACAAATTAAAAGTAAGCAACAATGAGAATGACATTTTATGAGGAGAGGACAAAACTGAAAGTTGATTTCAAAAACCGAAAAAACTTGAAAATGAAAACACTAAAAATTGAAAAAAACTAAAATCTAAAAAAAATACAATTTTAGCAAAACAAAAACCAAAATCATAAGAAAACTTGGAAACAAAAAATCGAAACTGAAAATTGAAAAAAAAACCTAAAATTAATGAAAACCACAAACTGCAGAAGAAACATAAAAAGAACCATTGAAAATCGAAAAACTAACTGAAAACTGAAGAAAAACAAAAAATTACAATAAAAAAACGAAATTTTAGAAAAATAAATCAAAAACCAAAAAAATTAGAAATTTAAAAAGAAAAAAAAACACAAAAAAATTTAAAAGTAAGCAGCAATGAGAATAAAATTTTATGAGGAGAGGACAAAACTGAAAGTTGATTTCAAAAACCGAGAAAACTTGAAAATAAAAACACTAAAAATTGAAAAAAATTAAAATCTAAAAAAATACAATTTTAGCAAAATAAAAACCAAAATCATAAGAAAACTTGAAAACAAAAAATTGAAACTGAAAATTTGAAAAAAAAAACTAAAATTATTGAAAACCACAAACTGCAGAAGAAATATGAAAAAAACAATTAAAAATCAAAAAAAATCAAAGCTGAAAACTGAAAAAAAACAGAAAATTACAATAAAAAAAACTGAATTTTGGAAAAATTAATCAAAAACCAAAAAAACTTGCAGACTGAAATCAACAAAAATATATAAGAACTGAAGGTCAGAAAACCTAAAAATGACTAAAAAATCAAAATAAAGACATTTTTTCAAAAAAATAGGTTCAAAACAATTTTTTTGAAAAACAAAAACTTGAAAGCAAAAACTAACAAGATGAAAAAAAATCTGAAAATGAAAAATGACCGCTCGAAGTCTCAAAAACGAAAACAAAAACTGAAACCCAAAACCCTGACAACGAAAACTAAGACCTTTGGGAAGGAGCCGAGGGAGGATGAAGGTTTCATGCTGGAAATTTCTCAAGGAATGGCCCATAAAATTCAGTAAAAATTACAGCACTGGAAAAAATCGCTAGAAAAAAATTCACTCCAATAAAATCAAAAGCGAAAATCACTAAAAACTCTTGAAACATCAGTGAAATACTGGAAAACATTGCCAATGACCAGAAATGGTCGCCATTGAAATGAATTTTCTTGATTTTAGGCCAAATTACTGATTTTTTTTGTCCTGCAACTTTCACTGAATTTCGGTACTTTTTTTTCACTGATTCAAGTAAATTTGATTGATCATATTATTGGTCGATCATAATCACTAAAATTGAATTTTAATCATCTCATCAAATCAGCAGCTTTATCGATTTCATTGAACTAAGTTCCGTTTCGTTTTTAAAAATATTACTCAACTCGACGAATTCCTAAATGATTATCTACGTTGTCGATTTTCAAAAACTCTTGACCTGTGTCTTAATGAAAATAACGAATAAAAGGATAGAACTAAATATTTTGTAGAAGGAAATATGTACTTATAGAAAACAAAGTACTGGGATTTGAGACAGATTTGTCGAAAACATTCTTCGTACACGAATTGTCAATTTTATAGCGAAATGTCAAACATATGTACCATAGTCTTCTTGGGCCAAGAGGCACAGAAGGGGAGTAGGGACACATCCGGCGAAATGTAGCATGGGTACTTAGTAAACCTTGACTTTGACGGGTTCGTTGAAACGTGTAAATATGTTCGGGTGATTTTTTTTCGCGTAATAGTACATATATTGCGTATTTGAACATAAAATACACATTGTATACGTATTTTATCGTATGCTATGCTAAAACAAAGTGAAGAAATATTGCGCATTGTGTGCATTTTTCAGCCCGCTTCGCAATAATTACGCGCTACATTTGCATTATCTTTTTTTAAATGTATTTCTTTTCGTATGTTTATAAGCATATCAATCGCTTCAATTAACGCAATCTCGCGAGGGAATTCTCCTTTCCTTTTTTTTTATTCTTTTACCTATTTATCGAGGTCTTCGGGTCATTTAGTACTAAGAACTTAAGCGATAAGATAATGAGTAATAATTATGAAGACTTATCGATAATTCATTTTTTTGCTTTGTTTCGCAGCAAACAGAAACCACCTATAGAAGATTCGCAAACCTGGATGGGTCTTTTCACAAAAGCCGTCTCTGCTTCAGCGAATTATCTACCGGCTCAAGTTACGGATGTATTTAACCAAGGACGCGCTTTCGTCTCCGTTCATTTGCCATATTCGGGGATGAAAAACGTTTGCGCCGTTGTTGTGTAAGTATCTGAAGAGAAGATTGGCGAAAATACGTCCTGATCGGTGGAGTTCTATATATATAGGACGATGATGACATCAAGGTGTCAGTTAACTGTTTTCGTGAGCGTAGACTGTAGAGTTGGGGCATGGCACGTGTATTCGAGCCTCGAGGTGTATGCTGGTGATAATAATAACGTAGCCAGCACGCGTATGGTGAAATTTATGTGTTTTGTTTACATAATTAGTAATAATATGGAATGTACACTTGAAAGTATCACTCGTACATAGTAACGAGTGAAATCGTTCGATTCTCGTGTCGTGTTGCGTTTTGCCCATGAAACTAAACCGTGGGTTTAAAACGTACTGTTGAAATGGAATTCATTGTGACAAAAAAGTAATGTGGATTTTGCTCGAATTGGAGGAATGGTCATCTAATTAAACGACTGCTGAAGAATGATACTTTTTTTTGTTCAAATCTTAGCTCATTTCTCAACTCCAAATTTTATTTCTGTTAATTTAATTTGTTTTTTTGTTTCCATTTACAGAATACAAAAGGTGCTTCGATTACTGGTGGCGTCTTCGGATGGTTACCTTTACGTTTATAATTTAGACATGGCCGAGGGAGGCGAATGTCCGATGTGGAAACAACACAAGTACGTAGTTAAATCCGTCTTTGGTAATTTGGTAGTCATCTTTTGTTTTCAATTTCAACGTGTGTTAAATACGTGTGTGTTCTACTAATGATTCAAAAACATTCCTAAATTAACAAAATTGGCCACCTTGATCATCCAAACTGGTGACTCGATGTGTCAGAATTATTAAAAATTGCTCGAAATTCAAGTTATGATACGTAAAATGTGCGAAATTTATTCATATGTATTGAATTTGAAAAAAGAACGAAAATGCTCATTTTGATGAAAATGGCGAATATTTTGAATTGAACTTCCGGAGTTGTTGGAAATGCAAAATTTTCCTCAATTTATGCTAATTTAGAGTTATTTGGCGTTGGTGTGCCATTTTTGAAGATTTTATGCCATCGAACGATGTGAATCGTTCGCGAACGAATTAGTTGACTTATTTAGAAAATTATCTAATTTTTCGTTAGAAATTGCGAAATGATGCAGAAAAGTGATTTTTTATGCTTCTTTCATATTTCAAACGAGTTCATGAACAATTTGTTTAATGCGTGAATCAGTCGTTCGCGAACGATTTTGCCTAAGAAAGAATATTTGGAAGAAGACATTCATGTTGGTGTGTAATTTTAAAATGTTATATTTTTTTTACCCTCATGAATTCATGATTTTCCGAGTTTCTATTTTGAATCGTTCTCGAACGAATGAATCGGATTATAATTGTGAGTCGTTCGCGAACGATTAATAATTCTTCTTTGAGAATACTACTTCGAATGTGAGTTTAATTTGGAACTATGAGTTATTTTGCGAACGAGTTTATTGTGAGAGGTTGATTTTGAAAGTGATTCTTTCATTTGTGAATCATTCGTGAACGACTCTTGAGGTCAAATGTGTTAAATGTGAGATGAATTGTTTTTTGTCCCTTCGAATGAATTGTATCATTCTTGTGATTAATGATTCTGATTTCTGATCAAGAATTCCTGTATTTCGTTTGCCTCTCGTGAATCGTTCACAAATAACGAATCGTTCGCGAACGAACTATGGAAATTTGAATTCTGATCCAGTGTTGAAGTTTTTCAAATCCAATGTCAAGTTTTTTTTCCAAATGAAAATTTTTTTGTTGGTGAACGACTGATATCCCTTTTCATAGTGAATCATTCGTGAACGTTTAATGAATCATTGGCACTCTAAAGCATTCTTCTTATGAAAGAGATAGAAGGTTGTTTTTTTTTTTTGAAGTCGTTGTTTGCAAGTGATTGATTTTCAAATAAATGATATCATTTTTATTTGTGAATCATTCGTGAACGATTGAAAAGAGTCGAATGTTCAATGAATTGTTTATGAACATTTTGTGAGAAGCGAACCACTGCTTCGTAATGGGTGATTCAAAATGGAATTTGTATTTGAGTGCTTCGTTTTGTTTTGTGAGTCTTTTCATCTTTTGTGAACAGTGCATCGTTGAATAGTGAATCAGTCGTTCGTGAACGAATCATTTTCTTTGTTTTTTTTTTCAAAATAAGACCATTCTCACTCGAAATGTTGAATGTTTCAAATGACATTTTTTTTTATTCATTTTAGTGAACGACTAGGATCGTTTTTATGAAGAATCGTTCGCGAACGATTTCTGATGATTTCGCGTTTCGAACTTGGCAGTTTGATAAATAACATGAAAAGTTGTTTTTTATGCAAATTGTTGGGGAACGATTCAGTTTCCAAATGATTTTTCAATTTGTGAATCGTTCGCGAACGTTTAGTGTATCATTTTTTACTGAGAAACTATCGTTATGCTGAATGTTGAAAAAAAAAAACTGTTTTTCGAAACAAGTCGTTCGCAACTGATGCACTTTCTTAGTAATATTGCTTGTGAATCGTTCGCGAACGACTGTTAAAAATCGATTTAGCAATGAACTATTCAGTTGAATTGTTGTTGTTGATCTGTCGTTCGTGAACGATTCATGCAAAATTTTGAAAAAAAAACACATCATTCTCATCCTTGAAATTTCATGTTCAGTGAATACTGAATGGTGCGAATCACATTCATTGTGAATCGTTCGTGAACGACTTACGGTGAATTCGCCTTTTAAACGTGGCAATTTGATAAATGAGCTGAAAAGTTGTTTTCATGCGAATTGTTCGCGAAAGATTTATTTTTGTATAATTATGTTCTGGTTCGTTCTTCGGTTTGTGAATCATTCGTGAACGATTGATGAATTGTTCACTGAGTTCATTTTCTGCAATGAATGTTTCAAAAATCAAAATGGAATTTGAATTTCTCATCCTATTTTGAAGGATTCTTTTAAAATAGCATTACAAACTTGTGAATCAGTCGTTCGTGAACGATTTAAGGGGAATTATCAAAAAATCGTTCTCCTTCAATAGAATTCTGGAATTTTTGAATGGAAAAAATGAATCGAATCATCGGAACACACCGTATTCCATTATACATATTTTTTTGTTGCCACTTTCTCTCGCATTTTCAGGAAATTTCCGTTTTCATTTCATCATGTTACCATCTCATTTAATTTCGAATCTGTACTCTGATATTAATGTCTATCCTAATTTTTTTCTATGAAAGAATTCATACAGGCGATATGCGAGAAGGTTTCACCGACGAGTACTATAAGCAGATACGCTGTGCCGAATGTAGGGCCCCAAGATTCAAAACAAAATATAAGTCTTACAAGTATGACTGATGTGGGTATCTGTAGACTGTTGTTCATCGTGAGTTTTGTGTAAATATGTGTATTGGTACGTACGGTGGGCAAATAACGTGGCATGATGAAGTACGCGAAATCGACGACGAACCTATTTGTCGCTCGGTGAACGTACCTACTTGACAATGAGAACAGAATCCAGCATCGGTTGCTGGAAAGCTTGAAAATCGTGTTCATATTTTGTATGGAAAGATTTCGTGCCAGGATATCTGTTACGAAGTCGTCTTCGGGAAAACCTTACGTGTATTGAACGGTGACAATTTTGAGCGAGAGTGCTCAAAGGTGTCTCTCTCTTTCTTTTTTGTAAAAATACTAATCAAGATCCTATCCCTATCCCAAGTTTGAGTATTTTTTTTGTAATGCATGCGTTTTTTCTGGTGTTTTTACGTGTTAGATTTAAATTGAGAAGTTAATATTGTAGAAGAGTAAAATAAGAGTTCTGCTTCATTTTCCTTCCTTCAATGATTCATTCCGTAATCCGGGGAGTCGCGGTGATGGTGCATGATACGTGTTGACGGTTTTGATTTCCATATCTAAGCCATTAAGTATTAATTGTATTTTGTTTGTTTGTTTCTCTATTAGATTGGATGGAACCGATGGAAAACCAGAAAAGAAATCCAAAAATGCTCAGAAACTAGATAAAAAGCCCGAGTTACCAGATCCAGGTAATTTCGACTCGTTTTCATCTTAGAATAAGTCAGGGTGAAGGGGGTGGCGAAATTTACTACACATTGAATTGATTGCTGTGATAAATTTTTGAAAAAATGATAAGTGAAGTAAGATTGTAATTTACTTAGTATGTTGCTCAATGCTCACTGACCTTACTAAAAAGTGATTCTGCAACTCGAATGTCAGAAAATGCTGTATCTCGCTTATTTGGAAGAAGGAGGTGATTTGAGTTGCAGTATCGCCGATTGGCAGGCGAATTTGATTTGCAAAAAATAATATTGAAAAGTTAACGGTTTTAAATTGTATATTTTCGGCGACAATGTATTTAATAAAGAATTTATTCAAATTAAAAAAGAAATACTCGAGTGTTGCTTTTTTCACATTTTTTTGTATATTTTTTTTGTTACATTTCTGTATTCACATTCATTGTTTTATCATTGCTTTTTTTATAACCTGAATTTGCTGAGTATGGTCCGTTGTTTTTTTTTTTTTTTTAGTTTTTTTTTCTCTATTTTCCCTTTGTTATGTCCTGTTATATTTGTTTGAAAAAAAAAAAAAATAATAATAAAATTGAGTAAAAGCTGGAATACGAGGTTTTTACGCTTTTGTTGAAATGTCCCGCTTTTTTGTTAAGCTTTTGTCTGATTTTCCGTTTTCATGCTCTTGAATTTTATTTTACTGCATTGATTCATTGCACTAACAATAGGGTGCTTTTTTGGATTTGAATTATTCACCTACACAAATTCACCTCTATGAAATCATTAAAAAAAAGTAGACGAGTCTAATATTACAGTAGGTATTTTTCCAAAATAATGATAATGAATAATTATGTATGAACTGATTTTTGGCTTCATTTTTAATATTATGGCAGCACTGGTGACCGATCAAAGTTAACGTCTTGTAGTTGTAGCAAATTGGCAAAATTATAATTTTCCTTTCCCAGTTTCCCTTAATTTCACAATCTTTCAATTCTAATATAGAAAAAATCCGATTGCATGATGGTAGCAGATTTTTCATCTCTTGATGTGGAAGCACTGGAGAGAACTCTTTGCACCATTATTATTATTTGTGCAACTGATAATGAAGTGATTTTCAATTAAGTACATGTTTCTAAGTCATCTTGCTTTTTGGTAAGGTCACACAGAGTGAATTTCAGTAGAATTCAGTGGATTTTGGTTTTTGGATTTATGTTAGTTTGTTTTGTGGATTCAGAAGTTTTAGGTCCAGATTTCAGGTATGTAGTTCAACTACATTGTTCAATTTGTTTGCAACTTCCAGGATCTGGAGATTCAGAAGTTTGTATGTACTATATATACTTATCCACTATCCAGTGATATTCAAAAATGATATTGGTGCAAGTTAGAGTTTGGGTATTCGGATATTGATTTTAGTGTTGTGGCTGTTGAATTTTGGACTGCATCTTTCAGAAATTCAGTTGTTCCGTGATTTGTGTTTGCAAATTCCACTTTCATAGTCCTAATTTCGGTTATTCTGAAATATTGGAAATTCAATATTCAGTGCACCAATGATCAACTTTAAGTTGCTAACTATAACTTCAAAGTTCAAGTCTATTCCAAGCACTTGTTGTACTGATGTCCAATACAGAAGCTTTTTTATCCCCGTGTGGTAGTGTTCTGCCACTGCCACAAACTTCTCAAAGTAGTTATGCACAGTGCTCCCAAGTTGATCCACGTTTTCAAATCATTCTCTTCAAAATTCAACCTACAGGTGGCAGAAAAGGTGAAAATCTGATGGTGCAAGATCTGGCAAATGTGGAGGATATGGAAAAACTTCCCAATTTAATTTTTTGAGGAGGTCTTGAGTGCATGAGTGGTATAAGGATGGCCATCATCATGGATCAGCAAAACTTTTTCACTCAATTTGCCTTAGTGTTTATTCTGTTCAGATTGTTGGAGGTTTTTAAAAGTCTCCTGGTATGATGAAGAATTGTTTCACCTTTTTCCATATATGTGAGGGCGCATACCGAAAGGGTCCTTATGACCAAAAAAAAAAAAAAAAAAAAAGTTCTCTGAAATTGTCGTAGGAACCCTTTACAGAGTTCCTACAGCAATTTCAGAGAACTTTTTTTTTTTTTTTTTTTTTTTGTCGAATGGACCCTTTCCAGTATGCGCCCTCACATATTATTCCTCAAGAAGAATGCCCTCAGTATCCCAAAACACCCACAGGAGAACCTGACCAGCAGATGGCAGTCTTGAATTTTTTAGTGCTTTTTTGCCTGGACTAAACTATTGCATGGATTGTCTTCTTGTTTCAGGGGTGTAATAATGCCTCCATGATTCATCTTCAGTCACTATAAATGGTCAAATATTGCTCCCCCTTCTCATAAACCAGGGCCCAATCAATTTTCTTTGTACTCCATCTCACATCTGTGAGCTGTTTCAGCCTTTCAGCATCCATCTAGCACAAATCTTACACATTTAAGGCTGCTTGTTGATTACAGAGTAAAGTGAGCTGGCAGAAATGTCGATGAAATGTTCTTTGTTCAATATCTGTTGGATATTCTTGTTGAGGATGATGCAAACAGCTGTAATGGAGTTGTCATTGATGCAGTGAGATGGGTGGCTGAAGTGTCTCAAATTGTGTACTTGTTCTCACCCCTCCTGGAAGAGTTTCACCCATCAAGGAATCATCTGGACATTTGTAACGACTTTCCCATACACTTTTCTGACATTTCTGTGAAGTTTCACCCCTTCTTATTGACCGTGTGCAATTAATTTCTCAACAATGCGGTTTCCAAATTGCCATTTCTGTTCCCAGATTATTCAGGCATTCTCATTCCTATTTTTGTTTGTTCTTACAACACTGATCTAGGGTACTACTTTCACAAGATGATTGGATATCTAGCTCCTAAAGCCATATTTTGTTTAACCTCAGTGTTCATCTAGATTCTTTTCCATTCTGACATTGATGGTTCTATACTCAAAGCATTTCTGTGAGTTGTTCTTCTTGGGTAGGTACTAGAGGTCTGCACAGGCTGGGTCCAGTGACTTACAGCGTAGTGATACATTTCATTGCATTTGGTGTCATTGTGTACGGAGTCCAAGAAATCCTGATGGGCCAAACAAGCCTAGCCTGACACAACCTTATTCATATTGGGCTCAGCCAGTAGGCTTGTGGACAGGCCCTTGCAGACCTCTAGTAGGTACCATCACCATCATGACATACTTCCTCTCAAGGGGATATTATGTACAAATCAACGCGTACCCTGATGCCAAATTGGGTCCTTGGTCTAACATCCTTTATGATGGTTTTGCCTCTATCCCGTTGATTATGTGTCTCATAGAAATTTATTTTTGAGTTTCCACTAGTAGTTTGACGCTTGCTTACTAGTGACATCTACGCAAGCACCTTGGAGCTAGCCGGGTTGTTTAGATACTCTGAGCTCCTGGGTATTGACCTCTATAGATGCTGGAAACAAGTTTCAGCTTTTTGACTTTGTCAACAGATGGACTTGCACAATCTGTTAGCTCAGCTAATTACTGGTGGTCCTCCGTACTTGACGTGTTATGCTGATAAGTGCACATATGATTTTTAATTATACACTCAAGCTTGCCTCTGTAGCTGTTATTTGCTGATTTTTTTTCTATTTAACAAGGTTCATTACAATCTAAAGGAGACCTTGAATGAATGATGTATCTGACTTTGAACAAGTCAGTTGCATGACATGTGCAGGGTATTTCTCCAGTGAGAGTATTCTATTTTTTATAATATCTGTGACTAAGTTATGAGGTTTTGAACAATGGATTTTTTTTTGCTTTGAGCATGTTTTATGAGTTTTCAACTTGAGAAATTCTTTTATCCATTTTTCGAAGCAGTTCCCAAATGTCACTTAAGCTTGGCTGTTTTTCTAGAGTCCGTGCCATTCAGTTAGGCATCTGTGCTTACACAAAGGCGTAAGCTGGAACCAATGAGAAGCCTGTGTTGGCATTTTCTGCTGCTTACTCGGGGCCCTCATTGGTTCCCACTTACAAAGTTGCGCATGTACAGCAACAGCTACCTAACTGAATTGTATGGACTACAGTTCCACTGATTCATCTGATTCTTTGGTGTTATTCTTTTGAAGATTTCTTCTGACTATTATTTTGGCTTTTTTCAGTTGTTATTTGCTCCTGGCTTGAAATAGTCCTTTGCTTTACATGATCAGTTGCTGTCATCTTTGGTTTAGATATTGCAACCATATTGCAACATCTTTTGCTTGATATACTAAACACCCTTTCCAGTTGGCTGTATGATCACCATCACAATTAGCACACCTGGCTGGGTCTTCTTTCTTCTTCCTACATTGCTTTGTTTCACGGTGTGATCTACACTTGACACATCTGAGTTTCTTTGCACAGTATGTTTTAGTATTACCAACTTGCTGACAGTTTTTACATTGAGGTTGTTCTCTCTCTTTTTTGACTTGCTGAAATTGGCATTCCTGAAGCCTACTGAAATTAAGTCTTCCCACATGGTTCTACTATTTCTGGCTCTCTTTCTTGCCTATTAGGATCTTGCTAAAACCCGGTAATCTTTATTTTTCAAGAGTTTGGTGATTGTAATTCCAAATATTGATCTCTAGAAACAGTTCTTTCGCTAATGTACCTAGTTTCCCCTTCACCTTTTTCTATGGGGTTATCTAGAGTTATTGTTTTATTCATGTAAGCTTTTGAACATTATTGAGCCAGTGACATTTTGAGGATCTGGGAAATAATACCTTATTTTGTACTTAGGTTCAGATTCTTCTTTTTTGAATTTTTTTATTTATTCATTGGAACTACTAGGAATCCAGAATTACTCTGCTAATGCAATTAAAATTAGATCAACACGATGCACTTACCTTTGTTAAAAACTGGTCTCTACAGTTTTAGATTTTTATTATTGCATGTGATGCTTTTTTTTTTTTAGCCAAAGTAGGCGCCACTTTAATTGCAGTTGCAAGCACAATCATTCATTTTTATTTACTTTTTTCCTCTGCCTCTAAATACATTAAATTAGATCTTTTTTTATTATTATTATAATTTTGCAAATTCATCTCGATCCACTAGCAAATTTTCTATACCAATCACTTCGATGATCCACACCCACCCTCTCTTACCCTTTACCTAAAAATAATCATTTATATAACCTCGTTTGTAGTAATTTTTTTTTTACTAACATAAATGATTTTTTTTTTGTTTTTTTTTCTGTGATTTTTTTTTATTATCCTCTACTACGTCGTTCCGACCGCCATTTACACGAATCGTGTGGCTATACTATTTTTGTGCTGCTTGTTCGTATGCGCCTCTCGTTGCCGTTTCTCGGGGTTTGGTGTTTTGCCCCCTGTACACAATCAAAAGATCGCATTGGTAGCTATGCAGGGGTACTCAAAGGACACTCACGAAACTCTCTGTCAGGTATTACGAGTAATTTTATTGTATTTTTTTCTTTTTTTTTCTTTACCTGAATGTTTTTTTTTAATTCGTTCATGTGCAGGGTGTGTTGGTTGCAGTTCATTTTTCCTTCCTTGGGGTCTAATTTTTGAAATTTGAAAATTGGAGGGGATACAGATGAAAATTTATGATTATTCTAACTAAATTGTGGAAGGTATTGAACTGCAACTTGCACACCTTGAACAGCAGCCAGACAAACGCTGGAAGGTTTGTATAAATGTGGCACTCGCCTCCCAAAGGGGGCGATTACAGGTATTTTTCATTACAATCGTGTAAATATTATTGTATTAATTTTAAAACTCCATAGACCATATTCAGCAACAAGCCGGGTTCTAAATGAAGCATTACAGCATTTTATTAATTACGCCACATTTTATTATTCGTATATTTTTTTTTTCATCAAAATTGTTCTTTAAAATGTAACCAAAGATGTAAAAATGACTAAAATCTGTCTTTTTTTCCCGCAGATTCCGATAAATACCACGAAATGTCGGCGGCTGTAGCCGAACCACCAAAGGATGGTCTGCGGTTAGACGACGATTCGGAATTCCCGCCAGTACCTTCGTCGGTATAACAGTCGCTTTTCTTTAATTCCGACGGATTCTCGTCGTTGGAATTAAAGAATAATTATAAAGTGTATTTTTACTCCGAGTAAAAAGCAGAAAAACATAAAAAATAAAAGTAAAAAAAAGAAAAAAACGCACTTTGGAAAAAAATATTAAAGGAGATATTACCCTATATAATTATTTTAATCGTGTCATGTTAAAAGTAATTTCGCTTGGTTTTATTTTTCTTTTTTCTTTTTAATACATTTTATTATTGACTGTGTAAGAGAAACAAAAACAAGATAAAAAAACAAAACAAAACAAAAAGAATCACTAATTTTTAAAATATACATATTATTTGTATTTTTAGTTCGTACCTACGTCAAGTTTTATTATTATTGTACATATATTAAATACGTAACAGAATTTTTCGTCTGTGTTTTTATTAGTTTTATTAACGTTTTGATTTTTTGACCCTTTTATTTTACTTTTTTTTTCTCTCCCCCTCTCTCTTCTTTTTTGTTCTATACATACTATTTTTTTTCTACAGCTTTTTATGCTTTGTGTACATAATTTGCGATTATGTAAAGATCTCATGTTTTAATATTTCCGTTTATTTGATTTTTGATTTATTATACGAGTAGTACATAAGATCAATGTACTGTATATGTCGCAGTTTATTCAAATAAAAATCATTTGTCTCTTTTATTCGAGTTTGGAGTTCGTGTATCTCGATGAGCTATATCGAAAAATGGCTAAGACATTGACCTCGTACCTTTGCATTTGAGGGCGAATTGATATCAGAAACGGTTTCTTCGTGTTCAACCCCCCCCCCCCACGCACCCCAACAAACATTCGGACACCTTGAAGTTCACTTTTTAAAGCTCAGAAAAAAATGTTGACTGTGACGCTATCTGTAATATGAAAAGTGAACTAACTGCTTAAAAAGAGAACAAATTCTGTTGAAAAAATACTGCAGCGCTTCAGGCGGCAAGAAAAAGAACTTCTTTTGTTATCCTCATTTGCATACAGTTCCCTAATTTGCATTGAGAAAAATACACTTTTCTATATCCGAATCAGGGATAACAAAAGAACTTCTCGTTTTCACCGACTGAAGCGCTGCATCATAAATTTGAAATTTTTTCTCTCTTTAAGAGAGTCGTTTCACCTTTAATATCATAGATAGCGCTGCAGCATTAGAAAGTTTGATACTATTAATACTTGAACTCAGGCTGTACTAACTGGACGAATGAGGGGGTTATTGGGTACGGAGAATTCGTTTCCGGTGTTGGTTGTTGCAAAAAGCTCAAAGTTCCCTCCAAAATGAAGCTTTTTTTCATAAAAGTTGAACTTTCAGTTAGAAGAAAGCTCGATCGACTAAAATAAACGAGCTTGACGTGATCAGCGATGCTTAATTAGTAGTGATCGACTACTCATACATCCCAATTGACGTTCATTCGACCAAAAAGCTCAATTTTGAAAAAACAGAAATTTTTCAATTTTGACCATTTTTGGTAATAAAAGATGCTAAATGAGACCAATTTCATTAGGAGAATATAGAGTATTAGGAGGTTCGATACTCCTAATACTTGAACTTTTGAATCGATTTTGCGAGCTTTAGAGAGCTTTTCAGGCTGTACGAACTGGACGAATGAGGGGGTTTTTGAGTACGGCAAATTCGTTTCTGGCGTTGGTACTTCCTAAAAGCTCAAAGTTTCCTCCCAAAAGAAGCTTTTTTTCATAAAAGTTGAACTTTCAGGTAGAAAAAAGCTCGATCGATCGAAACTAACATTCTTAACGTGATCAGCGATGTTTAATTAGTGATAATCGACTATTCGTACACCATATTTGGCGTTCATTCGGATAAAAAGCTCAATTTTGAAGATTAACAAATTTTGAAAAAATTGATGCAGCGCTTCAGGCGGCAGAAAATGGAACTTCCTTTATGCTCGTCAAAAATACGATGTAAATACCCTTTTCTATATCCCAAAATCAGGATTACAAAAGAACTTCTCATTTTCACCGCCTGCAGCGCTGCATTATAAATTTTGAACTTTTGAATCAATTTTGCGAGCTTCCGAGAGCTTTTTAGGCTCTACGAACAGGCCGAAAAGGGGGGTTTTTGGGGTCGGCGAATTCGTTTCCGGTATTGGTTCTTGCAAAGAGCTCAAAGTTCCCTCCAAAATGAAGCTTTTTTTCATAAAAGTTGAACTTTCAGTTAGATGAAAGCTCGATCGACTAAAATAAACGAGCTTGACGTGATCAGCGATGCTTAATTAGTAATAATCGACTATTCGTACACCCTAATTGAAGTTCATTTGGCCAAAAAGCTCAATTTTGAAGAAAACAAATTTTGAAAAAAATGATGCAGCGCTTCAGGCGGCAGAAAATGGAACTTCCTTTATGCTCGTCAAAAATACGGTGTAAACTGTAAATATCATTTTTTATATCCAAAATTCAAATTACAAAAGAACTTCTCATTTTCACCGACTGCAGCGCTGCATTACAAATTTCGAACTTCTGAATCAATTTTGACAGCTTCAGAGAGCTTTTTAGGCTCTACGAACTGACCGAATAGGGGGGTTTTTGGGGTCGGCGAATTCGTTTCCGGTGTTGGTTCTTTCATAAAGCTCAAAGTTTCCTCTAAAATGAAGCTTTTTTTCATAAAAGTTGAACTTTCAAGTTGAAAAAAGCTCGATCGATCGGAACTAGCGTGCTTGACGTGATCAGCGACGTTTAATTAGTGATAATCGACTATTCGTACACCCTATTTGGGTTTCATTCGGATAAAAAGCTCAATTTTGAAGAAAACAAATTTTGAAAAAAAAGATGCAGCGCTTCGGGCGGCAGAAAATGAAACTTCTTTTGTGATCGTCAAAAATACGTTGTAAATACCCTTTTCTATATCCCAAAATCAGGATTACAAAAGAACTTCTCATTTTCACCGCCTGCAGCGCTTCATTATAAATTTTGAACTTTCGAATCACTTTTGAGAGCTTCAGAGAGCTTTTTAGGCTGTACGAACCGGCCGAATGGAGGGTTTTCGGGGTCGGCGAATTCGTTTCCGGTGTTGGTTCTGCCAAAAAGCTCAAAGTTTCCGATAAAATGATGCTTTTTTCATAAAAGTTGAACTTTCGCGTACAAAAAAGCTCGATCGATTAAAATATACAAGCTTGACGTTATCAGCGACGTTTAATTAGTGATAATCGAGTATTCGTACACGCTATTTGCTTGCCTTTCATTCGGCTAAAAAGCTGACTTTTGAAAAAGTTCATATTTTCCTTTCCTAGTCATTTTCGAGTTTGGGGGGTTAAGGCTGGTGGAGGGGAGAACTCAAAATTAACCAGATCTAGGCGTATGATATATCGATTGTAAGGTTTTCAATATCGTAGATCTCAAATTTGGCATCCATTTTTTGATTAAAATGGATGGGTGAGGCTGATGGAGGGGAGAATTCCAAAGTTCACTGATATTGCCACGTGATACATTGATTGTTGTATTATTGATGGTGTAGAATCCGAATTTGACATCAATTTTTCTGTTTAAAACATACATATAAAGACAAGGTACTTACAAGTTTTGGATCAATTTCCATCAAGTAATTCATTATTCATTTCTCTCAAACAATCCATCAAAAAAATTCAATGTGTAGATATTGATGATTTAAAGTTATAATCTACAAAAACGATACCAATAATAAATGCAACAAACAAAATTTTATTTGAAAAATTTCACAATAAATAACAACACATTTCCTAAAGATATCTAGTCTACACAGAGGAAAAAGATCAGATCTGATGAAGTCTGAACAGATGTATGTAGCCTAATCCTATTGAAACGTTCACCTGATTTGATAAGTACTAGTAGTCTAATCAAATTAATTCGAGGTGATGTTCGGATCTGATCTAAACGAATTTGTATAGCCTTATCAGATTTAATCAGACCCAATCGAGTTTCTCCGACTGAATCTGATCAAATCTGAACAGACCTAATCCTACCAAAACTCAAAAAAACTGATAATGAGCTGTTTAATCTGGTCAGATTCCTTGATCCAGTTAATCTGATCTGATCTAATCAGCCCCTCCCCCACCACAAAAAATTCCATCACATCTGAGCATGTCTAATCTCATCAAAGCTTCAAACTGATCCTGATCATACCAAATTACATGTACTTGTATCAAGGCAACTGATCGGATACAATTAGGCTTCATCAACTAGATCTGATTAGATTAGAGCAAACACAATCCTATCAAAACTTCAATCTGATCAGATCACATTTGAACGTTTCTTGACTTATATAGTTGATATGATCAGATCCAATCAGTACCCCTTCAAACAAATCTGATCACATCTGAACAGATCTAATCCCATCAAAACTTTGATCTGGTCAGACCTTCCACCGAAACAATCTGATCAGATCCAATCACATTTTCCCAACTGGATCTGATTATGTACATCTGAACCCATATTAATTCTATTGAAACTTCAATCTAATCAGACCTAATCACATCCAGTCAGATCAAATTAAACCAAGACAATCTGATCAGATCCATAATCAGGTTTTCCCAACTAGATCTAATCACATCTGAACAGATCTAATCCTATCAAAACTCAGATCAGATCAGATCATTTTCCACCAAGCAGTGTTTCATTTCCAAGAAAATAATTATTTAAAATCAAATACGTTACAAAATATAAAACATTAATCAATTACATCATTTCTATAGCCTAATCAAAATAATGCCCAGCAACGCATCAGCCCTAAATCCGGCCAATTTCATCATCAATCAATAAATTACAAACGATCACAGAACAAAACCTCCCCAAAATTCCAAAATCCAAGTTCAACGCATCAATTTAAAAATATACAGAAAAAAAATTCAACAACGATATTAAAATATTACAAAAGTATAGAAAAAATATCAATCACCTCGATCAAGGTTTCAAGAGCAAAAAACACATTATAGGTAAATAAAAACGGAATAAAAAACATTGAGATACCTCGACTCAAGAAATGGGTAGGTAGTAAAAACAAGATAAAAAAATCTCCCTCTCCGACGGAATGATGAATAATCCCCCCTCCCCAAAGCTTAGCAAATTACACAGAAATACACACATTTGGCAACACAGGAACTAGGTACATTGAAAAAAAATGCAAACGTCATCGAGACAACCCTCTGGTTCAAAAATTCACGCTGCTAAAAATATTACCGTAAAAAACACAATCTAATCGAGGCATCTTCGGAGCCAAGACGAAATTTAAATTCCTTACGTGGCCTTTCATAGACCAAGCAACACTACACCCCTGTCAATCGACCGCAGCAGCTCCACTGTTGGGTTTCTTCTTACCTCGTCTACCTCTGGTTCGTCCTTTAGATTTTTGCCACTTATCTGTAGCATCGTCTCCGGCAGCCATCGTATCGATCTGTTCGATCAAATCTTCGACCACGTTGCAATTTTCTCCTGGCAGATTTTCTTTTAACGTAATGAGATCATCTTCGCAGTTATTAATTTCATCTTGAACCGGTGGTTGCAGTCGTTCTTGGGCATCATCTTGGTTCTCAGATTGTTCAACGGTGCTTTCAGGAATGGAGTTGGTGGTAGCATTGGTTGAGGTGACGGTGATGTTAGGAGTGCTAGGTCTGACTCTCCAGTTGCTCTCGGTACTGGGAGATTTGCCATTGGTGAAGAAGAAATTACTGATGTATTTATTGATGGCGTACTGGTCGCCGAATTTCTGATTCGGGTTCGGTTTCTGGCCGAAGCGACGTCTGGGTGATGCAGTTAGTGATTGCTGGATCCATAATGGGACAGAGGTGTCGTCGGTGAGGCGAGCGAACGAATACGAATCGAAGTAGTATTTTTTGAAGATATCTTCGTTCTTGACGCATTGCATAGATAGCCAAGTGTGCAGCAGAAGCTTGGGGAATCGGTCTGTCCAGTAGGTGACGAACTGATCTGGTATACTGCCCAGGATTTCGCGTACTTTATCTGAGAGTTCTCTGTAGTGATGTTTCTGAAATCAGAACAAGAAATGTAAGAATTAGGATAAGTTCATTTTCAAGAATTTTTGACATTTGATCAGATCCGGACATTCCATGAAAATTTGCAGCAAAACAAAAAGGATAAACTAGGCAATATAATTTTTCAGAATTCCCATTGTCTTTAAATTTACAAAATTTCCAAAATTTTCAGAATTTGGCATTGATTCCAAATTATTAAATTTTAAAATAAATGTTCAGAATTCACATCGCCTCTAAATCGTGAATTATGTAATTAATTATCAGAGTTTCATAGACCTATTTTTCAAATTACAAAAATTTCAGAATAATTTCTATACCTATACATATTTGCGTTGCTTCTAAATTACAAAATTTCATATTAATTCTCATTTCCTCTAAATTATAAATTGCTTTTCCACAGTTCACAAATTTTCCAAATTACAAAATTTCAGAATAGCTTTTGTGTTTGCATTGTTTATATACTTAGGTGAATTACAAAATTTCAAATTATTATTTTTCAGAATCCTGCATTCTCTTCATAATATAAAATTTTAAACCAACTTTCAAATTTACATTGTCTCTCATTGACAAAACAGATTTTGCTGTGGCCTCAAGAAGTAATTTTGGAATTGTGTATGTGAATTGCTTTTTTGCTACCTAAGTGATTTTTTGGTGGTGATGATTTAGTTTGAAACTTTTATCAATTATTATTTCAAATGAATTTTTTTGAAGCAAATTTTTAGTGATTTTTTTGATTTTTAGATAAATTATCATCTTGAGATTTAAAATTCAATGTTTTAAAATTCAGCTTCGAATTTTTTGTGGCGATTTCAAAATGATTTTTTAGATTCTAATGAATTTTTTTCCATTGATGGTAATAATCAATTTTTTCAGAATGATTTAAAATTAATTTTTTTTTTTGTGGTGGTTTAGAATAAATTTTTCAATGTTTTTCATGGCGATTTCAAATTGATTTTCGGGTGTTGAATTTAATGATTTCAAAAAAAATAATTTCAATTGATTTTTTCGTGAATTTTTTTTAGTGTTGAATTCTAATTAATTTTTTTCACGAAATGACGTAGGGATTTTTCGGAATGATTTCAAATGAATTTGTTCAATAATGATTTAGTTTGGAACTTTTTTCGAGTTTTTCAAATGATTTTTTGTAGTAATTTTTAGTAAATTTTTTTGGTCATTTTTGGAATAAATTCCACCAAACGATTTATAATTTCATTTTTTAAGTTTAGAATTTTTTGGTACGATTATTATTTTGTATTTTTTGCATTGAATTTCTAATGGAGTTTTTTTTCGAGGTACCTATGTACATATAGTATTATGACAGATGAATTTTTTCGGAATTATTCCTTCTCCCCGGGTTGTCATAAGAATTTTTTTGTTGAATTCTAATCGAGTTTTTTTTCGCGGTACCTGTATTATTATGACAGACGAGTTTTTTCGGAATTATTTCTTCTCCCTCGGTTGTCATACAGTAAGATAATTACCTTATTTCGTAAAGCTCGGAGTAAATCACGAAGACTGTCAGCTCGATAACTTCGGTATTTGGTGAGATCGTCGGCAATTTCGGGTTCAATGGCTCCACGCCAGTCGCCTTTAAGTACTGCACTATTGCCCATTTCTAACTCAATGAGAACTTTACTGGTAACGTCTTCTTTTTCAATACGATCGCTAACATCCTGCAACACAAAGCAAAAGTATCGACTTATAAGCAACACAATAGAAAATTGGCCTGACTTCAAAGTTGTTTAGTCTGATTTTTCACAGAACTAACATAAGAGAAAATTAAGCTCATTATACGATAGTAAGGTAAATCATGTTTAAGTATAGGGTTGAGGTGGGATCTCACGCAAAATCCGTTTTGGGATCCCAGAACATTTACCGATTTTACACGAATGTCTTGATACATTTTTTTTTCATTTGGTTGACGTTAGATTGAAAGGGTGTGAGCGGGGATGAGCTTGATTTAAAATTTGCGGAAGCTCAAATTTTCAGGAGAGGAAGGAGGCAGACGAAAAAAGTCAAACTACGAGCTAAAGTTAATTACGAGTATGCAACATATCCGAAAAAAAATTGTCAGCATTCCTTCAAATGCTATATTTCCGATTGTTATAATGATACATAATGGAGCCGGAGCGCTTAGCTGGAATACGTATCCATAATAGAGTGGATCACTAAAAAAAAAGTCGACAGATTTTGGCCTCTAGCAAAAAATTTCATTTTGAGTAGAAAGTCACTAAAAAAAAATTGTATCCCTGGTGGGGAGAAATAAGTACTCGTTACTTTTGACTGAATTTTTAAAAAACTAAATTCAAATAGGTAGTTACCAATAATTTTCTCATAGGTAAGTAGGTATGATTTTTTCATTAAAATCAAGTCATATTATTTTTCTTTCAGTTCGGAGCACTTATAAATTTGAAGAAACAAAAAAAATGAGTAGTAAAATGCAAATAATATGTAGATATTTCAAAGACTCGGACTTGCACAAAAAGATTCGCAAGTGTGAAATCATCTAAAACGAAGACTCCTCTGCGTCTCTAACATGAGAGTCATCAACAAAATCAAAATTAGGAGTCGTATTGCGAGTCGGCTCCGAGTCTGTGAGTCATTTGCGAACAGATTATCGTCATCTCTAGTCGAGCTCAAGCATGAGTAATGATGTAATATTTTTTTTTTTTTTTAGTGTTGGTCATCTAAATTTCAAATATATATCGCACCTTGGGAGTAATAAGGTTGACAGAGGGCAGATTGGCCCCAATGCCGAAGGTAGTGCTGACGTAACATATCCCTTATAGTAATGTAGGTAACGTGTATAAATATCTTAAAAAGAAGTAGGCTAAGTACACTACATACTCGCTCATACAAGGCGGCACCCTTCTCAAAGAGAAAGGGTTTGCGAGCCGCTAGGAAAGGGCTCGCGAGCCGTTGACAGTTATAGCTCGAGATAGGGATTCTTGGTGACATTTATAGTCCGAGATAGGATTTTTGGGCATAAATTAACAAAATCACATAAATTCTTCCAATTTATGTGTACTTAGCAATTACGCTATTGGTACCCCACTAATAGGGGTGGAGACTTGACCATCTCAAGTCTCTTTATAATACTGATCTTCTCGCCGAAATCGCGAGAAAGTAAGAGTCTTCTCGTCGAGTAATGTAGTCGAATCGCTGTTAAGTAGGACTTCGCGGTTCTCTTACTCTAAACTCTGAAAAATGTCTTGTTTCTTATTTCGATGATTCGCGATCGTCGGTTCGTATTCAAGACGTTGATAAAAATTACTCCATGGGATCTCCTTATTTGAGGAAACCATGGTATAGTCCTGTTGTTTTCCCCATCTCGTTAGATGGTAAATAGCCTGCATAAATTGGTGAGATTGATCATGCATAAGTACGATCAATAACAAGTGAACCTTTTTGATATCTTGGGGTGTATCCGGACATCACCGAGATAGGCAAAGAATTAAAATGTACCTCGTTTAGTTAAGTTCCATCGAACGCCTTAGTATTGGTTAGGCACCCGAAAGAGATGGAAAAACAAGAACAGTTGGCAGTAAGTGGTGAAATACACTTACTCATTTATTCGTAAGTATAATATTTGTAACCTTCGCATGGATTTTGAGCAAGGTGTCGTAATCCATGATGATTAAATTCATATTGTTTTCTTGTGTAAATACTAGCAAAACTACTTATTTTCGCATATCCTATTCTTCACAGGTGTTTAGGGTAAAATCTCAAGTTAGATTATTGTTTCGATTTTTATGATCTACGCCAACACACGCATGGCGAGATCATCACAAATTACGCCTTTATTCACGAGATGTAGCATAGAATTTTCTTTCATTTTGGGAAAAAATGAGCATTTTATCACTTATTGGAGTATAGGAATATGAAGATGAAGATGAAGAGAAATAGTGAACAAAAACACAAATCCACAGCGTAAACGAAATGAAAGACTGAACTCGTAGATGAATTTGGATTTTTATTTACTATTTTTACTATTTCTCTTCATCTTCATCTTCATATTCCTATTCTCCAATAAGTGATAAAATACTCATTTTTTCCCAAAATGAAAGAAAATTCTATGGTACATCTCGTGAATAAAGGCGAAAATGTTTTTATAATTAGTTACCTCCTGCCAGAAAGCTCGCAATTTCGCTAAATGTTGTCCCATATTTTGGCTCGATTTCCGAAAAGATTTTATGACTTGATAAAAAATCCTCTCTTAGCGACATAGATTTTTCTTCTCTTCATGCTTTAAACAAAGGCATTTTTGCCAACAAGATTTGATTCTCGCTGAATTTGTGAACTGCCAGATGACTTTTTTTCAACCTTGTTTTTTTATTTTTTTCCAATTCAATTTTTATTTCATTTTTTGAAAGAGTGCTTTTGTTCAATGTTTTTGACACATGTTTTTGGTTCATTTTTTCAAAAAAAATTCTGCATGCATTCAATTTTTTTTTAGGAAATGTCACATTTGTGTTTTTTGGAAACTTTCATTTTCCTATAAAACTTTTCATCAAAAGCTAGACTTTTTTGTGGTTTGGCCAATTGGGCGAGGTACCCTATCACACTCATTAAGGCACTTCAATTTTCTAACCCGAAAACCTAGAGAACCTCCAAAGGGTTAAAAAGAGAAGAATTATTACGCGTGATGCGAAATTATGAAAAGAAATGGTACACATGACCGAATTTTCACGCTTTATTTCGAAGTATTTATTATGATAAAACATAAACCGAACGTTTCGGCACACTCGTTGCCTTCATCAGCGGCAGTATAACAACTATAAGTGCATTTTACAAATACGCAAGTACAGAGAAGATAGAGACGAACAAAAAGTACAGAGATAAACTAGTTCGAAATAAAGCGTGAAAATTCGGTCATGTGTACCATTTCTTTTCATCTTAGGTATGAAAATAAAATTCCCTGGAGCAAGCTAAGTGGTTGTGTTCGGAATTTTGGGATCATCTGCTTCCAGCTGCGGATATTTTTGCAATATTATTTGGCAATAATTGGTAGCGAATTCATTGCTCTCATCAAATTCTTTGCTCACTTTGAAGTACTTGATGAACAGCCGAACTGCATCAATGCTTCCTTCGAGCAGAATACCGGGTTTGAATAGAAATTTCGGATGAAAGATTGTGTATACCATAGAAGAGGAGCGAGCTAGAAGCTCGATGGCCTCGATGTCGTTTTCTTCAATAGCTACTTTCATAATATTAGCATTGTCATTTCGTGATATGGATATACTGTGCCAGATATTGCACATGAAATCTCGATCTGAATTATTTAAAATTTCATGTACCACTAATTTACCCCAGTATCTTCATCCTTGCGCCAAACTACAGCAACGTTTTCTATCAGTAGGAAAACCCAAGCCTTCTTCATGTGGGACCTGCTGGACAAATCTAATAATGTTCCATTGACTGGCTCTTTGTAAAAATAATCAACGTCTACGTCCGGGTACTGCAGTCAATGTATTCAAAAAGGTTTTTTTGGGCCAAAAATTTTCAAAAAATTGTCCAAATACTTGATGATCAAAATTGCGATTGGCCAGCTAAATCTCTGGGAATGCTATTTCGGGCCACAAGTCGAATTTTCTGAAGTTTGTGCCCAATTTTGAGTCAACGCAGCCTAAAATTTTCAAAAAATTGCTCATGTTGGGAAAATGTGATTGGGCAGCTGCAATTCTAGGAATGGTCTTCTTTAGTCACAAGTGGAGTTTCTGACGATTCCAAAATCTGTAGCAGCACAACCGCATTTTTCGGCAATTTTTGTCCGTATGTCCTATTAAGAATGCACTTGATAATGACGCTTGATAAATCCTGAATTACTTTTACTGTTATAGGTACCATTTTCCTTTTTTTTTTTTTTTTTTTTTTTTTGACGTAATTGGCCAAAAATTGAAATTCTGAGACCCTTAACAAGACATACCCACTTGTCCTAACATGAATTTTCAAATTTTTTCGATGTTTTTCGAAATGGAAAAGGAATCTATACCGAAGAAGTATTCAAAAAAGCTGCCTAAATTTTATCCTCAAACATGAGTTTTTTTTTTTTTTTTTTTTTTTTTTTTTAAACACTACCCAGAAATATGGCTCAAAAGTCCACCGATGAAAAGTTTTCAACGCTTGTCACCTCGGTGCTTCGATAATTCGAAATTATTCCAATCAAATTAATCGAAAAATGAAGGATGATTTCGCATTATCGTTATTAATCAACGTATGGAGAATTCGCTTGACGTAATTTTGAAAACTTATCGGTATAAATCATCAAAAAAACATACAGCGTGTATCTAATGCCAAGTTATCAAGGGAAATAAGGTTTACAGGATTTCCCGCTGGATATTAGGTTACATAATACATTCGAAAAAGAGACGCATACTTACAGCTGTTATCAGAATCAAGCGAACAAACGTTTGCTGCTGTTTTATCTATCTTGATAATTTCAATATTTGATTATAGATGAGCAAGAGCTGTCAACTGACATTTTTTAAATAGCGGTGTATCCGAATTTTCCAAATTAAACCATTTATCTCGCTTTTTTTGAAAAATACCGTATCACACCAGTAAAAAAAAGTGACAATTTCGCAACGAGAATTTTGTTTTCATCAAACATCCACTGGCCAATCGATTAGTCACCGAATAAAACGGAAATTCATATGAAAAATTGTCAAACTACAGGAAAGCAGACGACAGGAAGCTTCAACAATGAAAATGCACAGTTCGTCATACATATTGCATTTGATGCACGTTACTTTTCGTGTTATCCCGCAACTCTTCATTTGTGGTTTCGGTTTTTACGCGCGTTAAACGTATTAGTTTTGTAACTCTGCGTGATCGAGTAGTACATTTCGATCGAGACAAAATGACCAATCAACAAACTTTATTGTTTTTGTTCAAACAACGAAAAACGAACGAGTTTATTGAACTCTTGAAATGCCCAGACATTGACGTCAATTATTTTTACGGAGAACCAGATAACGGTACGTTATTAGACTTGGCTTGCCGATCCAGCGGAAACTGCGAGTATGTTCATCATCTCTTACAGAATGGAGCTTCACTGACACGTGAGAATCAAGTGACTGGTAAACTTGCGTTACACGAAGCTGTCGCACATATGGACACGGATACGATGCATCATCTCGGTACGTTCCTGCCAAAAGTTATCGCACAAGAAGACGAATTTGGTAACACATTTATGCAAAAAGTTGTTGAGAAAAACGATATCGTACTAATGAGGCTCCTAGCTCGTCATTGTCCTCGAAGCGTCGATTATAATCCAAAAGCTCCTTACTTCGCATTGCTTCGAGGAAGCATTGAAGCAGCCAGAGTGTTCATTCAGAACTACGATGTGGACGAGGAATTCGTAAAGGATTCTCAAAATCGAGCTCGTACTTGTCGTGACGTAATATTGGAAACATATCCCCAATTAGAACCAGAACTGCCAACTAGGTCGCCAAGTGAGTTCCCAGAGATTTTATTTTCGTATCTGCGTAGACGTGCACCTGAATTGTTTTTAAATCGAATTGCCGAATTGAACACGGAAATGCTGAATGATAGCCATAGCCTTAATGATGGTGACAAAACCTATCTACATTTAGCTTGCCAATACAATTACATGGATGTGGTAGAAGCGTTGTTGAAAAGAAACGTAGACCTGAATAAGGTTACTCACGGTCCTCTGGTAGGAACTCCAATAATGTTTGCAGCTCGTAATGGCCATTATGAAATCGTTGAGAAGTTATTCAATATACCCCAAGTTGAGCTGCAAATTAAAGGAATCGGGTCTGTTTTGCATTGCGTGGTGCAAGGAATGGGTAAAGGGAATTGTGAATCAACTGAACATCGCAGATGTCTAAAACTATTCTTGGATTGTGTTTCCGGTGATGCCAGCAGATTATCTATAGATTGTATCGATGAATCTGGTAGGCCTGCTCTCTTTTGGGCAATAGACAACAATAACGAATGGGCAATTGATTCTCTCATCCATGCTTATGATGTTGGCACGCAAATATTGAACCATAGCATCAATGAAAACGGCTGGTACTGTCTACATTTAGCTTGCTATCACAATCGCATAGACATAGTAGATACACTGTTGGAAAGAAACGTCGACCTGAATAAAGTAACTCTACGTCCTCATAAAGAAACTCCAATAATGATAGCAGCTCGTGCAGGTCACTATGAAATCGTTGAAAAGTTATTCAATATACCCCAAGTTGAACTGCAAATTACAGGAAGGTGGTCCGTTTTGCATTCGGTGGTGAAAGGAATGGGTAAAGGGAATTGTGAATCAACTGAACATCGCAGATGTCTAAAACTATTCTTGGATTGTGTTTCCGGTGATGCCAGCAGATTATCTATAGATTGTATCGATGAATCTGGTAGGCCTGCTCTCTTTTGGGCAATAGACAACAATAACGAATGGGCAATTGATTCTCTCATCCATGCTTATGATGTTGGCACGCAAATATTGAACCATAGCATCAATGAAAACGGCTGGTACTGTCTACATTTAGCTTGCTATCACAATCGCATAGACATAGTAGATACACTGTTGGAAAGAAACGTCGACCTGAATAAAGTAACTCTACGTCCTCATAAAGAAACTCCAATAATGATAGCAGCTCGTGCAGGTCACTATGAAATCGTTGAAAAGTTATTCAATATACCCCAAGTTGAACTGCAAATTACAGGAAGGTGGTCCGTTTTGCATTCGGTGGTGAAAGGAATGGGTAAAGGGAATTGTGAATCAACTGAACATCGCAGATGTCTAAAACTATTCTTGGATTGTGTTTCCGGTGATGCCAGCAGATTATCTATAGATTGTATCGATGAATCTGGTAGGCCTGCTCTCTTTTGGGCAATAGACAACAATAACGAATGGGCAATTGATTCTCTCATCCATGCTTATGATGTTGGCACGCAAATATTGAACCATAGCATCAATGAAAACGGCTGGTACTATCTACATTTAGCTTGCTATCACAATCGCATGGACATAGTAGATAGACTGTTGGAAAGAAACGTCGACCTGAATAAATTAACTCTACGTCCTCATAAAGAAACTCCAATAATGATAGCAGCTCGTGCAGGTCACTATGAAATCGTTGAAAAGTTATTCAATATACCCCAAGTTGAACTGCAAATTACAGGGGTGAGGTCTGTTTTGCATTCGGTGGTGAAAGGAATGGGTAAAGGGAATTGTGAATCAACTGAACATCGCAGATGTCTAAAACTATTCTCGGATTGTGTTTCCGGAGATGCCCGCAGATTATCTATAGATTGTACCGACAAATCTGGAATGACCGCTCTCTATATGGCAATATACCGGGTGACCCAAAAGTTACGCAACCCAAAATTTTTTTCAAAATAAAAAATACGTTTATGAGCAGGCTTTTTCAATTGCGTTGTCATTAATAGTAGGAGGGTACTCCCCCAAGTAATTAAAGTTTCACCCCCCATTCGAATTGCATAGCGCACATTTTGCAGGGGCAGACCAAGCATACTTGAATTATATTACCAAGCAGACAATTATCATAGGTGTACGAAAGGTTGCCTACATCGGATTATTTTAAGGTGGCTTATGCAACGCTACACGATGGTCTTCACCAGATGATGCACCCCCCGCCATTCACCGATCGTTATTTAATTTTTCAGGAAAAAAAACTTTAAAAATTTTTTCGTGAAAAATCGAAAATTTTTACTTAATACTAAAAATGTTGTGGAAGAATCATTACAAGGGAACAAGTTTATTAGCTGTGAATCACTTGGAGTCTCTGCTATGCAACGACTGCCATTTCATTTCTTTTTGGCTGTTGATATTTTTTCAAGGAACCAATTTTTCGGTTGCAGGACTTTTAAGTCACCCGGTACTTCAACAACAAATGGGCAATTGATTCTCTCATCCATGCCTGTGATGCTAGCACGCAAATGTTGAACGATAGCGACAAAGAAGGCGGCTGGTGCTATCTACATTTCGCTTGCAGATTCAATAACATGTATGCGGTAGATGCGCTGTTGGAGAGAAACGTCGACCTGAATAAGGTTACTCAAAGGCCTTTCGCAGAAACTCCAATAATGATAGCAGCTCGTGCAGGTCACTATGAAATCGTTGAAAAGTTATTCAATATACCCCAAGTTGAACTGCAAATTACAGGAGTGGGGTCTGTTTTGCATTCGGTGGTGAGAGGAATAGTTAAAGGGAATTGTGAATCAACCGATCATCGCAGATGTCTAAAACTATTCTTGGATAATGTTTCCAAAAATGCCCGCAGATTATCTATAGATTGTATCGATGAATGTGGAATGACTGCTCTCTATATGGCAATGTACTTCAACAACAAATGGGCAATTGATTCTCTCATCCATGCTTGTGATGTTGGCACGCAAATATTGAACCATAGCATCAATGAAAACGGCCTTTGCTATCTACATTTGGCTTGCGGAAACAATCACATGGATGTGGTAGATGCGCTGTTGGAAAGAAACGTCGACCTGAATACGGTTACTCAAAGTCCTTTGGCAGAAACTCCAATAATGATAGCAGCTCGTGCAGGTCACTATGAAATCGTTGAAAAGTTATTCAATGTGCCCCAAGTTGAACTTCAAATTACAGGAAGGTGGTCTGTTTTTCATTCCGTCATGTATGGAATGCACAAAGGGAATAATGAATCAGCCGATCATCGCAGATGTCTAAAACTATTCTTGGATTGTGTTTCCAAAGATGCCAGCAGATTATCTATAGATTGTACTGATGGATTTGGCCTGACTGCTCTGTTTCGGGCGATACACTTAAACAACGAATGGGCAATTGAATCTCTCATCCATGCCGATGCTGATATATACGTAAAAGGTCTCGCAGGAAAAGTTCTACTAACTTTGATCAAGGCTTCAATACTCGAACGTTATTTTGACAGCTGCATATCATCAGAAAATGAATATGAGATACCAGAGACAGACATAATACGTTTCGATTACAAGGTATTTTTACAACCCAGCAAAAATTACGATCCACTTTTTGAAACTAAATTTTTTTCCATCATCGAACGCGTACCCGAGTTGCGCAAACTGTACGAGCACCCGCTTTCAAAAAGTTTCCTTCACTTGAAATGGTGCATGGTTCGGCATCTTTATATTCTCGATGTACTATTGTATTTCGTCTTCAGTATACTGTCAAGTCTATGGCTTACTGTCTCCGCAAATCGGAGAAAATCGCTTTTCAGTTTATCCCCTGTTGAATTATTGTTCTCGTATGTGCTACTATGCATGCTTTTCAGTTCATGTTATCTGGAGTATTATTACAACGCTTACGTGGAAATTTACCCGAAGTTACATCGGTGGCACAGGATGGTTTTCAATTTCATTGCATGCAGCTCCAAATTTCTGCTGTATACGTACATAATTTTTATGGATTCATTCGAATGGGGGATAATGAAGTCCCTTTTCATAATGCAATTATGGATGAAGTCGACAGTTATGCTTAATAATTGTTCACTTGCTTCGATTTATCAAGAGATGTACAAAAAAGTGGCGTGGAACTACATCAAGTTGTTTTCCTTTTATTTATTGCCGGTCGCAGCATTTGCATTAAACTTGTACCTGCTATTCAGTAATTCAGCCAACGAAACTAAGACAAAAGAAGATTCTATAAATTGGTGGCAAACCCCGGCATTGTCATTCATCAAATCGATTATAATGATGACCGGCGAATTTGACGCTGCTTCCTTACCACTTGGTTCAGACATCAGTTATACACATATATTTGTCATACTTTTCATCTTCTTTGTCGCCATTGTACTTAATAATCTACTCGGCGCTTTGGCGGTCAGCGATACACGAGCCATCATGGAAGACGCCAAAGTGATCGCTTTGCGTTCACGAATAAAATTAATCTCAGTGATTGAAACTCGATCACTTAAACCTAGTTGGGTAGTCGCAGGAGGATTTTTACTTCCTTTGGTTCCATTTTATCTAGTCATCTGGTTTGCATTTTATTGCTATTTGCCAAAGATACGCGTGAAGAATATTAAAAAACGTGCAGCAAAGGTCAAATATTCAACATCTTTACAGAAAATAATAGGCAAAAGCACAATCTCTGTTCACTCATATCGACAGAATGTTATAACAGAACGAATCAAGCACTGTAAAAAAATGGATCCATCTATAGTCAAGGAAGCCAATCAAATTCTAAACAAACGAAAACAATCAGACGCCACTGATGGTTTTCCAACAAGTGCCACGAAACTATATCCATCTGAAAGCGAATCCGTTCAAGTTGATAAAGCAGATGATACATTACACGCGCAAAAATCTGATTCACAACTTAAGATTGATCAAATAATGGCCTACTTGGATGATAAATTCGCCAAATCTGAAGAACAATTGCAGCAAAAAATTGAAAGAATTGAGAAACTATTGGAAGCAGATCAAAAATTACACGCGCAAAAAATTGAACAAATTGGGAAACAATTGGAATTGGTTACAGACGAGTTGATGCCTTTGAAGCATAAAAATAGCATTTCGCGACAAGGCAAGTTAATGACTTTGTAATTCATTGCATCATTTTCCTGTTGCGATTTTTTTTTTTTAGTAGGTACTTATCTTCTATAGTTGTATGTATTTTTATCATACAGGGCCCGACATGAGTCAGACAATGCTCTCCTTAATCTTAAAAAAAAAAACATATTTTGCTCTTCTCGCTCCCATTTTGTGCCTCAAGTTTTATAATCCCTTTTTTGTACACACGTAATCTAGTGATGAAATTATTATTCGAGATGTAAAACAAAATACCCATTATACGAGTAATATGTACCTACTAGCTTAATTATTTTCTTGGCGAAGTTTTCTTCAAGCGATACTAATATCTATTCTATGTATTTTTCAATCTGTTTGATAACATTTCAATTTATGTGCAATATATACTTAACTACCTACATTCATCAATAGAAAATTTTGTTCAAGTTTCTCCGGCGAGAATTATAGGTATCAGCATAACCTCTCATTTGTGAAAATGAAAATTACCTATAAAAACTAAATAAAATGTCATCATAAACGTTCCAAACAGTTAATTTAAAACTCACGAATCCGAGGGATGAAAATAAAGTAATCGGTAAAATTCGTTGAACTGAACCCAAAACCGAAATCTTTGTACAGAGCTACGAATGAACCCACATCAAAACTGAACTCTAAATCACCACAATTTTTCGTTATTAGCCGAAATAGAATTCAACTGGGAGTTTCAAATATTCACTCGAAACCGAACCCTAATGATGCCTGAGCGAAGCGAGAGCAAAAACTTCCAAAAAATCCCGAAAAAGTAGCACATTGTAGAATTTTCTACAAAACACGACAAATCTTCAATAATTTACCCACGATTTTTTCGAAAATGACCCCTCTTCGAGCACCTACATCCCCCATTCAGAAGCACCTACCGAACTAGAACCTTTTCTGCGTGACTTAGACAAGATTAATCAATGAAAATGTATTGTGGTACGATGAATATTGGAATATATGAATGAAAGTTATGAAATATTTTTATTTTTTCGATATCATTCTCGATGGTTGAAAGTTTTGTGTCGAAAACATGATTACCTAATCGAATGTTCGGACAAGAAAATTAAATCCAGCCAGTATTTATCATTTTTTATTTGCTTTTGCTGGTAGAATTCAGCGCATCCAAAAGGGTAATATTTGGTCCCAAAACCTGGAAAGAAATTGCCCAAAAATGGTCGAAAAACGCCGTAGAGCTACAAGCGAATTTCCTGAGGTTTGTGCCCAATTTCGAGTCTGCGCGTCCAGAAAGGTATTTTTTGGTTCCAAAATTTTCAAAACATTACCCAAAAATGGTCGAAAATGCGATTAGGCAGATACCACTCTGGGAATCGCCTTTTATTGGTCACAAGTTGAGTTTCAGGCAATTCCAAAAGTTGAAGCAGCACAATCACATTTTTTGGCAATTTTTGGATTTTTTTTTAAATTTTGGGACCAGTTTTAGGCATTAATTTTTCATTCTTTATTCCCGGAATTGGCCAAAAATCGAAATTCTCAGACCTTAACAAGAAATACCTAACAAATTTTCTTTATGGTTTCTTGAAACGGGGAAGGGATATTACTATAATGAGGAAATTTTCAGAAATGCTGGCTAACAATAAGTCTTATTCCCAAAAATAATTTCATTTTGGAAACAGTACCCAGAAATAGCTCAAAAATTCCACCGATAAAAAGTTTTTAACACTTGTCAACTCGCTGCTGTAATAATTCGAAATTACTCCAATCAAATTATTCGGAAAATGAAGGACGATTTCGCATTATCATTATTAGTCAACGTATATTGATAATTCGCTTGACGTAGTTTTGAAAACTTATCAGAATAAATCATTTAAAAAAAGTTACAGCGTGTATCTAATGTTTAAATTTTAAAGGAAAATAGGGCTTACAGGATTTCCCGCTGGGTCATTCCACGTCAATTCAACCAAGAAGTGGTAAGGGGGTCGGCGATTTTTTTGAAATGTTTCCTGTGGAAAGACCTTCAGAAGGGTTGACCAATGGTGCAAATCGCAGCCTTCTAGCCCTTTTTTAAAGGCTGCTAAGCTGTTGTCAAAATTTTCAGTGAACTTGAAATATCATCCATTTCAGCAGTGGATTACTCGATAACCACGATACCTACCAAAATGGAACTTTTCCCCGTAGTTAGAGGTTTTAGGTCAAAATAAGACAACTGAATTTTAAACTATTCTCGATGTTTGGAATTGAAAATTGAATTTTATCGAATGTTGATTTTTTTTATGATGAGTTTATTTCATCGAGTGAAAGGGGTTTTTCAACTTTTTCAACGGATGCGTAAAAATAGGGATCAAATGGGTCAACTTCGCCAATCAAAACTTTTTTTCATGTTTTAAATAAAAAAAATCGCATTTTTCGCAAACTTTCAATTTTTCAAAATCGACTTTACGAAATGAAATCATCCCAATTTTTTAATACTTATGTTGTTCAGTATGAAAAGTTGTCCATAATATATTTTTTTCAGAATTTTTGAGAGTCGGGACAATATGAAAATTACGTTTTGAAACTTCGAGCTAATTTTTCAAAACGAAAAAAAGTGGCAACACTAATTTTTATGACATCGCCAAAAAGCCTTGAAGGCCTCAGAAAGTTTCTAAACCATTGTAGTGGAAAGAAAACGAACACACAAAATGTTTTCAAAGTTTTTATTATATTTTGAAACACGAAATACGAAATTTATTCGCGGGTTACACTTTACCGAACTTGCGTGTCTTATACTTAATCGCGAATGCAGGTAAGGTTAGGTTAGGTTAACTTAACCTTTGCACGTTCAGACAAAACCAAAGATCTCCAATGGTACTAGGTATCCACTGGGAGGATCAATGAGATCCCTATAAGACTAAACCAAAGATCTCCAATGGTACTAGGTATCCACTGGGAGGATCAATGAGATCCCTATTCGACAAACCAAAGATCTCAGATGGTACTAAGTATCCACACTGAGGATCAATGAGATCCCTATAAGGCTAACCAAAGATCTCAAATGGTACCGAAGCAGCCACAATGAGAATCAATGAAGTGCGGCCTACACATAAGTGAAGTTCTACACCTATGTTAAGGTAGGCCTCCCTAGCTCTTCTAGCTAAAGAAGATTAGACTTCGATAGCCCAAAGAGAACTGATTTTACCAGCAAATTGGCTGAGTTTATATACTCTGAAAAAGGTGGGTGCACTAGCTTCTCAGCTGATGAGGAATCTATCTCAGCTGTTTGAGAATTGGTATCAGCTGATTAAGATGTGTCTCAGCTGATTAAGTTCATCATAAAAATGTATGGTTAAATAAGACCTATCAGCTGACTGAGTATGCTCCTTGAAGGTCAAATAAAACAGCTGACTAATCATATTGAAATTAGTTATAGTAGACTTCCCATAGGATCGCTAAGTAGATTAAATATCTGACAGTTTGTTTATTTTGATAAATCAGCTGATTGTTATGATGAATAGTTTCATTACATGTCCTATAGGATCGCTAATGGTATTTAAAGTAAAACAGCTGATTGTTTGAAAAATAGATTAGGTAGAATTTATACCTATAGGATCGCTAAAGTATTTATTTAGTTTTCTTCCACTACAACCATCATGTGTATTGGCTCCGGAAGTCGATAATGGGGTGCAACCAAATTTAAGTTTCTTTTGTTCCCACGCGAAAGATGATTTTTGTTGCTTTTTTTTCAATAAGTAACTGGAGAAAATTTTGGATTTGAGAACCGACACAAAAAGAGATAATACGTGCCTTAATTATTCGAAAGGATCGCAAAGATGGTAAGTTCGAGTTTATACGTGTTGAATTTTATTTTCACCCGAATTCATGACGTTTTTTCGAAAACTGGAAAAACCGAAGATCCGCTGGAGGCTCCCAAAAAAATTTCAAAACGATTTGCATCATTTCCCAGGAGATCTGGAACCATCAGTGAAAATTGTTTTTCTCTAGCGATTTCAAATCGCTCTAGCAGGAGTTGTAATCAACTTGGGCAGCTGAAAATTTAATCCTACCAATTTTTTCCAAATCGATTAGGGTCGTTGAAATGCACATCTGAGGTGACGAGTTGAAAAGTGTAATTTTTTTACAAGTCGAAAAATCTCAAATTAAAAAAAATTCTGATTCTGTTGAATTGACGATAAATTATTGGATTTTTGTTAAATTAGATATCTTGAAACACAAAGAAGAAAAAATTTCAAAGAAGACGCGACGCGACGAAGGTAGGTGTCACGTATTTTATAATACATAGGTAATTAGTTTCGAACTTGAAAAGCAAGAGAAATAAAACAAAACACACTTAATCAAGCATTAGTTTGATTGCGTATAGTATAATTCCAAGAATAAATTACAAATAGGATCTGTTACTGCATTATGAATTTTATCAAAAATTAACGGAAATATAAACTGTTTACACGTACGTACCTAATTAATTCTGTGAAAAACAAATAGGTATACCTACACGCCTAAAAACCAAGTAATGTCTACCCAAACTTACATAAAAGGCGAAAATTTTACTTAAAAGTATCTGGGAAATTGCAACTCATCTTAAAGTGTATTTTCATTCAATCCCATGTCTACCTAATTGCAAATTGGTCATCATATTCTTCAGAAGATTTACCTCCTGCAAAACGGCATCGAGCACTTTATTCATCATTTTGTCAAATCGTTGATCAACATTTTGCAATAATATTTCATCGCGTGCGGCATTTTTAGCGTTGATTTCAAGTTTCAATGCGCTTATTTGCTCGTTGAGTGATTCATTCATCATTTTGTCAAATCGTTGATCAACATTTTGCAATAACTTTTCATCGCGTGCTGTAATTTTAGCGTCGATTTCAAGATTCAAATTATTTATTTGCTCGCTAAATTGATGAACTAATTCATTGACGAATTGCTGCTCGGATGGGTTGTTTTTCGTCACATCTGTCAACGAATTTTGATTTTCGTCTTTGGCTAGTTTGGATCGTATTCGTTTTACGAAAATTTCTTCAGCTTGTTTTACAATGGTGTACGGCATTTTGCCTAAATTTTTACCGTCAATTTCTATTTTGTTCCTTTGGGTAGGATTGACATAAACCAGATTTGTTTCAAAAATCGGGTTTGCTTCATGAACCGACGCTGTTTCATCAATGGATATTTCGTCACCAGAATATTTGTTGCAACAAATATCCCTTCCAAGTTGTTCGGCTCTTCTCGTACATTTAAAAGCATGGTGGAATGGATTGCTATTGCATAGGCGTTCTATATGCGAGATGAATTTTGCTCTAGATAACAGAGCAACTATTTCAGCGTCCTCCACGATGGTGGGCGTATCGCTGACCGCCAAACCATTAAGTAGATTGTAAAGTACCATGGTGACTAAGAAGACGAAAAGCATGAAAAACACGTGGCCATAACTAAAATTCGAATCAAGCGGTAGATTAGCAGCATCAAATTCACCTGTCATCATGATAATCGATTTGAAAAACGACATTTGCAAGTCTTGCCATAAATTTATGGTATTTTTATTAGTTAAATCTGCGGTATTGACGTTGGTTAGATTCTGCGATGATGCGTGACCGCTGGTTTTATTTCTAAATAGAATAAAGAAACTGTATGCGAACGATGCGACTAAAATCGAGTATAACAGGAGTAATTTAGCAAATTTCGATGCCATCGCCGTTTTGAACATTTCTACGTAGATTGAGGCTGACGGTTGCGTACCGAGTAAAAAAAACAACCCGATCCATGACATTAGAATAGCGCTTGCGGCTAAATGCGTATCAGTCTCATTCTGAAAGAGAAAACCAATTACTACGATCATCGACATTTCCAACCAGTTTTCTGGTATACCGAAGTACTCCCAAATTGAAACAGAGAATTGGAACAGTTCTCGTAAAATCAGTACGATGTAAAGTAGCAATGTTATTGGCCACAACCACAATGATACGTCGCATGGAATGGAAGCTGTATCGCGATTATTTGCTGTATCAGTTGATTCTGAGCCGTTGAAATTGGCCGATGACGACGGTAGGCAGCCTTGAATTTGGAAAATATACGTGTTCAGAGCCAAACAAAATGATAAATAGAATGCCAAATTAATGTAATAATATTTTCTAACGTGACGCCATTTCAAATAGAGCCAGCTTTTCGTGAGTGGATGTTTGTATAGTTTTCTCATTCCGGTTACTGATTCGAATCGACCAAAAAAATTTCCATTGCTTTTTGTAGCAATGGAATATAGGTCTAGTTGTGTGAATATTTTGTTGTCGAATATTATCAGGCTGTCTTCAGCATCCCGCATTCGAGTGGGATCTCTTTCTGAACGAATGCAGTCATCGAAATAGCTTTCTACGATAGTAGCCGAAATCGAAGTCAAGAGAGATTGATCCACAGGGCGCAATTTAGCGCCTGCTCTAAATAGAGACTTGATGGCGAATTCGTTGTTGTATTTTAACGCATAATGAAGAGCTGTCCTATCGCTCTGGTCTGTGTGCTCAATATTTAATCTGCCAAGTGCCACATGTCGTGACACTTCCGGTAGTAATTTCAGGATCTTACGATGACCGTCTGTTGAGACATCGAGGCTCTGCATGAATTGCATGCCGCGCAACACTAAATGCCAAACTGATCCAGTTCCTCCTACATTTTGCAGTTCAACTTCGCCTACGTATGCTAGTCTATTGAATATTTCGAATCTGCCTACGAAAGCGGCCTGCATTATTGGCGTCACCTCATGTGTAAATTCGACGAAACACGAAGCAACCTCATTCAGTAGGACGTCTTTTTTCAGCAACGCTTCCACCACGTCGATGTAATTGTGGGCGCATGCTACATGCAAGTACGTCTTATTAGATTTTTTTTGCTTACCATAGTTCAGAATTTCCGTGCTAATATCTCTTATTCGTCTGATAAATAATTCAGGAACGCCTTTTTCCAAGTATAAGAATAAAATCTCTTGAAGCTCGCTCGGTGATCGTGTTGGCAGCTCTGCTTCCAGCTCCGGATATTTTTGCAATATCATTTCGCGACAACTAACCGTACGGCCTTGAGAATCATTCTGAAATTCCTTGTCCACGTCGAAGTACTTGATGAACATGCGAACTGCATCGATGCTTCCTCGGAGCAAAATCTTGTCTTGAGAGTCTGGACCACCATGGAAGAATTCGTAGTGTACCAAGGAATAAGATCGAGCTAGACGCTGAATGGCCTCGATGTCGTTTTCTTCAACTGATACTTTCATAACATTGCCATTGTGCTTTCCTGATCTGGATAAGACGTATACATCGTTCCAGATACCGCACACCAAATATTTGTTCGAATGCTTGAAAATGTCATGTATAGGGCTAGGATTTATATGCAAATGCATATCTGTTTTGGCTGTACTAGATACCGCATATCACTGTTTCTTTTGCGATTCATACATTTCTGAGACGAATGGTGAAATTTTTTAGCGCATATTTCCGCATATTTTGGGTATAAATGCATATATTCGCATATTTTCATCAAAAAATGCTGTTATAGCGCATATTCATCGCATATTCTGAGTTGTTAGCGCATATTTCGGAAAAAAACACAAAAATTGATTTAAAAAACGCAAAATTAAAAAAAAAATCATCGATTTTTCAAAGTTGAAAAAAAAAATTGAAAAAATAAAAACATGGTTTAATTTTTATCTGTGACCTGACCAGTGTTTGAATTTTGATACGTTCGGGCGGTTGTCGTGTACTACTGCGTTCTCCTTCTCAACGTTTTCTCTGTGAAGGTGAAGTGATATCAACAGATGGCTGTTATCTGTACCATTTTCACCTGGTTTTCGATTTCGCGTCTTCATTTACTCGTACCTTTACCTGAGCTGTTACACCGCAGGTGGTAGTTTTTTAACCATTTTATTCTTCAAACATTGCGTTCCCCCATCTCCTCTCATCATCATGGGAAGATCTAAAAAATCAACGTCGGGAAAATTACGCGCACTTGCGGTGGAGTTTAAAGAAGACTCTTTAGAGTATGAAAATAACACGCTTTCGTGTCTTTGTTGTGGCGTTCGCCTTGGTATGGATTCAGACTCCGAAGTAAGACGATTTATAACTGTGCAGCATTTGGGCACGCCAAAGCATAAAAATGCAATCGAATTGTACAATAGTCAACAAAAATTGAACTTCGAAAAAGATACTTTCTCTTTAGATATATGTCAAGTAAGAATACGAGTTCGTTCACAAATTCATTGTTGGGTTTTTACTTTTTATCAAGTGTATTCTGAAATGTTGCATTTTTCACTTTTAAACATAGGCGTTTGTTGCGGCAGATATTCCTATTTATAAGTTAAATCATCCGGTATTACGAGAGTGCTGGGAAAAATACTGTGGACGTAAGCTCCCAGATCAATCAACGATTCGTAAAAATTATTTGAATGAAACTTTCGAGGCAACAATGGAGTGTATTAGACAGGAGATAGGAGATAGTAATATATGGGTTTCGATTGATGAGACTACTGATTCGATGGGAAGGTGAGTTGAGTTTTTGTAGATCAAACGATAAATTTTTGTGTGCATAAAAATCATAAAATGACAATTTAATTTCCCAGATATATTGCAAACGTGATTATTGGAAAGTTAAATGGCACTGAATCAGGTCGACCGTTGTTGTTAAATGTAGTACAGTTACAAAAGGCAAATTTTCAGACCATTGCAGCCTTATTCAACGATAGTATGAGTCTTCTGTGGCCTCGAAGTGTCGATCATTCCAAAGTACTGTTGTTTATTTCGGATGCTGCTCCATATATGGTAAAAGCAGGCAAAACTCTCAAGACTTTTTATCATCGGATGTCGCATATAACTTGCTTAGCCCATGGACTACATAGAATTGCAGAAGCTGTTCGTACTAAGTACAAAGTGGTCGATAAATTTATAGGATCGATGAAGAAAATCTTTTTAAAAGCACCTGCAAGAGTTACAGCTTTCAAGGAACAATTTCCTGATCTATCCTTACCACCAAAGCCTGTATTAACAAGATGGGGTACCTGGCTTACTACTGTTTCGTATTATGCTGACAATTTGAATAAAATTGCTCAATTCGTACTGTCTTTGAATGACGATGACTCGTCTGCCGTTAGAGAAGTACAGACGTTACTTGAAAAAAAGAGAGCGAAATTGACGATGGATATTACTGAAATCCAACAGTATTATGCTGGAATCGCTGATACTATTACTCAACTGGAAACGAAAGGTCAGCCATTAGTCAGGTCGCTGGAATTGTGGCAAGATGCCATAGATATGCTGTGTAATTCACCTCATCAAGTGATCGCCGAAAAAGCCCTGTCGGTATTGAATAAGAATCGTGATTTGCCAAAAATAGTGAAACTTTCCAGAAATGATCCCTCGTTATTGGATCAGTTACCATTTACAGATATGTCGCCAACTGAACTGGCCTCTTTTAGATTTGCACCTGTAGTTTCCGTGGATGTAGAACGCTCATTTAGCACATTGAAAAGTGTGCTCAGAGATAACCGGAAATCGTTTTTAATTGAGAATCTTAAAGAGCATTTGATCATCGGATGTTACACGAATGTTTGAGTTATTTAGATTTGTAAAAAGAAAATTATTGAGAAGTGTGTTCAGAGACTACCGGAAATCGTTTTTTAATTGACAAGAACATTTGATAATCGGATGTTAATCCAATGTTTGATATTTGCATTTGTGAAAAGAAAGTGCTGTTTTATGAAATAAATCTGAATGCGTGTATTTTTTTTGTTTATAAACTGCAATTTCAGCTACAGTTTGAAAATACCTTTATTTTGATATACGACATGCTGCACTTTTATAGCGCATATACTCGCATATTTTCATCACTTTAGCGCATATATTCGCATATTTTCGTCATTTTTAGCGCATTTTTAAAGCGCATATAATCGATTTTTAAGCGCATATAAATCCTAGCCCTAGTATCACTAATTTACCAGTATCTTCATCCTTGCGCCAAAGTTTAGCGCCGGTTTGTATTAGTTTGGAAATATATTTCTCGTGCTCGTATTCGGATGGCCTGCTGGCCAAATCTAATAACGTTCCATTATCTGGCTCTCCGTAAAAATGATCGACGTCTATGTCCCGACACTCTAAGAGTTTTTCGAAATCTTTAAATCTGTCCTCCCGGAATGCAGACAGTAGCTCTTCTTGATTCGTCATTTGTTTAAAACCGATCGCAGATCACTATATGAAACTGATTTGATAGGTATACGAAAAGAACAAACGACAAGACATACACAATTACAATCCCGGTACGCGACCACATTAAAACTAGAACACAGCTAAACGCGATTAATGATTAATGACGTGTGTATCATTCCAGTACATTTTATTTAAATCCGAAGGGAAGCTGTTATCCTACGTTTCCTGTATCCTGGCGTAAGAGAGATAAGTTGCAAAATTTTGGGTGAAATTATGATGGTAGAAATTTTGTGTTGATAAATACTTGTAACATTGCTGTACATATTTTTATTTCAATTTGAAAGGAAGCTGTTATAAGTTTCCTGTATCCTTGGTGTGAGAGAGATGAGTTGCAAAATTTTGAGCGAAATTATTGGTTACATGGTAAAATTGTGTTGATAATAATGAATTAATATTTCATAAAGTAAAAAGTACAAAAGTTGCCACCTCGAGGTTTTTTTAAAAAAAAAATACGTAATTAGTAAAGGGTCATTCCACGTCAATTCAACCAAGAAATGGTAAGTGGGGGGGTTCGGCAATTTCTTGGAAGTTTCCCCTGTGGAAAGACCTTCCGCAGGAAAGACCAATGGCGCAAATCGCAGCCCTCTAGCCCTTTTTTGAAAGCTGCTAGGGGGTGTCAAAGTTTCCAGTGAACTCAAAATTATCATCTATTGTCATTTGGGAACACCGCGTTCATGTTTTATAGTTCGTCAGCTGAACATCGAAAAATCAACTTTGGAGCTCAAAATTTGGTTCTGTGATAAGGGAGATGCCATTTCAGGGAGTCCAACTTCGGTTCGATTGGAGTTGAATGGGTTGTAAAAGTTTCCTTGTAAAAACCGCGAGATTGAATCAAGTATCTAGGACATAGTACATATATCTAGGTATCTACTGAGTGAATTGAAAAAATAAACGAATTTCCATTTTTTTGCTTCGAGTGTAATTTTTATCAACTTTTTCATGAAATACGTCAGATAGAAGTCAAAATACCAAAGACAACTGAATAAATTTCAACTTTTTTTTATGCATGAAATTGAAAATTGAATTTTTTCGAATTTTGATTTTTTTTGTGCGTTCATTTCATCGAGTGAAATGGTTTTTTCAATTTTTTCAACGAATATGTAAAAATAGGGGTTAAATGGGTCAACTTCACCAATCAAAACTTTTTTTTATATTGTTTTAAATCAAAAAATCTGATTTTTTGGCAAACTTTTAATTTTTTTAAATCGACTTCACAAAATAACGCCATCCTAATTTTTTAATATGTTTTTCAGCATGAAAAGTTGTCCATAATATATTTTTTTCAGAATTTTACTGAGTCGAAACGGTATGAAAACTACGTTTTAAAACTTTTCGAGCTAATTTTTCATACGAAAAAAAGCGGCAACACTGATTTTCATGATATCACCATGAATTGCATACTCGGTTCGTCGTAAATCTGGCAGCCTTCCTTCGTAAGATGGTGCTAATAAAATTGCATACTCGATTCGCCGTAAATACGAAATCCAACGTTTTGTTTTATAAAAATGATGAGTGATAACTGTAACTGATAATTTGGTAGACCTGGAATATTGAACCAACGATTACTCCTCGCTGAAAAAAACGATGTAGTCGGGGGGCCCGCATGGCGGCCATTTTGATGGACAGGTCAGTCGAAATCGCAGATTTTGCGTTCCAACATATAGGACTAGCATAAAACTTTTTAAACCGTACAAAGGCAGATCGAAAGAGGAGGCAAAAATTCATCACTTGTCAAAATTTCAAGTGCTAAAGTGCGTTTTTCGATTTTTGGTGAATTTTCAAAAATCAAATTTTGGCCAAAATGTGAGAAAAAATCAACATTTTACCAATTTGACCTAGAAAGCTGAAATTTGGGATATACCCTATTTTCGGCCTGCCAAACCGATTGAAAGCTGTTTCCAACCGTTTTGAGCAGTTCTGGAGCCTCCAGCAGATTTTTGAAACTCGAGTTTCCCACAACATTTTATTAAATGAAGTTGGAAAGCCGAAATTAATTTTGCAAACCAATTTCAATACGTTATGAAGTTGACTGCAAATAAATTTCAAGTCGTTTTTGAGCCTCCGGCGATTTTTTGAAAATTCCTGGAGCCTCCAGTAGATTTTTGAAACTCGAAATTCCCACAAAATTTCATCAAATGGAGTTGTTAAAATTGGAGTGTATAGTTAATTTCAGCTTTACATCTCCATTTTGATGGAATTTTGGGGAAATTTCAAGTTTCAAAAATTTACTGGAGGCTCCAGTAATTTTCAAAAAATCGCTGGAGACTCAAAAACGACTTGAAATTCACCTGCAGTCGATTTCACAGCGTATTGAAATTAGTTTGCAGAATTAATTTTGGCTTTCCAACTTCATTTGATGAAATTTTGTGGGAATTTCGAGTTTCAAAAATCTGCTGGAGGCTCCAGAACTGCTCAAAACGGTTTGAAACAGTTTTCAATCGATTTGGCAGGTCGAAAATAGGGTACCTATACCCCGAATTTCAGTCTTCTAGGTCAATTTGGTAAAATGTTGATTTTTTCTCACGTTTATAACGGAATGCTCTATGGCTAATTGTAAGATGATTTTTGGGCGCCGAAATTTGTCAAAATTTTCATTTTTGGAGGGTGGGGCGGAAGAGGAGTATCAATAAATTCACCAAATACAATGACCGACCTTGTGATATATCGAAATATATGTTTTTTGGACCGTAGAATTCATTTATGGCAATATTTTTCACATCGGAGGACAATACATATACGGCCAAAAAACATATTATTTTGATATAATCACAAGGTAATATTTGGTGAATTTATTGATACACCCCTTCCTCCCCACCCCACAAAAAATGAAAAGTTTTAAAAATTTCGGCGCCCAAAAATCATCTCAGCCATAGAGCATTCCGTTAAACTGCTTGAGAAAAATGGCTCAGTCCCAAATGAGAATATTTGAGATTTTGCGTCAATCTATGCTATCGCCGTCAAAATGCAAGGTCACTTATAGGATTCTACTGAGTAATAATTAAAAATTTCCATATCGTTTATTTTTGGGTTAGTTCGTGTTTTGAAAATGTTTCCTTCGTAAATATTTCGCATTAATAACGACTACATAATATTGAAAGACATCATTTCTGAAACCGAGGAAATATTTTGGAACGCAGTGATGCCAATACTTTGGATTTTAAAAAATCGAGAAAACATTTTTGGTGATTTTTCGAAGTTGGCAATAGTGATCAAAAAATTGGTACCACGTGTGTTCCAAACTATTTTTTTAGTTTTAAGGATGATGTTTTTCAATATACATATTTGGAAGAATTAATTCATTTATAAGAAAGCTAACACCTGGGAAAAAATACTTGATAAGTAAAGTTGAAGAAGAATTATTATGACTTATAGAAAACAATACGTATTCAGTTTATCAAACGATAGATTAGGTATCAATTCTTCAAAAAATCATTAGCAGAATATTACGTCACGTTTTCAATTTTATCTTTTTCTGCGTAGCTTTATAAATTGGTATCTATTCGTATTACTAACGAGGAAATTATTCATTTATTTATTCAACCTTACACTGGCGAAATTTCATAAAAATCGAAGTTCTTTAAAATCACTTGCCAAAGTTGACAAGGAATGATTACTTCGAAATATGAACTAAAAAGTACAAATCTTCTCATCTCTTGGCATAACTTTTAGGGACAAACAAGAGAGATCCTCAATCAAAATCGCGAATCTATTCTTGAAATTGCAGGGGAAAATGTTCGTTTAATACTCTCTAGCCAATCATAAATGATTTCTGAAAAGGTATTAAAAGGGCATACCTAATACTTATAAATACATCAATGCATTGCTCTTCCTATTTTGGTCTTGGAAATTTTTTTAATTTTGTCATTTGTGAGACAATTGTGTTTTCACATCTTGACCAAAATTCAGGGGCTCCGCAGGCCTCATATGAGGTTTTGAAAATCTCATCAAGAAAATTTCGTAGTTGTAAATATCATAAAAATGTAGGTACGTTTCCTGGATTTTTTTTCAAATTTTTAAATCATAGATTCAAAATTTTTGACAAGTTTTTGGAAATCGAGCTTTAAAAAAAAAACTCAACTTTGAAGTTTTGCAATTTTTGGCGAATAATTTTGGAAACTACCTACTCGCATTACGGTAACTTCGACAAATTTTTTAAAAAATTCCACAGCATTAAACATTTGGACTCCGCAGTATAGAGCATTATGACGAGAAATTTCAGCTGCTGAAAGAAAAAAAACTGTTTCTGAACAGGGGGGGGGGGGTGAGAATCCAGTGTTAACGTTTTTCCTTATCCCCTAATAAAAAAAGAAGCCAGAAAAATATTTTGAGCAAAATCTGAGCACCTAAACCCTAAAGTGTGCTGATCTAACATGGAATGACTTTCAAATGATTTACGTTGTGAGTTTTCTGGTAATTTTTTCGAATTATTAAATTAGATTTTTTAAATGAACTATTGTATGTAATAACCTAGTTTTAAATAAATTTCATTTCAAATTTTTTGAACCAATTTTTATTCGGAGTTTCGAACTTTACCTATAGCATTGGATCAGCGTTTAAAATTTAATTTTTCATTAAGAAAAATGAATTTTGATTTTGAATTTTACAAGGTTATAGGTAAAGATACAGTTGTTAGCCTCTCATCAAGACGAATCTAAAAATCCAATATCTCAATTCCAAAAAATTTTCCCAATTAGGCACCTGTGTGTTTTTTTGCACGCACCCTTCACATGAATCATACAACTGTAGGTATATCTATGTACTTAGTACTTACATAATAATAATGTATTCGTTATCTTTACACGAATTACCATAGCCTACTTCATATGTCTAACGAGTTTTTTTTTTCAGAAATAAAGAGAAAGACTGCCTTTTGATAAGAAATGTAGCTAAATAATAAAGAAGATGTCAGATAAGCTTGGTTATCTTATAGGTAGTTCAAAATTCTCAGAATCAAATTTCGGATTATATGTAAATTTATAAGAACAAACAAGTCTTATGACTAAGATCCCTGATTATAGTAGGTATATTAATGAGAGAATCTAGCATTAGCATCATTAGTCTTCATTGTATTTGCGCCTGTTCGGTAATACTAATTTTTGTTAATTTTAAACTAAACCTACGTTTGATAATTTTGAAATCATGAAGCCGATTGTTGTCGTTTACTTCGGTAAGTATTTGCATTGTTTCTCAATTACCCTATAACTAACTTTGCTGGCGAATTTAAGTATTTTGAGTAATTTTTGCTGATATATTTTTTTTCGTCATGCTTTTTATTTTAAATAATTAAAAATAAAAATTTACTCGATCGTACAAATTCTGTGAATTCTGTTTATAAATTTTGAGGTAGGTAATATATTGACTATTGAGAGTGTTTTCTGTCAAAATTTCGATACGAAAAGAATAAACACTTCGTTAAAATTTACAGGTAGATTACATTTCGAAATTCACTGGTCAATAATTTTGTAATTTTTTCGTTAAACAATTTCACTTTTGTTGTCCAAGATACATATATTTATAGGTACAATTTTTTTTTCAAATTTAAATTTTATTCGGTCTGAAAAAATCGAGATTTATTAAAGCAGGAAAATTAACACTTTTATACATATCGCACCTTGGGAGTAATAAGGATCACACCTCAAAAAAAATCGATTTTGGCATTTTTGGATTTTTGGGTTTTGTATGACACTCCTTAACCAAAAAGAACAGTTCGAGTTGGGTACATTATCTAGATCTTGTACAAACGCAAAAGGCCTAACTGAAAATCCCAACAACATTGCAAGTTGTTTGGAGTTATAAGGGTACATCTAAAAAAAAAACTCCGCGCCTTTTTTTAAAAGTAAATTTCGTACATACAAAGTGTTAAAAAGCAGTTTTGATTGTTTTGAATGTTTGTCAGATAGAAATAGTCACAAGAAGTGCATTTTTTATTGGTTTGTAACAAATGACATTTTTTTAAAAAATTTGATCACTTTTCAGAAAAATGAATTTGCACATATAATGAAATTTTAGTTTTTTGAGAAAAACTCAAAAACTAAGCACTCTAGAAAAAAACTGACGATATTATGTCGATTGGAAATTTAATTCTCTACAACTTTGTTAACGTGACATTTTTTTGGACGCTTCCCTTGATAACTCAAAATGTTTTCCAAACATTGAAATATTTCCTCTGTAAGATTTTATTTTTCAAAGTGTTCTTATGCTAAATGAAGGTACAATACCAGATCTTTAAAATGAGGTGCTATTCACTCGATCACAATTAATTATAAGTTGATGAAAACAATGAATCAAGTTTTAAAAAAAAAGAAAATCACTCTCCTGTAAAATTTCACTTTTTTGAGTGGAGAAAATTTCGAATTTATACAAACATGAAATTATTCTACATATTTACCTAGACGTTAAAATATCGCATTCGATTAAATATTTATGCCGTGAAATAATTACGCTATATATTATTTAATTTGGTTTTTTGCACAAATTCCAGCTCTTGTGGCGCTCTGCGTGGCTGTAAGCTTCGCAGAATCTTATGTTTGCGGATGTGATCATACAAAAACGAAACGTAATTCTGATTGCGGCAGATTTGAGAGCCCCGAAAAATTGCAAGAATACAATGATCTGCCTCCTACAACATACTGTGAGTGTTTCTTTTCAATCTTAATTGAAGTACTGAATTTTGATTTTCTCATCTAAATATACTTTAAGGTTAGGTTTTAAAAAAAAATTAAGTATAATAAATGATTTTCTCTTTCGTAGATGAACTGTTGTCAGACAAAGGAGATTGCGCCGAGTACAACATTGAGCCATCATTCACCCACCCCCGCCCGAATAATAAAAAATAGAATCAATAGAAATTTTGTTGTGTGTAAAATCAAAATGATAATAAATTCAATTCTTCAATAAATCTGCATTTGAATAATACCTTCCAGTTGCCAAGTGTTATTTATTAATGCTATTTCTGCGATAACTCTAATCCACATAGTTCTCGAAATTCTTCAGCCTGCATTTACAAAAATAAGAAAAAGAAGTCATAGGGTCTACCTGGTACTTACTATTGAACACCATGAAAGTAAAAATAGTTGAAATTCGAATTATAAAAGGCATCATTTGTAATTATCACGTTCATGTCTATACGAGTAATCCACGAAAATATATGTACAATAGAGTTGTCCTAACCATTCAAAGTTCGAAAGAAATTCAACGAATAAATTTCAAGAATGTTCACTCGATAAACTGTTTTAAAAAATTAAACCATTAGGTCTGTTCGAAAAAAGGGGAAAAAATATAATCTGAGTCATCATTCATTTAACAAGTCAAGAATTTTTCAGTAAAACGAGTAACGTGGATTTCCAAAGCCAAAAAATATAATATGTACATTACAGATGAAAACGGAAGTTCAACATTATTATATTAGTAAAATCTTGCATAAAATTTCATCAGTTGGAAATTTTTTCTATTCTTTTCCCCTCAATTGTGTAGTAGAAAATGAGATAATGTCTCAAAAAACAGATTTTTAATCCCCTATTCTGACGACTTTGGCTGTTCACACAGAAAAATGTTCACATCACGACCAAATGAAAATGCAACAAGGTCAAAATGTGAATTATGAGCTAGTGATTGTAATTACATGACCCTCTAAGCATATAATATCTTTGAACTTTTTTCCGACAAAAGTTAGTTTAGGAATTCATCAATGGATATAACAATTGCGAAATTTCTGTCGTAAATTATAACATGCACTCACCCATTCTAAAACGTAGGCAACTTGGCAATAGCTACGAATATTGTTCTTTAATTGTTGCGGAAAAATTGTACTCACCTGAAACAAAGAAAAAACAATTGCAAATTAATTAGCGTTAAGAAATTAAAACGAAAGGCTGGAGGAAAAACCTGAGGGTTTGCATTGCACCCATAATATACAAGGATATTTGAAATTAAATCCCTTCGACAACCTCACAAGCGACGCATCACGCATAATCTATAGCATATTTCTACCATATTTATGGGCATTGAAATTGACCTTTGAATGCATCACGAAAGTTTGAGCTTCCATCTTTGAAGATCAATAATTACGAGATTTTAAAATTCAATGCTGATTTTGAATGAGTTACCTTATCTATCTACTTCACTATTTCCTGTAAGGACTTTTCAATAATTTTTTGTAGAAAAATGTTGGATTTCGTATTTACGGCGAATCGAGTATGCAATTCATTCGACGCGCATTCCACCGCAGCTGACCTGCTTATTCTTTATCAACCCTCCAATTTGACACGTTATTTTTTCGAAGTACCTCCCCAATTTTGGCCACCCCCCCCCTGAAACCTAAATTTTAAAAAACTCGAAAGTAAAGTGGCATATTACCTGTTGATAATCTATGTGCATATATTGTGTATTCTAACCCTCAAAAAAGCGATTCTGTGAATCAAATCGGGGAAGTGAAATGTTTTGCGTGGAAAATATGCTTACGGACGAGCTCGTGCTAAAAATGCAAAGTCCTAAGCGCTGGATCCACTTATTTTCGAGATTACGGTCCAAATGGGGCCGATTATGGGTCCGTAAATCATCCGAGGGAAGTGTGGGGATATCGAATTTTTGGATAGCGTTTGGTATCGTAGATGAGAAATATGCAATGTCTCCACCCCCTCCCCTTAGACGCGTATTTCAGGATCACCCCTTCAAAATTTCGACTTTCCCATAAGGATTCATTAAAATACGAGAAATCTACACTTTTGGATGAAACTTTGTACATCAACTAATGAAGGCATGAAGAAATAATATCCGGCGAGTTTTGGAGGTGCACGTCCACGGCCCCCCACCCCCACCGATTGACTTCAAACACATGCCATTCTTTTGTGCAGAAAAGTTTTTAGTTTGTACTGCCCCCCTTCCCGAGGTATTTGAAAAAACTTTTTAGGGGGAGCCGTAGACACGGGAGCCCCCCCACTTTTAGCTAGGAGGTCCAAAATGGTGTCAATCATTTGTGGTACCTACGTTTGAGCAGGTTTGTGCAGAAAATATTTTCGTTTGTGCGCCCCCCCCCCCCCCCCCCGAAGTATTGGAGAATACGTGAGGGGGGTGGAAACAGGCGCCCCCACTTTTAGCTAGGAGGTCCGAAATGGATGTATCTATTGTGCTTCATTTGTGCTGGTTTGTGCTGCCACCAGTAACCCTCTAACACCTCCTCTCTCTAAAATAGGGCTTTTCACCATTTTCATCAAGATTTCCAAAAAAATCGAAATTTGATCTACGCCTCCTAGAGGGCTGAAATTTTGCCCAGCTGTTCTTGAAGGTTTGAGCAGACGACTCGGTTTTTTTCCACCTCAAAATTCAAATTTAGCCTCCCCCCAAATGGACCCGTTATTCATTTGGACCACCTACAGATACCTTACTAATGCCCCCAGGTCCACATTAAAGATTCCCTCAATTTAAACCTCGAGGGACACTTCTACCAATTTTCAGATTTTTTCGACAAATTTTTGAAATTTTGTACTTTAGCCAAATATAGTCGGAAATCTCTCCAACTCACAAGGGAACTACCCGAACCGGCAAAAACAAAAATGAACGAATCAAAGCTACATCGAAAGGGGACCACCTCAGGACCCCAAATCCAAAATTTCAAGTGCTTAAGTTGATTTCTCGATTTTTGGTGAATTTTTGAAAATTGAAAAATCCAAAAAACTATCAATTAATACCAAAAATAGAAAATATTGATGAAAATTGAAATTTTCTCGGGAAGTGGTTCAGATGGCATCCCGAACTCATTTACAACTATCGAAATTCGTAAAACCTCAATTCCAGTCATTCTGGAGCCTTCAGCGATTTTTTATCATTTCTCCAGAAACTTGAAATTGCTGTGGAACGGCTAAAAATCAACTTTAGCACAAATAACTTTAATTGGAGCCTATGTGGGTTGCCTTTAACCAATTTTTGCGGTTGTCGCGAGAATCGGCGTCTGCCGGTTCAGATGTGTATTTTTGCCCACTGGAAAAAATGTCAAAATTTGAAAATGTTGAATATTCCATCTTTTGCGATGCTGCCTATCCGAAATCGAGCTCCAACCTATTTTCGACGTTCCGAATTGGTAAAACCCCCTTTTCGACCATTCTGGAGCCTCCAGCGATATTTTATCATTTCTCCAGAAACTTGAAATTGCTCTGGAACGCCCAAAAATCAACTTCAGCACAAATCACAATATTTGGGGCCTATGTGGGTTGTCTTTAATCATTTTTTACGTTTGTCACGAAAATCGTCGTCTGCCGGCAATTTCAAGTTTCTGGAGAAAAGATAAACAATCGCTGGAGGCTCCAGAATGGTCGAAAAGGGGGTTTTACCAATTCGGAACGTCGAAAACAGGTCGGAGCTCGATTTCAGATAGGTAGCATCGGAAAAGATGGAATATTCAACATTTTCAAATTTTGGCATTTTTACCAGTGGGCAAAAATACACATCTGAACCGGCAGACGCCGATTCTCGCGACAACCGCAAAAATTGGTTAAAGGCAACCCACATAGGCTCCAATTAAAGTTATTTGTGCTAAAGTTGATTTTTAGCCGTTCCACAGCAATTTCAAGTTTCTGGAGAAATGATAAAAAATCGCTGAAGGCTCCAGAATGACTGGAATTGAGGTTTTACGAATTTCGATAGTTGTAAATGAGTTCGGGATGCCATCTGAACCACTTCCCGAGAAAATTTCAATTTTCATCAATATTTTCTATTTTTGGTATTAATTGATAATTTTTTGGATTTTTCAATTTTCAAAAATTCACCAAAAATCGAGAAATCAACTTAAGCACTTGAAATTTTGGATTTGGGGTCCTGAGGTGGTCCCCTTTCGATGTAGCTTTGATTCGTTCATTTTTGTTTCTGCCGGTTCAGGTAGTTCCCTTGTCAGTAGAACCCTTGAAGTGTGACTTTCAACTCAAAATGAAGATCTCCACTGGATTCGGTCACTTTTATCAGAATCTGATAAACAACGCGATTTGGCACGTCGAACTGACGGAAATGACAGATGTAAAAATACTGATTCAACACCCGGCTCTGGATATCAGGGATGACCCAACTGAAAAATACTGTATACGAGATAAATGATGTTAACAAATTCAGATGTGGCAATCAAAGTGGGTATACGAGTAATAAATACATTCATTCTGAAGTGGATTCATCAACTTTTTGGAAATTTGAGATTGATCTTGTAAAAAAATACAATCTTTAATTCGTCACTTCGAATATGCAATTATCCGTCTTCAGCGATTTCGAGTGTGGAACTTATGACCGAATTAAATTTTCAGCTGTCCAAGTTATCTACATTCCCTCTTCTGGAGCGATTATTGGTGAATTTTTGAAAATGGCGGGAGTAGTGCTATTGGTAAATACTTAGTATTAATTTTCTACAGAAAAGGTAAACATAGAAATAAAAATCTGGTACTCGCATAATGTGTACAACTAAAGTTGACGCTTCGAATCGATTGGCATCATTTCCCAGCAGATCTGGAGCAACCAGTGAAAATTGGTTTTTCTCCAGCCATTTCAAATTGCTCTGGAAGGAGTGTTGTAATCAACATTGGCAGCTGAAAATTCAATCCTAACAATTTTTTCCAAATCGTCAGAGTGTACTTTTTTACAAGTTGAAATGCTGCAAAATTGACGATATTGGTTTTTTTTTTCAAATTTTAAAATTTAAAACATACGGGGAAAAAATTTCAAAGACGACGCGACGTACACGTCACATATTTTATACTTATTATCCAACTCGAAAAGCAAGAGAAATGAAACAAAAAGTACCTCATTTCCATTTTATTTGATTATGTACAAAAATTAATGGAAATATAAACTGTACAATATGTAATTTATGTATCCAAACTTAAATGCCAGGCCTACATGAACAGCGAACATTTTACATACTTGAAAGTATCTGGAATAACGCAACTCATCTTATAAAAAGTAAACTGTATTAGTGTATTTTCATTCATTCGTATGTTCACTTGATTGCAAATTATTTGAAGTCTTTATTCTTCACAAGATTTGCCTTCGGAGAAACTGCATCGAGTAATTTATCCATCATTTTGTCAAATCGTTGATCAACATTTTGTAATAATTTTTCATCGCGTGCAGCATTTTTAGCTTCGGTTTCAAGTTTCAAATCGCTTATTTTCTCGTTGAATAATTTATTCATCATATTGTCAAATCGTTGATCAACATTTTGCAATAATTTTTCATCGCGTGCAAAAATTTTAGCATCCGTTTCAAGTTTTAAATCGTTCATTTTCTCGTCGAGTAATTTATTCATCATTTTGTCAAATTGTTGGCCAACATTTTGCAATAATTTTTCATCTCGTACAGCATTTTTAGCGTCGATTTCTAGTTTTAAATTGTTCATTTGCTTGCCGAACTGATGAACTAATTCTTTGGCGAATTGATGATCCGGTGGGTCTTTTTCTGTGACATCTGTCAACCAATTTACATTTTTGGCTGATTTGGATTGTTTTCGTTTCTCCACAATTCGTTCGACATGTTTCACAATGGCGGAAGGCATTTTCCCAAAATGATTACCGTTAATTTCGATTCGGTTACTTTCGGTTGGGTATACATAAACTAGACTTGTTTCATAAACCGGCTTCGTTTCATCATTGGGTATGTCCTCACAGAATGATTTGTTGCATAAAAGCATGCATTCCCTTTCAGGTTGTTCGGCTGTTCTACTCGTACGTTTGAAATTACATCGGAATGGATTTCTATTGGCTATACGTTCTATCTGCGTGATGAGCTTTGCTCTAGATATCAGAGCAACTATTTCAGCGTCCTCTCTGATGGCTTGTGTATCACTGACAGCCAAACCATTAAGTAGATTGTGAAGTACCATGATGACTAAGAAGATGAAAAGTATGAGAAACACGTGGCCATAACTAAAACTCGTATCAAGGGGTAGATTAGAAGCATCGAATCCACTTGCCATCATATAAAACGATTTGAAAAACGATATTTGTAAGTCTTGCCACGATTTTAACGAATTTTCATTCATATCTTCTTTAGTACTATTTACGTTTTCGGTTCGATTCAGCGACGGTGCTATTCCGCTGGTTTTTCCAAATAAAATAAAGAAGCTGTATGCGAAAGATGCGATCAGAATCGAGTACAAAAGCAGAAATTTGGCGAAATTCAACGCCACCGTTTTGAACATTTCGATGTAGATTGAGAGTGAAGGTTTCTTACCGAGTAATAATATGAACTCGATCCATGACATCAGAATAGAGGTTGCTGCTAACTGCGTATTGGTGTAATTCGCGAAGAAAAAACCAATCACCACGATCATCGTGATTTCAAACCAGTTTTCTGGAATACCGACGTACTCCCGAATTGAAACAGAGAATTGGCACAGTTCTCGTAAAGTAAGTACGACGTAAAGCAGCAATGTTATTGACCACATCCAAAATGATACGTCGCATAGAATCGAAGATGCATAGCCATCAATTGCTCCATCAGTTGATTCTGAGCTGTTGAAATTGGCCAACGACAGTGGACAGTGATGAATTTGGAAAATACATGTGCTCAGAGCCAAACAAAATGATAAATAGAATGCCAAATTAATATAGTAGTATTTTCTAACTTGACGCCATTTCAAATAAAGCCAGCTTTTGGTGAGTGGATGCTTGTATAGTTTTTTCATTTCGGTTACTGATTCGAATCGAGCGAAGAAAAGTCCATTGCTTTTGGTAGCAATGGAATACAGGTCTAGTTGTGTGAATATTTTGTAGTCGAATATTATTAGGTTGTCGTCAGCATCCCGCATCCGAGAGGAATCTCTTTCTGAACGAAAGCAGTCGTCGAAATAGCTTTCTATGATTGTAGCTGAGGTCGAAGTCAAGATGGAATGATCGGTTGTGTACAATTTGGCGCCTTCGGTGAGAAGTAACTTGATGGCGAATTCGTTGTTGTATTTTAACGCATAATGAAGAGCTGTCCTTTTGCTCTTGTCTTTGTGTTCAATACTTAGTCTGGCAGGTGTCACACATTGTGACAGTTTCGGAACTAATTCCAGAATCTTCCTGTAACCGTCTGTTGGCCGATTGAAGTTCTGCATACATTGCATACCTCGCAACACTGCATGCCAAACTGAACCACTACCTTCCGCACTTTGCAGTACAACACCATCCCTGAATGCGAGTTTGTGGAATATTTCCCAGTGACCTTTGGAAGCAGCCAGCATTACGGGCGTCACACTATATGGAAATTGAATGAAACCTGGAGCAACCGCATTCAGGTCGACGTTTTTTCTCAACAACGCGTCTACCACGTCGATGTAATTGCGTTTGCATGCGAAATGTAAATACGTCAACTTAGTTTTTTTCTGTCTAAAACTATTCAGCAAATCTGTGCTAATCCCGTCTATTTGCTTGACAAATAATTTAGGAACATTCATCATCAGGTATGAAAAAAAAACCTCTTGGAGTTCGCTCGGTGATCGTTTTGGGAGCTCTGCTTCCAGCTGCGGATATTTCTGCAATATTATTTCGCGACAAGTGAAAACACGTCCCTCAGAATCTTTTTGAAATTCCTTGTCCACGTCGAAGTACTTGATGAACAGCTGAACTGCATCAATGTTTCCTCGGAGCAGAATCAGGTTTTGAGTACATGAACCAGCACCAAAGTATTCATCGTGTACTATGGAATAGGAGCGAGCTAGAAGCGTAATTGCTTCGAAGTCGTTTTCTTCGACAGCTACTTTCATTATATTACCATTGTGCTTTCCCGATCTGGATAAGACGTATATATCGTTCCAGATTTCGTGCAACAAATACTGGTCTGAACTTTTGAGAATTTCGTGTATCACTAATTTACCAGTATCTTCATCCTTGCGCCAAAGTTTAGCACCGCTTCGTATTAGTTTGGAAATGTATTTCTCGTGCTCTTGTTCAGGTGCCCTGCTGGCCAAATCTAATAACGTTCCATTATCTGGCTCTCCGTAAAAATAATCGACGTCTATGTCCTGACACTGTAAGAGTTCAACGAAATCATCAAATCTGCCATCCTTGAACGCAGACAGTAGCTTTTCTTGATTCGTCATTTGCTTAAGAATCGATCACAGGTCACTATGAAACTGATGACGATAAATGTTATGTTATACGCGAAAAGAACAAACGACAAGAGGACAAGACATTCACTATTACATTGCCTGTACGCGTTCACATCAAAACTAGGATAATACGAAACTCGCTTCAAACATTTTATTTCAATCTGAAAGGAAACAGTTATCTCGCGTTTCCTGTAGCCTGGTGGTTTGGATTTGCGTCAATCTACATATTACCAAGAACGTGTAAAATCATATCTACGAAAATATTGTCATGTAGGTACATAAAATGTCGGTGATCGAACCATCCTAGAGTGAGAGAGATAAGTTGTAAAATTTGGAGCAAGATTATGATGGTAGAGTTTTATAGATAGTAATACCTAGATTAATATTTCTCCATGCGAAAAAACGATAATTTTCATCAGTTAACAGCGAAAGCCGAAACTTAATTTTGGTAATTTTGACAGAAGGCGAGGTTGATGGCGATAGTGATTTGTATAGCGAGTGGTTTTCTCCACTTCGATGGCATTTTGGATCAACGAACTTCGCCTGAAATTGGTCTCATTGTCAGCATTATGTATTAGCTCGATGTTTTTACAAGGTAGACATCCGAAACTCTCGATCATCTACGTAGAGATATTCAAAAAACTGATATCTGATTTCATCAAATTCATCGTTCTATATATTTGATTCAGATAATAAAGTCGTTACACCTGCGAGTATCTCTGATCAAATCTATATCCATCGTAACCAGAGGATCCAAGGTATCGGCATCGCATCTTCTAACCAGCTTGATTCCAAAGAAAAATTCAAAAACGCAGACCTAAACTAAAGATCACATCGATTCTACTTCTTCAATTCCTTCTCCCTGAATTTTTCTAAGCCCATGAGCGAGATTGCCAAAAAATTATTAAATGACTTACTTATTCTCTTTTAAAGCTACATACGTAAGTAAATCTCATGGTGTAATAACAAACTAACATGGAACAAAAAAAAAAAGATAAAAATTGTGGATTGGATATTGATTTCAATAAATAAACAAAATAAAGAACTTATCTTTGAGTCGGATTTGCTATCGTATGGAATTGGACGGAGGCAAGAATCACACCAAAAAACAGGGTTAAAGCCTCCTCAAAGATCGACGCAGTAGTTTTACCAAGTATTTTGTTAGGCGGTGGGGGGCAAGGGGTCATTTGCTTATCATCACAAATTCACGATAAACAAGGGACAAACGGATGTAACTAGTATTTAAATAATAATTACGTAGATGAATTTTCAGAGATACTGGTAAGTACCTATGAATTTATTTTCGACGAATAGTTGATTTTCAGAGAAATCATGAAAATTATCACCGTTTGTCGTCCGAATGTATTTCCAGGAAACTGAGAGATGAACAATTTCCCATTTCCTGTTGAAGATTACAATTTGAAAATCAGACGTATACAAGTACAATTTACAGATAATCAAAATTTTCAGTAATTTTTTCACTTTATAGTCTCTACTCTGCTTTGGGAACAATGACACAGTTTCAAACATAGTACTCGAAGTACTGCGTCGACTTAAGCAATTGTCGTCAAAATGCAAGACCATTCTAGGGTTTTACTGATGAGCAGTCAAAAATTTGCAAATCGCTTATTTTTGGATAGTTTTCAAGTTCATTGATAACATTTTCGCGACGAATATTACGCGTTATTCATGCCAAAATTAAAATCGGTAGACTTCATTTCTGTCAATTCCAAAAAATTCAGAAATAAGGTGAACTGCCCAAATAAGGAGTAGGTACCGATATCTGCAGGAAAAGAACGGTGTAACTTCCCTTTTTGAATTATTTTTAAAAACGTAATTTTGTTGGTTGAAAAATGCTGTAGTTAATGTAAAAAAAACTTATCGGCACAATTTTACTCGAAAAACAACAAATTATAAGGGGTAAAAAATTAAAAGATTTCAGAATCAAATTTTCAGCAGCCGAAGTTGATTTTTTGATTTTTGGCGAATTTTTGAAAATGGCGAAAACTTGTGGAACAAATAATTATTTTTTTTAAAAAGAAATTTAAAAACACACCGAAAATTTTTTAAAAGACGACGCGACGCAAGGGGCACATACAAATATTTTCTAGTTGGTTTACCGCTTGAAAAGCAAGAGAAATGAAACAATTAATTTGCATTTGTTCGATTAAATGTACTTTTACAAATATTATATAAACTGTGTAAGTGTAATTAATTCTACGAAAAGCAAATAGGTACATATACGCGCTTAAACACCAAGTAATGTGTACCCAAACCTACATACAAGACGAAAATTTCACTCGAAAGTACCTATCTGAAACAATGCAACTCGTTTAATGGAAAATAACGCGTAATTTTCATTCATTCACACGTCTACCAGGTTGCAAATTTGTCTTTATTCTTTAGAGGGTTTACCTCCTGCAAGACAGATTCGAGTAATTTATTAATTTGGTCAAACCGCTTATCATCGTTTTGCCATTTTTGTAATAATTTTTCTTCAAATGCAGAAATTTTGGCGTCGATTACAAGTTTCAAATCACTTATTTGCTCGCTAAATTGATGATTTAATTCGTTGACGAATTGACGATCTGATGAGCTGTTTTTTATGACATCCGTCGACGAATTTTGGCTTTGTTTTTTGGCCAGCTCGGATTGTTTTCGTTTTTCTAAAATTTCTTCAGCATGTTTTACGATGGCAGCCGGCATTTTGACAACATTTTTCTGAGAATCTCGTAAATCAAAATATTCTGTTCTGTTACTTACGGTTGGGAATACATAAACCCACTTAGTTACATCAATGCACTGCACCGCGTCACCGAATAATTTGTTGCCCAGGCGTTCTATCTGCGAGATGAGTTTTGCTCTAGATATCAGAGCAACTACGAGTACTTCAGCGTCCTCCATGATGGCGCGAGTATCGCTGACGGCCAAACCATTAAGTAGATTGTAAAGTACCATGGCGACTAAGAAGACGAAAAGTATGAAGAGCACGTGGCCATAACTAAAATTCGAACCAAGCGGTAGAGTAGAAGCATCAAATTCGCCTGTCATCATGATTATCGATTTGAAAAAGGACATTTGCAGGTCTGGCCACAAATTCATCGAATTTTCATTCGTTCGATCGGCAGTATTGAGGTTGCTGGTTTCATTTCTAAATAATATGAAGAAGCTGTATGCGAAAGATGCGACTAGAATCGAGTATAAGAGGAGAAATTTGGCAAAATTCAACGACACCCTTTTGAACATTTCTATGTATATTGAGAGTGACGGTTGCTTACCGAGTAAAAAAATCAATTCGATCCATGATGTTAGAATAGCGATCGCCGCTAAATGCTTACTGGTGTCATTCGCGAAGAGGAAACCAATCGCCACGATCATCGTCATCTCAAACCAGTTTTCTGGAATACCGACGTACTCCCGAATTGAAACAGAGAATTGGCACAGTTCTCGTAAAATAAGTACGATGTAAAGCAGATATGTTATTATTAGCCATGATTCGTCATAGTGACATGGAATGGAAGATACACGGTGACTATTTGCTGCATCAGTTGATCTGGAACCGTTGAAACTTGCCGATGATGGCAGACAGTGTTGAGTTTGGAAGATATACATGCTCAGAGCCAAACAAAAAAATAAATAGACTGTCAAATTAATGTAGTAAAATATTCTGAAGAAACGCCATTTCAAATATAGAAAGCTCTTCGTGAGCGGATGCTTGTATAGTTTTCTCATTTCGGTTACTGATTCGAATCGAGCGAAGAAAATTCTATTGCTTTTGGTAGCAATAGAATATAGGTCTAGTTGTGTGAATATTTTGTAATCGAATATTATTGGCTCGTCCTCAGGAATCTGGTGCATCTGGCCGCCAAAGGATGCTCTTTTCGAACGAATGCAGTCATCGAAATAGCCTTCTATGATTGTAGCAGAAATCGAGGTCAATATAGATTGATCCTCTGGGTACAGTTTGGCACCTGCTCTAAGAAGTAACTTGATGGCAAATTCGTTGTTGAATTTTAACGCATAATGAAGAGCTGAATTACCAAACCTGTCCGTGTGAGTTATATTCAGTCTGTAATCTTCTATAATTAGTTTTTCACTATCGTTACATTCATGCAGTTTTAGAAGTAATTGCAGTATCATACGATGACCGTCTGTTGAGCAATTAAAATTCATCGAACATTGCATACCTAACAACACTAGATGCAAAACTGATCTTCTTCCTCCTGCAATTGGCAGTTCAACTTTGGGTATGACGAAGAGTTTCTTGAATACTTCGTAATGACCGTGAACAGCGGCCAGCATTATTGGCGTCAGACTGTACGCGAATTCATAGAAACGTGAACAAGAAATCTGATTCAGGTGGACGTTTTTTTTCAACAACGCGTCTACCACGTCGATGTAATTGCGTTCGCAAGCGACATGTAAATACGTCTTACTATGGTTTTGTGATGCATCATTTAGAATTTCTGAGCTAATCTCGGGATCGCCTATTCGTCTCACAAATAATTCAGGAACACCGTTTTTCAGGTATGAAAATAAAATTTTCTGGAGCTCGCTCGATGTTCGTGTTGGGAGCTCCGCGTCCAGCTCCGGATATTTTTGCAATATTATTTCGCGACAACAATAAAGACGTCCCTGAGAATCTCTTTGAAATTCCTTGTCCACGTCGAAGTACTTGATGAACAGCCGAACTGCATCAATGCTTCCTTCGAGCAAAATCAGGTGTTTTCGAGATCCTGGATGATCATCATTGAATCTATACCTAGAATAGGAGCGAGTTAAAAGCGTAATGGCCTCGATGTCGTTTTCTTCAACAGCAATTTTCATAATATCAACATAGATATCGTACAACAAAAATGAGTCTGAATTATTGAAAATCTCGTGTATCTCTAATTTACCAGTCTCTCCATTCTTGCGCCAAACTTTAGCCCCTCTTCGTATTAGTGCGGAAACGTATTGCCCGTTTTCACTCCTAGGTGACCTGTTGACCAAATCCAATAACGTTCCATTGTCTGGCTCGCCGTAATCATAATCAACGTCTATGTCCGAATATTCCAAGAGTGTTTCGAAATCTTCAAATCTGTCCTCCTTGAACGCAGACAGTAGTTTTTCTTGATTCCTCATTTGGTTAAGAATCGATTACAAATCACTACGAAACTGATATTAATGTGTTACACGAAAAAACAAACGACAATGACATGCACTTTGCACGATTACGTTCCCAGTACGCGATCACCTCAAAAGTAGGACACTACAAAATGCGATGTGTTTCATTGCTGCAAATTTTATTTCAGAAAGGAAGCTGTTATCTCACGTTTCCTGTATTCTGGTGGATTTTATGTGAGTTTCCATTTTGTTTTGCGTCAATCGATTACGAAAACGGTGAAACCGTATCCACAAAAATATCAGTTGTCATGAAGAATGTCGGTAATTGAACCATCGTAGAGTGAGAGAGATTAGTTGCGAAATTTGGGGCGATAAAATTGTGATGGTAGAATTTAGTTGATATAATAATAGATTAATATAATATTTCATAAGATAAAAATCCCAAACGTCTCTACTTCGCGTTTTGTTTTTTTTTAAATAAGTAACTCGTAAAGCCATTATCTAATCTTGAAAAGCTGCAAGAAAAAAAATACCCGAAAAATCTGAAGAACGGGTATATGAAAAATACGCACCCCCAAAAATTTTGAAATTAAACAGGTGTAGGGACGGGTCAAGAATATCCCTATGGTACCCTCTGCCTGTCGTAAAAGACGACTAAAAGAGGACCAGGCAAGCGCGGAGGCCTAGATAGCAGCCCTATCACCGTGATATATCTGGCATGGCTGGTAACCAAGCCAGACGAAAATCTACCTTACTCAAAAAACACAAACAAGAAGAAACGGATGGAACAATGGGATCCCAGGCGGAGGTGAACCCCTGGTTAAAATAAAAACGCACGCAAACGAAAGAGAATACAAATTCGGAAACTGGAATGTAAGAGGATATGCAGCCAAGGAAGCAGAAATAAACGAAATTCTAAGCAGCAGAAATATAGACTTTGCCGTGATGTCTGAAACTAAGAAGAAAGGAAGTGGAACAATCGAATCTGGAAATTACATCGTTATCTACAGTGGAGTCGACAAGAAAACAAGAGCTGCAGGCGGAGTGATGTTACACATACATAATAAACACCGCGAAAACATCGACTCATACAACATATGGCATGAAAGAATTGTATCAGCAAGGATGAGATTGAAAAAAGACTTTCTTACAATAATCGGAGTATATGCACCAGAAGAGGGAAGAGAGGAACAAAGCGAAGAGTTCTACGAGCAACTACAGAGGGCAGTACAAGCAGTAAACCCAGAAGATAAATTGGTAATAGCAGGAGACTTGAATGCTCAGGTAGGAGATAAGCGTGTAAAGACAGTAACTGGTATGTATGGAACAGAAGGAATGAATACAAATGGGAAGAGACTGATAGATTTTTGCACTTTCAACGGACTAAGAATCATGAATACATTCTACCAACACAAGAAAGATCACAAGATGACATGGAGCAATACAAGAGGACAAAGCTCAATGATCGACCATTTTATAGCCAATGAAAATGCCGCAAAGAAATTCTTGGATGTAAGAACATACAGAGGCCTAGAAATAGGCACTGACCATCATTTTGTTCAAGGAGTAATGAGAATGGAAACAACAAGAATACCAGCCAGAAAAAATGAAAAGAAGATCAACACAAGAGCCCTGGATGACCCAACCAACCAATGGCTGTACCAAAGACGGATGAACATCATTAGTCAAGAGATACCAACAAGCCAGGACATAGAAGAAGAATGGAAAAATATCAAATCCATTGTGACAAAAGCGGCAAAAGAAAGCTTAGGAATGGTTCCTTGCAGAATTGGGGCAAAGCGAATAAAGAATTGGGACAACGAAATCCAAGAACTCATACAAAAGAAAAGACAGGCATTCAGAAAATTCATGAGCACAAAAAGCGAGGTTGATGGTGAAGAATATCGAAAACAGTCGGCAAAAGTCAAGAGAAAGTCCAGGAAATTACAGAGAGAGAGCTGGGAAAATTTCATCACATTCCTGGAGCATGACACATACAAGTTACGGCCAAAGGTGTACAAAATCATAAGAAGAATTGACACAAATTTTAACGAAAGAGTGGGTTTGCCAAAGATTAAAATCAATGACGCAAAGGAATATTTTGAAGAACTCTGGAGTGATAAAAATGCACAAGATACAAAGATAGAAGATGAAATTGGAGAAACAGAAGACAGAATTTCAATTAAAGAGCTACAAGAAGCTTTGAGAACGGCAAAAAATGCAAAAGCTCCAGGAGAAGATGGCATACCAACAGAATTGTACAAATATTCAAGTGGCGAATTTAAAAGAAGACTTCTGGAATTCCTAAATAGGATGTACCAAGAAGAAAAGGTACCTGAAGATTTCAAAATAGCAATTGTAATACCACTCTTCAAGAAAGGCGATATGTCACACCTGAAAAACTACCGAGGAATAAGTCTACTCAACACCTGCTACAAGATATATGCGAAAATACTGGCAAAACGACTGGCAGAGCATGCAGAAGAAAAGCTGTCAGAAAGTCAAAACGGATTTAGAAAAGGAAGATCATGCACTGACGCAAGTTATACAGTAAAACTACTGATGGAAAAAAGGATCGAATACAACCTAGAAACACACATGTGCTTTATAGACCTGGAAAAAGCATATGATAGGGTTAATAGAAAAAAACTGTTTGAAGTCCTAAAAGATGAAAAGGTAACATATAAAATGCGAAAGGTGATAAACAGCATATATAAGAACACTAGAATAAGAGTAAGAATTGGAAATAGACTCTCAGAACAAGCAGAAATAAACAGAGGAGTTCGCCAGGGATGCCCACTGTCTTGTGTTTTATTCAACATGTACATGGACCACATGGTAAAAGAATGGCAGAAAATGAAGCCAAAAGGAATCAAGACAGACAGAAGGCAAGAAATATCAACAGTATTATTCGCAGATGATCAAGCAGTACTAGCCGAAACAGAAGATGACCTACAGAGATCAATGTATAATTTAACAAAGACATCAGAAAAGTATGATATGAGAATATCTTCAGAGAAAACAAAAACAATGGCCTTCAAAGGAAAGGAGCCAGTAAGAAGCAAGATTGTAATAAATGGAAAAATCATTGAACAGGTCAATAATTTCAAATACCTGGGAAACACGATATCATACCAGGGAGAAGTAGATGTTGGTGGAAAGATTGCAAAGTTCCTGAGAGTCACAGGACTGATAAATAGGACCCTAAGAAGCAGTAAGGTGCGAAAAGAAACAAGATTGAAGGTGTACAATACCCTAGCAATACCAATGATGACGTATGGAAGCGAGGTATGGGCACTGAAGAAATCTGATAAAAGAAGAATAACGGCAGCAGAGATGAAGTTCATGAGGAGAACGGCAGGGGTGACTCTCAGAGACAGAGTCCCATCCGAGAAAATAACAGCAGATCTCGGAGTGAAGCCAGTCATGAAGAAGATAAAACAGTATAGGAAAGATTGGAGAAATCATGTCAAAAGGATGGAGGAAACAAGATCACCAAAACAGGTCCTCCAATATACACCAACGGGGAAGAGAAGCAGAGGGAGACCAAGGAGGAAACTCACGGATACCTCAGGCTCATCCTCAACAGGTTCCACACCGCAGCAGACAGGCCAATAGGCCTACCGCTTATAAGGAAACGACGACGACAAACAGAAAAATATGTTCAAAATCTCATTTAAAGCGTTGAAAACCGTTTGGAAAAAAATTGATTAGATCGTGCGATTTCGAGCAGTACATTATTAGAGGAACGCCAACACTTTTTGGGTTACCATCAGATAACCTTCGGGACCAATGAAGTTCCGATGCTTTCATTTTCTTGTTATTTTGCACCAAATTCAATATATTTTTATATTTTAACGCAAAAACAACAACTTTTATGTGATTACTACTCAATTGCCAACATGGCGAATACTTCTTTTTGATAAATTATTCGTTCAATTATTCGGTCTATTAATCTAAAAAGTTTGTGAATTCAAAGTTTCGAAATTTATAGCATTGGATTGGCGTTTAAAATTTGATTTTTCATTAAGAAACGCGAGTTTGGAATTTTTCAAGGCTATTAACCTCTCATCGAGACAAATCTAAAAATACCAATATCTCAATTCCGAAAAATTTTGCAATTAACTGTGTCTTTTTGTTACACCTTTCACATGAACCGTACAACTGTACTAATAATGCATTCATTATCTCTACACCAACTAACCATCACATCATACAACTGACGGTTTTTTTCAAAAAGAAATACAAAGAAAAACTTAAATCCTATTTTGGCATTCAAGTCGAAAAATATTCACAATAGATAAAAAAAATTTGGGAATGTGTACTACTTTTATGATTAACATTGAAAAACACCGAGTAGAATGATACTACGAAAATAATTTGCATTTGATAAGAAATGCAGCCAAACAAGAAAAAAGCTGGCAGATAACTTTGTTATCTTAGTTCAAAGTTCTAAGAATCCGACTTCGCATGTAAATTTATGTAAACAAACAAGCTTTACAACTAATAACGACCAATGGCACCCCTGATAGCACCTATAAATATGATGTGAGAGAATCTAGAACGGTATTAGCCTCATTAGTCGTTACTGTACTTGAACCTGTTCAGTAATACTAATTTTCGATCATTTTAAACTAAGTATACGTTCAACTATTTTGAAATCATGAAGCCGATTGTTGCTATTTATTTAGGTAAGTTTTTACATTGATTTTTATAATAACCCAAAAGCTAATGTTTTTTTTAAATTCAAGTATTTTAAATAATTTTTACCTACTGATTTTTTTTTTTTTTTTTTTTATTAATAATTAAAAATAAAAATGTATTTACTCGACCATAATTATACAAATTGGGTGAATTTTTTGATAAATTTCAAGGTAGGTAGGTAATATTGATTATTGAAAATATTTTCTATCAAAATTTCGATGTGAAAAAAATAAACACATCGTTGAAATTTTCAGTTAGATTATGTTTCGAAATTCACTGGTTATTAATATCGTAATTTTTTTCATGAAACAATTCCACTTTGGCTGCCCAAAATGTTGTTATACAAGATTTTATTTCAAATTTAAATTTTTATTCGATCTAAAAATAAAGCATTGGCTAACAATATTTTGGAAATTCTTCTACATAATTTTCCGCTCTTATCGCTCGATTCAATAAAGAATGAATTCGACGAAAAATTTAAACAGGAAAATCAATACATTTGCAAATTTTAATCGTGTTTGGTGAAAATTTCAAATTTATGCAAAAATGAAGTCTCTCTATGTAGGTATACGTTAAAATACCGCATTCGATTAAATACGTATATTAGGTACGCAGTGAAATAATTACGTTATCATCTAATTTTTTTTTTTTTTTTTTGTGCATAAATTCCAGCCCTTGTGGTTCTCTGCGTAGCTATAAATTTCGTAGATTCTACAGTTTGCGCGAGAGAAACTAGTACTGGTAAAGACAAACCATTCGATAACGACGCTGCGTTGGAAGCTGCAAACCGTCCAGTTAAAAAATGTGAGTGTTTTTTTTTTCAATCGTACCTACTTAATTGAAATACCGAATTTTGATTTTATCATCTAAATAATCCAAAAAAAAATTATAATGAATCATTTTTACTTTCGCAGATGAGTTCAAGAAAAATGGACCTTGCCCTTGAAAACCATCCAATTGTGTTATCAGTTATCCTTATCAGCAAGTATAAAATAAAAAATATGAAAAATGTGTAGATTAAATAACTAAATGAATAGAAACTATTTAGTATGCACTTAAAATACAAATAATAATAAATTCAATTTTTCAATTAATCTGCATTCAAATTTCACTTGATTTACTTAATACTGTAAGATTTCTCAAAAAATTCGTAATCTAGAATAGAGCACGAAAAATCGAGACAAAAATGTTTTAAAATTCATGAAAGTCGAAAAATGGACGTTTGGGGCACTAAAACGAAACGCAGATTTGCACGAACTGAGAAAATCCAAAAAATTTTGAAATTAATTCGGGACCAGAAAATGGAATATTCGAAAATTCTGTACAAACAATTCTCCAAAAATTGTAAAAAATTTGAAAAATTGACGAAATTGTGGTCCTTACTTGATTCGAAAATCACAGAATTGGAGCAACACAGCGAAACCGATTTTCAATAAATAAAAAAGTTCGTAAGTTTTTTGGAATAAAGGTTCAAAAACTGGAAGAAATTTGAAAAAGCGATAAAATCACAGATTTGGAGCATCAGCTTAATTATTCCTCTCTTCCCCAAATGAATTTTCAAAATTTGAGAGTATTTTTCGTATTTTTACCTCTCCTCTTCTTCAAACTTGTTTACCGAACATAGCTTTTTTACGGCTTTCTTAGCATCAACGTTGACTATTTTCACTGTAAACAATAAATTGTCGATGAAATGAATTTTTCACTAATTTTTAACGGAAAATGTAGAACTTTCAGAGCTACACCTTGTGAGGTTGTCAATTGAGAGGATCTAAGTTATTTCTCATCTCATCTCATCTACTACGTATTTTTCGGGTGAAATCTCAGATTTGCAGCTGCACAAAATTTCATACACCTACAGTATATTTGCACAGTTTTTCAAACCCCATACCTACTTGGGAAATTTCATGTTCATTGTTCATGTCAAAAAAAAAATCAAGATTTTCCAAAAATATTTAAAGTATGAGATTCCTTCTACCTAAAATGTATATTTTCAATCCAGAATAAGCCTACTAATTGCATTAGAAAGCTTTCAAGTTATTTTTTTCCGATAAAAGCCAGTTTAAGAATTCAGCAATGGACAAAAAATTGCGAAATTTCTGTCGTAAATTGAGAAATACACTCACCCACCCATTCCATACGAATGCGTTCTTTAATTGTTGCGGAAAAATTGAACTCACCTGAAACACAGAAAAAACAATTGTAAATTAGTTAGTGTTTACATTTGAGTTTTTAAAGATACTCGTACATAGATTTATTTATTGAATGTTATGGGTTTGGGTATCATAGGTGGGGGAGGGGGTATTTTGAATTTTGACCAAAATTGGGGCTTTCGGCCCGTTCAGGGAAAGAGCGGTTAAAATATAAATTTAAAAATCAATTTGTTTATACGTCGAGCCCCCCTCCACCTCCCCAATCTCTTGTGCGGTTACGAGCGAGTCAGAAAAAATAACGTGTTTCGAGCTGATAAAGAGTAAGTACGGAGGTCGGCTACTACAGTGGAATGCGTGTCGAATGAATTGCATACTCGGTTCACCGTAAATCTGACAGCCTTCGTGAGGTGATGTTAATAAAATTGCCTACTCGGTTCGCCGTAAATACGAAATCCAATGTTTTTATAATTTATACAGAAATGATGAATGATAATAATATGGTTCAAGTACGTACTTGGCATAAATTTGAAACAACGATTACTCTTAGCTGAAAAAAACAAGGTATTTAACACATGTCTTCACTCAAAAATTTACTTAGCTCACTGTTTATGATGTTTCAGAGCCGAAAAATTACCACATCGTAAATACTCGTGCCAAATAGGCACAAAATTGTTGAAAGCTATAATTTGACAATTTTGAACAATATAATTATTGTATAGTTCAAAAATAGAATATTAACACCTCTCAAGGGCACAAGAGCCCACAGAATGGATCAAAATTTGAAAAAAAAATCAAACTGAAGTACTGATTTTTATTACTTTGAAAACACACTGACAAGGGAACCTCTTTTCAACTCGTCAACCCTGATCGAGCTGAAATTTGTCTCACTGAAAGAACACGCCACCCAGACCTCGGAACCAAATTTACAGCTGAAGCTGGTTTTTCGATTTTTAGCGAATTTTTGAAAATGACGAAAATAGCCTGTGGGTAGGTATATTATTTAATTTTCTGCAAAAAGAGCAAATAATTATGGAGATCGAAATCTGAAACCTGGCTCGTATACTAAAGTCGTCTCCCCAAATCGATTGCCACGATCTTTGAATCGATCTGGAGCCTCCAGCAAAAGTTGACTTTTTTCAAGCGATTTCAAATGGCTCCAGAACGTAAAATTTAATCCTATGTTCTGTATTTTCGTTGATTTTTGAAATGGAGAAGGAATCACTACCGAGGCAGCATTCTAAGTTTGCTGAGTTTCACGCCCAAAAATAAGTTCATTTTGAAAACATTATCAAAATTTTACCGATAAAAAGTTTTCAACTCTTATCAACTCGTCATTTTAATAATTTGAAATAATTCCGGTCAAATTATTCGGAAAATGAAGGATGATTTCGCAGTATCATTATTATTAGTCAACGTAGATAGATATAGAGAATCCGCTTGACGTCAGTTTTGAATATGTACTCATCAGCATAATCATCAAAAAAAATTATAGAGTGTATCTCGTATACAAAGATCAAATACAAATTTTCGTTAACAGGGGAAATATTCCAACTGACACAAAAATTTCTGAACCGGACAAAGAGGAATTGAAAGAGAACATCAAAATATACCACCAGCCAAACCATAAAAATATGCTGAAATTCATTTTAAAAATTAGAATTTTAAGCAAAAATGAGAATAATCTTTTTACCAAAATAGAAATCCTCGCCGTCAATCTCTTTATTTTTTATCAAAGATTGTTTCTATATTGAAAATTATGTCATTGTCACTTCTACATTTTGTAATCGTCACAGCTTGTGCAGATAATCATTTTTTGTTTTTTCTCAAAATTTTAGATTATGGCTTCAAAAATTTTTGACTTGGTATATTAAAAATTTTCTAATTTTCAAGTTGGTATTTGTGGTATCATGCGTCACATAGTCTAATCACATTCTAGAGAAATAAAATTGGACCTCTGTCTGCAACTTCAGCACGCCATTGCGAGATCTCGATCACTCAGAAAATAAAATAAGTAAATATCACGAAAGAAATCGGGACACAACGAATTATTTTCAGTTCATTGTAATTTAAATGAATATTACACTTCATCAACAAATTACACATGCAAAATACAACTGGCTTACAGCCGTAAAAACGCAAAAACAAAACAAACTAACTTCTGTCTACTTCAAATTCAAATAACATAACACGAGTAGGTAATATTTCCATCACTATTCCAATGGAATTAGCTCGAGAACGTCATCTCCTAAAAACAACGCAAATAATCTTATGGATCACTCCATGCCAGATGGTCGGGGAGCCCGCTTAAGGATCTATTGCACCCCCCCCCCGGTCGATCCTCCGGGACAACTTTTTTCTTAAAGGGGGAGTCCTAAGTAACATTTCTAGCCCTTGTACTCAAAAAAAAAAAAGTGGCCTTACTTACAAAATGGTGGCCATTCTGATTGACAGGTCAGCCGAAATCGCAGATTTTGCGTTCCAACATGGGACTTGCACGAAATTTTTTAAACCTTACAAAAGTAGATTGAAAGATCAGGCAAAAATTTATCACCTGTCAAAATTTCAAGTGCTAAAGTGCCTTTTTCGATTTTTGGTGAATTTTTGAAAATTAAGTTTGAGCAAAAAATGAGGGAAAAAATCAAAATTTTACCAAATTGTTCAAGAAAGCTGAAATTTGGGATATACCCTATTTTTGACATGCCAAATTGGTTGGAAACTGTTTCAAACCGTTTTGAGCAGTTCTGGAGCCTCCAGCAGATTTTTGAAACTCGAAATTCCCACAACATTCTATCAAATGGCGTTGGAAAGCCGAAATTTACCCTGCGAACTAATTTCAATACACCACGAAGTCAACTACAGGTGGATTTCAAGTCGTTTTAGAGCCTCCAGCAACTTTTTGAAAATTACTGGAGCCTCCAGTACATTCTTGAAACTTTAAATTTCCTCAAAATTTCATCAAACGGAGATAAACTTTCAGTTGCAAATTGCTCCGGCTACGCGTAGTACAAAATTTTGAAATTTGGGGGGGGGGGAGAAGGGGGATTTTTCACATGTTCATCTACACACATTGGTCAAATATCTCAAAAATGTAAAAAATTTTCATTTTTTAGGTTTCTGATGGTATTTTTGCAATAAGTGCCAAACTATAGTAAATCCAACACCATATGGTCAATGGTGCTAAGATCCGCCGAATTAACGTGGCATTGACCCATGACTTCTTCATGACTTTCATAGATCTATGACAGCTAGACACCCTGACCTTAGAACCACCTTGAACTCAATTTTCAAAATTAATTTCATTTTCCAAATAAAAATCCTCGCCGTCAATCTCTTTATTTGTTTGATTTGAAAATTACATCACATCCATTTTTGTACTTAGTTAATCGTCACAGCTTGTGAAAAAATAATTCATTGTTTTTCCCCAAAATTTTGGATTTTGGCTTCAACAATTTTTGACAACGTATACCTTTCAAAATGTTTCCGATTTGTAAGTTGACATTACCCATAGAAACATTTTGGAAATTTTTCGTATCCCAACATCGAAAATTTATTTTGGAAATCAGTATAGAAAAAATGACCATTTTTAACATGAACTCAAGTTCAAAATACAATTTTGAGCAAACCTCAATTTTAAAAATATCTGCTAAACGAAGTTGTAAGTACTCCTCACCATATAATGTAATTTTTCAATCTTCATCCCTTAGATTCTTCTCGGGTCTCAGAGGGCTGGTCCTTATTCTTCAGAAGAATCACCTCCCGTAAAACGACATCGATTAATTTAATCATCATTTGGTCAAATCGTTGATCAACATGTTGCAATAATTTTTCATCCCGTGCAGCATTTTTAGCATCTATTTCAAGCTTCAAATTGCTCATTTGTTCGCTAAATTCATGAACTAATTCACTAACGAATCGATGCTCGGTCGAGTTATTTTTTTCCGCATCAGCCAACGAATTTCTAATATCATTTTTGGCTAGTTTCGATTGTCTTCGTTTCTCTAAAATTTCTTCAGCATGTTTCACAATGTTGGACGGCATATTTCCAAAATTTTTACCATTAATTTCTATCCTGTTACTTTCAGTCGGGTTAACATAAACTCGATTTGTTTCATAAACCGGATTCGTTTCATCCGTGTGCATCTCGACGTCACCGAATGATTTATTGCGCAAAAATACGTATTCCCTTTCTCTTTGTTTGCCAGTTCTACATTTGAAAGCAGATCGGAATGGATTACTGATGGCTAGACGTTCTATTCGCCAGATGAGTTTAGCTCTAGATATCAAAGCAACTATTTCAGCATCCCCCATGATGGCACGAGTATCACTGACGGCCAAACCGAGAAGTAGATTGTAAAGTACCATGGTGACTAGGAAGACGAAAAGTATGAGAAACACGTGACCATAACTGAATCTCGAATCGAGTGGTAGAGTAGAAACATCGAATCCGTTGGTCATCATGAAAATCGATTTGAAAAACGACATTGGCAAATCTTGCCATAAATTCAACGAGTTTTTATACATTCGATCTATCGTATTTTCATGGGTTTGATTCAGCGAAGCAACGTGTCCGCTGGTTTTATTTCTAAATAGGATGAAGAAGCTGTAAGCGAAAGATGCGATTAGAATCGAGTACAGGAGCAGGAATTTGGCAAAATTCAACGCCACCGTTTTGAACATTTCGATGTAGATTGCGATCGAGGGTTGCTTACCGAGCAATAATATCAACCCGATCCATGACATTAGAATAGCACTGGCGGCTAAATGAGTATTGGTTTTATTCGCGAAGAGGAAACCAATCACCACGATCATCGCCATCTCGAACCAGTTCTCTGGTATACCGAAGTATCGCCGAATTGAAGCAGAAAATTGGCACAGTTCTCGTAAAATAAGTACGACGTAAAGCAGAAATGTTACCAGCCACGTCCACAATGATACGTCACATGGAATGGAAGATGCATCGCGTTCAATTGATGAATTAGTTGATCCTGAGCTGTTGAAATTGACCAATGATGAGACACAATCTTGAATCAGGAAAATATACGTGTTCAGAGCCAAACAAAATGATGTGTAGAATACCAAATTAAGGTAGTAATATTTTTTAACCAGACACCATTTCAAATACAGGAAGCTTTTGGCCAGAGGATGCTTGTATAGTTGTCTCATTTCAGTCACTGAATCGAATTTCGTAAAGAAATTCCCTCTGCTTTTGGTAGCAATCGAATACAGGTCTAGTTGTTTGAATATTTTGTAGTCGAATATTATTAGGTTGTCTTCAGCATCCCTCATCCGAGTGTGATCTCTTTCCGAACGAATGCAGTCATCAAAATAGCTTTCAATGATCGTAGCTGAAATCGTGGTCAGGATAGATTGATCCTTCGGGTACAGCTTGGCACCAGCTCCAAGAAGTAACTTGATGGCAAATTCGTTGTTGTATTTTAAGGCATAATGAAGAGCTGTCCTATTGCTCTTGTCTGTGTGTTCTGTGCTTAATCTGTCCACAAATTGTGACAGTTCTGGAAGCAATTCCAGTATCTTACGATGACCTTCAGTGGAGCCATCAAGGTTCTGCATGAATTGCATACTTCGCAAGACTACATGCCAAACTGACCCACTACCTTCTGCATATTGAAGTTCAACTTCGCTAATAAGTGCGAGCTTTTCGAATATTTCGTGGTGACCTAAAGAGGCAGCCAGCATTATCGGGGTCAGATTTTGAGCAAATTCGTAAAAATATGCTATCTCATTCAGGTTGACGTTTTTTTTCAACAGCGCCTCCACCACATCGATGTAATTACGTTCGCAAGCTACATGTAAGTAAGTCTTCGTGGATTTTTTTTGCTTACCTTCGTTCAAAATTTCCGCGCTAACGTCTGCTATTCGTTTAACAAATAATTCAGGAACACCTTTCTCTAAGTATGAAAATAAAATCTCTTGGAGCTCACTAGGTGACCTTACCGGGAGCTCCCCTTCCAGCTCCGGATATTTTTGCAATATTACTTCTCGACAGGTAACAGGACGTCCTTGAGTATCCCTTTGAAATTCCTTATCCACGTCGAAGTACTTTATGAACAGTCGAACCGCATCGATGCTTCCTTCCAGCAGAATCATGTTTTGAGCATCTGGGCCAGGACGAAAGTGGACACTGTGTACTCTGGAATAGGATCGAGCTAGAATCGTAATCGCCTCGAAGTCGTTTTCTTCCACAGCTACTTTCATAATATTACCATTATCGGTTCCTGATCCGGATAAGACGTATACGTCGTTCCAGATATTATGCAAGGAATATCTTTTCGTGTTATTGAAAATTTCGTGTATCTGTATTTTACCAGTCTCTTCATCCTGGCGCCAAATTTTCGCACCGGTTCGTATTAGTTTGGAAATGTATTTCTCGTGCTCGAATTCGGGTGATCTGGTGGCCAAATCTAGTAACGTTCCATTATCCGGATCACCGTAAAAGTAATCGACGTCTATGTCCCGACACTCTAAGAGTTCTTCGAAATCTTCGAATCTGTCTTCCTTGAAGGCCGACAGTAGCTTTTCTTGATTCGTCATTTTTTTTTAGCGAAGAATCGATCACGAATAACTTTGAAGTTGATTGTGTTACACGAAAAGAACAAACGAGATCACATCGAAACTAAGCCACTTCAAAATACATACGATTCATGACTCACGATAATACTCGTATGTGGAACATTGCTGTACATTTTATTTCAATCTGAAAGGAACTGTTATCTATCTCACCTTCTCGTTCCCTTTAGGCTGGTGGTTTCTTGTGTGTTTTCATTTTCTTCTTTTTTTTTTTTGCGCGTCAATCGATTATTAAAACCATATTTACGAAAATATTAGCGGTCACGAAGAATGTCGGCGACCGAACCGTTCTAGATTGAGAGAGGTTAGTTGTAAACTGTAGGGCAAAATATTATGATTATAAAATTTGGCTGATAATACGAAGTACAAGGGTGGCTAAAAGTCACGCAATAACAATGTTTCCAAGGTAACGCACGCGGGTGCGCGTAATCTCTGTTCTGTAGGCCTATTGTTTCTATTCTGACTTATAGTAGCTGTGGAAATGTGTTATCAATTATCATGTGCATAAAACATCCTAATCCAACATCTATAAGCTGAAAGAGGTTGAACCAAATAGCAAAATGAGGTACGGTAGTTACGTTTGAAATCGCTCATCAGCTGATGTGACGTAATCTGGAAGAAGCTAGAAAGCTGGTGATGTCTGCAACACTTTTTGTACATCAGAAATTGCGTTTTTCGATTTTTTTGAGCGGAACGAAGGGGTTTGGGTGAAGTTTCATCAGATCATTATTTTCAAATATTAAAATTTGCTATCGATTGATACACATTTCATTGAATTTTGTGCAATAATAACGATTTTATGATCATTTTTATTTCCGGATTTTCACTATACGTACTTATTACGCAGTGATGTTAAAATTTGCGCATTTTCATTTACCTGCGCGTAAATTCCACAAATTGATGTCATTTGCTTCTACTCGCATTTGTGATTTTCAACATGAAAAGATGTCCAAAAAACAGAAAAACACGAAAACGTAGGACAAAAGCAGGACAATTTTTCATATTTTATTTAAAAGAAAATTGGAGGGGTCCAATATTATTACGATCAATTTTTATCACTATTTTAGAAACCATTTCGAATTTTTTTTTCAATTCAAAATTTTCAAATGTTTAGATCTTTTCCCCCAAATTTATCATCACTTGAGTGAAAATTTTTAGAAATTGAAATTTCCAAAACAAGAGAAGAATAAGTGAGAAATTAAAAAATTTTCGATTCAAAATACATAGATAATATGAGGAGGTGGATAGCAAAACGCAATAACTCCAAAATTACGAAAATTGAGTTTGATATCTATCCTTATGTAAAATTCAACGGGGAATCCATTCCCGGTGTCAGATTGATAAAGTGATATTGGTAATGATTGGGTTAGAAGTAGTATCTGAGAAAGACTATATGGTGGGTTTAATATAATACTTACTACCTGCTATTTTTCTGAGAAATATCCCTAAGGAGATATTTTCCTGCACCATGCTAGCTCAATAGGTGCTTGTACGATCATTACGAATACCCTTTATACACATACAATTTCTTATTAACGTGTGGAAATAAAACACGAGACAAATGCTTTGTGCATAATAATTTAATACATAATGCGGGGCTGTAATATTCATGGGGTTCGAAGTCATGAACATTGTATAAATAGATATAACTATCTAAAGCTAGACTATACTAGTAGAAAAGCAGTTCTGGTAGATATAACACGAAAAGTAGGTTAATACTTGGTCTAGATTAAGCATAGCAATTAAAGGGGGTTCCTCAAATTACCTTTAACTGATAGGGCGAACGCAACCCGGACAGGATTTAGGGTACATCTCCTGCCTCAACACTGTACACGTTCCCTGCTCGTCGGGGTGCTACTAATACTAAGCACGTCGCAGGGTATTGGTTGGTAGATACACATTCAATTGGGTCGCCATCCCTTAGATCCGGAACGAAAAGGAATGCTTCCAGAGCACCATTGATTAATCGACATAACGTAATCAATGTTCACATCAACAATATATACATATTAACCTCGCGATGGGTTATATCAAAAAGCGGGCAGATTAGATCCTTAAGGGATTAATCGGCGTTAATTACTGAGGGTAGGAACCGAACATCGAATTAGCACTTGCAATTACCGAAACGAAGCACAGAACCGTCCTTAAGGGGGCTCATACTTAGTGAGAGAATTTACGTTACATTACACTTTTTATGAAAATATTTCTAAGTCCAGCCTGTGAAGCAGACTGGCAGAGATTCACTGTCGTAACATTTTTCCAAAATTGAGAACATTGAGATGGTCTGTGCATGAGATTATATAGTCGAAAGTTCAAGGAGAATGATCCGAGCTTGGAGCGACCTACGCTCGGAGATATTCGTACACGTTACCTTGGGTTCCAGAAATGTAGGAGAAGTACGTTAAACTTCTTCGAAAGAGGGGTAATGATATAACCTCCGACGAGAGGTTATTGCACTTCCTCTCTACGGAGTTAAGGCATATCTGCTCCTTACAAGATTTTGTCCATCAGTTGAATATCATAGCGCAATCGAGGAAAACAAGTCTGATTTTAGAGCTAAATGCATTGAAAAATGAGATTTTGTTTGCAAAACGCAATAACTCCACTACTTTTTATACATTTCAGTTGCGCAGATGTGGTAACACTGTTTTTTTTCATCGGGTGGGTACTGAAAATCGTTGGGTAGGAGTTACTTAAAAAAATGGTGCTTTCGTTGCCACTCTCTGAATGCCATATCACACACAGGAATTGTTTGAATTTCACATTCCAGTTTTTTAATTGTTTTTTATCGAAAATTCTCGATTAAACATCAATTTTTTCAAATAAAAAATACGTTTTTTTGCAGAAAAACACACAAAAAAAATTTGCGTTCAAAACGCAATAACTTTTTTTTCTTTTCCTCACTGTGCTTACCCAGGTGACCGAAATTTTGAAATTGAGTGGAAATTTTATTTGTGGCACCTTCCCCTTTCATTTGACACCAATTTCGGAACTCGACCCCCCACCCTTCCCCTCCTGACAATTTTTCCTAATTTCCCCAAAAAAAAACAAAAATGGAGTTATTGCGTTTTGCTATCCACCTCCTCATATGAAAAAACAAGCTATTTTTCCAAAAATATTTCAATATTTTTCAGAGAAGGAAGTTCCCAAATTTTTGTTCTATATGATTAAAAAATAGTAAAAAAGACAAAAGCAAGACAATTTCTCAAATTTTATTTGAATGGAAAGGTGAGGGATTCAATATTATTTTTTCGCTACTTCAGAAAGCATTTTTCATCTTTTTTTCAATTCAAAATTTTCTGATGTTTCCCTCTCACCCTCCTCACAAACTTATCATCACTTGGAAGAAAATTTTTACACATTCATATTTTCAAAAAAAAATAATAATAATAGATAATAATAAACAAGACGAAAGAATAAATGGGTAGTACAAACATTTTTATTTATAATAGAAAAAAACAAACCATTTTCTCCCAAACATACTTCAATATTTTTCAGAAGGGAGAGTCTCAAAATTTTTGTTTCATGATTAAAAAATAGAACAAGTGAGTAGGCTACAAAGTGTCAAATAAACAAGACATCAAGAAAAAAAAGGGGAAAACAGCAGAACTTTCTGATGGACACCTTTTTTTAATATTTTAACCCGTGGGAATCAAATATAACCAAAATTCATCACTCTTTACCGAGAAATTGTTATGGAATGAAAGTAAAAATGGCTCGTCAAATCATTTCATTTTCTAACTTTGGGAGAGGAGAGTTGAGTTGATAGCGTTTTTATTAGTTTATTCATTAATAACGACCTCTGGCGTGTATTTTGATACGTCACAAGCTTTATTCAATATATACCTATACCTAAATACATAACATCACAGAGATGGTGATATTATGTACTTCAAACAATCAAGTAGGTACTTACATCAGTTCAAAAAAAAAAAAAAAAAATCAAAAACGCAGACGTAAAAAAAAGCTCATTTTGATTCATCACATACTTAACCATTCCTACAAATAAAAAACTTATCTTTGAGTCGGATTTGCTTGTGTATGGACAAAGGCAAGAATCATACCAAAAAACGAGGTTAAAGCCTCCTCAAAGATCGACGCAGTAGTTTTCCCAAGTGCCATATGATCCCAGCATTTTGTTACGGGAGGGACAAGGGATCATTTGCTAATCATCACAATTCACGATAAAAAAGGGACGAACAGTTTCGCGTATCTAATAATTAGATGAATTTTTAGAGATAGGTACCGGAAAGCATGAATTTATTTTCGACAAATATAGCTGATTTCAAGGGAAATCATGAAATTATCATCACCGTTTGTCGTTCGGATGTACATATTTCCAGGAAAGGGAGAGATAAAAATTTCCCGTTTTTCGTTAAATTTTACATACTTTTGAAAATCAGTGATGTAAAAGTACAATACACAGATAAACAAATTTTTGGCATTCCATACTGAACCTAATAAATACGTAGGTAGGTACTCGTATGGGTATAGATAGAGGTACCAAAAATTAACAGAAAAAATAATATTTCCAAAAATTCGCAAACGTGTGGTAACATTGCTAAATAATTACTTACCTAATTCGAAAAAAAATTTTTTGCAGTGTTGATCGACACAAAAAAATTTTAGAGATGATTATTTTTCATATTTATGATTTTTTTTTCTAAAAAAAAAACTTACTTGGGTACCAGAATACTTTTGAAAACGGGCTCTACTTAAAATTTTGAAAATATGCCAAAAAATGACGAAAATAGCAAAAATATTTTTAAAAAAGATCTAAAATGCGACAAATCTTCCCGCTTGAAAAATGCTGAATAGGCCTAAGCAAAGAAAAATTGGGCGAATCTTACTCTGATTCGCAAAGACATATTATGTAATATGTATCAAAGCAAAATGCACACAATAGAGATGGATCTCAAATCAAATACGCTGCAAAACGCTGACCAAATTCAGTGAAACTCTTCATTTTTAGTTAAAAGTTACCCAGAATAATTTCAACTCCGAAGGTTCCCCTGCCATTCAGAGAGGGGACATTATCGAAAAAATCATGATATTTTCATTCTAGTTCCTACCCCGCTTTGGGAACAATGGTACAATTCCAAAAGCTAGTATTTGAGATCCTGCATCGACTTAGGCTATAGTCGTCGAAATCGAAGACCACTTTAGGGTTCTACTGAGCAGTCAAAATTTCACAAAAAGCTTGTTTTCAAAAATGATTTCCGAGTTTATTGTAAACATTTTCGTCACGAATATTACGCGTTATTCATGCCAAAACATGACAGATTTATAGTACCAGGGAAAATAGACTTTTCTCCAGCGATTTCAAACCAGTATAGAAAGAGTTGTACATCAACTTCGGCACTCTCTAAATTTGAAACAGTCAATTTCACTGCTTAGCAGTCACGACATTTTGCCTTTTTAAAGCAGTAGTTTTTTTTTACTGCAAAACAGTGAAAAAAAACTACTGCTTTAAAAAGGCAAAATGTCGTGACTGCTAAGCAGTAAAATTGACTGTTTCAGAGAGCAGCTGTAATTAATATAGTCCTATCATAGGTACGAATAAGTTTTAAAATCGATTAAGGCCGGTGCATCACAAATCCGAAGTGTCGAGTTGAAAAGTGTACTTTCTTTACAAGTTGAAAAATATTAAATTTTAAGAATTTCCAATGTTGGAAAATTGACGATATTGAATTGAAAAAAATAAAAAAATGGTATTATAAAAAATACACAAAAACACATAATTTCAAAAGACGACGCGACGTAGGTGTCAAATACTTTCTGATTGGTTTGCAACTTGAACAGCAGGAGAAATGAAACAAAACATGTTTAAGCATTTGTTTGATAAAGTTTAGTATAATTCGAAGAATAAATTACAAATAATTACATATTACTTGGTGCATCTTGAATTTTATCAAAAATTAACGGAAACATAAAAAAAAAAGGTACCTACCTACTATACCTATGCGCTTAAAAATCAAGCAACCTTGGTAAAAATTTTACTAAAAAAGTATCTGAAAAAATGAAGCTTATCGAATAAAAAAAGAAGTACATTTTAATTCTTTTACATATCTACCTAATTGCAAATTAGTCTTTGTTCTTCAGAAGATTCGCCTCTTGTAACACGGATTCGAGTAATTTATTGATTTTATCAAATCGTTGATCAACATTTTGTAATAATTTTTCATCACGGGCAGCAATTTTACAATCGACTTCAAGTTTCAAATTGCGTATTTGCTCGCTAACGGATTGATGTTCGGAATCGGATAGGTTGTTTTTTGTGACATCTACTAACGAATTTTGATTTTCGAACGATTTATTCATCATTTTGTCAAATTTTTCATCGAGTGCAGCAATTTTAGAGTCGTTTTCAAGTTTCAAACCGCTCATTTGCTCGCTAAATTGATGAACTAATTCGTTGATGAATTGACGCTCGGATGAGTTGTTTTTTGCGACATCAGTCAACGAATTTTTATTTTTATTTTTGGCTAGTTTGGATTGTTCTCGTTTCTCCACAATTTCTTCGGCTTGTTTTACAATGGTGGACGGCATTTTTCCAAAATGCTCACCGTAAATTTCTATTCTGTTATTTTTGGTTGGGTATACTTTAACCCACTTTGTTTCATCAAAGCGTATCCTGTCACTGATTAATTTATTGCGCGAAAATATATATCCTCTTTCTAGGAGTTCGGTTGCTCTGCATTTAAAAACATTGGGAAATGGATTGCTGAAGGCTAGGCGCTCTATCTGCGAGATGAGTTTTCCTCTGGATATCAGAGCAACTAATTCAGCGTCCTCCATGATAGCGCGCGTATCGCTGACGGCTAAACCATTAAGTAGATTGTAAAGTACCATGCTGACTAAGAAGACGAAAAGTATGAAAAACACGTGCCCATAACTGAAACTCGAACTAAGCGGCAGAGTAGAAGCTTCAAATTCGCCTGTCATCATGATAATCGATTTGATAAACGACATTTGCAGGTCTTTCCACCAATTTATCGAATTTTCATTCGTTCCATCTGTAATATTGAGGTTGGTTTGATTTTGCATCGACGATGCGTGTCCGCTGGTTTTATTTCTAAATAAAATAAAGAAGCTGTACGCGAAAGAGGCGATCAGAATAGAGTACAAGAGGAGAAATTTGGCAAAATTCAACGCCACCGTTTTGAACATTTCTATGTAGATTGATGGTGATGGTAGCTTACCGAGTAATAATATCAAACCGATCCATGATGTTAGAATAGCTATTGCGGCTAAGTGCGTATTGGATTCATTCGCGGAGAGAAACCCAATCACCACGATCATCGTAATTTCCAACCAGTTTTCTGGTATACTGAAATACCTCCGAATTGAGACAGAAAATTGGCACAGTTCTCGTAAAATTAGTATCATGTAAAGCAGCAATGTTATTGGCCACATCCGAAATGATACGTCGCACAGAATCGAAGATACATCGCGTGATGCTGAGTTGTTAAAATTGGTCGATGATGTTACACACTGTTGAATTTGTAATATATACGTGCTCAGAGTTATACAAAACAATAAATAGAATGTCAGATTAATGTAGTAATATTTTCTAACGAGACGCCATTTCAAATAGAGCAAGCTTTTTGTGAGCGGATGCACGTATAGTTTTCTGAGCTCGGTTACAGGTTCAAATCGATCGAAGAAACTCCCTTTGCTTTTGGTAGCAATGGAATATAGGTCTAGATGGCTGAATATTTTGTATTGGAATATTATTGATCTTTCCTTACGGCTCCGCTCAAATTCTCTGTTTGAACGAATGCAGTCATCGAAATAGCCTTTTATGATTCTAGCTGACATCCAAGTCAATATAGATTGATCAGTAGGGTACAGTTTGGCGCCAACCTTAAGAAGTAATTTAATCGCGAATTCGATGTTGAATTTCAATGCATAATGAAGAGCTGTCCTATTGTCCTCATCGGTGTGTTCTAAATCTAGTCGGTGTCGAAATACATTTGGGAGGGGCAAATAATACGAATTGTTTTCGTACTCATCTAGAAGTAATTCCAGTATCATACGGTGACCATCTGTTGAGCAATTGCGATCTTCCATAAATTGAATACCCTGCAACACTAGATGCAAAACTGATCCACTTCCTCCATTTTGCAGTTCAGCATCGGATCTGATCAAGAGTATATGGAATATCTCGTAGTGACCCTTGAAGGCAGCCAGCATTATTGGCGTCACAGCATTTTGTGCAAATTCACACCAATACGAAGCAACCTCGTTTGGGCGAACATTTTTATTCAACAACGCAACTACCACATCGACGTAATTGAGTTCGCACGCTATATGTAAATATGTCTTCATAGAATTTGTTTGTCGTCCATCATTCAGAATTTCTGTGCTAATCTCGGGATCGGCTATTCGTCTGACAAATAATTCGGGAACATGTTTTCGTAGGTAAAAAAATAAAATCTCTTGGAGCTCGCTCACTGATTGTGTTGGGAGCTCTGCTTCCTGCTCCGGAAATTTTTGCAATATCATCTCGCGACAAGTAAAAATGCGTCCCAGCGAATCCTCTTGAAATTCCTTGTCCACATCGAAGTACTTGATGAACAGCCGAACTACATCAATACTTCCTTGGAGTAGAATGAAGTGTAGACCATCTGGATAAACATGACTGAAATTACGGTGCACTATGGAATAGGAGCGAGCTAGAAGCGCAACTACCTCGATGTCGTTTTCATCAACAGCTACTTTCATAATATTAGTATTGCCATTTCCTGATCTGGATGAACTGTAGCGACTGTACATAGCGCCCCAAATATATTCCAACACATCTATGTTTGAAGAACTGAGAATGTCATGTACCTCTAATTTTCCAGTCTCTTCATCCCTGCGCCAAACTTTAGCACCGCGTCGTATTAGTTCGAAAATATATTCCTCGCAGCCGTCGCAGTTCTGGGACCTGCTGGCCAAATCTAATAACGTTCCATTATCAGGCTCACCGTAAAAATAATCAACGTCTGTGTGCCATTTTACAAGTAATTGGAAACTTCCAATTCTTCTCTCTTTGAACGCTGACAGTAGCTTTTCTTGATTCCTCATTTGCTTAAGAATCGATCACAGAACAATATGAAACTGATAGGTATAATTACTACACGAAAAGAACAAACGACAAGACATGAACTACATATTACATTCCGAGTACGCGATCACATCACAACTAGGACACTACAAAATGCGATTCATGATTGATGATACGTGAAACATTGCAGTACCTCTACCCACATTTTATTTCAATCTAAAAGGAAGCTTTTATCTCACGTTTCCTGTCGCATCATCGCCTGGTGGTTTTTACGGGAGTTTCCATATTGTTTACGTCAGTCAATTACTGAAACCATATCCACGAAAATATCAGTGGTCATGAAGAATGCCGGTGATCAAACCATCCTAAAGTGAGAGAGAATGTTGCAAAATTTGGGGCGAAATTATGATGGTAGAATTTTGTCGATGATAATGGATATTTCGTAAGGTAAAAAGCCCAGAAATGATTATCTTGTTTCTTTTTCTAGATACTGTCAACCGTCCTAATATCAGACACCAACAGTTTCTTCAATTTTTCTGATAGAAAATAATACATGAAATTAAAAGTGAAAACGTTTTTTGATAGCTTGGATCCTGGGTCATCTTCCTGATGCAGAAGTTTTCATTTTATTGCCATTCGTTTGACCATTCACGCGATTTTTCTATATGCCACTCATTAAAGTCTTGTGAAAAAGTTATCCATAAAACCTAGCCAGACATTTCGATAACAAAAAAAATGGTCCTAAATTATCATAAAGTGGTTCTCGATGACGGGGAAAAAATATTTTGTTCATTTTACCATTTTTACTTTCACTAGAAAAAATTCAAAAAACTGACAAAATCGAAAGTTCCGTCCTTATTTCGAACACTTAGTTTGCTATTGAATAAATGGCTACTAGTACATATATTCATTCATTTGTCATTTAATCTTAATTTTGACCAAAATAACGAACTGACCAAACATTTTAAACTATAATTTCATATTTAAAATATGCAAATTTTATTCGATATGAAAAAAAATAATTCAGTATCATTGGCATATTTCTATCTTTCAGTTTTTCTATTATAGTTACCAGACGAGCCGTGCGTCCTAGTAAAAATCTTATGACAGTGATCCGATAGAGAATTAAATCTTCTACAATTTTGTTGACATGCAATTATTCTAGGACGCTCTGTTTTTGAACTACACGTCTGTAAATTTGGGCCAGTTCGGACTTCCCCCAAATTGGGGTAAGTCCGAACAATTTATATTAAATTCCACTGAGAAAAGGCTACAATGACAATCGCGATCAAATTTTCACCATAGGTTAGGAACCTTAATGGAAACATACAGAAGAAATTTTAGCCATATTGGTTCATTTGTAAGAAAGAGGATCACTTGGTTAAAGTTGAAATTGTGAAAAACCCGTTCGGACCTACCCCGGTGCACTTGATCAAAGTCCGACAGCTCACGAACTACATATCTCATGTCACACTAGGTGTGGTCATTCAACCAACACTATAGTGCTGTCATTCAACCGGATATTTAGCCAATTATTTCACCGATCGCCAACAAAATACTTCGATGTTAATTCATTTTAATTGAAAAACTCAACATAAATCAGAAAATTACGTTAAAAAAATAACACACGAATTCGCGAACAGAATACGTCTATACGGTACCATGAAACCACCTAAATAATTTACGTCGCGAGTTTTCTATGATTAAATTAGATTTTTTTAATCAACTATTGTAATATTTTAAAATAAATGTTACCTATTTCAAATTTTTGAACCTATTTTCAAATTTATTGGTCAATATTGCGAATTCAGGGTTTCGTTCATAGCATTGGATTCGCTTTCGAAATTTGATTTTTCATTAAGAAATGTGAATTAGAATTCTATACTGAAATCCAAAAGTACCAGTATCTAAATTCCGAAAAAATTTTCAATCACCTCTTTTTTTTTTGTATACATACCTTTCACATGAACTGTATAATTGTAGGTACTTAATAATAATGTGTACATCATGTTTGCACCAATTATTAACGTTTACTTCATACCTACATCTGACGAGTTTTTTTTCTAAAAGAAAGAGAAAGATGAACGGAAATTCCATTTGTATTTGATATGAAATATAGCCAAACAAGAAAAAATTTGGCGTAACATTGTTAATGTACTTATCTTCATTCAAAACTCTCACATTAAAATTTCGGAGAATTAATTTCTTGGAACAAACAATCTTTATGACAAATAGCTATACGCTCGTGATCGCAGGTACTCTGCACCCCCGATTAGTATAAATACAATACATATAAGACAATCTGGTATTAGCATCGTTAGTCGTCACTATACTCGTAGGTCTAAACCTGTTCAGTAATACTACATAATTTTTGATACGTAATTTTCAACGAAGTACCATATACCTGCCTACGTTTAACTACGTTTGGTATCATGAAGTCGACGGTCGTGGCTTTTGTCGGTAAGTTTTTACATTAATTTTTAATAACCCTACTACTAAGTTCAAGTATTTCGAGTAATTTTTACTGATTTTTTTTTGTTTTTAAATTATGAAAAATAAAAACGTACTCGACTATACAAATTGAGTGAATTTTTTGATAAATTTTGAGGTAGGTATTTATAATGAGAATTAATGCAATAGAACGCCTTTTGTGTCAAAATTTCGATCTGCAAAAATAAACACGTCGTTAAAATTTTCAGGTAGATTACATTTTGAAATTCACTAGTGTTAACAATATCGCATTTTTTCATAAAACAATATTTCACCTTGGTTGCCTAACATGTTTTTATACCAGATTTTGTTTTCATTTATTTTTTAAATTTCATTCGGTCTGAAAAAACAGAGATTCGTTAAAGCATTGGCCAACAATATTTTGCGAATTTTTCTACGTATAATTTTCTACTCTCATCAGTCATCACTTGATTCAATAAAGAATACTGTCGATGAAGAATTTAAGCGAAAAAATGAATAATGGAGGCAAATAAGAAAAAATAAAAACATTTTTGGCCACCCAAGCTTTTATGATGAAAAATTGTCAAGGGTGGTCCCCTGAATAATCCCTGAGAATTACCACCCCACAGACCCCTTGCTAATTTTTTTATGGGGGGTTGAACCCCCCTAAAATGAGTTTATTGAAGTTTTATCCTCGGGGGTTGACTTTACCGTTTTTCAACTTATTTGATGCTTTTTAACTATAGTAAAAATTGAGGGGGCTAAGAGCTCTGGAGAGAGCTAGGTGAGTGTAGCAAAAATTTTGACGTCATATTCGTGCTCAGCAGTATCGAATCATAAGAAAACGACACCCTACTCATTAATACTCGGTTATTTTCCCCAAAATTCCTATTTTACCCCCACTCTCCCTAAGACACATTTATACACCATTTTGAGGGGTAAATATGAGGGGAGGGGGCTGAAAATTTTTGTGGGGATACTTACTAAGGATATACATTACATCCTGAAAAATTTTCAAAATCGGTTAAAATGGGGCTGAGAAAAGTGATATTGAAATTTCAGAAAAGGGTGGTCCCCCAAAAAGGGGAGGTGGTGTGGATCTGAAATTTTTCACGCGGTAGTTTCTCAATGGTACCTACCTTCCATGCCAGTATCAACCCGAACACTCTCGGGGCCCATTTCACCCCTCTTAGGCACCTATAACCTTTATGTATTTTTCAGGAAACCCCCCTTTTTTGAATGCTTCTAGCCCCACCCCCCTTGGAGGTAGAAGGACAGTTGATATGTCACTAGATCGGGAATTTGACGTAGAACGCAAAAATAAAGCTATTTTTGAAGTAAAGTCAACCCCCGAGGATAAAACTTCAAAAAACTCATTTTGGGGGGGTTCAACCCCCCATAAAAAAATTAGCAAGGGGTCTGTGGGGTGGTAATTCTCAGGGATTATTCAAGGGACCACCCTTGACAATTTTTCATCATAAAAGCTTGGGTGGCCAAAAATGTTTTTATTTTTGAAATATGATGCTCATTTGCCTCCATTAGAAATACATTTACACATTTTTATCATGTTTGGAGAAAATTTCAAATTTATAAAAAAATGAAATTAAGTATACTCTATCTGCCTATACCTAGGTTAAAATATCGCATTCGATTAAATCTGTATAGATATGCCGTGAAATACTTAATTACGTTAAATTATCTAATTTGTTTTTTTTTGCACAAATTCCAGCTCTTGTAGCGCTTTGCGTGGCAGTAAGATTCGCAGAATCTTATGTTTGCGGATGTTATGGAAATTATCGTAATCCTACGTGCGGCAGATTCCTGAGCCCTGAATATTTGGACGAATTCAACCGTGGGAGTATAATACAATGTGAGTGTTTTTTTTTTTTCAATCGTAACTGAAACACTGAATTTTGATTTTCTCATCTAAATAATATACTTTACGATTACTGTTTTTTAAAAAAATTAAAAATGTATAATAAATCATTTTTAATTTCGCAGATTTCCTGTTGCCGAACAAAGGAGATTGCCCCAGAAACATTCCGGTATCATTTATCTATCCCTATAATGGATAATAAAAAAACCTAGTATGGCTATTTACTATTGAATACCTTGAGAATAAAAAAAAGAAAAAATCAAATTATGATGAGCGTTATTTCTTAATTACGAATATAAAATCATGTATAAAACATCAGTTGAAAATTTCTTCTATTCTTTTCCCTTCAATTGTTCTACAGTAGAAAACAATAGGTAAACGTAATACCCCGAAACACAGATTCTTATTCCCCTGTTTTGACGACTTTGGCAGTTCACATGGAAAAATGTTCAAATCACGCTCAAATTAGAACGCAACAAGGTCAAATGTGAGCTAGCAAGAGAGAAAAAACGTACGTACAATGCTGTAAAATTACTAATGCTAGTAGACATGTACATATATTCTACAGCAGAAGTGTACCTTCTAAGCACACAACATCTTTGAGCTTTTTTCCGGACAAAAGTCACTTTAGGAATTCATCAAAAGACAAAAACTGCGAAATTTCTGTCGTAAATTATAAAATGCACTCACCCATTCTAAAACGTAGGCAACTTGGTAATAGGTACCTACCAATGTGTTCTTTTATTGTTGCGGAAAAATTTTACTCACCTGAAACACAGAAAAAACAATCGCAAATTAATTAGTTTTAAAATTTAGGTATCACGAGGGGGGGAGGTTGACTAAAATTGGGACTTTCGACCCTTTTCACGGAAAGAGCAGTTAAAATATCAATTTAAAAATTAATTTGTGTAAATTCAAGCCCTTCCCCCCAATCTCCTGTAGGGTTACGAGGAGCTTCGAAAATAAACAACGTGTGAAATAGGACGATTTGACTTCATTTTTGGTTCGAGTTGATATAGTTGAATAAGTAGGTCGGCTGCAGTGGAATGCGTGTCGAATGAATTGCATACCCGATTCGCCGTAAATACGAAATCCAACGTTTTTCTATGTGTACATTTATAGTCCAATAGAATTATTAAGATTCCATATAGAATTTCGAGGTAGCAAGCTGAAAATCGGTACACAGATCCTTTTTGATGTCCTGAGCAGGAATCCGAGGAAAAGGGGCCCAAAATCTTAAGTGTGACTTTTCAGGAGTATGAATTCTATAGCCCTGGAATTGTAGATGTGAGAATATGTAGAAGCAGATCAGAAATAAGGTAATTTTCTAGTTGGAACAAAATCATTAATTTAGAGCTGATCCTAAAAAATATTGAAAAACGAGAAAAAGTTTATGTGGGAGCTGAGGAATGCGGTGAAGCGAACCAGAAACCACAAAGCAGTGGGGGAAGATCTCATACCAGCAGACTTGATTAAACATCTAACACCAGAGTATGAAAAAAAGCTGCTGAAGATAATAAACAAAATATATGATGAGGGCACGCTGCCTAAGGACTTCAAAGCAGTAAACTTCGTACCAATACCAAAAAAGAACTCGCAAAAATGCTCTGAATATAGAACTATCACACTGATGAGCCACTCACTGAAGCTACTACTCTTCATCATAAATGCCAGAATTGAAAAGAAGATAGATGAAAATCTAAGTGAAACACAATATGGCTTTGTAGCGAAAAAAGGGACGAGAGATGCAATTGCCCTGCTGAAAGTGATCATTCAAAGAGCACTGAATGCAAATAGGGAAATCATTGCTTGCTTCGTCGATTATGAAAAAGCATTTGATCGTGTCAACCATAAGAAGATGTTGGAGATCCTGAAAAAATACAATATCGATGACAAAGACCTGCAAATAATCAAGAACCTGTACTGGGAGCAAAGTGCTAACATCAAGATTGAAACTGGGTACTCTGAGAACGGATGTGGAATAAAGAGAGGTGTGAGGCAAGGATGCCCCTCTCACCCAGATTGTTCAATGTGTATGCAGAAGAAATAATGAGGGAAGCGCGAATCGAACGAATGGGATTCAAGATCAACGGCAAGAGAATAAACAAAATAAGCTATGCAGATGACAAAGTGATCCTTGCTGGGACAGAAGCAGAGATGCAGAAAATGATCGACCGAATTAACAGTGCAGGATTAAAATACGGAATGAAAATAAATACAGGCAAGATCAAGGTGATGAGATTTACAAAAGGAGATGATAAAGTGGTCAAAATCAACATCGGATCACAAGAAATTGAAAATGTAAACCAATTCAGATACCTTGGAGCGCTGATAAACAATGATGGCAGAGATAATAAAGAAATTAAATCACGGATTGGAATGGCAAAAACCGCTTTCAACAACCTTGCCAATGTGCTGGGAAATCAAACGATGAGTATAGATCTGAGGAAGAGAATTATGCGATGCTATGTATGGACCGTTCTGAAATATTCCTGCGAAACATGGACCATGAGTGCAGAATGCGAGAACAAAGTATCCGCTTTCGAGATGTGGTGCTATCGAAGGCTACTACGAATCTCATGGAAGGACTTCATTACCAACAAGGAAGTATTAGCAAGAATAGGAGAGGAGCGGAAAGTCGTAGTTGAAGATATCAAAACTAGAAAGCTAAAGTATTTATAGCTCATAAAATACGAGAAAACGGTATTTTCATGCTAGCGGTACAGGGGAAAATCCAAGGAAGATCGACGAGAGGGAGGAAACGATCGGAGCTGTTAACAACAAACTCACCAGCCAACTCTCCCTGTAAGACCCTGAAAGAAACGATCAGATACGCTAGATACCGGCTAATATGTATAGATGGACATATACGCTATCTCCTGTAAAGGACCGCGACTATGACGACGATGACGACGACGACACACTAGAAAATCCAATTCAAATTTTCAAGCAATTTTTAAAACATTTGGGCTCATCAAGGGCCCTTAGGGGTCCATGTACTTACAAGTGGCTCGGTCGGCTACTGCGCCACTTAAAATCACCCCAAACGAAGTTCCAATCAACTTCGGCACCTGACAATTTAATAATCCTACTATACCCAATTTTTAAAATCGATTGGGACCGGTGAATCTCCAATCTGAGTATTTTTTTCGTACAGGTTGAAAAGTCTTTGAAAAATTTTTTAATGCAGCAAAATTTACGATGTTGGTTTTCATGTTAATTCAAAATTTGAAAACACAAAGAAAAACACATTTCAAATATGATGCGATGTGAGTGTCACTTATTTTCTAATTAGTTTTCAACTTGAAAAGCAAGAGAAATGAAACAAAACATACTCCATTCGATTCATTAATGTATATAATTCGTAGAATAAATTACAAATAAGTATTATTAGAACATCTTGAATTTTATTGAAAATTATTAGAAATATAAACTGTGTACGAGTAATAAATTCCATGAAAAACAAACTGGCACCTATGTGTACCCAGACATACTTGAATAGGGATAATTTTACTTAAAAGTACTTATTTGGAAAAATGTGACTTATTTTACAAAAAAAATTAGTGTTTATTCTTCAAAACATTTACCTCCTGCAGGACGGTTTCGAGTAATTTATTGATTTTGTCAAATCGCTTATCGACGTTTTGCAATAATTTTTCATCGCGTGCCATATTTTTAGCATCAATTTCAAGTTTCAAATCGTTTATTTTCTCGTTGAGTGACGTATTCATCACTTCGTCAAATCGTTGATCAACATTTTGCAATAATTTTTCATCACGAGCAGCATTTTTAGCTTCGAATTCAAGGTTCAAATCGCTCATTCGCTGGCTAAGCACATGAACTAAATCATTGACGGATTGATGCTCGGATGAGTGGTGTTTTGGGGCATCTGTCAACGAATTTCCATTTTTATTGTTGGCCAGTTCGGATTGTTTTCGTTTTTCTAAAATTTCTTCAGCTTGCTTTACAATGCTGGACGGCATTTTACCAATGATCTTATTATTGTCAATTTCTATTCTGTTACTCTTGGCTGGGTATACACAAACCCGGCGTGGTCGATCGATGCGTGCCCTGCCACTGAATAATTTATTGCGCAAAAATATGTACCCCGTTTCAAGTTTTTTGGTCGTTGTTCTGCATTTGAAAACATTGCGGAATGGATTGCCAAAGGCTAGGCGTTCTATCTGCGTGATGAGTTTTGCTCTAGACACCAGAGCAACTACTTCAGCGTCCTCCATGATGGCGCGCGTATCGCTGACAGCCAAACCATTAAGTAGACTGTAAAGTACCATGGTGACTAAGAAAATGAAAAGTATGAAAAACATGTGGCCATAACCAAAATTCGAATCCAGCGGTAGAGAAGAAGCTTCAAATTCGCCAGTCATCATGATAATCGATTTGAAAAACGACATTGGCAGGTTTTGCCACGGATTGATCGAATTTTCATTCGTTCCATCTGTAGTATTGCCGTTGGATTGATTCTGCGACGATGCGTACTCGTTGGATTCATTTCTAAATAAAATGAAGAAGCCGTATGCGAAAGATGCGACTAGAATCGAGTATAAGAGGAGAAATTTGGCAAAATTCAACGTCACCGTTTTGAATATTTCTATGTAGATTGAGAGTGACGGTAGCTTACCGAGTAATAATATCAAACCGATCCACGACGTTAGAATAGCGCTTGCGGCGAACTGCGTATTGGTGTTATATGCGAAGAAAAAACCAATCACCACAATCGTCGTCACTTCTAACCAATTTTCTGATGTACCAATGTACCACCGAATTGCAACAAGAAATTGGCACAACTCTCGTAAAATCAGTACGATGTAAAGCAGTAATGTTATTAGCCACATCCACAATGAAACGTTGCATAGAATCGAAGATGCATCGAGATCAGTTGATGCATCAGTTGATCTTGATCCGATGAAATAGCCCGACAATGGTAGGCAGCTATGAATTTGGAAAATATACGCGCTCAGAGCCAAACAAAATGATAAATAGAATGCCAAATTAATGTAGTAGTATTTTCTAACTTGACGCCATTTCAAATAGAGCCAGCTTTTCGTGAGTGGATGCTGGTATAGTTTTTTCATATTGGTTACTGGTTCGAATCGACCGAAGAAATTCTCATTGCTTTTGGTAGGAATAGAACTTAGGTCTAGTTGTCTGAATATATTGTAGTGGAATATTATTGGGTTGTCCTCATAATCCCGGCTCCAAATGGATTCTTTACTTGAACGAATGCAGTCATCGAAATAGCCTTCTATGATTGTAGCTGAAATCGAAGTCAATATAGATTGGTCCTTTAGGTACAGTTTGGCTCCTGCTCTGAGAAGTAATTTGATGGCGAATTCGTTGTTGTATTTTAACGCGTAATGAAGAGCTGTCTTATTGCTCTTGTCTTTGTGTTCTACATCTAGTCTGTTAGGTTCTATAAGAAGGTTTTCAGTACCGTACAATTCATACGTTTTTAGAATTAATTCCAGGATCTTACGATAACAGTCTGTTGACAAATTGTAATACTGCTCGAATTGCATTGCATTATGCATACCGTGCAACACTGCATGCAAAACTGATCCACATTCTACTCTATTTTGCATCAGTACAACTTCGGGAATGATGAAGAGTTTCTCGAATATTTCGTCGCAACCCTTGAAAGCGGCCAGCATTATTGGCGTCACGAATCCTCCAAATCCACCGAATGCACGGTTATATCGAATACGGTCATTCAGGTGGACGTTTTTTTTCAACAACGCATCTACCACGTCAATGTAATTGCGTTCGCATGCTAAATGCAAGTATGTGTACTCTGCACCTGAGAAAGGTTTCTCATTCAGTATTTCTGTATCAACTTCGGTGATTTGCCTCACAAATAATTCATGAGCACCATTTTCTAGGGATGCATACAATATCTTCGGTAGTTCGCTCGGTGGTCGTATTGGGAGCTCTGCTTCTAACTCCGGATATTTTTGCAATATTATTTCGCGACAACTACAAACACGTCCCTGAGAATCCGTTTGAAATTCCATGTCCACATCGAAGTACTTGATGAACACCCGAACTGCATCAATGCCTTCTTGAAGCAAAATCAGGTGTTTATCGAGTGGATGATCACCAAACCGTTTAATGAATTCGGACTTATTATTTTCCTCTAAATATAATTGACGTACTCCTACAGAATAGGAGTGAGCTAGAAGCTCAATGGCCTCAATATCGTTTTCTTGAATAGCTATTTTCATAATATTAGCATTAGCATTTATATTTCCATATGCGGATGAGTGGTATACAGCGCGCCAGAAAGTGCACCACAAATCTTGGTTTTTGAAAATTTCATGTAACTTGAATTTACCAGACTCTTCATCCTTGTGCCAAACTTTAGCACCCCGTTTTATTAGATCGTAAACGTATGCCTTGTTTTCCTGGGACTTGCTGGCCAAATCTAACGAAGTTCCATTATCTGGCTCTCCGTAAAAATGATCAACGTCTATGTCCCCACACTCCAGGAGATATTCGAAATCAGCAATTCTTTTCTCCTTGAACGCAGACAGTAGCTTTTCTTGATTCGTCATTTTCTTAAGAATCGATCACAAATCAGTATGGAACTAATATGTTGCACGAAAAGAACAAACGACAACACACGCGGTATTAATTATCAGTACGCGATTACTTACATCAACACTAGAACGCTACGAAATGCGATTCATGATTGACGATATGTGCAACATCACTGTAAATTTTATTTTAATTTAGAAGGAAGCTGTTATCTCACGCTTCCTGTTGCCTGGTGGTTTTTACATGAGTTTCCATTTTGTTTTGCGTCAATCGATTACTAAAACGGTGAAACCATATCTACGAAAATTACATGCGATCGAACCATCATAGAGTGAGAGAGATAATTTGCAAAATTTTGAGCGAAATATTATGATGACGGTTGAATTTTGTTGATAATAAAGGCTGGGCTTTGCTAAAGAGCTTTAGGCTTTGCAACAGTGTTGTCAGTTTAAAACAGTACCATATGTTTAAAACGTTTAAAACCGTGTTTGAAAAAAACAGACAGTGTTTAAAACAAAATTCTGTTTAAAATGTTTTTTTTTTGTTTTAAATAAGTTTTTTTTCAACTTCAATTTTCCTAAAAAAAACACGTTTTTTTTTAAATTTTTCGTTGAAAAAGTAGTGAAATTGAAGGAACTGAATATTTAGATTTTCAAAATCTTCTTAGTTCTTCCTATAATTTTTTTCAAAGGCAAATTTTGTGTTTTGATTTCAATTTTTTAATATTTCTCGAGCCTTATAACTATTTTATGACGTTGCATCTTGAAAGTTGATGACTGGATAACGTATATTTGAAAAACTGAATCCAAAACAAAATCAATTTGTGTTAAAAGCGTGTTTAAAACACATTTTAAACATGTTTAAAACACGTTTAAAACACATGAGGATCCAGCAGTTTAAAAACCTGTTTAAAACAAAAAAAACGTTTTAAATAAAAAAAACCGTTTGTTTTGTCTTTTTTAAAAAAAAAACGTTTTTTTTTCAACACCGCTTTGCAACCGTCATTCACGCTGAGAAGGCAGTGTAACCAGTTAGAAAAAAATAAACATTTAGACGAGCACTGAAAATTCGCTAAAAATTGAAAAACCAACTCAGGAAACTAAAAATTTAATTCCGAGGTCTGGATGACATGTTCTTCCAGCAACACAAGCCTTTCCCCTCGATCGGAGTAGACTAGTTGTGAAGGTTCCCTTGTTAGAAGGTTAGAACTCTCCAAAAAAACCTTTCTTTGCCTTAATTTTGATTCAATTTCAAAATTTAAAATTTTGTTGCTCATTCTAAATTTTAACACGTCATCTAGTTACCTTAAACGTAAATAGGGAGGGGGGACTAGACTCAAAAGTGTTGTTTGTCGAACCGAAAGCTCCGAAAAGGAAGTTCGTTATCTACTTACCATTAGTCAGTTGACACCATTTGTAACAAATTATCAAATCCGAGATAGTCCGGCATATGACAATAGGAGTAATTGCACCCCCCCGCCGATCCTCCGGGACAACTTTTTTCTTAAAGGGGACATCCTAAGGAACATTTTAAAGCAAACTTGCCAAAAAAAAAAGTTGGCCTTACTTACAAAATGGCGGCCATTTTGATTGACAGGTCAGCCGAAATCGCAGATTTTGCGTTTTAACATAGGACTTGCACGAAATTTTTCAAACTTTACAAAAGGTAGATCGAAAGATCATGCAAAAATTTATCACCTGTCAAAATTTCAAGTGCTAAAGTGCGTTTTTCGATTTTTGGTGAATTTTTGAAAATCTAATTTAGGCCAAAAATGAGGAAAAAAATCAAAATTTCACCAAATTGACCAAGAAAGCTGAAATTTGGGATATACCTAAGTACCCTATTTTCGACATGCCAAATCGATTGGAAACGGTTTCAACCCTGAAATTTCGTTAATCAAAAACTTAAATATCATTATTTTTTTTGGCGAAAAGTCAATTTTGTTAGTTCTTGACATTTTCCAAATTCAAACAGTAATTTTCTTTCTGCTGACTTCAAAGTTGATTAGTCTGTTTTTCCTTAGAATAAAGGAAAATAAAGCTTATAATTACGGTACATAAGTATACCTACATATCATGATACCAGGGCTGGTGGTGGGACTACTCAAATAACCCATTTTAAGGTCCCAAAACGTTTATCAATTTTCACATGTATGAGACCAAAATCGGGGGAAATTGTTGGGAGATCGATTAGACTGGCTACTACGAGTAGCTATCCCCGGCAAGTTTGAAGCCACCAGTGAGAATTGGCGTAATTCCAAATCTCCAGTGATTTCAAATCGCGCCGAAAGAAGTTGTAATCAACTACGGCAGCTGAAAATTTAATCCTGTATATACCAATGTTTTAAAATCGATTAGGGCCGGTGAATCGGAAATCTGAGGTAACGAGTTGAAAAGCATATTTTTTTACAAGTCGAAAAATCTTGAATTTTAAAAAATTCCGATGCAGCAAAATTTACGACATTGTTTTTTTTTAAAGGGATTTGAAAACACAAAGAAAAATAAATTTTGAAGATGACGCGATGTAGGTGCCACATATTTTCTAAATTAGATTTCCAACTTGAAAAGCAAGAGAAATGAAACAAAACGTACTAAAGAATTCGTTTCGTGAATGTACCGATATAATTCGTAGAATAAATTAAGTATACATCATGAATTTTATCGAAAATTAACGGAAATATAAACTGTGTACGAGAAATTTAATTCTATGAAAAACAAAAGGGTATACCAATGTAGAGTACCCAGACCTACTCGTACTTGAATGGGGATAATTTTACTTAAAAGTACTTATCTGGAGAAATGTAACTTATTTTATACTCGTACATAAAAAATAAAAACGAAATTTCAATCATTAACACGTTCACCTGATTCAAAATTAGCCTTTATTCTTCGGAAGATTTACCTCCTGCAGGACAGTTTCGAGTAATTTATTGATTTTGTCAAATCGCTTATCAACATTTTGCAATAATTTTTCATCGCGGGCCACATTTTTAGCGTAAATTTCAAGTTTCAAATCGCTTATTTTCTCGTTGAGTGACGTATTCATCATTTTGTCAAATCGTTGATCAACATTTTGCAATAATTTTTCATCGCGTGCTGCATTTTTAGCGTCGATTTCAAGTTTCAAATCGCCTATTTGATCTTTGAGTAATTTATTCATCCTAGTGCCAAATTTGTGATCAACATTTTGCAACAAAATTACATCGCGTGCGGCATTTTTAGCGACGACTTCAACTTTCAAATCGCTCATTTGCTGGCTAAACTCATGAACTAAATCATTGACGGATTGATGCTCGGATGAGTGGTTTTTTGTGGCATCTGTCAACGAATTTTTATTTTCCTTTTTGGCTAATTTGGATTGTTTTCGTTTTTCTAAAATTTCTTCAGCTTGTTTCACAATGCTGGACGGCATTTTGACAAAATCTTCACCGTTAATATCTATTCTGTTACTCTCGGCTGGGTATACACAAACCAGAACTGTTCCATCGATGCGTACTCTGTCATTGAATAATTTCTTGCGCAAGAATTCGTATACCACTTCAAGCTTTTTGGTTGTTGTTCTACACTTGAAAACATTGCGGAATGGATTGCTGCAGGCTAGGCGTTCTATCTGAGTGATGAGCTTTGCTCTAGACATCAAAGCAACTATTTCAGCGTCATCCATGATGGCGCGCGTATCGCTGACAGCCAAACCATTAAGTAGACTGTAAAGTACCATGGTGACTAAGAAGACGAAAAGTATGAAAAACACGTGGCCAAAACTAAGATTCGAATCGAGCGGTAGAGTAGAAGCTTCCAATTCGCCCGTCATCATGATTATCGATTTGAAAAACGACATTTGCAGGTTTTGCCACGGATTGATCGAATTTTCATTCGACGGATCTGTACTATTGACGTTGGTTTGATTCTGCGACGATGCGTCTCCGCTGGTTTTATTTCTGAATAAAATGAAGAAGCTGTATGCGAAAGATGCGACTAGTATCGAGTATAAAAGCAGGAATTTGGCAAAATTCAACGCCACCGTTTTGAACATTTCTATGTAGATTGAAAGCGACGGTTGCTTACCGAGTAATAATATCAATCCGATCCATGACGTAAGAATAGCGCTTGCGGCTAAATGCGTACTGGTGTCATTCACGCAGAGTAAACCAATCACCACGATCGTCGTCACTTCCAACCAATTTTCTGGTATACCTATGTACCGCCGAATTGAAACAAAAAATTGGCATACTTCTCGTAAAATGAGTATCATGTAAAGTGACAATGTTATTAGCCACATCCACAATGCTACGTCACATTGAATCGAAGATGCATCGCGATTAGTTTCTGAATCGGTAGATCTTGATTCGTTGAAATTGGCCGATGATGGTAGCATTGATAGACAGTCTTGGGTTAGGAAAATATACGTGTTCAGAGTCAAACAAAATGATAAATAAAATGTGAAATTAATGTAGTAATATTTTTTAAATAAACACCATTTCAAATAGAGAAAGCTTTTGGTGAGTGGATGCTGGTATAGTTTTCTCATTTCGGTTACTGATTCGAATCGAGCGAAGAAATTCCCTTTGCTTTTTGTAGCAATGGAATATAGGTCTAGTTGGGTGAATATTCGATAGCGGAAGAATATTGGTTTGTCCGTACTATCTCGAGCCCGAATAGTATCTGTTTTTGAATTAATGCAGTCGTCGAAATAGCTTTCTATGATCATAGCTGAAATCGAAGTCAAGATAGATTGATCTTTCGGGTACAGTTTGGCGCCTGCTCTCAGAAGTAACTTGGTGGCGAATTCGTTGTTGAATTTTAACGCATAATGAAGAGCAGTCCTATCGCTCCGGTCTGTGATTTCTATATCTAGTCTGGAACGTTCGATAATTAATTCATCATTTATAGTATAGTACAAATCAATCACTTTCAGAATTAATTCCAGAATCTTACGATGACCGTCCGTTGACAAATTGTCATACAGCCAAATTTGCATACCATGCAACACTAAATGCAAAACTGATCCACTTCCAGCTGCATTTTGCAGTTCAACTTTTGGTATGCTGAAGAGTTTCTCGAATACTTCGTAGCAACCGTTGAAAGCGGCCACCATTATTGGCGTCACATTTTCTCCAAATCCGCGGCGATATAGAATACGCTCATTCAGGCGGACGTTTTTTTTCAACAACGCATCTACCACGTCAATGTAATTGCGTTCACATGCTAAATGTAAGTATGAGGACCCCGCATCTGCGAATGGGTTATTATTCAGTACCTCTGTGTCAACTTCGGCGATTTGTCTTACAAATAATTCACGAGCACCGTTTTCTAGGGATGAAAATAATATCATCGGTAAACAGCTCGGTGGTGGTATTTGGATCTCTGCTTCTAGCTCCGGATATTTCTGCAATATAATTTCGCGACAGCTAAAAACTCGTCCCTGAGAGTCCGTTTGAAATTCCATATCCACGTCGAAGTAGTTGATGAACCTCCGAACCGCATCGATGCTTCCTTGGAGCAGAATTAGGTGTTTATCTAATGGATGATCTTTAAACCAGTCAGTGCACATGGCTCTCTTTTTAAAATATAATTCGCGTAACTTTTCAGAATAGGAGCGAGCTAGAAGCTGAATGGCCTCGAGGTCGTTTTCTTCAACAGCTACTTTCATAACATTAGCACTGGCGTTTTCATTTCCTCTGTATGAGTAGTATACAGCATGCCAGAAAGTGTCCGCCAAAACTTCATCTTGAAAAATTATATGTAACGTTAATTTACCAGTCTCTTCATCCTTGCGCCAAACGTTAGCACCGTTTTCTATTAGTAGGTAAACGTATTCTTTGGTTTCCTCGGGCCTTCTGGCAAAGCAGGCCAAATCTAATAACGTTCCATTATCTGGCTCTCCGTAAAAATAATCAACGTCTATATCCTGCTGCTCTATGAGTTTTCGGAAATCTTCGATTCTTTTCTCCTTGAACGCAGACAGTAGCTTTTCTTGATTCGTCATTTTCTTAAGAATCGATCACAGATCACTATGAAACTGATTTTACGTTACACGAAAAGAACTAACGACAAGACATTCACTAAACTACATGCATATAAATAGGACACTACAAAATGCGATTCATGATCGATGGTATGCGCCAACGTTGCAGCATATTTTACTTCAATTTGAAAGGAAGCTCTTATCTCATGTTTCCTGTAGCCCGGTGGTTTATATGTGAGTTTTAATTTTGTTTTGCGTCAATCGATTACTAAAACGGTAAAACCATATCTGCGATGCCAACATCACATCCGTTGTCATTAGGAATGTCGGCGATCGAACCATCATAGAGTTAGAGAGATAATTTTCAGGGGCGAAATATTGATGGTAGCACGATTTTGTCGATAATAATGGATTACGTAATACAGATTTTAAAAGGTAAAATGCCCAAAAGTTGTTGAGAATAATGTAAAATTCGCGTCATTATTTGTATTCGATTATTTCGTGGTAATTACGCGTAATTCGTCGTATTATCGAGATACATTGTATAGTTTACATTTCCGAGAAGTCAACAAACATCAATCGTGACTTTTAGATTTTTCTACTCGAATATCTGATTCTTGTTCGAATTATTACGTTTTCCATTCGCATTATGGCGATTTTATTCTGTTTTATTTTCATGTATATATCTTTGTATTAGTGTTAATATGTTTGAATACATCTAGACATGTGCGCCGCCGATTTCACGCCGGCGCGCCGCCGCCAATAATTTGAATTTTGACGCGCCGATGTCTTATCGTCGTGAAACGGCGCGGAAAATGGTCTTTAAAAATGATCTTAGAGCCCTTAAAACCCCAAATTTTGGCACCAATGTCGAATTAAAAAAAAATTTCAATTCTCTCCAATTGAAGTCCCTTTATGCTTTTAGCTTTTGGGTCAAATAAAGATCAAAGATAAAAGTGGGGCCCTCAAAACCTCTGTTACCCGTCGACCGTATATAATGGACGAATAATTCAAATCGCAGGAAATGACGGCCACATTTTGGATGCAGAATCCTGGAAACGTTCTGCACATGCGCCAAACATGATTCTTACGGCGCTGGTGGAGAAAAAGACGGTTCCCTGGTTCAGCCCATGTTCAACCAGTAAACCGTCTCTCTCTCCACCAGCACCGTAAGCGTCTTGTTTGGCGCATGAGCAGAAGGTTTCCAGGATTCTGCATCCAAAATCTAGCCGTCACATTTTGTCATTTTTTCACCGTTGAATTATTCGTCCATTATATATGGTCGACGCTGTTACCGAATTTTCTCTATTTTACAGGGAAAACTATTGGTTTGTTAGGCTAAATATTGCATCTGAATTATTGTACACCATTTTCACGCCGCCATTAATTTAGAACCGGCGTGAATTTCGGCGCACCCCGTTAGAACGCCGCCGCGCTGGTAAAAATTGACCTTACGCCGCCGCCGTGCAATTTCCTAACGGCGCACATGTCTATTTTTTATTTCGAACGTGCGCATCGTATTTTATTAGGTTATGGGCACCAGACGCGTTACACTGTGCCTATTTCAGATAAAAACGCTAATCGTGATGTATTTCGTTTGTAACTTTTAACTTTATCTGAATTTGTATTCGAAGGTTCATGTGTGGATGTATTATTAGAACATTAGATCGCAGATGCTAGCTATTGATATCTAATCGCGCGTTATCATTCGACATACAGATTGTGGATCGCAGTTGTGAGCTGTTGATATCCATATTCGCCAAATTGTTATCATGGATTACATCAAGGGTATAAAGCCTCTGTCCTGTTCCAGCGATTGGCCATCATGGAAAGATGAAGTGCTCAAGGTACTCGCTTTGTTTAATGCCGTGGACATCGTTGAAGGTAAATCAACCTGCCCTGAAGAACTAAAATCGACGGATAAAGCCGAAGACACAGCCAAAAGATGTAAGTTGATTGCAACATGGCAAAAATATAAAAAATGTGGTTTGACAAACAACATTTTTTATTTTTTTGATGAGTACCTACTCAAAGACCTACTATAACCGTACCCAAAACGTTCAAAACCTGGGGGGAAAAAAACATGGACATAGAACCCTTGTATTGGAAACCGACGACGTATCCGATTGAAATCTGGGCTGAACTTGTTACCACCGCTTCGTATTTGCTGAATCGAGTAGGCAAATCATCGATCAACAGTTCAACTCCTTACGAGATGTGGTTTGGTATACCACTGCGAATAAAACATCTTCGAATTGTTAGTTCGAAATGTTACGTTAACGTTACAATCCAGTCACATCAAAATCTGGATAAAAAGGTTCTTGAAGGTTACCTCATCGGATATGATGGTGACGAGCAATATCGAGTTTATGTACCAGCGAAACGTGAGATTGTTATTTTGAAAGATGTCACCTTCAATGAGAAACTTCGAGATTGCGACGAACGAGTTACCTTACCGATGAATCCAGATTTGTTAGATCCGATTGATAACGATACCGATACCGATACCAAAATAAGCGATGAGAACAAAAGTGCACCTTCTACATCGAAATCATCGCTTGTTACGCCGAAATCTTCGACCAAATCGACTCCGAAAATTTTGCCGAAATTGACGCCGAAAAGCTCACTGAAATCATCGAATAGTTCTTTGCTCGAGAATGACGAATTCGATGATGCTAACGATATTATCAACGACTATATCAACGACGATTGTTAAGATGATTCCATACTTGGCAAAATGGCAATTATTACACAGCCAAAATCGCTTGAAATCTAAAGACGTCAACAATCACGCTAATTGCGTTGAGATTGAGATTTTTGTGGCTGAATTTGAAGCTTCATCGAAGTCATATGCGGAAGCTGTTCGAAGCCAACCTTGTTCCAATTTGAAAGACCCTATGGACACCACGATCTGCTCCATAGCCGCTAACAACCCGCAGGATTTACGTTCTAGATCTCGGGGAAAGTCATCAGACATCGATACATCTGATATTTCCATTTGATCATCGATCAGCAGCAAACAAGTTGCTGTTACATCACTAGAGACATGTCAAAATCTCTCTGGAAAACCCTACCAACAAAAACGTCAGCTGTCTACACCACATAATTGGAGACAGCTCTTGTGTTCCAGCTCGCCGGATGTCTGAGTACAATTTACTTAACAACTGGCGTACCTATTCGAAAATGCTGATGCGGCGATTTGTGGATCCAGGTAGCTGATCAAGTTGCTTATCCGAGTTCATCACTGCTATCGAAGCATCTTTAACATCAACCTAAATCGAGGAAACATGATTATCATTCATCATGTTAGATTTTTGAGTAGTTTTAGAACTTAGATGATTACTGGATACCTAATTCTCAAATTAGGGAAAGTGTTGAAAATAATGTAAAATTCGCGTCATTATTTGTATTCGATTATTTTGTGGTAATTACGCGTAATTCGTCGTATTATCGAGATACATTGTATAGTTTACATTTCCGAGAAGTCAACAAACATCAATCGTGACTTTTAGATTTTTCTACTCGAATATCTGATTCTTGTTCGAATTATTACGTTTTCCATTCGCATTATGGCGATTTTATTCTGTTTTATTTTCATGTATATATCTTTGTATTATCAGAAGTGTTGTTCGTTAAACCGAATGCTCCAAAAAGGAAGTTCGTTATCTACTTATCATTAGTCAGTTAACGTCATTTGTAACAAATTATCAAATCCCAGAACGAAAAATACAAAAAGGACCAATATAGGATAAATTTGACGCGACGCGACGGTGACTATGACGCAAACAAAGCAAAAGAGAAAGATTTTGAAAATCCATTGATCAAAAACTAAAATAGCATTATTTTTTATGCGAAAAGTCACTTTTGTTAGTTCTTGACAGTTTCCAAATTCAAACAGTAATTTTCTTTAGGCTGACTTCAATGTTGATTAGTCTGAGTTTCCTTAGAATAAAGCTTATATTTAGTATATCCAGGGTTGGCGGTGGAACTACTCAAAACCCCACTTTGTGGTCCCAAAAAAAGAGGTATTTTACCGACAGAAATAAACGTTTAAAAAATATCAAAATTATAGTCTACAAAAAAAAAAGAAGTATGTAAAAAATTACTGTTTATAGAAGTATCTAATGCTTTTCTGGACTTTGATGGGTGACCCCTCTCATCTTTTGACCTCAGGGACGAAGCGAAGGAGGGCTAAGGCGCGACCGTTTGCCCCCTTCGGTTCCGCGAAAGTTGAAAAAACTTGGGAAATTGTGAGAAATTCAAAAAAGTTGGAAAAATACAAATATTCCAACAGTACGTATTTTAGTTTCAGAGTTTTCAAACATTCAAATTTTTTACAATCATGTATTTAATATTATTCATTTGCCCACCAAATTGCCCATCTATCCTCAAAATTCTTAAATATTTTTTTCTTAAGCTTTTGCCCTCGCTTCACTTGGGTCTATTCGGTTCTATTCTACTAAGTTACAATTTCACTCAATTTTGTTTGAAAGAAACCCTCAGTTGATTTTTTGTCAAAATTTGTACATAATATAACTGTAATTGAACTGATGTAGGTGTAACAAATTTTCAAATGAATTTCCAATTTGAAAAGCAAGAGAAATGGAATAAAACGTACTACATACATTATTTGCATTCGTTCCATTAATATATATAATTCGTAGAATAAATTACAAATATTAAAACATGTTGAATTTTATCGAAAATTAACGGAAATACAAACTATGTCCGAGTAAATAATTAATTCTATGAAAAACAAACAGGTACCTATGTGTACCCAGAGACCTACTTGAATGGGGAAAATTTTAATCAAAAGTACTAACCTGGAAAAATATAAGTTAATTTTAAAAAAAATAAAAGCGAAATTTCAATCATTCACACGTTCACATAATTCAAAATTAGCCTTTATTCTTCAGAAAATTACCCTCCTGCAAAACAAACTCGAGTAATTTATTCATTTTGTCAAATCGTTGATCAACATTTTGCAATAATTTTTCATCGCGTGCAGCAATTTTGGCGTCAATTTGCTCGTTGAGAACTTTATTCATCATTTTTTCAAAGCGATGATCAACATTTTGCAATAATTTTTCATCACGTGCGGCAATTTTAACGTCAATTTCAAGTTTCAAATCGCTCATTTGCTGGCTAAACTCATGAACTAATTTATTGACGAATTGATGCTCGGATGAGTTGTTTTTTCTGACATCTGTCAACCAATTTTGATTTTCGTTTTTGGACAATTTGGATTGTTTTTGTTTTTCTAAAATTTCTTCAGCTTGTTTTCCAATGCTGTACGGCATTTTGCCAAACTTTATATTGTCAATTTCAATTTGGTTACTCCTGGCTGGGTATACACATACCCGAATTCTTCCATCGACGCGTACACTGACGCTGAATAATTTCTTGCGCAAAAATGTATACCCCCATTCAAGTTTTTTGGTTGTTCTACATCTGCAAAAATGACGGTATGGATTGCTCTTTGCTAAACGTTCTATGTATCTGCGTGATGAGTTTTGCTCTAGACATCAGAGCAACTACTTCAGCGTCCTCCATGATGGCTCGCGTCCCGTGAAATTTTTGAAGTGCTTAAACATATGCACAAACATATGCGTTGTGCATGTGTTTACGCCCTTCGTACGCATGCGTAAAAAGAGACTTTTGGGGCGTTTAAGCATGCTTTTACGCATGTCTTCACTCACACATTTATGCACGCAGTACTCCAGCGTTTCTGCACATTTTTACTCTATGTGCGTATACACCTGTGTTTATGCATTGCATTCTGCATATCAATATTCCATTGATTTCAGCATGTGACAAATCTCTGCGTTTACGCGTGCATCTATGCATTAAGCTTTACACATTTCAGCATGTGGATTTGCATATGCGTTTATTTATGCGTTTATACCTATATTTTTAAAGCGTTTTAGAATGCGCTTGCTTATGTGACGCGTTTATATCTGCATTTACCACTTACATTTTTTTTTCGATTCAGCGTGTGAAATTATTCACACGTTTACATTCAACTTTTTAATGCATTTCAGCGTGAAGACTATGAACTAGTGCAGTGGTTTACGCATTTTTATATATTTTATGGTAAACATTTGCACATGCAAGAAATTGTGTTGTGATTTTATTCATTTTTCATCCAGGATAAAAATTACATATGTTGAAATGTACTTTTTTAGTATTCGGACACGCAGTTATATGTGTAGAACTCCCATAAGAAATAATTTTCGCTTTCCAACTTCATTAGGTGAAACGTTGGGGAAATTTCAATTTCGAGAATCCACTGAAGTGTTTCCATGGAATTTTTCTAGCGAAAAATCACGACTTTTTCATTACCTTTTCACTACTATTTATAACACATTTCCAGACAATTTTAACCTCTCTTTCCTTTTCCCATATTTTCCCAACATTTTTTGTATTATTCGAAGAACGTAACCTTTGAAAACTGGTGTGACATTTTTCAATTTCAAAGCAATCATGAACACCGAAGGAAGCAAAGGCAAAAGCTCTCCAAAATCGATATCATTTTTTATTTCAGATGTTGATTTTGTTGACCTTGGCAATTGTAATATTTGAACAGTAATTTTTTCACATTTCAATTTCGAACAAGAAAAAAAAATGGGTCTCAATGAAGCGAAGGAGTAATTTTTTGAAAATTCATTAATCAGTAACTTGAATAGTGTTATTTTTTATGGGAGAACTGGAGAAGTTGATGTCACTAGTCTTCAACATTTTATAAAATTATTGAAACAGTAATTTTTTTACCAATTTCGAAAGAAAACTATCGAAGTTACGAGCAAAAGCTCTCAAATATTCAAATTCAAAAAACTATTCAAAATCATTTTTAATGCGAAAAGTCAATTTTTCTCAGCTCTGGCATTTTTCCAAATTAGAAGAATAATTGTTTAGAAATTTAAATTGAGAATAAAAAAGAAAATTGAACAGAGCAAACAAAGCGAGGCAAAAGATTTGTAAACTGTGGGATTCGAGAAGTGAAAAAACATTGCTCTCACAAGAAAAATCAGTTTTTGTTTGCCGTGTTTGATATTTCTGAAACTTGAGTCAAAAACCTCATTTTCAAGTACCTACATAGGTATCTTGCAGTAATTTAAAAGGGGAAAAAAAGAAGTCATGCCCGAGCGAAGCAAAGACGAAAGCTTTTGAAAATCCATGAATCAAGTTGTAAAAAAGAAGGAATTACACAGACGTATTCAAAGTTGAAATTATATTTTCCAAATTTTCACTAGGTACACTTTCAATACTGATTTTCACAATTACCTATTACTTTTTCACTACTTTCACTACCTGTTAGATTAGATACTCTGTTTTAGAAGTTCTGGAGAAATGGCGTGGAGGGAAAAAACGAAATATTCTCCTACTTAAACACACATATTTTTTATCAGAGCACGTTTTTCACGAGATTTCTTACTAGTTACTCTAAAACAGAAATACCTAACCGCGTGTCCGAAAATTAAAGAAGTACATTTCAACACGAACTACCTAAACCTAATATTAACTACTAACTAAACACAAGAAGCGTGGTCCAGCGAGCCAACGGACAATAGAGGGATGAAACCAGTGATAGCTGATGAATGAAGGCCGAAGGGTGTGCAGGGAGAAAAGAGAAAGCGATTTCAACGTTTGGAATGGAATGTGGCAGGATGTACGATGTAAGGCAGTAAGGATAGCAGAAGACCAACATAAATACACGCAAATGGCATGGCTCACTTATAACATGTATCATAGTACTGTACTACTACCCAGGACTGGTTTCCAGTGTTGTCATTTCTTCGTCCTTGACTTGGGTCACCTACCCTTACACACAATAACAACCACTGTTCAGTCTATATTGACGTTACTTGAGCTGGAGCTGTTTTGAAGCAATGAAATTAACTTGCATATAGCCTTACAAAGCTGAAACAGTTGCCTCCTCTGGAAACAAACTATTCGATTTACCTATACCATACCTATCTCGTTACGTGCCTTACAAGGGAACCTGTTGAGGTGTCCGTCTCCGATAACCTCCAAAACCAAATTTTCAGCTGCCCAACTTCATATCTCAATATTTGGCGAACGTTGAAAAATTCAAAATTATTTGTATTGACAGTTTTTGGTGATTTATGCTTTTTTAAAAAAAGTATGTACATGATCAGTAAAAATGATCAAAATAAGTCCTAAACCTGATATTATAATTCCCCAAATCCAAATTTCGCCATTTCCAGCCATTCTGGAGCCTCCAGCGCGATTTTTCAATTTCTCAAGAATTTTTAATTTGCTCCAGAAGACGTAAATATGAAGTTGAGCAGCTGAAAATTGAGTTGTGTGTTATACTTGACCTGTTTAACGAATTTATCCACATTTGAGCCGATTCTCAAGAGTGGTTTTTTGACCAGCTTTTTCCCTAATAAAAATACCTATCCAAAAAATCAAAAAGAAAAATGGTTTTAAAAAATTGGGAAGAAGGTAGGAACTTGTAGATCAATGTACACATATACATATAAATGATGATGAATTGATGACTTTCACTTCAACTTTTTTTCTGGACTCATTCTCTACTTCAGATTCAAACAAATCCAAAACATCCATAATTTTATGAGGTTTATTAAAATAGGTATCGAAAATTTGACTAGAAAAAAATTGGAATCAACTCGATTTTGCAGTTAAAAGATACCAGATAACGCTAAGTTCAAAATAGATCATGATGGAAAATTATGTTGGATTTATTTTTTTTTGCCAAATGTAAAGTCTTTACGCAGACAAACCTTTGAAACCATTCTAAATCAATTCGGGGGAGAGGGATAGAATATATACCAAAATTCGGCTTTCTAGGTCACTTTGGTTACAATTTTTTTTTTTACAATTTTTTTTTTTACAATTCTGCCAAAAAAAATGATACTTGCCTATTGACGATTTCAACAAATAATACCTACTGAAACTTTATTTGCTATCAACTTTGACCAAAAAAAAAAAACAGGAACTCCTTAACAATTTTGTCAGAAAATTTGACTATCTCACGATAAAAAAAAAAAATTGGAACAATTTGATAATGCTTACAAAAATAAGACTGACAATTTTGATGAAAAACGTGAGTTTTTTTTGGCAATTTCCTAGTTTCATTTAACAATTTTATTGAGATTAGGTACCCACTTTCTGAATGTCTAAGCTGAGGAAATGTAATTTTCGCACGGATAGGTCTGTTTTTCGTGCGTGAGGGGGGGGGGGTCCGAAATTTTTGAAAATTGTGCAACGTTGATCCACGTTGTCATGCTGACTTCTGAAAACTTGAAAAAAAAAATCGTATCAAGTATGTTTATGTCACACTGTTAAAAACTTTGAAAAAAAATCGTAATAATAAATTCTTCACATTATGCCAGATTCTTAAAAAGTTGAAAAAAGTATCTACTGTTCAAATTCGTAATATTTTGTCTGACTTAATTTTTTAAAACTTCGAAGCAAAATACAAAACTTTTTGTAAATACTCATCACTCAAAAAAATGTTGTTTAATTTATACCTCTCGAAATACTAATTTTTGGGAGTTTTGCCCTCGCTTTGCACGGGCCCGTTTGCTTTTCTCTTTTAATTTTGAATTTTTCTAAATAAAAAAATCATCATTCGAATACCATCGTTTTTATGCATCTTTGTAATACTGATTTCCGCTGATTTTCGAGAGCTTTTACTCTCGCTTCGCTTGGGTCCGTCTCCATTTTCTTTTCTTTTTTAATTTTGGATTTTTTAACAAAAAAAAAATCAACCGAATTCTATCGTTTTTATGTCACCTGGAATACTAATTTTTTAGATTTTTTGCCCTCGCTTTGCTTGGGCTCATAAGCTCATTTGCTTTTTTTTTCATTTTCAATTTTTCAACAACCCGGGGAAAAAAGTTCAAACTTGGCCATACATGATCATGTATGACGACTTCATACATGATCATACTAAAAAATTGTCCCCCACATGCTCATGTATGGATCATTTGTATGAAATTGCATGTTTTATATCATACATTTTATTCTATAATCTAGAAAAGTGTCTATAATCTGGAAAAATGTCTGAAATTCATTTATTCACATTTGTCTTGCATTCTTAGCACATCTTATGTACTTATACCATTCAGCAAATCATCCAATATATTTTATACTGACAATATTTTTATTATAAAAATTCATACATTCTCGAATTTAAAGTATGATCATACATGTTCATGTTAAAAAAAATCCCCGCATTTACACATGATCATGGTTACACTAAATCATACTTGATCATACATGATCATATATGACATGTATGATCATGTGGGGGACAATTTTGTAATATGAGCATGTATGGAAACTTCGGTTTATGTATGATCATGTATGCTCGAGTTCATCCACCATACATGATCATGTATGGCCAAGTTTGAACTTTTTTCCCCGGGAAGAAATAACTATTCGAATTTCAAAATTTTGAAGCAAATACGAGTATAATAATATGAAATATTTACATTCGAAATTGAAGAATTAGAGTTGAATTTGGTTTTGAGCGAACATGATGTGATATATTTTTATCAAATTTTAAACTTGATAAGGAGAAAATGAAACGAAAAATTGAAGTGAAACGTTATTCATAATTTCTCAATTTTTGGCGTCTACTTGTTCAAATAATATCACAAAATGTTTGAAGACCTCATTTTTTACAAAAATTTGGCTAAAAACTTGAACGTAAATTTTGATACCCTCCCCCCCCACACAAACATACACCTGCTGAAAGTCCTGCTAAAAGTCCTATGTATACTCAAGTCCTGCGGGTAGATTTTTTAAAACAAAAGGGTGACGAGTTATTTCGATTTTTCAATTTTTATTATTTTTAATTAGTGACAAATTCATCCCCAAGGTGATACACGCAGATCGCGGCGACTTATCCACCATAAGGCGTCATATAAGGTATAGATAGTAGATCGTTGACAAAAAAATTAGCTGCTGAAGCGAACAGGGTGCCGAATTTTTTTCCCAATTTTTATATTTTTTTCAGTGTATTTTTGTGATTTTTCGATATTCAAACTCCCATATCTTTTCACCTAGCAACTTCAGCAGCTAAAATTTTGACTCATGATATACTATTTGATGCTCTATCCGCCTGTGAAAAATTTTTTTCGATCGGCTTGTCACACCTTGGGTAGTTTCCTTGTTGGAAACAAAAATTACTCTTTTTCTGTGTTTGATTTGATATAAAATTTTTGGAAAATTGCATTTTTGTCTTTTGTTTCATTGTAACATTGGGGACTTCATACTGGCGGCATCGGCAGTTATTTGTAAAAATTTTACTGTGGGAATCGGGAATTCCTGTGAAAAAAGTTTCAACTTTTTATTTTTCATCATTTTTTAATCAACTGAGGAGGGGACCTCAGGCTCCACTCGCTGTTTTTCCTTAAAACTCAACTACCTACCAACATTACTTTGGTAGTGGGAGCCAAAAAAATTCAACAAATTTCCCACAAGCATGAATAATAACCACCCTGAGACAAATCTCACCTCTAAGAGCAATATAATAAAATTAGCGCTAAGTATAATGCATACGAAAATAATGATTTCTCCGGGTGCTTGGGACTTTGGATGACTAGGTAGACTCTCGATCAGCTGAGCTTCCAGACATAGGAAATACCCTACGATGCAGTCATGTGGGTGAATATTGTGTTAAACTGTTATACAGACCAATACCGACCTATACAGCATTTATACATTATCTGCAGGATCGAAATCAAAGACGTGTAGAGGGTTGAAGGGTAATAGTAAAACGGAAACCAGTTCTTGTGCAGTGAGCATCGAGCAATCATGTATCCAGTTTGTGTATAGTGCGAGTGTGTGTGTACTAGGAGAACATTTTCTAAATGTCCCTATCAGTTGTTTCAGGTATAAGAATAGTTACTGGGAGAACAATACATTTTTTTTTCGGTGGACAAAAAAACACTATGCGCCACTGGTTCGAGATTACAAGTCATTCATATACCTAATGATTCTGTTGCACATTATAGTGACGTAGATGTATCAGTATTGTAAATGTAGTTCCATTTCAAAGATTGTGGAAGTTGAGGAAGGGACGTAGCTCTGGAGGGGCTGAGTAAGTGTAAAATAAAATCTGACGCAATATCTGTGCACTGTGCTTAGGGAGTTCAAACTACCTATATGAAGATGACTTCAATAGTCAATATCCTCAAAGTAACTTTATTTCAAAAATAGTAAAAATTGAAGGGGGGCTGCACAAGTGTAGCAGAAAATCTGACATTATATTCGTGCTCAGCAGTATCAAATCATGCGGAAACGACAACATAAACATATTCTCATTAATAGTTAATTCTCTCAGAATTCTCATTTCACCCCCTGTACAAGTTTTTTTCAATTTTTCAGCATGACGTACCAAAAAAAAAATTGAACTCCGCTCGGACTTGTTTGCTTTTCATTTTCAGAATTGAAATTTTTCAAAACCGGTCATTTCAATTATAAAATTTTGATCTAAAAAAGTGAACAAATTTCTGAAAAACATCGTTTTTTTACCCCTCGAAATAAAAATTTTTAAAAGCTTTTGCTCTCGCTTTGCTCGAGTCGATTTTTATCTGTTTTCTAAACCAAAAAAATCTATTTTTGAAACTTCCATAAAGTTAAAAACAAATAACAATTTTTTATAAGCCTTACTGCGAATTACGAGTATGTAAATTCGCAGAATTGTTATTTCATCCTTTATTTCAGTTAAAAGTTGAGCAAAATTTTGGAAAAAATCAGTTGAAAAATTTTTCGTTTCTCCTTGTACTCTTAATAGCACAAAAATGCATACAAAATTAATATAGAAAGGAAATCATCAGTTGAAATGAGAGCAAAAATTCATTTTTGAAAATTTTGGTATTCTATTCTGCTTTTAAAGTTTTAATACCATGTTTCAAATTTTCATATTTATGGTCATAAATTTTTTTTTTGATCTTCCGAGGGTCCAAGAAAAAAGTAAAAATTCAAAGTTAGGATTTTTACTTCAAAGTACAAGAAAAAAATTGCTAATTTTTATATTCAATAATTTTTCTGTCACATCAAGCTAAGGGCGCCGCCGCTGCCTACAAATTTTTAGGAAATAGGCTACCGCCGAAAATTGAATTGTTTGTAGGCGCGCCGCCGACAAAAAGCTTGTCGGCGTGCAGAACTACGTATAGGCCTATCTTACAGTAAAAAGAACAAGGATTACGAATAATGTTGTCGTAGCACCACAAGCGATGTTACCTTATTTTTTGTAGGACCCTCCTATGTAGAAGAAACCTCCTCCAAAACGCAGAGCTAAATGCATAAGATATGAACAGGAGAAAAGGATAGTACATAATGCATGCATAATTGCCTGAGTATTTGATAAGAAAGCGCATATGCTGATATATAGTGCATAGAAGCATAAGAAAAATACTGCAATCACGCATGCATTCATACCTATGCATAAATTCCCTAATGAAACGTATGCTGAACTACATGCACTTTTGTCTGCAAAGTGTTTTGGCAGATGCGCATTGCGTATATACAGAGAAAAGTGTATGCCTTAACGCAGGAGTAAACTACTTGTTAAAACGCACGCGTGTACAGTCAGTAGAAACGCATAGGTTCACGCATGCTGTAATGCTGAAGGAAATGCCTGGTTGCATACGCACAGAGTAAACGCTTAGGCGTGGCAATGCGGAAACCCGCTCACTAACGCCACAAAAGTCTCTTTTTACGCATACCCTATGCGTTTCTCATGGGAAACGTATACATTTACGCACCTTCGCACATTTCACGGGGATCGCTGACAGCCAAACCATTAAGTAGACTGTAAAGTACCATGGTGACTAAGAAGCTGAAAAGTATAAACAACACGTGGCCATAACTGAAACTCGAACCAAGCGGTAGATTAGAAGCCTCAAATTCGCCTGTCATCATGATAATCGATTTGAAAAATGACATTGGCAGGTTTCGCCACGAATGCATCGAATTTTCGGTCGTTCCATCAGTAGCATTGACGTTGGCTTGATTCTCCAACGATGCGTGTCCGCTGTTTTTATTTCTGAATAAAATGAAGAAGCTGTATGCGAAAGATGCGATCAGAATCGAGTATAAGAGGAGAAATTTGGCAAAATTCAACGCCACCGTTTTGAACATTTCTATGTAGATTGAGAGTGACGGTAGCTTACCGAGTACTAATATAAACCCAATCCATGACGTTAGAATAGCGCTTGCGGCTGGATGCGTACTCGATTCAGTGTACGGTTATAGTGAAGCCAAGCAGAGCAGAGCCAAGCAAAGTCGCCTAGCTAGAAACACGGAAAAAAGGTGGAAGGACGAGCCAAGCAGAGCCGCGCTTTAAAGAATAGCGATTGCCATTCTTGAAAGCGTGGCTATGCGTTGGTGAAAGGTCTCGTCAACCTTTTTATCCATGTTTCAACGTTAGTGACTTTGCTTGGCTCTGCTCTGCTTGGCTTCACTATAACCGTACACTCATTCGCGAAGAAAATACCAATCACCACGATTGTCGTCACTTCCAACCAATTTTCTAATATACCGATGTACCGTCGATTTGAAACAGATAATTGGCACAGATCTCGTAAAATAAGTATTATGTAAAGCAGCAATGTTAATAGCTTCATCCACAATGATACGTCGCATGGAATCGAAGATGCACCGTGATTGGTTGCTAATGGAAGACAGTCTTGAATTAGGAAAATATACGCGTTCAGAACCAAACAAAATGACAAGTAGAATGCCAAATTGATGTAATAATATTTTTTAACCAGGCACCATTTCACATAGAGCAAGCTTTTTGTAAGCGGATGTTTGTATAGTTTTCTCATTTCGGTTACTGATTCGAATTGAGCGAAGAAATTACCTTTGCTTTTGGTAGCAATGGAATATAGGTCTAGTTGTGTGAATATTTGGTAGCAAAAGATTATCGGGTTACACAAAGTATCCTTCTTCAAATTTCTTGATGTACTAGAACCAATGCACTCATCGAAATACCTTTCTAGGATTGTAGCTGAAATCGAAGTCAAGATAGATTGATCCTTCGGGTACAGTTTGGCGCCTGCCCTAAGAAGTAACTTGACGGCGAATTCGTTGTTGAATTTCAACGCATAATGAAGAGCAGTCTTATTGCTTTTGTCTGTGTATTCTATATCTAGTCTGTAACGTTCTATAATTAATTTATCTCTACTGTAATGATCATGCACTTTTAGAATTAATTCCAGGATTTTACGATGACTGTCAGTTGACGTTGATAAACTGTCATACTGCTTAATTTGCATACCGTGTAACACTTGATGCAAAACTGATCCACTTCCTAATGCATTTTGCAGTTCAACTTTGGCTATGATGAAGAGTTTTTCGAGTATTTCGTAGTGACCCTTGAACGCGGCCACCATTATCGGCGTCACATTTTGTCCAAATCCACTGCAATATTGAATACTTTCATTCAGTTGGACGTTTTTTCTCAACAACGCTTCTACCACGTCGATGTAATTGCGTTCGCATGCCAAATGTAAGTACGTGTACTTTGCATCTGCGAATGGTTTTTCATTCAGTAGTTCTGTGTCAACTTGGGCGATTTGCCTCACAAATAATTCTCGAGCACCGTTTCTTAGGGATGCGTACAATATCTCTGGGAAATCGCTCGGTGATCGTATTGGGAGCTCTGCTTCTAGCTGCGGATATTTTTGCAATATCATTTCCCGACAACTAAAAACACGTCCCTGAGAGTCCGTTTGAAATTCCATATCAACGTCGAAGTATTTGATGAACACCCGAACTGCATCGATGCTTCCTTGGAGCAGAATCAGGTGTTTATCTACTGGATGATCCCTGAACCATAAATTATTGAACTTGTCCAGATATTCAGAATATGATTTGCGTGTATTTACATAATAGGAGTGAGCTAGAAGTTCAATGGCTTCGATGTCGTTTTCTTCAACAGCTATTTTCATGATATTAGCACTGGTATTTTGATTTCCTGATTTGGGTGAGCAGAATACAGCTTGCCAGAAAGTGAACCAAAAATGTTGGTATTTGAAAATTTCATGTAAGTTGAATTTACCAGTTTTCTCATCCTTGTGCCAAAGTTTGGCACCGTTTTCTATTAGTAGTTGAACGTATTTCTTGTTCTCATGGGATCTGCAGACCAAATCTAATAACGTTCCATTATCTGGCTCTCCGTAAAAATAATCGACGTCTACGTCCCAACACTGTAACAGTTTTTCGAAATCTTCAATTCTGCCCTCCTTGAACGCAGACAGTAGCTTTTCTTGATTCGTCATTTTCTTAAGAATCGATCACAGATTACTATGAAACTGATTTTACGTTACACAAAAAGAACTATAACGACAAGACATGCACTATTACATTTCCAGTACGCGATCACATCAAAACTACATACAAATAGAAAACTACAAAATGCGATTCAGGATGGATGATATGCGCCTACGTTGCTGCACATATTTTACTTTAATTTGAAAGGATGCTGAAATCTCACGTTTCCTGTAGCTTGGTGTTTTTACATGTGAGTTTCCGTTTTGTTTTACGTCAATCGACTACTAAAACGGTAAAACCATATCTACAAAAATCAGTTATCATGAAAAATGTCGGTGAAAGAACCATATCATAGAGTGAGAGAGACGATTTGCAAAATTTAAGGCGAGATTATGACGGTAGCATTCTGTTGATAATAATGGATTAATACATATTTCAAAAAGTGAAACGCACCAAAATTGCCACCTTATTATTATTTTTTTTAAAATAATTGTGTGATAAAGCCATATTATGTGTGTTGGGGCGAATCGCCAAGAAAATAAAAGTCACTTTGACTAAATTCAGCAGAAACCTGAAAGCTTCTCTCGTGCTCCATTGAAATTATCTTTCAAAAACTACAATCATTAGTAATTTTTCCGTAAGAGCGAGATTTATTGACAATTTTCGACAAAAAGCAGGACTTTGAAAATTTCCAACGGATGTATTGACAAAAAACTATGAATTTTTGCAATTTTTGTCGAAAAAATGAGATTTTTCGGTAATGTTTCTGTCACGAGTGGTATTTGTAGATGATTTTAGGAGGGAAAAATTCAGAATTTTCGGAATTTTCTGCAAAAAAGCTACAATTTTTATCAATTTACATAATTAAAAATCCGGGACCTTTCGACAATTTTGACAGAAGTCGAGATTTTTTGCTATTTTTGACAGAAAGTTCTCGTACTTTGAAAACTTCAGCAAAAGGTTGGGCTTTGCAACCATAACGCTGAAGAAGCACTGAAGCCAACAATTGAAAAACCAACTCAGGCAGCTGAAAATTCGGTTCAGCGGCATAAATGACATGCTCGTTCAGTAGCCCAAGCCAAATTTCTCCTCGATCGGAGTAAACGAGTTGTAAAAGGTTCCCTTCTTAGAAGGTTGAAACTCTCCGAAAACACTTTCTTTGTCATCAAGTTGATACACTTCTTAAAATTCAAATTATCTGCTCATTCCAAGTGAAAACCATGAAAAATTACACTCCGATATATCATACTATCAACGAATTATCTCTCTTAAAAAATTCTAAAAACACGTCTCTAGTTACCGCAAAAGCAATGGGAGGGGGGGAGCTGACAACAGAAGCGTTGTTTGTTAAACGGAAAGCTCCGAAAAGGAAGTTCGTTATCTACTTACCATTAGTCAGTTGACGCCGTTTGCAAAAATTATCAAATCGGAGATCAAAAAATAGAAATAGCACCAACATGGGATAAATTTGACGCGACCGACGATGACTATTGACTATGACGCAAACGAAGCAAAGGAGAAAGTTTTGAAAATTCATTGATCAAAAACTAAAATAGCATTATTTTTTATACAAAAAGTCAGTTTTGTTAGTTCTTGACAGTTTCCAAATTCAGGCAGTAATTTTCTTTGGGCTGACTTCAATTTTAATTAGTCTGATTTTCCTTAGAATAAAGGTAAATAAAGCTTATATTATGGTACATATATCCAGGGTTGATGGTGGAACTACTCAAAATACCCATTTTAGGATCCCAAAACGTTTATAGATTTGATGGATGTCGGTAGAGGACCCTGTTCAAAGACAGCGCACTTTTCTTTCAAATTTTATTTCTTCGCATGTATGAGACCAAAATGGGGAAGAAATTGATGGAAGGTCAATCACACTGCAGTCTACTAGCTATCGCCGAAGTTTTGTAGTATTTGCTCGCAAACACCTTCAGTAATAATAAAATTGTGAAGACAGTCAAATGCGCCATAAAGGAGAATCGATAAAAGACCCCAATATACAGAATCAGCCAAAATTTGAGGTACTGAAAATTATTTTTCGACTTTTGGCGAATTTTTCACGAATCTATTGACATTACATCCCAGCAGATGTGAAGCCTCCAGTGAAAATAGGCTTTTCTCCACTTCTCCAGAGATTTCAAATCACCCCAGAAAGAGTTGTAATCAACTTCGGCCGCTAAAAATTTATTACTATTATACTCAACGTTTAAAATCGATTATAGGAACGATGAATCGCGAATCTTAGGTACCTAATGAATTGAAAAGTGTAAATATCTTTTTACAAGTAGAAAATTCTTAAATTTTAAAAAATTTCAATGCAGAAAAATTTACGACATTGCTTTTTTTTTCAATTTGAGATTTGAAAACACAACGAAAAACAAATTTCAAAAACGACGCGATGTAGGTGACACAATACATTTTCTAATCAGTTTCCAACTTGAAAAGCAAGAGAAATGAAACAAAACGTACTTTTGCATTCGTTTCATAAATGTATAATTCGTATGTAGAATAAATTACAAATACATTAAAACATCTTGAATTATATCGAAAATTAACGGAAATATGAACTGTGTACCTAACCTACGTGTAATTTAATGCTATGAAAAACAAACTGGTATACCTATGTGTACCCAGACCTACTTGAATGAGGATAATTTTACTAAAAAGTACACATAATAAATGTACTTATCTGGATAAAATGTAACTTATTTTATTAACAATAAAGCGAATTTTCATTCATTCATACGCTTACCTAATTCCCTAATTAAAAATTAATCTTTATTCTTCAGGAAATTAACTTCCTGCAAAACAAACTCGAGTAATTTATGCATCTTGTCAAATCGTTGATCAACATTTTGCAATAATTTTTCATCGCGTGCTACATTTTTAGCGTCGATTTCAAGTTTTAAATCGCTTATTTTCTCGTCGAGTAATTTATTCATCATTTTGTCAGATCGTTGATCAACATTTTGCAATAATTTTTCATCGTGTGCAGAAATTTTAGAGTCGACTTCAAGTTTCAGACTGCGTATTTGCTCGCAAACGGATTGATGTTCGGAATCGGATGGGTTGTTTTTTGCGACATCTGTCAACGAATTTTCATTTTCATTTTTGGCCAGTTTGGATTGTTCTCGTTTCTCCACAATTTCTTCGGCATGTCTTACAATGGTGGACGGCATTTTGCCAAAATGCTGACCTTCAATTTCAATTCTATTATTTTTCGTTGGGTATACACAAACCAGATTTGTTTCATCAAAGAGTACCTTGTAGAATAATTTGTTGCGCAAAAATGCATAAACCTTTCTACATTTGAAAGCAGGGTGGAATTGAATGCTAAGGCCTAGGCGTTCTATATCCGAGATAATTTTTGCTCTAGATATCAAAGCAACTAATTCAGCGTCCTCCATGATGCCGCGCGTATCGCTGACGGCCAAACCATTAAGTAGATTGTAAAGTACCATAGAGATTAAAAAGACGAAAAGTATGAGAAACACGTGGCCACAACTAAAATTTGAATCAAGCGGTAAAGTAGAAGCTTCAAATTCGCCTGTCATCATAATAATCGATTTGATGAACGACATTTGCAGGTCTTGCCACGAATTCACCGAATTTTCATTCGTCCGATCTATGGCATCGACGTTAGTTTGATTCTGCGACGATGCGCGTCCGCTGATTTTATTTCTAAATAAAATGAAGAAGCTGTATGCGAAAGATGCGACTAAAATCGAGTATAAAAGCAGTAATTTAGCAAAATTCGACGCCACCGTTTTGAACATTTCTATGTAGATTGAGAGTGACGGTAGCTTACCGAGTAATAATATTAACCCGATCCACGATATCAGAATAGCGATTGCGGCTGAATGCGTGTTGGAGTCATCCGCGAAGAGAAAACCAACCACCACGATCGTCGTGATTTCTAACCAGTTTTCTGGTATACCGAAATACCTTCGAATTGAAACAGAAAATTGGAACAGTTCTCGTAAAATAAGTACGATGTAAAGCAGCAATGTTATTGCCCACATCCACAATGATACGTCACATAGAATCGGAGATGCATCACGATTAATTGCTCTATCAGTTGATCCTGAGCCGGTTGAACCGTTAGAATTGGTCGACGATGTTACACACTGTTGAATTTGGAAAATATACGTGCTTAAACTTAAACAAAATAATAAATAGAATGTCAGATAAATGTAGTAATATTTTCTAACGAGACGCCATTTCAAATAGAGCAAGCTTTTTGTGAGCGGATGCGCGAATAGTTTTCTGAACTCGATTATTGGTTCGAATCGAGTAAAGATATTCTTTTTTCGTTTGGTAGCAATGAGTAGGTCTAGTTGTGAGAATATTCCGTAGCGAAATATTATTGAGCTTTCCTTATGATCTCGGGTCGATGGAAATTCTCTACTTGAAAGAATGCAGTCATCGAAATAGCCTTCTACGATTTTAGCTGAAATCCAAGTCAAGACAGCCCCATCCTTTGGGTACAGTGTGGCCCCTGCGTCAAGAAGTAACTTGATGGCAAATTCGTTGTTGTATTTTAACGCGTAATGAAGAGCTGTATTATTGTTTTCGTCTGTGTAATCACTATCTAGAAAGAAAGGGTACCCAAGTCCCAGAGGATGAAATGGAGTGTTGCCGGGCAGTTGGTGTTCAAGGTATTCCAGTATCTTACGGTGACCATCAATTGAGCAATTGCGATTCTGCATAAAATGCATACCGTGCACGATTGAATGAAAAACTGATCCACTTCCTCCGTCACTTTCCAGCTGAACTGCAGGTGCTTCTGCAAGTAGTTTCTTGAATATTTTGCAGTGACCCTTGAAAGCAGCCAGCATTATTGGCGTCACATTTTGTGCAGATTCATCGAAATATGCAAGCTCATTCAGGTGAACCCATTTTTTCAACAATGCATCCACCACGCCAATATAATTGCGTTCGCATGCTACATGTACATACGTAAACATAGACTCTTTTTGTTTACCTTCATTCAGAATTTCTGCATTAATCTCGGCTATTCGTCTGACAAATAATTCAGGATGACCTTTTTCTAAATAAAAAAATAAACTTTCATGGAGCTTGCCTAGTGATTGTGTTGGCAGGTCTACTTCCAGCTCCGGATACTTTTGTAATATTACTTCGCGACAACTAAAAACGCGTCCCAGAGAATCCGTTTGTAATTCCATGTCCACGTCGAAGTACTTGATGAACAGCCGAACTGCATCAATGCTTCCTTGGAGCAGAATCAGGTGTATATCGAGTGGATGCTCACGAAACCATTTAATGAACTTGGACTTACTATTATTTTCCTTTGAATATGATTGGGGTACTCCTACAGAATAGGAGTGGGCTAGAAGCTCAATGGCCTCTAGGTCGTTTTCTTCAACAGCCATTTCCATAACATTGGCATTTACACGTCCATAATAATCGGATGAGCGGTATACAGCGCGCCAGAAAATGCTCCACAAATCTTGGTTTTTTAAAATTTCATGTAACTTAAATTTACCAGTTTTCTCATCCTTGTGCCAAACTTTGGCACCTTCTTCTAGTAGTAGTTTAACGTATTTCTTCTTTTCCTGGGATCTGCAGGCCAAATCTAATAACGTTCCATTATCTGGTTCTCCATAAAAATAATCAACCTCTACGTCCTTGCGATATCTCACGAGGTTTTTGAATTGAATAATTCTTTCGTTCTTGAACGCAGACAGCAGCTCTTCTTGATTCGTCATTTTCTTAAGAATTGATCACAGATCACTATGAAACTAATACATTGCACGAAAAGAACGAACGACTAGACATGCACGATTACATTCACAGCACGCGATCACATCAAAACTACATACAAATAGAACACCACAAAATGCAATTCATGATCGATGATATGCGCCAACGTTGCTGCATATTTTACTTCAATTTGAAAGGATGCTGTTATCTAACGTTTCCTGTAGCCCGGTGGTTTAAATGTGAGTTTCCATTTTGTTTTGCGTCAATCGATTACTAAAACGGTAAAACCATATCAACGAAAATCACATCAGTTATCATGAAGAATGTCGCGATCGAACCTTCATAGAGTTGAGAGAGATTACCTTATTTGCAAAATTTGGGGCCAAATGATGATGGTAAAATTTTGTTGATAATAATGGATTAACCCTTAAAGACCCAGGCTAATCCTGAGATGTTGGGTGAAAATGCTTTCAATTTCCTGAATTAGATCATCACAAGCATCACTTTAACCCACAGTTTGCCCCCCAGCCCCTTAAAGCCGTCTCGTAAAAGCCGTACCGATTTATTTAATTTTCCTTGAAAACCGAGAAAGCAAAAACCCCAATGAGGTCAATCATGGAACTGAATGATATAGTATCATTAGGTGTACTGAATGAGTGAAAGCATATCCCCAAAGAACACCCCACCCCTTTTTGGGGGTCAAATTTTCAAAAAAGTTGGGATAAAAAAATTGGACCCATGCTCCATTTTTGGATAAACATATTGATGGTAGACCCTTCACAAAATGAAATCATGAAAGGTGTGAAAATGGTGGACCAGAGCGATTTTTTGAAAATTTGATTCACTTGTCTCGATAAAAACCCGAAAAAACAGAGCATGAATACCATTCATGAAGAAGTCACTATCCCTCCCCGATCATTGATAGTGTAGTTCAACATCATGAAATAACATGATTGGAAACAACAAATTCTGCTCAAGCAATTTTCAAGATGTACAACTTCACTATCAATGATCGGGGAGGGATAGTGACTTCTTCATGAATGCTTCAACATTATGAAATGCCAGAAACAGCTGCAATTTGACAGTGTAAAGCTTTTCAAAGTGGTAGATAACCCTATTTCGATACTTCTGCAGAAAAACAATCGTACCACTAACCTTTTGCGGGATGTAATTATTTGTTGACAAATATGGAGAAAGAATATCAACTTCAGCAGGAATTTCTCAAAACATTCAAAAGTTCAGAGTTGTGGTTGAACAACAGTTGAAAGCTTTTTACTGAATCTCAAATCCCCTGAATCCTGTAGTCATAAGCTAGACACAATCTCACCGACAACTTCTGCTCGTGCAATTTTCATGATGTAGAACTACATTATCTATGATCGAGGAGGGATAGTGACTTCTTCATGAATGCTTGAACATTATGAAATGCCAGGGCGTGCTGCAATTTGACTGTGTAAAGCTTTTCAAAGTGGTAGATAAACCTATTTCGATATTTCTGCAGAAAAACAATCGTACTGCTAACCTTTGTAGGATGTAACTATTTGGTGACAAATATCGAGAAAGAATATCCACGGAGTGATAAACAGATTTGATGGGTGGATTGTAGATTATCTGAACTTATGTGCTGTTAAAAGCATCTGTGTTCCTTTCAATTCTTGTTTCTGTCATTTCAAGCCTACTTGATAATATTTCCCATATTATGTACTTTGCGTATTCATGCTCTGTTTTTTCGGGTTTTTATCGAGACAAGCGAATCAATTTTTCAAAAAATCGCTCTGGTCCACCATTTTCACACCTTTCATGATTTCATTTTGTGAAGGGTCTACCATCAATATGTTTATCCAAAAATGGAGCATGGGTCCAATTTTTTTATCCCAACTTTTTTGAAAATTTGACCCCCAAAAAGGGGTGGGGTGTTCTTTGGGGATATGCTTTCACTCATTCAGTACACCTAATGATACTATATCATTCAGTTCCATGATTGACCTCATTGGGGTTTTTGCTTTCTCGGTTTTCAAGGAAAATTAAATAAATCGGTACGGCTTTTACAAGACGGCTTTAAGGGGCTGGGGGGCAAACTGTGGGTTAAAGTGATGCTTGTGATGATCTAATTCAGGAAATTGAAAGCATTTTCACCCAACATCTCATGATTAGCCTGGGTCTTTAAGGGTTAATACATACCTACTTATTCCAAAGGTGAAATGCTCAAAAGTTGCCACCTCAAGTTTTTTTTTTTCAGATAAAATAATAGTTATACAGGGTGTTTGGTAACTCGGTAAGTAAGTGGATTCATATTTACGAGTACATTTAGCGGGTACGACTTTCAAGAGAGAAAACAGAGAAAAACATGTTCTTGACCTTGGGAATGGGTAGTACTTTGGAGAATAAACAAATCTTATTATTATGAATTTTTTATATGTACTTGTTTCTTATCAAATATTTCTGACCCCTTCAATTTCAAAGTTGAGCGAAAATTCATGACATATTTGTTTATTTTCCAAAGAACCACCCAATCCCAAGGTCAAAAATGCGTTTTTCGATTTTTTTTTTCAAAGTTCGGTTGCCCCTTAAAATTTAAAAATTTGCAACTTGTCCATTTAACGTTTTTTTCAAGTCGTACCCGGTTATATCCAAATCTGATGTTTTGACATCCATTCACCAAACACCCATACGGGACGAATCGCAAAAAAAGTCGGCCAATGTTGACCAAATTCAGAAGAAACCTGAAAGCTTCTCTCATGCTCCATTGAAATTATAGACAATCTTTCTCAAACGACAACCTTTAACAACTTTTCTGGAAAAGCGAGAATTATATGTAGGTATGTATTGACAATTTTTGACAAAAAGCAAGACATTGAAAATTTCTGGAGAATTATTGACAAAAAAATTATGCATTTTTGCAATTTCTGTTCAAAAAGCGAGATTTGGTAATTTCTGTCAAAAAAGGAATTTTCAGGTAACTTTAGGGGGGAGAGGGGATTGAGGATTTTCGGAATTTTCTGCAAAAAAACTACAATTTTCACCAGTTTACATAAAAAACCGGGACCATTTGAAAATTTTAACAGAAAGCGAGATTTTTTACTTTTTTTGACAGAAAGCTATAGTTTGGCAACTGTACCATAAAGCTGGGTTTTGCAACCGTAACGCCGAAAAGGCAGTGTAGCCAGTTACAAAAAAATAAACATGCACACCAGCTCTGAAAATTATCCAAAAATTGAAAAATCAACTCGAGCAGCTGAAAATTTGGTTCCGAGGTCTGGATGACATGCTCTTTCAGTAGCCCAAGCCAAATTTCACCTCGATCGGAGTAGACGAGTTGTAGGTTGAAACTCCCCGAAAAACACTTTCTTTGTCATCATTATAGATTCAATTCTTAAAATTCAAATTTTTTGCTCATATCCCAAAATTTTAAAACCATGAAAATATTTCATACCGATACATTAACTATCAATGAATTATCTCTCTTGAAAAATTCTAAAACACGTAATTTAGTCACCTCAAATGTAATTGGAGGGAGGGGGGCTGGAATCAGAAGCGTTGTTCGTCAAACCGAAAGCTCCGAAAAGGAAGTTCGTTATCTACTTACGTTAGTCAAATGACGCCATTAGTAACAAATTATCAAATTCGAGAGCAAAAAAATGAAAATAGCACCAACGGGGGGAAAATATGACGCGACAGCGACGATGACGTCTTTTTCGTCCGAATGTATCATTACTTCGATCATATCACTACATATTGCATATCACGTTCAATGTTTCCATTCCAGTCTCATTAACATTCGTGCTCGTAATCGATGTTAGATTCGTTTTTCTAGTGTAATACTTTCCCTCCCTCTCGACAATGACCAGTACTCGATGTATTCGATCAAAACCAAAAATCAATCAAACCGCACTCCTGTCAGCGTTCAAGGAACGAAGCCTAGACGAATTCGAAAACCTCGTCGAAGGACCTTACATAAACATCGATCATTTCTACGGAGACCCGGATAACGGTACGTTATTAGACTTATCCTGTCGATCCACCGGTTACAGCCAATACATAGAAATCCTCAAAACTAAAAATGCCTCGGGATGGCTTCAAAATAAAATCACCTCTAAATACCCCATACTTACAAGAAGCAATTGAGAATTCAGATACAGACACTCTCCAGATCCTAGTTCAAAGCTGGCCATGGCCCATCCATCAACCGGACGAATACGATAATAATGTTCTACACACGGCTATCAAAAGAAACGACATCGAATTGGTGAGAGCTTTACTCAAACGTCGTAATTTATGGCAAAAATCTACAACCGATACAAATACTCAACAGATTAATCCTTCAGCTTTACATCTCGCACTGCAGAAGGGTAACGTAGAAATAGCCAAGATATTAATCGAATGTGCAGAATCTTACATCGATCTAGATTTTCAAAAAGATCCTCAAGGTCTTACTTGTCGTCAAATTATCCATCGGCAATACCCTCGTCTAGTCGAATTGCTCCGGACACGATCGATCAGCTGCACCGAGCAAATTTTATTCTCGACGTTGAAACGAGGTGAAACAGACCTCTTTATAAATCAAGCCAATCAAGTTAGTGCAGAAGTATTAAACGATGGATACTTGGGCGAGTAGTCGATATGCTTTTGGAACGTAAAGTCTACCCGAATAAAGCTGTCAAATGTGCAACTGATTCAAATCAGGAAACTCCCATAATGGTGGCAGCTCGCAAAGGTCACCACGACATTGTATTCAAATTATTAAATGACCCCAAAGTTGAGCTGCAATTTGAAGGAGTTGGATCTGTATTGCATTCAGTGGTAAGTGGCGCACTTCAATCGCAAAATAATAAATATGGCCTTCAGAAATGTTTCAACTTGCTATTGGATATCACTTCTTCAGAAGCAGACAGACTGGATATCAACTTCACAGACTCGACGAATTCTACCCCTCTTCATCTCGCCATCCAAAATGATACCGAATGGGCGATTAAATCACTCCTGCGAGCAGGAGCTCATTTGTATTTGAAAAATTCCGAAGGTAAGATTCCTCCAAGTTCGATTTAAACCCTCGATACTGGGAAGTTATATGGATAGCTGTATTTATTTATCAGAATCGACTAGTCGAATGTGTTTTGATTACAAAATGTTCATACAGACGAGTAAAAATCACATCCCAGTGAACGAGATGGAATTCCTGAGCATAATTCAAGATGTTCCTCAGCTCAGAAAACTACTCGATCATCCACTCTCGAAAAGTTTTCTTCACATGAAATGGAACCTCGTGAAAAAATATTACTTTTTGAACGTCTTCTTCTATTTGGTATTTTGTTCGGCTCTAAGTTTATATATTTTCCAAATCCATCACTGTCCATCGTCATCAATCAATTTTACTAGTTCTTCGACAATCAAAACTTCATATGGGCTGATTCCATGTGATTCGAGTTGGCTGAGATCATCGATCGTGCTGCTACATTTTCTATTCATTCTAAGAGAACTTGGTTACTTTCTCGTATTCCAGCAAAAGTACTTTAGATCAATGGAGAGCTGGTTGATGGTGATGGTGATCTTTATGGTGGGTATTTTTTGCCACCTCGATGGCATTTTGGTTCACCCAGCTTGGCTGGAAGTCGGCCTTATTTCAGCATTGTGGATTGGGTCGATGTTTTTATTGGGTAGACATCCGAGACTCTGGATCTACGCAGAGATATTCAAAAAACTGATACATATCTAATTTCATCAAATTCATCGTCCTGTATTTGATTCAAATAATGAAATCGTTAAACCTGCGAGTATCTTTGATCAAATCTATAGCCATAATAACCGGAGAATCCAAGGCATCTTCTAAACAGCTTGATTTGGATTTCAATCACACCAACGTGTTTTTTGGTTTTTTCGTATTTTTCGTCAACTTAGTACTAGATGCCGAATTAGATGCTCTGGCATCTCAAGTCGAATATCTTTCACGATTAGAACTGCTGGTCATGGTTAATCCTTTTCAGTTCTTTTTGGATTTTAAATGGAGTAAACGCTATCACTCATATATTGAAGAATTTGAACGTGTATATTTATCAATCTATCATAAAATGTACCGGAATAAGATTAAATTGCTTCGTGGAGTAGTTCCTAATACCTTTGTAGCTGTAGAGATGAACAATAATAGTGGGAAGTCGTCGTACTTGACGAAATTAGCTGATCAAATCTTGGAAAAACGAAATAAATCTAATTCTACTGATAAGATGGAAGAGAATTTGCTTACACAGAACTTGAAACAATACTCATCCAAGGGATTATCAGTCGATGAACTGGTTCAACAGTTTTTAGAGCACAATACGTGATTTAGAACTGAAGATGGAAGAGAAAATTGCCAAACGGGATGAAAAACTGTTGCAAATAGTTGACGAACGAATTGAAAATTTGTTCCAAAGAGTCGATAAACGAATTGAAGAAACACTTAGAAGCTGCAGCACTTGTGAAGTAAAATCAACCGAAGGTTTCGAATAAAATGGAATCACGAGAGGAAGCCTAATTCGACGTACTTAACAAAATAATTTGTTTGATGGAATTGTCAAGACAATTTTTTTGATGACAAAAACGGCTATAAAAACCATATTATTTAAATGTTTTTCAAAAATATTTATTAAAATCTTGTGATACGTTGACTTCTTTTATTAAAAATATCACTTCAACTCAAAAACTGTTGGAAGATTTTCACCAAATTCAATGGAGACTCTCACTTTGAGTTGAAAGTCGATCAGAAATTTATTTAGCACCGGAGTTGTCCTTGGAGGGGAAATATGGATCCCCAAAAATGGAGTATTTACAAAAAAAATCGTGGTTTTTACACTTTAGCCCACTCCCCCCCCCCGTTTCAAGAAAACAGGCTGGCTCCAAAATGCAGCCATTGAGATCGTGCGTCGACCTAGGCTATTGCCATCAAAACCCAAACCCATATTTTTTATGATTCTGCCGAGCATAGTTGAGCAAATCGCTTATTTTTGAGTAAATTCGCATTTTGAAAATTTTTTCTTATCAATTATTTCTCATTAATAATTACCTATGCTATAAAACATGAAAAGATAATATAATTTCTGAAACTAGGAAAATATTCTGTAATTCAGTGGTGCCGATTTTTTCAGTCATCATTGCCTATTTCAAAAAACCGAAAAAATTTGGAAAGTTTTCAGCTATTTTTTCAAGTTTTTCAAAATTGGCTATAATAACCAAAAAAATGGCACCACTGCGTTCCAAAATATTTCCCCATCTTCAAAAATTACATCTTTACATGTTTCAGCATAATTACTTACGTACTTAATGCAAAAATAATTAAGAAAAAAAATTTCGAAATATGAATTCATCCAAAAATACGTGATTTGCACATTTCAGCCGCTAAAAAAACTTGAAAAAATTCGCGAAATTGTTGACTATTTTTTTTCTCAATTTTTTGGCAAGAGTAGCTAAAAAATTAGCATCGCTGGATTCCAAAATACGTTATTTTTTAATTGTTGGGCATTAATAGGTAAATAATGCGTTATATTCGAGTAGAAAACATTGTCAAAACTCGAATACCCCCTCCCTCGTTCCCCCACCAAAGGAATTTTTTGCGAGATTGTAAATAAATTATAAAATGACTTACTCATTCTCCTTTAGAGCTACACACGCAAGTAAATCTCATGGTGAAATAACAAACTCACCTGAAACAAAAAAAATATGAAAATTGTGGATTAGGCAATTGATTTCAAGTAATGAACAAATAAATAAGTCATCTTTGAGTCGGATTTATACTCTTGTATAGACGGAGGCAAGAATCATGCCAAAAAATGAGGTTAAGAGCCAACTCATAGATCGATGCAGTAGTTTTCCCAAGAGTCATAATATTATGTTCTCAGAATATTATTAGGGGAGAGACAACAGATCGTTTGATTATATTATTACAATTCATGTTTAAAAAATTAAGGACAAACAGATACTCGTATCGCTTATCTAATAATATATAGATGAATTTTCAAAGTTACCGGAAAGTATGAATTTATTTTCGAGGAATAGCAAATGTTTAGAAAAATCACTAAATTATCACCATTTGTCATTCGAATTTTTGTATTTTCAGGAAAGGGAGAGATAAAAATATCCCATATCCTGTTGAATTTTACAATTTGAAAACCACACGTAGGGTATACATATAAGTGTAATTTACAGCTAAATAAATTTTCAGTACAATACATTATAAGTTATTTATTTTATTAAAAAAATTTTCGTCACGAATATCACGCGTTATTCATGCTAAAACATCGGCAGATTTCATTTCTGAAATCGGAGGAATACGAGTAATTTGGAATGCAGTGGTACTTACCAATTATTCAATCATTTCTGCCAACTCGAAAAAAGTGAGGAATAACGTCCCAAGTGCCAAAACGTGAACACCCACCAAAAAAGTGACAACAGCTCGTTAATTCCGATCGAGCTGAAATTTGGCTCGCTGAAAGAGCATGTCAACAAGACTTTAAAACCAAATTTTCAGCTGCCGAAATTGATTTTTCGATTTTTGGCAAATTATTGAAAACGGCAAGAGTAACCTGTAGGTAAGTACATCTACATACATTAATTTTCTACAGAAAGAGCAAACATAGAGATAAAAGTCAGAAACTCGGTTAATGTTCTAAAGTTGACCCTCCGAACCAATTAGCATAATTTCCCAGCAAGTCCGAAGCCATCAGTGAAAATTGTATTTTCTCCAGCGATTTAAAGTCGCACCAGAAGGAATTGTAATCAACATCGACAGATGAAAATTTATTCCTATCATATGTAAGTACATACATATTACAATCGATTAGAGCCGAATTCAATGAACCGCAAACCCGAGGGGACGAGTTAAATTTTTTTTAAATTCCGATGTTGTAGAATTGACGATATGATATTGGATTTTTTTTCCTAATTTGAGATTTTAAATGAAGCGTGCAGAAAATTCCTTTTCATGCACCGCATCATCCCAAGTACCAAAAAAAATAAAGAAACCCCTGGGAAATGACCTAGCTAATTAAAGCACACCCGTGTCTGGCGATTTACCGCCTCGCCATGGGTTATTCGGACAGAATAAATAAAAATGAAAAAAGAAAGCATAGAATCTTGGACCTAGTTTGAATTAATATGTTGAAACTAAATGGACCAATATCCGCATCGGCGCAATATTGATCATGAAACGAATGTATCACTAAGATTTACCATTAAGAATCATACATAAGAATAATTCAACCGGAGAAATAATTATAATCAGGGTCTTTCACCATTAAGTCTAATTAGAATTGGATGATGAAACGAGGTATACCAAAGAAAATATGAAGGGATATAAGGGCACCCCTAACCCATCGAACATTAAAGAAAGTAACAAGCACACTGCTTTGAGACTTTTTATTGAAATACAAAAATGAAAACAAAGATAAAGAAAATCGTGCAACTTAAGAATAAATAAAAAAAAGCATTAGCATACCCTGGTCAGAGAAATCAACCGAAATAGGTGGCAGCAACCCTGTAACGATCGGATGAATTAATTACACCTATTCTCAAGGAATAAAAACGGAAAATAAGACAATTAATGGAAAAAGGAACTTTGTTGTGGATAATTAAAAGTTTCGTTTTAATTATGATGTTTAATAATTGAATAATTCGAAGATAGTTTCGAGTTTCAAGTTTCGTGTATCATATTTCATATCACCAGTTTCACTTTTCACTAACCGAATGAGCAGGCCGAGGTGCTCGGACCTACTAAAGATTGGTACGAAACTTGCAAACGTTGGAAGCTCATAGTAAAAGTTCCAAGAAACGCCGCTAGTCTTATATAATATCGATAATATAACCGGTGCAATGATACTATTAGCTCTTGAGAATATCATAGGCGGGAGGTGAGATATAGAAGTTTTGTTTGAGGAAATATTTACCCAGTAAATAACGTGAGGATTGAGGAAAAAACCTCCCACTACATAAAAACACACGGAAAAAATATCAAAGACGACGAGACCTAGATGTCACATATGCATTTCTAATTAGTTTTCTGTTTTCTACTTGAAAAGCAAGAGAGAAATGAAACAACACATAGGTACTAAAACTGCATTTGTTTTATTCTGTTACAAATGTTACATTAGTAGGTACATACATCTTGAATTTTATCAAAAATTAACGGAAATAAAAACTGCGTACCTACTAGGTACCTACGTACATACAATTCTTTCTATGAAAAACAAATACCATATGTTACCTACACCCTTAAAAATTAAGTAACATGTACCTAGACCTACATGAATGGCGTAAATTTTACTTGAATGCACATAAATCTAAAAAAACGAAACTTATCTTTCCTTATACAAAATAAAGTGTACTTTCATTCATTCACATGTCTATCAAATTACAAATTACTCTTTATTCTTTAGAAAATTTACCTCCTGCAAGACAGATTCGAGTAATTCATTGATTTTGTCAAATCGCTTATTAACGTTTCGCAATGATTTTTCATCACGTGCTGCAATTTTAGCGTCGATTTCAAGTTTCAAATCGCTTATTTGCTCGTTGAGTAATTTATTCATCATTTTGTCAAATCGTTGATCAACATTTTGCAATAATTTTTCATCGCGTGCGGCATTTTTAGCGTCGATTTCAAGTTTCAAATCGCTCATTTGCTCGCTAAACTGATGAACTAATTCATTGACGATTTGATGCTCGGATGAGTTGTTTTTTGTGACATCTGTCAAAGGATTTTGATTCACATTGTTGGCCAGTTTGAATAGTTTTCGTTTTTCTAAAATTTCTTCAGCGTGTTTTACAATCGTGGATGGCATTTTGCCAAAATTTCTACCATAAATTTCTATTCTGTTACTTTTGGTTGGGTATACATAAACCCGTCCTGTTTCACCAATGAGTATCACATCACCGAACAATTTGTTACGCAACAATATGTATCCCCTTTCAAGTTGTTCGGTTGTTCTACATTTCAAAGCATTGCGGAATGGATTGCTAATGGCTAGGCGTTCTATCTGCGCGATGAATTTTGCTCTAGATATCGTAGCAACTATTTCAGCATTCTCCATGATGGCAGGCGTATCGCTGACGGCCAAACCATTAAGTAGATTGTAGAGAACCATGGTGACTAAGACGACGAAAAGTATGAAAAACACGTGACCGTAACCAAAATTGGAATCAAGCGGTAGATTAGCAGCATCAAATTCGCCTGTCATCATGATAATCGATTTGAAAAACGACATTTGTGGGTCTTGCCACCAATTTACCGAATTTTCATTTTTTTGATCCGAAGTATCGACGTTGGTTTGATTCTGCGACGACGTGTGTCGCCTGGTTTTATTTCTAAATAAAATGAAGAAGCTGTATGCGAAAGATGCGACTAGAATCCAGTATAAGAGGAGAAATTTGACAAAATTCGACGCCATCGCCGTTTTGAACATTTCAATGTAGATTGAGAATGACGGTTGCATGCCGAGTAAAAAAATCAACTCGATCCATGATGTTAGAATAGCGATTGCAGCTAAATACATATCAGTTTCATTCGCGAAGAGAAACCCAATCACGACGATCATCGTCAATATCAACCAGTTTTCTGGTATACCGAAATACCTCCGAATTGAAGCAGAGAGTTGGCACAGTTCTCGTAAAATAAGTAGATAGTAAAATAGAAATGTAATTAGCCATATCCACGATGATGCACCGTGATTATTTACCGTATCAATAGATCCTGAGCCGTTGAAATTGCACGATGATGGTAGACAGCTTTGAATTTGAAAAATATAAGTATTCAGAGCCAAAAAAAAAGATGAATAGAATATCAAATTAATGTAGTAGTATTGTCTAACGAGACGCCATTTCAAATAAAGCAAGCTTTTGGTGAGTGGATGCTTGTATAGTTTTCTCATTTCGGTTACGGTTGCAAATCGAGCGAAGAAACTCTCTTTGCTTTTGGTAGCAATGGAATATAGTTCTAGTTGTGCGAATGTTTTGTAGTGGAATATTAGGTTGTACTCATCACCCGGAAGCCAAATGTATTTTTTACTTGAACGAATGCAGTCGTCGAAATAGCTTTCTATGATTGCAGCTGAAATCGAAGTCAAGATAGATTGATCCTTTAAGTACAGTTTGGCGCCTGCTTCAAGAAGTAACTTGATGGCGAATTCGCTGTTGTATTTTAACGCATAATGAAGAGCTGTCCTATTGCTCGAGTCTGTGTGTTCTATATCTAGTCTGTAATGTTCGATAACAAGTTCATCAGTGTCTCCAAATTTACGCAGTTTTAGAAGTAATTCCTGTATCATGCGATGACCATCTGTTGGGCAATTCTGCTCCTGCATGAAGTGCATACCGTGCAACACTAAATGTAAAACTGATCCACTTCCTCCTAAATTTTGCAGTTCAACTTCGGGTATGATGAAGAGTTTCTCGAATATTTCGTAGTGACCGTTGAAAGCGGCCACCATTATTGGCGTTACATTTTGTGCAAATTCATAGAAATGTAGAGCAAGCTCATTCAGGAAGACGTTTTTTTTCAACAAAGCATCTACTACGTCGATGTAATTGTGTTCGCATGCTACATGTAAGTATGTCCACTTTGTATGTTCTTGCAGCCCATAATTCAGCATTTCGGTGCTAATTTCGTCTATTCGACTTACAAATAATTCAGGAGCACCGTTTTCCAGGTATGAAAATAGGATTTCTTGGAGCTCGCTCGGTGATCGTGTTGGTAGCTCTGTTTCCAGTTCCGGATATTTTTGCAATATCATTTCGCGGCAACTGTGAATGCGTCCCTGAGAATCCTTTTGAAATTCCTTGTCCAAATCGAAGTACTTGATGAACAGACGAACTGCATCAATGCTTCCTTGGAGCAGAATCAGATGTTGAGCCTCTGGAGGATCATCGTTGAACATATCGTGTACTATAGAATAGGAACGAGCTAGAAGCGTAATTGCGTCGATGTCGTTTTCTTCAACAGCTACTTTCATAATATTAGCATTGTCATTTCCTGATCTGGATGAAGAGTATACACCGGCCCAGATATTGTACAACAAATATCGGTTTGAATTATTGAAAATTTCGTGTATCTCTAATTTACCAGTCTTTTCATCCTTGCGCCAAACTTTAGCACCAGCTTGTATCAGTCCGAAAACGTATTGCTCGTTTCCTGGGGACCTGCTGGCCAAATCTAATAACGTTCCATCATCTGGCTCGTCGTAAAAGTAGTCAACGTCCACGTCCCCACATTCCAGGAGTTTTTGGAAATACTCGATTCTTCTCTCCTTGAACGCAGACAATAACTTTTCTTCTTTCATCATACCTTGTTTGCACCGAAATCGATCACAGATCACTATGAAACTGATATGTTACACGAAAAGAACAAACGTCAAGATGAATGCACTATCACAAGTACTTAGGTACCTACATTCCCAGGACGCGATCATATCAAAACTAGGACACTACGAAATATGATTCATGATTGATGATGTGTACTCGTACAATATTGCTGTACCTACATTTTATTTCAATCTAAAAGGAAACGGTTATCTCACGTTTCCTGTAGCCTGGTGGTTTTTATGTGAGTTTCCATTTAGTTTTGCGTCAATTGAATATCAAAACGGTAAAACCATATCTACGAAAGTCACATCATTATTCATGAAGAATGTCGGTGGTCGAACCATCGTAAAGTGGGAGAGATACGTTGCAAAACTTGGTACGAAATTATGATGACAAGTAGATAGTTATACAATAGTAAAGCCATGTGTACTTGTGTAGTATGTATGTATGTTGGGGCGAGCTGCGAATAATTAAAATAGTCGGCGGATTTTGACTAAATTCTGCAGAACCCTTCATTTTGAGTGGAAAGTTACTCAGAAAGTATTTTGGCTCTGGAAAAGTCCCTGGAGAGGAGAAATAAACCCTCAAAGAGGGAGCATTTTCAAAAAAAAAAAAATGACCAACTCCTAAATGAAAGTAAATTCCCAGAGCACTTTTAGGGTTCTACTGAGTAGGTGGCCACATTTGGGCACAGAATTTATCCAAAAACACGCGATTCGCACATTTTCAGCCAGTTTTTGGTCACTATTGTCAAGTTGGAAAGCTCGAAAAAATTCGAGAAATTTTAAGTTACGCATAGTTTTCTCAATTTTTCTGAGTTTGCAATGAAGGATAGAAAATTAGTACAAATAAGTATCATTGGATTCCAAAATATGACATTTTTCAAGTTTTCGTTCATAATTAGGTACTTACAATTAGGTAACAGGTAAATATTCGAGAAGAAAACATTTCCAAAACTCAAATTTCTCCTTTCCACCGAAGGAATTTTTTAATTCTCAATCGCTCAGTAAAACCCTAAAAGTGGTCTTAGATTTCGATTGCAAGGGCATAGGCGGACCCACAATTTTAAAATAGTATATTTTGGAATTGTGCCATTAATCCCAAAACAGGCAAGCGTAGGGAAAAACCACTTAAAAAATAAATAATGCCCCCTCTTTGAGAACCCACATTTTCACTCCCGATATTTTCGAAGCTGAATTTTTTTCTGGAGGACATTCAACTCAAAATTTTAGGCACCTGAGTAGTTCTACCAATTTTACACTTTTTGCGTCCGTGTAAAATTTCACTTACAGTATGCACATGAAAAGTAATGGTGAATGGTTTTGTCAATAAAAGTTGTCCCCATCTAACATTTTCAGGCACTACAATGAATTCAACCCCCTCCCCTCGGGCCACAGACCCCCTTATATGATCAAAAGTTCCATCGTCATGGCTGTCTCACATCTCGTTTTTAAATAGTTACACAGCTGGTTAGCAAAGAGTGGTGATGTTCTGCAATTTTGACATTCGTTTTTTTATTCCTGAAAACTATACGCAAATTACAGTATGAACACAATTCACTTCAGTGACACCTATATGCTGTGGAGTGACCTCAAACCTCTGTCTTCGAGTTTTTGTTCCCTCGGCATGGTTAATTTTCAATGCATTCCCAACGGCTCACAATTTACAAATTTTAGTGTTTGAAAATGGAAAAACTGTTTAGGCAGTTCACCAAATCTTGTCCACTGATAAAATACTGAATCCGAACACAGATACGCAGTATATAAATGTGATTCCATGAAAATATGGTTATTTATCTTTTGCCACTTCTTTCGTCATGGTTTCTCAGCTCCGCCATACTCAAACAGAGAAAAACTGAGAAATGTTGAAAAATTATTATGTGGTGAGTACTGATACTACTTACACCAAAAAACACGAATTTAAACAATTTTACATTTATATTATCCCTACTTAATGAAGTTTTATCCACCGTCATGGTGAATGACGTTTTTTCCTTCACCATGGAATTTATACTTTTTTGACCAAGCTGGAGAAATTTTCACCTAGAAATCCTTCAGATTCGTGGTATATTCTCAATTTAAAAATTATTTGAATTACTGAAACACTTTTCTTAATTTTGTAGGTGATCAGTTCTCTCAAAAAAGAGAAAAGTCCCACATTTTCAAATGGCTCTCCCCCCTCCCCTGAGAGATATGAATTGGGCACAACACTATCAATGAAGTCTCAAATGTATATATTAACCATTCCAACCAAAAAAAAATTCTCCAAACAATTTTTTTTTGGCGAGGGGACATACTGCAAAATTGTGTAAAATTGATAGAACTACCCACCTATGGAGCAGTCGAAAATTTGTAAATCACTTATTTTTGGGGTAAAAGCTCAAAACCCTGAGGTGGCAACAGCTCGTAAACTTCGATCGAGTTGAAATTTGGCTCACTGAAAGAGCACCTCACTAAGACTTCAGAACCAAATTTTTAGCCGCCGAAGCTGATTTTTCGATTTTTGCCGACTTTCTGAAAATGAGGAAAGGAGCCTATTGATATGTTGTACTTTATATTAATTGTCTACAGAAAAAGCAAAAATAGAAATAAAAATCTGAAACTCGGATAATACACTAAAGTTGACCCTCCGAATCGATTGGCATAATTTCCCAGCGATTTCAAATAATAATTCCAGAAGGAGTTCTGTTGTAATCAACTTTGACTAAAATCGATTTTAGGGCCGACGAATCGCAAATCTGAGGTGACGAAGAGTTGAAAAGTGTATTCTTACAGTTGAAAAATTTCTTTAAAAAAACATCCAATGTTGCAAAATTGACCATGTTAGATTCGTTTAAAATTTCAGATTTTAAAATACATAGAGAAAATTTCAATGACGACGCCACGTAGTTGTTACTTATTTTCAAATTAGTTTTTTCCAACGAGAAAATCAAGAGAAATTAAACAAAACATAAATACTTATTGAAAATTTGTTTGATTAAGTGCAATATAATTCAAAGAATAAATTACAAAAATTAGAGTAAGTATTTTGAATTTTATCAGAAATTAACGGAAATATAAACAGTGTGCCTACTTTTAATATTAATCCTATGAAAAACAAACAAATGGGTACCTACGCTCTTAAACACCATACTAATGTGTACCCCGATCTACGTTAATGGCGAAAATTTTGCTTAAAAGTAACTATCTGAAAAAAAATGTAACTCATCTTTTCAAAATTAGTCTTTATTCTTCAGAAGATTTACTTCCTGCAAAACGGCGTTTAGTAAATTATTCAACATTTTGTCAACATTTTTCAATAATTTTTCATCGCGTGCAGCAATTTTAGCGTCGATTTCAAGTTTCAAGTTGCTTATTTGCTCGCTAACGGATCGAAGCTCGGAATCGGAAGGATTGTTTTTTGTGGTATTAGTCAACGAATTTTCATTCTCATTTTTGGCCAGTTGGAATCGTTTTCGCACTTCTAAAACTTCTTCAGCATGTTTTACAATGGTGGACGGCATTTTGCCAACATTTTTACCGTCAATTTCTATTCTGTTACTTTCGGAGGAGTATACATAAACTGGCATTGATTCATTGAAGAGTATCTCGTCACCGAATAATTTGTTGCGCAAAAATTTGTATCCCATTCTACATCTAAAAGCATGGTGAAATGGATTGCTAGAGGCTAGGCGTTCTATCTGCGAGATGAGTTTTGCTCTGGATATCAGAGCGACTATTTCAGCGTCCTCCATGATGGCGCGAGTATCGCTGACGGCCAAACCATTAAGTAGATTGTAAAGTACCATGGTGACCAAGAAGACGAAAAATATGAAAAACACGTGGCCATAACCAAAATTCGAATTGAGCGGTAGTGAAGAAGCCTCAAATTCGCCTGTCATCATGATGATCGATTTGAAAAACGAAATTCGCAGGTCATGCCACCAATTCACCGAATTTTCATTCATTCGATCTGTAGTATTGACGTTGAATTGATTCTGCGACAATACGTGTCCGCTTGTTTTATTTCTAAATAAAATGAAGAAGCTGTATGCGAAAGATGCGATTAGAATCGAGTATAAAAGCAGAAATTTGGCAAAATTCAACGCCACCGTTTTGAACATTTCTATGTAAATTGAGAGTGACGGTTGCTTACCAAGTAACAACATAAACCCGACCCATGATGTTAGAATAGCGATTGAGGCTAAATACGTATTAGTTTCATTCGCAAAGAGAAAACCAATCACAACAATCATCGTCATTTCCAACCAGTTTTCTAGCATACCAAAATATCTCTGAATTGAAATAAAAAATTGGCCCAGTTCTCGTAAAATAAGGGTGATGTAAAACAGCAATGTTATTAGCCAAGTCCACAATAAAATCGAAGATGCATTGTGATGATTTGCTGTGTCAGTTAATTCTGAGCTGTTGAAATCGGCCGATGATGGTGGACAGAGATGAATTTGGAAAATAAACGTGCTCAAAGCCAAACAAAACGATAAATAGAATGCCAAGTTAATGAAGTAAGATTTTTTAACGAGACACCATTTCACATATAGGAAGCTTTTCGTGAGCGGACGCTTATATAGTTTTCTCATTTCGGTTACTGATTCGAATCGAGCAAAGAAATTCCCGTTGCTTTTGGTAGCAATGGAATATAAGTCTAGCTGCGTGAATATTTTGAAGTGTAATTCCATTGGGCCTGGGAGATCCACATCATCCCGAATCCAAAATAAATTATCTTCATATGAACGAATGCAAGAATCGAAATAGCCTTCTATGATTGTAACTGAAGTTGAAGTCAAGATGGATTGATCCCTTTGGAACAGTTTGGCGCCAGCTCCAAGAATCAACCTGATAGCGAATTCGTTGTTGAATTTTAACGCATAATTAAGAGCTGTCCTACCGCTCTTGTCTGTGTAGTTTACATCCAGCCTGTGAAGTCCTCTAACTACATTAAGAGTATAGGTCAATTCATATAATTCTAGAAGTAATACCAGTATCATACGATGACCTTCTGTTGAGCAATTGCGATCCTGCATAAATTGCACACCATGCAACACTAGATGCAAAACTGATCCGCTTCCACCTTTATTTTGCAGTCCAATACAGGGTATGTGGTAGAATTTGCTGAATATTTCGTAGTGACCGAAGAAAGCAGCCAGCATAATTGGGGTCGCATTTTGTGCAAATTCATTGAAACATGGAACAATCTCATTCAGATGGACGTTTTTTTTCAACAACGCGTTTACTACGTCAATGTTATTTAGTTCGCATGCTACATGTAAGTATGTCATCTTTGTAACTTTTTCTCGTCCATCATTCAGTATTTCTGTGCCAATTTCGGCGATTCGACATAAAAATAGTTCAGGAGCACCGTTTCTTAGGTATGAAAATAATATCTCCTGGAGCTCGCTCGGTGATCGTGTTGGCAGCTCTGTTTGCAGCTCCGGATATATCTGCAATATTATTTCGCGACAAGTAAGAACGCGTCCCTGAGAATCTTTTTGAAATTCTATGTCCACGTCAAAGTACTTGATGAATAGCCGAACTGCATCAATGCTTCCTCGAAGCAGAATCAGGTGTTGACCTTCTGGACGACCAACGTTGAATCTATCGTGTATAATGGAATAGGAGTGAGCTAAAAGTGCAATTGCCTCTATGTCGTTTTCTTCAACAGCTACTTTCATAACATTGGCATTCTCATTTCCTGTACTGGATAAGGAATAATATACACCGCACCAGATACAGTACAACAAATCTTGGTCCGAACTGTTGAAAATTTCGTGTATCTCCAATTTACCATTCTCTTCATCTTTGCGCCAAAGTCTAGCACCGCATTTTATTAGTTGGGAAACGTATACCTCGTTGTACAGGGACCTGTTGGCCAAATCTAATAACGTTCCATTATCAGGCTCACCGTAAAAATAATCCACGTCTACGTCCTGATACTTTACGAGTTCTTGAAAATCGTCAGGTCTTCTCTTCTTGAACGCAGACAGTAGCTTTTCTTGATTCGTCATTGTGTTTAAAAATCGATCACAGATCACTATGAAACTGATACGTTACACGAAAAGAACAAACGACAAGACATGCACTGTTGGATTGCCAGCTCACGAATACATTACAAAATGTGATTCATGATTGATGATATGTACCTAACCTACCAACATTGCTGCGTATTTTAGTTCAATTTGGAAGGAAGCTGTTATCTCACGTTTCCTGTAGCCTGGTGGTTTTAACGTGAGTTTCCATTTTGTTTTACGTCAATCGAATGCCAAAACGGTAAAAGCGTATCACCGAAAATATCAGTTGTCAATGTCATGAAGAATGTCGGCGATCCAACCATTGTACAGTGAGAGAGATAAGTTGCAAAAATTGTAGCGAAATTATGATGGTAGAATTTTGTTAATAACAATCGATCAATGTAAATTGTAAAGCCATAAATTAGATAAGTATGTTTCATTCTCAGAAAATTTACCTCCAGAGGTGTCCCTTGTGGGAAGAAACGAATCCTCGAAGAGGGAGCATTTTCGAAAAAATCGTGGTGGTTTCGCTCTAGCTCCTACCCAACTTGTTAAGCGCTGGAGGCTCGTCCAGAATGGCTGGAAATGATGAAATTTGAATTTGGGTAGTTAATATTAGTTTTGGGACTTATTTTGACCATTTTTATTGATCAAGTACGCACTTTTTTAAAAAATGCATAAATCGCCAAAAACAGACAATTTTGAATTTTCAAAAATTCGCCAAAAATCGAAAAATCAACTAAACCAGCTGAAAATTTGATTCCGAGGTCTGGGTGGCATGCTCTCTTAGTGAGCCAAATTTCAGCTCAATCGGAGTTGACGAGTTGCAAAAGTTCCCTTGTAGTCAAAATGAAAAACTAAATGCTTAACCATCGAAGAAACTAGCGGTTTTGTTACTATTTCAATGCATTGAAATTATCTTTTTAACGCTCATTTTTCCGATAATTGTTCAATTTTTAAATTTTGGTAGGAAATTTTGTCTTCTTTTCGGCAAATATTCTGATTAAGATGACTAAGTACATAATCATTAAACAATTCCGTTGTCGTAAAATTGACGATATTCAAACAAAATTTATTTCAAAACACACAGAGAAAAGGTTATAAAGACGACGCGACGTGGGTGTGGCATATTGTTGGTTTTAGTGATACATACGTATTATGTACATACATAATAAATGTATTAAGCTATCGGAATGGCCTGCACCATCTCGAATGTTTGTTGAATTTTATTGTGCTGCTGCTGTTGCTGTTATTACGAATAATTAAATGGTTTGAAAATGCTCAAAGTAAGATTTTATTCGCCTAATTTTTTTCTTTGCACAAAACATATTTTCTAATTAGTTTCCAGTTTGAAAAGCAAGAGAAATTAAACAAACCATACTTAATTTGCATTTGTTTGATGAAGTAAATTACAAAACATTAGAGAAATCTTGAATTTCATCACAAATTAACGCCTTTAACGGAAATATGAACTACGAGTATGTGCATGTGCTTATTCAATTCTATAAAAAGCAAATAGGTAGTTACCAACGCGCTTTGACGAAAATTTTACGTAAATTACATAACTGGAAAATGCAACTCATCTTATAAAAAATAAAGTGTACACATTTCATTCAATCACTGCACGTCTATCAAAGTTTCTGATTGTCTTTATTCTTGAGAAGATTTACCTCGTGCAAGACGGATTCGAGTAATTTATTGATTTTGTCAAACCGTATATCAACGTTTTGCAATAACTTTTCATCACGTGCAGCAATTTTAGCGTCGATTTCAAGTTTCAAATTGCTTGTTTGCTCGCTAGCAACAGATTGATGCTCGGAATCAGATGGGTCGTTTCTTGTAACATCTGTTAACGAATTTCGATTTTGATTTTTGGCCGGTTTGGATTGTTTTCGTTTTTCTAAAATTTCTTCGGCATGTTTTACAATGGTGGACGGCATTTTGCCAAAACATTTTCCACAACGTTTACCGTCAATTTCTATTCTGTTACTTTTAGTTGGGTACACATAAATCCGCTCTGTTTCGTCAATGAGTATCTCATCTCCGAATAATTTGTTGCGCAAAAATAAATACCCCTTTTCAAGTTGTTCGGTTATTCCACATTTGAAAGCATGGCTGAATGGATTTCTAACGGCTAGGCGTTCTATCTGCGAGATGAGTTTTGCTCTCGATATCAGAGCAACTACTTCAGCGTCCTCCATGATGGCGCGAGTATCACTGACGGCCAAACCATTAAGTAAATTGTAAAGTACCATGGTGACTAAGAAGACGAAAAGTATGAAAAACACGTGGCCGTAACTAAAATTCGAATCAAGCGGTAGGGTGGAAGCCTCAAATTCGCCTGCCATCATGATAATCGATTTGAAAAACGACATTTGCAAGTTTTTCCACGAATTCATAAAATTGTCATTCGTTCGATCTATAGTATTGACATTGAGGTTGGTTTCATTCTGAGACGATGCGTGTCCGCTTGTTTTATTTCTAAATAAGATGTAGAAGCTGTATGCGAATGATGCGACTAAAATCGAGTATAAAAGCAGAAATTTGGCAAAATTCGACGCAACTGTTTTGAACATTTCTATGTAGATTGAGAATGACGGTTGCTTACCCAGTAATAATATCAACCCGATCCATGATGTTAGAATAGCGATAGCGGATAAATGTGTATTGGTGTCATTCGTGATGAGAAAACCAATCACCACGACCATCATCATTTCCAACCAATTTTCTGGCATACCGATGTACCGCCGAATTGAAACAGAAAATTGGCACAGTTCTCGTAAAATAAGTACGATGTAGAGCAGAAATGTTATCAGCCAAGTCCACAATGATACGTCGCATGGAATGGAAGATGCACCGCGATCAGTTGTTGTATTCGTTGATGCTGAGTCGTTGAAATTGGTCGATGATGGTGGACAGTGTTGAATTTGGAAAATATACGTGCTGAGAGCCAAACAAAATGATAAATAGAATGCCAAATTAACGTAGTAATATTTTCTAACGAGATGCCATTTCAAATAGAGCAAGCTTTTTGTGAGCGGATGCTTGTATAGTTTCCTCATTTCAGTTACTGATTCGAATCGCGCGAAGAAATTTCCTTTGCTTTTGGTAGCAATGGAATATAGGTCTAGTTGTGTGAATATTTTGTAGTTGAATATTATTGCGTTGTCCTCTTCAACCGGGATCCAATGGAATTCTCTACTTGAACGAATGCAGTTATCGAAATAGCCTTCTATGATTGTAGCTGAAATCGAAGTCAAGAAAGATTGATCCTTTCGGTACAATTTGGCACCTGCTCTAAGAAGTAACTTGATGGCGAATTCGTTATTGAATTTTAACGCGTAATGAAGAGCTGTCCTATTGTTTTCATCTGTGTGTTCTATGTTTACTCTGATTGGACTTATAGTTGGTAGATCATAATCGTGAGGATCATGCCGCTTCAGAAGTAATTCCAGTATCATGCTATGACCGTCGGTTGAACGATTCTGATCCTGCATAGATTGCCTACCATGCAACACTAAATGCAAAACTGATCCATCTGTATTTTGCAGTTCAACTTCGGGAATGATTGCAAGTTTCTTGAATATTTCGCAGTGACCGTAGAAAACGGCCAGCATTATTGGCGTCACATTTTGCGCATATTCGTTGGAATATGAAACAAACTCATTCAGGTGGACGTTTTTTTTCAACAACGCGTCCACCACGTCGATGTAATTGTTTCTGCATGCTACATGTAAGTATGTCAACTTTGTATATTCTTGCACTCCATCATTCAGCATTTCTGTGTCAATTTCGGCGATTCGGTTCACAAATAATTCAGGAGCACCATTTTCTAGGTATGAAAATAAAATTTTCTTTAGCTCGTTCGGTGATCGTTTTGGGAGCTCTGCTTTCAGCTCCGGATATTTTTTCAAGATTATCTCGCGAGAACTAAGAACGCATCCCTGAGAATCTTTTTGAAATTCCTTGTCCACGTCGAAGTACTTGAAGAACACCCGAACTGCATGAATGCTTCCTTGGAGCAGAATGAAGTGTTGTTGAGCTTCTGAACGATCATGATCGAAGCTATCGTGTACTACGGAATAGGATCGAGCTAGACGCGTAATTGCCTCGATGTCATCCTCTTCAACAGCTACTTTCATAATATTAGCATTGTCATTTCCTGATCTGGATGAGACGTCTATACCCTTCCAGGTATTGTACAACAAATATCTGTCTGGTATGTTGAAAATCTCATGTATCACTAATTTACCAGTCTCTTCATCCTTGCGCCAAAATTTACTACCGCTTTGTATTAGTTCAAAAACGTATTGCTCGTTTCCCGCGAACCTGGCGGCCAAATCTAATAACGTTCCGTTATCTGGCTCTCCGTAAAAGTAATCAACATCAATGTCCCTATACTTAACGAGCTTTCGGAAATGTTCAATTCTTCTCTCCTTGAATGCAGAAAGTAGCTTTTCTTGATTCGTCATTTTCATTTGCTTAAGAATCGAGCACAGATCACTATGAAATTGATAGATACGTTACGCGAAAAGAACAAACGACAAGACATGCACTACCTATTACAAAAATGTACACTTCCAGTACGCGATTACATCGAAACTAGAACACTGCAAAATGCGATTCAAGATTGATGATATGTATTATATTGTTGTACATTTTATTTCAATCTAAAAGGAAGCTGTTATCTCACATAATATCCTGTAACTCGTTGGTTTTTACACGAGTACTTTTTTTTTTTTTTGTGTCAGTCGAATACTAAAACGGTAAAACCATATCTAATCTACAAAATTACATCAGTTGTCATGAAGAATGTGGGCAATTGAACCATCGTACAGTGAGAGAGACATAAAATACAAAATTTGGTGCGATTGTCGATAGTACTTAATGGATTAATATTTCATAAAGTAAAAAGCCCAAAAGTTGCCACCTTGAGTTTTTTTTGTTAGTACATAATTAGTAAAGCCATAATGTGGATCCCGAAAAAAAAGTCGACAAATTTTGACTAAATTCAGCAGAGATCTTCATTTCAAGTTGAAAGTTACTCAGAAAATTTTTTCGCTCCGGAGACAGTCAGCACCTGGAAATTTAATCCTAAGCCTATCATTAAGTTCAAGAGCCCAAGATTCGAATATCTGAGGCGAAGAGTTGAAAAATTGTAAGTACCTACTTTTTTTTTACAAGTTGAAAAATCTCAAATTTTGAAAAAAAAATTACAAAATAGTAAATTTTTGCTCCAAATTACTTACAACTTCGTCTACTTGATAAAGTCACCCCTCTTCTCCCACGAATAGATTTCCACCATTTTCAAACCAACCCACAGCTCGTAGCCTCCAGCAAAAGTTGGCTTTTCTCCACAGTTATTTCAAATCGTCCACAATACTACCTCAAGAATATTCTAATTGTAATTACATTGACTAACTAGTATAAGTATCTAATTATTCAAGTGCAATATTAGATTCATTGCACTTTTATTGAGAGGGGGGCGCGAGGGAAATAAATTAGAACAAAAAATCATGATAATTTAGCTCCTTTCAGAGAACGGAAACATAAAACAAACTACATCACGAAACGAGATAACACATGCTCAACAGTTATCATCACAGATTTCTTTGACTAGAATAATTTAAAACGGAGGAGAATTCGCATATCAGCAAATTAAAAGAAAATGCATACGCTGGCTATTTGTTTCTCCTTCTGAATCAGTCACGAGCATTTCACGTCGGTTGGCTATGTCTTATACATAATTATGCACAATATTCGATCACGTTTCAGTTCTCAAGTCGTCGCGTCGCGTCGTCGGTGTTAATATTCTTTACGCGATCTAATTTTAGATTTTACAGTGAAATATATATCGGTTCGAAACAAACGACAAATCAATAACTATTAATACTCGCATATCGTTTTTCCGTTTCGTGTCGTTTCTGTGATCGATATTTGTGTGTTAAAAAGCCATGAACCAACAACAATTACTCTCCTCCTTCAAGGACCGAAAACTAGCCGAGTTCAGCCTACTCTTAAAATGCCAAGACGTGGATATCGATTACTTCTACGGCGATCCAGACAACGGTACGTTATTAGACTTGGCCTGCCAATCCACCGGATACAGCGAGTTTATATCCATTCTTCTCCTAGAAGGAGCTTCAATATGGCGCAAGAACCAGATAACTGGTAAGTTCGCATTAAACGAAGCTCTAGCAAATTCCGACAACGATACCATTGAGTGTCTCCGCGAAGCTTGGAAACAAAACGTCACAACACAAGATGAACTTATCTTAGCTCAAATGCAAACAGCCATTAAAGACAACGATATCGAAACAATGAGACTCATAGCTCGCTACCATCATCATCATCATCGAACCACCGAATTAAATTCCAAGTCTCCTCACTGCATACTCCTTCAAGGAAGCATCGAAGCAGTCAAGGTGTTCATCGAATGCTTCGACATAGACGAAGAATTTCAAAGGGATTCTCACGGTCGAGGAGTTCGTACCTGTCGAGAAATCATACTGCAGAAATATCCTCAACTTGAACCCGAGCTTCCGAAGAAATCAATGCACAATTCATCAACAATCCTATTTTCCTATCTGCGCAGAGGTGCTCCTGAGTTGTTCCTGAGACAAGTCAACGAAACAGATCCCAAAATGCTCAATCTTGACCAAACTGAAGACGAAAAGACATATTTACATGTGGCTTGCGAATACAATTACATCGACGTGGTAAATATGCTGCTCGAAAGAGAAGTCTGTCTGAATAAGATTGCTCGAGATCCAGTTGACTCTAATATGAATGGAACTCCAATCATGATAGCCGGATACAAAGGTCACTACGAAATTGTAGCCAAATTACTCGCCAAACCCGATGTCGAGCTTCAAATTAATGGAATAGGATCGATATTGCACTCGACGATCCATGGAATGAATGAGAAAACCATATCCGGAGACAATCATCGTAAAATTCTACAACTGCTCTTGCAAAATCCCACATCTCCATCTGCTAATCGACTGAATATAGATTTCAAAGACGAGAATGATATGACTCCTCTTCATTTAGCCATCATATTCCATAACGAATCCGCCATCAGGTTGTTGATCCACGCTGGAGCCAATTTATACCTGAAAGATCCCGAAGGTAAGCTTCCTCTAACTTCGATTCCAGCTTCAATCCTAGAAGAATACTTCGACGACTGCATTCATTTGGAAAAAGATCGGATTAGTTCGACCAAAGTAGAAAAAAAGATAAAATTCAACTACGACGCATTCCGTCGACTAGATCAAAATTCCATTGAAACCGGTCACGAGATGGAATTCTTCGCTCGGATTAAAAAAGTACCCGAGTTGAGAAGCTTATTCAAGCATCCTCTTTCAAAAAGCTTCCTGTATGTGAAATGGTGCCTGGTTAAAAAATGGTACTACGTTAACCTGGCATTCTATTTGCTATTTTGGGTATCCCTGAGTATGTATATTTTCCAAATTCAAGACTGCCAACCCTCCTCATTGACAACCTCCAGCTCTCCGTGGGATTTATGTAATGCATCGTGTTTGCGACTGATAACCATACTACTCTACATCGTGTTCATTTTACGAGAATTATGCCAATTCTTCGTCTCAATCAGATCGCATTTCAATTTACTGGAAAACTGGCTGGAATTTATGATGATCTTGGTAGTCGGTGTTTTTTTATTCGTCAACGAAACCAATCCGCAAATAGCAGCTATTGTTATTCTCACATCGTGGCTCGAGCTCGTATTTCTGCTCGGTAAACATCCGTTATTTTCCATCTACGTCCAGATGTTCAAAACTGTCGCTTTGAATTTCGCCAAATTTCTCGTCCTTTATTCGATCTTGGTCGCATCGTTCGCTTACAGCTTTTTTATTCTGTTCAGAAACGAAAAAAACGAGTACGTTTCATCGGGAGGTAATATGAATAAAAATTCCATTAGCGAATGGCGAGATTTGAGAGTCTCGTTCATCAAGTCGATCGTCATGATGCATGGAGAATTCGAAACGTGGACTTTACCGCTCGGTCAGCACTTTAATTACAACTACGTGTTTTTCATTCTATTCGTCTACCTCGTCACCATGGTACTGTATAATTTACTCCACGGTTTGGCCGTCAGCGATACGCAAGCTATTATGGAAGATGCCGAAGTGGTCGCTCTTATTTCCAGAGTAAAATTAATCTCGCAATTGGAACGTTTAGCTAATAGCAATCCATTCCGATACATTCGCTCTTGCTGGCCGAATTTATACAATCGAACGACAATCTCACAACTCGAAAACGGATACCTATCTTGTTTCAACAAAATAGCCAGGGATCAGATAATCTTGTCCAGTAAAATGGTTTCGGTACATCTGAGCCAAGATAACAAGATACGATTCGCGTCTCAAAAAGGGAATATTGGCACGATGCCATCGACCATCGTCAAACAAGCCGAAAAAATCTTGGAAAAACGAAATCAATCCCAGTCTGCCAAACTTGTAGATCAGAACTTGCCAGCCAATGAATTAATTAATCTGCTCAGCGAGCAAATACGTCATTTACAAGATGAAATGGATCGGAAAATTTCGCAAGTTGATGAAAAAAGTGCTGAACGTGATCGAAAATTGTTGCGAAGTGTCGATCAACGAAACATCGAATTACTCGAATCGATCACGCAGATGCAAAGCAGCAGTAATAAGAGTTCTCAATGAGATGAAATCATGAAAATTTTTAGGTAACTGTTGATTTCATGTTAATATCATTTCTTTTCTAGTTTGTATTATTTTGTATCACACTCTCAATTGACCAAAAAAGACTGCACCTAGAAAAATCGAAAGAGGGTCCACCCCCCCCCCCTCTCGACCGAATATCAGGCACTGAATTTCAGGACCCGCTGAGATGATGAAATTATATAATACACATCCATGTTCCATTTAATGTATTTTAGAATTATTTTTCGCTTAGGTAAGATCAATTATGTATAGTTTTCATTTTCATTAATTTTTGACAATTTTAGAATTTCTATATTTTTTTATAATAAATCCTGTTTATAAAATTTTTGTTTTAAAAATGATTTACCCACTCGCATAAATACTCACAAGGGAGGTGCCCCAGGTGACATGCACCGATTTAAATGATTCTTGCACCATTGGATAGAGGACATCGAACATAGTCTACCACAAAATTTTCAGCTGCTGAAGTTGATATTTCGATTTTTCAGAGCATTTTTTTGATTTTCACATTGCAATTTTGAAAAATTGGCCAAAAATAGTCGGCGGAGGTCACATACCGAAACCTTCAATATTATTTGGGCATTTCAATACATATGATAAGACTAGCCCACGGTGAAATTTTCAGCTGCTGAAGTTAATATTTGAGCCCTCCAGGGCGATTTTTTGATTTTCACATTGCAATTTTGAAAAATTGACCAAAAATAGTCGGCGGAGGTCGCATACCGAAACCTTCAATATTATTTGAGCATTTTGATACATATGATGAGACTAGCCCACAATGAAATTTTCAGCTGCTGAAGTTGATATTTAAGCCCTCCAGGGCGATTTTTTGATTTTCACATTGCAATTTTGAAAAATTGGCCAAAAATGGTCGGCGGAGGTCGCATACCGAAACCTTCAATATTATTTGGGCATTTCAATACACATGATGAGACTAGCCCACGGTGAAATTTTCAGCTGCTGAAGTTAATATTTGAGCCCTCCAGGGCGATTTTTTGATTTCCACATTGCAATTTTGAAAAATTGGCCAAAAATAGTCGGCGGAGGTCGCATACCGAAACCTTCCATATTATTAGGGCATTTCAATACTTATGATGAGACTAGCCCACGGTGAAATTTTCAGCTGCTGAAGTTAATATTTGAGCCTTCCAGGGCGATTTTTTGATTTCCACATTGCAATTTTGAAAAATTGGCCAAAAACAGTCGGCGGAGGTCGCATACCGAAACCTTCCATATTATTTGAGCATTTCAATACATATGATAAGACTAGCCCACGGTCAAATTTTCAGCTGCTGAAGTTGATATTTGACCCTTCCAGGGCGATTTTTCTATTTTTACAATTTCTATGTGAAAATTGAAAAATGCTCTGAAAAATCGAAATATCAACTTCAGCAGCTGAAAATTTTGTAGTAGACTATGTTCGATGTCCTCTATCCAATGGTGCAAGAACCATTAAAATCGGTGCTTGTCACCTGGGGTACCTCCCTTGTCAGTGGCGTAGCCAAGGGGGGGGGGCGAAGGGGGCCATGGCCCCCTTTGTGAGCAAAAATTTGAAAGAAAACATGCAAAAATGAACGGTTTTCTGTTGTTCGGACTCATTTTTTCTAAAAATTTTCGCTCTCGCTTCGCTCGAGCAATAATTTTGCCTTCGTTTTCATAAAATCACCACATATCACGATAGGTTTACAGAAAATTACCCCTAATTTTGATTTTTCATGCCTAAAAATCTGGTTTGTCCCCTCCTTGCTCCTTGAGAAAACCCTGGTTACGCCACTGTAAATACTTGTAAACAATGGTAACATTCGACCTGTAAAAATAAGAAAATCGCCTCTTCGAAAAAAAAATGATCAATAATTAGTGGTCCTATAGATGACTAATTTACGCAGAGTATCTAAGAAAATTTTTCAAGAAAAAATCATTACTTTTTCACCACCATTTGAAAAACAATTTCAGTCAATCTTTACCCCCCCCCCCCATTTTTCCAACTTTTTTTTTGTTATTCAGAGAAGGTCACCTTTTAACACTGATGTGACTTTTAAATCCTTCAAAGCAGTTGACCGGAGCAAGGAGAGGCAGAAGCTTTGGAGAATGTGAAATTCGAGAAGTAAAACGACGTTATTTCCATGAGAAAACTCAGTTTTTTGGCTATCCTTGGTGTTTCTGAAAGTCAATAAGTCCAAAACCTTATTTTCAAAGTACCCAGCACAGTAATCTAAAAGAAAATCCCGCTTCCTTTTAGGAAAAAAAAAAAATCTAAAACTTATAATTGGGCTATTGGCCCTGTCTGTGATCTTCCGATTTCGCCCAGAACTTTGTATGAAGTCGTGTAATCAACTAAAAAACCACTTGCATTTTCTTTCAGGGGTACATTAAGAACATAGGGGGCATAATAGGGGAGTTTTTTTTCACAGTGTAAATAATTTTCACTAAACTACTCAATTTTTTGAGAGCTGCTTTAGCTGCTGGATAAGAATTTCAGATTTACACATAGCTCAGATTACGAATACGCCAATATGCAAATAATCAAGTGTTTCATCATTGAGTTCATGGAATTCGATTCACTATAGGCATATTTAACAGGTAAGTAAATCAATAGAATTTTACGAAACCCCGCCTCAATATTACGAGCTCGTATTTTTGAAAGCCTATACAAGAATAATGATAAGGGTTGAAATACTTAAGACTTTCAAAAAATCATAAAATGACTTACTCATTCTTATAGGAAGCTACGTGCATAAACGCCACGTTGAAATAACGAACTCACCTGAAACAAAGAAAGATAACACTTGCGAATTAGTACATTTTATATGCAAGTTTAAAATTAAAATTGTTCTGGTGTTCCTGTGGTCTGGTCGATATGCAACCATCATAATTAAATGTAACTTTTATTGCATACTTATGCATAAATTTTGAAATTTCGAAAAAATACCACGCGACCTATAAAAATAGATTGAAATTTTGGCAGAAAATCAAAAATTCCTATAAGAGCTTTTTTTCGAGCATTTTTGATGGTTTAAACCCATACCTCCCACCCTACCCCGTTTGAATCTAGCACGTGATTTTGAGAATTAAAAAAAAAAAATGGATTAAAATTTCTGCAGATTGCAAAATAAATCATAAGTAACCCAATTTTGGCCTCAAAATTCTCCAAAAATGCTATAAAAAAGTTTTGATAGAAATTTTTGATCTCTACTAAAATTTTACTTCATTTTGACTAGTTGGATGGCACTTTTTCAAAAATCCCGAAAATTAATTGCCGATTTTGGGCTCAAAATTATCCAAGAAGGCTTAGAAAAAGTTTTGATAGAAATTTCTGATTTCTGCTGAAATTTCAATTCACTTCAAGGGTGTAGTTTAGCGATGAGTTTAGCTTCCAAAAATCCGAGAAAATAGGTAACGGGAAATTTTTATTGAAAAATATTTGGCTGCCAAATCGAGAGTTTAAAATTTTACCTTTTAATTTTATCAGTATACAATGAACATTATTATTTCCTAGTGTAGCTAGATACATTTACATTATTCTATTCGTTTCGAGTATTGATATTCTATTCGTGTACCTACTTGTCTTATTCATGTGGTAACAGTTTCACAATTTAATTCAAAACAAATCGAATTATTCTTGCTCATCAGTAATTTCATAATCTGAACTTTCATTATGCTGATTTTTCCAATTTTGTGAGCATTCATTACCCACTACAGATACAGCCTGGAAGTGCAATCTGGCAACGTTGCGCATCTAGTCCGGCTTTATCAATTGTTCTTATGTAGTTATCGATGCGTAACGTTGAAATTCGGATTTTTCTCGGAACTGAAGGGGTTTAGGAAAATTTTTGTCCAAACATGAATTGAAGAGGATGAAATTTCCTATCGATTGGTATATTTTTCTTCGAGTTTCGTACAGAAATGGCGATTTTTCAAACATTTTTATGGACAGATTTTTTAAAATGTCAACTTTAAATTGAAATTACGGAAAATTTTCAGTGGACACATAGGTACTTTAATATACCAAAATGTCCAGAATTTCATCCCCTTTCAAATGGTTTTTTTACCGAAAGGCTAACTGTTACCGTTCAAAAGTTTCTAAAGCTCAAAGCTTTGAACTTTCACAACTTTTGATCGAAAAGTGCTAGAGCTCTGGGGAGAAAATTTTGGTACCGTGTGGAATGTGTAGGGGAAGCATGGGTCTTTTAACACGATTTTTTTCAAAATTTTTTACCATAGTGGTGGGGGTGAAATTGACAAAAGAAAACTTTGAACCGCCACAGCTCCGGAGTGTATGGTGTATCCAAAAAGTTGTTTTCGCCAAAATGTGTCTTTTTACTACATAGTACTTTCTTACTACCAATCCATAAAATCGAAATTTTGTCTGCAAAAGGGTCATATTTGCAAAAAACCCTGGAAAATACGCGTTTTTTGCGTTTTTTTTGCAAAATAATGCGGAATATGCGATAAATACATGGAACAAAAATGTTTAGCGTCAAATTTTACCCTAGAAAATGTGTTCACAAGGTTGTCAAAACGCTCATCTACTGAGCTACCTGCGCGCACACGCCGCCTCTTTGCAGTAAAGTCAAGAGATGAGGTATTATGCCACCTGCACTTACTGACAATTGTTACGTTGGTTGTGTCGCTACACAGTATTGGGCAAAAGGTCAGAAATTTAAGCTCCTTCACCACCAGCTGAATAATAAATTGCTGCCAAAAGGTGGACTATATTGCAGAATTGCGGGCTACCTCCTCAACAAATTCGGGAAACGATGGACTTCGGATGTGGAAAGTGTGCCCTCAATTCTATCTCGGATCCAAAATACGATGACGGATAAAAACACGCTGGCTGAAGAGGTAGAAGAACAGAACTTGGATCGATTGAGGGCACCTTTCCACTCGGATGAATTATGGGATTTTCCAGAATTGACAGTAGCAGATTTGAAGCTCCTTTTCACAGGTAGCTTTCTACTTCGCCAAGCCATCTCTTATCTCGCGGAAATAATGGAGGAAGACTACACTATCCCACTCACCGGCTTCAAGGGGGGGGGGTATACGGGGTATACACCCCCCCCCCCCAATAATCTGAAAATTCTGAATTTGTTGGCAAAATCGTCAGTTTGTCGGCAAAATCAAATCGTTAATTTGCCGACAAAATCAGCAAACTATCCTTAAAAATTCTCAATTCTTTAAAAAGCGTTTGCCCTCGCTTCGCTCGGGCTAAAATGTTGTTTTCTATTTCTCAAACTGACCTTTCACATCAAATTTACTGCTGTTTTGCTTCTTAAAACTACAAATGTTAAAAAGCTTTCGCCCTCGCTTTGCTGGGGCTATTTTAGTTCTCTTCAAATGTTGTTTTCTATTTCTCGAACTGACCTTTCACATCAAATTTACTGCTGTTTTGCTTCTTAAAACTACAAATGTTAAAAAGCTTTCGCCCTCGCTTTGCTCGGGCTATTTTAGTTCTCTTCATTCCCACTTAAAATTTCAAGAAACCATTAATAAAATTTTTAATAATCGAATTCTTAAATTTAAATTGATATTGTTCTACTTTTCGAATTACAAATCTTCCAAAGCTTTTGCCCTCGCTTCGCTCGGGCTACTTGGTACTTTCAAAGTCACAATTTCACGAAATCCGTGATTGAATTTGAAAAATATTGAGACAAAACAAAAACGAATTCCTTCATTAAAAAGTTCTTATATATAAAGTTATTAGATGAAAACGTACGCAATTTTCCATGTTTTTTTTGTGTGTGTAAAATAAGAGAATCGATGGAATGCTCCATTACCCACTACAGATACAGCCTGGAAGTGCAGAGCGGCAACGTCTCAAAAACCATACGATGTAGTCCTATACGGCTGCATTGTCTTATGGGATATTGCCCAATTTCAATAGTTTTTCTTGAATAATTTTTGAATGGTTAATGCTACAGATTTGAATTAAAAACCAGCTTGTAGAGGAAAGAAAGTAGATCATTTTTCATTCTTCAAACACCTATGTGCTTGATCAAAATTTTGATTTATTTTAATTTAAATGTAAAAAAATTTCAACTTTGAAAGATTCGCGTTTTAAACGTTGAAGTGTGAACAACTAAAAATTGCTAAGGAAAATGAAATTCTTCAACTCCAAAGAGCAACAGCCGGAAATACCTACGAAGAACCGTTTTCAAAAATTGCATAATGAATCTGCTGACGAAATTAAAGAACCTAAACCACCACCAATTTACATCGATAAGGTGGATGACATCAAGAGCTTACTAAGCAAATTACAAAGCCTACTGAAGAAAGACGAATTTATCTTGAAAACTTACAATGCAAACGATATCAGGATTAATATCAAGTCCATCGAAGGCTATCGAAAAATCGTGAATTTGCTTGTAACTGAAAAAACGCCATTCCACTCTTTCCAACTGAAACAAGAGAAACCATTTCGAGTTGTCATACGTAATCTACATGCGTCAACCCCTGTCGAAGATATTGCCAATGAATTGTCCTCGTTAGGCTACAAAATCCGTAATGTTACCAATATCAAACATCATAGTACAAAAATCGATCTTCCTCTGTTTTTCGTGGATCTTGAACAAGATGAAAAGAATGGCCAGATTTTCGAGTTAGATAATCTACTACATATGAAAATTAAAGTTGAATCGCCAAGGAAACCAAAGCATGTTCCGCAATGTATCAACTGTCAAATGTATGGTCACACAAAACATTATATACCACTACTAAACTTTGAAACTTTGAACTTTGATAAATCGAAAATTTGATCGAGCACATAGGTGTTTGAAACATGAAAAATGATCTACTCTTTCTCCTCTACAACCTCGTTTTTCCCCCACAACTCATGGATACAGAATTTTTCTTGTAAAAAACGCGTTTTTTGGCTATACAGACCAAGGGTGGTGGGTTGGGGGGCGGAAATTCCGCTCAAAAATTTTCATTGGAGGTACCCAACAATAATCCATCATAATTTTCCAAATCTGGGAACAGGGCCATTTCACCTATCTTACCGTGGAATACCCTTTGATCTACGCTCTCTAGAGGGCTGACATTTTGTACAGCTGTTCTTGAGGGTTTGAGCAGACGACTCGATTTTTTTTCCGACCTCAAAAATCAAATTCTACCCCTCCATCGAGGGTACCAAAAATTTGGACACTCCCTCCAGGGGTTCGCTAGGGCTTGAAATTGAACGGGGCTAAGTATCCTGGAGGGGGTATCCAAATTTTTGGTACCCTCGATGGAGGGGTAGAATTTGATTTTTGAGGTCGGAAAAAAATCGAGTCGTCTGCTCAAACCCTCAAGAACAGCTGTACAAAATTTCAGCCCTCTAGAGAGCGTAGATCAAATTTAGGTTTTTTCAAATTTTCAAAAAAATTGAGTCTTGAGTTGAAGAAATTTCAGTCTATGTTTGGCTAAGTATAAAATTTCGAAAAATTGTCGAAAAAATCTGAAAGTTGGTAGAAGTGTGCCTCGGGGTTTAAATAGAATATTTCTTCAATATGGACCTGAAGGGCATTAGTAAGGTATTTGTAGGGGGTCCGAAACAATGGGGGGTCTATTTGGAGGGGCTGAATTTGAATTTTTGGGTCGAAAAAAAAATCGAGTCTTCTATACTCAGACCCTCAAGAACAGCTGTGCAAAATTTTAGTGCTGTATAGGGCGTAGATCAAATTTCGATTTTTTTAAAAATCTTGATAAATGGTGAAAAGCCCTATTTCAGTGAGGGGAAGGGGGTGGGGTTATAGGGTTACGGGTGACAGCACAAACCAGCACAAACGAAGCACAACAGATACATCTATTTTTCTCTTTTCAAACTTTCGTCTAACCCCCTTTTTTAAAATTCATATCTACGCCCCCCCTCCCCAACAAATAACCCCTCGATACCACAGGAAAGGGTTCAGCACAAACGTAGCACACACGATTGACACCATTTTAGACCTCCCAGCTAAATGTGGGGGGGCTCCCGTTTCTACGCCACCCCAAAGTTATCTCCAACACCTCGGGAAGGGAGGCAGCACAAACGAAAATCTTTTCGGCACAAACCAGCACAAACGTAGCACAAACGATTGACACCATTTCGGACCTCCTAGCTAGAAGTAGGGGGCTCCCGTACGCGCCCCCCTAAAGTTTTTTCAAATACCTCGGGAAGGGGGGCAGCACAAACCAGCACAAACGTAGCACAAACGAATGGCATGTGTTTGAAGTCAATCGGTGGGGGTGGGGGGCGTGGACATGCACCTGAAAAAAATTAATATCTTCTAAACTAGAATCGACAAAGTAGGCCCTTGTGACGTATGTAGAAGTACACAATTGTGAGTTTTATAAAAATCCGTCCGAGGTTGAGGGCATTTTGTCTATCTTATGGGGGGGGGGGGGGGGTAATTTTAGTGCACCACTTGATGTGCGGTATTTTATATTTTTAAAAAGTTAACTACCTAGACGCGCGATTCTCTCCAACCTTCAAAGGGGAAACCGCATTAATTTTGGTAATTTACTTAATCCGCCGAAGAAGAAAAAAAAACACATTATATTTTATATAAGTAGGTACCTACGAGTAAGTTGGTAATAAAACGCTGAAAAGTATACACAATGTGACAAATCTCGCGAAAGATACAAAGTATGTATAATAGCACTCGTTGGTAAGATTATTCAGAGTAAATTACAGCATTGGAGCGAGTTCAAAAAAAACACGAGAAATGGAAAATACAGGGTGTTCCAGAATAACCTTTCACATTTTGGTAACCACTGATCTGTGTTCAAGTGGAGCTAGGGGAATGGTAAAGGCGGTTCTAGGTAGCCAAAGCATGCCGAATTATGTTTCAATAGTTATTTTTTGCCCTGGAGAAGTAGATGGCTGTACAGTGTGCTTTTACTGTGAAGGCCTTTTTTAAAAATAAAGGTTCCTGTAACTCTTTACTCCTTATTCATCAGTAACGAAGCTCATTTTTATCTAAATGGTGAAGTGAATAATTGGAATGTGCGCTTCTAGTGTACAAAGAATCAGTTGATAATACTTGAGAAACATCTAAACCTCCGCCAAGTTGACTGTTTGGTTGGGCGTGGCTAAATTCGGTATAGTGGGACCATGTGTGTTTAATGAAACAGTAACAGTGAGGGGTAAGGCAAAATGTTAAACGAGTTTCTTGTTCCGAACTAAAAGACAGACGCGACGTAATAGAGTTACTTACTTCCTTCCAACATGTTGGAACTACCAGGGATGTACACATATGTTTAGCGCGTGAGCACTTCAGTCATCAAATAATTTTGTTATGGTCGACGTGTTGAACCAGAAATTTAATGGCCACCTTGATCCCCTGACTTTTCAGCCTGCGATTTTTTTTATGGAGTTATTCCAAGTCAAAAGTGTATCGAGATAAATCTAGGACTCTGAAACAGCTTCTAGGTTCACGAGTCGCAACTGATTGGAAGAGAAGTGTTCAATAATTTGAAAAAATGTTCGGTTGAATGTGTCAAAAATGAAGGAAAATATCTCGATGGAAAAATTTTTAAAACTTCATTTTTAATGAAAACTCAAATATACGGTCTAAAAACGGCATATTTCTACTTCATTTTGGTTGTAAAAGAATTTTTGTAAACATTTTTCTCTCAGAGTAATAAAAAAAACAAATGTGAAAGGTTATTCTGGAACACCCTGTACCTACGTAATTCAATAAACGCTACGAAAGCGAAAGATTTCCGCTAATTAAAAGTGGAAAATGCGTGGTCGAGCTTAGCCTCAGCCTCATCCTCTATGGCACATAATCACACGTCGAGCGAGTTCACAGTCCGTCGGATTAAAAATTACACATACGTACTACATACACACAAGTGCATGTTGAAGTGAGCTTTATAAATCTGAGTACGACGTGGCCAACGTCGATGTAAAAATTTTAGTATACATTTATCTACGTGTGCCATCGCGTAACTCGTTCTACGTAGGTACCTTACCTATAATATGTACTTTCATCTGTTATAGTTTTCGTGGTTTTCGAACGTGTCGCGTACCTTTACCTACTTTACGATAATTTTGCGCAATGATCCATGCTCGATGTTCGTCGTCGAACCAAATGACAAATCAACAAAAGCTGTTGGTCACGTTCAAGGAGCGAAGATACTACGAGTTCAACGAGCTCATAAAATTACCGGACATACAAGTGGATTATTTCTACGGAGAGCCGGATAACGGAACGCTTTTAGATTTGGTTTGTCGATCCGAAGGAAATGGCGGATACGCTTCGATTCTCATACTGAACGGCGCTTCCATATGGCGTACGAACGAAGTAACCGGTAAATGCGCGTTGGACGAAGCTATCGCGAATTTCGACGATAACACGCTGCAGCAACTTGGCGCAGCTTTGAAACAACAGATGTTCACATCAGGTGACGACCTAGCTCATAAACTTATGCGTACGGCTGTGCAAAAAAATAACGTCGAAATGATCAAGCTCGTAACCTATAATCTTCCTCAAACGACCGTATATAACCCGAAAGGACCGCACATGGAGCTGCTTCAAGGAAGCGTCGAAGCTGTCAGAGTGTTTATGGAATGCTTCGACATAGATATGGAATTTCAAACAGATTCTTACGGTTGTGATCGTAGCTGTCGTGAAATCATCTTGGAAAAATATCCCCAGCTGGGGCCAGAGCTGCCAGTAGTATCAACAAATCACTTGCGAAACGTTCTGTGTTCCTATCTGCATCGCGGTTTGACTGAATTCGCGATGCAGATAGGAACACAGAACGTTTCGCAAGTGATTTGTTGATACTACTGGCAGCTCTGGCCCCAGCTGGGGATATTTTTCCAAGATGATTTCACGACAGCTACGATCACAACCGTAAGAATCTGTTTGAAATTCCATATCTATGTCGAAGCATTCCATAAACACTCTGACAGCTTCGACGCTTCCTTGAAGCAGCTCCATGTGCGGTCCTTTCGGGTTATATACGGTCGTTTGAGGAAGATTATAGGTTACGAGCTTGATCATTTCGACGTTATTTTTTTGCACAGCCGTACGCATAAGTTTATGAGCTAGGTCGTCACCTGATGTGAACATCTGTTGTTTCAAAGCTGCGCCAAGTTGCTGCAGCGTGTTATCGTCGAAATTCGCGATAGCTTCGTCCAACGCGCATTTACCGGTTACTTCGTTCGTACGCCATATGGAAGCGCCGTTCAGTATGAGAATCGAAGCGTATCCGCCATTTCCTTCGGATCGACAAACCAAATCTAAAAGCGTTCCGTTATCCGGCTCTCCGTAGAAATAATCCACTTGTATGTCCGGTAATTTTATGAGCTCGTTGAACTCGTAGTATCTTCGCTCCTTGAACGTGACCAACAGCTTTTGTTGATTTGTCATTTGGTTCGACGACGAACATCGAGCATGGATCATTGCGCAAAATTATCGTAAAGTAGGTAAAGGTACGCGACACGTTCGAAAACCACGAAAACTATAACAGATGAAAGTACATATTATAGGTAAGGTACCTACGTAGAACGAGTTACGCGATGGCACACGTAGATAAATGTATACTAAAATTTTTACATCGACGTTGGCCACGTCGTACTCAGATTTATAAAGCTCACTTCAACATGCACTTGTGTGTATGTAGTACGTATGTGTAATTTTTAATCCGACGGACTGTGAACTCGCTCGACGTGTGATTATGTGCCATAGAGGATGAGGCTGAGGCTAAGCTCGACCACGCATTTTCCACTTTTAATTAGCGGAAATCTTTCGCTTTCGTAGCGTTTATTGAATTACGTAGGTACAGGGTGTTCCAGAATAACCTTTCACATTTGTTTTTTTTATTACTCTGAGAGAAAAATGTTTACAAAAATTCTTTTACAACCAAAATGAAGTAGAAATATGCCGTTTTTAGACCGTATATTTGAGTTTTCATTAAAAATGAAGTTTTAAAAATTTTTCCATCGAGATATTTTCCTTCATTTTTGACACATTCAACCGAACATTTTTTCAAATTATTGAACACTTCTCTTCCAATCAGTTGCGACTCGTGAACCTAGAAGCTGTTTCAGAGTCCTAGATTTATCTCGATACACTTTTGACTTGGAATAACTCCATAAAAAAAATCGCAGGCTGAAAAGTCAGGGGATCAAGGTGGCCATTAAATTTCTGGTTCAACACGTCGACCATAACAAAATTATTTGATGACTGAAGTGCTCACGCGCTAAACATATGTGTACATCCCTGGTAGTTCCAACATGTTGGAAGGAAGTAAGTAACTCTATTACGTCGCGTCTGTCTTTTAGTTCGGAACAAGAAACTCGTTTAACATTTTGCCTTACCCCTCACTGTTACTGTTTCATTAAACACACATGGTCCCACTATACCGAATTTAGCCACGCCCAACCAAACAGTCAACTTGGCGGAGGTTTAGATGTTTCTCAAGTATTATCAACTGATTCTTTGTACACTAGAAGCGCACATTCCAATTATTCACTTCACCATTTAGATAAAAATGAGCTTCGTTACTGATGAATAAGGAGTAAAGAGTTACAGGAACCTTTATTTTTAAAAAAGGCCTTCACAGTAAAAGCACACTGTACAGCCATCTACTTCTCCAGGGCAAAAAATAACTATTGAAACATAATTCGGCATGCTTTGGCTACCTAGAACCGCCTTTACCATTCCCCTAGCTCCACTTGAACACAGATCAGTGGTTACCAAAATGTGAAAGGTTATTCTGGAACACCCTGTATTTTCCATTTCTCGTGTTTTTTTTGAACTCGCTCCAATGCTGTAATTTACTCTGAATAATCTTACCAACGAGTGCTATTATACATACTTTGTATCTTTCGCGAGATTTGTCACATTGTGTATACTTTTCAGCGTTTTATTACCAACTTACTCGTAGGTACCTACTTATATAAAATATAATGTGTTTTTTTTTCTTCTTCGGCGGATTAAGTAAATTACCAAAATTAATGCGGTTTCCCCTTTGAAGGTTGGAGAGAATCGCGCGTCTAGGTAGTTAACTTTTTAAAAATATAAAATACCGCACATCAAGTGGTGCACTAAAATTACCCCCCCCCCCCATAAGATAGACAAAATGCCCTCAACCTCGGACGGATTTTTATAAAACTCACAATTGTGTACTTCTACATACGTCACAAGGGCCTACTTTGTCGATTCTAGTTTAGAAGATATTAATTTTTTTCAGGTGCATGTCCACGCCCCCCACCCCCACCGATTGACTTCAAACACATGCCATTCGTTTGTGCTACGTTTGTGCTGGTTTGTGCTGCCCCCCTTCCCGAGGTATTTGAAAAAACTTTAGGGGGGCGCGTACGGGAGCCCCCTACTTCTAGCTAGGAGGTCCGAAATGGTGTCAATCGTTTGTGCTACGTTTGTGCTGGTTTGTGCCGAAAAGATTTTCGTTTGTGCTGCCTCCCTTCCCGAGGTGTTGGAGATAACTTTGGGGTGGCGTAGAAACGGGAGCCCCCCCACATTTAGCTGGGAGGTCTAAAATGGTGTCAATCGTGTGTGCTACGTTTGTGCTGAACCCTTTCCTGTGGTATCGAGGGGTTATTTGTTGGGGAGGGGGGGCGTAGATATGAATTTTAAAAAAGGGGGTTAGACGAAAGTTTGAAAAGAGAAAAATAGATGTATCTGTTGTGCTTCGTTTGTGCTGGTTTGTGCTGTCACCCGTAACCCTATAACCCCACCCCCTTCCCCTCACTGAAATAGGGCTTTTCACCATTTATCAAGATTTTTAAAAAAATCGAAATTTGATCTACGCCCTATACAGCACTAAAATTTTGCACAGCTGTTCTTGAGGGTCTGAGTATAGAAGACTCGATTTTTTTTTCGACCCAAAAATTCAAATTCAGCCCCTCCAAATAGACCCCCCATTGTTTCGGACCCCCTACAAATACCTTACTAATGCCCTTCAGGTCCATATTGAAGAAATATTCTATTTAAACCCCGAGGCACACTTCTACCAACTTTCAGATTTTTTCGACAATTTTTCGAAATTTTATACTTAGCCAAACATAGACTGAAATTTCTTCAACTCAAGACTCAATTTTTTTGAAAATTTGAAAAAACCTAAATTTGATCTACGCTCTCTAGAGGGCTGAAATTTTGTACAGCTGTTCTTGAGGGTTTGAGCAGACGACTCGATTTTTTTCCGACCTCAAAAATCAAATTCTACCCCTCCATCGAGGGTACCAAAAATTTGGATACCCCCTCCAGGATACTTAGCCCCGTTCAATTTCAAGCCCTAGCGAACCCCTGGAGGGAGTGTCCAAATTTTTGGTACCCTCGATGGAGGGGTAGAATTTGATTTTTGAGGTCGGAAAAAAAATCGAGTCGTCTGCTCAAACCCTCAAGAACAGCTGTACAAAATGTCAGCCCTCTAGAGAGCGTAGATCAAAGGGTATTCCACGGTAAGATAGGTGAAATGGCCCTGTTCCCAGATTTGGAAAATTATGATGGATTATTGTTGGGTACCTCCAATGAAAATTTTTGAGCGGAATTTCCGCCCCCCAACCCACCACCCTTGGTCTGTATAGCCAAAAAACGCGTTTTTTACAAGAAAAATTCTGTATCCATGAGTTGTGGGGGAAAAACGAGGTTGTAGAGGAGAAAGAGTAGATCATTTTTCATGTTTCAAACACCTATGTGCTCGATCAAATTTTCGATTTATCAAAGTTCAAAGTTTCAAAGTTTAGTAGTGGTATATAATGTTTTGTGTGACCATACATTTGACAGTTGATACATTGCGGAACATGCTTTGGTTTCCTTGGCGATTCAACTTTAATTTTCATATGTAGTAGATTATCTAACTCGAAAATCTGGCCATTCTTTTCATCTTGTTCAAGATCCACGAAAAACAGAGGAAGATCGATTTTTGTACTATGATGTTTGATATTGGTAACATTACGGATTTTGTAGCCTAACGAGGACAATTCATTGGCAATATCTTCGACAGGGGTTGACGCATGTAGATTACGTATGACAACTCGAAATGGTTTCTCTTGTTTCAGTATACGCCCTTTTAAAGAGAAACGTCTTTCTGAATAAACTCGCTCGAGAACCAGGTGCCCCTAAAAAGGCATCAACACCCATAATGTTGGCAGCTTTCGGCGGATATTACAAAATAACCGAAGAATTACTCAGAATACGGCAAGTTCGACTGCAAATCCAAGGAATTGGCTCGGTTTTGCATTCGGTCATACGCGGTATGAGCACGAGCCAGCAGCCGAGCCCGGACAGTAATCACGGTTCGATTTTGAAATCATTTCTCGATGCCAGTTTCCTCGCTGCTAATACGAGTACAGGTAAACTAGATATAGATTTCACCGATAACGATAACCGAACCGCTCTTTATTACGCGATTGCCTTCAACAATGAATTCGCCATCGGTTCGTTGATCGACGCTGGGGCCAATTTATACCTGAAAGATGCCGAAGGCCAGACCATCTTGAGTTCGATTCCAGCCAAAATTCTCGAAAGGTGTTTCGACGACTGTATTCAATACGTTTGTCCGAAAGAAAACGAGAGTCATGGTTTGAAATTCGATATAAGGTTCAACTATAACATATTCGTCAGAAGACCGCACCAAACAGCTACGCGAACCAATAATTACGAAATGCAATTCTGGGATACGATAGAACAAGAGTCCGAATTGAAAATATTATTCAAGCACCCGCTCTCGGAAAGTTTCCTCTATGCAAAATGGTGTCTGTTCAAGAGATACTACTGCGTTAATTTGATATTCTATCTATCGTTTTGTTTCTTCTTAAGCGTGTATATTTTCAAAATCGAAGAATGCCAAATGCCATCCGCTCGTTCCAACGTCTCCCGTTCGACTGATGGTGGAAAAAATCTGCGAACAAATTCGATTCTGTGCCTCGCGTCGTATTTACCATTAATGTCGCTGTACGTCGTACTCGTTGTAAAAGAAGTCTGCAAATTTTTCGTTTCAATTCGCTCGTATAGTTGGATAGAAAACTGGTTGAAAATGACCATGATCGTAGCAATCGGCGTTTTCTTCTCAGACCAAACGAATGCCCAATTGGCAGCAACCGTAATCCTCATGTCGTGGATCGAGTTCGTATTTTTTCTCGGCCGACTTCCACTACTGTCGATTTACATAGAGATGTTCAAAACAGTGGCTTCGAATTTCGCCAAGTTCTTCATCCTGTACTCGATTCTGGTCGCGTCGTTCGCCTGCAGTTTTTTCATCCTATTCCACGATCAAGTCAACAAACACAACTGGCCGCAAAATCAAACAAAATTCAACGCAACCAATAACCATCGCAATAACGATGAAAATTCCATCAACTCGTGGCAAGACCCGACAGTTTCGTTTATCAAATCGATCATCATGATGATCGGCGAATTTGACGCCAGCAGTTTGCCACTCGGTTCGAATTTCAATTACAGCTACGCGTTTTTCACCTTTTTCATTTTCCTCGTCACCATCGTGCTTCACAATCTGCTCGAAGGGTTGGCGGTTAGCGATACCAGAGCTATCATGGAAAACGCCGAAGTCGTCGCTCTTATATCTCAGGCTAGGCAGATATCGCAGTTAGAACGTCTGTTCCTCAGCAATCCGTTCCAATATTTTCGCTCTCGTCTGCCTAAATTTTTCGATTGCGAAAAAATCAGGCAATTCGAACGCGGATACTTATTTCTTCGCGGCAAAATATTCGGATCGAACGTATCGCTGTGCGGTAGAATGGATAAAGCAAGAATAGGTAAAGATATGATGGTTTTCGTAAGACCCAGTAAGAATAACAAGATAACGACTAGCTTTTCGTCCGATAAGTACATCGGCAAACTACCGTCCGCCATTGTAATACAAGCTAAAAGAATTTTAGAAGAACGAAATCAATCTAAATCTATCAATAACGTACATCAGAATACAGTTATAAGAAAGGATTTATCCAAGTACGAATGTGTCGACGAATTAGTCCGCCAGCTTAGCGGGCAAATACGTGATTTAGAACGCAAAATCGACTTGAATCGTGCTGACCGAGATGAGAAATTGTTGCGGAGCGTGGAAGAAATCAACAAACGTCTCGAGCACGTCGAGCAAAAGCTTGCCACTAGCATATCTGAAGCAAGAAGATCAAAAGTTCGCAATGACAAATGCCAGCGATGGGTTTCCATGTAGAAAAGTTAAAAGCGTAAAACAGAGAGTAAAATGCGTGTAGAATGAACCTAATAAACGTTATGCGAGGTGATTTTCCTATTTTCGACCCTCGGCGGCAGAAATGGGAGGGGTGAGTTAGTTTTTAGTCCAGTAACTTTAGCAAAAAATAGGGCGTATAGTGAATCAACTAGATGGCAAGCTGATTTCTGGTATGCTGGTCCATAGGGTTAAAAAGTACTTTTTTTTTCTTGGCTATATGGTCTAACATGGTAACACTACGTCCCACAGTGGTCTGTAAAAAAATCTAGCACGCCAAAAATCTGAAAATTGGGATTGGGGGTATTTTTGGGTCGCTGAATCCATTTTTGGAGTCCATTTTTTCCAAAACCCCAAAGAAGGCTGTGTGGAGGGGGGTAAACTTCAAAATTTTCAAAAAAAATCGTGTGACATATCAAAAAGCATGTTTTTCAACCTCCTGAACACGTTTCTGAGGTTATGTTTACGAAATAGTTGAAGGGTGACCCGGGGGAGGGGGGTAAATTTCAAAATTTTCAAAAAAAATCGTGTGGGGTATCAAAATGCATGTTTTTAAACCTCCTGAACACTTTTCTGAGGTTATTTTTACGAAATAGTTGAAGGGTGACCCGAGGGAGGAGGTAAATTTCAAAATTTTCAAAAAAATCGTGTGGGGTATCAAAATGCATGTTTGTAAACCTCCTGAACACGTTTCTGGGGCTGATTTTACGAAATAGTTAAAGAGTACTCCGAGGAAGGGAGGTAAACTTCAGAATATTTTCAAAAAATCGCGGTGGGGTATCAAAATGCATGTTTTTAAACCCACTGAACACGCTTCTGAAGTTATTTTCATGAAATAGTCTAAGGGTAACCCAAGGGAGGATGAAATTCTAAAATTTTCAAAAAAAAATTGTGTGGTGTACCAAATGCTTGTAACTTTAGACCTATTCAACGTTAATCAAGTCTGGTCAAAAAAAATTTCACGATTAGTAGGTAGTAGGTACCACTGAAATGTGTGCCTCTACTCTCACATGCTATCTCCACTGCTGAAAAGTACATTTTTATTCTCAAGATGAATTTGATATTCATCATAAGAAGCACCAATTCATGAAATCATACCACTATCAGACATACTTTTACCCACAAAACCTTTTTTCCGAAAAATTTGATGATTTACAGCAGTAATACATCAACATTGGATGCATTTTTCATGTTACTGCCCAATGTTGCGAGTTGTAGCAAGAAATAATAAAAGCATGTGAAAATACACATTTCAGTGGTACTTTTCGTGGAAAAATTTTTCTGGCCCCACTTGGCCCATGTAACATAACCCAATCTGTATACATAGAAAAATTGAGTAAAAGTACCTACATTTTTAGTTCAATTCTCGGCCACCAGTGCATCAAAACTTAAAAATGAATACAGATTTGAAATCAGCATTAAAAATGCTATCAAACTGTGTAAGCGGTTCACTTTTTAAGCATGATGTATTCCAGCAGGAAACGCGACAAAAGTACACACTATTATCACAAAACCGGTTATTTCAAACTCCGCCCACTTTGCCTAGCTCTGTAGCAATAATATTCATGATCAAGTCCACCAAACAAGCAAAATTGAATGCTTTGGACATTTCTACACATGTTCCCGATATCATTTTTTGATATTTTTGACTTTGGTTTTTTCGATTTTTGGCGCGCTAGATTTTTTTACAGACCACTGTGCGTCCCAGTTGAAGACTTCGGCATGTGAAAACGTAAAAGGGATTAACTAAGATCAAACTTTGAACTTTGAATACTCGAAAACGGTGATAGCTAGAGCTTCGGGGAAAAAACCATTGTGAAGAGGATGAAATTTTGCACATTTTCATGTATTATAACATGCATGTGTTCGTTGAAAATTTAGAGTAATCTTGATTTCAACGTCTTTTGAACCTCAAACTGTAATTACTCAAAATTTAAGTCCAGAACGTTGAGAAGGGCATATGTGTGCTTTTAATACCGATCCATTCAGCAAGCAGGGTGGCTCAGAAGGATAGGCAGGTGGCAAGTAACTACGAAGTAGAAATACATGAGCTCAAACCCTTTCTGGGGCAAATACTGCAATTTTTTTCACTTTTTTGGAAAAAAATTATTTTTGCAAGGCAAATTGTTCAAGAAAATCAAGTCAACTGTTTCAGCATTTTTATGAGTTTATGAGAGTTCATTAGTAACAATCTATATATTAAAATTATGACCGGATTCTTTTGACTCTGAGATCTCAGGAACGGCTGAACCGATTTTGCTGGGTGATGTCTCAAAAAAAAGCTTTTGACCCGTAGATGTGCAGGTTTTCATTGAAAGTTCGAAAAGTTTCGCCCAAAAGCTCAAAAAAGCTCAATAATTGATTTTAGCCTTTACGGAGCGCATTTGACGTATACATAGTAGTACGTATATTATACCTTGAAAGAGCATCGAAAGAAGTCTAATGTCAAAGAAAAAAGTTTACAAAAAAGTTGCGCCTTAAAAGCTCAAAAAAGCTCAATAATTCTTTTGACTCTGAGATCTCAGGAACGGCTGAACCGATTTTGCTGGGTGATGTCTCAAAGCAGCAATGCAAAATTCTGAAAATTTATTGAAAACTTTATGAAATTGTAGCGATGGGGAATTCGGGAAATTGATTTGAAATTTTGTAAATTTTAAAACAATGCAAACTATGAAAAACAACTAGAAATTTCTTAATTTAGAAGCACTAGGTACAAGCTTATAAATTATTCTGAAATACCTATTGTAATTTGGAAAATATGAAAACACTGAAAAACAATTATTATTTTGAAGCAGTGCGAGTTTCAAAAATTCTCATCACTGTGACATGGTTGATTCACTTATGCACTACCTAGATGTAATAAGGGTTATAGCTGTAGAAAAGGCAGCTAGCTACGCACTAGTCTTACTCAGAGTTCTTCATGTTAACAAAAACCACGTAGAACGAAAGCCGTTTTCAGCTGTTATCATACATACAATTCCATTTTACGTGAATAAAACGTCGGAGAAAATTATCCAACTTCATTTTTATCGAAACACATTATGATAACACAATCAAAATTTCAATTTTTCTTTGTCAAAAATTGAAAATTGTGTGTGTGATAAGGTGATAACAGCTGAAAAAGACGAAAAGGGCTTTCATTCTGCATGATTTTTTGTTGATATGAAAAACTCTGATCAGAAAAAAATTTACATTCCTAAAGAGTGTGAAGTTCACTCTTCATTTTTTTTAAAAAAAGTAAATTTCTAGCACATCGTTACCTTAATGCCAAATCCGAGTATGTCCATTGTCCATACAAAAAAAAGTAGGATTTTACGCATCACTGATAAGGTTCGGATATGCTCGGAAGGGTTTGTTGAGTTCTGATTGAACATCGGTCAGCTTCGTGCATCTTCGGTGGTGCATTTTAACTGTACTCGGATGCAAATTTTTCAATTCAGGGCTTCCCAGAGTCTTATCAGTGACGCAAAACGACGATTTTTTTTTGGATGGACATACTCGGATTTGGCATTAAGGTCAGTGTTGGTTGTTTAAAACTCGATTGTTTAAAACATTGTTTAAAACATTAAAACAGCTATTTTAAATGCCGAGAAAAAAACATTGTTGTTTAAAACATAATTTCTATTTAAAACTGTTTTTATTGTTTAAAACTTGTTTTTTTTGTTTTTTTCAATTATTTTGAGATTTTTGACTATAGAATTATCAAAAAAAAATTATAATGTTTTTTTTTACACGGATTTTACAAGAATCCATTAAGGTGCACCAGGGCAAGTCAGAATGATTTTTCACAATTTCAACTTTGACCAGCTGTTACTCCCCTTCTAATGAACCAATACGGATCAAATTTATTATGTAGGTTCCCATAAGGGTTCTTAACCTATGGTAAAAATTTGAGCGCGATTGACACAGTAGCTTTCGCTCAGTGGAATAAAATATAAACTGTCCTGACTTACCCCAATTGGGGGAAGTCAGAACAGGCTAAACTTTGCAGAGGCGTAGATCACAAACCGAGCGTCCTAGAAAAATTGCACTGAAACAAAATTGTAGAGAATTTAATTCTCTGTGAGATCACTCTCAACAGATTTTCACTAGGACGCACGGTTCGTCCGCTATATGCGAAAAACTAAGAAATAGAAAGTCTGTATTTTAGACCAAATTCAAAATAAGTTCAAAACAACAACAAAATACAATTGAACCAAAGACATCTAAAATGAAACTGAATCGCGAAAATTTTTATGCCGTGATGAAGTAGGGGTAGTACCCTCAAGTCACCTTTAGTGGCACTTCGCCAGATATAAACCTCTAGGCGCTAGACCAAGTTTTCTAACTTACCCCGAATTCCAACTTCCCCCAGTGCACCTTATCTAAATTATTGATTTTACAAGAATAATCTGAATTCTGGGACTCCAGCTGGATTGTCAGTTCATTTCTGATGAAGTAAAATCTAAAATCCATTCCTATAATTTACTACCCCAGTAGATTATGGATTTTCAATTTTAATCTGTTTAGGTACAATCTGGTAAAAAAAAAAAACAGCCAGATTTTCAAAAACTTATTTATATTATTTTTTGTAAAAAAAAAATTTTGACATTCCATTATCTATATACATTATGGAAAATCCATAGGTACCTAAACCTGAAGGCAATATACTTTTTGAATTTTATTTACATTTTTTGATTGAACAAGAACAATAAAATCAAACAAAGCTACCGAGTACCAAAAAAGTCTGAAAAAAAAAACAAAAAAACTGAATCTAAAACCACATTTACACTTGAAAAAAACGAAATTTTTTGTTTTAAACGTGTTTTAAAAACGTTTAAAACACGTTTAAAACAGGTCAAATTTTACACTTGAATTTGGGTTTAAAACAAAAAATTTGTTTCAAACATACAAAAAAAACTGTTTTTTGTTTTATTTCAAAAAAAACGTTTTTTTTTTCAACACTGATTAAGGTAATGACATTTCTATATTTTTTAATTAATTTCTGAAAAACGTGAATTCTCCCATAAGAGCAATAATGTAATTTGAAAACGTTATCCCCTTTTCGTTAGTTAGGAGAGTAGCTACTAGATGGCGACTACTTTGCTGACAGTTGCCAATAACGTTCCATTATCTGACAACTCCGAGCCCAAAAAAAAAATTCAGAGAGAAACGTTGACGCCTGACTCTCGGGAAAAACCGCAACAAACTCGAATTCACACTAAATGATCCCGATATAACACCATTGAAAGTTTCTATCCGTCATAGATTGGTTGTGTTGCATTATTACCAAGAATCAAAATGAAAACTCATGAAAAATACCGTCATTAGACATGTAGGTAATAATGAGAAAAAAAAACAGATAAGCTTCCTGAAAATTTACGTGTATAAGTTACCGCTCAACCATTATGTATCTCATATGATCGAATATTGCATTAGGTAATATGTACTCGTATCTTCGCGTTAGTGGTAATATGCACCGTTGCATTTTAGTAGTTCGTGATTTTCAACCATCTTACTCGTATTTATGTGTACGTTTTCACAATGCCCTGTCGTCTGCACTCTGTGGCGAACCACACAACCAATCAACAAATGCCCTGCCGCCTGCACTCTGTGGCGAATCAAATAACCAATCAACAAAAGGTACTGGTTGCATTCAAGGAGCGAAACTACCCGGCGAACCAAATAACCAATCAACAAAAGCTACTGATCGCTTTCAAGGAACGAAAATACAACGAGTTCAGCACGCTGATAAAATACCCAGACATCAAAGTCGATCACTTCTACGCAGCTCCAGAAAATGGTACGTTACTCGACTTGGTTTGTCGATCGAGCGGAAATGGCGGATACGCTTCGATTCTCATACTAAACGGAGCTTCGATCTGGCTGCAAAATCATGTAACCGGTAAATACGCTTTGGACGAAGCCATCGCTAATTCGGATCCGAATACGATGCAGCAACTCAGCATGGCTTTGCGAAAACAAATGACTACATTGGGTACCGAATCAGCTAGTGAACTAATGCATACAGCTGTAGAAAAAAATGACGTCGCCATGATGAAGTTTATAGCCAACTGTTTTCCTCGAACAACCGAAACCGAATATAATCCACAAGCTCCACACTTGGAGTTGCTTGAAGGAAGCATCGAAGCAGTCAGAGTGTTCATCCAGTACTTCGATATAGATATGGAAATCCACATTGATTCTCAAGGCTATGCCAGCAGCTGTCGCGAAATAATTCTGCAGAGATACCCCGAACTAGAGCCAGAGCTCCCAGTACCATCAATTGGCCACCTACGCAACATTCTGTTCTCTTATTTGCGTCGTGGTCTTACTGATTTGTTCCTGGATCGAGCTTCGGAAGTGGATACAGACACTTTGAATGATCGTTTCAAAGACAGCCACGCTGATAATGACAAAACGTATTTGCACGTGGCTTGCGAATACAACCAGTTAAACGTCGTACAGGCCTTGTTGAGAAGAAAAGTCCATCTTAATCAGCTCGCTCGAGATTCCGGCGACTATAAAAAGAAAGCAACTCCGATAATGATGGCTGCTTTCAAAGGCCACTACGAAATCGTCAACGAATTACTCGGAATACCCAAAGTTGACCTGCAAATCGAAGGAATCGGTTCGGTTCTGCATTCGGTGATACGTGGCATGAACATGCAGCCAGGTCCAGGAGATAATCATCGTATGATTTTGAAATTGCTGCTGGATCACGGATTTCCAAAATCTCATCGATTGAATGTAGATCATTTGGACAACGACAATCTGACCGCTCTTCATTATGCGATTCCATTCGAAAGCGAGTTCGCCATCAGTTCACTGATCAACGCTGGGGCCAATTTATACATACGAGACTCAGAAGGTAGGCTTTTATTGACTTCAATTCCAGCTAGAATTCTAGAGAAGTGTTTCGATGATTGTATTCGTTACGTTTATCCGAAAGAAAACGAGTGTTGTCCCCTGAAATTTAAAATCAGGTTCAACTACAACATATTCAGAAGATTGAACCCATCCGTTAGTCCAAATTACGAAATGCAATTCTGGGATTCGATAGAACAAGAGCCCGAACTGAGGAAACTATTCAAGCATCCTCTTTCGAAAAGCTTCCTTTATGTTAAATGGTGCCTCGTTAAGAAATACTACTGTCTGAATTTAATATTCTATTTATTATTTTGTTTAATTCTGAGCACCTATATTTTTAAAATCAAAGAGTGTGCGTCCTCGTCATCAACTACTACAAATAATACTGGAATAGATGAGGAAAAAAAATCAATTCTGTGCAATGTACCATGCTTCCTACCGATAACGCTGGTATTTTACGTCATCTTCATTTTCCAAGAACTATGCCAATTTTCCCTCTCACTCCGGTGGTGTTTCTTGAAAATCACGATGATCTTAATCATTGGTGTTTTCTTCGCAAATGAAACAAATTCTTATCTGGCGGCAACTGTAATGCTCATGATGTGGATCGAGTTCGTATTTTTACTCGGTAAAGTTCCAATGCTCTCAATTTACATAGAAATGTTCAAAACAGTGGCGTCGAATTTCGCAAAATTGTTCATCCTGTACTCGATTCTGGTCGTATCGTTCACCTGCAGCTTTTTCATTTTATTTCACTATAAAACCAACGAATCGTCGCCAGTAAATCGAAAAAACTGCAGCAATTTGATTAACACGTGGCAAGACCCTACAATTTCGCTCATCAAATCGATCATAATGATGACCGGTGAATTTGACGCATCCAGTTTACCACTCGGTTCGAATTTCAATTACAGCTACGTGTTTTTCATATTTTTCATTTTCCTCGTCACCATAGTCCTTCACAATTTGCTCAACGGGTTGGCCGTCAGCGATACTAGAGCCATTATGCGAAACGCCGAAGTTGTCGCTCTCATATCTCGAGCCAATCAAATATCGCAATTAGAACGTCTGGTCGTCAGCAGCGCATTTCGATATCTTTGTTCTTGTTTGCCCAAGTTCCTGTATGTGGGAAAAATCAGACACAATATAACACTCTCTAGTAGAATGGATAAAGAAATGATGATTTTCGTACATCCCGGCGAGAAAAACAAGATATCGGCTAGTTTTTTATCCGATGAATACATCGGGCATCTACCATCGACCATTGTGAAACAAGCCAAACTAATTTTAGAGAAACGAAATCAGTCCAAATCGACCAAAAATCCGAACGAAGACCAGAATAATATTGAATTAGTTCGTCAGTTTGGAGAACAAATACGTGATTTGAAACACGAGATGGATGATATCAGGAAACTGCTCAAATCGATAGAGCAGACGATCGTTACATCCGAAGACAATAGATCAGAAATTCAGATTCATTCTGAAGATCTCCGCAACTCCGAAATATGCAACTGTGAAGGGTTAAACATCCACAAAACGTGTTCAGACCATCTCGAGGAACTTCGGTAATTTTTTTATAGAGCCCTACATATCTTCGCAACAAAAACATTACGAAGTTGTGGAGCTTTTTCTGTGTGGAAAGTTTTGATTTGTTATCTTGTAACTTCATTTCAACATTCATTCACAGAATATTACTATCTCTAATCTCTATAGCCGAATCATCATTCATGTGTATTTTCATTTTCGCTAATTTTTGTACGTTTCTGTTCTGTTGCATTAAAATTTAAAATTATTTTTTCGAATTATATTTATCGTGTTTATATGTGCCTAAGTATTTTTACCTCCCAAAACAAAGTGACAAAAAATCTCGAAAAAAGTAGCCAAAAGGTTCGACACATAGGTACATTAAATTAATTAAAAAGAGACAAAACGTGAGCAAAATATTTTATTACAGAAAAAACTCACAAAAAAGACCAGAAAATTACCAGATTGAAATGAGCAGGTCGGGTTTTTCACTTTTGAAAAGTTGAACCTTTTTGAAGACTTCTTGGCAATTTTTGGGTACATACAACGCGAAAAACTTTGCAATTGCTAGCAAAAAAAACAACAATAAAAATTTTCGAATTTTTGACTATTTCTCTAAATTGCTTATTTTTGGGTAATTTATTTCATTTTTTTTTCGCAAATACCTATTTCGCATTATTAAGCCAAAAAATCGAAAGATCATTTTCTGAAGTGAGAAAATATTTTTGAACACAGCGATGCAAATTTTTTTGGACATTGCTGCTGATTTTTTTCTATTTCAAACGGAGGCGGAAAGGTAATTTTTCAAATTTTCAAAAAATATGCTTCAGAAGTTCAGACCGAAATACTTACACCAATTTTGAAAAAAATAACGGGTACTTTATTGAGCATGAAAGTTTAAAAAGTAGCTGGAAGTTTCAAAATGACATGAAACTAACTGCAGTCGACTTCATAGCATACTGGAATCAGTTTGCAGAGTGAATTTCTGCTTTCCAGCTCCATTTGATGAAATTCTGAGGAACCAAAGATCTGCTTGAGGCTCTAAGAATTTACAAGAAGTCGCTGGAGGCTCCAAAATTACTTAAACCCACCTGTAGTTGAATTCTGGATTTCCAGCTCTCCTTAGTAAAATTTTACGGAAATTCCTAGCATTGAAGTCACTGGTGCATGGTGGCTCCAAAACAACTTGAAAAACTACTTCCTTAGAATTTGGACAAAAAAAACACCACAACTTTTCGTCACCTCGTCAAAAATTGACACTCGTTGACAATTTTGACAAAAAACGAGATTTTTTTACAATTTTGGCAAAACATGATTTTTATGTGCAATCTTGGCAAGAATAGGACTGTTTGAAAAATTTTGCCAAAAATTGGCTTTTTTCAACAATTTTACCAAAAATGGATGCTTTTTTCGACTTCACCACAAATTGAACTTTTTTTTGACAATTTTGCCAAAATTGAACACTTCTTGACAATTTTACCAAAAATTGACACTCTCTGACAATTTTGACAAAAAAGATAATTTTTTACAATTTTGGCAAAAACATGATTTTTATGGGCAATCTTGGCAAGAACTGGACTGTTTGATAATTTTGGCAAAAAATGACTCTTTTTAACAATTTCACCAACAAATTGATGCTTTTGGACAAATTCACCAAAAATTGAACTTTTTGTTGACAATTTTATTAAAAATTGGGTATTGGGCACTTTTTGACAATTGAATCAGTCATTTCGAAAACCCCATTCTGAACCTTTTTAAAATTTTTCAGGAAATGAAAAAAAACTGTTTGTGCGCTTTATTTTCATGGTATAACAGTAAACTTGTGCAGTAATCGATAGGTCTTATGATTACAAATATTTCTGTACCTTTACCAGAACTTGAAGTTTTGTAGGCTGCGAGCAATTCCATTGTGAAATATGTGGAGTTATGGGGTTTTCGAAATGACTTTTTTTTAAAACCTGAAAAGTGACACGTAATCCTAGAAAATCCAGTAACTACAATACCCAAAATGATTGAGTATGGATTTTCATTCATTTATTGAAGTTTTACCTGCAATCTACGACTCAATTGATATAATGTAATAAAGAAGCAACAAAAATGTTATCCATTTCATGGCATAAATTAAAAAATTAAATTACGTTGATGTTCATGAAATTAATGTTGTTTGTTTGTCTTATAAAAAAATGATTTCAAAAACCCTGTAAATGCAGGAGTTATGGGGTTTTCGAAATGACAAACGCTGAAATATGCACTTTTGAGCTACCTTCCAACTTTATCCGATAGAGCTCGCAAAGCACCATCAGAATCAGTGAAAAACATAAAAACCCCTTAAATGGTGATTTATGGGGTTTTCGAAATGACTGATTCAATTTTAACATAAAGGGACACTTTTTGACTATTTTTCCAAAGATTGGAATTTTTCGACATTTTTTTCTAAAAATTGCTTTTTTGACTTGGGAAAATTTGACAAAAAAAAACGAACCTTATGAGCAAGTTTGATAAAAAACAGGACTTACGTTTGGCAATGTTGGAACAAAACGATGACTTTTCAAACAGACGGCGATTTTTTTGAAATGTTTCCTGTGCATGGAAAGACCTTGCGAAGGGATGCCCAATGGCGCAAATCGCAGCCCTCTAGCCCTTTTTTAAAGGCTGCTAAGGGGGTGTCAAAGTTTTCAGTGAGCTTGAAATATGTATCATGCATTTCAGCAGTGGATTACTCGATAACCAAGATACCTACAAAAATGGAACTTTTTTCAATAGTTAGCGGTTCTGAAAGGTTTTTTGGTGATATTAAAGATCTTAAGGTGATATCATATCATGGAAATCAGTGTTGCCACTTTTTTTTGTACGAAAAATTAGCTCGAAAAGGTTGAAAACGTAGTTTTTATATATCGTTCCGATTCTCAAAAATTCTGAAAAACTTTTCATGCTGAACAACATATTGAAAAATTGGGATGGCATTAAGTATGTCGTGAAGTCGATTCAAAAATATTGAAAGCTTGCAGCTAAAAAATGCGATTTTTTGATTTAAGACATGAAAAAAAGTTTTGACTGGTGAAGTTGACCCATTTGACCCCTATTTTTACGTACCCGTTGAAAAAGTTGAAAACCCCGTATTACTCGATGAGATATAATTAATAAATAAATATATTTATTTTAAATTTTAAATATTAAGAATTATTTCATAAAAAAATTATTATGAAATAATTATTTATAATTTTATTATAGTTTAGAAAATAAAATCATTTAATATTAAATAATTTTATATTAAATTAATTATAATTAAAAATTTATTTTTAAATATTAAATTTAATAATTATAAAGTTAAGTTTATAATTTAATCACAAAAGAATCAATATTTGAAAAAATTCAATTTTCAATTCCAAACATTAAAAAAATTTAAATTCATTCAATTGTCTTATTTTGACCTCTTTGTGACGTATTTTCATGAAAAAGTTGATAAAAATCACACTCATAGCAAAAAATTAAAATTCGTTCATTTTTTTAAATTTTTCGAATTTTGATTTTATTGTATTTTTTTACTAGTTGAAAATGAAAAACCTTAAATTTTGAAAAATTACGATTTTTCAGAATTTACGAAATTGGACTTTTTTCTAAAAAGAAATGATATTATCTATTTTAAAACACGCAGAAAAAAATTTCAAATACGAGGCAACGTAGGTATCACATATTTTCTAATTTACCAACTTGAAAAGCATGAGAAATGAAAAAACATAACATACTCAATCTTAATTTGTTTAATCAAATGTAGCATAATTCGAAGAATAATTTACAAATACATATTAATGCATCTTGAATTCTTACAAAAATCAACACGAGTATAAACTGTGTACTAATGTGTAATTAATTCTATGAAAAACAATAAATAGGTACATATCTGCGCTTAAAAATCAAGCAATGTCTACCCAGACTTATACTCGTATGTATGAATGGCGAAAATTTTACTTTAACCTATTCTTTATGCTTTAGAAGATTTAGGTACCGCCTGCAAAACGGATTCGAGTAATTTATTGTTTTTGTCAAATCGTTGATCAACATTTTGCAATAATTTTTCACTGTGTGCAGCAATTTTAGCGTCCATTTCAAGTTTCAAATCCCTTAATTTCTCGCTGAGTGATTCATTCATCATTTTGTCAAATCGTTGATCAACATTTTGCAATAATTTTTCATCGCGTGCAGCAATTTTAGCGTCCATTTCAAGTTTCAAACCGCTTATTTGCTCGCTAAACTGATGAGCTAATTCATTAGCGAATTGATGCTCGGATAAGTTGTTTTTTGTAGAATCTGTCAACGAATTTGAAATTTCATTTTTGGCCAGTTCAGATTGTTTTCGTTTTTCTAAAATTTCATTAGCTTGTTTTACAATGGTTGACGGCATTTTGCCAAAATTTCTAACAAAAAATCTAATTCGTATTCTGTTACCATTGGTTGTGTCTACATAAACCTTTCCCTTTTCCTCAATGCGTATCCTAGCACAGAATAACTTGTTGCGCAAAAATAAGTATCCCTTTTCAAGCTGTTCGATTGTTCTACATCTGAAATCATGGCGGAATGGATTGCTAATAGCTAGGCGTTCTATCTGCGAAATGAATTTTGCTCTAGACATCAGAGAAATTATTTCGGCGTCCTCCATGATGGCACGCGTATCGCTGACGGCCAAACCATTAAGTAGATTGTAAAGTACCATGGTGACTAAGAAGACAAAAAGTATGAGAAACACGTGGCCATAACTGAAACTCGAATCAAGCGGTAGATTAGAAGCATCGAATCCGTTTGTCATCATAATAAACGATTTGAAAAACGACATTTGCAAGTTTTGCCATGATTTCATCGAATTTTCATTCATTTCATCTTTAGTATTTACGTCCGTTCGATTCTGCGCCAATGCTTGTCCGCTGGGTTTATTTCTAAATAAAATGAAGAAGCTGTATGCGAAAGATGCGATTAGAATAGAGTATAAAAGCAGAAATTTAGCAAAATTCAACGCCACCTTTTTGAACATTTCTATGTAGATTGATAATGATGGTAGCTTACCGAGTAATAATATAAACTCGATCCATGATATCAGAATAACGGTTGCTGCTAAATGCGTATTGGTGTCATTCGCAAAGAGTAAACCAATCACCACGATCGTCGTAACTTCCAACCAGTTTTCTGGTACACCGATGTACAACCGAATTGAAATAAAAAATTGGCACAGTTCTCGTAAAATAAGTATGATGTAAAGCAGCAATGTTATTGGCCACATCCATAATGATACGTCGCATAGAATCGAAGGTGCATCGCGATTAATTGCTGCATCAGTTGATCCGGAACCGTTGAAACTTGCCGATGATGGCAGACAGTGCTGAGTTTGGAAGATATATGTGCTCAGAGCCAAACAAAATAATGAATAGAACACCAAATTAATGTAGTAATACATTCTAAAGAAACGCCATTTCAAATAGAGGAAGCTTTTGGTGAGTGGATGCGTGTATAGTTTTTTCATTTCGGTTACTGACTCGAATCGAATGAAGAAATTCCCTTTGCTTTTAGTAGCAATGGAATATAAGTCTAGTTGTGAGAATATTTTGTAACAGAATGTTATTGAGGTGTCCTTTTTTGAAATGCAGCCATCAAAATAGCTTTCTATAATTGAAACTGAAATCGAAGTCAAGATAGATTGATCTTTTTGGTACAGTTTTGCCCCTTCTTCAAGAAGTGACTTGATGGCGAATTCGTTGTTGAATTTTAAGGCATAATGAAGAGCTGTTCTATTCTTCCGGTCTGTGTGGTTTATATCTAGCTTGTAGTGATAGAGAAAATCACTAAAATATTTTAGAAGTAATTTGAGGATCTTACGATGACCGTCTGTTGAATGATTGAAGTTCTGCTTTTGTTGCATACCGCGCAACACTAAATGCAAAACTGATCCACTTCCATCTTCATTTTGCAGTACAACGTCGGGAATGGAAAAGAGTTTCTTGAATACTTCATAGCTGCCGTTGAGAGCGGCTAGCATTATTGGTGTCACATTTTGCAAAATGTCATGTACATACTCGTATTCTGAAACAAGCTCATTCAGGTTGACGTTTTTTTTCAATAATGCGTCCACCACTTCGATGTAATTGGATGCGCATGCCACATGTAAGTATGTCAACTTTGTTTCTGTTTCTCGTGCATCATTCAGAATTTCTATGCTAACTTCGGCTATTCGTTTGACAAATGATTCACGAACACCCTTTTTTAGGCATAAAAATAAAATCTCCTGTTGAAGCTCGCTTGGTGACCTTATCGGAAGCTCCACTTCCAGCTCCGGAAATTTTTGCAAAATTATTTCGCGACAACTAAGAAGGTGTCCTTGAGAATCCTTTTGAAATTCCTTGTCTACATCAAAGTACTTGATGAAAAGCCGAACTGCATCAATGCTTCCTTGGAGTAGAATCAGGTGTTGATCTCCTGGACCACTATCCCTGGATTCATTGTATACTATGAAATAGGAGCGAGCTAGAAGCGTAATAGCCTCGATATCATTTTCTTCAACAGCTACTTTCATGATATTAGCATTGTCACTTCCTGATTCGGATGAGTGGTATATACCGTACCAGATATTAACCACTAAATTCCAGTCTGAATGGTTGAAAATTTCATGTATCTTCAATTTACCAGTCTCCTCATCCTTACACCAAAGTTTAGCACCGCTTTGTATTAATGGACGGATGTATGACTCTTTGTAATCTATGCACTGGGACCTGCTGACCAAATCTAATAACGTTCCATTATCTGGCTCACCGTAAAAATAATCGACGTCTATGTCACCACACTCTAAGAGTTCAAGGAAATCTTTAATTTTGCCCTGCTTGAACGCAGACAATAGCTTTTCTTGATGCGTCATTCGCTTAAGAATCGATCACAGATCACTATAAAACTGATATGTTACACGAAAAGAACAAACGACAATACACTATTACATTCCCGGTACGCGATCACATCAAAACTAGTGCTCTACAAAACTCGATTCATGACTGATGATAGGCGCAACATTGCTATAAATTTTATTTCAATTTGGAAGGAAACTGTTATCTCACGTTTCCTGTGGCCTGATGGTTTCCATGCGAGTTCTCATTTTGTTTTGCGTCAATCGATTTCGATTAGGTACTAAAACGGTGAAACCTTATCAGCGAAAATCACATTATAGTTGTCATGAAGAATGTCGGTGATCGAATCATCAAATAGAGCGAGAGAGATAAGTTGCTAAAGGGTCGAAATTATGATGGAAAATTTTGTCAATAGTAGGTAGGTACCTTATCTAATGAATTAATATTTCCTAAGGTACTTACACCGAGAAAAATCAAAAGAGCAGCCCAAATTTCAGGCACCGAATTTAATTTAAAGATTTTTGAAACATTTTTCATACGAAGAAATCAAAATTACACAAAATTGATATAGAAAACTGAAACCCGTTCATACCATAAATTTTCAACCTTCCAAATCGATGAGCTAGTTTCAAGCCATTCTAAAGCTTCCATCGAATTTCTGGATTCCCATTTTTGGAAAATGTTCCATAAAATGGGTCAGAATGATATTCAGGACCTATATAATTAAACTGCTTTTTGATCGATTCAGGTACAAAAATTTTAAACTCGTTTCTGTCAGTTCAATTCCAAAACTTTCTCCCAACAACTATTAAAAAAAATAAATAAATGAATAAAGAATAGAAAATTCTTCGTTAATGGACCACGTTGAAAAAGTGAAAAACTGAAGTATGCATTTTCCGCTATTTTTGACTTATAAAATCGACTGGTGGTGATTTCAGCATTTCTGAAGCCTTTAGTGAATTTTGGGATTTCTTAGTTCCGATAGAATCGTCACAAATAGGGGTAACTGACTATATGAGATGACATTACTTAAGTGATTTATGGATTCACGTTCAATTTGATGTTTTGGTATTTTAGCAGGTGCCACTCTTAATTCTTGACACTCCAGTAGTTATTATCTATAAAATATTTTCGGAGGTTATACTTTCATTTCCAAATCGAATTATGCATAGTTTTCATTCTCATTAATTTATAATATTGATAAAATTTCATGAAAATTAATTTTTTTGGAATAGGGCTATTTCGGATTATTAAGCCAAAAAATCGAAAGATAATTTCTGAAGAAAAAACATTTTTGAATACAGTGGTGCTAATGTTTTTGGTCATTACTGCCACTTTAAAAAACCGAAATAAATAGCCAAAAATTCATCAATTTTTTCCGGTTTTTAGAATTTCACTATAATGACCAAAATTGGATTAATTAACGCGAAATAAGTATCTGAAGACAAAAAAGGTTTAAAACACGAGATCACCTGAAATTCAGCGATTTGAAAATTTTAAACCGCGCAGTAAAACATTAAGACATTTCTACTTCTCCAAATTGTACTAAGTACATACCATGAATTTCTCATCAATATTTTTTCGCACTTATAGTGCCGTTTGGAAACGTATGCTTCAATTGTACCCATCTTTCCCTCCGATCTTTTGGGACAACTTTTTCTCAAAAGGGGACATCCAAAGGAACATTTTAAATCAAATTGCCCGATCACGCAAATTTTTCACATCTCGTTTGAATTGATGCACATGAATGGTGCAGTATTTGTGAATAATGAATGACACGCTGGTTTCGATACCTGATATCAGATCAATTTTGTTTCATTCATCCCCCGACCAGATCACCAGTCAACATTTCAATCCCAAAAAATTGAGAAATAACGTACCTTATCACCATAAAGTGCCCAAATGTGGCCAACTGGCCACTCACCCTAAAGTGGCAACAGTTTGTCAACTCCGATCGATCTGAAAATTGCCTCCCTGAAAGAGCACCTCACCAAGATTTCAGAATCAAATTTTTAGTAGCCGAAATTAATTTTCTGATTTTTGGCGAATTTTTGGATAAAAGGGGAGTATAGCTTATTGGTACATATTAATTTTGTACAGAAAAAGCAAACATGGAGAAAAAAACCTGAAACTTAGTTAATGTTCTAAAGTTGACCCATCGAATCGATTGGCAACATTTCCCAGCAGATCTGGAGCCACTAGTGAAAATTGACTTTTCTCCAGCAATTTCAAATCGCTCCAGAAGGAGTTGTAGGTAATAAGTAACTTCGGCCGATAGAAATTCAATCTTATCATAAGTTTTAAAATCGATTAGCGCCGGTGAATCACAAATCTGAATTGAAGAGTTGAGAATGTATTTTTTTACAAGTTGAAAAAAAATCCGATGTTGCAAAATTACCGACAGGTATTGAATTATTTTTGAGATTTTAAAACACGCATAAGAAAAATTCAAAGACAACGCGACGCAGTTGTCACATATTTTCTAATTACCATAGATAGTTTGCAACTTGAAAAGCAAAAAGAGAAATGAAATTAAGTGTAGATTACATATAATTCGAAGAATAAATTTTTAAATTAATTTATATGTACAGTCAGTCACTATTATAAATTAAAAATAGTAGTGCATATGGATTTCATCAAAAATTAACGGAAATACATAAATAAATGCATAAACTGTGGACATGATCTAATTAATTCGATAAAAAACAAATAGGTAATGTAGCAGGTACCTAGCTACCTACGCGCTTAAAAACCAAGTACGTATGTAATGTGTACCCAGACCTACTAGGTAGTGTACAAGGGTAACGTACCAGTTTTTTTTACCCCAACATAATTCTTTTACCCCTCAAGTTTTTCTTTAAAAATAGGCTAATAACACATTTTTGAGATCTGACAACACAGTGAGGATCAAGTACGGACCTTGCAAAACACGATGAAGTGAAAAAACCACACTTCACTGCAACTTTAAGGGGGGAAATAAGTAATGATATGGGATAAAAAAAATTAAGAGCAGGGGGTAAAAATAAATAGACTAATCAAAATTGAAAAATGACCTTTTTTTTAACCAAAAAAGTAACCAAAAAGTAACCAAAAATTTCAGTTTTGCAAATGTTTTACCAATATTTATGCACGAAAATTGATAGAAAGCCCAAAATTTAGAGGGGGCACTGATTCATTTTTAAAATGAGAACAAGTCAGTAACACGATCATTTTATTCATTCAGTAAATTTGTAACTTAAATATAAATTCAAAAAAAAAAAAATTTAAATATTCTACAATATTTTGTTAAGTTTAGTAGGTACTTAATTCCATAAAAATATAAACTTATAATTTTGAAAAAGACAATTACTCAATTCACTATCGTTCTTTTCTCAACTCCAGCTTTTTTCAAAAGATGGATAACACTGAGGTTGATTTTTTTTCCAACAGCTCATATTCTGCTCGAAGAGATGATTCCTCAGTTTTCAAATCAGCACTCTTCAACAGTGCTTCTGCAGTACGAAATGCCAGGGAGTGCTGCAATTTGACTGTGTAAAGCTTTTCAAAGTGGTAGATAAACCTATTTCGATATTTCTGCAGAAAAACAATCGTACTGCTAACCTTTGTAGGATGTAACTATTTAGTGACAAATATCGAGAAAGAATATCCACGGAGTGATAAACAGATTTGATGGGTGGATTGTAGATTATCTGAACTTATGTGCTGTTAAAAGCATCTGTGTTCCTTTCAATTCTTGTTTCTGTCATTTCAAGCCTACTTGATAATATTTCCCATATTATGTACTCTGCGTATTCATGCTCTGTTTTTTCAGGTTTTTATTGAGACAAGCATATCAAATTTTTAAAAAATCGCTCTGGTCCACTATGCACACACCTTTCTTAATTTCATTTTGTGAAAGCTCAACCATCAATATGTTCATCCAAAAATTAGACATGGGTCCCTGTATTTTATACCAACGTTTATCAATGTTTGCTCCCCAAAAAGGGGTGAGGTGTTCTTTGGAATTATGCTTTCACTCATTCATTACATCTAATGAAACTATATCATTCAGTTCCAAGATTGACCCAATCGGGTTTGTTGCTTCCTCGATTTTTGACAATAATCAAATAAATAAGTCCATCATTATCGAGGTGGCTTCAAGGGGCTGGGGGGGGGGTGAACTTTGAGTAAAAGTGATACTTGTGATGATCTTATTCAGGAAACTGAAAGCATTTTTTCATAACATCTCAGGATTTGCTTGGGTGTTTAAGGGTTGATACCAAAAATAGAAAATATTGATGAAAATTGGAATTTTGTCGGGAAGTGGTTCAGATGGTGTCCCTAACTCATTTACAACTATCGAAATTCGTAAACCTCAATTCCAGTCATTCTGGAGCCTCCAGCGATTTTTTATCATTTCTCCAGAAACTTGAAATTGCTCTAGAACGGCTAAAAATCAGCTTCAGCACAAATAACTTTATTTGGGGCCTATGTGGGTTGCCTTTAACCAATTTTTGCGGTTGTTGCGAAAATCAGTGTCTGCCTGTTCAGATGTGTATTTTTGCCCATTTGAAAAAATGCCAAAATTTGAAAATGTTGAATATTCCATCTTTTGTGATGCCACCTATTCTGATTCAAGCTTCAACAAGGGGTTTTTTTCCAATGAAAGTACATGTGCCTGCTTGGTACTGCACATGTACAAGCCAATGGACAAAATACTCATCTGAATCGGCAAGATGCCAATTTTCGCGACAACCTCAAAAAATGGTTAAAGGCAACCCACATGTATGGGCCCCAAATAAATTATTTGTGCTGAAGTTGATTTTTAGCCGTTCCACAGCAATTTCAAGTTTCTGGAGAAATGATAAAAATCGCTGGAGGCTCCAGAATGATCGAAATAGGGGTTTTACCTATTCGGAACGTCGAAAATAGGTCGGAGCTCGATTTCGGATAGGTAGCAACGCGAAATATAAAATACTTGACATTTTTAAAATTTTGGCATTTTTTCATTGCGCAAGTCACTGGGTAAATTAACATCTGAACCGGCAGACGCCAATTTTCGCAACAACCTCAAAAAATGGTTAAAGGCAACCCACATAGGCCCCAAATAAAGTTATTTGTGCTGAAGTTGATTTTTAGCCGTTCTAGAGCAATTTCAAGTTTCTGGAGAAATGATAAAAAATCGCTGGAGGCTCCAGAATGACTGGAATTGAGGTTTTACGAATTTCGATAGTTGTAAATGAGTTAGGGACGCCATCTGAACCACTTCCCAAGAAAATTCAAATTTTCATCAATATTTTCTATTTTTGGTATTGATAATTTTTTGGATTTTTCAATTTTTAAAAATTCACCAAAAATTGAGAAATTAACTTCAGCACTTGAAATTTTGGATTTGGGGTCCTGAGGTGGTCCCCTTTCGATCTAGCGTTGATTCGTTCATTTTCGTTTCTGCCGGTTCAGGTAGTTCCCTTGTAAGTACCTAATTGCAAATCAGTCATTATTCTTCAGAAGATTTACCTCCTGCAAGACGGATTCTAGTAATTTATTGATTTTTTCAAATCGCATATCGACGTTTTGCAATAATTTTTCATCGCGTGTCGCAATTTTAGCGTCAATTTCTAGTTTCAAATCGCTTATTTGCTCGCTAAACTGATGAACTAATTCATCGACGAATTGATGCTCGCGTGAGTTGTTTTTTGTCACATTTTCTGTCAACGCATTTTGATTTTCCTTTTTGGTCAGTTTGGTTCGTTTTCGTTTTTCTAAAATTTCTTCAGCACGTTTCACAATGGTGAAAGGCATTTTGCCAAAATTTCTATAATCAATTTCTATTCTGTTATTTTCCGTTTGGAATACATAAACCTGTCGGGTCTCATCAATGAATATCTCGTCACCAAATAATATGCTGCGCAAAAATATGTATAACCTTTCGAGTTGTTTGGTTATTCTACAATAATTGAAAGCATGGTGGAATGGATTGCTAATAGCTAGGTGTTCTATCTGCGAGATGAGTTTTGCTCTAGATATCAGAGCAACTATTTCGGCGTCCTCCATGATGGCGCGCGTATCGCTGACAGCCAACCCGTTAAGTAGATTGTAAAGTACCATGGCGACTAAGAAGACGAAAAGTATGAAAAACGCGTGGTCAAAACTAAAATTCGAACCAAGCGGTAGATTAACAGCATCGAATTCACCTGTCATCATGATAATCGATTTGAAAAACGACATTTGCATGTCTTGCCAAAATTTCACCGAATCATCTTTAGTACAATTAACGTTGGTTCGATTCTGCGACGATTCTTGCCCGCTGGGTTTATTTCTAAATAAAATGAAAAAGCTGTATGCGAAAGATGCGATCAGAATCGAGTATAAGAGGAGAAATTTGACAAAATTCAACGCCACCGTTTTGAACATTTCTATGTAGATTGAGAGTGACGGTTGCTTGCCGAGTAATAATATGAACGCGATCCATGATGTTAGAATAGAGATTGCAGCTAAGTGGGTATTAGTTTCATCCGCGAAGAGAAACCCAACCACCACGATCATCATTACTTCAAACCAATTTTCTGATATACCGAGGTAGCGTCGAATTGAAATGGAAAATTGGCATAGTTCTCGTAAAATAAGTACGATGTATAAGAGCAATGTTGAGACGTAGAGACTGATCGATGACAGTTGACGGTGTTGAATTTGGAAAATATATGCGCTCAGAGTCAAACAGAATAATAAACACGAGGTCAAATTAAAGTAGTAATATTTTCTTACGAGACGCCATTTCAAATAGAGCAAGCTTTTTGTGAGTGGATGCTTGTATAGTTTTCTCATTTCGGTCACCGATTCGAATCGAGCGAAGAAATTCCCTTTGATTTTGGTAACAATCGAATATAGGTCTAGTTGTGTGAATATTTGGTAGTGGAATATTAATGGTTTGCTTTCGTCATCACGAGTGCAAATGGATTCTTTACTCGAACGAATACAGTCATCGAAATAGCGTTCTATGATTGAAGCTGAAATCGAAGTCAAGATAGATTGATCGGTTACGTACAGTTTGGCGCCTGCTCTAAGAAGTAACTTGATAGCGAATTCGTTGTTGAATTTCAACGCGTAATGAAGAGCTGTCCTATTTCTCTTGTCCTGGTGTTCTACATTCAGTCTGTCACTAAGTTCCGACAGTGATTCCAGGATCATAAAATGGCCGTCTGTTGAGCAATTGCGATCCTGCAAAAATTGCATACCGTGCAACGCCAAATGCCAAACTGATCCACTTCCTCCTACAGTTTGCAGTTCAACTACGGGTATGTTTGAGAGTTTCTTGAGTATTTTGTAGTGACCCTTGAAAGCGGCCAGCATTATTGGCGTAACCTTTTCGGCAAATTTATTGAAATATTCAACAACCTTGTTTAGCTGAACGTTTTTTTTCACCAGCGCATCCACCACGTCGATGTAATTGCGTTCGCATGCTACATGAAAGTATGTCAACTTCGTATCTTCTTGCAGTCCATCATTCAGAATTTTTGTGTCAATTTCTTCTATTCGTCTGACAAATAATTCAGGAACACCGTTTTCTAGGTATGAAAATAAGATCTTGTGAAGCTTGCTCGGCGATGGTGTTGGGAGCTCTGTTTCCAGCTGCGGATATTTTTGCAATATTATTTCGCGGCAACTACGAACACGACCCTGAGTATCCTTTTGAAATTCCATATCAACGTCCAAGTATTCGATGAACACCCTGACAGCTTCGATGTTTCCTTCGAGCAGTATGAAATGCGGAGGTTTTGGATGGTTTGTGGTTGTTCGAGGAAGGCAGCTGACTATGAACCGAGTTATTTCGACGTCGTTTTTTTCGACAGCTGCGTGCATAAGAGTATTAGTGAATTTATCACCCTCTATGCGGATCCGTTGTCGCAAAGCCATACCGAGTTGCTGTATTGTATTGGGGTCTGAATTGGCGAGAGCTTCGTTCAATGCGAGCTTGCCAGTTACTTGATTTTTCAGCCATATTGAAGCTCCGTTTAGCAAAAGAACGTAAATGTATGCCTGGTTGCCGTGAGATTGACAAGCCAAATCTAATAACGTACCGTTATCCGGATCACCGTAGAAAAAGTCGACGTCTATGTCTGGACATTTTATCAGATTGTTGAATACGTGGTATTTTCGATCCTTGAACGAAGACAGTAGTTTTTGTTGATTGGTCTCGGGTTTCGTGTGAAGCTCGCTCGGCGATGGTGTTGGGAGCTCTGTTTCCAGCTGTGGATATTTTTGCAATATTATTTCGCGGGAACTACGGACACGACCCTGAGTATCCTTTTGAAATTCCATATCAACGTCGAAGTATTCGATGAATACCCTGACAGCTCCGATGCTTCCTTCAAGCAGTATGAAATGCGGAGGTTTTGGATTGTTTATGGTCGTTCGAGGAAGGTAGCGGAGTATAAACCTCATTATTTCAACGTAATTTTTTTGCACAGCTACCTGCATAAGAGTATTAGTGAATTCATCACCCTCTATGTGGATCCGTCGCGACAAACCCATACTGAAATGCTGTATTGTATCGGAGTCTGAATTGGCGAGAGCTTCGTTTAACGCGAGCTTGCCAGTTACTCGATTTTTCAGCCATATTGAAGCTCCTTTTACCAAAAGAACGTAAACAGGGTGTCCACTCATTTCTGGAAATGATTTTCCCTGACTTTTCCAGGTTTTCCAGACCAATTTTTCTATTTTTCCAGACCATTTTTCTCAATTTTCTATGCTCACCCCATACTTCAATTAAACATTTTTTTTTTTGGGGGGGGGGGGGGGTAATTTTTTTTCATAAGCTTCTCTTCGAACTGGATACTTCTTCGGATATAAAAAACAGCGTAACTTTGATTATTAACTTTTCTAATAATTAAAAATGCATCAAGTTTGGCCAATTAATAAAATACATGTATTCATATAACTTATGAAAATTTTTTTCTTTTTCTGATTTTTGAAGGCCTCAAAATGTGAAATTTGTTCATTTTAAAATGAGAGGCAAATTGGCCCGAGCGAAGCGAGGGCGAGAACTTTCGAAAATTTGCATTTCAAGATGCCTGAAAACGAGTTTTTTTTTTTGAATGCAAAGGGTGTTTATTTTTTGGTTTTTTAAAATTTTAATATTGGAATGGATGCTTTTTTGAAGGATGTTTACTCTTGAAAAAGAAAAGAGAACAGGCTCGAGCGAAGCGAGGGTGGAAGCTTCTGAGAATTTGAGTTTTGAGAGGCATAAAAACGAGGTTTTTTTTATGTGAGGACGAGTAGCTTTTTTTTGGCTTTTAAAATTTTAGAATAATATTTGAATTATGTTTGGTTTTTTAGTGAGGACGAGTAGCTTTTTTTTGGCTTTTAAAATTTTAGAATATTTGAATTATGTTTTTTTTTTTTGAAAAAAGTTGATTTTGAAAAAGAAAACAGAACAGGCCCAAGCGAGGGCGAAAGCTCTTGTAAATTTGTACGTACATTCGAGATGCTTAAAAACGATGTTTTTTTCGTGAGGAGTTCATTTTTTGGCATAAAAACTTGATTTTTATAATTTAGAAATTTTCATGTTGCTTTTGAAAGAGAAAAGAAAACAAGCCCGAGCGAAGCGAGGGCAAAAGCTTTTGAAAATTTGCGTTTCGAGAAGTGAAAAACAGTGTTTTCCTTTCATCACAGGTCCTTATTCAAAATTTTCAATTGATTCGTTTTTTCAAAATTCCAGGGATTTTGCGTGAAAATTACGAAATTCCCTGACTTTTCCCTGACTTTTCCAGACCGACCAAATTCCCTGACTTTTCCAGGTTTTCCAGGTTTTCCAGACCTGTGGACACCCTGGTAAATGTAGGCCTGGTAGCCGTGAGATTGACAAGCCAAATCTAATAACGTACCGTTATCCGGATCACCGTAGAAATAGTCGACGTCTATGTCTGGACATTTTATCAGATTGTTGAATACGTGGTATTTTCGACGCTTGAACGAAGACAGTAGTTTTTGTTGATTGGTCTCGGGTTTCGATAAATCATCGCTGATCATTATATAAATGAAAAGTGATTCGTTGAACTAAAATTACGAACGAAAATAGAACACTACGTATTACCGCGTTTAAACGATCGCACAAGCACTGAAATATCGCGGTGCGTGCCTGAATAAATTTCCTCTCAAACTTGTTTCATGAATGAATTTTTTTCAAATTTATTTTTTTAATAAGAAAGCACACCACACAGCTTGTTATTAAATGTGGTAGCTCAGCTACAACAATGTAGGAATGCGATCATCTCTAGCAAACCAGTCTCGAAGGTATCTATAAGGCGACGCGATAGTGTTGCCCCCCGCCCTTCCACGGTTTTCGAACCGTAGGTGGCGGTAAGGCAACACCGCGGATTGGGAAGTCCCCACCAAAGATACGCACTCTGGTGGAGTTGTCGTGAATTGTCCCATCCTAGGATAGCCACTGGATTGTCTTATGGGATCTTTCCCAATTTCTTAGTTTTTCTTGAATAATTTTTGAATGGTTAATGCTACAGATTTGAATTAAAAACCAGCTTGTAGAGGAAAAAAAGTAGATCATTTTTCATTCTTCAAACACCTATGTGCTCGATCAAAATTTTGATTTATTTTAATTTAAATGTAAAAAAATTTCAACCTTGAAACTTTGAACTTTAATAAATCGAAAATTTGATCGAGCACATAGGTGTTTGAAAAGGTCCATTTCAGTGGCCCCACCCATTACGTGAAATTGGATGAAACCCATATAGATCGATTGTGCATCGTTAGTGCAGGTTAGTGCAGCCCACTCCCCCCTTATTTTTTTAAAAAACCGTGGGTGGGGCCACTGAAATGGCTCCCCCACCCATAACGTAAAACTGAATAAAACCCACATAGGTCGATTGTGCATCGTTAGTGCAGGTTAGTGCAGCTATTCCCGACGTTAGTGCAACCTTCTCTCCCCTTATTTTTAAAAAAACGTGGGTGGGGCCACTGAAATGGCTCCCCCACCCATAACGTGAATCTGGATGAAACCCACATAGATCGATTGTGCATCGTTAGTGCAGCTATTTCCGACGTTAGTGCAGCCCCTCTCCCCTTATTGAAAAAAAATGTGGGGACGAATCACGAGAAATGATTTACGAAATATAGGCGTGAAAAATTGTTGAAAGCATTAAATTAGTTCGAGGGTTATTTCATGTCAATTCCATAAAAAAAATGCGATTTTGAAAGTCATGTCTTTCGATTTCGCCCCATTTTTTTACAATACAATGGAGGGGGAGCACCTCCACCCCCAATTTTGGGCTAAACATTCGAAAAAAATCTGGGGCATGTGATATATCGAATTATATGATTTTGGTGACGCTGAACACGAATATGGCGTTAGATTTTTGATTGGACCCCATGTACGGCCCCCAGCATCTTCTCAAATGGAGAAAAAGTTTAAAATAGAATTTTGTTCGTGCGACACATGAAATAGTATATGTTTTTGGTGACGCTGAACACGAATATGACGTCAGATTTTTGAATGGACCCATCCACGCCCCCCAACAATTTTTTTGGACTTTTACCAATTGGTGGAGGTTCTGTGAGCCATGGGTGAGGTCAATTTGAAAAACTAAGGCTATATTAGTGTTCAGTGAGATTGAAAACATACTATTTCTTGTGTCACACGAGTGAAACCATTTTGTTTAGAGGTTACCCCCTCCCCTTGGAGAGGTGCTGGGGGCCGTGGATGGAGCCTAATCAAAAATCTGACGGCATATTCGTGTTCAGCGTCACCAAAAACATACTATTTCATGTGTCGCGTTGCACAAACCATTTTTTTGGAATTTGACCCTTTTGAGGGGTGGCCGAGAGGGTGCTGGGGGCTTCCGATGAACCAAATTGAAAAACCAAGGTCATATTCGTGTTCAGCACCTCCGAAAACATAACAGTTATAATACTACATGCTCACACTTTTTCTTTGAAATTTGGATCCAAATTTGAGGTGAGCAAGCCCCCCCCCCCCGGTAAAATTGGTCATTTTGAAAACAATATAATTATTTTGAAACATCATGTACAATTATAGCTCGCACTTACGGCACTATTTTGAAATTTAAAATTTCATTGAAAGTTCAACTTTTAAATTTTGAAATAAAATTTTTATGAACTTTTATGAACGTTTTTGAATCAAATTTGGATGCCACTATGAATTGTGAAATTATTTTCGAGTCAATAAGTTTTCTAGCGGAAAAGTTATAAGCCTCTGAAGTGGAATACTACAGGAAATTACAAAAGCAAAAGAAACCCTCCCCACTAGGATTTCGAGAGGGCTAAGGGGAAAATTATTGACGTTTTTTTCAAGTATAGTTGGGTGGGTAGGTTATTTGAAAAAAATTCGAACAAAATCGGAAGACATGAGGTCAAAATCTGGGTCGAATTGAAATGGAATGACCCCTGGACGAGTATTGAAGAGTCCACGGAAAGAACCAGGTAAGTCACTTTTTTTCAAAAATGAGTTTAGGGTTGAATTAAATTCACACTGAGGAGTAGAAAAATGTAGTCTATTTAGATTTTCTAAAAAGTCGATTTTTTGTGGTGAAAATGGCCTTTAAAAAAAAGAGGAGGGGAGAGAAATGAGCAAAGACCAAATGTGAGGCGGCAGGAAGAAGATTTCAACATCGTTAAATATATATAATGCGAAAATTTTTCATTATGTCATCATAATAATCGATTTTCATCGAATTCAAGTTGTTGCAAAACGCTAATTTTTTGATTTTTTGCTTGATTTTTTCACGAAAAGAGTGACTTTTCAACTTGTGACTGGCATATATCTTCATTTTTTTTCTAAAATGCCTCAAATTGAGTTTGTGGGATGTTGTGTGATGTATTTCCAGTCATTACTTTGATGAGATTCAAATTCACTACAAAATTGGAGCATTCTGATACTTTAAAACGCCATAACACAAAAGTTTGAAAAAGTGACTTACCTGGTTCTTTCCGTGGACTCTTCAATTGAGGTTTATTCAAAATTTTATTTCAGAATTTGAGATTTTTTCTATCCCAATTTCCAAAATAAATTTTTGATGTAGGGATACTAAAATTTTCCAAAAAGTTTTTCCAGGTAATTTAAACATAAAATTTTAAGAAACAATAAAAAATGATTTTCTGCACAAGTTGTGACAATCACAAATGTAGGAGTGACATAATTTTCAAATCAAAAAAATTTTGGGTCAAAAATAAAAAGATGAAAGGTGAGGATTTTTATTTGAAAAAAAAGTCTATATTTTGGAAATTGAGTTTCAAGGTCGTTCTATGAAAAATATAATTTTTTGTAGAAATGAGATTCTATTAATTTTGAAAAAATTTCATACATACCTAGCTGAGATATACTAGTTCAAAGAATCTATAATGTGAAACTCAGTCACTTGAGTCAAATTTCATTTTGGGATTTTGGGTCCATGTGAGATACCTACTACAGATCTCATCTCAATATACAATGAAATTTCATTCTGAAATTTTGGTAGAAATGGACTGAAAAAAGTTCCACATGAAAATTCCATTCAACCTGATAAATTTTCACCTCATGTTTTCAAACTTTTGTAGGCGAGATCTTGATAAAAAGTTTTCTATCGTGGGCTAAATTTGTTTTGGGATTACAATTTGTTCGAGGACCTTGAAAAATTTTACAAAAAATGATATATTTTATAATGGACCTTGCAGCAAATTGTTTTTTTAAAATAAAAATTTCCACCTCAAATATTTCTGTGATTTGAAAATTATTTCACTCCCACATTTGTAATTGTCAAAACTTGTGCAGAAAATCATTTTTCAAACTTTTTTCTCAACATAAATCTGACGTCATATTCGTGTTCAGCGTCACCAAAAACATATACTATTTCATGTGTCGCACGAACAAAATTCTATTTTAAACTTTTTCTCCATTTGAGAAGATGCTGGGGGCCGTACATGGGGTCCAATCAAAAATCTAACGCCATATTCGTGTTCAGCGTCACCAAAATCATATAATTCGATATATCACATGCCCCAGATTTTTTTCGAATGTTTAGCCCAAAATTGGGGGTGAAGGTGCTCCCCCTCCATTGTATTGTAAAAAAAATGGGGCGAAATCGAAAGACATGACTTTCAAAATCGCATTTTTTTTGATGGAATTGACATGAAATAACCCTCGAACTAATTTAATGCTTTCAACAATTTTTCACGCCTATATTTCGTAAATCATTTCTCGTGATTCGTCCCCACATTTTTTTTCAATAAGGGGAGAGGGGGGCTGCACTAACGTCGGAAATAGCTGCACTAACGATGCACAATCGATCTATGTGGGTTTCATCCAGATTCACGTTATGGGTGGGGGAGCCATTTCAGTGGCCCCACCCACGTTTTTTTAAAAATAAGGGGAGAGGAGGTTGCATTAACGTTGGGAATAGCTGCACTAACCTGCACTAACGATGCACAATCGACCTATGTGGGTTTTATTCAGTTTTACGTTATGGGTGGGGGAGCCATTTCAGTGGCCCCACCCACGGTTTTTTAAAAAAATAAGGGGGGAGGGGGCTGCACTAACGTCGGGAATAGCTGCACTAACCTGCACTAACGATGCACAATCGATCTATATGGGTTTCATCCAATTTCACGTAATGGGTGGGGCCACTGAAATGGACCAGTGTTAGAAACATGAAAAATGATCTACTCTTTCTCCTCTACAACCTCGTTTTTCCCCCCAGAGCTCTAGCGCTTTTCGATCAAAAGTTGTGAAAGTTCAAAGCTTTGAGCTTTAGAAACTTTTGAACGGTAACTGCTAGCGCTTTCGATAAAAAACCATTTGAAAGGTGATGAAATTCTGAACATTTCGGTATATTAAAGTACCTATGTATCCACTCAAAATTTTGCGTAATTTCAATTTAAAGTTGACATTTTAAAAAATCTGTCCATAAAAATGTTTTTAAAAAATCGCCATTTCTGTACGAAACTCGAAGAAAAATATACCAATCGATAGGAAATTTCATCCTCTTCAATTTATGTTCTGACAAAAATTTTCCTAAACCCCTTCAGTTCCGAGAAAAATCCATTTCAATGTTACGCATTAATTTGCTTCCATTCAATATTAATACAGATCTCATCATAGGATACCTGCACAATCCTAGAATGGTCTCATCACCAACGACCACACTAGCGCACTCTGACGGATCGGGGACTTGCCAGCGACTGCCAGACTGCTGTAGAAACGTTATCTTCTTCAAAAACATTTCGATGCACGCATTATCTCTCGGCACAGTGGTTTTGGTTGGCTGTCTCGTTAGCCAGACCTATATGTTTGCGATTACTTTTTATGTGGGAATTTGAAAGCGCGCGGGTATGGTGAATCACCACGCACCATGGAAGAGTTGAAAACAAATATTAGAGCTGAAGTTGAGGTTTTTCGAAAAAATATATTGCTAAAAGTATTTGTAAATTCAGAAAAACGATTCACAATTTGTTAAAAATAAGGGTGTTTATTTAAATTCAATCATTTTCAAAAAATAGTTCTTATTGAAATGAACATTTTACATTTCAAAATAGGCCAAAATGACGGTTCTTTTCGTATACCTAAAAAAAATGAGTCTAGCATTTTTATTCAAAAACTAATTCCATTTTTAAATCTGTCTGGTTTCTCTGAATCACCCTGTAGTACTTGAGAGTTGAGATCCTGCGTCGAGTTAGGCTATTGTTATCAAAATTCAAGACCAGTTGAAGATTTTGCAGACCAGTCGAAAATTTGCAAATTGCTTATTTTTGGATGATTTTCAAGTTCATTGAAAACATTTTCGTCACGAATATTACGCGTTATTCATGCCAAAACAGCAGCTGATTTCATTTCTGGAATCGAGGGAATAGTAGGAATGCAGTGGCACCAATTTATTTAATCATTTTTGCCAATTCTAAAAAAATTAAGAAATAAGGTACGAAGGCCCGAATGAAAATTACATGAAAATAACCAGATATGTCACAATTTTTGTGTTGCGGCGTTTCAAAGTACATACATACAAACAGAATGCTTCAATTTTGTGACGAATATGAATTTTATAAAAGTAAATGACCTGACGAAATACTCGTACATCACACAACATTCCACAAATAAACACAACTCGAGGCATAACAGAAAAAATCAAGAAATACAAAAGCTACGAGTTCTCTTACCTCTTTTATTTTTTAAAGGCCATTTTTACTACATATATGTACAAAAAAATCATTTTTTTTTTTTTTCAAAATCTAAATGGACTACATTTTTTTACTCTTCAGTATGAATAATTCCAGTTTGAACTCATATTTGAAAATATTCGACTTATCTGGTTCTTTCCGTGTAACCTTCAGACGAGGGCAGTCACCCTTAAGTGGCAATAGCACGTCAACTCAGACCGAGCCAAAATTTGGTTCACCTCCACAACCAAAGATTCATGGCTGCCAAAGTTGATTTTTCAATTTTCGACGGAATATTTGAAAATGATAAGAGCATACGTCTATATGCTCGGTACATATTAATTTTCAAAAGAAAACATACCATAGAGATAAGAATCTGAACCTCGGTTAATGTACATACCTACTAAAGTTGACCTTCCAAATCGATTGGCACCATTTTCTAGATCTGCAGCCACCAATGAAAATTGGTTTGTTACCAGCGATTTCAAATCGCTCCCGAATGGGTTGTAATCAACGTTGGCAGTTGAAAATTTTTACGGCCGGCGAATCGTAGATCTGAGGTTACGATTTAAAACGTGTATTTTTTATAAAAGTAAAAAATCTGAGATTTTAAAAAATTCAAATGTTGCAAAATCGACGATATTGGATTTTTTTATTTTTCTGATTAAAAAACAAACAAAAAAAATTTCTAAAGACGACCCGACGCACGTTGGTGTCACATATTTTCTAATTAGTTTCTAATTTGAAAAGCAAGAGAAATAAAACAACATACTTGATTTGCATTTGTTTCATTAAAATATGTAGTATATTTCGAAGAATAAATTTACAAATGTTAGTGCATCTTGAAGTAAAACAAAAGTTAACGGATAAATATAGACTGTGTACGTACTACGTACGTATAATTAATTCTACAAAAAACAAATAGGTATCTATCTATACGCACTTAAAAACCAAGTAATGTGTACCCAGGCTTACATGAATAGGGAAAATTTTACATTAAAAAACTAATCATAAGTATAAAAGGTAAAGTATATTTTCATTCATTCACACGTCTACCTGATCGCAAATTAGTCTTTATTCTTTAAAAGATTTGCCTCTTGCAAGACGGATAACAGTAATTCGTTGATTTGGTCGAATCGCTTATCAACGTTCTGCAACATTCGCAATAATTTTTCATCGCGAGTAGCATTTTTAGCGTCGATTTCATGTTTCAAATTGTTTATTTGTTCGCTAACGGATTGATGCTGGGAACCGGATGAGTTGCTTTTTTTGACATCTGCCAACAAATTTTGATTTTCATTTTTGACCCGTTTGGATCGTTTTTGTTTCTCCAAAATTTCTTCAGCATGTTTTACAATGGTGGACGGCATCCTGCCAAAATATTTACCTTTAATTTCTATTCTGTTATTTCTGGTTGGGTATACATAAACTCTCCTTTTTTCATCAATAAGTATGTCGTCACCGAATAATTTGTTGCGCCAAAATATGTACACCCTTTCAAGTGGCCTAACTTTTATACATTTAAAAGTACGGCCGAATGGATTTCTGATGGCTAGGCGTTCTATCTGCGAGATGAGCTTTGCTCTAGATATCAAAGCAACTATTTCAGCGTCTTCCATAATGGCTTGCGTATCGCTGACGGCCAAACCATTAAGTAGATTGTAAAGTACCATAGAGACTAAAAAGACGAAAAGTATAAAAAGCACGTGGCCGTAACTAAAATTCGAATCAAGCGGTAGATCAGAAGCATCAAATTCGCCTGTCATCATGATAATCGATTTGAAAAATGACATTTGCAGGTCTGGCCACGAATTCATCATATTCATCGAATTTTCATTTTGATGGGCTTCACGGATACGTAATTGTAACAAGGATTTTGGTTGAAAAAAAATGAAGAAGCTGTACGCGAAAGATGCCACTAGAATCGAGTATAAAAGAAGGAATTTGGCAAAATTCAACGCGACCGTTTTGAACATTTCTATATAGATTGATAATGACGGTTGCTTACCGAGTAATAATATGAACCCGATCCATGATGTTAGAATAGCCATTGCGGCTAAATGTGTTTTGGTTCTATCCTCGAAGAGAAAATAAATCAGTACGATCATCGTCATTTCCAACCAGTTGTCTGGTGTACCGAAATACCTCCGAACTGAAACGAAGCATTGGAACAGTTCTCGTAAAATAAGCACGATGTAAAGCGGCAATGTTATTACCCACATCCACAATGACGCGTCGCATACAATCGAAAATGCATCTTCATCAATTGAAAACCGGGAGGATATTTTATATCCCATTAAACATTCATGAACTTGAAAAATATACATGCTCAGAGCCAAACAAAATGAAAAATAGAATGCCAAATTAATGTAGTAATATTTTCTCACGAGGTGCCATTTCAAATGGAGCAAGCTTTTCGTGAGTGGATGCTTGTAAAGTTTTTTCAGCACGGTTATTGATTCGGATCGAATTATGAAGAAATTCTTTTTTTGTTTGGTAGCAACGGAATATAGGTCTAGTTGTGTGAATATTTTGTAGTTGAATGTAATTGAGTTATCCTGATAACTCTGGGTAAAGGATTCTCTACTTGAACAAACGCACTCATCGAAATAGCCTTCCAGGATCGTAGCTGAAATCGAAGTCAAGATAGATTGATCCATTCGGTACAGTTTGGCGCCTGCTCTAAGAAGTAACTTGATAGCGAATTCGTTGTTGAATTTTAACGCATAATGAAGAGCTGTCCTGTTGCTCTTGTCCGTGTGATCTATATTCAGTCTGCGATTTTCGATAAGTAGTTCATCGTTATCGTCTTTACGCAGCTCTAGAAGTAATCCCAGTATCATGCGATGACCATCTGTTGGGTAATTCTGATCCTGCATAAGTTGCATACCGTGTAGCACTAGATGCAAAACTGATCCACTTCCTCCTGCATTTTGCAATTCAACTTCGGGTATGATTAAGAGTTTCTCGAATATTTCGTAGTGACCGAAGAAAGCGGCCACCATTACGGGCGTCACATTTCGTGCAAATTGATTGAAATGTGGAACAAGCTCATTCAGGTGGACGTTTTTTCTCAACAACGCGTTTACTACGTCAATGTAATTTTGTTCGCACGCTATATGTAAATACGTCTTCATAGAAATGTTTTCAAGTCCATCATTCAGAATTTCTGTGCTAATCTCGGCTACTCGTCTGACAAATAATTCAGGAACACCGTTTTTTAGGTACGAAAATAAAATCTCCTGGAGCGCGCTCGGTGATGGTGTTGGGAGCTCTGCTTCCAGCTCGGGATATTTTTGCAATATTATTTCGCGACAACTGAAAGGGCGTCCCTGGGAATCCTTTTGAAATTCCGTGTCCACATCGAAGTACATGATGAACACCCGAACTGCATCAATGCTTCCTTGGAGCAGAATCAGGTGTTGAGCTTCTGGACGACCATCATTGAACGTATCGTGCACCATGGAATAGGAGTGGGCTAAAAGCGTAATTGCCTCGATGTCGTTTTCTTCAACAGCTACTTTCATAATATTAGCGTTGTCATTTCCTGATGCGGATGAAAAGTATACACCGTTCCAGATATTATTGTGCAGCAAAACTCGGTCTGAATAATTGAAAATTTCATGTATCTCTAATTTACCAGTCTCTTCATCTTTGCGCCAAAGTCTAGCACCACATTGTATTAGTTCGAAAACGTATTGCTCGTTTCCCTGGAACCTGCTGGCCAAATTTAATAACGTTCCATTATCTGGCTCACCGTAATAATAATCAACGTCTATGTCCTGATATCGCACGAGTTTTTGAAAATCTTCAATTCTCCTCTGCTTGAATGCAGACAATAGCTGTTCTTCATTAGCCATATTTGTTTTGCACACAAATTGATCACAGATCACAATGAAACTGATATGTTAGGCACACGAAAACAACAAACGACAAGACAATAATTATAGAACGCGATCACGTCAAAACTATAGGACACTACAAAACGCGATTCATGATTGATGATTGGTGCAGCATTGCTGTGCATTTTATTTTAATCTGAAAGGAAGCTGTTACATATATCACGTTTCCTGTATCCTGGTGTTTTTTTTTGAGAATTTCCGTTTTGATTTGCGTCAATCGATTATCAAAACGGTAAAAGGATATCTACGAAAATCACATTAGTTGTCATGACGAATGTAGGGGACCGAGCCATCCTAGAGTGAGAGAGAAAAATTTCGGCAAAAAACAGCACTTTTTAAACACACAAGAAGAAAATAAATTCTTTTTGCATGTTTGTGGCGGGGAGGGGGTACAAAAAATGAAAACGATGGACTTACAAATTTTGAGAATTAGCGTGCCTCCTGGACAAACGTGGCAAAAAAAAGGCCTAGAATAACTAATCATATAGGTAATTAGGTATACCTATTACCTATTGTGAGGGCGCATACAAAAAGGGTCCAAATGGCCCAAAAAAAAAAGTTCCCTGAAATCGTTGTAAGAACACTTTAAAGAATTCCTACAACAATTTCAAGGAACTTTTTTTTTTTTTTGGTCGTATGGTCCCTTTTCGTATGCGCCCTTACAAATTATTATATTAATTGAGTGAGATTAATTCAATTTCCCGAATCTTCTTTTTTATTTCAAATATTTTATACCAACATCTCAATCGACCGAAAAATTCTACACCGAGAAAAATCGAAAAAGCATTTGAAAACAGATACCTACACCACTGGACTTAATTTCATGGCACTAAATTCAAGATTTTGATAATATTTTTATCGAATTTTTGAAATTTCAACGGCGCATTTTTACACGCAGAAATCGAAACTTCACCAAATTAGTATAGAAAACTGAAACCGGGTTCATACCATAAAAAATAAATCTTCAACCTTCCAAATCGAAGTGTTAGTTTCGAGCCATTCTAAAGCTTCCATCGGATTTCTGGACCTGTTGACTACTTTTCAATTGATTCAGGTACAGTATTTTCAAAATCGTTTCCATCAGATCGACCTCAAAATTTTCTCCCATCAGTGTCATTTTAAGGTGAAAGGTCCCACTTTGACAAAATTGAGTTAAGACCGCCAAGTTGTATTTTGGACTATTCCTGATCGAATGGAGCAAACCCGACGGCATTTCGTTTATTTTTACCCAACTTAAACCACCTAAACTCTCAACACTAGGTATAACAAAAAACATAGTTTTGAGAAAAACGAGTTTAAAGATTTTCAAGTGTTTTTTTCATTTAAAATCGTCAAACGAACGCTAAAAAAGGTCTCCGATAGCTCATTTTGAAGGAAATTTTATGCCGAATCTAATGGTAATATGTACGCAAAGTCATCTGCAGAATATCTCTTTGCTTTCGTAAAAAAACTGTAGAAAATTTCATGATTTTTTTTTTTAATTTTTTTAATTTTTTTCCGATTTTTTCAAAAAGTTGTAAAAGTGTAATCATTTTTCACTTCTCCCCCCCCCCCCTCAGAAAATCACAGCAAAAAATAATTTCAAATTGCAATTTTTCATCATTTTCTTGTTTAAAAAATTTTTATTTTCAATTTTTTTCTGATTTTTTTCATAAAATTGTAAACATGTAATCATTTTTCAACTTTTCCCTCCCCCCTCTCAGAAGATCAAAGCAAAAAATAATTTCAAATTCCGATAAATGAAAGGATAGGCCTGAGTAGTTAACTTCAACGCGTTAGTTCACGGGGTTCCCGTTAGGGGCGCGAACTAAAAATCATACCAGCTGTTAGAGAAGATCGTCTAGTATCCGAATACGTCAAAAAATGAAAAGGTCCCACTTTGACATTTTTCAACTTTGAATCGATTTTGCGAGAAATCTGAAAATGTCAAAGTGGGACCTTTCACCTTAAAATGACATAAAAATAATAGAAAAGTTTTCCTTTATGAACCAATAAGGTACACTTTAAAATCGACTGGCGGTGATTTCGAGCAATTCTGAAGCCTCCTGTGAATTTTTTGGATTTCTTATAGCATTTTGAAATCGAATTACGTATCTAACTATTAATACACAAAACTTGAGACCGTTCGGTACCTTTTGCGCCGATTGTACGACCGTTTTTGGTTTTTGAGAATTAATTTTGACATACTAAAACTTCAATTGCTGTGCGAATGCCTTCAAATTTTTTTGAAAATTCACATGTATCCAAAAAAATTGTAATTAAAAAATGTTTGGATTTTGGAATTATGAGAATGTTTTGGTTTTCGATCACGAAAATAGATCCGCAGTACCTCTATCATTTTGAAATCTTGGAAACATCAACGAAACCTTGGTTGATAAGGCATTTTTTTTTCGTTTTTGAAAAGATAGAAAGAAAGGTTGATGAGATTTTGAATACGATATTGGATTTTTTGTTTTTCAGATTTTAAAACACACAGAAAAAAATTTCCAAGGACGACCTGACGCACGTTCGTGTCGCATATTTTCTAATTCGTTTCTAATTTGAAAAGCAAGAGAAATAAAACAACATACTTAATTTGCATTTGTTTGATTACGACTAGTATATATTTTGAGGAATAAATTACAAATGTAAGTGCATCTTGAATAATTAAATACCTACAAATTTAACGGATAAATATATATTTATGCTATAAACTGTGTACGCAGGTACGTATAATTATTAATTATATAATTATATTATATGAAAAACAAATAGGTACCTACGCGCTTAAAAACCAAGTAATGTGTACCCAGACCTCCATGAACAGGGGAAATTTTACTTACAAAAACATAACTAATCTTTTAAAGGTAAAGTGTATTTTCAATCATTCACACGTCTACCTGATTGCAAATTAGTCTTTATTCTTAAGAAGATTTATCTCCTGCAAAACAGATTTGAGTAACCTGTTGATTTGGTCGAATCGTTTATCAACGTTCTGCAATTCTTGCAATAATTCTTCATCGCGAGCAGCATTTTTAGCATCGATTTCATGTTTCAAATTGCTTATTTGGTCGCTAACGGATTGGTGCTCGGAATCGGATGGGTTGCTTTTTGTGACATCTATCAACGAATCTTCATTTTCATTTTTGGACAGTTTGGATCGAATTCGTTTTTCCACAATTTCTTCAGAATGTTTTACAATGGTGGACGGCATTCTGCCAAAATATTTACCTTTCATTTCTATTCTGTTATTTTTTAATGGGTACACATAAACCCGCTCTGTTTCATCAATGCGTATCTTGTCACCGAATAATAAGTCGCGCAAAAATATGTATCCCCTTTCAAGTTGTTCGCAGTCGCGGAATGGATTGCTGAAGGCAAGGCGTTCTATCTGCGAGATGAACTTTGCTCTAGATATCAAAGCAACTATTTCAGCGTCCTCTATAATGGCTCGCGTATCGCTGACGGCCAAACCATTAAGTATATTGTAAAGTACAGTGGCGACTAAGAAGACGAAAAGTATGAAAAACACGTGGCTATAACTAAAATTCGAACCGAGCGGTAGAGTGGAAGCATTAAATTCGCCCGTCATCATGATAATCGATTTGAAAAATGACATTTGCAGATCTGGCCACGTATTCATCGAATTTATATACTCGTAGATGAATTTAGGTCTAAATAAAATGAAGAAGCTGTATGCGAAAGATGCCACTAGAATCGAGTATAAAGGTAAGAATTTGGTAAAATTCAACGCCACCGATTTGAACATTTCTACGTAGATTGATAAGGACGGTAGCTTACCGAGTAACAATATCAACCCGATCCATGACGTTAGAATAGCCATTGAGGCAAAACTTGGATCATATATATCCCGGGCGAAACAAATAAACACTACGATCATCGCCAACTGGAAACAATTTTCTGGTACACCGAAGTGCTCCCGACCTGAAACGTGAAATTGGCACATTTCTCGTAAAATAAGTATAAAGAAAAGCAGCGATACTATTCTCGCCATCCACCATACTATCTCATAAAGACTGTTTAATGGCGTTACATAATTTTGAATTAGAAAAATAAACATGCTCAGAGCCAACCAAAATAATAAATAGAATGTCAAATTAATGTAATAATATTTTCTAACGAGACGCCATTTCAAATGGAGCAAGCTCTTCGTGAGAGGATGCTTATATAATTTTCTCATTTTGGTCACTGATTCAAATCGAATTATGTAGAAATTCTTTTTTCGTTTGGTAGCAACGGAATATAGGTCTAGTTGTGTGAATATTTTGTAGTTGAATGTAATTGAGTTATCCTCATAACTCTGGGTAAAGGATTCTCTACTTGAACAAATGCACTCATCGAAATAGCCTTCCAGGATCGTAGCTGAAATCGAAGTCAAGATAGATTGATCCTTTCGGTACAATTTGGCGCCTGCTCTAAGAAGTAACTTGATAGCGAATTCGTTGTTGAATTTTAATGCATAATGAAGAGCTGTATTACCTCTCCTGTCCGAGTGATTTATATCTAATCTGTTATGTTGCATAACTTGTTCGAGGATATCGCCAAATTTATGCAGTAACATGCGATGACCATCTGTTGGGTAATTCTGATCCTGCATAAATTGCATACCGTGCACGATTGAATGAAAAACTGATCCTAGAACTCCGCCACTTTGCAGCTCAACTTTAGGTATGATTGCAAGTTTCTTGAATATTTCACAGTGACCCTTGAAAGCAGCCAGCATTATTGGCGTCACATATTGTGCAGAATCATCGAAATATGCAAACACATTCAGTCGGACGTTTTTTTTCAACAAAGCTTCTACCACGTCGATGAAATTATGTTCACATGCTACATGTAAGTACGTCTTCCTAGATTTTTTTTCAAGTCCATCATTCAGAATTTCTGTGCTAATCTCGGCTACTCGTCTGACAAATAATTCAGGAACCCCGTTTTTTAGGTACGAAAATAAAATCTCCTGGAGCTCGCTCGGTGATGGTGTTGGGAGCTCTGCTTCCAGCTCGGGATATTTTTGCAATATTATTTCGCGACAACTGAAAGGGCGTCCCTGGGAATCCTTTTGAAATTCCGTGTCCACATCGAAGTACACGATGAACACCCGAACTGCATCAATGCTTCCTTGGAGCAGAATCAGGTGTTGAGCTTCTGGACGACCATCATTGAATGTATCGTGCACCGTGGAATAGGAACGAGCTAGAATCGTAATCGCTTCGATGTCGTTTTCTTCAACAGCTACTTTCATAATATTAGCATTGTCATTTCCTGATGCGGATGAGAAGTATACACCGTTCCAGATATTGTACAACAAGTATTGGTCTGAATAATTGAAAATTTCATGTATCTCTAATTTACCAGTCTCTTCATCTTTGCGCCAAAGTCTAGCACCGCGTTGTATTAGTTCGAAAACGTATCGCTCGTTTCCCAGGGACCTGCTGGCCAAATCTAATAACGTTCCATTATCAGGCTCGTCGTAAAAATAGTCTACGTCCACGTCCGCACATTGTAGGAGTTTTTGGAAATCTTCAACTCTCCTTTCCTTGAATGCATACAATAGCTGTTCCTCATTCGTCATATTTTGTTTGTAGAAGAATCGATCGCGGATCATTATGCAACTGATATGTAAGTAATTAAGTATGTATATTACACGAAAAGAACAAACGGCCAGATAAGCACTATTTCATTAGGTACCAATACGCGATTATTACATCAAAACTAAAACACTAGAAAATGCGATTCACGATTGATGATACGTGCTACATAGCTGTGCATTTTATTTCAATTTGAAAGGAAGCTGTTATATCACGTTTCCTGTATCCTGGTGGTTTTTATGCGAGTTTCCATTTTGTTTTGCGTCAATCGATTACAAAACCGGGAAATTTATATCTAAATTTGAAAGGAAGCTGTTATATCACGTTTCCTGTATCCTGGTGGTTTTTATGCGAGTTTCCATTTTGTTTTGCGTCAATCGATTACAAAACCGGGAAATTTATATCTAATCTACGGAAAATCACATCAGTTGTCATGAAGAATGACGGCGATCGAACCATCGTAGGTAGAAAAAGAGGAGATAAGTTGCAAAATTTGTGGCGAAATTATGATGGCAGAAATATTTTGATAATAATGGGTTAATATTTCATAAGTTGAAAAGTCCAAAAGTTGTCAGTTCGAAGTTGTTTTTGGGGTAAGTGATTAGTAAAGGCAAATGTATGTATGTACATAAATTATAGTAGACCGTGAAAGAAAAAAGTATCTGTGCTGATTTTGGTCAAATTGAGCAGAGACCTTCATTTCGAGTTGAGAGTTACTCAGAAATTTTTTCAGCTCCGGAGATGCCCCTTGAAGGGAGAAATGAGCTTTCCATGGGGGAAAGGGGTATTTTTGGAAAAATCGTCGTTATTTCTCTCTATGGCCTAGTCCCAAATGAAAGTATTTGAGATCCCGCGTCGATCTATACTACTGCCATCAAAATCCAAGACTACTTTTATGGATTGGCACTAATGACCGAAAAGTTGGCATCGCTGCAGCTGCGTTCCAAAACATTTCCTCAGTTTCAGGAATGATATCATTCAAAATTTCGGCATAACTAATGCGAAATACTCGTACATATTTGTGAAGAAAAAATTTTCAAAAAGAGAATTTATTGAATAATAAGCGATTCGCAATTATCAAATAAGTACTTTCAATTTCGGAACTGCACCATTTTTCAAACACTTTTCCCAAAACAGGTTGGGCAGCGACAGGAGCAAAAAACACACGATTTTTTCAAAAATGCCCCCTTAATGAAATCTCATTTCTTCTCTCCAATGGCAACTCCAGAGCTAAAAAAATTTTTCAGCAACTTTCAACGCAAAATAAAGGTTTCTGCTGAATTTGGTAAAAATCCCTAATCCCTTACTCTTTATAAAAGAATAAAATTTGCGGACGAAATTTCTTTTTAAATTAATATTGCAATTCTATTGCTCAAAAGTGGCTACTTTGAAATTTCGAAAATTCAAACATACGAAATGAACACGTATTTTAAAATTTATTCGGATAAAAGCATACGTGAATTGAAAAATAGGTAATTTAGGTCTTTTTTTGTATTTTCTTCCTGGGGGGGGGGACGCTAAATTGGAAGCTGCAAGTCCCTGATGTTCATCCCCCCCCCCCCCCCCACAACTGTATTTTGAGAAAAAATTGAAGTACCTAAATTATTTTTTTATTGTTTGAAAAAATATTTTTAGAAAAATATTAAATTACACACGAGATTTATCGGGAAATATGAAGTAAGTTTATAAAATGTATCAAAGGTATTGATACAAAAAATTATTTACGATGATGATTTTTTTTTTTTTTTGGTACGGCTCTGTTAAAGTTTCGCAATTTTAAACTGGTCATTTTTTGGCAAAAAATGTACAACTTTCGACAAAAAAAAATTCGCCTAGAAATTTGATGTATTTTATATTTTTAAAAGAACGAATATCTACCGGATGCGTAATTCTCTCTATAGCCTTCAAGAAGGTCACATTAATTTGGGTGATTTACGTTTATCCATCAAAGAAAAAAAATATGTAATGATATAATTTTTTAGAAGTTATAATACGTGGGAAAATATATACAATGTGACAAATTCTCGACAAATTCTCGCAAAAGATGCAATGTATGTAGTATCGTTGGTAAGATGATGCAGTAAATTACAGGATTGGAACGAGTTCAAAAAAAAAAACCATGAGAAATGAAAACAATTCGATAAACGCGATGAAAGTAAACGATTTTTTTTTTGCTAATTAAGTGGGAAATGCGTGGTTCTGCAGCGCTTAGTGTAAAATATGTTAGGAACCTTTGCCTTGCCTCAGTCAGTCTCATCTTCCGTATAGCACATAATCACACATCGAGCTTCGAGCTTTAATAATCCGAATACGATGTGGTCTATTTGATCGTACATTTTAGTTAGTGTTTCGTCGCGTAATATAGTCGTATTTTCGTCTCTATAAGTTATTGGTGGTTTTCAAGCTTCGCGTAAGTTTTTACATAATAATCCAAGCTCAATCTTCGTCAAACCAAATGCCAAATCAACAAAAACTATTGATCGCGTTCAAGGATCGAAAATACAACGAGTTCAACGAGCTCGTAAAATACCCGGACATAGAAGTGGATTATTTCTACCCAGAACCAGATAACGGAACACTGTTAGATTTAGTCTGTCGAACCGAAGGAAATGGCGGGTATGCTTCAATTCTCATACTAAACGGTGCTTCAATATGGCGTACAAACGAAGTAACTGGTAAATGCGCTTTGGACGAAGCTATCGATAATTTTGACCATAATACTCTGCAGCAACTCGGCGCAGCTTTGAAACAACAAATGATTACATCAGGTGACCAACTAGCTCATAAACTTATGCATACGGTTTTGGAAAAAAATAACGTCGATTTAATCAAGCTTATAACTTTCAATCTTCCTCCATCAACTCTCTATAACCCTAAAGGTCCACACATGATTCTCCTTCGAGGAAACATCGACGCAGTCAGAGTGTTCATGGAGTGCTTCGATATGGATATGGAATTCCAGACAGATTCTTACGGTTGTGATCGTAGCTGCCGAGAAATCATTCTGGAGAAATATCCCCAGCTGGAGCCAGAACTACCGGAAGTATCAATAAACCACCTTCGCAACGTTCTATGTTCCTATCTCCATCGTGGTCTGACTGAATTATTCTTAAATAGACTTTCCAAAATCGACACAGATACTCTGAATGAAAGCTTCAGAGGTACCCACGACAAGACATATCTGCACCTGGCCTGCGAATACAATCAAATAAACGTCGTATACGCCCTTTTGAAAAGAAACGTTTTCCTCAATAAACTCGCTCGAGAACCAGGTGCCCCTAAGAAGGCATCAACACCCATAATGTTGGCAGCTTTCGGCGGATATTACAAAATAACCGAAGAATTGCTCAGAATACGTCAAGTTCAACTTCAAGTTGAAGGAATCGGATCCATTTTGCATTCGGTTATACGTGGTATGAGCATGGTCCAGCAGCCAAATCCGGACAGTAATCATCGTTTGATTTTAAAATTACTTCTGGATGCCAGTTTTCTCGTAGCTAATGCGGATGAACTAGATATTAATTATACTGATAACGATAACCGGACAGCTCTTCATTATGCGATCGCCTTCAACAATGAATTCGCCATCGGTTCGTTGATCGATGCTGGGGCCAATTTATACCTGAAGGATGCCGAAGGTCAAACCATCCTGACTTCGATTCCAGCTAAAATTCTCGAAAGGTGTTTCGACGACTGTATTCAATACGTTTGCCCGAAAGAAAACGAGTGTTATCGTCTGAAATTCGATATCAGATTCAATTACAATATATTCAGAAGACCTGATCAAACGATTAGTCGAACAAATTACGAAATGGAATTCTGGGATACAATCGAGCAAGAGTCCGAATTGAAAAAATTATTCAAGCACCCCCTCTCTGAAAGTTTCCTCTATGTGAAATGGTGTCTCTTCAAGAGATACTACTGCGTTAATTTAATATTCTACCTATCGTTTTGTTTATTCTTGAGCATCCATATTTTCAAAATCGAAGAGTGTCAACTGCAGCCATCGACTCCTTCGACTGATACTGGAAAAAATCTCCAAAAAAATTCGATCCTGTGCCTCGCATCGTATTTACCATTATTGACACTATACTTCGTACTCATTTTAAAAGAACTCTGCAAAATTTTCGTCTCACTTCGATCGTACAGTATGATCGAAAACTGGTTAAAAATGACTATGATCGTAGCAATAGGCGTTTTCTTGGCAGACGAAACCAATGCCCAATTGGCAGCAACTGTAATCCTCATGTCGTGGATCGAGTTCGTATTTTTTCTCGGCAGACTTCCACTGCTCTCGATTTACATAGAGATGTTTAAAACAGTGGCGTCGAATTTCGCCAAATTCTTCATTCTGTACTCGATTCTGGTCGCGTCTTTTGCCTGCAGTTTCTTCATCTTATTTCGCCATCAAGTCAACAAATGGAAATCCAATGATCCGCAAAATCAAACCGAAATCAATGCGACGAATGAAAATTCCATCAACTCGTGGCGAGATCCGACAGTCTCGTTTATCAAATCGATTATCATGATGATAGGCGAACTCGACGCATCCAGTTTACCTCTGGGTTCAAATTTCAATTACAGTTACGCTTTTTTCGCCTTTTTTATTTTCCTAGTCACCATTGTACTGCACAAGTTGCTCGAGGGGTTGGCGGTTAGCGATACGAGAGCTATAATGGAAAATGCCGAAGTCGTTGCTCTTATATCTCAGACTAGACAGATATCTCAGTTGGAACGTTTATTCCTTAGCAATCCATTCCAGTGTTTTCGCTCCCGTTTGCCCAATTTTTTTAATCGTGAGAAGATCAAGCAATTCGAACGCGGATATTTATTTCTTCGTAATAAGATCTTCGAACCGAACTTATCACTGTCTAGTAGAATGGATAAAGGAAGAATAGGTAAAGATATGATGGTTTTCGTACGACCTAGTAAGAGTAACGAGATAACGACTAGTTATTCATCCGATAAATACATCGGCAAACTCCCATCTGCCATTTTAAAACAAGCTAGAAGAATTTTAGAAGAACGAAACCAATCTAAATCTGCCAGTACCTTGGATCAGAATTCCGTTATGATTATGAGAAAGGATTCATCTAAGTACGAATGTGTTGAAGAATTAGTTCGCCGACTTAGTGGGCAAATACGTGATTTAGAACGTAAAATTGATTTAAATCATGCTGAACGAGATGAAAAATTGTTACGGAGCGTGGAAGAAATCAACAAACGTCTCGAACAGGTAGAGCAAAAGCTTGCCACTAGCATATCTGAACTGAGGTAAGAAGATCAAAAATTCGCAATGACAAATGCCAACGATGAGTTTTCATAATTATGAAAAAAAAGTAAAAGTGTATGAGAGAGTAAAATGCAAATAGAATGTAACAGTTACAGTAGGTATGATGGGTAGATACCTAATTACCTGCCCTATTCTGAAAGTAAGAAAAATAATGTATTGAAAATTTCAATTTGAAAAATTTCTCAGAAGCTGCAGTGAAGCAAAATGAATAGAAGTTCTCGAATAAAATGGAATCCCAAGAGAAAGCCTTATTTAATGTACATATTTTTTATAAAAATAATGTTTTGATCGAATTGCTAATTGAATCTTTTTGATAGCAAATGTGTCACCGCATACGGAAAGGGGGCACGCGACCCAAAAATGGATTTTTTTTAAATGATTAATTTTTATGTGAAATTCATCGTAGAATTCGATGGAACCATCGTTGAGACCGGATTTTTACTCTAAATGGGTGAAAAATGGTTTTAAAGCGAGGTACCTCAAAATTTACTACTCACAAAAGTCGAAAAATGGCGCAAAAATCTGAAAAAATGAGTAAAAAATGAAAATTTTATAAAACCTCACGACTTTAATAAGAAATAAGTGAAAAAAATCATAAAAAATTTTTTGACCTACGCGGGTCTCGAACTTGGTACTGCTGGGGTGACAGTCCGTCGCTATGACTCCTAGCCACCGAGAGTGATTTGGAATACACGCTTTCTAATAGTATTGAACTAATTTTAATGTTGAACTACGTAAAAAATACGACAAGAACCGAAAAATATTTCCACAATTAAAAAATATCGCCATAATCGGCCGCAAAAGGTTTTTTTTTATCAAAACTAAAAACTAATAACTTGATAATATCAACTGAATAATCCCGAAAAGTTCACAAAGAGACTACCAAGAGTGTGTCTTAAACATACCTTCCTAATATTTCTAAAATTACAACGGGAAAATTCAAAAACAACTTCAAAAACTTTAAACGCGTTTTTCTCAAAAACTCGTTTTTGGGTGCGTGCCCCCTTTCCGTATGCGGTGACACAAATACATTATTTTAATAGATATTTTTCAAAAATACTTATTTATTAAAATCTTGTGATACGTTAACTCCTTTTATTGAAAATATCACTTCAACACAACAAATGTTGAAGGATTTTGACCAAATACAGTGGATACCTTCACTTTGAGTTGAAAATCAATAAATTTTTTTTTGTTCTAGAGTTGTCCTAGAGGGGGAAATATGTGTCCTCAAAAAGGGAGCATTTACAAAAAAAATCTCGGTTTTTACGCTCTAGCCCTCCTCCTCCCCATTTCAGCAAAAATGATTTGGCGCCAAAATTCGGCATTTGAGATCCTGCGTCGACCTAGGCCGTAGCAATCAACACCCAAGACAATATTTTTAGGATTCTGCCAGTAGATATAAAATGTATTTCCTGGCACTGGAGTAAGAATTCTTACAATACTTTTTAAATTCAAAAGTATGTGGAAACTTATGTGAAAAATTTCACATAAACCTTCACATAGTTTTTCATTCAATCAAATGCAAAAATATTTACAAAACTTAGATATTGAAATGAAATGCAAAATTTTTTGCAATACTTAAACATTTCAAACAAATGCAAAAATTTCATCAAAACTTGAACATTTCAATGAAATGCAAAAATTCATTCAAAACTTAAACATTTCAATGAAATGCAAAAATTCATTCAAAACTTAAACATTTCAAACAAATGCAAAAATTTCATCACAACATTACCATTATACCACTAGTTAAAGAAAACATTATCTCTAATAAAGCGATAACACAAACACCAACACCTTTATCATAGAAACTGATTCTTTTAACTAATGCACCCACCACATGTGGAGGTAGTTATTGAAGAGAAATTTTTGCATTTGATTAAAACAAATTGACATTTTTTTTTCTTTCTATTATAAAATAAATAATGAACACTATTGAAAAGAGCCACCTTGAATTAATAAAAGATTATGTAAATTGGTATGATGTTTCAAGTAATCAAAAACTATCAGAAGATTTCATAAGGGAATTCAAAGACAAAGTTGATTGGGAGGGAATTTCAGAATATCAAAAACTATCAGAAGATTTCATAAGGGAATTCAAAGACAAAGTTGATTGGGAGGGAATTTCAGAATATCAAACACTATCAGAAAACTTTATAAGAGAATTCAAAGATCAAGTAAATTGGGGAATGATTTCAAAACATCAAACACTATCAGAAAATTTAATCAGAGAATTCAAAGACAAAGTATATTGGAGTGAAATTTCAGGAAATCAAGCACTATCAGAAGATTTCATCATGGAATTCAAAGATCAAGTAAATTGGGAAAGGATTTCAGTTCATCAAAAACTGTCAGAAGATTTCATAAGGGAATTCAAAGACAAAGTAGATTGGAGTGGAATTTCATGGTATGAGATGCTAAGATTTCATAAGAGAATTTAAAGACAAAGTAGATTGGTATAGAATTTCAAGGTATCAATATTTATCAGAAAATTTCATAATAGAGTTCAAAGACAAAGTAAATTAGTGCGCAATTTCAGAAAATGAAAAACTGCCAAAAGAACTTAAAGACATAGTAAATCGCAATATTTCAAAAGGCTTAATTGAACATATTTTATGTAACTTAGACTCAAGTAATATTCATATTGTCAGACTTTAATGATGTGAATAAAAAACTTTTTTATGAAAAATTTTTTCATAAAAGATGTAAGATTAATTTACAACAGCTCTATTTGTGAAAGGGTTATAAGTAGAAACAACATTATAAATAGTTACAATGTGTATTACTGTATCAGCAGAAAGAGCTTCCTTGAATCTAAATTTTAATTTTACGTTTGTGGTACTCTCCTTTATGCTTTCAGGTTGGCAGGTACAATCAATAGCTATTATGGGATATTTGTTGACATAATCATTTAAAGAACAAATTGGTTTCCCTTCATTACCATAATAAGCTAGTTTGAAATTTTTAAACATTTGATAAATTTTATTATAATCATTTTCTGAACTATTTATATTTAGTTCAGTTTTAGGATAATGTTCATTATTGTTGAGAACAGCTTGAACGTTTTCAAGGCCACATAAATCAAATTGACTATTATCCACTTTGATGTTATCATTTCTATTTTTTTGCATCCCAATAAGAATAAATATTGGATTCCCATCACAAGTATATTCACATGTATACTTTTTTGTTGTTATACCAGTTTTAAACTCATATCCCCAATGTCTAAAAATTTGTGGTAAATCTTTTGAAGCCAGTATTTGTTTTAGACATTTGTTTTCCATTTCTCTTCTCAATTTTACCTGTGACATTATTAGTGCAACATCTGTAAATTTTATAGTAATAGTATGTTCATTTGCAAAAGTACTATCAACTTGAAACATATTATTATAATTATTGAGATGGGTTTTTGTTAACCTTAATTCATGTGGGACGTGAAATACATAATCCTTGTGATCCTCATGATAACCAAATAGTGTTTCTAAAGAATCATACAAAGTAAAATACCCAGATTTGTTCAGAACATTTGAGTTTGGAGAGGAGATATTCCAGCCTCCATCATTGTAAATCAAATCAGAACCAAATGAAACAATTCCTTTCATAGTAGTAACCACACCTGGCTCTTCAACTGAATCTATTATTTTATCACATTCCAAATATTCAATTTTTGAAAATAAATGTGGTAGTGGATTAGTAACAAATGATATTTTTTTCAAATCAAGTTCTGCTACAGCACTCTTGTCAGAATTTTTAGTCACTGTAACAATTCCTTTCACAAGTAATCCACTTCTATGTGGATGGGTAATGACATCTTCATTGTATGTTCTTATACAAATTTTACTGTTTGGTTTATTTATATCATCTTGTGGAGAGGGTCTGTAGACTACAAAGTCTTCACTTTCAATGTAATTTTGTATCATATTTATAATAGGAAAAATTTTTTTTTATTAAAACTTGGATTTTAAAAGTTCTTCATTATAGAATTTCCCTTCAATTTCTTCACCATCAGTATCTTTAATAGAATAAGTTACAGGAGTTGTGTGAAATATTTCATCAACTACAAAAATTTCTTTAGTCCAGTTATTCTTGTACTTGTTATCAAAAACTTTTTTATATGCAAAAATTCTAACTCTATCTCCCTGCTTAAATTTCTGATTCGATTTACATTTGGGTTTATTTTTGTTAAATTTCATCAAAATTTCTTCTGCATTATCCTTATCAACTTTAATAGGTGGCATACCAATAGTTCTATGAACATCTTTTGTGTTATATTCTTCTAGTATTTTAGGTAAAATATTAATCCATCTGAAATTCTTCCTCATCTCAAAATAAATTTTCAACTTTTGATTTAATGTTCTGTTGAAACGTTCAATTATTGCAGACTTTTCCTCATTATTGGTATGATACATTTTAATGTTGTGTTTTTTCAACATTGTCTTGAAAGTTTGATTTACAAATTCCCCACCTTTGTCCACATGAAGTAAATTGGGTTTTCTTTTCGAGATTTTCAAAATATTTTCAAAAGCATCTGTAGCTGCTTTGCCTGACTTATTCTTCAAAGGTTCAATCCATACAAATTTAGAAAATGTATCTTCAACATTGAGCATATATTTAAAACCATCATTTTCTTTGGAATATTTGTCCATAATTAATAAATCAGCTGCCCATAAATCGTCAATACCTTTGGTTACAATACTTCTTTTACAAAATTTTTTCCTAATAGGTGCATGTAATTCTTTAGCTTCTTCCATTTATTTATTGTATATAAAAAAATCCTTTAAAACTTTGTTTAAAAATTTCATTCACATTATCACAATCTTTATCAATTACTAGAAAGCCATACTTAGTTTTCCAACAAATATTGCACATTTCCAAATATTCATCAAATGTTACTAAATGTGAGACATGATTATCGTAGATGTGTCTCGAATTTCTAAGATCTTGCATAAAAATTGCCAGTAAATTAAAATTATCTCTTATACATTGTTTTGGACATTTTGAATAGGATTGAGCTAGATAAAAGCAAGAAATATTGTAATGTCTTCCTCTCAGATAGAAATTTGCTATTTTATCTTGAGGGTCTGTCAAAACATCGTCAAAAATTATAACTGAATTTGGTTTCATTTCTTCAGGTTCTTTCAAATCTTGAGGTAATATAGTACTAAAACCAATGTTCTGTTCTGACGATGTTCTGTTGATAATATCTATTATGTTTTTCAATCGAATATATTTTTCTTGATGAGATGTTTTTGAGCAAAGATAAATATGGGTATATGTATTTATTTCCATTAGGATTTGAATTAAAAGATTGGTTTTACCACAACCTGATGGACCAAATATACCAGCTCGAATTACATTTGGAAAATTTCTATTATATCGTGGACCCACCTCCTTGTAATCATAATTTTCAATTTCAATAGGTATATCACTTTTAACTACTTTTATAATACGTTTTTTCTTCATTTATATTAGGAATTTTTTTTTGTATTATAAATATGAGATTTGATTTAATAGGCGAACGTAAAGGAGAAACTTTATCTTCTTACATTCACACAATATTTAAAAATAGAGTTAATCTGTGTTCTAATAAACTCTATGGAGTTTGTTTACTCATTCTTAGTCTCTTTAATTCTTTAATGAATGTAAGAAAACATAACAACAGGTTTGATCTTGTAGATGATCAAGGAAATCACGAGGAAATTTATATTCCAGAAGGTGCCTACGAAGTTACGGATATTATCAACGCTATAAGAGATAAAAAATTCAACTCTTTATATAATGTTGAGAGAAAAAATATACGATTTGATCTTTCAGAAGATGAAAAGAAGATGATTCCAGTTCCAGAAGGAATTTATGATGTAGATAATCTAGAGAGTACAATCAAAGCAAAGGAATTTGATAAACTAAGTACAATAATACAAAAAAGGGAAGATTTACATCTAGATAAGTTATTAGATAAAGAGTGTCGTCATTACATTCACATTCCTGGAGATAAGTACAAAGTAGAAGATATCTTACAAGCAATTAAAGAGAGAAGGTGTGCAGCAGATAAATTGAAAATGAATTTAACACCATATACTCATAAAGTAAAGATAATATCTGAAGGTAAAAAAGTTGACTTTAGTGTACCCAACTCTATTTGTAGAGTTTTGGGTTATAGTGAAAGGGTTTTAGAAAAAGATGTAACACATCATTCAGATAGAATGATTGACATTTTTCCTCTTACTGCTATTCAAGTAAAATGTAATTTAGTGAATACAAATTATGAAAATGGAGAAGGAGGAGGTGGAGTAATATACTCCCACCCCTGGTCAGCTCCAACAGGTGAAAAATATTGGATAATCCCGTATCACTACTTATACTATGAAATAAATACACATTCTTTCAGGGAAATTGTAGTTCAGATTGTAGATCAAGATGGTAATCTGTTGGATTTTGGTGATGAAAAAATTTATGTAGCATTGGATATTAGAGAAATGTAATTTTAAGAGAATTTCTCTTAAAATACTTAGAACTCAGCTAAAAATTTCAAACAAAGATGTCCACAAATAACTTGATTGAAATTTTGCTTTTGGTCAACATTATAATATACATTCTTTTGAAAATAGTTTAGTACTTCACTAGGAGGTCTTTCACCAAAAGAATCAAAATAAATTATATAATCATCTTTCTTGAAAAAACAAACCCAATGAGATCCAGGTCCAATAGAATCATCTAAATTGATAATCATGCTTTCATTTCTTCCAATTTGTTTTGGTAGTTGATCTTTCATAAACACTCCCCTAAAATAAGGTATACACAATTCCTTTGCATATAATTCTAGTTCCATATTGGATAAGGGTTTAATAGGAATTTTTATTAACCTCCCTTCCTCTTTTTTTTTTTTGCTTTCACATTAACCCCAGCACCTTCAACAGGTTTTCGATGAGAAGCTGGATTTAAATATAACCCCTCACCTTCAACAGGTTTTCGATGAGAAGTTGGATTCAAATATAATCCTTTTCCTACTTTCTTCATAGCTAATTTGATATCTTTAGAATTATTTATAAATTGCAAAACCTTTTCGTTGTTTTCCAAACCTGTACCAGACTTTACTGGTTCCTCTAGTATATCAGTTAGTTGTTTGTGAAGAGGTTTTTCTTCTTTATATCTTTTTTTAACTTCTTCAACTAACTGATTGTTTGCTCTATGATTGCTATAGGCATCAAAACCATTTTTAATTATGGATGATGCCGCAGCTATAGCTGGTAAAGCAGCAACTAGAGCAGGTAAGAAACCTCCAGTTTTATTATTTGTGTTGATAAATTCCAATTGTTTTGCAGACAACTTTATCTTGACTGATTTCTTTTTAGTACGCGCTTTACTGATTTCCTTCTTTTGATATGTTGTCACTGGTAAATAAGTCTCTTTCATCACACTGTTTTTTGTTCGAATCAATTGTTTGTGATCCAAGTTTAAAGTAATTGGTTTCCCTAACTTTATTCCCTCTAGAATTAACAGTTGCTCTTTTTCATCTAAATTGACAGGAATTTTTTCATAATTTTCCTTTTTCATACCGGTACCAAAGTACCTTTTTGCACCCATGACAGCATCCACAAGCTGAGCTTGTTTTTCCAATTTTTTACTTGTATCTTTATCACGTGCAATATTTGAAGCTTCTCTCTGTAATATATAATCAGCTTCATGAAGTTCAGCAGGATCTTCCATCAATTCATAAGCAACATCATGTCTCCTAGATGCATAATCCAGTTTATTTCTTGGTTCAACTCCTTTCAATATTTGTAAAGTTGGATTTGTCCAGGGTCCAGTAAAATTATGATCTTCTAAATGCATGGGAGGTAATGGAAGCTTCTTTATTGCCCAATTTGCAACTGTACCCAACATACCACTACCTTCTTTCACTTCACCATCAAACATCACCTTGGGAATTCTTTGTCGAATTTTGTCATTCAATATAGTTTTAAAGTTGTTACTATTCATGTTTATTACAGAAAAAAAAATATCATTTCTTCTTTTTGCGTCTAATCACTTTTTTTCTAAATTTCCAAATACTTTTCAAGAGAATCGTCATCAAGAAAATACATGTTTTCATATTTTGATGCTGGGAGCTTGTTCTCCCACTTTGTGTATTAGAATTATTTCCTTCACTACTACATGGAGAGTCACTATTCATTTTATAATAGGAAATTTTTTTTTTTCAAAGTTCTTTAAGTTCTTGCAAAATCCTAACAATTTCATTTCTTAAATGAGGGTTGGAATTTCCAGCTTTCTTTTCACCATACAAAACAACTAATTTATCAAACAATTCAGGCAAGTTATCCCAATAAATATATTTATCCCCAGATGTGTTGGCATACAAATTCATTTTTTTGAGATGATTTAAAATTGGTACTATTGCCTTACCATCTAAAGATCCTTTTTGAATCTCTGAGTAAATTGTGATTAATTTTTCTAGATAACTATCTATGCTATCACTTTGATACAACCCTCCCCCCTTTTTCAGATATTTATCCAGTAAAGGTTTTATTACAGAAATGTATTTGATTCCACAACTTGATTTCACTCTGGAAGATGGATTATTATTTTGTTTATAACTACTGGTTTTATCAATAATTTTCCAAAAATCCTTTAAATCTTCAGAATCATACTCATTTGGATCTGGATTTTTTAATGTCAACAACTGCCATAAACCATGAGTTCCTTTAAATTCAATACCACCTTTAAACTTGATGTTATTACCATTAAAAGTAATTTCTTCATTGCCAATCATCCATTTATTAATGTCTGGATCATATCGAATTCCAAAAGTAGTATCACAAATTTCTTTTTTATCATCAGCTGCATAAAATTGTAAATATTGTTTTGCTATTTCACCAAGAACATTTTCTTGAGGACTATTCCACTCAAGCATATTTTGGGTAGGTTGTGGGAAGGTTTCTGGAAGGTTTTGGGAAGGTATTTGGAAGGTTTCTGGAACATTTTGAGTTATTTGGTTTCTAATTTTTTCTAGTGGTGTAATGATTGGTTTAAACTGTTCTTCTAATACTTCTTGCTTATAAATTTTACCTGCTTTACTTGCCTGATACATTGCCTTCAATTCCTTTCTTATATTAACATTTTCATTTACTAAATTGTAATTATTGCTCATTTATAGTAGAAAAATTTTTTTTCCTATTATAAAATGAAGTGTGCTGGTATTATTCTGTTTACCCTTTTTGTATCAACTTTACAAGAACATGATTTATTCTTCAGATCTCAAAAAATAGTCAACAATGATGGGGTTACACTATTTTGTAATGTTACATTTTCAGAACAAGAATTTGTGTATCAGCTGGAATGGCTTAAAGATGTTCCTTTTGACATTCCAGAACGTTTAAGTATCAATAAATTTGAATATTTGAATTCAACATCGAAGAAAAAGGTTGAGGTTGTATCATTTTTGAAAGTTATAAATGAAGGACAATACATGTGTCGAATTAGAACAAAAAAATTTGGTGAATCTTCAAGTAACTATTACTATGATTATTTGGTAGTGTCGCAGCAAAATTTAAAGAGTCAACAGCATTTGGTGACAAAAACTTGGGTAAAATTGCTTATGGAAACAGAGGGAGTCAATACAAAAATTGAATGTGTTTATAATTTTGAGAAATTTCAGTCAAATAATAAGTGGTTCAATTATAACAATGAATCCATCATTTCTAATGAGCGAATTCGTACCACAGACTTGTTTATTGAAATCAAAAATCTAACTTTTACAGATCAAAATGCGTACAGATGTGTGAGTCCAAACAATGAGTTTTATACAGCTTTAGTGGTTACAAAAAATTATAAAAAGTGGTAATATCTTTTAGAACACTGTTCTAAAAGAACAAAGCAGTTAATTAGATGAATATTTCCATCCTAAAGAAAGGAATATTTTTCTGCATATTTCATCACATTCCCTCTTGTTGCCAAGTGAAATGAAATCTTCTGGATCAAAATTGTGACCATCTTTCAACATTAATTTATGTAAAAGAAATTTCATATTTATAAAGTTTTTTCTATGGCTATTTATCAAATCAAATTGATTGGAAAATTTTTCAAAATCATTTAGAAGTTGTTGTTCTAAATGGGAAATATCACTTGGTTTCTGCCCTGTTAAATTAGAATGAATTAGAATATAATCGTCATAGTGTTTATGATAACCTAGTTCTTTCAAGAAATAAAAAACAGTTGATTTTTTCACTTGTCCAAATGTAGATAAAGCTTCTTGTAAATGTATATAAACCTCTGGACTTATAAAATCAGTTTGTTTTCCTTGATATTTCTCCAAACACTTTTTGAAATTACTTAACCTATTGTAGTTTGAATTTTGTTTCTTGAAGCAATGAGGTTTAGAATTATGTTTGTAGTGAATTACCTCGGCAAAACATTTTTTGCATATTAAAATATTATCTCGATCTTTGAAAAATTCTCGAGTACTTCCACAGTTTTGACACCTTTTGGATGGATAATACTCTTTTTTTGATACATTGCATATGAGACCAAATCTCTGTGAAGCTTCCTTCATAATCTCATAAGGAATGATTTTTTTCATTTCATTCAAATATGTATTCACATTTGTTTTCATCAAGTTTTCTCTCGTTCTCAAATATAACATCAATATGCTTTCTGAAAATTGAAACTTGTCCATGTTTTTAAAATCATTCACAACTTCAGGAGAAAGAGCATCCTCAATGTTGTATGTTTTCACTCTTTGCTTAGATTCTTGAAATAATTGAATATTGTTCCTTAAAGTATTTGTTATAAAATTATCCAATTCTATAATAGAACTCATTTTATTATAGAAAACAATTCTTTTAACTATTACATTTTTTTCCTAGATACCCAATCTTTCAATTCACATATGAAATCTTCTGATAGTTCTTGATTTTCTAAGATTTCTTTCCAATCTACTTTGTCTTTGAATTCTCTAATGAAATGTTCAGACAGTTTTTGACTCCATGAAATACATTCCCAGCATACTTGGTCTTTAAATTCTTTAATGAAATCTTCAGCCAGTTTTTGATGGCATGAAATCCAATGCCAATTTACTTGATCTTTGAATTCTCTAATGAAATGTTCAGACAGTTTTTGATGACCTGAAATCCAATGCCAATTTACACAATCTTTGAATTCCATGATGAAATTTTCTGATAAATATTGATACCTTGAAATTCTATACCAATCTACTTTGCCTTTGAATTCCCTTATGAAATTTTCTGATAGTGTTTGATATTTTGAAATTGCACTCCAATTTACTTTGCCTTTAAATTCTCTTATGAAATTTTCTGATAGTTTTTGATATTCTGAAATCCTTTCCCAATTTACTTGATCTTTGAATTCTCTTATGAAATCTTCTGACAGTTTTTGATATTCTGAAATTGCAAACCAATATACTTTGTCTTTGAATTCTCTGATTAAATTTTCTGATAGTTCCTGATTACTTGAAACATCATACCAATTTACATGAGAGAGTAATAATTTAAGATGCCCCTTTTCATTATTGATCATATTATTATTTTATAATAAGGAAAAAAAAAATTTTAACCAAAGTTATTTATATTAGTGAAGAGAGAGTTTTCAAATGTGTGATAAAATTCTGTCTTTCTACTTCTAGTTTATAATGTCCCCAAGGTAAAGTTTCATTGTCAAATATACATCTCTTGTCATCAAATGGAGATAAACCTCTTTTATCTTGTTCAAATGTGTAAATATTATGATTTTTACTTTGTATAATTTTCTGCTTGAAACTCTTTGTTATTTTCTTCTCTAAGCATTCTTTATAATCATTATGGGTGATTTGATTTTTGATTACATGTTTCTTCACTCCTTTTGCTCTTTTCTTTTCATCTTCTTCAAATACTTTGATGGAGTACAATTTAGAAGCTAACCCTATGAATTCTTCAATACTTTTTCCTTTCATTTCATCTTTGAATTTACCAATAACTTTTTTATTAACTTGAGGAATACCATATATATTATTCTCAGGATAGTCTGATGTGTCAAATTCATCAATCATTCCTTTCATATCACTGTAAAAGTCTGGCGTTTTTATTGACAAAATTAACGAGTCTGTATCAGTATACAAAAGTTTAACATCATTTTTATATTCTCTCTTCAACCTATAATAGAAATCATACATCAATGTTTTTGAAATATCTAAAATAGAAACACCCACATAAATTGGTTGATTGAAATTGATGTGAGTTTTTTTCATGTGAACAGCTGCAAGATCTTCTGCAAAAAATGTTGATTTTACAAAATTTGGTTTTGAAACATACTTTGTATATTTTTTACCTTCACTAATCAATTTTATATCCACATGATTTCGCACATTCATCATTGTTCTACCAAACACCGAGTTATTCATCAATTTAAAAAAGTCTTTTTCAAATTCATTTTTTGCATTTTGTCTATGCTTTGTATTTTTATCAATATATACTTTCATCCAATCTGATTGGTTGAATTGAATAACTCTGTGAATTTTTTCCAATTTCAAACCTGCTTCAAGAGCCTGTCTAAGATTCAAATAATGTAAAACATATTTCTTCTTATCATATAATGTTGTGAATAATTTAGGAAGTCTATTTTCATCAATAATATTTTCTGCACAATAAGGTAGATCAGAATGATAATCATGTAATGTTTCTGGATAGCTTAAATCAACTTCAAACAGATATCCTTTGCTTTGGTTATCTCTCATTTTCAAAATTCTACTGTAAGTAAAATCGTTTGGATTTGCCCACCAAAACCCTCCATATGGTAAATGTTTACTCATAGCCCATCCATATAAATTATTTGCATCCAAATACTGAATGAATGTTGATTCTTTATTTTTATCAAATTTTTCACCCATGTACTTATGATTGGCTTTTTCATATCTATTTGAACATTGGGAAATTCCACCACGCTTGGCATTTTCAAACATGTACAACATGTCTACATCAGTTATCAATTCCAATTTTTGTTTTGTTGTTTTCAACATGCAATCCCAAGCAAATCCGGGGGTAGTATAATACCAAAGTGGATCTAACTTGTAAATTTCAAGTGCAGTTTTTCTGAAATTTTCAATCACATCTGCTAGCAAGAGTACATCAATTTTATTGTACAACATTGTAAACTCTTTTAGATTTTTAATGTTGAAATGTTCCCAAATTTTTTGAGCACGTAAAAATTCCTGTTCATCTACATGTTCATCATTCAAGGAGTTGTAGAAATTTCCCCTAGATGGTAACTCTTCCTCATCATATTTTTCTAATGAGTCCATATAATCGTAAGGGTAAGCCAATTTTTCAGTCAACAAATTGAACAATGAATCATTTCCAGGTGGTACTGTATTATCAAACCATTTCTTTAAATTTTTGAAATGACACATTTCCAAGTTTTTAGCCAATTTAGAAAGTGGTTCAGATAGAAATTTGTATGAATCTAAAAATCTAAGTTCTATTTTACCCTCTTTTCCTGAATAGTGTTGAAACTTTACAACTTTTGAGAAGCTGATGTAAGATTCCTCATTATTTGGAATTAGTTTTAAATTATCTGTAGTTCCAGCAAATTCTTTGACTAATAAGTGGGAATCATAACCAGAAAAGTTGTGAAACAAGACGGGTATGAAACTAGGTACATTGTAATTCAAGTTGCAAAGACTATGAGCTGCACCTCTATATTCACCTGTTATATGGTCATGATCCTGAACTTTCTTTTTATTTTTTTCTTCATCATCTAATTTCTCTTTCAAATCTAATTCTAATTTCTCTAGTCTATCAGTCAGTGTTTGATCATCATGATACTTTAAAATATTTGAAGTAATTTCTATTTCTTTTCTCAATTTATTAATATTTTTTTCCATCATAGGTGGGAAATCACTCAATTTTCTTTCACAAATATGACATATTGTTGCTTCTTTATATTCACATTTTTGTATATTGGTCAGTTTCTTCATTTTTTTACAATTATATATGTATTCATTAGCAATACGTACTGCATCTTCTGATAATTTTTCACACAATACTTGAGGGGTATTACTTCCAAAATATTCAAACATGTTCTCTGATATTTCTCCATTCTCATATAAAATGTAATAAACACAACTAATTGGTACGTGCTCTTGAATTTTTTGTGTTTTAGCATCTTCCTCTACTTTAGTTTTTTCAAGTTTTCTAAGTATACACTCAAAATCAGCTATTATTGTGAAAGGAATTTTCATTGATCGATTATAGTTTGTAAATTCACAAATGTTATCACTTTTAAGAGGAAGTTTTACTGCAACTGGATCATGTACTTTACAGCTTTCTCTATGTTCTAAATATTTAACTTCACTGTAAAAATGACAAAGGCACCTTTTGCACAAAAAATGTATTTTTTGAGTGTTTTTGGTTAATTGACTTTTAATCAATTTTGTTAGATCCTTAATCCAACAGTAGTGAGTATTTCTATCATTACTCTCTTCACATAAATACAATAAATCAACATGTTTTGTTTTCTCTTCTTTAGTAATATGTAAGGGATAAATTTTATAACGATCATCATGATGATAAACATTAATAGATAATCCACCTTCTACCAATTTCAATTCATTCACTTTATTTTCAAATTTCTCTATGTCTTTAATTTTCATCGGAAATTCAATATCTTTCAAAGCTTTATCAAAAGTTTTCTCATATGCTTTGTACTTTATTATTTCTTGTGGATTATCTTTTGCAGGATATAAACATGCTAAAAGTGACCATAAAAAGCATTTATTATCAGTATTTTTAACATTTATAATTGCTTTCTTATCTTTTAAAATTTTTGGAAGATCAATATAGGAACTTGCTCTAAGCGGGTCATATTTGTTTATATTTACTCTAAAACTATTGATTGATATTATTCGCCATGGACTACCTGTTAATTCATCAATGATATTTTCATGTCTATCAAGTACACTCTTCATTAAAGTTGAAATTCCATTTGTTAATTCACTTCTATTAGTAATTCTATCATTCTTAGTTTGCAAATGTTTGTATGCAATTTTTGTTTCATCTCGAGTGTCTACATAAGTTGCAGAAACACAAAAATTCACTTTAATACCACTATGCTTTTTCATCCATTCTTGAAGTAAAGAACTAACATGTTTTTTCATAAAATGTAAAAACTTTGACATATCTTTAATATCCCAGTTATTTTTCATATCAAATTGAGCATGTCTTGATTTAAAATTTTCATCCACAAATTCCCATTTGGGCAGAGGTAATGTTTTATTTGAGTGAAAATCGAGTAACCTTTCTACTATTTGATCTTTTCTCAACTGTTTATTAATATTGAAATTGTTATCCTGAATAAACTCAATCAATTTCTTTTTTGATAATTTCAACAATTTTTCTCTATCAATATTAATAGCCTTGATTTTATCTTTGTTCACTAACAAATCTGATTTTTTCATTTTATCAACATTTTTCATTCCATACCACTTCAATTCCGTCTTTAATTCTTTCACATTAATCTTGACTTCATTGTGTTTCTTTGTTTTTAAATGTCTGGCATAGTTCTTGTATGTAATTTTACACATACACTTCTCACATGTTCTTAAAGGTGCTTGGTTATCCATTTTATTATAGTTATTCATTTTATTATTGAAATTGATTTCTTTAACTAATGGATCAATTTCTAAAAGATGGTGTACTTCAAATGCAAAAAAATTCGTTCACAGTGGAAAAAATTCATTAGTTAAAAGAATCAGTTTCTATGATAAAGGTGTTGGTGTTTGTGTTACCGCTTTATTAGAGATAATGTTTTCTTTAACTAGTGGTATAATTGTTAAAGTTTTGTATGATTTTTACAGTTCAATTTTGTCTTTGAACTCTATTATGAAATTTCCTGATAAATATTGATGAACTGAAATTCTATACCAATCTACTTTGTCTTTGAATTCTCTCATGAAATCTTCAGATAGCATCTCATGCCATAAAATTCCCCCCCAATCTACTTTGTCTTTGAATTCCCTTATGAAATCTTCTGATAGTGTTTGATGTTTTGAAATCATTCCCCAAACAACTTGATCTTTGAATTCTCTTATAAAGTTTTCTGATAGTGTTTGATGTTTTGAAATCCAATGCCAATCTACTTGATCTTTGAACTCTCTTATAAAGTTTTCTGATAGTGCTTGATTTCCTGAAATTTCACTCCAATATACTTTGTCTTTGAATTCTCTTATAAAGTTTTCTGATAGTGTTTGACGCCATGAAATCCTTTCCCAATATACTTTGTCTTTGAATTCTCTGATTAAATTTTCTGATAGTTCCTGATTACTTGAAATTTCTTCCCAATCTACTTTGTCTTTGAATTCCCTTATGAAATCTTCTGATAGTTTTTGATATTCTGAAATTCCCTCCCAATCAACTTTGTCTTTGAATTCCCTTATGAAATCTTCTGATAGTTTTTGATTACTTGAAACATCATACCAATTTACATAATCTTTTATTAATTCAAGGTGGCTCTTTTCAATAGTGTTCATTATTTATTTTATAATAGAAAGAAAAAAAAAATGTCAATTTGTTTTAATCAAATGCAAAAATTTCTCTTCAATAACTACCTCCACATGTGGTGGGTGCATTAGTTAAAAGAATCAGTTTCTATGATAAAGGTGTTGGTGTTTGTGTTATCGCTTTATTAGAGATAATGTTTTCTTTAACTAGTGGTATAATGGTAATGTTGTGATGAAATTTTTGCATTTGTTTGAAATGTTTAAGTTTTGAATGAATTTTTGCATTTCATTGAAATGTTTAAGTTTTGAATGAATTTTTGCATTTCATTGAAATGTTCAAGTTTTGATGAAATTTTTGCATTTGTTTGAAATGTTTAAGTATTGCAAAAAATTTTGCATTTCATTTCAATATCTAAGTTTTGTAAATATTTTTGCATTTGATTGAATGAAAAACTATGTGAAGGTTTATGTGAAATTTTTCACATAAGTTTCCACATACTTTTGAATTTAAAAAGTATTGTAAGAATTCTTACTCCAGTGCCAGGAAATACATTTTATATCTACTTCTGCCGACCAGTTGAAAATTAGCAAATCGCTTATTTTTGAGCAAATTCGTAAGTATTTTGAAAATATTTTCTTCTCAATTATTTCTCAATGATTATGCTATAAAACGTGGAAAGACATCATTTTTGAAACTGGGAAAATATTTTGGAATGCAATGCTGTCAATTTTTTCTTGGCTATGTTTCCAAGTTTTTTGAAATTGGCGAATATGACCAAAAAATTGGCATCCCTGCATTCCAAAATTTTCAGCCGCTTTTTGCTCATTATTATTATTGGATTTCAAAATATAATGCGTACTATTCAAGAAGAAACCATTTCCAAAACTCGAATTCCTACCCCTCCCTTCCACAGAGATTTTTAAACTTTCAATCATTCACTAATTGAACCCTAAAAAAAGGGTCTTGGATTTTGATTGCAAGGACATAGAGGAACCCAAAATCTCAAAATACAATCTTTTGGAATTGGGTCATTGTTCCAAAAGCAGGCAAGTTAGTGGAAAACCCAAGTTTTTTTTGGAAAATGTCCTCACGTTGAGGACCCATACCTCCACTCCAAAGGCACTTTTAGAGCTAAATTTTATTTGAGCGACTTTCAACACTCAAAATAAAGGTCAACTAGATTTAAACAAAATCTTCCACCATTTTTTTCCCGCGATTTTTTCTCATATCGTATAATACCTACTTAATATGCCTAAATACATAACATCGAAAAGAATTAAGCTCAACGAATCGATTTCAAAAATATTCACGTGAAAGGTTGGATTAAAATACGAGAAGAAGATATTTCTTCCAACAATCAAGTAAGTCAATTCCAAAAGAAAATTCAAAAATGCAGACGTAAACTAAAGGTTACAACGATTCTACCACATAAACATATCATCAATTCCTTCTCTCTCTATTTTTCTAAGCCCATGCTGGATTGTAAATAAATTATTATAAAATGACTTACTTATTTTCATTTAAACCTACATGCGTAAGTAAATCTCATGGTAAAATAGCAAACTCACCTGAAACAAAAATAGATAAAATTGTGGATTAGGTATGCAGTTTGCTCGTGTATGGACGGAAGCGAGAATCATACCAAAAAATTAGGTTAAAGCCTACTCAAAGATCGACGCAGTAGTTTTCCCAAGTGTCATTATGTTCCCCGCATTTTATTAGGAGAGGGACAAGAGGTGATTTGCTTATCATTACAATTCATGATAAAAAAGGGACAAACAGATACGTGTATCGTGCAGAGATACCGGAAAGTACATTATGAATTTATTTTCGAGGAATAGCTGATTTTCAAAAAAATCACGAAGTTATCACCATTTTTCAGTCGAATGTATTTTCAGAAAATGAGTGATAAAAAATTTTCCATTTCCTGTTGAATTGTACGATTTGAAAATCAGACGTGTAGTACAGTTCACAGATGAACAAATTTTCAGAACCATATAATCTACGTGTGAACTACGGGGCGGTCGGGGCGCGGCTGATGAGTGACACATTCGCCGACTCAATTTCTCAAAATTTCCCGTCTTGAATTATTCAGAATTTTTTCATTGGTTATTTATTTAATTTAAAGAACGCAAACATTTTTGAAAAATTGTAACAATGATGCAGAAACGAAACTATAAGCATTCTCTTTGAGGGGAGGGGAGGTGTGAACCAAAAATTTGCCGACTGGCATGAGGAAAAAAACAATTTTGCCGAATAAAAATGTAACGTGAATAAAAGAATGTGACTATTCTGCCATATGCAGGTAATTAAGTATTCATAGCCTTTAGCCTAATATATGATTATTAAAAAATTTTCGTTTTCATTTTTAAATTTCTAGAAGCCTTGCGCATAACATTTTTTCATTTTGTAAAAAAGATACAAATTGGTTTGAGCGCAGCGAGAGCAAAAGCTTTTGTGAATTAGTATTTTGATAGGTGAAAGAACAAAGTTTATTCATGTTAGGAGGTTGATTTTTTTTTTTTTTGGCTTCAAACTTTCAGAATTTGAATGATTGTTTAGATAATTTCAGTAAAAATTCCAAATTTGTCGACTTCGTAGAGTTTTAGCTAAATCGTAAAATTTTAGCAAAACCGACCACCTCCATATTTTCATCTGCCAAAGTTGATTTTCCGATTTTTGGATAATTGTCGAAAATGGCAGGAGTAGCCTATTGTCAGTAGGTATTGTTACATGAATTTATGTTCTACAGAGAGAGCAAACAGAGACAAAAATCAGAAACTTGATCCTCCGAATCGATTGCCATAATTTTCCAGCAGATCTGGAGCCACACCGGTGATAATTGGCCTTTCCCCAGCTATTTAAAATCGCTCTATAAGGAGTTGAAAATTCAATCTATTATACCTACATATAAGTTTTAAAATATTGATTAGGACCAGCGAATCGCAAATCTGAGGTGAGGAGTTGAAAAGTGTATTTTCAAATCAAATCATTTATTGCAGTAGACAGCTTTAGCTGTATTTACAATGTCAATAAACTAGATATTAATTATAACATATTAACATAGTACTACTAGAGGGGGAAAAAGTGAATTGAAAATACAGATTAGTAATTAAATTAAACAAAGTGTTCAGAAATACTCTTTTGTGAGAATAATGTTTGAAATGAGAAATAAAAGAGAAAAAACAGAAAACCACAAAAAAAACAACAGATTATAAGATACAGCTCATGAAAACACAGTAAAATACCCCTTTGGTGAGAACAATAGTAAGTTTGAAATGAAATATCATAAAAAAAAAATAGTAATAATAATAATAAACATTAAAGAAACAACAGATTATAAAAATTACAGTAAAAAAACAACTTATTAATCTAGCTGCAACATTTCTTCAACACTGTAGAACGCATATCTCTGTAACCAATATTTGAGTTTATTTTTAAAAAGTTTTTTGGATGCTATATTTTTTAGTTCCTGTGGTATTTTGTTACAAATTTTTGAGGCCATGAAATCAATGTTATTTTGCACAATTTTTGTTCTTAAATTTTCACTTATAGCCAAATTTATAAATCTCATTTCATATGTATGAGAAGGTACCTTGAGATTTATTATTCCATTCTTTACCATAATACATAATTGAAGAATGTACTCACATGGAGCGGGCAGTATGTTATTTTCACAAAAGACTAGTTTACATGATTCTCTTGGATGTTTTCGAAACATTATTCGTAGAACTCTTTTTTGTATTAGAAGTACACGATGGAGTAGGCTGTGATTACCACCCCAAAGTGCTATTCCATAGCTCAGATTAGAGTGAAATAGGCCAAAGTATGCGATTTTTAAAGTATGAGAATGAGAGTGTGTAATTTCTCGGAGTTGTCTTATGAAATAGGTATAGGTGGAGAGTTTTTTGATTAAATGGTCAACTTGGTTATTCCATTCAAAGTCAGAATCTATTATAACTCCCAAGAATTTAGTTGATTCGAGTATCATGTATGTAATTTTCAGTTATAGAGGAAGGTACCTTCCCAAATCCCAAGAAACGTGTTTTATTTAAATTTAATATCATTTTGTTTGCTGAGAACCAAGCTATAAATTCTAAAAAATTCCGATGTTGCAAAATTGACCTTTTCTGAAAATTTGAGATTTTACAACACACAAAAATAATTTCAAAGACAACAGCAGGTGTCACACATTTTCTAATTTTCCAACTTGAAAAGCAAGAGAAATGAGACAAAACAAAAAAACATACTCAATTTGCATTAACTTAATTGTTTGATTAAGTGCAGTATAATTCGAAGAATAAATTACAAATATTAACTAAACATCTTGAATTTTATCAAAAATTAACGGAAATATAAACTGTAAACGTGAAACTAATTATATGAAAAACAAAATAGAAACATACGCGCTTAAAAACAAGTACTAATAATGTATGTACCAAGATCTACATGAATGGCGAAAATTTTACTCAACCCCTACCTGAAAAAATGTAACCTTATTTTAAAGTGCATTTACATTTATTCACACATGTCTACCTAATTGCGAATTAATCTTTACTCTTCAGAAGATTTACCTACCTTCTGCAAGACGGCATCGAGTAACTTATTCATCATTTCGTCAAATCGTTGATCAACATATTGCAATAATTTTTCATCGCGTGCAGAATTCTTTGCGTCAATTTCAAGTTTCAAATCGTTTATTTGCTCGCTAAACTGATGAACAAATTCACTGAAGAATTTATGGTCGGATGAGTTGATTTTTTTGACACCTGACAACGAATTTTGATTTTCATCTTTGGCTTTTTTGGATTGTTTTCGTTTCTCCACAATTTGTTCGGCATGTTTTACAATGGTGGACGGCATTTTGCCGAAATTTTTACCGCTAATTATTCCTATTCCGTTACTTTTTGTTGGATACACATAAACCTCCTTTGTTTCATCAATGAGCATCTTAAGGCCGAATAATTTATCGCGCAAAAATAAGTATCTTCTTTCAAGTATTTCGGTTGTTCTACATTTGATAGCATGGCGGAATGGATTGCTAATCGCTAGACGTTCTATTTGCGAGATGAGTTTGGCTCTAGATATCAAAGCAACTACTTCAGCGTCCTCCATGATGGCGCGGGTATCGCTGACGGCCAAACCATTAAGCAGATTGTAAAGCACCATGGTGACTAAGAAGACGAAAAGTACGAAAAGTACGTGGCCATAACTAAAATTCGAATCAAGCGGTAGAGTAGAAGCTTCAAATTCGCCTGTCATCATGATAATCGATTTGAAAAACGACATTTGCAGGTCTTGCCACGAATTCATCGAATTTTCATTCTTTTGATCAGCAGTACTCGCCTTAGTTTGATTCTGCGAAGGTGCGTGTGCGCTGGTTTTATTTCTGAATAAAATGAAGAAGCTGTATGCGAAAGATGCTACTAGAATCGAGTATAAGAGGAGAAATTTGACAGAATTCAACGCCACTGTTTTGAACATTTCTATGTAAATTGAGAATAACGGTTGCTTACCGAGTAATAATATCAATCCGATCCATGATGTTAAAATAGCGATTGCGGCTAAATTCGTATTGGTGCCATTCGCGAAGAGAAAACCAGTCGCCACGATTGTCGTAACTTCCCACCAATTTTCTGGTCCACCTAAGTACCGCGGAATCAAAATAAAAAATTGGCACAGTTCTCGTAAAATAAGTACCATGTAAAGCAGCAATGTTATTAGCCAAATCCACAATGATAAATCACAGGGAATGAAAGATGCATCACGATGAATTGCTGTATCAGTTGATTCTGAGCTTTTGAAATCGGACGAAGATGGTAGACAGTGTTGAATTTGGAAAATATACGCGCTCAGAGCAAAACAAAATGATAAATAGAATATCAAATTAATGTAGTAAAATTTTCCAAAGAGACACCATTTCAAATAGAGAAAGCTTTTCGCCAGTGGATGCTTGTATAGCTTTCTCATTTCGGTCACTGATTCAAATACAGCGATGAAATTCCCTTTGCTTTTGATGGCAATGGAATACAGGTCTAGTTGTGTGAATATTTTGTAGTGGAATATTATTGGGTTGTTCTCATGACACCGTGTCCTAATGGATTCTCTACTCGAACGAATGCACTCATCGAAATATCCTTCAATGATTGTAGCTGAAATCGAAGTGAAGACAGATTGGTCCTCTGGATAAAGTTTTGCGCCAGCTCCAAGAAGTAATTTGATGGCAAATTCGTTGTTGAATTTTAACGCATAGTGAAGAGCTGTCTTATCGCTGCTGTCCTTGAGTTCTATATTTAGTCTGGTATGTTCAACAGTTGTTGATAGATCATTATCTTGAGGTTCGCGCTGCTTTAGTAGTAATTCCAGTATCATACGGTGACCATGACAGCAACGGACTATTGGACAACTTCGATTCTGTATAATTTGCATACCATACAACACTGAATGCAAAACTGATACAATTACTCCTCCAGCTTCTAGATCAACTTCGGGTATGCTATAGAGTTTCTTGAATATTTCATAGTGACCCTCGAATGCAGCCGCTATTATTGGACTTGGGACAGGCTCATTCAGGTGTACGTTTTTTTCCAACAACGCGTCTACCACGTTAATGTAATTGCGTTTGCATGCTAAATATAAGTATGATTTCTTGAAATTATCAAGTCCATCATTCAGAGTTTCTGTGCTAATCTTGGCTATTCGCCTGACAAACACTTCAGGAACACCTCTATCTAGGTATAAAAATAAAATCTCCTGGAGCTCACTCGGTGATCGTGTCGGGAGCTCTGCTTCCAGCTCCGGATATTTCTGCAATATTATATCACGACAACTAAAAGCGAGTCCCTGAGAATCTTTTTGAAATTCCTTGTCCACATCGAAGTACTTGATGAACAGCCGAACCGCATCAATGCTCCCTAGGAGCTGAATCAGGTGATGACAATCTGAAATGCCGTAATTGAACACATCGCATATAATAGGATAGGAGCGAGCTACAAGTTTAATGACCTCTATGTCGCTTTCTTCAACAGCTACTTTCCTACTAGCGCTGAGTGTTCGTGTTGGAAGCTCTGTTTCCAGCTCCGGATACTTTTGCAATATTATTTCGCGACAAGTGAAAATGCCTCCTTGAGAATCCTTTTGAAATTCCTCGTTCACGTCGAAGTACTTGATGAACAGCCGAACTGCATCAATGCTTCCTAGGAGCAAAATCAGGTGCTGTCTTCCTCGATGACCAACACCGAATCTACTGCGTATAATGGAATAGGAGCGAGCTAAAAGCTCAATGGCCTCGATTTCATTTTCTTTAACCGCTTCTATCATAATATAAGCATTGTAATTTCTACTCCCGGGTAACCAGTACACACTTCTCCAGATTTTGTACAACAAATGTCGGTCGGAAGAATTGAAAATTTCATTTACCTCTAATTTACCGGTCTCTGCACTCCAGCTCCAAAGTTTAGCACCCCTTTTTAACAGTTCGGTAATGTATAGCTCGTTTCCCGGGGACCTGTAGGCCAAATCTAGTAAAGTTCCATTATGCGGCTCTCCATAAAAATAATCAACGTCTAGGTGCCAATACTTAAGGAGTATTCGGAAATCATCAATTCTTCTCTCGAAGAACGCACACAGTATCTTTTCCTGATTCGTCATTTGCTTAAGAACTGATCACGATCACCATGAAACTGATAATGTTACACAAAAAGAACAAACGACAAGACATACACTATTACATTCCCAGTACGCGATTACACCAAAACTACATGCATAACTACAAAACGCGATCCATGATCGATGATATCTATGTACCAACGTTGCTGGATATTTTATTCGTACTTCAATTTGAAAGGAAGCTGTTATCTCACGTTTCCTGTAGCCCGGTAATTTATATGTGAGTTTCCATTTTGTTTTACGTCAGAAAATTACAAAAAACGGTAAAACCATATTCTACGAAAATCACATCAGTTGTCATGAAGAATGTCGGCGATCGAAACATCATAGAGCCAGGGAGATATGAAAATTGCAAAATTCGGGGCGAAATTATGATGGAAGCATTTTATCAACAGCACTGGATTAATATTTCAAAAGATAAAATGCCCACAAGTTACAAAATCAAGTTTTTTTTTCAGATAAGTGCATAGTTGAGTATAGTACCTAGTACCTACCTAATGCCATTTATGTACAATAGGAGATTTGACGAAAAAAAAAGTCGTTGAATATCGACCAATTTCAGCAGGAACCTTCATTTTGCGTTGAAAGTCACTAAGAAAATATTTTAGCACGGGATCGTTTTCTAAAAGAATAACGTGATTGTTTTGCCCTATCCACCTAACCTATTATGGTAAAAATGTACCAGTTTCAAATGAAAGTACATAAGTATTTCAGATACCGCATCGATTTATGCTAATTTTCCAATTACCCAAAGTTCCCAACTTGAATGCAAGGAAAATGAAACAAAACGTTGAGTGTAATATAATTCGAAGAATAAATTACAAACATAATAATTATATTCTATTTTTACTTAAAAGTATTTGAAAAAAGGTGACTTCATTTTAAGGTGTATTTACATTCATTCACATGTCCCCAAATCGCAAATTAGTCTTTATTCTTCAAAAGATTTACTTCCTGCACAACTGCATCGAGTAATTTATTGATCATTTTGTCAAATCGTTGATCAACATTTTGCAATAATTTTTCATCGCGTTCAGCATTTTTACCGTCGATTTCAAGTTTCAAATTGTTTATTTGCTCGCTAAACTGATGAACTAATTCATTGACAAATTGCTGCTCGGATGGGTTGTTTTTTGTGACATCTGCTAAGGAATTTTGAATATCATCTTTGGATAGTTGGGATTGTTTTCGTTTCTCTACAATTTGTTCCGCATGTTTTACAATGAAGGACGGCATTTTGCCAAAATCCCCACCATAAAAAGTTACTATTCTGTTATTTATGGTTGGATATACATAAACCCCTGTGAAACGATCAACGAGTCTCTTGTCACCGAACAATTTGTTACGCAAAAATTTGTATCCCATTCTGTATCTGAAAGGATGGTGGAATGGATTGCTAATCGCTAGATGTTCTATTTGCGAGATAAGTTTGGCTCTAGATATCAAAGCAACTACTTCAGCGTCCTCCATGATGGCGCGCGTATCGCTGACGGCCAAACCATTAAGCAGATTGTAAAGCACCATGGTGACTAAGAAGACGAAAAGTATGAAAAACACGTGGCCATAACTAAAATTCGAATCAAGCGGTAGAGTCGAAGCTTCGAATTCGCCTGTCATCATGATAATCGATTTGATAAACGACATTTGCAGGTCTTGCCAAGAATTCATCGAATTTTCACTCGTTCGATCTGTAGTTTTAACGTTAGATTGATTCTGCAACGATTCTTGCCCGCTGGGATTATTTCTAAATAAAATGAAGAAGCTGTATGCAAAAGATGCGACTAGAATCGAGTACAAAAGCAGAAATTTGGCAAAATTCGACGCCACCGCTTTGAACACTTCGATGTAGATTGAAAGTGATGGTTGCTTACCGAGTAATAATATCAACCCGATCCATGACATTAGAATAGCGGTTGCGGCTAAATGCTCACTGGTTTCATTCCCGAAGAGAAAACCAATCACCACGATCATCGTCATTTCAAACCAGTTTTCTGGTATACCAACGTACTCCCGAATTGAAACAGAGAATTGGCACAGTTCTCGTAAAATAAGTACGATGTAAAGCAGCAATGTTATTACCCACATCCACAATGATAAATTACAGGAATATTCATCTCGATTAATTGCTGCATCAGTTGATTCTGAGCTGTTGAAATCGGACGAAGATGGTAGACAGTGTTGAATTTGGAAAATATACGTGCTTAGAGCAAAACAAAATGATAAATAGAATACTAAATTAATGTAGTAATATTTTCTAACAAAACGCCATTTCAAATAGAGAAAACTTTTGCTGAGTGGATGCTGGTATAGTTTTCTCAATTCGGTTACTGATTCAAATACAGCGAAAATACTGCTTCTGAAACAATGGGAATATGGGTCTATCTGTGTGAATATGTCGTAGTGGAATTCTATTGGAGCTTCCACAGAACCCGGAACGAAAAAGAACTCTCCACTTGAACGAATGCAGTCGTCGAAATAGCGTTCTATAATAGTAGCTGCAAATATCGAAGTCAAGATAGATTTATCCTTTAGGTGCAGTTTGGCACCTGCTCTCAGAAGTAACTTGATAGGGAATTCGTAGTTGTATTTTAACGCATAATGAAGCGCTGTCCTATCGCTCTTGTCTGTGTGTTCTATATTTAGTCGGCGATGTTCTATAACTAGTTCATTAGTATCGCCAAATTCATGCAGTTTTAGAAGTAATTCCAGTATCATGCGATGGCCGTCTGTTGGGTAATTCTGATCCTGCATAAACTGCATGCCGTGCAACACTAGATGCAAAACTGATCCACTTCCTTTTGCATTTTGCAATTCAACTTCGGGTATGTTTAAGAGTTTCTCGAATATTTCGTAGTGGCCGTTGAAAGCGGCCAGCATTATTGGAGTCACTTTTTGTGCAAATTCATTGGAAGATGAAGCAATCTCATTTAGGCGGAAGTTTTTTTTCAACAACGCGTCCACCACGTCGATGTAATTCAGTTCGCATGCTACATGTAAGTATGTCAACCCTGTAAATTCTTGTAGCCCATCATCCAGTATATCTGTGCCAATGTCCGCTATTCTTCTGACAAATAATTCCGGAACACCTTTTTCCAGGTATAAAAATAAAAGCTTCTCAATCTCGCTCGGCGATTGTGTTATTGGGAGCTCTGCTTCCAGCTCCGGATATTTTTGCAATATTATTTCGCGAAAACTAAAAACTCGTCCCTGAGAATCCTTTTGAAATTCCTTGTCCACATCGAAGTACATCATGAGCAGCCGAACAGCATCAATGCTTCCTTCGAGCAGAATCAGGAGTCTAAGATCTGAATGGTCATCATTGAATTGATCGTATGTAATGGGATGGCATTTAGCTAGAAGCTTAATGACCTCGATGTCGTTTACTTCAACAGCTACTTCCATAATGCTAGCATTATGATTTTCACATCGGGATGCCCAGTCAAATCGTGCTTCACTCAGTGATCGCGTTGGCAGATCTGCTTCCAGCTCCGGATATTTTTGCAATATTATTTCACGGCCGCTAAAAACGCGTCCCTGAGAATCCTTTTGCAATGCCTTATCCACGTCAAAGTACTTGATAAACAGCCGTACTGCATCAATGCTTCCTTGGAGCAGAATCTCGTGTTGACGATCTGGAAGACCATCATATAATCTAGTGTATAAAACGGAATAGGAGCGAGCTAGAACCTCAATGGTCTCGATGTTGTTTTCTTCAACAGCTACTTTCATAATATTAGCATTGTCATGTCCAAATCTGGATGAGGAGTATACACCGCTCCAGATATTGAACAGCAAATATAGGTCTGAATTATTGAAAATTTCATGTATCTCTAATTTACCAGTTTTCTCATCCTTGCGCCAAACTATGGCACCGCTTCGTATTAGTGCGGATACATATCGCTCGTATCCAGGTGACCTACTGGCCAAATCTAATAACGTTCCATTATCTGGCTTGCCGTAAAAATAATCAACATCTATGTCTGAAAACACCACGAGTTTTTGGAAATCTTCAAATTTGTCCTTCTCGAACGCAGACAGTAGCTTTCTTTGATTCGCCATTTTCTTAAGAATCGATCACAGATCACTATGAAACTAATATGTGGCACGAAAAGAACAAACGACAACACATACACTATTACATTACCAGTACGCGATTAGATCACAACTAGTACATTAGGTACAAAACTCGATTCATGATTGATCATATGTGTAGCATTGATGTACATTTCATTTCAATCAGAAAGGAAGCTGTTATCTAGCATTTCCTGTAACCTGATAGGTTTCATGTGAGTTTCCATTTTGTTTAGTAGCGTCAAACGATTACTAAAAACACACTGATTACTTATCCACGAAAATATCAGATGTCAATGTCATGAAGAATGTCGGCGATCGAATCATCGTAAAGTTAGAGAGATGAGTTGCAAAAATAACAGCGTAATTATTATGATGGTAGAATTTTGTCAATAGCGATGGATTAATACTTACTTCAAAAAGTAAAATGCCTTTAAGAATGTAAATGTGCATATGTATCACAGATCACTATGAAACTACTACGTTACACGAAAAGAACAAACGGCAAGACATGCACAATTACGTTCACAGAATGCAATTACATCAAAACTAGGACTAGGACACTGCAAATTGCGATTCACGATTGATGATACATATATTTGCAATAATGCTGTACATTTTATTTCAATCTGAAAGGAAGCTGAAATCTCACAGTTTCCTGAAGCCCGGTTGTGTTTATGTGAGCTTCCATTTTGTTTTGCGTCAACGATTACTACATAAATCCATATCTACGAAAATACCAATTGTCATAAAAAATGACGTCGATTAAACCACTGTAGAGTAAGAGAAATCAACGTAAAAAAAACGACATCAAATTGTTAAATTTCAAAATTTTTTTCACAACTTGATATAATTTTTTACTTGCAAATACATCAATCCTGGAACAAAAAAATGTCTGCAACATGAAGTTGCGATGATTTTTTATATCAGGGGAAAGTTTTCTGATTCCAATTCCAGCGCGATGTACTTAATAAAAAAATTACATCAAGTTATCAATAAGGAGAAGGACATTGTCTATGTGAGGTCAAAAAGCGTGAAATGTCCCCTGAGAGCTTTCGGGTTGATATTTGCATGGAAGGTGGATACCATCAAGAAAATTCCGCGTGGAATGCATCAGACTCTCAGTCCCCTACCTTTTTGAGAGAACAGCTCACCTTTCTGAAATTTCAAAAAAAATATCTTCATCAGCCCTCCCCATGTGAACCGATTTTTCTAATTTTCTGTATGTTATAGGCATCCATAATACGTATTCCCACAAAAAATTTTACTCTCCTCCCCCTCGGACCCAAAAGATCAGAAGTTCCGACAATTTCTAGAAATTTTGCCAAAAAGCGAGAATTTTTTACTATTTTTGGTAAAAAAAAAGCCAAGAGTTTGACAATTTCAGCAAAAAACAAAGTTTCTGAACATTTTTTTTTTATAGTGAAAATCTCTAGTAATATTTTGCCAAAACAGCCAGAATTTTTCAAAAAGCAAACATTTTACATTTTTATCAAAAAGCAGCATTTTTTTCAGAATTATCGACGAAGAAATTACCTACGAGTTTTTCAGCTTTTAAAGTTGAATGTTGATTTTTCTCTTTTTGGCGAATTTTTAAAATTGGCTCAATAGAAGAGACGTGAAATTCGAAATTTTCAAAAAAATACGAATTCTCTGCTTTCAATTATCATGAAATTAGTGGTAATTTTCTCGAAACTTGACGTCATGTGTGGCGATTTTATGAAAATGAAAGCAAAATTACCGACTGGTCGAGCGAGGACGTGAGCGAAAATTTTTTAAAAATGGATCCGAACAACGAGAACTTTAAATTTTTGCTCACAAGGAAGGGGGACATTATGGCCCCCTTCACCCTCCCTTGGCTACGTCAAGCGCCACTGTATCATTTTTCTCATGATCTATTGGAATTATCACACCAATGTCTATTTTTCTGATGAATACACGAATACTTTAATTATAAAATTCTCATAAGTTAGTATAAGTAATTTTTTCTCATTTTCGGCGAATAATCTATCAATCTAATACGCTGATGACTAACAATTAATTCAATGAAATATGCGAATCATCTGTAGGTATCTTTTTTTTACGGTGTTAATTAGCGAAAAAAATGATAATAATTTGGCTTCTTTCAGAGAACGACTTCAATTTGAATTCGGTAAAACGATAGGAAATTCGCACATAATCAATTTGGAAAAAAAATTCTTAAAATTATTTTACACATAAGGTAGATATACGCTGTCTGTATACTTTTTATGGGGGATTTTTACAGATAAGTATAAATTTTCGAATAAAAAATACCTATAATTACACAAATAACGTCATTCACGATTATTTCACTCGGTAAGCTACATATTTTACGAGTTATGCCCTTATAAATACACACGTGCAAGTACTGCAAGAAACATTTGCACCCAATATAATGTTTCAGTTCTTACGTTAGTTCGTCGCGTTAGCTTTGATAGTACTTCACGTATAGTTTTCGATTTCATTGCGAAGTGTCGTCGGGTCGAAACAAATATGGAATGAATAACTGCCAACTGGTGATATTTACCTATCGAGGTTTTATATTCGTTTAAAGTATCATTATTCGGTTTCGTGTCGGATCTGTGATCGATATTTTTGAAGAAAAAAAATCATGAACCAACAACATTTACTGTCCTCCTTCAAGGCTCGAAGACTGGCCGAGTTCAGCCTACTCTTAAAATGCCAAGACGTGGATATCAATTACTTCTACGGCGATCCAGAAAACGGTACGTTATTAGACCTGGCCTGCCGATCCACCGGATACAGCGACTTCGTATCCATCCTTTTGCTAGAAGGAGCATCAATATGGCGCAAGAACCAGGTAACTGGTAGATTCGCTTTGAACGAAGCTGTAGAAAATTCAGACAAAGATACAGTAGAGTGTCTCCGAGAAGCTTGGAAACAAAACGTCACAACAGAAGATCAATTTATCTTGGCTTACATGCGTACAGCTGTTCAAGACAATGATGTCGAAACAATGAGACTTATAGCTCGCTACCATAATCATCATCGAAACACCGAATTAAATTCTCAATCTCCGCATTCGGTACTCCTTCAAGGAAGCATCGAAGCAGTCAAGGTGTTCATCGAATGCTTCGATATAGACGAAGAATTTCAGAAGGATTCTCACGGTCGAGTTCGTACCTGTCGCGAAATAATAATCCAAAGATATCCTCAATTAGAACTCGAACTTCCGAAGAAATCGATGCACAATTTGCCGAGAATTTTATATTCCTATCTGCGTAGAGGTTCTCCTGAATTATTCCTAAGACTAGTCAACGAAATTGATCCCAAAATGCTCAACCTTGACGTCGTTGACCAAACTGAAGGCGAAAAGAGGTATTTACACGTGGCTTGCGAATATAATCACATCGATGTCGTAAATCTGCTGCTCGAAAGAGAAGTCTGTCTGAACAAGCCTGCTCGTGATCCCATTGACTCTAATAAACATGCAACTCCAATAATGATAGCTGCATACAAAGGTCATTACGAAATAGTAGCCAAGTTACTCACTATACCCAATGTCGAGCTTCAAATCAACGGAATAGGATCGATATTGCACTCGACGATACATGGAATGAATGAGAACCCCATATCCGGAGACAATCATCGTAAAATTCTACAATTGCTCTTACAAAATCCCACATTTCCAGCTGCCAATAGACTGAATATAGATTTCAAAGACGAGAATGATATGACTGCTCTTCATTTAGCAATCATATTCCACAACGAATCCGCCATCAGGTCACTGATCCACGCTGGAGCCAATCTATACCTGAAAGATGCCGAAGGTAACCTTCCTCTAACTTCGATTCCAGCTTCAATCCTGGAAGAATACTTCGACGACTGCATTCATTTGGAAAAAGATCGCATCAGTTCGACCAAAGTAGAAAAAATGATAAAATTCAACTACGACGTATTCCGTCGACTAGACCAAAATTCCATCGAAACCGGTCACGAGATGGAATTCTTCGCTCAGATTAAAAAAGTACCCGAGTTGAGAAGCCTATTCAAGCATCCTCTTTCAAAAAGCTTCCTATATGTGAAATGGTGCCTGGTTAAAAAATGGTACTACGTTAATCTGGTATTCTACTTGCTATTTTGGCTATCCCTGAGCGTGTATGTATTCCAAATTCAAGACTGTCCACCCTCCTCACTGACCAGCTCCAGCTCTTCGTTGGATTTATGTAATGCATCGTGGCTGAGACCGATAACCATACTACTCTACATCGTGTTCGTTTTACGAGAATTATGCCAATTCTTCGTCTCAATCAGATCGCATTTCAATTTACTGGAAAATTGGCTGGAATTTATAATGATATTGGTAGTTGGTGTTTTCTTACTCGTCAACAAACACGATCCGCGAATATCTGCGACTGTTATTCTAACATCTTGGTTCGAGCTTGTATATCTGCTCGGTAAACATCCGGTGTTTTCCATCTACATAGAGATGTTCAAGACTGTCGCTGTGAATTTCGCCAAATTTCTCGTCCTTTATTCAATTCTAGTCGCGTCGTTCGCCTACAGCTTTTTTATTTCATTCAGAGATAAAAGCAGAGAGTACCATTCGTCGCGAAATAACACCAATGTGGAAGCGACAAATCCCCAAGATACGAGACTAATAAATTCGATCAGCGAATGGCAAGACTTGAGAGTCTCGTTCATCAAGTCGATCGTAATGATGCATGGCGAATTCGAAACCTGGACTTTACCCCTAGGTCAACATTTCAATTACAACTACGTGTTATTCATCCTATTCGTCTACCTGGTCACCATGGTACTTTACAATCTACTCCACGGGTTGGCCGTCAGCGATACGCAATCCATCATGGAAGATGCCGAAGTAGTCGCACTTATCTCCAGAGTAAAACTAATCTCGCAATTGGAACGTCTAATCATTGGCAACCCATTCCGATATATTCTCTCTTGCTGGCCAAATTTATACTATAGCGGTCCAATTAGACGACTCGAAAAAGGATACCAGTCTTTCTCCAATAGAATAGCCAGAGATCAGATAACTCTGTCTAGTAAAACGGTTTCAGTCCATCAAAGCAAACATAACAGGATCCGATTTGCTTCGCAGAAAGGAAACATGGGCACGATGCCGTCCACTATTGTCAAACAAGCCGAAAAAATCGTAGAAAAAAGATCAAAATTACATTCTATCAATGTACAAGATCAGAATTTACCAGCCAATGAATTAATTCGTCTGTTCAGCGAGCAAATACGTCAATTAAAGCTTGAAATGGATCGAAAAATTTCTCAAGTCAATGAAGGAGGTGCCGAACGCGATCAAAAATTGTTGCAAAGTGTGGATCAACGAAATAACAGATTACTCGAATCGATCACGCAGATGCAAAGCTGCAGCAATAAGAGTCATCAATGAAATTAAATTATGAAAATTTTTAGCCAACCGTTATTTTCTGTTAATCGAGTTATCATTTCTTTTCTCTTTTGTATGATTTTGTATCACTCTCTCAATATTGACCGAAAAAGACTGCACCGAGAAAAATCTAAAGAGGGTCCAAAAATACACCCTCCTTCCCCACCCCCTACCAAATATTAGGCACATGTTCCATTTGATGTATTTTAGAATTATTTTTCGCTTAGGTAAGATCAATTATGTATAGTATTAGTTTTCATTAATTTTTGATAAAATTTCAACTGCACTGACATTTTAAAAATTAATTTTTTAGGACTAAGTTTTTTATCGTTTTTGTTGATAATTTTAGAATTTCTGTACTTTTTTAAATAAATCCTTTTTATAAATTTTCTGTTTTAAAGTGATTCACCCACTCGCATAAATACTTGTAAGCAATGGTAACATTCGACCAGTAAAAAAAAAAAAGAAAATCACCTCTTCAAAAAAAAAAATTTATCAATGATGAGTGGTCTTATAGATGACTAATTTACGCAGAATATCTAACAAACTTTTTCAAGAGAAAATTACTATTTTTTCACTACCATTTTAAAAAACATTTTCAGTCAATCTTTACACCCCCCCCCCCTCCGCGTTTTCCCAACTATTTTTAGTGTTATTCAGAGAAGGTCACATTTGAACACCGATTTGACATAGGTATTTAAATTTCAAAGCAGTTGACCGGCGCAAGAAGAGGCAGAAGCTCCGAAGAATGTGAAATTCGAGAAATAAAACGAGGTTATTTTCAAGAGAAAAAAAATCAGTTTTTTGGCAATCTTTGATATTTCTAAAAGTCGAGTTAAAAACCTCATTTTCAAAGTACGCAGCAAAGTAATCTGATAGAAAAGTCCGCTTTCTTTTTGGAAAAAAATCTAAAGCTTATTTATAATTGGGCCATGGGCCTATACAGGATCTTCCATTTTCTTTCGGGCGTAATCAAGAACCTAGGGGGTATAAAAGGGGAGGTTTCTTTTTTCACACCGTAAATTTTCACTAAAACTACTCAATTTTTCGAGAGCCATCGATAATAATTTCAGATTTACACATAGCGCTCATTACGGATACGCCAATAATCAAGTGTTCAATCATTCAGTTCATGCAATTCGATTCACTAGGCATATTTAACAGGTAAGTAAATCAATAGAATTTTATAAAACCCCGGCTTATTTTCGAAGGCCTATACAAGAATAATGATATGGTTGAAATGAGACTTTCAATAAATCATAAAATGACTTACTCATTCTTATAGGAATCTACGTACATAAAAATGCCACATTGAAATAACAAACTCACCTGGAACAAAGAAAGATAAAAATTGCGAATTAGTATATTTTATATGCAAGTTTAAAATAAATAAATAATAAATAAAAAGCTTTATTTTACAAGTGTTACAAATACATACATATAGATAACACTCGTGACCCTAAGATAGGGCAAAAGCCTCCCTCAGCCTGCACCACTCTTTCCTGTCCTGGGCGATCTTTTGAAAATGGTGATGGGTCAGTAGTTTCCTAAAGTCGTCCCTCCACCTAGCCCTCTGTTTCCCTTGCCTTCTTGCCCCTGTATTGAACCAGAAAGTGACTTTTTGTGTCCATCTGCTGTCCCTTAATCTAGCCACATGACCCCCCCCCCACCCCGATTTTTTTGATTTTATCAGTTTGACTGCGTTCCGATTATTTTTCAATTTCATTTTAACTGTTTTGATTTTAATCCGATCTCTTTTTTTAAAATTTAGCATGGATCTTTCCATTGCATTTTGAGTAGTTCTTATTTTTTGTTCTATTTTTTTTTTTTTTTTGATATTGTCCATGTTTCAGAGCCATACGTAAGAGTTGGGAGGACACATAGGTTGAAAGTTTCACTTTTTATTTTTGCTGAGAAGGAACCTTTGAAAATAAATTTTAGCGACAAAAATTTGTTCCAAGCCAGAGTTATTCTCCTTTCAATTTCTTCCATTTGGTTGTTTTTGCATGAGTGCATGAAATAGAAATTCAACACTTCGTATATGATGCCATCAAACTCTAATAATTATTCGTTATCAAAAAAAAAAAATTGTTTTCAAAAATTCATATGAATTGAGTTCTGGAAAAATTTTCCAGTAAAAATGTTTCTTGTGCTCCTGTGGTCTGGTCGATATGCCACCATCATAATTAAATGTAACTTTTATTGTATACTTATTCACTGAAGGAACCACATAGACTGCTCATCATTTCATAAATTTTGAAATTTCGAAAAAATGCCACACGACTTGTAAAAATGGATTGAAATTTCGGCCGAAAATCAAAAATTCATAATAAGGTTTTTTTTCGAACATTTTTGACGGTCTAAACCCATACCTCTCCCCACCCGTTTGAATCTGGGTCGTGCTTTCAAGAGTTGAAAAAAATGGATTAAAATTTCTGAAAAAAATCGAAAACTATCATCAGAACTTTCTTCGACCACTTTCGTGAAAAATTTCAAGCTCAAAATTGCAGGGTCGTGATTTTTGAGATTTTTGAAAAATTTTCACGCGATCTGTAAAAATTAAATTGCGACAATAGAAATCTTTCATTTAACCTCGATTCGACCCACTTAGATTCGCATGCAACTGTTTCTTATCATAAAATTCGAAAAATAATTTGAATTTTGAATTTTTTTCCACAAAAAATAAAAAACGAAATGCCGAACAATAACAATTTGGTGATTGTAGCAGAAAATCTGAGGTCATATTCGTGCTCAGCGGTATCGAATCATATAAAAACCACACCAACATCATCAAAATAACTATATTTCGAAAATTTGTGAAAATTGAGGTGGGCTGAGGGGCTCTGGAGAGGACTAGGAGATTGTAGCAGAAAATCTGAGGTCATATTCTTGCTCAGCGGTATCGAATCATATGAAAACGACACCAACATCATGAAAATAACTAGGTATATTTCGAAAATCGTGAAAATTGAGGTGGTTGAGGGGCTCTGGAGAGGGGTAGGTGAGTGTAGCAGAAAATCTGAGGTCATATTCGTGCTCAGCGGTATCGAATCATATGAAAACGATACCCTACTCATTGATAGTTATTTTTTTCAAAATTCCCATTTCACCCCCCCCCCCCAACCTCCCTACGATACATTATTCCAAGTTTTCACCACGGCGCACCAAAGCAAAAATTTCTAATATAGTATATGATGTTTGGGGGCCAAAAATACATCCAAAAAACGTGTTTACAAAATTGTACCTCGCAAGCTTGATTGTTAATAGGCATAAAAAAATGAAAAAAACGCCATTTTGAGGGGTAAATATGAGGGGAGGGGGTTGAAATTTTTTGTGGAGATACCTATCAAGGATATACATAACTTCCAGAAAAATTTTCAAAATTGGTTGAAATGGGGCTGAGAAAAGTGTTACTGAAATTTCAAAAAAGGGGGGTTCCGCAAAATGGGGAGGGGGTGTGGATCTGAAATTTTTTGCGCGGAGGTTTCTCTATGGTACCCACCTTTCATGCTAACATCAACTCGAACGCTTTCGGGGACCATTTCACCCCTCTTATAGGCGCCTATAGCCGTTATGTATTTTTCAGGGAACCCCTCTTTTTTGAATGGTTGTGGTTCCACCCCCCTTGGGAGTAGAAGGAAAGTTGATATATCACTAGATCGGAAATTTGATGTAGATTCTTGAATGCAATGCGGGGGAGAAAATTGCAAAAAACTGGTTTTGGGGGGCTTAGATCCACAATAGGGAAGAACATTCGTGTTCAGCACAAAAAAATGGACCAGTATACCAAAATTCAGCTTTCTACCTCACTTTTCCCAATTACACCAAGCTCATCTATACGTGATTTATATTCAACCTCTCGGAAAAGGGAAATTTTCGTTCGAGGAGTACATTCAGAATTTTGCGATGGTTTTCTCCGTCTAGTGAATTTTTCTCGTCGTATATGCCACGTATTAACGAATGCAACACTGATCCTGTTCCTTCGAGTTGCAGTTTAACTTCACGTGAGCTGAGTAACTTGCTGACAATATCGTAATGACCTTTATATGGGCAGCCACCATTATGGGCGTTGTCTTGTTGTGAGGATACTTGGGATTTCGAGCGAACTTATTCACCCGAACGTTTCTGTCCAGCAGAGCATTCACCACATCGGTTCGATTCAGTTCGCAGGCTACGTGTAAATATGTTTTATCGTTTTCAACGATGCTTTCGCTTAATATCTGTTGGCTAACTTGGTCTGCCAGACATAGAAACAATTCAGTTGCACCATTGCACAAATACGAGTATAAAACCTCTTGAATTTCATCGACTGATCGAATCGGCAGCTCTGTCTCCAACGGGGGGTATTTTTGAAGGATTATTTCGCGGCAGGTGCGAGCCCGACCTTGAGAATCCCTTTGGAACTCCTTGTCGACGTCGAAGTACTCGATGAACACTCTGAATGCTTCGACGGTTCCTTGAAGTAGCACGAATTTAGGAGATTTTGGATTATATTCGGTTGTCTGAGGAAGGCAGCGAGCTATGAATCTCATTATATCGACGTCGTTGGTTTCGATAGCAGTGTGCATAAGATTATTTCCGAATTTCTCGTCAGATGTGGCGATACGTTGTCTCAAAGCCATGCTGAGTTGCTGTATCGTATTCGGATCGGAATTGGCGATCGCCTCGTTCAGAGCGAATTTCCCAGTTACGTGATTTTTTAGCCAGATTGAAGCTCCGTTTAAGATGAGAATGGAAACGTACCTGCCATTTCCGCTGGATCGACAGACCAAGTCTAATAACGTACCGTTGTCTGGGTCGCCGTAGAAGTAATCGACGTCTATGTCTCGACATTTTATCAGGTTGTTAAACTCGTGGAATTTCCTGTCTTTGAAGGAAGACAGCAGATTTTGTTGATTATTCATCACTTGTTTCAAATACGTAATAGATATTTTGTTATGTCGCGCGAATAAAACGAACACTCGAGAATTAACTTAAACACTATCGATCAAATACATACAATGAGAATGATTATTCTTCGAGAATTTCTGTACACATTTAGCAAAATAGTGTGTAGTTTATCAAAGGTGATGGGCATAAGACGTAATTTTGTCCAATTATAATCACGGAATTCATCCGTGAAAAAGCCCAATTATCAAGCGGGGATATATGTTCATTAATGTACGTAATTCACGAAGCAAATTAGTTACCTTTTTTCCTCTATGATGATAAGTAGCTGTTATCTCGTTATTTAGGCTACTTAGCCATTTTTATGTGAGTTTTCATTACTCTTGTTCGTTCATGTAGTATTTGTTTTAATTAAATGAAGAATAACGCACGAACCGTTTCGATATTTATAATTACATAAACACCATTACGACAAAGGTGAATCGAGAGCAATAAAAACCAAACTCTATGGGGAATGTACAACATGTGAACGTCAGTGTTGCCATGGGATTTGCTATTCACCCCACACTTCGACACTCGTTCGTCAATGACTCGGTTTCAAGGTCTCCAGACTCCTGGACTTGGTGAAATGAAAATGTTGAATGAAAACTACTTAACGTATGCTTGCCTTTGGTCGTATATCACCAAGGTACTCCTTAATTAAATTTTGACATAATTTTCTGCTTTATTCAATCATTCAACGAATAATTATAATTATTCTTCAATTAAGTACCAAATACGAATCTTACATCTGACCAATCTTTACTTTCATTTTAGTGATTAGCAATTACTCGGATTATTTTATTTCATTTCAGAGTAGTTTTTGTTTTCATAGCTTTTCACTGTTCTGAGATTGAAGTTTTACTCTTAAAATTGAAAAAACTCTGATTCAAGAAATGGGTATGCCTATTTCTAATATTAATTTCATTCATTCTCGAGTATATTCCTTCAATTCACTACTTGTACTTAGATTATTTTAACGAAGAACTGAAGAGCTGCACTTTTCATTATTCTTATTCGTGTTCCAATTTTAGAGAAATTCATTGTCAAGAGCTGCAAAAACAACTTTGAGGTTTTTATTTTTCTTGATTTTGATGCTGAGCTTGGATGGGTTAGAAAATCACCTTAATTATTTTCCTCGAAGAGCTAACACATGTGTCCATTTTCTAGAAAAATGGGTAGGGAGTTTTGCGTTTGTTTTCAAAATCAGATCATGTTTAGAGATCATTCATCAAACGATGACGAATGATGCAAACTGGACACTTTTTCGATTTTTTTTAGCGGAGCTGTGGGGACTTCGAAGTTTTCCAAAATGGCTGAAAATGGAAAATTTCAGTTGCAAATTGCTCCGGTTGCACATACGTGGTATAGAATTTTGAACATTTTTTCAAATTGTACTTTGTGAGGGTAATCGACAAATGATGAACAAATGATGCCCAATTGCCCAAAATCGGTGTTGCCATTTTCAAAAACCTAAAAAATTAATTTTCAATTTCAAACATCAAAAAAAGTTTGAGTTTATTCAGTTGTCTTATTTTGACTTCTTTCTGACGTATTTCATGAAAAAGTTGATGAAAATTACACTCATAGCAAAAAAATTAAAATTCGTTTAAGTACTTCTTGAATTTTTTCGAATTTTGATTTTTTGTGATGAGTTCATTTCATCGAGTGAAAGGGGTTTTTCAACTTTTTCAATAGATACATAAAAATAGGGGTCAAAAGGATCAACTTTACCAATCAACATTTTTTTTCATGTTTTAAATCAAAAAATCGCATTTTTTCATCATCATCATCAAAATTTTTTTAAATCGACTTTGCAACATGGTGCCATCCCAATTACACTAGGCAACGGCATGCTTGTGTTCGGGTTGAAAATGGGCTTAATCGATAGTTTAGACCCTAAAACAAAAAACAGAGTGGGATTTTTCAATTTGAATTGTTTTTGTGGTCAGGAGAGATGATCAAAGTTTCAAAAATGGCCGTTTTTGCCCTATTTCACGAGTTTCTGGCGACACCAGTATTGTTTTTCGAAAAAAACCAAGGTCATATTCGGATTCTACGCACTTTTTTAAGTAAACATCTTTCCCGGATTTTTGATTTTCGAACATTCAAGCTCATTACGGAAGATTTTCGTTTGTAACACGAAATTTTTACTGCACGAGAACCTCGCCCGCGCGAACACGGTTCCGCGCCACGATTACATCGTGGAGTAACGCCAGCGTCGCGCGCTCCGAGTTTTAAAAATATGTTACAAACAAAAATCGTCCGTATGCGCTTGAAACTTCGAAAATCGAAAATCCGGGAAAGATGTTTACTTAAAAAAGTGCGTAGAATCCGAATATGACCTTGGTTTTTTTCGAAAAACAATACTGGTGTCGCCAGAAACTCGTGAAATAGGGCAAAAACGGCCATTTTTGAAACTTTGATCATCTCTCCTGACCACAAAAACAATTCAAATTGAAAAATCCCACTCTGTTTTTTGTTTTAGGGTCTAAACTATCGATTAAGCCCATTTTCAACCCGAACACACGGAAAAAGTCAAAAATTGTTGCCTAGTGTTATTTAATACGTTGTTCAGCATGAAAAGTTGTCCATAATATATTTTTTTCAGAATTTTTGAGAGTCTGAACGATATGAAAACTACGCTTTTAAACTTTTTGAGCTAATTTTTTGTATGAAAAAAAGTGTCAACACTGATTTTTATGATACCACCAAAAAGCCTATTAAAACGCCTAACTATGGGAAAAAGTTCCATTTCGGTAGGTATCGCGGTTATCGAGTAATCCACTGCTGAAATGGATGATATTTTAGGTCCACTGAAAACTTTGACACCCCCTGGCTGCCGTTAAAAATGGGCTGGAGGGCTGCGATTTGCGCCATTGGTCATCCCTTCGCAAGGTCTTTCCACAGGAAAAATTTCAAAAAAATTGCCAAACCCACGGCCCACCTACCACTTCATGGTCGAATTGACGTGGAATGATCCTCATGCAATTCGATTCACTAGGCATACCTATTTAATAGGTAAATCATTAGAATAATTTTATGGAACCCCCACCTCAATATTTTTCGTATTCTCGAAGGCCTACACAATTGTTAGGATTGAAATGAGACTTTCAATAAATCATAAAAGGACTTACTCATTCTAATAGGAAGCTACGTACGAGTACATAAATGGCATATTGAAATAACAAACTCACCTGAAACAAAAAAAGATAAAAATTACGAATTAGTATATTTCAAGTTTAAATCCAACAAATGCTAATTTAAATAACCTATCCTTGAATTTATTGGATTAGCCCACGCTCGAGGCGAGGGCAAAAATCATGAAAAGAAAACTTGAGGTCGCAACACCTTTGACTTCAGAATCATAAATTTCTCATTTCTTTCACCCCTACATATTTTGATCAATAATTACGTTAGATATTCTATTCACCATGTAGCTCAAATAATCAGTACTTCGTAAGATGTCATCAAACACTTACTTATTTATATTTTGTAATTTCAAAAATATTTGGGGAAATTCTAATGAAATGAATTCTGGAAAATTTTAGTAAGAAAATGTTTTTCGTGCTTCTGTGGTCTGGTCGTTATGCAACCATTATAATTAAATGTATCTTTTATTGCATATTTAATCACTGAAGGGACCAGACTGCTCAGGATTTATCAAAATATTTTGAAATTTCGAAGAAAAAAAATCACATGACCTATAAAAATGGATCAAAATTTCGGCAGAAAATCTAAAATTCCTATCAGAGCTTTTTTTCAAACATTTTTGACGATTTAAATCCATACCCCCCCCCCCCCCCCGTTGAACCTGGTTCGTGATTTCGTGGATTTCAAAAAAATGGGTCAAAATTTCTGTAGCAAATCAAACATTTTTATAGGAACTTGAAAACTCCAGTCGGAATTTTTTTTCAGCATTTCTGGAGAATTTTAAAGCGATAGGTACCTGGATCACCATTTTTGAAATTTCTGAAAAAGTGTCATGTAACCTATAAAAATGGGTTAAAATTTCTGCAGGAAATCCAAAGTCCTCATCAGAACTATTTTTGAAAACTTTCGTGAAAAATTTAAAGCCCAAACTTGGGTCACAATTTTCGAGATTTTTGAAAAAGTTTCACGCAACCTGTAAAAATGGGTTAAAATTCCTACAGAAAATCAAAAATTCTTATCAGAGCTTTCTTGAGCATTTTTTTAAAATTGCAGCTTGGTTGGTTTTTGATAAAAATCGATGAAACATTTCCATCATATGAAAACAAAAAAAAAAAACTCACAAAATCAAAAATATTCAAAACAAATGCAGGAGTTCCATTATCAGTTACAATGATGCAACATACCACAAAGTAAATCAAACTAGGTAAACATAAGAAGTCGAACTGAATAATATGATTTTGCTAATCTACCAAGTTCCTGTGTTTGAAATTTCCAAAAATCTTCTAATTAAATTACATACACTTCGATTCGCATACCACTTTCTCACAACAACCCGGGAAATTGGCTCAATTTAGGGTTAAAAATTATTCAAAAATGATTTTAAAAAAATTTTTGATAACAATTTTTCATTTTCTGCCGAAATTTTAACTCATTTTGATAATGACCCAACTTTGAGCTCAACATTTTTACTCATTTTGATGAATCGCATGATGTCTTTTTCAAAAATCCCAAATCCTGACCCAATTTTGAGTTCAAAATTCTCCAAAAATGCTTAGAAAAAATTTTGATATTGTGGGTTCAAAATTCTCCAAAAATGCTTATAGAAAAAATTCTGATTAAAATTTTTGATTTATGGCGAAATTTCAATTCATTTTAACAGGTCGCATGACAACTTTTCAAAAATCCCGAAAATCATGACCCAATTTTGGACTAAAAAAAGTTCTGATAGAAATTCTTGATTTCTGCTGGAATTTCAATCCACTTTAATAGGTTGATAACTTGATAAGACACTTAAAAAGTCCCGAAAATCATGACACAATTTTGGGTTCAAAATTCTCCAAAAATGTTTATGGAAAAAATTCGAGTTCTGGCGAAATTTCAATTCATTTTCACAGGTCGCATGACAATTATTCAAAAATTCCGAAAATCACGACCCAATTTTGGATTTAAAAAGTTTTGATACGCAAAAATTTTTGATTTCTGCTGAAATTTTAATACACTTTGACAAATCAGACGACATTTTTTCAAAAATCCTGAAAATCATCACCCAATTTTGGGCTCAAAATTCTTCAAAAATGCTTGGAAAAAATTCTGATAGAAATCTCTGATTTCTTCTGAAATTTTAATCCATCATTTTGATAAGTTACATGACACTTTTTCAAAAATCTCAAAAATTGTCACTCAATTTTGAGCTTAAAATTCTCCAAAAATATTTTTGTTGGAATATTCGAATTTCTCGAAAAAATTTGATGAGTCGCAAAATCATTCTCATACTAGAAACTGAAGGGGGTTCGACATTAAAATTCAACTGGGACTGACCTGAGCTTTACGATGAAAGCTATTTTTTCAGAACTTTGGTTCGACGGAGGCATGGGGCCAACTCTCTTATGATATGGATATTTATAATTTTTTTGTTGGGTCTCCGACTTGATAATGACTCTTCCGTTATTATTTTTCTGCCAAGTTTACTAAAAAATCACACCAATGAGCAAGTGAACAGTTGAAGTAATCATTAGGAGTGAGAAGAGTGCCAAGAACTAACCTAAACCCAGCCATTCAGAAAATTGAGGGTTTTTAGGCTTTACCGAGTCCCCCCTCTGATAAGCAACTGCGAAAATCCAAAATACACATCATCTTTTCTGACATTTTAAATCCAAACATACAAAAAACACACCGAATATTTTGAGCCAGAAAAATTCCAGCCAAATTTGATTTCATACAGTACTACTTGCCAGTTGAATTGGATCAAAGACCAACTTTTGAAATTTTCACATAAATTACCAACATGAAACCTTTTGTCTCATACTTTTCAGAAAAAAATGAAATAAAAAATCACCCATTCATAATCACGAATTAACTTCAGTTAGAAACGCTTCTATCAATCGATTAACGAGCAATGAAAACGGAAACTTGAAACAAAAATAACCAACCTGCCGAAATAGCAGATAACATTATCCCGATAGTATACTTTTTTCATGGATGAATTCCACAAGTAAAAATAATATGATTAGACTAGTGACGTCTTATGAATCTCACACTGAATACTCGTAGACTATACATAGTACACACATAATACCCACTAAAAAAAATGCTGCTATTCGAATTCTCATTTATTATCACAACATTTCGATAATGTTAGTGTTAAAATTCTCGAGTGATCGCGTAACGTTTAATCCCGTCGTCTTTATTCTTGATTCGTATAGTATTCGTGTATTGCAACTATTTCACACCGATGGCCGATCTCATCTGTGATCCGTGTTTGTCAACAAACCAAGCCGAGAATCAACAAGAACTTTTGTCTTCCTTCAAGGAACGAAAATTCTACGAATTCAACAACCTGATAAAATGTCGAGACATAGACGTCGATTACTTCTACGGCGACCCAGACAACGGTACGTTATTAGACCTAGTCTGTCGATCCAGCGGAAATGGCAGGTACGCTTCCATTCTCATCTTAAACGGAGCCTCAATCTGGCTCAAAAATCACGTCACTGGGAAATTCGCTCTAAACGAGGCGATCGCCAATTCAGATCCGAATACGATACAGCAACTCAGCATGGCTCTGAGACAACGAATCACAACAGCTAGCGATGAATTCAGAAATAACCTTATGCACACTGCTATCGAGATCAACGACGTCGATATAATGAGATTCATAGCTCGCTGCCTTCCTCAAAAACCCGAACATAATCCAAAAGCACCTCATTTCGTGTTACTTCAAGGAAGCATCGAAGCAGTCAGAGTATTCATCGAGTACTTCGACGTTGACAAAGAGTTCCAAAGGGATCCTCAATGTAGGGCTCATACATGTCGTGAAATAATCCTTCAGAAATATCCTCAACTGGAGCCAGAACTTCCGACTAGATCGATTAGCGAAATACAAGATATTTTATTCTTCTATTTGCGAAATGGTGCTCCCGAATTATTTCTCAGTCTAGCAGACCGAGTCAGTGAAGAAATATTAAGCAATAGCATTTCAGATAACGACAAGACGTATTTACACGTAGCCTGCGCATTTAATCATATCGATGTAGTAGATGCCCTGCTAGAGAGAAACATTCGGGTGAATAAATTCGCTAAAAATCCAGGCTACCCTTATAACAAAACGATGCCAATAATGGTGGCTGCTTACAAAGGTCATTACGAGATAGTCAACAAGTTACTGAGCTCTCGAGAAGTCGAACTTCAATCCGAAGGAACCGGATCAGTGTTGCATTCTTTAATACGTGGCATGCGAGAAGAGAAAAATGCTGCAGAAAATCATCGCCGAATTCTGAAACTATTCCTCGAACGAAAGTTTCCCTTTTCCGAGAGATTAAATATAGATCACATAGATGAGCTTGGAATGACCGCTCTTCAACTAGCCATAGGAGTCAATCACGAGTTCGTCATCGAGTCACTTCTCAATGCTGGGGCTGATCCGTACATAAAAGATCCCGATGGCAAACCTACCCTAACTCTGATACCAGATTACGTCCTGGAAAGCTATTTCGACAGCTGTATTAGCTTGAAGAGAGAATGGGTCTGCCCGACGAAAATCGGCGAGAAGATGTCATTCAACTACAGTGTGTTCCGAAGACTAGACCAAAATTCAACTCCAACCGGTTACGAGATGGAATCGTTCGATTTAATGGAACAAATACCCGAACTGAGAGAACTATTCAAGCACCCTCTCTCTAAAAGCTTCCTTTACTTGAAATGGTGTCTGGTCAAGAAATACTACTATTTGAACTTGGCCTTCTATTTGACCTTCTGCGTGGCCATGAGCGTGCATATTTTTCAAATTCAGGATTGCCCTACTATGCAACACGATACCGAAACTTTATCCCTTCTATGCCACGTACCCTGCTTGCTGCCGATAACTTTGGTATTTTATTCCATATTCATTATTCGAGAACTTTGCCAACTTTCTGTATCAATCCGAAAGTATTTTGGTTCATTGGAGAACTGGTTGGAAGTGGTGATGATCTCGGTGATTGCAGCTCACGTTTGGTGCCAAGACGATGCTCATCTAGCAGCGACAGTCATTCTCACGTCGTGGATTGAGTTTGTACTGCTGCTGGGTAAATATCCATCGTTTTCTATCTACATAGAGATGTTCAAAACGGTGGCGTTGAATTTCGCCAAATTTCTCACCCTGTACTCGATTCTGATCGGATCGTTCGCCTACAGCTTCTTCATCTTGTTCAGAAGCGAAACGAGCAAGAAAATTCCATCGCCGCCAAAAAATTGTACCAAAATTGAAGGTCAGCAAGATGACGAAGATGGCGGTGAAAATCTAATCAATACGTGGAAAGATACCAAAATATCGCTTATAAAATCCATAATCATGATGACTGGTGAATTCGACGCTTCTGATTTACCCCTCGGGGCAACTTTCAGTTTCAGTTACGTATTCTTCATTCTGTTCGTCTTCCTCGTCGCCATGGTTCTTTACAGTCTGCTGAATGGGTTGGCAGTCAGCGATACGAGAGAAATCATGGAAGATGCCGAAGTGGTCGCTCTGATATCTCGAGTCAAACAGATATCTCAATTGGAACATCTAGCTATAACCAATCCATTCGAATATTTTCGGTCTCTCGGATCAAGGCTCTTCAGTTGCAAGGCAATCAGGCGATTCGAAAACGTATGTTTGTCTTTTCGTAACAAACTGTACAGAGATAATGTCACACTGTCGAGCATAATTGGTAAAGAAATGCTTATATCGGTACGAAGAAGCGAAAATAATAAAATACAAACCATTTCTAAGGTTAAAAATTTTGGCAACATGCCTTCGGATATTGTCCAACAATCCGAACAGATATTGGAGAAACGAAACCAATACGATTTTGATAATTTCGATCAGAATTTGCCAGAAAATGGAATGATGAAAGATTCGTCTAAGAAGGAATCAGTTGATGAGATAGTTCATCGATTTAGCGATCAAATACGCGATTTGAACCTGGAAATCAACCAGAAAATTGCTGCAATCGAAGTGAAAATGGCCAAACGTGAGGAAAACCTGGTGCAAAGTGTTCAAGGAATGAAGAAAATGCTCGAATCAGTGGTTCAGGCACTGCCTGCTGGTACATCTCAAGCAGAGAGAGAAGTTCTTGATGAGATAAATAAATAAAAAATGTAAAATTTTAATTTTTTTGTCAAATAAGATCTCAATGTTTTCTATGCTTCATTAAATTTCTTTGTATATTTTTTTATTGCAAGCTTTTTGATTTTATAAAAATGTTTAAAAATACAGAGTTTCAGTGTAAGATTTTTGCAAAGTAAGTACAATGTACATACTTACTTTTTTTTTGGCAATTTCTGTCACAAAAATGGGACTACGATATTTTGTAACTTCGGAGCAATTTTCGAAAACAGGTGAGGACTTTCCAGAATTTGTTTCAAAAAAGGAAATTTCTTGAGAAAGCCCAACTTCAAAAACTTTTGGTATAAAAGCAAAAGTTTTCGACAGTTTTTTGGATAAATGCAATTTTTTAAAGTTTATTGCAATTTTTGTCAAATGCGAGAATTTTAGTCAATTTTTGGCAAAATAGAACGCTTTGGAAATTGTACACAATATTTTTGGCAACAAAAACAATTTGAAAAATTTTGCAAATGAAATTTTTAATATAAAAATCGGATTTTTTTGAAATTTTTAGCAATTCTTGAGAAATTTCTCGAAAAAAAAGTGAAAAAAACAAATTTTTGTAAAAGTTTTTGAAAAGAACGACACTTTTCTGTAATTTTAAGCATCAAATTTTAGAAAAACGTGTTAAATTTTTGGCAAAAAGTTCAAGTTTTTGGAACTTATTGACAAATTCCTGGCAAGAAAATGAAACTTTCAAGAATTTTATTGAAAAAACTGATATTTTGATAGGTAAAAAAGTGGAACTTTAAGAATAATTTGTTGTCAATTTTAATTTTTGGCAAAAAAGCAATAGGTACCCACTGTTGAGAAATTTTTTGAAAGAAAATGAAACTTTTCGACAAAACATGCGGAACTTTTTTGAAATTTTTTGCAAAAAAAGGTAGTTTAGAGCAATTTTACAAAAAGCAAGTAAGTAGGTAATTCTTTTTAAAATTTTGAAACAAAGCGAAAATTTAAAAAAAAATATTTTCTCGTAATTTTGAGGCAAAAAAAATTTCTTACGTAAAAATTATCTTTTTTATTAAATACGAATTTTCGAAAGCTTTTAGCCTTTTACCTTCACTTCGCTCGGTAAATTCGTCTCTCTTTTCCAAAATGAAACATTAAAAATTCAAAACGCATAATTAAAATTTTTATATGTCATAGAATGCTACATATGAACATATCAATCGGTCGCTATTTCATTCGGAAAATTTTTTCTTATGCCAGTCGGAAAATTTTTAGTCCACATCCTCCAAAGAAAGTCTTTAGTTTCGTCTCTGAATTCAAAAAGGAAAATGTAAATTTTTACTAGTCATAAATACATCAATCGGAAGAATTGTCATTTTTATCTCTTTTCTTGATTTTAAAATCTCACCATCTCAAGTAAGTATTAATTTCTTCGGCGGCAAAATTAGTAAAATGTAGTCGTCCTTCGCTGATATAATATCAATTCATTGACATAACGTTATGATTTTTTAAGCCTCTATAAAAAATTTAGACAAAAACTACGATAAATTATCCGCGAGTGGCTAATCTAGTGACACCGGAAGAAGATGAATTTGACGATATTCTAATTAGAACAGCGGTCCAAAAAAATGACGTCGACACAATTAAACTTATAGCATACTACTGTTCTCGGAAGACTGTACCAGAATCTTCGCACTTACTCCTGCTTCAAGGAGGTATCGAAGCAGTCAGGGTGGTCATCGAGTACATCGACGTGGATATGGAATTTCAAAGGGATTCTCGTGGTAATTTTCGTAAGTACATATCGTGACATAATATTGCATCCGTACCAGGCGCGGATGCAGAAATATGTACCATGCAACTCGCAATGTTTACAAACATATTATGCCATTGCTAATTTATTCAACACGAGCGTTCAGCGTTAGCGTGTGACAAGGACAGATGGGGAGATTTTAAAGGTGATCATTTAAAAGGTGTGAGGTGGATTTTTATTTTTACCGCAAAGTTGTGTAGTTAAAACCAGTGGTCAGTCTGGTGTCGTCTATCCTTGAAGAAAATGCATATAGCAATTTTGCGAGAGCACAGTTTGATTGGTAAGTAGGTACATGGAATTTTTACAGGTCGCGAATACATGTTTACAAACATATTCGGCGCGAAAGACAAGGACGCAACTCGTAGTGTCGTCTAAAACCACTTATTCCATGATCATGGGCGCGATGTTGCGAGCGGGGAAAGGGGGAACGTATCGCATCTGGTTTTTTTTTCATACAAATTTATTTGATACTGATTCGGGCTATACTTTGTTGGGTACTTTCGCGGATGAATTTTACACACCGATACCTACTTTGTATAGAATCGTACAGTAGGTACAAGTGAAACAAAGTTCATCCTACATTAAATGCGCCATAGCTAAATTTTAAATGGTATTTGATAAATTTTTAGTTCTAAAACCATCGCCCAACTTTTCACAGTGTTTTTTAAAAATCGGTTTTCGTTTCCGTGCAAGTTATCAATTGTGACGTTCCGTGATGTGTGCTGCACAGATGGAATTGGATACTCTTCAAAACATGACAAATCAAGAAAAGCTATTGACTGCTTTCAAGCAGCGAAACTTGGACGAGTTCAAAGAAATCATAAAATGCGAGGACGTGGACATCGATCATATCTACGTAGAGTCGGGTGGGACTCTACTAGATTTAGCTTGTCAATCCAGCGAAGCCAATGAGTATGTTCTAATTCTACTACTAAACGGAGCTTCAGAAACGAAAGTGAAGCGCACTGATAATTTCGAAAGAAATTCAGACGAAACCGCGAGACATTATCTGTTCGTGGCTCATACATTCAATATGAAAATGCATAAATTTTGTGATACTTTAATTCAAACAGCACTGGAAGAGAATGACGTCAACACAATGAAACTTATAGGGTACTACCGTTCTAAGAACGCCGCTCCAGAATCTGCTCACTTGTTACCACTTCTAGAAAGTATCGAAGCAGTCAGGATACTCATCGAGTTCTTTGATGTGGATATGGAGCTTCGAAGGGATTCTCATGGTCATGCTCGTACTTATCGTAACATAATATTGAAGAAATATCCCAAACTAAAACCAGAACTTCCAACTAGGTCTAGGTCACAAAGTGAACTCCAAAAGATACTATATTCATATCTCTCCAACAATGCCCCTTACTTGTTTTTAAATCGAATCGCCGAACTGAGCACGGAATTTCTGGACGAAAGCTTTACTATTCATGATCACAACACATACTACTTCTTACACGTAGCTTGCAAAAAAGGTTACATCGACGTAGTAGATGCGCTGTTAGAGAAAAATGTTCAACTAAATACATTAGCTGATAGAGATCACGATATTGATGTCCATTGTTGGCAGATTACGCCATTAGCGGTAGCTGCGTATATGGGTCATTATGAAATTGTTACCAAGTTGATTTCACACAATGCTCATCTGCAAATTGATGAAGAATCCGGATCGGTTTTGACCTTCGTCATACATGGTATGCATATACAAGGTAACTCAAAAGATACCCATCGCGAGATTCTAAAATTACTCTTGACATACAATTCTCAAACTGTTCCTGCGTTAGACATAAATCATAAAGATGTATTTGGCAAGATCCCACTTCATTATGCAGTCGCATTTAAAAATGAATTTGTCATCAAATCTCTCATTGACGCCGGTGCCAATTGGTATTCAAAAGATCCCAACAGTAGCAGTCCCTTAACTTCAGTTCCAGCAACAATATTGGAAAAATTTCTTGATGACAGCATTAATTTGAAAACATACCTAGGTATCATCGGTCTAGCACAGGCAGTGACGTTTGACTAGAGCATATTCGATCAAAATGATTCTACAAAAGGTAACGAAATGGAATTTTTTCATCAGATTCAGCAAATACCAGAGTTGAGAACACTTCTCAACCATCCGCTTTCAGAAAGCTTCCTCTACGTGAAATGGTGTCTCATTAAGAAATATTACTTGCTTAATTTCGCATTTTATTTATTATTTTGCGTGGCCTTGAACGCTTATATTTTCCAAATTTATGAATGTTCATCTTCATCGACCAGCTACAACAGCTCTCAGTCAACCAATACTGAAATCAACCATCAAACATCTTCAACTTTATGCAAAGCACCGTGGGTAGGATTGGGAACAATAACATTCCTGTTTTACATCGTGTTCATTGTACGAGAACTTTGTCAAATATTTCTTTCAATTGGGCAATACTTCAAATCACCTGAAAACTGGTTGGAAATGATGATGATCGCTGCAGTTGGTGTTTTCTTTGCGAATGAACGCAACGTATATATAGCAGCCACTGTTAATGTAATGGCGTGTATAGAGCTCGTATTTCTACTTGGTAAACATCCGTGGTTTTCGGTCTACATAGAAATGTTCAAAACAGTCGCGTTAAATTTTGCCAAATTTCTCGCATTGTTTTCAATTCTGGCTGTATCGTTTGCGAACAGCTTTTACATTCTGTTCCGAAACAAAACAGAAGAGTACGCATCGACAGATAATGAAACCAATGTAGATCCATCCAACCAGCCGATAGAAAACTCCATTAATTCGTGGTCGGACGTGAGAGTATCGTTAATCAAATCGATTATCATGATGACCGGAGAACTTGATACCTCTAATCTACCCCTAGGTGAAAATTTCAATTACAGTTATGTGTTTTTTTCGCTCTTCATCTTTCTCGTTCCCATGGTACTTTATAATCTACTCAACGGTTTGGCCATCAGTGATACGAACGCTATCATGAAAGACTCGGAAATAGTTGCTGTGATGTCTCGAGTTAAACTGATGTGGCAATTGGAAGGTCTACTCAACAGCAAGTCATTGCAGTTTTTACGTAAGCGTAGCCCAGAATTTTTAAATCACCGATTTTTCAGGGATGTTGTTATGAATAGTAGAGAGCACGATGATCCAGAAATACAAGAACTGGAGAGACTTTCGAAAAGGATTGGAAAAAGGGGAGTTGTTGTACGCTCCGTAGATAAGTACAGCATAGAAATTGGTAACCCTGGAAAAGTAATCGGAAAAATGCCCCTCACTATCATCAAACAAGCTGAACAAATTGTAGAAAAACCAAATCACAGTAATTCTTCCAAAGATATGGAACAGAGTTTATCGACGGATGTCGCAAAGAAAACTTCATCGAACAGCGGATTCATCGATGAAACAGTTCATAAGATGAGCGATCAAATTCATAATTTAAAACTCGAGATCGATCAAAAAAATACAGAAATGAAGATAATAATCGATGAAATGAACGCAAAAATTACTGATCGCGTCGAAAAATTGTTGCAAAGCGTTGAAAGTAATAATAAATTACTGAAATCGGTTGTGCAGGCAGACTATTTGAAGCCGAAAGAACAGGTTGGAGATGGGGATGAATTATTGACATGTATTTCTCATCGAATGTAATGATGTTTCCTGATTAGTGTTCAAATTAATTGCATTTCTCAATAATTTCTTCAGTATTTAAATTTTCTGTTATTCTTCATAAAATCTTTGCCTTTCCGCAACTATGTATTTTTACCTTTAATTTACATCATCTACTATATTTATATGTAGGTAATTACCTAATTATTCTTTGAATTATATTTTTATGGTACGATTTCAAGCTGTTTACATTTTGTTCGTGTTCTATCTTCTTTCTTTAATTCATTTCCCTGCTAAAAAATTGTCGAATATTTACCACTCTAGCCCTGGCGGAGATAGGATTAAAATACTCAGCAGCACCATAGCGTTGAATGTTCGTAGCTCACTCGAGCCACAAACAAAAATTATCCAGATCATAAAAAAATGTTTTTCTCCGTTAAATTTTTCAAGTAAGTATATCATTTCCAATACTTTAAAAGATCATCGCACGTGGTGACTCACGGACCAAAAATAAAACCATCAACTTTTTCATTAATTTTAAGCATGAAATTTTGGAAAAACATGGTCAATTTTTGACAAAGAGTGAAACTTATTGACAAAGAAGGAGGGTCATTATGGCCATTTTCGTGCCCCTCTCTACTTCGAGACTTGGATGGCCTTTTCTTATAGGGGATGGTCCCTATTATTATTATCAGGTGATATTTTCCCAGGGGAACCCATAGGGGGGCTGTGGGGTGGCCCCAAAGTCGAAAATTTCAAAAATTTTTAGAACCACTGCTCGAAAATGTAAAAAATTAAAAGTAGCGAATATATGTTGCTTTAAGGGTAAGCAATGCGGCACTTAACGGTTTTTCATTTTTGACCTTTTTAGGGGTTGTGGTGGGGGTATTTCTATTTTTGAAAATTTTGGAACCCCCTTTTTTGACCCTTCCCGTCGAGCCACCCTAATGCCCTTTTCATGGTTTATTGCTACTAGTAGTAAGTTCAATTGATATTATTTGCAACCCCCTCATCAACTTGGCTCATATCGAAAAACTCAATAATTTTTGACTTTTTTTTGAGGTCCATATTTTGGGAAACCATGAAAAGTTATCGAGGTCCGGTTTGCGGCAAATATGTTGCATTTTACTTCTTAATCGACTGGCATGCTTGAATTTTTATTTCAAGTTAATTTTTGACCTCATTGTTGCAGATCACTTTTGGGGGTGGCGAACTTTGAGAACCCCTGAAAAAAGTTCTAAAGTGAATTTTTTCAAACTTTGAGCTGAAATGGTCTTAAATGCATGTGTTTAACCAATATAATATGCGAATGCGATATTTTAATACAATTTAGTCATTTTGGCTGATTTTATCAAAAAAAATAGTGTTTTAACAACAGGCATAGCATTTCCGGCAAAAGTTAAGCTACGTGTATTCGTGGTTTAGTCCAGTCATTAAAGACATTTTTACAGGAAAAATTAATATCAAACCGATCATCCGCAGATATTGTTCACAGAGGTCCCCTCAACAACCTACTAAAAGTCCTGGCCCCTACGGGGTCCGGAGCCCCCTCAAAAGGGGGTGGAACCTCCACCGAAATCAGTTTTTCGCCATTTTCTCCCCCGAACTGCATTTTAGCGAAAAATATGTGGCTAGATAAAAGAATCTACGTCGAATTTCCGATTGTTCAAAAGGGGCGGAACTACAACCATTCAAATGAGGGGGGTTCTCTGAAAAATACATAAAGGCTATAGGCGCCTAAGAGGGGTGAAATGGTCATCGAAATCGTTCGAGTTGATATTGGCATGGAATGTAGGTACCATTGAGAAACTTCCGCGTGGAAAGTTTCAGATCCACACCCCCTCCCCTTTTTGGAGTGCCCCCCTATTCTGAAACTTCAATAACACCTTTCTCAGCCCCATTCCAACCGATTTTGAAAATTTTTCAGTATGTTATATACATATATCTTCAATAGGTATCCCCACAAAAATTTTCAACCCGCTCCCCTCATATTTACCCTTCAAAATGGTGTAAAAATGTGTCGTAGGGAGCGTTGGGGGTAAAATGGGAATTTTAGGGAAAATAACTAAGAATTAATGAGTAGGGTATAGTTTTCTTATGATTCGATACTGCTGACCACGAATATGACGTCAGATTTTTTGCTACACTCATCATAGAGAGCACTTGGCCGCCTCAATATTTATTATTGCTAAAAAGTATAAAATAAGTTGAAATACGCCATTTTGAAGGGTAAATATAAGGGGAGGGGGTTGAAAATGTTTGTGGGGATACCTAATAAGGATATACATAGCATACTGAAAAATTTTCAAAATCGGTTGGAATGGGGCTGAGAAAAGTGTTATTGAAGTTTCAGAACTTTTGCCGGAAATGCTATGCCTGTTGTTAAAACACTACTTTTTTTGATAAAATCAGCCAAAATGACTAAATTGTATTAAAATATCGCATTCGCATATTATATTGGTTAAACACATGCATTTAAGACCATTTCAGCTCAAAGTTTGAAAAAATTCACTTTAGAACTTTTTTCAGGGGTTCTCAAAGTTCGCCACCCCCAAAAGTGATCTGCAACAATGAGGTAAAAAATTAACTTGAAATAAAAATTCAAGCATGCCAGTCGATTAAGAAGTAAAATGCAACACATTTGCCGCAAACCGGACCTCGATAACTTTTCATGGTTTCCCAAAATATGGACCTCAAAAAAAAGTCAAAAATTATTGAGTTTTTCGATATGAGCCAAGTTGATGAGGGGGTTGCAAATAATATCAATTGAACTTACTACTAGTAGCAATAAACCATGAAAAGGGCATTAGGGTGGCTCGACGGGAAGGGTCAAAAAAGGGGGTTCCAAAATTTTCAAAAATAGAAATACCCCCACCACAACCCCTAAAAAGGTCAAAAATGAAAAACCGTTACGTGCCGCATTGCTTACCCTTAAAGCAACATATATTCGCTACTTTTAATTTTTTACATTTTCGAGCAGTGGTTCTAAAAATTTTTGAAATTTTCGACTTTGGGGCCACCCCACAGCCCCCCTATGGGTTCCCCTGGGAAAATATCACCTGATATTAATAATAGGGACCATCCCCTATAAGAAAAGGCCATCCAAGTCTCGAAGTAGAGAGGGGCACGAAAATCGCCATAATGACCCTCCTTTTTTCTGGCAAAAAAGCGAAACTGTTGATCATTTTATTGAAAAAAGTGACATTTCAAGTCGGAAAAACGGAACATTTCGCAATTGTTGACTATTTTTGGCAAAAGATCGAAACTGTTGAGAAATTTTTTGAAATACAATAAAACTTTTTGCCAAAACAGCGAAACGTTATTGAAATTTTCTGCAAAAAAGGGTAGTTTTTGAGCAATTTTATAAAAAAAGTAATACTTTTCAAAATTTTTGTAACGAAGCAAAAATTTTCTAAAATGTTTGGAAAAAATAAATCTTTTCACCTAATTAAGTAATAGGGGAAAAAAGGCTAAACATTTGGAAGCAATTTTAATGAAACGCGAGAAATTGTGGTCAATTTTTGGTAAACAATCGAATTTTATGCCTATTTTTAAAAAAATGCAAGACTTTCGCGAATTCAAGCAAAAAGTTTGTCTTGGCAATTTTTGGCAAAACAGAATAATTTTAAGGAATCTTTGGAAAAAAAGTGAAATTTGTTGGCAACAATTTTTAACGACTGACGAGTGACGAGACATTTTGGAATTTTTTTTCACCAATAAAGGCGAAACTTTTTGGCTTTTCTGACACAATGACTTTTATGATTTTAACAAAAATCGGCTCATTGAAGAAATTTTTAACAGGAAGTGGAATTTTTGCAGCAACTTCTGGTCAAAAAGCGGAGCGTTGGGGGCAAGTTTTGAAAAAAAATGAAGTTTTCTCGTAGAAATCTCCGGCTAAGTATCTTTTAAATGTTTTTAAAAATTGAGTCGGGTGGGATTGGTAATTGTATTGTAATTTTGTCCAGGGGCGTGAAAATGTTGAATTTGTTGTCTCTGATCAAAGAAACAAAATTTATCTGAAGTACCTATGCAAAATTGTTTACAAAAAAAGAGAGAATAAAATACATACATTTAAATTGTAATGAAAACCCAAAAATACTGAAACAAACAGCAAATAAATTCGTGTTTACGATATAATCTGCCACATCGACGAAAATCGCCAATATCGTCGCAATTAATTTGAGCAGTAGCGATAACGACCAACCTCCCGTACGATGACTGATACTAACGACAAGCGTCACCATTATAACCTATGATGGAGCATTTTGTCATCAGACTTATCACTGATAATTATCGCCATCCAGCCAAACTCTGCGGTAAAAAGCTGAATTTTGCACAGTTTTTAATAATTTTTAGTCAAGTTCTCAAATTATCGTACAGCTTTGAACAGTGTTTTTTTTATCGTTTTTTGTTTCCGTGTAACGTATCAATTTTCATAAAAAGTTCTGTCATTTGTGCTGCACTGATGGAATTGAATACTCATCAAAACGTGACAAACCAAGAAAAGCTATTGTTTTCCTTCAAGCAGCGAAACATGGTCGAGTACGCAAAAATCATAAAATGCGAGGACGTGGACATCGATTATTTCTACGGAGATCCGGATAATAGCAGATTATTAGATTTGGCTAGTAAATCCAGCGGAGCCAGTGAGTATGTCCTAATTCTTTTACTAAATGGAGCATCAGTAGTAAAGTATGAGAGCACAAAAAAGCTCACTCAAGTTGTCACAAAAAATGTAGACACAACCACGAGAAATTACCTGCAAGTGGCTAATCTATTGGAAGTGCCACCGAAAGAAGACGAATTTGATGATACTCTAATTCGAACAGCGGTCCAAGACAATGACGTCAGCATAATCAGACTTATATCATACTACTGCTCTCGAAACACAGTTCCAAAATCTTTACACTTGTTACTCCTCGAAGGAAGTATCGAAGCAGTCAGGGTGTTCATCGAGTACTTCGACGTGCAAATAGCTCGTACTTATCGTGAAATAATATTGCAGAAATATCCCCAACTAGAACCAGAATTTCCAACTAGGTCACCGAAGGCGAGAGAGCTCCACGATATTTTATTTTTCCATTTACTGTGCAATGAGCCTGAATTGTTTTTAAATAAAATCTCCAGACTGAGAACGGAATTACCGGACAACCGCAATGGTGAGACGTACTTATACCTAGCTTGCAAAAGTGGTTATGCAGACGTAGTAGATGCGTTGTTGAAAAAAAACGTTGAACTAAATTCATTACACCAAGATTACGTTGTAGAGGTTATTGGGCACCTCTGATATAACCAAACTTACACCGATAACGATAGCTGCGTATTTCGGTCATTATGAAGTTATCATCAAGTTGATCAGTCACAATGTTCATCTGCAAACTGATGGAGTGGGATCGGCTTTGACTTTTGTAATACGTGGTATGAATCGACAGAGTATCTCAAAAGATACCCATCGCAAGATTCTGAAATTACTCTTGACTTACAATTCGCAAACAGTTCCTGCACTTGATATAAATCACAAAGATGAGTTTGACATGACCCCTCTTCAGTTAGCAATCGCTTCGAATAATGAATTTGCCATCGAGTCTCTCCTTTACGCCGGTGCCGATTTGTATTCAAAAGATCCCAAGGGTAAGATTCCCTTGACTTCAGTTCCACCTAAAATACTTGAGAATTATTTCGACGATAGCATTAATTTGAAAAAAAGACAAAGGTACAGCGAACTCGATCTGATAGTGACGTTTGACTACAGCGTATTCAAACGAGTCGATCAAAATTTTTCTACAACAGGAAACGAAATGGAATTTGTTGATCTGATCCAGCAAAAACCTGAATTGAGAGCACTACTCAAGCATCCGCTTTCAGAGAGCTTCGTCTATGTGAAATGGTGTCTCATTAGGAAATATTACTTCCTTAATTTTGCATTTTATTTATCATTTTTCGTGGCCTTGAACGCGTATATCTTCCACATTCAAGATTGCCCATCGTCATCGACCAGCTACAACAGCTCTCTGTCAACCAATACTGAAATCAAGCATCATACCTTTTCAATTCTATGTAATGCATCGAGGTTAGGATTGGGAAGAATAACATTCCTACTTTACATCGTATTAATTCTACGAGAACTTTGCCAAGTTCTTCTTTCAAAAAAGCAATACTTCAAATCATTTGAAAACTGGTTGGAAATGATGATGATAGGTGCAGTTGGTGTTTTCTTTACGAATGAACGCAATGCACATCTGACAGCCTTTATTAATTTAATGTCGTGTACAGAGCTAGTATTTCTACTGGGTAAACATCCGTGGTTTTCGATCTATATAGACATGTTTAAAAGAGTGGCAATAAATTTTGTCCTGATTTTCGCATTGTTTTCGATTCTGGCTATATCAATTTTATTCCGAGACAGATCAGCAGAGTACACTTCGTCAGAAGCTGAAACTAATAACTCGATTAATTCATGGCTATACTTGAAGGTATGGCTCATCAAATCAGTAATCACGATGATCGGAGAATTTGATCCTTCTACTTTACCCTTGGTTAAATATCTCAATTACAGTTATGTGTTTATTTCTCTCTATATCTTTCTCGTTCCCATGGTACTTTATAATCTACTCTTCAGTGATACGAACGCCATCATGAAAGACTCTGAAATAATTGCTGTGACGTCTCCAGTTAACCTGATATGGCAATTAGAACGTCTAGCCAACAGCAAGCCAGTGCAGGTTTTTCGTAGATGTTTTCCAGAGTTTTTAGATCACAGATTTTTCAAGGTTGTTGTGACGGAAAATCTGTGCAACTGTTTTCGAGTACCATACGAGCAACGGAATAAGAACAATTGCGCAGTACATCTATTTGGAGGATCCATGATGAAGATCGGACAAATGCCCCTCACAATTATCCAACGTGTCGAACAAATCATGGAAAAACGAAATCACATTAATTCTGCCAAAGATAGGCATGGGTCAGAATTTATCGGCAGACGTCGTAACGAAAACTTCATCGAATAGCGGATCCATTTGATGAAGAAGTTCATCTGATAAGCGATCAAATACATAATTTATAAAACTTGAATTGATGGGGAAAATGCTGAAATTTTAATAATTTACTTAGTTTTTTAATTTTCAGTCGATACTTTCGGTTTTGCTTTTTTCATATGAATATATATTTTGTATAAAATGTTTGCATTTACGCCCAACAATATCTTATTTTTATCAAATTTAATCTACCTACATTATAGACTATGTACATATTTATAATCACCTAATTATTCTTTGAATTATATTTTTATGATACAAATTCAAGTATGTTACATTTTCTTTGTGTTCTGATTGTTCTGTCTTCTTTTTTAAATTCATTTTCCGGCTAAAAAATTGTCTAAATCACCAAAATTTAGATTTTCAAAATTTGAAAATAATATTATACGTTGCATGGACTAATACTGAGAGATCGTAAGTGTGGCACATCAAATGAATGAAAGACAAGATTTTACAGGAGAATGTCGTGAAAAAACGCCGAAGCAAGTAAGATTTTTCTGCTGAATTAGTTGATGACTGAAGCGAGCAAATTATAGGAACGTGATTTCAAACTTGATATCGACACAAAAAGTGATAGCAGCAGCGAAACTTATTAACCATGTTATTGAATAAAATGAGATTTTTAAGCCTGAGAGCGAATTTTTCGGAATTTTTGGCAATTTTCGCGGCAAAAGATCAAAACTTTAGAGCATTTTATCGAAAAAAGTCATGTTTTTTTGTAAAAAAGCAGAACTTTTAGAATTGTTAGGAATTTTTGGCAAAAAACCACAATACTATTATGAGGAATATTTTGAAAGAAAATGAAACTTTTCGATAAACAGCGGAACTTTTTTGAAATTTTTGGCAAGAAAGGGTAGTTTTTGAGCTTTTTTGTGAAAAAAAGTAATATTTTCCAAGAATTTTTGAAATGAAGCAAAAATACTTATTTAAAAATGTTTGGAAAAAAAGAAACCTGTAGATAAGTACGTTTTAGATTTTTTAAAAAAAATACTCGTAGGATCGGGTGGACTCATTAAATTTTTGAGATAAAAATGACATTTTTCGGTAAGTAATATTGTAAGAATCTGATTTTAGAAAAACGTGTTCAATTTTTGACAAAAAGTGGAAGTTTTTTGGAAATTATTGACGAATTTCTGACAAATAAAAGCGAAAGTTTACAGCATTTTATTGAAAAATGTGAGATTTTTAGGCAAGAAAGCGGAACTTTTCGGAATTGTTTCCCATACACGGCAGAAGATCGAAACATTCGAACATTTTATTCCAAAAAGTGATATTTTTGAATAATAAAGCAGAACTTTTGAGAATTTTTGGCAACTTTTGACAAGAAAGCAGTACTTTTGAGAAATGTTTTGAAAGAAAATGAAACTTTACGAAAAACAGCGAAATTTTTTGGAAAATTTTTGCAAAAAATTGTAGTTTTTGAGCAATTTTATTAAAAAAAGTAATGCTTTTCAAAATTATATTTATGAGTTCGCGTTCAAGGTTGAAAAATTTATGGCAAAAAAACAATACTTTCGAAAAAATTTTTGAAAAAAAGTAAAACTTGGCGGAACTTTTTTGAAATTTTTCTGCAATTTTTTGGAAATCTTTGAAAAAAACCGTAGTTTTTGAGCAATTTTCTAAAAAGGTAGTAGGTACGTTTTAAAAATTTATGAATTATGAATACAGGAGTCTTTTCGGTACATAATTATAGGTAAAAAAAAAACTAAAAATTTGAAGAAATATTGATAAAACGCGAGAAATTGTGGTTAATTTTTGGTGAAAAGTTGGAATGTATGCCTATAATTATCTGATAAAAAGCAAGACTTTCAACAACACAAGCGATGAGGGGCAGATTTTTTGGCAATTTTTGACAAAATTGAAAGATTTTTCGAGCATCTTTGAAAAAAAAAACCTGAACGTTTTTGGCAATTTGAACTAAAAAAGCGACAATTTAAAAAAAGATTTGACGACTAGCGAGACTTTAAATAAATACCTAATTTAAAACTTGAGATTGATGGAAAAATTGCTGAAATGAACGTTGTTTGTTTTTTGTTCTGTCTTAACTCGTTTTCCTGCTGAAAATGTTTCTAAATCATCGTTAGTTCCAGAAAAGCTATTCGTCAAAGTGGATCAACATTCAGGAAATGTAAAAAAAAATATTTTTACGTTTCTAGGGAGATAATCCACTACATTATCTCCCGCTCGCTAATCACTCGGTGGACAAACTAGCGATTTTCTCCCTTAAAAACGTAAAATATATTTGAGTTACTTCCCTCGCTTCGCTCGGGAAATAAACCTCGAAATTTGTTGAAAATCACATTATCTCCCTAGTTGCATAATCTACTATTTCTGGAATTTGAAAATAGTACGTATTTGTACAGAAGCGGTACCTACGTCATCTCCGAGTATTTTTATTCGATCATGTAGAGCTTTGGTGATTGGTGAGCAGTGGCGATTACAATCATCTTCTCCTATAATGACAAATAAACCATAACTGCCACCCAACCGTACAGTATTCATCATCACAAATTATTATCGCCATTGTGCCGAGCTCTGCTAGTGCTAGATAGCTAAATTTAGCGTTATATTTAAGTAATAAGTTTGAGTTATCAAACTATCGCTCAACCGTCAACGGTGTTTTTTATCGTTCTTCGTTTCCGTGTAAAGTACCAATTTCATAACGTCCTATGATTTGTGCCACGTAGATGGATACTCAACTCATCGCACATTACAAATCAACAAAAGCTATTGGTTTCGTTCAAGCAGCGAAACTTGGACGGGTTCAAAAAAATCATAAAATACTCGACTCATGCATAGATTATAAAATTACTCACTTATTCTTATACGCGAGGTACTCACCTGAAACAAAAAAAAAATTAAGGTGGATTAGTTAGTAATAAAATTGTTGATCAATCAACAGATATGTGAAATAACAATGGTCCAAAGCCAAAGTAAGAATTCTGACGATCTCGACGTTGTATAAAGAACCAGAAATAATTCACAAATAAAGTATCTATCATAAAAATTGGGTAAAATTCTGCTTATAAGTGATTAAATTATTAAAAAATATCAAGAATTGATCGGAAATTCTCAAAATTGAATGATAATTTGTCAAAACTGCAGAATATGTCATAAAATTTGTAAAATTTGCCCCCCTCCCAATAATTGAAAATTGCCAGAAGTCGAATCATGGTCTCGAACGGAATTTTTTGGAAAAGTCACCACTTTTTTTCAATCAAATTTTCAGAAAGCTCTCCAATTGAACCCTGCTCCTCCACAACGCGCGGTAGAATTTCACAAGTGAAACAAAGTTCAGTCTGCACGAGCCGATTTTGCTCGCGAGCTTACGGGTCCGACATGAATACATTTTTAAGAATTGTGCAAACCATTCGAAAAAAGTTTGAAAATTTACCAACTTTTAAAAAAATCGCCAAATGTTGAACTCGGCATGAATTTAAATTTAGAAAAATTTGGATCGGTGAAATATTTGCGAAAGTAGATATAAAACAGATTTCATAAAACATATTGTCACGCTTGAATTATACTCGGTATATGTAATTCGTTTGGCCTCGTTCGCTTTATTTCTTACTCAAAATTGAAATTTTCATCATTCAAATTAAGTTAAAAAGTATTAAAGTTCAAGAAAAGTAACATTTCACATTAAAAACGTTGTTTTTTACTTCTGAAAATACGTATTTTTGAAGCTTTTGCCCTCGCTTCGCTCAGGCCACTTCAATTTTTTTTTTGAAAATTGAAGCCGAAAAAATTTCCCACATAAAAATTATCCATCATTTTTATACTTCTTTAAATACGAATTTTCAAAAACTTTAGCCTTCGCTTTGCTCGAATAAATTTGTCTCACTTTTTCAAAATGGAACATCAAAAATTTAAAACGCAAAATAACAATTTTTATAAGTCATAGAATACCTACATACGAGTACAGAATGTGAGCACGGCGATAACGATTTTCGTCATCAGATTCATCACTGATAATTATCGCCATCCTACCGAGCTCTACAGAAAAAAGCTAAATTTTGCGCCGTTTTTAATCATTTTTAGTCTAGTTCTCAAACTGTCGTTCAGCTGTAAACAGTGCTTTTTTTATCGTTCTTCGTTTCTGTGTAACATATCAAATTTCATAAAACGTTCTGCAATGAGTGCTGCAACTGTTGTACAGATGGAATTGGATACTCTTAAAAAAATGACAAATGAAGAAAAGCTATTGAATGCCTTCGAACAGCGAAACTTGGACGAGTTCAAAGAAATCATAAAATGCAAGGACTTGGACATCAATCATAAATGGGAAATGCCGCATAAAGGGACCCGAATGACTCTATTAGATATGGCTTGTAAATCCAGCGAAACCAGTGAGTATGTTCTAATTCTGCTACTAAACGGAGCTTGGAGAACACACTGGGAAGGAGTAGAGCTCGCTGAAGCTTTCAAAAGAAATTTAGACACAACTACGATAAATTATCTGGTTGTGGCTGATATATTGAAAGTGGAACCGGAAGAAAAACGTAAATTTTATGATACTCTAATTCAAGCAGCAGTCGAAAAGAATGACGTCAACATATTCACACTTATGGCGTACTACCGTTCTGAAAACTTCGCTCCAGAATCTGCACACTTGTTACCACTCTTAGGGAGTATCGAAACAGTCAGGTTGCTCATCAAGTACTTCGATGTGGATATGGAACTTCAAAGGGATTCTCATGGTCAATATGGTCATGCTCGTACTTATCGTGACATAATATTGCAGAAATATCCCCAACTAGAACCAGGACTCCAGGCTCGGTCTAGGTCAGAAAGTGAACTCCAAAAGATACTATATTCATATCTCCGTAATAATGCGCCAGAATTGTTTTTAAATCAAATCGCCGAGTTGAGCACGGAATTTCTGGACAAAAGCCTTACTATTCGTAACGAGACATACTTATACGTAGCTTGCAAAAAAGGTTATATCGACGTAGTAGATGCGCTGTTAGAAAAGCAGGTTCAACTAAATACGTTAGCCAATGATCCTCTTGACATCTTTTATTTAGGCGCAATTACGCCATTAGCGGTGGCTGCGTATATGGGTCATTATGAAATTGTTACCAAGTTGATTTCACACAATGCTCATTTGCAAATTAATAAAAAATCGGGATCGGTTTTGTTTTTCGTAATATGTGGTATGGATCGACAAGGTTTCTCAAAAAACACCCATCGCGAGATTCTAAAATTACTATTGACTTACAATTCCCAAACTGTTCCTCTACTAGATATAAATCATAAAGATTTCTTCGACACGACTCCGCTTCATTATGCAGTCGCATTTAAAAATGAATTTGCCATCAAGTCTCTTATAGACGCCGGTGCCGATTTCTATTCAAAAAATTTTTGTGGTGAGCTTCCCTTAACCTCAGTTCCATCAACAATATTGGAAAAATATTTTGATGACGGCATTAATTTGGAAATAGAACAACGAGGTATTCTCGGTCAAGTTCAGAAAGTGAAGTTTGACTACAGCATATTCAAATCAGTCGATCAAAATTCATCTGCAATAGGTAACGAAATGGAATTTTTTCATGAGATTCAGCAAAAACCAGAGTTGAGAACACTACTCAAGCATCCGCTGTCAGCGAGCTTTCTCTATGTGAAATGGTGTCTCATTAGGAAATATTACGTCCTCAATTTTGCATTTTATTTATCATTTTGTGTGGCCTTGAACGCGTATGTTTTCCAAATTCACGACTGTCCATCGCTATCGACCAGCTACAATAGCACTCTGCCAACCGATACTGAAATCAACCATCAAACCTCTTCAATTTTATGTAATGCCTCGTGGTTAAAACTTGGAATAGTAACATTCCTGTTTTACATCGTGTTCATTCTACGAGAACTTTGCCAATTTCTTCTTTCAAAGAAGCAATACTTCAGATCACGTGAAAACTGGTTAGAAATAATGATTATAGTTGCAGTTGGTGTTTTCTTTACAAATCAAAGCAACGCACATCTAGGAGCCACTGTTAATGTATTGTCGTGTATAGAGCTTGTATTTATACTTGGTAAACATCCGTGGTTTTCGGTCTATATAGAAATGTTTAAAACAGTGGCACTAAATTTTGCCAAATTTTTCGCATTATTCTCGATCCTGGCTATATCGTTTGCGAACAGCTTTTACATTTTATTCCGAGATAAAACAGAAGAGTACATATCGTCAGAAAATCAAACTAATGTTGATCCATCCAACCAAAGAATTAAAAACTCATTTAATTTGTGGCCAGACCTGAAAGTATCGCTTATCAAATCGATTATCATGATGACCGGAGAACTCGATACTTCTAATCTACCTCTAGGTGAAAATTTCAATTACAGTTATGTGTTTTTTTCCCTTTTCGTTTTCCTCATTCCCATGGTACTTTATAATCTACTCAATGGTTTGGCCATCAGTGATACGAATGCCATCATGAAAGACTCGGAAATAGTTGCCGTGATGTCTCGAGTTGAATTGATATGGAAATTAGAACGTCTACTCAACAGCAAGTCATTGCAGGTTTTCCGTAAGCATTGCCCAGAATTTTTAAATCACAGATTTTTCAGGGATGTTGATATATCTGGAGTGTTTGGTGAGCCAGAAAGACAGCAACAGAAGAAACTTGAAATAGACTCCCTTGATCAATACCGCATAGAAATCGGTGATTCTGACAAAACAATCGGGAAAATGCCCCTCACAATCATAAAACAAGCCGAACAAATCGTAGAAAAACGAAAGCACTGTAATTCTGCCGAAGATATGAACCAGAATTTATCGTCAGATGTCATAAAGAAAACTTCATCGAGCAGCGGATCCATTGATGAAGCAGTTCGTATGATCAGCGATCAAATACATAATTTAAAACTTGAGATCGATGCAAAAAGTGCTGAAATGAACGCAAAAATTACTGATCGCTTTGAAGAATTGTTACAAAGCGTTGAAAGAAATAATAAATACAAGAAACTGCTGTGTAGGCAGAGAGTGTCTATTAGAAGTAGAAAGATGGGTTGGAGAAGGGATGAATTATTGAAAGGTATTTCTCACCGAATATTATAAATCACTTCCTCGTTAGTGTTCAATTTTATGACATTTTTCAATAATTTCTTCAGTATTTCAATTTTCTGTTCTTTTTTTTACAATATGAATATTCTTTGTAAAATTTTGCCTTCACACCTGACAATAACGTTTTTTACCAAATTTATTTTACATCATCTACTATTTATACCTAATTACCTATCTATTCTTTGAATTATATTTTTATGGTACGATTTCAAGAATGTTATTTTTTGTATGGGTTCTTTCTTATTTTTTTAATTCATTTCCTTGCTGCCTTGGCGCAGATTGCATTAAAATACGTAGGTACTAAGCGGCACCGCGCCGTAGCGTTGAACCATGAATGTTTGTAGCTCACAGGAGCCACAAACAAAATTATCCATTTCATACAAAAATGTTTTTCTCCGTTGAATTTTTCATCATTTCCGATACCTTCAAGCACCATTACACGTGGTGGCTCACAGACTAAAAATAAAACCTTTAAATGCCATGATCACACATATCTTAATATAGTTTTTCAAAACTCAAAAATACTACCTACACATCACATGACTTAATGAACCAAGTAAGATTTTTCCGTTGAATTAGTTGATGACTTAAGCGAACCAATAGGTATAGTTACAAGGAACGTGATTTCAAACTTGATATCGAAACAAAAAAAGTATTAGTTGCAATGATGATTTGTTGCAAAGCGCAGATGAGCGAAATAATATAAATTGCTACGTACATGGCCCATTAAAACAAGAAATCGTGAGGTTTGCAAATATGGATCAGATTTATGAATTCACGCTCAATTCGATATTGAATGGTTAAAGAAAGAGCCAGGTAAGTTCATAATTTTTCAAAATTGAGCTATGGGTAAGAATTTTATTTTTACAATGTCTCGACGAACAAAGCAAGATCGAAAGAGCATGCAAAAATATATCATTAGCCGACATTTTCAGAAATTGAAGTGCATTTTTCGTTTTTTAATCAATTCTTAAAAATCAAATTTGAGCAAAAAATGGAGAAAAAAATCAGTATTTTACCAAATTGACCTAGTAAGCAGAAATTTGGCATAACTTCAATTTTTTGACATTCACTACAAATATCTACCTCCGAATTGATTAGAAACCGGGGGTTGTAACCGTTTTTGGTTGTTCTGAAGCATCCAGCAGATTTTCGAAAATTGAAACTTCCACAAAATTGTTTCCAACAATAAAGTTAGAAAACTTAACTTCACAGTACACTTAAATTTCAACATGCTGAGTCGACTGGAGGCGATTTCAAGCAGTTCTGCAGCGTTCATCGACATTTTGAAAACTACAGCCCCCCCACCACCAAAAAAAAAAACAGAAACCTCTGCCTAAATTAAATAAATTTGATCACTGTGGTTTAGGATTCGGTTATCTAATTTATCGATTTCAGTTTGAGATTTCAATTTTGGTTTTGAACCTTTCATTTCGAGCTCAGGACAACAATTTTCAAAAATGCAAATTGCTAGAAAACCCAAAAAACTTATGAGAGATTTGTAAAATTTTGCAACACTTCGTAAAAATAAAGGAAACTTCTTGATGATTTAAGCATCAAATTTTGAAAAAATGGTACCCAAGCTTTGCCAAAAAGTGGAATTTTTTAACAATTTTTGGCTAAAGAAGCGAAACTCTTGAGTATTCTACATATAAAGAAAGTGAGATTTTTAGGCATGAAAGCAGAACTTTTCAGAATTATTGTAAATTTCTGACAAAAGAGCAAAACTTCTCAGCATTTTATTGAAAAAAGTGATATGTTTAGGAGGCGAAAGGGCAGAACTTTCAGAAATGATGGCAATTTTCTAGAAAATCCGTTCGTCAAATTACGTCAATATTCAGAAAATGTAAAAAAAAATATTTTTCTGGAATTTGAAAATACGTATCATAATTGACCACGTCGAGCTTTGGGCGATTACGATTATCTTCCCTTATGATGACAAATAAAGCATAACTGTCAATTTACCATACAGTATTCATCATCACCGATAATTTATCGCCATCATTCCGAGCTCTGCTAGTGCTTAATAGCTAAATTTAGCATTATATTTTATAATTTTTAGTTATCAAATCGTCGCTCAAACGTCAATGGTTTTTTTTTAATCGTTCTTCGTTTCCGCGTAAAGTACCAATTTCATAACGTCCTGTAATTTGTGCCACGTAGATGGATACTCCTCATCAAAATAATATGACAAATCAACAAAAGCTATTGGCTTCGTTCAAGCAGCGAAACTTAGACGAGTTCAAAAAAATCATAAAATGCGAGGACGTGGACATCGATTACTTCTACGACCAGGATCCGGATAACGAAACTTTATTAGATTTAGCCGGCCAATCCTGCGGAGCCAGTGAGTACGTTCTAATTCTACTACTAAACGGAGCTTCAGTCATGTACTGGAGCGAAGAAAAGCTCGCCGAAGCTTTCGAAAAAAATGCAGACACAACTACGATAAATTATCTGCGCGTGGCTAATGTAATAGAAGTGGAACAAAAAGAAGACGAATTTTACGATACTCTGATTCGAAAAGCGGTCGAAAACAACGACGTCAACATAATGAGACTTATAGCATAGTACAGTTCTCGAAACACATCGGATCATCGAGAATCTGCAATCTTGTCAAGACTTCTAGGAAGCATCGAAGCAGTCAGGGTGCTCATCGAGTACTTCGACGTGGATATGGAATTTCAAAGGGATTCTCGTGGACATACTCGTACTTATGAACAGAACAGAAGAAAATAAAACTAATGTTGATCCATCGAACCAGACGATTGAAAACACAGTCAATTTATGGCCAGGCCTGTGCTCTCGTAATTTGAAACAGTCAATTTCACTACTTAGCAGTCCCGACATTTTGCGTTTTTAAAGCATTAGTTTTTTTTACTGCAAAACAGTGAAAAAAACTACTGCTTTAAAAAATAAAATGTCGTGACTGCTAAGCAGTGAAATTTGACTGCTTTAAATTTATAGAGTGGGTATCGATAGTTAAATCAATCATCATGATGACCGGAGAATTTGAAGCTTCTACTCTAACTCTACCCCTAGGTGAAAATTTCAATTACAGTCATGTGTTTCTTTTCCTCTTCATCTTCCTCGTTCCCATGGTACTTTATAATCTACTCAATGGTTTAGCCATCAGTGATACGAACGCCATCATGAAAGACTCGGAAATAGTTGCTGTGATATCTCGGGTTAAACTGATATGGCAATTAGAACGTCTAGCCAACAGCAAGTGGTCGCAGGTTATTCGTAAACGTTGCCCAGAATTTTTAAATCATCGATTTTTCAGGGATGTTGAGATGATTATTCTGGCAGGAGAATCCTCTAGGTTGGTAACGCGGCAACTGAAGAAACTTACAGTACAATCCAGCCTGAACTACAGCATACAATTTGATGTATTTGGAAAAACAATCGGTAAAATGCCCCTCGCTATCATCAAACAAGCTGAACAAATCGTAGAAAACCGTAAGCTCAGTAATTCTGATGACGAATATGTGGCTCAGAATATATCGGCTCGTGACGAAAATAAACCTTCATCGAATAGCGAACGACGCGTTGATGAAGTAATTCATAAGTTTAGCGATCAAATACGTGATCTGAAGCTCGAAATTGATGTAAAAATTGCTAATATTGAAGAAAAAATGACCGCAATGAATGAAAAAATTGCCGATCGAGATGAAAAATTGTTACAAAGTGTCGATGAACGTAATGAGAAATTACTCGAATCGGTTGTGCAGGCGGTAGCACATTTAATAAAGCAAAAGGAATAGAGGTTAGAGATGGAATGAATTATTGAAAATAGTGCTATGCAACAAAATGATATATTTATCGATTTATGTTCAATTTCGTTGCATTTTTTAATACTTTCATAAGTTTATTAGTTTCTAAGTCGACTATTTCAAAAATTGATTGTTTTTAACTCGTGAATACTGTTCATCGAATTTTTTCCTTTTATGTATATGTACTTACTCGTAGCATAAGAATAACAACTTTTTTACAAAATATCATTTTCATACTAGGCCTATTTACTTATACGGACCTAATTTTATGAATTAAATTTTTCACTGCACAATTATTCAATTATTATTCCTTCCTTTTATATACCTATTTGAATATTCAACTGGCAGAATTTTTTTGAACCGGACAATACTGGATCGAAAAAGTATGCAAAAATATATCATCAGCCAAAATTTCAGAAGCTGAAGTGCATTTTTCGATTTTTAACGAATAATTTTTAAAAATCAAATTTGGACCAAAAATGGGAAAAATCTGAATTTTACCTAATTGACCAATAAAACTGAAATTTGGTTTTTCTCAGAATCGATTGGAAACTGTTTCTAATCGTTCTTTCACAGTTCTGAAGCCGCCAATAGATTTTCGAAAGTTGAAAAACCGTTTCAAATCGATTTGGAGGCCCGAAAGCAAAACACACACCAAATTTCGGCGTTCTTGGTCTATTTTGTAAGATTCTGGTTGTTTTCCATTTTTGAACCGAGTTTAATTTTTCAAAAATTCATTAGAAATCAAATCGTTATTTGTGAACTCAAAAATTTGATTTACGATTTCCAAATTCGTATTCGGAAAATCAGATCACTTCGATTCCAACCCGATGGACAATTATTTCAGCTGATTTTCATTCCGTGATTTTAGAAGTTTTTTCTGATTTGCCGTTGAAAATAAAAGGTCACAGCCTCACAGATGTAGTGTAGAATTGACTTACTTAACTTTTCTCATAAGGATTATAAAATTACTCACTTATTCTCATATACACGCGAGTTCATATTCTATCATTTTTGGAAGGAAATTTGTACTCACCTGAAACAAAGAAAAATTAAGGTGGATTAGTTAGTTATAAAATTATTGATCAATCGACAGATATATGAAACAATAATGGTCGAAGGCCAAAGTAAAAATTCTGACGATCTCGACATTTTTACTATAAAGAGCCAGAAATTAATATTCGCAAAAAAGTGTCATAAAAATAATTGTAAAATTGATTGTGAAAATCACTCAAAAATATCAAAAATTGATAAACCATCAGACTACGACCAAAATTTGAGAAAATGTTTCATTTGGGTAAAATTTTGCACAGACTCAGACTCATGCTTAGTTAAAGTGCTCAGATTATTGAAGAAAAAAAAAACAAGAATTGATCGGAAATTCTCAAAATTGAATGATGATTTGTCAAAACTGCAGAAAGTGTCATATCATTTTTCAAATTGCCACCCCCTCCTCCCTAATTGAAAAGTTGAAATCATGTTATCTAACGGATTTTTTTTTGTTGAAAAAATCTCTACCATTTTTCAACCAAATTTTCAGAAAACTCTCTACTTGAACCCCCCTTCCCACACTCACACAAAAAAAAATTAACAAAGTCAAATTTTTCACAGGGAAATTTTTGAAAAAATTGAAATTGGAAGAAAATTTGTGTATATACGAGTGAAGTATTTTTTAATTTCAATCAAAATCATACGAGTATAAAAAAACACAATGCAAATAAATGAACGCATTAGTAAATTTTTTCATTTTTTCACTACCTTTTTGACTGAATTCACTTTCACAACCTGTTAATTACCCTGAAGACTTTCGTCAATTCAAGCGAAAGGTAGGGTTTTTAAAAATTTCTTGCAAAAAAGAATCATTTATCGTCGCTATTATGTACATGTGAGCAAAGGCGATAACGAATACCTTCCCCTACGAGGTAGCTATCGACCTACGACAGAGTATTCGTCATCAGACTCATCACTGATAATTTGTCGACATCCTGCCGAGCTCTGCGGTAGAAAGCTGCATTTTGCATTGTTTTCAATAATTTTTAGTCTAGTGCTCAAATCATCGCTCAGCTGTAAACAGTATTTTTTTAAAATGTTCTTCGTTTCCGTGTGACGTACTTATCAATTTTCATAAAACGTTCTGTGATTTGCGCGTTGCACAGATGGAATTGAATACTCATCAAAACATGACAAATGAAGAAAAGTTATGGACTGCCTTCAAGCAGCGAAACTTGGACGAATTCAAAGAAACTATAAAATGCGAGGACTTGTGTATCAATTTCCGGGAAGTGTCGGATAATGGGATTCGAATGACTCTATTAGATTTGGCTTGTCAATCCAGCGGAGCCAGTGAGTATGTTCTAATTCTGCTACTAAACGGAGCATCAGTAACACACTGGAGCGGAGTAAAGCTCACTGAAGCTTTCAAAAGAAATTTAGACACAACTACGATAAATTATCTGGTTGTGGTTAATATACTGAAAGTGGAACCGGAAGACGAAGATAAATTTTATGATACTCTAATTCGAACAGCGGTCGAAAAAAATGACGCCAATATAATGAAACTTATAGCATACTACCGCTATAAAAATTTCGCTCCTGAATCTTCACACTTGTTACCACTTCTAGAAAGTATCAAAGCAGTCAGGGTTCTCATCGAGCACTTCGATGTGGATATGGAATTTCAAAGAGATTCTCATGGTAATGCTCGTACTTATCGTGACATAATATTGCAGAAATATCCCGAATTAGAACCTGAACTCCCGTCACAAAGTGAACTCCAGAGGGTACTATATTCGTATCTCCATAACAATGCACCAGAACTGTTTTTAAATCGAATCGCCGAACTGAGCACAGAATTTCTGGACAACAGACCTACTAATGGTAAGCAGACATACTCCTACTTATACGTAGCCAGCAAAAAAGGTTACAACGACATAGTAGATGCGCTGTTATACAAACAAGTTCGAATAAATACATTAGCCACAGATTACTATCTTCGTGTCCCTTATTCGTGCGAAATAACACCATTAGCGGTAGCTGCCTACATGGGACATTATGAAATTGTAACCAAATTGATTTCACACAATGCTCATCTGCAAATCAATAAAACGGCCGGATCGGTTCTGACTTACGTAATATGTGGTATGAGTCGACAAAGTATCTCAAAGAATACCCATCGCGAGATCCTCAAGTTACTCTTGACTTACAATTTGCAAACTGTTCCTTTACTAGATATAAATCATAAAGATGGGTTTGGCAGAACCCCACTTCATTTTGCAGTCGTATTGAAAAATGAATTTGCCATCAAGTTTCTCCTTGAAGCTGGTGCAGATTTGTATTCAAAAGATGCCTTCGGTAGGCTTCCCATAACTTCAGTTCCAGCAAAAATATTGGAAAAATATTTTGATGACAACATTAATTTGCATACAGACCGAGATGTCTTCGGTTTTGTTCAGGAAGTAGAGTTTGACTACAGCATATTCAAACAAGTCGATCGAAATTTCTCTACAACAGCTAATGAAATGGAATTTTTCCATCTGATTCAGCAAGAACCAGAGTTGAGAACAGTACTCAAGCATCCGGTTTCAGAGAGCTTCCTCTATGTGAAATGGTGCCTCATTAAGAAATATTACTTCCTTAATTGTGCATTTTATTTATCATTTTGCGTGGTCTTAAACGCATATATTTTCCTGATTCATGAATGTTCGTTCTATCATAACTCTTCAATTTTATGTAATGCCTCGTGGTTATCAAGATTGGAAATGATAACATTCCTGTTTTACATCGTGTTCATTCTACGAGAACTTTGTCAACTTTTTCTTTCAATTGGGTCATACTTCAGATCACGTGAAAACTGGTTGGAAATGATGATGATCGTTGCAGTTGGTGTTTTCTTTACGAATCAACGCGATGCACATGTAGCAGCCTCTGTCAATGTAATTTCGTGCATAGAGCTTGTATTTCTACTGGGTAAACATCCTTGGTTTTCGATCTATATAGAAATGTTTAAAACAGTGGCATTAAATTTTGCCAAATTTCTCGCATTGTTTTTGATTCTGAGTATATCGTTTGCGCACAGCTTTTACATTTTATTCCGAGATCTTCAAAGAGGAGAGTACACATCGTCAGAAAATGAAACAAATGTTGATCCACCCAACCACAGGATTGTAAACTCAATTAATTCGTGGACAGATCTGAAAGTATCGGTTATCAAATCGATTATCATGATGACCGGGGAATTTGACGCTTCTAATCTACCCCTAGGTGAAAATTTCAATTACAGTTATGTGTTTCTTCTCCTCTTCATCTTTCTCGTTCCTATGGTACTTTACAATCTGCTCAATGGTTTGGCCATTAGAGATACGAGCGCCATCATGAAAGACTCGGAAATAGTTTCTGTGATGTCTCGAGTTGAACTGATATGGCAATTAGAACGGCTACTCAATAGTAAGTCATTGCAGTTTTTCCGTAAGCATTGCCCAGAATTTTCAAATCACAGATTTTTCAGGGGTGCTAAACAAAATAAACTTAGAGTACACTCCTCTTATAAGTATAGTATAGAAATTGGTAATTCTGGAAAAGTAATCGGAAAAATGCCCCTCACTATCGTTAAACAAGCCGAGCAAATCGTAGAAAAACGAAATCACAGTAATTCTTCCAAAGATATGGACCAGAATTTATCGGCAGATGTCGCAAATAAAACTTCATCGAACAGCGGATCCATCGATGAAACAGTTAATATTATCAGCGATCAAATACATAATTTAAAACTTGAAATTGAACAAAAAAATACTGATATGAACGTGAGAATCGATGAAATGAACGCAAAAATTACTAATCGCGTCGAAAAATTGTTGAAAATCGTTAAAAGAAATAATAAATTACTCGAATCTGTTGTGCACGAAGACTATTTGAAGCAGGAAGAACACGACGGAGATTCAATTTGATAGCATTTTTCAATAATTTCTTTTTTTTTTTAATTTTCAGTCAATACTTTCAATTTTTTTTCATACGAATATTCTTTAACTTATAAAAATTTTCTCTTTACGCCTAACAATAGCTATTTTCACTAAATTTAATTCACATTATGTGCTATTTATACCTAATTACATACCTACCTATTGGTAATTATTCTTTGAATTATATTTTTATGGTACGAATTCAAGTTGTTACATTTTATTTGTGTTCTATCTTCTTTCTTTAATTCATTTTTCGGCTAATAAATTGTCAAAATCACCAATCTAGCACTGGCGGAGACAATACGTAAGATGCGTACAAAGCAGCACAGCAGTGGTTGAATGTTTGTAGCTCACAAAAGGCACAACGTACAAAAATGTTTTTCTACGATGAATTTTTCATCATTTCCAATATAGGTACATTTAAAGATCATCACACGTGGCGACTCACAGACCAAAAATAAAACCACCAAATCTAATGATCACATTTACCTTAATCTAGTATTTCAAAACTTATTACACGTCACATGGACCAATATAGAGAGATATCGTAAGTATGGCAAAGCAGATGAATGAAAAACCTAAATTTGAAGGCGAATGTCGTGAAAAAACGCCGATCGAAGTAAAATTTTTCGGTTGAGTTGGTTGATGACGGGGATGACGGGGATGACGAATTGTTGCATTGTGCAGATGAGCGAACTAATAAATTGCGGGGCAGTCAAAACAAGAAATCGTGAGGTTGGCAAATATTTTTCACGAAAAGATCCAGGTAAGTTCACAATTTTTCAATATTGAGATAAATGGTCAAGTATTTTATTTTCACATTGCCTCGACGAGAAAAACAATGCGAACTATTCATTTTTCATTTTTAAAAGAGTGCCCAGGCTTCTAAAAAACGATTGAGAACACTATGCTAAGAACATGCATTTCAAAAATTTAAATGCGACCAGCGACCAATCAAAATGGAGTATAACGTTACGCGTTGAATTCGAAAATTGCTAACATTTTTTATTTTGATTACTCCCTCACTCCGAAAAGTCCTGTGCCCTAACATGAATATATAGTTTAGTAGCAAACGGATTTATAGGTTTCTGCCCTGTGTATGACAAATTCATCTTTCGCGTACGCGCAAAGGAAAACAGCTAAAATTTTAAAATTTGGTTTGTACCCCATGACAGACCTCATGAGTTGATTCGTGATGGTTTTGAATTGTTCTATAGATTCATGCAGGTTTTCAGATCCCCCAGTTTTGGAAAAAATGCTGTAAAAATGGTGAAACATGTATCCGTAAACTTGAATTTACCATCTTGCGATTCTTTAGATCGATTTAGGCACTTGAGCATTTTATTGAAAAAAGTGAGATTTTTCGGCAAGAGAGCGAAATTTTTCGTAACTGTTGACAGTTTTTAGCAAAAGATGAAAACTTTTGAGCATTTTATTGAAAAAGAGATACTTTGGATAATAAAGCAGAACTTTTAGTGTTTGCGAGAAATACGCCTTTTTACCAGGCGTAATTTCAGCTCTGATGCTTCTTGTATCCGAGTTTGGCAGCAGGGCTGGACAAAGAGCCAAATTCGTTCAGTGATGGCGTACTATTCAGTCACGTTATCCGTTAGTTTTTCAGTTAAGATGTAACCTTTCTCTAAGTGTAAGTTCGTTTTTTGTATAATTTAGAATTTCAAAATAAAGATGTGAAAATTTAAGAGTTCGCGTTATTTATGTATATACGAGTACATTTAGAATTGTTGACAATTTTTGGCAAGAAAACAATACTTTTGAGAAATATTTTGAAAGAAAATGAAACTTTTCAGCAGAATAGCGGAACTTTTTTGAAACTTTTTGCAAAAAAGGACTGTTTTCAGCAATTTTATAAAAAAAGTAATATTTTTCAAAATTTTTGAAATGATGCAAACATTTTGAAAACTGTTCGGAAAAAATGAGATTTTTTGCCTACTTAGGTTAGAAAACACCTAAAAATTTCGATAAAATTTTGATAAAACTCGAGAAATTGTTGTCAATTTTCAGTAAAAATAAAATAATTTTAAGGAATCTTTGGGAAAAAAGTGCAACTTGAACTAAAAAAGCGAAAATTTTCAGAAAATTCTCGACGACTGAGGAGACTGCTGAATTTGCCTTTGATCACAGGAATAAAATTCATCCGAAGAGTGAAAAATTGTATCCAAAAAAAGAGAAAATAAAATGCATTTGAATTGTAATGAAAAACAACAAATTATTACGATAGTCGGTCCATCGACAACAATCGCCAACATCGTTGCAACTGTTAGGATGAGAGCAGAGGCGATAAGGATTACCTTCCCCTACGATGACGTTATCAGACTCATCACTGATAATATTATCGCCATCCTGCCGAGCTCTGCAATAGAAAGCTGCATTTTGCACCGCTTTTAATAAATGATGATTTTTAGTCTAGTTTTCAAATTATCGCTCAGCTGTAAACAGTGTTTCTTCATAGTTTTTCGTTTCTGTGTAACGTATCAGATTTCATAAAACGTTCTGTGATTTGTGCTGCGCAGATGGAATTGGATATTTTCCAAAACATGACGAATCAAGAAAAGCTATTGTCTTCCCTCAAGCAGCGAAACTTGGACGAGTTCAAAGAAATCATGAAATGCAAGGACGTGGACATCGATTATTTCTACAGAGAGTTGGATGATGGGACTCCATTGACTCTATTAGATTTGGCTTGTCAGTCCAGCGAAACCAGTGAGTTTGTTCTAATTCTGCTACTAAACGGAGCTTCATTCACGCACTGGGACGGGAAAATGCTCATCAACGCTCTCGAAAGAAATTTAGACACAACTACGATAAATTACCTAGTTATGGCTAATATATTGAAAGTGGAACCGGAAGAAGAAGATAAATTTTATGATACTCTAATTCGAACAGCGCTCGAAAAAAATGACGTCAACATAATGAGACTTCTGGCATACTACCGTTTCAAAAACCTTGCTTTTGCTCCAGGATCTGCACACATGTTACCATTTCTAGATAGTATCGAAACAGTCAGGTTACTCATCGAAAACTTCGATGTGGATATGGAATTTTAAAGGGATTCTCATGGGCATACTCGTACTTATCGTGACATAATATTGCAGAAATATCCCCAACTAGAACCAGAACTCCCAACAAGGTCACAAAGTGAACTCCAAAAGATACTGTATTCATATCTACGTAACAATGCGCCTGAATTATTTTTAAATCGAATCGCCGAACTGAGCACGGAATTCCTGGACAGCAAACTTACTGGTGATTTGCAGCAGACATACACCTACTTATACGCAGCTAGCAAGTTTGGTTACATCGACGTAGTAGATGCGCTATTAGGAAAACGAGTTCAAGTAAATACATTTGCCACAGATTACCATCTTCGTGTCCCTTATTTACGTGTACATACGCCATTGGGGGCCGCTGCGTATATGGGTCATTATGAAATTGTTACCAAGTTGATTTCACACAATGCTCATCTGCAAATTAAAACAGCGGGGTCGGTTTTGACTTACGTAATAATATGTGGTATGAATCGACAAGATTTCTCAAAAAATACTAATCGCGAGATTCTAAAGTTACTCTTGACTTACAATTCGCGAACTGTTCCTCTACTAGATGTAAATCATAAAGATGGATTTGATAGGACCCCACTTCATTTTGCAGTCTCATTGAAAAATGAATTTGCCATCAAGTCCCTCCTTGACGCCGGTGCCGATTTGTATTCAAAAGATGTCGACGGTAGTCAACCCTTAACTTCAGTTCCAGCAACAGTACTGGAGAATTATTTTGATGATAGCATTACTTTGTATACAGACCGAGGCGCATTCGGTATATTGCAGGGAGTGGAGTTTGACTACAGCATATTCAAGCAAGTCGATCAGAATTCTTCTAAAACAGCTAACGAAATGGAATTTTTTCATCAGATTCAGAAAAAACCAGAGCTGAGAACACTACTCAACCATCCTCTTTCAGAGAGTTTCCTCTATTCGAAATGGTGTCTTATTAAGAATTATTACTACCTCAATTTTACATTTTATTTCTTATTTTGCGTGGCTTTAAATGCGTATATTTTCCAAATTCACGATTGTCCGTCGCCATCGACCAGTTACAACAGCTCTCAGTCAACCGATACTGGAATCAACCATCATTCCTCTTCAATTCTATGTAATGCATCGGGGTTAGGAATAGGAATAATAACATTCCTGTTTTACATCATGTTCATTCTACGAGAGCTTTTCCAAGTTCTTCTTTCAAAGAAGACATACGTCAGATCAGCTGAAAACTGGTTGGAAATGATGATCATACTTGGGGTTGGTGTTTTATTTGCGATTGAACGCAATGCGCATCTAGCAGCCACAGTTATTTTAATGTCGTGTGTAGAGCTTGTATTTCTACTTGGTAAACATCCGTGGTTTTCGGTCTATATAGAAATGTTTAAAACAGTGGCGTTAAATTTTGCCAAATTTTTTGCATTGTTTTCGATTCTGACCATATCGTTTGCGAACAGCTTCTACATTATATTCCGAGATACAACAGAAGAGTACACATCGTCAGAAAATGAAATTAATGTCAATCCACCCAACCACACGATTGAAAACTCCATTAATTTGTGGCCAGACCTGTGGGTATCGCTTATCAAATCGATTATCATGATGACCGGAGAACTCGATGCTTCTAATATACCCCTAGGTAAAAATTTCAATTATACCTATGTGTTTTTTTCCCTCTTCGTCTTTCTCGTTCCCATGGTACTTTATAATCTACTCAATGGTTTGGCCGTCAGTGATACGACCGCCATCATGAAAGACTCGGAAATAGTTGCTGTGATGTCTCGAGTTGAACTGATGTGGCATTTGGAAAGTCTACTCAACAGCAAGTCATTGCAGTTTTTCAGTAAACATTGCCCAGAATTTTTAAATCACAGATTTTTTTGGGATGTTGAACATAAGCAACTTATAGTAAGCTCCGATTCTAAGTACAGCATTGGAAATGATATATCTGACAAAATAATCGGATACATGCCCCTCACTATCATCAAACAAGCCAAAGTAATCGTAGAAAAACGAAATCACAGTAATTCTTCCAAAGATATGGACCAAAATTCTTCGGCGGATGCCGCAAAGAAAACTTCAACGAACAGCGAATGTATCAATGAAACAGTTCATAAGATAAGCGATCAAATACATAAGTTAAAACTTGGGATCGATAGAAAAATCTCTGAAATGAACTTGAGAATTGCTGAAATTAACGTAAGAAACGATGAAGCGAACGCAAAAATTACTGATCGTGTCGAAAAATTGTTGCAAAGCGTTGAAAGAAATGATATAAAACTTGAAATCGATGAAAAAAATACTGAAATGAAAAGAAGAATCGATGAAATGGACGCAAAAATTACAGATCGCTTTGAAAAATTATTGCAAAGTGTTGAAAGAAATAATAAATTACTGGAATCTGTTGCGCAGGCAGATCATTTGAAGCAGAAAGAACAGGTTGGAGATGAGGATGAATTATTGAAATAATGTATTTTTCATCGAATTCATGACGATATTTTATTGGTTAGTGTTTAAGTTAATTGCACTTTTCAAAAATTTCTCATATGAATATGTTTTATAAAATTTTTGCATTTACGCCAAACAATAACTATTCTTACCAAATTTAATATACATTACCTAGGTACTATTTATAATAACCCTATTATTTTTCGAATTAAACTTTTGTGGAACGAATTCAAGCATGTTACATTTCATTTTTCTTTCTTTAATTCACTTCCCCTAAATTACCACTCCGGCCCTAGCTGAGATGGGATTTATCACGCGTGGTGACCCGAAAATAAACCACACAATTCCATGATCACACACAAGTACCTCAATCTAGTTTTTAATCGTAAGTTCACAATTTTTCAAAATGTAGATAAGGCTAAGTATTTTATTTGTACTATTTAGATCGTCTCGAGGCAAAAACAACAATACGAACACTATTCATTAAAACATTTTTGAAAAAGAATTTGACTTTCGGCAATTAAGTAAAAACTAAAAATTTTGAAGCAATTATGATAAAACGCGAGAAATTGTTGCCAATTTTTGGTAAAAAGTTGACCAATATGCCTATTTAAACAAAAGGCGAGATAACAATTTCAGCGAAATACAGAGTTTTTTTTGGTAACTTGAACAAAAAAAACGACAATTTTTAGAAAGTTTTTGACGACTGACGAGACTTTCAGCCATGTCTATGATCAATAAAGGCGAGACTTTTTGATAGTTTTTAGAAAAACTAGAATTTTTGTACTTTTTTGGAAAACAGTAAGACTTCTACAATTTTTGGACAAATCGGAACTCTTTGCAGCAATTTAGGTTCAAAAAGCGAGGCATTGGGATAATTTTTGAAGAAAAAAAAAAAAAAGGCTTTTTAGCAATTTTAGCAATGACGGCATCATGGCTGGGACCGTAACCCAGAAAAATCAATGTAAGTATATGTACCTTGTTGGAAAAGGGTAATAAAAGTGCGCACTTCCACAAATTATTCGCTTATAGAAATTATTGACATTTTTCCCCTCAGAAAATAAAGTTCAGTCTTGGAAAATTGATTAATTATGGTAGTTGGAAACGTTTTAAAAAAGTAATTTTAACCACCGAAATTTTGTAATGTAAAAAAAATTGCTTTTAACATTCCTGATAAAATGTCAGCTTATTGGTTAATTTTTGAAAACTATCTAAAATACCCGAAAACTTGTCTTAATTTTGAAACAAAAATTCTTAAAAAATTATTTTAATACACCTTCATTAAAATTTCGCTATCTTCATAGCTTGTAAGACATTTGTGTTTTCGAAAATTCCAAATAATCATGACTTCATTTTAGACCAAAGTTTATCAGAAAAGATTTTAACCCTTAAAGGCCAGAATGAAACTGGAAGTGATCAGAAAAAATGCTTTCAATTTGAATGCGATCCTAAAATAAGAAAGTAGAAATTTACTTTTAGAAACAAATCGGAAATTTTTGAAAATTTCTGGCAAAAAAGCAATATTTTTGTGAAATTATTTGGTAAAAAGTAAAACTTGGTGAAACTTTTTTGAAATCTTTTGACAACTATTTGGAAAAAAACAAAACGTTGCAGAAGTTTTTGAGCAATTTAAAAAAAACAAAAAATAGGACTTTCCAAAACTTATTGAAATAAAGCAAACATTTTAAAACTGTACTGGAAAAAAATATGACACTTATCGGTAATTTTAAGGTAAAAAAATGCTAAAAATTTTGAAGCAATTTTGGTGAAACAAAAGAAATTGTGGTCAATTTTTGGTAAAAAGTTGGACTACGCGTATATGTCTACTTTTAACAAAAGGCAAGACTTTCAACATTTCAAGCGGAAGGCAGAGTTTTTTTTAAAGCAATTTTTAGCAAAGCAGATAAAACTTTGAAAAATTTTTGGGAAAAAATCGAAAATTTTGGCAATTTGAACTGAAAAAGCGACAATTTTTAGAAAATTTTTGATGACTGACGAGACTTTTAGGCATATTTTTGACCAATAAAGGCGAGACTCTTTGGTATTTCTGACAGAAAGTGAGACTTTTATAATTTCAACAAAAAACAGGTCTTTGTAGCAATTTTTAGCAGAAAGCGAAACTTATTCTTGGCAATTTTCAGCAAAGCAAGAAGTCAAGAACTTTTGTACATTTTTGGCAAAAAGTAAGACTTCGACAATTTTATGAAAAATCGGAACTTCATGCAGCAATTTCTGTTCAAAAAGCGAGGCGTTAGGCAATTTGGCAATTTTTGAAAAAAAAATTAGGGTTTTTGGCAATTATAGCAATGATGGCATACCTTAGATCATAACGCTGAAAAATCAGTGTAGCCTAGGAAAAGGATAAAAAAATGCACACTTTCACAAATTATTCACTTATGGAAATTATTGAGATTTTTTACCCCTTGAAACGTAAGGTCAATCCTTGAAGCAAATATTGAATTAGGTAGTTAGAAATGTTTTAAAAAAGTGACTATAGCAACCGAAATTTTATAAAGTACCAAAACTTTTTCAAAGCATTCCTGAAAAATGTCAGCTTTTTGGTTAATTTTTAGAAAATCGTCATAACTACACGGTAACTTGACCATATTTCGGCCTCAAAATTTAAAAAAAATATAATATTTAAAAACATTTTCATCGTAATATTAAAATTGCTTGCTAAATTTTAACACCTTTTCATAGACTGTAGATAAGACATGTTTTCGAAAATTCTAAATACCCATGACTCAATTTTATTTTCATAATTCATCAAAAATTATTTGAAAACATTTTCGTCGAATTGTTTTAATTTCTCACGAAATAGTAGGTCGCTTTCGAATTATTCGATAACAAACAGGCAGTTGGCGAAGCGGAGAGGAAATACCTGGAAGACGGGGCTGCTTCGATTATTCATCATCACATCTGCGAATTAAATTATCGCATATTATCGCTAGTTTCTTGGGTACTTTCGTGGATGAATTTTACATAGGCTACTGATTGGGCATTTTCGTATTTTACATATTGATCGTTTATTCGTTTCGTATAGACTTTTACTCTTACAAGTGAAACGATGTTCATCCCGCGTTAAACACACCATAGCTAAATTTCACATCATATTTGATAATTTTCAAATCTCAAATCATCGCTCAACTATTAACAGTACCTATTTATTTAATCGTTCTTCGTTTCCGAATTCCGTGTAAGTTATAAATTTCGTAACGTTCTGTGATGTGTGCTGCATCGTTGGAATTGCAAACTCTTCGAAGCCCGACGACAAATCAAGAAAATCTGTTGTCTTGCTTCAAGCAGCGAAACTCGGACGAGTTCAGAGAAATCATAAAATGCGACGACGTGAACATCGATTACTTTTACGAAGATCCGGATAATGGAACTTTATTAGATCTGGCTTGACAATCCAGCGGAGCCAGTGAGTATGTTCTAATTCTTCTATTAAATGGAGCAGTAAGGCGTTCGAACATAGAGAAGCTCACTGAAGTTTCGGAAAAAACTTCAGACACAACTACGATGAATTATCTGCACGTGGCTGCTACTCTACTAGAAGTGGAACCGGGAGAAGAAGATGAATTCGACGATACTCTTATTCGAACAGCGGTCGAAAACCATGACGTCAACATAATGAGACTTATAGCGTATTTCTGTTCTGAAAAATCAGTTCCAAAATTGGCATTCTCCCTACTACATCGAAGTATCGATGGAGTCAGGGCTCTCATCGAGTACATCGATCTGGATAAGGAATTTCTAAGGGATTCGGAAGGTCGTGCTCGTACTTATCGCAACATAATACTGCTGACATATCCCAGACTAGAATCAGAACTGCCAATTCGGTCACCGAGTGAACTCCAATGGTATCTATTTTTATATCTATTTTCCGATGCACCTGAATTGTTTTTAAATCGAATCGTCGATCTGAGCATCGAATTTCTCAACATCGGTCTCACTTTTGATCGTAGGACTTATATACATGTAGCCTGCGAAAGAAATTACGTCGACGTTGTAGATGCTCTGCTAGAAAAACATGTTCAACTAAATAAGTTAGCTTCCGATTTCCTTCCGGGTATCACTTCAGGTAAACTTACGCCCTTGGCAGTAGCTGCGTTCAAGGGTCATTATGAAATTGTCACCAGGTTGATTACACACAAAGCTCTTCTGCAAACTGATAAAGGAGCCGGATCGGCTTTAACTTACGTAATACGTGGTATGAATCTACGAGATATGCCCACCCATCGCGAGATTCTGAAATTACTCTTGACTTACAATTCTCAAACCGTTCCTGCCCTAGATATAAATCATAAAGATGAACTCGGCATGACCCCTTTACAATTAGCAATCGCTTCGGAAAATGAATTTGCCATCGAGTCTCTGCTTCACGCCGGTGCCGATTTATATACAAAAGATACCGAGGGTAGCCTTCCCTTAACTTCACTACCACCAAAAATAATGAAAAATTATTTTGATGACAGCATTAGCTTGGAAAAAACTATAGATTTGGTCAAGTCAGTAACTTTTGACTACAGCATATTCAAACGAGTCGATCCTACGAGTTCTTCTGCAACAGGTAACGAAATGGAATTTTTTCGTCTAATCGAGCAAAAACCAGAGTTGAGAACACTGCTCAAGCATCCACTTTCGAAGAGCTTCCTCCATGTGAAATGGTGTCTCATCAAGAAATATTACTACCTTGATTTCGCATTTTATTTATCGTTTTACGTGGCCTTGAACTTGTTCATTTTCCAAATTCAAGATTGTCCGACGTCAGCAAACAATCGTCATACAGCTTCACTTCTATGTAATAAATCGCGATTAGGATTGGTCATAAGCGTAACAGCGTTCCTGTTTTACATCATGTTCATTCTACGAGAACTTTGCCAATTTTCCGTTTCAATCAAGACATACGTCAGATCATGGGAAAACTGGCTGAAAATTTTCTTGATATTTGGAATCGGTGTTTTATTTGCGATTAAACCCAACGTACGTGTAGCAGCCACCATTAATATAATATCGTGTATCGAGCTTGTATTTCTACTCGGTAAACATCCCTCGTTATCGATCTATATAGAAATGTTTAAAAAAGTGGTATACGATTTTGTCAAATTTTTCGCACTGTTTTCAATTCTGGCTATATCGTTTGCGAACAGCTTTTACTTTCTGTTTCGAAACAGCAGAACAAAAGAGTACACATGGTCAAAAAATGAAACTAAAGTCGATCCATCCAACCACACGATTGAGAACTCAATTAATTCGTGGCCAGACTTGAAAGTATCGCTTATCAAATCGATTATCATGATGACCGGAGAATTCGATGCTTCTAATCTACCCCTAGGTGAAAACTTCAACTACAATTATGTGTTTCTTCTCCTCTTCATTTTTCTCGTTCCCATGGTACTCTACAATCTACTCACTGGTTTGGCTGTCAGTGATACGAACACCATCTTAAAAGACTCAGAAACAGTCGCTGTGATGTCGAGAGTTCACCAGATATGGCATTTAGAACGTCTACTCAACAGTAAGTTATTGAAGTGTATTTGTAAGGGTTACTCAGAACGTGGAAATCACAGATTCTTCGCCGATGTTTACCAGAAGAAACTTACAGTAGACTCCGACCTGCGCTATATACAATTCGACGAATTTGAAAAAATAATCGGAAAAATGCCCCTCACTATAATAAAACAAGCCGAACAAATCGTGGAAAAACGAAATCGCAGTAATTCTGCAGATATGGACCAGACTTTATTGGCGGATGTCGTAAAGAGAACTTCATCAAACAGCGAATCCATTGACAAAGCAGTTCATGAGATTAGCGATCAAATGCATAATTTAAAACTTGAGATCGATGGAAAAATTGCTGAAATGAATGCAAGAAACGATGAAATGAATGCAAAAATTATTGATCACGTCGAAAAATTGTTGCAAAGTGTTGATGAAAGTAATGCGAAATTACTCGAATCGGTTGTGCAGGCGGTAGCACATCTAAAGCAAACGAATTATAAGTTGGAGATGGGATGATTATTGAAAATAATGCTACCTATTGAATAGAATGGTATTTTATCGATTTATGTTCAATTTAGTTGCATTTTTTAATACTTTCACAAAGTTATTAGTTTCCAGTCAACAGTCTCAAAAAATGAATTGTTTTTACTTAGGTACATGTAAATAGTTCATCAATTCAATTTTTTTTTTTCATTCTTAAGAATAACAATTTTTTTGTAGAATTTAATTTTCATAACTATCTGTACTTACTGACCTAATTTTTTTAATTAAATTTTCATTGCACATTTTTCAATTATGATTTTTTCTTATTTTTTTTCCTTGCTGAAAGTGTTTAAAATACCTATTTCAACATTCAACTGGCAGAATGTTTTTTTCAACCGGACACAGCTGGATCGAATGAGCATACAAAAATACATCATCAGCCAACATTTGAAGAGTGATATTCCAAAACTCGCTTTGTCCATTTTCACAACTTTTCAGGAAAGAGGAAAAACAGTTTCCCTTTAAACGGGTAAATGGGCTTTTTAGGCGAGTTTAGCACTTTATTTGGGTGGATTCATGAGGTAGGAGTGTAGGTATACACTTCATCCACTAAATACTGCTGAAAAAATTTCAATAAAAATGGATAAAGCGCGTTTTGGAAGATTATTTTTTTAACATTTTTAGTGAATTGGCTATTTAGGTTTGTTTAACACCTCATTTTGGTAGGTTGATGTTGTAGGAATGTGAGTTACTACTTCATCTACCAGGTCCCGCTGAAAAACGCATTTCGATGAAAATGGACAAAGCGAGTTTTGGAATATCACTCTTCATTTCAAGACCGTGAAGTGCATTTTTCGATTTTTATTTTTTGGTCAATTTTAAAAAATCAAATTTCGGTCAAAAATGGGAAAATACAGAATTTTATGTAGATACAAAATGGACCTAGAAAGCTGAAATTTGGTTTAAACTTCATTTTCGACAACTTCCTCCGTTTCCAGCAGTTCTGGAGTCTCCGGCAGATCTTTGAAAGTTGAAACTTCCACAAAATTGTTTTCAAATAAAGTTAGAGAGCTTAAATTCACTCTATACACGTTAATATAGTTTTTTTAAAAAAATAGATAAATAAATAAATTCAGTAATCCATGTTATCGGTTTCAGTTTTCAGACTTCAAAATGTTATCACGCCGAATAGCCCATCTTCAAAATTGAAAGGGAAAACTATATAATTCAATATTTTTAAATTTGGAATGCTTCAAATTATGTTTACAATGTCTCGACAAAAACAACAATGAGTACTATTCATTAAAAAATGTTTGAAAAAATGAGACTTTTCGGAAATTAAAAGCTAAAAATTTTCAAGCAATTTTGGTAAAACGCGAGAAATTGTTGTCAATTTTTAGTAAAAGGTTGAACTTCATCCCTGCTTTAACTAATAGCAAGACTTTCGACGATTCAAGCGAATGGCGGAGTTTTTTTTGAGAATTTTTTGGCAACATGAACAAAAAAGCGGCAATTTTTAGAACGTTTTTGGCGACTGACGAATTTATCGGAAATGATTAAAAAACATTTTCGTCGAATTATTTTAATTTTTCGCGAAATACGCCACTTTTGAATAATTCTACATACAACAGACTCGCAGTTCGTAAAGTAGAGAGGAAATTATCTGCGAATTAAATTAATGAATATTATCGCTAGTTTATTCGGTATTTTCACTATAGGTCACTTGACAAGCGAAACAAACTTCATCCCACGTTAAATGCACCGTAGCTGAATTTTGCATCGTAATTTGATAAATACATAATATATTAGTTCTCAAATCGTCGCTTAACTGTTGACAGTGTTTTTTTTATCGTTCTTCGTTTCCGCATAAAGTGTCAGTTCCAATAACGTTTTGTGATTTGTGATGCACAAATGGATACTCATCAAAATATGACAAATCAAGAAAAGCTATTGTCTTTGTTCAAGTAGCAAAAACTTTAAATGGATGTTCAGATAGTTATTCTGACAGATAAGTTCTGTGGTTCAGTAACACAGCAACAGAACTAACAGAAGAAACTTACAGTACACTCTAGCCAAAACTACAGCATAAAATATGATACAATATTTGGGAAAATGATCGGTAAAATGCCTCCCACTATCATCGAACAACCCGAATAAGTAAATCATAGAAAAACGAAATCGTATAGTAATTCTGCCAATGATATGGACCAGAATTCATCGGCGGATGTCGTAAAGAAATCTTCATCAAGCAGCGAATCCAGTGATGAAGATTGGTTTTGTCGTGCTACGTGCTATCGATGGAGTAAAGGAAACAATAACGTAGACAAGATCCGTTGATGTGAATGACATAATTGAAAGCCTCGAAAAAGATTTGCAAGAAACAAAGAAGGAAAAATGCTTCGATAAATACTTGCAAGAAAGAAAGAAGGAAGAATAAGTTGGAGATTGGATGAATTATTGAAATGTACTTCTCACCAAATATGAAGATATTTTCCTGGTTATAGTGTCCAATATTTGATATCATTTCTCAATAAAGTTTCATTAATTCATCAATTTTTTTTTCGTACCTAAGTATAAATATATTCTTTATAAAATTTTTTCTTTTATGCCTAACCACATAACTATTTTTTCTACTATTCATGATTACCTAATTATTCTTCGAATTAATATTTTTATGGCACTAATTCAAGTACATACTCATGTTACATTTTATTTGTGCTCTTTTTTCTTTCTTCAAGTTATTTTCCTACAAAAAAACTGTCTAAATTACGAATCCAGCATTGGCGGAGATAGGATTAGAGGATTAGAATACCAAGCAGCACTATAACGTTGGATGTTTGCAGCTCACACGAGCCGCGAACAATAATTATCTACGAATTTTCATGCAAAAATGTTTTTTCACGTTGGATTCTCGTCATTTCCAAGAACTTTTAAAACCATCAATTCATCACAATATGTTGAGTCACAGACCAAAAATAAAAACCACCAAATCCTGAGATTTAAAACTTGAAATTATTAGAAATGGTGAGCTCCCATTGTGCGCACATTGCTGCACAATGGACGTAGAACAGTGTTGATAAGATAACCATACTATGGCCATAGCGCATTACCTTTAAATAATTTGGCACATTTACCGAACTTTTAACGAGAAAAAAGAAATAGAAACTCATGCGTAATCATAATTTTTGAATGTAATTAGACAAATTGATTGCACAGCGCACACTCATTACCTTTGAATACTTAATATAGGAATTACATAAGTTTACAGCTTTCGTCACACTCGCAATCAGTTCATTGGAGGAGACTGGGGCGTCGGAAAATGAATCATATTGAAAATAACATTTAAAAAAAATACCCATCTCACTGGTCGCTGTTTTTTTGTTGAATTACCTAGTAGATTAGTAGAGCAAACAAATATAGGAATGTGATTTCACATTTGAAATCAAAACAAAAATTATTGTTAGTCGCGATGATAAATTGATGCGAAGTGCTGATGAGCGAAATAATAAACTGCTGGGCAGGATTTCTAGCAGATCAAAAAAAGAAATCGTAAAGTATCAAATACGAATAATGGAAAAGCAATCACTTTTTTTTTACCGAAGAGGAATAAGATTTCTGAGTTCATGTTCAACTTGATAGTGAAGAGTTTAGGAAAAAAACCAAAGAAGTTCACAATTTATCAAATTTAAGATATCAGAAGGATTTCGAGAACACGCACCTAAATTCGAAAGGGTCTAAAGATGATAAATCAACGATCATTGGTACAGAATTTCATTTTCACCTAATTTATAGTCATTTTTTCATTTTGAAAACTGAAAAAGGGTATTCCTGGGTAAGATAGGTGAAATGCCCCTGTCCTCGGATTTTTGAAATTTTGATGAAACATTGTTGGGTGTCTGTGAAAAAAATGTTGGAGCTGAAAAAAATTCCCCGACCCCACCCCCCCTGCCCCCTATGACCAAAAAACGCTTTTTCCGGAAAAAAATCGTACTTCAACGAGTTTTGAATGAAAAATTTTGAATTCACCCAAAATATATAAAGGGAACATGAGTCTATCAACGGGAATTTTTTCAAAATTTTTCGGCCCTCCAGGGGGGAGATATTGACAAAAGAAAATTTGAAACCGCCGCGCCGTACCTCCGAACCTAATTCTGGTGCCCAAAATTTTTTTCTTTCAAAAATATATCTGCATGAGTACTACATATAATTGGTATTAACGCAGAATCTCAAATGCTTTCATTTGGGAAAAACACGATTTTTTCGACAATTCCCCATATTTTCCTTTTAGGGCACCTTTCCACTCAAAATGACAATTTCCTCAATTTGTTAAAAATCCACCTTTTTTTTGATGCATGTTTTACGAAAAATCGAATTTTTGGGCAACCCCCTCCCCCAATATGACCCTTAGGAGGGTCCTACTGCAAATCTAACTTCATATTCGTGTTCAGCAAGTTCCATTCATATGAAAACGATACCTATATTGTCGATCTTCTTTTGCACCAAAATTGGGGGAGGGGGTGCCTATGGCCCCAAAATTGAGGTTTCAAGAACTTTGTTGGCTTTATATTGTTTTTAGAGGTCCGAATGCAAAATTTCAGAATTATATCACTTGCAGTATCGTTATTTTTGGTGGTTCCGTGACACAAAAGACGCATTTTTGAGTGTTTTTTGAGTTTTTGAAGATGACCCACCTGGAGAAAAAATTTGAAAAAAATACCAATTATAGTACTTACTCATGCAGATATATTTTTGAAAGAAAAAAAATTTTGGGCACCAGAATTCGGTTCGGAGGTACGGAGAATATCATCAGAGAAAACAAAAACAATGGCCTTCAAAGGAAAGGAGCCAGTAAGAAGCAAGATTGTAATACTTAAATGGAAAAATCATTGAACAGGTCAAATAACTTCAAATACCTGGGAAACACGATATCATACCAGGGAGAAGTAGATGTTGGTGGAAAGATTGCAAAGTTCCTGAGAGTCACAGGACTGATAAACAGGACCCTGAGAAGCAGTAAGGTGCGAAAAGAAACAAGATTGAAGGTGTACACTGTACAATACCCTAGCAATACCAATGATGACGTTTATGGAAGCGAGGTATGGGCACTGAAGAAATCTGATAAAAGAAGAATAACGGCAGCAGAGATGAAGTTTATGAGGAGAACGGCAGGGGTGACTCTCAGAGACAGAGTGCCATCTGAGAAAATAACAGCAGATCTCGGAGTGAAGCCAGTCATGAAGAAGATAAAACAGTATAGGAAAGATTGGAGAAATCATGTCAAAAGGATGGAGGAAACAAGATCACCAAAACAGGTCCTCCAATATACACCAACGGGGAAGAGAAGCAGAGGGAGACCAAGGAGGAAACTCACAGATACCTCAGGCTCATCCTCAACAGGTTCCACACCGCAGCAGACAGGCCAACAGGCCTACCGCTTATAAGGAAACGACGACGACGAGGTACGGCGGTTTAAATTTTCTTTTGTCAATATCTCCCCCCTGGGGGGCCGGAAAATTTTGAAAAAATTCACGTTGATAGACTCATGCTCCCTCCATATACTTATTTTGGGTGAATTCAAAATTTTTCATTCAAAACTCGTTGAAGTACGATTTTTTCCGAAAAAAACGTTTTTTGACCATATGGGGCAAGGGGGTGGGGTCGGGGAATTTTTTTCAGCTCCCAACATTTTTTTTCACAGACATCCCAACAATGTTTCATCAAAATTTCAAAAATCCGAGGACAGGGGCATTTCACCTATCTTACACGGGAATGCCCTTTGAAACCTGGCTACAGGCTATTTTTGGAAAATTTTTGACGACTGACGAGACTTTTAGGCATATTTTTGACCAACAGGCGAGACTTTTTGGTCAGTATTTCTGACAGAAAGTGAGACTTTTATCATTTTAATAAAAAGCAGGTCTTTGTAGCAATTTTAAGCAGAAATCGAAACTTATTCATAGCAATTTTTATCAAAGCTAGAATTTTTGTACATTTTTAGCAAAAAGTAAGATTTTACAACTTGAGAAAAAATTGACACTTTTTGATGCAATTTATACTCAAAAAGCGGGGCATAGGGCAATTTTTGAAGAAAAAATTAGGCTTTTTGGCAATCTTAGCAATGATGACATGGCTTATTTATCATAACGCTAAAAAATCAGTGTAGCCTGCAGGAAAAGGATGAAAAGTGCACACTTTCATAAATTAATCACTTATGGAAATTATTGAAGATTGACATTATTTTTTCCCCTTTAAAATGTAAAACCAAGTCTTAGAAAATATTGAATACGTAATTAGGAAATGTTTTCAAAAAACGTAATTTTTGCAATTACAATTTTGTGAAGTACCACACTTCTTATGATCATTCCTGAAAAATTTCAGTTCTGTGGTTGGTATTTGAAAACTATCATTTGGGCCCATTTGAAAAATTATTCAAAAACATTCTCATCGAAACGTATATAAATTTCTTGCGCAATTTCAACCCATATTCATCATATTTTCGTAAATTCCAAAGTCCAAATAATCATGAATCAATAATATTTTACACTCAAAACTTTACAGAAATGATTATAACACTTTTGAATAATTCGATAACAGACAAGTATAGTATAGTTGGTATAAAGCGGAGAAGAAATGTAAGACGCGGTTACTTTTGCTTCGATTAGTCATCAATCATCATCACATCTGCGAATTACGTAAATCGCATAATATCGCTATAGTTTGTTGGGTAATCTGATTTTCGTACATAAATTTAACGTAGGTGCTGATCGTTTTGTATAGACTCTTACTCTTACAAGAGAAACAATGTTCATCCCGCGTTAATTGCACTATAGCTAAATTTTGCATCATACTTATTTGATAATTTTTAGTTCTCAAATCATCGCTCAACTGTTAACAGTGTTTTTTTTAATCGTTCTTCGTTTCCGTGCGAGTTATTAATTTCGTAACGTTCCGTGATGTGGGCTGCACAGTTGGAATTGCAAACTCTTCGAAACCCGACGACAAATCAAGAAAAGCTATTGGCTGCGTTCAAGCAGCGAAACTTGGACGAGTTCAAAGAAATCATAAAATGCGACGACGTGAAAATCGATTACTTTTACGGAGACCCGGATAATGGAACTTTATTACATCTGGCTTGTCAATCCAGAGGAGCCAGTAAGTATGTTCTAATTCTGCTACTAAACGGAGCTTCAGAAACGGGCTGGAGAGGAGCAACGCTCACTGAAGCTTTAAAAAGAAATTTAGACACAACTACGATAAATTATCTGGTTGTGGCTAATATATTGAAAGTGAAACCGGAAGAAGAAAATGAATATTATGATACTATATTTCGAACACCGTTCGAAAAAAACGACGTCAACTTTTTGAAACTTATAGCATACCACCGTTATAAAAACTTCGATTCAAAACCTGTACATTTGTTACCACTTCTAGAAAGTATCGAAGAAGTCAGGTTGCTCATCGAGTACTTCGACGTGGATATGGAATTTCAAAGGGATTCTAATGGTCATGCTCGTACTTATCGCGACATAATATTGCAGAAATACCCTCAACTAAAACCAGAACTCCCAACTACGAGTAAGTCACAAAGTGAACTCCATGAGATGCTATATTGGTATCTCCTTAACAATGCGCCTGAATTGTTTTTAAATCGAATCGCCGATTTGAGCACGGAATTTCTCAGCATCGGTCTTACTTCTGATCGTAGGACTTATTTACACGTAGCTTGCTTTAAAAATCAAGTCAACGTTGTAGATGCTCTGTTAGAAAAACATGTTCGACTAAATACGTTGGCTTTCAATTTACTTCGGGGTATCCCTTCAGATAGTAAACTAACGCCGTTAGCGGTAGCTGCGTTTATGGGCCATTATGAAATCGTTATCAAGTTGATTACACACAATGCTCTTCTGCAAACTGATAAAGGAGTGGGATCGGCTTTAACTTACGTAATACGTGGTATGAATCTGCGAGATATCCCCACCCATCGCGATATTCTGAAATTACTCTTGACTTAAAATTCTCAAACCGTTCCTGCTCTAGATATAAATCATAAAGATGAACTCGGCATGACCCCTATACGTTTAGCAATCGCTTCGAAGAATAAATTTGCCTTCAGATCTCTCCTTCGCGCCGGCGCCGATTTGTATACAAAAGATCTCGACGGTTATATTGCCTCAACTTATACCTCAACTCCAATTCCAGCAACGATATTGAAAAATTACCTCGATGACAGCATTAGTTTGGAAAATACTCCCGATTTCGTCAAATCAGTGACGTTTAACTACAGAATATTCAAACAAGTCAATCATACGAGTTCTTCTGCAACAGGTAACGAAACGGAATTTGTTGATCTGATCCAGCAAAATCCAGAGTTGAGAACACTACTCAAGCATCCGCTTTCAGAGAGCTTTCTCCATGTGAAATGGTGTCTCATCAAGAAATATTACTACCTTAATTTCGCATTTTATTTATCGTTTTACGTCGCCTTGAACTTGTATTTTTACCAAATTCAAGATTCTCCATCATCAGGAATCAACCAAAAAGCATCAATTCTACGTAGAGTATCGCGGTTAGGATTGGTATTAATAACATCTCTGTTGTACATCGCGTTCATACTACGAGAACTTGATCAATTTTTTATTTCAATGAAGGCATACTTCGGATCACTTGAAAACTGGCTGAAAATGATGATCATACTTGGAGTTGATGCCTTCTTTGTGTTTAAACCCAACGCAGATATAGCAGCCACTGTTAATTTACTGATGTGTTTAGAGCTTGTATTTCTACTTGGTAAACATCCGTGGTTTTCCATCTATATAGAAATGTTTCAAAAAGTGGTATACAATTTTGCCAAATTTTTCGCCTTGTTTTCAATTCTGGCTATATCGTTTGCGAACAGCTTTTACATTCTGTTCCGAGATAGAACAAAAGGGCGCACTTGGTCACAAAATGCAACTAACGTTGATCCATCCAACCAGAGGATTGAAAACTCAATTAATTTGTGGCCGGACCTGAAAGTATCGCTGATCAAATCGATTATCATGATGACCGGAGAACTCGATGCTTCTAATCTACCCCTGGGTGAAAATTTCAATTACAGTTATGTGTTTCTTCTCCTCTTCATCTTACTCGTTCCCATGGTACTTTACAATCTACTCAATGGTTTGGCTGTCAGTGATACGAACGCCATCATGAAGGACTCGGAAATATTTGTTATTATGTCTCGAGTTAACTTGATAAGGCATTTAGAACGTCTACTCAACAGTAAGTTATTGCAGTGTTTTTTTGTGTTTTGGCCAGGACGTCTAAATCACAGATTATTCACGGATGTGGACCGTGAGAAACTTACAGTACGCTCCAATCTAGGCTATATTATACAATTTGAAGAATTTGGAAAAGAAATCGGGAAAATGCCCCTCACTATCATCAAACAAGCTGAACAAATCGCGGAAAAACAAGATCGCAGCATTTCTGTCCAGAATATGGACCAGATTTTACGGGCGGATGCCGTAAAAATAACTTCATCGGAGAGCAAATCCGTTGACAAAGCAGTTCATAAGATACAGGTTCGTAGCCAGCGCCAAGGCAGACAATGCGGCGCCTCGTATCAAAAGACCGCTTGCCTAGCCTATTGAAAATCCGAAAATTTTGAGAAAAAAAAATAAAAAAAACAGCAAACAGTGCGAATTAAACTTTGTTCAGTTTTTTCAAAACTCGTTGTGATTACACTGATCACTCTACTAGGAAACCTCACTGTCCCACAGGGGTTTGGATGGAAAGTGGTCTCAGTGGTAACTCTTGGTCCAAGTGCGACACCATTAAAATTTTAGCTGCCAGTTTTGAGTTTAGCCCTCACAGTATTACATTTTGTATTTTAAAATTTTCTAAAACCCCGCTAATCCGACGCTCAGATTCTTCTCACGGTATTGTCATGGGAAAATTTTAACCCACGCGCTTGACCAAGGGCCATTTATTTTCCTTTTCAAAAAAACTTTTCGTATCATATTTTTTGAAAATCTTTCAAATTCTTCATTTTCGATGAAAATTTGATGAATCCTTGAAACATATAACACGAAAAATTTAGCTGAATGGAAAAATGATAAGAAGTTCCTTGTGCAAACGAGACAAGGTCTCGATTTTTGCAAATTTTCAAATTCAAAATTCTACTGTAGCAGTTCAACTCATAACTGGCAGCTAAAATTTTAATGGTGTCGTCTCTTGCAAATGAAAAAATATACAAAATTGACGTTTTTCATTTTTTTGAAATAATCACAATGAAAAATGTTCGCTCGAGCAGTCATTTTTTTCTTCTTTCTCGTAAAACAATCATATGTACCTACATTATAAAGAGTTTCTAGAAAATTACCTCAAAATTTCGATTTATTATGCCCTAAAGCCCGGGCTTGCCACTTCTTTGGAAACCATTGTATTCAAATATAAAATTTCATCGTCATGCTTCATCTAATTGCAATAAAAATTAGCTCCAAATTTCTGAAACGCTTGAATGATGTTTTTCTTTTCGTTTTTCAATCAAATATGTATCATTTCAAGTATGATTTTCTCCGCCCCTTCATTGCATTGGAAAATAATTATTCTATTGGTAAAATTGGAGGAGCGATCTTCTGAGTTCACCTCGAGGGCGGGGGGGAGGGGGTGGTTAAAACAATATTTTTATTCAAATGCGAGAACGTCTCAAAAAGGCCCGCCTTGTGTGAAATTTCACTAGCCTTGTCACTCGTGTCATTCTGGCTACGGACCTGATTAAGATAAGCGACCAAAAGCGTAATTTGAAACTTGAGATCAGAAGAAAAATTGCTGATCGCGTATAAAAATTGTTACAAAGTGTTAATGAACGTATCGCGAAATTACTCGAATCTGTTATGCAGGCGGTAGCACATCTAAAGCAAAAGAAATAGAAGTTGGAGATGGGAAGAATTATTGAAAATAATGGTATCGAATAAGATGGTATTTATCGATTCATGTTCAATTTGGTTGTATTTTTTAATACTTTCATAAGTTTATTAGTTTTTAGGCCATAATCTTAAAAAATGGATTGTTTTTATGTGTAAATATACCTACTGTTCATCGAATTTTTGCTTTTTATTCTTAAGAATAACAACTTTTTTACAAGATTTAATTTTCATTATTATCTATAAGTGACCTATTCATTGAATTAAATTTTTATTGTATCTACAAATTATTCAATTATGATTTCTTCTTTTTTTTTTCATTGCTGAGAGTGTCTGAAATACCTATTTCAACATTCAACTGGCAGAATTTCCGACATTTTAAAAGTTGAAATGCATTCATCGATTTTCCGTCAATTTTGAAAAATCAAATTTGCGCCAAAAATGGAAGAAATCAGAATTTTACCAAATTGACTGAAAAAAGCTGAAATTAGGCATAACTTTATTTTCGACAACTTCCTCCTGAATCGATGGAGAACGGTTTCTAACCATTATTTGCAGTTCTGGAGTCTCCAGCAAATTTTTGAAAGTTGAAACTTCCACAAAATTGTTTCCAAATATAAAGTTAGAAAGCTTAAATTCACTCCACACCTCAATTTATTTCAACACGCTGAGTCGTTCTGGAGCCTCCAGCGACATTTCGAAAACTATAGTTAAAAAAAAATATTTATGAAAAAAAATATTTATGAAAAAAAATAAAAACCATAAAATCTGTTTATATAGGATTCAATTATCCATTTTATCGGTTTCAGTTCGGGTTTTCGGTTTTCAGACTTCAAAATGTCATCATGACAAATTTCCCATTTTCAAAATTGAAGGGGAAAGCTTCATTTAAAATTTTCAAATTTGGAATACTTCAAATTAAAGAGGAGTTCACATTTTCAAACTGTGTTCGCTACTTCAATTTTGAAGACAGGCAATTTGTTATAATAACAGTTTTTGTTCGTCCATTTGACCTCTATGAGTTATTGAAATTATTTGAATGATGCAAACATTTTTTTACTACATATCTTTAAATTGAAGAAGTTACCTCATTTTTGGGTAAAAATTTTCCAAAAATAAAGAACATGTATGGATCATTTAAGTGACTTCACTAACTCATAGTACATATTTGAGTAGACAAACAAAAAATATTACTCGTATTATAACAAATTGTATACATTTTCAAATGCAATTAATATTTTTCGAAATTTTCACTATTCTTCAGTCAGAGCTCAGAACGGCCAAAAATTGCTACTTTTTTACTACTTTCACTATCACCAGCTATCAAAATCACTACTTTCACTGCTTGTTGTTAGATATTCTGCTATACAAGAATAATAATAGGATCATGATTGTTCGGTGTAAAGTATGCAATAATCAGACTTTCAATACATTATAAAATGACTTACCAACTTTTTCTCATAGAAAGCTACGTACATACAGTAAATGGTATATATGTTGAAATATCAAACTCACCTGGAACAGAGAAAGATGAAATTGCGAATTAGTTTACTTCAAGTTTTTAATTAAACAAATACAAAATATAACCTATTCTTAAATTTATTGGATTCGCCCAGGCACTAGATAAGGGTAGAAATCATGAAGAAAAAACAGAAACTCGAGGTCGCAACAACTTTGAGTATGATTTCCACTGACATGTACAGTGTACACAGAATAGAACCACCACCACGATTTCTGAGTTCATTTTCCATTTGAAATTGAAACGTTTACGAAAAGAGCCAGGTAAGTTCACAATTCTTCAAAATTAAGATATCGTAGGTATTTCATTTTTGCATTGTCTCGACGGAAACAAGGCGAACTAGTCATTTTTTATTTTTAAAAAAGTGTCCATGCTCCTAGAAAACTACTGAAAAAAAACAGACAGGAAATCACGCATCGATACGGGAAATATTTAAGTTTCTTGCGAAATTTTAACCCATTTTCAGAGGCTGTGCGACATATTTTCGAAAATTCCAAATAAACATGACTTGATTCCACTTTTGACAAAAAAAATTTCTGACATGAAAACGACACTTTTGAGCATTTTATTGAAAAAAGTTTATCACTAGAGACGTGAAAATGCTGAATTTGCCTCTAATCAGAAGAATATAAAATTTATCCGAAGAGTGCGAAATTGTTTCCAAAAAAAGAGAAAAGTAAATACATTTAAATTGAAATGAAAACCCAAAATTATTGAAATAAATAGCAAATGAATTCGTGCTTATGATATAATCGGTCACATGGACGAAAATCTCCAATATCGTCGCCACTGTTGGGATGTGAGAAGAGGCGATACCGATTATCTTCCACTACGATGACTGATACTAAAGATAAGCATAACTATCAACCAATGATACAGCATTTGTCATCAGACTCATCACTGATAATTATTGTCATCTCGCCGAGCTCTACAGTAGAAAGCTGAATTTTGCACCGTTTTTAATAATTTTTAGTCTAGAACTCGAATTATCGTTTTAGCTGTAAACAGTGTTTCTTTCATCGTTCTTTGTTTTCGTGTAGCGTATCAAATTTCATAAAACGTTCTGTTATTTGTTCTGCAACTGTTGTACAGATGGAATTGGATACTCTTGAAAACATGACAAATGAAGAAAAGCTATTGATTGCCTTCAAGCAGCGAAACTTGGACGAATTCAAAGAAATCATAAAATGCGAGGACTTGGACATCAATTACACCTGGACAGCGTCGGATAATCGGACTCTAATGACTCTATTAGATTTGGCTTGTGAAGCCAGCGAAGCCAGTGAGTATGTTCTAATTCTTCTACTTAACGGAGCAGTACGTACCTACTGGAACAGACAAATGCTCATCAAGGCATTCGAAAGAAATTTAGACACAACTACGATAAATTACCTGGTAGTGGCTAATATATTGAAAGTAGAACCGGAAGAAGAAAATAAATTTTATGATACTCTAATTCGAACCACGGTCGAAAAAAATGATGTCAACATAATGAAACTTATAGCATACTACCGTCATAAAAACTTAGCTCCAGAATTTGCACACTTGTCATCACTTCTAGAAAGTATCGAAACAGTCAGGTTGCTCATCGAGTACTTCGATGTGGATATGGAATTTCAAAGGGATTCTCATGGTCATGCTCGTACTTATCGTGACATAATATTGCAGAAGTATCCCCAACTAAAATCAAAACTGCCAATTCGGTCACCAGATGAGCTCCAAGACATACTATATTCATATCTTTATCACAATGCGCCTGAATTGTTTTTAAATCGAATCGCCGAACTGAGCACCGAATTTCTGGACAGTCCCGTTTATTATAAAACCAGAACATACTTATTCGAAGCTTGCAAAAAAGGTTACATTGACGTAGTAGATGCACTGATAGAAAAACATGGTAATGTAAATATGCCAGCCACAGATAACACTCTTGATGTCCCTAATTCAGACCAAATTACGGCATTAGCGGTAGCTGCGTATATGGGTCATTATAAAATTGTTACCAAGTTAATCTCACACAATGCTCATCTGCAAATTAATAAAACAGGGGGATCGATTTTGACTTTCGTAATATATGGTATGAATCGACAAGGTTCCTCAAAAGATACCCATCGCGAGATCCTAAATTTACTCTTGACGACTTACAATTCGCAAACTGTTCCTGCACTAAATATAAATCATAAAGACGAGGCTAACAAGACCCCACTTCATTATGCAGTCGCATTGAAAAATGAATTTGCCATCAAGTCTCTCCTTGACGCTGGTGCCGATGTGTATTCAAAAGATGCCTACGGTAGGCCTCCCTTAACTTCACTTCCACTAACAATATTGGAAAAATATTTTGATGAGAGCATTAAGTTGCATATACACGATTCATATCGAGATGTGGAGTTTGACTACAGCATATTCAAACAAAACGATCAAAATTTTTCAACAACTGGTAACGAAATGGAGTTTTTTCATCTAATTCAGCAAAATCCAGAGTTGAGAACACTACTGAAGCATACGCTTTCAGAGAGCTTCCTCTGTGTGAAATGGTGTCTCGTTAGGAAATATTACTTCCTTAATTTCGCATTCTATCTATCATTTTGCGTGGCCTTGAACGCGTATATTTTTCAAATGCACGATTGTCCACCGTCACCGACCAGCTACAACAGCTCTCAATTAAACGATACTGGAATCAACCATCATACCCCTTCAATTCTATGTGATGAATCGTTGTTATTAGGATTGGGAATAATAACATTCCTGTTTTACATCGTGTTCATTCTACGAGAACTTTGCCAAGTTTCTCTTCCAAACAAGCAATACTTCAGATCACCTGAAAACTGGTTGGAAATGACGATGATAGTTGCAGTTGGTGTTTTCTTTGCGAATCAACGTAACGCACATGTAGCAGTCACCATTAATTTAATCTCGGGTGTAGAGCTAGTATTTCTACTAGGTAAACATCCGTGGTTTTCGGTCTACATAGAAATGTTTAAAACAGTGGCACTGAATTTTGCCAAATTTCTCGCATTGTTCTCGATTCTCGCTATATCGTTTGCGAACAGCTTTTACATTTTATTCCGAGATAAAACAGAAGAGTACATATCGTCAGAAAATCAAACTAATGTTGATCCATCCAATCAACGGATTGCAAACTCATTTAATTCGTGGCCAGACCTGAAAGTATCGCTTATCAAATCGATTATCATGATGACCGGAGAACTTGATGCTTCTAATCTACCCCTAGGTGAAAACTTCAATTACAGTTACGTGTTTTTTTCCCTTTTCGTCTTTCTCGTTCCTGTGGTACTTTATAATCTACTCAATGGTTTGGCCATCAGTGATACGAACGTCATCATGAAAGACTCGGAAATAGTTGCTGTGATGTCTCGAGTTGAATTGATATGGCAATTAGAACGTCTACTCAACAGCAAGTCATTGCAGTTTTTCCGCAAGCATTTTTCCGAATTTTTAAATCTCAGATTTTTCAGGGATGTTGATATAATTGGGAAGCTCGGTGATGAAGTAAGACAGCAACAGAAGAAACTTATAGTAGAATCCTTCTTCAACTACAGAATTAAATTTGGTACTCTCGGCAAAAAAATCGGGGAAATGCCTCTCACTATCATCAACCAAGCCGAACAAATTGTACAAAATCGAAATAACCATAATTCTGCCGAAAATGTGAACCAGAATCTATCAACTCATGATGAAAAGAAAACTTCATCGAACAGCGAACGCGTTGGTGAGGCGATCAATACGTTTAGCGATCAAATGCATGATCTGAAACTTGAAATCGATGTAAAAATTGTTAATATAGAAGAAAAAATTGCAGAAATGAATGAAAAAATTGCTGATCGCGATAAAAAATTGTTAAAAAGTGTTGATGAACGTAACGCGAAATTACTCGAATCTGTTGTGGAGGCGGTAGCACATCTTAAGCCAATAGCTGATCGCGATGAAAAATTGTTACAAAGTGTTGATGAACGTAACGCGAAATTACTCGAATCTGTTGTGCAGGCGGTAGCACATCTAAAGCAAAAGGAATAGAATTTTTAGAGATGGGATGAATTAATTATTAAAAATAATGCTATCGAATAAAATGGAATTTATCGATTCGTGTTCATGTAAATAAGTACTCTTCGTAGAATTTTTGCTTTTTATTCTGAAGAAAAACAAGTTTCATATGTACAAGATTTTTAATTTCCATTTCTGTCTAAGTATCTAAACTGACCCAATTTTTTCAATTAAATTTTTGTTACACAGTTATTCAATTATGATTTCTTCTTTTTCTTTCATGCTGAAGGTGTCTAAAATAGTCTTATTTCAACACTCAACTGGTAGAAATTTTGTTCAATCGGACAAAGCTAGATCGAAAGGGCATGCAAAAAAATATACCATATACAGTATGACACAAAAGTAGTGTTCGGTGGCTTTTATTTCTAAGTGGAAAGAGCTAGAGAGATGAATGAAGCGGCGTTGAGTAGGGAAAAATAAGGGCTTTCAAAAGCAACCTTGAAAATTTCAGTCCCATGCACAGGGTGTCCACGAATTGAAAAACCGGTTTGGTCAAAAAATTCAAACTGGTTTTTATTGGCGCAATGTATTCTACACACTGAGGCGACAAAAACGTGATATGAATTTTTTGAAACCGGTTCGTTGATTTGCAACCGGTTAACAAAAAATACACAAAAATTGTAGATAGAGAAAAAAGTTTGGAACAAAAGTTGTAGAGCGTGAAAAATTACACAATTCTGTCTAATCACATTTTGAAACCGGTTCATTGGTTCGCATTTAGAAACCAGTTTTTGACAATCACCTAAAAATTGACGATAAAGAAAAATGCTTGAAACAAAAGTTGTAGAGCGTGAAAAATTAAACCATTTTCGCTGATCGGATTTTGAAACCGGTTCATTAATTTGCAACCAGTTATCAAAATTACCTTAAAATTGGAGATCGAGAAAAAAGCTTGAAACAAAAGTTGTGGAGCGTGAAAAATTACACAATTCTGTCTAATCACATTTTGAAACCGGTTCATTGGTTCGCATTTAGCAACTGGTTTTTGACAATCACCTAAAAATTGAAGATAGAGAAAAATGCTTGAAACAAAAGTTGTAGAGCGTGAAAAATTAAACCATTTTCGCTGACCGAATTTTGAAAATGACTACTCAACTTACAATCAGGTAACTTTTGATGGCTTGCTGCGATTTAATGAACTGGTTTCAAAATGTGATCAGCAAAAATGTTTCAATTTTTCACGCTCTACAACTTTTGTTTCAAGCATTTTTCTCTATCTTCAATTTTCAGGTGATTGTCAAAAACCATTTGCTAAATGCGAACCAATGAACCGGTTTCAAAATGTGATTAGACAGAAATGTTCAATTTTTCACGCTCCACAACTTTTGTTTCAAGCTTTTTTCTCGATCTCCAATTTTTAGGTAATTTTGATAACTGGTTGCAAATTAATGAACCGGTTTCAAAATCCGATCAGCGAAAATGGTTTAATTTTTCACGCTCTACAACTTTTGTTTCAAGCATTTTTCTCTATCGTCAATTTTTAGGTGATTGTCAAAAACTGGTTTCTAAATGCGAACCAATGAACCGGTTTCAAAATGTGATTAGACAGAATTGTGTAATTTTTCACGCTCTACAACTTTTGTTCCAAACTTTTTTCTCTATCTACAATTTTTGTGTATTTTTTGTTAACCGGTTGCAAATCAACGAACCGGTTTCAAAAAATTCATATCACGTTTTTGTCGCCTCAGTGTGTAGAATACATTGCGCCAATAAAAACCAGTTTGAATTTTTTGACCAAACCGGTTTTTCAATTCGTGGACACCCTGTGCATGGGACTGAAATTTTCAAGGTTGCTTTTGAAAGCCCTTATTTTTCCCTACTCAACGCCGCTTCATTCATCTCTCTAGCTCTTTCCACTTAGAAATAAAAGCCACCGAACACTACTTTTGTGTCATACTGTATACATATCAACATCCGACATTTCAGAAGTTGAAATGCATTCTTCGAAGTTCGATTTTCAGTCAATTTTGAAAAATCAAATTTGCAACATGGGTAATTCTCAAAAAAAAGGTCAATTTTGATGTGCATAATTTTGAAAAACAAAAATCATTTTTTTGGAAAATTTCAAGTGGGAATCATTAGTATAGGTGTCCCAGATCCCTTTTCTAGTGTTGGCCTCAATTCAATCCCCCCCCCACTGTGGACCCCGCCCCACAGTGGTCCCTGAGAATTTCTATCCGGCCAAAATTCTGAAATTCACAGTATGGGGGTTCTCAAAGGTGCTGAATTCATTTTTTGAGCCATTTTGGCTCTAAACCTTCATGGAGCTTCTGGAGGAGAGAATGCGAAATTTCAAAATTTTCAAAAAAATCATGTGACATATCAAAATGTATGTTTTCAAACCTTCTGAATACGTTTCTGGGAATCATTTTACTCAAAACTTCATTGGGGCTTCTGGAGGGGGGAGTTGAATTTCAAAATGTTCAAAAAAATCATGTGACATATCAAAATGTATGTTTTCGAACCTTCTGAATACGTTTCTGGAAACCATTTTACTCAAAATTTCATTGGGGATTCTGTAGGGGAGAGTTGAATTTCAAAATTTTCAAAAAAATCATGTGACATATCAAAATGTATGTTTTCAAACCTTCTGAATACGTTTCTGGAAACTATATCACTCAAAACTTCATTGGGGCTTCTGGAGGGGAGAGTGAATATTAAAAATTTTCAAAAAAATCATATGGGGTATCCTAATGTATGTTTTCAAACCTTCTAAATACGTTTCTGTGAACTATTTTACTCAAAACTTCAACGGGCCTTCCACAGGAGGGCTTTAAATTTCAAAATTTCCAAAAAATCATGTGTGGTATGGAAACATATGTTTTTAAACTTTCTAAATACGTTTCTGCGAACCATTTTACCAAAAACTTCAATAAACCTTCTATGGGAGTGGGTAAAATTTTGAAATTTTCAAAAAAATCAAGTTGGATACCAAAATGCATATTTTTGAACCTTCTAACATCGTTTCTATAAACTATTTTGCCCAAAATCAAAATGTGCCCCATAAGGGAGGGGGTAGTGTTCCAAAAATTGACCCTCGTTAGAGATTGTGACGTAATTGAATACATTTTTCATGCATAGGCATAAAAAGTTGAATATGAACTTATCTCAACTACTTATTTTGGAAATTTTTTCAAACGCCCCCTCTTTGAGTGACCATAGGTCCACCCCCCTTGGAGTTGAAAACATTGCCGCCCCTTCATTCAGTGGGGAATTTAGAGTAGAACAAAATCACTGAGAAGCATTCATTTTCGCTTCAATTATTCTATTTTGTTCAATATTGGAGAGGAATATTTAGCCTCCAGACCCCCATTTAATATAATCACTTCTTGGTAAATGGTAAAATATTTAGTTGAAAAATGATAAGTAGATAATAGCAAAAAAATTAAATTTCTGATCAAAACTTGTTATAATTCATTTTTAATAATTGAAAAAAAAGTTAGTGTTGATATTCGCATTTTATAATATTTTTTTAAAAAAATCACTACTCCTTAACCAAACTTTATCAAAAAAAACATCGATTCCTAATAAAAAAATTTGGAGTCTACCAAGATTCGAATTCATACGACCTTCATCTCTGCGATCCATCGCATCAAGCAGTACACCACGAGGGCGCTGGCCATCCGCAACATTCAAACTGCTGACGAGTGTGAAACAGTGACGTCATAACCAGAGCCGATTTTGCCTTCACATGAAGGTATTAGCTATAGAAGAAACAAAATTTCTGAGAAAATCGCATATTCAAACTTTTTCAGCTCAATTTTGAATGTATTTGTGACGTTTTCTGCCAAGGTAGCAGCTCGTAGCAAAAAGTAACGATTGGTAGTCAAAATACATACATTAAGGATGAAATGTATGCTCTTGATTTTTCCAAGAAATTCCAAGCAATTTTTGTAAGCATACTTATGTGAAAATGAAAATGTCAAAAATGTACTCTCTTTAAAAGCTCAATGCTCGGCTTGAAATACTTCGAAACATAAAAACGAATATATATTTGAAATCAGCGTGAAAAATGCTATCAATTGATATAAACATGTGTTTCACTAGCACATTTGTAACATGTTGCGCGACGTTTTAAAAACGCGCAAATTAATCGCACAACCAGCTCATGGTAGAAACTACCCCCTTTCTGCGTTGCTATAGCAACGAATTTGACGTTTAGACAGTTGTCACATGCGATACTAGATGCTTTGAAGGGTAATAATCAAAATGTGATTATTGTTTTGGGTGGGCATTATTCTTCATTTTTTGGAATTTTGGCCTCATAGAAATTCTCAGGGACCACTGTGGGCCCCCCCCCCAAAACGGCGATAATTGGGATTCGACCCTCATCAATGTGTAATATGTCGATTGATATGTTTTCGAGGTCATAGAATTCGAATCTGGAGTTATTTTTTATGTAGAGGTGGAGAGTGAGGCGTGGGGAAGGGGAAAATGTCAAATTTTGCTTATATTATCGTATAATATGTGATTTATGTTTTTCAGGCCGCAGAGTTCGAATCTGGACTTATTTTTTTGGTAGGGGTAGAGGTGAGGTGTGGGAGGGAGAAAAAGTCAGACTTTGCTGGTATTATCGTGTAATATGTTGACTAGCGCGATAAAAGCACAGCTGTCTGAAATTTGGCCAAGTCCAAGGACAAATGGGCACTGGACAAGCCGAAGGACAATCTCAACGTTTTTTCGTTTCTAGCCTTACCTACTGGACATTATTCGATTTTTAACACGTAATAAATGTGTACTTATCATGTACAATAACTTCCCTTTCTCAATTATCATTTTTGGCGGGTTCATCAGGGTAAATAAAAAGGCAAGCCGAAGGACACAGATTTTGCGAAATATCAAAACTTCACAGATAAGTACGATCAGAACGAGCAGTAATGTAGTTTTAAAAAAAAAACGGCGCGGGGTAACATTTTTATGAGAAACGTGAACCAGTGCAGCCACTCACCAGAAAAAAATGTTGCATTGGGAAGCTAGCAAAAATAAATGAAAATTGCTTTAAAATTTGCGCAAATAGTGTGTGACAGTTTTCAAATGTGAAATGTGAGCTTTCTATGGACTTATTGCAATTGCAATTAGCACAATAATGGACCTTCGTGTTCTATGATAATGAGAATGTGTCAATTTTTCCCCAAAAAAATGAAGTTCATGACACTTCATAACTCATTTTCAAAAACATGGCGTGTGACAGTAACTTCTCGTCATGATTAACAGAAGACGGAAACCAATCCATTTGAAAATTTGAAAAAAATTAAGACCCTTTTCTAGTCTCTTTTTGATAAACTAATTTTCAAAATTGACTCTCAACATCCCCCCCCCCTCCCCAACGGACACAAGAGTCACAAATTTTGATCAAATCTCCCAATCACACATAGTAAATCATCAAATCGAGGTGTCTTCCCCTGCACAGATCGCAATTTTTAGAAAAAAGCATGGCCTGAAATCCTCATAACCAGAATTTTAACTTCTTAGATTGATTTTACAATTTTTGAAGGTTTTTCAAAAATCCAAATGCTACCACTGTCGGTTATTTCTGCTCGTTTAAAAAAATAAGCGCACATAATATATTCAGGTATTTATTAGGTAAAAATTATGAAAATTAGTCCCAAAACTAATATCAACTACCACGAACCAAAATTCCTCATTTCCGCTCATTCTGAAGTCTCCAGTTTTCAGAAAAAGACACAAAAATTAACTTGAACAGCTAAAAATCAAGTTGCGGCCTATTTTCAACCCAACCCCCATATTCGTTCCTCTGGCTTCGCCCTCGAAACTCACTCTTGACACCCCCAAACCACCCGTCGGATCTCTCTTTTCGCTCTCAGAACTCACTTTTTTGAGGTTGTCGCCAAGTCTCTCTCAGCTATTTGTAAAATGCAGCCAGTGAATACAAATTTTTCAAAAAGTTTATTCAGGTATGATAAAGAAATTGTTTGCTAAGCATTTGCCATAAATTTTTTTCTTGCAGTATTACCAAGTGATAAATTTTTAATAATTATTAAGCTTTAGGAACGAAGCGATTAATGTGATGTATTTCTTATTGCTAAGCATTTGCCATAAATTTTTTTGCTACAGTGTTACCAAATGATAAATTTTTAATAATTATTGAGCTTTTTTGAGCTTTAATTGCTCCAGAAGCTTTCCTAATTGACATTTCAAACTTTTTAGATTTTTCCTGATGACTTGTTATCAAACCCTTTCCACATCTCAAAGAGCTTTCTAGCTACCATAGTTTCCCTAATCCCTAATCATTATTATCAACCAGTAAGTCGAGGTCGTAGAATCCGAATCTGCAAGCTATTTTTTTTTGTAGGAGTGGGGGGGGTGAGGCGTGGGGAGGGGAAAATTTCAAATTTTTCACACATATTGATATTACTGTGTAATATGTCGAATAATATGTTTTCCAAGGTCGTAGAATCCGAATTTAGAGTTATTTCTTTGTAGGAGTGGGGGGGGTGAGGCGTGGGAAGAGGGAATATTTCAAATTTTTCCTACATTATTGTGTAATATGTCGAATAATATGTTTTCGAGGTCGTAGAGTTCGAATCTGGAGTTGGTTTTTTGGTAGAATGAGGAAAGTAAAAAATTCCAAATTTGATTTTTATTTATCTCAATGTTTTCTTATACCACTGATGTTCATAGTTGACAGTTTTTTATATAAAATCAGAATTCAGAACATGTTTTGAAAAAAAAATGCTATACAATCAGGCAATATCATGTGTTCTTTTCTGCAGGATGATGTCAGATGTGTATTTTGGAGTGGTGTTACTATGTTTTGGGGATTTTTTGTTTTGTTTTCTCAGAAGATGATTATTTTTTTTCTCCTTACATTAGTTTTTCAATTTTTTACAAATACATTTTTGTACTCTACAATAAATTGTCAGATGAATTGTTTTTCTGAAGTTACCACAAAGACAGCCAAAATGCCACTATGGGGGAATTAACAGGCAGGAGGGGGAGATTTCTACAAATCGCCATTTTCATACACATCCGTGTTTTTGAGCGGAAGGTACATATTTCAAATAATCATTAGTTACCTCATTTCATTACTGTTCCAACTTCCACGGGGCACAGTAGGCCACAACCCCCCTCTCCCCAAACAGTGATACTTGAATAGCACTCAACCCTAAAAACTATCTAGCTCAAAATTCGAATTCTGCGACCTTGAACACATATCAATCAACATGTTACACAATTATAGGCAAAATTTGAAATTTCTCCTCTCCCCTTGCCTCGCCTCCTACCCCTGCGAAAAAATAACCCCAGATTCGAATTATACAACCTCAAAAACATATCAATCGACATATTACGCATTAATATAGGCAAAATTTGTAGTTTACTCTCTCTCCCCTTGACTCACCTCCCACCCATACAAAAAAATAACTCCAAATTCGGATTCTACGACCTCGAAAACATATTACTCGACATATCACATGATAATGTAGGAAAATTTTGAAATTTTCCCTTTCCCCACGCCTCACCCCCCACTTCTACAAAAATAATAACTCCAGATTCGAATTTTACGACCTCAAAAACATATTACTCGACATATCACATAATAATGTAGGAAAATTTTTGAAATTTTCCCTTTCCCCACGCCTCACCCCCCACTCCTACAAAAAAAGTAACTCCAGATTCGGATTCTACGACCTCAAAAACATATTACTCGACATATCACATAATAATGTAGGAAAATTTTAAAATTTTCCCTCTCCCCACGCCTCACCCCCCACTCCTAAAAAAATAATAACTCCAGATTCGGATTCTACGACCTCGAAAACATATTATTTGACATATTGCGAATCGATCAGGGTCGAATCCTAATATCACCAATTAATTTTGTAGATTTTCTGACTTACCCCACTTTGGGGTAAGTCAGAACAAGTTACATTTTATTCGATTGTGCGAAAGCTACTGTGACAATCGCGCTGAAATTTTTACCATAGGTCAAGAACCCTTATGGGAACCTACATACCAAATTTCAGCCATATTGGTTCATTAGTACGAGAGTAACAGCTGATCAAAGTTGAAATTGTGAAAAAACGTTCTGACTTCCCCCGTGCACCTTACCTAATTTTGTAGAGAATTTTACTTTCCTTACATTTTTTTTCTTCCTTTATAAAAACAAAAAAAATCTGTGCATTACGTTGTGACGTCAGCTCTAACAGCCTAACATGCTTGAATGTAAGGCTCACCACTACAAACACAGTACTATGTTAATACACGTCATCCTTGCAAATTCCACCATTCGAACATTTTCAGTGTATTTCAACTCTCACTACCACAAACATACAGTGTCTTGTAAACGTCGTGTAAACGCCTTACTAACACATCTCCGACTTCCGAGTCCGTTTGCTCGTCCACTACCTGCGAATCCGCGATTTATAGATAGGAGGGTGGGTAGAAGCACTACCACAAACACAGATTTCTGTGTAAATACAACACTAACATTTCCTTGCGCTCGAGAACCCTCTTCCAGAAGTTGATGGACGGGTTTTGATTTTTTAATATAGAGAGAAAATTCATCAGAAGTTATTTTAATTTCCCGAGAAATAGCCCGCTTTCGAATAATTCGACAACGGACAGGTAGGTAGTTGGTAAAGCGGAGAGGAAATAGACGCGACTGCTTCGATTAATCACCATCACATCTGCGAATTAAATTATCAAAATGTTATAACCAGTTTTCTGGGTACTTTCGTGGATGAATTCTACATACCTACTGATACTTTGTGTAGAATCGTACACTACAAGTGAAAAAAAAGTTAATCCCACGTGAAATGCGTCATATCTAAGTTTTACTTTGTACCTATTGATAATTTTTAGTTCTAAAATCATCGCTCAACAGTTCACAGTGATTTTTTAATCGTTTTTCGTTTCTGTATAACTTGTCAAATTTCATAAAACGTTCCGTTATTTTGTGTTGCCCAGATGGATACTCCTCATCGTGCCATAATACTGGAGGAATATCCCCAACAAGAACCTGAACTACCAACTCGGTCGTCAAGTGAGCTTCAAGAGATTTTATATTCATATCTGCGTGACGATAAGCCTGCCTTGTTTACAAATCGAATCGCCGAACTGAGCGCGGAATTCCTGGACGAAAGCCTTCCTAATTACCGCCAGACATACTTATACGTAGCTTGCAAAAAAGGTTACATTGAGGTAGTAGATGCGCTGCTAGAAAAAGATGTTCAATTAAATACGTTATCCAATGATTCCGATCTGAGTTCTTTTCGCAAAATTACACCGCTAGCGGTAGCTGCGTACATAGGTCATCACGAAATTGTTAAAAAATTAATTACGCACAACGCTCAACTGCAAATTACGAGTAATATTGAAGAAGCAGGATCGGCTTTGACTTTCGTAATACGTGGCATGAATCAACAAGGTATCTCAAAAGATACCCATCGCGTGATTCTAAGGTTACTTTTGACTTATGATTCCAAAACACAGCCTGCATTAGATATTAACCATAGAGATGAAGAAGACATGACCCCTCTTCATTTAGCAATCGCTTTGAATGATGAATTTGCTACCAAGTCTCTTCTTTCCGCCGGTGCCAACCTGTATTTAAGAGATCCCTACGGTAGGCTTCCGTTGACTTCACTTCCAGCAACAATATTGGAAAATTATTTTGACGAGTGCATTACCTTGGAAAAAAGACGATCGCATCTCGAGGTCCATCAGGCAGTGACGTTTGACTACAGCATATTCGAACCAGTTGATCAAAAGCTTTCTATAAGTAATAAAATTAAATTTATTTTCCGTGACGCAAAGAAATTTATTTACCGTATCGAGACGGATTTTTTTTACCAAATCAAACAAAAATCAGAATTGAGACCACTACTCAAGCATCCGCTTTTAGAGAGCTTTCTGTATGTGAAATGGTGTCTCATTAAGAAATATTACTTCTTCAGTTTTGCATTTTATTTATCATTTTGCGTGATCTTGAACATGTTTATTTTCCTAACTCATGATTGTCGATCGTCATCGACCAGCTACAACAGCTCTCAGTCAACCGATACTGATATCAGCCATCCTTTCTGTAATGCATGGGTGTTGTTCGTATTGGAAATAATAACATACCATTTTATCACCATGTATACTTTACTAATAATCAGCCTAACGTTTCCTTTATCTTGGACATACTTCAGATCATTTGAAAACCTTCTGAGAATGATGATGGTGATTGCATTTTATTGGGCGATATGGACTAAACACGCTTTTCCAGCAGCCATTGTGAATTTATTGTCGGGCATACAGCTTGTATTTCTACTTGGTAAACATCCGAGGTTTGCGATTTACGTAGAAGTATTTAAAATAGTGACATTGAATTTTGTCAAAATATTCGCATTGTTTTCGATTCTGGTAGCATCGTTTGCGAGAAGTTTTTACCTTTTATTCCGAAATGAGTCAAAAGAGTATACATCGTCAAAAAATGGAACTGATGTTGATCCATCCAACCGCACGATTCAAACCTCAATTAATTCGTGGTCAGGCCTGAAAGTATCGCTTATCAAATCCATTATCATGATGACCGGAGAATTCGAAGCTTCTAGTTTACCCCTAGGTGAAAATTCCGATTACAGTGTTCTGTGTTTTTTCTGTCTCTTCATTTTTTTCGTTACCATGGTACTGTATAATTTACTCAATGGTTTGGCCGTTAATGATACGCAAGCCATCATAAAAGACTCAGAAACGATTGCTGTGATGTCTCGAGTAGAAAAGATATGGCAATTCGAATATCTATGCCACGGCAAGGGATCGCTGTTTTTACGTAAGCATTTCCCAGCAATTTTCGATCACAGATTTTTCAATGATGTTCTGACACAACAACAGAAGAAGCTTACAGTAGACTCCATCTTGAAATATAGAATAAAATTTGCTGCATCTGGGAAAATAATCGGAAAAATGCCCCTCGCTATCATCAAACACGCCGAACAAATCGTAGAAAAACGAAATCACAATAATTCTGTCAAAGATACGAACCAGTCGATTAGCAGATCCATTGATGAAGCAGTTGATAAAATAAGCGAACAAATACGTAATTTAAACCTTGAAATCGATGGAAAAATTGCTGAAATGAACGTAAGAAACGATGAAATGAACGCACAAATTAATGATCGCGTCGAAAAACTGTTGCGAAGCGTTGAAACAAATAATAGAAAACTTGAGATCGTTGAAAAAAATACTGAAATGAACGCAAAAATTGTTGATCGCGTCGAAAAATTGGTGCAAAGCGTTGAAAGAAATATAAAACTTATCGATGAAAAAATCGCCATCGTGATGAAAAATTGTTAAAAAGTGTTGAACGTAATGAGAAATTACTCGAATCGGTTGAGCCAGCGGTAGCACATCTAAAGCAAAAGGAATATGTAGAAGTCGGAGATGGGATAAATAATTGAAAATAATGCTATCGAATAAGATGAGTATTTATCGATTCGTGTTCAATTTGGTTGGATTTCATAACACTTTCACAAGTTTATTAGTTTCCAGGCAACAATCTCAAAAAATGGATTGTTTTTACATGTAAATATTGTTAGTAGAATTTTTTTCTTTTATTTTTAATAATAACAACTTTTGTTTTATAAAATTTAATTTTCTGTACTATGTATAGTTGTATACTGACCTAATTCTTTGAATTATATTTTTATTTTATGGTACGAATTCATGAATGTTGCGTTTTGTTTTTGTTCTTTCTTCTTTCTTCATTCATTTTCTTGCTACAAGATTGTCTAAGTTACTAATCTTGAAAGCTTAAAAACGTGTTTGAATTCCAGTATAGTAAACTTTGGTAAAATTTGTATGAAAATTAATAAAAAATACGTTTAAATGATATAAAAAAAAACTCAAAAAAGCATAAAAATTGAAGGAAATCACTAAGCACTGAACAGTGATGGAAATTTCAGTAAAATTGGGCCAAAATTGCAAGAAAAAACTTGATAACCTGTCAAAACGTTATAAAAAGACTCAAAAAAGCATAAAGATCAATTAAAATCACTAAAAAATGATGAACGCAAAACTAAACAAAAAAAAAAAAACAAAGAAAAAACAAAGGAGCTAGAAACATAAATTGAATTGAAACGACATTCAAACTCACAAGAAACATGAAAATCAATGTAAAAATTACCAAAAAGTATTGAAATTTCAATAAAATTTGACAAAAACTGTGTGAAAAAGGGATGAAAAAATCGGAACGAAACACAAGTAAGTATTTGAGACAAAATTCAATAATATTCGTTTTAATTTCTTATTGTTAGATAATTTTTTCGGTACAATTCGAAGTTTGAGTTGACAGTTTTTCCAATGCCCAGAAATTTCAGTTACAGTTTTGGTCCAAAATCAATCGATTTTCTTCAGTTTTCCATCCCTGATCAATGATCATAAGCTTAAGTTACTTTGAACACATTTTATGACGTTTTTCAGAAAACTGGTATTTTCAAAATGTAACTGGAGGCTTCAGAACGGCTTGAAATACTCCCTCCCCCTAGACTCAGCAATTCAGCATGTTGACGCAAATTTTTAACAGAAATTCAAGTACAACCTGGTTTTCCAATGCACTGTTGGAAAGTCTTGAAATTTCCTTTTTACGACAATGAGCACAAACAGGATGAATTTCATGGTTTTTCAACTTTTGAGAGAAAAAAAAAACTCAATTTCGAAACCGCGAGTTTATTTATTTGTTCGGAGGGGGGGGGCGGTCATAGTTTCCGGCTATCAGACAAATATTCGGGTTCAGTAGGGTTTATTAAATTACATACAATGAAGCACTAATATAATTTAAAACTTTCAGTATAAGATAATCGACTGAAAAAGCTCAATTTTATTTCGAATAGACATAAAACTTTTTTTGTAGAAAATTTTGTGTAGAGTTTTTTTTTTGTTACGTAGAAAATGCAAAACATCAAATTGGGAAGCTTAAGGTCCAAAAAAAGGGAGAAGCGTACATCGGACCCATCCGGACAACTCAAATTCGTATTCAGTACGTTAACTCCCTCCGCATGTACCTAAATTCGGGTTCCCTCCATTTTTTCTCATAAAATTTCAATTCTTCTGAACTTGGAAAAAAAACCCTACAAATATCACAAATTCACAATGCCTATTATTTTTGATCCAACCTTAACGAGGAACTTCAGTAATTCGTCGTTCATATTTTCTTTAGGAATATTTTTTGGAAACGATTCGAAAAAAATGCCCACAATTTTGCAAATTTAATTTGGTTTTCACCGAAAATAGTTTTAATGAATACAAAAGTGGAATCCACGAACCCACAGCTGATAAAAAAATCTAAAGTACCGGAATAATTAAACAGATAACAGCTGCTGTGGTCATTCGTAGTTTGCAGGGCGGAGAGGAAAAGAAGGTCGGCGTATCCCACTAGAAATTAGGGCTTTTTCACAGACGAATTTTACATATAGGTACCTACATAGTACCTACCTTAACTTAATCTCACTAGTATTAGTCAAGGGCACCCTACGTCGTATGGACCACAGCCAAATAATCGTATTTGATATCGTTTAGTTCTCGAATCACCACGTAATTTTTCTCACTGTTATCTTATCATTCTCACTCTCCTTGTTCATGTAACGTAGCAATTTCAAAAAGATCTATAATGATCCACACAATTACACATGATATTTTATCAAAACAACCAATGACCAATCAACAAAAACTACAATCCTCCTTAAAGCTGCGAAACTTGGACGAATTCGAAAAACTTTTAAAATGCAACGACGGACGTAAACATCAAGCTGATTACTGATCACACTGCCTCAAGAGACAGTCATCGCAAAATTCAGAAAATGTAAAAAAAAAACTTTTGGCAAGCTGATGTTTAAATTTTCATTTTATTCTCAACCTTCGTTCAAAATGAGTTATGTATTATAAAAATTTGCATTTCAACTTAATTAAAATTTTAAAAAATTGAATCGTCAACGTTTCTGGGTGTTAAATTCCAGAAAAGCTGTTCGTCAAATTAGGTCAATATTCAGGAGATGTAAAAAATTTTTTTTCTGGAATTAGAAAATACGTATCATAATCGTACAAAGGCAATACGTCATCGCCGAGAATTTTTTCATGTCGAGCTTTGGTGAGCAGTGGCGATTACGATTACCTTCCCCTATGATGACAGATAAAGCATAACTGTCAACCAACCATATACAGTATTCGTCATCACTGATAATTATCACAATCGTGCCGAGCTCTGCTAGTGTTAGATAGCTAAATTTTGCATCATATTTGATGATTTTTAGTTCTCAAATCATCGCTCAACAACTAACAGTGTTTTTTTTTTTTTAAATCGTTATTTGTTTCCATGTAAGATACATTACATAGTACATACACATATCAGATTCATAACGTTCTGTGATTTGTGCCGCACAGATGGAATTGCACACTCATCAAAACATGACAAATCAAGAAAGGCTATTGTCTTCCTTCAAGCAGAGAAACTTGGCCGAGTTCAAAGAAGTCATAAAATGCAAGGACGTGTACATCGATTATTTGTACGGAGAGCCGGATAATGGAACTTTATTAGAATTGGCTAGTCAATCCAGTGAAGCCAGTGAGTATGTTCTAATTCTTCTACTGACAGGAGCTGCGGTAACAGATCGGGTGACAAATTCATTGGGAGTGAAACCGAAAAAACGAGATAAATTTGATGAAATTCTAATTCGAACAGCGGTCGAAAAAAACGACGTCATAAAGAGACTTATAGCATACTTCTGTTCTGACTGTTCTGAACACCTCGCTCCAGAATCTGCACACTTGTTACTACTGCAAGGAAGTATCGAAGCAGTTAGGGTACTCATCGAGTACGTCGATGTGGATTTGGGAATTCAATGGGATTCTGATGGACACGTTTGTACTTATCGTGACACAATATTGCAGAAATATCCTCAATTAGAATCAGAACTCCCACCTTGGACACCATGTGAGCTCCAAGAGATTTTATTTTCATATCTACGTTACAATGCGCCTGAATTGTTTTTAAATCGAATCGCCGAACTGAGCACGGAATTTCTGGACTACACCTACGAGTATGACTCGTTATCAGATAACGAAACATACTCGTACTTATACTTGGCTTGCAAAAAAGGTTACATCGACGTAGTAGATGCGCTGTTGGAAAAAAATGTCCAACTAAATACGTTAGCCCATGATCACGATCCGGATATGCTTCATTCGCACAATATTACGCCGTTAGCGGTAGCTGCGTACATGAGACATTATGAAATCGTTACCAAGTTGATTACACACAATGCTCATCTGCAAATTAATGAAGGAATCGGATCGACTCTGACTTTTGTGATAAGTGGTATGAATAAACAAGGCATTTCAAAAGATACCCATCGCGAGATTCTCAAGTTACTCTTGACTTACAATTCTCAAACTGTTCCTGGCCTAGATATAAATCATAGAGATGAGTCTTACATGACCCCTCTTCATTTAGCAATTACTTCGAATAATGAATTTGCCATCAGAAGGCTCCTTTACGCTGGTGCCGATTTGTATTTAAAAGATCCCGAAGGTAACCTTCCCTTGACTTCACTTCCAGCAAAAATATTGGAAAATTATCTCGATGACAGCATTTGTTTGGTACACAGACGACCTGCGTTCCATTCAACTCAAGAAGTGACGTTCAACTACAACGTATTCAAACAAGTGGATCAAAATTTCTCTACAACAGGTAACGAAATGGAATTCTTTCATCTGATCGCGCAAAAATCACAGTTGAGAACACTACTCAAGCATCCGCTTTCAGAGAGCTTCCTCTATGTGAAATGGTGTCTGATTAGGAAATATTACTTCATGAATTTCGTATTTTATTTATCATTTTGCGTGGCCTTGAACGCGTATATTTTCCAAATTCATGATTGTCCATCGTCGTCGACCAGCTACAACAGCACTCAGTTAACCGATACTGGAATCAACCATCAAACCTCTTCAATTCTATGTAATGCATCGCAGTTAGGATTGGGAATAATAACATTCCTGCTTTACATCGTATTGATTTCACGAGAACTTTGCCAACTTTTTCTTTCAATTGAGACATACCTCACATCACCTGAAAACTGGTTGGAAATAATGATGATCTTCACCGTAGGTGTTTTCTTTGCATATAAACACAACGCACATCTGGCAGCCACCGTTAATTTACTGTCGTGTATAGAGCTGGTATTTCTGTTAGGTAAACATCCTTGGTTTTCGATCTATGTAGAAATGTTTAAAACAGTGGCATTAAATTTTGCCAAATTTCTCGCATTGTTTCCGATTCTGGCTATATCGTTTGCGAGCAGCTTTTACATTTTATTCCGAAATAGAACAGACGAGTACACATCGTCAGAAAATAAAACCAATGTTGATCCATCCAACCACACGATTGAAAACTCCGTTAATTCATGGCCAGGCTTATGGGTATCGATTATTAAATCAATTATTATGATGACCGGAGAGTTTGAAGCTTCTACTCTACCCCTAGGTGAAAATTTCAATTACAGTTATGTGTTTTTTTTCCTCTTCATCTTTCTCGTTCCCATGGTTCTTTATAATCTACTCAACGGGTTGGCCGTCAGTGATACGAACGCCATCATGAAAGACTCGGAAATAGTTGCTGTAATATCTCGTGTTAAACTGATACGGCAATTAGAACGTCTACTTAACAGCAAATCATTGCAGTTTTTCCATAAACGTTTCCCAGAATTCCTAAATCACAGATTTTTCAGGGATTTTGTGATAGAAGGGTTCTCTGGTCCAGTATTACGGCAACAGAAGAAACTGAAAGTATGCTCTGGCACTAACTATACCATAAAAATAGATGGACTTGAATTTAGTGATTATGGCAAGAAAATCGGGAATATTCCTCTCATTATCATCAAACAAGTCGAACAAATCATGGAAAAACGAAATCACAGTAATTCTGCCAGACAAATGGATCAGAATTTATCGGTGGATGTCGTAAAGAAAAGTTCATTGAATAGCGGATTCATTGATGATGCAGTCCATAAGATAAGCGATCAAATACATAATTTAAAACTTGAGATCGATGAAAAAAATTCTGTAACGAACTTAAGAATTTCTGAAATGGGAAAAAATTCTGAAATAAATGGAAGAATTGCTGAAATGAACTTGAGAATGTCTGAAATAAACGTAAGAATTTCTGAAACGAACGAAAGAATTTCTGAAATTAACTTAAGAAACAATGAGATGAACGCAAAAATTACTGATCACGTCGAAAAATTGTTGCGAAGTGTCGAAAGAAATAATAAATTACTTGAATCTGTTGTGCAGGCAGAGTACCTGAAGCACAAAGAATAGGATGGAGATGGGATGAGGTATTTCTCACCAAATTAATAGGATGATATTTTCTGGTTAGTGTTTAATTTTATGGCATATTTTTCAATAACTCCTTTAATTTTTTCAATTTTTAGTCAATACCTTCATTTTTTTTCATGTACCTAAATATGTATTTTTCGTAAAATTTTTGCCTTTACGTCACTTTTTCATCAAAAATTCACATCATGTATTATTTTGTAATATGTAGATATTATTTAATTATGTTTTAAAATATATTATTTTTATGGCACGAATTCGAGTACCTATGTTATCTACGTTTGGTTTTTGTTCTTTCTTCTTTCTTTATTCATTTTCCCGATAAAAAATTGCCAAAATTACCAATCTAACACTGGGGAAGAAAGGATTAAATGTGGATGAAAATTTTAATAATCCCTTAAAGATGTATGTAGTTAATAACTACACGTAGAAAATTTAGTTGAATGGGAAGACGAAAAAAGTCCCTTAGGCAAGCTCGTGGGTCAGAATTTTCCCACGACAACACCGTGGGAAAAACTTGAGCGTCGGGGTACCGATTTTTGAACATTTTAAAATTCAGAATTTCACTGTGGGAGCTATGTGCAGAGGATACTTCATGAGGTTCCCTAGTAAGATATAACAGCTATCATCACACTCACAATCAGTTTATTGGACGGGGCTGCAGGCTGGGGCGGCGATGAATGAATCCTATGAATAGTTATCTTCGTTTAAATGAAATATCTCACTGGTCGCTGCTTTTCTGCGCAAGTATTTTTCAAAGATATGGAGTTTGCGAATATTACATAGTAGATAAATCTGTAGGTACAACACGTACCCATTGACATTCATGAGCATTACACATACTTTTTATGTTTTTCAGGCTAAAAATGGGTTTACAGAACAATCGAGTTCTAACAATAGGAAAATTAAAATATTGCAAGGCAATTATCAAGTACCTCAGCCTAGAACGTTCATAGCACTTGTATGAGTCATCAACAAGCTATGAAATTAACGGAGATACCCCCTTTTCCCTTCTCTCTCTTTCAAAGTCTAAATAACGTTATAAATACCTGTAAGAATGTCAGGATCCGTTCCTTGTTCCAGAACGCGGGATGATTTCTGATGACAGCGATCGAAGGTCTTTCTAGAGGGTCAATGGTGACCATTCTGGAGATCAGATGTGACCATAATTCGTACTTATCGTCGACGATATCGTGTAGCCTGAAATAAATTTCAAATTAATGAAAGTCGCCAGATAATCTCAGCTCACGGTGTCCAGTTTTTCAGAGAAATGATATTCGCTGTCTTATTGCGGTTTTAGTGGCCAGATTTTCAAATATCAAATGCACTCTGATGGAATTTTTTTCACATTTTTACTCTCTCACCCTTCAAAGTACATAATAAGTGTGTAGTTCGTTTCAATGACAATAAAAAAGGAATTCCATGGAAATTACAGTCTTCCTCTGAACTCAGAATTAAATGTGCTGGGAACCCCTTCCCCTCTCCCCATTCTAAGATGAATAAAATAAAAAAAATTTAAAAAAATTCATAGCAAAAGAAAAAAACTGTCCCATTCCCTCACGGGCTCGAACGATGATACATCCCTTCTAAATAGAATCGACAAAAATTGAGAAATCAAAAAAGTTGCATAAAAGAAAATTTTTGAAATTCAATTTTTTGGAAAAACATGGAGAGATGTTTGTACAACTTTGGTCAAAAAGCTGAAACTGCAGGTAATTTTGTTTAAAAATCAAAGATTTAATTGAAAAATTTCGGCAGAAAACAATTTTGAGGATAAAAAGCAGGGATTTTCAAAAATTTTGGAAAACAAGAAATTTTGAATAATTTTGGCAAGATAGCTCAAATGTCTGCCAATCGGGTCAAAAACAAAAACTTTTAACAACTTTTTTTTTTAAAAAAAAAAGTATTTTTGACATTTTTGGAGCACAAAAGTGCAATTTTTGAGAATTTTGAAAATATCGAAGTAAGTAAGTAAGTATGCTGCTATTGGTTATATTAGAATGGCAGTTTAGTTAATAAAGCAGGATTTTAGGAATAAGTACATATTTCTGAAAAAAATCAAATTGTTGGTAAAAAATTTGATGCGCCAAAAAAAATGCTTGAAACTGGAGAATTCAGCAAATAGTTTAGATGCCTACATCACCTATTGATCAAAAAAATTGAAAAAATTTTCAAAATAAATCACATAGGTGTAAATTTTAAAAAACTCAAAAACATAACAAAAATACGTAATTAAATTCGAACAAAACAAATTTCTTTTTCAAAAAAAAAAAACTGTAAATAAATCTTGAGGGATCATTATTACCATTTTTTTTGCAAACCAGAGCTAATTTTTTCACAAGAATTTCAAAAAAAATCTGTTTGAAGAACAATAGAATTATTAATCACGCAGGTAATTTTATTCACGAAATTCCTTCATTTTGGACAGAAAATTCAGGATTCCTCGACATTTCTCTGATTTTGGACTAAACACCCTACATCAAATTATCATCGTGATCTCGTTTTCTTACTTGAATTCTCCTCCCATAATATTCATCTGCCTGCTCAACGTATCACCAAAGGGATGTTTACCTTTGCTTAGAACATAGTAAAATACACAGCCTAACGAGAATACATCCACAGCAGTCGTCTAAAAACAGCACAAAATTTCAAAAATTAAACCAACTCTATCAACTCACAAACTCCACCTCTCAATACACCGTACTAATTACCGTTCTACTCCTGCCATGTATCATTTCGGGCGCAATCCATCCATCGGTTCCGGTAATACCCGATTTCCTCGAAAACGACATCCTGCCCGTCTGCAGTTTCTTACACAGACCAAAATCGCTAATCATGGCCCGAACTTTATTCTCCTGTTGCGATGGAAACGATAAAAGCACATTGTGCGGCTTGATATCTCTATGTACTGCAAACAGAAAAAAAACCATACATACACGTGAAAAACTTCAACAGCAGCGCGATGTACGAGCGAAAGATTTTCGTCAAAGTCAACAGATGTTTTGCAATAAGGAGGAAAAAAATGGGAGACGACGGCGACAATCGTTTCGTTTCGTTTCGCTTTACCCAAGACATAATAAATTTTCTCGAGTGTTTTTGAGAGCTCGAAGTCGAACAAATACGTACAACAGTAGGTACGTATTAAATTATCTATACGAGAACACTTCTCGATAAATCGAAAAAATAAGGTTATATTTACCTATGCTAAGCGAATGTAGGTGTTCCAAGCCGGCTGTAGCTTGGGCTAATACTTCCTTCGGTTCGATGAAATCGCTCAGTACTCCTTTCTCGGTGTATTCCTGCATAAATTATAATCAAAATCGAGGTCATTTGAAGATGAATATAGTGATGTACTTGATAAGGAAGTCAGTTTATTTACTTGTACGGTAGCTGCACATAGCTCCAGAGCGATGTATCTGAACATTTTATCTTGTTCCATGCAAAAATATCTGATTACGTTGGGATGCTGGTCGGATTCTCGGAGAAGACATACTTCTCGGTCGGCGACGGTGAAACATTCCGGCAGCAGACGTTTTACAGCTACGTTTCGGTTGTCGAACTGACCTCTGCAAAAAAATCATCAGAATTATTATTTTTAGATTTTTTTTCACAAAGTTCAGAAAAAATTACAAAACATACATTTTTATTTTTGAAAAATGTCCAAAATTGAGTAGGAATCGCAAATATTGCAAATTTTAGGACATAAAGTTTCAAAATTTATTGAATTTATCATACACGCTGCCATCAGCTCCAAATAACCCCATCTCTCCCCTCCTCAGTGAAAATCAATACGTCACATCACTTTTTTTTGCAACTTTTCAGCGAATTTTCATACTTTTTTCTAAAAATCTGAGAGCTAGGAGGGCACCGAAGGGAGCTATCTCAAAAATGAATAGATATTCGAATTCAGCACCTTGACATTAGCAGAAATCGATATATCACAACAAATTTACACATTTTTTTTAAATTGGGGAAGAGGGGGGGGGGTTACTAAGGGGCCAAACCTCAAAAATGAGTGCATATTTGAACTCAGCATTCTCAAAAACCAAACAAACGACACGTCACCTGTAATTTCAATTTTTTTGAAATTTCAACCATGCTTGGGGCGGAAGGAGGTGGTGAAGGGGAGTTCAGAGGGGTAGAATTGAACAAAATAAGTTGATACTTGAACTCAGCATTCTCGAAAACATAACAAACGACACGTCACACGTAATTTCAAAATTTTTCGAAATTTCAACCCTGCTTGGGAGGTGGAAGGGACCGAGGGGGTGAGGGAGGGAGCTCAGAGGGGTAAAATCGAAAAAAATGAGTTGATATTTGAACTCAGCATTCTCGAAAACCAAACAAACGACACGTCACATGTAATTTCAGTTTTTTTTTGACAATTCAACTATGCTTGGGGAGGTGGAGGGGATGAGGGAGAGAGCTCAGAGGGGTAAAATCGAAAAAATGAGTTTATATTCGAACTCAGCATTATCAAAAACCTAACAAACAACATATCACACGTAATCTCAATTTTTTTGAAATTTCTGCCACACTTGGGGCGTTGGAGGGGGGTGAGGTGAGGGGAGGAGTTTAGAGGGGTAAATCTAAAAACTAAGTTAATATTCGAACTCAGCATTATCAAAAACCTATTAAACGACATGTCACATGTAATTTCAGTTTTTTTTGACAATTCAACTATGCTTGGGGAGGTGGAGGGGATGAGGGAGGGAGCTCAGAGGGGTAAAATCGAAAAAATAAGTTGATATTCGAACTCAACACTATCAAAAACCTGACAAACGACATGTCACACGAAATTTCAATTTTTTTAAAAATTTCCACTACACTTGGGGCGTTGGAGGGGGGTGAGGGGAGGAGTTTGGAGGGGTAAAATCGAAAAAATAAGTTGATATTCGAACTCAGCAACTACCATTTAGCAACATCCAATACGTCACTTCACTTTTGAAATTTTGTTGAATTTCCATCAAAATTCAAAATTGTGGATCTTTGCACACTCCCCCCCCCTCCCAAAAGAAGAGTGGAGATTTCATTTTGAAAATTAGTACGTTGAACAGAGGATAAAAAATTGTCTTTCATGTGATTTTTTCGAATTTTCAGAAGGTAGCTTCAATTTGTGTATCCATCATTAAAAGTTGAGCTTTTATAGGTAAGTTCAACTTCGAGCTTTTTACATTTTAATTACTGATTTTGAATCTTCAATCTATTCTCTTGAAAGCTCCGCAAACAGATTTGCTTCAAGTTTAATCGTTTTAGAGATAATTTATGACCTGCCAAAGTTCAGCAATTTCGCATAAAATCGCCAACCCCCCCCCCCCTCCACCACCATCACTCTTTTCTGAAATGCAAATAGTTTTTTTACGGGACTATCAAGGCCATTTGCTCACAAAACATTATTCGAAAAATAAAAATATCTCACTCGAAAAAAAAAATACCATCAACAGGTGAATCCTAAGTTGATAACATCTGGAGATTTCAATCGACGAAAATAATAACTTATTATCGTTTCCCTCTCGTAAAAAAATTTTGAAAAAAATTCTCCATCATCTAAACAGGCAAAAAAATCAACTCGGCGCTTTAAAAATTCAACCCATCAACCGAACCAATTCCTCCTACAGCTAAAATTTAAATCACTGCGACTAAAAATAACAACATTTTCTTATCAATAAAGTAATTAATTTCACACACGTCGTATTGCAACTCATTTCTCACTTATCAGAAAGCACAGGAAATATCCAGCACAGCATCCTGTACTTTTCTACGTCATCATACATACACTCTCGATGGAGACTCACGATAAAAGGAAAATGACTAACGATCAAAACTCAAATCGTTATCTCTAGAACTGATACCAACCTGAACACGAAGGTTCCTTCGCATCCTTTACCCAGAATATGATCCGGATCGAAAATAATTTTGCCAACTTTGGTCGATCCATCGGGTAGCTCTTCAGCTAGAGCAGTAACTGTGCCATTAATTCCACTCAAGGCGCTTCCACGAGATGATCCACTCGACGATTGTTTCAATTCTCTCATCTAAAGCGAAAAAAAAATCGAGCAAATTAACTAAGATCCTTTCAGCCAGTAACATAATCATAATATTTGAACACTCACTTGAGCTCTAAAGTACATAAACATCGACATGATCATGATGACCATTCCGGCCATGAACACCTTCAGACCCATGTTCTCTTGGGAAAGGGCATATTCTAGTCCAAAATTCACCAATCTATACAGCACGTATCTGTCGAATTCGATCCCTTTGGTGGCATTATCTTCGGTCTGAATGGCTACAGTTTTCAGAGTTTGCCTGTTTGATGACGTATTACGAGCATATTCGCTGCTACGATTCATTTCTATGATCGCGTCTGACTTCCCAGTGATCTGGAGCCTTTCTGCGCTATATTCTGGCATCTTGTAATACCCTGTAAATTGATTTATTTTTAAAACCCCGTTATCAACGTGTTATCAGTTCCACGATACAGTTCGTTGATATAATCACTCACCCAAAATATCGGCGCTGGTATCATCTTCGGTCATCGCTACGGTGCTCGGGTCCAACGAAGACGGTCCATCCAGTAACAAAATAGTCGATCCGGTCGTCGCAACAGCCGGCAATGCGTATTTCCCGTACGTATGTTCACCCACATATAAAGTCGAACTACACAGGTAACATAGAAAAAAAAACAAATTCTAGTAAATTCGTCATCATCGTCGTTTTGAAAAAAAAAAACTACCATCTGTTTAAACAACCATATTCCCAAAACATTTCTACGATTTGTCGGCGCTAGCTGCGAGACTATCGCCAATTTAGAAACCAATTAAAATCGCTTATCACGTTTTCACAACGTATCGAACGATAAAAAATTAATGGAAAACGAATAATACGACTCGCAGGCTTGTTCAACGTTCGTATAGGTAGCTGATAAGGAAGTACTTAAGTAGAACTCACTATAACTGGACTCGTTTTTCTTTCGAGGCCAGTAAATGCATCGAACTGTCGTCCATGGTGGTAAACGGTAACGCTACGAGGCCGTCGCCTTCTCGAACATACACACCGATGACCGGAGACTCGAATTCTGTCTCCCACATCAACGATCCTCCATCGGCGTTACTCATCACAGCGAATTTACCCGTCGAACTACCGCTGAAGTAAATATGCTCTAGAAAACATCACCATAATATTAATAATGATCACGTGCTGCCAGCTTCCAAAGGCCATAATACGGTTCGTAAATTCTATATCAGCTTACCGTAACTTTTTAAAATTTCCGGAGGCATTATTTTAGCCGAGTAATCGTAAAACGTAACGTTCCATTTTCTTTCTCGTCGCGTTATATCGTGAATTATTAAATTGTACTCTGCCAACAGCGTAATAGTAAATACAGGTAAGTACTTCAAAACATCCAACAAAACGTAAACACTCGAATTATTAATTATTCAGACCTGTTCTGCCTAAAAACATGGTATTCCGATTCACAGCCGGGCACACTTTTTCAGGATGATCGAAACCGAGTAATTCCTCCTTCACTCCTGTCCTCCAATCGACCATAAACCAATTGTCGACTTTTTTACCTATAAACGAACAATAAAGATCGTTATTAAAACAATACGTAGGTATAATCGAACTATAAAAATAACCGGGTGCTTCGTAAATCGATCGTTATTTCGTAGTCGAATGGGAAATAAAAAAATCTGAGAAAATACCGGTGTAAAATATGCCATCTGCGCTACGACAGGGTGAGGTAGAAACCAGCTGTTGTATTGTGAATTGTAATTTTTTCAAACCGGAGTCGTTTTCCGAATTCAACATGTACAAAGAACCGTCTTTCGGATCCGGTAGGAAAATCGGCCTTAGAAATCAAACACAATCGAATCATTAACTCAGATATGCAAGTCCTCTGGTGTTACTCGGCATTGAAATACTTACATTAAAGCGTCTTTGTTTTCTTGAGGTACTTTGACGGCAGCCTCTGTAACAAAAATGTTGAAATAAGAACCTTGTTTAAAAATAATACTCTATTACAGATTCGACGACCGATGAACGAACCTTCTTTGAATTCCCATAGTACTTCGCCTTTTCTACGATCGACGCCGATGAACGTGCCGTCCAATGTTGATATAAATAACACCGATTCTTCTTCGTTGATTAGCTCAGTACCACAATCAATGCATACCTGTAATACAATGAAAAATACATGACTAAGTTATAATTAGACTTGAAAAAATCACGTTCGTTTCACTCTTGGTTAGAAATTACATTAGGTTTGGTCTCCTCGACATCTAAATCGCTGCATTTCGATAGAATTATAGAACCGTACAGCACAACGACATATAACAAAGTTTTCATTCCAGACATCGTATTTGCAATAGTTTAACTTCAGCATTAGATATACACAGCACATGTACCGAAAGATGGATTTAGCGCGAGTTTTATAACCGAAAACCGATACAAGTTCCGCGAATATAACCGAATAAATACTACGAACATTAATTACGAACAACGCACGAAGAATGACTACTCATTTCGCGATACGAATAACTATATTTCGGGCTGATTCAACTACAGATAATGATTACGAACGAACTGTTGATAGCAGGAGCGAAATGTTTACGTTTTTGGTTTTTCAAAAAACACAACGGTAATTTACGCGGAAAAAACCGAAGCGAGACGAACGTGGTGAGATTTTTAGCCAATCAGAAAACGGCAGCGTACGAGACTGCGCGACGTCACGATAATAAACACCAATCAGGGAGCAGCTGAGGAATTAAGTACTGCGCAAATTCAAATTACGTCGAAATTAATTTTATTTTTTATTCGATCTGGAATTTTCTTCGACGAATATTCTCGATTCCAATTTTTTAAATGATTTATATTATTATTTTATATTTATACTTCACACTACAGCAACAATCACGTTACTCTGCACTTCTCTGCAGGAAAGGTATTAAGGTAAAAAAGAGAACCATTCAGCATCAACAAGAAAAGGATCCACAATATTCCACAACCACAAGTACCATAACACAAAATATTCATTACAGCAAATAAGTTCTCATCTTCTCAGAAGAAAAAGCATGTTTGATTGTTTGATCACTTTGATCACACGAAATACGAATGAATAATCTAATTGAAGCAATTCGAAATCATAGTTTTTCAATCTTTATTCTATATTTTTTATCTCAAAGCATCTCCGCAAAATTCACAAATAAAACTACCCAACACGAATGCACTTCATTTGGAGAAATTAATCATCTAAGCTACGTCAGAATCATCATCTGTCTTCCAAAATGACTCAATCTACGAACAAAACGATGAATTCAATTTCACGTAATTTTAATGAATTTATCAAGTGTGAGTTTAGTTTTAGACTTTAGTGAAATATTTGCCATATTTGTTGAATCAAATCAAACATTTATAATAAAACACTGCCTTTAGCGTTTTAATTACGATTACGAGTATTTATTATTGTCAACGAATAAGTATTGAAAAAAAAGACCAATAATCAAACAACATCAATAGAACCCATTCAGAGCTGAGGTGGAGCATAAAATGAGATTTTTATTCTCTCTTTTTTATAGCATCATGAAAAAAATTAAGAAATCACCTTCCTTCCCATCTCTTCATTTTTGCAATAACTCTAAAAAAGAAAAAATAGCAAACACAGTTCAATGTTCGCAAAAAAATTCAAAAATTTTGAATCTAAGTATAGAAAAATGTGAATTTGAGTCTTCAAAATTTTTTCACAGTCTCTTGACATTTCCAAGTTAGGTAGGTAGAATTTTTTTGAATCTCGCCTTCCACTTATCAAGAAATTCAAACAAAATTCGATCTCCTTTAGAATATGGCACCTCAAAAATTCAGATAATAAAGATAATTCTGATAAAAAATCTAAAGATGACAGAAACTCAGATCAGGTTTCAAAAATCTTGAATTTAGCTCTGCTCGAGCCCTAGTCGGAGTCTCAACAGAACTAGCTCCAGATTCGAATTCAGAAGGTAGACAAACACACTTTTTCATACCCTTTCTTCCTCTCTTCTCAGAATCAGCAATTCCGGGTTTCGATAAAAGCAGCACTTGATTCGAATTCGGGGGTGGGGGGAGACGAAGATATATGTACTTTTAAAATTCCGAGTTGTCCCTTTTCACTCCTGAGCTTCTTTTAAATAGTTTCGACAAAACTGGTTTCAGAATGAGATTCTAGAGAGGGGGGGGGGATTTTCGAATACCTTTCTCACACGACAATTTTCAAAATTCTGATCAGTATCCTTTCTTCCCTTGACCCTTTCTTTGGCTTTTCAGCAAAACTGATTTCAGAGCTGAATTCACGAACCCGAAAAGCATATGCATTTTTAAAAATCTGGATTCAAGTATTTTCCGCCCCCTGAACGACCCCCCCCCCACCACCACTTCTACACCTTCACAAAAAACTGTCCCAAACAACAGAAAATTTCCGGATCAAACAAAAAAGTCGAATGAATACACAAAAATATTTCACAAAGATAAATTTCAGTAGCTGAATTTCATTTTTTAATTTTTAATCGATCAAAATTGTTGAAATTTTCAAATCGAAAAATTGTAAACTGATATAAAATCGAGATAGAAAGCTAAAATGGTGTTTGTAACTTATTTTTGAACTTTCAAATCAATTGGTGATAGTTTCGAGATTTTTTTAGCCTCTAGCAGATTTTTATATTTTTCCCAGTTGAAAAGCTGTTGAATTTAATTTTTACAAATTTTGGCAATCAAAAAATCTGCTGGAGAAGGCTACAAAAAGGATTTAAAACTATCACTAATCGATTGAAGAGATCAAAAGAAAATTCAATTTGATCAAATTTTGATCCTTTTAACGAAAAATAAACCAGTTGAATTTTCACAAATTCGCCAAAAATCTAAAAATAAAATTCAACGCTCAAATATTTGGCTTGATGGAGCCAGTTTTCATTTTCTACTCTTTTTTTGGCCAAAAAGTCCTCGAATTGATGATTTTTTTAAGGCTTTCTACAAAATCAGCTCAAGACTCGAAATCAGAATTTACCCTTTTTAAAGCTTTCCATAAAATGAGCTTAAAATTCGAAATCAGAAGGTAACAAAACATTTTTTTTGATGCCTGAAACGAAAATTTCCAAAATTTTGAACTGTACTGCCTTTCACTTGAGCCCTTTTTTTGTGTTTTTAACAAAAATGGCTTCAGATTCGAATTCATGGGAAGTAGAAAAACATACTTTTTGACACCTCGCCAAAATTTTGAGTTGGTTTCTCTCTCCTCTGAGCTCTTCTTTGGAATTCTTCTAAAATTCTGAATTATGCACTTCTCTCCTGAACCCCCTCCTCCAAACCCACTTTTCAAATTTTTCACAAAACTAGCTTCAAATTCGAAATCATGAGGTTAAAATTCATATTTTTTGGCATCTCACGCGGAAATTTTCAAAATTTTTAATCACCTACCACTTTTTCTCGGATGAACCCCGTTCGCTTGTGTTATTGACAAACACCACGTCATATTTGAATGATGGTGAGGGGGGGGAGGGTCAAAAAGTTTACATTTAAATGCTCCACCCGAAAATTTTGAGATTTCTCTCTTCTTCTTCCTGAAGACTCCGACGAATTTTCAAACAAAACCATAAGTCTGATCCGACTTGAGAACGAAAAAAAAAAACACAATTTTGATACCTTACAAAAATGTTCTCGAAATTATGAGTTGCATCACATTTTCTTTGAGCCCTCATTTCAAGTTTTCGATAAAATTAGCTTCAAAACGTGCCTATTTTCAAACACTTCTTACCTCACACAAAAATTTCCAAAATTTTGAGTTTTATTCCCTTTCCTCTGAGCCCTTCTTTGGGTTTTCAACCAAACCAGTTTCAGAATACATTAATTGACTTCATACAAATATTTCCAATATTCTGAATCCCCCTCCCTCTCAATTACTTTCTGAAGCTCCTTTTGGCTTTCAAACCGTAATAAAAAAATAATCCGAGCGAGAGGAAAAAATTTATGCAAATAATTCTGGTACCCATGAATTTTTAGTCTGATTCATTTTATGATTAAATATGAAGAGGCTACAGTAATACACAGTAATACAAAATGTGTGCATTGTGCATTTATTAATGCGTATCAGCCCCCCCTCACCAAAAAACATCACTTTTAAACTTGCCTCTTGAGGAAATTTTTTCAATAAAAGTTTCAAAATTACAAAGTTTTCCATACATAACATTTTTTAAAGAAGTGACAATTACAACAGTTGGGTAGTGGTTTTTTGAGAACAAATTTTCTCAACAAAAAATGTACACAATTTTTGATTGCCTGCTTTATTTAATTCAGAGATTGTCAAATGCTCTCAAATCTTTCTCAAAAATAAACACCCAACTACCTACTTTCAATCAAAAAAGTATAGAGACCGAATTCAAAATTACTAAATTATTATTCTGGAGTACTAAAGGAAGGGGAAGGGGAAGGGGAAGGGATCAACCATTTTTGTTCATCTGATGACGAACAAACTTTTCCAAAAGACTTTGTGATATATTTGAATCTTGGTTAGTAGAAAAATTAACACCCAAAATTCCTAAATACAAAATTTGAAAATTGTGTTCAAGTTCATCTCAATTTTAAAAATATCAAAAAGCAGTAGCTAAAGCAATTTTATTTCTAATTTCAAAGAAAAATTCACCAACCAAAAGTTCGAAAATTATTCTTACAAAAATTCTATCAATCAAAGAAATGAAAAGACACGAAAAAAGAGCAATTCTTTCATAAGCTGTTCTCCATACCCCAAACACGAACGATGTCAATTTTATATAAAAGAATTTAATGAGAAAATTATTCAACTTCTCCCTAAAAGGATACCTACACAAAAATTTATGGTAATTTACAAAACCCAGTAACGTGTAGGAGGCGATTTTCGTCGAAGCAAAAATATTGGATTAACGTACCATAGTCTATAAAATAAGTAAATCGAGTGGCATTTCTGACGACTATAATATTAAACTATGAATATGAAAACACAAAAATAAAAAGTTGAAGCTTTATGTCAATTTTGTAAATGTTCAAATTAGATGAAATATTTGCTCAAGAAGTAGGGTGGGGAGAGAGGCACAGGGAGGATTCGGAATCAACCCTACACTTTCCATATACCTACAGCTTGGACAGATTAGAGCTTCTCAGTTACCTAACTCGTCAATATATTTATTTTACATTAACCCAAGAAAACGAATAATAAAAAGGAGCTCTTTAATCTAATCATTATATTCCTCAAGAGTTGAATTATTCGAGTAGCTATATTTTAATCTACCAAAAACCGTTTACTTTCCACCTCTTCCCCTTCCCCTTCCTCTTCCTCATTCTCTAAACCATCACAACCTTCGCGGTAACTCTGTCAAATCCAAGCCCAACACCAACACACGACACCTCGAAGTTTTGGCAAATCTGCTCACCTCACTTCAGTTTCTTCTGTACCCTTAATCTTAATCAGTGCTTAAAAACTACCAAGAGTGTTAAACACGATGCGGTTAAAACGACGGAAAAAGTAATTTTAAAATTTTAATAGACTGTCAAATCGCGACTCGCAAAACACAACGGTCTACCCGGTCTACGGTTCCTTCAAGTTGAACGAGAAAAAGAAGAGCCAATATCAATTTCATCATAATTCGAATAACGATGCGAGGCGCGGAGCGGAGCGGAGCCTGCGCTCGCCAAACATCTTGATAATATTCTAAGCATCTCTCGACGATGCGATATCAACGCCGAGTTGGAGTTTTTCACTCAGTTTACATCTAATTTGTGTAGTCGACAGGAGGTTTTATAATAAACGCGAATTTTTTGAACCAGTACGTCGTAATTTTTTTCGCGCGGATGTCGTGCGTAAATTTTTCTATTTTACGGTGCGCTGTGTTTTTATTGGTATTTTATTTCCAACGTAATGGTGAGTTTATTTTATTTTTTCTCTTTGCATTTTTCTATGTACTTTTGTGTTTCGAATTATTTTTTACACTTCTTTTTCGAGTATATTTTTTACGACGACGACGAGTTATTCGATTAAATTTAAACGATTTTGGTGTAAAAGTAGATATTTGGTTTGGTTTGGATACTGTAGTTTTATTTTTATGAAAGGTCGAAATAATTTTTTTAATTGAAAAATTGATCAATTTGGAAAAAAATACATTTAGAAAATAAAAAAATTGAAAAATTTTCTATTTTAATAGTTTTACTATTGCTGTGTAATGTCAGTTCGCTGACCTCTTGATTTTTTTTTTGAAAATTAGAAATTAGACCATCAGGTATTAATACGTAATTTTTTCTTTCAAAAAGTTATCAATTTTTTACATAAAAATTTATTCAAAATTTTCTGATGTTTTTTTTGCCTTGAAAATCAAAAGGTAAACAAAACTTTCTAGAATTACCGAAAAAAAACACGTCAGAATTATAACCAATCTTGATTGGAAGATCAACATTAGTTGACAAACAACATCAAAATTTCAGCTCGAGCTTACAGCACATGATTTCCTCGATTGTTTAAGGAGAGAGAAGAGAGAAAATATGGGAGTCATTGACACCATTTTTCATAATATTATTCCGACTCAAAAAGCCAATTGGACGATTAGAGAGAGAGAGAGAGAGAAAAAAAAAGTGCGACATGAAAGCAGTACCTAAATTTAAACCTTTATAAAACTACTTCAACTTAAGTACCAAAAAGTATCAAACTTATTTAATCCTATAAATCTCATTTCGATGTAAATAATTTTAGCTAGCAAATGAAACAAGTCCAGAAAAGTGGAACGAGCATTGGAAAATTGTTGAATTATCCGATACTTATTATCGAGTTTGATGTCGACAACGATATGAAACCCATTTGGAAACAACAAATCATGTTTTCACCCTCTCCCCTACCCACAAATAATTTTTCATTCTTTTTTTTTTTATATCTTCTTAGACGACTTGGCTAACGTTTCCTGATGATGATGAAATGAGGGGCTTTCAGCCAAAAATGTAAATTTTGACAACTGAACCAGTAATTTCAGGAAAAATTATTTCATAAGGACTAAAGGTGGTCCACACAACACATTTTGAATCTTCAGACTTCAGAGGTACGATTTTCTAAAATTTGAATCCAGGAACCAGGATAATACAGAAGTTGTGCCCGGTCTTCGAATCAATGTGATAATCCCTCTCCCCCCACCATTAGAATGTTGAAAAGAAAGTCATTTCCGAAGATATTCCAATCGAAAAAGCCCGGATTCAACAACTTGTAAATAACCCTCTTAGGTTGGAAACAAGAATTAATGGAATGAAAAAAAAAAAAAAAAAAAGTTGAGCCGGATATGAGTAGGTAGAGCCATTACTTAGTATATTTCTGCAATAAAAATGAAAAAACATTTTCAACAATCCCCCCTCCCTCTTCTACCGAAATTAAGACGAAGTGGGAGTCAATACTTCGTAGTTCGATTTTGAGACAACCTCATTTTATCCCAGATGCCTCATATAAAATTGTTTCATCAGGAGAAAAACAAGTACATAATCATACACAATTCTCTGCTCAAATAACCGATGGGAGGGGGTGGGGGGAGAGTGATAGAAAATGTTTGCAAGTTATTAGAAACCATGTCACGATTAGGACAATACAAAAACGGACCTCTGGCAGAAGATTTTCTCAAACATTCCAATTCTCGAAGGAAAAAAGGGTCAACCTTTTTCAAAGTAAAGTGTACTAAATTTTCAGATTTTCATCGCAGAAAAAAAACTTCAAAATTCTGAAAAAAGGAGACAAAATTGAAAATTTTAAAAATTGATTCGAAAAAGCAGGATTTTTCGGCAATTTTTTTCAATACTTAAGCAGTACTTTTTGGTTATTTATTGGCTAAATAAGGGCTTATGAACAATTTAGGCAAAAAAAATATTTTCTTTGGAAATTCTGAAAAAAATCAAGATTTATTGGCAAAATTTAGCAAAAAACAAAAACAAAAACAGAGATCTTTTGGCAATTAATGCACAAAAGCAACATTTTCCCGTCAATATTGGTCAAAATTAGGACCTTTTATAGACTATTTTGGTGAAAAAATTAGACTACTAGGCAATTTTGTGTTCTGAAATTTATGAAAATTTGGAAAGTGGTACAAAAGATTCAATTAAGAAAAAAGTGGGACTTTTCAGCTATCTTGAAGAAATTTTGGCAAAGTTCCTTTCTGACCATTTTGGCAAAAAAAAGAGAATTTTTTCGCAGATTTTGGCAAACAATGAAGACTTTTGACGACTTCAGCGACAGCTAAAAAACTTTTTCGTCATTCTGACAGAAAACAATTTTTGAATTTTGGTGAAAATTAAAACTTTTAAAGCAAATTTTGGCAAAAAAAAACACTTCACAATTGACGGGTCTGATGGAAAAGGGGCCTCAGTGCCCGGAGGCCCTTTTTCCGCACTTTGGTGATTTGAACTCATCGAAGTATTGACTACCTTGGATGTGACTTTCAGTTCATGATCTTCCTCCTAGAGCATGCTACATGACGTTTTTATCCATACCTCTCTACAGCTGTTTTCCAACAAAAGTAAAACTTTAAACGCGTTTTTCTCAAAACTAGGTTTTTCCAAGGAGGCCCTTCTTTCATCAGGCCCGTCAATTAATTTTGACAAAAAATAATTTTTGCAAATTTGTGCAAAAAAAACGGTCTATTTGGCAACTTTGTACAAAAAATGAGAACTTCCAGAAAAAAACTTGACATTTTTCTGGCAAAAAAAAGACTTTTTGGTGATTTTGAAGAAAAGGAACTTTTTAGGAAAAAGCAGACTTTCTGGCAATTTTGACAAGAAAGAATATATTTCTGACAGATTCTGGTAACGAGTCAAGACTTCTGGCAATTTCAGCAACAAAAAGAATTTAAGTTAATTTTGGCAGCAAGCAAGATTTTCTTCTGAAATTTTGAAGAAAAATTATTGATACCTTTCGGGCATTTTTGATAAGGAAAGAGCAAAATTTTCGGCAATTTCAAAAAAAAAGAACACTTTTTGATATTTTACTGGCAAGAAGCAGGAGTTTTTGACAATTTTGGCAAAAAAGTAGAGCTTTTTACAAATTTTTGAAGAAAGCAAAATTATTGGAAACTTTTTGGTAATTTAGTCATAAGAAAAAGTAAGAGTTTGAAGCAATTTTGAATGATACAGTAATATTTCTTGGAATTTTGGAACAAAAGCAAAACTTTTTTGTACTTTTTTTGACAGAAAGCAGAAGTTTTTGACGAATGTTACTCGTAAATGTTATTTTGGTAATTTTAGCGAAAACAATGTGAGATTTTTGGGTGATTTTGTCAGAAAAGCAAGATTTTTTTCGTCAATTTTGGCAAAAAATTAACATCTTTAGACAATTTTGTTAAAAAAACAGGACTTCTTGGCAATTTTTCTCAAAAAAGTCGATAATTACTGAGGAAAAACCAAGATTATTGCTCTGGAAATTCAGGTAAAAAAAAAAAATTCCAGATAATTCTGGTAAAATAAACAAAAACTTTTTGACAATTTCTCCAAAAAGCGAGATTTTTTGGAAATTTTTATTAAAAAAAATTAAGGGCCGTATTCATAGACGTTAGTTAGGGATTCACTTGGCTAAGTGGTGAATTTTGAACCAGTTTTTCCAGACGTGATTGAATTTTTGAAATTTTGTATTTTATTAAATTGAGAGCTTGGACTCCGAAGTATTGATTTATTATTTTAAAAATATGAAATTTTTATTCGTTCGTGAGAAAAATTGAATCAAAATTCACCACTTCGCCAAGTGTTACTTAGGTAACGTCTTTGAATTCAGCCCTTGAGATTTATTGGGCAATCTTTACAAAAAATTTTGATTTTTTCGAGATGGTTTCTGAAAAAATCGAGACTTGTTGCGAGAAAGCAGGTCTTATGGTCTTGTTGACGACTAATTCTTTTTGGAGATTTTTTAAGAAAAATATAGACTTGATTTATGGTGATTTAGTAAAAGAATAATTTTTTTTCTTTATATTTTCAGATTTTTTCGCAATTATGGCTAACAAATTTGAAAAAAAAATACATTTTGAGGAAATTCTGGTAAAAACAATATTAACTATTTTAGAAGGGAAGCATGCTAGGATTTTGGCAGCGGCGTAGCCAGGATTTTCTCAAGGGGGGGGAGCTGAACCAGATTTTTAAAGATGAAAAATCGAATTTAGAGGTAATATTTTCTGAAAACCATTTCGTGATGTGTGAATAATTGCTAGAGTAAAAATTATTCAAAAAAGTGAGTTCAAAGAACGAAAAACCGTCCACTTTTGCATGTTTTATTCTAAACTATGAAGCCCTTTCAGGCAATTTTGGTAAAAAATTATAAATTTTTGGCAATTTTTCCGGAATGAATGTTTTCTGACAATTTTTTTTTAAAAATCCACACTTTTTTTCACCAATTTTGGCAACAAAAATAACACTTTCCAGCCAATTTTGATTTTAAAAGTTTTATTTTCTGACAAATTTTTCAAAAAAATGATACTTAACTTTTTGAAAATGTTGGCGAAAAATCCGAAGTTTTGAATAGTTTTTGTGAAAAATCAAGACTTTTTGGCAATTTTAGCTACACAAACAGAAGCAGAACTGTCGAGCAACTTGGACAAAAAATGCGAAGGTTTTAGACAATTTTGATTTTAAAAAAAAGGATACAAGATACACAAGCAAACTACCAGACAAAACCTGGATGGGCTAGGCCATTAAAGATACTGATTTTTTTTTAAAAATCATTTTTATTTCATTTTTTAAATAAATTTCCGGATTGTGCCAAGAGATTAAAATTAGCTACCTTATGGTTTACAAATAAGATTTGGGTATTCCATTCCATGAAAATCATACCTCGAATATAATTATGAAATTTTTGTCAGCCATTGAATTATTTGCAAAGCAATCCACATGCATTGAAAAATGAATTCAAACACCCACAATTGTTGACGTTGCAGAAAAAAACCTCTCACTACCTACTCTTCCTCCACTTATCTAATTTTCACCATTCCAGCTTTTCCTTCAATTTCACAACATTCCTCGATTACACTAAAAAAAAAATACAAATTACCCACTTTTCGATACAGAAACGAACACTTCCTCATTCACAACCAAAAACACTCCCAAACCTTCACCCAACTAGTAATACAGCACTTTCCATTCACACAGTTACAAGCACCTATCTATCTACCTATACACCCAGGCATCACAATTTCCACACCAACTTAACCACTTCAATCGCCTCCATAATCGTTTAATTCCACTCTAAACCTTTGCAACCCTATACAGCATATCGGTCCATTCGCCATCAACCAAATTATATCCATCTCTTTGACGGTTTATATACCTACAACACTAAACACCTAAACCGTCTCCATCCGACACTCAAAACAAGGTAAACAGAAACACCTAAGGAGAGACAAAATTCAATCCTCTTAAATGCTCTCATCTCTACAAAAGAGAGACTCGTCGAATGTCCAATCAAAAACGCAATTTCATCGCTTTAATACACATCTCGTTTAAGAAAATTTTATCGCCGTCAAAATACCTACTCCGTATATAGTCAGCCTTGGCTGTATTTTATCCTCGAAAAAAAAAGCAAAGCACAAAAAAAAGGAAACCCTTTACGCGGTATTTTTTCGCCAAATGATTTCCACACACACACACTCACGACGCGACGACGTGTGGCCTTCATCGCTGTATATAAAAACCTTGCTCACTCTCTCGTCTCACTCTCTCTTAAAACGTAACTATTCTTCCGATAAAAGTGTTTCTTTGGCGAAAAGCCGATCGAAAATCATAAAAGTGAAAATTATCATAATGCCGGCAAATAAATATACAGATATGAAACCAAATAGCATAACATTTCTAGTTCGCCTTGTAAGCTGCTTATCAGGTTTACCTCTCTACGAGCAAAAAATTTTCTTCCGTTTTATTCGCTCTTCTCTCGCTTATCGACACATTTTACTCAATATTTTCCATCCATAAACAACGTATTCATCTTCTCTACAGAGTTTAATTGAATACGATTAAATTCACATTACTGATTTTACCACACACACAACACAAAGATACTCATCGCACCAACCCCCTCCATCTCACCCCTACCTCAAAAAGGATAAACTTTCGAGTAGCATATTGCCTGCTGCTCACCCCCCTCCATCTTGGCATCTATTTCCTTCAACTTACTATACACTTCGGCAACCCAGAGAAAAGGAAGTACGTTTACTGTGTACACACAAACGAGTCGCTTAATTTAATCATCTTTATAAAGCGAAACAAACCGCCAAAATAGTTATCATTAAAGAGCGAACCGAACAAAAAACAAAACGACATTTTAATTTTCTTTCTCACAAAATTGAATCGACGAGTAAATTAAAAAAAAATAACAATTGTATAAAAAGATAAAAATGAGTATTAAAAAAATACCCTTTTGAGTTCCCCCCTCCCTCATTTCCTTACTCCCGCTCACCATCAGTCGTTATTCTTACACCGAAACAAAAAAAGTACTTGGAAAAAAATATACTAGTAGAGAAGAAAGAGAAAGACTAGGGAATAAAACGCAGAAGGGAGAGGAGTAAGTAGTAGAAAAAAAAGAGTAAACTTTTGAAAAAGAAACTTTTCATTTGGTCGCGTTTTACAATCTGTTAATTCACTTTCATTTCATTTTACGGCGTATCGCTCCCGAGTATTTTCCTTTCTTCGATGCGAAAATTTCTTCGTAACGTCGTCTTTTTCCGGATTGAGTTATTCGGGGATTCTTAACATTTTCTTCCTTCGTGCATTCGCCGATCTCTTCTTTCTTCTCGTATTTTTTCTCTTATTTTTCGGTATTCTCTCTCTCTCTCTCTCTCTGGTTCGTTTCACGAGAATAATAAGTATACGATAAAAACCAACTGAGCGATGAGTCTTCCTATAGTCCTGGCTCGTGTATACCGTTGAATTTAAATACCATAGTGTGGGACGGAGAAGGCTTTTTATTCTATGTAAGTACCACGCGAATAGAGCTTTTGAAGTTGCATAAATCGAGTCTCGAGTTTACTTACGTAGGAGGTCTAAAGTCGTTCGTCGTTTTCTACGAGAGCATGTGATGATAGCCCGAAGGTCTCATATAGCGTGAAATTCGCTCTTAATTAATATACTCGTCGTATAGTACTTCTCGAGTGTACAAATGAAAGCTAACCGACGACGAGGAAGCGAGGATATAGGGATGGTTTTCAACAGGAATAGTTTGTGACAGAGAAGCCGCGAGTTGAACAAGCGTAGGTATGTAAGTACTTCGAGATGTGGAATTATTTATGAAAAATCGATTCGTATTACCAACATATAACCTTTATAGATTCGTTTAAATCTAGACGAATGGTTAGATGAAAGTGTAAGTTGAACGATACGTATTTATGAAGAATAAATTGCATAATATTTGGGCCCAAAATTGAAATGAGGGTATTAAATAGGTATTTTATTTGAGTAAGCTGTTCCATGAGTCACTTAAGGTAAAGTAAAGTGCTCAAATTTGGCCACCTAGCCCAAAGTGGTCACTTTGGCGTTCAACTGGGAAACTCATGAGTCAAGTATAGGGATTTTGACAATTTTCATAATTTGTGAGAAAAGGTTCAAATTTACTGAACTTACTCGGAAATAATTCCAACCAGAAAATTTTTGAAAAAAAGATTAGATTCTGAGCTAAAAATTTTCAAAAATTTTGTAATTTTTCAAAAAACGTTTTCAAGAGAGATGAAATGTTCAATTTATTACGTAAATTACGATGAATAGACCAAATGGTTTTGGTGGCCAGATTCAGCATAGATTTTCCTACTTTATCTTAAAGTGATCATCTGGTGTGAAATCATCTTATAAAGGAGGCATCCCACAGTTTGAATCAGACAAAACTAAATCGAAAGAGTAGGTATTCAAAAATAAATCAGTGCATTTTTTGATGTTTTTGGGAATTTTTAAATATCTATCAAATCTACACCAAAAAAACAAAAAAAAAATCAAAATTTTATCAAGTTGACCTAGAAAGTTGAAATTTGGTATGCATCCTATTTTGGACTCTTCGAATTAAATGGAAACGAGCTGTGCAGTTCTGGAGCCTGCAGTGAATTTTTGAATTTTGAAATTTTTGCAAAATAAACGAGACTTTTTTGGTAATTTTTGCAAAAATTGAAATTTTTTAGGGAATTTTGGCGAAAGTAGGTAGATAAAAAAAAGGTGAGATTTTCCGGTGATTTTGGCAAAAAAACACGACCTTTTGTAAACTTGGTAAGAATTGAGACCCTACAGACAGTTTTGTCAAAAAAAAACTCAAGATTTTTTTTTACAGTGTTGGCGAAAAAGTAAGATTTTTTGGGACTTCTCTGTCAAAAATCAGGACTTTTTTGGAAAAAAGCACTCAAGTCTTCTTGACATTTTTTGGCAGAAAAAAAATTACGACTCTTGGAAAATAGTAAGTTTTATTTTAAACATTTTTTTCAGGGACAAAAAAGTAAGACTTTTCAAAATTTTTCAACTTTTAACATTTATGAAGGCAGAAAAATTTCAATTAGGAAAAAATAAGACAAGAAATTTTAACAAAAAAAGAAAAGATTTTTTCGCAGATTTTGGAAAACGAGTCAAAACTTTCAACGATTTCAGCAACTAAGCAACTTTTTGGTTATTTCTATAGAAAAGCAAGATTTTTTGTCAATTTTGGTGAAGATGAACACATTTAAGACAACTTTAGGAAATAAATGCCTACGGTTTCTTTTCTTTACAATTTTGACACAAAAAAATATGACTTTCGGGGAATTTTGTACAAAAAACAGGACTTTTTGTCAATTTTGTGCAAAAAATAATAACTTGAAAAAACGACATTTTTTTGGCAAAAAAAAAGACTTTTTGGTACCTAATTTTGAAAAAACAAGGAAACTTTTTTGACAATTTAGCAAAAAATCAAGAATATTTTGCAAATTCTGGCAACTGTCAAGACTTTTGGCCTTTATTAGCAGTAAAAAGACTTTCTGACGATTTTGGCAGCAAAGCAAGATTTTTTTCTTCATTTCTGAAGAAAAATTGATACCTTCTTGACGATTTCGGCAAATAAAAAGCGAGAATTATCAGCAATTTTGAAAACAAAGGAAAACTTTCCGGTATTTTCTTGACGAAAAGCAGACGCTTTTGAGAATTTTTGCAAGAAAGCAAGATTATTTTGGCAATTTTTAGTAAAGGAGGAAGAAGGTACACTTCCTGGAACATGATTTTGGCGAAAAAGGTAAGATTTTCATTGTCAGTTTTGCCGAAAAATTACTCTGTGTGAATGAGGCAATTTTGGAAACAAAAAGTAGGACTTTTTGTCAATCTTGCCAAAATCAAAACCAAGTCAAGAAAAAGTTAAGCTTTGAAGCAGTTTAGAATGATAAATTGAGACTTTCTGACAATCTTGAATGAAAAATCAGTAGTTTTGGGTGATTTTTGGCAAAAGAAGCCAAATTTTTATGTACTTTTTGGCAAAAACAAATGTTTTCGCCAATTTTGGCAAAAAACAAACGTTTTTGACAATTTTGGCAAAAAAAATCATTATAAAAAAGTTTATTTTGGAACTTTTAGTAAAAAAGTGAAGGAATTTTGGGCGATTTTGTCAGAGAAGCAGGATTATCTTCCATAATTTTTGCAGAAAATGAAAATCCTAAGGCAATTTTGGCAAAAACTAGGTTATTTTGGTAATTTCAACTTTTGGCAAAAAACTAAGATTTTTTGGCAATTTTGATCAAAAATTGTTATTGAAAAAAAAATAGATTAATATTCTGGAAATTCTGGTAAAAAAAAGTAATATGTACTTCCAAATAATTTTAGCAAAACGAAATTTTTGCAAAAAAACAAGTAGGTAAGTATTTCGCCAATTTTGGCAGGACAAATTCCAAATCGTCAGAAAGTGATTTTGGAAAAATTGTGTGTTGTAATTAGTCAAGTGGATGGCTGGAGACTCCAGAACTGTTTGAAACACTATAAAGGACTGAGCATCTTGAAATGAAGTTATAGGTAAGTAAGAAGTCTTGAACTTTCATCTTCATTGGGTAAAATCTTGCAAAAATTCCAATCTTCAAAAATCTGCTTGGAGACTCCAGAACTGCTCGAAACGGTTCAAAACTGTTTCCAATCGTTTTGGGAGGTCAAAAATACGCTAAATACCTAATTTCAGCTTTTTATGTCAATTTGGTAAAATTTTGATTTTTCTCTATTTTTGGCCCATAATTTTATTTTCAAAAATTCACCAAAAATCGAAAAACTATGCACTATAGCTCCTGAAATTTTTGCTGGTGATATGTTTTACTATGCTCTTTTGATTTAGCTTTCACTCGATCAACAATTTTTCTGCCTCTTGGTGTACTTTCTTTGTGAAAGGTGGAAAAGTTTTTACTCCTGGCGCAGAACTCTCAAGAGATCAAGTGGGCTTCTTGGTCTTTTACAGCGCCATTTTTCTTGATAAGATTAATTATTTTTGCACTTTTCACACAAAATTACTCAAAAATTCTCTCGGCTCGCTAATAAGGAGACCCTCAAAGTAGGAACCCCCCCCCCCCCCCACCAACTCAAAAAAAATAATTAAACAGTAGTTTACTTTTAAATTCAGATTTCTGAGTAAAAATTCTTTCTTTGCATAACCTCGCAAACATATTAAATTATTTTTAGAAAAGTAAGGGGCTTCAGTCACAATATTTCAATCATTTGGGAAAGGGGAGTTTTTTGACTGAAATGGATGGCCAAGTACACAAAATAATTGGATAGATATGCTCGGTTATAAAGAGAAAAATAAAACATGGAAATTAGGAAAAAAAACAGTTTTCAATTAATCAGGTATTTTCTTTTTTTTGGGGGGGGATTTTTGCAATTGTAAGGGTCTCCAAAATTAATATAATGGTAAATAATATCGAAAAAATAACGTTGTAAGAGACCAAAAAGCGCAGTTGATCACCTGAGAGTTCTGCGCCAGGAGCAATAACTCTTTCACCTCTCACAAGGAAGGTACCCAACTAAAAAAGAAAAAGTTTATCCGTAGAAAGTTAAATCAAAAGAGCATATAAAATTGCATCGCCAGCTAAAATATTAGGCGCTAAAATGCATTTTTGAACTTTTGGTGAATTTTTGAAAATCAAAGTGCCAAAAATGAGAAAAGGTCAAGATTCCACCAAATTGATCTAAAAAGCTATGACATTTGGCATGCACCCTATTTCGACTTCTTAATTCTATGTTTGATTTCTCATCTTTTCATGGATTCGAGTATAATTTTCTGATTATTTGGGGGTGGGGGGGGGGGGTTGGAGAGGCACCAAATCTAAGAATTCGGAAGTTGAAACGTAAACATTTTCATTTCTTGAATTTTTCTCCTGTTTTGTGTACCGCTCTGCTCAAGTACTTCTTTTGCTGGTGGAGTGAGGAAGGAGGGGGGGGGGGGATAGTCCGAGAACTAGAATCTAAACAATCATGTCAAAATTGTAATTTTCTCAGATTTTCTTCTTCTTTTGTTCCTTCAATAAATAAATAAATAAATAAATAAATAAATGTTTTATGAACGATTAGGAGGGGAGGGTAACAGCTATAATTAGAAAACAGACATTCAAACATTGCTTGTATAGACCTATGTTCCTACTCTTGCAAATATATCAGAAAATTTACGAACCTCTGATCATCTCCTTGAACCGGAATTTAGAACTGGTCAATAAATTATCCCAAATCTGAAACAAAAAACAAAAACAACACAATTATTATAGCATTGAGCACTCACAAACACACTCAACCATACCCTCAAATGGTCATCGATACATAAAACCATACTCAATCGCAATAACACCGCCATCATCGTCGGTTTAAAAACAATAATAAACATTTCCACCGTCTTCGATAATAATGAACCTGTCGCAAACCTCGATAAAAATTACTCGCTTCATCGAGCGACGACGACGACAACGTCGCGGAATCCAGAACCCTGCATCCTGCAGAACACCGGGACCATGGGATCGAGGCAGAGAGACGAAAAAATATAAGGTATAACCCGGCTTTTAACGCTCCTGGATGGCGACACCGTTGGGAATTTTTTTACAAATGAAAATTATTACATCTATCTATCATCGAGCTCGTTTTAATCTGGCCTATAAATCATAGTCTAAAATAAATAATAACCGTAATAACAATAACGCCAACTCCGACACTATTTTACCAACCCCCGAATTATTAGCAAAAAAGCTCGAAAGCAGCTCGCTTTCGCGCACGCAACATTTAACTCGTACGTTTAACCCATCTCCTGCCCCTGCCCCCCTCACCTCCTCTCACCATTCTAATTCTCTCGCTCTGTCTCGGTTTTTAAAAGATGAAATGAGACCATTTTCTTTATTTCGAAAAGAGCGTATCTACCTTACCATACCCACAGAGCGTACATTATGGTATATATACTTTTTTCTTCAGCTGCAATTTTCTACCTTATCAAAGAAAAATCAAGAGTCACTTAACGTCTTCATTACTCGATTTTATTCCGCGCCACCTTAAACCGCACTTTACTCTTCCTTACGACTTTGCAAGTTTTACGCGAACCGGCTGCTGCTGCCGCACACTGTACAAAACCCTAAAACGTTTTCCGTGACTCTACCTTCCTTAATCGGCTTAGCAAAATTAAATGAGCTAGATAAGCAATTAAAAGAAATACCCGGTTGAAAAAAGCAACAAAAAATAACGCCGCAGAAGATAAAGGAAACCCGTTTTATTCTTTAAATTGATAAAATGTTGGTTAAAAAAATTAAACTTATCGAGCATAAATTTTTCAACCTTGTTTGCACACTTCCACTTCGTATAGTAGTAGGTACTTAACGGCTAAAGCGTGATTTTTCTCTCGGCCTTTTTTTTACTCGCCTGCCCATGCCCATATGATGATGAGGCGAAAGGGGTCTTCAACCCCCACTCTCCCTCTCTTCTCTCGAAGCAGAGACGAAGAGCCGCCGCGCACCCGTTACATAAACGCAATGACACTATATTTTAAAACTTTCATCGAGATGTCGCTTTCATCGGTGCCCTTTTTTTTTTAATTATGGTCGCGTTAAAAATCCTACTCTTTAATGGATTTATGGTGGCAGGCGAGTTTTTAATGAAAACCTACTGACTGTAGGGGTTTCCCTTTTAAATGAACTTGATGGTTTTCGTTTTTTCCTCTTCTCTTAGCCGAGCCTCCTCCCCTCCGGAATCCTTCTGCCCTAGGTGTCTAATTCTTGATCCTGCTACGGCGATATTATGTGGAACGAGCGAGAGGACTTCGTATTCAACACATTTTAATCGCGTACTTAAACGGTTACGAATCTGTTGATTAACTCTTTTTTTTCCTCCTCATAGTAGGGCTTATTTACGATCGTCTATCTTTTTTTGTCGCGTTTATTGACATTATATATAGCCTGAGAGTTTGTCTAAATTATGTCACATGTGAACTGAAAAACCCGTAAGATTTCTTCAGTGGACCAGAAGCTTGATTCTTCGAGGGTATTTTACTGAATTCCAACAATTTAAAAAAATGTTCATCGATTGTTACTCGAGCTCAAACAAAAATAGGGCTGCACGCAGCATGCTAAAATTTTAGCTGACGAAAACATTGTCTGGGCTGAAAAAAATGCGTGTAATTTACCCCCCCCCCTTCCTGAAAAATGATGAAATCTTGTTTTTTTTCAATAGTTTGATGTCACTTTGCGAAAAAATTCAAAATTTTAATCCGAGAATAAGTACGTTTTTCTAAACCCACCAAATTGTTAGATTTTTATCCTATGTATTTAGGGGGGGCGTAAAGAGGTTTTGAAGAATCGTAAGCAGAAAAAAAGTTCATATTCGGGTTTAGTGTCCTCGAAAATATACCATTCGATAAGTATATCACTCGACTTTTCACAATTTTTCAAAATGTTGTCCTCTTTTTGGGCAAAGAGGGATATTGAGAGGTCGTACCCAATAAATAAGTTCATATTCGTACTCAGCGACCTCAAAAACATACAATTCGATATATCACTCGACTTTTTCACGATTTTTCACAATTTTGACCCTTTTTGGGGGCACAGACGGGCTTACAGGGGTTTAACCCAAAAAATAAGTTCATATTCGTACTCAGCGACCTCGAAAACATAGCATTCGATATATCACTCGACTTTTCACGATTTTTCAAAATTTTGACCCTTTTTTGGGAGCACAGAGGGGCTTTGAGGAGTTGAACCCAGAAAATAAGTTCATATTTGTACTCAGCGACCTTGAAAACATACTATTTGATATATCAGACGTCCAGATTCGTTTTCCAAATATATGATTCAGTTACGCGTTAAGTACTTCGATGGTGTTGTGGAAGAAGGGCCAAACTGTATTTTTCAAGGTGTAGGGCCAATCTGTTTTGGTGAAAAATGCGAAAATTATAAAAGGGCCAAAGTGTCGATTTTTAGGGCCAAACTGATTCTAAAATTTTGAAAAAGGGCCAACCCCTTTGATTTTTTTTGAAATGAAGGTGTCCGAATTGATTCCCACCTTTTCTTTTCGCATGTACGAATTGATTCCCACATTTTATTTTCCAGTGTACGAATTAATTCCCATGTAATTTTTTATTTCGTATGAATGAATTGATAACATTTCGCACCTTGGGAGTAATAAGGTTACATCTCAAAAAAGTGAAATTTTACAGGAGACTGATTTTCTTTTTTTAAAAAACTTGATTCATTATTTTTTTCAACTTATAATTAATTGTGAGGAATAAATAGGACCCCATTTTAAAGATCTGGTATCCTACCTTCAATTAGCTTAATGTGGAGATGAAAGGAAGCGTCCAAAAAAAAATTTCACGTTAACAAAGTTGTTGAGAATTAAATTTCCAATCGACACAATATCGTTAGTTTTTTTCTAGAGTGCTTACTTTTTGAGTTTTTTTCAAAAAACTAAAATTTCATAATATGTGCAAATTCATTCTTCTGAAAAGTGGTCAATTTAAAAAAAAATCCATTTAGTATAAACCAATAAAAAATGCACTTCTATGTACGAAATTTGCTCAAAAAGGGGTACAGTTTTTTTTATGTACCCTTATAACTCCAAACAACTTGCAATTATGTTACCTATAGGGATTTTGAGCCAACCTCCTCGTGGTGTCTCCTGGGTAACGCTAATAGGCTGGAATCAATTCGTACACTCAAAAAGAAAAGGTGGGAATCAATTCGTACATGTGAAAAGAAAAGGTGGGAATCAATTCGGACATGTGAAAAGAAAAGGTGGGAATCAATTCGGACACTTTTTTCATTTTGGGAATCAACTCACCAACTCCCGAAGAGAAGCCGTTGGTCAGCCATTGCACGCTGTTTTCAGCTTAAGTACTAACTGGCTACATAAGTTATCTAAGAGAAGTTGCACATCTGCTCGCAGCTCGCATATTATTATGCCCTATTTCTAATCCAAATGCAAAAGTGTAATAAGAACATGAGGGATGCGAATAACACAGACCTAATAAAATACGTTCAATCATTTTGTTTTGAGCGAAAATTTAAAGAGCCAAAGTGCATTTTTCAATTTTTGGTGAATTTTTGAAAATCGAGCCAAAAATGTAAAAAAATCAAAATTTTACCAAATTGATCTAGAATGCTAAAATTTGGGATATACTCTATTTTCGACCTGCCAAACCGATTGGAAATGGATTTGAACCCGTTTTGAGCAGTTCTGGAGCCTCCAGCAGATTTTTGAAACTTGACCACAAAACCACATCAAATGAAGTTGGAAATCCGAAATTCACGCTGAACTCCAACTTCAACACGCTATGAAGTTGACTGCTGGTGAGTTGAAGTCATTTTGGAGCCTCCAGCGCCTTTTGAAAATTCTTGGAGCCTCCAGTACATTTTTGAAACTTGAAATTTCCACAAAATTTCATCAAATGGCGTTAGAAAACCGAAATTCACTCTGCAAACTAATTTCAATGTGATATGAAGTCGGCTTGTAGGTAGATTTCAAGTCGTTTTGGAGCCTCCAGCGACTTTTTGAAAATACTGGAGCCTCCAGCAAACTTTTTAATTCTCGAAAGGGCATAGCCGGTCAAGTATGGCGATCTGGCCCTTGAAACAGATTTTGAGCGCACCTGCCCCCAAAAGGTCAACCATGATGAGAAAAAATTTTGGACCCCTGGAGCATGTATTTGGGAGAGGAGGGGAGATGAGGGGGGGAGTAGAATGGTGGCTAAAATGTGTTTTTTCTCTCAATATTTTTCATTTCTCACCTCACCAAATGCTGAAAAAAGCATCGTTTTCATGCCTGTCGAAACTTGCTTCGTTCGGGCCCATTTATTCCATGTTTTGATAGATGAATTCACATGTGGGCCCCCAAAAATTCAAAACAGAAAATGAAAATTTGTATGAGTCTTATGAATATGATATCAATTGGCAAAATTGGCAAGTTCTTAAAAGTCAGACAAAATATTGGAAATTTATCAAAGGGTATTCCAGGTATAATAGGCGAAACGGCCCTGTTCCCAGATTTGGAAAATTATGATGGATTACCTATTGTTGAGTACCAAAAAAAAAAAAATTTTGACAATGATTGGTAGAAAAAACATGACTTTTTAGGATAATTTTGACAAAAGCAAGAATTTTCTCTAATTTTGGCAACAGGATTTTCAACATTTTGACAAAAAGCAGCAACTTTTTGGCAATTTTCACAAAAGTTAAGAGTTTTTTACAATTTTAACATGAATACGAGACTTTTTTGACAATTTAGACAAAAAAAGAACTTTGCAGACAATTCAGGCAAAAAACATAACAATGACTTTTAAGAATAATTTTAGCAAAAGCGGGAATTTTTGAAATTTTAGCTACTAACAAAGTTTTTTGGTCATTTCTGCAAAAAATATTAGGATCTTTTTCATAACGTCAAAAAAAAGGTGTTTTTCAACAATTTTAGCAAAAAACAGGACTTTTTTTGACAATTTTGATAAAAATAGGGATTTTCTTATTATCTTTTCAAAAAAGAAACTTCTGTACAATTTTGGCAAAAATTAGACTTTTTCGACAATTTTCCTGGCGATAAGATTTTTTGAACATTTTGGCAAAAAAAATGTGCTTTTTTGGCAATTTTTACAAAAAGTCAAGATTTTTTGATAATTTTGGCAAAAATAAGAATTTTTGAAATGTTGGCCAACAACAGTGGTCTTTGTTCATTTTCACAAAAAATATTAGGACTTTGACATAGGGCAGATTGGCCCCACTGCCGAAGGTAGTGCGTATTTTACTGACCCCTTATATTGAAAATATTGGGAACGTGTGTAAATTATTTAGAAAAGTAGAAATCTTGCATTCTTCTGTACTTTACGTACATGACGTCAGGTCGTTGTCCGAACCCCCTATATCAAGGAGTTCGCGACAAGGACGATAGAATGACAGATTTATGATGTCTTTAGTTAGCAACGTATGTGGCGGCATTCCACCCCCTGTGACAGGTCAATTAATTAATGATCTCGCGACTCTCGTCGTGATGACATTTATGATCGAAGATAGGGTTTAAAATAATTATTTATGAGCTTTGTACTTGTACATAGCAATTTTCACGAATTACGCATATACCACCACCCTTTAGGGGTTGGATCTCGCTGCCATGTACTCTTTATATTAACGATTTCTTCATAGAAATCTTCAGTTGTATTTTCTTCGCAGTCATGTAGTGTTTATATTTTCTTTAGGCATAGTGCAACGTCGTGCTTTTCGCGTGCATCTCTAAAGTAGTATCTAATTCGCAGCAATGAAATAATTGCATCGTCTCGATTATTTATTAATTATCATAAGGTGCACCGGGGGAAGTTGGAATTTGGGGTAAGTTAGAAAACTTGCTCTAGCGCCTAGAGTTTTATATCTGGCGAAGTGCCACTAAAGGTGACTTGAGGGTACTACCCCTACTTCATCACGGCATAAAAATTTTCGCGATTCAGTTTCATTTTAGATGTCTTTGGTTCAATTGTATTTTGTTGTTGTTTTGAACTTATTTTGAATTTGGTCTAAAATACAGACTTTCTATTTCTTAGTTTTTCGCATATAGCGGACGAACCGTGCGTCCTAGTGAAAATCTGATGAGAGTAATCTCAAAGAGAATTAAATTCTCTACAATTTTGTTTATGTGCAATTTTTCTAGGACGCTCGGTTTGTGATCTATGCCTCTGCAAAGTTTAGCCTGTTCTGACTTCCCCCAATTGGGGTAAGTCAGGGCAGTTTATATTTTATTCCACTGAGCGAAAGCTACTGTGTCAATCGCGCTCAAATTTTTACCATAGGTTAAGAACCCTTATGGGAACCTACATAATAAATTTGATCCATATTGGTTCATTAGAAGGGGAGTAACAGCTGGTCAAAGTTGAAATTGCGAAAAATCATTCTGACTTGCCCCGGTGCACCTTACTTGGTTTCGGCAAATGCGCGCTTGTTGGTTCCTTGTCGCCTGTTAATTTAATAGATTGTGAATGTCTCCCCAAAGGGGAGATTATCGATCAAGCTATGGTTGTTTGTACCCTCTTCTAGCGAGGTAATCTAATTCGTTTTAATATATTTAATCGATCTTATCGTGATCGGAAATAGTGTCTTTTTTGGTGATTCGTTATGTTCGCGACATAGTCAGATTATGCAAAGTGATACGTGCGGTCTCGTTTAGTTAAGTTCCATCGACGCCTTTATTATTGGTAAGGCCACCGATAGAGATGGAAAAAGCGTATAGTGTTCTGTAAGTAGTAATATGTGTATACTATTTAATTATAAGTTTTCGTGTTGTTGTACGTCTGACTAAAATGTCTAGTGCAACGACCCTAATTAGATGAATACCTCGTTATTTTATTAGGAGCCTCATAGGTATATTTTTCACATGTCCTATTCCACCTGCAAGTGGCATGGGCGAAGTTATGATTCTCGTAAAAATCAGATATCTCATAGCAGACTTTCTCACTATAGGTAGAGTTAAGTTATTTACGTCTCCAAATATCATTCAGTCAAATGCGATGTGAAAACATAATTGCACACGATGTATGTTTATGACGATTTGTAAATAGTGTAAATACATAGTTTAAGTAAAACAGCGTTTTTATTGAAGACTATGAACATTGAATGTGTATAGTTGAAATGATAGGTTACAGCCTTCTGAGCTAGCTGGCAACAGGCAATTATTCCCCACGTAAGGAATAATTCCAAACCTCACTGAGTACGAAATCAAACATTTCCTTCTCTCCCTTAAGTAATCAATCCATTTAAAACTATATCAACTTTTTTGATAACGTCAGAAGAAAATGCATTTTTCGACAATTATGACCAAAAACAGTGCTTTTTTGGGGCGGGAAATTCCGCTCGAAAATTTTTTCTGGGGGTACCCAACAAAAATCCATTATTATTTTCCGAATCTGGGAAAAGGGCCATTTCGCCTATTTTACCTGGGAATACCCTTTTTGTTCCAAGTTTTTGAAAATTGGAAATCTATCAATTTTTTTTAAGGTTTTCAATGTCTAACAAAATATTAAGGATTCAAAGATCACTTTTTTCAAGGACTTTTGAAAAATTCTAGAATTATTTTCCAAGTTTCAAAAGTCAACGTTACACAAATTTCGGGAAAACCCCCGTCGCAAAAAACATATCCATGTCAAATAAAATAGAATTGAACCAAAAGAAAAGGCAACCAAAGTGAGTAGAAAAGTGGAAGTGAAATGAAGTGAAGAAGAAAAAGTGTCAAGCTCGTAAAGTTTGATGAAATAAAACTTAGGTGATTCCAAGTTGAGAGTAAAGTGAAGTAATTACGCAGATATTTCGTTCTCTTCGACTCCTGCAACGTTATGAGGGGGAAAATACACTTTTAGGCAAAATATTGTTATAGGTATAGCAGCCACACTCGCATCCAGCGAATCCATCAATTTCTTCGCAGGTAGTTCTGGTGCGACGCCGACGATGTAGGAAAAACTTGAGATGGCTTTTTTGATCCTTATTTATACGTTGGTAAAAAACTTTCGCATCATCGTTTCATTCTGAATAAGTCGAGCAACGCGACAGGCGAAAATTTTAATATAAAAATTACCTCTTCATTGGAAAAACTTGGCAATGTGTTCGTCTACGTAGGTATACCATCGTAGCTTTCTGGTTACGCTGGCATGGCGTGGCGTAGACTTCCATTAGTTTTCATTTTAAAAACTTTTCTCGCCTTAAAGACGAAAAATGTCACCTTGGTATGAAAATATTTAAATATAAGCTCCCTGTTGGCCGTATTTACTTGTTCAATTTCCTTATTAACGCGCCGCCAACTAGCACGACAACAAATACGAAAAGGTAAAATACGCGTACACATGTCGCCCTGCGAATGTAAAACACCCTCTCGATATTCAAATCGTCGTTTTTCGTATACGTCCTTGATAAGTGGATGAATTTCGCTGCCATTCTGCCGCCGGTATACTTCTCGTAAGCTGGTACTCGTCGTAGTCGTACATTTTTGCACGAGCAGCCACCGAGTCGACGAATAATCGTAGGCGAACATCTGTTTTGCGTTTTTCCGGCTACACGACGAGAACCGTCTTTCGACCATCTTAACATCTTCGTCATTCTGCCATCTCGCGTTGTTTTCCATTTTTCTCAATAATCGTACCCTCGAGAAGGTATATAGCGAACACCGAACGCTATGTTGACAATATGGTAAAGTATACTCGTCGATTTTTGAACAAAATTTCCTCGTCGACGAAGACGAACGGAGGTAGGGGGAGGGGAGAGAGTGAGAAGAAGACTGAAGTGAGCTACAGCATTTCTCGCTCGTCGTGTACCAGAAATAATACTCATTTTCGTCATCTTTTTGTTCTGTTTTCGTTTAGCCCGACTTTGCAAGTGGTTTTTTCCACCGCCAGCAGCAGCGAACACGAACGGGGAGATTGAACTGTGAATTGAATTCGTTGTTCTCTCGATTATGTTTTTCAGGTTCGTCAGGATTTCGAAGAAAATGACAATTTATAAGTCAACTCGTGGGGGGTCGGCTTCCTCTACAGGTTTCTCGTCGTTTTTTTAGGCTGCTTCTTTCGTCGGTATAGGCTTTTTAATCCGATTTTCGTCAACAACCGTGCGATTCGGGTAAGAATAATTGATAAAGACGAGCGATTTTCGCGTTCTATTCAATTATACTCGTACTACAGGCGATTCGATTACTTTACGTTGAATATTTCAGATGTAGGTTATAGGTATTCGGAGTGATTCGTATAATACCTCGTTTGTCTTGTTTTCTTTTCCGACGTTGGTAATGCTCTTTAATTAATATTTCGAATGGTTTTTTGCATGAGAAAGGCAGCGGTGTAGTGATGTAGGGGTTTCACTTTTTGCTAAATGGTTAAATACTTCAGTTTGATTAGTAGCAAATTCGTCAGCAGGTAGTTCATTAACTTGAGCAAAAACCATTTCAACGATTTAAAACTTTTCTCGGAGAGGAGACTTCACCCCCTCCCTATTTTTACTTTACTTTTTGAGCAATAATTTGCTGCATTCTAATTCTTTTGTAATAGTCTAACACCTCCGATTCTCTGGGATAGCTTATTCTCTAAAGGATACATCCTAATCCTAAGGAACATTTTCAAGCAGACTTACCAACAGAAAAATGGTCTGACTAACAAAATGGCGACCATTTTGATTGACTGGTAAGTCGAAATCGCAAATTTTTAAAACTGGACAAAGTTAGATAAAAAAAAATAATGCAAAAATTCATCACCAGCCTAAATTTTGAACGCTCAAGTTCATTTTTCGATTTTTGGCGAATTTTTGAAAATCAAAAGACCAAAATTGAGGAAAAAAATCAAAATTTTACCAAACCAACTTATAAAGCTGAAGCTATTGCATAAAAACACCAGAGACGTACCAAACCAGGAAAGTGCTGTAGGGGTGGGGGGTTCTCACCCTCCCAAACAGAAAAATGTTTGCGAAAAGTTAAGAATTTTCGGGATAGATTGGGTGAGTTGGAAAAAGTTGGAAAACTTGGGGAAAGTTTGTGAAAGTAGAAAAAAAGAAGAATTACCAAAAACCCTGTATCTTTACATTTTCAAAAGCTTTAGCTAGATCATTTTCCTTTTAAATTCTCTGGCAAAAAAAAGAGAGTGAAAAAATTGACTTTTCACGTCAAAAATAATGTTGCTTTACTTGAAATTTTCGAAAATATGGTCTCTTTGTTCCAGTTAAATTTGCCAGAAGCTCCAACTTCGGGTAAAATATTTTTAAAACGTCCTAGTTTTCGTCAAAAATTCGTAAACGATTTCTAGTTTTTACCAAAATTTTAGAAAACATAAAATTTCATCCTGAAAAAATGAAGAATTGTAAATTTTTGAGAACTTTTGCCATCACTTTGCTGGAGCATATATTTTTATTTTTCAAAATATTATAATTCCTTCAAGTCTAAAAATTTTGAAGCCATGAAATCAACTTTTTGCGTCAAGAATGATGTCGTTTTGCGTTTTAGATAATTTATCTTATCCTTTCTTTAACTGACCAAAGTTAGTAGAGGGTAGAAAAACTGACTTCTTTCATCAGAATCATGCCAAAATTATACTAAAACACAAGATATGGATAAACGTTAAACGCACTCAAAATCATCAAAAATTGACGAAATTATAGAAAAAAATTGTCAAAATTAAACCAAATTTTCATGAAACATCCTAAAAACAAATGAAAATAGCATAAAAACACCACAAAATAACATGAAAATTAGCCCAAAAAAACATCACAAAGAACACAAAATTTTTGCAAAATTGGCGAAATTTCGTGAAAACACAAAATTTTGTTAAATCGTGATAAAAATGACATCAGAACACCTAAACAGCATAAAAAGCTTTCAATTTTACCAAACGTAATAAAATTCAGAAAAAATTTCATAAAGTGTTATTTAAATGCATTCTAAATGACATAAAAACACTTGAAAGTAGGTACAAAGTAAATTCATAGATAATTATTAAAATTCTACTAAAATTTGTCAAAATGGACGAAAAACTACACGAAAACTTGATTTTGAAATGAAAATGGAAACTTCTTGCTTTAAAAAAAAGTATTTTGTGAAAATTTTTTTCGCAAAAGACTTCTTAACAAGAGGAAAAACTTGAGTTTTTTCTAAACGACATGGAGGGTGAGTGTGTTGGCTTCATCAAAAAAAAAAACTTTTGGAAAAATTTCAAATTCTGTTTTGTACTTACACAACTCATTTTTGACTTCAATTTTTGAAGAAAAAAAACGCCATTGTTTAGAAGGAGAGGGAAAAGAGGTGAATTTTCAGGAGGTCCTTATTTTTTTGCCTCAAGCCCACACTGGCTCCCGGTGACATTAAAAACTCTCTTAGAAAAAAATCGACTTAAATGTTTAAGAATGGCCATAAAATGTAATGGTCTCTCAACCATTTCAATTTCGCCCAGTACATATAATAAAATTTAAAAAAAAAATCATCAACTTGGAGAGCTTGTTTTATACAAGCCCAAGAGATTCAAAAAATTTAGTTGAAATTCAAAATTAACGTCTCAAAAATCCACAAGTCACTCGCATTTTCAATTATTTTTTTTTTTTTGTAAATTCGAGAGCTCATTTGAAAACTTGAGAAACTTGTATGAAAAAAAAACCTATTAAATTCGAAAACAGCGGGTTACCCAAATTTTCGATTTGGATGGGGCTTTAGTTTCCAAAATTGGTTTACCCTGAACAAATCAAATCGGAAATTTGGGTAACCTGCTGTTTTGGAACTCAAACTGTTTTTTATACAAGTTCTTCAAGTCTCAAAATAAGCCCTCGAATTAAAAAAAAAAAAAAAAAAAGATTGAAAATTTGAGTATCTAACTTAAGTATGGTTTTTTTTAGGATTTTTGAGATGCTAATTTCGAATTTCAACTTACTCTCTTGAAATGATTCTATTGGGCCCCACAACAAGCTCTAAGTTCATAAAATTGAAAAAGTTGAAGCATTTTATGTTATTCTTGAACATATTTTTCAACCTTTATTCCCTTTCAATTTAACACTTTAAATAAATAAATTAAATTTTAATTTAATAACATTCGGAAATTTCTCCAATTCATGGCTGGACACCAAACAGACCATTTCGATTATTCGTCTACAACACCTTCTCCCACCAGACTCTCCAACCACCTCATTTTGCAAAAACCTCCGAAACCCATATCGAGAATAATATTCTCAATCTCGATTTCGACCATTAATTTCGTAATTTCACTAGCAATTCTCGAGGTCGAGGGTCGTCACCCAGTTAAACTTGTCTGCTACATCTTCGTTATACTACCGTAACACAGCCATCTCAATTCACTCCCTTTTTCGAGCCATTTATCTGAAAACTAACACGTTCCGAGGGGGAAAACGCTCTTCTTAAGCAGCTAAAATCATAGAGCGTTAAATTCGCCAAAATTTACAACACAACCCCTCGCTTGATACCCTGATAATACCACTTCTCGAGATTGTCTCGGTTAACCACGACTACTCTTGCATACAAAAACATTCCCCCCTCCCCCGTCACGTCGACTTTTTTCTACTCCCCTTTTCGTGTGTGCGTTCTTCATCGACTCGCAACTACATCTCTAACCACCCTCTGCACCTAACCTAGCCCAGCGTGCATTTCATTACCTCGAGTCAATTAAGTCTCTCCTAATCGTTAAAGCAAAAAGCCAGACGACGATGCTAAGGGGCGAACACTGGCGCGAATCTCGTTAAACGCTGATGGCGACGATAAGCACATCGCATCGGCGAGGACGACGTAGCCTTATTTACAACATAAATAAGAAATTTGAGTACAAGTAAATTACCCCATTTTTAATTAATTTTTAACGAGTAAACCCACCCCTTAATAGTAGTACTATGCTACAAAGTCACAGGACGAGGTAAACAAAAAACAAAAACCTCTCGACGAGATAACTTTTCGTCTCCCCCGAATATGCGAATCAAGATACGAGAGAGAGAGGTATTGAAAAAATTATAATGCTGCCGGACTCGTTCCCTCTCCCTCTCCCTTCCTTTTTCTACACTAAAAAAGAGTACCTCTAACGCTGAAAAAAATAAAAAGGCAACAAAGTAGCCGGGTAATTTACGAGGTAATTTGCCAACTGTTCTGCTACCTACTAGTTTGTTTTTATATAAAGAAACAATTTTAATTGATCTAGTTGCACGAGCAACGAACGCTACCTCCGATGAAATTATAACGTTTTTAACACTCTTTTAACACACCTTTTGAAAAATATTCGAGTTGAAATTTCGGAGCTCGGCTCGATGATGGCGCAACTTTCAACACATCGCCACAGATTGAGCTAGGGCTGATGAGGTGGGAGGACGGGGGTGACTGGAGATTATTCATTTTTAGTAACAAACAAAGGCGATTGTGTTGGGGGGAGGGGGGTGAGCTGCGGCTAGAGGCGCGCGTTCGGCTTCGGCGGATGCAAAAAACGAGATAACAACGTAAAAATACACGTAAACTTAAATTCGATTTATTTATTAACAAGAAATTTAATTAAACCTATGCTTTGGAAGTACTTTCGGAGTAATTTGGTTATAAATTACAACAGGGGCGCATCATGAGCCCGTATAAAAGAGCGAGACTAGGATTAATTCAAATCCTCTTTCGCTATAAATTACACTCTTCCGCCGCTGACGCTTTTTCAAAAAAAGCCCCCCCTTTTCTCTCGTACCCGAAACTCTTAAATTTAAATAATCTCTTGGACGTTTTACAAACGAAGCGTTATGTTTTTTTATCTTTTTTTTTTTTTTTGTATTTTTTTTTTCTATTCCATCCCCTAACGTTTGGCCAGCAGACTCGCGCGAATATGAGAATACACCGAAAAAAAAAAAAAAAAAGGAGCGAACAGCAACATCGGAGGAGTAACAAAAAAATACTCGGCGCGTATTTATAAACTGCAAGAATTAAAAATATTTACTACGGATAATCTTCTTTCAAGAAGTTTTTTCTATAGCGAGTTGCTTATTTTACATAATCCTCTAAAGCTATGCTACTAGCAGTAACATTATTCCTAAGTCGCCAAATTCCAGCGAGTTTCGCGCGTAAGTATTATTTCGCGCGAATATTTAATTGCAATTTTCGCCCCGAACTCGAGTATAAAAAAAAATGGTGAAAAATTCATCTCGTATACGATAAATTAACCACGTTAATGGATCTCGTATTTCCGAAAAAAAAAATGGTGAGAAGAAAAAATTCTGCTGGGTATTAATTTTCATATTTTTCATATTGCTCGTCCAAGGTATAGTGGGGTCCTTGACGAAACATCGAGATACTTCGAGCTTTCACTTTGTATCGAAAGAAAAAGTGAGCTTTTTAACTCGCGATTGTTTTCCTTATTTGTTCGATGGTCTGTTGAGACGCCTACGCGACATTATACAGACAGGAGAGGAAAATAGGGGTTCTTAGAACTGTAAACAGGATAAGATGAGTATCGAGAGACACTCGCACATACGCAGAGCAACCCTGTAAATGGATAAGAACGAGCACAACTTATACTACAAGCTATAAATACCTTGTATATGTGTATATTACGAGTATATGGCGAATGATATTATGCTAATATAAGCCAGTGTTGAGAGTTCGTCAAAAGTTCAACAAAGTCAATGTATCTATGTACTTTGGCTTTTGCGGTACGCTGTTTTCGAGCTAATACTTATACACTTAATCGTTCGTTCAACCACTTTTCGTCGGACGACTTGGGTCGTCGAGTCATCTTACACACTGTATTGTTGTATGTATTTTACACCGAGTATGTCTTCTACACGTCCTATATATTAATGTGTATATCCTGAAAGTCAGCGTTTAGCAATTTGGGGGTTTATATAGTGAATCGAGATCGTGTACATTTGTTAATCAGAATTTATTAGTTACGACTTTCTTTTTCTTCCCTATGATATTTTTTTTCCTCTTTTGAAAGACAGAGAAATACTCGTACAATGGAAAATACAAACGTGAGAGAAAGTCGAAAAAAATGAGATTATACCGCACTTACGTTGTGAGAAAGAATTTTGAGAAAATTGCCTCTCAGCCAATTTTCATCATTTTTTTGTCCACAGACGTGTCAAGCTGTGTAAAAAGGTTGTGCTTGAAATTTACTCTCATTATCTTGTACTCGTACCTGCCCAGTAATAAAATGGAGGATCTGTTCGCGAAATTTTTCTCAATTTTTTTCAGCAAGTATCCACTTTCAAGTTTCAACACCACTCTAAAGCACTTTTTCGCCGATAGACTAAACTACCTACATAAGACGTCAACCCAACTATTTTAAATGCTTTATCTGACTTTAAATATTCATAAGTGCTGAGGAATTTTATATGGGCTTGAACAAAAAAAAATGCAGAAGAATTTTTTTCGTTTTCATGTCTTTCTCTATTGTTTTATAAAGAAGTTTGGAGCAACGATTTTAAAATATGAAACAACTGCAATGAAACCAATGGACTTTCAACGTACAAAAGGTCCTAATTTTGATTACCCCCTCCCCCCCACTCAAGGTACAGTCTCCTCTCTGATGAAAATTTAAAATCATGAAAATGATTTTTGCTTGAAATTTGATGATGAATTCATTGATAAAAGCAAAAGTCTAACAGAATGTTTGACATAATTTCAGTAAATAAACAAAACTTTTCCATGTTCCAGTTTTTTTTTAAGATCTAAAAAAAAAATCAGATTTACCAACTAACTATTCAAATGTTTATTTTAGTTTAACTGAAACTGTCAGAAACAAGCCATTTACTTCAACTTGTAAAGCCATTTTGCTAATGAGGAATTGGTTCAATTTTTTTTGAAAAAAGTTTTGAAAAAGGTCTTTTTTCTTAATTTTTCGATGTTATCATCACATTGACTAGCGACCAGCAACTTACCAGGCATTACTAAGTGATTTGCCAGAAATTTCCAGTACTTAATTCACCAGAAACTACATATAAAAACTTTTCCAAAAATTACCAGTATTTTACCAGAAATTACTGGTAATTTACCAAAAATCACCAGCAATTTACCAAAAATCATCTGCAATTTACCAAAAATTACCGGTAGTTTACCAAAAATGACCAGTAATTTACCAAAAATTACCAGTAATTTACCAAAAATTACCAGTAATTTACCAAAAATTACCAGTAATTTACCAAAAATTACCAGTAATTTACCAAAAATTACCAGTAATTTACCAAAAATCACCAGTAATTCACCAAAAATTACCAGCAATTTACCAAAACTTACTGGTAATTTACCAAAGATTACTGGTAATTTACCAAAAATTACTGGTAATTTGCCAAAAATTACTGGTAATTTACCAAAAAAAATTACCAGTAATTTACCAAAAATTACAAGTAATTTACTGAAAATGTTAAGTGATTAACTAAAAATTACCTAAAAATTACCAGTGATTCAACAAATTTACCAAAAAATGCCAGTAATTGATCGTTGATTGCACAATAATTTACCAATAATTGTCAGTCAGTCACTAAAGTTTATCACCAATCAGTAATTTTTTACTAGTAATATTTCAAAATTACCGGTATTTACAACTAACAACAGTTGAGGAAAATTAACCAAAAATTTACACAAAAGTGACCAGTAGTTTTTCAAAAATGACCAGCAATTTTCCAAATTAGTATGTATTACTAGTGGCCCAATTTACCAAAAACTGCAAGTAATTAACCAAAAAGTACCCACCCATAATCAAGGAATTTGTTGACAAAAATTTAGGTACCACAAATTACAGGTAATGTAAGTACAAGAAATTGTCAATTACCCAAAATTATGAAAAGTTACTCAAAATCACCAGTAATTATCCAAAAATACCACCCATTTTATTAGAAATTAACAGCGATTTACCCAAGATTGTCAGTAATACTAAAACACCAAAAGTTATGACAGCAATTTAACCCAACATGGCTAAAATTTACCAAAAGTTGCTAAAAATTTTACCAAAGATTACCAACAATTCAAAGGAAATTACTAGGTTGTAATTTCCTGGAAATATTCAAAGTTACAAGATGACAATTCATCAAAAATTACCAGATACTAATTAGGTACCAGAAATAACCTGATGCTAATTTCCAGAAATTATCATAAATTACCAGAGAAGGTAATTCACCAGAAATTACCAAAAGGTAATTTATCAAAAATGACCAACCTAATAAAAGTTTACAAGAAATTTAAAATTACCAGATGGTGATTTACCAGAAATTACCAGATGGTTATTTACCAGAAATTACCAGATGGTAATTAACCAAAAAAGAAATTATCAGAAGGTGAATTTACCAATAATTATTATTGGATGGTAATACAAGGGGTGTCCAGAAAGTCAGGTAGACAAAATGTCAAACAATCAACAAATGTATTTTATGACAAAGTGATTCATACACCTTATAGACCTTTTAATACTTCTTGACATAATCACTTCCCCACTTTGACCAATTTTTCGACCGTATTTTCAATTTTGAAATCCCCTCTTCAAAAACCTGTACATGCTCATTCTTGAAGAAATTTTTGACTCATTGAAAAGTTTTGTGATCATTGGACTTTTCACCACCAAAATGTTTTAGAAGTCCGAAGGGATGATAATCAAAGGTTTCCACACCCGAGCTAAATGGGAAGGAGTCCATATCCATCCATTTCACTTTGTCTAACCAAACCTTTGTTTTTCTCACCATGTGAAACGTTGCGTTATCACGAAAAAAAGACAAATTCATCGAAGTTGGAGGCATTCACAACAATTTTTACCGAATCCAAATATTGTCCTTCTGCTTCTTCAACATCTCAGAGGTATTAATTGTTTCTCCACATAGGAGAAATTTATCCAAAACGACACCCTGGATCTCTCAAAACACTTTGGTCATCCACCTTGCGGCATATCATCCACACACATCTTACCAATATCAAATTTTGGGCACTAAACCGACCTTTGTCTTCTAGAAACCACACTTGAACCATACATCCCTCTAATCTTGTGATTATTCTCCAAAAGTGTCTTCTGTTTTGCAAGGAAAAAAAGTATCATAGAAGGCGAAGGTGTGTGCACATAAACAGAGACCATCTCATGTTTAAAAAGGCCGTAAAACAATACTACTGCATGAATCTAAACGCGGTTTGCGGCAAATGCTTCTAAAACCATCCCTCTAAAACATATCCAAAAATCAGGTTCCTAGGTTGGTATAACCATTCCCACTGAAAAAAATTGTGTACCTTACTTTTCGGACAACCCTATCAAATTATTAATTGACCAATAATAATTCATCAAAAAGTGCAAGTAGCACCAAAAATTGTCGGTAATTCACCACAAAATGACCAGCGTAGGTAATTCATTAAAAATTACCAGTAGTTTACCAAAAATTACCAGTAATATGCCAAAATTTTCCTATCAAGTATTTACCAAAAATTAACGTCCCTGTGGCACAGCACACCCACTACTTGGGCTTACACCTAGATTGTAAGCTAAATTGGCAAGAACATGTTAGATAGAAACGTGACCATATGAACCTACAACTTTGAAAATTTCAATGGTTAATTGGATTGGAAGCCATTCAAAATTTAGCTTAGCCAATAAGAGGCTAATTTACAAAACCATATTTCTTCCTGTGTGGTCATATCGCACCTCGGGAGTAATAAGGTGACATCTCAAAAAAGTGAAATTTTACAGGAGAGTGATTTTCTTTTTTTTTTAAACTTGATTCATTATTTTTATCAACTTATAATTAATTATGAGGAATGAATAGCAACTCATTTTAAAGATCTGGTATCCTACCTTCATTTAGCATAAGAACACTTTCAAAAACAAAATCTTAAAGAGGAAATATTTCAATGTTTGGAAAACATTTTGAGTTAGAACCTTTCATTAAAGTTGATATGGAGGCAAAAGGTTGCGTCCAAAAAAAATTTCATGAAAACAAAGTTGTAGAGAATTAAATTTCCAATCGACACAATGACGTTAGTTTTTTTCTAGAGTGCTTAGTTTTTGAGTTTTTCTCAAAAAACTAAAATTTCACTATATGTGCAAATTCATTTTTCTGAAAAGTGATTGATTTAAAATTTTTTTTCCATTTGGTACAAACCAATAAAAAATGCACTCCTTGCGACTATTTCTAACTGACAAACATTCAAAACAATCAAAACTGTTTGTTAACACTTTGTATGTACGAAATTTGCTCAAAAAAGGTGGAGTTTTTTGAGATGTCACCTTATAACTCCAAACAACTTGCAATGTTGTTGGGATTTTGAGTTGGGCCATTTGAGTTTTTCACATGATCTAGATAATGTACCCAACTCAAAGTGTTATTTTTGGTTGAGGGGGGTTATATAAGCCCCAAAAATGCAAAAACATCAAAATCAATTTTTTTTGAGATGTCACCTTATTACTCTCGAGGTGCGATATGGATGTGAAATTTGGGGTGTCACAAAAAGGTCGAATCACCTTGTTGTCGAGCGTTTCCAAAACAAGTTCATGAGAGCCATAACCAAGGCTCCTTGGTTTGTCTCAGATGAGCAACTTCGAAGTGACCTCTGGTTTGAACCAGTAGACATAGTTATTCACCAAAAAGCAAACGCATATGTGAACTGGTTCCATAAACACCCGAATTTTGAGGCTGTGATTTTTTAGACCAAAGTGATGACACAAGGAGGCTCAGCAGGCTCCACATGTTGGACCTTATCAGCCTCTAAGTGCACTACTCAAATGACTGTAAATTAAATATAACTTTTTAAATAGTTTTGTGAATAGCTTTGATAATTTTAGGTTGTTGATTTTTGTATCAGCTCCATAAATAAATAATTTTGAAGAAAAAAAAGATGAAAATTTTCCAATAAAACAACATTAGGAATTCATCGCAGACTTTGACTTTAGTTTGCTGATGGGAGGCTCTGAACGAGCGATGTCTATCTCGGACTAATTTTGGGTCACTGATTTCAAAAATGGCATCCATTTTTAACCCTGAGCCCTTAGAATTGAATTTTCACTACATTTTTGAATGAAGACTAAACTATGGTGCTTTGCTCATTTCCATCGTTAAACAAGATTCTGAGTAAACTCACCATCGCAGAATTCATTCCCATCACTCATGGGTTCCAACACGGACATCTGAAAAAACATAAAAATGACAAACATTACATTTCTAAGTTATTTCTTAGTAAGAAGTTGATCTAATAAAATAGTTTGGTAGCAAAAAAAAAAAAAAAAATTATAATATTACGTAGGTAATTTATATCAGTCGTATCTTCAGAAAAAATTGTTTAAATTTCATTATCTTTCTATTTCATGATCTCAGGATAAAATAGATCCAGTGCAAAACGAATTTCTACCAACTTTTTGAAAATTATTTCCACTCGACTCATTAATGAAAATAATGATCAGCAAAACGAAACACAAAATTAACCACCAAGAATCTCTATTACACTGAAATTCGAAACCCCTCAACCCCCTTCCTCCTCTCAAGATAATTACCAGCCCAACACCACCCAAGATGGACCTCATCGTACTCAAAAGCTCATCCGCATCGATATTATCATTATGTATAAATCGTTAATTAAGCAATAAAACGTTTATCATTAAATTGGAATAATAATAGCGCCAACGCAGCTTTAAGCGAGAGGTCATTTCATGTGGTTAAACCGCAACGTTGCTGGACGAATGGTTAGCGAATCAGAATTGGTCAACTCGTACTATATCTAATCCTTTTGAAAACGTAACAAGTACAAGTCTGTACCGACGAGCATCCTATTCCTACTCCGTACATTCGAGCCAGAGAAGGAGATAGAGAGACCAACATAGGCACATTTATTATCTCTTACGTCCAGACTAAATTAATCCTACATCTACATTTCAATAGTTTTAATTCGTTTTGATTTACTCGTAACAAAAAGAGAGGAACAAGAGACGAAGAGACACACGCGGAATTAAAACGTTTAAAAATCTCGTATCTGGCTCTGTCGTAGTCGTACTCGTATTGTATGTACTATACGTACCATGGACCAATTCTATACACCAAAACATCACAGAGACTATGTATATGAGCTAAAACGTGCAGCTTCTCTCGCGTAATTGATTAGGCTACATACTCGTACAAGTACATAGGAAGCTAGCTACAGAGACCTACACAGTTTCATAAAAAAGGGCCACGCTACTTCTTTGTTATACCTACTCGTTTAATCACAGTTTATGTAAATTCGCGTCGCCGACGACAATTAAAATTTTTCATGCAAAATCGAAAATTTCCTATGCAAATTGCCCGGTAATAGGTACACTTTTGGGAAATTAAAATTACACACAGCAACGCGCCGAAGAATTCCGAGGCCTTTTTTTTCCCTCTCGTCGCTATGATCGTTCCGTCATTTGTACGTACAGGTCGAAAGGAACAGAACACAGAGGAAAAAAACGCAATGACGACGACGTCGAAATGAAATTCAATTTGAATTCTTAAGTGGGAGTGTTGTAATTTTAACGCGTCCGCGTTCGTTTCTAAGAGAGCTGTGTAATTTTTGCATCTTTTTTTTTTTATTTCCACCATTCTTTTCATCTTCGTGTTTTTTATGTGTTTCTGTTCATCTGCTTCTAGGTATTCTAGCGTTAAGGAATGTCCGAATATTAGCATCGGAAGCGGTAAAAGCCGGAGAATCTATGCGTTTAATATGCGAATACGATCTGGAAAACGCTCTTTTATATTCTATCAAATGGTATTTCAACGAGAATGAATTTTATAGATTTGTACCGAAGGAGTCACCTCCAACGAGGGTGTTTCCTATGCCTGGAATTACAGTCGATGTAAGTACTGCTATTTCCATTACGTGTACTTTGTTTATTGGTTATAAATATAGTGACGCGTTTCTCGAGTATTACTAATTTTATTGCTTAAGCTGATGCTTCGGTGGCTTGATTTTTTCACCATTAATCGCTACGTTTGAAGAGAAACCAGAAGCCGATTTCTGGTGAGCCAAAAAATCCAATGTGGTGATTTTTAGATGAAGTATTTCCCCCAGAATAATAATTCTCCAGGATATATATATATATATATATATATATATATAGGTATTAGTAACCAGACTTGTCAACTAATCAATGGGTTAATTTTACTATACAAGTGGACTGACCAACTTCTCAACTATAGTTGACAAGTCATGGGTTAATTTTACTATACAAGTCAACTATGAGTTTTCAGAAACTTCCAACAGAGCGCGCATGGCTTAGAAATCAAGGCGCGAGGACGAACGCAGGGTCTACAGTTGATTTGTAGTAAGTAGAATGTGATGCGCTGGTGGATATGTATGCAAATACATCGATCCTGAGTGTACACGACAACAAATTTGACTTGAAATTTTTCAGTATTTTATTGGCCCATGGAAAAATTAGAAACATCAAAAATTTTTATGGTGTTCAAGCTTTCTTGTGGTGTCTTAACTTTTTTAAAATTCAAATTATTTCAACTCCATTTTCAAAATTTTTCTACAAAATTTGGCCTAAAAATCTGAATACTTTTTTCAACGCATAGATTTTTAAACTATTAGATTGAATCTGCAAATAAAATTTTGGTAAGTGATTTAGAACAGAAATTATACCAATTTTAAAATTTTGTTCACTTTTCTGCATATATGCCAAGCATAGTTGACATGTCTGGTCGCAAGCAAATATATATATATATATAGACATATTTGTAGCAAACCGAGATCAGTCATATACAACGTGCAATCCGAGATCACTTCCGTGAAGCCCAATAATGTATGTGTTCAATCCGTGTATGTTGAAATCTTCCAAGTTTTTGCGTCATTTGGAGAAGTATAGATGGCACTTCTGTCCCTTTTTTGAACATTTGTGCATTTTTTTGAAAGTATATAGCACACGCTGAAACCGAGATCAGAAGATCCGCGTTGAAACCGAGATCCGTTCATATATATACTTTTCTCGAATATAAATTCAGCATAGATCGAGATCAGTGCGCTGTTGCCGTACTTAATGATGATAAATTAGTGATGAATTTTTGTTAGTCGCGGTTTATTTCTCAAGAGCTTGGAATTATTTCAGTTGCATGATTGACCATTGACCATTTCTTAAATAAATTTCATTCAAGTTTTATTTTACTTTTATAAATCTCACGTCTTCTGAGAATTACTTCAAATATTTGGCGTTTTTTATACCATTTCGTGTCTATGCTCTCAAAATAGAATTTTTTTGTTTCCAAAATTCTAATAAAAAAACGTCTAAACAATGCCGAAAAATTCAATTTGATCAGTGTTAAGCCTTGGAAATTTTTTTTTCTAGTCATTGTAAAATTTTCTAGTGTTTTGATGTGATTTTGAGTGCCACATTATTGAAGAAAATGACTGAAATTTGTTCATGAAATTTATTTGTGTTCCTTTGATTTTGAGAATTGCTTTCATCAGTCATAATACATGTTTTTATAATTTTTTGTGTGATTTCAAGTACAATTGTGCTCGAAATGGTATTTTGTAGGCTCAAAATTTTCAAAAAATATCCGAAAATTACCAAAAAATCGTATAAAGTTGTACCTGGTGTGATATCTTTGGCATATGGAGTGGAGAGCAATTTTCGACACACGTGACGAGTCTCCAAAATTTTCAAAAAATTATAAGCACACAGCAGCTGAAAAATTTTATTGAAAGCTCTGCATTTCAAAGTCCTGCTTTTTTTGTCATAAGTCTAACAATTTTCTGAGTGTTTTGGTTCACTTTTCTATACGTTTGCCCATAATAATATTTTTTGAACCCAAAATTTTCAAAAAAAAATCCAAGATAAGTCAAAAAAATTTGATTGCTCAGTTGCTCACCCACGAGGAAACGATTAGATCTGATCACGTCTGATCAGACCTAATCTAATTTGCTTGATTCCAATTTGAACAAGGAATGCCCGGTTTTGATCAGATCGGATCTTACAAGGGAACCTCTTGAGATGTCACACTCCGATTTGAACGAGACCACGATTTTTGGAAAGAGCATGGTCTAAAACCCCCCAAAAACCAAATTTTCAGCTGCCAATAACTTAATTTTTCGATTTTTGGCGAACGTTTGAAAATTCAAAATTGACTGTTTTTGATAATTGGTGCTTTTTTGAAAAAATAACTGATATTGATTCGCCAAATTCGAATTTAATCATTTCCAACCATTCTGGAGCCTCCAGCGCGATTTCAATTTCTCCAGAATTTTGAAATTGCTCCGGAAGGTGTAAATATAGAGTTGGGCAGCTACAAATCGAGTTGTGTGCTGTACTCGACCTATTTAACAAGTTTATCCACATTTGAGCCGATTTCGAGAGTGACACCTCAAGAGTGGTTCTTTGAACAGTTTTTTTTTATAATAAAAATATCCAAAAAATCAAAAGTTTACCGTTTGCGAGGAAAATTTCGAAACTTATGCAAATCGCTGTATTTTGTGCAGAACTAATCTGCCGAAAGCGAATTTTGTCATTTCCAGCTATTTCGGAGCCTCAAGCGCGATTTTCAATTTCTCCAGAATTTTGAATATGCTCCAGAAGGCGCGAATATGAAGTTGAACAGCTGAAAATCGAGTTGTGTGTCGATCTGTTCAACGAGTTAATCCACATTTGAGCTGATTTTAAGGATTGTATTACATAATAAAACATGTCAAGTTCAGAAAATCGCACTGGAGGCTCCAAAAACGGATCGAAACAGCGAAATTTGTACTGGGAGAGTGGTTCTGAACTCGATACAGTGATTCGCGCAAATTTCGAAAATTTCCTCGCAAACGGTAGCCTTTTGATTTTTTGAATATTTTTATAATGAAAAAAGCTGTTCAAAAAACCACTCTTGATGAGTCACTCTCGAAATCGGCTCAAATGTGGATAAACTAGTTCAGTAGATCGAGTATAGCACACAACTCGATTTGTAGCTGCCCAACTTTATATTCACACCTTCCGGAGCAATTTCAAAATTCTGGAGAAATTGAAAATCGCGCTGGAGGCTCCAGAATGGCTGGTAACGATACCAGTTGTAAGACTTATCTCGATCATACTAATCAAGTGCGTATTTTTTTTTTTTAAAAGAAGAAGAAAAACAATCAATCACTAAACACAGTCAATTTTGAATTTTTAAACGTTTGCCAAAAATCGAAAAATGAAGTTTGGCAGCTGAAAATTTGGTTTTGGGGGGTTTTAGACCATGCTCTTTCTAAAAATCGCGGTCCCGTTCAAATCGGAATGTGGGACCTCAAGAGGTTCCCTTGTTAGCCTGGTCAAGGTCAGATCTCCTCAGATTTTCTTACATCTGTACAGCTAGTAAAATCTTATAAGGTCTTCCCTATTAGATCTGATCAGGTACCTATGAGCAGGTCTGATTGAATCTGGGGAATGTCTTGATTCAATCAAGTCTGATAAAGTCTGATTTCCAATTCTGCCTAGATCCAGTCAAGCTATCTCCACTGTTCTGACCACGTTTGAACAGACATAAGGTGTGATCAGCTCATCACATGCATTCATTTTTCACAGACTGGACATTTAAACTTTAGAAATTTTAAAATCAATTTTTGTGACCTTTTTTTTGAAATATTTGGCCCTAAATCAGTTTCAGCGCGTGTTTTGGAGAATTTCACTCAGCACGCTAAGAAAATAATTTTATGACAATGTCTAAGATAATCAATTTTCAAATCCAAACAAAGCCAATCAAATTTTTCAAACTATCTCTGACAACTTTTTGAAAATTTTGGTCTCAAAAAATGTGAAGTGTCGGTGCTATTTTTTGTGCTCGCGCTTTTTCGTTTCTAATATTCTCAAAAGAGTATTCAAAAAGTGCTTAAAAATTTGATTGAATAACTTGCCCTTCATTTTTCACGACAGGTTATAACTTTTTTAGCGTTTTGATGGGATATTGGTACCCAAATTTCCGAAAAAGGCTGAAATTTGTTTGAAAAAATTTAATTCTGTAACATCGACTTTGGAAATTTCTTTTCCTCGTCATTACAGTTCTCTTAGCTTTTCATGTGCAATTTGAACTGAAAGTTTCGAAAAATTTATCCAAAAATGACCGTAAAGTTTTACTGGAAAGTTTTACCTTTAAAGAGCTTTGTTTATAGTGAGAATGTAATTTTTTTGGCGATTTTATAAGCAATTTCCAACACGTCGAACAAAATGGCATTTACAAACCCAACACTTTAAAAAAATTTATTTAAAAAGACTGAAAAATTTAGTCGAGGAGCTTTTAAATTTAGAAATCGTCGTTTATTTGGCGTATGATAATTTCTCAAATGTTCTGTTCCAATTTTCTATACGAGCACTCATAGTGATAGTTTTTGAGCCCAACATTTTCAAACAAATATCCAAAAATGGTAAGAAAATTTGATTACACAACCTAACTCATTCTTGTAGCTTTTCGCGAACAATTTCCAACACTTGCACTCGGAAATTTTATTTTTATGGCCTAAAATTTTCCAAGAAATTATCAAAAAGCAAATAAAAAATTTTATTGCGAGTTCTGACCTTTTGAGAATCATCCTTTTTTTGTCATACAATGATTTTTCGAGCATTATGATGAGATTTTTTTCGCGTTTACCCACAGGTAATGATATTTTTGGGGGCGTAAAATATTCCAAAAATTACCTAAAAAAATATTTAAGAATTCGGTTGCCTAACTCAACCTAGTAAATTTTTCCCCTTTCAGGCACTCGAAAAAATCACTATAGAGGATTTGAAAACTCGATTAGATAATTTAAACTTATGGAAATTGTTTTCGACATTCATGGACACTGGACAGTCAATAGTCATGATACAACGAAATGTTTTTTCAGCGCCCGTAATTTTGAAAAAAAATCGTCTGTAAGATTTCCAAAAAAATTGAAGGAGCTGCTTTAAATTTGGAAATTGTTTTTCTTCTCGTAATATAAAATGTTAGTAGTTGCATGCAGCTAGAAAGGAGAATTTCCGATGTTTATCATCTCTCGATTAATTTTTTCGCTGTTATTGCATAATGTTTGAAAATTTTAACCTAACATAAGAAGCACCATTTAAACACAATTATTGTATCGGAAATTATATCAATCAATGTTAAGAAAATTGTATGTATTAGGCAGGTGTACTATACGAGAAAAAGCGATTTTTGAAGCTGAAATTTTCTAATCAAATTATTTTGCAGTTGCAGTTTGTTTGGATGATTTTTTCATAATTTTAATTAAGCCCAAAATATTTCATTTTTTGGGCGTGCGTTTTGGAAATTGTACCCAATGGAGAGGATTCAAAAAAAATATATTGAGCAGCATCCTTTTAAAAGCCATTTCCAAAATTTGTGCTTAAAACGGTACTTTTAGACACAAAATTTTCAAAAACTTGTTCAAATAATTTGAGAAGCTTCAAGCTTGAAAATCGTCCTTTCTTTGCTTTATAATAATTATTTATAGTGATTTTCCTAACGTGGTGCCATTGTAAACTGTTTCAAATCATTTTAAATAGTTCTGGAGCCTCCACTAGATTTTTGAAACTTGAACTTCCACAAAATTTCATCAAGTGGAGTCAGAAAGCCAAACTTCATTTAGAAGACTAATTTCAATACACTACGAAGTCGACTGCACGGTGACTTAAAGTTGTTTTGGAGCCTCTTGCGACTTTTTAGAAATTACTGGAGCCTCCAGTGCATTTCTGAAACTTGAAATTTTCATCAAATGGAGATGGAAAGTCGAAATTTCCTCGGCACTTCAATTTTAACACCTTCTGAAGACGACATCAGGAGGGTTCGATTCATTTTGGAGCCTCCAGCTACTTTTTTTGAATCTCTTGAGTCTCAAGCAGAATTTTGAAACTTGAAATGTTCACATCATATTACCAAATGGAGTTAGAAAGCCGAAATTTACTCCGCAAATCAATTTCAATACGATATGAAGTGGACTGCAGGTGGTTTCAAGAGATTTTGAAGGTCCAGCAAGCTACTTCTTAGAAATTTCAATTTTTTACAAAATGCCGCGTAAAACTCGTTCAAATAATCTTAAGCTCGCGTGCTCGCAATTGGTGCTTGTTAATAACCTTCATAATCAATAAAGTACCCTGTTTTTTTTTTCAAATCAGTGTATTCCAGTTCGAAACGTATTTTTGTGCATCGATTTATTCGATTTTGTACTTATTTGAAAATTTTAAAACTTCACCATTCCGCCTCCTTTTGAGGTAAAAAGATGAAATTCAGTTGACACTCAATTTTTGGCGTTACTCCGAAGTCGATTGCAGGTAGTTTCAAATTTAAATCTATTTTGGAGCCTCTTGCGTCATTTTTCTCAAAAATTGTCACAAAATCTGTCCAAATTAACTTCAGCACGTACTGAGCAGAGTAAATTTCGGCTTTCCAACTCCATTTGATAAAATTTTGTTGAAATTTCAAGTTTCAAAAATCTACCGGAGGCTCCAGTAATTTCTAAAAAGTTGCTGGAAGCTCCTAAATGACTTGAAAACCACCTGCAGTCCACTTCATAGCGTATTAAAATTAGTTTGCAGAATAAAGTTCGGTTTTCTAACTCCATTTGATGAAATTTTGTGGAAGTTCAAATTTCAAAACTCTGCTGGAGGCTCCAGAACTGCTCAAAACGGGTTGAAACAGTTTCCAATGAATTTGGCAGGTCGAAAATAGGGTATAGGTATCCCTAATTTAAGAAATTTTGACTGGTGATGAATTTTTGACTGCTCTTTCGATCTGCCATGGTATGGTTTAAAAAAATTTGTGCAAGTCCTATGTTGGAACGCAAAAGTTGCAATTTTGGCTGACCTGCCAATCAAAATGGCCGTCATTTCGTAAGTAGGGTCACTTTTTTACTGGGGCTAGAAATCCTTAGGGCTCCTCCTTTAAGACAAAATTTGCCTGGAGGATCAGCAGTGGTGTGCAATAGATCCTTATGCGGGCCTCTCAACTATTAGGCAGCTTAAACTTCTGTAAATTGTTTCTGACTACCTGAACAGTTATGATACAGCAAACTGTTTTTTCAGGCTCCTTAATTTCGAAAAAGAAATTGTGAGATTTCGAAAAATTTTATAGAGCTGCTTTACAGTTCAGAATTGTTTTTTCTTCTCATAATATAATTTTCGTGATTTTTGGGTCCAATTTTTGCAACGCGTGCTTAATACGGTATTTTTAGATCAAAAATCTTCCAAAAAAAGTATTCAAAATTACGAAAAATCAGTTCGAGAAGCTGTAACTTCGGGAATTGTGTCCTTTTTTTACCATACAACTATTTTCCAAGCTTATTTTTTTATTTTTTCAAACTTTATACCCTCTGTCACTTAAGCACCCAGCACACGTTGGACCAATTTTGAGTTATTTTTAGACTCAACGTTTTCAAAAAAAAAAATTCCGAAAATTGTTGATAGAAAAGGATTTGCTAGTTTTGGATTTGGGGTGATTTTTTTTTGAAAATTTTGGACCTAAGAAACACATTTCTAACAGAATAGTCCAAAATGTTTAAAAAAAATAGATTGGACAGCTCTGAATCTTGCATTTCTTAGACGATTTCCGAAGTTCAAAGTTTCTTAATGAATTTCTTGGTAAATTCTGGATGATTTTTTGAATTTTTTGAGTCTAAAAAAATACAATTTTAGCGTTTACTTTTTTTTCAATGAAGTATGAAGTCAGTGGACAAGGTTTGATTCCAAACTAGCACAAACTGGTTTTGGAAAAAAGGATGTGTCTGTGTAATCTGTTTAATCGGTCTTCGTGAGTGTACGTGGCTAAGATACTTTGAGCACATTTTATGTCGCTTTTTTGAAATAGGTACTGGAATTTCCAAAATGGCGCTGAGAGTTCCAGAACGATTTTACACCACCTACAGTCGATTCAGTACGTTGAAATTAGAGTATCTAGCTAGTAGCTACCTACATAATGAATTTTGACTTTCTATCATCTTTTGGAAAAATTTTGAGGGAATCTCAGCGTTCAAAAATCTGATGGAGATACCACAACTGCTCTAAACGATTTTAAACCTTTCCCATTTCTGGACATGTCTCATTCAAAAATTTAGGGCCAGTTGTAATACTATCTTAAGCAAGAATAATTATCATTTTAAATGTGTGTACTGGAAATCGCAGTCAAAAAAAGCTGGGAGAATTATTATTTCAAAAAAGTTGAAGCTGAACATTTTTTTCAATTTCTTTTCGGCGATTTAAGAAAAAAATTGGCCATAGAATACCATTCCGAGCACATGTGTCTACAGAAAATCCCGCTAAAACGTTAGGAAAATTATAGTATAGCCATAAAAAATAATTTCCCAAGTTTATGTGTGCTAATCCAATTTTTCGGACATTTTTGGATAATTTTTGAAAATTTTGGGTCTAAGAAAAGCCATTTTAAATGCACGTGTCAGAAATTGTACCAAAACGCTAAGAAAATTGAATTATCAGTAGAAAAACTCATTTCCAAAATTACAGTTTTTCAATCAAATTATCATCTCATATCTGTCATTTCTCTGTATCGATTTTTTTCAATTTTGGAGCTACAAAGTACCATCTCAACTTCGCTTATTAGATATCGCACAGGATGGCTAAGATAGTGGCGACCAGAAAAAAAACAATTTCCGAGATGAAAACTTCCTTATGGAATTTTTTGTTTTGAAAAGTCTGCCTAAAAGTGATCGATTACATCCCAAAAGCTTCAATTTTTTTATTGTTCAAAATCATTTTGTCTGTGAAATGTGATCTCAAAGTGTTCATAAAATTTTTATTTGGGTGAACTTTTCATTTTTTGGAAATTTTAACCTTCAAAAATTGGTGTTGGAGAAGTTTTAATTTGTTCCCATCTTTAGATCAATTTTTTTTTTCAAAAGTTCACAAAAATTCCGCTGAATATGAATTTATGGAAAATAACATTCAATTAAACCATCTGAAATTTTTTTCAAGTTACTAAAACGAAACGGAATGGTAATTATTAATTAAATTGTAAATGGCCGATGACGAACATCTACTAAAAAATCTCAGGTACCTCCGATAAATACAACCGCATTGGTACGCATGCAACGTTGTCAAATAAAGTGATCTCGGTATTAGCGCGCCGCGTATCCCGCGAAATATACGACGACACGACCGCGGCGCTGCGAGTGAACATCCGACTCAACTACAAATGTATATCCGTAGACGTTTCACGCTAAAAACGAGATCATAGCTGAAACTTTGCACAGAGGTGGTAGGTGATCTCGTTATTAACGTGCGCTATCTAAAAAAAACCGAGATCACCAAAAATGAGTCGGTGATCTCGTATTGCACTATGTATATGTATTTATGATCTCGTTTTGCACTATATTTACATATATATATATTTTATTGCAAATAATTTCAGTACCTACCTAAGATGAAATAATTTTGAAAATAGACTCGAAAGCGAATCAGTCAAGATGTCCAAATCCAATTTGAAAAGGAAAACGATTTTTGGAAAGAGTATTGTAGCAGCCCAGATTGATTTTTCGATTTTTGACGAATTTTTGGAAATCCAAAAATGGTGATTTCTAGAAATCTGTTTTTTTCTTTTGCTTTCATCGACATTTGAAGTTTTGATCCCATCGAGGAGGGGGCACAAGGGGTAAGAGATAAGTGGAATGAAAAAAAGAAGACCATATTTGTCTTGTGCACGTTCGAAAATGCATTATTCTGCATATCTCACCATCTCGTCAACATTTTCAGGTTTCAACCCCAACAAAGGGGATGGTAGGGAACGTGGAAGGGGTCGAATCGAAAAAATATTGCCATATTCATAATCAGAACCTTTGAAAACATAACATTCGATATGTCGCATGAGACCCTTCTGAGTTTTCCCCAAAATGGGGGGAGGGGGTGAGGAAGGAAGGGAGGGAATGATACATTTCAGGTTCTAGAACGTAATGTTTTCAGAATTTAAAACCACACCTCCGAATATGTCTCACAAAATTGAACTTTTAATGAAAAAGTTCGACTTGCAACTTTTCAAAAATTTGCTTCATGTTCTTCAGTCTTCACTTCAATTTAATTATCTTTGTTTTGATTTAGGACGATTCTACAAAAGGAATTTGTCATTGAGGTTGAGTAGTGAGTACCTTGCAGCGATAAAGCAATCCCCCCTCCCTGCTTTATGTGGGAGAGAAATTATTTTACTTTTCGCTTTTCGTTTTTGCATTCTCATTTTTAGGGCTTCTGTTTAATTTTTAAAATTTTGAGATTTCGTTTCATGTTTTCGTTTTTTTGCTTTGTAAAGAGAGGGGGGAGCTTCAAATTTCGTCCTTTAGCTACATATCACTAGAATTGTGTAATTTTTTGTTTTTGTATACTCGTCTATAATATTTAGCTACATATTTCGTTCTGAGGATTCTATAATTTCATTTTCGATTCATAATTTCATTTTGGGAGTTTTAAAATTTTGTGCTCGGTTTTTTTGTTTAATTTCTGGTTTCATTTCTAAGGTATTACGATTTTATTTTATGTACATATTTGTTTTTGTTTTTAGGATTTTCTGTTGCATATTCGTTATCAGTTTTATGATTTTACAATATTTGATTTACGATTATCGACTTCGCGTTTTCTTTTTCGGTACTTAATTTCATTTCTGGTTTTGGATTTAACATCTGAGATTTCATGGTTTCGTTTCGTATGTTTGCTTTTGTTTTCGGTACCTTTCATACATTTTTAGTTTTTTTTCTTTTCAGTTTTTTCTGTTTTTATTTTCAGTTTTGTAATCTTACGATTTTATTTTCATTATTGATTTTTTTGGTTTTCAGTTTCGTTTTTGAGGTTTTGTGATTTTGTTTCCCATTTTTGATTTTATTTTTGGTTTTCATTTTAGTTTTCGGATTCCTTTTTGGAAAAATAACAGTTTTGATTATCAGATTGAGGATTTTACTATTCAATTCTGGATTTTGTCTTCTAGGGTTTGCCAACGATTTCATTTTGGGTTTTCAATTTCGTTTTTTTAAATTTACTTTTTGTACAATTTTAAATTTTATTTCTGATTTTATTTTAGAATAATATTAACTACATATTATTTTGTCTTCAAGGTTTTCTGTTTTTATTTTATGTTTTCTTCTTGCTTCCGATTTCATATTCAATTTTCGATTTCGTTTTTGAGATATTACAATTTTGTTTTTTTTATTTGTGGTTCAGTTTTTGATTCTAAATCGGGATTTTAAGATTATATTTTTAAGGTTCCAGAATTTCATCTTTAGATTGAGGTCATGTTTTTTTTTAGGGGTTTGGCGATTTTGTTTTCGGTTTTTGATCGTTTTTGGTTTATTTTATTTGCTGTTTCATTTTCGAGATTTTACGAATTATTTTGGAATTTTTTGCTTCGTTTTTTTGGGTTTTAAAATTTCGTTTTTAGACATGAATTTGTATTTCTAAAGTTTTACGATTTTTTTTTGGGGGGGGGAGGCCGGAGGGGGTTGTCCATCTTTGGTCTCTGCTTTTTTTGTTCCATTTTTGAGGTTATACGAATTATTTTTGGTTTTTTGTTTCGTTTTTGGTGTTTAATACCTAATTTCATTTTCAGTTACTTATCCAATTTCATGATTAGTTTTTGGTTTTGTAGTTGAGAGTTTTATTTCGTTTTTATAGTTTTAAATCTCGTTTTTGTTTTCAATTTTTGATGTTATTTTTAGATTTTTATATCAAATTCCATTTTTGGAGAACTTACTTTTGTTATTCCTATTTTGTTATCTTTTTTCAAAATTTATTTTTAATTTTCTTTTTTTTAATTCGAATTTGAAATTTGAAGTGAAATTGAATAATGTACTTGCTGTCAAAAGTCATATTTTTTGCAAAGCAAACGTAAAATGAAACAAATAACTCAGAAATATGCAAAGGAAGTTCAAATCAAAGGTTAAAATCTTAAAAGTTCACAGCTCAACTTTTACAGTGAAAAAGTAAATTTTCATGCATGGAACAAAATTTGAAAGCTTCCTCAATTCCTCATAATTTAAAAATTGGAAGAATTGGCTAGGAAGCCCCTGCTTCATTTTCTTTCAACTCGAAATAATTTTCAAACAGTTCTGGCCAAGATGATGAAAACGAATTTTTTTAGGGTTTTCAATTTTGATTCATGCTTTTTTTCGTTTCGATTTTTTTTTTCGATTCTCACAACCTAGGTTTGAATTTTAAATGATGACTATTGACGAAAAACTACATGAAATTGTCAGAACTGTAATAATTTGGGCACTGAAACAAAAACTAACCTAAAAATCAATTTTCTTTTTTCACATTTCGCTTTTATTTTATTTTTGCTTTTTGGTTTCACTTATTTCTAAAATCTTGTTTTCATCGTTTTTTATCAGGGTGGGAGGGCAAGACTACGTCTGGGATTAGGGTTCACAATTTAAAGCAAAATATTAAATAAGTACATAGATTGTTACGAGGTAGATTGTTGGTAACTTCTGGTGTTTAAAAAAAGTACACAACTATGGTAATCTCCGAAAAAGAATTAAACCCCCACTCTCATCATGGTTTTTACGGAAACTATTCTCGAATAAATCTCTCAGTAATCGATTATTCACATCCAACCCAATGTACTGACATCAAAAATTAAAAATCGTCTCTCCTCATTAGTCATCAAAGTTCCCAGTATGAATTGAAAAAAATTTCTCATCAAAATGAAAACCTGCGATCAATTTATAAATCTATTTTACAATTTATTACTATAATTGCATAAAAATTACAAAAATAATAAATCAGTACACCAATCAGTAAATAAATAAAACAACAAACTAAATTCATCAATATTGTAACACCAAAGTGGTAATTTTTCAAATTTCAACGCTTCATCGAAGTACCACTGGTACTATTACCCGTAGTAGGAAGCGAAGAAGGAACACCAAAAGTATCATCCTTAAACGTAAAACACATTCCAATAATAACCCCTTCCAAAGCAGCGGCGATAAAATGTATCTGTAAATACGCGTTTAATCCATCAACATCCGCCAATCTGGTAAAAAAAATCATGTTAACGAACTGCGCAGCATCCGATACAGCCGATACTCCTCCAATCATCATGATTAGCCGGATATGCATAGAGTACTTGGCGAATAGCACATTTTTATCAAAACTGGCCGACCATAGATACCAAAACGCTCCTAAAATCGGACCCACACGAGCAATACGAACAGCGAGGGCAGTCCAAGGAACGATTAAATCAATATCACGTCCATCCGAGCACACAAATTCCAATAAAATTCTCCAAATTAAAGGTACGCCGATACTGCAGGTACAATAGACGACGAATTTCCCATTCTGAGGGCCCGACGAATGTGTTTCCAAAAACAGAGCAATTTTGCGAAAACATAGGTAAATATCCAAAGCCATGATGGTCTTGAATAAAGCCATCGTCATAACTAATTGATGAATGAAGACGAACGCTCTGATGCAATATTTATTCGAAGTTTTACTAAAATCGGAAGCCAAAGCCGTACAGTAGAATGCACACGAGTACTTGAGAGCCAAACAACCGCAGTAAAAAGTCAGGTTTTTAGTTGCCAACCTTTGCTTCGTTTTACTCGTAAAAAATTTGTAGAAATGGACGATAACGCAGATGAATGAAATTAACTGCATGATTAGGAGCGGTATTTTGATGAAAGACTCGATAGCTGTTGAATAACCCATGTTTTTTTTCAACCACGAAATTGCTGATAAGAAAGCGTTGAACCTAAAACAGTTGAGGAGAGATAAAAGGGCAAGAATTAATTCGTATGTTTATATACTTGATAGGATGGCTTTTTTCTATTAATTTCAAACTCAAAATTTATTTTAAAAGGTTCAGATTTCCTCATTTTTAGAACAAATACCCATTTTGAAAATGAGAGCCACCCTATAAAATATGTAGGTATGAGTAAAGAGTACATACTTACAACGTTATCACCAAAGACGTCTGAAACATGCAATTACAACACTAATAACAATATTTCTTCTTAATTTTCATTTCATTTATGGACTTGGTACATTTAAAATGTAACGAATCAAGCAAAAAAATCACAATTAACTTGATGTCAACTCGAATCGTCATGCATTAAAAAATTTATCATTTTACAAGAAAAAAAATCCTGCTAATGTAAATACCTACAGACTATCAATATGCAATCAGTATTTCTACCTCTTAGATTAGGTATCAGTAAATTGATAGCAGAAATATTTTTAGCGATAATTTTTCTTTTGATTCATTCAAAACGGAAATGATGGCTATGGAATTACGTAAGTAATTCCAACACTAGATAATATGTACTCGTATTCTATGCAAAAAAATTAATACGAAATACTTGGAACTGCTGCACGTGCCTTGAACTATTCTACGATAAGGTTTTACTTCTGTAATCGGGCACATCACTTAAAAAATGGACTCCAACAGAGCAGGTACCTCACTATTTCAACTACCACAAGATATTTGTACCTATTTTGAACAGGACAAAGCTGGATTAAAAGGCCATCATTTTTCAATTTTTGGTGAATTTTTGAAAATCAAATTTGGGCCAAAAATAGAAGAAAAATCATAATTTTACGAAATAGTGCTACAAAGCTGAAATTATTAGGTATATTGTATTTTGAGTGGTGAAAATGGACAGAAAATGTTACATTATTTAACAAAAGACACAAAATCCTACAAACATTGAATGTAAGTATATGCCCACTAAAAATTGATTGAAAAAAACATTATTCAGCTTGTTGTGTAAACAAAACCTTTGTTTATTAAAAGACCACTCAGTTGTTTCGAGTTTGACGAACCAAGTTTCTTAACTTCTTCGAGAAGGTCTTCAAACTGAACCCACTCGGAAAAATGACTCACGTCATCGTCATCATCAAAAAACATGCTGTAAGTTGAAACTATCGTAATTTCAATCTTGCAGAGCAAATCCGCAGCAACAAACAACTTATTTGCCACAAACCGCAACCTTCCAACTTTACAGGGTTTCTCAATGAACATGTTTAAAATAAAATACAGTCGATAGTGGAGGTTTTTCGGTAACTGAGTATTTACGTATTTACAGGGTTGGCAATAGGGTGGATATTTTTATTTTTTTTTGTTCAATTTTGAAAAAGGGAAGGAGGGAATACGATCAGAGGTGACTGAACGGAATTTAATGAACACGTAGAAAAACTCAGCTCTCATATATGATACTTTTTAAATTTTCAAGTCATGCTCGCATACGCATTATCGCTTAAAAATAAATAAAACCATCTTCTAGCCTTTGGAAACTTATAACGCATCAACGCACAGGAAAATTTTCTTAATGTTCCTTTTGATTAAAAAAAAGCTCAAAATGGAATTGTGAAAATTGAATTTTTTGAAATGACCCCTCTCCCCTCCCCCTGGCACTCCAGAGTGGTAGGATTATTGAGCTCTAAAATTATATTTTTCCACCACAGTTGAAAAAGTTGTAAAAAATTGAAAAAATGAACCCAAATCGACTCATTTGTGTATGTACCGCGTACCTGATCCAGTGTTGGAAAAAAAACGTTTTTTTTTAAAAAAAGACAAAACAAACGGTTTTTTTTGTTTTAAACCGGGTTTTAAACTGCTGGATCCTCATGTGTTTTAAACGTGTTTTAAACATGTTTAAAATGTGTTTTAAACACGTTTAAAATGTGTTTTAAACACGTTTTTAACACAAATTGATTTTGTTTTGGATTCAGTTTTTCAAATATACGTTATCCAGTCATCAACTTTTAAGATGCGACGTCATAAAATAGTTATAAGGCTCAAGAAATATTAAAAAATTGAAATCAAAGCACAAAATTTGCCTTTGAAAAAAAATTATAGGAAGAACTAAGAAATTTTAAAATTCTAAAAATTCAGTTCCTGAATTTCACTACTTTTTCAACGAGAAATTAAAAAAAAATGTGTTTTTTTTAGGAAATTGGAGTCGAAAAAAAACTTGTTTAAAACAAAAAAAACCATTTTAAACAAAATTTTGTTTTAAACACTGTCTGTTTTTTTCTCAATGTTTAAAACACTGTCTTAAACGTTTTAAACATATGGTACTGTTTTAAACTGACAACACTGACCTGATCCTTCCTACAGCATTTTAAAGCATTTTTTTTTGTAAACCTGGAATCCTGCAACTTTTTTTTTTTTTTTGGCTCATCATAGTAACCCACCTTGTTTTATTTTCAATTGTTAAATATGGATCATCGCCACTCTTCTTATTTACAACTTGACTTAACTTTAATAACATAAAACTTAACATTCTTCTTCATAACTTAAAACTAAAGATAACTTCTTCTGTCTGGTGTTTTGGTAGCTCGGTTTCCTCTTCGTCCAGTCCACTGCCAGCATCCTCTTCGTTGGTGTTTGACTCGTCCAGTGGTATTGTCACAATCAGGGTTTCCGCAAGCTTTGCTTCCTCTTCATCCACTTTGCTGCTTGATGTCATCTTCGGATTTGGTATTGTCAACTGCTAGCTTGGCATCCTCTTCATCCGCTTCGCTGCTAGGCTCTTCTTTGCTGGGTCGATGATTTTTGCAAGTCAGGGGTAGCATGCCTGGCCCACACACCTATAGACACTATGTGTCTGTGATAGGCCAGATCTCACTACTAGCTAGCTCCTGCTGCGTTCGGATTACTTGATCATGCAGCCTCGCTTTTGCTCAGCTGGTGTGTCTTCACAGTCAATGCTTCACTGGTGAAGACTGCGAATGGTCTCCCTCCCTGTCCGAGCAGTTTGGGAAGTTCACAGGGCCATTCGTCCAACATCAGGACCTGCTTGAGCCGGTCTCTAGCTTTGTTGTGTCTAGGACACCTCTACACGATGTGAGGAGTATCTTTGGCTTCTCCGGTATCTCATCTCAAGCAGGTAGGGGAGTCCCTCTTCTTGGGCTTTTTGGATAGGTATTGGCCTATGTCCCCATGCTCCATCAGCAACTGCGTCACATACGTGTTGACTACCAGTCCATTATGGAGTCTATCCCTGATGCTGGGTATGAATCGTCTCATCTTAAGTGCTTCAGAGTCTGTCCAGTCCGCCTGCCATTTATCGGTCTCGAGATTGAGTAGGTACTCTTTTCACTTTCTCTTAATGGCCTTTGGTGTGGCGGCTGGCAGTAGCGTGTACTGTCTTCCCCAGTCTATTTCCAGTTCGATTGGCATGATGCCAGCGATGACATGACAGGACTCATGATGAGACTGCCTGTACACACCAATGACTGTCATTAACACCTTTCGTTGACTGGATCGTAGCGCGTCACAGTCTCCTCTAACCAAGTCTCTAGGCCAGCAGGCCGCTGGGTAGCTGGCAATGGGAATGTACACCCCCCCCCCTGATAGATCGAGATCAACTGAACAGGCTTTAGTCCCCATTCATGAACCGTAAGTCGCCTTAACTTTTGAAACATGGCATCTGCCTTTTTGGTGACGTGCATGGACACCATTCTTCAAAACTGTCGTTGGAGGCTCCAGAAAGCCATACCATCATATCTAGTCAACTGCACCTCGTCTAAAAGAAAGTATGCAGTAAATTTTAACTTTCCAACTTATTTGAGCTGATTTCATGGATATTTCAATTTCCAAAAATCTGCCGGAAGCTTCAGAGCTTCTCAAAATAGGCTACAAACCAAATTTCGACTTTCTTTAGTAGTTCAATGAGGTAAAATTTCTCATTTTTCATCACTTTTTACTCAAATTTTTGATTTTTTAAAATCCCCCCTAGCCCAAAAATTAAACTTGAGCACCTGAAATATACATAAATGGTATGGATATTTACATTTGGACCCACCATCTTAAGGAACATTTTAAAGAGAATTTGCCCAAAAGAAGTTGGCCCCACTAACAAAATGGCGCTCAGGTGAACCGAAATCGCAAATTTTGTTTTCCAACATAGGACTTGCCCGAAATTTTTTTAACCGGACAAAGCTAGATCGAAATAGCATGCAAAAATTCATCCCCAGCCAAAATTTTAAGTGTTAAAGCACAAATTTTTCGATTTTTGGTCAATTTAAAAAAATTAGATTCAAGTCAAAAATTAGGAAAAAATGAAAATTTTACCAAATTGACCCAGAAAGCTGAAATGTGAGAAACACTCTATTTTCAACCTGCCGATCGATTGGAAACCGCTTCAAATCGTTTTGAAAAGTTCTAGAGCCTCCAGCAGATTTCTGAAGCTTGAAATTTCAACAAAATATGTAGAAATGGAAAGCTGAAATTCACTCTTGCACAGTACATGTTAAAGTTGATTAGCAAATTTTGGCTTTCCAAATTCATCTGATGAAATTTTGTGGCAATTTCAAATTTCAAAAATCCGCTGGAGGCTCCAGAACTTCTCAAAATGGCTTGAAACTGTTTCTAATCAATTTAGCAGGTCGAAAACAAGGTAAATCTCAAATTTCAGATTTCTAAGTCAATTTGGTAAAATTTTGATTTTTTTCTTATTTATGACATAAATTTGATTTTCAAAAATTCATCAAAAACAAAAAATGTACTTTATAACTTGAAATTTTGGCTGGTGATAAATTGTTGCATGCTCTTTCGATCTAGCTTTATACAGTTCGAAAAATTTCGAGCGAGTCCCATATTGGAAAGCAAAATCTCCGATTTCGGCTGATCTGTCAATCTAAGTGGTCGCCATTTTGTTAGTAGGGCCAACTTCTTCTTTTTTTCGCAAATTGGCTTTGAAATGTTTCTTAGGAGAAGTTGTCCTAGAGCATCAGGGGGGGGGAGACCAATTTTGAATTTCATTTTGATAATTTTATCTCGATACTTTGATCATTTTTATGATATTTTCATTGGCTGCTGTTTGCATATAATTCTATCCTTTTCTTCAGTTGTTTTGATTTTCATGATATTTCAAAAGGTTTTGTCACAGTTAAGCTTACTTTAAACACGTTCCGTCATTTTAGAAAGTTTCTCATCTCATTAATTATTTTTTTGATTATATTCTCTACCGGTGTTTTCTCTTGATATTTTTTCATCCTGCTTCTTTTTCTATTCTCTTTTATTTTTAACAAAAGACGAAAAATTGTGAAGTATTTACTTACAAAATTCGACGGGTTTTGGAAAATTCCATACCCTGGGCTCTGTGAGTTTCTTTTGAGCAGTTTGCACTCGTTTCGATAGATTTAAAGGAAATGAGAATTTATTGATTCATGAAGAACTAAAACTGTTTCCCAACGTAACAAATACATCCCATTTACACAAAATAGTGGCAATGTAGGGGGGGGGGGGACGACTGAAATATTTTTTCACAAATTTCGTGATTCATTTTCAGCAAATTTTTGCATAAATTGAATCCTGCAACTTCTTACTTTGAAAATATTTCGCCTCGATCTCTCTCAGATCATCTCTCTCTCTACCCCTCCAGTAAAACACCCACATTCACAAAACGAACCCAAAGTCGCGAAAATCCTCACCCCCGCAAACATCGAAATCTGGTTCTCGTTCACCGCTTTGATTCAAACAACGACGTCGACGACGACGATTTACACAGCAGCTTTGCTTTATTCGAACAGCACGAGGTAATATAAGTTGTCTATTTGTTGCCTGCGAGGAATCAGACTTCGGGGTTGTTCGTGTCCGCAGTCGTAGATAGGCCCGAACGTAGGTTGGGCATTCGAAAGCGTCGTCGCGAGCGCGAGAAAGAAAAAGGCCGAGGCTACAATTAAGAGCGTGTATTCGTATAAGTGTACACGTTAACGAAAATATACATACTGATTACAAGGTATCTAACGCATAAGGACCAGGAGATCGAGGAACGAATCGTGTAGGTGGTGAAAGAAGGTAGAGAGGCAAGGCGCGTGTGTAAGAAGCAGGATACAGGACGATGACGAGAACTGGTTCGAGGGGAGGAGAGAAGGACGATAGCAACGATGCAAATACGCGGAGATCGCTACGATCACCGCAGGGCCCCCCCTTTAGAAAAGGCATTAAGGAAAAAGACAAGAGACTAATGCTAACAAGCTTAAGTACACAGGTGCTATACTAAACATGGCAACAATGCAAATACCTTAAAACATGGAGACAACTTAATTGTAGTCGCTAAAAATAGAACAAGGTATTTCTTAAAAATATACCAGCTATACAAATTACAAAAGTACCTGGGCTAATGCATAGAGAGACGTTAACATATGCGTATTGTCTCTCTATGCGTTTTGTTATCGTGTTTGCAAGATGATGAAATAACGTTTAGGACAACGATGAGAAATTAAACCTGACTGTTGGTTTACTCTGTCTACCTGAACGTGTGTAGATTGGGGTAGGAACGACAGTAGGTTGTAAAGCAGCGGGTGGCGGCGAGTTAAGTGAGATGTTTGGCTTCAGCCTGTCAACGGAGATGTTGACACGCTTGCCATTTCGATCTATTGTAAAATATTTATCTGTTTTTTGCAATACTTTAAAAGGACCAGTGTAAGGTGGTGTAAACGATGGCCTTACACGATCATCTCGAACGAATACATGTGAACAAGAATGTAGATTCGTTGGAATGTACGTTTTTTTAGCTGTATCGTGGTGACGAATTTCTTTGAAGCATTTTACTGCTTCAGAGATGCGTTCGAGAAATTCGTGTCGATGAGATGATTGTGTGTTTAGGAAAAAGTCGCCAGGTAAACGGAGCTGTTGTCCATATAATGCGTCTGCCGGACAAAAGTCCGAGTCGGCATTGACACATGAACGTAGTGCCAGCAAAATTAAGGGAAGACGATCTGACCAATGTACTGAGTCGCCGGAAGCTGTTATCGCCGTTTTCAACGTACGATGAAAATTCTCAATCATGCCATTTGCTTGAGGTAAGGAACTAAATACCAGGTATGGAAATACGCCATCTTTGGATATAGATTTCGTAGTTTTGACGGTGATGTGATTTTTTCATTTCAGTCATATAGAGAAATGAAATCAAAAAAATGGTGGGAAAATGTTTATTTTGTGTATTAAAATGAATATGAAGTAAAAAAATAATGTAAATTGGCGGTATTATTAATAAATTGAGTCCTTAAAATTTTTTTTCTATATCCAAAGATGGCGTATTTCCATACCTGGTATTTAGTTCCTTAGCTTGAGGATGGTATGCTGTTGTACGAATTCGGTTGATTCCAAAATATTTAGTAACATTTTGGAGCAGTTCGGATTCGAATTGCGTACCTTGGTCGGTCGTAATAGTGACAGGCGCGCCGTAACGTGAAATCCATGTCTCTACCATGGCTTTGGCGACTGTGTCGGCTCGCTGGTCTGGGATAGGTACCACTTCGGGCCAGCGAGTCGCGCGATCGATCATTGTAAGGCAATAATGGTAACCGTTTGAGACTGGTAGTTTACCAATTAAATCAACGTGAACGTGTTCCAAACGGCTGGCTGTTTGGGAGATAGGCGTCAGAGGCGCGACAGTGTGTCGAGTTACCTTGCACCTCTGACAAGTTGTACAGGCACGAGTGAAATTACCGATATCTCTCTGCAGATTTGGCCAAACGTAACGATTCGAAATTAAGTGTCTGGTTCGTTTGATGCCAGGATGGGCTAGGTTATGATATTGGTCGAAAATTTTCTGTCGTAGGCACGAGGGTACATACGGACGCTGGTACCCTTGTTTGGACACGTCACAGTAAATGTCGTGTCCATTTGAGTTGATTTTTACGAGTTCGAGAGATGAAGGTTTCGAAATCAATTTTCGAAGTTCAGGGTCGTTTTGCTGAGCTTTCGCTAGTTCGGCAGGTGAGATGCAGTGAATGCTCGAGATAGTTTTGATTCTCGAGAAACAATCAGCTACCTCGTTCTCACTGCCTTTAACGTAACGTATGTCAGTAGTAAACTGGCCGATAAAGTCTAAATGACGAAATTGTCGAGGTGACGCTTTTTCTGGGTTCTGATTAAAGGCGTGAACCAGGGGCTGGTGGTCGGTGAGCACCGTAAATTGGCGACCTTCCACCATGTGCCTGAAGAATTTCACCGACGAGTAGATTGCGAGAAGTTCGTGATCGTACGTCGAGTACTTTTTCTGAGCAGGGGTCAGTTTTGAGGAAAAGAATCCCAGTGGCTCTTTCAAGCCATCTGAGCGAATTTGATGTAAGGTGGCTCCAATTGCAACTGAGGAGGCGTCAGTCATCAGTTCGAGGTCGCACTTGGAGTCTGGGTAGGCAAGATAAGTAGCGTTTGCAAGTGCGTCCTTGCAAGCTTGATACGACTGACGGAGGTCATCAGTCCAGATAACGGGAGTTTTGTCACGCTTTTTCGAGTTATGAAAAAGGTTCGTGAGAGGTGCTTGAAGAGTAGCAGCGTTTGGTATGAAACGATGATAAAAATTTAAGACGCCAATGAAACTCCTCAAGCCACAAATGTCTTGAGGAAGAGGGAATGAAGTGAGGGCTTCAATTTTGGCTTTCGTCGGACGGATGCCCTCAGCCGAGATTTCGTGTCCTAAGAACATGAGGGTCGATTGGACAAAAACGGATTTCGAAGCATTTATCGTAATCCCGAATTTTTGCAATCGCTCCAGGACAATGCGGAGGTGTTGCATATGTTCCTCCTCGGATGTGCTAGCGATTAGCACATCGTCAAGGTATGCATAGACGAATGGCAGGCCCCTGAGGACCTCGTCAATGAAACGTTGAAAAGTCTGTGGTGCGTTTCGTAAGCCAAATGGCATACGCAGAAATTCGAAAAGGCCGAAGGGGGTACTGATTGCCGTTTTTTCAATGTCCTCTTCGGCTACCAATATTTGGTAGAATGCTCGAATGAGGTCAAGTCGAGTGAAGATTTTTGCATTCGCCAGGGAGGATGCAAAATCGTGAATATGTGGAATCGGGTATGAGTCTGGTTTAGTTTTCGAATTCAATTTACGATAATCGCCGGTCATGCGATGCGTATGATCGGACTTCTTGACCGGGTGAAGGGGGCTAGCCCAGGGGCTGGAAGATGGGCGACAGATGCCAAGTTGCATCAGTAGCTCGAACTCCTTTTTAGCCTGGGCTAATAGATGAGGTGCCAATCTGCGAGGACGACACGAGACAGGTGGACCAGTAGTTTCGATATGATGCTTCGTGCTATGATTTACTGCAGGAAGCGTGATTAATTCAGCCGGATTGGTCAGTGACGAGAATTCGCGCAGTAAATCAGTATATTTATCGGAGATAGGGGGAATCGAAGATATACCGTAAGTAGGTATATTTTCAGAACGACAATGGATTTTGATACCAGTTACGCCATCGATAAGTTGATGTTGCGCTGGATCAATTAACAGGTTGTAATGTTTGAGTAGATCGATGCCTATAATAGGACGGTCTACGTCAGCTAGAATGAAATTCCAGATCAGTGGCCTACGTAACCCTACGTTTAAGGTAATGGTACGTTGACCGTAAGTGCGGATAACCGAATCGTTCGCTGCATAGAGTAACGTATCTGACTGTGGCAAGTTTTTCGGCGCTGGAAAAACTGAAATAATTGCGCCAGAGTCGATCAGAAAGGAATTTCGGGAGTTTCTGTCAAAAACGAGTAGGCGGCCTAGATTGGGCTCTTCAGGCGCCGCCGCAACTGAAGAAACGCCTAGTTTTTTGCTGCTTTAGAGCATGGCGTTCCGTCGTCGAGTGCTTTGCACTTGTGGGCGTTTGTGCCATATTTGTAATGATAGTAACACAAGGCGATGCCTGGTGGTACTCTTGTGGCCGAGTAAGAACGATTACTAGGCCTGGGGGACGAAGAATCACGATAACGTTGGGCATTTGATTGGTTCGGACTACGAGATCTACGATAATTATTGCTAACAGTATTATCTAATTTTATCGATAAATCACTTACAAGAGCCGTTAACTTGGTTACTTGTTCCGTTAACAAATTTAGATGTACTTGCATTGTCGATGTATCAGGTGAAGAGGCTGGTTTCGGAGTCTTCACGGCGTTGATCGATAAGGCGTTCGGTTTATTCACAGTATACACAACCATTTTGTCTGCCATCTCAGCTAATTTTTCAACACGTTCTTCGGAGCTGGCGAGGACGAATTGGACTTCCTGAGGGAGTTGTTCGACGAAAAGCGGGCGGAGGATCTCATCTTGGATTTTACCATCTGCCAAGCTTTTCATTTCTTTTAAAAGCTGGCTCGGACGTTTATCGCCCAGCGATAAACATCTCAGTAATTTATGGATATTCTTCTCCGTTGAGTCAGAATATTCGGCGATAACACGATCTTTCAAAGCTTTGTACTTATCTGCCTCTGGAGGCGTTTTGAAAAAATCTTTTACGTCACCTAGCACCGTTGGGTCGATATGAGCCTGGACATACGCGTATCTGAGGTCGTCTGCTTCGATTTCGTTGATCAGGAAAATTGCTTCCAGCTGCCGGAACCAACTGCTAGGATCTTTGCGCGAAAACGGCGAAGATGCGATCGAAACGACAGGTTTTGGCGGTGCCATCGTAATTTTTTCGGATTTTTCGAGCGGTTTTTTCAGTTTTTCGTCGCACACGGAATTGTCGATATTTTCGGCCGAATTTTCGTTCACCGTTTTCGAATTTACGTCGAAGATTTGCACAGTTAATTCGGTCACAAGTTCGTTCGATTTTTCTGCTACGTTTTGCGCGATTAATTTATCGGGGTCACCAGTTGCGGGGTTGTTCGTGTCCGCAGTCGTAGATAGGCCCGAACGTAGGTTGGGCATTCGAAAGCGTCGTCGCGAGCGCGAGAAAGAAAAAGGCCGAGGCTACAATTAAGAGCGTGTATTCGTATAAGTGTACACGTTAACGAAAATATACATACTGATTACAAGGTATCTAACGCATAAGGACCAGGAGATCGAGGAACGAATCGTGTAGGTGGTGAAAGAAGGTAGAGAGGCAAGGCGCGTGTGTAAGAAGCAGGATACAGGACGATGACGAGAACTGGTTCGAGGGGAGGAGAGAAGGACGATAGCAACGATGCAAATACGCGGAGATCGCTACGATCACCGCAAGACTATTATAGAGTTGAAGGAGGCTGTACGCCGAGCGTAAAACCGTCACTTTTTTCTTTCAAATTCCGAACTTCTTAGCTCGTGGCAGCCTAAAGGTAAGCGAGTTGTTTGAAAGTTACTTACACATCGCGTCCTCGTCGCTCGTCCTCATCGTACAAAGATGGAAAACTCTTAGCACGCCATATTTACAATTATCATAAGCGAAATAATTACGCGAACGTTAACGAGTGGCGCATTAGTTACGAATTTAATTCGTTAAAAACTTACTAGCTGCGCAGCAGACTCGACTGCCATACGAGCAGTACCTCTACCTACCTACCTGAGTAGGTAGGTAAACTACACGACGAAATTATAACGCACAGTTGATAAGATAGTTGCGAATTATATTACATATTCGTCAGTCTGACAGCTTCTTCTGACGACAAACCGAAAGTTTAAAACTTATAAAGCGCATTTTAGTAAGATGTATCTGTTTAAACAAACTTTCATACACCTCGACTCACTTCTCTCGGCGTTACCTTTGGCTCGGCGCGGTGCTTCTTTTTGTTAAATTTATTGTTGCGCTTAGAAATGTCATACAGTACACCGGGTATTAAAACTGTCTCAATAAAGACGTTAAAATTTCTATTCACCTTATACTTACTCCATAATACGAGCACAACATACAGCTCCACACACACTCACACATATAGATATACAGCACAACGCGTAGGATAGCTAATGTTACAAAACTTTTCAACTTTTACACGATTAGTTTTTTTTATTTGATAGTTCGCGAAGACACCTCTTCGGTAATCTTTGTGCTCGTGTCTCGGTTCTACATTTTTATGAGTTTTTTTTCTCCATCTTCTCACACTCGTCCCTGTTCCGCGTCGTTTGTCGAGACTTTTTTTTCTTCTTATTCTTTTGAGAACTTGTTGGAGTTTTTTTTATATTTCTTTTCTTTCCCCTTTGCCCTGCGTTTCTCACTCTCGGAACTAGCGGTGTCATTCATCGTGTTGTGTATTTTGTATTTTGTTGTACTCGTACTCTGTGCAACGTATTATATGGAATCGAATTCGCGCTGCTATCTGGAAAAATATACGTATATCTATTGTACAGGGTGATTCGACGAGTATTATTAAATATATGTAGTACTATACTTGTACCAGGAAACTGGCAGCGCGTTCGAGCTTCGAGTATATTGAACTTTTTTTCACATGATATAATCGAAGAATTTTTACTGTTCGGAGTCGGATGTAAGATATTTTTCAATTTATAGCGTATCGCGATCATTTCCAGTATTAATGCTGTCATGCCACCCCTCCTTCTCATCTCGCTGCTTCGTCATCTATCTCGGTTTATTCATCGTGGCTCATATACTTTTGCGAGGTTTTATATCTTTTGATTAGAAGATGTGTACAACTTTTGAGTCAACTTACACCGTTTTGATCTTATTATTTGTCTTTTTTTTTTTTTTTTTACGAAAGCCCCATCAAGAATCATGGAGTGGCATTCAAAAAAAAAAAAATCAACCACCCAGAAAATTGAGGTCCTGCGGGATTTTAAATGTTCCAAAATAGTTCAAAAATTTAATAAATTGACCAACAAAAAAAAGTACCAGTAATAATCTAGAGAAAATCAATTCTGACCACACTCGAATTACAAGTACGGTATTAAGTTCAATTTGAACCAAAAAAGAACTAGACAGCTATTTCAAAATATGAAATACAGATTTAAAATAGCGAAAAAAACAATCCATCTAAAATCACTACGAAAAATCTAAAATTTAATATTCTTCAACACCTCAACAAAATGCAACCACCAGCTATGTTTGAAATCGTCGCAAATTCTGTTTACCAAATTCAAAACCAAAAACCTCATTCAAATGCAAAATTTGAATGTTTTTTATCTGAAAAATAATTTTAGATTACTACAAAAAATTCATTAAATGCAATTCTATAATAAACTCATTTGAGACAAACGTTTTTTAGGGTTCCCCATGGTGGGGGAACCCTATTAAAATCGCTATGGAGAATTCAGCGCCCCGCGTTATTTAGAAAGGTGTCTGATGTGATGCGTATTACGCTACCCATAAGACACCTTTTTACGTGCTTAGTGTTTTTCAGTTTCTTCAACAACACTCGTTGCTACGCATTTTCAACTTCGTTTTTATCAGCCAACAATTATTACTGTTTATGCAATAAATTTTTCTATTAGCCGCACATTCCAATTCAATTTTTTAATTTTTTTTTGATTTAAAATTAAATTAAAAAAGTGTTTACAATGAAGGAAAATTTCCCGAAATGGAAATTTATAAGTTGTAGCCTTTGTAGTTGATGAATGACATTTTCAAACTGAAAGCTTATCAAAATTAGTAGGTCTGCTGTTGGCGTTGTTAAATGCGCTTTCTTCGTTATCAACGATTCTACCGATCACTTCGTTTCATTTTCAAAATTTTAATTCAACATGGAAATAATAAATTTTGTGAAAAATGCCTACAAGTTTACGGGGAACCCGTTGCCAGGTCACCTGTGACCTAGCTTGTTTCGCAATAAAACTGATTATCTAAAAAAAAAAATTTTGAAATCACCCCAGAAAATTCTTCAATAATTTGAAAATCAAATTCTATAACTGATTATCAAAATCGTCCCAAAAAACTACATTAAAAATTGGGCACGCACTACAAAGAAATGTAAGCATTCAAAATGACCATGAAGGAATCAACCCTTACCCTAAGCTGTGATAAATTACTTATAAAATAGTGAGAAAAATCATTTGGAATCACTACAAAAAGAAATGAGAGTTCTGCGCCAGGAGCAACAGTGAATCTCTGCTCAGGTTTTCAACAAAAAGAACCAACGAAAAAAACCTTGAGTAAACAACACAGAAATAGTGGCCGAATGTAAATAAATAATAAAATATGCCATAAAAAATTTTAAAAGCACATTAGATCACTGGAGAGTTCTGCGCCAGGAGCAAATAAGATGAATAACTGTCCCAATTCACAAAATTCGAGCGAGCAATCCGTAAACAAATTTCAAACCGAGGGGGCAGAAATAAACGAAAAAAAATCCCATAAATGACAAAAAAAAAGTTCACTTAGTCACTCGAGAGTTCTGCGCCAGGAGCAAAAATGGATCACTGCTCAGGTTTTCAACAAGAGGAACCCACGAAAAAAAAATTTGAGCAAGCAGTACAGCGAAATAGTGGTCACGTGTAAGCAAATAAAATATACCATACAAAATTCAAAAAGCACATGGGTCACTTGAGAGTTCTGCGCCAGGAGCCAAAAATGAATCACTGCTTCGACTCTCATAATCAGTAGAAGAGAATTATTTAAAAGTTGTGAAGCAGAGAGGACGGCCATAAACGAAAAATAATCCCAAAAATGACGAAAAAACTCACTTTGTCATTTTAGAGGTCTGCTCCAGGACCGCCCCCCCCCCCGGAGATTTCCTTATCACAACATTTTTTGGTCATAGAATGATTTGATCCACAATTTAATCTCAAGAATTTTCCCTCTCAATGTTTTTTTGATGTCAAGACTTTTCTGCAAAAATTTGTCTGTTTCAATATTAAAATATTTTTTTATCTCGAAATTCCAATATTTTCTGGTAAAACCATACAAATTGTCTTGAAGTTTTTCGATCTTGAGAAGATTTGATCACAAGATTTTTTCATCTCAAGCATTTCTGAACAGAAAATCTAAAGATAGAAAACTTTCTGGATAACTACATATAAAAATTTTTGAAAGAAAGATATTCTTCTCTAGATTTTTTGCTCAAATTTTTTTCCATTTCCATATCATTTCTTGTCAAGATTTTTTAACATTTTGAGATTTTTGTCGCTTTGAAATATTTTTAGCCTCAAGATCTCACAAGATTTTTTTCATCTCAAAATTTCAAGATTTTTTAGATGGATAGATTTTTTGAAAATATTTATTCATCTCTAGATTTTAAGATATCCATGTCTTGATCTTGAAGTTTCAAAATTTTCATGTCTCAAAACTTTCTTCTCAAAAGATTTTCTTGTCTGTCTTAAAATTATTTTGATATCGAGATATTGAGATTTTCGGGCTTCAATTTTCAAGATTTTTCACCTCGTGATTCCAGCAGGATTTACTCTCTTTCTCAAGATTTTTTTTGTAGTGAGATAATTTTAAGATTTTTTTGGATTTTAAAACTAGTTCTGCTCGCTTTTTTGTCTCAAAATTTTTATTTTTTTTTATTTTGAGACAATTGTTATCATGAGAGGTTTTTTTTTGTCAAAATATGCATCAAGGTTTGATGCCCAAATTTATTTTTAAAAATTTTTCTGTCGAGATTTTAAGATGTTTATTGTTTATGTCCCAAGATTTCGAGATTTTCATTTCTGAATTCGTCGGAGTATCTACTGGAACCAAAAATGCTTTCTTGCTTTTTTTACTATTTTCTTGCATTCTTCATGCTGTTTTCTTGCTTTCAAACAGGAAATTTCGTACCCCTTCTCATACATACGCAACACAGTGGGCCACAGACCCCCCCCCAAAAACGGCAATAATTCGGATTCAACCCTCATCGATGTACATATTTTATGTCGATTAATATGTTTTCAAGGTCGTAGAATTCGAATCTACACTTACTTTTTTTTTGTATGGGTGGGGGGGGGTGAGCCGTGGGGAGCGGGAAAATTTCAAATTTTGCATATATTATCGTGTAACATATCGATTGATATGTTTTCGAGGTCGTAGAGTTCGAATCTGGAGTTATTTTTTTAGTAGGGGTAGGGGGTGAGGCATGGGGAGAGAGGAATTTCAAATTTCGGGTATATTATTGTGTAATATGTCGATTGATATATTTTCGAGGTCGTAGAATTTAAATCTGCACTTATTTTTTTCGTAGAGGTGGGGGGTGAGCCATGGGGAGCGGGAAAATGTCAAATTTCACTTATATTATTGTGTAATATATCGATTAATATGTTTTCGAGGTCGCAGAGTTCGAATCCGGAGTTATTTTATTGGGTAGGGGTTGGAACTGAGGCTTGGAGCGGTAAAAAATTCCAAATTTTGCTCATAATCGTTTAATATGCCATTTGTTATGTTTTTGAGGTTGTTAATATCGTTGATTTGAAAAAATCATTTTATACCTCAAATAGTGTATTTCAATCAAAATTGAATCGAGTATATCATGTTTCGATCTTAAAATTGCGATAGCAAATTTACGTATTTTTAATAGAAAAATGAACCTGCAAAGCAAATGTACAATTATGTGCAAAAAATAGCTAAACCATAATATACTCCACTCCCAAGTATACATCACTATAAGTATGTACAAGAGAACACACGATATTGCGCGATTATATGAGTTTTGTTCCAAAATGTATTTTGATTTTGTACTTACCTATAAAAAACTGTAAACTTTAAAAATCAGTGGTATAAGAAAACATCAAAAAGTAAATTTGGAATTTTTCACTTCCCCATCCCTCACCCTCACACCTAGGTACCAAAAAACTAACTCCTGATTCGAACTCTACAACCTCGAAAACATATCAATCCACATATTACACAATAATATATGGAAAATTTGGAATTCCCCCTCCCCACGCCTTACCTCCCACACCTACCAAAAAAAATAACTCCAGATTCGAACTCTACGACCTCGAAAACATATTAATCGATATATATTACACGACAATGAAAGCAAAATTTGACATTTTCCCGTCCCCCCGCCTCACCCCCCACCCCTACAAAAAAGTAAGTACAGATTCAAATTCTATGACCTCGAAAACCTATCTATTAATCGACACATTGCACATCGATGAGGGTTGAATCCGAATTATCGCCGTTTTTGGGGGTCTGTGGCCCACTGTGCAATAATGATCTTCGTTAACCCCCCCCCCCCCCCCATAAAAATTTCAACATGCTAAACATCCGCGGAGTTCATATTTTCATTTGCGATGGGGGGGAGGGAGGAGAACAAAATCAGATTTTCAGACATGAAAAATTGACATTTTAGGTACCTACTTAATTTTCCGAAAATCTTTCATAATGAACGATTATTTTATCGAAACGAAGGCAAAATCACTGCTCGAGCGAAGCAAGATCGAAACTTTTTCGAAAAAAATGGTCCAAAAAACGAAAAAACGACAATTTTGCATGTTTTTTTTACATTTTAACTGGAGCATAATAGTATCAAAAATTTTGAAAAATTAAAGGTTCTGTTCAGAAAAAATGAAAAATTCGCACTTTTCAAACGGTTTTGGGTATTACGAGTATTTCTGGAATTTTCCTGTTTAATTTTTGAATTCTAAAAATACTTGAAAGCAGTATCTTGAACAGCCCGAGCGAAGCGAGCGCAAAAACGTTGGAAAATTTGTCTGAAGAAAAAAACTCGTCCGATGACTCGATAGTTCTGCGCCAGGAGCAAAAATCCGAAGAACACTACTCTGTTTCTCACGATCAATGGAAGAACCCCACAAAACAAATATCAAACGTAAAGCTACCAAAAATGAACAAAAAATAATCCCACAAATGACAAAAAAAGCTCTCACAGTCACTGTAGAGTTCTGCGCCAGGAGCAAAACTGAACAACTATTCACTCATAAGTGACCCGGGTTATAAATTACACAATCACTTCAAAATGGCGATACATTAGGAAATTCCATCTCCTCTTTCTCCAACTCAACCTCGGTATCACATTTTAGGTGTATCGGGTTCGAGTATAATATCGACCGTTTGAGATATTCAATCTCTAGTATCTTCTTCATCTTGGTTCGAATTTTCGTTAATTTCGCTGAAATTCATTCGGTCAATTTCCGAGTACCTACTAGGTGTATAAGTTACAAGGCTGCCTATCCCTATACGTTGTTACAAGAGGCTGGAAACTTTATGCTCATCGAACTCGAGAACTCATCGTCGGTGGTGGTAGAGGTGGACTGCGTCGAGCTAAGGCAAATTACCAATATACGTTTACCTACCTTTAGTAGTATACCCATAAAACTAGCTCATCTAGATGTTTTAAACAATCATTATAAAGCGTACAAAGCATAGGTATTAGAGAAACTTGAAAGGTGCGTAAAGGTAGTAATATTAGATAAGTTATACGCGCGAATGGAGCAATATAGCGAGACGTGAGCAAGTGAGAGAGAGAGAGAGTGAGGGTGAAATCTTACACTCGTTTTAGCGAGTTCAACGTCGTTGTAGGCACGACCGGCAACGGCGTTATAAACGAATTGGCGAACTCATTGAATAAACCTATTTTCGCGCCGGTATATCCGATTCTACAGAGAGGGTTCGAGTGCGAGAGAAGACATATATATCGTAGAAGGAGGAAGATGGAAGATGTGTGTGAGGTAAAACGATCGGCGACGACGATGGCAATAAGGCAGAAAATATTCGTATTTGGAACACGTCGTTAAATACCGACATTTAACGCGTTATATAACACATCGAAGACGCCATTCAATTTGTAGCTTGTACGTATATAGTACGTATATAAGAGCAGCGAGCAAAGAGTACATGTGTGCGTGTGTGTGTGTTGAAAAGAGAGCACTAGAGAGAGAAAGAGAGACGTTAAACGTAGGATGTTGTTAAAAGGAAATACAAATGTCATAAACGTGTTGGAAAATTTTCGCAGTATTCGAAATACCTAAGTTGTGTATGTGTACGTATACGTATATAACATTCCTTTGCGAATAATTTTCTTACAATGAATTCGAAATTACGATTTGGAGCGGTTGACATTTTCTCTCGCAGTCGTCACCGACCCCCTAGACCCGCTTCAGGGCCCATGTAGGCGAGGGAGGCGACGCGACGAGGTAAAATTGAAAAGATGATGTTCGAGGTGGCGCACCGAGCCAGCCACAAACTGGTATTCAAAATGTAAAACTATTTTAACCATTGCCTCTCTGTAAATTCGTCTGTATTGTATACAATGTAGGTACATTTATACGAATACAATACACACATTCTACATATGTAGGTACCTACGTATTTGTTGGCGATATTTAAACTCCATCTCTATCTCTCTTCTTCTCATTTGGTTCGATTGTACGTACTAGTATACCAACGAACGCCACCATTCCATAGCTCCACCGATTTACAAACCGAAGGGGGGCAGGGGGCAGGGGACAGGGTAGCAGCGGTGATGTGCTAAACACTCGTATTATACGACGAAATACTACAATTCATACATATGTACATTCGTCCTCGTATACATATAACTTTTAACGTCGCCATATTGTACCCGACATCGATATAATATACGCGTTCAAGTCCCTGCAAAATGGCGCTAAATTGCGAGACTACAAATTTTAGTATTTTTTGACAAGCTCGGGGTGGGTACCTACCTCTAGTTGTCAAGGCAAGCGCACGTGTTACTCCCCGTAATGTCTACTTTTGCTTGCGAAACCATAAGACGTTCTCGCTTCGCTTCGTGTAACCGACATTCTTATAATTTCTTAGCTAAATTAGTGCATTACTAACCTTTTGTTCGTTTTTGCCACCTTATCTGGTCCCCGAACCAGACTGCGTCGTGATTCTTTTAAATTAAAAATCCTTTCGTTTCGATTCGCGTGTACCTGGTCTGCACTCTCGGTATAGCGACCCTAATATGTAAGAATGGGCGGTAAATTACCTCACCTGCGGTGCGAATGAGGAAAGGTTCAAGATACTCGTACCATACACATTCAGAAATAATCACATTTTACGTACAAAAACCCGAGCTGGGTGAAATTATAAAATAACATTGACGATGAGATTCAATTCGTAAGTACATGGAATTTTTAATCCTACTGAAGTTAGAATGTAATGTGAAGGGCGTCCCTCGGGTAAAAGGGTGATTTCGGATCATGACTCGATTTGGACGAAACTCACTCAAATTTTAGTTGTGGTGTAAAACGACCTCAAAAATTTTCTCGACTTGCCCCCATCATCTCAACCAGAATATCACCTTCCTAAATGCGAAAAAATCAATATTTCGAAATTTTCCTTAAAAATTGTCACTATGTAGAGGTTCATGTGAGGTAAAATTTTGAGAAAACAAATTGATATAGTTTGATTAGGTATTATCTAGATGGTGGGAATAGTTGTATTTTATTCCTACTGGATCGGGACAATAATTATTCCCTAAGTGGGGAATAATTACCACTTACCTGGATAGCTCTAGAGATGAATTGGGGTAGATAATCCTTCCTAACTAATCTCGTATGTACTCTAATAATAATAAAACACATTCGTGATGACTACTAAAATGTCTTTATTAAATATTAGTTATACATAGGTAGGCCAGAAACAACTACGACTGGTCCCAGAACTTTTGAACTAGACGCCCTAGCGACTTCAACAAAAAACCATTCGAAAGCTCATGTAATATCCTACAACATACTAAAATTTCAGCTTCCTAGCGCGCGTGAAAAAAAAGTTACAGTGAATCCCGCGCGACGTGTTAGGGTACCCCCTCCAGGTTTTTTGAGGAAAAAAATAACAAACATTTTTGTGAACAAAACAGTTTATTTTTAAATAGTTACAGTGGGGTTACATTTTCTCAAAGTACCTACCCTCGTTACTGAGACAAGTATCACATCTTTCCATCCATTTTTCAAAAGTTTTTTCAAATTCCGAGGGGGCTGTATCATTGAAAATTTTATGGCATTTTTGCAGCACTTCTTCGTTTGAATCGAACTGTTTACCACGGAGATTTTTCTTGAGCATTGGAAACAGCCAAAAATCACATGGCGCCAGGTCCGGAGAATATGGTGGATGCGGCATGAGTGTGATTTTCCACTTTTCCAGAAATTCAACAGTGAATTTTGCGGTATGGGGGCGAGCGTTATCGTGATGAAGAATCCACGATGATTTCAACTCTAGACGTTTTTTATTGACGTGTTCCCTCAATGTTGTCAGAACACTACAGTAGTACGCAGCGTTAATGGTTTGCTGAGGAGGAACTGCGTGCTGGTAGATAAGTCCTTTATGGTCAAAAAACGCAATGAGCATGACTTTTCCAACGGATTTGGCTTGGCGAATTTTCTTCTTTCTGGGAGAGTTGCGTTTTTTCCAATGGGCAGTTCCGAGTTTTGTTAAAGGGTCGTAGTGATACGCCCACGTTTCATCACAGGTGATAACACGTGATAAAAAATTTGGATCATCTTGTAGAAGTTTTTTCCATTCATTGCATATGGGTACACGAGTTTGCAACTGCTCTTTGGTCAGGTGATGGGGGACCCAGCAGGAAGAAACGCGTCGCATTTTTAGGTTTTCTTTAAGGATGGTTTCAACGGACGATTTTGAGATATTCATAATCTCAGCGATCTTTCGACATGTTAGGAAACGATCTTCGTATACCAGTGCTTGAATGGTGTTAATGTTCACCTCAGATGCTGCTGTACGTGGCCTCCCTCCGTGAGGAATCAACTCAACCGATTCGCGACCACCCTGCAGGAGTGCATGCCAACGGAAAATTGTGGCTCGATTCATCGCATTTTCACCATAAGCGATCCGAATTAAATCATAAGTATGTGTTGGAGTATATCCAAGCAGAAAACAAAACTGTACATTCGCTCTTTGATTACGTCTTAGTTCAGTAGCATTCATTTTGCCACGTCAGCACGGAAACGCACTGAACCAGTTGAAAATGACAAAAGAACCAGTTAACAATGGCAATACACTTCGCAACCACGCATACACGTTTCACCACTATTTGTGTTGTACTGGTACTACAACCTTGAAATTTTAATATGTGGTAGCTGAAACTCTGCGCTTCATTTTCGTTAAAAAATTTTTTCCATAGCGTGGGTGGTACTAGAATTACATCCGGTTGAAAAAACCTGGAGGGGGTACCCTAACACGTCGCGCGGGATTCGCTGTAACTTTTTTTTCACACGTGCTAGGAAGCTGAAATTTTAGTATGTTGTAGGATATTACATGAGCTTTCGAATGGTTTTTTGTTGAAGTCGCTAGGGCGTCTAGTTCAAAAGTTCTGGGACCAGTCGTAGTTGTTTCTGGCCTACCTATGTATATAAGAAGGTATGTAGAGAGCAATTACAAACTACACAATTGAACATACCTAATGAAATGATCAGGCGCGTTACCTGCCACTTACGACCTGGATAAATACATATAAGAATTCAAATTAATTACGTATTAAGTGAGTACCTAATATGTAATTGATCAGAATGACACCAATAATTGAGATGGGGTTACAATTATTATGAGTTAATTTGGGTAGGTCTCATAAATATAATATTCCTACTTCAACTAACTCAATTAATTAAAACTAAACTATAATTAATTGAGGGAACCATCAGGCCCAAATAAGTATTTTTCAATACTTACCAAAGACACTGTACATATTACCCATCCAATCGATGTACTCACTAATTCCTGGTACTTGATAGGTACGTACTACACGAGGTTTGATGTAATGCGAGAAATGCCTTTGATGCCTGGGGTGATCAAATGTGCATTCAAAAGAACCATATTGATTAAGTAGAATTAATCAATATGTTCAGAGAAACACTAATTACCACGTTAGAAGTGGGTAAAATACAATAAATGGTACATTGTCTTAAGGACCATGCACTTTCACATTTTCCGGTGCCGAAGCAAGAATACATATTTACAACATTGACTTAGCTCCAGAGAGCTCGAGATTCCGGTGCTAAGTGAAGAGCCTTGCTCGTGATCTTGCAACAGTTGCCGGATCCACGAGCAGAGAATCCCCCACGTTCCCCTTACTTCCAGTATAGGTATAATTTTAGAGAGAGAAAGTAACGAAGTATCTCCCTATAAATAGATCGAGTAATATTGTGCAAAAAGGGAGTTATACTAATAATCGCTAAGGCGGTTACGGGCATCCTGCCTCTCACAAAATTTTCAAAAATTTCTCAGAGGCTCTAGAACTACTCAAATTGGTTCGAACCCGTTTCCAATCGATTTGGTAGGTCAAAAATAAGGTACATACCGAATTTCAGGTGAGATAAATTTGGTAAAATTATGATTTTTATTCATTTTTGGGCTTTCGATTTTCCAAAAATTTGCCAGGTAACTACTTTAGAACCTGAAATTATGGCTGAGGATGTATTTTTGCAAACCTTTTGAATTATGCTTCATCCGGATGAAACATTTTCCAGCAAGTTGCTGCATCTTCCTCGTGAAATATTAGAGAGTTTTTGTTCCTGGTGCAGAACTCTCACATGATCGAGTGCGGTTTTTGGCCCTTCAGAGCAGTGGAACACTGCTCTGAAGAAGCTAGATGTAATTCTTGCGAAATATTAGCAACATTTATTTTTGTAATCTGGCCTAATACCCGTTAATAAAGTTTTTAAAACAAATATATTTTTGCCATAAAATTGAGATTTTTGACAATTTTAACAAAAGGCAAGGCTTTTTTGACAGTTTTTGAGTGAAGAAAGAAGTGAAAATAGAGGTTTGTAATCTTGGTATAGTCCACTAAAAATATCAAAAACGGATCGAAAAAAAAAACTTTACTCGTCGAAGCAATTTGTGGAAAAAATTGGAGACTTTTTTTGAATTTTTTGCACAAAAAAAACAATTTTTTTTAGTTATTTTTAGCAAAAAAGGGATACTTTTTGGCAATTTTTATTAGAAATGAAAAGCAAGGCTTTTTGGCAATTCTTTTGTGATTTTGGACATAACAGTGAAAATTTTTGGTATTTTTTGGCAAATTTAGCAAAAAGCGAAGTTTCTTTTTTTGGAAAGTTTTGGCAAAAAAGCGAGACTGAAGCAAATTTTTGGAAAAAATCAAGACCCTTTGAATATTTTTTTGTAAAAAAAGACAAGTTTTCAGTAATGTTTGGCAAAAAAATCAAACTTTTTTGTAAAATTTTCTCAAAAAGGTGAGTTTTTTTTTGCAACAGCATTTTTTTGGAAAATGTTGAAAAAAAGCGGGAGTTTGGCAATGTGAGCAGAAATCGAATGCTTTCTGCGATTTTTGGCACAACTTCAAGGAAATTTTTGAAAAAAAAATAAAAAACTGAATTTTTTTGCAAACAAGTGATAATTTTTAGGGATTCTTGGCAAGAAACAACACTTTTTGGCAATTTTGACAACTTGGGATTAGCAACCGTAACGCTTGAAAGGAAGTGTAACTAGTTGAAAAGAAAATTTTATTTTCCAAAATAATTATGTATCAACTTGTTGGTATATTACTTACTTAACATCTTTTTTTTTAAGGAGCAGACCATTAGAAAGCATGAAGCATTGTAGCAGGATTTTTGTAAATTTTTGAAGTTTTTCTTTTTTGTGATGCTGGATTTGAGTTCCATTTTTTCACCACGAGGGGGAAGGGGGAGTTAAAACTACATAGTGAAATTCTAATCTGAAGGGATCAAAATTCAAGGATTCGAATGTAAGAACGTAGACATTTTCGACAAAAAGCGAGACAGACAACTTTAGCAGAAAGCAGGCAAAAGATTATCAATATTTTTCCTTTCCTTTTCTTCCTAAAAAGTTACTTCAAGATCTAAAAAATTAAGTTTTTGAAAATTTGTTGAAAAAGGAAACCCTTGAAAAATGACCAAGTACGAGCCTTGAGACACTTACTGTTGGGAAAAATGACCAAAAAATCAGTGAGTATTTTTTTCCCCCTTCAAAATATTCAATTTTCTCTTCATAATCCAACATAACCATTTATTTTTAGAAATTTAGGAGACAGTCGCGCGTTTTTCATGATGGGGAGGGGGAGAAAGACTAATTTCTAGACCAAATACGAGGATCAGAATGTTGTTATTAAGTAGAATATTGTACATGATGAAAATTTCAACTTTTTGGATTTTTCTCAATTTCCGAATATTTGAAGAGTCTGAGGTATGTTCCATTTTTCTTCATTAAAATGAGAAGGGGTGGATTTCCAAACTATTAAATACCTAGTTATTTTCTAGTAAAAAAGGATTGAATCCAAAAATTTGATTGTTGAATTTTAAATTTTGTCTCGTGTTTTGAGTGAGGCTTACGTGCCACTTTTTCATCATATTCTGGGAAAGGATGGGGATGGGGTTAAATCTGAGAATTAGAATGCACGTTAAAAGTAAAAATTGTTTTTGTTGTAGATTTTTCTCATAAATTTCAAATAAAGAGGGCTGAAATTTTATTGATCAGGGATTTTTCCCTCATAAAAATTAACAACTTTAGGGAATGGAAGAAAAAAGAAATCGACATCGAATTTTTTTCAAGCTACATAATATAAATAAGAGCCACCCTATGGAGAATATATTTGTTGTTCGAGAATCTCAATGACCCCCCCCCCTTTTTTGACAAATTAAGAAAAACTAAAAACCATATGACGCATTGTTTGTTAAGTTTTTGATAACTCTGTCTTGAAATTTTGAATTATTTTTTCGATTTCATCAGCTCCCTGATCCACACAATAAGTCTAAAGTTTCAAAAAAGTTCAAAAATTTGGGCAACCTGTTGTTTTGTTGGGATTTCAGACGAGTATTGATTTTGAATGTCAGTTTCTTTTTAGCCTGAATTTCTATAAAAAAATAAAAATAATAACGAATTTAGGGGATCTAGGATTTTCTCGATTTTTAAGAATTCTGATTCCTAATTTCGAATACATTTTTCAATTCAACTCTGCCTTACGCCACTAAAAAAAAAATGCCCGCCTTGAAAAGATTAAAAAAATTGTTTAATAATTTTGAAAAGACGTCCTTCCAAATTTCAAAAAGTTTGACTGAAACTTACAAAAATTATAAATTTTAAACGTTAAATTAATTTTTGAACTACAGAGGAGGGGGTGAACATGATTCAGAAGGCCAAAAATTTTACAATCGTGTTTTTAGACTATATAGAGACCAACTTGTACTAGGTTGTAATTTCGGAATTTCAGTCGGGGGCCAATTCACTCTCTCCTCCCTTAAAAGCTAAAAGGCAACGCTTTTTAGTACTGCATCTTCATTATTTTAAAGTCGTAAAATCACTTACTCTATTCGCATCAGCAGATGAATGTTCAAATTACTCTACGATGAAAATTGGTACTCACCTGAAACACACACAAAAAAGATGTGGATTAGTTTACATTAATTATTAATCATTGCACAAAATAATTCTTGAATGTGGATGTGAATGAGGCGATCAAAAAGAGGAAGGCTACTTATTCTGTTAATTTAATTTTTTCAAGATTAAATCCAATCCCAAGGAGAAAAATATGATCACTGCGATCAAATAAGAATAAATATACTGCAGATTTCTACAGTAAACATAATAAAAATAGGTATAGACCCACGATGGGACTCATTTTCCCAATCCTGTCATCAAACAAATCGATTACCTACTCGAATTCTCCGAACGCAGAATTGCGAATTCGATTCCGAAGCTATTTTGCAACCTAAACGTAACGTCCGAATGTTAAATGAAGATTCGATAAGGTAACCTCGTACAAATGAGCGGTTTGTATTGCGGTACATAATATGGCAAAGTATTAATACAGGAGTTAGAAACTCATTAGCGAGAACAGAAACGGTCACTTGATTATCTTTTGATTGATACGTGGAAGCGTCGGAGACGTCGCCGGTGTACGAGCAAGAGGATGATGATAGAACCCATTTGATGTGGCAAATTGATAAATTTTTATCGGCTCTGGCAAGTCAGAGTGGGTGTACCTATATGTAGATGTAGATGTAGGTACATTTACGTACCAGGCCGTAGCTAAGGGTATACGTATATAAGTGAAATGTGATTATATATCGAGAACATATGTAACAGGGCACATTTGAATACATGCATGAAAGGAGCATTGTAGTTTAGAGATGGGCCACGATGCACGATTCGAGCATAAAGAACAACACATTTCAAACCAGCATCACGAGCAAAGACAGACGTTACTGTATACTCCATGTACTCGTATATATCGCGTCAATTTACTATACGTAAAGCGAATTTACCGCTCGATAGTGTTCTCGCTGCAGCGACTGGAAATTGTGGCGAAAAAATCATATTTCTCGTTTGATATCCGACAACGGCAACGAAAGCAACCATCGAAGTAGTACCTACTCTACACATATACGTGATTTTTATAACAAATTGAGCGAATCTCGACTTAGATGTGGGAAAGAATACGAGCTAGATGGCGGGTCGAGTAGAGGAGGTATCCGATACCGCTGTTTTCACATTTTAGAGTGAAAACGGAAAAGTGAACTTGGAATTCGATGGAGGGTATTTTCCTCCTTCTTACGAGTTGATTTTTTTTTCTTTTTTGGCTTCGCATTTTACGGCCAATTAATTTCGCAACCGAGTACGAGTGTTTTTCACGAACCGCACATAACGTGTGCTGGGTTTGTATATGTACTCGTATCGTATGTGTATTGTGTATACGTATAGTACATACGAGCATTCGAGGCGTGTAAAAATAACCATCCAGCGTACCGCATTGCTAGGCAATTAATCTTTAATTAATTTCCATGTACAGAGAGTTGCTGTATGTGTATAATATAGTGTACGTACATCGTACATCGTAACCATATATACTGAGCTGAGAGTATTATTCTAAGTTAACGGAGTTTATATACAGGGTGTCCTGTTGAAGATCTGGCCACTCAAGTTCACATATAATATGTAGAAACTTCCAATCAACAAGGTGCTAATATGAAAAGGCAACGGCACACTGCAAGGTATAGACCTTCCAATTTGCAATCTTTGTAGGTGCCGCGCGACTTGCGACTTTGCACTCCGGAAGCGTTCATTTTCTCAGGCGATGCCCATAAGTGGGGTTTTTGGTACTTTTCATTGTGCAAAACCGCCCCACAGGCTTCCCATCGCACTGTAGCAGGCTACCGATCATCGCAATGAATTCCTCGACCCCGAAAACCCCCCAGGAACCCATTCCCGACTCTTTTGCTCGAATTCGATTCTTGAAAAATTCACATTTTTGTCAAAAACTTTGAATTTCAGCCGGATGGCTTGAGTTTGGTGGGAAACCGATGCCGGCAATGAACTCAGCACCTCGAAAAACCCCCGGGCCCAAATTTTCAGCTCGTTTGGGCGACATTTTATCCAGGTTTTTTTTTGTCCCCTTCTGCCTACTCCTTAGTAGGCAATGGTGGAATCCAAAATGGAATGGATAAAAGTGAGCTACTGGTCCACAACAAAGACGATTTTGGACTAATTTTGGGTCGCTGATTTCGAATATGACGTTCATTTTCTCGGGCGATGCCCATAAGTGGGGTTTTTGGTACTTTTCATTGTGCAAAACCGCCCCACAGGCTTCCCATCGCACTGAAGCAGGCTACCGATCATCGAAATGAATTCCTTGACCCCGAAAACCCCCCAGGAATCCATTCCCGACTCTTTTGCTCGAATTCGATTCTTGAAAAATTCACATTTTTGTCAAAAACTTTGAATTTCAGCCGGATGGCTTGAGTTTGGTGGGAAACCGATGCCGGCAATGAACTCAGCACCTCGAAAAACCCCCAGGCCCAAATTTTCAGCTCGTTTGGGCGACATTTTATCCAGGTTTTTTTTTGTCCCCTTCTGCCTACTCCCTAGTAGGCAATGGTGGAATCCAAAATGGAATGGATAAAAGTGAGCTACTGGTCCACAACAAAGACGATTTTGGACTAATTTTGGGTCGCTGATTTCGAATATGACGTTCATTTTCTCGGGCGATGCCCATAAGTGGGGTTTTTGGTACTTTTCATTGTGCAAAACCGCCCCACAGGGTTCCCATCGCACTGTAGCAGGCTACCGATCATCGCAATGAATTCCTCGACCCCGAAAACCCCCCAGGAACCCATTCCCGACTCTTTTGCTCGAATTCGATTCTTGAAAAATTCACATTTTTGTCAAAAACTTTGAATTTCAGCCGGATGGCTTGAGTTTGGTGGGAAACCGATGCCGGCAATGAACTCAGCACCTCGAAAAACCCCCGGGCCCAAATTTTCAGCTCGTTTGGGCGACATTTTATCCAGGTTTTTTTTTGTCCCCTTCTGCCTACTCCCTAGTAGGCAATGGTGGAATCCAAAATGGAATGGATAAAAGTGAGCTACTGGTCCACAACAAAGACGATTTTGGACTAATTTTGGGTCGCTGATTTCGAATATGACGTTCATTTTCTCGGGCGATGCCCATAAGTGGGGTTTTTGGTACTTTTCATTGCGAAAAACCGCCCCACAGGCTTCCCATTGCACTGAAGCAGGCTACCGATCATCGCAATGAATTCCTCGACCCCGAAAACCCCCCAGGAACCCATTCCCGACTCTTTTGCTCGAATTCGATTCTTGAAAAATTCACATTTTTGTCAAAAACTTTGAATTTCAGCCGGATGGCTTGAGTTTGGTGGGAAACCGATGCCGGCAATGAACTCAGCACCTCGAAAAACCCCCAGGCCCAAATTTTCAGCTCGTTTGGGCGACATTTTATCCAGGTTTTTTTTTGTCCCCTTCTGCCTACTCCCTAGTAGGCAATGGTGGAATCCAAAATGGAATGGATAAAAGTGAGCTACTGGTCCACAACAAAGACGATTTTGGACTAATTTTGGGTCGCTGATTTCGAATATGACGTTCATTTTCTCGGGCGATGCCCATAAGTGGGGTTTTTGGTACTTTTCATTGTGCAAAACCGCCCCACAGGCTTCCCATCGCACTGAAGCAGGCTACCGATCATCGAAATGAATTCCTCGACCCCGAAAACCCCCCAGGAACCCATTCACGACTCTTTTGCTCGAATTCGATTCTTGAAAAATTCACATTTTTGTCAAAAACTTTGAATTTCAGCCGGATGGCTTGAGTTTGGTGGGAAACCGATGCCGGCAATGAACTCAGCACCTCGAAAAACCCCCGGGCCCAAATTTTCAGCTCGTTTGGGCGACATTTTATCCAGGTTTTTTTTTGTCCCCTTCTGCCTACTCCCTAGTAGGCAATGGTGGAATCCAAAATGGAATGGATAAAAGTGAGCTACTGGTCCACAACAAAGACGATTTTGGACTAATTTTGGGTCGCTGATTTCGAATATGACGTTCATTTTCTCGGGCGATGCCCATAAGTGGGGTTTTTGGTACTTTTCATTGTGCAAAACCGCCCCACAGGCTTCCCATCGCACTGTAGCAGGCTACCGATCATCGAAATGAATTCCTCGACCCCGAAAACCCCCCAGGAACCCATTCCCGACTCTTTTGCTCGAATTCGATTCTTGAAAAATTCACATTTTTGTCAAAAACTTTGAATTTCAGCCGGATGGCTTGAGTTTGGTGGGAAACCGATGCCGGCAATGAACTCAGCACCTCGAAAAACCCCCGGGCCCAAATTTTCAGCTCGTTTGGGCGACATTTTATCCAGGTTTTTTTTTGTCCCCTTCTGCCTACTCCCTAGTAGGCAATGGTGGAATCCAAAATGGAATGGATAAAAGTGAGCTACTGGTCCACAACAAAGACGATTTTGGACTAATTTTGGGTCGCTGATTTCGAATATGACGTTCATTTTCTCGGGCGATGCCCATAAGTGGGGTTTTTGGTACTTTTCATTGTGCAAAACCGCCCCACAGGCTTCCCATCGCACTGAAGCAGGCTACCGATCATCGAAATGAATTCCTCGACCCCGAAAACCCCCCAGGAACCCATTCCCGACTCTTTTGCTCGAATTCGATTCTTGAAAAATTCACATTTTTGTCAAAAACTTTGAATTTCAGCCGGATGGCTTGAGTTTGGTGGGGAACCGATGCCGGCAATGAACTCAGCACCTCGAAAAACCCCCGGGCCCAAATTTTCAGCTCGTTTGGGCGACATTTTATCCAGGTTTTTTTTTGTCCCCTTCTGCCTACTCCCTAGTAGGCAATGGTGGAATCCAAAATGGAATGGATAAAAGTGAGCTACTGGTCCACAACAAAGACGATTTTGGACTAATTTTGGGTCGCTGATTTCGAATATGACGTTCATTTTCTCGGGCGATGCCCATAAGTGGTGTTTTTGGTACTTTTCATTGCGCAAAACCGCCCCACAGGCTTCCCATTGCACTGAAGCAGGCTACCGATCATCGAAATGAATTCCTCGACCCCGAAAACCCCCCAGGAACCCATTCACGACTCTTTTGCTCGAAATTCGATTCTTGAAAAATTCACATTTTTGTCAAAAACTTTGAATTTCAGCCGGATGGCTTGAGTTTGGTGGGAAACCGATACCGGCAATGAACTCAGCACCTCGAAAAACCCCCGGGCCCAAATTTTCAGCTCGTTTGGGCGACATTTTATCCAGGTTTTTTTTGTCCCCTTCTGCCTACTCCCTAGTAGGCAATGGTGGAATCCAAAATGGAATGGATAAAAGTGAGCTACTGGTCCACAACAAAGACGATTTTGGACTAATTTTGGGTCGCTGATTTCGAATATGACGTTCATTTTCTCGGGCGATGCCCATAAGTGGGGTTTTTGGTACTTTTCATTGTGCAAAACCGCCCCACAGGCTTCCCATCACACTGTAGCAGGCTACCGATCATCGCAATGAATTCCTCGACCCCGAAAACCCCCCAGGAACCCATTCCCGACTCTTTTGCTCGAATTCGATTCTTGAAAAATTCACATTTTTGTCAAAAACTTTGAATTTCAGCCGGATGGCTTGAGTTTGGTGGGAAACCGATGCCGGCAATGAACTCAGCACCTCGAAAAACCCCCGGGCCCAAATTTTCAGCTCGTTTGGGCGACATTTTATCCAGGTTTTTTTTTGTCCCCTTCTGCCTACTCCTTAGTAGGCAATGGTGGAATCCAAAATGGAATGGATAAAAGTGAGCTACTGGTCCACAACAAAGACGATTTTGGACTAATTTTGGGTCGCTGATTTCGAATATGACGTTCATTTTCTTGGGCGATGCCCATAAGTGGGGTTTTTGGTACTTTTCATTGTGCAAAACCGCCCCACAGGCTTCCCATCGCACTGAAGCAGGCTACCGATCATCGCAATGAATTCCTCGACCCCGAAAACCCCCCAGGAACCCATTCCCGACTCTTTTGCTCGAATTCGATTCTTGAAAAATTCACATTTTTGTCAAAAACTTTGAATTTCAGCCGGATGGCTTGAGTTTGGTGGGAAACCGATGCCGGCAATGAACTCAGCACCTCGAAAAACCCCCGGGCCCAAATTTTCAGCTCGTTTGGGCGACATTTTATCCAGGTTTTTTTTTGTCCCCTTCTGCCTACTCCTTTTAGTAGGCAATGGTGGAATCCAAAATGGAATGGATAAAAGTGAGCTACTGGTCCACAACAAAGACGATTTTGGACTAATTTTGGGTCGCTGATTTCGAATATGACGTTCATTTTCTCGGGCGATGCCCATAAGTGGGGTTTTTGGTACTTTTCATTGTGCAAAACCGCCCCACAGGCTTCCCATCGCACTGAAGCAGGCTACCGATCATCGCAATGAATTCCTCGACCCCGAAAACCCCCCAGGAACCCATTCCCGACTCTTTTGCTCGAAATTCGATTCTTGAAAAATTCACATTTTTGTCAAAAACTTTGAATTTCAGCCGGATGGCTTGAGTTTGGTGGGAAACCGATACCGGCAATGAACTCAGCACCTCGAAAAACCCCCGGGCCCAAATTTTCAGCTCGTTTGGGCGACATTTTATCCAGGTTTTTTTATTGTCCCCTTCTGCCTACTCCTTAGTAGGCAATGGTGGAATCCAAAATGGAATGGATAAAAGTGAGCTACTGGTCCACAACAAAGACGATTTTGGACTAATTTTGGGTCGCTGATTTCGAATATGACGTTCATTTTCTTGGGCGATGCCCATAAGTGGGGTTTTTGGTACTTTTCATTGTGCAAAACCGCCCCACAGGCTTCCCATCGCACTGAAGCAGGCTACCGATCATCGCAATGAATTCCTCGACCCCGAAAACCCCCCAGGAACCCATTCCCGACTCTTTTGCTCGAATTCGATTCTTGAAAAATTCACATTTTTGTCAAAAACTTTGAATTTCAGCCGGATGGCTTGAGTTTGGTGGGAAACCGATGCCGGCAATGAACTCAGCACCTCGAAAAACCCCCGGGCCCAAATTTTCAGCTCGTTTGGGCGACATTTTATCCAGGTTTTTTTTTGTCCCCTTCTGCCTACTCCTTTTAGTAGGCAATGGTGGAATCCAAAATGGAATGGATAAAAGTGAGCTACTGGTCCACAACAAAGACGATTTTGGACTAATTTTGGGTCGCTGATTTCGAATATGACGTTCATTTTCTCGGGCGATGCCCATAAGTGGGGTTTTTGGTACTTTTCATTGTGCAAAACCGCCCCACAGGCTTCCCATCGCACTGAAGCAGGCTACCGATCATCGCAATGAATTCCTCGACCCCGAAAACCCCCCAGGAACCCATTCCCGACTCTTTTGCTCGAATTCGATTCTTGAAAAATTCACATTTTTGTCAAAAACTTTGAATTTCAGCCGGATGGCTTGAGTTTGGTGGGAAACCGATGCCGGCAATGAACTCAGCACCTCGAAAAACCCCCGGGCCCAAATTTTCAGCTCGTTTGGGCGACATTTTATCCAGGTTTTTTTTTGTCCCCTTCTGCCTACTCCTTTTAGTAGGCAATGGTGGAATCCAAAATGGAATGGATAAAAGTGAGCTACTGGTCCACAACAAAGACGATTTTGGACTAATTTTGGGTCGCTGATTTCGAATATGACGTTCATTTTCTCGGGCGATGCCCATAAGTGGGGTTTTTGGTACTTTTCATTGTGCAAAACCGCCCCACAGGCTTCCCATCGCACTGAAGCAGGCTACCGATCATCGCAATGAATTCCTCGACCCCGAAAACCCCCCAGGAACCCATTCCCGACTCTTTTGCTCGAAATTCGATTCTTGAAAAATTCACATTTTTGTCAAAAACTTTGAATTTCAGCCGGATGGCTTGAGTTTGGTGGGAAACCGATACCGGCAATGAACTCAGCACCTCGAAAAACCCCCGGGCCCAAATTTTCAGCTCGTTTGGGCGACATTTTATCCAGGTTTTTTTATTGTCCCCTTCTGCCTACTCCTTAGTAGGCAATGGTGGAATCCAAAATGGAATGGATAAAAGTGAGCTACTGGTCCACAACAAAGACGATTTTGGACTAATTTTGGGTCGCTGATTTCGAATATGACGTTCATTTTCTTGGGCGATGCCCATAAGTGGGGTTTTTGGTACTTTTCATTGTGCAAAACCGCCCCACAGGCTTCCCATCGCACTGAAGCAGGCTACCGATCATCGCAATGAATTCCTCGACCCCGAAAACCCCCCAGGAACCCATTCCCGACTCTTTTGCTCGAATTCGATTCTTGAAAAATTCACATTTTTGTCAAAAACTTTGAATTTCAGCCGGATGGCTTGAGTTTGGTGGGAAACCGATGCCGGCAATGAACTCAGCACCTCGAAAAACCCCCGGGCCCAAATTTTCAGCTCGTTTGGGCGACATTTTATCCAGGTTTTTTTATTGTCCCCTTCTGCCTACTCCTTAGTAGGCAATGGTGGAATCCAAAATGGAATGGATAAAAGTGAGCTACTGGTCCACAACAAAGACGATTTTGGACTAATTTTGGGTCGCTGATTTCGAATATGACGTTCATTTTCTCGGGCGATGCCCATAAGTGGGGTTTTTGGTACTTTTCATTGTGCAAAACCGCCCCACAGGCTTCCCATCGCACTGAAGCAGGCTACCGATCATCGCAATGAATTCCTCGACCCCGAAAACCCCCCAGGAACCCATTCCCGACTCTTTTGCTCGAATTCGATTCTTGAAAAATTCACATTTTTGTCAAAAACTTTGAATTTCAGCCGGATGGCTTGAGTTTGGTGGGAAACCGATGCCGGCAATGAACTCAGCACCTCGAAAAACCCCCGGGCCCAAATTTTCAGCTCGTTTGGGCGACATTTTATCCAGGTTTTTTTTTGTCCCCTTCTGCCTACTCCTTTTAGTAGGCAATGGTGGAATCCAAAATGGAATGGATAAAAGTGAGCTACTGGTCCACAACAAAGACGATTTTGGACTAATTTTGGGTCGCTGATTTCGAATATGACGTTCATTTTCTCGGGCGATGCCCATAAGTGGGGTTTTTGGTACTTTTCATTGTGCAAAACCGCCCCACAGGCTTCCCATCGCACTGAAGCAGGCTACCGATCATCGCAATGAATTCCTCGACCCCGAAAACCCCCCAGGAACCCATTCCCGACTCTTTTGCTCGAATTCGATTCTTGAAAAATTCACATTTTTGTCAAAAACTTTGAATTTCAGCCGGATGGCTTGAGTTTGGTGGGAAACCGATGCCGGCAATGAACTCAGCACCTCGAAAAACCCCCGGGCCCAAATTTTCAGCTCGTTTGGGCGACATTTTATCCAGGTTTTTTTTTGTCCCCTTCTGCCTACTCCTTTTAGTAGGCAATGGTGGAATCCAAAATGGAATGGATAAAAGTGAGCTACTGGTCCACAACAAAGACGATTTTGGACTAATTTTGGGTCGCTGATTTCGAATATGACGTTCATTTTCTCGGGCGATGCCCATAAGTGGGGTTTTTGGTACTTTTCATTGTGCAAAACCGCCCCACAGGCTTCCCATCGCACTGAAGCAGGCTACCGATCATCGCAATGAATTCCTCGACCCCGAAAACCCCCCAGGAACCCATTCCCGACTCTTTTGCTCGAATTCGATTCTTGAAAAATTCACATTTTTGTCAAAAACTTTGAATTTCAGCCGGATGGCTTGAGTTTGGTGGGAAACCGATGCCGGCAATGAACTCAGCACCTCGAAAAACCCCCGGGCCCAAATTTTCAGCTCGTTTGGGCGACATTTTATCCAGGTTTTTTTTTGTCCCCTTCTGCCTACTCCTTTTAGTAGGCAATGGTGGAATCCAAAATGGAATGGATAAAAGTGAGCTACTGGTCCACAACAAAGACGATTTTGGACTAATTTTGGGTCGCTGATTTCGAATATGACGTTCATTTTCTCGGGCGATGCCCATAAGTGGGGTTTTTGGTACTTTTCATTGTGCAAAACCGCCCCACAGGCTTCCCATCGCACTGAAGCAGGCTACCGATCATCGCAATGAATTCCTCGACCCCGAAAACCCCCCAGGAACCCATTCCCGACTCTTTTGCTCGAAATTCGATTCTTGAAAAATTCACATTTTTGTCAAAAACTTTGAATTTCAGCCGGATGGCTTGAGTTTGGTGGGAAACCGATACCGGCAATGAACTCAGCACCTCGAAAAACCCCCGGGCCCAAATTTTCAGCTCGTTTGGGCGACATTTTATCCAGGTTTTTTTATTGTCCCCTTCTGCCTACTCCTTAGTAGGCAATGGTGGAATCCAAAATGGAATGGATAAAAGTGAGCTACTGGTCCACAACAAAGACGATTTTGGACTAATTTTGGGTCGCTGATTTCGAATATGACGTTCATTTTCTTGGGCGATGCCCATAAGTGGGGTTTTTGGTACTTTTCATTGTGCAAAACCGCCCCACAGGCTTCCCATCGCACTGAAGCAGGCTACCGATCATCGCAATGAATTCCTCGACCCCGAAAACCCCCCAGGAACCCATTCCCGACTCTTTTGCTCGAATTCGATTCTTGAAAAATTCACATTTTTGTCAAAAACTTTGAATTTCAGCCGGATGGCTTGAGTTTGGTGGGAAACCGATGCCGGCAATGAACTCAGCACCTCGAAAAACCCCCGGGCCCAAATTTTCAGCTCGTTTGGGCGACATTTTATCCAGGTTTTTTTTTGTCCCCTTCTGCCTACTCCTTTTAGTAGGCAATGGTGGAATCCAAAATGGAATGGATAAAAGTGAGCTACTGGTCCACAACAAAGACGATTTTGGACTAATTTTGGGTCGCTGATTTCGAATATGACGTTCATTTTCTCGGGCGATGCCCATAAGTGGGGTTTTTGGTACTTTTCATTGTGCAAAACCGCCCCACAGGCTTCCCATCGCACTGAAGCAGGCTACCGATCATCGCAATGAATTCCTCGACCCCGAAAACCCCCCAGGAACCCATTCCCGACTCTTTTGCTCGAATTCGATTCTTGAAAAATTCACATTTTTGTCAAAAACTTTGAATTTCAGCCGGATGGCTTGAGTTTGGTGGGAAACCGATGCCGGCAATGAACTCAGCACCTCGAAAAACCCCCGGGCCCAAATTTTCAGCTCGTTTGGGCGACATTTTATCCAGGTTTTTTTATTGTCCCCTTCTGCCTACTCCTTAGTAGGCAATGGTGGAATCCAAAATGGAATGGATAAAAGTGAGCTACTGGTCCACAACAAAGACGATTTTGGACTAATTTTGGGTCGCTGATTTCGAATATGACGTTAGTAGTATTCGGGTCACTATAGCACAGTTCCGAGCAAAAGAGTCATTTTGCCCGTCCTTCGTTCAAAAGGTTCAAAGTGAATCACTTGGTGAACGACTTTGAAGTGAATCACTTAGTAGGTTTGTTCGTTTTTATTACTCGGTCTAACCGGGTCTACACTTTCCTTACTCTCCTTACTCCGCTCTCCACTTTTTACCCCTGATTTAACCAAAGACCTATAACAGGTCTCTGGATTTAACCTTACCCGGGTGAGAAACCTGGTTAAAAACGAACAAACCTTGTGAACGACTTTGCGAGTGTATGTGCAAAATGACTCACCGGAACAGCCCGAGCCGAGCCTGATGTTTCCCATGTTGGGAAGTTGGTGTGCTCGGGCCTGTGTGCTAAAGCGCCCGTGTAGGTGAACTGAGCTCTGTGTTTTTAACCTAACCTAACTGAGGTGAGTTTAGGATGTGAATTCTAACCTAACTTAATGCTAATTTTTTGTGTTTTGTGTTTTATAATTTTTTTGGTTCTTAATCTAACTACAACTAAACTAAAACTAAACTTAATGCTAAATTTTTTTTGGGTTTTGTGTTTTATATTTTTTTCGGATTTTTAAAATAATCACATCCTAAGCCCTTTCTTGTTGTGTATAGGACAGCAACAAGTTTTTACACGACATGGTCTAATTAAATTCGATAGTTCGCTAATTATAATTTTCGGAAGTGGTAATGTTTTTAATTTGTGTTTCGAATTTGCGTTCTTGATAATTATGTCAGCAACAATTATTTGCAATGGTGCAGGTTGAAATTTATTTTCCGGATCAACAGTATGATCAATAAGTTGTTCAAACCGGAAGGCCGATAATCTGCGTAGTGTACGTGCCATTGTAATAATGAGCTCATCGGTGATGTGTGAGCGTATTTATACTCTATCAACAGGTGGCGCGCGCACCACTTGTTTTTTACAAGAGCATTTTACAATACAGTGACAAAGGTAGCAAAAGCCTCCAATGCACCCTCTTTGATTTCTACCGTATTTATTGTAGCATCGTTTACATTCAATGCAACAATCACACGGACACTGGTTACAGAGCCTACTTCGGCAGCCGATTAATAAATCGTATTTATGATGACACGATTCGCATACCGTACAAGCACACCAACCTATGATATCACCACAAAAACTACATTCATCATCTGAACTGACGAGAATAGACGGTTGAACATTTTCATTATCATCATCATCATCATCATCATCATCATCGCTATCGTCGAACGAACTATACAACGATGTATCAGTACTGGTGGAGTAACCACTATCCGAATCATATGCTGAACCTTGAGGAAACAAAGTTTCCAAGTAGTCCATCATTACTCGTGGTAATGGTAACTGTTGTACACTGTCAGTACTATCCAACTCGCGCACAATTCTTCTACCGCACAAATCTTGCAACGAATAAGTGTGGTATCTAGTCATTGATGGTCTTCTACAGTATTCGCACGAATGCCATAACCATTCTTCCCAACAATGAGCACCTTTAATTCGTAAGTTCAGATTCAACTGATCAGGATGACATGTGTTCGCCATAGTCGCCATTTTAATAATGAAGTCTTAGAGGAAGGACAACTATATTTATACTTTTTTAGACCCTTCCCTACATGCGCGCGCAACTTGTCGTTGATGACGCGAATAATAATAATTATATACGTCCAAAATGAAACCATACAGTTCGGATTCAGGTTTCGCCAAAAAATTATTGCAATATTCTTGTTTGCATTGAGCACAACATTTAGTTGTTCCCAACCTAGCCAAACAAGATTCGCAATTACAAACGCAATGAAGCTTGCACCATTTACAAACAAAGCGGATTGTAAATTCAACAGGATTATCCCTATGCCTAAAATCTTCAACACACCGAAGTAGATTTTTAATCATTACATTCGGTAGAGGTAATAATTTTAATTTACTTAGAGGCCAAATGTGCTTCACAATTTTTCTGTAGCACTGTTCTTCTAACGAATAAGGTTGGAACGTTTCATCTAGAATGAACCGTTTTTTACATTTATAAGAATGACTGTACCGTATATAGTAACACGGAGGTGCCTTCACTATCATAGTAACACTCGATTTTCTAATATTAAATGATGGCCGCATTGTAATATAATCAATTCTCAGTTGTAGGGGTCCCTATTTATACCTTTTCACCCTGTCGATGGTTGTGCACACAACTTCTTAAAAATAAACTAAACTAAACTAAACTAAAACTAAAACTAAAACTAAAACTAAAACTAAACTAAAACTAAACTTAATGCTAAATTTTTTTGTATTTTTTATTTTATATTTTTTTTGTGTTTTTTATATTTTATATATTTTTTTTTTTGTTTTTTAGCCCTCATAAGGGCTGTTTTAATCGTCATCGTCAAAATACAATGACCACCAACCAAGTAATGAATTCTTCGATCGTAGCTCCCAACGTAGCTCGTTATCGCTGAACCAATAACTTCGAAGGTACTTACCGGACAGCTTATCCCAGTAGTTCACACGTGTAACAATGTCACACTGTTTATTCCATCTAGCAGGTAAGTGGCATACAAATTCCTCTGTATACACAAAAACTAAATCGGACCGTGGTTTGTACTCCATTTTGATCACATCGTAATCGTTCTCAACAATTGGTCTTGGAAGCTGTGAATATGATCTAAAGAGCGCCATGTTGCCAGGTCAAATCAATAATGACTACCTACAGTCAGTACACCTATTTATATACTTTTCCTGCATCGACAGTTCGGGCACTGCTTGTGCTTTCGACTTTCCATCAATTGTTTTTCACGAAGCTGGTGTAGTTTTTGCTTACACTTTCGCCAACGCATGTACGTTACACACCTGCAGTAACAGATGCAGTAAGCACAGCACTTTCGACACGCCAATCCATCAACGACTGTAGTAATCACAGCTGTGTTGAAGCAATGGCTAGCGCAACAAAAATCACCTCCAGCTTCCCAATCAAAATCAGGGAATTCGTAAAGATCACCAGCATCACGTGAACGTCTCAAGCTTCGCAACGGTTGAACACATAGTAGCAGTAAATCAGCCATAGCAGCAACAAAACGAGATGTTTCAGCCATAGTAACAGAAGATATAATGACTAGTATTTGTCACTACACTTATATTTATACTTTTTTCGGCGTGATTCGCGCATGCGCAGGAATTCCAATGGAATACTGGAAATTCTTCAAGTACACCCATTTTGTCATGTCTACAACTAGATGATCTTTCTCTGAAACATCCCAAACAAATTCGCACATGTCTGTGAATAACTCACGTGACATACCGAAAATTTGTTCTAAATAAAACAGATCAACATCCTCTTCAGACTGACTGAACAGAACTGCGTAATTGAGAACCCAACTCAGCGTTGACGGTAACCTGTGGTAGCTTTTGCATAAGTAAATGCATGAAATATCTTTGCGTGAAACAAGTAATTTGAGAAGCTTACTTGAGCCAACATCATCCAGTATCACCACCGAATTTGCTGGTACATTAGGTAAGTCTCGTATACTATTAAATGTCAACGCATTCACACCTAAATCAAAACCATCCGCATACGCCGAGCACACAAAAGTTAAACCATTGTGTTTTTTAAATCGCAATATTTTCCGAAGTAAATCATCACGTGTTGCTGTATCAATTGAGCCCAGCAGAGCCGCATGAAGAACAAGTGGTATTTGTACGGAAGCCATTTTCAATAATGATCAGAATCTCAAACGACACCTATATTTATACCTTTTTCATGTACGTTATGCGCATGCGTAATCAAAATTTTGTTTTTTGCAATTCTTGCTTATAAAATTTTCCTGACACTGGCTCACCGTTCAAAGCTTTTATGCTGTATGTTTCTGGAACCGTGTAATGAACCTTATCAATTTTAAAAATTTCAGTGGTCCACTTTCTGGAATACTTATTACCAAAAGTATATTTGTATGCCGTAATGCGTACACGATCTCCGATTTTAAATGTAGGTTTTGGTCGTTTGAAGTTATTTAAACCGTATACTTTTTTATACACATCAGCTTCAGTTTTCTTTGTAACATCAGCCGGAGGCAAACCTATAGTTCGATGTATATTCTGCTCATTATACTCCTTCACGATTTGTGGTAAAATATTTATCCAACGATGGTTTTGATTCACCTCAAAGTGAAGTTTCATTTTTTCATTCAACGTGCGATTGAAACGTTCTACAATAGCTGCTTTGATTTCAGTAAAAGTATGATACATATTGATGTTATTGTTATTCAACATTCGTTTGAAAGTAGCATTAACAAATTCTTTACCTTGATCAACGTGTAGAAGTTCTGGTTTTCGACGTTTTGACAGAATTGCTTTGAAGGCATCAGTAACCTCTTTACCAGTCTTCTGTTTCAAAGGAACACACCATGCGAATTTGCTAAAGCAGTCAATAACATTCAAAATGTATGCATAACCTTTGTTTTCTTTTTTATACTGCGACATTATCAGCAAATCGGCTTCCCAAATGTGGTCAATTCCTTTGGTAATAATTTGACGAGTTTTAAATTTCTTTACAACAGGTTTATGTAATTCACGTGCTAAATCCATTTTCAAAATTAACGAATTCTTCTGGGATTACCTATATTTATGCAAAAACTTCAAACATAAATGACCACAGATCACCTGACTCAACTTTTGATCTTGTTCATAATTATAAACAATTGTTGTTTTCTTACCAAAGTATTTCACTAATTCAGCAGGTGGTGCAACGCCGAAAGAATCATAATATTCCACATTGAAACCCCGTTTGGCATACGCTACCCAATGAGTACCTGGGCCAGTGCTTGAATCTAAATTCACAATCGCTGACTCGTTCGCAAAAACTTTTCCAGGTAACCCATCTCTCATAAAAACGCCTCTGAAGAACGGAATTTCTAACTGAGCAGCGTACTGTATCAGTTCTAAATTATTCAACGGAGTGTCTTTTTTTTTTTTAGTAGCGTATCTAAAAGACCATTACCTTTAGGCTTTTTGTTAATATAAACACCGGAACCTTTAGGCTTTTTGTTAATATAAACACCAGAACCTTTAGGCTTTTTGTTAATATAAACACCAGAACCTTTAGGCTTTTTGTTTATGTAAACACCTTTACCTTTAGGTTTTTTGTTTATGTAAACACCTTTACCTTTGGTAATACGTTTCTTTGCTGTTTTGGGTTTCTTAGTAGAACGAAGTCCTTTACCATCTTTTTTCTTGCTTTTAACAAGATCAACAAGCGCTGAAACCGCACCAATTGCTGCAGGACCGTACTGTAAGATTGTCTTTAGATAACCACCTGATTTCACTTTTTTAACTTGAGCAACAGAAAGTCGAATAGTTTTTTTACCAGTGCCTTTTTTCAAATTAGCTATTTGGCTTTTAGTTAACGGTAAGTAGGTCTCATTCATCACAGATTCCTTGGTACGAGCACCGCTAACCTTCAACGAAACAGCTTTTTGAGCTTGTACAGCTGATGCAAGTTTTTCATGTTCACTCTGATCCATCGATACAGGGTATTTTGTCAATAAACCAGCACCTAGCGCTCTTTTGGCTTTCATGGCATTAGTAGTTAACCATCCAACAGCTTTCTCGCCAAATCCAGCATCTTTTGCAAGTACGCGATTCCAAGCACCTTCTTGTAAAGCATAATCAGCAGCATGACGGTCTTCCAAATTTTTAGATTTAGAATACGCAATATCATGCTGCATAGCTAACTCATCAAGTTTGTTACTTGGTTTATCACCTCTTTCAAGACGTTTTTGAAGTTTTGTACCAGGACCTAAATAGTTATAACCTGGCATATGCATTTCAAATGGTAAATTATTAATCATAGAATTGAGTATACCTTTACCGCGTACAGTTTTAGTATGCATCGGTACAGGTAGAATCTCCAAACTTTTATAATATCTAGCTTCACGATAATCCATTATTTCATAAAAATATGTAATTTGTAAACATCCGACAACTATTTATAGTTTTTTGACAATTCAAATTTCCTTAAACTCTTGAATAATGTTCACAATCTCGTTCAACAACAGCGGATTACTGTTACCTGATTGTATTTCACCCCACAAGTGACACAAACGATCAAGTAATTCATCCGCTGAGTTCCAATGAACGTATTCAACAGGTTGGTTAGTGTTGAACTTACGCAATCCACTACCTGTTGTGCTTCCTGTAAAGTACTCTTCACTATCGTATTCATCATAAGAATCCTTAGAGGTTTTTGCTTTTGATTTACCAGCAGCAACACCTTTAAGAATACCGTATTTCGCCAATATTGGTCTGATAATTGTTCGATATTTAACGCTTCGATTACTTTTCAAATATTGGTTATTACGGTCGTTATTACGTTTGTAAGCGTATGTATGCAAAATTATTTGTTCATAATTACGCATATCATCAGCTTTGTAATGCTGCGGATTCTCAGATGTTAACAATTCCCACAATCCTGGAGTACCTTTATATTTCTGATTATTTGCAGCCAGAATTATATCGTTATCTGGTGTAATGGTTATGCGTGAATTTCCAATATGGGGACGATTCAACTCCATATGAATACCATAATGTTTATCAAGCTTTTTACCAGTTGCAATGATATCAGTCAGATTGTTACTTACTACATTTGTGGTTGAACCGTGCGTTACAGTTTCTCTCAAAGATTGTAACGATTCGGTGATTGGTTTGAATGTTTCAACCATTTCTTCGTGCCTAGTCAGCTTTCCAAATTTCAACATATCAAATTTACGTTGTAAGGCTCGGCCTGATTCAAGATATTCTCTAACTTTTTTATCCATAGCAATAATTGAAATTACAAAGAATTCCAACCACTATTTATAGTTATTTGCATGGTTGAAATCCTAAAGTTATTGCAATTTGTTCGCCACGAAAATCAACTAGCTTATCGTCTTGATCAACAACTCTCAAATGCAACTGATAAATGCTATCTAAACGCGTAATTGGATAATAACATAATGTAATAGGCCTTTCAATGATTTTCTCACCACTTTCAACTTTTAATGGAAACTCGTAAAGCGTATTGTCATTACGTTTCAGATTGTCAACGTTACATTTAATCAAATTACATTTAACTTTGATCGTATTCACAGTGAAAATTTGCACAGGTAAGTCAGAACGATGTAATTCATCCGGTGGTAATAATCTAGGAGTAAATCCCAAAGTTCGTCCTATAGAATTAGCTGGTCTAAAATCAATATGCAAAGGACTTTTAATTTCCATTCTAAATGTATTTTTATTCAAACGTAAAAAAGTTCCCGTGTTTTTAATTTTATCCAAACCTTCGATAAATTTTATAATATCGTGAATCTCGTAAGTACCAGTTGGAATGGTATATGCATACACTTCATTTTTCTTTTTTGTTACCGCAAACCTATGCGGAGTTGTAAAACTTTCAGCGATGGTATTATTATTCAAATCATTTTGTTCAACAACAACATTATTATCCATATCCACATCAACAAAAGTAATATTATTATTATTCTGCGATATGTTAGGAATGTTGTTGTAGGTTACAAAGCTTTTCAAACAAACCTCATATGGTCCGTTTAGTCGTATACCATCAGTGTAATCAAAATTGAATACAGAAGAATTTTCAGTTAATGATATTTGAAACGCCATATTAACTTTTAATACATTCAACATTCACATGGTAGACCTATTTATACTTTTTCATCAAGCAACAACTTGATTACTCAACGGATTGTACACTGCTTTACGATCCATGATCATCAACAAATGTACAATGCCGTTATTAGGGAACCCTGTTCGAAAATTAAAATGTATTTTTGTATTAATTAACGAATCCTTAATAACTTCTGGTTGATGCGAGCAATCAATAACAAAAATCGCGTATTTTGTCATAAAATCGTTATAATCGCAAATCGGATCTTCTTCGTCAGAATTGTAGTAGGATTTCATAAATGCTTTAAACATTTCGTAAATATTTCCACATTTGTTTTCTTCGGATTTAAGATTTAACCGATCTTTTGGATACAGCCAGTAATTATTAATTTCCAACTGTACATTCTCAGTGTTTAGAAGTTTGAACTCACTGATTCGACTCTTCAATTTGTTAGTCGCATCCTGTTGCATAGCGATCAACGCGTACTTTACTTTTGAATGCGAAACTGGTACATCCCAAGTATACTCGGTGGTACCTGCTGGTAAAGTAGTACTTTGATAAAGCCAATGACGAAAGAAAATCGTATAATTGGTGTTGGTTAGAACTTCTTTACGCAGCTTCGTTTCTTTATCAATTCGAAATTTAACGTGTCGCATACGCCAGATAATATCTGTGAACCTCAACGATACATTGTAGTTTGCAACTGTCGAGTAAAAACAATTGTCATCGCCTGAAGTTGTGTTATGGAATATCAGCGTTTGCGGTACGCGTACCAAACATTTGCGAAAATCCTCAAAAACACCCATCACCTCGCTCAGCGGTTTCACGACAGTAAAATATCCTTTAGAGTTGATTAAGCTTTTTGAGTCTGGATATACATTCCAACCAGAAAGACTGCGTGCTTTATTCGGTCTGAACGAAACAAGTCCCTTCATGGTTGCTGCAATACCAGGTTTTCTAACATCATCAACTTTATTCTCGCCGATTTTATATTCAATAAACTCAAATCGATGTAAAATACCGTTGAGATCAAAATCAATTTTACTTGTATCGATACTAGTCACATCCACCAACTTATTATCTTTATCGGGTTCAGTTACTGTAATTTGACCAGTAATCACAAGCTTACTATCGCATGGTAAAGTAATAATATCTTCATTATAAACGGTTATAGGAAACTCACCGCCTGGTAAATTAATATTCTCAGACATCGGTGGTCGGTAATCGTAATAATCAGATCGCTCAATAAATTCTTCAAATTTTTCTTTGTAAGAAGCCATTGTAATATATAGGAAAATCAAATAAACGGTACTAGTATTTATACTTTTTTCAAAAAAAATCCGTCGACAAAACGTATTTGCACGATTGTACGTAAATTCAGCGTAAGAAAAATTAAAACATGTAATTGAAATACCAGCAGCAACAGCCATTTTGTTTTTAACGATAAATGTTACCACTACATCAAAAAAATCGTAAAATGTAATTTTCGTTACAAGGAACGGTTTACGAACATTCAGTATACTAACGGTTTCAGACAAAACGTACACACAATTGTTGTGCTGTTTATATTCTCAGGTAAGTAGATTTAAATTAGTTTTTGGACCATGGAAACATTTTATTCACACAATCAGATGAGAATAAACATTTTCAGCACATTAAAATACTTTTATTTTGAAAAAAAATATGAAAAAATGATAATTTTTGCAATCAGGTGTTGAAGTTGGAATTTTCGGCTCTGTGACACTACGACAGTGTAAATGGTACCTTACTTGTTGCGCATCAGTGTGAATGCGCCTAATTTCAAAACCAAAACCAAAACAGTGATAATGACTGTAGATTTAAGATTTCAATTCGAGTAGAAATTATTATTATTAATGAATATAAATATTCAGATAATTAATTTTGATTGTTTCAGGGTATTTGTGAGAATCGAAAACGAAGGAGCAGAGTGGTCAAATGCGTACATCATAGATCCATCAAGACAGTTATCAACGAATGAAACGAATCAGAGTATCCTTTCAGGTTAGTAGTTTTTTTTTTTTGATTCATTTTGCTTAGCTGTAGTTTTCGAAAATGGATACTTTGTGTTTGAATTTTCTTTTTTCAGGTACGATGATTGGAATCCGGAGGTGTAGAATAGCTGTAGATGAACGATTCGAGCTGGATAATTTGGTATGAAGATTGGAATCCGAAGGTAAAAAAGTGCATTCGCGAATAGCTGTATAACCATATACGAATTAGGTAAGAAGTTGTTTCAATAAGATTCACAAATTTGGTCTCTCGAAAATTGGTTCTTTGTGTTTTCGTTTTTTTATTTTTTGCAGGTAAAGTGAAATACGGAGGTGGAAAAACGCATTTGAGAACAGTAGCTACTGACGACGATTCGTGCTGAATAACAAGCGATAATTATCACGGAGTAAGTAGTATTTCTTTTTTTAAAAATGAAAAATCATTTTGCTTAGATGTTTTGAAAATTGATGCTCTCTGTTTGTTTATTTTTGTTACAGAGTGTTCGCGATCGTTTCAGATGGTTCGCGAATAAGCAGACACGAATTAGGTAAGCAAACGATTATTCAAAATAATATGATAAATCTACTGTGTATTTTTTCGAAAATCGATTCTTTGTGTTTTGTATTTTTCTTTTTTCAGATACGATGACAGAATCCGAAGTTACAGGCTGAATGAAAAACGCATTTGAGAACAGTAGCTACTGACGACGATTCGTACTGAATAACAAACGATGAACGAGTTAATGGGTAAGTACGATTAGTATTTCTTTATATTATCGGATACTTAGCTTTGGCTTTTTCGAAAATGATTTTTTGTTCTGGTTTATTTGCTTCAGATTGAGTGAAAATATCGCATTTGACTTGACAAAGCATTCGACGTAGCTACTGACGACGAATCAAAATAAAAATATATTGTGTATTTAGAAATTCATTGCTTTTTGATTGTTTCTTTCAATTTCTCCAGAATTTTCAATTTGCTTCGGAATACGCAAATATGACGTTGGGTAACTGAAAAGCGAGTTGTTTACTCGAAGTGTTTAACGAATTTATTCATGATCTAACCGATGAGGACGAATTTTACGGAATCCAGCTATTCAGGAGGCTCCAGTGTGATTTTTCAATTTCTACCGACAATTTACTCTGGAAGGCATGAATATGAAGTTGGTCAGCAAAAAAATCGAGTTGTGTGTTATGCTCGAACTGATCAGCTTTTTTCTCAAAATAAAAATCAACAATTTTTCTGTATAAACACACGATTCGATCAATAAGGTTACTTATACATATAGTCTGGAAATAAAACAGCATTGTAGATCCGACGACGCATTTTTCAGGAGATCTGCTATTTAATTTGCTCCAGAAGGCTTGAATATGAAGTTGGTTAGCTAGAAATCGAGTTGTGTGTTATACACGATCTGTTTAACGAATTTATTCATCTACAACGATCTCCATCTCCTTCGAAGGAAAACGACACCTGAATTTAAAAGTACATCGTTGGGCTGGATACTTAATTTACAAGGTTTGAATATGAAGTTCGGCAGCTGAAAAGCGAGTTGTGTGTTTTACTCGAACCACATTTGAATCGATTTTGGATAGATATTTACTCACATAAAATCACATTGCTGATGGTTAGATAAATGTACAACGACGACGAGTTTTTGTCAATTTATTAATATCAATCGAACAGTAAGTATTTAGGGTATAATTATTACATTATTTTACTTCTCGTTCTCGTTAACATCTTCATCCGTGCTATCTTCGTTATCGAATCTAAGATACGTCTGTATGATTTTCTGAACGCGTTCTTTCTTTGCACGATCATAACGTATGCGCGAGAGACGGTTTGAACTTACCCTATCAAAAAATAAATAAATAAATACATTAAATAATCAAATTCACAAACAGGAATGATTGAATTTATTTATCAACTACTCACGCGTTTGTAAGTTCAGACGGATTGGCCGAAACTGGCGCGATATTTTCCTTGTTGCTTACGTTGCCCTCGGGCAATTCGGGCATATATAATACGTGCATGTATAGTCTGTTTATGGTAGGATGCTCGACGATTGGGCTTATGTAACCTGAGTCTCCATCTCCGGAGAATGACGGAGTCGGCGGCATGTAAACAGGCGAGGCGAAGGAGGCTGACAGCGACAAAGGACTCATAATTCCAGCTGATGTTGAGGCAGATTGAGGTGTCAAAAACGAAGATGGATCGTCAATCAAGCCGATTCTGTAAGTGTAAAAAAAAAAAACAAACAAATAGAATTAATTAAATGAAAAAACACATGGCCGAAAAAGCGAAAACACGTTACGTGAATAAAATAAATTACTTACTCTTCATTCGATGGATCAGAACCACAGCAATATTGCCTACAAACGGATAAACAGTTGCTCCAGATATTACCCATTTTTTTAAAACGCAGTAAAATCGCAAATATTAAATAAAATGCAATAAAATATTACAATACAATTTGAAAGAAACAGTGAAACACACATCAATGGCGATTCGATTATGTGATTTTACGTAAGGTGATGGAAGGGTGAAAAAAAAAAAAAACAACAACCAATCAGATTGCGTTCTTTCGTCGTGGTAGGGGTACCAGACATGAAAAAACTTGAAAATTTTACTTGTAACACCACTGTTACCAACAATCAGAGAAAATTAAATCCGCAATCAAGTATTTTATTCACCTTAAGGTATCTTAAGAGCTCATGAAACATATACAAACGTATGTAAAAAAAGAAACCTTAAGGTGAAATTTCGAAAATGATTCGTAAGTACGTAAAGTGCAAAACGATTCTTTTTCAAACAGAGGGTGTAATTGAGTGCTTTTTGAGGTACCTCAACAAAAGCTCGAAAAGTAGCAAGTGGGGGTATTTTTGGAATCAGCATGACCTCAGCTTTTCAAAAATGCCAAAATAACGAAACGGAAACCAAATGATAACGTTATGATAACGTTATAATAACGTTATTCGATCTACCTACCTACTAACCTACCTACCTACCCTTTTGAGAGGTGCCAAATACTGCTCTGTGATTGGTTGACGTATCGACCAATGAGAGAGCAGCATTGTCAACATCGACGGATCAAAAAGGTATAAATACAGGTAGCCCTCGACAGGAAAATCAATCCGCTCTATAATGCTGTCCAGTAAAGATCAAATGTTCAATACTGTTTTCATGCACCATTCTGGCGATATTGGCAATATGACCACAGGCGTTTCTATGGCGGCTCTCGGAGCTTTACATCCGTTGTCAGTGAACCCTTTCGAGGGTTTTACTGTACAACAAATGCGCAACGAAGCGAAGAAGAGCGGACTTCGTTTTCGTTGTGCAATGCGAAAACATGAGTTGATTAGTTTACTAATTACTCATGTAATCGGGAATGTATTTCCATTTAGTGATAGCTTATTTGATAAGTTAGATACTACCCCTGTTCCCGAAGCTGCTGCAGCTCCAGTTCCAGTGCCAAGTATTTCGTATCAGCAATACAAGGTACCAGAACTGAAAGCTATGGCTAAGCAGAAAGGTATCAGGTTTTATTATAAGATGAATAAGCAGCAATTAATTTTAGCTTTAGAGAATAAGTTTAGTTTAGATGTAGGGCCCAAAAAAAGTATAAAATCAATAAAATTAGGGGATATTTTCCCATTTAGCTTTACTTTATTTAATAAGAAAACAAGAAATGGTTGGAAACAACCAGGACTTGCTAGTTATATAAATAGTTTAGATAATGTAGTTTTAAGTAACGATAACGTAGGGACCAAAAAAAGTATAAAAAATAAAAAAGCCTCCAATAGTATTAAGGTAGGGACCAAAAAAAGTATAAAAAATAAAAAAGCCTCCAATATTATTAAGCTTGTAGATTATAGTTTCACTGATGACGAAGATGATTTTGATATTACTAATCTCGCCAAAGCGCCAGCAGAAGCAAATTTTGTTTCTTTTGTTTCAGATAAACCTCCGGTGCACCAAATCGAGGACAACGACGAAGAAGACAGCTTCATCTTTACCAACGAAATCAACGGACCACGTAAGTTGACAAAACCAAAATCTATAAATACTCCTTCTGTTTCAGATCCCACCGTTGAAGAAATCATTGCAGAAATGACAGCAACTCTACCCAGCTTGGAACCAATTGAAGACAGACCAAAGCAAGAAGATGACGACGAAGAATTTATGAACCAGATGTTAGCCACCCAGGATCCAGAAGAACACCGAAGAATTATTAACCACTTCCTTGGAGACAACAAAGAAGAACTGAAGAAGAAAATTCAGAAGATTATCGAAGAAGATGAAGAACCACAGGAAAACTTCAGGATCCCAGGTAAAATGCATCCTATAAGTGTACAATTAAAAGAATATTTACATTCTTTGAAAATGTACGGTTTACCTATAATTGTAGAAGAGCCCGAATCCAAACCCGAGCCAAAGCCTGAACCCGAGCCCAAACCCAAACCCGAACCCGAACCCAAACCCGAACCCAAACCCAAACCCGAACCCGAACCCAAACCCGAACCCAAACCCGAACCCAAACCCAAACCCGAGCCAGTACGAAAACCAGTTAACATTGCGTTACTGCTAGATGATCTCTGGTTGTCTGATGACTCTGAAGATTCTCAACAGCATGTTTTGCAACAAAAACTGCTTGAGGGTATCGATGATCTGAATCTGTCTGAAGTATCTGATTGTCAACGAGATGTTTTGCAGCAACTTGTAGACGATATAGGTCTGGATGAACCGACACAGACACCGAAAGGGTTGGACAAGGAGAAACCAGTAGCTGTTGCTCAGGTCGAAGTGCCTGGAATTGGTTTGAATGAAAAGCGTGTGAATTTGGCCACTGTAAATTTGCAAAAATGTACGGTGAAAGAATTACACGCTTTTGCGCGTGAATTGAATCTGAAACGTTATGGTCGACTAAACAAACAAGATTTAATTAATGTGCTGAAAAAGTATATCGAGCCCTCTGTAAAAACTAACCCCACCGATTTAGCTCTCAAGAAAAAAGCGATATACGAAAGACCAGTTCCAGTTTTCGACAAGTTTCATCCACCGTCCAATCCGCAGAAATATGACATCCAATTCCCTACTCTTGGAATAACAGCGACTATTGAGATAGATCCTGCCCATAGTATGGTGATGCGGAAACCGACTCGACCGAAACCGTTGGATACCATGGTTCAGAGCAATGATGATGAGGACGGTAGTTGTGTAGCAGGCGCCGCTCCAACAGCTGAACTCTCACATTGCAATGAAGGTGGTAACGATGATCTGGATTATGACATCAATACTAGCGGTTACTCAAGTGTTTACTCGAACACTCCCAATATGGACACAAATCCTCCTGACGAGGTAAATACCGAAGTTGACAACCCGATTGAAGACAACAGAGTTGAAGTTGAGCCTGTACTAAATACTCCTGTACCCAGTCGTAGTAATGTACGCTCTATCTTCGATACTCCACCGATACGTATACGCTCAATTTTCGACACTCCGGAAATTGTGCCAAAACGTGTATTCTCGATATTTGACACACCCGAACTTGACAACCCGATTAGAGACAAAGAAGCTGTTCCTGCTGAACGTGAGGAAGATTTGGATGCTAGCTCCAATGAACCGAACGATAACGCAGATGAAGGCTCCAACAACGCCGATAATGACAGTTCGGATGATTCGGACGATGAATCTGAAGATAGCTCGGAGGATGATGAGAGCACTGACGATGATTCGGACGATGATTCTGACAGTTCCGATGATGACGATAGCTCTGGGAACGCTAGCTCTGATAGCTCCAGCGATGGAAGCTCAGATGATGGTAGTTCCAGTAGCGACGATGATGACGATGACGATAATCCCAACGAAAATGTTTATGTTGGCGGTGGTTCTACCACTGAGTTGAAATACATAAATATCGTCGAGAGTAACGTACGTGTTGTGAAGAAGTTCAACTGGCAACGGCGGAACTATTCCATCACGTTGAAGAAGAATGTGGATAAGTTACCCATAGTCGACATAATCACCAAATCCCTGGAAGAAATGTTTGAGTACGCCAAGAAGCGATCGAACTTTAGGGAAGGTGATTTGATTGATTTGGGAGTGACAAATCCCGACTTCACCACTGCTCGATACTTTCCTACCGGCTATGAAACAAGAGATCACGTTGAATCGTTGAAGGAAAAGCTTTTACAAATAGCAACTTCCGATGAAACAGTTGATCTTATGAAGTGTGTTTTCCAGGTGAGCACGGTAGCATTACCGCGAGGTGCTCGCAGGAAACCCATTCTTAACCTGAAAGAAGACCTGCACACCAAGAGGTGTATAAACGTGATTTGGAATAACGATAACCTATGCGGACCTCGAGCGATAATAGTAGGACTTACCTATCATAAAAATGAGATTTTCGATCATGTGCTGAACTTCTCTGATGTTAGGCAAGTACGTATGGGTCGCCCTATACAGAAAGACTTAGCAGAAGAGTTGTGCGGTAAGTTAGATTCCTATAATGAGGATGGATTCACCTTGGAAGATTTTAAAAAGGTGGAGGATTTGCTTGACATCCAGATCACTATAATCAACGCTGATATGGCCAACTCAGTGGTGTATCGTGGTGATAAAAAGGATGTTGAAATTTTCCTCTACAAACAAGGTGAACATTTCGATACGATAAATAGCATGACAGCATTCCTCGGAAGTGTCTACTATTGCGATCGTTGTCTGAAAGGTTATCAAACAAAAGGTGAGCACAACTGTAAGGGTGTGGCTCTCTGTCTCTTGTGTAACGAACCAAAGCACGCAGTTGACACCATCGAATACACGAAATGCTTTAAATGCAGCAGATATTGTAAAAACAAAGACTGCTTAAAGAAACACCAAGAGACCGTATGTAAAATATGGTATAAGTGTGTCAGCTGTGGTGTACTGGTTAAACGTTCTGAAACAGGAGCTCACCGTTGCGGTTATTCCAAATGTCAAAACTGCCAGAAAATTGTGAAAATGGAAACACACAAGTGCTACATGAAGAAGCAGACAGCTAAGGGTGGTAAATGCAAGCGTGGTTGTGGTAATTGTGATCCGTCGTCGAGCAGAAGTAATAAAAAATGTAGTTATACTGAAAAGTATCTATTTTTTGATTACGAAGCTCGCCAAGAAACTGGTGTACACGAGGCTAACTTGATAGTAGTCCATGATTTTAATGGAAAAGTACACCAGTTTGATACAAACGATGAGTTTTGTGCTTGGCTTATACACAAACGACACAAGGACTATACCGCAATTGCACATTACGCCCGTGGTTACGACAGCCACTTCATTATGCAGTATTGTGTGAAAAATACCATTCAACCAGACACAATTTATTCCGGCGGTAAGATAATGGAAATGAGAATTAAGAAATCACTGAATTTACGCATTATTGACAGTCACAATTTCGTACCATCCGCATTGGCAGCCTTCCCTGAAACTTTTGGATTGGACGAGTTGAAGAAGGGTTACTTTCCTCACTTGTTCAATACAAAAGCGAATGAAAATTACGTTGGTAAAATGCCTCCAATGCTGGATTATTGTCCCAACAATATGAAAGGCGGTAAAGACGGACCTCGTGAGAAATTCATTGAATGGTACCAGCAAAAATGCGATGAAGACTACATCTTCGATATGAAGAAGGAGCTTCTCGAATATTGCAACTCCGATGTGGATATCTTACGACGAGGCTGCCTGAAGTTGAGGGACGAATTCCTGAAAATTGCGAACATTGACCCGTTCTGTTACATCACCATTGCTGGTGTGTGTATGGCCATTTACCGGAGTAAATACCTGCAAGAAGATACCATTTCTGTTGTAACTAAACAGTTGAAAGATCAGTACTCGAAGGTATCGATTGCATGGTTGGAATCTCTGAATAATGGTGACATTGCACACGCTACCAATGGAGGGGAAGTCAGAATTTGTGGAGGTAAGGTTGACGGCTACGATTCCACGTCCAACACAGTGTACCAGTTCCACGGTTGCTTCTGGCACGGTTGTCCCAATTGCTTCCACGATGACACCATGAACACGGTGAAAAACGAATGCATGGCGGACCTGTACCAGAAGACCATGGCTAGAACTGAAAATCTAGAACAAGCTGGATACACTGTTGTTGAGATGTGGGAATGTGAATGGCTGAAAACACGTGAATACCGACAAAACCGATCTAGACTCGAAGATCGCATTATTGATCCGTTGAACCCGAGAGAAGCTTTCTTTGGTGGACGTACTGAGGCGTTTAAACTGAAGAAAACAGCCGATGGTAACGGTGAGAAAATCAAATACGTTGATGTCTGTTCTTTGTATCCGACAGTAATGTATTATGATGATTATCCTGTAGGCCATCCGGAGAAAATCTTCAATCCACCTAGTTACAATCCGGGTTGGTACGGTTTCATTAAATGCAAGGTCTTAGCTCCTAAGGATTTGTACATACCTACACTTCCGGTGAGAGTAAAGATGGCGAAAAATGAAAAGTTATTGTTCCCTCTGTGTTTGAAGTGTGCGAAAGACAATCAACGTCTGTGCACTCACACGGATGATGAACGAGAATTTGCCGGAACGTGGACTACCAATGAAGTGGAAAAAGCTGTTGAGGTTGGATACAAAGTTTTGGAAGTTTACGAAGTTTGGCATTTCGAAAAAAGTAACACCTTATGGAAGGGTTACATCAAAGATTTTCTGAAACTCAAACTCGAAGCTAGCGAACACAGTTATCCAACTGACGAAGCTTACGCTGAGGCAATTAAGAACACGCAAGGTATTGAGTTGGATGCTGACCAAGTAGCTTTCAATCCAGGTAAAAGAGCAGTAGCCAAACTTTGTTTGAACTCTCTCTGGGGAAAGTTCGGTCAACGCAACAACCAAGGAGTTACCAAATTCGTAACAGATCCTTGCGAGTTTTATAGTATTCTACTGGATGATCGATTCATGAACGTTAATGTAAATTACGTTTCTGAGGAGATGGTCCAGGTGAACTATAAATACAAGGATGTGTACGTTGAGGATAACTTCAATACCAACGTGTTCATAGCTGCCTTTACAACAGCGAATGCCCGATTACGACTTTATAGCCTCTTACACCAACTCAACAAGGCAGTACTGTATTGTGACACCGACTCGATAATCTACGTTGATGATGGTAGAAATACCGTTGCAACTGGAGATTTATTGGGCGAATGGACTGACGAGCTCAAAGGAGCTTACATTACCAAATTTGTGACCACTGGACCTAAGACTTACTACTACACGACGAGCAAGGGTAAACAGTGCGTTAAAGCGAAAGGCTTCACGTTAAGCTACAAGAACGCACAGCTCATCAGTGGTAAGTCGATGGAACAGTTAATCGATGGCGAAATCTTAGAGGTTGAAACCAAAGACATTAATATTCTTCGTGACAAGAATACAAAGGAATTAGTGAACAAGGAACAGCCTAAGAGATTACGCTTTGGATTTGACAAACGACTAATATGTGCAGATTACGATACAGTTCCTTATGGATACTGTTGAAAAATCTATAAATACTAGTCCAGTAGAAAATTGATGATGGATTTAACTGTAAGAAATGAATAGACGAAAACTGAAAAATAGTATTGCAGTGATAAATTTTGATAACAGTGTAAAGAAAAAACGACGTCGTGTAGAAATGTTTCCTGATGTGATACGATGTGGTATGTTTGGACCTAGTGGAGCTGGAAAATCGAATTTACTTTTAACAATACTTGTTCATATGAGACCGTTCAAGAATTTGTACTTATGTTCGAAGACTAGCTACCAAGAAAAGTATGGTACGTTGAAGGAACTGATAAGTACGCATAATCAAGGTAGGAAAAGTAAAAAGCAAATGATCCGTATTCAGGAACTACAAATCGAAACATTACCTGAGCCTGAAGATTTAGAAATGGATTCGGTTGTGATTTTCGATGACGTGTTGACTGAAAAGCAGGATAAAGTTGCTAATTTTTTCCTGAGAGGTCGACATCGTAATATCTCTTGTTTCTACCTTAGTCAAGCGTACACAAAAATTCCCAAGAAAACCGGTATACGTGAAAACTTCAATTACGTTATTTTATTCCGACAAGATTTGGTTAATTTACGCCAGATTTTCACCGAGTACGTTACTGATGTGACTTTTGAAAAATTTCGCGGAATGTGTAATAACTGTTGGAGTGAAGCTTACGGTTTCCTGGTTATCGATGTTGAGCATGACACGTGTAAATATAAAAAGAAATTCGATTCGGCTATAAATACAGGTACCTCTTGATAGATCACTTCATTTACAATGGAGCATCTTTACGCGAAGGTTGACTTGAATACGGCGTTGAACTTGAACTATGTTATGAGTAGGATTTTACTCATACACCCGGCAATTCAGTACATTGATTGTGTTGCTACAGAAATCGATGTACCCATTTGTAAACTTTTTATTTACCATACCGGTAAAGTCATGTGCACAAATGTTGCAGACGAAGTTGACGCAATTATAGCGTTGAAATACATAGCAGAATTCGTTGGTAAAATTGGTTATGTAGTAGAGTTTCAAAATTTTAGAACATTCACATTGACAAAACCAAAAGTGCAAAATATTGTCGCCTCTGCAGACTTGGACTGCATGCTCGATTTAGAATACATTGCTCGGAATTCATATAATCTTGTATACGAACCTGAGAAGTTTCCCGGTCTTACTATGAAGCTGAGAAACCCGCAGGCTACAGCAAACATTTTTACATCGGGAAAGATAGTTTGTTTAGGTACAAAAGATGAAGCCTCAGCTCGAATTGCTACTCGTAAGTTTGCACGAAAAATTCAGAGGCTTGGTTTCCCTGTGAGAATCAAAACTTACGCAATCGCTAACATCGTTGGAAGTAATGATCTGGGCTTTAAGCCGAATTTTGAAAAGTTCTACTATGATAACTTCAAGAGTGTAATTTATGAACCAGAAATTTTTACCGGTATACATCTACATGAAGGAAATAAAACTAAAAATACAAAACTTACCTTGTTCAGAAACGGGAAAGTAATATTGACAAACTTCAAAACGATAAATGATATGAACATGTTATATGCAAAAGTGTTTCTAAAAATTCTTCATGATGAATGATATTCGGTTCGTCGACGTCGACGGATCAAAAAGGTATAAATACTACCCCGATTTACTCAGAAAATCATTATTGACAATGGACGCTTTTATTACGAAAACTACTACTACTAGCGATTTATTGGCGAATTTCAATGCTATTAATAATACGAAAGCTTTTGCTAGCTTCAAAGATTTCCCAGCTGGGACAGTTTTTACCGTAATACAGTTCTTCCGATGCAAGACAAAGCTCGGTAGTTCTGTTGTGGTCGAAACAGAAGAGCATTATCTCCACTTGCCCGAACGATACCAAGTGTTATTCGCGAGGGATAAAGATCTACAAAAGTGGAATGAAATGGAAAATTTAAAACTCGTATACACCGGTCTACAAGGCCGACGTATCGTTTTGAATTTTGAACCAGAAGGTAAGTAACCAATTTTTATTTTTATTTTTAATAACAAAAAAATCCAAAAAAAAAAATATAAAATACAAAACACAAAAAAATTTAGCATTAAGTTTAGCATTAAGTTTAGTTGTAGTTTAGTTTTAAGAAGTTGCGCGCGCAGGTTCCAATTTTTTGTATAAATATAGGAGTATGGTGTGTGTAGCCTCATTATTAAAATGGTGGCTATGGAGAACACACCTCAGCATCCTGATGCTATGGATAGAAATGGCATACATCAGAACCTTACTTTTTATGAAGAGTGGAGTTGGCACTGGTGTGATAATTGTAAGTTGATTAGTCAGAAAACTTTTCAACCTTATTCTTTGGAAGAGTTGTGCAATCGAAAAATAATAATGAAGGTAATATGCAAGGATGTGGATAAGCTTACATTGCTTCCATTACCCAATGCACTTATTGAAAAACTACGGTTGAAGACTCCGTATTTTGATCGACGGCTTTACTTTGAGATGAGGAGTAAGATGGCACGGTGAGTTTTAAATTTTAGAAAATCCAAAAAAAAATATAAAACACAAAACCCAAAAAAATTTAGCATTAAGTTTAGTTTTAGTTTAGTTGTAGTTAGATTAAGAACCAAAAAAATTATAAAACACAAAACACAAAAAAATTTAGCATTAAGTTAGGTTAGAATTCACATCCTAAACTCACCTCAGTTAGGTTAGGTAGAGCTCAGTTCACCTACACGGGCGCTTTAGCACACAGGCCCGAGCACACCAACTTCCCACCACGGGAAACATCAGGCTCGGCTCGGGCTGTTCCAGTGAGTCATTTTGCACATACACTCGCAAAGTCGTTCACTAAGTGATTCACTTCAAAGTCGTTCACCAAGTGATTCACTTTGAACCTTTTGAACGAAGGACGGGCAAAATGACTCTTTTGCTCGGAACTGTGCTATAGTGACCCGAATACTACTGACGTTCATTTTCTTGGGCGATGCCCATAAGTGGGGTTTTTGGTACTTTTCATTGTGCAAAACCGCCCCACAGGCTTCCCATCGCACTGAAGCAGGCTACCGATCATCGCAATGAATTCCTCGACCCCAAAAACCCCCCAGGAACCCATTCCCGACTCTTTTGCTCGAAATTCGATTCTTGAAAAATTCACATTTTTGTCAAAAACTTTGAATTTCAGCCGGATGGCTTGAGTTTGGTGGGAAACCGATGCCGGCAATGAACTCAGCACCTCGAAAAACCCCCGGGCCCAAATTTTCAGCTCGTTTGGGCGACATTTTATCCAGGTTTTTTTTTGTCCCCTTCTGCCTACTCCTTAGTAGGCAATGGTGGAATCCAAAATGGAATGGATAAAAGTGAGCTACTGGTCCACAACAAAGACGATTTTGGACTAATTTTGGGTCGCTGATTTCGAATATGACGTTCATTTTCTCGGGCGATGCCCATAAGTGGTGTTTTTGGTACTTTTTATTGTGCAAAACCGCCCCACAGGCTTCCCATCGCACTGAAGCAGGCTACCGATCATCACAATGAATTCCTCGACCCCGAAAACCCCCCAGGAACCCATTCCCGACTCTTTTGCTCGAATTCGATTCTTGAAAAATTCACATTTTTGTCAAAAACTTTGAATTTCAGCCAGATGGCTTGAGTTTGGTGGGAAACCGATGCCGGCAATGAACTCAGCACCTCGAAAAACCCCCGGGCCCAAATTTTCAGCTCGTTTGGGCGACATTTTATCCAGGTTTTTTTTTGTCCCCTTCTGCCTACTCCTTAGTAGGCAATGGTGGAATCCAAAATGGAATGGATAAAAGTGAGCTACTGGTCCACAACAAAGACGATTTTGGACTAATTTTGGGTCGCTGATTTCGAATATGACGTTCATTTTCTCGGGCGATGCCCATAAGTGGGGTTTTTGGTACTTTTTATTGTGCAAAACCGCCCCACAGGCTTCCCATCGCACTGAAGCAGGCTACCGATCATCACAATGAATTCCTCGACCCCGAAAACCCCCCAGGAACCCATTCCCGACTCTTTTGCTCGAATTCGATTCTTGAAAAATTCACATTTTTGTCAAAAACTTTGAATTTCAGCCAGATGGCTTGAGTTTGGTGGGAAACCGATGCCGGCAATGAACTCAGCACCTCGAAAAACCCCCGGGCCCAAATTTTCAGCTCGTTTGGGCGACATTTTATCCAGGTTTTTTTTTGTCCCCTTCTGCCTTGGTGGAATCCAAAATGGAATGGATAAAAGTGAGCTACTGGTCCACAACAAAGACGATTTTGGACTAATTTTGGGTCGCTGATTTCGAATATGACGTTCATTTTCTCGGGCGATGCCCATAAGTGGTGTTTTTGGTACTTTTCATTGCGCAAAACCGCCCCACAGGCTTCCCATCGCACTGAAGCAGGCTACTGATCATCGCAATGAATTCCTCGACCCCGAAAACCCCCCAGGAACCCATTCCCGACTCTTTTGCTCGAAATTCGATTCTTGAAAAATTCACATTTTTGTCAAAAACTTTGAATTTCAGCCGGATGGCTTGAGTTTGGTGGGAAACCGATGCCGGCAATGAACTCAGCACCTCGAAAAACCCCCGGGCCCAAATTTTCAGCTCGTTTGGGCGACATTTTATCCAGGTTTTTTTTTGTCCCCTTCTGCCTACTCCCTAGTAGGCAATGGTGGAATCCAAAATGGAATGGATAAAAGTGAGCTACTGGTCCACAACAAAGACGATTTTGGACTAATTTTGGGTCGCTGATTTCGAATATGAAGTTCATTTTCTCGGGCGATGCCCATAAGTGGGGTTTTTGGTACTTTTCATTGTGCAAAACCGCCCCACAGGCTTCCCATCGCACTGGAGCAGGCTACCGATCATCGCAATGAATTCCTCGACCCCGAAAACCCCCCAGGAACCCATTCCCGACTCTTTTGCTCGAATTCGATTCTTGAAAAATTCACATTTTTGTCAAAAACTTTGAATTTCAGCCGGATGGCTTGAGTTTGGTGGGAAACCGATGCCGGCAATGAACTCAGCACCTCGAAAAACCCCCGGGCCCAAATTTTCAGCTCGTTTGGGCGACATTTTATCCAGGTTTTTTTTTTGTCCCCTTCTGCCTACTCCCTAGTAGGCAATGGTGGAATCCAAAATGGAATGGATAAAAGTGAGCTACTGGTCCACAACAAAGACGATTTTGGACTAATTTTGGGTCGCTGATTTCGAATATGACGTTCATTTTCTCGGGCGATGCCCATAAGTGGTGTTTTTGGTACTTTTCATTGCGCAAAACCGCCCCACAGGCTTCCCATCGCACTGAAGCAGGCTACTGATCATCGCAATGAATTCCTCGACCCCGAAAACCCCCCCAGAAACCCATTCCCGACTCTTTTGCTCGAATTCGATTCTTGAAAAATTCACATTTTTGTCAAAAACTTTGAATTTCAGCCGGATGGCTTGAGTTTGGTGGGAAACCGATGCCGGCAATGAACTCAGCACCTCGAAAAACCCCCGGGCCCAAATTTTCAGCTCGTTTGGGCGACATTTTATCCAGGTTTTTTTTTGTCCCCTTCTGCCTACTCCCTAGTAGGCAATGGTGGAATCCAAAATGGAATGGATAAAAGTGAGCTACTGGTCCACAACAAAGACGATTTTGGACTAATTTTGGGTCGCTGATTTCGAATATGACGTTCATTTTCTCGGGCGATGCCCATAAGTGGGGTTTTTGGTACTTTTCATTGCGCAAAACCGCCCCACAGGCTTCCCATCGCACTGAAGCAGGCTACCGATCATCGCAATGAATTCCTCGACCCCGAAAACCCCCCAGTAACCCATTCCCGACTCTTTTGCTCGAATTCGATTCTTGAAAAATTCACATTTTTGTCAAAAACTTTGAATTTCAGCCGGATGGCTTGAGTTTGGTGGGAAACCGATGCCGGCAATGAACTCAGCACCTCGAAAAACCCCCGGGCCCAAATTTTCAGCTCGTTTGGGCGACATTTTATCCAGGTTTTTTTTGTCCCCTTCTGCCTACTCCTTAGTAGGAAATGGTGGAATCCAAAATGGAATGGATAAAAGTGAGCTACTGGTCCACAACAAAGACGATTTTGGACTAATTTTGGGTCGCTGATTTCGAATATGACGTTCATTTTCTCGGGCGATGCCCATAAGTGGGGTTTTTGGTACTTTTCATTGTGCAAAACCGCCCCACAGGCTTCCCATCGCACTGAAGCAGGCTACCGATCATCGAAATGAATTCCTCGACCCCGAAAACCCCCCAGGAACCCATTCCCGACTCTTTTGCTCGAATTCGATTCTTGAAAAATTCACATTTTTGTCAAAAACTTTGAATTTCAGCCGGATGGCTTGAGTTTGGTGGGGAACCGATGCCGGCAATGAACTCAGCACCTCGAAAAACCCCCGGGCCCAAATTTTCAGCTCGTTTGGGCGACATTTTATCCAGGTTTTTTTTTGTCCCCTTCTGCCTACTCCCTAGTAGGCAATGGTGGAATCCAAAATGGAATGGATAAAAGTGAGCTACTGGTCCACAACAAAGACGATTTTGGACTAATTTTGGGTCGCTGATTTCGAATATGACGTTCATTTTCTCGGGCCATGCCCATAAGTGGGGTTTTTGGTACTTTTCATTGCGCAAAACCGCCCCACAGGCTTCCCATCGCACTGAAGCAGGCTACCGATCATCGCAATGAATTCCTCGACCCCGAAAACCCCCCAGTAACCCATTACCGACTCTTTTGCTCGAATTCGATTCTTGAAAAATTCACATTTTTGTCAAAAACTTTGAATTTCAGCCGGATGGCTTGAGTTTGGTGGGAAACCGATGCCGGCAATGAACTCAGCACCTCGAAAAACCCCCGGGCCCAAATTTTCAGCTCGTTTGGGCGACATTTTATCCAGGTTTTTTTTTGTCCCCTTCTGCCTACTCCTTAGTAGGCAATGGTGGAATCCAAAATGGAATGGATAAAAGTGAGCTACTGGTCCACAACAAAGACGATTTTGGACTACTTTTGGGTCGCTGATTTCGAATATGACGTTCATTTTCTCGGGCGATGCCCATAAGTGGGGTTTTTGGTACTTTTCATTGTGCAAAACCGCCCCACAGGCTTCCCATCGCACTGAAGCAGGCTACCGATCATCGCAATGAATTCCTCGACCCCGAAAACCCCCCAGTAACCCATTACCGACTCTTTTGCTTGAATTCGATTCTTGAAAAATTCACATTTTTGTCAAAAACTTTGAATTTCAGCCGGATGGCTTGAGTTTGGTGGGAAACCAATGCCGGCAATGAACTCAGCACCTCGAAAAACCCCCGGGCCCAAATTTTCAGCTCGTTTGGGCGACATTTTATCCAGGTTTTTTTTTGTCCCCTTCTGCCTACTCCTTAGTAGGCAATGGTGGAATCCAAAATGGAATGGATAAAAGTGAGCTACTGGTCCACAACAAAGACGATTTTGGACTAATTTTGGGTCGCTGATTTCGAATATGACGTTCATTTTCTCGGGCGATGCCCATAAGTGGGGTTTTTGGTACTTTTCATTGTGCAAAACCGCCCCACAGGCTTCCCATCGCACTGAAGCAGGCTACCGATCATCGCAATGAATTCCTCGACCCCGAAAACCCCCCAGGAACCCATTCCCGACTCTTTTGCTCGAATTCGATTCTTGAAAAATTCACATTTTTGTCAAAAACTTTGAATTTCAGCCGGATGGCTTGAGTTTGGTGGGAAACCGATGCCGGCAATGAACTCAGCACCTCGAAAAATCCCCGGGCCCAAATTTTCAGCTCGTTTGGGCGACATTTTATCCAGGTTTTTTTTTGTCCCCTTCTGCCTACTCCTTAGTAGGCAATGGTGGAATCCAAAATGGAATGGATAAAAGTGAGCTACTGGTCCACAACAAAGACGATTTTGGACTAATTTTGGGTCGCTGATTTCGAATATGACGTTCATTTTCTCGGGCGATGCCCATAAGTGGGGTTTTTGGTACTTTTCATTGTGCAAAACCGCCCCACAGGCTTCCCATCGCACTGAAGCAGGCTACCGATCATCGCAATGAATTCCTCGACCCCGAAAACCCCCCAGGAACCCATTCCCGACTCTTTTGCTCGAATTCGATTCTTGAAAAATTCACATTTTTGTCAAAAACTTTGAATTTCAGCCGGATGGCTTGAGTTTGGTGGGAAACCGATGCCGGCAATGAACTCAGCACCTAGAAAAACCCCCGAGCCCAAATTTTCAGCTCGTTTGGGCGACATTTTATCCGGGTTTTTTTTTGTCCCCTTCTGCCTACTCCCTAGTAGGCAATGGTGGAATCCAAAATGGAATGGATAAAAGTGAGCTACTGGTCCACAACAAAGACGATTTTGGACTAATTTTGGGTCGCTGATTTCGAATATGACGTTCATTTTCTCGGGCGATGTCCATAAATGGGGTTTTTGGTACTTTTCATTGCGAAAAACCGCCCCACAGGCTTCCCATTGCACTGAAGCAGGCTACCGATCATCGCAATGAATTCCTCGACCCCGAAAACCCCCCAGGAACCCATTCCCGACTCTTTTGCTCGAATTCGATTCTTGAAAAATTCACATTTTTGTCAAAAACTTTGAATTTCAGCCGGATGGCTTGAGTTTGGTGGGAAACCGATGCCGGCAATGAACTCAGCACCTCGAAAAACCCCCAGGCCCAAATTTTCAGCTCGTTTGGGCGACATTTTATCCAGGTTTTTTTTTGTCCCCTTCTGCCTACTCCCTAGTAGGCAATGGTGGAATCCAAAATGGAATGGATAAAAGTGAGCTACTGGTCCACAACAAAGACGATTTTGGACTAATTTTGGGTCGCTGATTTCGAATATGACGTTCATTTTCTCGGGCAATGCCCATAAGTGGGGTTTTTGGTACTTTTCATTGTGCAAAACCGCCCCACAGGCTTCCCATCGCACTGAAGCAGGCTACCGATCATCGAAATGAATTCCTCGACCCCGAAAACCCCCCAGGAACCCATTCACGACTCTTTTGCTCGAATTCGATTCTTGAAAAATTCACATTTTTGTCAAAAACTTTGAATTTCAGCCGGATGGCTTGAGTTTGGTGGGAAACCGATGCCGGCAATGAACTCAGCACCTCGAAAAACCCCCGGGCCCAAATTTTCAGCTCGTTTGGGCGACATTTTATCCAGGTTTTTTTTTGTCCCCTTCTGCCTACTCCCTAGTAGGCAATGGTGGAATCCAAAATGGAATGGATAAAAGTGAGCTACTGGTCCACAACAAAGACGATTTTGGACTAATTTTGGGTCGCTGATTTCGAATATGACGTTCATTTTCTCGGGCGATGCCCATAAGTGGGGTTTTTGGTACTTTTCATTGTGCAAAACCGCCCCACAGGGTTCCCATCGCACTGTAGCAGGCTACCGATCATCGCAATGAATTCCTCGACCCCGAAAACCCCCCAGGAACCCATTCCCGACTCTTTTGCTCGAATTCGATTCTTGAAAAATTCACATTTTTGTCAAAAACTTTGAATTTCAGCCGGATGGCTTGAGTTTGGTGGGAAACCGATGCCGGCAATGAACTCAGCACCTCGAAAAACCCCCGGGCCCAAATTTTCAGCTCGTTTGGGCGACATTTTATCCGGTTTTTTTTTTGTCCCCTTCTGCCTACTCCCTAGTAGGCAATGGTGGAATCCAAAATGGAATGGATAAAAGTGAGCTACTGGTCCACAACAAAGACGATTTTGGACTAATTTTGGGTCGCTGATTTCGAATATGACGTTCATTTTCTCGGGCGATGCCCATAAATGGGGTTTTTGGTACTTTTCATTGCGAAAAACCGCCCCACAGGCTTCCCATTGCACTGAAGCAGGCTACCGATCATCGCAATGAATTCCTCGACCCCGAAAACCCCCCAGGAACCCATTCCCGACTCTTTTGCTCGAATTCGATTCTTGAAAAATTCACATTTTTGTCAAAAACTTTGAATTTCAGCCGGATGGCTTGAGTTTGGTGGGAAACCGATGCCGGCAATGAACTCAGCACCTCGAAAAACCCCCAGGCCCAAATTTTCAGCTCGTTTGGGCGACATTTTATCCAGGTTTTTTTTTGTCCCCTTCTGCCTACTCCCTAGTAGGCAATGGTGGAATCCAAAATGGAATGGATAAAAGTGAGCTACTGGTCCACAACAAAGACGATTTTGGACTAATTTTGGGTCGCTGATTTCGAATATGACGTTCATTTTCTCGGGCGATGCCCATAAGTGGGGTTTTTGGTACTTTTCATTGTGCAAAACCGCCCCACAGGCTTCCCATCGCACTGAAGCAGGCTACCGATCATCGAAATGAATTCCTCGACCCCGAAAACCCCCCAGGAACCCATTCACGACTCTTTTGCTCGAATTCGATTCTTGAAAAATTCATATTTTTGTCAAAAACTTTGAATTTCAGCCGGATGGCTTGAGTTTGGTGGGAAACCGATGCCGGCAATGAACTCAGCACCTCGAAAAACCCCCGGGCCCAAATTTTCAGCTCGTTTGGGCGACATTTTATCCAGGTTTTTTTTGTCCCCTTCTGCCTACTCCTTTTAGTAGGCAATGGTGGAATCCAAAATGGAATGGATAAAAGTGAGCTACTGGTCCACAACAAAGACGATTTTGGACTAATTTTGGGTCGCTGATTTCGAATATGACGTTCATTTTCTCGGGCGATGCCCATAAGTGGGGTTTTTGGTACTTTTCATTGTGCAAAACCGCCCCACAGGCTTCCCATCGCACTGTAGCAGGCTACCGATCATCGCAATGAATTCCTCGACCCCGAAAACCCCCCAGGAACCCATTCCCGACTCTTTTGCTCGAATTCGATTCTTGAAAAATTCACATTTTTGTCAAAAACTTTGAATTTCAGCCGGATGGCTTGAGTTTGGTGGGAAACCGATGCCGGCAATGAACTCAGCACCTCGAAAAACCCCCGGGCCCAAATTTTCAGCTCGTTTGGGCGACATTTTATCCAGGTTTTTTTTTGTCCCCTTCTGCCTACTCCCTAGTAGGCAATGGTGGAATCCAAAATGGAATGGATAAAAGTGAGCTACTGGTCCACAACAAAGACGATTTTGGACTAATTTTGGGTCACTGATTTCGAATATGACGTTCATTTTCTCGGGCGATGCCCATAAGTGGGGTTTTTGGTACTTTTCATTGTGCAAAACCGCCCCACAGGCTTCCCATCGCACTGTAGCAGGCTACCGATCATCGCAATGAATTCCTCGACCCCGAAAACCCCCCAGGAACCCATTCCCGACTCTTTTGCTCGAATTCGATTCTTGAAAAATTCACATTTTTGTCAAAAACTTTGAATTTCAGCCGGATGGCTTGAGTTTGGTGGGAAACCGATGCCGGCAATGAACTCAGCACCTCGAAAAACCCCCGGGCCCAAATTTTCAGCTCGTTTGGGCGACATTTTATCCAGGTTTTTTTTTGTCCCCTTCTGCCTTGGTGGAATCCAAAATGGAATGGATAAAAGTGAGCTACTGGTCCACAACAAAGACGATTTTGGACTAATTTTGGGTCGCTGATTTCGAATATGACGTTCATTTTCTCGGGCGATGCCCATAAGTGGTGTTTTTGGTACTTTTCATTGCGCAAAACCGCCCCACAGGCTTCCCATCGCACTGAAGCAGGCTACTGATCATCGCAATGAATTCCTCGACCCCGAAAACCCCCCAGGAACCCATTCCCGACTCTTTTGCTCGAAATTCGATTCTTGAAAAATTCACATTTTTGTCCAAAACTTTGAATTTCAGCCGGATGGCTTGAGTTTGGTGGGAAACCGATGCCGGCAATGAACTCAGCACCTCGAAAAACCCCCGGGCCCAAATTTTCAGCTCGTTTGGGCGACATTTTATCCAGGTTTTTTTTTGTCCCCTTCTGCCTACTCCCTAGTAGGCAATGGTGGAATCCAAAATGGAATGGATAAAAGTGAGCTACTGGTCCACAACAAAGACGATTTTGGACTAATTTTGGGTCGCTGATTTCGAATATGAAGTTCATTTTCTCGGGCGATGCCCATAAGTGGGGTTTTTGGTACTTTTCATTGTGCAAAACCGCCCCACAGGCTTCCCATCGCACTGGAGCAGGCTACCGATCATCGCAATGAATTCCTCGACCCCGAAAACCCCCCAGGAACCCATTCCCGACTCTTTTGCTCGAATTCGATTCTTGAAAAATTCACATTTTTGTCAAAAACTTTGAATTTCAGCCGGATGGCTTGAGTTTGGTGGGAAACCGATGCCGGCAATGAACTCAGCACCTCGAAAAACCCCCGGGCCCAAATTTTCAGCTCGTTTGGGCGACATTTTATCCAGGTTTTTTTTTGTCCCCTTCTGCCTACTCCTTAGTAGGCAATGGTGGAATCCAAAATGGAATGGATAAAAGTGAGCTACTGGTCCACAACAAAGACGATTTTGGACTACTTTTGGGTCGCTGATTTCGAATATGACGTTCATTTTCTCGGGCGATGCCCATAAGTGGGGTTTTTGGTACTTTTCATTGCGCAAAACCGCCCCACAGGCTTCCCATCGCACTGAAGCAGGCTACCGATCATCGCAATGAATTCCTCGACCCCGAAAACCCCCCAGTAACCCATTACCGACTCTTTTGCTCGAATTCGATTCTTGAAAAATTCACATTTTTGTCAAAAACTTTGAATTTCAGCCGGATGGCTTGAGTTTGGTGGGAAACCGATGCCGGCAATGAACTCAGCACCTCGAAAAACCCCCGGGCCCAAATTTTCAGCTCGTTTGGGCGACATTTTATCCAGGTTTTTTTTTGTCCCCTTCTGCCTACTCCTTAGTAGGCAATGGTGGAATCCAAAATGGAATGGATAAAAGTGAGCTACTGGTCCACAACAAAGACGATTTTGGACTACTTTTGGGTCGCTGATTTCGAATATGACGTTCATTTTCTCGGGCGATGCCCATAAGTGGGGTTTTTGGTACTTTTCATTGTGCAAAACCGCCCCACAGGCTTCCCATCGCACTGAAGCAGGCTGCCGATCATCGCAATGAATTCCTCGACCCCGAAAACCCCCCAGTAACCCATTACCGACTCTTTTGCTCGAATTCGATTCTTGAAAAATTCACATTTTTGTCAAAAACTTTGAATTTCAGCCGGATGGCTTGAGTTTGGTGGGAAACCGATGCCGGCAATGAACTCAGCACCTCGAAAAACCCCCGGGCCCAAATTTTCAGCTCGTTTGGGCGACATTTTATCCAGGTTTTTTTTTGTCCCCTTCTGCCTACTCCTTTTAGTAGGCAATGGTGGAATCCAAAATGGAATGGATAAAAGTGAGCTACTGGTCCACAACAAAGACGATTTTGGACTAATTTTGGGTCGCTGATTTCGAATATGACGTTCATTTTCTCGGGCGATGCCCATAAGTGGGGTTTTTGGTACTTTTCATTGTGCAAAACCGCCCCACAGGCTTCCCATCGCACTGAAGCAGGCTACCGATCATCGCAATGAATTCCTCGACCCCGAAAACCCCCCAGGAACCCATTCCCGACTCTTTTGCTCGAATTCGATTCTTGAAAAATTCACATTTTTGTCAAAAACATTGAATTTCAGCCGGATGGCTTGAGTTTGGTGGGAAACCGATGCCGGCAATGAACTCAGCACCTCGAAAAACCCCCGGGCCCAAATTTTCAGCTCGTTTGGGCGACATTTTATCCAGGTTTTTTTTTGTCCCCTTCTGCCTACTCCCTAGTAGGCAATGGTGGAATCCAAAATGGAATGGATAAAAGTGAGCTACTGGTCCACAACAAAGACGATTTTGGACTAATTTTGGGTCGCTGATTTCGAATATGACGTTCATTTTCTCGGGCGATGCCCATAAGTGGGGTTTTTGGTACTTTTCATTGTGCAAAACCGCCCCACAGGCTTCCCATCGCACTGTAGCAGGCTACCGATCATCGCAATGAATTCCTCGACCCCGAAAACCCACCAGGAACCCATTCCCGACTCTTTTGCTCGAATTCGATTCTTGAAAAATTCACATTTTTGTCAAAAACTTTGAATTTCAGCCGGATGGCTTGAGTTTGGTGGGAAACCGATGCCGGCAATGAACTCAGCACCTCGAAAAACCCCCGGGCCCAAATTTTCAGCTCGTTTGGGCGACATTTTATCCAGGTTTTTTTTGTCCCCTTCTGCCTACTCCCTAGTAGGCAATGGTGGAATCCAAAATGGAATGGATAAAAGTGAGCTACTGGTCCACAACAAAGACGATTTTGGACTAATTTTGGGTCGCTGATTTCGAATATGACGTTCATTTTCTCGGGCGATGCCCATAAGTGGTGTTTTTGGTACTTTTCATTGCGCAAAACCGCCCCACAGGCTTCCCATTGCACTGAAGCAGGCTACCGATCATCGCAATGAATTCCTCGACCCCGAAAACCCCCCAGGAACCCATTCCCGACTCTTTTGCTCGAATTCGATTCTTGAAAAATTCACATTTTTGTCAAAAACTTTGAATTTCAGCCGGATGGCTTGAGTTTGGTGGGAAACCGATGCCGGCAATGAACTCAGCACCTCGAAAAACCCCCGGGCCTAAATTTTCAGCTCGTTTGGGCGACATTTTATCCAGGTTTTTTTTTTCCCCTTCTGCCTACTCCTTAGTAGGCAATGGTGGAATCCAAAATGGAATGGATAAAAGTGAGCTACTGGTCCACAACAAAGACGATTTTGGACTAATTTTGGGTCGCTGATTTCGAATATGACGTTCATTTTCTCGGGCGATGCCCATAAGTGGGGTTTTTGGTACTTTTCATTGTGCAAAACCGCCCCACAGGCTTCCCATCGCACTGTAGCAGGCTACCGATCATCGCAATGAATTCCTCGACCCCGAAAACCCCCCAGGAACCCATTCCCGACTCTTTTGCTCGAATTCGATTCTTGAAAAATTCACATTTTTGTCAAAAACTTTGAATTTCAGCCGGATGGCTTGAGTTTGGTGGGAAACCGATTCCGGCAATGAACTCAGCACCTCGAAAAACCCCCGGGCCCAAATTTTCAGCTCGTTTGGGCGACATTTTATCCAGGTTTTTTTTTGTCCCCTTCTGCCTACTCCTTAGTAGGCAATGGTGGAATCCAAAATGGAATGGATAAAAGTGAGCTACTGGTCCACAACAAAGACGATTTTGGACTAATTTTGGGTCGCTGATTTCGAATATGACGTTCATTTTCTTGGGCGATGCCCATAAGTGGGGTTTTTGGTACTTTTCATTGTGCAAAACCGCCCCACAGGCTTCCCATCGCACTGAAGCAGGCTACCGATCATCGCAATGAATTCCTCGACCCCGAAAACCCCCCAGGAACCCATTCCCGACTCTTTTGCTCGAATTCGATTCTTGAAAAATTCACATTTTTGTCAAAAACTTTGAATTTCAGCCGGATGGCTTGAGTTTGGTGGGAAACCGATGCCGGCAATGAACTCAGCACCTCGAAAAACCCCCGGGCCCAAATTTTCAGCTCGTTTGGGCGACATTTTATCCAGGTTTTTTTTTGTCCCCTTCTGCCTACTCCTTTTAGTAGGCAATGGTGGAATCCAAAATGGAATGGATAAAATTGAGCTACTGGTCCACAACAAAGACGATTTTGGACTAATTTTGGGTCGCTGATTTCGAATATGACGTTCATTTTCTCGGGCGATGCCCATAAGTGGGGTTTTTGGTACTTTTCATTGTGCAAAACCGCCCCACAGGCTTCCCATCGCACTGAAGCAGGCTACCGATCATCGCAATGAATTCCTCGACCCCGAAAACCCCCCAGGAACCCATTCCCGACTCTTTTGCTCGAATTCGATTCATGAAAAATTCACATTTTTGTCAAAAACTTTGAATTTCAGCCGGATGGCTTGAGTTTGGTGGGAAACCGATGCCGGCAATGAACTCAGCACCTCGAAAAACCCCCGAGCCCAAATTTTCAGCTCGTTTGGGCGACATTTTATCCAGGTTTTTTTTGTCCCCTTCTGCCTACTCCTTAGTAGGCAATGGTGGAATCCAAAATGGAATGGATAAAAGTGAGCTACTGGTCCACAACAAAGACGATTTTGGACTAATTTTGGGTCGCTGATTTCGAATATGACGTTCATTTTCTTGGGCGATGCACATAAGTGGGGTTTTTGGTACTTTTCATTGTGCAAAACCGCCCCACAGGCTTCCCATCGCACTGAAGCAGGCTACCGATCATCGCAATGAATTCCTCGACCCCGAAAACCCCCCAGGAACCCATTCCCGACTCTTTTGCTCGAATTCGATTCTTGAAAAATTCACATTTTTGTCAAAAACTTTGAATTTCAGCCGGATGGCTTGAGTTTGGTGGGAAACCGATGCCGGCAATGAACTCAGCACCTTGAAAAACCCCCGGGCCCAAATTTTCAGCTCGTTTGGGCGACATTTTATCCAGGTTTTTTTTGTCCCCTTCTGCCTACTCCTTAGTAGGCAATGGTGGAATCCAAAATGGAATGGATAAAAGTGAGCTACTGGTCCACAACAAAGACGATTTTGGACTAATTTTGGGTCGCTGATTTCGAATATGACGTTCATTTTCTCGGGTGATGCCCATAAGTGGGGTTTTTGGTACTTTTTATTGTGCAAAACCGCCCCACAGGCTTCCCATCGCACTGAAGCAGGCTACCGATCATCGCAATGAATTCCTCGACCCCGAAAACCCCCCAGGAACCCATTCCCGACTCTTTTGCTCGAATTCGATTCTTGAAAAATTCACATTTTTGTCAAAAACTTTGAATTTCAGCCAGATGGCTTGAGTTTGGTGGGAAACCGATGCCGGCAATGAACTCAGCACCTCGAAAAACCCCCGGGACCAAATTTTCAGCTCGTTTGGGCGACATTTTATCCAGGTTTTTTTTTGTCCCCTTCTGCCTTGGTGGAATCCAAAATGGAATGGATAAAAGTGAGCTACTGGTCCACAACAAAGACGATTTTGGACTAATTTTGGGTCGCTGATTTCGAATATGACGTTCATTTTCTCGGGCGATGCCCATAAGTGGTGTTTTTGGTACTTTTCATTGCGCAAAACCGCCCCACAGGCTTCCCATTGCACTGAAGCAGGCTACCGATCATCGCAATGAATTCCTCGACCCCGAAAACCCCCCAGGAACCCATTCCCGACTCTTTTGCTCGAATTCGATTCTTGAAAAATTCACATTTTTGTCAAAAACTTTGAATTTCAGCCGGATGGCTTGAGTTTGGTGGGAAACCGATGCCGGCAATGAACTCAGCACCTCGAAAAACCCCCGGGCCTAAATTTTCAGCTCGTTTGGGCGACATTTTATCCAGGTTTTTTTTTTCCCTTCTGCCTACTCCTTAGTAGGCAATGGTGGAATCCAAAATGGAATGGATAAAAGTGAGCTACTGGTCCACAACAAAGACGATTTTGGACTAATTTTGGGTCGCTGATTTCGAATATGACGTTCATTTTCTCGGGCGATGCCCATAAGTGGGGTTTTTGGTACTTTTCATTGTGCAAAACCGCCCCACAGGCTTCCCATCGCACTGTAGCAGGCTACCGATCATCGCAATGAATTCCTCGACCCCGAAAACCCCCCAGGAACCCATTCCCGACTCTTTTGCTCGAATTCGATTCTTGAAAAATTCACATTTTTGTCAAAAACTTTGAATTTCAGCCGGATGGCTTGAGTTTGGTGGGAAACCGATGCCGGCAATGAACTCAGCACCTCGAAAAACCCCCGGGCCCAAATTTTCAGCTCGTTTGGGCGACATTTTATCCAGGTTTTTTTTTGTCCCCTTCTGCCTACTCCTTAGTAGGCAATGGTGGAATCCAAAATGGAATGGATAAAAGTGAGCTACTGGTCCACAACAAAGACGATTTTGGACTAATTTTGGGTCGCTGATTTCGAATATGACGTTCATTTTCTTGGGCGATGCCCATAAGTGGGGTTTTTGGTACTTTTCATTGTGCAAAACCGCCCCACAGGCTTCCCATCGCACTGAAGCAGGCTACCGATCATCGCAATGAATTCCTCGACCCCGAAAACCCCCCAGGAACCCATTCCCGACTCTTTTGCTCGAAATTCGATTCTTGAAAAATTCACATTTTTGTCAAAAACTTTGAATTTCAGCCGGATGGCTTGAGTTTGGTGGGAAACCGATGCCGGCAATGAACTCAGCACCTCGAAAAACCCCCGGGCCCAAATTTTCAGCTCGTTTGGGCGACATTTTATCCAGGTTTTTTTTTGTCCCCTTCTGCCTACTCCCTAGTAGGCAATGGTGGAATCCAAAATGGAATGGATAAAAGTGAGCTACTGGTCCACAACAAAGACGATTTTGGACTAATTTTGGGTCGCTGATTTCGAATATGAAGTTCATTTTCTCGGGCGATGCCCATAAGTGGGGTTTTTGGTACTTTTCATTGTGCAAAACCGCCCCACAGGCTTCCCATCGCACTGAAGCAGGCTACTGATCATCGCAATGAATTCCTCGACCCCGAAAACCCCCCAGGAACCCATTCCCAACTCTTTTGCTCGAAATTCGATTCTTGAAAAATTCACATTTTTGTCAAAAACTTTGAATTTCAGCCGGATGGCTTGAGTTTGGTGGGAAACCGATGCCGGCAATGAACTCAGCACCTCGAAAAACCCCCGAGCCCAAATTTTCAGCTCGTTTGGGCGACATTTTATCCAGGTTTTTTTTTGTCCCCTTCTGCCTACTCCCTAGTAGGCAATGGTGGAATCCAAAATGGAATGGATAAAAGTGAGCTACTGGTCCACAACAAAGACGATTTTGGACTAATTTTGGGTCGCTGATTTCGAATATGAAGTTCATTTTCTCGGGCGATGCCCATAAGTGGGGTTTTTGGTACTTTTCATTGTGCAAAACCGCCCCACAGGCTTCCCATCGCACTGGAGCAGGCTACCGATCATCGCAATGAATTCCTCGACCCCGAAAACCCCCCAGGAACCCATTCCCGTCTCTTTTGCTCGAATTCGATTCTTGAAAAATTCACATTTTTGTCAAAAACTTTGAATTTCAGCCGGATGGCTTGAGTTTGGTGGGAAACCGATGCCGGCAATGAACTCAGCACCTCGAAAAACCCCCGGGCCCAAATTTTCAGCTCGTTTGGGCGACATTTTATCCAGGTTTTTTTTGTCCCCTTCTGCCTACTCCCTAGTAGGCAATGGTGGAATCCAAAATGGAATGGATAAAAGTGAGCTACTGGTCCACAAAAAAGACGATTTTGGACTAATTTTGGGTCGCTGATTTCGAATATGAAGTTCATTTTCTCGGGCGATGCCCATAAGTGGGGTTTTTGGTACTTTTCATTGTGCAAAACCGCCCCACAGGCTTCCCATCGCACTGGAGCAGGCTACCGATCATCGCAATGAATTCCTCGACCCCGAAAACCCCCCAGGAACCCATTCCCGACTCTTTTGCTCAAATTCGATTCTTGAAAAATTCACATTTTTGTCAAAAACTTTGAATTTCAGCCGGATGGCTTGAGTTTGGTGGGAAACCGATGCCGGCAATGAACTCAGCACCTCGAAAAACCCCCGGGCCCAAATTTTCAGCTCGTTTGGGCGACATTTTATCCAGGTTTTTTTTTTGTCCCCTTCTGCCTACTCCCTAGTAGGCAATGGTGGAATCCAAAATGGAATGGATAAAAGTGAGCTACTGGTCCACAACAAAGACGATTTTGGACTAATTTTGGGTCGCTGATTTCGAATATGACGTTCATTTTCTCGGGCGATGCCCATAAGTGGTGTTTTTGGTACTTTTCATTGCGCAAAACCGCCCCACAGGCTTCCCATCGCACTGAAGCAGGCTACTGATCATCGCAATGAATTCCTCGACCCCGAAAACCCCCCAGGAACCCATTCCCGACTCTTTTGCTCGAAATTTGATTCTTGAAAAATTCACATTTTTGTCAAAAACTTTGAATTTCAGCCGGATGGCTTGAGTTTGGTGGGAAACCGATGCCGGCAATGAACTCAGCACCTCGAAAAACCCCCGGGCCCAAATTTTCAGCTCGTTTGGGCGACATTTTATCCAGGTTTTTTTTGTCCCCTTCTGCCTACTCCCTAGTAGGCAATGGTGGAATCCAAAATGGAATGGATAAAAGTGAGCTACTGGTCCACAACAAAGACGATTTTGGACTAATTTTGGGTCGCTGATTTCGAATATGACGTTCATTTTCTCGGGCGATGCCCATAAGTGGGGTTTTTGGTACTTTTCATTGTGCAAAACCGCCCCACAGGCTTCCCATCGCACTGAAGCAGGCTACCGATCATCGCAATGAATTCCTCGACCCCGAAAACCCCCCAGGAACCCATTCCCGACTCTTTTGCTCGAATTCGATTCTTGAAAAATTCACATTTTTGTCAAAAACTTTGAATTTCAGCCGGATGGCTTGAGTTTGGTGGGAAACCGATGCCGGCAATGAACTCAGCACCTCGAAAAACCCCCGGGCCCAAATTTTCAGCTCGTTTGGGCGACATTTTATCCAGGTTTTTTTTTGTCCCCTTCTGCCTACTCCCTAGTAGGCAATGGTGGAATCCAAAATGGAATGGATAAAAGTGAGCTACTGGTCCACAACAAAGACGATTTTGGACTAATTTTGGGTCGCTGATTTCGAATATGACGTTCATTTTCTCGGGCGATGCCCATAAGTGGGGTTTTTGGTACTTTTCATTGTGCAAAACCGCCCCACAGGCTTCCCATCGCACTGTAGCAGGCTACCGATCATCGCAATGAATTCCTCGACCCCGAAAACCCACCAGGAACCCATTCCCGACTCTTTTGCTCGAATTCGATTCTTGAAAAATTCACATTTTTGTCAAAAACTTTGAATTTCAGCCGGATGGCTTGAGTTTGGTGGGAAACCGATGCCGGCAATGAACTCAGCACCTCGAAAAACCCCCGGGCCCAAATTTTCAGCTCGTTTGGGCGACATTTTATCCAGGTTTTTTTTGTCCCCTTCTGCCTACTCCCTAGTAGGCAATGGTGGAATCCAAAATGGAATGGATAAAAGTGAGCTACTGGTCCACAACAAAGACGATTTTGGACTAATTTTGGGTCGCTGATTTCGAATATGAAGTTCATTTTCTCGGGCGATGCCCATAAGTGGGGTTTTTGGTACTTTTCATTGTGCAAAACCGCCCCACAGGCTTCCCATCGCACTGGAGCAGGCTACCGATCATCGCAATGAATTCCTCGACCCCGAAAACCCCCCAGGAACCCATTCCCGTCTCTTTTGCTCGAATTCGATTCTTGAAAAATTCACATTTTTGTCAAAAACTTTGAATTTCAGCCGGATGGCTTGAGTTTGGTGGGAAACTGATGCCGGCAATGAACTCAGCACCTCGAAAAACCCCCGGGCCCAAATTTTCAGCTCGTTTGGGCGACATTTTATCCAGGTTTTTTTTGTCCCCTTCTGCCTACTCCCTAGTAGGCAATGGTGGAATCCAAAATGGAATGGATAAAAGTGAGCTACTGGTCCACAACAAAGACGATTTTGGACTAATTTTGGGTCGCTGATTTCGAATATGAAGTTCATTTTCTCGGGCGATGCCCATAAGTGGGGTTTTTGGTACTTTTCATTGTGCAAAACCGCCCCACAGGCTTCCCATCGCACTGTAGCAGGCTACCGATCATCGCAATGAATTCCTCGACCCCGAAAACCCCCCAGGAACCCATTCCCGACTCTTTTGCTCGAATTCGATTCTTGAAAAATTCACATTTTTGTCAAAAACTTTGAATTTCAGCCGGATGGCTTGAGTTTGGTGGGAAACCGATGCCGGCAATGAACTCAGCACCTCGAAAAACCCCCGGGCCCAAATTTTCAGCTCGTTTGGGCGACATTTTATCCAGGTTTTTTTTTGTCCCCTTCTGCCTACTCCCTAGTAGGCAATGGAGGAATCCAAAATGGAATGGATAAAAGTGAGCTACTGGTCCACAACAAAGACGATTTTGGACTAATTTTGGGTCGCTGATTTCGAATATGAAGTTCATTTTCTCGGGCGATGCCCATAAGTGGGGTTTTTGGTACTTTTCATTGTGCAAAACCGCCCCACAGGCTTCCCATCGCACTGTAGCAGGCTACCGATCATCGCAATGAATTCCTCGACCCCGAAAACCCACCAGGAACCCATTCCCGACTCTTTTGCTCGAATTCGATTCTTGAAAAATTCACATTTTTGTCAAAAACTTTGAATTTCAGCCGGATGGCTTGAGTTTGGTGGGAAACCGATGCCGGCAATGAACTCAGCACCTCGAAAAACCCCCGGGCCCAAATTTTCAGCTCGTTTGGGCGACATTTTATCCAGGTTTTTTTTGTCCCCTTCTGCCTACTCCTTAGTAGGCAATGGTGGAATCCAAAATGGAATGGATAAAAGTGAGCTACTGGTCCACAACAAAGACGATTTTGGACTAATTTTGGGTCGCTGATTTCGAATATGAAGTTCATTTTCTCGGGCGATGCCCATAAGTGGGGTTTTTGGTACTTTTCATTGTGCAAAACCGCCCCACAGGCTTCCCATCGCACTGGAGCAGGCTACCGATCATCGCAATGAATTCCTCGACCCCGAAAACCCCCCAGGAACCCATTCCCGTCTCTTTTGCTCGAATTCGATTCTTGAAAAATTCACATTTTTGTCAAAAACTTTGAATTTCAGCCGGATGGCTTGAGTTTGGTGGGAAACCGATGCCGGCAATGAACTCAGCACCTCGAAAAACCCCCGGGCCCAAATTTTCAGCTCGTTTGGGCGACATTTTATCCAGGTTTTTTTTGTCCCCTTCTGCCTACTCCCTAGTAGGCAATGGTGGAATCCAAAATGGAATGGATAAAAGTGAGCTACTGGTCCACAACAAAGACGATTTTGGACTAATTTTGGGTCGCTGATTTCGAATATGACGTTCATTTTCTCGGGCGATGCCCATAAGTGTGGTTTTTGGTACTTTTCATTGTGCAAAACCGCCCCACAGGCTTCCCATCGCACTGTAGCAGGCTACCGATCATCGCAATGAATTCCTCGACCCCGAAAACCCCCCAGGAACCCATTCCCGACTCTTTTGCTCGAATTCGATTCTTGAAAAATTCACATTTTTGTCAAAAACTTTGAATTTCAGCCGGATGGCTTGAGTTTGGTGGGAAACCGATGCCGGCAATGAACTCAGCACCTCGAAAAACCCCCGGGCCCAAATTTTCAGCTCGTTTGGGCGACATTTTATCCAGGTTTTTTTTTGTCCCCTTCTGCCTACTCCCTAGTAGGCAATGGAGGAATCCAAAATGGAATGGATAAAAGTGAGCTACTGGTCCACAACAAAGACGATTTTGGACTAATTTTGGGTCGCTGATTTCGAATATGAAGTTCATTTTCTCGGGCGATGCCCATAAGTGGGGTTTTTGGTACTTTTCATTGTGCAAAACCGCCCCACAGGCTTCCCATCGCACTGGAGCAGGCTACCGATCATCGCAATGAATTCCTCGACCCCGAAAACCCCCCAGGAACCCATTCCCGACTCTTTTGCTCGAATTCGATTCTTGAAAAATTCACATTTTTGTCAAAAACTTTGAATTTCAGCCGGATGGCTTGAGTTTGGTGGGAAACCGATGCCGGCAATGAACTCAGCACCTCGAAAAACCCCCAGGCCCAAATTTTCAGCTCGTTTGGGCGACATTTTATCCAGGTTTTTTTTTTGTCCCCTTCTGCCTACTCCCTAGTAGGCAATGGTGGAATCCAAAATGGAATGGATAAAAGTGAGCTACTGGTCCACAACAAAGACGATTTTGGACTAATTTTGGGTCGCTGATTTCGAATATGACGTTCATTTTCTCGGGCGATGCCCATAAGTGGTGTTTTTGGTACTTTTCATTGCGCAAAACCGCCCCACAGGCTTCCCATCGCACTGAAGCAGGCTACTGATCATCGCAATGAATTCCTCGACCCCGAAAACCCCCCAGGAACCCATTCCCGACTCTTTTGCTCGAAATTCGATTCTTGAAAAATTCACATTTTTGTCAAAAACTTTGAATTTCAGCCGGATGGCTTGAGTTTGGTGGGAAACCGATGCCGGCAATGAACTCAGCACCTCGAAAAACCCACGGGGCCCAAATTTTCAGCTCGTTTGGGCGACATTTTATCCAGGTTTTTTTTTGTCCCCTTCTGCCTACTCCCTAGTAGGCAATGGTGGAATCCAAAATGGAATGGATAAAAGTGAGCTACTGGTCCACAACAAAGACGATTTTGGACTAATTTTGGGTCGCTGATTTCGAATATGACGTTCATTTTCTCGGGCGATGCCCATAAGTGGGGTTTTTGGTACTTTTTATTGTGCAAAACCGCCCCACAGGCTTCCCATCGCACTGAAGCAGGCTACCGATCATCGCAATGAATTCCTCGACCCCGAAAACCCCCCAGGAACCCATTCCCGTCTCTTTTGCTCGAATTCGATTCTTGAAAAATTCACATTTTTGTCAAAAACTTTGAATTTCAGCCGGATGGCTTGAGTTTGGTGGGAAACCGATGCCGGCAATGAACTCAGCACCTCGAAAAACCCCCGGGCCCAAATTTTCAGCTCGTTTGGGCGACATTTTATCCAGGTTTTTTTTGTCCCCTTCTGCCTACTCCCTAGTAGGCAATGGTGGAATCCAAAATGGAATGGATAAAAGTGAGCTACTGGTCCACAACAAAGACGATTTTGGACTAATTTTGGGTCGCTGATTTCGAATATGACGTTCATTTTCTCGGGCGATGCCCATAAGTGTGGTTTTTGGTACTTTTCATTGTGCAAAACCGCCCCACAGGCTTCCCATCGCACTGTAGCAGGCTACCGATCATCGCAATGAATTCCTCGACCCCGAAAACCCCCCAGGAACCCATTCCCGACTCTTTTGCTCGAATTCGATTCTTGAAAAATTCACATTTTTGTCAAAAACTTTGAATTTCAGCCGGATGGCTTGAGTTTGGTGGGAAACCGATGCCGGCAATGAACTCAGCACCTCGAAAAACCCCCGGGCCCAAATTTTCAGCTCGTTTGGGCGACATTTTATCCAGGTTTTTTTTGTCCCCTTCTGCCTACTCCCTAGTAGGCAATGGTGGAATCCAAAATGGAATGGATAAAAGTGAGCTACTGGTCCACAACAAAGACGATTTTGGACTAATTTTGGGTCGCTGATTTCGAATATGAAGTTCATTTTCTCGGGCGATGCCCATAAGTGGGGTTTTTGGTACTTTTCATTGTGCAAAACCGCCCCACAGGCTTCCCATCGCACTGGAGCAGGCTACCGATCATCGCAATGAATTCCTCGACCCCGATAACCCCCCAGGAACCCATTCCCGACTCTTTTGCTCGAATTCGATTCTTGAAAAATTCACATTTTTGTCAAAAACTTTGAATTTCAGCCGGATGGCTTGAGTTTGGTGGGAAAGCGATGCCGGCAATGAACTCAGCACCTCGAAAAACCCCCGGGCCCAAATTTTCAGCTGGTTTGGGCGACATTTTATCCAGGTTTTTTTTTGTCCCCTTCTGCCTACTCCCTAGTAGGCAATGGTGGAATCCAAAATGGAATGGATAAAAGTGAGCTACTGGTCCACAACAAAGACGATTTTGGACTAATTTTGGGTCGCTGATTTCGAATATGAAGTTCATTTTCTCGGGCGATGCCCATAAGTGGTGTTTTTGGTACTTTTCATTGCGCAAAACCGCCCCACAGGCTTCCCATCGCACTGCAGCAGGCTACTGATCATCGCAATGAATTCCTCGACCCCGAAAACCCCCCAGGAACCCATTCCCGACTCTTTTGCTCGAAATTCGATTCTTGAAAAATTCACATTTTTGTCAAAAACTTTGAATTTCAGCCGGATGGCTTGAGTTTGGTGGGAAACCGATGCCGGCAATGAACTCAGCACCTCGAAAAACCCCAGGGCCCAAATTTTCAGCTCGTTTGGGCGACATTTTATCCAGGTTTTTTTTTGTCCCCTTCTGCCTACTCCCTAGTAGGCAATGGTGGAATCCAAAATGGAATGGATAAAAGTGAGCTACTGGTCCACAACAAAGACGATTTTGGACTAATTTTGGGTCGCTGATTTCGAATATGAAGTTCATTTTCTGGGGCGATGCCCATAAGTGGGGTTTTTGGTACTTTTCATTGTGCAAAACCGCCCCACAGGCTTCCCATCGCACTGAAGCAGGCTACTGATCATCGCAATGAATTCCTCGACCCCGAAAACCCCCCAGGAACCCATTCCCAACTCTTTTGCTCGAATTCGATTCTTGAAAAATTCACATTTTTGTCAAAAACTTTGAATTTCAGCCGGATGGCTTGAGTTTGGTGGGAAACCGATGCCAGCAATGAACTCAGCACCTCGAAAAACCCCAGGGCCCAAATTTTCAGCTCGTTTGGGCGACATTTTATCCAGGTTTTTTTTTGTCCCCTTCTGCCTACTCCCTAGTAGGCAATGGTGGAATCCAAAATGGAATGGATAAAAGTGAGCTACTGGTCCACAACAAAGACGATTTTGGACTAATTTTGGGTCGCTGATTTCGAATATGAAGTTCATTTTCTCGGGCGATGCCCATAAGTGGGGTTTTTGGTACTTTTCATTGTGCAAAACCGCCCCACAGGCTTCCCATCGCACTGGAGCAGGCTACCGATCATCGCAATGAATTCCTCGACCCCGAAAACCCCCCAGGAACCCATTCCCGTCTCTTTTGCTCGAATTCGATTCTTGAAAAATTCACATTTTTGTCAAAAACTTTGAATTTCAGCCGGATGGCTTGAGTTTGGTGGGAAACCGATGCCGGCAATGAACTCAGCACCTCGAAAAACCCCCGGGCCCAAATTTTCAGCTCGTTTGGGCGACATTTTATCCAGGTTTTTTTTTGTCCCCTTCTGCCTACTCCCTAGTAGGCAATGGTGGAATCCAAAATGGAATGGATAAAAGTGAGCTACTGGTCCACAACAAAGACGATTTTGGACTAATTTTGGGTCGCTGATTTCGAATATGACGTTCATTTTCTCGGGCGATGCACATAAGTGGGGTTTTTGGTACTTTTCATTGGGCGAAACCGCCCCACAGGCTTCCCATCGCACTGTAGCAGGCTACCGATCATCGCAATGAATTCCTCGACCCCGAAAACCCCCCAGGAACCCATTCCCGACTCTTTTGCTCGAATTCGATTCTTGAAAAATTCACATTTTTGTCAAAAACTTTGAATTTCAGCCGGATGGCTTGAGTTTGGTGGGAAACCGATGCCGGCAATGAACTCAGCACCTCGAAAAACCCCCGGGCCCAAATTTTCAGCTCGTTTGGGCGACATTTTATCCAGGTTTTTTTTTGTCCCCTTCTGCCTACTCCCTAGTAGGCAATGGTGGAATCCAAAATGGAATGGATAAAAGTGAGCTACTGGTCCACAACAAAGACGATTTTGGACTAATTTTGGGTCGCTGATTTCGAATATGAAGTTCATTTTCTCGGGCGATGCCCATAAGTGGGGTTTTTGGTACTTTTCATTGTGCGGAACCGCCCCACAGGCTTCCCATCGCACTGTAGCAGGCTACCGATCATCGCAATGAATTCCTCGACCCCGAAAACCCCCCAGGAACCCATTCCCGACTCTTTTGCTCGAATTCGATTCTTGAAAAATTCACATTTTTGTCAAAAACTTTGAATTTCAGCCGGATGGCTTGAGTTTGGTGGGAAACCGATGCCGGCAATGAACTCAGCACCTCGAAAAACCCCAGGGCCCAAATTTTCAGCTCGTTTGGGCGACATTTTATCCAGGTTTTTTTTGTCCCCTTCTGCCTACTCCCTAGTAGGCAATGGTGGAATCCAAAATGGAATGGATAAAAGTGAGCTACTGGTCCACAACAAAGACGATTTTGGACTAATTTTGGGTCGCTGATTTCGAATATGACGTTCATTTTCTCGTGCTATGCCCATAAGTGGGGTTTTTGGTACTTTTCATTGTGCAAAACCGCCCCACAGGCTTCCCATCGCACTGTAGCAGGCTACCGATCATCGCAATGAATTCCTCGACCCCGAAAACCCCCCAGGAACCCATTCCCGACTCTTTTGCTCGAATTCGATTCTTGAAAAATTCACATTTTTGTCAAAAACTTTGAATTTCAGCCGGATGGCTTGAGTTTGGTGGGAAACCGATGCCGGTAATGAACTCAGCACCTCGAAAAACCCCCGGGCCCAAATTTTCAGCTCGTTTGGGCGACATTTTATCCAGGTTTTTTTTTGTCCCCTTCTGCCTACTCCCTAGTAGGCAATGGTGGAATCCAAAATGGAATGGATAAAAGTGAGCTACTGGTCCACAACAAAAACGATTTTGGACTAATTTTGGGTCGCTGATTTCGAATATGAAGTTCATTTTCTCGGGCGATGCCCATAAGTGGGGTTTTTGGTACTTTTCATTGTGCGAAACCGCCCCACAGGCTTCCCATCGCACTGTAGCAGGCTACCGATCATCGCAATGAATTCCTCGACCCCGAAAACCCCCCAGGAACCCATTCCCGACTCTTTTGCTCGAATTCGATTCTTGAAAAATTCACATTTTTGTCAAAAACTTTGAATGTCAGCCGGATGGCTTGAGTTTGGTGGGAAACCGATGCCGACAATGAACTCAGCACCTCGAAAAACCCCCGGGCCCAAATTTTCAGCTCGTTTGGGCGACATTTTATCCAGGTTTTTTTTTGTCCCCTTCTGCCTACTCCCTAGTAGGCAATGGTGGAATCCAAAATGGAATGGATAAAAGTGAGCTACTGGTCCACAACAAAGACGATTTTGGACTAATTTTGGGTCGCTGATTTCGAATATGAAGTTCATTTTCTCGGGCGATGCCCATAAGTGGGGTTTTTGGTACTTTTCATTGTGCGAAACCGCCCCACAGGCTTCCCATCGCACTGTAGCAGGCTACCGATCATCGCAATGAATTCCTCGACCCCGAAAACCCCCCAGGAACCCATTCCCGACTCTTTTGCTCGAATTCGATTCTTGAAAAATTCACATTTTTGTCAAAAACTTTGAATTTCAGCCGGATGGCTTGAGTTTGGTGGGAAACCGATGCCGGCAATGAACTCAGCACCTCGAAAAACCCCCGGGCCCAAATTTTCAGCTCGTTTGGGCGACATTTTATCCAGGTTTTTTTTTGTCCCCTTCTGCCTACTCCCTAGTAGGCAATGGTGGAATCCAAAATGGAATGGATAAAAGTGAGCTACTGGTCCACAACAAAGACGATTTTGGACTAATTTTGGGTCGCTGATTTCGAATATGACGTTCATTTTCTCGGGCGATGCCCATAAGTGGGGTTTTTGGTACTTTTCATTGTGCGAAACCGCCCCACAGGCTTCCCATCGCACTGTAGCAGGCTACCGATCATCGCAATGAATTCCTCGACCCCGAAAACCCCCCAGGAACCCATTCCCGACTCTTTTGCTCGAATTCGATTCTTGAAAAATTCACATTTTTGTCAAAAACTTTGAATTTCAGCCGGATGGCTTGAGTTTGGTGGGAAACCGATGCCGGCAATGAACTCAGCACCTCGAAAAACCCCCGGGCCCAAATTTTCAGCTCGTTTGGGCGACATTTTATCCAGGTTTTTTTTTGTCCCCTTCTGCCTACTCCCTAGTAGGCAATGGTGGAATCCAAAATGGAATGGATAAAAGTGAGCTACTGGTCCACAACAAAGACGATTTTGGACTAATTTTGGGTCGCTGATTTCGAATATGACGTTCATTTTCTCGTGCGATGCCCATAAGTGGGGTTTTTGGTACTTTTCATTGTGCAAAACCGCCCCACAGGCTTCCCATCGCACTGTAGCAGGCTACCGATCATCGCAATGAATTCCTCGACCCCGAAAACCCCCCAGGAACCCATTCCCGACTCTTTTGCTCGAATTCGATTCTTGAAAAATTCACATTTTTGTCAAAAACTTTGAATTTCAGCCGGATGGCTTGAGTTTGGTGGGAAACCGATGCCGGCAATGAACTCAGCACCTCGAAAAACCCCCGGGCCCAAATTTTCAGCTCGTTTGGGCGACATTTTATCCAGGTTTTTTTTTGTCCCCTTCTGCCTACTCCCTAGTAGGCAATGGTGGAATCCAAAATGGAATGGATAAAAGTGAGCTACTGGTCCACAACAAAGACGATTTTGGACTAATTTTGGGTCGCTGATTTCGAATATGACGTTCATTTTCTCGGGCGATGCCCATAAGTGGTGTTTTTGGTACTTTTCATTGCGCAAAACCGCCCCACAGGCTTCCCATCGCACTGTAGCAGGCTACCGATCATCGCAATGAATTCCTCGACCCCGAAAACCCCCCAGGAACCCATTCCCGACTCTTTTGCTCGAATTCGATTCTTGAAAAATTCACATTTTTGTCAAAAACTTTGAATTTCAGCCGGATGGCTTGAGTTTGGTGGGAAACCGATGCCAGCAATGAACTCTGCACCTCGAAAAACCCCAGGGCCCAAATTTTCAGCTCGTTTGGGCGACATTTTATCCAGGTTTTTTTTTGTCCCCTTCTGCCTACTCCCTAGTAGGCAATGGTGGAATCCAAAATGGAATGGATAAAAGTGAGCTACTGGTCCACAACAAAGACGATTTTGGACTAATTTTGGGTCGCTGATTACGAATATGACGTTCATTTTCTCGGGCGATGCCCATAAGTGGGGTTTTTGGTACTTTTCATTGTGCAAAACCACCCCACAGGCTTCCCATCGCACTGTAGCAGGCTACCGATCATCGCAATGAATTTCTCGACCCCGAAAACCCCCCAGGAACCCATTCCCGACTCATTCGCTGGAATTCGATTCCTGAGAAATTAACATTTTCATCAAATACTTGAAATTTCAGTTTTCTGTGAATTCAAACCCAGTTTGCACGAGAACAAAGAGGTTTCATGAGCTGCGGTTTGCGGCATTGAATTCGTCGTCCGAAAAAACCCCCTGATGCACTATCTTCAAATTTCAAATCGCAAACTCGCGCGGACCTTTCATTCATGCACACTGCAAGGTATAGACCTTCCAATTTGCAATTTTTGTGGGTGCCGCGCGACTTGCGACTTTGCACTCGGGAAGCAACGGTTTTGGACTAATTTTGGGTCGCTGATTTCGAATATGTCGTTCATTTTCACGGGCGATGCCCATAAGTGGGGTTTTTGATACTTTTCATTGTGCAAAACCGCCCCACAGGCTTCCCATCGCACTGTAGCAGGCTACCGGTCATCGCAATGGATTCCTCGACCCCGAAAACCCCCTAGGAACCCATTCCCCACTCTTTTGCTAGAGTTTAATTCTTGAAAAATTCACATTTTTGTCAAAAACTTTGAATTTCAGCCGGATGGCTTGAGTTTGTTGGAAAACCGATACCGGCAATGAAAACAGCACCTTGAAATACCCCTAAGCCCAAATTTTCAGCTTGATTGGGCGACATTTTCTCCAGGTTTTTTTTTGTCCCCTTCTGCCTGCTCCCTAGTAGGCAATTGTCGAATCAACAACAATGGAGAAAGTTGAGCGACTGGTCTGCAACAAAGACGATTTCGGACTTATTTTGGGTCGCTGATTCCAAATATGACGTTCATTTTTATGAGCGACGCGCCTAAGTGGCGATTCGGCGGAATTTCATTGTGCAAACCGCCCCACAGGCTTCCAATCAAACTGTAGCCGGCTACCGATCGTCGCAATGAATTCCTCGACCCCGAATCCCCCCAGGAACGAATTTTTCAACTTGTGGAGGGGGGGGGGTTGAGGAAAATTTTCATTCAAAAGAAAAAAAAAGAATTTTATTGAAGTATTCTGCTCAGATATGAAGAAGAAAAATTTTCTAAAATAATTTGTGCCTACAGACATCAATTTTTCAAATTTTTCAACTTTGGGGGTTTCATACAAAGGAATCTACATCATTTGAAGTACAATTTTTTTCGACTTTGAGAGGCTTTTCAGGGAACCAACTTTATGTGCGAGACCAGAAGAAAGTTTTTCTTGAAAAAGTGCTTTAAAAAAATTCTGCCAATGAATGAAAAATCTTCAAAAAAACTCTGTTGGCATCATTTTTTCATATTTTTATTTTTTCCCGCAAATTTGGGGGGCTCCACACAAGAGTTGATTTGTTTTTCTTTTTTTTTTTCAACGGGGAGGGAGGGATACTGGCACCACTTCTTTTGCTGATGGGTGAAAATGAAAAATAAGGAATTGATTTCTCACCCGAGGTAATAACTTAGGGGGGGGGAGGTAGAAAATTTCAACTTTGCAAAATAACCAACTCAGAGTAGCTCCATCAAAAATGAAAAACATCACCATAATTTCTCAACTTTTTCACCATGAATAATTTTTTCAGGGAAATTATGAAAATAAGGACTCAAAAAGGACTTTCTGAAAAAAAGAGGAGATTATTAAGAACAAAAAAATTGAAAATATGGACAAATTAGTAATAAGAATGACCAATTATGATACCTGTAATCATGCCACAGTTCTTTGAAGTGAAAAAAATGTCTAAAAATGTCCGACTTTTGTTCCTCATAACCGTTCTAATTTCAAATAGTAAGAAGGTCATCTACATTTCGAGATAGATGCCAGGATACCACCTTCTCATAAATTTACCAAACTTTAAAGCCATCGCATCGGTTTACTGGCCTTTACTAGATGTTGTGTTGGTCGCTGTACGAAGTATTTGGCGATGTCAGGCAACTTAGTTGGGTACATTGTGTGGTGTACATCTGGAGTGAGAGAGACAGAAGCGCCACCACCAGAGGTTACATACACAGTAATAATTCGTGAAGCTGAGAAAATATCACCGTGTACACCTTTTCGGCGGCTTTTGGTTTATGTATATAGGGAAATCTGCGCGGCCATAAATTAAGAAATAAACGTTGCCTAGTTCGCGTCAACGCTTTTACTTAAAGGAAACCGGAAAAAGCGATGGTGTATCGTGTAAAATAATTGAGTGTATAGTCAGCGTAACAGTTAAGAGTCGTGAGATAGAAAGAGACCGAGCGAAAGCTACTAAGCTACACACATACACAGCTCTCTCATAGAGTGAAGAGAAGCGAAAGAGTTAAAATTGAATAATGTAGTCAATGCGAGGCGCGGTGGCCGCGCGATGGCGGCGCATACGCGAACAAAAACAAACATCAGAAAAGAGTCGGATGTAGAAGATTTGTTTGAGGACGAAGTCGCCTGCGAATAACAAAAGAAGAAAGATGATTTGTTGGCGAAATACTGTCCTGAAAACGTATACAGGAGAATTATTCGCCGCATTAAGCGCATTGTATACACTCTAACACTATTTCGAAGCGAGACAGAGTATATGGAAGAGATGGCGAGAGGAGAGAGCGAGAAAGACTTTTAGATAACACTAACGTCACAGTAACACCCGCCGCTTTTTTTTTCTCTCTCATTCTACAACCCCCGAGTACGTCCTGCTGCCTATACTCGACGAGTACAGTTTGGGCCTGCGAAACGTTCCCTAACTAGCCTTTTCTTTGCGTTCTCTCGCGCGCGTTCGTTGCTTCGGCGGCGATGTCCAGAATCCAGAAACGTGTGTGAAATTTTCGCGCTGCTCGCAGTTTATGTGTATTTGTACATTTCCAGCATGTATATGTATGAGCTTATACACATACAGGGTGTCCTATCTAATGCTTGGGGTAAAAAATACCAGAAATTACTTTTGAGGTTTAGAGAGTCCGATATTCGTGGAACTTTCCAAAGCTTTGGCTGGAAGTTAACAGTTATTGACCCACTGGAGAGGGGTAAGGATGATTTAGAGGGCCAAAAATTTTACCAGAGAGTTTTCAGACCATAAGCACCAACTTGCGCCACGTTAGTTTGAAATCTGAGCTGAGGGCTGATTCTTGCTCTCCCCCCCCCCCAAAGACGACTTATTTGAGGAAAAATACATCAAAGAATAAATTATGCCTTTAAATATGAGCCATATTCTGCATTTTTCTCAATTTTCAAAAGACCCTACCTAAAAAAAATTGAACGATTTCATTTAGGAATTGAAGTATAATATTGTATGGTTTTCGAAAAAGCTGAAATTCTGACTTTGAAAACTATTTGGCCAAAAATCAAACCTCTACACTGTGTTTTTTCATTTTTCAAGATTTTCGATTCCATAGTTACACAAAAGTCCAAAAAATTAAGAATAAGTATACTTAACTCAAGTTTTTGGCTTTACACTTCTTCAAAAATGTCTCAAAAATCATTTGCCAAAGTTTTGACCCTAAAACAAAGAGACCTGGAAAATGAAAAAATTTCAAATTATTGAAAAAAAGTGATAAGCCCACGAACATTGCATTATAGGTTTTGGACGGCTTTGATTCTAAAAGACCAATCAACTTCAAACCTTACATTTGATTTTTTCCCCAAAATGTAACTTCAGTAATTAAGAAAGCTCGAGAAAAATAACCAAAAAAGTGACAAAATTGCACCAAAACATCTTAATGCAGAAAAAAAGACTAAAAAACAGTCTGGTTTTAAATAGGTACCTATTAGAAAATTAGGACTATTTTGCAAATTTTTGGCGAAAAATAAAAACTTTCTGGTGATTTTAGCAACAACGTGACACTTTTGGCAAATTTTTGGTAACAAAGTAAGACTTTTTCGCCCCCCCAAAAAAACAATTTTTGGCGAAAGTCAAGACTTTTACAATCTGAGTGAAAGGTAATATTTATTTGTAATTTCTGACAAAAAAGTGAAACTTCCAAACAATTGGTAATTTTTTTCAAATTGCTGGAAAGTGAAAACTTTTGTCAAAGAGGGCAAAATTGTGAAAACTTGAACAAAAGCCTGGTATGTATTTTTTAGAAAAAGTAAATTTTTTTAGATTTAAAGTAAAAGTGTGAGTTAACAAGATTTTTTTTGAAAATCTTTTGCAAAAAGCAAGACTTTTCAATTTCAGCAAATGGATTGGAACATTGACATAACACTTCAAACTCACAATTTGAAGGCGCTTTATTTGTGGTGGTTTGCTGAACCACAACTTGTAAAGAGTCGAACCATTGATCGATGATTTGCCTACTCGATTTAGCAAATACGCAGAGGTGGTAAGAGTTCAGCCCAGATTGTGATGGGATACATAAAATCTGGATTACAATATTTCAGTGTTTGCGCCATCTCAACAATTACTGTGCTTTTGCGTTCAACAGCTCCATTTTGTGACATTAACTGTTGACGAACACCAAATTCTCGTAAAAAATTGAACGTACTACTTTGTTATTAAACTCGCCTTGGTTGTCAGACTGAAATTCTAACACATAATGACCAAGAGTACAAACTTTGAATAGTACCTCTTGAATACAATGAGATAATAAGGCGGTGGAATTTGTCCTTCTTGACGAACGTATGATTATAGTGTTAATACAGTAAAAGTCGCTTATTATTATAACGGTTAATGTTAGAAATTGCTTTATGTTATTAAAACTGTTCAGTCCCGATCTTTTATATCTCATTACATTCAAATTCCATCGGTTATTGTAATTAGAGCATCAGATAATGTTATAATTTTTAAGTGATTTTTAAGCGTTTTTCACATTTTTATGTAATTTTAAAATATTTTCAACACTTTCACCCAGTTTTTGCCTAATTTTTTGGAAATTTCAGATTTTTTTCTGATTGACATCATTTTTTAATGCTTTTTTCATAACTTTTTAAAGTTTCAACCTATTTTCAACTCTTTTTCTTGCAATTTTGGCGAAATTTTAGTTCAATGACTACATATTTAGTAAAAAATTGACCATATAACAATTTTTTGTTCAATTGGTTTGTGTTATAAGTCAGTTAATGTTATTAAATTGGGCTGGGACCAATGTTATAACATTAAGCGACTTTTACTGTAATTATCTTTGATTACAATGAGATATTTGAGACCACCCAAGGAGCAATTAAATGACCTGCAAATATCACCAGATAGCAGCTCACCAACTGCTCTGGTTGATAAATGTTTTCCAAATGTTTTGTGATGCGCTTTCTTGAACTGACATGGTTTTGATGAATTGGTTTTAGTTTCCTTCGGTTACAGGCCCAATTCTTTGAGTTTCACACATATGTGGTTCTTGTCCACATGGTCCCAGCGTTCGTGATAAAGCTGTATGATTTGGCTGCTTTCAACAGCATTCACCTGTGGTTCCGGCAAAATGGTCTCAAACAATGCTTTGAAAAGAGAACTACTTTTTGATCTCGAACTGGTGAACAATACTTTTACCCAAGTTTTTAATGAAAAGGACTTGTAAGTGATTTTTGTTGAAAAAGGAATACTTTTGGGAAAATTTAGGGGGAAAATTGAGACTTTTTTTGAAATTTTTTGCAAAAAACAAACGACAATTGAATGGTGCTATTCAAGAAGATCCTATCGCCAAAACACTGGTTTTGAGAAAAACACATTTTTATATTTCAGTGTTTTGCTATTTTGGTTTACAATAATAATATAGCGAGCTCCAGTTTTTTTTTGTTGAACAGGAGCATCTTTCCACTGTTTATTTCCTGCATAGTAATTTTTTCTCCACCACCAATATTTCCATGGGAGCGCTTTACAAAAGAGACCTTGATAGGACCTTCTTGAAACGACAGGACCTTCTTGCGGTTATTCCACCTAAAAATCGATTTTATTCCTTCTCAAACCCACCAAAAACATGAAATAGTTCAGACAACTTGTTAGGAACATAATTTACAAGTTTAAAACACCAACTCTTGAGGAAAAAATTAAATTCAGAAGGGTCGAATGATTAAAAAATTGACAAATAAAACCCCCCCAACCAAAAAACTTGGATTTTGATACACCACTCAAATTTTTGTGATTTTTTCAAAATTTGATTTCGGTAGCTCCTGCCTTAAGGGTTGAGTGAAAAAATGACTTCAGATTCGTGTTTCTCAACCCAAAAAACCTATATTTTGACATATCACTCGATTTTTTTAAATTTTACAAAATTTCATTCTGGTAGCACCTTCCCAAGGGCCCCCAAGGGGTCTGTGGGAAAAAAGTACCTCAGATTCGTGTTTCTTGACTCAAAAAACCAATATTTTGACATATTACTTGATTTTTTTCATTTTTACAAAATTTGATTTCCGTCGCACCCCACTTCCTCTCCCCAAGGGGTCGGGCAAAAAAAAGGACATCAGATTCGAATTCCTCGTTGAAAATTACTACAAAATCACTACTTCCAACTCTAGAGTTTTGTTGTAAGACGCCATGCGCGCCTTTTTTTGCCATCCAAGTCACTGTGGTGGGCCAGCCTCACCAACTTCATATGGCTATGGCTGCTGTTTGTGAAAAACACCACATGGTGCGCTGCAGTTTGCACCATTGTGTACAGAAAATGTCAGAGATTCAAATTTCATGAACTCCTCAAAAAGGGCCTATCGGTCGATAGGACCTTCTTGAATAGCAGTATAGCACCATTCAATTTTCAGCGGAGATGAAAAAAAAAGAGGTAATATTGTAAGTTTTCAGTAACTCCCAAAATCATAAGTTGGCTCTACAAAAGTTGCAATATTTATACCAAAATCTAAGATACTGGACTGGTATCGAAATCCTGGTTTTAGAAGTCACAGGTTGTTAATAATTTCCAATCTGATCACCATTTGCCCTCAAGTGAAACTGCCATCACTCAAAATGTGAAGTTAAGGTTCAAAGTATGTATTTAAAGATACAAAATCTAACCTTTCCTATGAGCCTAATTTTGATTTCGATTTTTGGATCACGTCAAAGCCACAGAATTAGCAAAGAAATTTCGAAAACTCCCTTATTAATTTTATGAAACTAATGCGGAAATGCAAAACAGGTGTAATTCTATAACATATCTTCCTCCCTAGCACCTGTCATTCTTCAGTAATGTAGCAATTTCTTCCCAAATTTCGGTCCAGTACACTGCGGGTCTAATTTTCCCACAACAACAAAACTTGCTCAGATTTCTCCCAAAACAAAAGTCAAAAGATCACACGAATTGTAAAAAATCACAGCCCTGGGTCTCACAACAATAATTTTTCAAACCCCAAAATTCAATTTTACACAACTGATTTGGAAATTTTTCAATTTTACGACTTTTTTCCTTCTTCCACCACGTTTACTTTTCTTTCTTCCTTTCTTGGCTTTTTCTTCTCTCTTTCACCAAAAAAAAAAAAAGAAGAAAGGCTATCCTTATACTTTCCTTTCTCGCTATATCCGAGAGTTTAAATTAACTTAAACGAGGCATTAATTTTTTCACCTCCGAAATTTCCTCTTTAACAGAGAGATGAGAAACGTCGGAGCTATAAAAAAAAAATACCATCAGGTCAAAACACTTGTGAAAAGTAAAAGAGGTAGGTAATTCTTCAAAAGAGCTTTTCCAACCCAAATACGGGCCCACTAATGATCACAGGGGAGTGAAAAAAAAAGAAGAAGAAAAGAAGGTAAAGCTTAGTTTATTGATCACTTCGTACCTCGGTTCTCGCTGTCAAATTACTCGTTCTCGTTTTATACCTACTTACGATTACCTGTTTGTGCCGCGTACCTACTCATCGGCTTTAATGTATATAAAAATGTTGGCAGCTCGTATATATTTGTAGTATAAGATGATGACGACGAGAAGCAGTGAGTCGACTGCTGCGGAGGAGCTTCATTTGCTATTTAGTAAATATAGTCGACCATCTTTACGCGCTATACGCGGCGTAAAAACGCTTAATATCACAGCACAGCGTCAGCTGTTACTAATATATCCTCTTAACGGAGAACAAAGTGTTACGTCGGCTGATATAAATCAGCCAATGATATGGGGGCGATACGGCTATTATTTTCACTATAGTTATTCGCTGTCTTCGCAGAGTACCGAGCTTTATATACGCAGCTTTCCGCAGAATACGCAGTGATATAATATTTTTGGAGAAAAAAAAAGGGCCAGGAAAAGGCTTGGTGGCCATTTTCGGTTGGCAATTTTATATAGGCGACCGGTATGAATTATTAATCAGGTCAGATTACACGATCGTCATCGTCGTGTGATATCGAGCCAGGATTTGTAAATACGATCCATGTTGGTACTCGACTTTGTACTAGAAAATCGAAAAAAGAAACACGACGAGCTAAATAGCTCGGTATTTGCTGCTCGATTACCGAAATCGTTTACACTTGGAAACAAAAATCCGCACCATCGTACAGATAAAAATGCAAGCTAGTCGTGCTCGAGAAACCACCAACCATCGCCAACCAACCAGCGCTATCGTCGACGTTTCCAACGTACTAGTCAACAGAGGTGAGTGAGGGGTTGGGGGAGTTGTGGAGGATAAAGTTAAAATATATATACGATGGCGTTTTTGTTAACAACCGAGTTACTGTATCCCGGTAAAAAGAGGGATGCTATTTTTCAAAACGTATTATACTGATAATGGCATTTGTTTACAACCGTTATTCCATTACGAGCCGAGCTTAATCATTACGCAGAAAGAACTGCTCTGCTGCTGTTCGTCGTGTCGTATACGAGCAGTTTTTGTCGCAGGTACCAACCAGAAAAGGGCCCGCAAAAAATAACTACTACTAAAGCTTCCCTGCCCCTCAACACCCTCTCTCATTCCCGTATACCTTCGTTGACCACATTCGAGTTTATAGCATCGTCGTCGTAGTCGTCGTTGTGCTCGAGCTCGATGTAATTAACTGTGATTTTTGATAAATAGCCTGCGAGAACAATCAACGCAATTAGGCCGGAATAATGAGCCTGAAAATTTCTCTTTTTCTCTCATACCTACACTACACACTGTACGTATTTTGTATAGAAATTGAATTCTCTCCTCTTCTTTCTTTTTTTTTTCAACCGTCGACTCATCTTTCCCTTTTATTACTTTCCATCTCTCTCTTGTTTAGCAGGTGCCACATTTCAAGAAAAATTAAAACCATTAGTTTAGCGTATAGTACGTGCTTCGTCTGGTATACTATCGAGGTTTTTCCAGACTTCGGTTCTCCGCCCCTAGTGTAGGCTTCGTCCTAATAAAAACGAGTTATCGTTTTTAAATGGCTATCTAAGTCTTCGCGAGTAGTTCACTATATGGTGTAAAAACCTTATGTGAAAGGATTACACGATGCAGTTTGGAGATTTTTTTTAATCGGCCGAGCTCCATAAAATAGCCCTTATGGGCAGGATTAAATCGTGTTATTGTTTTAATACGGTCTTGTTCCAGTTTCAGCCTCTATATTTATATGTATATTGCAACGAGCTTCGGTAATATGTTCTTTTTAAAGCGAAAACAGAAACGGGTAAGGGATAGGAATGGTGAGAAAATCTGTAAAAATAGATATACTAGGGAATTTTTAGCCAATATTTTAGGCATCAATTCGTATGTATTTGTACTAATTGAAGGTTGGAAAAATATCGAGTAGAAAAATTAAAAAATAAAATTAATTTCTAGGTGAATCACTCGTGAACAAATTGATTAATTTTTGGAGAATCGTTCGCGAACGAATTAAATAACTTTTGGTGAATCATTCGCGAACGAATGGAATAATTTTTGGTGAATCGTTCGCGAACGAATTGAATAACTTTTGATGAATCGTTCGCGAACGAATTGAATAACTTTTGGTGAATCATTCGCGTACGAATTGATTAATTTTTGATGAAACATTCGCGAACGAATTGAATAATTTTTGGTGAATCGTCCGCGAACGAATTGAATAACTTATGGTGAGTCATTCGCGAATGAATTGATTTTTTTAGTGAATCATTCGCGAACGAATTGAATAATATTCGGTAAATCATTCGCGAACGAATTGAATAATATTCGGTGAGTCGTTCGCGAACGAATTGAATAATATTCGGTGAGTCGTTTGCGAACGAATTGAATAATTTTTGGTGAGTCATTCGCGAATGAATTGAATTTTTTAGTGAATCATTCGCGAACAAATTGAGTTTGTTAGTGAATCATTCGCGAACGCGAACAATTGAATAATTTTTGGTGAATCATTCGCGGACGAATTGATTAATTCAAACACAATTTTACAAAGAAATGTATGCAAATCGGTATTTGGTATTTTCAAGATTTTGCCCCCGCCCCCTCGCCCCAGTAAAATTATTGGTTTGCTATGCCTGGGTTTTTAATTTTGAAAAGTTGGACTACTTTTGTAATTTTTCGGAATATAGCGAAATTTTTTGTCAACTTTTGGCAACGAATTGAGAATTTTAGTAATTTTTGGCAAAAAAAGTACATTTTTAAGGAAAAGCAACACTTTGGCGACCTTACCAAAAAGCAGGATGTTTTGGGAATTATTGGCAAAAAAGTGATTGATTCTTGGAAAGAAATTCTTTTCAGCGATTTGGCTAAAAAGTGAGAATTTTTATTAAAAAGCAAGAATAAGAGTGCAAGACCTTTTTTTTGGTAACTAAGGGCCAAAAAATGATACCTATTTTTTTTTCGCAATATTCTGTCGAAAGAGCAGCTCTTGGGACTTGGATAATTTTAGGAATAATGTAAGACTTTCTGGAGTTTCCTTCAAAAACTTGGCAGTTTTGTTAAAAAGCAAAAATTTTTGTCAGTTTTAAAAAAGTAACAATTTTTAAAAATTGTCAAGTTGCAAGATTTTGACAGTTTTAGGAAAAGGAAAAGCTTTTTGATAATTTTCGAAAAAAATCTAAAATTTTATATAAATTGTTTTTTAAAAAAAGAGAGAGAGACTATTTAGAATTTTTTGAAAATTAAGTGAAATTTTTGTCACTTTTTTGCAAAAAAAGCAAGAGAGTAAGACTTCTTTTTTCAAGATTTCTTGGAGGGAGGAGGATGTCAAAAATAACTTTACGATTTCGATTTTTCAATGGCGAGGCATTTTTGCAAACACTTCGCGACTTTGTGAGTGAGGGGGGGAGGGAGTTCCTCTTGAGATGAAATTTTCCTTCAGTGATTTTCAATTCAAACTGAAGGTCTTCGCAGAATTTAGTCATCTACTTATATTCTGGATATGTTCGTTCAACCTCCCCCCCCCCCACCCCTACCTCCATTGTTTTATTTCGAAACGAATTTTTTTTTGAAAAATTATGGAAATGTGGCATGTTAATTTCCATCGATTCGAGGTCATTAGCGTCGAATATTCATTCACTTTTCAGATTCGACTTGTAGGTATACTTGAGTACTCTCTTGGCCCCCCCTCTCTTCCCTCAATAAAAAGTGACTCGGAGACATCGATGGATCGAATCCAAAAGAAATGAACGCATATTCGATCTTAACGAACTCGAATTTGTGGGAATTGACATTTCATGCCACATTTTCACAATTGCTTAATCATGTACTCGTAGGTAATCCAAAGTCCAACTTCCTAATGCAGCGTTCAAACACTCGTACAAAACACGCGGCTAAAAATCCTCATTCTTGGAATCACGCACCACTTCCTAATCAATTTTCAAATTACACTAAAAGTAAAATTTTCTATACGCTTTTGAGTTCTCCAACTCTGTACTTACGTAAGTAACCTGTATAGGAGCACCCCCCCTTATCGTAAAACTCCAGATAGAGTCGCGCGATAAATGAGGCTTTTTAGTACTTTTCTACCTCCCTCTGTTTGTCTCTTGTACTCTTAACTACGACGACGTCGAGCCGAGTTAATGTAAACTTTGATTTTTAGCACCGGAGCGTTCATTTTTGTCATACACTTTACTCCGCCGCCGCACAGTGTCCTTTTTTCGAGATGACGTTAGGTGAGCTCGGCACGATAGTGGTTTTTTTTCCAACGTCTTTTATCACACCTGATGGTGAAATTAACCCGGTTCTAAAAGTTTTCATCGAGCTAAGCTAACGCAGTGTACGAGATTTTACGCATTTTATCGAAAACAGAAAGAAGAGTGAAGGGATCTGGATACCATTAACTTGTTGATTATAAAAGTAGGTCTGCGTAATTATAACCGTAGTACAACTCGCAGTTTGGTGTATGAATTTAAAGTCGCACAAGCGCATGTTAAAAATAAACTTGAAATTGATCCTAATGTGTGAAAAATGGGCATATTTTTGAATCCCGTGGTCTCGAAAACATGTAATTTGATATACAACAATATGTGGATTGGTACATATATTGTGTATTTACCTCTCGTCTGTTTTCTTTACCTTGGAAAGTCTGAATAGATCGGTTACCTTGAGGAAGCCAAACGTAATTCGGAAAACACAATGTATTAAAAATAAACGAAGAAAAGCAAAAAATTAAAAGCTAAAGGACTTTGTACATATAAACCTGGTTCAAAAAATTTACTGCCATTTGAGATGTGTATTTCCCTTGAAAAATATCAAATTCGAAAAGTGAATGAATATTTGATGGCAGCGATCTCGAATTACGTACTTAGTAGGAATCGACACATCATTGCCACCTTTTCACTATTTTTAAAACTTGGACAATTTCACGTTCAAGATGTTAATTAAATTGCATAAGCAGTTCGCCGTAAATCTGACACAAAAATAGAAAGCTTTTCATAAACTCGAAGTAAACATTTCTGAGTCCGTCAAAAAATAGCAAAAAAAACTCCATTCTGTTAAAATTGCCATAAAGTCTCAGTTTATGCTACAAACCGATAAAGTCTGTCAACTTTTTGCAGAAAATTACAAACATTTTCAATTTTTTTCTCCTAAAATTATTCAAAAGTATCGATTTTGACAAAAATTGCCAACAAGCCTCGCTTTTTCAACAAGATTTGCAAAAAATTATATTTTCTTTGCTATTAATAATTCTCAACAATTGTTAAAAGTTTTGCTTTTTGCGAAAACTTGACAAAAATTGTCACTTTTTCAATAAAATTTTGTTTGCAGAAAATTCCAAAAGTACCACAGCACGTCTTTTGATTTGATTTTGCAATGTCAAGTGGTTGGTATCATTCTTTGCTCTTCTTCTGGCTCTTCAAGACTATCTGGCATTTTGCAGCCAATTCGGAGTTGACGAACAAGTGTTGCACGCTGGTGGTAGAATGCATGAAATACACGTTATCACGCTGAAAGGGGGACATTTCCATACTTAAGCACGCTTACACACCCACACACTCGACTTGTCAAGATGCGATTCTCAATGAAATGCCCTCCTTTCAGCAAGTCGATGGTGGTGCCTGCCATGAGATGTCAACGCCGAATAGCTTGAGGTCAGAGTTGCAGTCAGCACTAGGATATGTGTGACAGTTCTTCACTGTGGCTTTTACAAGTACATATATGTATACCTAGTCTATCTGGTTTCTGCCTCGATCTTCAGTACTGACCCACACCCACGTATATAATCTTCTTTCATGCTGTTTGAACCAATTATTGCATATCATTAGATTATGTCGTTCTGCAAACTCTACTAGCATTTCACCTCTTTTGTTCTGCTCTCCAAGTGTGTATCTCCCCGCAACTAGGCAGCCATGATTCTTCGCAACTTTGGAATTAAGTCTCCCATCAAAAACATAACATCGTTGTTTTTTGAGCAGCTCATCACTTCTTCTAGGTTATTGTAGAAGTTGCTGATTTCTGCTGAACTGCTTTCCACAGATGTTGGCGCATTAACTTGAATTATCACAATTGGTTTTGGCTTGACCTCCAATCTCATGAGCAGTATCCTCTCTGATTTTGGAAATATCCCACTTTATCACTGATTCTGGAATGTATTAATATACCCACACCTAGTTCGTGTGTCTCTTTCCTAGCGTAGATCATTTCATAGTTTTTATCTGCCCAGTTTCTACCATTTCCAGTCCATTGGTCTTGCTTATTCCTAATACATCGATTTGTAATCTCCTGGCTTCCATAATTACATTTGCAAGGTTTCCAATTTTATACAAAGTTCTTACATTCCAGGTTGCAACGTTAATGTTGTTCCACCTTGTTTTGCCCATACAACAATGACCATGCTAATTTTGATGTGAATGTCGACCCATCCACATCCGCCACTTTTGGATGCCACATGTTGATGTGAATTTTGACTCTGTGTCGAGCCAATTGTTGATGTAATTGTCGACTAATGTTGATCGGCATTTATGTCGACAATTGGTCGACACAGGGTCAAAATTTACATTGACATGTGGGATCCAAATGTGACGGATGTGGATGGATCGACATTGGCATCAAAATTTATGTCGACCTCCAGCTACGCAAAATTGTTAAATTTTAGTTTCAAAATTGACATTTTTTTCCAAAAATCATTTTCTCTTACGCACTTAGGTGGCCATTGCTCATGCTGAAAGCGAAAGCAGCATTGACGCAGAGGCCACCTCTGAGAAGTACAGACAGAAAGTCCATATTCACTTCAGTAGTTGAACATTAAACTCTTTATACTGAAAGGTGCAATAGGTTATCTAAGAGTACTAAACTAATACATTTTCATGTCGACAACATGTCAATGTTAATGTTGATGTGAAATTCGACATCGACAAATACATCCACAATATCAACTTAATTTTTCAAATTTGAGAAATCTTTGAAAATTTGGTCGATGTTAGTGTCGATGTATTTGTGGACGATCGAATTTCACATCAACATAACATCGACAACTTCAAAGTATGGAAAAGTGAATAATTTTATCAAGGCCATTACAAAATGTTTCTCCCTTTAAACAAAGATCATATTTTTAAATGTTTACTGAACATTTAAACACTGAAACAGAAATTTTAATTCTGAAAAATTGGTCGACATATGTAGTTGTGGATGTAAATTTTGAGCATCAAATTTTACATCAACATGTCGACATCGCATGTTGAGGTATCAGAAATAACGAGAAAATTTTGAAAATTTTCATTGACTAGGCTTCTTTACAGACAGAAGATTCCCATTGAATAAATTATTGGTCACTTTTCCATCATTATGTAGGAAAAAAACGTAGTCGATGTAAATGTTGACGTCGACAATTGTTGTACGGGTGACACTGTGTATTCTTAGCACCCTATCCGGCTGCCTTGGCGGATGAGGATCAGCCTGATGGAGATTTAGCCATTTAGTTCTTTCATTTTTTTAATTTTTTAAACAAATTTTTTGTTCATTTTTTTCATTTTTTGGGCTTTTTAAAGAATTTTCAAGTGTGTTTCGAGCAAAATTCATGACTTTTTCATGACTTAATAACTGTGATGACTGTAAAACACCCGGTCAAATTGTAATAAGGTCTTGTTGTTTTCTAAAATTTTTACTTTTTAGCCGTTTTTATGCAAAAAAAAAAATCTAAAAAGTTCCATTTTTTCCCAAAAAATATCAAAACTCAATTTTATTCTAGAACTGAGTCAAAAAGTTCTCCTGTAAAATTTTCTCAAAAAAAAGTCTATTACACTATACGCAAAGAAAAAAACGAGGCAAAAAAATATTAATCAAATTCCAAATTAGAAAGCTGCAAAAAAAAAATATACATTCTCAAAGCCAGTCAAATATCGAAAGATCCAACTATAGAGATTGGTAGTGTGATTTTAATCCGGTAAAGGACTCAATTTCGCGAAACGCCCTAATGAGAAAAAAATATCGTCACGGTTTCGTTCGTTAGCTCGGTGTGACTTGTTGAAAGAGGCTTGAAAGCCATATCAGATTTCGATCAAGTCGTCCGGTTTTCTAATTTAATTAACGATAAAGGAAATCCAACCGGGAATGATTTTTCGGTACACAGACCGCTACATCTAAACTCGTAATAATAACGAGACCGGTCGCGACGAATATTCGATACACCTAAATCGAGCTTTTACACCGAAGACTACGAAGAGTGAGAGAGAGAAAGAGGGTGAGTCGGTGTAAACGAAATAAACCTCATCGTGTAAAGGTATCGTATATACTATAAGCCTTTCGCGTAGAAAATCTTTCAGGCTGCTGATTCGATACGGAATAGAATCCGCGTGTTGTACCAGCGAGAACATCTCGACGAGGAGAAGAAGAAGAGCTCTAAAAAAAAAAAGAAAGAAAAAGAAACTTTAACGAGAAAAGTGACCAAGGCAGAGAAATAAAATTGAATTGGTCAGTGACAGAAAACAGTTACAATTTCACATCGACCAGTCAGTATTAAATACCGAGTCTGGCCGTAATTTATTTTCCGTCACAAAGCTATTCGAGTGAAAAGGCTCGAGTTACGTTTAAATGAAAAAATTCTTTTTACGCGTCGCTATTTGATACGAAGATACCTCTTTTTTCCCATATTCTTTCGTCGACTCGTCGTCGAGTGCAAGAGAAAGAGAGCCAAACACCCTTAAATATTTAATACCTTTCAATTTGATAAAATATTCCAAATATTATTTCTTTCGCTCCTTCATGTTATAGTGCGCTTTTTTTTCTGCATTCGGCTTCTTCTTACACGCTTATGCTATTGCGAACACGTATTGTACCTTTTTGTTAGCGCGTGAAATTCTAGAACAACGTCGAAATGTATTTTCAGATGTCCCAATCAGACAATAAGTCGGTTACGATACGATCGGTTGCACGTGATCAAACCGGATATTACAAATGTGAGGTATCAGCCGATGCTCCTCTCTTCCATACGGATATTAAAAAAATCCTCATCGTAGTCACAGGTAAGGGTATTACTGTTTACGTGGGTACCTACTACCTACTTTACCTAAACTACTTCGTTTGTATATTCGATCCGTTTTATATTATCTTACGTATGCATAATAGTATAACGTAGGTGCTAAGTCCAATTGATCTGATGCGACGCGACGTGACGTGTCGTCGTACGAAAATTCTTTTCCTATTTCTAGAATATAGTATGTTGAAATGGCTGATACTATTACATACTGTGTATAGTGTATATTCGTGTCGATCTCTTAGAACAAAAATTTTCCATTTCCAATGTTTTCTCGAAGATTTTCAATCGTAAAGAATGGTTTTCCAGAAATGAATTAAATTGTTCGTAAACGAATTTTTTTCCTGCTCCCATCCCTGAAAGTTGTGACCTCGAGTGAGAAAATCATCCCATAAAATTTTCAGCAACCTCGGGAAAAAAAATAATTAGTGCCGTGGAGCCCCCTCCCTCCCCACCCTCCAATTTTACAAGTTATGAAAAATCAGACAAAATCTTTAAAAGTGAGGACTTTCTAGTTTCAACACCTCACTCAAGTCCCTACTAAAATAAAATCAATGTATAGGTATAGGTACCAATTTTAATCTCCTATCTCCACCAATGATTGACCAGTGGATTAAAGGAAATGGCTTGTATTTATACAATTTCTACAACATGTGAATAAAAATATGTCGACCAGGAAGTCCTCCCCCCCCCAGTTCTTAAAAGTTTTTGGTTTCAGTTTTCATTTTCCATTTTTTTAAAATTTTGTTTTTTAGCATTTCTTTTTTTTTTGAAATTTTTCGGTTTGTACAGTCCCGCTTGAAAATCAGTTCAAATATCAGCACTAATCTGAATGGATGTACTGATGTTGTGATGAGAACCAGGGTGGCAAAAATTACCTACCTATTTCAAATAATTTCTGTTTTTCGTTTTTGAATATTTTGGTTTTCAGTTTTTATTTTCGTTTTTAGACAATTTCGATTCTGTTGCGGTTTTTTTTTAAATTTTGTTTTAGTGTTATTTTGTGCATGTTTGCTTGTTTGTTTTTTTGTTATTTCAGTTTCTTCAGTTTTTACAACCCAGATGGATGTCTCTATCAAATCTAAACAAACAAATTTTGTACTATTTTTGTACTTTTTTCGTATTTTTTTTTTTTTTTTCGTATGATATAAACTATAAAAATGCGACAATAAGTATTCACTTTTCTTTGGTAGAAAAAAATCTATGAGCAAACATTTTTCAAATACTAGTTTTCTTCACTTGATTTTTTTTTATTTTAAAAATTCGTTACAGTTTTCGTCCAAATTTTGCAGTTTTTGTACATTTTTGACGGTTATTCTTGTACTTTTTTATGTCATTTTCCAATTTTGTTCTTTTTTTTTTGTAAATTCACAGTTTTTTGACCAGAAGTTTCAATTTTTGTTGTCAGTTTTTTTCTAGTTTTTTGTTTTTTCAATCAGGGTGTCTGTTGTATGAGAAATAGGAGTGTAGATGTAGAAAGTGAGCTAGTTGGATGAGTCAGAGTTTGAGGAATAGGTTGAGGAGTGTGAGGATGAATAAGTAGGACACTCAAACATGAGGTTTTTATATCGTTTATTAATTTGGTTGGTATTAGGCTAGACAGTTTGTTGGCGCCCAACGTGGGGCACCAATTTTGTTGTATAAAATAATAGGCAGGTTTTATCAAAACGATGTATTCACCAATAAGTACAATATTCAACTGTTAAACTGTCTCGGTACAAACTAACTGTCTAGCTGGATACCAACCAAATTAATTAACTACAGTATGCTCTCGATAACTCGAAACTCTTCAACTTGAAAACATGAATGAATTGACAGATATGTAAGTGCATAAAAGATAGAAGTATGAGTTGAAATATTCGAGTTATAGAAGTAAACGCCCGACAACATACGACTTATAGAGGCTTTCTCGCTATGTTCAGCAAAAGTTTAGCTTCGAGTTAACTAAGATGTGTAAGTGCATAAAAGATAGAAGTATGAATTGAAATTTTCGAGTTATATAGAGGTAAATGCCAGACAACGTACAACTTATAGAGCCTTTCTAGCTATTTTCAGCAAAGTTTAGCTTTGAGTTATGACTGGTTTGTGTAGTCAATTTCAACTTATCCGAGTGAAGTTAACATTGAGTATTACAGAGATTTCAAGGGGAATGGAGGTTGGTTCGGCTAATAGAGGTTTTCAAGTTGTAAGAGTTTCGAGGTATCAGGAGCATACTGTAGTTTATTAATTTGGTTGGTATCCAGGTAGACAGTTAGTTTGTACCGAGACAGTTTAATAGTTGCATATTGTACATATTGGTGAATACGACGTTTTAATAAAACCTCCCTATCATTTCATACAACAGAATTGGTGCACCACGTTGGGCGCCAACAAACTGTCTAGCTTGATACCAACCAAATTCATAAACGATATAAAAACCTCATGTTTGAGTGTCCTACTGATTCATTCTCTCACTCCTCAACCTATTCCTCAAACTCTGACTCATCCAACTAGCTCAAAAAACTCTCTTGTCTCTATACACTCCTATTTCTCATACAACAGTGTCTACAAGAATTTATTGATCCAAAATCACTGCATTTTCATTACTTTTTCACTACCTTTCCAAAAAAAACTCATCAATTTCCCAAATATTTTTACCCCTCCCCCTAGCAAAAACCCAATTTTTTTCATTTTTTTTGTTTGGGATTGAAATTGATTAAAACCATTGCTACATTTCTTATAAGTATGTACCAACATACGTATTAAAAATACAAAATGAACAAACTTGAAAAAGGAACAAATTTTCAAAATAAAGCAATTCAAAAATACAATGACAAATTGGCAAAAAAAGGAAGATCTTTTTGACAATTTTGGCAAAAGAAAACAGATTTTTTCAGTAGGTCTGTAATTTTGGTAGAGAGGCAGTACATTTAGAAATTTTGACCTTTTTGAAGCCTCCAGAAATTTCATTGGAAATTTCAGTTTCCCATAAAATTTGTTCAAATGAATTTTGGAAACTAAGTTTTTCAAATTATCAATCAACTGGATTATCCATGTTTTTATTTATTTTTCTTCAATTTTCAAAATCCTGGTAAAAACTAAAAACGGGGGGTTATTCGTTCTTGTTTCAACATTTTATCTTTTTTGATTCACAATTTTCTTTTTCATACATAATTCGATTTTTTCGAATTTTATTATATGAATTTTTTGTTCCAAGAACTTTGTTTTCAACTCTATTTTTCGTTTTGTTTTTTTCTTCATTTTTCACAACCCTTGTAAAAACAAGTTTTTTTCTGTTTTTCTTCTCTGGTTTTTTGGCTCTCAGTTTCCAATCTCGTTTTTTAAAAATCATATTTCATTTCTCTGGTATTTTTTTTTTCAGTTTTTTGGTTTTAGTTTTTCTGCAATTTCATTTCTCAACCGTTTTTTTAGCCCTGGTTTGAATTGAAAAGTATATTCGAAATGTTAGTGGCATTACAATTATTTTCAAATTTTGTTTTTCGTTTCATGTTTTTTGACTTACAGTTTTCGTTTTCAAAGTTATTTTCCTTTTTTCTTCTATGTAGAAGAAATTTTTATGTGATATTTGCGGTGTTTAGTTTTGTTTTTGTTCGATTCTGATGTCAAAGTCACTAAACCTGTTTTCGATATCCTTTTCCTTTCTTTTTTCAAAATGAGTCATTTTCAATTTTTTTCATTTTGTTTCTTTTGGTTTTACGAGAAAGAGAGGATGAAGACAGGAACGATCAAATCAAATTATAAATTTTTGGTCGGAACCCCCCCCCCTCCCCCGCCTCCAAAAAACAGTACTCATCTGACTTACAACGATATAAAAAAAAAATGGTTTTCTTATACTTTGACCCCCTCTCTCTATTCCAAAAAAGTTCAGTTGAGGTGCCTAATCAAATAGTTCTTAGTTTCTTTTTGAAAAGTTTGATGCGTATCATCATAAAAAGCTGCAAAAATTCTAAATTTCTCACTCAGCCCAACATCATTTTAAAGAGACTTCTTTACAAAAATCAAATTCCTAAGTTCAGTTTTGAAATCATTTTACGCATTAAAATCGACTTCACGAGATTTCCCAAAATATAAGTTTAGTTTCTACAAAATCAATTTATTCAATTCTGTTTCTCCCAAATTCCAACGATTGAAAATTTGCGAAAATTGAAGAACAATTTAGTCAGCCATCAATGATCTCTCTGACAATTCATTTTAATTCACACATCATTCGCATTCGCAAATTTGCAATCGATTTTATTCTAAAACAAATTTAATCATTGGCCACATCACTTCTCATACACTGATCGATTCGTCCATTGATTAATTTTCAGAACAACCAGAAGTACTCCCATTTATAAAAACAGACAAACTCAAATACACCGAAGGCGACATAATCCGAGCCAATTGCACATCACGTCGAGGCTTCCCAGCCGCCAATATAACTTGGTTCATTAATGGACGCAAGGTAATAACCCCAACCACTTTGAAAATCTCTCTCAGCTCTTATAAATAGTTACTCACAATTCCCTCAACTTCAATCTACTCACGAGTAAACTTCTCATCTTCTCTACAACAGGTTAACAATGTTAGTGATAAAATTTTCAAACTAGTCGAACCGCCAGTTCTACAAGTGAGAAGTGATTCCAACGGTCTCGAGAGTTCCAATTCTACTTTAGAAGTACTCGCAACATCCGATATATTCTCAAAAGGCAGATTAAAACTGACCTGCGAGGCGACTCAGTTCAACATCTATAGAAAAACACACGATGTGGATTTGATAGAAGATGTGCCTCAGCTGGCTCATGTACTTAGTCCAGCAGTTTCCAGCAGTTTAAACGGTACGTATACGCTTTAATTCGTTTTATCTACTCGTATCTATGTACCCTTCGACTCGGCCTCCTCCCATTTGACCCTTGTTTTTGGCGTAGTATAAAAGGGAGCAAGTCGAATTCGTCCATATTATATTTCTTAATTTAAACTCCATCCGGGATCAGAACGATAGAGTACAGCAGATTCCCTTCGGTTTTTGTGAAAATAACGAGTACGAAGTCGATGAAAATAAAAGTAGGCTTAGATACAAGTACTTGGAGTTGGTTTATATAAGGACTCGCAAATGGTGTTGTTCTTTGTTTTGTTTTTTTTTCCTTTCGATAATTTTTCATCTTTTACCATTGATGAGTTTTCTATTACGTAAGGGAATTTATTAGGTATTTCCGAGGAGATTTATGATTCAGATCTGTCAAGTACTCAGTTTACATTTTATTTTTCTCAATCCATGTTTTTTATTTAATTTTTACCAATTTTTGTGAGCGAAATATTTTAATGTGGAAAATAAAATAACTGAAAAAAGGTCAACACTCTTGTTAAAAAATGTTAAGAAAGGAAGTTTTTGATAATTTCTGGCAAAAAAAAGAAATTTTAACGCAATTTGTGGAAAATAAATGAGAATTTTTGTAATTTTATTGCAAAATTAAAGACAATTTTTAGTGATTCTTGGCAAAAAAAAGTCAGGCTTTTTGACAATTTTTGACGTTTTTCAAGACTTCTTGAAAATTACAGGCAAAAAAAGTGGTACCGGTGCTTTTTTCAATAGTAATGTTGAAAAAGTGAGACTTTTTTGCAATTTTCTGGTAAAATAGTGACTTTATTTGGAAAAAATTGTCAAAAAGTGCGATTTTGACAAATTTTGCAAGAAATTAAGACTGTTGGCATTTTTTGGAAACCAAACAAGACTTCTGGTCAATTTTTGAAAAAAAAATGAAAAACACTGGAAAATTTTCGCAAATAAACGACAATTTTTATCAATTTTTGGCAAGAAACATTACTTTTTCACAATTTTGAAAAAAAAGACATTTTGTGCTGGTTTTTGACAAACAGCAAAACTTCAACAATATTATCTAATAATTTTTTCCAGCTGTTTGAGATCTCATTCTGGTGGGAAATTTTACGAGGAATTGATTGGCAGTTTGAGCGAGACTTTTGGTACACGTTTTTTCCTCCTATAAATAAAAAAAAAAGCTATATTTTGACAGTTTTAGCAATAGACACTGTTTTTTTGACATTTTTTAGCAACACAGTGAAACCTTTTAGCAATTTTCAGCAAAAAAAGAAAACTTTTTGGCAATTTTTAGGGGGAAAAAATCAAAATTTTCGAGCAATCAGATAAAAATTGAGAATTTTTGTCAATTTCTGGCAAGAAAATCAAGACTATTTAGAAATTACTGTTGTTTTTTTTGTAAAAAGTGTGACTCTTTTTAAAAGGCTTTTTGCCAATTTTCATTACAAGTCGACACTTTGAGGCAAGTTTTACAGATTTTTTTTTTAGTAATTTCTGGCAAAAAAAGGCAATATTTTTTAGGAGAAACCGAAATCTCGAGAATTTTTGCAAGAAGCAGGACTATAACAAGTTGAAAAAGGGAGAATAGTGGAAAAATTGAATCATTGAAAATTATGTAACATTGGCGCCCAACGTGGGGCGCCAAATACAACTTGGCATTCCCAGGGTACCCAATCCGGTCCTGCTGATCCTGGAAAAGACTGCCAAGAGGCAGCGATCTGTGGCTCCGGCTTGGTCTCTGTGGCACTAAACCAACAGAGAACGCTGAGCTTCCATAGAAGACTCAGTGTAGCCTACACCTGGGCATAAAGTTCCCTACACTTAGGTGGGTAACTTGGAGTCCAAAGTCCCCACTACAATGAGCATTTGGAAAAATAAAATTCTTGAAAATAGGTAGGTAAGTAGTGGGAAAATTAAATTTTCAAAACTTTTTGAAGAAATTGAATTTTTTTTAAATTTTCAAAAAAATTAAAATTGAATTTTAGAAAATCTCTAAAAAAAAATTTGAAAAAACAACCAAAAGTTACTTACTCAGTTGAAGAGTCATCGACGCAAGCTCTCAATTTATTGAATTTTAATTGAGAACTGGAAAAACAACTTGAAAACTCCTTTTTTCCACAGGTTTTAGATTTTTGATAAAACTCTCTATCAAGTTTTTGTGTTCTGATCAACAAAATTTGAAGCAGACCCTTCCATCCCCCCTTGCACAGTTGTCGAGAACTGATGCGAGCCCGGAGCGAATATATTTCTAGGAACGGAACACTATAAAGAGGTTTTTTTGTGTGAGGGTGAGGAAGGGGGAGGGGGAGGGGGTTTGACTGAAAATTTGCTAACTGATGATATAGGAAAAAATACACATTTCGCCAATTGATATCATCGTATGACTTTGAAAAAATTTAATTTCCTGTTTTTTTTTTTCAATTTTGAAACAAGAAACAAATTGACCAGAGCGAAGCAAGGACGAAAGTTTTCGAAAATTTCATTTCGAGAGGCCTAAAAACGATGTTTTTTCAAAATGTTGATTTTGAAAAAAAAGAGAGGACAGGCCCGAACAAAGCGAAGGCGTAAAGTTTTAAAAATTTGTATTTTGAGAGAACTTGAAAATGATGTTTTTTTCATGCAAGGAGTTTATTGTTTGGGTTTTGAAATTATAGAATTTGAACGAATTTTTTAGGCTGGTAATTTTGAAAAACAAAAGAGAACAGACCCAAGTGAGGGCGAAAGTTCTTGATAATTTTCATTTCGAAAGGCATAAAAACGATAGGTACCTACTTTTCTAGCAAGAAGTTTATTTTTCACTTTAAAACTTGAAAAGTTGAACAAATGTTATTTTCAGAAATGTCAAATTTGAAGAAGTGAGTGCAAAAGCTTTCAGAAATTTGTGTTTTGAGAAGTGAAAAAAAAACAAAAACAAAAAAAACAGGGTTTATTTCCTTCATTACAGGTCTTTTTTGTACCGGACCCTTCAGAAAGCGAGGTTCCAGGACAAACTGCCCCCTTTGCCCCCCTCTCGATGCCTTGCTCCCTCTAAAATGATAAAACCCTATCAAACAGTGGTCAGATCTGATTATTTTCATCTTCCGTAGATAAAATTTGATTCGTTCAGATAGCCTAGCTCAAATCGAAATATCACAGAGTTGGTCAATTTTCCGAACTTATCAGATCCTATCCCCCCTCCTCCTAGAAATGATCAGATTCTACCCGTGGAAACAGACCTAAATAGATTAAATCAGATCTGATCATTTTCTCCTCGGAAGATATGATTTGATTGGTTCATATAAGCAACGAACGACGATCAAATCAGATCTGAAAAGTTTTCATCGCTTTCCCCAGGGAGTTTTAAAAATCCATATTCTCAATTTTTTTCTATCAGATTAATCGATTTTTGCAACCTGTAGCCTTCCTTCAAATCTGGCTAATTGAACTTGAATTTTCAAAAAAAAAAATAATAATAATTTGTAATTATTTTGAAGAAAATTTTCGATTTTTAGTTTTTTAATCATAAGGAAACACCTTCTCCTTAAAAACACTATCAAATTTTATACTTTTGTCAAAAAGTCAACATTTTAACCCAAATATGGCTCAATTCTTCACTTAAAAATTCTTTCACATCCCACTATTAACGTACAAAATACCAAATTTACAACACGTTTCCAACCTAGGAAAATTTTCTCCGTAAAAAAATTCGCCATATTTTTATTTTCATCAACGACGTATTAAGAAAGGAAAAAAAATTACCATCGGGGAATACGTACAATGTACATACACAAGTTCGTACCTCATTCGTTCATAGATTGACTCTCGGGAACACCTCTCCTCTTTCCCAGTCCAGCGTACTCGTCGTAACTTTACTGGCGACATCGCTTACGCGAAGTACGTAGCCTGCAAAAAGAAAAAAAGGAAACGTAAAAAAAAGAAAAAATGAATAAAACATACCTACGTAGTTATTTACATTTTATTAAAGTAGTTGGTATGTGTGTGTTGTAATTTTACAGGAAAAATATTCAACAAAATATTACACTGTTTGGCACTGTGTTTCACACTCGGATCGTATTATTTTAAAAGAAGGTAGCAAACATGGTTACGCTGTTACCCTGCTCGGCCGTTTTGTTTTGTTTTTTAACCCGTATACCAATTTCGTGTTATACGTGCTCAAGTTCTCTCAGTTTGTCTGTTTCCTTACCTACCTACCAAGTACTACGTCTTCGACGACAGTCGACAGTCTACGGTACCTAAATATTAAATTTCTCGGTTGATTTGAATCTCATGTACGTATTTTACCAATATTTTACTATACTATAAACACGTGAATCCTATAAATACATGTATGTATGCTGTGCATCTCGAGCGAAGCGATATATTAATTAATTTCTCGCCCACCACCGCGCCACCTACGCCACCTCCACCTGCGAGTCATTCACGGTTCGCCCAACACCTACAACAACTAAGTCCTGAAAAAGGCTGTGGCTGTGCTCGTCCTCGTCGTCGTCGTAATACGAGTACAAACCAATTAAAAACTCATTAACATTATTAAGCTTATATTTTCTTACGTTTTAATCTACCGTTTTCATTTTTATACACGTCGCTTGATTAATGAACGAAGAAGGAGGAAAAAAAAGAAGCCCAAGCAGTCTGGCAACACTGTTTATTGCATAATTTGTCATTTATATGGAAATTGAATACTGTACTTTACACCTCGCTGATGAAGACTGGCGGTGGAGGCGAGAGCAGCGGTGAAGCGTCTTTTTTCTTACCGAAAATACCGAGAGCTATACGACGACAACAGAGACCAAATTACCTCTCTGTTATTTTCTTCGTCTATACGAAAAACGACGCGAAGACGACATTTATATTGAATTTTTTTTTTCTCTCAATAGCTCTCCCTGCTCTCCTTTTTCGACAAAAGTGTACGAACAAGAAACCCCCCCCCCCTACACAGTTTAAAAACGTTTCAAAGTAAAATAATTGCTTCGCTCGAGTTATTTAGATTACATACGTAATTTGTTATTACAAAATTTTAACTTTTCAGAAGTTCTTTTTGTATAGAAGTTAGTAATGACACTTTTTCCTGTTATACATGAAACGATTAACTGTTCTTCTTTTTCTTTTCTTCTCTTTTCTTTTTTTTATTTTATTTTTTATTCAGCGTGTTATTTATTATTATTACTTTTTTTTCAAATGTTCGCCCGTCTTTTATTTATTTTTTTTTTGTTATATATTTATTTAATAAAAAAATAAAATAAAAACCAAAAAAAAAAACAAAGTGGTACACGTTACAAATGAAAAGATACATAATATATTGTATAGATATTCGAATACAATTTTTTTTTTCGTGTTACCCAAGCCCTCAAGATCTTGAAGCGTGACGTGTGAGAATTATGCAATTTTTACGTGACTCACAATGATGTTGATTTTGTTTATACTATGTACTTTTTCCCTATATTATATTTTTTACAACAGCAGGGTTGAATATACGTAAGGGAGTGAAAAGCGAAGTTTTACTTATCGCCTATCGTATACGTATAGTCGAGAGCTGGTCGTTATTACGGGCGAGATAAACGGTCACCCGTACACGGTGGCTTGTGAAAAACGGCGTAATTAATTTAATCCTGCGTCTGTATTTTGGGTTTCCTCTATCGCAGGTCCCCTCTTCCCCCTTACCTACCCGCGTACTTCATCAACAACGCCACACGTAGTACGTTTTTGGTTGGAACTTGGAACCGTTACGGTTACTTTTACAACAAGTTACGGCTCATTGAGAAGCAATGAGATGAGATCCTTTCATCTTCGGATTAATTATTTGCTAAAAATTAATTCCTCTTTTTTTACTACTGTCGGTCGTGTTTGAGTTGTGGGCGATAATTAACGAATAAGGGAAAATAGGAGGGGGGAGGGAGTTTACTGACACGTGGTATATAGATGTGTTTAAATTGTACATAGAAGAGGATTATGTGTGGTTTTTGAGATAAGATTTAAACGTCAAAATGCTCGACGGAATTTGAATCATAATTGGGGTGCATTTTTCCAACATTCCAAGATAAGAGATCTGAGAATCATTTTTCGATTCCAATCGTTCGCGAATGATTTAAAAAATCGAATAGAGAACGATTGTATTCAAGTGTTCATGATCGATTATTGAGATTGATTTCATATAAATTCAGGTTTTTTTTCTTGAAAAAAAGAGCTAGAGATCTTTATTGGAATCGATTTGAATCGAATCGTTCGCGAACGGTTGAGAAAAAAAGCTCAAGAATGATTCGAGAAAACTATTCACAGACGAATTGGGTGGAGGAGGGGGGTATTGAAGATCAATGCATTCATTAGTGATTTATTTTCAACATGATTCAGTCGTTCGCGAACGATTCAGTTAACAACTTTCATATATTTTATTAGACAAAAAGGTTGATTCCATTCCAAACATTATTGCAGACCAAATTGACTTTTCAAAAAAAATTCTCAAGAGAAAATCGTTCGTTTATGACTGAATCAGTCAATTGAATCAAAAAATTATGAACGATTTTTTTTTTAATCCAGCCTTTATAAATGAGAAAGATTAAAGCTTTATGCTTCAACAAGAAGGCTGATTCACGAAACACAAACTTTGAAGTACATACTTGATGGATTCGAGTCGTTCGTCGTGCATGTTTCAGGATGGTTTTTTCTGTAGACGAATCACTTGATTTCTTTTTGGATTGGAAGCCATCCAAAGAGTCAAATAGCAAAAATTGAACTTGAGAAAATCATTCCATATAGATACAGATGAAACATTTTTGTTCTTGTGTCATCATCTGATCAGATTTTATCAAAAAAATTTTATAGCGTTCTCTTCTAGAATGAGTTGGGGAATCGTAACTTTATTCTCGTCAAACTCTTTTCTGCCCCTCCCCCCCCCTAATCAGAAAATGAGAGAAGGAGTGGTTTTGATGGTCTCGCACATTTTTTTTTTTTTTCGTTTAAATTTTCACTAAATCTGGAAAGTACCATCCCAAAAATCTGGAAAAAATTCATTGGGGAATCGTCACTTTATTTTTGTCAAACTATTTTCTGCCCCCCCCCCCAATCAAAAAATGAGGGAAGGAATGGTCTCGATGTTCTCACACATTTTTTTTTTTTTTCGTTTAAATTCTCACTAAATCTGGAAAGTACCATCCCAAAAATCTGGAAAAAATTCAGAATGCATTTTTTTTGAAAATATAAACAAATCAGAATAAATGTATTGTTTTGGGATCTTAATACCCTACAAAAAAATGGGGCCTCATTTACTCAAAATTGGGTCAAATTCCAAGTTGCATTTTGAGCACAAGTCTCCCAAGCTTTATAAAAGACCCTAAAAATTCAAAAAAAAAAAAAAGAAGATTCAAGTGATTCATGATTTGTTGGGTTTTCAAATTTCAACTTACTCTGATGATATGATCCTTCAAAACCTCACAAAATGGCCCCCAAACTTGAAAAAAAATCAAAAAATTGAGTGTTTCAAGGTTTTTTGAGGTTTTAGAGAAACTGGTTTCGAATTTCAGCTCATTTTTTTGAAACGAACTCCCTCAGCCTAAGAATTTAGCTTCAAAATTGAAAAAAAAGTGAAAATTTGAGTGACCTATGGTTCGTTATTAGGTTATCAAAAGTACTGACTTTTGAATTACAACCCAGTTGACCAAAATGCTAGCAAATTTTGTGCTAGCGTAAATGGTGCCGGAATTTGAGACACTTTTTGCAAAAAATGCCAGCAAATCAGTTGCGATTAGGTCGCATTAGAGTAGCAGAATTGCGCACAAATAGCTAGCACGTAGCTGGCACAAAGCTAGCAAAAAGCTAGCATTTTGTTGGCACTTTGCTCTGCATTCTGCTACGTACATGCGACTAAATCGCGACTGATTTGCTAGCAATTTTTGCAGAAAGTGTCTCATATTCCGGCACCATTTACGCTAGCGCAAATTATGCTAGCAAGAAGCTAGCATTTTGCTAGCGTAGAAAAACTTTGATCAGTAATGTAATTACTATTAATTAATTTTTTTAAAATTCTGGGTGTTTACCTTTAACAGGTGGTAGTTTTCCAGGAAATTCCAAAAATTAGGCGACTGTCCCAGCTCAGAGCTAGCATAACGCTAGCATCTTGGGATAGTATAAGAAGAGTGATGTCACTCTTCTTACTTTTCAACAAGATACCACCTTGAGCTTATATTCAACTTGATGACACACTTTATCTAAGAGTAGCAAACTATACCATGAGAGAGATCAACGCTAGCAATTTGCTAGCATTATGCTAGCGCTTAGGTTGAAAAATCTCTTAATTAAATAAAAAATGAAGTTTTTTTTTTTTAAATAGAAAAATTGTCAAAATTTAAAATTTGAAAATGAAGTATCAAACAAACCATGAAAATGAAAAATTTCAAAAACATTTGAACAACATTTTAGTCCACGGCAATGGGAGTAATTGCGCCCCCTGCCGATCCTCCAGGACAACTTTTTCCTTAAAGGGGACATCCTAAGGAACATTTTAAAGCAAACTTGCTGAGAAAAAATTGGCCTTACTTACAAAATGGCGGCAATTTTGATTGAAAGGTCAGCCGAAATCGCAGATTTCGCGTTTCAACATAGGACATGCACGAATTTTTTCAAACTTTACAAACGTACGGTAGATCGAAAGATCATGCAAAAATTCATCACCTGTCAAAATTTCAAGTGGTAAAGTACCTTTTTCGATTTTTGGGGAATTTTCAAAAATCAAATTTTGGCCAAAATGTGAGAAAAAATCAAAATTTTACCAAATTGACCAAGAAACCTGAAATTTGGGATATACCCTATTTTCGACATGCCAAATCGATGGGAAACGGTTTCAACTTGTTTTGAGCAGTTCTGGAGCCTCCAGCAGATTTTTGAAACTCAAATTGAAGTTGTAAAGCTCAAATTTATTCTGAAAACTAATTTCAATACGCTACGAAGTACTGCAGGTGAATTTCAAGTCGTTTTGGAGCCTCCAGCGACTCTTTGAAAATTCCTGAAGCCTCCAGCAGATTTTTGAAACTTTAAATTTTCACAAAATTTCATCAAACTGAGATGGAGAGTCGAAATTCATTCTGCAAACTAATTTTAATACGCTACGAAGTCGACTGCTTGTGGATTTCAAGTTCTTTTGGAGCCTCCAGCGAATTTTCGAAGGTTGTATGTATGGCATTTTTTGGAAAATTGGAATTTCCTAAAAGTAGCTGGAAGCTTCAAAACCATTTGAAACCTGCGAAGTAAATTTCAGCTTGCCAACTGCCAACTCCAATTGATAAATTAATGTTGTGGGAATTTCAAGTTTCAAAAGCCTACTGGAGGCTCTAAAATGACTTGAACTCACCCCACCTGAAGTCGTCTTCAGAGGGTGTTAAAATTGGAGTGTAGAGTAAACTACAGCTTTCCATGTCCATTTGATGAAATTTTGTTGTCCCCTTTAAGAAAAAAGTTGCCCCGGAAGATCGGCGGGGGGGGTGCAATTACTCTTATTGTCATATGCAGGAATATTTTTAATGATTTTTGTATGCGCGCTGAGGGATGGAAAAGATACTTGCTCGCATTTTGCTACCATAAATAACGCAGAAAAAGGTTTATTGGTGAGAAATGCGTAAGATCTGGTAGCACGTTCCTATCATTTGACTACAAAGAAAACGCCAAGTCACCAGATGCAGAAATTAGAGATATGCTTACATTTTTCTAGAGCCAGATGGCTAAGTAAATGCTAGCTCAGAGATGCAAGAATATTACCTGAAGTTTCCTATCATAAAACTGTGAGCAGGTACATATTAGTCAGTGATACACTGGCATTAAGCGAGCAGGTATAGAGTGAGGCAAAAGCTAGCTGAGATATGCGAGAATATTGCTTGAACTTTCTTGGCATAGAATTGCAAGCAAGTATCCATCAGTGATACGCTAGCATCAGGCGAGCATGTATGAAGTGAAGTAAAAGCTAGCTGAAATATGCGAGAATACTGCTTGAACTGTCCTAGCATAGAATTGCGAGCAAGTATCCGCCAGTAATACGCTAGCATAAGGCGAGCAAGTTAAAGTGAAGTAAAAGCTAGCTGAGAGTCGCTGGAAAACAGCTCGAAAATTGCTAGAATTGAATTTGCTAGCGAAAAACTGCAAGAAAATCGCTTACTTTTAGCGAGATAATTATTGCTGGCCACAAAAAGCGAGTAAATTGCTAGCAACCTATCAAAACGCGAATAAAACGCTAGCTTTTTGCTAGCATGTGGTCAACTGGGAATTTTGCTTTTTTGATGCAGATTGCAGAACCTTCGAATTTAATTTTTTTCACGACCAAATCGAAAAAAAAACTATAAAAAATTGAATAATTTAAGTGACATTCAATGTACTAGTTTTAGGGGTGCTGATTTCGAATTTCAACTCACTTTTATGATACACGAGCCGGTCGAGCCCCCAAAACTTTACAAAACGAGATCCAAAAATTCAAAAAAGTTGGAAAAATTTGATGACCAATGATTTTTTTTAGAGGTCCAGATTTCGAATTTCAACTCTTTGCAATGACGATACGAGCCCTTAAAAAAATTCCAATGCGAGTGACTCAATTTAAAAAATAAAAATAAAAATGTTGAAATTTTTTTAAAAAATCAAAAATTTTTGTGACCTTTAATTTTTTGAATTTTTGGAGGTGTAACGTTCAAATTTCAACTTACTTTGATGATATGAGCCCTCTGCGTTTCAGAAAATAAGCTCTAAAGGTCAAAAAAATGTTAATGTGAATCACTTAAGTATTTTGAAAACTTAAATAAAAAATCCAGAAGTTCAAAAAATTGAAAAATGTTTAGTGACTTTCAATTTATTGAATTTTGAGCCCTCTGGATCTCAAAAAATAAGTCCTAAGGGCCAAAAAAAATTAAATACGAATGACTCAATTTGAAGAGATCAAATAAAAAATGTAGATGGTTCAAAAAATTGAAAAATGTTGAGTCACCTACAATTTATTGAACGTTTAGCCCTTCGAGTCTCAGAAAATAAGCCCCAAAGGTCAAAAAAATTTAAATGAGAATGACTTAGGTAATTTGAAAAACGTAAATTAAAAATTCAAAAATTCAAAAATTTGAAAAATTTGAGTCACCTTTAATTTATTGAAGGTTCAGAGATACCAACTTCGAATTTCAATTTACTTTTTTTGACATAAGCCTCCTAAATCTCGTAAAAAGCTTCAAAATTAAAAAAAAAAATCCAAAATTCAAAAGACTCGAGGTTTGTAAGGTTTTTACTTTTTAGAGACACTGATTTCGATGTAAGGTTTTTACCTTTTAGAGACACTGATTTCGAATTTAAACTTACTATTTCAATACGAATCTCTAAGACCTTATAAAATGAGCCCAAAACATTTTTAAAAAATGAAAAATTTGACTGACGTTTGGATTATTTGGTTTTTAGAGGAACTGGTCCTAAATCCTAAATTTCAGCTCATTTTTTTGATAAATACGAGCTCTCATGGTTCCACAAAATAAGCCCCACAGAATTCCACACATAAAATAATAATAATAATAATTGAAGTGACCTGTGGTTTGTTGGGATTTCAGATGGTCGGATTTTGAATTTCAACTCACTTTTTTGATACGAACCTTCAAAGTCTTACAATATGACTCAGAATTTCAAAAAAAAAAAAAAAAAAAAAAATGCATAGCTTAGAGTTACTTAGGGCTTGTTGAGTCCAAAGCGATGGTAATTCCAAATTTCAACTTGCTTCTTCAACACGAGGATCCTGAGCCCCACAAGTCTCCAAATTCTTTCGAGAACGGATCAAGGTTAAAATAACGACGATTGATGATTCTCCAACTCAGCAAGAAGAGCCCATAAAAAATTAGAGCAAGAATTGTGAAAGCCAAATCCACAAATAATGTCTTTTAAAATCAGACCAAAAACTAAATCATTTTTGGAGGAATCTTCAGAAACACTCGTTCAACTAATTCAAGGAAAAACAGATTCTTTTTACGTAAGTCTCTAAATTGAAGTTTCATTCATTTGCCAATGATTCTTATCAATTCACTCTTCAATTTTGAATTAAAGGATTCGTCCTGATCAATCATGAAAGAATTGTTAATCAATACCTAATTCATTCACAAATGATTCACACTGAAAAAAACACCCTCACCCCCTCCCCCCACCCCAAAAAAATCGGAAAAATGGAAGATTTAGGTAGCTTTAGTGATCAGTAAAACTCATTTTATCGTTCGCGAACGATTCGAAGTCTCTAAGAGAACCTTCACAAGAAATAATTCACAATCAAAATTGAAAATAACACCAATCTAAACACGTTGAGACGAGTAACTAAAACAGGTTTTCATTTCATTTTCCATCATTTTTATCAGAAAACCTCACTATTCCAAAATCATCGAATCCTACTTTATTTCTGTACAAAATCTAAACATCCAATCATTGATTTTCACTCAAATGTGCACAGAAAAAACTTGAAATACGAAACCTGTCAGTCATGAAAAAAAGGTTCTCATTTCCAGTTATGTAAAATTTTTGGAAATCTCATAACAAAATTGCATTTAAGAAAAAAAAAGGCCCTGAAATTGACAGTGGTAAATTGTAATGAAACCGTTAGAAGCCCCAAACAGACCTGGGAATGCATAATCGAACGAATATTTCCAACATTCAGTCAAACTAGGTATTAAAAGAAATGAAGTTTTACGATGCAAAAAAAAAAAGTCGAACATTTGCGCGTATTAAAAAAGAACATTATTAAATCCAGGAAAAACACCTGAGGTAATTCATCATACGAATACGAATATCGTTACCTGAACCTACATCTAACCATGATATTTTAAATGACAATAAATCCACCTCAAATTGACTTATATTATGTTCAAATTTTTTAAATTTTGTCAAACAAAAAATATACAACCAAATAAAATTTTGGAAAGCTTCCTTGAAAATTCCTAAATGAAAAGTCGAACTTCTATACAATTAGAAGACCTATTAAAATCTAATTTTCGATCATTAATATTCGACTTTTAAATTACTTACATCAACATACATCGAATGTTTTTATTTTTTTGTTTTGTTTTTTAAAGCAATATTTGTGTATTTGCTATGTAATTTAATTACTATTGGTTCTAATAATTTAAAACTTGTACATAAATATATAGTTTTGTAAAATAAAAAGTTATGCATTTTGTGTACTCGGATATTTTCAATATATATATTTCATCCTACAACTCGTTTTAGCGTTAACGAAAAATAGTACCCTTACACAAGAAGAAAAATAAAGTCGCAAAAAGTTTAGACTGAAAAACGATTCCGATAGATATTTACTTTTCACTTATAGATAAAAATTTTTACGTTCTTTTACAAATCATTTTTCACCCCTCTGTCGTACAGGGTACAATTTGAACGCTGATTTTTACCATCTCGTTTAACTTTGCTCCTTGCTTTTCTCGTCAGCGTGTATTTTTTCTATAACGTCTCGCATTCGTTGCTTCTTGCTTCTCTTTCCCTCTTTTTTTCTTTTTTTTTTATAACGCAGCTTGTAAGTTTTTACGATTTTCTCGTTTCATTAATGTACGAATTTTATACGAAACGTTTAGAATTAAAATGTAGGATTAGTTTTGACAACGTCGTAAATGCAGCGTGCCACCATCGACGTAGACGTATAACGTCGTACACAGCTCGTATACACACATATTCGCACACCACATATATAGAGGGAATTTGGTCTTTTACGTTTGGTTATTTCTTTATTGGTTTGCCTTTTTCTAAAACCTTATATACGAGTCAATTCGAATAAAACTTGGTCACATTATCCGGCCATGGTAATTCAACGCTTGATTGGATATTGCCATCGCGATGGTCATTGATTGTTGTTTGGTTTAAAGCCTCCGAGGATTTTTCCTTCTTCAAAACTTGCTAATGGTCGTGGATTATTTTATCAAGTTTATACGACGGCGAATAAGAATTCGAGGTTTTGTTCAAGTCTACGTAATATGTTGGAGGAAAAGTTGAAGTGAACATTTTATTGTTCCGGGAGTCTGATTTTTAGTATGTAGGTACCTATCTACGAGTCAAAAAATTCTCATCGTTGAAGGTAGAAAGGTACCCGGTGAAATATGTGTTCGAGGTAAGTGTACCATAAATATTTCATATTTATTAAAAATTAGCTTTACGAAAGATGAAAAATCAGTTGTGAATTTTGCACAAAGTTCAGATCAAATGAATTCAATACTACAGTTGAAAAAAAAAAAAATAGACGAAACACTGAAAAAATTGAACAAATACATAGATAAATACAAGGGTCAACCGGAAGAAGGTGAGACTGGTCTCAGCGTTTGTTGGCAACACTGCGTATGGTCAAAACAACTACACTACGTTAAAATTTGGACTTTTATCTATCAAATGACCTATTCACAATTGAATTTCGATGAAAACTCTGCCTGCTGTGCCACTTTGAAAAAAAGTACTGTGCCTGACCCCTCCAGGGTTTTGGGACATTTTCAACTACTGTGTTTGACCTAGAAAGCTGAAATTTTGGATATACTCTATTTTTGAAATGCCAAATCGATTGAGAATGGTTTCAAACCGATTTGAGCAGTTCTGGAGCCTCCAGCAGATTTTTGAAACTTGCAGTTTCCACAAAATGTCATTCAACGTCGGCGAAAGAGTTCGCGAAAACTTTTGTTAAATGGCAAGAGCGTATGGATGACTGTTTCAAAGCCAATGGTGCTTATTTTGAAAAGGACATTCGTAAGGTTATCTATGGAATACATTTTTTTGATTTTTACGAGTTTTTTCATTGTTTTCAAACAGGTTAAAAAAACCTGGTGGGGTCAAGCATAGTACATTTTTTCAAAATGGCACGGCAGGCAGATTTTTCATCGAAATTCAATTGTGAATATGTCATTTGATAGATACAAGTCCAAATTTTGACGTGGTGTAGTTGTTTTGACCCTACATAGTGTTTCCAACGAACGCTGAGACCAGTCTCATCTTCTTCCGGTTGACCCTTGTACCCTAAAATCGTGGGCAAAACGATCCAAAACCTACGAGCAGTTTGGCAAATGACAATAGTAATTGCACCCCCTACCCTCTGTGATTCTCTGGGACTACTTTTTTCTTAAAGGGGACATCCTAAGGAAACATAATTCATCACCAGTCAAAATTTCAAGCTCCAAAGCGTATTTTTGGATTTTTGGTGAATTTTGGAAAATCGAATTTTAGGCCATAAACATGAAGAAAGAAGCCAAAATTTTACCTCATTCACCTAGAAAGCTGAAATTTGGGATACACCCTATTTACAACCTGCCACATCGATTGGAAACGGTTTCAAACCGTTTTGAGCAGCTCAGGAAGCCTCCAGCAGATTTTTGAAACCTGAAAAATGAATTGGAAACCCGAAATTCACACTGCATTCTAATCTGAACACGTTTCTAAGTCGACTGCTGGTGAGTTTAAGTCATTTTAGAGCCTCCAGCGAATCTTTGAAAATTTTTGAATCCTTCAGTGGATTTTTGAAATTTGAAATCTTCACAAAATTTCAGCAAATAGAGTTCTATTAAAGCCAAAATTCACTCTGCAAACTTGTTGAACCTTCATAGCCGATAAGGTGCCCGTAATTTTTTTTAAAAATCGGTACGTATTCCAGTCTGAAACATATTTTTATCTATCAATTTCACACTTCTTTGAAAATTTGAAAAATTATCCTTTCGCCTTTGTTTGAGATAGAAAGATAAAATATAGTTTCCCTCCAATTTTTGGCATGAATTCCAAAGTGGATTGCAGGCAATTTCAATCCATTTTAGAGCCTCCAGTGAATTTTTAGGAACTTCCGTTTTTCAAAAAATGTGAAAAAATCTACCAAATCAACTTTAGCACGTACTATGCAGAGAGAATTTTGGCTTTTCAACTCCAATTGATGAAATTTCGAGAAAATTCAAGTTTAAAAAATCTACTGGAGGCTCCAATAGCTTCCAAACGTTCGCTGGAGGCTCTAAAACGGCTTGAAATCCGCCTGCAGTCGACTTCATAGCATATTGAAATTAGTTTGCAGAGTGAATTTCGGCTATAGAACTCCATTTATAGAAATTTAGTGAAAATTTCAAGTTTCAAAAATCTCCTGGAGGCTCCAGAACTGCTCAAAACGATTTGAAACCATTTCCAATTGATTTGGCAGATCGGAAATAGGATATTTCCCAAATCTAAGCTTGCTTGGTTAATTTAGTAAAATTTTGATTTTTTTCCTCATTTTCGGACTAAACTTGATTTTTAAAAAATTACCCTAAAAATCTAAAAATACACTTTAGCATTTGAAATTTTGGCTGATGATAAATTTTTGGCATGCTCTTCCGATCTATCCATGTCCAGTTCAAAAAATTTCGTCCAAGTCCTATGTAGGAAAGCAAAATCTGCGCCGGTCAACTTTTTTTTTGACAAGTTGGCTTTGAAATGTTCCTTAGGATGTCTTCTTTAAGAAAAACGTTGTCCCAAGGGATCGAGGAGGGGACCCAGGGGGTTGCAGTTATTCCTACTGTCATACGCAGGACTATCAGTCCCGCAATAACATGTTCAAAAATATGTTAATTAAATTGCATAAGTAGTTCGCCGTAAATCCGAGATCTACGATTATTATAGTGATGTTAATAAAGTTGCATAACCAGTTTGCCGTAAATCTGACATCCAAGATATCCATAATATAATAACTGTTCATAAATCAAATTAGAACTGATTTGGGATTTTAAGGTCATGGAAATTAGATCATCGATCATCGAGTGTGGAACGACGTAGGGATGAATCCATCTCCCTTCCCCTTCCCTTCGAGCACTATTGGTGAAAAGAGAGGAGGAGCCGAATTCGAGGATTGCTTCTCTGTAAAATAATGATTCATGACGGAGGAAGCAAGGAAACGCTGAACTCGACTTTCAAGCATTTTCTACTCTACATTCAACATACCCTTCCTTCCTCTCCCAACAATTTGGAATAAAATCAATCGAATTCAAAATTTCCAAAGTTTTGGAGAATGGATATCTAGATTGGGACGAGGTTGAAAAATTATACCTTGAATTTTCACGAAACTCGGTGAGAGTGTTAACTTTAAGTGGAGGGCTCATACAAAAATGAGGCTTCTTGACGGATATAGAGCGGTGCAAAGGGTCCCCAAAATAGCGCGATATTTGAAAAAACTTGAGTTTTTCCGTTTTTGTATAGCATAACTATAAAATTAATAGGAGTTAGTAAGATTTCAAAGTCACGTGCTCCACCCCCTCCCATTATGAGTAAAAACGAACTGTTTTAGAATTATTCGAAATTGATCTTGCAACCTATCAAAGGCAAAAGTTTCGCAAGAAATTCGAACACTTCGACGAAGATGTATTTTGAGCATTTATAAAGAATTTTAAGCCTAAAATTGAGTCGTGATTTGTTTGAGATTTCAAAAAATTGTCACGTAACCTATAAAAATGGATTGAGCATTTTCGAAGAATTTTTTGAGCCAGTGGATAAAGATTTTTACTTACATCTCGGTCCAGTGAAACTGAGGAATTTGAAGTCGCACGAAAATATCCGATCCCTATTCCCCCAGGGGGGCCCTCAGCCGAACGGGGGCCCGGCACCTTGGGTCGCTGGCCATAAGCTTGGAGCACGCCCCTGCTCGTAAATGTAGGTATGTATCATCAGAAAAATACTTATGTTTATGTAAGTATTTTCAAATTTTTATTGATTTTTGGGTTGAATCTGAAAAACATTCATCAGAATGATGATCTGGACGAATCGAGGAAAAACTGAAAAGCGAATAGTGGCGCTATTTTTTACGTTTGTTTGCATGTTTAAAAGTAAAAATTTGAATTGAAAATAGAAAAAATCAGCAGAAAATTTATTTACGAATTTGCTCCTGTCAGTTTGATCAAGGACCTGCGCTACAGAAGGAGTTGTAATCAACTTCGGGAGACGAAAATTTAATTCTATCATATGTACTTAAGTTTGAAAATCCACTAGAGTTGATAAATCGCAATCTCAGGTGACGTGTGGAAAAGTGTATCTTTTTACCAGTTGAAATAGGTATCTCACATTTCAAAAAATTCCAATGTTGAAAAATTGACGATTTTGGATTTTTTAACATTTGAGATTACACATTTTCTGATTAGTTTCCAACTTGAAAATTAAGAAGAATCATGCAAAACACACTTAATTTGCATTTGTTTTATTAAGTGTAGTATAATTCAAAGAAAAATTACAAATTAGTCATCTTGAATTTTATCAAAAATTAACGAAAATATGTACAAAGTACGTGTAATTTAATTCTATGAAAAACAAATACGTATTGCGATTGAAAACCAACCATAATGTGTGCCCACGCATACATGAATTGCAAAAATTTTATTTGAAAGCATCAGGAAAAATGCAACACATCTTATTGAAAAAAGTGCATTTTTATTCATTCGCATGTCTATCTAATTTCAAATTAGTCTTTACTCTTCAAAAGATTCACCTCTTGCAGAATGGATTCAAATAATTCATTGATTTTGTCAAATCGTTGATCAACATTTTGCAATAATTTTTCATCGCGAGCAGCAATTTCAGCAAATAATTTTTCATCGCGTGCAGCAATTTTAGCATCGATTTCAAGTTTCAAATTGCTCATTTGCTCGCTAACGGACTGATGATCCGAATTGGATGGGTTGTTTTTTGTGACATTTATCAATGTGGTATAGAAATAGAAAATAAAGTTTTTTATTCAAGGAATATAAGGTTCGTAAGATTGCATAAATAGGTAGGAAAATAGGTATCGGAAGAAGATAAATAGGAAATGGAATAATACGAGCATAGGGAAGTAGGAATGAGATAGGATGGAATTAAAAACCTAGTTACACCACATAACCTTCATTAAATCAGTTTCCATGACCATAAGAAACAAAAGAATCTTCTACACGATAATAAATTTAGAAAAGGCCAAGAAGGTATCGAGATGAAATCTCGATATGATTTTAGGCTTCAAAGGTAGATCAAATACATAACATTTGATTCGATTACTTCACCATTGTGAATATAGGTCAGAAAGTTAATCTCAAAAATTGAGATATTTCAATTTAGAAAAATTATGTAGAGGACCGAAGTCCTATATCGCGATTCATAATCAAACCATTTCAATAAATAAACTAAATCTAAGCCAAATTCGGCTATTTCTTTTTTACATCACTAAGTCTAAAACCTCATAATCAAGGTATATCGTAAAGGGGCATTTTACCTAACACTCACTCACCACATCATGGCAGAATTGCCATTACCGGCAACTCCGTTGCTAGGCTTCTACTCAGCCATCTCGATGAAGTCAGCACCAGGTAATAAATAAATAAATCGCGAAATAAGTCTCGAAAGTCAATCAAGCTCAAATCATTATAATAAATGAAAAAATATCACATTAAAAAATACATCATAACATAAATCAAAAAAGATGAAAAAGAACACGGAAACATACGTCTAATTCTTAAACGGAAAAATCATAAGTTACTTGAAACCAGATTCAAAAGTTCCACAACACACCGAATCTGACTTCAAGTAACGACATCTAGCTTCAATTTTGTTCAAGTATGCGAAGGCTTCCAAGATTATAGCCATCTATACTACATAGAATTCTCCGCCGACAAGAACAAAATTTTCAGCAGAAAATTTTCAAACTAGAACATAGAACAAAACCATATGTGATATCTCGAAATAATAAACAATAGAAAAATAGGAAAATTATAAAATAAAAAACACAATACTTTCCGGTGATATCAAAAACAAAACATAATCAAAAAAGTCACGTAACAAATAGTCAAAAACCAAATCACAGTCCAATTAGGGTATCTCGAAAACTAATCTATACAATGATATCTCCTAAATTCTTACATAAAAACATCCTAATTAGAACAATTGGGTATCGATAAACTAAACTAAATAACAAAGAAACGAAAGGAGTACGTTATGATATAACATTCGAAAAAATAACCGAGCGAATTACATTTTCAGTTTCTCGAATCGTAAGTAGCGGTGGAGATGCGCGAACTCCTCATTCAGCGCTGGAATCGATAATCGTTGCAAAGTATGTACAACACCCGTTTGGCGAATATGTGGAAAATATTCTTGTCCTTTTAGTGCACGAAGTCGAGATGTTTCAGTTGGCCCACGAATCATTATCTTCAATTTAGGCTCGACAAGTATGGAGTGAACGTATTGAAGAACAAAATTACGCCCGAGTATACAATGATTATCCGCCGATCTATCGTCGATATAAAAATTTAAGAAGTGACGATCATGTTTTATGTCGTCAAGATCGGGGTTGAAACATACAGGAAGTCCAGCGACAAAGGAATTGATCGTGACTTTGAAAGCGGTCTTCCACGGTACGAAAATTACTTGCTCGTTGCATGATTGGCGTAATTTCTTTTTTGTGTCTTCCTCTAGTTGTTGGACGAGGTTAGCGGAGATAATTGAGGCGGATAATCGAGCGTCATAAAGAGCGGTTACTGGTTTACCGCAAATCTGTACTCGTACCAAAATAATATGCTGATGACTGAATTGGCAATCGTTATAAATCCATCTTGTTGGAAAAACTAACTCGTGTCCGGCCTCTGAAGTTTGAATTGCGTGACGAACACGGTTAAAATGGCGTTTGCATGCGAAAACCTCGGTTTCAAAACGCGGCCATTCATAGCTTTGACGTGCGTATCCGTCGTACAAAGGCACACAAATACGCCATTTATATCGAGATCCTTCGTTTAGGGCTAACTGAACCTGTCGGATTCTGGAAAATTTCTCGCTACCGTGGATTTCGTCTGAGAAAGGAAAATCAAACTCGAGGTGCGGATAAACTCGAACAGGTATCAAATTTTGATCGATTATGATCTCAGGAGCGTCCTGATAACCGCGCTGATTGTCGCCTCTCGGATTATAGCGCAACATCGGTTGTTCTTCGTATTCGGAATTGGAACTTTCAGACGAGGAGGATGATGAAGATTCACTGCTACTCTCGCTGCTACTTTCGGATATCTCGATATTTTCGTATACCGGTAAGTCATCGAATATCTCCGGAAGCGTGAAAATTTCTTCATCGTGGCAGATGGTGTCGACGATATTTCGAGTAGAAAATGGTTCGGTAACGTTCTTTGATCGAAATTCCTCCGGATACTCTGTAATAAGTTCGTATTTCACGTATGGAACCGTATCTTTCAGGAGAAGATGCTGGACGTATTCGAAATGGAATAGTTTCGCTTTGTGAACCAATTTTTCGATGGTCGCAGATCGTAGAACTTGAGCCATAGGTCGATTCAATAGGCGTTTCTCGATTTCGTGGCGTATTGGACAGATATCGATATTCTCGACAAACGTAATTGGTGGATATCGATATGAACCAACGAGGATGTCCGGATAATATCCCTCGACGCCAAAATCTTTCTTATCGTTCATTGCGGCCGGAATAAGCGAATCTCGCAGCTCATGGCGATGGTTTTCTGGGCAGATACCGTTAAACTGTTGGTAGATAAAACAAACATATACAATTCTGTTAGTTACATGAAATTTCGAATAATGATAAATTTATGATATCTAGACATCTTAATTCTAAGAGACGAGAGGAGGGTCAGGTGGTTTCTCTTTTATTATTTCGTAGATACGTAAATGCATGATGTTTTCTCGCATTTTTACGTTTGGATTATCTACGAGCTCCAATTCGTAAACGTTCGAGTATTTGTTACCAATGACCTTGAAAGGACCATGCCACTGGTAAGATAGCTTTGAAGAGACACCAATTTCCTTATTCGATGTTATCCGTTTTTTCGCCATAACCAAATCACCTATTTTCAATCGAGTAAGGGTGTTGGTTTTATCGAAATATTCGACTCGTCTTTTTCGGTTTTTTTCAGTGTTCTCACGAGCGATGTCTTCTAAATCAGGTGGTAACGTTCTTCGTTTGATGGTATCGACAATCGGATCAGGAACGATGCGTTTTTTAACCAACTCGAACGGAATACATCGAGTAGTTAAATTTTCGGTATAGTTCATCTTTTTCTCGATTTCTGGCAGGATACGAAACCAAGATCTCTGGTTCTCGGCAATGTATTTCCGAATAGATGAACCGATCCTTGTCATTACACGCTCAGCTGGATTACTGGAAGGTGTATATCGAGATGTGTAACGTATAGCGATATCATTTGCGTTCCAATGATCACGCCACATAAAAGACGCAAATTGAGGACCGTTGTCTGATAAGATTACTCGAGGTTTACCGAATTCAGCAATCCAACGATCGAATTTTTCAATGATTGTTGTCGTGATATTACGTTTCATCGCATAGAGGCGAACGAATTTGGTAAATAAATCTTCGATGACAAGAATAAAGGTAGTTCCAGCAGTACTTCGAGCAATTGGACCAAAAACGTCGGTACAAACGATTTCGTTGAATTCACTAGCAACGATTGATTTCATTGGTCCTTTCAGACGGCTATGTACTCGAGATGCTCTTTGACAGGAAATACAGCGACTAACCAATTGATAAGTTTGAGTGGTTAATGCTGGCCAATCGAAATGTCTACGTATCACCATAATTAACTTAGTGATACCGAGATGTCCATATTCATAGTGATAGTGACCTATGAGTAATCGCTGGAGTTTCTCTGGAACGTAAATTCGCCATTGTTCGTCGTTACCTCGATATGTGAATAAACCAAGTTTTGAATCGTATTGAACTCGATTTGATTTTCGTCGAACTAAATTCATTAAGTTTGCATCTCGTTCTTGGATGAAATACAACCGGCGGAAGTCATCGAGGAGACTTTTCGGAGCATCGTAATCGAACAGGAATATCGAATAATTGCGTTCGTTATCAGTTATATGGAATGAATATCGAGACAAAAAATCGGCGATATTGTTGTCGATTCCTGCGATGTGTCGTATCTCAATATTGAAATTCTCAAGATATAATTGCCACTTCAATACGCGATTAGGTAACAAATCGTTCCGTTTCATGTAAGTGACTGCTATATTATCCGTAAATAGAAATATCTTGAAACCCCGCAACATGTAATAATTCTTCGTAAAAGTGTACATTATTGCAAGAAGTTCTAACTCCATAATCGAGTAACTTCTCTCATGACTTTTCAATATCCTTGACGAAAATGCAATTGGTAAAAGACAATTCTCCTTTCCAATTTTCTGGTTCTGCATGATGACACCAGCAATAGCCTTCGAACTGGCATCCGTATAAACATAGAATGGCTCATCGAAGTTCGGATAGATTAATAAAGTTTCTTTAGCGAGCTCATTCTTAAGTTTATCGAAACAGGTAAGTCGTTCTGCTGTCCATTTAAAATCGTTTTTACTTTTCGTCATATCATAAAGAGGTTGACACCATTCAGCTATCTTGGATATGTACATGCGGTAATATTGAAAAAGTCCTAAATACTGTTGCATTGAATTGACATTGCTTGGTTTTTCGAAATTCAACACAGTTTGAACTTTTTCTGGATCAGGTCTGGTACCTTTATCGCTGAGAATCAATCCGAGATATTTGATCTCAGATCGGATCCATTTACTTTTACATAAATTTAAAGTCATTCCAGCCTCAGCGATCTTTTGAAGCACGATACGGATGTGCTCCAAGTGTTCTTCGAGCGTTCGAGAAAAGATAACGAGATCATCAACGTAACATGCAACAAATTCCTCGCATCCAGCTAACACGATTTGTAATGCTCGAACAAACGCTGCTAATGAGTCTTTGGTACCGAATCCTACAACTTTCATACAGTATGTGACTCCATTAACGACGAACGATATCACGATATGTTGGCTTTCATCGAGACCTATCTGCATAAATCCTTCTCGAAAATCCAAGATGGTAAAGAATTTCATACCATGAAATCGAAATCGCATATTATTAATATTGGATGTCTCGGTGGAATGCATTTCAATATGTTCGTTCAGAGGTCGGCCGTCTATGCACACACGAACTTTTTGTTCACCTTTGTCTACAAATACAAGTGGTAATTTGTAATGTGACATCTGTTGGACGATTTTGTCGTCTCGTTCCCATCTCTCGATAGTCTCTTGGACAGCTTTCTCGAAACGTTTAGGAACAGGCCGAGTTTTAGTCCAGATGTACTCGGGCATTTTACCACCCTTAAACCGAAGTTTGTGAATATATTTGTTACAGAGCCCTATTTTATTTCGAAACACAGTTGGAAATTGATGTAATAATTTTTTCAACTTACCAACGGCATCTGGATTTACACGAGCATCTGCAATGGCCGCATCTATCTCGTTCTGTCAAGCTATTGCGTCAATTGATTCGGCATCATCGCTGGATTTAAACTCGTAGTCTTTTTCAGCCATCATTATTAACTTGGTAGCAGCAACTTTCTTCTCAGCTTTAGGATCAAGTTCGAATTTAATCGGTCGGACTTGTCTATCGAGAAAAGCTACCTCGAATTTTTTGCCTGTGGCTGGATCTTTTGCTTCGACTTTATTGGCTCCCATATCGAGCTTCATACCGAAATCACGTTGAATCGATCGGCCAAGGATTAAATCGACGTTGAGATCTTGTGTAACGAGTAGGGCAATTCGATAGATGTTTTTCTTTGGTCGATTGTCATTGAAATTGAAACCGAGATAAGCGATCTTGGTTATTTTAGGATGACCTTTACCAGATGCAAGTTTGAATTGCTTGCTAACACCACGAGCATCGATTTCTGCTCTTTTATAATCGGGATATTTTTCAACAATGGTGTTATAAAGAGATTCATTCACTAAGACGTGAGAACATCCGGTATCGAGCAAAGCGTTGATTTTCATATCACCAAATTCGATAGGAATTTTTGGAACGATATCTTTATTTTCGCTACCGAGATCGACAGGACTAACGATTTCTTCCATTTGATAGTTTAAATTACAAACCATTTTTCCGTCGATACGTTCCATTAATCGATCTTTAACGTCATCATCGAGCTTTGGTGATGGAGATGCAGGCATGAATAAATGTATCTGGAATGTTGAATAAAAGCTATCGAGCTTCCAACGGATTGTTTCATAAGATTCGAAATTCCAATCATAAACGTTAGCGGAACCGTCTTTATTGATACGTTTGTAACGATCTTGCTTGATGGTATAAGTTATTTTTCCATCGATAATGTAATTGAACCATTTATCTTCGTCTTTATATAATGGTTTACGTTGTACGAAGTACGAAAACAAGTTGAAAAACGTACAGTACTCAACATCTTTACCTACAAAGAAGATATATTTATTGACTTCTTGTAGGTTTTTCCAATATTGGAGGTCATTATCTCGATCGAACAGCGGAGAAGCGAGAATGAGATTGATGTTGGAAATATTGAACTTTTCTTTGAATAATCTTACAACTTGTTTGAGATCGTTATGGAATTCGGTACTGTCAAATTTATGTTGTCTTGATTCAGCTACGCCAACAGAAATCATAATGTGCTTGATTTCACTCGGAACGCTGATTTCATTTTTCTTCAAAGCTGACAGAATCTTTTTAATCGAGACAGAATTATGACATAATGAGCCAGCTTTCGTATTATTATGCTGAAGATATCTAAGGCAATTCATCATGGCGGTATTACCGAAATATAAAATTTTCTTCTTGAAAATCATACCAGTTTCGTGTGGTTCGGTCGGCTCGAAAAGTGATGATTTAACTTCAGGCTTGATTTCGGTTTTAATGGATTTTTCAGAAATTACAGTCGGTTTAACAGGCATTAAACAAATATCACGACCGTCGATATTTGCAATCACCCGTTTAAATCCATTTCGTTAAGTCCAAAATTATCATCTTCCGGTGGATCGACTGGATCGTGATTTAACATTGAAGCACTCGGTGGTTCATAACGATAGTACTTATTGTCTTCACCTTTTTCAAAATACTCATATTTGTCGGTTTCGTAATCGAAATCATCGAAAGCGTATGCTGTTTTATCTTTCGATTTATCTTTTTTCTTAGGTTGTTCTTTTACGCGACGATAAAGGTGAAGTGGAACTTTACGAGAATTGGTATCTTGATTTGACGACCGATATGTTGAATACGGATCTCGATAAAGTTGTTGTTGATGTTGTTGATATGGATTGTATGGATATCGATCACTCGCTAAATCGAACTTGAGCTTCTCATCATATAATGCACTCGTAACTTTGAATTTCTCATCGTCTTGTTTTTCAGAGCATTCGTATTTACGCATTAAGCCGATAATTTCTTCGACTTCGTCATCTTCATCGATATCTTTGATTATGCGTTCAAAGATTGGAACCTTTTTCATCATTTTAGTCATGATTAAGTTCGCATCGATGTTCGGATTCCAACGAAGCCTTCTCAGCCAAAATGCTGCGTAGATTGATGGCAGCTTTCCAGGATCCGGTTTATCTCGACTAAAATTTTCAGCTTCGGCATGATAAACTTCAGGAGTACTAAAGGCTGTTAGGAAATCAATGGCAATATGATGGAATTCACGTTTTCGGTTTGTATTCGCTACGAAGTCTTCGGTGTCTGGACCGCGTAATAATCGGAAGAAAGCGGTAACACACGATTTATTATTTTTTAAAATCGGTATCGAGAGTTGGTCAAATTCGATCAGGAACATTTCAGCAACACGGTGATCTCGAAAACCTTTCCATGGTTGTACTTTGGAAATAGCAACGTCGACGTTGGAATTTTTCTCGTCAACATCGTCTTCGTTAAATTTCACCGGTTTCACAATTAATAAAGATTTGCAATCTTTGTAATGACGCTTTAGTATTTCCGGTGGATTATTCCAAATTAAGGGTCGAGTATCCCATTCGAGGAAATTCTGTTCACTTTCCTCGTAACCACCGTTTTGAGTTCGTCTACGTCGTTGAGGAATAACGTTTTTTAGCTCTTCGGATATGGTTTTACCGATAGAACGTGATAACGACGCAGTGACAGCATCTAACTGGGAAATTGATACATTCGATCGAGGTTCGGTAGGATCGTTCGTAGCATTGATCAGTTCTTGTCGCAATCGGTTAACCTCAGCATCTTTTTCAGCGGCTGCCGCAGTTGCTGCATTCGACTCAGCTGTCAATCGGAGGTATTCTTCGTAGACACGTTGTTGTTCGGCTGGTGATAAGTTTTCCATCTCAATTTCGAGAACTGATTTACCAAACGTTACTCGTTTCTGAATTGGAGAAATGGTTGAATTCGATGATGAACTTTGATTCAACGTTCGGTTAATGAAGTTTTTAACTGACTCTGGAGTTGCAGTTAAGGAGCTGATGTTCGAAGATGATGAACTCGAAGGTATTGTACCGATGCCGGACAAATCAAAAATACTTGATGATGACACGTATGAGGTTGATGGTCGATGAACGTTGAAATTTGGTGGCGGATAAGTTACCAATAGTCTTGGATCTATCGGTACTTCAGTGACCGTAGCAGTTTTCGGTTTCGGTTTCCGAGAAACTGGAGGTAGCTCGTGGAATAATACTGAATCGGTAACACGAGACCTCGTCACTGGACCAGTATGTCTTTGAGTGACTTTACCGGAATTTGTACTTCGCCGAGTTGAAGTAGTCGAATTCGAGGGTATCGCACTCGAAGGAGTAAATGTAGTCGTTGAAGTCGTAACAGCAATCGAATCGATTGAAAAGCTTCTTCGTGAAGATTTCTTGGGCATATATTCAATCGAATTACAGTTGATCCAGTTATTATCATACGCGATGGAGCAACCGGTGAGATGTGGTGAGCATCATAAGACGGGGGAATAAAGGGGGAAATATTTACAAACAAAACACATTTCGATCTAAAAGAAATTCAAACTGGGAATGATATCGAACGTCCCGTCAGGCGCCAGGTATAAGTAATCATACCAATTTTGCGTCCAATTTGAATAATCTTTTATCTCGATATATAATACTAAACTAATAACTAATTAAACCCTAAGAATACTCTCACTATGGTTTATAAACTGTACCTTAACAGGCCGGTTATTTTCATAGTCGTAATCGGCTTGACTAACTGACATCTTGTTGGCTAGATAATTCGTTCACGTAGCATAACACTTCACAAAAATATTATGAATATCGAAAGATATAAATTCAGCTAAATAATTTCCAAAAATCACGAAAAAGGAATACACAATAAAGCATTAAATATCATAACAAAACACACAAGATGGAAGTCGTTATAAAGTGGAAAATACGATTAATTATGCGTAGCGACTAAAGCGGCACCTAGTGAGAAGTATTCAAACTATCGTAGTAATAATTTTTTTTTTTTTTTTTTTTTTTTTTCGATAGTTTACAATGTAAGCTTATAAGATAATAATTCAGTTTAATATACCAACGATATAACGTAAATACATTGATAAAATTAGCGGAGAGATAAATATGGTATTAGACAGATACATTACGGTACAACATGCACAATTCAATTATCAAGTTTTGACCAATAGATCTCATTATTTCAAGGTTATTTTATGGCATGTTCGAGGTATTATAACACGAATGTACGTGAACGAATCATTGGACAATTAAATACTCTCGATTTACAACCTTGAAGTTTTATCTTTTGATAGCATGTATTCGGTGCATTTAGGTTTATTCGAATTTTAACCAGAATTTTCATGCCTATTTATTACGAAGATTAATTTTTCAAGCACCATTTATTACGTTAGTTTACGTTGCCATCCTATCTAAGACTTTATCCGATTACGTTACGTTACATGTGGCAACTAAAAGGAATAGGTGTAATGAAAACTGATTCAATTGAGTAGGCATAAAAACCCAAACCAAAGGTGTTTTTTGAACACGAAATAAAAAGGAATTTTGAGTGGAGTTTTAACTCAAGGAACCTCCCTTGAGCCCCACGTTGGGCGCCATAAAAGTATATGTGGTATAGAAATAGAAAATAAAGTTTTTTATTCAAGGAATATAAGGTTCGTAAGATTGCATAAATAGGTAGGAAAATAGGTATCGGAAGAAGATAAATAGGAAATGGAATAATACGAGCATAGGGAAGTAGGAATGAGATAGGATGGAATTAAAAACCTAGTTACACCACATAACCTTCATTAAATCAGTTTCCATGACCATAAGAAACAAAAGAATCTTCTACACGATAATAAATTTAGAAAAGGCCAAGAAGGTATCGAGATGAAATCTCGATATGATTTTAGGCTTCAAAGGTAGATCAAATACATAACATTTGATTCGATTACTTCACCATTGTGAATGTAGGTCAGAAAGTTAATCTCAAAAATCGAGATATTTCAATTTAGAAAAATTATATAGAGGACCGAAGTCCTATATCGCGATTCATAATCGAACCATTTCAATAAATAAACTAAATCTAAGCCAAATTCGGCTATTTCTTTTTTACATCACTAAGTCTAAAACCTCATAATCAAGGTATATCGTAAAGGGGCATTTTACCTAACACTCACTCACCACATCATGGCAGAATTGCCATTACCGGCAACTCCGTTGCTAGGCTTCTACTCAGCCATCTCGATGAAGTCAGCACCAGGTAATAAATAAATAAATCGCGAAATAAGTCTCGAAAGTCAATCAAGCTCAAATCATTATAATAAATGAAAAAATATCACATTAAAAAATACATCATAACATAAATCAAAAAAGATGAAAAAGAACACGGAAACGTACGTCTAATTCTTAAACGGAAAAATCATAAGTTACTTGAAACCAGATTCAAAAGTTCCACAACACACCGAATCTGACTTCAAGTAACGACATCTAGCTTCAATTTTGTTCAAGTATGCGAAGGCTTCCAAGATTATAGCCATCTATACTACATCAACGAATTTTGATTTTGATTTTTGGCTAGTTCGAATTGTTTTCGTTTTTCTAAAATTTCTTCAGCACGTTTTACAATGATGGACGGCATTTTGCCAAAATTTTTACCGTTGATTTTTATTCTGTTAGTTTTGGTTGGGTATACGTAAACCCGCCTTGTTTCAATAATGAATATCTCCTTTCCAAATAATTGATGGCGCAAAAATATGTATCCTCTTTCAAGTTGTTCGGTTGTTCTACATTTGAAAGCATGGCGGAATGGATTGCTTATGCTGAGGCGTTCTATCTGCGAGATGAGTTTCGCTCTAGATATCAGAGCAATTACTTCAGCGTCCTGCATGATGGCGCGCGTATCGCTGACGGCCAAACCATTCAGTAAATTGTAAAGTACCATGGTGACTAAGAAGACGAAAAGCACGAAAAACACGTGGCCATAACTAAAATTCCAATCAAGTGGTAGGGTAGAAGCATCAAATTCACCTGACATCATGATAATCGATTTGATAAACGACATTTGCAGGTCTTGCCACGAATTCACCGAATTTTCATTCGTTCGATCTGTAGTATTGACGTTGGTTTGATTCGGCGACGAAGATGCGCGTTCCCTGGTTTTATTTCTGAATAAAATGAAGAAGCTGTATGCGAAAGATGCGACCAGAATCGAGTATAAAAGCAGAAATTTGGCAAAATTCAACGACACCTTTTTGAACATTTCTATGTAGATTGAGAGTGACGGTTGCTTACCGAGTAATAATATGAACTCGATCCATGACATCAGAATAGCGGTGGCTGCTAAATGCGAACTGGTGTTATTCGCGAAGAGAAAACCAATCACCACTATCATCGTTATTTCCAACCAGTTTTCTGGTATACCGACGTAGTCTCGAAATGATACGAAGCATTGGCACAATTCTCGTAAAATAAGTACGATGTAAAACAGCAACGTTATTAGCCACATGAACAATGATACGTCGCATAGAATCGAAGATGCATCCTGATTACTCGCCATATCAGTTGATCCCGAACTCTTGAAATTGACCAATGATGGTAAACAGTGTTGAATTTGGAAAATATACGCGTTCAGAGTCAAACAAAATGATATATAGAATGTCAAATTAATGTAGTAATATTTTTTAACGAGATGCCATTTCAAATAGAGAAAGCTTTTTGTGAGTGGATGCTTGTATAGTTTTCTCATTTCGGTTACTGATTCGAATCGAGCAAAGAAATTCCCTTTGCTTTTGGTAGCAATGGAATATAAGTCTAGTTGTGTGAATATTTTGTAGCGGAATATAATTGAATGGTGCTCATCATTCTGGGCCCAAATGCATTCTCTAGTTGAGCAAATGCAGTCATCAAAATAGTCCTCTACGGCTTTAGCTGAAATCGAAGTCAAGATACATTGATCCTTTAGATGCAATTTAGCACCTGCTCTAAGAAGTAACTTGATGGCGAAATCGTTGTTGAATTTTAACGCATAATGAAGAGCTGTCCTATTGCTCTTGTCTGCGTGATCTATGTTTAGTCTTTTATGTTCTTGTTCATCAGTATCGCCAAATTTGCGCAGTTCTAGAAGTAATTCCAGGATCATACGATGACCGTCTGTTGAGTTATTGAGAACTTGCATAGATTGCATACCGTGCAATACTAAATGCAAAACTGATCCACCTGCATTTTGCAGTTGAACTTTAGGTATGGCTAAGAGTTTCTTGAATATTTCGTAGTGACCTCTAAAAGCAGTCAGCATTATTGGCGTCACATTTTGTGCATATTCATTGAAATATGAAATAAACTCATTCAGGTGGACGTTTTTTTTCAACAACGCGTCCACGACGTCGATGTAATCGTGTTCGCATGCTACATGTAAGTACGTGAACCCAGTATCTTCTTGTCGTCCATCATTCAGCATTTCTGTGTCAATTTCGGCTATTCTCCTGACAAATAATTCAGGAACATATTCTTCCAAGTATAAAAATAAAATCTCCTGCAGTTCGCTCCGTGATCGTGTTGGAAGCTCTGCTTCCAGCTGCGGATATTTTTGCAATATTATTTCGCGGCAACTAAAAACACCTCCCTGAGAATCCTTTTGAAATTCCACATCCACGTCGAAGTACGCAATGAACAGCCGAACTGCATCTACGCTTCCTTGGAGCAGAATCAGGTGTTGAGCTTCTAGATCACACTGCGAAAATAAACAATGTACTAAGGAATAAGAGCGAGCTAGAAGCGTAATTGCGTCGATGTCCTTTTCTTCAACAGCTAATTTCATAATATTAGCATTATCATTTCCTGATCTGGATAAAATGTGTACACCCTTCCAAAGATAGTACAATACATATCGATCTGAATTATTGAAAATTTCATGTATCTTTAGTTTACCAGTCTTCTCATCCTTGCGCCAAACTTTAGCACCGTTTCGTATTAGTTCGAAAACCAAAATGGAATTCCGGATTCCCCGGAACCTGCAGGCCAAATCTAATAACGTCCCATTATCTGGCTCTCCGTAAAAATAATCAACGTTTATATCCCAATACTTTAGGAGTTCTCGGAAATCTTCAGTTCTTCTCTCCTTGAACGCAGACAGTAGCTTTTCTTGATTCGTCATCTGCATTAAGACGAAAATCGATCACAGATCACTATGAAATTGATATGTTACACGAAAAGAACACACGACAACACATACAGTATTACGAGTACATTCCCAGTACGCGATTACATCGACACTACCCACACAAAATGAGATTCATGATCGATGATATAATATTAACATTATGCAACATTACCCACTGTAAATTTTATTTCAATTTGAAAGGAAGCTGTTATCTCACGTTTCCTGCTGGCTGATGGTTTTTATGTGAGTTCCCATTTCGTTTTGCGTCAATCCATTGCTAAAACAGTAGATGAAACGATTTTTACGAAAATTACATCAGTCGTCATTAAGAATGTTGGTGATTAAACCACCGTAGAGTTAGAGAGATTATTTTCAAAATTTGTGACCAAATTATATGAATAATGGTACATAGAATTTTGTAAAATACTTTCCAATCAGATAGACTCCAGATACTGAAAACTGGCAAATTTTTTCCTCCAAGTTTCCAATAATCAATTCATCATCATCAACGCCATAGTCGCAAGCGACTAGTGTGCCCCCAACAACGACCGCCACTCCTCTCTGTCTTGAGCTAGTGTGGCCGCAGTCGCAACTGAGCCAACTATTTTCCGGACTGTAACACTCCAACTAATCACCCAAAATTAATCAGAAGCGTTCCACAAATCTCAGACAGGACACCCAAGGATATTTCCATGTCAATTTGACCAAAAAATACGATTTTGAAAGTCATGCCCTTTGATTTCGCTCAATTTTTTTTACAATGTCTTCTCACCAAATAAGTAAGATACCCGCGATCACTTTGGTACCAGTCCCCTCTGGGGGAGGGTGGGGGCTTCAATTATTTTCACATTGTCTCGAGGTGCTCAACTTCAGCAGCGCATACCTCCAAAGCTATGATACTTTGATCAAAACTGATTTCAGAGTTCGAAAGGGCATTGCATTTAAACTTTCCAAGTACTTTGAAATTTTCAAAAGTTGAAAGTTGAAATTTTTAAAATGACGCTGTCAGTGCGAGCTACCAATTAAAATTGGGTGCAATTTATCGTTACTCTAAAAAGGGGGTTAGCACGATAAATAAGTATTCACGATAAAAAAGAGGATTGCACGATCAAAAAGTGTAAGTATTTCACAATAAAAAAATGTATTGCACGATTTCTTAAAAACCGAACGATAAATTAGGTGGTATCCACGATATATATCGCACCTCGGGAGTAATAAGGTCACATCTAAAAAAAAAAATGATTTTGATGTTTTTGCATTTTTGGGGTTTGTATGACCCCCCTCAACCAAAAGTTACACTTTGAGTTGGGTACATTATGTGGATCTTGTAAAAAACGCAAATGGCCTAACTCAAAATCTCAACAACATTGCAAGTTGTTTGGAGTTATAAGGGTACATCTCAAAAAACTCCACCTTTTTTGAACAAATTTTGTACATACAAAGTGTTAACAAATAGCTAGTTTTGATTGTTTTGAATGTTTGTCAGTTAGAAATAGTCACAAGGAGTGCATTTTTTATTGGTTTGTACCAATTGGAAAATTTTTTTTAAATTGATCACTTTTCAGAAAAATGAATTTGCACATATCATGAAATTTTAGTTTTTTGAGAAAAACTCAAAAACTAAGCACTCTAGAAAAAAACTAACGACATTATGTCGATTGGAAATTCAATTCTCTACAACTTTGTTACCATGAAATTTTTTTTGGACGCTTCCTTTCGCCTCCACATCAACTTTAATGAAAGGTACTAACTCAAAATGTTTTCCAAACATTGAAATATTTCCTCTTCAAGATTTTATTTTTCAAAATGTTCTTATGCTAAATGAAGATAGGATACCAGATCTTTAAAATGAGGTGCTATTCATTCCTCACAATTAATTATAAGTTGATAAAAATAATGAATCAAGTTTTTAAAAAAAAAGAAAATCACTCTTCTGTAAAATTTCACTTTTTTGAGATGTGACGTTATTACTCCCGAGGCGCGATATGATAGTAAGAATAATAAAAAATAAACAATTTCCATGAGAAGTTTTTGACAGAATGAACGATAAATAAGTGATCCCCACGATAAATAAGGATAACTGAACGACAAAAAGTACATATAAGATTTTCGCGAGTGAATAAAAAATGAAGTGTTCTAGTACATAGGTACCTACCTATCTATTTCAATAAAGCTTTACGAGATAACGCTGGACGACCTCGTTTACGTTTTTGACCCAATGGGATGGATTTTGCTGCCAAGGAAAAGTTGAAATTCAGTAAATTTTCACCCGAGCCTAATACTTTTTTCCAAAGTATCCCGATTCTCCCCTAATTGGACTTGGAAAAATCACAGATTTTCAATGAAATTACGAAAAATTTTATTTTTTTTACCTATTTGATGGCCTTTGTGCCCCCCCCCCCTACTGGACCACCATTTTGGATTTGAACCAAAATAACGTCAAAAATGAATTCTGGAGCCCAAAAAACGTACATATCGATTCCCCGCCACTCGACTTTTTCAAAATATTTACCCCTTTGCACCCCTCTCCTGGGGCCCCCATTTGAGGTTCGAACCAAAATAACGACAAAAATGAATTCAGCGCCTCAAAATATCCGTGTATCAAAAAGATTGACCTCAAAATTTGCATTAATTTCTGAAATATGATTTTTGACACCCTAAAAAATGAATCTGTCCCACTGTGTGCCAGCGTTTTCTTTTGTTGATGAAAAATATCGTGCTAATCAATGAAAAATATCGTGTTTATCAATGAAAATTATCGGGCTACCACCTTTTTCAATGGTTGAAAAATGCTGTGCTTACCACCTAAACTACCGTTACTAAACCACATTTTATCATTCAAATGGTTATCGTGCTAACCAACTTTTTTATCGTTCGATTATATATTTCCCATTCAAATTCTGAAAAAATTTCCAGAGATGTACCTCTTGATGATTTTTCGAAATATTCATTTTTTGAGATGGGATATTTTAATGGAGAGCGAGCACCCCTCCCCAAAATTTGGGCAAAACTTAAAAAAAAAAGAAATCTGGGGCATGTGATACATCGAATTGCATGTTTTGGTGACGCTGAACACGAATGTGACGTCAGATTTTTGATCGGGTCTCATCCACGGCGTCGGCCCCCAACAAATTTTTTGGACTTTTACCCATTGGGGAGGTTCTGGGAGCCATGAGAGAGGTCAATTTGAAAAACTAAGGCTATATTAGTGTTCAGCGATATCGAAAACATAATGTTCTACTATTTCATGTGTCACACGAATGAAGAAACCATTTTTTTTAGGTTACCCTCCCTTTTTGGAAGGTGCTGAGGGCCGTGGATGGGCCCAATCAAAAATCTGACGTCATATTCATGTTCAGCGTCACCAAAAACATACTATTTCATGTGTCGCACGAACGAAGCCCTTTTTTGAACTTTTACCACATTTGGAGAGGTGCTAGGGGCCATGAATGGGGTCCAATCAAAAATCTGACGTCATATTCGTGTTCAGCGTCACCAAAAACATACAATCCGATATATCATATGCCTCAGATTTTTTTTTGAAAGTTTCGCCCAAATTTTGGGGAGGGGGTGCTCCCTCACCATAGAAATGTCCCATCTCGAAAATTGAATATTTCGAAAAAACATCAAGAGGTTCATCTATGGCGATTTTTTCAGAATTTTAATTGGTAGCTCCCACTTATAGCACCATTTTAAAATTTGAACTTTCAATTTGAAAATTCAACTTTCAACTTGTGAAGATTTCAAAATGCTTAAAAAGTTCAAAATGCAATGCCCTTTCGAACTCTGAAATCAGTTTTGATCAAAGTATCATCATAGCTTTGGAGGAATGTGCTGCTGAAGTTGAGTACCTCAAGACAATCTGAAAATAATTGAAGCCCCCCAGAGCGAAATCGAAAGACATGACTCAAAAACGTTGGTCGAATTGACATGGAATGACCCCAAACATACATAAAAAAAATTCTCGTCAAAAATCGTATGGTTCAAATTGAATGACTAATTCGAGACCTCTTTTCTCCCTCAATTCCGAATTGATGAACTCCAAAAAACAGAATTTTGAATGTCACAAATTAATAGGCAACAGGAACTCGTATAGGAATACAAGCCAAGTCCTTCGTAGTCTCGAGACATCCTACGTACTTACGAATTCAATCTGCGAAAATTCCAACATTTCTACGAGTACTTTTTCCCTTTCCTTTTTGCAATCTCACTTTATTTTTATACGTGATTTTTCACATTTGGCAGGAAAATTCGGCAAAAAAATCGGGTTTAAGTCGACGCGGTTAAACATATTTACTCTAGTACGACTACGAGTACAACGACGTTCAAAGACGAAGGCGTAACAAAAGTTAACATCAGATTTGATTGAGTGTATAAAAAAAAAAGGAAAAGAAACGTAAAACGAGATAGAGACAGAGAACTTATTTGTAAAGTAAGATTTGCCGAACGTGTGATTCGCTAAGATTCGATTAGAATAGACATATTTTTTAGTTTATTCTCGTCTCCGAGCGATGAGAAAAACAAAATGAGCAGCCAGAAAGAGCAGATGAAGCGCATACGGATGAAAAAAATGAAAAATGAATAACGAAAGAAAAAAAATTCCGTAAGATTGGCAAGATTGGCATTTTAAGGAGACACGCTTGGCACGTGAATGGAATGTCAAACTCGGCTGTATAGGTACCTGTTGTTAAACACGGTACACGCAGGTTTGTAGGGGGCGGGGGGGGGGGGGACGAATGATGGCGGGTTTTTGATAAATAAAAACTAATTACATCGGCGCGGCGATGGAGGATGGATTCGAGGAAGCGTGCAAAATGGTCGGGTAAAAGTTGTCGATGCAATTTGCGCGCGTAGACGCCAACACAAATAGCCAATTTTAAACTTATGTTACCGCGCGCGTCGAACACAGTTTAACCTTTTTGTGAAAAAAGTTTTTTTTTTTTCTAATTTAATGATAATTTAAACTTGGTACTTTAATTTTTCAACTTTTACCCATTTCACATTCGCGTGTTGAGCGGCAAAATTATATTACCGGCTAAGAGTAACTACAACTAAGGTCGTATCTGGAGGAATTTTTTTTTTCGGGCCTTAAATTGGTAAAACGTGTGCCGGAGTCCGCATTGTAAACTTAATAAAATAATCCGAACTGCGCGCGTTTATTCTCTTTTGGCAACGAATACTCGTACAACAACGAACGCGAAGTAGAAAGGAGAAAAAAAAGCACCGGCGAAGAAATATTACGACGAGATTTTCGATAAAGTCGTTGGAAAATTTTCACCGAGAAAAGCTCCGTCATTTTGAGAAAATTGACAACTAAAATGTTGCAGCCAAGAATTTCAAATAGTTATGAAAAATGGAGTCGTTTTCTCGTTTATTCGCAACCAAAAGAGGTTTTTTTCTCGTATAAATTTTCACGTCGTAATTAAGTGGGTAACGATAGCGGGATTTTCTTCTCCGCCTCCTCGCGCCGCGCTTTTTTTCCTCCATTTGCCCAGCTCCAGCGTCGTCGGCTTCGAGTTTCGAGCAGAAACACAAAAACGAGTTAATTTTCGTGCCAGTTTGCCAAAAGCGAGTTTATTCGTAGACGAGCCACGAGGAAAAAAAAACTAATGAATTTCGGGATTTTAATTGCATCTGCCCCCCTGCCGCTGCCGTTTTCACCGCACCGCAATGTGATACGTATCCGGGGAATTTACAATTTGTCATTCGTGTGTGCTGTGACAAGCTACGACGAATTGATAGGTGAACTGTGAAGCGCGTAAATGTTCGAGTGGTTGTTTGATTCGATTCGCCAGCTACATGGAACACGGTTAAACGTTGAGTGAAGTGGCATTTCCAACTGGCACAACAACGTAACTCGCAGAATACAGAAACGCGATAAGGGATTTGTAATGAGAGATACAGGGTATATTGTGTAAATATTGGAGATGTCCTTGAAAAACCTAATTCTTTTAAATGTTTGAGTTATCGGAAAGTGGGGCGAAATTTGAATGGTGTATTTTCTTAGCTGCGTGTGAAAAACTTTGCATTTGAAAATGAGAATAAGTACATGATTTTTTTTTTTTTGGTCCAATAGTTCGCTTTGGATTACAACGTGATTTTGCTTACAATACAGAATTATGAAGTTTTATCAGATCAGGAAGAAGTTACCAAAAGTACTTTTTGTTGGAATTCTACAAAATTATTACGAGAATACATTTAAAAAATTTCCCAACAGCAGAATTTTTTTGTTGAAAAAATCACTACTTTTTGGCTGCCTTTCTTCAATCAAATTTTTAGAGAGCTCTCCACTCGACCCCTCCCCAAACACACACACAAAAAAATTCACAGAATCAAATTTTTCACAGGAAAATTTTTGAAAAAATTGAAATTGGAAGAAAATTTGTATACAAAGTATTTTTAAATTTAATTTTAATCAATTTCTTCGATAACTTGAAGGTTTTTGTTGCGCGTTTGAATTTTTTCATTTTTTCACTACCTTTTTGACTAAATTCACTACTTCTTCTTCATCGTTCACTTGTATCCGAGCATCGTGACTATGGAGCCTCCCCAATCAGCTGCCTCCAACCTTCTCTGTCTTCAGTCTGTCTTGTGCATTCCCTAAGGGTGAGCCCTGTAGCCTTTTTGATAAGGTCCGTGTACCTTGTGGGCGATCTCCATCGCGACCTCTTTCCCTCTACTTGTCCTTGTACAGTCAGCTTCTTTAGGTTGTCTTAACGCACTATATGTCCAAAATATCTCAGGATCCTCTTTCTTATAATGGTGCTGAGTCTATCTTCAACACATAGCTCTTCCAGTATTGACCTGTTTGTTCTTTTCTTGGTCTATGAGGTTTTAAGCATTTGTCTATAGCAATACATTTCAATTGAAGGGCCTGATGGAAAGGGGCCTTCTCAGCCGGAGGCCCTTTTTCCCCTCACTTTCGTGATTTGAGTTCCTTGAAGTCTTGGCTACCTTAGGTGTGAGTTTCAGTTCATGATCTTGTTCCTAGAGCAAGCTAGATGATGTTTTATTCATGCCTCTTTGAATAAAAACATCTCAATCGGTGTAACACCATACTGTAGGTACGTGTTACAGTTTCATAAAAATGGATGTGGAGGTGAAAGGAAGTATCCTACAAAAATTTCAGGTAAACAAAGTTGTAGAGAATTAAATTTCCAACTGACATAATGTCGTTAGTTTTTTCCTAAAATGCTTAGTTTTTGATTTATATCACGTAAAAGATGAATGTGAATAAAAATCAAAATCAGCTTAATGGAAAAAAAACTGATCTGGAGGTGAGTGGAAGGATCCTACAAAAATTTCAAGCAAACAAAGTTGTAGAGAATCAAATTTCCAATTGACATCATGTCATTAGCTTTCTTCTACAATGCTTGGTTTTCCATTTAATCACGTTAAAAGATGAAGTTGATGAAAATCAAAATCAACTTAATGGGAAAAGGACCTCTGACACGAGTTTTTAAATCTCATTTTTTTCGAAGATGTGGATAAATTATTTGGCAGGTAATGGTCAATACTTGTTGCTGACACTTCAAATTAAAAAAAAAAACACTCACCTCAAATCAATAAGTTGAGTAGTTTTTAATTGGCAACAAAAGTAAAAATTTAAACGAGTTTTCTCAAAACAGCTATGTTTTTCCGAGGGAGCCATTCTTCCATCATGCCCTTCAATTGCATCTATCTGGTTCTGGTCTGTTTGCTTCACTGTCCATGTCTTGGAGGCATACCTATAGGAATACCTATTGAGAATATGAGAGTTTTTATAATCTTTTATTTTGTTCTCTTGGTGATTCCCTGCTTTTCCAAATTCTGTAGAGTTTTCCTACAGCTGTTTTTGCAATTGATGCACGTCTTCTGATCTCATTTTCTGAACCTCCACTGTGGGTTATTAGGGAGCCTAAATATACAAAGCTTTATACTACCTCTATTCCATCTATCTCTTGCAGCTCAGGTTGGTTGTCATTCACCCTGTCTATACCATCATCTTGGTCGTTGATTTATTCACCTTCAGACCCCTGGCTAGGCTAACTTGTTTAATCTTGCCCATGATCTCCTTCATGTTGTCGATGTTTTCAGTAAGTAGGTATTGTGGTGTCATCTGCGTATCTCAGATTCAATATTTTTCTGCCTCCTAGCATAAGTAACTCCTTTCTTCCATCCCTCTACAGCTTCCCTCATTATCCATTCTCCATAAATGCATTGAACAATATTGGGTTGAGAATGCACAGTTTCCCCATCTTCTACTTAACATTGTCAAAGGCTTTTTCATAATTGATGAAGCAGAGGTAGATGGTTTTGTTTAATTCTCGGGACTTTTCTATTATCTGACAAATGTTGAGGATTTGTTCTCTTGTTCCTCTTCCTGGAACAAAACCTGCCTATTCTGGAGGTATTTGAGGAAGTATAAATGACTTGATGGGTTCATGTATGATGTTTAGGAGTACCTTGCTGGCGTGAGATATCAGGGAGACTGTTCTGTAGTTGGAACATTTGAGCTTCGACCCTTTTTTGTGCAGAGGTATGTATACAGGGTGGCCCAGTTATGAGTGTGCTCATTTTTTCAATTTTTAAATTTTTTTTTATTATTATTATTTTAATTTTGAGATCAATTTGGAGGCGAAATGGAGCGTTCTATGAGAAAAATATATCGACCAACATTGTAGAGAATTGAATTTCCAACAACCTACAAGAGATGCATTCTTCTCCAAAATGCATATTTTTTCCATTTTTCTCAAAAAACAAAAATCTTGCGATGATATTCGTAAAACTTTCTTATTTTGAGCAAAAACGGAAAAAATATGCATTTTGGAGAAAAATGAATCTCTTATAGGTTGTTGGAAATTCAATTCTCTACCATTTTGGTCGGTATATTTTTCTCGTAGAATGCTCCATTTCGCCTCCAAATTGATCTCAAAATTAAAATAATAAATAAAAAAAAAAATTGAAAAATTAAAAAAAATGAGCACACTTATAACTGGGCTACCCTGTATTATCGATGTGGTCCAGTCCTGTGGGCATTTGCGCTCTCTCCATATTTTGTTACATACCCATTTTTAAAATCACTACTTTTTTACTAGTTTCACTACCTGTTAGATGCCCTGTATTTTGAAAAGATAAAATGATGCTCGAGTTAATTTGGATGGTTTTCAGATTACTTTTCAAGTTTTTAGAAAGTCTGAAATTTCCAAAGTATACCCGAAGGCTCCAGAACAGCCTAAAACCATCTCCAATCAACGACTCTGCATATTAAAAATGGTATAATAAGTAAATTTCATTTCAACAACTCAATAGTGTAAAAAGCTGTGGAAATTTTAATTTTCAAAAATCTGCTAGAGTGCTCCGGAACTACTATTCAAAATGGTTTGAAACCGTTTCCAAACGATTTGGAGGGTCAAAAACAGGGCACACGCCAAATTTCAGCTTTTTTTCATTTTTGACGTGTCCGAGATTAATTTTTTAAAAATTCATTAAAAATCAAAATTATTTGCGAACTCGAAAATTTGATCTACTGTTTCCAAATTTGTATTCCGAAAATCAGATCACCCAGATTCAAACCAGATAGACAACTATTTCAGCTAATTTTCAAATTTTGTGATTTTAGAATTTTTTTTTTAAATTTGACATTGAAGATGAAAGGTAACAAGAACTAGAAGTGACTTACATAACTTTTCTCATAAGGATTATAAAATTACTCACTTATTCTCATACCCAAGTTCATATTCTATCATTTTTGGAAAGAAATTTGCACTCACCTGAAACAAACAAAAATTGAGGTGGATTGGTTATTTATCTAGTTATAAAATTATTGATCAATTAACAGATATACCTAAGGCCAAAGTGAAATTTCTGACGACCTTGATGTTCAATGAAGAGCCAGAAATGAATATTCACAAATAAAGTATCATAAAAATACTGAAATTGGTTGTGAAAATCACTCAAGAACATCAAAAAAAATTGATGGACCATCAGAAAACGACCAAAATTTGAGAAAACGACTCATTTGGGTAAAATTTTGCACTGACTGTTTAAGTGCTTTGTTTATTGAAAAATACCAAGAATTAATCGTGTACTAATGAATTCTCAAAACTGAATGATGATTTGTCAAAACTACATAAAGTGTTATAAAATTTGTCAAATTGACCCCTCCCCATTATTAGGTAATTGAAAATTACTAGAAGTTAATCGTATGGTATCTAACGGAATTTTTTTTTTTGAAAAAACCCATGCATGTTCTCACTACCTTTATCACCCATATTTTTGGAAAACTCTCCACTTGACCCCTCCCTTCCCCCACACACCAAAAATTCTAAATTCACTACGGAGTTTTTCTTCTTCATGTGTACACGAATAACGAACCACGAATATTTCATTTTCTTTCAAAATAATAATCGCTGAAGAAAATTTTGGATTTGAACCGACACAAAAACATTGAAAATATGTATCTAAATCAATCGAAAGGATCACAATCAAATTTTGATTTTTCTTCATGAGAAATTGAGCGATTTTGAATTTGTGAAATTTCCCCAAAAATTGAAAACAGAATTTCCTCACTTTAAATTTTAGCTGTTGGAGTATTTCGAAGACTTCTTTCGATTCCTCTGTGCCTGGTTCAAAATTTTTTTTTTACCGGATGATATTTCCTTGAAGGAAAGGTTCGACATATCAAGACCAGGTAAGTACCAGAAATCTTTAAATTTTTTGGAGTTCAATTTCCCGGAGGTTACAAGTTCCCCAAAAGGTGCAATTTTATTATTTTTTTTTAAATGAAGAACCAAAGGATAAAATTAGACCTGACATTTCATGACATGGTGTTTTTTCGAAACAAAACCAACAATGACTCATTTCAAGTGAGCATCACAATGCGGACTCTGTTTGATAGAATCTTATCAATTTCGACCTTCATTCAAAACACCGATACCAATTTACATATAAATTTGTCTGTTTAGCACGCCTTGTAAAACTTATACGGTCACGTTTACTACCACGTGAAATATTATGTACTTAACACTGACTGATCCAGGGATTTAGCTCTTAATTTCAGAAATGAACCATAAATCTCAATCTCAAGTACCAAAACCGAATTAAACTACCTACCTAAAATTCATGTCGTATTGTATCAAGTAAGTACATATTATTATTGCTGTCGATTGCTTCGAAGTATGGCGTATAATTTTTCAATTACATTTCGTTGAAATAATATTCATACCAAAAATAGTTCATTACAAATTGGAAAAATGGTGTTGAATTATTCTGTATCAGCAGTATGTACCTGCATCTCATCTTCGAACCATTCAAATAAACAAACCGATGACCTGGAGAAACCATCATCATGCGAACCAAATTCACCGAAGGAAGAATCTTCACAAGACTACGATCCCCACTCGTACGGCAATCAACAACATCCCACCTATTTCTGGGGCACGTTATGCAACATGTTTAAAACCATCATCGGAACTGGTATGTTAGCTTTGCCATTCGCTTTCAGAAGCGTCGGATACGGCGTCGCAATCGTCGGTATTTTTTTAGGAGGCTGTATTTATCTACACGTTTTACATCTGTTAATGGAGGTCGAATACGAACTCTGCAAGAAACTCAAGACTCCTAATCTAACATACCTGGATATTCTCACAAATATTTTCGAGCAAGGACCACCCAGTGTTCGTAAATTCATCCCTGTCGCTAAATTCCTGACTTATTTCCATTATGTTTTCAACAAATGTATTTCTAATTCCATATTCTTGATCACAATCGGTGGAAACTTGCAGATTATCGTCAATCATTACTGCGATGCTAATTTATCCATCGTGTCTGCAATCAGCGCTATGATGGTAGTGATAATACCACTGGCTTTGATCCGCAATTTGAAATTCCTAGCACCTCTTTCGATCATGACCAGCACGTTTTGTATCATCAACATAGTTCTAATCCTGTCCATTCCTACGGATTACGACAGTTCCTCGGAACTCAAAGCGATCACAGATATCACCAAGTTCCCCGATTTTTTCGGCTTGTCTTTGGGAGCTTTTATGTGTACGTCGATAGTGGTGCCATTGAAGAACGACATGAAGTATCCGAAAACATTCACCAGCTCTTTCGGCGTCATCAACGTTACATTATCTGCTGTCGTACTGATCTACTGTACATTTGGATTTTTGGGGTATGTGAAATACGGTGACAGCCTTCAAGGAAACATTCTCTTCAATTTACCTCCAGATGGTCTGATTACACTCGTTATTCTGAATCTGTACACGTTTGCTATTTGCAACTCGTTTATATTAACTTTGTACTCGATATTCGATACACTATGGAGTAATTTATTCAAAGATCGGAAAATGAGCTATCCGATAATGGCGGAGTACGTTTTAAGAATTGTTCTGTGTATGACTGCTTATTGCATCGCGGTTACTTTACCTGATTTTAAAATAATGGCCAGCTTAGCAGGAGTTATGGCGATATTAATGGAGGAAACAATGCCCATCTTTTTTCATATTCTGATGCTAGTCCAGAAGGAACATAAAACTATTAAAGTGTATTTGTGCTTATTGAAAGATCTCGTACTCATTTCTATATGTTCGTCGTTATTTTTCGCTGCTTTAATCGAAGTTATTCGGAGTATTGTTAAGTTTTATAACTGAATTTTGAATATACATCAAAGGTGTTGTTGTTGTTTTTTTTTCAATCGACAAGAATCTTCAAAGTGTCTCCAGTTTTTTAAAATATTATAAATAGGAGATTTAAAAAATATTTTTCTCCGTGAAGGTACATATCTACTTCACTAAGATTCAGTGGTGTAGCTAGGATTTTGCCAGAAAGGGGGCAAAACCGATTTTTTTAGGCATAAGAAAATCGAAATTTGAGACAAATTTTCCGTGAATTCTCCATAATGTATAATTATTCCTGGAAAATGAAGGCAAAAGTACTACTCGAGCGAAAATTTGTCGAAAAATTGGTTCAAAGAACACTCATTTTTGTGTGTTTTATTTTAAATTTTCAACTGCAAGGGAATAGCGCAATCTCTCTAGCTTCTCCACTTGGCTACGTCACTGATAATATTTCAAGATTCAATCCATTTTCCCCGCCCCTTCCACCACCATTTTTTATGTTTTTTTTCTTTTTTACAATTTTCGTGGGGGAGGGGGCTGCGTACAAGAGAGCCAACTTCATTTTTGACGAACGTTTTTTCTCAAAAGGGGGATTATACATAATGTATAAAACAATTATAATGTGGAAATGAGATATTTTCAAAAATTTTCCCCTATTTTTGATTCATTCTCATTTTCTTTGATTTTTTTCAATTTTGGGGCGATCCTTAGTCCTTACTAGGGGGCTAATATGATTTGAAGGAACAGAGAAAATTTTTCCTTGAAAAGGGGATACTGGGAAAAATGTTTGAATAAAGAATTTTCATGAATTGATTTTTTTCATTTTTTTTCAAATGAAGCGGGGGTGGAGAGGTGCTACTGGTACCACTTTTTTCTCAAATAGGAAAAAATAAAAAATGAGGAATTATTTTCTTACTTCTCTATTTTTTACATACAAGCATAAATAATTTTTTCCAAGCATATCACGAAAATAAGGAGTAAGGACTCAAAAAGGACTTTCTGAAAAAAAGGGACTGGACCAAAATTGAAAATAAGGACAAAGTCATAAATCATAATAAAATGACTAGATAGTTATGATACCTGTCATCAAAGTGTCTCCTAAAATCCCGAAAGCTAAACTCGTGCTTTTTTTGTGTCTTTTTTGTACTCCTAAATAAATGAAATTTTGTACCACGTTAATGTTGAACAATCTACTAGAAGTTACCCCCTCCTCCCCCTCCTCCTCCTCCCAAAAAAATGATAATCAAGTCTTCTAGGTTTTTTCAATTTTTTAAAAACGTTCTAATAGATTTTTTTGATATTTTTTTCACATGATGGCATTGATGGCACATGAGATTTCAAGATTTGCCCCCTCTTCTCCCCTCCCCTTTCATTCAATTTCATCATTTTATTCAAAAGAACAAGTGAATTCACAAACAAATTTCACACAACCTCTAACAAGGTTTGTATAAAACTATGGTAATGTTTTGTAGAAGAACACATGAGGAAAAAATGCGGTTTTTCAGGTGTTATGAAAACTCAAAGTGTCTGGATGCGATGGTATTGAGACTGAGATACTACAGTCCGTGGGTAAGAAAGCAGAGAAGGTGATCTGGAAGACATGCAACAACTTATGGCGCAAATGAGAATGGCCAGAAGATTGGTGTAAATCAGTGTGGATTCTGCTACACAAGAAAGGTGATACGAAGAATTGCACTAACTATCACACAATAGCACTGATTCCACATGCCAGTAAAGTGATGCTCTGAATATTCAACAACAGGATCAAGGCATACTTGCATAGGCAGATTCCACCTGAACAGGCAGGTTTTATGCCTAGAAGAAGCACAAGAGAGCAGATTTTGAACATCAGACAAATAATCGAAAAATTCCGCGAATTCAACATCCCTGTGGTACTATGCTTTGTTGACTATGCAAAGGCCTCTGACTGTGTCAATTGGACAAATCTATATGAGATACTACGTGAGATGGGAGTTACAGAGCACTTAATTGAGCTGATCAAATCACTTTATGACAAGAACAAGATGATAGTGAGAGTAGGTGGAGAAGAGTCGAATCCGTTTAGTCCAAAACTAGGAGTAAAGCAGGGCTCCATACTCTCCACTCTGTTGTTCAACATCTATGGTGAGTACAACCAAGGCACTATAGCTTCACTCAGGTGAAATTGGTCGGCCATCTTTGGTGCAAAATGAATGATTTCACTGATTTCATTCAGCCAATCACTGCACAGCATTGCTGTCCGTGAAGTGACGCCACTGTGACATTTTATGAAATTCAATTGTTATTTTGCACCAAAGATGGTCGAGCGATTTCACCTGAGTGAAGCTATAGTGCCTTAGTACAACATGCAAAAAGCCGTGGGAACCAGGAAGGCGGCGTCAAGATGGGAGGTTGAAGAATCTCCCATCTCCATTACCCTGATGATACCACCTTGATAGCTGCAAATGAAGAGGAACTGGCAGAACTGATCAGGCTGGTCAGGATGATTAGTGAGGACCTGGGACTCCTCATAAATGTGGGGGAAAACCAAGGTGATGGTTGTTGATAGAGCTGGATACTTACCAGAATCTGAAGCCCTGAATGAATTTGAAAAAGTGAACTCATTTATTTATTTGGGTTCACTTGTGGGTGCTGATGAAGGATCAGCCAAGGAAATTAGAAGATAGCTCTTGGAAAAGCAGCAATGTCTTGGTTGAGAAAAGTCACCACCAACCAGAAAATCTCCATAAAAATGAGGAAGAGACTAATCAGGACACTAGTTTTTCTGGGTTTCTTATGGAGCGGAAACCTGGGCATTGAAGCAAGATGATCAAAGCAGAATTGATGCCATTGAAATGTAGGTATGGTGCAGGTTGTTGAAGGTACCATATATCGCACCTCGGGAGTTATAAGGTCACATCTAAAAAAAAATTGATTTTGATGTTTTTGCATTTTTGGGGTTTGTATGACCACCCTCAACCAAAAATTACACTTTGAGTTGGGTACATCATCTAGATCTTGTAAAAAACGCAAATGGCCTAACTCAAAATCTCAACAACATTGCAAGTTGTTTGGAGTTATAAGGGCACATCTCAAAAAACTCCACCTTTTTTGAGCAAATTTCGTACATACAAAGTGTTAACACATAGTTTTGATTGTTTTGAATGTTTGTCAGTTAGAAATAGTCACAAGGAGTGCATTTTTTATTGGTTTGTACCAAATGGAAAAATTTTTTTAAATTGATCACTTTTCAGAAAAATGAATTTGCACATATCATGAAATTTTAGTTTTTTGAGAAAAACTCAAAAACTAAGCACTTTAGAAAAAAACTAACGACATTAGGTCGATTGGAAATTTAATTCTCTACAACCTTGCTATCATGAAATTTTTTTTGGATGCTTCCTTTCGCCTCCACATCAACTTTAATGAAAGGTTATAACTCAAAATGTTTTCCAAACATTGAAATATTTCCTCTTTAAGATTTTATTTTTCAAAGTGTTCTTATGCTAAATGATACCAGATCTTTAAAATGAGGTGCTATTGATCCCTCACAATTAATTATAAGTTGATAAAAATAATGAATCAAGTTTTTAAAAAAAAGAAAATCACTCTCCTGTAAAATTTCACTTTTTTGAGATGTGACCTTATAACTCCCGAGGTGCGATATGTATGTACTCCATACTGTACAAATGCATCAATTGTGGAACAACTGCAAGAACCAACCAGGCTAATTAAAATATGTGAAACCATGATAATGACTAATAATTTATTTTGGACATGTAGCCAGAAGAGGACTGGAAAACATTGAAAAAGGAATTCTCTTTGGCAAGGTCCCTGGAACACAAGGGAAAGGAAGATCTACAACAAGGTGGACCAATATAGTCCGGAAAGTAGTTGGCTCAATTGTGAGAGCATAGCAGCCACATGAGCTCAAGACAGAGAGGAGTGGCGGTTGTTATAAAAAAACACAAAAAAATTTTAAAAATGAAGAGTGATATTCCAAAACTCGCTTTGTCCATTTTCACAACTTTTCAGGAGAGAGGAAAAACAGTTTCCCTTTAAACGGGTAAATTGGCTTTTTAGGCGAGTTTAGCACTTTATTTGGGTGGATTTATGATGTAGGAGTGTAGGTATACATTTCATCCACTAAATACTGCTGAAAAAAATTTCAATAAAAATGGACAAAGCGCGTTTTGGAACATTATTTTTTCAAAAATTTTTAGTGAATTGGCTATTTAGGTGAGTTTAACACCTCATTTTGGTAGGTTGATGATGTAGGAATGTGAGTTAATACTTCATCTACCAAGTACCACTGAAAACCCAACTTTGATAAAAATGGACAAAGCGAGTTTTGGAATATCACTCTTCAAATGTATTTAATTCAGCTATAAAACTCAACAATACTTAGAATAACTTGAATTAAAGCAGCGAAAAATAATAACGAACCTATAGAAAGAAGTATGAGATCTTTCAACAAGCACAAACATACTCTTGCAGTTCTCTGTTTCTTCTGGACTAGCATCAATGCATGTAAAAAGATAGGCATAGCTTCCTCCATTAATATCGCAAGAACTCCTGCTAAGCTGGCCATTATTTTAAAATCAGGTAAAATAACCGCGAGGCAGTAAGCCGTAATACATAGAAACATTCTCAAAGCATACTCCGCCATTTTTAATTTGTAAAAAAATACATTTTTTACTCGCCCCTTGGCTTAGCGATTCATCTGCCCTAATCGATTCAGAAGAACTGCCGAAGTTGATTACAACGTCTTCTGGAGTGATTTAAAATTGCTGGAGAAAAGTTGACTTTTGCTGGAGGCTCCAAATCGCGTCGGAAATGATGGAAATCGATTGAAAGGGTCGATTTTGGGAGGTAGACAAAGTTTAGAATAATTTGTTGCAAAAATTGACTATAATTGGAATTTTTCTAATATTTGAGATTTTTCAACTCTTAAAAGATACCTACACTTTTCAACTCGTCACTTCAGATTTGCGATTCACTTGCCCCAATCGGTTCAGAAAATCGAATAACAAGATCAAATTTTCAGCTGCCGAAGTTGATTACAACGCTTTCTGGAGCGATTTAATTAGCTGGAAAAAAGTTTATTTTTTCTGAAGGCTCCATGATTGGCTGGAAAATGGTGATAATCAGTTCGGAGGGTTGACTTCAGTGCAGGCTTGTTGACCGAAAAAAAAAACGGTTGAAGTAATTTATTTTTTGAGGTTATAGTGTTAAAGTTCGGGTTACGGTTATTTGTGATCTTTTTTTTTTTTTTTTTGGTTAAACAGTTTTTAAAAGTACTTTTTCCAGTTAAGGTTAAAATCCCAATAAATGATTAAAATTACGGTTAAAAAGTTGAAAATTTCTAAAACTTTTCTCTGCATTTGAAATTTTGAAATTTTTTATTATTCTAAAATGATACCAAATACAGTTCAAAAATTAAAACACTGGTAAAATTTAAATTCAAAATTTAACTATCTTTTCATGAAACAATTCTTTTATTACCTCTTATCACCAAAATATCATTTAAGATCGAGCTTTAACAGCCTAAAAAGTAGGTAAGATGCAACAAGTAGACTATAAAATTTTTCAAATTTTCTATTCACGTTTTTTATTCCATCTTTTAATTAATTTTTGTCGAATCAAATTTTAAATCACTACGAATCACATTGAAAAATATCACAAATAAAAAAAAAAATACCAGTCACTTAAATTCTTTTTTTGGATTTTTATTCACCGGGTTTTACAGTCTATTTTGATGTCAAAAAAAACTTACAATTTCGGTCACAGTTGGTGATATTCCTCCCAAAAAAATTTCTTGGTGAAGGTTAATTTTTTCGGTTGATTTACAGCAACTTAGAACCCTTGAAAGCTTTGAGTAAAATCATTTAAAATTACCCAGCAAACAAAAATTTGAGTCCGTTTCCAAATTTCAGTTTTTTTTTTGTTGATTGTGAGAAATATGTACCTACCTACTTTATTTAATAGAAATCTCTGAAATTCACTAAAAAAATTACAACTTTTTAGCTATGTAGATGACTGCAATTTTGCGTTCGACGCTGAAATCATAAATAATCTACTTCGATAGGTTGAAATGGAATCCTTCATTACAACCCAACCGCCAAAAATACACACAAACTATTGCCTTTTTTCAGAATGGAAAATCTCTTTTTGAAGCAAATGTAGAAATTATCTCTATTTTTGAGTACAACGCAAAGTTTTAATTCATTTCAAAAGGTGAGTCACACAAACAGCTTTTGTACAAATCTTGAATACAACAAATTTTCTCTAAAACTATTTTTTCTAATATAGAAAATTTATCTAACGTCAGTTTCTCTAAAACACAATATATTTCCTACTAAAAATGTTGCCAGCATATTTTTGTCCCCAAAACGTCAATTTCTCTAAAACATATTTCAAAGTAGGTATGAAAATTTAAAAGGCAAATATAATTTCATGGAGGGGTTTTGAGAGGTGGCGGGGGGACTGATATGGGGGGAAATATCTATTTCGCCGATTGATATCATATTCATGACTTGAAATTTTCATCCTCTGTTTTGGATTTTTGGAGGCCCAAAATGTGGATTTTCAAATTTCAAAACAAGAAACAAATTTGCTCAAGCGAAGGAAGGGTGAAAGTTTTTTTGAAAATTTGAATTCGAGAGGCCTCAAAACAATGTGATTTTCATAGAAAGTTAATGTTAAAAAAAACGACGACAGGCCCGAGCGAAGCAAGGGCGAAAACTTTTGAAAATTTTGTATCTTGACTCTTGAGAGAACTTATTTTTAGGAGTCGCACTCCCTCATCATGTGACCACATGAAGAAAAAAAAACTAGCACAAAAAAATTCATTCTCTTGAAATTTGGTAAAAAAATTTATTCATCTCATCGATTTACTTTTGCAAGAAAATCAAAACCGTTTTACAAAAAGTATTAAAAAAATAATAATAATAATAATAATAATGAAAAAACATAAATTAATTCAGCTATAAAACTTAACAATACTTCGAATAACTTGAATTAAAGCAGCGAAAAATAAAAACGAACATATTGAAAGTAGTATGAGATCTTTCAACAAGCACAAATATACTCTTGCAGTTTTCTTTTTCTTCTGGAACACCATCAATGTATGCAAAAGGATGGGCATAGTTTCCTCCATTAAGGTGCCCATAACTCCTGATAAACTAGCCATTATTTTAAAATCAGGTAAAATAACCGCGAGGCAGTAAGCTGTAATGCATATAAACATTCTCAAAGCATACTCCGCCATTATCGGATGACTCATTTTACGATTTACGAATAAGTTACTCCATATTGTATCGAATATCGTGAACAACATTAATATAAACGAGATGCAAACAGAAAACGTGTACAGATTCAGAACAACGAGCGTAAGCAGACTATCCGGAGGTAAATTGGAAAGAATGTTTCCTTGAAGACTGTCGCCATATTTCAAATACCCCAAACATCCGAAGATACAGTAGAGCACTACAACAGCTGATAATGTGACGTTGACGACGCCAAAAGAGCTTGTGAATGTTTTCGGATACCTCATGTTGTTCTTCAAAGGTACTACTATCGAAGTGCACATGAAAGCTCCCAAAGACAATCCGAAAAAATCGGGGAACTTGGTGATATCCGCGATCGCTTTGAGATCCGATGAACTGTCGTAATCCGTTGGAATGGACACGATCAAAATTACGTTGATCACGCAAAACACGCTGGTCAGGGTTGAAAAAGGTGCCAGGAATTTCAAATTGCGAATTAAAGACAACGGTATTATAACAATCATTATAGCGGAGATTGCAGACACGATGTTTAAATCAACATTGCAGAAATGATTGATGATAATCTGCATATTTCCACCGATTGTGATCAAGTATATGGAATTTGTGATGGATTTGTCGAATACGTAATGGAAATAAGTCAGGAATTTAGCGACAGGAATGAATTTACGAACACTGCGTGGTCCTTGCTCGAAAGTATTTGTGACAATACCCAGGAATGTTAGATTGGGCGTCTTGAGTTTCTTGCAAAGTTCGTATTCGACTTCCATTAACAGATGTACAGCGTGAGTGTAAATGCATCCTCCCAAAAAAATACCGACGATTGCGACGCCGTATCCGACGCTTTTGACAGCGAATGGCAAAGCTAACATACCAGTTCCGAGGATGCTTTTAAACATGTTGAATGCCGTTCCCCAGAAAAAGGAAGGATAATGTTCATTACCGAACGAATGAGGGTCGTAGTCTTGTGAGGATTCTTCCTTCGTTGGATTTTTATCGCATGGTGGTGGCTTCTCCAAGTCACCGGTTTGGTGGTCTGATTGGTTTGAAGATGACATACAGTTATAGACTGCTAGTACGGAATTTGACACCATTTTTATAATTTGACGCGAATAATTTTTTGGTAGAATAATTTCAACGAATTTTACAAGTATTCGAAATTCAACTCGTCACCAACGGTAATAATAGGTACAATTAGTCGTGTTTTATCATCACTCGATGCGATGCGACGTACATTTTATGAAATTTGAGACGGTGCTGGTACTTGAAATTCATGGTTCATTTAGAGAGCTAATCCCGAGATCAGATCAATGGTTCATTTCACGTGGTAATAAATTTTACGTAACGTGACAGTGAGTTTTATGAGGCGTGTAACGTACATGGATTTTATTTCGATTTCATTGGTTCAAATGAAGATCGAGGATGTTAAGACATCATCAAACTCTGGGCTCTTTCAAAAGAATTTATACGTACCAAAATTTGCGATGAAAATACGATTTTCTAACTCTTTGCAAATGAAAGGTACCTACACGCATGAAACAAACTTTAAAAATTTTTTATCATCCAATATTTTTTCAAAATTATGAAATTTACATTTCAAAAATCCGACATTGGAATGATCATTTTTTAAATTTAAAATTTTTCGAATTTCTTCGTATTTTTCAAAATTTCCATTTTTTTATGCCTGCATAGGTCTCGAGATTCAGATTGTGAGATTCATATAATTATGTATTCGCCCTAGACCATAAAAACTTGAATAATTTCCAGATTTTCTGCAGAATCCTCACTGGTGAGATTCACAGATTCGCCCCAAGACCACCATCTTGAGGCAATCTTCTGCAAAAACATGGAAAATTTCCAGATTTCCGCCAATCTATCAATATCGGATTATCATAAAGTAAATTTCAATACTAGGCTTCCATGATTTTCTAAGTCTCTTGTAGAAACTTGGAAATCAAATGTTCAGAATCTCAAAAATGTCAACACCAGTCGTCAGTTTTTTTGGTAGATTTTTTTACTGAAATCTTGGAAATCAAATTTTCAAAATTTCAAATTTTAAAATACATATTATTTTGAAATTTAAAACCAGTGTTTGAAATTTTGGTACAGGAAGCTTTAAAAGAAATTTAAAAAGTGACTGAAGTTTTTGAAATTTGAAAATTTGATCTTCAAAATTTTGGCGAAGGAAGCTAAAAAAAAAAAATACTTGAAAATTTTTCTCATCGATCACCTATTTTTTCGAAATTCTGAAAATCAGATTTCAAAATTGTCAAACTAAACTTTCGAAATTCACAAAATTTTGAAAGTCTTTCACATATTTTCCAAAAGGTAGGTAGGTAGGTAGGTAGGTACCTACCTATTGTTTTAAAATCTAATGATTTTCAAAATGTAAATTTTCAAAAAAAGATTTATAATTTTGAAAAATTGACGATGAAACGTTTTCAGAATTTGTTTTATAGCTTCCTGGAACTACTTATAATTTGAATGAATTTTTAAAGATTTTGGATTTTTCAAAATAACCCAAAAAAAACATTTCTTTTTTTACTAGGTACTTGTATCATTTTCGAATCTTCAAAATGTAAAATTTTACCCCCTCCTTCCCTCAAATTGAAACTTTTTTGGGAGTGACCGACAGACTGTACCTGTACAGTGTACATGTTTTGCTATCCGAAAATGGCAAAAAAACCAAAATTTTTTCAAAAATAACCCCACTTGGGGACCTCTGACTCAGCTTCCTAAACTGCTAGGGAACTCAAAATTTTTCTACGTTTATAATTTTTCCATGATATTTTTTTCTCTCTTATCCGGTTGTCAACTATCTGAATTTTCTACTTGTCCCAGCATTCGAGGAACTTCATCCCCTCATCGTCAATTGTCTGGTCCAGTTTGTCCGCGTTGAAGTCACCATATAATCAACACTTGAAAAGGTGTCTGTCATTTTGTACCTCATCACAGATCGTCATCAGCCAAGTACCATCTGTGTAGATTGGATTTTGAGCATGTTGTTCCACTTCTCAGTCTATTCAGCGTTTTCCAGAGGTTGTACTGTTTCAGTTGGCTGCCTTGAGGCAATGATTCGCTCATAGTATGGCTTCTTGATGCTGTATTCCAGCTTTGACAGTGCTCAACTTCAGCAGGAGCACTTAATTCATTTATGTACTATGTTCTCAGGAAACTGTGTCTGGATTTTAGCCTGCTCTCTGGTAATTCATTGTAGCCATACATGGGGTGTAGGGGGTTGAGTGTTGCTTTAGTTTTTTCTGCTCTAGCAGCCACCTTCCTACATACCTCCAGGGGTGCAATCCCTGTGATACAATGCAAAGCTGTGAGTAGGGCCAATCTAAGGCACCCTCCCTTTCAACAATGACCATGCTAATTTTGATGTAAATGTTGATCCATCTACATCAGTCACTTTTGGATATCACATGTTGATGTGAATTTCGACCTGATTTCGACCAGATTGTCGGTGTAATTGTTGACCAATGTTGATCGACATTCATGTTGACAATTGGTCCGACATAGGATTGAAATTTGCATCGACATGGGGGATCCAAATGTGACAGATGTGGATGGATCGACATTTGCATCGACATGTTTGTCGATTGCCTGCTATGAAAAAGTTGAAAATTTAATTTCAAAAATGGAAATTTTTTCCTAAAATGATTTTCTCAAAGGCGGCCATTGCTCTGCTGAAAGCAGTATCAATGCGGAGGCCACCTCCAAGAGGTATAGATGGAAAGTCTGTACAATACATATAAGAAATTGAACATATACTCCTTATATTGAAGCGGTGCAATACTTATCTAAGAGAACTGAACTAATGCATTTTCATGTCGACAACATGTCAATGTTAATGTCAATGTGAAGTTTGAAATCAACAAATACATCCATAATATCAGTGTGATTTTCAAAGTTTGAGAAACCTTTGAAAATTTGGTCACGGTTGGTGTTGGTGTAATTGTGGACCATCAACTTTAACATCAACATATCATCAACAACTGCAATTTATGAAATAATGAATAATTTTGTAAATTCCACCAAAAATTTGTTCTTCTCTTCAAACAAGATGATATTATTTTGAATTGTTTACCAGACTTTTAAACACTAAAACAAAATTTTAATTCTGAAAAACTGGTTGACATGGTTGTGGACATAAATTTTAAGCATCAAATTTTACATCAACATGTCGAGATCGCATGTCAAGGTATCAGAAATGATGAGAAATTTTCAAAAATGGTTACTAACCTGGCTTATTTACAGACAGAAAATCCCTAGTAAATAACTACTTGATCACTTTTCTATCATTATATTGGAAAAAAACATGGTTGATGCAAATGTCGACGTCAGCAATTGTTGTACGGGCTATCACCAATTGACAGGCTTTGTTCAGGGGTACATCTACTTTTTTAGCATGTGCTGATCGTCCCCATACTCAGGGGTGCTAACCATAACCGCAAAAAACTGAAAACCGTAACCAAAACCCGAACAAGATCCATAATTTTAGGCATTTTCAAACCCTAACTGAAAACAAAAACCAAAATTTCATAGGTTTTTTAAAAATTGTAAAAAAACCATAACAAGCATAATGAAGCAGTGTGAGTGAAACCAAAACCTAAACCGATATAATTTATTACGGTTTTCAGTTTGGATTTTTTCAGGTTTTTTAAATTTTTTTGGGGGGGGGGATTTTTTTACATTTTTGACTTTTGAGACTCAAAATCCAGGGAAATTGATAAATTTACTAATTAGTATTCTTGAAAAATATATACATATACTTTTTTTAGAATTATTATGACATGACTACAGTTTGTTTTCTGAGATTGAGAAATTTTGAAGAAATTAAAAAAAAAATATGTAAAACCGAAAAAAAAAACCTAAAACGAAACTGAAACTGAAATTTTTGTATATACCTAAGATCAAAACCAAAACTGAAACCCGAAATTTTGAATTTCAAAACCAAAACTGAACCAAAAACCGAAAAATTTCAATGAAAAATTGGACTGAAACTGTAATTGTAATTAAAATAATTAAGGTTAGCACCCCTGTCCATACTAGGCATGCATATTCTGCCACTGAATAACACAGTGCTAGCGCTGTTGTATGCAGGACCTGCAGTTTAGCTCCTCATCTGCTGCCTACCAGCTTTTGGATCAGGTTTGTTCTAGCAGCCACTTTCATTTTGGTCTTTTCACAGTGTTGCTGGTAGGTGAGTGATCTATTCAGGGTCACTACTAGGTATTTGGGATGGTCAGTGTGATTCAGTGCAGTGTTTCCTCCTTGGATGTTAAGCTGTCTCTTAGCCTCACGGTTTTGCAGTTGGAATGAACAAGTTTCTGTCTTAGCTGGGTTTCCCCTCAGGTGGTTGGCTCTGTAGTATGCCTCAAGTTCTTCTATTGTCTGATTCAGCATATCTTCCACCTCTGCAATATGAGTTTGGTATTTGCTATTTTGAATTGATACAAGAAATTTGCAGTGTCAAGGTTTGTCATTAATTTGTTTAAAAACAAATGCTCATTTTTAGGTGTTTGTTATTGTGGTGGTGGTTGGGGGGGGGGTCAGGGGAAGAGTGTGTCCAGACAAAGGAGTAGAAGAATTTTTAATTAGACCCCCTACCCTTCACCTTCTATAGTCAAGTACATATATTTAATTTGACAGTCGAACAGAACAAATTCCTTACCAGATGGAAATCCAAACAAAAAGTGGGTGGAAAAAGTCACTAATTTCAGGCCAATACTGAAAGTAAACTTTCTCCCTGAATTTGGTCAAAATCCAAGATACTTTTTTTTAAAATCCAACCCTAATAAAATAAAAATGGCCTGAAATTAGCTACTTTTTCCACTCATTTTTTTTAAGAACAGAAATGACTTTTGAGCATTTCCATCCAGTAAGGAATTTGTTCTGTTCAACTGTCAAATTAAATATGAAGGGGGTGGGGTCTAATTAAATATTTTTCTACTCCTTCGTGTAGACATAAAATCTCACTCTTCCTCCAATCACCTCCACCACCACCACCATTCCAAAAAACATCTAAAAATGAACAATTGTTTTGGGAAAAATTAATGACGAACCTCGACACCGCAAATTTCTCGTAATGATTCAAAATAACAAATACCAAACTTACATCGTGAAAAAATTATAAACGTAATAAATCGAGATGAAATTCGGCTCTGAAAAAAAAACCGACCACCTAAAGCGTTCGTCTGGTATTTTTTTTTTCAGTGGCACACAGAAAAAGATCTAAGCAAATCGAAAGAAAGAGAGAGAAGAGAAGAGAAGAGAAAAGTGGGCGAACACGAAAATATTCGGTAATTCATTAAGTTAACATTTGCAAAAGGAAAAAGCTGCAGTAAGAAAGAATAGATGCGAAGGTAATGGATGGTGCGAGGGTATAGAGCAAGAAAAGCGCGCGACGGGAGGTGAAACGACGACGTTGTCGTCGTCGTTAAGAGAGCTCGCAAATATTAATTTTGTACGTCGATCAACAACGAGCAGGGAATGGAATTCTTTTTATAAAATAAATTTGCCTGCATAATGAACTATACAGCAGTGAGTTGTAAAGCGAAGGTAGTTTTTTGTTTGGAACATAACAAGTACCCCTGGTAAACGATCACGTTTCGCGAATGAAAGAAAATTTATTTGTTGCCTGCGCTTTTGTACGAAATCATTTATAGCGGTATAGACGATTTGTATCGGAGAAAAAGTATAAGAAAATTGTGAATTGCGCTGCGCCGCACACACGTATCGCATACACGTCGATTGGTATAGTTTTGAGCGAAAAATGAGAAAGCGCAAGAAAGGATAAGGTATTTCCACGGTATAGAGAACCTTCATAAATTACCTCATCTTGTAATTTCGCCGAGACTTACATGATTGTGGCGGTTTTCATTTCAACAATTTCAGCCCTCGAAATAAAGCTCTCGCTTCAATTTTCGACTCCGCCTTTATACGAGAGACCGGCCCCCGCCTCGTCCCGCGTCCGCCGCTTTCACCATCTCTCGTTTTCAACTCTTCACTATGGTACTACAAAAACTCATCAATGATTTATCGGCTCGGTAATTCGCCGAAATTTGCGCCTTTTCGGTTACATTTAATAAATTAGTATTTCTATACGTATTTTTCTTTTTTCTCGCTATTCGCTATTCGCGCTGCAGCTTGCTGCTTCAGCTTTCACCTTGTGTGTACTCGTCGTCGTCTTCGTAGTCGTAGTCGTAGTCGTACCTAACTCAATAACTCGTTTTAACCGCGACGATGTAATAAATTTCGCAGTCTAAGGCGCGAATATATTAACGCGTATGTGTTCATTTTCGATACCATGGCTGCTTTGGTATTTCCAAGTATCGCCTTCGCCTTATAACATTCAATGCCTTCCGCTCACAGATGCGAGGAATCGATATATACTTACTTACACGCATAAGACCAACTTTTCGCCATTGGAACGCATTCTAGACGTGGAGTAGGCTCGGATTCAAGTTCGGCATAGTTCAGAACCGTGTAATCGATATGCATGAAGCCACATATTATATGGAACACTTTTTTTTCACTATATTGTACCCTTGGGGTCCTATGAGGGTGATGCTTCTTCTACCCTCTAAGGTTGCGCCTGTTCTAATAATAATTAGTGAATTTGTTTGCCAAAATAGATTAATCATTCGGAGAATTGAATTCGAGTACTTCAAATGTGATGCGGGAAGGAAAACAGCTATAGGGGAGGGGGTACTGCTACGTGTGGCAAATTGGGTATTATTTGAGTACTTCTGAGCAAAAATTTGTTCGAAAAATACTGCCCTCTGAAAACATGAAAAGAATCCAAGATCTCCCATCCTATACACCTACATTATGATTTGAATCAAGTGGAAATTTATCAAAAGTTGCACATCCCTCCCCCACCCCACAGGGCTCATACTCAATTTTTTCCACAAAAAAGAGTGACTTCGGCAAAAAAAAAAAAACTCGAAAAAGTGAGAAACCGAAAATAAATAGAAAAAAAACACCGACTTTCCTTCAAATGAAAATCTTTTACGAACGATCACTTTTTTTGAAACATTTGTATAGCAAATTGATGTTTACAGTCGAATCGAATCATTTACGAACAATCTGATTGATTACTTGATGAATCTTTCGCAAACGAATCAATCAATTTACGATTAATTCGGTTTTTGTGAAATCATTATTGTATAGGAATTGATCTGTTTTCAAGCGAAGTGAATCGAATCGAATCATTCATAACCGATTGGTGATTGAACAAATTGATTGATTGATAGGTGAATCATTCGCGAACGAATTGAATAATTTTTGGCGAATCATTCGCGAATGAATTGATTCGTATAAGTGACACCTTTGTGAACAAATCGATTCGTTTACTAAATTTTTGGCGAATCATTCACGAAGGAATTGAATAATTTGATGAATCATTCACAAACGAATTGAATTTTTTAGTGGATCATTCCCGAACGAATTGAATTCTTCAGTGAATCATTCGCGAAGGAATAGAATAATTTTTGGTGAATCATTCGCGAGTAAACTGATTCGTATAAGTAACTCGTTCGCGAACGAACTGATTCATTTACTTGATTTTGGTGAATCATTCACGAACAAATTGAATCATTTTTGGTGAATCATTCGCGATCGAATTGAAACTCGTTCGCGAACGAAAAAGTTCATTGACTTAATTTTAGACGAATCATTCGCGAACGAATTCAATAATTTTTGGTGAATCTTTCGCGATTGAATTGGAACTCTTCGCGAACAAATCGATTCATTTACTTGATTTTCGGTGAATCATTCACGAACGAATTGAGTAATTTTTGGTTAATCATTCGCGAACGAATTGAATAACTTTTGGTGAATCATTTGTGAACGAATTGATTCGTATGAGTGACTCGTTTGCCAACAAATCGATTCGTTTATTAAATTTTTGTTGAATCATTCACGAAGGAATCACATAATTTTTGGTGAATCATTCGCGAACGAATTGAATTTTTTAGTGGATCATTCACGAACGAATTGAATTCTCTAGTGGATCATTCACGAACAAATTGAATAATTGTTGGTGAATCATTCGCGAACGAATTTATCAATTTTTGGTGAATCATTCGCGAACGAATTAATTCATATAAGTGACTCGTTCGCGTACGAATTGATTCATTTACTTGATTTTGGTGAATCACTCACGAAGGAATCACATAATTTTTGACGAATCATGTACGAACAAATTGAATAATGTTTGGTGAATCATTCGCGAACGAATTGATTTATAAATTAAAGAATTGATCAATTCGTTCCCGAACGGTTCTTTCAAAAAATTAATCAATTCGTTCATGAATGATTCCCTTAAATGACTTGATACTCTCACGAACAATTCACCAAGAAATGAATCAATTTATACGTTTACGTAAGCAATTGGTTTTAAAACACATCAACCTGTTAATAAACGATTCGTCAGGAAGCTTTGAGATTTTGGAACATGACGATGATGGCGAAATGTCCGGCTAGTGTCCTGGTTGTGAAATTTCAAATTTGGTCAAAATTGGTTCTACCGTTTCTGAGAAAATCAATACGTAAGACACTCACGGGGAAGTAACTGGATCTGACGATATATGAACTGATCTTGATCAGACTAGATCAATATGATTAGATCTGGACATTCTTCAGATCCAATTAGATCTGTTCAGACTTGATCAAATTCAATCATTTTTCCCTGGGGTAAATTTTAAGATCTTTGAAATTTTGAACATTGTTTCTTTTTTTGGGAGGGGGGTGGGGGAGGGGGTAAAATTTTACATTTTGAAGATTCGCAAATGTTATAAAAAATAGGACGTGAGTTTCAAATTTTCCAACATTTCAAAAGTTTGACTTGAGAATTTAAAATCATTCCTTCCTACGATAAGGGGCTTTTCTAGGTTACTTTTAAGTCAATAATCTTGAAATTATAAACACCCCCCCCCCCCATCCCACCCTTCAAAAAAAAAAAACATTTCCAATTTTGAAAATTTCGTTTTGTAATTCTCAATTTAAATTTCTTAGAAATTCATTCAAATTATAACATTATCTATCAATTACATACTTTTTTGTGTTTTTAGATTTTGGAAATTGTGACTTTGAAAATAATATAAACAGCTATAAAACGAATTTTGAAAACTTTTAATCGCCAATTTTTCAAATTCACAAAAGCTTTGTTTCAAAATTATAATTACTTATTTATAAAAAGTAAGACACGAATTTCAAAATTGTCAGAATTTTGAAAGTTTGATTTGAAAATTTCGAAAATTCCTATTCTTCTGTTCCTACACACTTGAAAATTGGATTTTTGAAATGTAAATACATACTTATGTAGATTTAAAAATCTGATTTATAGAACGATGAAAAAATAAGGTGATCGACGAGAAACATTTTCGAAGTACAAATAGTATTTTTCATAGCTTCCTTCACCAAAATTTCGAATACCCGTAAAGATTTTTTAAATTTTGTGCATCAGTGTTGGACATTTTTACGGCATTGTAGGTACTTGGTTTCAAATTTCTAAATATTTTTAAACTACAAATTTTGAAACCTCGATTTCCAAGATATCAGTGTAGAAATCTACGAAACAAAATGATAAGGAATTTTTTGAGATTTCGGACATTTGATTTCCAAATTTGTGCAAGAGACTTATTATCGAACAAATATTAAACATTATTCATCATGATTTTATATTTTTTCAAAATCATGAAAATCTAGTTATCGTTAGATATAAAATTTACATTTCGAAAATCATATTTTGACAGAATTGCAGAAATTTGGAAATTTTCCAAGATTTCGAGAGACCTCTCAACCAAAACGGATACCTCATGACCAAAATGCCATTTTATGGCAAACCTCGATAAACCTTGTGATTATGAAGCTGCAAAAAATTGTGAGAAAATTCGCGCACTTATACTCGAATTTAAAATAAAAAAAAACGGTTACAAAACTTTAAACGCGTCTTCTGAACAATTTACGTTGCGATTATACAGTCGTCCTCACATATAAACCACTGAAATCGAAATAAAATCCATCTGTATTGCACGCCATATAAAACTCACTGTCACGTTATGCAAAATTTATTATCACGTGAAAATGAACCATTGATCTGATCTCGGGATTAGCTCTCTAAATGAACAATGAATCTCAAGTACCAGCACCGTATCGTATTTCATAAGATGTAGATACGTCGTATTACATCAAGTGATGATAAAATACGAGTAATTGTATCATTATCGTTGACGATCGTTTCGAAGTGTTATGTGCGAGTTGAATTTCGATTGAAAATTCGTTAAAAAAATTTCATCAAGAAAATATTCGCGTCAAATTATACGAGTACAAAAATGGTATTTAATTCCGTTCTAGCAGTTTGTAACTGTACCTCATCTTCAACACATTCAGATCACCAAACTGATGACTTGGAGAAGCCATCATCATGCGAAAAAAATGCAACCAAGGACGACTACGACCCTCATTCTTTCGGTAAAGAACATTATCCTTCCTTTTTCTGGGGCACGTTATTCAACATGTTTAAAACCATCATCGGAACTGGTATGTTAGCTTTGCCATTCGCTTTCAAAAGCGTCGGATACGGCGTCGCAATCGTCGGTATCTTTTTAGGAGGACTCATTTACACTCACGTTTTACATCTGTTGATGGAAGTCGAATACGAACTCTGCAAGAAACTCAAGACGCCTAATCTGACGTACCTGGGTATTATCACAAATTCTTTCGAGCAAGGACCACGAGGTATTCGTAAATTCATCCCTGTCGCTAAATTCCTCACATATTTCCATTACGTTTTCAACAAATGTATATCAAATTCCATATACTTGATCACTATTGGTGGAAACATGCAAATAATCATTAATCATTACTGCGATGCTAATTTAACCATCGTGTATGCAATCAGCGCGGTGATGGTGGTGATAATACCGATGGCTTTGATCCGCAATTTGAAATTCCTGGCACCTTTATCGATATTGACCAGCATATTCTGTATCATCAACGTAGTTTTGATCTTGTCCATTCCTACAGATTACGACAGTTCATCGGAAATCAAAGCCATCGCAGATATCACTAAGTTCCCTGATTTCTTCGGCTTGTCTTTGGGAGCATTCATGTGCACAATGATAGTAGTGCCTTTGAAGAACAACATGAGGTATCCGAAGACATTCACCAGCTCTTTCGGCGTCATCAACGTCACATTATCAGCTGTTGTAGTGATCTACTGTATCTTTGGATGTTTGGGATACGTGAAATATGGCGACAGTCTTCATGGAAGCATTCTTTTCAATTTACCTCCAGATGGTCTGGTTACACTCGTTGTTCTGAATCTGTACACGTTTTCTGTTTGTGTCTCTTTTATATTAACTTTGTTCACGATATTCGATACATTATGGAGTAACTTATTCGTAAATCGTAAAATGAGCCATCCTATAATGGCGGAGTACGCTTTGAGAATTTTTCTATGCATTACTGCTTACTTCCTCGCGGTTATTTTACCTGATTTTAAAATAATGGCTAGTTTATCAGGAGTTATGGCGATATTAATGGAGGAAACCATGCCCATCTTTTTGCATATTTTGATGCTAGTCCAAATTAAACATAAAACCATAAGAGTATATTTGAGCTTATTGAAAGATCTCGTACTTATTTCTATATGTTCGTCATTATTTTTCGCAGCTTTAATCCAAGTTATTCGAAGTATTATTAAGTTTTATAGCTGAATTGAATACATGTTCTCAATTTTTTTTTAGAATTTTTGTGTTTTTTTTTTCGACGGTTGTGATGAAGTTTGTATTCCCTTTCGACCTACCGAAGTAGATTATTCAAGATTTCTTCTCAAACTCGAAAATGAGAACGATTTTGGCTTCGAACGTAAAATTAAAATCTTACCTTGCAAGAAATAAATCCACGACGAAAATTCCTCACACTCAATCAACCCCCGCCATACTGCCTCATCCTCTCTCTGGTACGGCCCTCGTTCAGTAAATTTATTACAGTAAGTCGCGTTGCAGTACATATACTCGTAGGTAGGAGCCAGGAGGTACGTAGTATACTGGGCAATATAAACTCGCAATCGGTAACGAGACCGGGTTAAAACCACCGATGACCTAAAACCACCCATCATTTGCGAGCTGACACGTTAAAGCTCGGGCTTTCAACGTTGTTTGGTAAATTAACACTAACAAATTAAACGGCAAAACGGAACGAATTCGTGTGGCAGAACTGTCCACAGGAATTAAATCTTCTCGTCTCCGAGGCGAAGCCACGTACTAAGATTAAACCTGTACAAGACCGATAATCCGAACTGGACTCCGGAGGGATTTGAAAACGTGATGGTGTATACATAAAGGTAGGTAGCTTCCTCGTATATGTAGGGTTAATAACCGGTACATTTTGGAACGAAGCATCTCTGTTGTGTGGGTAACATTTTACTTGGACGTCTATCTCTGTATAATGTACGTAAGATTGTTTTTTTTTTTGGTTACCTAGAATTTCAGGATTGTTTGGTACCTATATGGAGACATAAAATAATCTATAGCTTACACACCTATGCATTAACTCTCATCTACGTACTCGTATATGTATAAATTGATTCAAAAGAATATCCATTTCAGATTAGTTGAAACTCTGTCTGATAGTAGGTGTTTCATTTCAAACATTAAGCTTGTTGATTTTTTTCAAGTTTTTTAAAAATTTGCTTTCAACTACAGTTGGTGCCGAAAATATTTGGTTTAGGTTTAGCTCCATTGTTTTTTGTTACATGCTCGTGTAATTTTAGAGATCAATCAAAAGTATGTAATTAGTGATTCTAAAAGCTCGATTCTTCCTCTCTCAGAATCACTATTCACTTTTGACCGTTTGTATTTTTAGCCTAGAGAAAAATGAATATTTGTAAAACACAACAGAAATGTCAATTCCAAAAATATTTGGTTTGAATGTAAACAATCACTTTTTGGGATTTTTTGAGAAACACATGAGAAATTTTGAACTTGGACTTGTAACAACTTTTTTGTATGTATTGTCGCTCACTACTGTGTATCATTTTATGAACGTTTTGAATTGGTTTAAGCACGTTTTAATTGTTTTAAATCAAAATTGGCCGAAAAGGCAAAAACATCCAATAGAAATCCAAAAATGTGTAATTTCTTATTTTCAAAAAAGTAAATTGAGGAGGTGGATAGCAAAACGCAATCACTCCATTTTTGGATTTTTTGGGAAATTAGGAAAAATTGTCAGGAGGGGAAGGGTGGGGGGTCGAGTTCCGAAATTGGTGTCAAATGAAAGGGGAAGGTGCCACAAATAAAATTTCCACTCAATTTCAAAATTTCGGTCACCTGGGTAAGCACAGTGAGGAAAAGAAAAAAAAGTTATTGCGTTTTGAACGCAAAATTTTTTTTTGGTATTTTTCTGCAAAAAAACGTATTTTTTATTTGAAAAAATTGAAAAATTATAGAAAAAAACTTCTGTTTAATCGAGAATTTTCGATAAAAAACAATTATAAAACTGGAATGTGAAATTCAAATAATTCCCGTGTGTGATATGGCATTCAGAGAGTGGCAACGAAAGCACCATTTTTTTAAGTAACTCCTACCCAACGATTTTCATTACCCACCCGATGAAAAAAAAACAGTGTTACCACATCTGCGCAACTGAAATGTATAAAAAGTAGTGGAGTTATTGCATTTTGCAAACAAAATCTCATTTTTTAATGCATTTAGCTCTAAAATCAGACTTGTTTTCCTCGATTGCGCTATGATATTCAACTGATGGACAAAATCTGACACCGGGAATGGATTCCCCGTTGAATTTTACATAAGGATAGATATCAAACTCAATTTTCGTAATTTTGGAGTTATTGCGTTTTGCTATCCACCTCCTCAACTATAGGTATGCTCGTAAAGAAATAGCTGATAACTTGTAAATACCTGGGAGTACAGTTGGTGATATTGTTATAAGATTCAAAAACAAAAACAGAGTAGCTTCTATCCCACAAAGAGGCAGACCAAAAGTTCTAAGCAAACATGATGAGTGAGTAATCTTCTGAAAAATCCAAAAAAGAATAAAAAATTAAAGGCTTCAAAGTTGACAATGGAAGTCAATCAAGTGATTTTGAAACAAATTTTGCCAAAACCTGTTTAAAAAACCTAACACAATTATGAATACAATGGTAGAATAGCATGAAAAAAAAACTTTTATGAATGATAAGAATAGAAGAATACACAGTCTCGCCATAAGTTCTGACCCTACTTTAAACGCTTCTAATACAAAAACGAAATTTTAAAAACGTAAAAGTGATTATATATTCGGAAAGTAGATGAAAAAATCTTTAATTTGACTGTATTTAGCTGCAACATGCTGCTCAAGGCGCTTAACAAAACGGGAATGACAGATGAAACGACAGAAGCCCCACGTACGCAAAAAACCAAAAAAAAAAAATTGATCGAAAAATTTTTTTTGAAATTTTTTTATGCGCATCAATTTTTTTTTACTAAAATAGTAATTTGGTGATCCTGGAGCACAGAATTATTGTTTTAGTGAAAAAAATTTGATGCGCATAAAAAAATTTCAAAAAAAAATTTTTCGATCAATTTTTTTTTTTGGTTTTTTGCGTACGTGGGGCTTCTGTCGTTTCATCTGTCATTCCCGTTTTGTTAAGCGCCTTGAGCAGCATGTTGCAGCTAAATACAGTCAAATTAAAGATTTTTTCATCTACTTTCCGAATATATAATCACTTTTACGTTTTTAAAATTTCGTTTTTGTATTGGAAGCGTTTAAAGTAGGGTCAGAACTTATGGCTAGACTGTGTACAAGTGAAGCATGTGTTTCCAAAACGCACTAAGTCCAAAAAAATATTGATAAGAAATTCATGGTACTTAGTACGATTTGGAAACGTAGAAATGGACCAAATTGGCTGATTTTTTGATATGTTGTAGCCAAGACCCTTAGACACAACATATCAAAAAATCAGCCATTTTGGGCCACAACTTTATGCTAGATGGCCTTGCAACCTCAGAATCTTTGAAAATGGACTTAGTGCGTTTTGGAAACACATGCTTCAAGTATATTTTGCAAGAGAGTATGTTAATCAACCTAACAAGTGAAAATTACTGGAACAATGTTATATTTTGCGATGAAAGTAAATATGTACAATGTATTTGGATCAGATGGTCATCAAATTATATGGAGAAGACCAAATGAAGCACTAAATCCAATAAACTTACAACCAACTGTAAAGCATAGTGTGCGTGTCATGTCATGGTATGAGGTTGTATTATAACTTCTGGGGTGGGGGAATTAGTCTTCATCAATGGAAAGATGAACAGCCAGCAATATCTTCCTAACTTTCAAGTTAGGTATCTCTTCTCCACTGCTCAGAAATATGGAATTGAACAAATGTTTAAATTCCATCGAGAAAAATATCAGAAGCACGAATCGCAACTAATTCAAGAATGGCTGCTCTACAAAGTTCCTAAAATTCTCAAACCACCCACCCAATCACCAGATTTAATTAGACTGAAAAATGTGTTCATCGCCAAATTCCTCTGTTTCAAAGTTGAAAAACAATTGAAAGAAGAATGGGAAGCTACATCTTCTGATTATTCAAAAAAAGTCATCTCAAATATGCCAAAAAGATTGAATGCAGTAATTAAATTGAATGGTTATGCCATGAAATATCAGGTTTAGTTATATTTTAAACTAAATCATTGATTTTGTTTATTTTTTTTTTAATCCTAGAGATGTACTTGTTTTGTTTTTATTTGTTTATTTATTAAAACAGAATATTTTTGGAATGCCTATTTTTGACTTGTTTTACAAATATTCATTTTTCTATGGGATAAAAATATTAAAGGGCAAAAGTGAATAGTGATTCTAAGAGAGGAAGAATCAAGCTTTCAGAATCACTAATTATGTACTTACTTTTGATTGATCTTTATAAAATTATGCGAACAACTAATATGTTTCTCACCAACTGTATGAACTTGTTTCCATTTTCTAAAAAATATTTGAATAGTTTTTATACTTGTAAGAAAAATGAAAAAAAAAAAATTGCCAACAACAGCAACCTGAATACTTGGTACAAGTTTAAATGTGAGATTTATCAACAAAAATTTGGGAATCATATGGTATTGAAATGCCATGTAGTATGACATCAACATGAAAGAAATATCCTTAGCTCAATCCTTAACTTCTTCAACAGTGATTACATCAATCTCAGCTGTGAGCTATCAAATTATTGCCAATGCTAACCAATTAAGCACATCTGCAGAAGTTCTACAATTTTCAGCTCAACCTGCAGCTTTAGCAGCCATAGTTGGTGATCCAAACCTCTCTCCAACTGCCCACGTCATATTGAGGAAAAAATTGAAAAATATTTAGGCCACTTGAAATCACTTGCTCACAACGCAAGAAGTGAGCAAAATTGTACTGTGTCCCACTGAGCATCAACTACTACCCCTGCTAATACAATGGAGGCAACATCAATGACATTTTTAACAATTTTAACAATAATAATTCTAATACCTACCTGTGATTTTGTGGTAAGTGAGTTAGCCAACGCCTTTAAAAGCAGAATAATAATATGCTCTTTTAAAATTAGACCTACTGCTGAGTTCAATGAAGGGATAAGAGAATTTGTAAAAGCTGTCACCCTATATGTAATTTTTTTTTTTTTTTTGAAATCTCTCAAAGACATGGAAATTGTAGATATAATTTTGAATTTTTTGCTAATTTATCATGTAAAACATCTGAACATTGAAGATGTCACCTGTACAACAATTATTGACATCGACATTTACATCTCCAAACATAGAAGATGTTACCCATACCTAAAGATTGTCAACAACGACATTTAAACTAGGTATGTTTTTTTCAACATAGTGATGGAAAAGTGTTCAATTAGTACTAGGTAGGTTTTTTTAGAAACTTTCTCATAATTTCTGACAACATTGTGGAGTTGATATTGAATTTCACATCAATGTTAACATCGACAAGAAAATGTATTAGTTTAGTACTCATTGATAAAATATTGCACCTTTTTCAATACAATGAGTTTATGTTCAACATCTACATGGTAGGTACAGACTTTCTGTCTGTACCTCTTGGAGGTGGTCCTGCTTCGATGCTGCTTTCAGCACAAGCAAAATTGTCAATTTTGAAACTAAAATTTTATAACTTTACATAGCAGGATATAGAATAGACATACATTTTGATGCCAATGTCGATCCATGATCCATCAACATCCATCACTTTTGGATTCCACATGTCGATGTAAATTTTGATCCTGTGTCGAACCAATTATCAACATGAATGCTGATCAACATTGGTTGACAATCACATCGACAATTGGCTCAACACAAGGTCAAAATTCACATCGACATAAATGGGATCCAAAAGTGACGGATGTGTATGGGTAGACATTTACATCAAAATTAGCATAGTCATTGTTGTATGGGCAAATCCTTCAACACAAAAATGTGATTTTCAATTCCTCACCATCTGATATTTACAAGCATTATACTCAAACTTTTAAAATATGATAGATTCAAAAATTGAAGAATTCTAAGGTATTGGTCAGGGTGGATGCTGAAAAATGTACTTTTTTTGAAAATAAATTTCAACAAATTTAAGCCCCTTAATGCCTCTTCTCATTTTCCATTGCATCAATGGTTGCAGGAAAAAAAGTGGTTCTCAATATCTTGAATGAGGATACTGCATGTTTTGCCTGGTGTATAGTTGCTTCTCTCTCAAATTTACAACAAATTCATCACCATGAGAAACAGAGTTCTTACACACATTATTCCAAGTTTCCAGAGATTAGTTCTTATGGTTTGTCATTCCAACTGAAATTAGTGGATGAATATAGAATGTGAATGTGTATGATGTTGGAAATGAATTGGTTTGCAGTCCATTATATTACCAGCAAGTTGAACAAAGTCACCACATATACATATTTACTATAGGTATCTAACAAACGATTCTGGTAATAGTCATTATTGCTTGATAAATCCGGGGATGGGGTGCTAAAATCAACATTAGATATTATAGCTATCAAGTCTAAAAAATAATCAATCCGCATAATTAAAAATCAACAAAGAAACGCCAATACGAGTAAAAGCAGAACCTCTCAAAGAGTACCTAATTTAAACCCAAGAAATCCTCCCATCAAAACACTAAACTCAGGCCCCAACAAAGACACGAGTGTTCATTGCGTATAATCCGCAAATAAGGCCATTATTTTATCAATCGTAGGTACGCTTCTCAAGTTGCAATTCTCATACCACTTTACTCTATTACAAGGAAAAATCACCCATGTCCGAGTCAAGCCACTAGATTATCAACTCGTATGGAAACTCTAGCCGCGTATACAATAGATGAAAAAACATCTTAGGTTGTTCGATCCGACCGCGTGTTTTCAATTAAACCATCGCTTCAATTTACGAACATTTGGGCTATTTTTCGTGACCCGGCGAAAAAAGAGAAAGAAAAAAATTTCCACGCTAAAAGCTCATTGTATGTAGTATATACGTACGTACCTTTATACCTTTATCAAAAACTTCACTTATATACGAAGGGAGTACCAAGGATGGAGCGGAAAACAGGAGGGGAATAATTTCTTTCTACAGCAATCGTTACACTTGTAAACGTACAATATAGAGATATAGTGTTGAATTCGAACAAAGCCGAAGAGCAAGTTTTGTGAATTGTGTGTGCGGTTATTTATATATTTGAAAATTTCCCAAAATATCGACGCTAGGTACACGTGTACGCGGTTTTAAAAACCAGAGAGATGGCGAGAGAAAGCAAAAGTAAAGGCACCTTTATAATATAATACCTACTCCTCGTACCTACATATATGCTCGGTGTACGTATATAACATTTTGAAAACCTCAAAAATACAATAATCGTTTCTCTTTTTAGCTGTTGTTAGGTTGTTTGGCGTATCATTGATTATTTTTCATTGGCCACTCGACGGCTACTACACCGTACACGTTTTTGGCGGCCGGATAAAGGGCGATATTTCATTCAATAAATGTGTATAGCGGAGAAAGAAACAGCCGGCGAATAAGAAAACCAACGAGAGAGAAGCAGAGAGGCTTTCGATATAACGTATGATTTGCAATTGTTATACCAACTATCGAATATAGCGATTCGTCGTCAGAGTCGTTTCAAACCCAGGGCAAAGAAAAAGAATAAAGAGAGGTATGCGAGAGGTACTATAAATGTATATACTCGTACATGTTGAATTGAAAAAAAAAAATAATACAAGCACGAGGATAGATCGCGAGTGAGGTGGGAGGGGAGGGGGTCGTCGTACATAGCAACATAGAAAACGAGATAATAAATTGAACTGTTAAGGAGTCGTTATTTTTCTAAATTGGGATCGCGAAAAAAGAGACGAGATTTAAAGAAAGTACTCCCCTGACAGTCGTCGACCAGGCTGACCATGTCACCATCGTACATATATACTCCGCTACTCTTTAAAAGCCCAAATAATAAAATAAACGTTCCGCTCGTTTTAACGAATAATCCCCCTCTCTCACCCCCACAGGCTGCTCTTACCCAACGCAGCAAAAAACCCGCATACACGAGCGACAGCCATAGCCACCGAACTATGGGTTTTATTTCTTCTTTTATGAGCTGATTTAGCCAATGAAATTTTTCTTCTGATTTCCGCAATTTAATCGCGAACTCGTTTCCGCCTCCGACTGGCGTCTTACGGTTTGCGCTTTTTTTCGCGTATCAATTACCGAATGTTAATTACTATTTACCAGTAAAAAATTTCCTCTTCACGTTTCCGAATTGGCATACACAAAACGCACCAGTAGTGAGGGGGTACTTCAAGTCAGAAATGTAAACTAATACACGAATCCATTTCCTCGTCTAGAGAGTTTCGCTTTCAACTTTGTGCATTGAATTTTATATACCATTTCGTGTTCAACGTTGGCCTCGTCAACGTTATTATACAGTACACCCTTCTGTATATAATGTTTTCCTTTTATAGTTAATTTATCCAAATAAAAACGAATACAATTCGATGGGAATTTTTTCAAACGTCGGGTACTAAATATCGTCGACACGAGGAACACCGAGTGTGATTTATAGGCTGGCAAAAGGCGTCTGTTGTGATTTTTTTCAACCCCCCCCCCTCCACCCACGTTTCACTCTTACTGTAACCCAAGTGTTCCGCCGCCTCCAACTCGACTCGACTCGACTCATTCGCGTGTTCTTTAATTAAAACGTGTTACATAGAATTGATTAAACGTAGACTAAAAAGCACCTCGGAGTATATTACTCGAGCCATTGTGTGTACAATACCACCATCCAGCATTATTATAGCTGTACGTGATGTCAAGTGTTGTTTATGTTTTGGGGCCACGTCGTAGTACCATACCTAAGCTGTCAACAAAACGCATTTAACGTCTGATAAAACGTGTACAAGTGTGTTAATACTGGCTAGGCCATTTATATAGAGTGTTGAAGTTGTTTTATAAAGTTGGCTGCGGAAAAAAATACGAAAGAGTCAATTTGAAGCTTTTATGGAAGCGTTTTTCTTGAAGAATTCGGGATTTTGAAGCGTTTAGCTTTTCTTTTTTGGCTAGAGATGAAATTTTATTCTTGAGCGATTTCTAAAAATTTTAAGAACATTTTTGTTAATAATTTGAAAAGTTTTCATAAGACTGATGCAGAGGATTTATCAAAACCCAGAAACGACGAAAATATCAATGAACTTGCAATATTTAATAACAAGTTGAAAAAACTCGACGATTTGAAGGGGGAAGGAAACTGGATGGTCTTATCAAAAAAAAGTTCAGTTTCGAGTTTTTTAATATCACGACAACTGGATTCGAATTTCCTATCTACAAGTTTAGCAGCTTTGCGAGAAATCAAAACCTCATAGAAAAAATAGGAGCTGAAAGAATGAACACCCAGTTTACTGTTTAGTGTTTAGTAATACTCACCCTGTATTTACGGCAAACTGAGTATGCAATTCTATTAACACCATGGATTGTCTTCCCATCTATTTCAGATGAGCTGGAACTAAAAATAAAATGGAATCTTCCGATTTCACCCTGATTTTTTTCACGAGTTTCCTTCGATGATTTGTCATAATTTCCGTCAGGACTCCAGTGAGAGGGTGGAAAGGGGGAGAGGAAAAGGTTATTTTGATAATTTTCACACATTTTTTATTCCTTAAGAAGTTGCAAATTATCAAAACCTTCTACTCGAAACATGTTGGTCGAAAGATAGGAATCAAATAAAATGAAATATAAACACACTAAAAAGAAATTAAATCCATAAAACTTGAGGAAAACCAACGAAATTTCACAAAATGTTAACAAATTCCGGAAAAATTGCATACAACATTGTTGAAATGATATAAAAAAACAACAGAAAAAAATATTAAAAATCAATACACGTAAACAAAAACGGAAGACATTTCAATAAAATTCAACAAAATTTTGAAAAAAAGTGCATGAAACATCGGTGAAATCTCTTTTAAATTGAGTAAATGCACTAAAAACACTGAAAATGGCCAAAACTAAAAAATTTTCTAGAAAGTAGGAGAAAAATTGCAAAAATGAAATTTTAAAATCATTAGAATCGATAAAAAAATCTATAAAATTTGACAAAACATGGTAAAAAATTGCAAAAAACATGAAAATACCTATGTTTGAAAAAATAAAAAACACGAAAACCGCATTAAAACTAATGAAAATTAAAAAATAAAAATTTAGGAAAATTCAGCAAAGTTGGGTAAAATTTCGTAAGAAATTATTGTAGCAAAAATTGTACACACAAAACATAGTTAAAATGATTTAGAATGTAAAAAAGAGCAAATCAACAAAAAATGATAAAATTTCAGTAAGATTCCACAAGATGTTGAACATGTAAGAACACGAAAAAACGAATTAAGTATAATAAATGAAAAATGAAAATCATCAAAAAAGGACGAAATCGCAGCAAAATTTAGCATGAAAAATAACCAAAAACTAAGAAAAAATTGCTTAAATTATGCAAATGAAAAGGAAAATTGCACGAAACTCTGAAAGAAATAGTTCAAGACTTGATAAGTAAATAAAAACACCAAAAAAGCATCGAAATCATTGCTGGACAAGGGCATTACCAAAAAAAAGGATGAAATTTCAGTAGAAGACGGACAACAGGCAAAAATAATTTTATAAAACATTGTTAAAAATGATTTAAAAACATAACAAGCATTAAATCACTGTAAATCAACAATAACAATGATGAACTTATATTAAAATTTTCTAAAAATTTATCAATTCTTCTAAACAAAGTATCTACTAAATAACCAAAACCTAAAAAAAATTTTGGAAAAATTTGACAAAAATTGCATAAGAAATGTTGAGACAGCATATTATGGACCAGCCACTCTTATGGAATATAAAACGTAAAATGACAACTTTTATCCAGAATTTCCTCATACATCGACTTGCATACACTGATTTAGAAAACATAGTTTCATAAATTGTTGAAATTGAAAATGGAGTCCCACAAGGTGAAGTCACTGAAGTCATTATGGTCTGTCCAAAATAAGACAATCAAAACATTCAAACTGCAGTAGACAATTAGACAATTCGGCATACCGAGGTGAAAGGCGATTACATTAATTTACACTGCACAACAAAAAATTGCGCGACAAAATGCTGGCATCAAATGAACGAAGTTCTGCGTGGTGATGAGCAAATGTGTGAATGTCTCTTTGATTGTTTTGACTGTCTTATTTTGGACACACTATAGTCCCACACTATTCTGTGTTGGCGTTGGCATACACTCTGTAGCAGATGAAATCAACTTCCCAACTGAATTCTCGATATTTGCCGATGATTTTACAATATTTGCATCCACAAAAAATCCAACACTGGCTGAAGCTGCTCTTCAACAGTCAACAAATAAAATAGTTACTTGGTCAAAAGACAAAGGGCTTCAGCTATCTGAGAGCAAATCTACAGTAGTTAATTTTTTCTATGTTACAGGGTGCAATCACCAAAGCATAATTAAATTAAAGGATACTCCACTAGGGTGGCCCTTAAAAAAAAAATTTGAATTTTTTTTGGGACACCCCCTAGTTTGGTGCTGTTCTATGAGAAAATGACGTATACAAATTTTCAGCTCGATTGATGCATATTAACCCGTGCCGCAAGCCCCTTTTTGAAATGTAAGCTCCAAGCGCGGGAGCTCAGAATTTCCCCACGGTAACGCGTGGGAAATGAGACTCGATGCATCGCCGTCATTTATCTCTTACACGTCTCAAGTTGGCTACTGATTCCAGGAAGTTAATCAAGTTTCTTATCGGGTGTATGCATGCTAAGGAGGGAGGGGAGATGTGCACTTGATAAGCACTGTTTCATTTTCTCCACATTAGACTCCTTTGTAATTGGAATTGCGTATTAATTTAGAGAAGTTGTTATTTACGCGTGTAAAATTGCGAAATGTGAATTTTCAAAATGGAAACGAGAGCAAAAGCCAACGCGAATAGAGAACCGATTTTTTTAATAGGTTTTGCTGAGCCTGAAATTGATGGAAACAAGTTACCGAGTATTCGTCAAACATTGCAAGTGTTTTTCCATTTCCTCAGAAGACCAGGAAGTAATACGACTATACGAGATAGTGCCTCTGAAGCTGTTCCGTTGGTGGAGAAATTTTGGAATCGAGCCAGAATTCCAATAATAAGGACCCAAAGAAGTATTGAAAAACTTGAAGAAATTTATGATGGCTGGCGAAGTTTAGTGAAGAGTAAAACGAGGAGAACACCTGCTCAAATTGAGAAAGAAAGGTTATTTGAAGAAACTTTGGACGACTTATTTGACATTTCCAGTAGCGACGCTTTGGAGACGACCCCGAATGATGAGGATAAGCAATTTCTTCTCAATCAACGAAAAAAAGGACGAATCGGATATATGAGTTCAGTAGATAAGACTTTGGCAAAAAAAGAACTACGAATCGAGCTAAGACGTTGCCAGGAGGAAAATCGTGAGCAGAGAGCTATTAAAGAAATTGGTGCAATGGGTAAGTACCAAAATTTTTATGTGAAGTTTTAATGAATTTTGGACAGTCGGATTGTCAAATTGGTAGGTACCAAATAAACATTTGATACCTACCTACCTTCTTTTGAAGAGAAAATAAACATTACTTTGAAAGTCATCCAGATTTCAGCTTTCGAGGTCAATTATTTGGTAAAATTTTGGCTTTTTTTCTCATTTTTGGCATGAATTTGATTTTCAAAAATTCATCAAAAATAAAAAAATGCACTTCAGCATCTGAAAGTTTTGATGAGTGATAAATTTTTGCATGTTCTTTCAATCTGGCTTTGTCTAATTTAAATTTCATGCGAGTCCATCCTGTTAATTTCTCATAAAATTGCGTGAGTACGTCAAAATACTGTTTTTCCATATTTTTAAGCTCATTATCCCCCCCCCCTTTGAGAAAATGCACTTATGGGGCTCGACTTTCATATTTTTCACTTATGTAAAACACAAGAGATCGTATTTTTGTTGGATTTTGTCATCTTTTTTGTGTGTAAATTATCGAAAAAATTTGTCTCATTCTTGTTGGAAAATCGTTTTTTGGAAAAAGCAACCAAAAATCGACCACATCACTCAAAATCTGTCCAAAATGTGTTTTTTCTTTTAGAAAAATATTTGAAAATTAATTTTAGAATCGTAAGGTTGCCAAAATAAATAATTACAAAAGATGTCAGATTAATTTTTTTTATAAAAATTATTTTTCAGAAGAAAAAGTTGAATTGGTATCATCGGAATCGAGCGAAAATTCACTTGAAGAGCCTATGCCTACCTCAAGTTCTGCCGCAGATGAGCCTCCTCCAAAACGAGCTAAACGTGCTAGTAAACAATTCATCTCTCCAGAATTAGTAGCCGTCTTTGATAGATGTAAAGTAAGTGATAGAGATGCAGTTATGATTCTCACAGCAACTGTAAAAGCGTTAAAACTTGATCCCAATGAACTGGTAATCAACCGATCATCAATTCAGCGGTGTAGGCAAAAATTACGTGAAGAGGAATTTGATAGGATTCGTAAAGTGTTTGAAAATACTGAAAGTAATGCGATCGTCATTCATTGGGATGGAAAACTTCTCCCAAGCATTGATGATTCCAAAAAAGGTAATGTAGAGCGGCTCCCAGTGGTAGCATCGTATTTTGGAAGAGAGCAATTGTTGGGAGTACCAGAAATTGAATCATCTAGTGGCCTAAACCAAGCTACTGCCATCTTTGAACTGTTGTATGAATGGGACATCGCGGATAAAGTTCAAGCATTATGTTCCGATACCACTGCTTCAAATACCGGGCGTTTGAATGGAGCTTGCATTTTGTTGGAACAGATGCTTGAGCGAGAATTGTTATACTTTCCATGTCGACACCATATACTAGAAGTTGTGCTACGAGGTGTTTTTGAAGAAAAATTAGAATGTTCGTCTTCTCCAACTGTTCCACTCTTCAAGAATTTTCAAGCTTCTTGGATTAAAATGAACAAAAACAATTTTCAACTTGGGGTGGAAGATGCGTATGTGTGTCAAATGATAAGCACACAAGAATCTCAGCAATTAATTGACTTTTACTCTGAAGAATTGAAAATTCAACAATTGAGGGAGGATTATGCTGAAATGCTTCGTTTAATAATCATGTTCTTAGGAGGCGAAAAAAAAACGATTAGAGCACCTGGTGCATTTCATCACGCTCGATGGATGGCTAAGGCCATCTACTGCTTAAAAATCTTTTTATTCAGAGCACAATTTGAATTGGAAAAAAATGTGATCGATGGAGTTCGTGATATGTGCATTTTCGTTGTTAAAGTATACGCAAAATATTGGATACAGGCCACTTCTCCCATCAAAGCGCCTCGTCTAGATTATGAACTGTTGAAAGATTTGCATGAGTATAAGGCAATTGATGAAAATATTAGTAAAATTGCCACCAATAAAATGAGCAATCATTTATGGTATTTATCTCCAGAAAATGTGGCTTTATCTTTCTTTGATGAAGGAATTTCGTTAGATGTTAAAAAAAAAATGGTCCTCGCTTTAAATAAAAATACTGAGGAAGAACTACTTTTCAAACGAATTCCCTTTCCAAGTGATTTGGAAAGTGACAATGATATGGACCAATTTGTTAATAAAGTTTCATGTTCGTTTTTCAACCGTTTTCAAATTCCCACCTCATTTATGGCTGAAGATCCTGGATGCTGGCTGTCAAATGAGGACTACATCTATGGGAAAAAAATCATTTCGCAACTGAAAGTAGTAAATGATACGGCTGAGAGAGGTGTGAAATTGATCTCCGATTATAATGCCATAATGACAAAAAATGAGCAACAAAAACAATTTCTACTTCAAGTTGTTGCACAACATCGAAAAGACTACCCTGATACTAAACGTAAAACATTTTTAAAAGGAGGCTGATGATTTTTTTTTGTTTTTTCATTAAAATCCATTCTGTTATTACAAATGTAATTTTTTGTTTCAAATATAATCTTGAAAAACATGTTCTAATAATTAGTTGCGAGTTTTCAAATGTGTACACAAATCATTTAATTCATCTGTTTGAGGAAACACGAATGTTTAGGATAGTGAAATCAAGTTGAAGTTGAGTCGCGTCAATATACGTTTCGTTTGCCACGCGCCTGTAGTGGAGTAATACTGAGCTCGCGCGCCTGATACTCTCATTAACAAAAGTGGTGTGCGGCACGGGTTAATATACATCGATTGAGTTCAAATTTTTTTTGTGTTATTTTCTCATGGAGTGGCACCAAACTGAGGGGTGTCCCGCAAAAAAATCGAAAAATTTTTTTCCACCAAGTATAAATAAGGGCCACCCTAATACTCCACTACCTTGCAAAAGCCAAATCATATATCTTAGTTCATGCTTTGACAACAAACTAAACTGGAAAAACCACATCGTTACCTTAATGCCAAATCCGAGTATGTCCAAGAACGTGAATTTTTCAGGAGAGGAAATTGAAAGTTTGAAAGATGATAAAAACAAATGGAGGGGATATGGAGTAGTAAAATTTTGAAGTATGATAGCTCAATCTCTTATGAAGAGATTGTCTGAGCTACATTTGTAAAATTTCTCAATTTAGTACGTGTAATTAAATGTTTTTCAAGCGGTGATGGACATACTCAGGTTTTGATTCTGTATGTCCATGTTGTTAAGAATTGAAATCCGAGTATGTCCCAAATTTCTTATGAATTTCCGGTATCTGTTATTCTGTTTAGGTTTTAAATATAATTAAGTTGATGATAATTTAGTTGACAATTAATCCAAATAGTGTTTGGTAACCTGTCTCCTACAAATACTAGAGCGCTAGAACAACACAAGTGCGGACATACACAATTTTCCTTCTGTAAGTTTGCGTATAATTTTTCATGTAAAAAATCAAATTTTTTCGATTGTTCGCGGGTTTGGGTGAACTGTTATGCAGTCTTAAATTAAAGACAATGAAATTCCTATTGGTGTTGAATTTTTATCATTTCGCATAAAAATAACGATTTTATGAGTACTTTTATTTTACTGATTTTTGCATACTACGTATGTCATCTTTAAACTAAAAATACTCGAAATTTTCAGTGGACACGTAGGTATTTTAATACAGCAAAATGTTCGGATTTTCATCCTCTTGAAAATGAGCTGTTACCGAATGCTCTACATGCAACCGTTCAAAAGTTTTCGAAGTTTTAAGTTGCGAAAAAGAGCTGCAAGCTGCAAGTATTGAACTTCAAACTGAAATTACTGAAAGTTTTGAGTGGACACATACGTATTTTAATGTATCAAAATGTTCGTAATTTTATCCTCTTTAAAATGGTTGTTTATCGAAAGCTGTACCTTCAACCGTTTGAAAGCTCTCGAAGATCAAAGTTGCGGAAGATGGTCAAATGTGTTATCACTGTTATCATGCAGTCACAATGAGTTCATTGAGTTCTGTTTAGAATATTTTGTAATGCGGATTAGTAATTTATTTACCCTGATCAAAGTGATCTATGAAACCTCGCAAATAGTTGAAATCACAAGCTCGAACACAATCATTGATGGTTTTATTTTTAATGGACATACTCAATGGACATACTCGCTTTTAGCTTCTAAATGGACATACTCGATGTTTAAAATTTATTTAAATTCAATTTTTTTACATTTTCATAATAATTATAAGGTTTATCATTTATTTCACTAGATTCGGCTGAGCATCTGCTTTCCAGTGATACCAAAATCAAAAAAATCGAAAACTTTGGACATACTCGGATTTGGCATTAAGGTAACAACATCAACCATCTAAAATAAGCATGTAACAACAGAATAAACCTATTGAGAAAACTATCTAGTACAACATATGGAGCAGACACTCAATCTCTTCTCAGAATTTATAGAGCTTTGATTCGCTCAAAATGTAATCATTGGTTGCCAACTTACTCATCAGCTAAATAGTCAACACTCGAATCACTGAACACTATTCACAACAGCTCTTCGGCTGGCAACTGGAGCCCTCAGAACTACTCCTATACACTTATTATATCAGGAAGCATCTGAAATCCTCCCTTCTATACGATCAAAACTCATCCTTTCAAAATTTTTCATTCATCTTAAAACTGTTGACAGTCTCCCTCTCACCATAGACTCAAAAATTGATCTCAATCTTCCATTTATGCTTATGACTCATATCTCCATTCAGCTATATCGTCTTCCACCATTCTATTTAGAAAATCCTACAAAAACTAAGAAAAATATTCGCTCATTTGATACATCACTACTTGAACACACTCAGCTCAATACTCAAATCATCAATAACTTTATTGCTCAGTATAATGATTTCATTTCATTTTACACCGATGGGTCAAAATCCGTGGATTGCTGTGGTTGTTTGGTCATTTGTGATTGTGAGGTTTTGCAATTTCCACTTCCGTACCTGTTCAGTATTCTTTCATGTGAACTGTATGCTATACTTACATCTTTAAACATAGCAATTGAGAGCAGACTCAACAAAGTCGTGATTCACAAAATTTCATCTCGCAACTAAGATCTAAATCTAAGCAACATCCAATTGCTTCAGAAATCTCATCTCTCAAAATGTGACATGGGTGTTACCATTGCCTGGATTCCAGCCCACTTGAGAATTTTAGGAGATGAAACAGCAGACTTAGCAGCAAAGCAGTCACTAAGGATTTCACCTGTACCAGAAACACCTGTCCCTGTGTCTGATGCAGGGCTGTAAGGTAATTTATGTTGGTAAATTACGGCGGTATTTTACCGTATTTTACAGTATTTTACCAAAAGTTTATTACCGTATTTTACCATAATTTACCAAAAACTAAAAAGCCAAATTGAACACTTTTTTTTCTATCTTTCCTTCATAAATTTCCAAATTTCCATGGGAATTCTCGATTTGAAAGTCACCAAAAATTTTCCCCATAAATTTCCAAAAATGTCCATGGAAAATTTCCTATAATCTCTAATAAGACCTAAAACAGGTGAAAATTTACTTCAGAGGCAGGTCAGAAGTTCAGAACTTCGAAGTCAAACTACAAATAACTCTTCATATCCAAAATGGTAAAATACCATAAATACCGTAAAATACCGTATTTTACCACCGTATTTTACCAGCCAATAAATTACGGTAATTTAACAGCCCTGGTCTGATGAGATGGAAGCCATATTGTACATATGTTCACGGGTTATTCCCAGACAAAGCCACACCACCAACATTCAAGATTTACCCAGGAAACAGGCCATTGCCTTATGCTGTGTATGTACAGGCCATACTCTCCTCACCCACTCTCATCTGTTCAAAAAAGAACCCCCTCCAATTAAGGAACTAAATACCAAGTATGGAAATACGCCATTTTCGGTTATAGATTTCATAGTTTTGACAGTGATGTGATTTTTTCATTTCAGTCATAATGAAATGGAATCAAAAAAATGGTGGGAAAATGTCTATTTTGCATATTAAAATGAATATGAGGTAAAAAAATAACGTAAATTGGCGGTTTTATTAATAAATTTGGAACTTGAAAATTTTTTTCTATAACCAAAGATGGCGTATTTCCATACCTGGTATTTAGTTCCTTACCTCCAATATGCTGTACATACATGCGAAGTCCAACTCACTATCTCCCACATCTTACTCACTGTCAAGATTATACCAATTTAAGAAACTCGCTTAACTTTCCTAAAACTCTACCTGAAATAACTCATAACCCTTCAGTCTTACTCTTCTTTCTCCAAAAATCCAACCTCCTTTCATTAATGTAACAGTATAAAATAACCTGTGCCTCTAGCCTTGTAGCTGTACACAGCACGGTGACCAACCAACAAGTAACAGGTAAAAAACCGCAAAAATTCATCAGAATCAATGAAAGTTGTCAAAAATCAAACAAAAATTGTAAAACTAAGCAAACATTGGGAAAATTACATAAAACATATAGTAACGTAAAATGACCTAAAAATTTAGATCAAGCAGTGGAATCACTCTAAATGAACAAAGATGGTGCAATTTCAATAAAATTCACTAAAACTTGCCTAAAACATTGTTAAAATTCTGTTGAAATGATTCGAAAACATGAATATAGCATTAAAATTGACTTAAATTAGTGTTTGAAGATTAGAAAGAATTTTAGAAAAATGGCAAATTAAAACCAAATAGTAGTTTTGCAAATTTTCATCGTAGAAATTTCGTTTTAGTCTCAAATAAAAGAGCTTGAAAAATTAAGAAAATTTATTCCTTTAAAATTTTTTCATTTAGCAAACGTTTTCATAGTAAAATGAATTAGCGGCATGTGCGACATTAAAGGCGAATTGGTTTTAGAGTTACTACATATTGCACTGCTTGTCATCCGGCATTTATCTTGTTTACATTCATCGTTCGCGCCTTTCTCTCGGGGAAGGCGAGCTGGGGGTCAAAAGCGTGCCCCTAAATTTTTTCGAACAAAAAGTATAATCTTGCATTCATTTTTGGGAGAGTCAGAGGGGGGTATGCATTTTGAGTGGGCACAATTTATAATTAGATAATTGAACGAATCTAATTAGGTAATTTATCCGTTGAAATATCAAACGCAAGTTAATATCATCTCGAGAGTTCATTTCCTAATTCAAGTACACTCCAAAAAAAAATCTACAAGATCCTCGTGTTGCATCATCCACAACCCCCTCAATCGGCGTGCAAAAAAAAAGTTAATCTCTTATAACCGAAGTTCGCTACCCTCTTAATACATCAAACGAAATTAAACACGAGGGAAGTATCGGGTGAAAATTCTCAATCAATCTCTATCCTTACAATAAATTACATAAATACAACTTGGCCGAACATCTACAGCAGGCTTGATTTACATTTCAAGTTATACGCCGCCGCTTCTTGTGAAAAGTTTAGAAAAATGCCAGAAAAAAGCGCCCCAGATCTTTAAAAAAAAAAAAAAACAACCGCGCGAGAGAGCTAGAGAGACAGACGGGAAAAGAAGACACAAAAAAACACACCCCTTTAAAAGTATCGCGAGCGTATTCTGAAATGCTAAAACATCACAGACGAATGTAATTTTCCAAATAACCAAGTTACCCAGCAATTTTTATCAGTTTTTGGAGCCGTATATCGTTTTACCGAGTCCGAGGTTTTTACGATTAAACATCTTGCTTTCCTCGCGTTCACCCCCACCCCCTCTCTGTTCTATATGCTTTAGATATACTATACACACACACGCACACGAGCGCGAGACAAAATAAAATACCCGCCCGTCGAAAATTGTTACCGCCGTTTTTCTTTCTTCCTTGTGTGATTTTACAACTTAAACTTTAATTTATCGTCCTTTGGTCTGTGATTTGTGGATCCCTTCGAGCATAACTTAAACGACACTCACATGGAGGGCGCGGACGAGCCCGGGCCCCGCAGCCATTCAACCGCGCGCAAGCCTCTTCCTGATGCCACCGAGAGCTATCTATGTAATAAGAATATACACGAATGAGGGCTGCTGCTCCAGAGTCGAGGAGGGGTCCGCGGTTGCCCCTTGTTTAATCCGAGATAAATGTGTGTATGTAGTGTACATCGTATATATTGTATAAACATAGTATCCGGATTTACTCGTAGTACTATAACTCGCCTCGCCTTTCTGTGCAGTCTGTTGAACTACATTCATTGTAGTACGAGAAACTACCCCCAAAATGTGGCGTTTGTGTATTTACATTTACCTTCGTATTATACGCGGAAGAAATAGATGCATGTACAGGTGTAGGTATGTGTTCTGTTGGGTGCAGAATTCTCTTCTTGGTTTTGGATCCAGTGTATAATACACCGGATGCAACTTTCTTCCGTTTTGGCCCCTTAATATGTGTGGGTCTGTGTTTTACCTACAGAAACGTAAGAGTGAAAGACGAACAGTGCATTTAGATAGGTACTTGGGTAGACCTGTGTGCTTTGAAATACTCGTACAAGTGTCTCAAGTATGTATGAGAATAGGTACTCGCACCAGGAAGATCTCTACTGTGATTCAAAGGGTTGTATGATAAATTGCATTTTATAAGGGGGAATCTAGATTGTATCCTAGTAAGGGTTGGAAGTACGAGTAAATAATTTCGTGATTTATTTCGATTTTGAGTCGTATAATGAAGAAATTAGGCTCGAGTGCATTATGTTTTTGACTTTCTGTGTTTATTGATAAGCCTTTCCAGCAATCATTTTTGTTAAGTACCTATTTGACAACAAAATGCAATTCATTCTATTTCTCTATCAAATAAATCTCAAATTCGTTCAGAAATTGATTACCTAGATAAAATATTTAAAATTTACCTCAAATTCCAAACTCCAACACTACCAGATAAAAATCGAACAAATCTCCATCCAGGTATTTCAAATCCTAGAGTACAAATCTGACTGAAACCCTCACGTACGTACCTGAAACAAAAACATAAAAGCTTGTCGATATTTTATTCACTGAAATACCTAAAATATAAAATTAAAAAAAAACTACGAGTACATCTATGTGTTTATACGTATTTTTTCATCGTAGGTTCTAAATACCCAGCAGCAGCAGGTAAAAGTATAGCACAAGGACGAGGGTGACTTCGCTCGAGAATTACAACGCAAAAAAAAAGAGAGAAAGAGAGAGAGAAGCTCTTTGAGAGAAGGCGACTTTATTAAGAATTTATTCGTCTCTTTAGACGAACTAATTAAGTCTTCGATAATTAAAAATAATAAAAAGCTTTGAAATCTTCAACATCGTAATTAGATTGCGCGCCAAAGGTTCAAAAAGCTGAACGTACCTAATATTCGAATGTAAACATTTTTCACGTATCGAAAATTTCCAGAAACCAAATGAACGTTCAATTTAAATCAACACGAAAATTAAAGTTACGTTGTAAAGAAAAGAAAACGACTGAAATTCCTTTTGTAAAAGTAAGAATTTTTAATAAACTTCGTAAAAATAAATACCTAAGCTTTAGGTGAGTTCGGGGGTAGGCTTTCATTCAATTTTTTTTTTATTTGCGAAATGGTGAACTGATGATGAAGGGTGAAGGGAAACGAGTTGTGAGATGACGTCAAAGACCAATTTTCAGATCCAAAATTTTACGTTCAACTCTTCTTCTTGGAATATGTTTTTTGTTTTTGTCGGAGGCGTATCCAAAACATACAAGAGGGGGAGGGGGTGGAGGGAGGGTTCGGTGTTTTGAGAAAGGTACAACTTTTTTTAAATAATTTTTATACTTACATCCATAGCGTTGTAGCTTAAAAACAACATTGTTGATCTCCCGTATTGATTCGTTTAATGTAGTTTCAGCAGATCTTTGTATTTATTCTAAAAAAATTTCTGGGAGTAAAAATTTATTCAAAAAAAGGTTTAAAATGAAAATGAGCATTTTCAAAGTGATAACTTACTATCTTTGTGACTTTCTCGGTCGATTTGAGTACAATTTCTCAAAATTTGTTCTTGCAAGTTCAAATCTAAAGTTTTTCTCTGAGTCAAAAAGATGCGGCCGAGACCCCCCACCCCCTGGCTACCCACTCTCGTTTTTGTAGCATTTAAAATTTCAGTTTTCTTTTTTAAAAAAAACTTGAAACCGAACGGAGTGGTGATGGATGAAAATCAGAAGCTTCAAGTATGAAATCACGTTCCTCTAACTGTTCGCTTAACTCTTTAACTACCTACTTAATTCAACAGAAAAATCGTATGTACTTCGATAGGCGTTTTTTCGAGTCCATGAGATGTGTGATACTCATGAATGTTAACATGTACAGTACAGACAGATACCTTTTAATATTCGCAAACTTCATTGAAAAATACTCACCCAAAAAACAACGACCAAGTAGTGAGATTTTTTTAATAATGTAATTTTTAATAGGATTTATTTACCGCCACCTCATAATACCGTCTATATAATAAACTGATTACGAGTGTGACGGTATGCTGTTATCAATTCCCGTAATTTTTCATGAATTTATGTTTTTTTTTTTGCTCGTTAGCGGATTTCTTACAACCCATTCCGGTGAATATGAAAAATTATTTAAAAGTAATGAGTGTGCTATGTGCAATTAGTAATTTGTCGAATTATATTCAAAAAATATGAGTCAGATGAATAACTAGTTCTATTTTCGTAATACGCCGTAGTACGTAAGTTATCTTATCGACAATGTTCGATGTGTATGTATCATTCCTACTTACAAGGGATGCCCCCCCCCCCACATGAGAATCTCCGATTTGAATGAAACGTGGACTGTTGGAAAGAGGACCTCAAAAACCACCTATCCCCCAATTTTCAGCTGCTCAAATTGATTTTTCGACTTTTGGCGAATTTTTGAAGTTTTGTGTACACAGGAAAAGCTGTTCAACTCACAAAATGGGAAAAAACTACAAAATATCCATCTCTCCCGCGTATCAACTTCTGGAGCTCAAATTTGGGCCGAAGGTAGTCTTTTAGATACCTGATAGACTCATACCACCATTGGCCGGATCCGGCCTTCCGGTCAGAAAACAGAATTTTTTACTTCTTTTCTCATATTTTCGGCGAATTTGAAAAATTGCCGTTTCTCCCCACCACATGAATTTGAGCAGCTAAAATTTTGGCCGAAGGGTTTATGCTTGATACCTAATCGATTAATACTACCGTCGGCCGGATCTGGAATTTACATCAGAAATCGTATTTTTTGCCCATCTTGTTGACCTTGGCATAAAAAACCAAATGGACCAAAAATATAATTCTGTTTTCTGACCGGAAGGCCGGATCCGGCCAATGGTGGTATGAGTCTATCAGGTATCTAAAAGACTACCTTCGGCCCAAATTTGAGCTCCAGAAGTTGATACGCGGGAGAGATGGATATTTGTAGTTTTTTCCCATTTTGTGAGTTGAACAGCTTTTCCTGTGTACACAAAACTTCAAAAATTCGCCAAAAATCGAAAAATCAATTTGAGCAGCTGAAAATTGGGGGATAGGTGGTTTTTGAGGTCCTCTTTCCAACAGTCCAAGTTTCATTCAAATCGGAGATTCTCATGTGGGGGGCTTCCCTTGTTATTATTTTTCAAGTTTTGAAAAACCAGATTAAGGTACGTATGTGCGATCGTTGGATGTTGTGTTTTTATTCTTGGTCTGTAAGTCACCGCGTGAGATGTTATGATGTTTAAAATTTCTTAGAAATGACCAAAATTCATCGGAGAAGAACATTTTTGCATAAACTAGATAAATCCTATTTCCATCAGTGCTAGATTGGTAATTTAACCGATTTAAAAAACACATGAATGAAGAAAGAAAAAAGAACAAAAACAAAACGTAACATATGTAATGTACTTGACTTCGTAGCATGAAAATATAATTCAAAAAAAAATTAGATAATTATAAATAGTAGATAATAGGTTGATTCGAGCGCTTTCAATTTTCAGGAAAATTGAAAATTTTTCTGAATATTTTCAGTAAAGGTGCCTCCAGACTGTGGAGTGCACAGTTATTTGTTTAGAAATTGACCCATTAACAGCCATTAATTTATGTTATCAGTGCACAGCTTGTGTGCAGGCACCTTCAGTTTTCAACAGAATTTTCATCAAATTTTCAGCATTGCTGAAAATTGAAAGCGCTCGAATGAACCTAACGTAAATTAAATTTGGTAAAAATAGTCATTGTTGAACATAAATGCAAAAATTCTATGTAACGTGTTTATGCGAAAAAAATTGAAAGTAAGGTTAGGTACGGACAGAAAATTTCAAAAATTAGAGAAATTATCGAAAAATGCAACAAAATTAAACGCTAACTAGGCGAAATATCATCCTATTTGATGAGAAATACATTTCAATACCTAATTAATTCATCCCATCTCGAACCTATTCTTTCTGCTTCAAATACTCTGCGTGCACAACCGATTCGAGTAACTTATTATTCCTTTCAACACTTTGCAACAATTTTTCATCGCGATCAGTAACTTTTGCGTTCATGTCATCGATTCTTACGTTCATTTCGGCAATTTTTTCATCGATCTCAAGTCTAAAGTTACGTATTTGATCGCTTACCCTATCAACTGCTGTAACAAAGAATCTATTTGAGACATCCGCCGGTAAATTCTGCATCATATCTCCGGCAGAATTACTGTGATTTCGTTTTTCTATGATTTGTTCGGCTTGTTTGATGATAGTGAGGGGCATTTTTCCGATGATTTTATTACATGTTTCTAATTTTATTCTGTACTGCGTGTTGGATCGTACCTCAAGTTGCGTCTGGTCAACATCCCTGAAAAATCTGTGATTTAAACATTTCGGCTGACAATTATGGAAAAACTGCAATGATTTGCTGTTGGCTAGACGTTCTAACTGCCATATTAGTTTAACTCGAGACATCACAGCAACTATTTCCGAGTCTTTCATGACGGCGTTCGTATCACTGACGGCTAAACCATTGAGTAAACTATAAAGTACCATAGGAACGAGAAAGATGAAGAGGAGAAGAAACACATAACTGCAATTGAAATTTTCACCTAGGGGTAGATTAGAAGCATCTAATTCTCCGGTCATCATGATAATCGATTTGATAAGCGATACTTTCAGGTCTGGCCATGAATTAATTGAGTTTTCAATCGTCTGGTTGGATGGATGTACATTGGTTTTATTTTCTGACGATGCGTTTTCTTCTGTTTTGTTTCGGAACAGAATGTAAAAGCTGATCGAAAACGATACAGCCAGAATAGAAAACAATAAGAAAAATTTGGCAAAATTTAACGCCACTGCTTTAAACATTTCTATATAGACCGAAAACCACGGATGTTTACCAAGTAGAAATACAAACTCTATGCACGACATTAAATTAACAGTGGCTGCTAGATATGCGTTGCGTTCATTCGCAAAGAAAACACCCATTACAATTATCATCATCATTTCCAACCAGTTTTCGGGTGATCTGAAGTAGTGCTCAATTGAAAGAAAAAGTTGGCAAAGTTCTCGTATAATGAACACGATGTAAAACAGGAATGCTGTTATTCCAAATCCGAACCTTGATGCGTTACATAGAATTGAAGAAGTATGATAGTTGATTCCGGTATTGGATGACGATGGACAATCGTGAATTTGTAAAATATACACGTTCAAGGCCAGGCAAAATGTTAAATAAAATGCGAAATTGAGGTAGTAATATTTTTTAATGAGACACCATTTCACATAGAGGAAGCTCTCTGAAAGCGGATGGCTGAGTAGTGTTCGCAACTCTGGGTTTTGTTCGATCAGATAAAAAAATTCCATTTCGTTACCTGTTGTAGAAGAATTAAGATCGACTCGTTTGAATATGCTGTAGTCAAACATCACTGTCTGAAAGAAATCGGTGGTATATTGGATTTTTTTCAAATCAATACAATCGTCAAAATAATTTTTCAAAATTGTTGCTGGAATCGTAGTTAAGGGAAGCTTACCTTCGGGATTTTTTAAATATAAATTGGCACCGCCCTCAAGGAGAGACTTGATGGCAAATTCATTATTCGTAGCGATTGCAAAATGAAGAGGGGTCATGCCGAGGTCATCTTTCAAATTTATGTCCAGTGCAGGAACAGTTTGCAAATTGTAAGTCAAGAGTAATTTTAGGATTTCGCGATGGGTATCTTTTGAGATACCTTGTTGATTCATACCATGTATTACGAAAGTCAAAGCTGATCCCATTCCGCTAATTTGCAGATGAGCATTATGTGTAATCAACTTGGTAACAATTTCATAATATCCCATATACGCAGCTACTGCTAACGGCGAAAGTCGGTTTGAAGGGGTATCAAGATAGAAATCGTTGACTAATGTATTTAGTTGAACATGTTTTTCTAACAGCGCATCTACTACGTCGATGTAACCTTTTTTGCAAGCTACGTATAGGTATGTCTCCTCATCATTACTAAGACTGTCGTCCAGAAACTCTGTGCTCAGTTCGGCTATTCGATTTAGAAACAATTCAGGCGCATTGTCACGTAGAAATGAGTATAAAATCTGTTGCTGGAGCTCACTTGGTGACCGAGTTGGAAGTTCTGGTTCTAGTTGGGGATATTTCTGCAATATTACATCACGATAAGAACGAGGATGACCATGGGAATCCCTTTGAAATTCCATGTCCACATCAACGTACTCGATGAGCACCCTTGCCGCTTCGATACTTCCTTCAAGTAGTAATAAGTATGCAGATTTTCGATGATCTGGGTTGTTTCGAGAACTGTAGTATGCTGTAAGTCTCATAGTGTTGATGTCGTTGTTTTCAACCGCTGTTCGAATTAAAGTACCATCAAATTCATTTTCTTTCGGTGTCACTTCCAATTGATTAACCACTCGCAGATAGTTTATCGTAGTTGTGTCTGCATTTTTTTCGAAAACTTCAGTGAGCTCTGCTTTGCTCCAGTGCTTTAATGAAGCCCCGTTTAGTAGAAGAATTAGGACATACTCACTGGTTCCGCTGGATTGACAAGCCAATTTTAATAGAGTTCCATTAATCGGCTCTCCGTACGAATAATCGACGTCGACGTCTCCGTTTTTGATGATTGTTCTGAATTCGTCCAAGTTTCGCTGCCTGAACGAGGACAACAAGTTTTCATGAGGTGCAATGTAAAGATATTCAAGAACGTCCATCTCTGAATCATTAACCGACAGGTTGCAAAAACTATTCAGTGAAGACGTCATCACGGAACGTTACGAAATTGATACCTTACACCGAAACGAAGAACGATAAAAAAAAAACACTGTTAACAGTTGAACGATGATTTGAGAACTAAAAATTATCGAATACGATGCGAAATTTGGCTATGTGGCCTTCAACGTGGGATGAACTTTTTTTCACTCCTAAGATCCCATACAAAATATTAGATGATTAGGTAACTTATCAGAAAAGTCTTCTTCTATGTATTTCCTCTCTTTCTTACGAACTGGTGGTTTGTTTTACATAGAATTATTTGAAAGTGGTTTATTTCGCGAGAATCATTCAATAAACATGTTTTTAAATGTGTAATTTTCAAAGAATAGTCAGTTCTCAATTTCACAAAAAAAAGCTCCCACTCCGCCCACTCGTAATTCTTGTTGAAAGCAATTTTATGATTGATTCTTGTTCTACACACTACAGCGAATAAATTTAGCTTGTATACCTATTTTTCCCCCTCCCCCTTTTCCGAGGGTCCACCCCCAACATTTGAAATTCGTGTATCTCCTAATCTATGGGTCGTACAAAAAAATTATCAAACAAAAATTGTTCCTTGACATCAGATCTACAATTTGAGCTCATCAAAATTTGTTTTGGAGCAACCCTTCCCCCTCAAATTACGTAAATAAGTACCCCTCCAGAAAACATCAATTTTACGTTTTTTCACATGTTTAATGAAAAGTTGCAAAGTTGATGAAAAACCTGCAATATCTAACATAAATTGTTTAGAATTGAATTTCTTTTCAAACGAATTATATTACGACCATTTTTCCATCCCCCCGCCGCTATAGTGTACCCCCCCCCCTCATCCCCGGTTACAATTAAATACCAGACAACAAGGGAAAAAATCCAACGCAAGTTGTTTCGGGTTGAAATTTGCATAGTAGGTGGGTACCATGGAAAGACTTAACGCGTGGAAAGTTTCATACCCCCAGACCCCTCCCTTTTTGAAAAACTTCCCCTTTTCTAAAAATGAGAATTTTGGGGAAAATAACCATTAATGAGTAGGGTGTCGTTTTCGCATGATTCGATACCGCTGAGTACGAATATGACATCAGATTTTCTGCTACATTCATCTAACCTCCTGCAGACCCCCCCCCCCAGACCCCCACCACAAATTTTACCATTTTTGAAAAAAATTATTTACGTGATATTAGTATTGTTTTCATGATTCGAACCCCCTGAGCACAAATATTGCGTCATAATTATTTTGTTTTACACTCATACAGCCCCTCCACTTCCCCTCCAGGGCCTCAACCCCCCTCAATTTTCACTATTCTTGAAATACGGCTATTTGTATGTATAACATTGGCGTCGTTTCCATATGAATCGAACCTCCTGAATAATCAGGCGACGCGGTAGTGTTGCCCCCCCGCCCTCCCACGGTCGAGGGCAACACCGCGGAGTTATATTCTCAAATTATTTGGGACACTATTGAAGCATTACGCCAATGTAATTTTTTCAGAAACTATACATTTATTTTAAAAAGACAGTAAGAACACCGTTTTTCTTATTTTTTAAAAAACTTTTAGAATACATAAGAACCATTTTTCTCTGATGAATAATTGCAAAGTTAAAAATACCATTTTTGTAGTCATTTTGGTAAACTTCATTTTACACACTCACTTGAAGATAGAAAGATTGGCCGAACCAAATTTTCTGAAATTTGAAATGTGGCTTTGATTTACCATCCATTACGGAATAAAACAAAAAAATTTGAAAATTTTTGAAAATTGACCCTCCACCCCCCTTTTTTGCCCCCTAAAAATTTTCAAAATTTGTTTAAAACATCAAAAATCTCTTCACTATCATCAATTACATATTCCTCCAAAAAATCAGTTTTGTAATTCAATTACTTAAAATTTTAGACATGTTTAAAGATTGTAAGAAATGACCAGTTTTGAAAGAAATCATCACTGTACTAATTAAAAATACTACCAAAAATGAATACTTACAGGTTTATGTATACGAAAAGGCACTTCTGCGATATTCGAAGTACATTTGATTCAACTTTCAGCCTTATTGGTGCCATATTCGTAGATGTACATTTGTCTAAAGAAGTACTTGATTTTCGAAATATTGTTGGTAATGATTTCCCATTTTTGACCGCACTTTAGACATACCTGCAGCTTCGAATATCGCACCAATTATAATGGAATTTTAGTTGAATACACTTCAAACAGTGTAGAATTGCCCTGTTTTATTTAAAAAATAAATAAATGCTTTGTTTTCTTTTATTTGTTAAAAATAAAAGCACAAGGCGTATTTTCATTCCCCATAGGTATATGATTTGATAACAATTTGATAACAATTTTGTTTATTAGAGGGGTACAAATTCGCAGCCGAGTATTTCTCATTTTCTAAGCATTTCTCAAAACGTTACAAAAGTTCATAAACTTTTTGCACATTTTTGAAAAACCAAAAATGGAGATCAGAAAACTTTTCACTGCCTTCAATTTATTGTTATATAATATTTTTTAAATGGATGGGGCTAGAATTGTTCAGGAGACTGACAAAGATTTTAATTCCAAATGGTTTTTTATTTCGTTTTTTGAAACTTTTTCAAGGGGGGGGGGTTCTGACACGACTAAGTTTCAAGTTGGAGGGCTCGAATCATCGGTTTTTTTTTCTCGTGAAAATCAACCTAATTATCGACCTATACAGTACTCGTAATTTTTCCAGATCGTTACACAATTTTGCAGAGTTTTTCAACCAATTTTGCAGTTTTTATTTATTTTCACCCAAGCACTCATTCACCTTCATCCGAGGTTCTTTTTCCAGCCTTTCTCCAAAAAAATTTTATTTACGAGGAAGGCCATAGTTGAAAAAAATAATTCCATTTTTCACCATCATTATTTTCACGGTACACAAAAATTCCCCAGCACCGGTACTCCGGTACAGGTACTCGAGCCAGGGCGCCGATAAATCAAGCGGGATAATTTTTCAGCCTGGGTGTTTCATTAGTTTGGTAATTTACACGAACAGATAAAGAATTCAAGATAGGCTCGTCCGAATACGATAAAAGCACACAAAACCCAAGACAATGTATTATTTGCTCGGTTATCAAGGCGCTGTTGCGAATACCCCGGGTTCAAATTACCTTCGTATAAAGAAGAAAACAGCATGGCATGGCCGGATGTGGGTAGAGGTGCAACATGATGTAATGAAGATTCAAGAACGAAATAATTTCTGCACATTCGTCACCGGAGAGAGAGAGAGAGAAAGATCCAACGTAACAAGAAGAAGAGAAGAGTAGAGATGGGGAAAGAAGACGCTGCTTTGATAAAGCAAAAACGCACAGTACAGCACAGAGTTAGGTGGAGAGAAAAAAACAGTGAAAACCTTTGGTAATAGCTTTTTTACCCTTATTTACTCTGTAAATATAATTTTCTCGGTACAAAAACCTGGGCGTTTAGAAAATATCGAGAAAGCATACTGCTTCAGTATTTTCTATACAATTCATCATCTATTGTGAATGTGCAACATCATCGAAACCTACCAAGCAAATATCTTGAATCAACAATTGAAAGCTTACAGGGAAAGAGCACTGCAGAGAAAGAGACGTTTTTAGCAGATGAATTTTTTTTTCTTTTTTTTTTTAACTACTGCGCTTTCGCGTACATATACAAATATTAGTGTAAAAATAGAGCTGTCAAATCTTCTGATATATTGAAAAAGCGACGTTTTTTTTTACCTCTTTTTTTCGTTCGTTTGTTACTCGACAATCCAGAAAATTGCTACACACATTTGTGTACTCGTACTATGTGTGTACATTACGACGTTCAAAAGAATGAAACACGCGGACGCGTTCGAAGATAGAAATTTTTCCTAATAAATATATTAACGTAATTGGAAAAATTTTCGGTAGGATTTTTGAGCTGCGGGACGCGATCTGGTTCGCCAATATATCGGCGAGATTTTTCGCCCGATGGGTCGGTTCGGTGGTGTAGAGGAAAAGGGGGTTAATACGTATAATTAAGACATTCAACACGTAACCGAGCAGTGACTTTGGCAAGACCGGTAGGCGTCGTTGGCCATATAATTTGCCCTTTCGAACACATTTATTCTACGAGCGAAACCAAAATGGCGATATTAAAGGGGTGATTTTTTTTCCTTCCTTCCCTCGGTGCAATTTAATTTTACAATGTTTAACAATTTTCTTCGACACTTTACACCGATATTAAAAGATAAAAGTTTTGACGTTGCGGGCCAGCGCAGCAGCCAGCGAACGCGTTATTATATGTTTAATATTCCCTCGGTTCCGATTCAATTTTTGCACACACAAAGAAAAACAAAAACATCGTACAACGTCTTCCCCAATCTACCGCGTAAACGTTGGCGAAGCCATCCCTTATATACGCCGCCATCGTCGTCAGCCAATCTCATATACGAGTAAGTTGACGTTTCACCCTTTCACACACATTTTATATGTACTATACATATACACGGATATATATAGAATTAAAACTGCTGGTTATATGAAAAAAAGAAAGAAAAAAAAATTAGAAAAGCTGTAGTGATGGCCAAATTTTACACCCTCTTTTTCGTACACTGCAGTATTCTCGTTTATTTAAACGTCGCAGCTTAATCGTTTCCGAAAAGCTGGCTTCATAAGCAATCTAACAAAAAAAAAAATAGGTGACAAAAATGTCACCATCAGAGGTGATTGATGGTTCGTTCGTCGATGAAAAATCAACTGGAGGAGAAAAAATGAGCTAGCAATATCCCCTTGTGATAGTTGGTAAGCCGCGGCCAAGTGTTTTCCACCATGAAGAATACGAGTATCAATATCAACCCTGGGCCAAAAAGACGAGTACGTTAAAAAATTTTTGACGAGAAGGAGTTTAAATCAAATAAATCATATCGTGTGTTTTGTAAGTAAAATGAGCTTCGAGACATCTTTGATTAGACAGCTCTCTTATTCAACATACGTGAATGAAGTATTGCCTATGCAGCCTTTACAAGGGGTTGACTTAGTTTCAAAAGCGTATTACTAGGGCAGTATTACAGATAGTTTGGTTGGTGGGTGATTAGCTGTGAAATTTTGGTATAATTGCAAAATTGAAGGAATCGTCCAACGCTACCAGCTTTTTTTAATTAACATTTGAAAAATGCTTAATTGCGACTGAAAATGTGATATGCAAATGAAATTCGAACCACATAAGTAAGGAGATTAGAATGATTAAGGTGATCAAAGAAAAAAAATCTACGAAACCCACTTCCCAACAACCCAACAACCCCCCCCCCCCCGCAAGTAAAAAAATTTAAAATATTTTTAGGGAGCAGAGTGAGGATTTTTCTTAAAAAGGAAGTTATGTAGAAAGATTCTGACCAAAATTGAAAAATTTTCAATCAATTCTCACAGACTTCACTTCAATTGTTTTCCTTTATTTATTTTTCCAATGGGAGAGGGGGGGTGAGTCTTTCCGAAATTTGCGTGATGCTGACTTTTGAAAAAATGAAAAAATTCAGTTGGGTTTCTGAAGTTCTGTCAGGCTTTTGAAAACGAAAAAAAAAATCGATGAATTTTTGGCGTAATGTCGAAATTTTAAGAAATGACTAATTTTCGACATATTTTGATACCAGCTTTTTATTAATTTTGAAGAAAAAAAATTGATCAATTTTCAATATTCAGTGCAGATCTAAATTTATAGTAACTGACTTTAAAAACTTGTTTAAGGAATTTCATCAATTTTCATTCTATTGGAGTGTATTTTAACTTAACTTAGAACAATTTGGCCTGAGACCCTGACTTTCAAAAAATTCCAATGAAAGATTATGCCAGTTTGAAAACCCCTATTGAAGACTTCAAATGAGGAGGTGGATAGCAAAACGCAATAACTCCATTTTTGGTTTTTTTTGGGAAATTAGGAAAAATTGTCAGGAGGGGAAGGGTGGGGGGTCGAGTTCCGAAATTGGTGTCAAATGAAAGGGGAAGGTGCCACAAATAAAATTTCCACTCAATTTCAAAATTTCGGTCACCTGGGTAAGCACAGTGAGGAAAAGAAAAAAAAGTTATTGCGTTTTGAATGCAAAATTTTTTTTTTGGTGTTTTTCTGCAAAAAAACGTATTTTTTATTTTAAAAAATTGATGTTTAATCGAGAATTTTTGATAAAAAACAATTAAAAAACTGGAATGTGAAATTCAAACAATTCCTGTGTGTGATATGGCATTCAGAGAGTGGCAACAAAAGCACCATTTTTTTAAGTAACTCCTACCCAACGATTTTCAGTACCCACTCGATGAAAAAAAACAGTGTTACCACATCTGCGCAACTGAAATGTATAAAAAGTAGTGGAGTTATTGCGTTTTGCAAACAAAATCTCATTTTTCAATGCATTTAGCTCTAAAATCAGACTTGTTTTCCTCGATTGCGCTATGATATTCAACTGATGGACAAAATCTGACACCGGGAATGGATTCGCCGTTGAATTTTACATAAGGATAGATATCAAACTCAATTTTCGTAATTTTGGAGTTATTGCGTTTTGCTATCCACCTCCTCAAATTACGTTTAGCTCAAAAGTCACTCTCTGAAATTTTGTTAGACTTCCTTTTTTTATCAGAAATTCCAAACATTTTAAGCAAAAGACATTATAAAACGTTCCTTGGAGAGGAGATTTTACACCCATTTTTTTTTTTTTGCATTTTTCCTACTTTGGGGTGTGGTAACCAAAACATTTTGGGGAACTGGGGGAGATGAGAAGTGTTGAGAAGGGTATTGTACAGAAAAATTCGGTCCCTCGATTTTCCTCAGGATAAATTTTCGCAAATGGAACCCTCCCCCCTACCCCCTCCACGAATTATCATTTTTCCAAAGGACCAATATCCCAAATCCTTTTTTTCCAAACCTCATCATCCCAAATGTATGCAAACGCGGAAAAAAATCGTTTTTTTGCCAAAATTACAAAAAATGGTTGAAAAAAATCCTCCTTATTCATCAACATTTTCAAGAAAATCTGTTTTTTGTGAAAATTATGAGAATTGCTCGTTCTTTTTTATAAAAATTTCGGAAAGGACGTTTATTGGTCAAAATTTTTAGAAAGTTTTGCTTTTTTGTCGCAAAAAAATCAGATTTTTTTGGTGAAAATTGTAAAAAAATAAGACTTGTCAAAGCAAAGTGTCTAACACAATTTCAAAAATGAAAAAACAGGACTGAAGTAGGACTTCCGGCAGGATATTTTTTCAACAACTTATTTATAGAGTTTGAAAATTTAAAGTCCGTTTGTCCGTTTGAAAAAAATGGCAGTTTGATAAAAAATCAGGATCCATTAGCAAGATAAGCAGGGTTGTCAGAAATCCTGCAAAATTACCAAAAAATCTTACTTTTTTGTCAAAATTTCGAAAGATTTGTTTTTTATTTGTTTTTTTTTGTTTTTTTTTGTCTATAAATTGCTAATCCTTGTTAAAAATAAAGTAAAATTCGAGTAAAAAGAGAAACGTGACATTGTTATTTCGAAAGATGTCACTCTCAACGAGAAACTTTGAGATTGCGACCAACGAGTTACCATTCCGATCAATTAAGATTTGTTAGATCCGATTGATACCAATACCAATACTAAAATCAGCAATACAAAGGAAACTAAAAGCACCACATCAACTCCGAAGAAAAGTGCACCTTCTATGTTGAAGTCATTGCCTGTTACACAGAAATCTTTGACCAAATCAACTCCAAAAAGTTCTCTGAAATCAACTTTGAAAAGTTTGCCGAAATCATCGAATAGTTCCTTGCTCGGGAATGACGAATTTGATGACGCTAACGATAATGTCAATGATGATATCAATGACGACAGTCAAGACAATTCTGCACACGGTTCAGACTTGACAAAATGGCAATTATTATGTGGCCAAAATCAATTGAAATCTCCAATTCCCAACAATCTCACTAATTGCGTTGAGATCGAGAGTTCTGTGGCTGAAGAAGCTTCACCAAAATCATACACCAATGCTGTTCGAAGCCAAAATTGTTTCAATTAGAAAGACCCTATGGACACCGCAATCCGTTCCATAGCCACTAACAATGCGCTGGATCTGCGTTCTAGATCTCTGGGAAAGTCATCAGACATCGATATGTCTGATATTTTCAATTGATCAGCAGTAGATGAGCTGCTGTTACGTTGCCAGAGACACGTCGAAATCTCTCTGGAAAAATCCTACCACCAAAAACGTCAGCTGTCTACATTACATAATTGAAGACAGCTCTAGTGTTCTAGCTCACCGGATGTCAGAGTATGTTTCAGTCAACAACTGGCATATCTTCTTCAAAAATGCTGATGCGGCGATTTTGTGGATCCAGGTAGCTGATCGAGTTGCTTATCCGAGTTCATCACTGCTTACAAAGCATCTTTAACATCGACCGAATTCGAGGAAACATGATCGTTCTTCATGTTCGAATGGAGCAGTTTTGCTGTCAATTTATTGCTAGATAATTCTCGAATCAGGGAAAGTGTTAAAAATAAAGTAAAATTCGCGTAAATAATTGTACTCGTTTATTTCGTTGTAATTACTCGTAATTCTTCGAATATCAAGATGCATTGTATCGTTTACATTTCCGAGAAGTCAACAAACATCAATTGTGACTTTTAGATTTTTTTATTCGAATATCCGATTCGTATTCGATTAATTATTACCGTTTTCACGCTAACGTTCGTATTATGGCAATTTTCTATTCGTTTAATTTACTGTACATATTTGTTTGTTTGTAAATATGTTAAATACATCTGTTTTATTTCGAATTGTGCATCATAGTAATAATGATACGTTCAAATTTTGAAATTTCATTAATCCTCGGATTCAAAAATTCTATAGTCAGGAAAAAACGTTGGGGAAAAATGTATTCAAGGAAAAGGTCATTCAATGTGATAACAAGTAGGGAAAATACTAGATTCGAAGACAAGATGTGCCATTAAAATTACTGAAAAAATCTACGTAAAAATCATTGGAATAATCGCCAAAAATTTACGAAATTTCAGTAAAATGAAGCCAAAAGGTTTGATCACAAAAGCCTTAAATAAAGATGCATTACATACATCAAATGAAATTACCCATCGACTACAAATTTAGTGCACCAATGCAGAAATTTCTCTTTTTCCCTACAAACTAAGCTTCATTTCAGCAGATTCATTAAAATCTCATTTAAAGACCAATTTCTACAACATAATCGACACACCTCATACACATACTTTTTTTTACAAAGTTGAAAAACTTTTTGGGATCTCAGGAGTCAGAGACGATGCTTTTCAATAACCAAACTTTTAGATGAAAAAAAAACTGCATACAGTAGCAATAATAATAATTACGAGTACCTACAATAACACAATTTTCCTCAAACTCAATAAACTTGAAACCAACTTCATACATGACCATATATAAGGATCCGTTCGGTTCGCGCGATCCAATCAAGCATCCCGAAATAATGCAAAAATTACCAGGGACGGATTAATTTCAACATTAAGACAATTTGCACGAAACCGGGGTAAAATTTCAATTTCGTTCATCACATTTGCTCGAAGCATCCGATCCGCGCCGAGTCGTAACAAAGTTACCAGAAACAGGGGCAGGTTTACTTGCCTCTATGTCTGTACGTATACCTATACGCGATGAGAGTATCACATTTATCAGACACGCTAACTAAATAAGTCTATAAACAGCTAATTTACATGGCGCAAGAAAGGATTCAGGGCAGCATAATAACACACACGAACAGGCTTACATAATGAAATACCTTCGCCACGAGATGCATGAACACAGGAACACAGGAGGAAATATATATGCGCAACGTTGCGCTTAGTTATATCAAAAAAGGTACCGGTAATTTGATTACTCGTTATCCCGTTACAATTTTCCGATATTTTATACGCTTGATGAAAAAAAAAGAAGCATAGTATATCCTCTTTCTCTCTCGGTATAAGAATCTGTTTATTAGCGAAACGAAATCGTATTGTAAATCTAATAATTTCGTCTTTCTGCTATCTGGTGAAGAAAAAATCTCGTTTCGAAGAGCTCCGAATCTGGGGTGAAGACGAACAGGACGACTACGACAGAACAGAAACATGTAAAATATAAAATCACGGAAATACACGTTCACGTGCGGAGACGAACGAGAAGAGGGTAGTGAAAAAAAAGAGAAGACATTCGAAAAGGAAATATTATTCTTTCGGTCATGAAAAATATGACAAAACGGAATACAATGCGTTCGACTTTTTCACCCTGCGATCCGTATATACTAAATGGCATAACACAGAGAGAATTAACAGATGAAAGATAATGAAAAATAGAGTATAAAGCTGGAATGAAAAAAAAATCCAGTTTGGAACATAGGTACTGAATAAAAAACAAATCGATACGAAAATGCTAGTAAATTTAGCAAAACTGATTCTGTAAAGTTGGTGACAACAAGAAGAGCACCGGAGAAATACACGACAAAGATTATGCAATACAACCTCAGCTCGTAAATCAAAAATACTGTTAATTCAGCCAGTGGCGACTCAACAAATAATAAATTTCCTCTTCCTGCTTGCTCGCGCTGCGCTCTTCTGTCGTTTTAGCACTATACTTTCGGAGATGTCTCCTATTCCCCTGGAGTCGTTTCCTTTAGCTTATGTAATTACCAAAGGCAAAGGCTCTGTGTTGTAAGCGAGGTTCTGGCCTTTTTAATAAGTCCGATGTTCCTTTGGCACATATAGCATGAAATCGACTCGCAGAAGCAGATTTAACACATGGTAAAAAGGGCAGTTACCGAGTGGGCTCTTGTATAAATTGGGCCTCATCTAAAGATTATGATAGTCTTTTTTTTATGCATAAAAAAAATGTCATTTTACTTTTCGAATTAAACATTTTCAAAAAGGTTGACGTGTCATGAACATTGAACGTATTGAAATGATTGAACTCACATCACAAAAAATTACCAAAAAATTTCAGTACCTAAGATTTGCTCAAAATGCATGAAAAAGTGTAATCCCCCCCCCCCCCAAATAGTATTAAAACCACTAATAATTACCAAAAAATGTCGATATTGTAGTAAAATTTGCAAAAAAAAATGCACAAACAGTGTTCAAAATGAGTAAAAATGATGTAAAAACAATCGAAAAAGCATTAAAATCACTGAAAAGTAACCAAAAACTGCTAAAATCTGAATGAAGAATACGCATTACTCAACAACCTTTCAAGGCGTATCATAAAATTTTCAAAATGAAAAAGCAGGATTCGACTTTTAGCAGGACATTTTTCAAAGATTTCGAGACTTCTTTTTTTTTTGAATAAACTGGATTAAAATTTTATATGACAATTTTTCACTTTACCAAAAGTCCGGCGTACAACAATAGGAAAACTTGCCCCTCCCCTGATCATCTGGAATAACTTTTTACTTAAAGGGGACATCCTAAGAAACATTTTAAAGCAAACTTGCCAAAAAAAAGTTGTGATTACTGACAAAATAGCGGCCATTTTGATTGACAGGTCAGCTGAAATCGGAGATTTTGCTTTCCAACAATAGGACTCGCAAGAAATTTTTGAACTGGGCAAAGCTAGATCGAAAGAGTATGCAAAAATTTATCACCACTACCAGTCAAAATTTCAAATGCTAAAGTGTGTTTTTCGATTTTTGGTGAATTTTTGAAAATCAAAATGTCAAAAATGAGAAAAAAACAAAATTTTACGAAATTGACGTAAAAAGCTAAAATTTAGGATACATCCCATTTTCGACCAGCCAAATTGATTGAAAATGGTTTAAAACCGTTTTGAACAGTTCTGGAGGCTCCAGCAGATTTTTGAAATTTGAAATTTCCACAAAATTTTATCAAATGAAGTTGAAACCAGAAATTCACGCTCCACTTCAACTTATTAGGTCCACTGCTGGTGGATTTGAGTCATTTTGGGGCCTCCAGCGACTTTTTTTCAATTCTTGGAGCCTCCAGTAGATTTCTGAAACTTTAAATTCCCTCAAAGTTTCATCAAATGGATGAAGCCGAAATTCACTCTGTAAATTAATTTCAATGCACCATGAAGTCGACTGCACGTAGATTTCAAGTAGTTCTGGAGTTTCCAGTGAATTTTTGAAATTTGAAATTTCTATAAAATCTAATAAAATGGAGTTGGAAAGCCCAAAGTTAATTCGGATAGATTTTGTGGCATTTTTTGAAAAACAGAAGTTTCTAAAAAAATCTGCTGGAGGCTCCAAAACGGATTGAAACCCTGCGACCCACCTCAGAATAATGTCAAAAATGGGGTATCTTTGTTTGGTAAAATTTCGTAGAAATTTTGAACATTGAAAAATTTGCTGGAGGCTCCGGTAATTTCCAAAAAGTCGCTGGAGACTCCAAAACGACTTGAAATCTACCGGTAGTCGACTTCATAGAGTATTGAAATTAGTTTACAGAGTAAATTTCAGCTTTCCAGCTGCTTTTTATGAAATTTTAGATTTCTTAAATCTGCAAGAGGCTCTAGAAATTTTCAAAAGGCCACTGGAGGCTCCAAAATGGCTTGTACTCGCCTGCAATCGACTTGATAGCGTGTTGAAATTGGAATGTAGAGTGAATTTTGGACTTCCAGCTCTGTATAGTAAAATTTTATGGAAATTTCGGAGATTGAAAAATCTGCTGGAGGCTCCAGTAATTTCCAAAAAGTCACTGGAGGCTCCAAAACGACTCGAAATCTACCGATAGTCGACTTCATAGAGTATTGGAATTAGTTTAAAGAGTAAATTTTAGCTTTCCAACTGCTTTTTATGAGATTTTAAGTTTCTAAAATCTGTTGTAGACTCTAGCAATTTTCAAAAGGCCACTGGAGGCTCTAAAGTGACTTGAACCCACCTGCAGTCTACTTGATAACGTTTTGAAATTGTAATGTAGAGTGAATTTTGGACTTCCAGCTCTGCATAGTAAAATTTCATGGAAATTTCGGAGATTGAAAAATCTGCTGGAGGCTCCAGTAATTTTCAAAAACCCACTGGAGGCTCCAAAACGACTTGAAATCCGGTAGTCGACTTTATAGAGTATTGAAATTAGTTTAAGGAGTGAATTTTAGCTTTCCAACTGCTTTTCATGAAATTTTAGATTTCTTAAATCTGCTGGAGGCTCTAGAAATTTTCAAAAGGCCACTGGAGGCTCCAAAATGGCTTGAACTCACCTGCAGTCGACTTGATAGCGAGTTGAAATTGAAATGTAGAGTGAATTTTGGACTTCCAGCTCTGTATAGTAAAATTTTATGGAAATTTTGGAGATTGAAAAATCTGCTGGAAGCTCCAGTAATTTCCAAAAAGTCGCTGGAGGCTCCAAAACGACTTGAAATCTACCGGTAGTCGACTTCATAGAGTATTGAAATTAGTTTACAGAGTAAATTATAGCTTTCCAACTGATTTTTATGACATTTTAGGTCTCTTAAATCTGCTGGAGGCTCTAAGAATTCTCAAAAGGTCACTGGAGGCTCTAAAATGATGAGAACTCACCTGCAGTCAACTTGATAGGGTGTTGAAATTAGAGCGCAGAATGAATTTTGGAATTCTAGTCCTGTTTGGTAAAATTTTATGGAAATTTCGGCCATTGAGAAATCTGCTGGAGGCTCCAGTAACCTTCAAAAGGCCTTGGAGGCTCCAAAAAGACATGACATTTACTTGCAATCGACTTCATAACGTATTGAAATTAGTTTACGGAATGAATTTTCGGTTGCCAACTGCATTTTATGAAATTTTGTGGAAATTTCAAGTTTTAAAAATCTACTGGAGCTTCCAAGAATTTTCAAAAAGTCCCTGGAGGCTTCAAAATGACTTATACTCATCAATAGTTGACTTAATAGCAGGTTTAAGTTGAAGTGCATCGTGAATTTTGGATTTCCAAGTTTATTAAATGAAATTTTGTGGAAATTTCAAGTTTCAAAAATCTGCTGGAGGCTCCAAAACTGCTCAAAACGGGTTGAAACCGTTTCCAATCGATCTCGCAGATCAAAAATAGGGTATATCCCAAATTTCAGCTTTCTAGGTCAATTTGGAAAAATTTTGATTTTTTCCCCACATTTTTGAGCTAAATTTGAATTTCAAAAATTTACCAAAAATCGAAAAATACGCTTCAGCACTGGAAATGTTGACTGGTGATGAATTTTCGCAAGCCTTTTTAATCTAGCCCCGTCCAGTTCAAAATATTTCGTGCGAATGTTATGTTGAAAAGACCTTTTTTTAAAGTTTGATTTTAAATATTTGGGATGTCCCCTAGCTCAAAGGAAAAATTCTCCGAGAGGATGGGAGGGGGGTGCAATTATTCCTACTGTCATATTATGCCGGGCTACAATGTCTCTGGATCTTTCGAGATTTTTTTGTCGGAGGAAAGGGTGTCAAAAATACCTTCATCGTTTCAATTTTTCAATGACAGGAGATTTTGCGTACACTTCACGACTTTTTTTGGAGTGAGGGGTCAAAATTTACATTTCAATTTCTTGATTTTTCTACGTTTTTATGGACACTACAATATTTACCTACTTATGTCTTTCTTTGTGGAGTGGAAAGAGTATCGACAATTCCTCTACCAATTCAATTTTTCGCGTTATAAATCTTTAAACTTCTTTTGAGCGATTTTAATGAAATTTTTATCATACTCTTTCAACGTATTTGGTCAAAAAATGAAAATTACTTCAAAAAGGGGGAAGGAATGAACACGTTTTTCCGCCCAAGCTAAGCAAGATATACCATTTTTAGACCATTTTCGGTCTGCTCCATCAAAACAAGTTTGTTTTTTATCATACCAGTACTTTTTTATCTCGAATAAAAAAATTCAATCTTGTTATTAGAAAATCGCTTATAAGTAACAGAAGAAAGAAATTTTCTCGGAAAATTTTTGCAAAATTATTTTTGTAATTTTTTTTATATGAAAGTATCATGAAGATTAGGAGAAGGGAGGAGGGAATAAAGGTCATTATTTTCAAAATGGTTCCTTCTAAAGGCGTTTTGTCGTGTAAGGTAGGTTTTTTCATATCACCATTGCGCCTTCGCGATAAGTCCAGTGTTGCTTCGGCTCACACATACATACAATACAGCATAGAATCGTCATTGAGAACCACTCGAACTATTTAGAATGCAACTTTTATGAGTAAAATACAAAAAGCGGGCGATTTCTGCGAAATGCGGTACTTTGTGAACATTTACAGCTTTTGACTCGATACGTTAAGTCGTTAAAAGTTGGATCACGTATTTATACCGGGAGAGAGGCAACTTCGAACGGGTTTAATACCGTTAAGTAGACACCCAATATTAAACGTTTCAAACGGGGACAAGAAAAATTTTAACTCTTCGTCTCCGCCGGCCCACCATATACGTAGTATAACGTTACTTTTCCCCCTTCTTATATATAAACCAATTTCCGTCCGAAACTAAATGTAACGCGCTCCGTTTACAAATTATCTTCGCTACCGAAAATCTCAACGGAAGAAAATTATCTTTTGCTGTTCCACCTCCTCCTCATTCTCCACCTCACCATCCTCCTGCATCTCTTCATCGCAAAAACTTTCGACTTTCTGTGCAAAAAACTTTCGCCCTTTAATTTATGCATTTTTCCGACAAAAGAATTTTCCGAATAATGTAACCATGCGGGCGATGGCGTATGCCCTTGCCCCTGCCCTTCCCGCGCTCACTCTACTCTTTCAGATAAACATCTTATTTCAGTTCGGACTTCACTTTTCCATTTTTGGTGCCTCGGTTCCCTCAATCAGCCTTGTACACTGTTTGAACAACGCACAACTCACACAATGAACAAGGGTGGTAGTCGGGGTGATTTCACTCCCCTTCTTGCTCTTCTCCGCCGTTGTTATTATTATTATCATCGTCGGACAAACAGATATAATACTAAAGAAAAAGTTTAATCGAAAATTTCCATCATTTTTGCCAGCGCGAGCAGAGCAAAAGATTAAAAGAGGACTAGAAAGTGCAATTTATCGCCAATTTCGATTTTTTTTCTCCGCTTCTTTCTTCATCTGCGGCAGATTATTTTTAAGTGTACTATATAAGGCTGAGAATTGATTTTTATCATCGGACAAATTCCATACGATTTTATTGCCTGTGATTGGCAAAGTGGTGGCAATTTTTCCCTTCGTAATGTGACGCTTTAATGCGAGCCGAGTTTACTTTTCAAATTATCGCGTACTAGCTGTGTTTCCCTCTCTCGGACGTGGAATTCCCACCAATCAACCGACCAACGACCAACAATACAATTTTCTTTGTTTATGAAGCTGCGCATCGAATAAGAACCCATTAAAAATTATTACCTCGTTTCATCTGTTTTGAAAATAAACCTACGTAAATCGGCCCAAGCACGACGTTCGCATTGGAATTTTGCAATAATCAACTATGTACAAGTGAAATATCAATCGATCGATAATTTTTTCTTCAAATATTGACACGATTATTTATACGAAAGATAAAGATATGGAAGTAAATAAAAATAATATGCAGAAAGCAGACGTGTTTTCAAAATTATTTTTCAAGACGCTTGAAATGAATGGATAGGCAGATTTTTAAACGTGAGAATGTATTTCTTCAGTTGATGGAAGGGTAAAGCCGGAGAAAGATGATTTCAAATTTTTTTAAAATATGTAAAAAAAAATACAAATAAAATGAACGAAGGTGTTTTCTAAATTGCACCTTAATTTTTGAGGAAAATCGTCCCAAAATCATTCAACTTCTTTAGATTCAAATATGCCTCTGATCCGATTGGATCTGGCAAGATTTAATCAGATCGGGATTTTGATCGAATTAGATCTGTTCAGGCGTAATCAGACCAATATTTTTTCCTTCAGAGAATTTCAAAACTTTGTACCCACCCTATTCACCTGATGAAGGGGAGGAGGAAAGATTAAAATCCCACATTTCGATTTAAAGATGATAATTATTTTAAGTCAAAAGGAATAAGGTCAAAAACTTGGATAGAAATTTCTTCAACTTGTGAATAAATGTTTCGGGGTTCACGGACCTTATTTTTGGAAGGGGAAGAGGGCTTACACGTAGATGTGGGCGAAAAATTCTAGTTAAATATATCACAGTTTTGAAGATGAACCGTTAAAACATCGAATTGGAAACTGGAAAGTTTCAGAGGATGCTGATTTAATTTCTGATGATTAATTTGACCAAAGAGCTGAAAATGTGCTCTGTGAAGGGAGGCCAACGAAGAAAAAAAACATTTTCATTAAATAAAAATAATCAGAATCGAAATTTAGGTTTTCGAGGGAGTTGATTCAATTTGTGATGACCATCTAGTCGAAAAGTTCCAAATGTACCGAAAAATGCCTAATTTAGGTTTTTAAGGAGTCTGAAAAATCATCAAAAAACGCATTTTTGATACCAAAATGTAAGTTTTCGAGGTTTTTGAAGATGTTGATTTTAATTCGACCCGATCGTTCAAAATGTGCTCTTTAACCTTGAGTTTGAAAATTTTCAAAAAATGCAAATTCATTTTCAAATATCAAAATGTAAGCGAGTTTTGAGAACGCAGATTCCATTTTTAACGATCACTCGAATCAAAAATCCAAAACTTGCCCCTTAGACCATTGAAATATTCAAAAAAAAAAAAAACAACAACAAAAGCGTATCCACCTAATTTTTTGTCGAATCTTCAGAAACGTCCAGACTCGACCCTCCTCCTACTCCCACCCAAAAAATCAATAAGTTCAAATTTATTATAGCTGAAAAATATCAGAATTACCCAATGACCCTCACTTATGAAAATGAAAACGAGAACAACTTGATGTAAGAGTCACACATTAAAATTTGAATGAAATTTGCACTTTTTTGGAAGGATCAAGTGTTGCAAAATTCCTAAAAAATCTAAATTCTAACTGTTCAGATTAATTAATTTTTCGATTTTTTAGCCTGATTAAAAAATTTAATAAAAGTCCTCATTTTTTTGTTGAAAAAATGTCGTTAACGAGAATAATTAGAATCCTGACAATGAATGCTTTCCTCATCTTTCTTTATCTTGGCGCCTTCCTACAATAATTTTTCAAATAATCATTCTACTCCACAAAGTACACAAAAAGTTCATCTCTTTTCGAAAAAATTCAAATTTTATTTTATGTGTATAGATATTTCCAGAATCCGACAATTAAGTTCGGGGGGGATGCGAGGGAGGATTTCGATTATGTGATTTGATCTATATGTACGTATCAAATTTTAAACAGATCCTAAATGACGATGCTGAGCGAATATCTTATCAACAACGTTGCTGATTAACTACACGTGTATTATCGCTGTTTGCTTCCATTTTTCCCATAAATACTTCCATGACGACTCATCTGTGATAACGCGAATCAAGCTTCATTTTACGTCCATTAGGTACCACCAACTTCCCCTCAAAACGCGTCAATTTTTCGAAAAATATTTATTAAAAACTGATTATTTTGTCCACTTATCATGTACTCGTATGTAATAATCATTAGGTAATATGAAATTCGTAATTTCATTTCGCGAGTTAGCAACTGAAACTGAAAAAATAAACGAATGTTATCAACTCATTTCCGCAGATTTGATGTAAATTTAACGCAATCGAGAAATTATGACGATTCCAAAAAAATTTTCCATCATAATTATTTGATTTAATACCTATGAAATTTGAAATGTTACGTGACGAGTATGAATAATACTCGTATAAAATATTATGAGAGCAATAAATGTCTTATCTGAACTTTATGTCCACCATGGTATGTAACAGTTTTTTTTGAAAAATTCAATCAAATTTTTAGAAGGCTCTCCACTTGACCCCCCCCCCCATCACCAAAATCAAATTTTTCCCAGGAAAATTTTCAAAAATTTGAAATTGAAAGAAAATTTGTATACAAAGCATTTTTTAAATTTCAATCAATTTTTTCAATAATTTGAAGATTTTTGTGACAAGTTCGATTTTTTCATTTTTTCACTACCTTTTTCACTAAATTTACAACTTTTTCACAACTCTCACTGCCCATTTTTAAAATCACCAATTTTTCACTGCTTTCACTACCTATTAGATACCCTGCATTTTGAAAAAAAAATGACGCTATAATTTGGACGGTTTTCAGACCACTTTTTAGAAAATCTGAAATTTCCAAAATATACTCGAAGGCTCCAACACAGCCTGAAACCACCTCCAATCGACTCAGCATATTAAAAATGGGGTACTAAGATAAATTTCAACAACTCAACCTCAACATTCTACTTTATGTTATAAAAATGATTCGCTCATTCTTGCAGGATCGAACATTTGTCGTTAAAATTGGAACAGAAATATCAAATGAAAAAAGAGTGTCCATTGATGTACCATAAGGAGCAGTACTAAGCCCTCTTCTATACAATATTGTACTGTCATAATCTGAAACCCATAGACTGTGAAGCACTGTTGTTTACTGACGATGTTTGCCTTTTAACACAAGACTACTCCTTAGAAGAACCTATCATTAAATTAGATATTATAGTCGTCTGTAAATGGAGTCTGCGACTGGTACAATCAATGGAAACTGAAACTTAACCCTTCCAAATGCGAATCAAAGATCTTTACATTAAGAAGAGGACAGCCACAAATCTATATCTCAATCAATAACTCTTAAATTCCATGGAAATCAAACACTGCTAGATATCTGGAAAACTTCATTTCACTAAGCACATCAAGAAGAAATTGCAATTGGCTTACCAAAGACTTTGATTACTCTATCCTCTCCTAAACAAGAAATCAAAACTCAATGTAAGATGTGGAAAAATTATATACACCAGCTTACTAGACCCATCTTAACTTATGGATGTATAACATAGCTAAGTACATCAAACACCAATATCAAGAAGATGAAAATCTTTCAAAACAAAATAATGCGAATTATTACCAAGAGCCCCTGGTTTGTACACAACCTCGAGCTTCAAAAAGAACTCGAATTAACCTCCATAAAAGAACATATCCAGCTATTAAGCATGAAATGCCTTGATCAAATGGGAGAAATTGAAGAAATAACTCATTTAACAACACCTACTCCAAATTGGGGAAATTCCAATTTTCAAAAATCTGCTAAGATGCTCCTGAACTACCACTCAAAATGGTTTGAAACCATTTCCAATCAATTTAGAGGGTCGAAAAGAGGGCACATGTCAAATTTCAGCTTTTTTGGCGTGTTTGGTAAAATTTTAATTTTTTCGATTTTTGACACGAGTTTGATTTTTTAAAAATTCATTAAAAATCAAAATTGTTTGTGAACTTGAAAATTTGATCTACTGTTTCCAAATTTGTATTTGGAAAATCAGATCACCTCAATTCAAACCTGATGGACAATTATTTCAGCTGATTTTCATATTCCGTGATTTTAAATATTTTTTTTTTATTTGCCATTGAAAATAAAAGGTCACAGCTGTAGAAGTGACTTATGTCACTTTTCTCATAAGGATTATAAAATTACTCACTCGTTCTCATACACGAGTTCATATATTTCATCATTTTTGGAAGGAAATTTGCACTCACCTGAAACAAAGAAGAATAAAGGTGGATTAGTTAGTTATAAAACTATTGATCAATCAACAGATATATGAAATAATAATGGTCGAAGGCCAAAGTAAAAATTCTGACGATCTCGACGTTTAATAAAGAGCCAAAATGAATATTCATAAATAAAGTATCATAATAATTGTAAAATTGATTGTGAAAATCACTCAAAAATATCAAAAATTGATGAGCCATCAAGAAACGACCACAATTTGAGAAAATGTCTCATTTGGGTTAAATTTTACACTGGCTGCTTAGATTATTGAAAAATATCAAGAATTAATTGGAAATTCTCAAAATAGAATGATAATTTGTCAAAACTGCAGAAAGTGTCATAAAATTTGTCAAATTCACCCCCTCCTCCTCCTCCTCAAGAATATCCAACATGGTATTTAATGGAATTTTTCAAACAAATTTTCAGAAAGCTCTCCACTCGACCACCCCCCCTCCCTGCAAAAAATTGACAAAGTAACATTTTTCAAAAATTGAAATTGGAAAATGAGCGAAATAATGAATTTTTTTATTTTTTCAATACCTTTTTGACCAAATTCACTACTGTTTCACTACTTTCACTACCTGTTAGATACCCTGGTCTCCAATATGGACCATGGAGTCTTGTAGAAAATGGGGAGGGAGTGAGGATACAGACAAGTGAGAAGTCTGATGGATAATGCAGCTTACACGTGAACGTTCTCAAGGTGAAATCAATCTCATCCCACGAATAAAGAATTAATTAAAAAGCCCATCATCGTTTGCAAAAGTCAAACAACTCCACGTACTCTGTGCGAAAATAATATCACCAACATCGAGAAATACCGTTTAAAAAATTGCGATCACGTTACGATTAATTTATAAAACTCGGAATGTAAATTACATCGGTTTTTGCGATTCTTTCTCAACAATAGGTAATACTCGAAATGGATTCGGTAACATTTGCGACCATCTCGGCTATAAATTTCAAACTCTCCGTCTCCGAGAATCTCGACCACATTGGGCCAAAAACGACAACGAAGAGAAAAAGAATAACCACGAAGCGCTCTAAATCAGGGCACAAAACACTGGTAAAACTCGAAACCGAACACATCGTGCTGCCTAAATATACCACATCTAAATTTCATCTCGTAATCACTTGGAAAGCCCATCGATATAAGATTAGATTGGAAAATTCGTCACGAGCCGCAGACGACCACCAATCACCGCCTCCAACATGAACCCAGAATCAGAATCATCGCAGTACATAGTAAAATAAAATAAGACAGAGTGAGGGCGAGGTTTGGTTGTAGTCGAGGTGGTAGAACTACAGGATGAGCAGCAGGGAGAGAGAAAAAAAAGAACGGCTACAAATCCTTTTCTCGTATATAACGATTGTTTAAGTAAAATAAAGTTATCAAATGCGAATTTCTGGAATCGTACCAACTATCGAAAACGTTTAATCGAAAGAATGAAAAAAGCATTCATTGTTTTGTTGTATTTCGCGCGCGGTTAAATCAAGTGGAAACAGATTATAGTCTTCGCAATGCTTCTTTTCTTTGTATCTGTCAAATTCGTTTTTTGGTTTTTACCGCCGCGCGCCAATCGCGCTGTCACGCCCTGCTATTTTTCCACCCAGCGAACTGGTACCATGCACCAGGATTTCGCTCTCTCGCTTGCTCTACATACATGTGTGGGAACGTCAAAGATGTGCTTTAAATGCCAAAAATACCCGACTATGAAATTGATTAAATTTAGTATATACGTATATTGGTGTGTGCGAGAGAGTTTCGTCGTACTATACGAGTGAGTATCTCTATCTACCATACTCGGCGTTCGAAACGGATTCTTGCTACAGCACACTTGGATATAGTATAGGAAAAACATCGCTACCAAATTGCCATCTCCACTACAAATAAAACTACTAACTCAAATAGAAAAACATCCAACTACCCAGAGTAAATTTACCAAATATAATTTTATTTACATTCGCCTCCCAAACACAAAGTACAACTCGGCGCATTAATCAGACAAAACGAGATGAATTAAAACCAATCACAAACGCTACGTGTATCGCACCCTTTCTCTTTTTCGTTGCTTTCGACATCGTCGTCGTCACATCGTCGAACCCACACATACAAACATCGAATCGTTTGCCTTTCCTAATGGCTCGAGCTATGTGTACCCTTTTATCACTTGCTTCGAACCGACAATGTTTCCCTTTCAACGTCTTTAAGGACGTTCGTTGTACCTTAAATCGTCGAGGTTTTTTTACTACCCATTCGAGTGTTTCTTTGCCAAAGAGTTTAGTTTCACCGTGGAATTCCAGCGAGAGACAATATTTATATTTTTTTATTTTACCACATCAGCTCGCGCCATGAGTGGGAGGATACAATACGTATTTTGCTTAACAGTAATAAGTAGGAGAAGTATGATGCTGGTGATCTCAGTACCTACCGACGCTTAATAAAGAGGCTTTCAGGATAAGTTAGTGAAATCCGCACTTTTTTCAATTTTGACGAAACTCACCCAAAAAGATATTTTCGAGTCGACCCCCCCTCCTACTCCAACCCAAAAAAATGTGTCCATACGAGCTCCAAATTCAAAATTCTCGTTTACCCGGGGGGGGGGGGGTCCAAAAATGTTGAAACTTTCGTAGAAAATAGTAACTAGAAAGGTGTGTGCGTGAAACTTGAAAAAAAAGTTCATTATTCGCGAAGTTTTTGGAGGAAGGGGGGTGAAAATTTCAAAAATTTGTAGAAAAAACGAGGAAGGGTTCTCTGCGAAATTTTATGAGATATTTAGTTGCACCCTAATGTAGAACGTATATTTTTTGTGGAGCTCAAAAATCGATGCAACATGCTCAAAAAAATAAAAATTTTGCAAAAAAACGACGTGCTTTTTCTTCATTTTTTCCCTGTTTGGACTTTCAATGTCTATATTTTTGGAAAAAATGAAATTTCAACCAAAGTATGAACGTAAATACACGAAAATTACCATTTTCCATTTCTGAGCCTCAAGCGTAGGTAAACACGAATAGTACAGTGGCAAAAATTTCGCAAAGGGTCTTCTACCCAATTTTTTCATCGAATTTTTGAAATTTTCAACATCCCCCCTCCTCGAAACAAAACCAAGCACACACCTAACTAGTAATTATTTTCTATGAAAGTTTCAAAATTTTTGGACCACCACAATCAGAAAATGGTCGAAAATTTTTTGCTGGAACTCACCGTCCGTCTATTCCATCTCAATTTTTGACAACCCGTTGATTTACTTATAAATGTGAAGAAATACAAGAGTGCCTTGCCTAACCAAGCCTGTGAATCAATCTTATGCTACATTACTATATTATGTTGTATATCTACCATGCTTGAAACTAATAAATATATCAAAGTGTTTCAGATACTCTTTTCCAGGTAATGCTGTGCAATGGTGTCGTTAGTAGCAGTACTAACAAACTTTCCCCTTCTGCCTGGAGGCAAGACACTGCTGGTTGTAGCCACCAAGTGGGGCCCCTGCTCCTGACCGTCTCTGCTGTGATCCTGAACAGGATTTGTAATAGGCTCCTTTCCATCGTAGTTTAGATTAAGGTGCACCGGGGGAAGTCAGAACGGATTTTCACTATTTCAACTTTGATCAACTGTTATCTCCTACTAATGAACCAATATGACTCAAATTTATTATGTAGGTTCCCAATTTTGTTTCAACTATTTCTTCTGAAGTAAAAAGTAGTTTGAAAAATACTGGTTACAATTTGAAATCAAATTCAAAACAGCAACTAAAAAAGAACCAATCAGAAACCTGTAAAGATGAAACTGGATCGCGAAAATTTTTATGCTGTGAAGAAGTAGGGGTAGTACCCTGAAGTTACCCCTCAGTAGCGCTTCAGCAGATATAAACCTCTAAGAGCTAGAGCAGTTTTTCTGACTTAACCCAAATTCTGACTTCCCCCGGTGCACCTTACATGTTTTTTATATTAAAAAAAAAAAAAAATGTGGAAATGTATTAATCTGTCAGGGGCGTTTGAAGTGGGGCTTGTAGCGATGGTGTGAATGGTTTTTTTCAGAGAGGCGTGTGTGGGTGGAGATGGGGGGGGGGTGCAAAGTTTGCGTTGTGTGAGAGATCTTAGTAGGTATCTTACGTTCACTGGGGTCACTTGCTTGAAGCTTGCTTCAACTACACCTCTTCCACAAAAAAAAGAACGATCAAATTTTGAATTTTGAGTTTGACCACATATGGGCACAATTTTTCTGGTTGAATGGGGAGAGATCGACTCAAAAAATTTTGTGGGATGATTTTACCTCAACACTTACATTTTGGGTGAGAACTGCTGCAATAAGTCACTACTAAAGATACGTGTAGGCAGGACCATCGAGAAGAGGAGCAAAGGGGGCAGTTTGCCCCAGGCCCGCGCTTTGTGGAGGGTTTAGCATAAGAAAGGCCGATTATGAAAAAAAAAACTATTTTTATACTTCTCGAAACACAAATTTTTGAGACCTTTCGCCCTCGCTTCGCTTGGGCTTGTTTTCTTTTGTTTCCCAATTGAAATTTTTGAAAAAAAATAAGAAGTCTACACACACTAGATACCTATAAACTGGGAAGAAATAATAACAAAACTTGCTCTAAAACAAAGAAAATAATGAGCAAAAGAATCGTGTCTTCCTCTCCCCCCCTCCCCCCCAAAAAAGATGAAAAAATGGCATGAAAAATTTTCAAACAATTAGTACTTACCTGTAGACATCAATTTTACATTTTTTTTGATATTTTTCAACTTTGGGCGCTTTATGCAAGGGTGGCCAATATTATTTGGAGGGCCAAGGCAAGGCTTTTCTTAAAGATGCGCTTATTTTGAAAGATTCTGCCGATTGAAAAATTTTCAAACAATTTCAACAGACATTAGTTTTCTATCTTTTTCTATTTTTTCTAAATTGGGAGGGTGGAGGGCTCAATACAAGAGACCCAACGTCATTTGATGATACAACGAAGGTTTTTTCTTGAAAAGGAGGTTATGCAGAACAATTGTAATGTGGAAATGAGGTATGTATTTTCAAGAATTTTCCCCTATTAATTTTGATTTACCTATTCTCATTTTTTGTGATTTTTTCAACTTTGAGGGGCGGCTCCTTACTAAAGGGTCAATATGGTTCGAAGGGCCGAAGAAAGTTTTTTATTGAAACGGGGATTATTTAGAAAATTTGACGTAGAAATAAAGAATTTTGATGAATTGAATTTTTTTGACCATTTTTTTTCCATTTTTTCAACTTGAAGAGCTATACTGGCACCACTTTTTTTTGCAGATAGGAGAAAAATTAAAAATAGGGAATTATTCTCTTACCCGAGGTAATAACTTTGGTGGATGGGAGGTGGAAAATTCTAACTTTGCGAAATGAGGTGTATAGGCAATAGACATACACCTTACTAGGCCATATGAGTTCATTTCCAAGGGAGTACCAGTTGATAAAAATTGAAATATGTAGTGAAAACCCCGTACCAATTTACCTCGGTACTCCTTATCAGGATGGATGAATATATGTCACCATCTCCTATCTGATAGTTTTGTTGGGTTAAACGTTACCAAATCGAAACGGAAACTCGTATGAAATGTAACTATCGCAGGAAATATGAGACATCACTCACATAGGTACACCTAAACATGGAGATGTTAAGTATTTTTAAATAGGTACCTAATTAGTCATTTTTATGCATCGCACATCTGATGATACTTCAGTCATTGTGCAATCGTGTAAAGGCGATTATAGTGTTCTCTTTCCTTTGGTAATTTCAGTACAACCGATTACTTTTTTCACAATGATCAGCGACGATTTATCAAAACCCAACACCAATCAACAAAAACTACTGTCTTCGTTCAAGAATCGAAAATACGACGAGTTCAACAACCTGATAAAATGCCCAGACATAGACGTCGACCATTTCTACGCAGATCCAGATAACGGTACGTTATTAGATTTAGCTTGTCGATCTCACGGCAACCAGGCATACATTTACACTCTTATACTAAACGGAGCTTCAATATGGCTGCAAAATCAACTCACTGGTAAGCTCGCATTGAACGAAGCTCTCGCCAATTCAGATCCCAGTACAATACAGCAATTCATTATGGCTTTACGGCAACGCATCTTCATCGCGGGTGATAAATTCGCTAATACACTTATGCACACTGCAATCGAAAAAAACAACGTCGAAATAACTCGCTTCATAGTTCGCTGCCTTCCTCGAACCACTAAATACCCGTATAATCCAAAAGCTCCGCATTTCATACTGCTTCAAGGGAGCATCGAAGCTGCCAGAGTGTTCATCGAGCACTTCGACGTCGATATGGAATTTCAAAAAGATACTCAAGGACGTGTTCGTAGCTGCCGAGAAATAATATTGCAAAAATATCCCCAGCTAGGAGCAGAGCTTCCTACACGATCAACGCGACAACTCCAAGATATTTTATTCTCATATTTACGTTTCGGTTTGACCGAATTGTTCGTGAATAGAGTCGCCGAAATTGATAAGAAAACTCTGGACGAGGGTCTCACCGATGGCGACAAGACCTACCTACATTTAGCCTGCGAATACAATTACATCGACGTAGTGAACGCGCTGTTGAAAAAAAATATTCGTTTGAATAAACGTGCTGGAAGTCTAAATGACTTTTCAACATCCCTAACACCAATAATGGTAGCTGCTTACAAGGGTCATTCTCAAATAGTCCAGAGGTTATTGAGTTTACCAGTAGTTGAACTGCAAATCGAAGGAACGGGATCGGTTTTGCATTCGACGATTCGCGGTATGAACGATAGAGCCGTCACTTCAGATAGTCATCGTTTGATTTTAAAATCACTCTTAGATCGCAGGTTTCCTGAACCTCATAGACTAAATATAGATCTGACAGACAAAATGAATATGACAGCTCTACATTACGCGATCGCTTTCAACAACGAAATCGCCATCAGTTCATTGGTTCACGCTGGAGCCAATTTATACCTCAGAAATCCCGAAGGTAAGCTTCCTTTGACTTCTATTCCGCCAATAATCCTCGAACGATATTTTGACAATTGTATTCACGCTAAGAAATATTGGATTTCTTCCACGAAATCCGAAGAAACCATAAGGTTTGACTACAAAGTATTCAGACAACTAGACCAGAGCTCAAATCCAACCGGCCATGAGATGAAATTCTTCGCTATAATCAAACGAGAACCCGAATTGAGAAAATTATTCAAACACCCTTTGACGAAAAGCTTCCTCTATATAAAATGGTGTTTCGTTAAAAAATATTACTGCTTCGCTTTAACATTCTATTTGTTGTTTTGTTTGGTCCTGAGCGCGTATATTTTCCAAATTCAAGACTGTTCATCATCGAGGACCATATCCAACAGCTCTACCAGCTACCAATGTAAACTATCCTGGGTTTCTGCATCTGTAACATTATTCTTTTACCTCATACTCGTTTTAAACGAACTATGCACATTTTTCCTTTCAATCTTGTCGTACAGTTGGATAAAGAACTGGTTGAAAATCATCATAATCTCTGTCGTAGATGTTTTTCTCATCAGTGAATACAACGCGCATCTCGCAGCAACCGCCATCTTGACATCTTGGATCGAATTCGTATTTTTACTCGGTAAACTCCCATCACTCTCCATTTACATCGAGATGTTCAAAACAGTGACGCTGAATTTCGCCAAATTCTTCATTCTGTACTCGATTCTGATCGCATCGTTCGCCTACAGCTTTTTCATTTTATTCAACGATAAAGCCAACGAAACCAGATCGAACACTGATAAAAATAATTCAATCAATTCGTGGCAAAATCCGCCTGTATCGTTGATCAAGTCCATCATCATGATGACTGGCGAATTCGATGCTTCGAATTTACCACTCGGTTCGAATCTCAACTACGGCTACTTGTTCTTTATTTTTTTTGTCTTCTTGGTGACTATTGTACTTCATAATCTGCTCCACGGTTTGGCCGTCAGTGATACGCGAGCTATCATGGAGAACGTCGAAGTGGTTGCTCTGATAACAGGAGCCAAACAAATATCGCAGTTCGAACGCATGGCCCACGGCAATCCATTCAAATATGTTCGGTCTCGTTGGCCGAGCTTTTTCAACCACGAATCAATCAGAAAACTCGAACGTGGATTTCTATTTTTTCGCGATAATATATACAGATATCAGATCATCATGTCCTTTAGAATGGGTACAAAAATGACAGTTTTTGTGCGACCAAGCGAGCAGAATAAGATGACTGCTCAGTTTTTTTCCAAAGAGCATATTGGCATAATGCCATCGTGTATTGTTAAACAAGCCGAACAAATCATAGAGAAACGGAATCAATCCGAATCTACCAAAAATACAGACCAGCATATTGTGGTAAAAACAGATCCATCTAACATCAAATCTGTCGAAGAATTGGTTACTCAGTTTGGCGAGCTGTGTGAATTGACACGTAAGCTCGATACGAAAATTAGTGAAATCGATGCAAAAATTGCTGAAATTGATGTAAAAATTGTTAAACGAGATGAAAAATTTTTGCAAGAATTAACACATAAACTCGATACGAAAAATGCTGAGATCGATGCGAAAATTGCTGAAATTGATGCGAAAATTGTTAAACGAGATGAAAAATTGTCGCGAGATGTGGAACAAATAAGGAAACTACTCGAATCAGTTGTACAGACATCTATCCTTAACGGCCTTGACGAATCTCGAATAGAATGATCACAAGTTCACGATCAGATTCAGATTAATCGCTGAAAATGTATTATGGTACGATGATTATTGTAATAATTATACGAATAAGTATTATCAAATTTTTTTTTTGCAATATCATTTTCGATGGACGGGCGCAAAAATGATGATACTGGACTATAATTTTGAAATTTTTGTTTGTGCCTTGGTTCCAAAATTTTCAAAAGATTACACAAAAATGATCGAAAAATGCGATTAGGCGGATACAACTCTGGGAATCGTCTTCTTTGGTCACAAGTTGAGTTTCAGTCGATTCCAAAAGTTGAAGTAGCACAATCACATTTTTCGGAAAATTTTGATTTTTTTGTTCAAATTTTGGGACCACTTTTAGGCATTAATTTTTTATTCTTGTTACACGGAATTGGCCAAAAATCGAAATTCTGAGACCTCAACAAGACATGCCTAACGTGATTTTTTCAAAATTTGTCGACGTTTTCAGCTAAATTTTTGTAAAAAATGATGGCTATTGCGGTAGGCACAACTTTGGAAAAAAAGGCGGAATGATTTACCAAAAATTATTTGAATTGTTCGCGAATGATTCACTAAAATTGTTCAATTCGTTCGCGAATGGTTCACTGAAAAATTATTCAATTCGTACACGAATGATTCATCAGGGATCGCGGAGCGGAGCGGAGGTGGAGGCCCGGAGGCCCCCGGAGGGTACCCTTTTTTTGCCTTGCTCCGGGAGCAGGAGCCGGAGCAAGAGGTACTTGAAATTTTTTACTGGAGCTGGAGGTGGAGGCGGAGGCACTTACAAAAAAAAACCGGAGCCGGAGCTGGAGCCGGAGGTATTTTTTTTCAAATAGCCGGAGGGGAAGGCTCAAAACCCCCCCTCCTTGACCTCCGGAGGCGGAGCTGGAGGGCAGGAGCCCCCGGAGGATACCCTTTTTTGGGCCTTGCTCCGGGAGCCGGAGCCGGAGCAAGAGGTACTTGAAATTTATCAAGTGGAGCCGGAGGTGGAGGTGGAGGTACTCATGAAAAATCTCCGGAGCTGGAGCTGGAGCCGGAGGTATTTTTTTAAAAATTTTGGGAGCCGGAGCTGGAGGTGGAGGCACTAGACCCCCCCCCTCCGCGATCCCTGTGATTCATCAACAATTGATGAATTCGTTCGCGAATGATCCACTCAAAAATTATCCAATTAGTTTGCGAATAATTTACTAAAAATTATTCAATTCGTTCGCGAATGATTCACTTAGAAATCAATCAATTCGTTCAATTGATTCACCAAAAATTAATAAAATTTTTTGTGAATGATTCACTAAAAATCGATTATTTCGTTCGCGAACGATTCACTAAGAAGTCAATCAATTTATTTAATCACTAATCGTTCGTAAATGATTCGAATCAATGGTACGCGTAAACAGATCAATTTCTATGCAAGTGTTCCACAAGATGTGAATTAATTCGTTTGTAAAAGATTTTTTTTTTTATTTGAAGAAAAGTCGGTCTTCCCACGCATTTTTGTGTGTTTTTTTTTTCAATTTTCAATCATTTAGGGCACCTACGACGATTGTTCAATAAGTAAGTTCCATATGAGTGTAGATTTTGAACGGGTGGACAACTTTTATTCTTCATTACCAGATTTGTCTGCGCATATTAAGGTATCCACGTTTTTATCACTGCCATAAAAAATGAAGAATTCTCGTCAAAAATCGTACTATACGTCTTATAATTGAGAACCTTATTCTACATTTTACAGAATGAGAACAAAAAGACAGATAATTTTCAGATACTGGCAAGAGGGACGTGAAAGAGGGCAGATGTCTTGTCTATCTCGTATAGGCTGCAGCAAACGATAACGGAAATGGAGTCGCGTAAATTTTTCTTTTACCAACGGTTAAAAATGCTGTCATGTTTGGTAAAAAACGATTAATCAAATTTTCGCAATTTAATCAATCTTATATAGAGATTATATGGCTTTTGGCAAACGTGTCTTTTGATTTTATATAAAGCTGGAAATTTAGCTTAGTTTTGCTGATACAGGAGTACGCGTGTTAACTTTTTTTTTCATTTTTTCGTCGACGGTACGTATTGCCATTGCCTATCTAACTAGGTCGTAATTTCGTAAAAGCCATATTTTTCTTTACGAGTATTTTCGCGTTCTTGGTTAAAACTTTGGCCACATTTAAATGGTAAAATTTTCCATGTAATTTTCCAACATTTTCCATCTTGACAGTATAAACGATACTGGGGAGAAATAAAAATTATCCGAATGTTGAAAGCAGGGATGAGGCAAAAAGAAGATGAAAAAAAGATGCTCGAGTATAAGAGTAGAGAGGTTATATAATATATAAAAACTTTGGGTAATATTTACTATCTTTATATAATACGTTTACTCGGGTAATAAGTTCGGTATTTATTGATGCGTGATATAATAACAACTTATAAAGAGTTGTTAGCCAACATTTTGGGCGTATTGTAGTATATATGTACGATCGTATACGTATGTAATAGAGAAATGAAAATTTTTTACCCAGAATTAATTTTGACTTTGAAACTATATCTCGCAGCATCTCGCGTACGTGGAAAACTTTAGTCTCATGTACCGCCAAGTCTTTTTTTCTCTTTTGAACTGGAAATAGAATACTAATCTTCGTCTGTTCTTTTTTTTTTCTTCTTTGCCATTATTTAAGATTCATATCGAAAGACTTCGGTTCCTACTTTTCAATTTTTTATGCATGTGGATTACACTACGTAGAGATATTCTCGCAGCACAGCTCACTCGGCTTATAATACCTCTTGTACATGTTCTGGAGCAGTTAGCACAATATCGTGTCTCGTCTCCTGGTTCTGTAAGCGCGTCTAAACATCGTCTCGTAATAAAATATAAAAAAAAAAACGCTGTAACAGTCGATAATAAAAATATAAAACGAAAATTGGATTCGGGCTTAAGAAGAGATTTTTTTGTCTCCGCGAAACTTTCTTATATTACAATCATTAAAAAGTTAATCTTGTTAAGGAAATTAGACATCTGGGGAAACGGGCGCGTGGCGAGGCAGCAGGGTGGGTATTTTCAAAGTTCTTCGCAGGTTTTCCCGTGAGGGAGTAAGATCGTAAAAGTTGGCTAAAAAAAAACTTTTACCCGAAAGTACTTGGAAATTTTTTACCGCTCAAGCTGTTTAGTTTATTAAAAAAAGTATAACTGGTGGCTTTCTATTTAACTTTGATATTATTCGGATGTGTATATAAAACAGTAAAAACTTTGAAAGGGGTACCTACGTGGTCGACCAATTCCCTCGTAGTACGAGTAATACGAGTACAGACTTTGCATGAGCTTTTTGCGAGGTGTTTTTTTTTACAACTTTGCTTATGGGAGATAATGTGTGAAATGGATTAGTAAGTTGGATCGGGATTATTAACTGAGGATAATTTCCACTCGGATGAGTTTAATTGGATGAAGATACGGGGGGAAACGGAGGGAATGTGGATTTAGAGTTTGCACTGTCAATGTCGTGTATTTTAATGCATACTTACGAGTATTTCTTTCTTGTTGGTTTCTTAGTTGATTTGATTTGATTATCTAACTCGTTGTTTTTCGCGATTGGTTGCTATTTTCACATCGGTTTACGATGCTGTTAGTCCGGCATGTGACAAAAGGAATAATTGCACATCTCCCACATTCAACCTCTGGGACAACTTTTCTCTTGAAATGGGGGGAAAATCATCAACACAATGTTGTAACCTAAAACGTGAAAATTCGAGTGAGGTGAACAATAAATTGAACATCGAAGATTACGGCTTGGGTTTATGAGGAAGGGGTGGGGAGAACGGAGGAATTAATGTTTCAAAGTTTCTTGAAATAGGTACCTAGCAATGATTCACCAAATTCAAAAATTTTTCCTGCCGAAAAATGAGCCTTGTAGAGGACTGAGGAGGGGACACGTGAGTTAAACACCACCAGAAAATCATTATGTACATATTTCAATCATCTTTGCACATTTACCAATCGCGTCAAAATCTGAAAATACTCGAACGAATCGAATCTCGGAAAATAATTTTGATCTCACAAGAGATCAAGTCATCGATGCAGGGAGGGGGGGGGGGTGATGGGCTCCAAAATTTCTTCAAAAATAAAAACTTTTCATGGCTAAAAAATTGAAATAAATAATGGTTAGAGACAGTTTGGGCATGAACAATTTTCATGATCTACCTTTTTCAACGATTTTACAGCAGATAGCTTCCCGTGGTTGGGGAGGGGGGGCGTTAAAAAATACTGGTAACGTCTAATCGTTACATGAAACAATATTCTCAAACAGTCCTGTTCTTTGCCTGTTTTTGCCAAAATAGTCAAAAAATTCGCATTTTTTGTCAAAAGTGTCAGAGAGTGTTAATTTTTGGCAAATTGATGAAAAGATGAATTTTTATCGAAATTCTCAGGAAGTGGTTTTTTGATAAAATGATCACACTTCTGAAGGCATATTACGGGTCAGTGACCTTGAGAGGCCAGACAGGTGTGCCAATGATCTTAGGAAGCCACACAGGAAGACAAGTGACCTTGGGAAGCCAGCCAGACAGGAGAGCCAGTGCGGGCCCGTGGCCAATTTAAATTTGGCCCCATTTCTAAGTACAAAACTATGCATATAGAGGTATTTTAAGATGAGGAAGGGGAAGTGTTCGGCTTAAAATTTACCTACCAATATAGGGGGAAAATACAAATTTTTCAGATTATTATCACATTAGGTAGGACAAGTGATTTTGGTGAATCATTCGCGAACGAATCGATCAATTTTATTGTTGATGAATCATTGACAAACTAATTGAATGATTTTTTAGTGAATCATTCGCGAATGAATTGAATAATTTTTGGTGAATCATTCGCGAACGAATTGAATAATTTTTTAGTGAACCATTCGCAAACGAATTGAACAACTTTAGTGAATCATTCACGAACGATTTAAATAATTTTTGGTGAATCAATTGAACGAATTGATTGATATCCAAGTGAATCATTCGTGAACGAATTGAATAATTTTCAGTGAATCATTCACAAACGAATTGGATAATTTTTCAGTGAATCATTCGCGAACGAATTGATCAATTGTTGATGAATCATTCGCGAACGAATTGAAAAAATTTTCATAATTCTTTCGCGAACGAATCAATTTAATTCATTTACTTAATTTTTGGTGAATCATTAACGAACGAATTGAATAATCTTTTAGTGAATCATTCGCGAACGAATTTAATAATTTTAGGTGAATCATTCGCGAACGAATCAATTCATTTACCTAATTTTTGGTGAACCATTCGCGAACGAATCGATTCATTAACTTAATTTTTGGTGAATCATTCGCGAACGAATTGAATAATTTTTTATGAATCATTCGCGAATTGAATAATTTTTTGGTGAATCATTCGCAAACAAATTGAATAATTTTTAGTGAATCATTCGCGAATGAATCAATTTACTTACTTAATTTTTAGTGAATCATTCGTAACAAATTGAATAATTTTTGGTGAATCATTCGCGAACGAATTGATCAATTGTCAATGAATCATTCGCGAACGAATTGAATAATTTTTTAGTGAACCATTCGCAAACGAATTGAACAATTTTAGTGAATCATTAGCGAACGATTTAAATAATTTTTGGTGAATCAATTGAACGAATTAATTGATATCCAAGTGAATCATTCGTGAACGAATTGAATAATTTTCAGTGAATCATTCACAAACGAATTGGATAATTTTTCAGTGAATCATTCGCGAACGAATTGAAAAATTTTTCATAATTCATTCGCGAACGAATCAATTCAATTCATTTACTTAATTTTTGGTGAATCATTAACGAACGAATTGAATAATCTTTTGGTGAATCATTCGCGAACGAATCAATTCATTTACCTAATTTTTGGTGAACCATTCGCGAACGAATCGATTCATTTACTTAATTTTTGGTGAATCATTCGCGAACGAATTGAATAATTTTTTATGAATCATTCGCGAATTGAATAATTTTTGGACGAATCATTCAACAACGAATTGAATAATTTTTGGCGAATCATTCGCGAACGAATTGTTTCGTGAATTAACGAAATAATCAAATGAATCCATTCGTACGCAAATGGTTCTTTCGAAAAATTAATTAATTCGTTCACGAACAATTCCCTTAAATGAATTGATACTCTCACGAACAATTTACTAAAAAATGACTGACTATATTCTTACTGATTTAGTACAGTGAAATTACATCAACCAACACTTCAGTAATTATTAAACAATAAACACCCATTGAATTGGTAAAAAAATCGCGGTTCATTCAGTAATTTTTCAACTGATTCAAAAGTAAGGAGTTTTACTGAATCAGCAGTATGTTTCACTGATTCTCTAGTATTCGAATTTTGCCTCTTTTGAATCAGTGAACCATTACTGAATTTCAGTAGGAAACGATTGATTTACAAAATATATTTAGTGAGTACTGAGCGAAACACAGTTTTGGACAGGGAAAAAAGGAAGGGCGGGGGGGGGGAGATCACAAATCAGCCTTAGTTGGCATGATCCAGATGAAATTTCTTTCGCTAAGAAATAAATTTCAAATAGTCTTTTTCATCATCATTCAACCACCGCCTATTTCTCCAAGAGCTATAGTTGATAAAACAACAACTGTAATTCTACATGTAAGAGTAATTGTGGATTTAATAAAAAATCAAAGTAGGAGTTTCAATATTTATTCAACAGATCATTTCACATGCACATAACAATTTTAATTGTTTATAAAAACATTTAGATGAAATTTCCTTCAATTAGCATATTATAGAAACAAAACAATGTAACATTAGGCAATCTCCGCCTTACGACTCTTAAGATTTAATCAAAATCTATACTTTACTTAAAATATGCACTTCAATTCGTAATTTCGTATATGTATTTACTCAGTAGGCTACTTATTACTAATCATACACCATTTTTTTCAAAATTTTCATTTTTTTAGTGCAAATCTGAGCTCAGATGGTACACTTTTATAAGGCCCAATACAGCACTTTCATCTTCAATTTATTTATTAAATGCCAGAGCGAAGTTCAACCGACAAATTCCAAAAATTTAAGCGAGAGAAGTTGAAATGAACAAGAACAATCAGATTGTGACATTTGAAAAAAAAAACACTGAATTTTATTGATCACTCATTTTGGAAATTGAGGATTTTCCTTAATTTTCTTCAAAAGATTATTTTGATTTTCAAAGCCAAATTTACAGATTACCCTCTTTCATTCCAATTTTAATTGTTGTGATGTACAAATTGGGGTTTATAAGCTGTCGAAGTTGTTGGAAAAAGTGATTGAAATTCTGTGTTTTGGAGCACCAAATTTTATCTTTGTGGGTCTTGTAAACTAAGTTGAGGATACAATTGAAAAAAAAATTTCAGATGATAAAATTTTACAGCAATTTTTCCAACACATGGCCTTTTGTTTCCGTCTGAAACAGTAAATTTGGCTTGGAAAATCAACATAATCTTTTGAAAAAAAATCAATTTTTTCAGTCCAATTTCTCACGTAAAAATTCCTGAAACTTATCGGTTAAACTTCTTTCAGGCGTCAGGTTATACATACAATACATACCACAAAAATTATCTCACTTTACTCAAAGTACTCGTAACACTCCCGATTCCACAGCAAGGTTCACTCTTGTGTCATATCGTCAATTCCACGACACAAAATTTTCAATTAAATCAACCCATTATACTTTCGAGTAAGTACTTCAACCAGCGGTACTTTTAAACGTATCTTTCTTAAACGTGAAAAATAAACCGATAACGAATCCTTCGAAAACGATACCCAATTGAGGTATACGACCTAATATATCGATTTTATAATCAACCATCATGCAAATTAAATCGACAATATCGGAAATAGCCGATAACACTCCTACCACCACAATAAGACGTATATGCAGCAAAACATTCGGTATTAATAAAGTATTACCGAAACTAGCCAACCTGATATACCTTAAAACGCAAAAAAACAAAACTAAACGCATCAGTCGAATCCCCGCAGCCATCTTAAGTATCACAGCATACACTTCGAAAGAATTCACCAAAAAGTAACCCAGCAATGAAATACTCAACAAAGGCATCCCAGCACTAATAACGCAATATAAAATAAACGTAAAATTATGCGACCCTGAAAATTTCTCCAAACTTAAAACGGTTCTCCTCAAGCAAAAAAACACATCTAAAGCTATGACGAATTTCAAAAACGGTATCGTTAACAATTTATAAAACGAAATCCAGCAAAAAAATTCGCAACATGTACCTCTCAGTATAGCTCTAGTGAACTCGTACAAAAACGAAATTAATAAACAGAAACAATAAAACGTTAGGTTTTTAGTAGGTAAACTTTGCGGACTCTCGCTTTTGCAAAATTTGTACAAGTGTACGAGCAAACAAAAGGTGGATAGAATTAATCCTGTAAGAAGAGAAGCAATTAATACGTTTTCAATTGCGCCGAGTGATCTGGAATCTGGTATTTCCGAGTAAAATAGCGTTATCGATGTCCAATTGGAAACCACGATGTCTTCTCCGATGATTTGTATTATCAGCTGGCGCTGAATTTTCCATAATTTACGTCTCATGATTAGTGTTGCGATGAATTACTACAGGTACGTGGTGGGAAGTATTTAACGGGATCAGAATGCATAATTTATTTGAAACCTACAACATGAGATACAGTAGTAAAATAGCATAATTCAAAGAAATGAAAGTCATAGTTACGTAAATGTTATTCATTCGGTATTGCTATCAACTACACACGTCAATGCACTTTATTACCTAGATATAGATACTCGTACTTTATTTTATCATGGGTGAAAATTTCAAACACCCCTTCTCCCTCCCGAATACCAAAGTTTTAATTTTCAAAGGAAATAATTGAAAACGTCCTACAAAACATAAATGTGATACGATATTTTCACTTCTATCTCCCCCCCCCCCTTGAGGAAAAAACGTGTTCAATTTTCCTTTTAATTTCGGTGCATTAGAGAGGATGGGAGGAAGAGTGTATGAAGTTCATTAATCTACCCAGAATATTATTCGGAGTTACAATATACTTTTTCTTTTTTTGAATCAATTTTGCATGATTTTTTGCAATTTTTTCCAAATTTTTTGGGGTTTTGTGAGGAAAGGAGAAGTTGAATGTTGACTCGAAAAGTTTCACTTCTCATCTCGTCTTCTTGAGAGCATTTTAGGATCTTTTTTTGTTACATTCCATAAGACATCAATTTTCAGGAAAATCAAAATTTATAAATTTTTGCTCGAAGACGAGCTCCCTTTTTGCAAATGGGGACGAAAAAAATTAAATTGTCACTTGAGTTGATTTTGAAACCACAATATCGAAAATTCTAGTCTCCGTACGTCGCGTCGAACTAGAACTTTTTTTCATTTCAAAATCAAAATACAGGATTTTATCAGAACTAAGCACGAATTCGTTACAATTTTCGGAGACCCGTCAGCAAAATATTTTTCAATCTCCCCCCCCCCCACACCCTCACAACAGGAAATTCGTCCAAGATGGAAAGTGAAAGTAGATGATTTTTGATTTGTATTGACTCGGTTAATTTTTTGTAAAAAGAAACACCAACCAGGGAAAAATTTTGAACTGGATAAAGGGGAATCGAAAGAGCACAACAAAATATACCACCAGCCAAAATTTCAAATACTGAAATTCATTGTTACATTTTTGGCAAATTTTTGAAAATTGAAATTTGAGCAAAAATTAGAAAAAAATCAAAATGTAAGCTAATTGACCTAGAAAGCTGAAATTTGGTTTGTACCCTATTTTTAACATAACAAGTCGATTGGTAATAGTTTCGAACCGTTTTGGGGCCTCCTGTGGATTTTGATTTTTTTCATTTCTTCAAAAATATTTAATTTGGGCTCTCGAATAAATCTGTTTTCTAAAAAAATGCAAAAAAAGAAGTTGGAGTTTGCAAAAGTTCATCTCCTGTCAAAATTTCAGGTGCTTTACGCCAATTTGACGATTTTTGTCAATTTTTGAAAACTAAATTCGGGTTAAGAAATAATTATGGAAAAAATTGAAGTTTCACCAAATTGACTTGGAAAGCTAAATTTTGATGTGTATTTCATTTTCAGTCACTGGAACCAATTGAAACTGGTTTCGAACCGTTTTGAGTAATTCTAGAGCCTCCAGAAGATTTTAGAAAATTGAAATTTCTATAACAAAATTTTATCCAGTGAAGTAGAAAGACTAAAAGTAAAAGGTAACCTTATTTTCGACCACCGGTATCGATTGGAAACAGTTTCGAACCGTTTTGAGCAATTCTGGAGCCTCCAGTAGATTTTCAAAAATGGAAATTTCTACAAAATTTTACCATGTGAGGTTGGAAAGCTAAAATAAAATTTTATAAACCTTGCCGTCGACTACCGGCATCAATTAGAAAACGATTTCAAACCATTTTGAGCAGTTCTGGAGCCTCCAGAAGATTTTTGAAAATTGAAATTTCCACAAAATTTTACCCAATGAGGATGGAAAACTCAAGTAAAATTTTCTAATTTCATTTTCAACCAACTGTAGCGATTGAAAACGGTTTCGAACCGTTTTGAGCAGTTCTGGAGCCTCCAGCAGATTTTCGAAAATTTAAATTTCTACAAAAATTTTTCCCAGTGAGGTTTGGAAGCAGAAATTAAATTTAATTACCTTATTTTTGGCCAGAAGTATTGATTGGAACAAGTTTAGAAAATTTTTGGGCAGTTCTGGAGCCTCCAGCAGATTTTTGAAAATTGAAATTTCCACAAAATTTTACCCAATGAGGATGGAAAACTCAAGTAAAATTTTCTAACTTCATTTTCAACCAGCGGTATCGATTGGAACCGGTTTCGAACCGTTTTGAGTAGTTCTGGAGCCTCCAGCAGATTTTCGAAAATTGAAATTTCTACAAAAATTTTTCCCAGTGAGGTTTGGAAGCAAAAATGAAATTTAATTACCGTATTTTTGGCCAGAAGTATTGATTGGAACAGGTTTAGAAAATTTTTGGGCAGTTCTGGAGCCTACAGCAGATTTTTAATAAATTAAAATTTCTACAAAATTTTACCCAATCAGGTTGGCAAAACTGAAGTAAAATTAGGTAATCGTACTTTCGACTACCGGTATCGATTAGAACTGGTTTTGTATCGTTTTGAGTCGTTCTGGAGGCTCCAGCAGATTTCTAGAAAATTTTTTCCGCATATGTTTGGAAGCAAAAATTAAGTTTGATTCACAAGTACCTTATTTTCGGCCAACGGTATTGATTGGAACTGGTTTAAAACAGTTTTGAGCAATTCTGGAGCCTCCAGCAGATTTTCGACAATTGAAATTCCTTACAAAATTTTACCCAATGAGGTTGGAAAAACTAAAGTAAAATTTGGTAACCTTACTTTCGACCACTGGTATCGATTGGAACAGGTTTCGTACCGTTTTGAGTGGTTCTGGAGGCTCCAGCAGATGTCTAGAAATTTTTTTCCAGAAAGATTTGGAAGTAAAAATAAAATTTAATTTACAAGCACCTCATTTTCGGTCAACAGCATTATTTGGAACTGGTTTAGAACCGTTTTAAGCAGTTCTGGAGCCTCCAGCAGATTTTTGAAAATTTAAATTCCTTAGAAAATTTTACCTCAATGAAGTTGGAAAGCTAAAATTCACTTTATATCCTAATTTCAATACGTCGAGTCAATTGGAGGCGATTTCGAGCTGTGCTGAAGCCTCCAGACATATTTTGGAAATTCCTGATTTTCAACAAGTGCCATAAAACTGTCCAAATTGACTTATGAAAAATTTATATACCCGATTAAGTTGGTTTGGAGAGCCCCAGCCCTACATTTCCTCCTCACTCCTCAAAAATAAATTGGAACAATGAAAATTGAAATGAAATATAGATATGTAAAAACCTCAAAGCTGTTCACGTATATTTAAAAAAAAAAAAGTCAAAATGAGTAGCCTCAGTCATCCCCAGGTCATCACACATCCTCATCTTTATCATAGGTATCACATGATTGTACTCATAATCACAATCAGTAATCACCAAATGTCACTCAGATTCGTTTCCAAGCACATTAAAATCATTCAATGCAATACAAACAAACAAAAAAAGAATAAAATCATAAAAGACTTACCTATCAGAGGATCCAAATTGGGTGCTCAGTTCTCAAAACTCATGTACGTACGTAGCTAATAATTTTCAAAGAAATTGCACGTTACAAAAAACTGGTTACTCGAAAATTTCACTACGATAAATGAATAGGTATAACTCGACACTACACCGGCCACCGGCGCGGCAGCGACTGCGGAATTCCAAGTAAGAATTTCGTAGGTACATAAACCGATTAACGCGTTAGACAAAGACAAGATTAACGACAGGTAGAGGTAGACACGTGAAGAAACGAAAGGGAAGGATTAAAATTCAACAGGTTGATCATATGTAGCACACACCCACCGGTGACGTCAAGTTCAGTGTTGGCGAGAATTTATACTTAATTTACGTTTTCTCATTGATAAAGAATGCCGAATGTTTGCTTTCTTTTTTATTTTAGTAAAAGGTTGTGAAAAATGGGAAATTCGTTAGGACCGGTTGAAATCTATCGAGAATTTGGTTTCTTTTAAGAACGGACAAACTGGAAACGAACTATTATGGTCAATTTACAGCAGCGGATTACGAGTGTAGCTAATTTCAACTACATGATACATCAAAGTACAAACACATGTAAGTAAATTATTTCTATGAGATAATGATACCACATAAAGAAATGATCACGCGAGGATGTAATGATTTTTATGAGGCGGGTTTTCTACGAATTTTTCAGATTTTTCTGACTAAGTATATTATTCGGGAGAGAAAATAATTAATTAAAAATTCTATGACAACGAAGTATCCTAATCAAATTTGTTGGGAAAAAATTTCTAGCATAAAAAAGACGTAGAAACAATAGGCCTATTAAATCTTATAAGTTATCATTGAATTATTTCTCGAGAAAAAGGCTAAAAAAAGAAATACAGGAAGGAAATAATTTTGGAATAAAAATTGGTAACATTGAATGGAAATACTTATTGTACAATGTACATATCTATATAGGTACAAAATCACGTACTTGAGATAGCACCTGAAGATTCTTTGAATTTAACCATATTTCGTAATACATAGTTATTATCAATATAATTTACTTCGGATTTGACACGTTCAAGTGTTGTGTTTTCGAGTATAAAATTTCAACTTATTTGAACACGTTTTCAAGAGATCAATAAAGAAAATTTTCAAAATGAATTGAACATTTTTCAAATTTTATAGGCTCTGCTCTATAATCCATTAAGCATGATGAACGTGCCCCAGGCTGGAACCCTGTGGTTCTAATTACGTAAATTTGTTTACGATTTGTTTCTTAAAGCAACATTTTTTTAAAATCTCCGTTCGGAAATAGAGGGAAGGGAAGAAGTACCCCTAGTGTGATTTTCAAGGCGTTCTTTGATGTCATCTCAAAGTGGTTTCAATAGCATGACTTAAAATTTGGTATGAAAGAGAAGGCATGCCTAAGAGTAATGACCATAAATTTTTTGTATTTTTTCACCTCAACGAAAGTTTGATCAATGAACAGAGTAGGCAAATTCAGCATATTTTCTCAAAATGTTTCAGGCATAGAATAATTTGAATATCATCGTTTCATCATCGAGAAAATCGTTTTCAAATCACCTTTGAGAAGTTTACAAATGGCAAAAACAAAAATCAACATTTGATTTTGCAGGTTGAATGTTACGTCAAGTTACGAAATTTTTTCCAAAATTGTCAAGAAATCTTCAATCTTGTCAAAAATAGTCAAAGAGTCCTCATTTTTGCCAAAATTGTCAAAAAATCCCAATTTTTGCCAAAATGGCCAAAAAATCAAACTTTTGTAAAAATTGTTAAAAAGTCCTCATTTTTATCAAAACGGTCAAGAAATCTTAATTTTTGTCAAAATGGGCAAAAAATCTTAATTTTTGTCAAAATGGGCAAAAAATCTTAATTTTTGCCAAACTGGTCAAAAAATCGAACTTTGGTAAAAATTGTTTGAAAAGTTCACATTATTTTGTCAAAATAGCCAAAAAATCCTCATTTTTGCCAAAATGGTCAAAAAATCTAACTTTTGTAAAAATTGTTGAAAAGTCCTCATTTTTGTCAAAATAGTCAAAAAATCCTCATTTTTGCCAAACTTGTCAAAAAATCCTCATTTTTGCCAAGATGGTAAAAAAATCTAACTTTTATAAAAATTGTTGAAAAGTCCCAATTTTTGTCAAAATTGTCGAAAGGCCGAATTTTTGTCAAAAAAGTTTTGTTTATTCATAAATTGTCAAAATAAAAGCCCTATTTTTTGCCAACGTTGTTCGTCAACAGTTCCAATTTAACAAAAAAGTTTCATTTTTTGTCAGATTGTCCAAGTGCAAAACTTTGCCAAAATTGTGAAAAAGTCTCACTTTTTGCCCAAAATGTCAGTAAGTCCTACTTTTTCATCAGTATTGTAAAAAAATCCAAAATTTTGTCATAGGTACCTAATTTGTCAAAAGAGTCCCCCATTTTTGGTCAAAATTGTCAAATGGCAAAATGATGGGAAAAGTCCTAATTTTTGACAAAAAATTTTCATTTTATCCTAAATTAGCTTATCAAATAAACGTCCTCTTTTATTTGCCAACATTTTGAATACAGACCCATTTTAGACATCAGAATTGTCTGAAAGTCTCATTTTTTTTCAAAATTGTCATAAAATTCAACTGCAGTAGTCAAAATTTAGAAAAAGTCTAATTTTTGGTCAAAACTTTCAAAAAGTTTCACTTATTTATCAAAAATCATGAAAAGTCCAAAATGTTGCCATAATTTGTCAAAGAGTCACATTCATTGCCAAATTTTTCAAGAAAGTCTCACTTTTTGTTAAAATGATTTTCATCCCTAGCGACCAAACGATATCTTTTCATATCTCATACAAGTCTGTATCATGTCTGTGCTATATCCATACAATAGCGAAAATGTCCGCCTATATCGCTAAATCGTTGTAAATCTGATGATATCTCAGCGATATTCAGGGATATTCAGAAATCTGACCAGCGATATCTGCAAGATATAGCACTGCTATAGTATATATCACATAGATATCTGAGGAATATATTTTCGATATCCAGAGGATATCGTTTGCTATATCGCTAGATATCTAGCCTATATCTGTAGATATCATCCGATTTCTGTGAAATAGGTACCCATCTATATCGTATGTATATCTTTCTTCTGGTGAATTTTGATATAGAGTTTTCGAACCACATTGATGTAAAATCTAAGACATGAAGACAATACAACAAGTCACAAAGAATAATTTTGCATTGTAAAACAAAAAAAGTCAATTTTTTACACCAGTAGGTAATGTAAAAATTTTCACTTCTCTTGTTTTTCAATACCTACAAGTAGGTACAAAATTACTCTCTATGACTCACAGTATTAGCTTCAAAACATACATTTCACATCAATACAATTCAAAAATTCTGAGTAAGATCAATAACCTCACTCAAATATGGAGAATGCCTCACTCTCAAAGCTCACAAGCCACTAACTAGGGAACCTCACACAGGGGCACCACTGGCCCAGGGAGGAGGTGCCAGGGCAAATCGTTTATTTATTGTTATCTCTTGTGTGGTACCAACCACAATATCTGGCCTAATGATCATATAAGGTACATACATTTAACAAAAGAATGATTATGATGTGTTACTTTTGGAGATATCACTTTATTTTGGAGTTTTGATAGTAAAATTGGTCACAACAAAGTTTCGAAAAGAATTCAAATTTTTAAAATTACGTTTTTGAAACGTTTTGAACCATGTTTTTGTAGAAAAAAAAAAAAAGGCATGTATATATTTTCAAAAAATGAGTTGAAATAATAAAACAAAGTACCTCAATGAAAATGAAATCACAGTCTAATGGAATTTGTATTGGTAGCTTCATCATTCCATTTAAAAATGCTCAATTCTCAAGACTTCGGAAATATCATCCAACACAAACACATACACTGATTTATAAAATGTTTCAAAAAAACTTCACCATCCTTAAAAAACAAAAAATGAACAAAGTTATGAAACATTCCAGAAAACACTTTAGAGATAACAAACCATTAATTTCACTTTTCAGCCATCTTGACTTGACTGATACTCTACACACATTGCACTCCTTACTGAATACAAAAAAACGTGTTGAAGATATCGTTCTATATCTTGGAAATCTGCAGGATATCGCTACTTTTACATAAACCACCTCGTGTAGAAACGATATTCTACAGATATCCTAGAGATATCACCAAACCCATATCCTTTCCACAATATCGAAACGATATCTAGAAAAGTTATGATGAGAAATACGTTGTTGCAGATATCGATAGATATACCTGTGACATGGTTGATATAGTCAGACATACATACGATATCATTATAAGAAACTGAATCGCATAAATCGTTTGCAAATTGTGAAATGCTATTCAGATATCTATGTGGCATAAAAACGCCAAGTTTGGTCGATAGGGATAAGTCTTAACTTTGATAAAAATTGTCCGAACGCCTAATTTGTGACAATAAAGTCTAATTTTAGGCATCAAAATTGTCCTGAAGTCTCATTTTTTGCCAATATTGTGAATAAAGTTTCATTTTAGACATCGGAATAGTCCAAAAGTCTCATTTTTTGCCAATATTGTGAATAAAGTTCCATTTTAGACATCAGAGTTTCATTTTTTTTGCCAAAATTGCCATAAAATTCAACTGTACCAAAAATTTAGAAAAAGTCTAATTTTTTGCCAAAACTGTCAAAAAGTTCCACTTTTTTATCAAAAATCAAAAAAGGCCAAAATTGACAGAAAATCTCGCGTTTTGTTAAAAATAATTTTAAAGGTCATAATTTCTGTCAAAATTGTCTAAAGGCCTAATTTTGGATAAAAAAACCTCATTTTTTCCAAAGTTGCCGAATACGAGTAAAAAAAGTCCTGTTTTTTTCAACATTGTCAATGTGCAATTTTACCCAAAATTGACCTACAAGTCAGATTTTTTTGCCAAAATTGTCATAAAGGTCTCACGTTTTGTCAAAATACTGAAAATAAGTCCCAATTTTTGCCAAGATTATCTAAAAGCCTTATTTTTTCTGAAGTTGCCAAACGAAAGTCCTGGTTTTTTTGCCAACATTGTTTTGTAATAAAGGCCAATTTTAGCCGAAATTGTCTAAAATTCCCATTTTTTTGACAAAATTATCAAAAAGCCAAACTTATGCGAAAATTGCTGAAAAGTCCTAAATTTTGTCAAAGTAGTCAAGAAGTCCTCATTTTTATCAAAATAGTCGAAAGACCTAATTTTTTCAAAAAAATCTTGTTTTTTCTTAAATTGCCAAATGGAAGTCTTGTTTTTTTGTCAACATTGTCTAGAAGTCACATTTCAGCCAAAATTTGTGAAAAAGTAGTCTCGTTTTTAATGAAAATTATTCTTAAAAATGTCCTAATTTTTGTCAAAATTGCCAAAAAGTTCAAGCCTTGGTGATTTCTAGACTAAAATATTACTTATCAAACAAAAATTTCGTCTTTCGTCAAGAAGTCCTTTCTTCCACCAAAAGTCATCCAAAAAGCTACATTCAGAATTTTAGTCCAACTTCAAAATTGAAGGAGCTACATTTGTTTGAAATTTCAAAAGGGCTTCAACACTTCAATTTCGGAGTGAGATGAACCCCCCCTCCACTTTACGGGTCTTGTAATTATAAACACCAAAAAAATATAAATATAAATATTAAAATTTTGTAAAGAGAAAGTTGATTGATACTTCAAAATACTCGTAATTTTATTTTATGAGAATTAAATCTGAAATTTTTAAAAAATTATTCATTGAGGACGAGAATTGCTGTATTTGAAGAGCTCTCTTGCTCCTTTTTATTACATACGAGTACGTTGTATAACATTTCCTAGAATCCCTTCATTCATACTTACCTGTCTTTCCTTTCTATTTCTCCTGTGTGTTCCCTAATCCTTACCTTACCATTGTTTTCTTGGTATGTCATTCTCTCGCTCTAGCAAATGTCAAGTTTAGGTACTACATACTACTTATAATATGAACAATCGAGATAAATAGGTATACCTAAGCCATACCGAACTCGCTAACTCCTTTTCAAAAAATCACGTCTCCTGGAATTCCTTCATCGTAGGTACCTGTTTGCAATTTGTCTCTTTCTTTTGAACCTTCTTTGAAACTGATCCGTATTGTTTCTTAATTACCTACCCTCATTTCCTAAGTATCTATAATTCACTCACTTTAGCGACGGCGACATAAAAATAGGTACATTGTCAAGAATTGGATGTGACAAGAAAAGGATCCAAAACACACCACCAGCGCAAACATCAGTTTCTGCAATTCGTTTCTCGATTTTTGGCAAATTTTTTGATCAAATCTACCTATTGACTTTTTGAATCGATTGGAAGTGGTTTCGAGCTGTTCTGAAGCCTTCAGCGGATTTTCGGTTCATCCTGCGTTTTAAAAAATGTCATAACCAGGCTCAAAATGAAATTCAGCACCGACGACTGGGACTGGGGAGGTTAAGGAGGGTACAAAATGGCATGTTTCCTGAAATGGTTTCAAATGACAAGGGGACTCAAGGCACACACTTCATTCGAGCAGATTTCTGATTTTACACCCCGAATAATGAAACGAGAAGGAAAAAAATCTACACCACGAAATACACGTGGGTATAGTGAGATATGGAATTCTTTTCGTATGTATGTATCATTCTTAATTTTCTTCGCGATACGTAAGTTCTTTATGAATAAGCACGTGTCGGGTGTTGATTCAATTAATTCTGTGACGAACTATAGACACAGATATGTATTTCATTAGCGGAAACTGAGAAAATCCCATGATGATTTTCACTAAACCAGAGGGAACTACATACTTATCGCTTCCGATACGATAGTCGATTAATGTTGCATATCGAAAAAAAAAATGATAAATTAATGAACAAAACTATTTTTTCACGGTTCAAATCAAACTGATTGTTTCATATGTAGTTAACGTTCACGTGCGCTTTATTTTGATTCGCGTTGTTTCAATTTAAATTGATGATAACGACCGTTTACACTTAATCATCGTTCGAGAAGTTGTACTCATTGCATATTGTGATTCAAACAACATTGAATGTATACCAATTTGAATTTGTAAGTAAATGATAAATACATTTTTAAAGGTTATTATTTGTCTACGAATTAGGTTTTTTTTCAAATTTTTTTTCTCTCCAAATCTTGTTTTTTAAAGGATAAAATGAGTTTGAAAATACACCAAAGGATCGACTTTATTTTTTTCATGTCAAATACGCAATGATAGGATGAATTTTTTTTTCATTAATTTTTTTTGGTAAGATTTACAAGTTTTAGGTAGATGTAAGTTTAGAAGAAAATGTTCTTTCGATTTCCAAAAAACAAAATTCACAGAAAAATTAATCACAGGGTATTTTTTATGATGAAAATAATATAGGTTATTTGAATTTTAAACCAGCAGTAGGTATCAAAGAATATAAAAGTACCGAATATCAAGGTACGAATGATAAAAGGTACATGATAATACATTATCTACTATAAAACTCATAGCGCCAAAACGTGTCGTCGAATGTGTATGTGTAATCGACAGTGAAAATGTGGAATTCGTTTTTTAAAATCACTATGAATCTGAATGTGTCAAAAGTTCAGCCATTATAAAATTGCAAAATTGGAAATTCGCTATCTTCAATCTGAAATCACAAGTCTGAAAATTTTAGAGAAGCGACAACAGGTGCACACTGCAAAGGTAATTTTGTTTTTTGTTTTGTTTTTTTCTTTTGAAGAATGGAGACAGCACAAAAGTGTTGGGTCCGGATCTAAAAATAAGAGAGAGAAATTTTCTTCACCCTGATTCAAACCTCTACTTAAATTGGGTATCATTTGTAAGGATTTTCCATTGCTATAGCATCTTGAAAGACCACTCAATATGCACAATTTCAACGACTTTTTCAAAATTTTGAAAGGAAACATTGCAAAAAATATTTTTCTTGTCACAAAATTGCAATACGTGCTACAACCTGATTCATGAAAATTTGAATAGGTACTCTCAATAGGTAGTCACCGCAAACAACTTACTGATTCTATGTACATGGTACCATATAACAAATTGTTTACTAAACTGTGATATGTATTTGCGTTCATAAGTGAAGAGTATAGACGTGTTATCTGTAACAAAATTCTTAGTAGGTAAGCTAATTTTTACTAAACACGAATGTTGAAATTTTTAGTCTTTTGTTCAAGAAAACAATGTGCCTACATACGTAGATATACCTACGTGATTAGATAAGAAAAAAAAATTAAAAATAAACTTTTCAAATTATAATATCCAGAAGATAAGTAAAGTTATTCCATACCAAACGAACATTTTCTGGGTTTAGATTGACTGATTCTACTTCCCAAGTCAACTCGTTGAATCAATTACGGCCATTTTCAAGTTTATCTGGAGACTCCAGCAAAGGCCAAAAAATTCAATTCTGTTATCAAGTTTGACATTTCGAATCCATTAAAGAAATCAACTTCAAGGGGTATAAGAAGTTTCGAATAGTTTATCGTGAAATCGACGATTTTACATTTTTTCGGTGTGTAAAAGCAGACAGTTTTTGGATCAAAAAAAAGTTTTAAATTTGTACAAAAAATTACCACCAGGCCACACAGATTCCGATTACTGAATTTTATTTCTTAATTTCAGACGAAGTTGAAAAAATTCAAAATTGCCTGCAGGTTTTTATAGAATAATCGAAATTTGATCAAATTGAGATAAAAAGCCGGAATTTGGTTCGTATCTTATTTTTGACCTTTCAAATCGATTGATGGTGGTTTTGAGCCTTTTTAAAGCTTCTAGAAGAGCTTTATACTTTCCAGTTCTGAAAAGATGCTAGATTTCATTTTGATATTTTTTATTTTTACAATTTTTCCAAAGCTGCAAAACCTAAAAATTTCTTGAGGGAAGCTCCAAAAAAAAATAAGACATAATGCAAAAAAAAACCTTAGTTTTACCAAATTTTTATGTTTTGTTCACGATAAGTAGGCCATCTGAATTTTCAAAAATTTTCCAAATATCAAAAAATGAAGCTAAGCATACAAAATTTTGATGGTCAGGGTATTTTAACGCCATACTTTGCACAAAATTCATTAGAAACGGCTGAACAGAATTTGATCAAATTTGAAATTTCACAACTAGGCTACCAGCCGGACATTATATTAATATCACAAACCCTCTATCATTCCCAACAAATCGTTTATTAACAAGTGGATCTGTTTTCAAACGAATTGTTTACGTAAAATTACTTCAATTTTCAGTGAATTGTTCGTGAGAGTATTAATTCATTTGAGAGAATCACTTATGAACGAATTGATTAATTTTTTGAAAAAAATATTCGCGAACGAATTGATCAATTCTTCAGTTTATGAATCATTTCGTTCACCAAAAATTATTCAATTTGTTTGTGAATGATTAAACAAAAATTGAGTAAATGGATCGATTCGTTTGCAAACAATTCACTTATATGAATCAAATCGTTCGCGAATGATTCACCAACAATTATTCAGTTCGTTCGCGATTATGAATCAATTCGTTCTCGAATGATTCGTCGAAAATTATTCAATTCGTTCGCGAATGATTCACCAACAATTATTCAATTCGTTCGCGAATGATTCACCAAAAATTAAGTAAATGAATCGATTCGTTCGTGAACGAGTCATTTATACGAATAAATTCGTTCGCGAATGATTCATCAAAAATTGAGTAAATTAATCGATTCGTTCGTGAACGAGTCATTCATGAGAATCGATTCGTTCGCGAATGATTCATCAAAAATTAAGTAAATGAATCGATTTGTTCGTGAACGGGTCACTTATAAGAATCAATTCGTTCGCGAACGATTCACCTAAAATTATTCAATTTGTTCGCGAATGATTCACCAAGAATTATTTAGTTTGTTCGCGATTATGAATGAATTCGTTCTCAAATGATTTGTCAAAAATTGTTAAATTCGTTCGCGAATGATTCGCCAAAAAATATTATATTCGTTCGCGAATGATTCACAAAAAATTAAGTAAATGAATCGATTCGTTTGTGAACGAGTCACATATACATACAAATAAATTCGTTCGCGAACGATTCACCAAAAATTATTCAGTTCGTTCGCGATTATGACATTATGAACCAATTCGTTCTCGAATGAGTCGTAAAAAATTATTTAATTCGTTCTCGAATGATTCACCAAAAATTATTCGATTTGTTCGCGAATGATCCACTGAAAATTATTCAATTCGTTCGCGAATGATTCACCAAAAATTGAGTAAATGAATCGACTAGTTCGTAAACGGGTCGCTTATACAAATCAATTCATTCGCGAACGATTCACATAAAATTATTCAATTCGTTCGCGAATGATTCGCTAAAAATTATTTAATCCGGTCGCGAACGATTCACCAAAAATCAAGTAAATGAATCGATTCGTTCGTGAACGAGTCACTTACACAAATCAATTCGTTCGCGAACGATTCATCAAAAATTATTCAATTCGTTCGGTTGTGAACTTCTGAATGATTCGATTCGATTCACTTAGCTTGAAAACAGATTAATCCCTATACCTACAATAGTTTCACGAAAACTGAATCAATCGTGAATTAATTGATCCGTTTGCGAATGATTCTCCAAGAAATCAATCGATTTACATATTTAATCACCAATCGTTCCTAAAGGATTCGATTCGATTGTGAACAGATCAATTGCTATAAAAATGTTTCAAAAAAGTGACTCAATTTGTTTATAAAAGATTTGTATTTGAAGAAAGGTCGGTCTTCTCACGCATAATGTGAGAATGCTTTTTTTTTCATACTGCACTTGTCCTCAGAATAGGTACTCTAATCTAATCTTTATATGTATTTACGCTTTGATTCCAGTACCTAACTGTGGTTTGTCTTCTCTTTTCTCAAAAACCATACAATATCTAAACCCTTCCATTTGATGTCAAGAATTTTTTCAACTAAAAAAATTGAAGCAAAAACTACTTGGAGTATTAGGGTCATAGGACAAACTACTAGTAGGAGAGAGGTTAAACACTCTGAAAATCTTGAAAAGCAGTAGGTATTGTAGTATTTTTTGAACGTTTGATGTCGCATTGACTTCTTTGACCCAAAAACTACAAAATACATTTTTATAGAAAGCAAACATCAAAGAATAATAATTTTTGAGCAAAAAAAAAAATTGAAAACAGCAAAAATTTCCTCAATTTGATATAGCCTGAAAATAGTAGTTGAGACATTTGAGATCACAGTGGGTTGGGAGGGGAGGAGGGAGGGTGCGGCCGAATTTGAACTATTTGAAGTATTCCAATAATGAAAAATAAGCACTTCACTTATTTTTAAACAATTTGTTTCTGAGGAATCATCCATTCGAAATGCTTTTTCTCACAACTTTTCGTCAAAATCCAAGCTCTTAGCAGTCATACGAGTACAAGCTCAACATCACAAAAATTTATAAGTTTGGTAGTTTTTGCGCAGGATCAAATTCTTTATAAAGTCGGTAATTTTCATTGAAAACCTTGCCTACTCACATGAAAGGGTAAACTGTGGTCACGCGTTGACGAACTGTCGACGCATGCTACAGAACAAACCAATAAATATAATTAATTTCCAATTTTCTCTATCACTTGTTAAATAACCGTCTCAGTATATGTTTATTAATAATTTACAGGAAGATTGATGAAAAGTGATATCAAACAACATCAAAAGAACAAAATACAAAGAAAAAGCCAGACCAGGTACATATTAATTATTATTCTTACTTATGTGTTTTATAGTGCAAATTTCCAATTATTAAAATTATATTATAGGCCTCAGCATGATCGCTTTCTAATTTTGTTTCAGCTTAAATATCACATATCGATCCCAGCCCATTAAAAACACCCACGAATTAACCGCAAAGAACTCGCAACTATGGCAATCAATTCAATTCTTAATCTTGTGTCGACGATTTTTATCTTATTCATGTTCGTTGCGTACATAGCTTCGTTCATCTGCGTAACGATTCACATGTATAAATTCATCAGAAGTAAACCACCGCAGAGCTTGACGATAAAAAATCTCACCTTCTACACATTTATTTTATTTTTATACTACGTTCATTATTTCATCATGATGATCTACTTGAAAGTAAACAAAAATGGCATACTGGAACCGATGTTATATGCCATTAAAACTGATCTAACGTTGATAACCATGTGTCTAAAATTCATTATGGCAATAGATATTTGCTTATGTTTTCGAAAAATCGCGCTGTATCTACAATCGTCTCCACAATTCGATACGAAAAAATTTATAATTTATTGTCTGACAGGTTCATTACCACCTTCGTTACTTGTCATTATCACTAATATCACTAAAGTACTTTTCAAATACGACGGTGAACCTATTCTGATTTGGGCTGGACTCGTCATTCCTATCATACGCTTAGTTCCGATTTTCTGTTCGATTTGGTATTTAAGAAAAAACACTGTAGACAGAAACGAGTTGTGGAAAAACTTCGCTCTGCAGATGCGTCTTTTCGTACTGATTGGAGGATTTTCTTCGATAATCGACTTTTGCGAAATGATTTTCATCGTAATTACCAATGTGTGGGGCTTTAGGGGCATAGGAGGTGTAGATATACATAACACTGTAATAACGGTGATGCAATATGGTATTTTCGTGGAAGGAGTTGCCATTGCTGTGGCATTCACATTCAAAGCAGATACACTGAAACCTGTAGGTAGGAAACCTTCGTGTACGACGACGGAAACTTTCACAGTGAATGTGAAATGCTGAAAGTCGAGGATTTGGGATTCGAAACGAATGGCAAAGAAATCAAGGTGCTAAGTTGACCCAAGTGCAAAAAATTTTTTATAATGTATTAAAAATGTCAGAGAGTTTGTTCGAATATGTCAAGTTTTTCATTTACCTATGTTATAAGTCTTTTTCTTATTGAAATCAATTCATCTCAATTATCATTAGATTTGTAATAATGCTTTCATTATATGTAATAATAATTATCAAATAAAACTTTTTTTTTATTTTGAGAGATGGAAGCATGATTTCGAACAAGTATCACAAAGAACAATCAGAAGCGTTCTGAACGTGAGGTGTGAGGGGGGAAGGGGTTGAGACCCTTCCTTCCTCGGACAGAAAAATTTAGGCAAAAAGTGGGAAATTGTTGGGAAAAATTGGGTGGGTTGGAAAAATTTGAGAACTTTGGGAAAGTTGGTAAGAAATTGTGTAAAGCAGGGAAAATCACAGAATTACCCAAAACTATGGGTTATTATTTCTTGGATTACATATAAATTTTCATTAGTATTCGTCCTCGCTTGGCTCGAGCCGGATCATTTCCCTTTTATTTTCTCCAACCAAAGTTGAAGAGTAAAAAAATTGACTTCTCACGTCAAACATAATATTGTTTTACTCGAAATTTTACAAGAAAAAGTTCTCGCCAATGCATTCCAGTCAAAACTGCCAGAAATTCACTAATTCACAACTTCTGCTGAAATATCAAAAAATCTCTCATTTTTTGCCGACAATTTGGAGACAAAAATTTCTAATTTTTGATATAAAAATCATCTCCTGAGAAAAATGAAGAATTGTGAATTTTCGAGAGCTTTTGTCCACGCCTCACTCGAGCTCCAACTTTTTGCATCAGTTATTTTACTTTTCGAATCATCAACTTCTTCAATGCTTTTTGCTCTAGTTTCGATCGGACAGATTTGAATTCTACAGTGCAAGTTTTCGAAAATTTTCAAGAATGAAAAAGGTGTTTGTGGGTAATTCTCAGAAAAAGGGTCGATTTTGATATGCATAATTTTGAAAAACGAAAATCATTTTTTTGGAAAATTTCAAGTGGGAATCATTTGTATATGTGTCCCAGATCCCTTTTCTAGTGTTGGCCTCAATTCAATCCCCCCCACTGTGGACCCCGGCCCCCTAAAACGGCGATAATTAGAATTCGACCCTCATCGATGTGTAATATGTCGATTGACATGTTTTCAAGGTCGTAGAATTCGAATCTGGAGTTATTTTTTTTTGTAGAGGTGGAGGGTGAGGCGTGGGGAGGGGGAAAATGTCAAATTTTGCTTATATTATCGTGTAATATGTCGATTTATGTTTTTCAGGCCGCAGAGTTCGAATCTGGACTTATTTTTTTGGTTGGGGTAGAGGTGAAGTGTGGGGAGGGAGAAAATGTAAAATTTTGCTTGTATTATCGTGTAATATGCCGACTAGCACGATAAAAGTACAGCTGTCTGAAATTTGGCCAAGTCGAAGGACAAATGGGCGCTGGACAAGCCGAAGGATAATCTCAACGTTTTTTCGTTTCTAGCCTTACCTACTGGACATTATTCGATTTTTAACACGTAATAAATGTGTACTTATCATGTAGAATAACTTCCCGTGCTCAATTATTGGTTTTGGCGGGTTCATTGGCGTAAATGAAAACACCAAGCCGAAGGACACAGATTTTGCGAAATATCAAAACTTCACAGATAAGTACGATCAGAACGAGCTGTAATGTAGTTTTTAAAAAGAACGGTGCGGGGTAACATTTCTATGAGAACAGTGAACTAGTGCAGCCACTCACCAGAAAAAAATGTTGGAGTGGGAAGCTACCAAAAATAATTGAAAATTGCTCGAAAATTTGCGCCAAAAGTTTGAGACAGTTTTCAAATGTGAATTGTGAGCTTCCTATAGACTTATTGCAATTGCAATTTGCACAATAAGAGACCTTCATGTTCTATGATAATGAGAATGTGTCAATTTTTCCAAAAAAAAAATCAAATGTACACCAATGAAAGGAGGGTCTAAAAACCTCAATACCATGTGTGAAATGTGTGCGGGGTCATTCTTGAATGGACCAAAAAAAAAAAAAAATTTCATGCTAAAACCGTTGAGAAATTTGCCATGTACACGAATTTTACCTTTTTCTGAGAATTACCCACGAAGATGCTTTCATTGAAAATGATTTTTGTACCTCACAAATTGTAAATTTTCGGAAGCTTTCATCCTCTCGTTGCTCGAGCAAAATCAAAAATATTCTGTAATTTTTTTTTTTTTTTTGGGTGTTTATAATTACAAGATTATTACACCAGTAGAGGGGGAGGGGTTAGATTTGGTTTGTGAGGTTGATGTTTTTTATTAGGGAGATGAATTTTTGAATTTCACAGGGTTCGTCAGGGATAGCAGGTGGGTTTTCTTTTATCTGTAGTGTGAGTCTGTTTTGTTTTAGTTGGGGACATTTGAAAAGTATGTGTTGAATGGACGTGGGTTCGTTTCTGCAAAATTGACTTGGGGGTTTTGGTTCTTTTTGGTATAAGTGGTTATGAGTAATTTTTGTGTGGCCTATTCTAGTCTAGTAATAAGGATTTCTTCTTTTCTGTTCAGGTGGCCTAGATTTTTCCAGGGGAGGGTTGTTTTTTTATGTTGGAAGAGTTTGTTTGAAGTTTGTTGTGACCAAAAGTTCTGCTAGTTGGTAAATGTGTTATTTGTGTAATTAAAGATTTAATATCATCAGGAGTGAGAGAGGTAAGAGGGGTGGGGGGAGCGGCTGTTTTTGCTAATCTATCAACAGTTTTGTTTCCAGTGATACCTAAGTGGCTGGGAACATACATGAAGCTAATTGAGTAATCATAATTTTGGAGGTTAAAAAGGGACTTATGTATGTCTTGGACTATGGGATGGTCAGAAAAAATGTTTTGAATGGATAGCAGTTAACTTAGTGAGTCGCTTTGGATTAAGAATTTTTTATTTTCTGATTGAATGGAAATTATATCTATTAGGCAATGTTTTATGGCAGTGAGTTCAGCAGTAAAAATTGAGGCACAGCAGTGAATTTTGAAACTGAGAACTTCGTCATTTATTGAGTAAGCATAACCAGTATGAATGTTGGAAATTTTTGAACCATCTGTGAAGCATAAGTTATATTCTGTATAGTTTGATAACAGTTCTAAGTAATGACTCTTGATTGATCATGTTTTGGGTAGTTTCTTAAGTAGAATTCCATCTGTATAGGTTTGAGAGACCAAGGGGGATAAGATATTGGTTTATGGATAAGGTTTTCTAGGTCAATTTGTAGGTTGTTCATATTTTTGATAAATTCTGGGATTGGACCTTAAGTATGGAGGAAATGCTGAGAGCTGTAGACCTTGAGTGATTTTTGAAGAGGGTGAGATGGATTATTTGCAACAGATGTTAAGAATTTGTTTGTCATGAGAATTTTCCTAACATCAGGAGGAGGCTCTGCAGCTTCACAATAAATGCTATTAATTGGAGACGAATAGAGAGCACCTATGCAGATGCGCAAGAAGGAATTTTGAACAGTTTTGAGAATGTTAGTAGTTTTATTTGAGAGGATTGTAAAGCATGGACTTCCATATTCAATTTTACTACGTATCAGAGCTTTGTACAAGTGGAGTAATAGTTCACATGATGGGTTATACTTTGGATTTTTAACAATTTTTAGTAAATTCAAACATTTGTTAAGTTGAGCTTTTATGTTGAGAAAATGAGGAGTCCAAGTGAGTTTTTTATCAAAAGTAAGTCCGAGGAATTTGGTAGTTGGTTTAAAAACTAAAGGATGTCCTTTGAATTCAAGGCTAGGTTCTAGGTAAGTTTTATTTCTCTTAGTAAAAAGTATACAGTGAGTTTTAGATTCAGAAAATGTTAGTCCATTTGATTCAGCCCATTTTTCAATACAATATTGAGAGTTTTTTGGATCATTTCTGAGGCTAGTTTGATGTTATTTGAGCGTATTGAAATGTTTATATCATCTGCAAAAGTTCTTAAGGAAAGAGGTTGGGGAATAATAGGCTACTACAGATATCATCAATTAGGAGTATAAATAGGATGGTGCTAAGCACAGAGCCTTGAGGGACTCCATTTTCAATATCAAAAAATTCAGAGTAAGTATGTATTTTCAATTCTGACTCTAAAGCAGAGTACTGCACGGTTAAGTTAAAATAGCCGGATAACCGCCGGAGCTATCGGCTAATTTAACTACAGGTTACAAACTGCAGTTACTTTTGTCGGCGCGCGCAACCAGCGGTAAGTTAGGTTAATAACCATACGTTAACCGCATTCGGTTCTCTAGTGTCTCAACAATACATTTTGGTGACTCATCAAACAGATAAGACAGAATCGAACATTACATTTCCGATAAGAGCGCGGTATAATCGCAGGTAGTTTAGTCATTTTAACTACAAAATTATCCGCATAGGCTAACGCTAATATAACTGCTTTTGGATGAGTTATATTTGGTAGCTTACCGCACACGACACGCGACTAACGCAGATAACTTTTAACTATACCGTGCAGGACTCTGCTCTAAAGGTACAATTTGATAAAAAGTTTTGGATAAAGTAAGCTAAATGCCCTCGAATTCCTATAGAATGTATTTTTTATCTCCATGCTTTGTCAAAAGCTTTTTTAAGATCAAAGAAGACTGAGAGTACAAATTCTTTATTTTGAAAGGCAGTATTGATTTCCTGTGTAAGACTAAATAGATGGTCCAGAGTAAATCTTTTTTTCCGAAAGCCACTTCGAAAAGAACTGAGGGAATTTGTAGAGTCAATATACCAAGTAAGACATTTCATAACCATTTTTTCTAGAATTTTACATGGGACAGAAATTAAGGAAATAGGCCTGTAACTGGAGGGAAGGTGAGCGTTTTTCTCAGGTTTAAGTATGGGAATGACAGTTGCAGTTTTCCATGTTTGAGGAATTCCAAACGCCAAAAGCCCCCCAAAAAATACGAAAAATTGGGCATTTTGAATTTTGGATTTCAGTACTAACTTCTACTTGCAATTGAACAATTCAAATTTTTGTCAAGTATAAAATCATTATTTTTGAACATTTGAAAATATTGAACATTTTTATTTCCAACCCCCCTCCCTTTCCAAAATGTTTTCAACCCACATCTGGCTAATTAGCATGAAAATTACTAGAGGGTGAGAGGGGGGGTCTCGTCACGCCTCTGGGAACTATTGAAATGTAACGGATTTTAATTAGAGTAAAAATAGGTAATTTTCCTTTCACTGAAATACGAATATGTTTTGCAGTGTTCTGTAAAATGGACAAGAGTGTTTTTATTCACCTCTTTCGACAAAAAAAAAAAAAAAAAAAAAAAAAAGGTACTTAAGTATACATAGAAACTCGTTCCACGAAATAGGATTTTGTAAAAAGATTTTCACGCTGTTCGATTGATAACGAGCTTAAATCATTGTGATATGCAAAAAAAAAAGTCTGCGACACCTTTCTCTAAGGTGTAACTACTTTTTAAATAAGTGCATTAGTTACTAACACACGACTCTAATAATCTTCAGGTGATAAGTGCGTAAAAGGATTACTGTTTAGGTACGCTTATGGTCTGATCATCTCTCGTTCATCTCATTTGCATTACTCGGATCATGCTTCGTAGTTTTTTTCGTTTCATTATGTGGAATAAATTTACTACGTTATCTTTCGAGTTCCATTCAGAAAGGTAAGTATACCTAAATATCTACGCAGTTTATTTTTGGACTTTGGTTAATTCTTGTTTATTTGAATTCCTTTAATTAGAATCCACTGCAGAGGAAAAAAGGAAGCACACGATGTACTAAAGAACTACTACAGATAATATGGAAAGGTTTTGTGTTTGGCATTATTGTAATGAAATACACATACGTACGATGTGCTGCTTTGGCAATGGGTCATTCCATGTCAACTCAACCAACGTTTTTGGGTCATGTCCTTCGATTTCGCTCAAATTTTTTTTACAATATCTACCCACCCAGTGAGTAAGAAAGCCGCAATCAGTTTGGTCCCAGCCCCCTCAGGGGGCGGGTGGGGGGGCTTCCATTATTTTCACATTGTCTCGAGGTACTCAATTTCAGCCGCCCATTGCTCCAAAACTATGATACTTTGATCAAAACTGATTTCACAGTTCGAAAGGGCATTGAATTTTGAACTTTTTAAGCATTTTGAAATTTTCAAAAGTTGAAAGTTGAACTTTCAATTTGAAAGTTCAAATTTCAAAATGGCGCTGCAAGTGGGAGCTACCATTTAAAATTTTGAAAAAATTTCCATAGATGTACATTTTGATACTTTTTCGAAATATTTAGGTTTCGAGTTGGGTCTCTTTGACGGAGGGGGAGCACCCCCACCCCCAAATTTGGGTGAAACTTTCGAAAGATAATCTGGGGCATGTGATATATCGAATTGTATGTTTTCGGCAACGCTGAATACGAATATGACGTTAGATTTTTGATAGGACCTCATCCACGTCCCCCAAAACCTCCCCAAAGGGGGTAAAAGTTCAAAAAAGTGTTTTGTTCGTGCGACACATGGAATAATATGTTTTTGGTGACGCTGAACACGAATATGACGTCAGATTTTTGATTGGACCTCATCTACGGCCCCCAACAATTTATTTGGACTTTTACCAATTGGGGGAGGTTCTGGGGGCCATGGGTGAGGTCGATTTAAAAAACTATGGCTATATTCGTGTTCAGCGATATCGAAAACATACTATTTCATGTGTCACACGAATGTTACCATTTTTTTTATGGGGGACCCCCTTTGGGGAGGTGCAGGGGGCCCTGGACAGGTCCAATTAAGAATCTGACGTCATATTCGTGTTCAGCGTCACCAAAAACATATTATTCCATGTGTCGCACGAACAAAACACTTTTTTGAACTTTTACCCCCTTTGGGGAGGTTTTGAGGGACGTGGATGGGGTCCTATCAAAAATCTAACGTCATATTCGTATTCAGCGTTGCCGAAAACATACAATTCGATATATCACATGCCCCAGATTATCTTTCGAAAGTTTCACCCAAATTTGGGGGTGGGGGTGCTCCCCCTCCGTCAAAGAGACCCAACTCGAAACCTAAATATTTCAAAAAAGTATCAAAATGTACATCTATGGAAATTTTTTCAAAATTTTAAATGGTAGCTCCCACTTACAGCGCCATTTTGAAATTTGAACTTTCAAATTGAAAGTTCAACTTTTAACTTTTGAAAATTTCAAAATGCTTAAAAAGTTCAAAATTCAATGCCCTTTCGAACTGTGAAATCAGTTTTGATCAAAATGTCATAGTTTTGGAGCAATGGGCGGCTGAAGTTGAGTACCTCGAGACAATGTGAAAATAATGGAAGCCCCCCCACCCGCCCCCTGAGGGGGCTGGGACCAAACTGATTGCGGCTTTCTTACTTACTGGGTGGGTAGATATTGTAAAAAAAATTTGAGCGAAATCGAAAGACATGACTTTCAAAATCGCCTTTTTTTGGTTGAGTTGACATGGAATGACCCCAATACGATCCTATATGTGACGCGGCATACGAAAAGGTTACCCCGACCAAAAAATGGATTTTTTTTTCATTTGCTATTTTCATGTAAAATTGACAGTAGAACACTTAAAACGCATTTTTATCGAAAACTACTTTTTTGATTTTTTTGCTTGGGGTAACCTTTTCGTATGCCGCGTCACATATAGCAGGTTTTTCGCATCGTTTTCAGGCCTTTTGCTGTATGACAAAATTTCATTGATATTCGATACAATTGACTGTAGCTTACGATAATCAACTTCATTAAGCTTATGTATGTATACTTCATAAATAACCCAGAACCGCCGTTCATCGCGTGTATACTACGCATGAAGAGGTGTGATATTGGTTGCCTATTAGCGTTCTTGGAAGGGTTGGATGTTTTACTGATTAATTTGTTGGAAACGTTGACAAACATGACTGATATCTTCACAAGAAGCTACATAATGTGAAAATTGATATCGCAAATATTAGCAGATTAATTGTTTCGAGTTAAAATGGGTATGCTGATGTAGAGTGAATTTGCAAAAAAAAATAGTAGGAGGATTCTGACCAAATTCGGCATAAAGGAATGAGAACGAATCGAAAATTGGTCCTAAGGAGTTTTCTGGGATGTCGAGTTGATTGCAGCACACGACTTCAGCCTCCTGGGTCTATTGGCGATGATTTCGAGTCGTTTTAATTTCATAAAAATTATAATTAATATAATACCTACGTAAGTACGTATCAACAGTATAAATAAGTTTTTTCTCCCAAAAATAGCTACTGAATTCTTATCAGTTGCTTTGAACGAGACTGTAGTTGAGTCATTTTGATAAGCTTTCGTCGAGATGATTATAGGAATTTTCTACGTACATAAGTTAAGCACTCGCATACGTAATAGAAAAAAAATAATAGGTCGAGTATTTTTATGGTTCAAATCAAACTGATAGTTTCGTTGTTACCGTTTGTGCGCCTCTTTGATTCGCTTAATTTAAAAATTATAACGAAATTGTTGGGCGAAATTATATTGAGATTCGAACATCAACGCAATAATTTGAATTTGTAAGTACATTTTGTGTGCATTTTTTAAAGATTATTATTACTAGCCTATTGTACTCGTATTAATACGTAAGTATTTGTTTGAATCGTACGTTCTAAGCTTTCAACAGTTTTTGCTTTTTAAATATAATTTCTTCAAGGGCCGAAAAACATTCTTTGAAAACGTTATTGACGAATTCCTCATGAAAAATAAGTTTCATTTCAACCCCGAAGTAATCGACAGAGAAAAATATGAAGCCAGAGTTGAAAAAAAATGCTAAAATTGTAAATTCGCCATTTTCAATGTGAAATTACAAAATATGCCCAAGTAGGACAGGGCTCGTGCTCGGAGATGGCAAAAAAAAGTCGAGTTTGGACTTTGAAACGGAAGGTTGAAATTTCACCTCCTTTATTAAACTTTCACTAGTACCCTTCTTCTTTCTTGCTTGCCCGTATCCGGACATTGCGACTACAAAATCCCCACAATCAGTTCCCTCCAGCTATCTCTGTCCTCTGCCTTTCTCGTGCATTCTCCCAGTGACATTTTGGCAGTTTTCTTGATTAAGTCCGTGTATCGGGTGGGTGATCTTCCCCTTCCCCTCTTGCCTTCTACGAGTATGTGGCCTTGGACTGTATTTTTCCAGGTTGTCCTGTCTCACGATGTGTCCGAAGTAGTGTAGCATTTGTCTCCTGATGACTGTGCTTAGCCTTTCCTTTACGCCCAGTTGTTGAAGTATTGTCTTTTCTGGACCCATGATATCCTTAGCATGCGTCTGTAGCAGTACATTTCAAATGCGTCAATTTTATCTTGATCTGCCTTGCGTACTGTCCAGCATTCTGACGCATAAGTACAGGAAGATGGAGAAGACTAGCGTTTTTACAATTCTCAGCTTTGTGGCCTTCCTAATGTGGCTTTTCCGCATCCGGTTGAGCTTTCCCATTGCTGTCTTTGCTATGGCCGACCTTCTCCTGATTTCTCCAGCTGAGCTTCCCTGATTCGTTATTAGTGAACCAAGGTACACAAAGTCCTGTACAACCTCAATACTATCAATTTCCAATATTTCAGGTCTGTTCTTTTGCTTCCTGTCAATTATCATTATTTTCGTTTTTCCTTAGTTGACCCTCAGACCTGCCTCATTGTTGGCTTCTTTGATTTTCCTGAGCATTTCCTAATGAAATTCGAACATAACCTAATGAAATACGATGCACAATTCGAAATAAAAGATGTATTGAAACACATTAACAATAATTAAAATATGAGAGGGGTTTTGCGATAAGGGCCCTTGTGGTGATATTTCGATTTTTTCAGGAGAGAGAAAACATCGAATTGCTTCGATTTTTCGATTTTTTTTTTGATTTTTGGGTGCAGTGTTGTCTTGCGCATAGGTTGGGTGGGAAATTTTGACGAAATTCATTCATCATCGCCTGATATCCGTGATTTAGAGAAGGGACCTTGTGGTGAAAAGGCGAATTTACACAACGTTACAGACTACCCCGCAAAAAAATACCGAGAAATTCGGATTCGCCATGAAATTTTACATAGGTAACAACAATAAAATAATTTTTCCATCGACATTTTCTTTTTTTTTTTAAAAATCAAAAACAAACAAAAACTTTGTTTTTTGATTTCCCAAAAATGTGAGTTTTTGAGTATTCACGTTCAAGTAATTTTTAAACGAGAAGTTGATGAGATAGGCGAAATCTGATTGCACCATTCGATTTCTTGTGAAAAAGTAAGTCGGAATCACCAATAAAAAAAAAAACATCGAATCACCACAAGGACCCATATCGCGAAACGCCTCTCATATGTATTTGAAATAAGAACAAATGAAAATCGCCATAATGCGATTGAAAACGTAAAATGGTAATAATAATCGAATGAATTTCGGATATTCAAATCGAAAAAATACAAAAGTCATCGGAGGTTTTTTGTTGACTTTACACATACAGTAAAAGCTCGTTATAACGCTTTCGGATATAACGCTGATTTTATTATTACACTGATTCCTTCTGGTCCCTTGACATCCCCATTTAAACCAATGCAAAATTAATCGCGATATAACGCTCATGAGCGATTATAAATTGCGTTTTAACGCTCTAAAATTTAGGAAAAATCACATTTTTTTCATAATTTTAACAACAAAACCCCAATTTTTTGTAAAAAAAAAAGCTTACTCATGTGTAAAAAATTATCACTTTCTGAAAATTTTGGCCGTAGTTTTGATTTTTAAAAAAGCAAAAAAACTTTTATGGCAAAATTTTGCCAAAAAATCATTCATATCATTATAGCAGACCTCAAAATCAAAGTAAAATTTCAGATTTTTTCATTTCCAACTGGAACAGTTGTTCAAATTCAAAATAAAGTTCACGTTTCCACTTCCTTCATAACGCTTTTTCGCTTTAAAACAAGAATTTGCGGTATAACGCTAATCAGCGTTAAACCGAGACTTTTGGTTATAACGTGCTTCGGCTTATAACGCTCTTTTTCTCCGGTCCCTTGAAGAGCGTTATAACGAGCTTTTACTGTACATTGTATCTTGATAATGCAACGAATTACGAGTAATTATGACAAAAATAAACTATTACAATGTTGACGCGAATTTTACTTTATTTTTAACATTTCCTTCATCTCATCTAGTGTCTCTGCAAGCAGGTTTGTGCCATTTGCATGTAAATTTGACAATGTCTTTCCTCCAATTCTGACTCCCTTTTCCCAATCCTCTAGGGCAGTTCTTATTACCCATTCTCCATATGCATTGAAGAGAATTAGGCTGAGTATGCATCCCTGTCTCACTCCTTTTACTGTATGGAAATTATGGTGAGCTCTCCTTCAACTCTCACCTGTGCCATGTTGTCCTCATACAGACTCTCCATGAGACTGACAAGGTGCTCTGGTACACCAAGGGTGAATTGTATGACTCTCGTTCAAATCTGAACTAAGTTTAACTCATTGTTTTTGACCAGTTAATCTGAGTTCAACTCTTGAATGAGAGTTGAACGAGAGTCGTACAAGTGGCCCCAGGATCTTCCACTTAACATGGTCAAATGCTTGAAGCACATGTACACTGGCTTGTTGAATTCTTTTGCCTTTTCAATCACTTGGCGTACATTTAGGATTTGTACCCAAAAGAACTAAAAACATAACTTGAGCCAAAAAAATACAAAGGGTTGAAAAAAAATATGTAAAATTGCTACTGAAAATTGGGCTAATAGAAATAATTCTGTAGTGGTGATTTTTGTGCCCTGTCTGATTTTTGACATGGATATTTGTTTTGCGGTGGGAAAAGTTACGCTGATCTTCGTGACTCTGATTTTCAAAAATTAACCAGGGTCCAGGGAACTTTTTGAACTGGCACTCTCTGGTTTGAACGAAACGAATCTATCGAAGTCTTACAACTAGGTATCTGAAATTTAAGGTACTAAAGTTCAAATTAACAAACTTTTTCAAAAAAAATATATATATATATACAGGCTTACTACGGCTTATACAGGCCCGTTTCTGGAAATGATACTGACGGTCCGAGGCCCGACGCGACGCGACGTTCCGAGACCCGATCCCGGGTCTCGGAACGTTTCCCCATGTTTTTCACAATTTTCATCATGTACACCTTAAAGCATGCTGTTTGCCAAATTTTTGTTTGGGACTCGGATCGTATGTTGAGTGCCACCACTTATACAGATTTGGTTCGCACTGTCTCTCTGTAGAGGGTGCCACCCTGCTTGTATATAACGATACGAGACCCACTAAATGGTACCAACGTTACGAGACCCAATGCATCGGCAACATCGCATGCACACAGCCCAACTGTGTCTGGAGTGGAGTTGATGGGCGTTGGTGTTTCAACTATTCACTATAAGGTGTAGTCTATGTCTCATATTAATTTTATGAAATGACAACGGATCAAATTTGTATTATTTTTAACCTGCTTTTTTTCTTGAGAAACGACTTCCTCAGTTCAAGATACTTAATTTTCTCAATTTCCAATTGTACTTTCTGCGTTTTTTTTTTAAAGATTTGAAATTGAAAAAAATGACGTACATGAATTGATTACACATCAGGAATGATTTAAACAAATTGGAGGTTTTGTAATGAAAACTAGTCCCTCAGTGAGCATGAAGAAGGTTTAAGGCTTCAGAGCAGCAATTTGATTTTTTTCAGATGAAAGACGGTTTTTATGAGCTGAAAACCTGGAAACCAGTATCGAAAGTATTCACGAGAGAAAAATGTTGAGGTAAAATAAAATGAAAATATGATTTATCATGCAATTCTAAAATACACAGTGAGGGTGTCGTTTCTCCCTCACCTTACGTAATTCTCGACCTGATTAAGGGGCTAATCCACATTTGAGGATTTCCTGACGATTACCTCGTGTGTTTCTGACCAACATTCTTCACTTTCGATATCATTAATAATAATACTCGTATGATGAGAAAACCACTGGAGGGACTGCCTGGAAATTGACTCAAATGTGATTTAGCCCCTTTAATTAGGTCAAGAATAAGCCACGACTCAATTTTTAGTTATCCGAATTTTTCACGCCTTCTGGAGAAATTGAAAATTATGCTAGAGGTCTTAGAATGGCTCAGAATTATGTAACCTCATTCCCGGGCGGGGGACGGAAGGGTTGGTTTGACATATACGCCATTTGTTTAAAGCAGTGATGGCTCAAATTTGTATTATTTCCAATCGATTTTTTTTCTTTTTGTTGTTTCCCGACTCCGGGATATTTCAAAAATGTCAATTTTTTATTGTACCTTCGAAGGTTTTTTGGTGAAAAGAGTTGAAATTTTGAAAAATTACGTCATAGTATTAACTGATTAGACACCAAGAATAAGATTTAAACAAATTGAGATTTTTGTAATGAAAACTAGCTCCTCTGTAAACCTGAAGGAAATTCAGAGACGTGCCGAATGGGAGGGTGAGTGGGAGCTGTCTCACCCCCCAAACAGATAAGCATTGGAAAAAGCTGAGAATCTTTCAGGTAATTCGGGTGAGTTGGAAAAAATTGGGTAAAAGTTATGTAAGCTGGGAAAATCATAGAATTACCAAAAACCACGAGTTCTTACTTCATGAATTATAAATTTTCAAAAGCTTTCTCTTTCGCTCCGCTCGTATGCAGATCATTTTCCTTTTCCTTTCTGTGACCAAAGTTAAAGAGTAGAAAAATTGACTTTTCTAAAATAATGTGGTTTTACTTGAAATTTTTCAACAAAGGTCTCTTCAATGCATTGCAGTCAAACTGTCAAAAAATACCCTATTTTTCACCAAAAATTCGGAAACAATTTCTATGTCCCAAAAAAATGAACAGCGGATTTTCGATAGGTTTTGCCCTCACCTCGTTCAGACTTTGTTCATATTTTTAAAAATATTACAATTTCCTGACAAACAAAAAATTCTAAAGCCATAAAAAGTAAAAACCAACTCTTCGCATCATCTTTCAAGAATGATAAATCATTTTCCTGTTCTGTTCTGTGTCAAAAATCAGTGGGTGCGGTGAAAAATAAACTTCTCACATTGAAAAATGTTGTTTTACTTTTGAAAAATTATCAATTTTCGATCGCTTTTGCCCTTGCTTCACTTGGGCATAAGAATAAGCCACAGCTCAATTTTTAGAAATTCAAATTATTTTTCTCGATTTCTGGAGAAATTTTTAAATTTCGGAGAAATCGAAAATAACGCTGGAGACTACAGGATGGCGAGAGATGTTAAAATTGAGTTTGGAGGAATTTATATTACCTAGTTTCGGAACTGATTTTCGTAATTTATGCTGAAGAAGTAGGAATTTGAAAAGAAAAACATAAAACACCGAAGATGGTCAATTTTGAATTTTTAAAAATTCACCAAAAATGTAGAAGTCGGTTTGGACAACTGAAGTTTTGGTTACTGAGGGGAGGGGGTTAAGACGACTTTTCTTAAAATCTTGGTCCCAAAAAAATCGGAGGCAGGCACCTCTTCAAGTTTCCATGCCATGCTCATGTGAAATGTGCCGCAGAGTGAGGATTTGTTGAAATTTTTTGGTACAGCTGGAACAGTTGGATTGAGGTCTACATTTTAGCATGTTCGATTTTCTCTCAGATTCAAATTTTCTAACTGACTAAAACTGAATTTCGTCACCCTAATAAGTACGTAAAATAGCTAACATACTTAATTAATTTTCACAGCTTGTCTGATTGTTTGCACTTTTAGAATACTAAAAATTCGAAATTTTTGAGACGGAACTAAAAATCTCCCCTTGGCTCGGATTTTTACAGGGTACTTTTGGGATTATACATACTAAGGAAGTATTTGAGAGCTAAAAAAATTTCGCTCATCTTTCTTCTCTCACCCTCATGCAGAAAAATTTTATTTTTTACATAAAACTTTCTATTTATCAGCACGTTGGCCAAAAGATTTGAATTTCCTATGGTGTGTGGACTGAGGGCCAATCCATGGAATTTTTTTCAATTTTTTTCAGCACTGTATTTCAGCAAAAAAAAAAAAAAGAAAGAAAACCTTTACGGTATTATTAGTCTGAACTTTAAGAGTGCACATAGGCTAGCTTTTTCCTCTAAAATGTCGAACTAACAAGAGAACCTCCCACATGATAATCATCGGTTGGAACAAAATTTGAACTGGTGGAAAGAGGACCTTAAAAAACCATCATCCCCAATTTTCAGCTGCTCAAGTTGATTTTTCGATTTTTGGGGAGCATTTGACGTTTTGTGTACACAGGTAAATATCTATTCATCAAAGAAAATCTGAAAAAATTACAAATATCCATCTCTCTAGCGTATCAATTTCCACTGTTTAAATTCTTGCCAAAGGCAGTCTTCTAGATCACCAGTCAAAATTTCAAGTGCTAAAATGTCCTTTTTGAATTTTAATGAATTTTTAAAAAATTAAATGTAAGTACGCCAAAAATGCAAGTAAAAATCAAAATTTTACCAAATTGTCCTAGAAAGCTGAAATTTGGAATATGCACTATTTTCGATCTGCCAAATCGATTGGAAACTGTTTCAAACTGTTTTGAGTGGTTCTGGAGCCTCCAGTAGTTTTTTGAAACTTGAAATTCCCAAAAAATTTCATCAAATGGAGACAAACTAATCTTAATGCACTACGAAGTTGACTGCCAGCGGATTTCAAGTCGTTTTGGAGCCTCCAGCGACTTTTTGAAACTTGAAATTTCGACAAAATTCCATCAAATGGAGATGGAAAGCCGAAATTTATTCCGCGCTCCCATTTTAACAACCTCTGAGATGACTTCAGTTGGGTTCAAGTCATTTTGGACCCTACAGCGATCTTTTGAAAACTATTGGAATCTCCAGCCAATTTTTGGAATTTGAAATTTTCACAACATGTTATCATATGGAGTGGGAAAGCCAAAATTTATTTTGCAAACCAATTTAAATACTATAAAAAGTCGACTGCAGGTGGTTTCAAGTGATTTTGAAGCTTCCAGCTCTTTTTAGAAATTTCAATATTCCAAAAAATGCCATAAAACCTGTTCAAATAATCTTAAATACGCGTGCTCGAAATTGGTGCTGGTTAATGACCTACACGAGCGATAAAGTATTAACCAGTTATTGTCTTAAAGTCGGTGTATTTTTTTTGTGCATCGATTTCATACTAATCACGCTTCCACCTCCGTTTGAAATAAAATGATGAAATTCGGTTCACACCTTACTTTTGACATTATGTATTTCGAAGTGGATTGCAGGCAGTTTCAATCCATTTTGAAGCTTCCTGTGCCTTTTTGATAACTTCAGTTTTTTTTAAATTTGTTTTCAATGTCACAAAATCTGTCCAAATTAATTTTAGTACGTAGGTACTGTGCAAAGTGAATTTGATGAAATTATCTGGAAAATGCAAGTTTCAAAAACCTACTGAAGGTTCCAGTAATTTTCAAAAAGTCGCTGGAGGCTCCTAAATGACTTGGAATCTACCTGCAATCGACTTCATAGCGTATTGAAGTTAGTTTGCAGAGTAAATTTCGGCGTTCTATCTCCATTTGATGAAATTTTATGGAATGACACATTTGGTCCCCTATCAAGGGAGAGGTACTTATCCTAACTAGCACAAAAATTTTCGAACCAGACACAGGAAATTCAATACAGGACCACAAAACATATCATCAGTCAAAATTTCTTTTGTTTTTATGAATTTTTAAAAATTCAATGTGAGCCAAAAAACGCAAAAAAGTCTAAATTTTAACAAGTTTGCCTAAAAAATTGAAATTTAATTTAATATGTAGGACGCTATTTTCGACTTTCCGAACTGATTTGTAATGGTTTCGAATCATAAACTCGTGCTTACATTATTTGTGACCTTCTTGATCAATTTAGGCACACGTTTTTAAAATAACATGTGCCGGATCAGATCCAAAATTTTCTCCGTTAAGTATAGGTACCTAGATATTTTTTTAAAAAATCCGCTTTTGTTGGTTCTCCAATCCCCTCGATTTTAATATGTTTGTATTTATTTTCTACTCAACAGAAAAGAACTTCATTACCTGCCTTAAATAACCCCAAAAGTAGTTGTATCTCCATACACCAGAGACATTTCAAATTTTTCAGACGACGTGATGATAAAACAAATTTTTTTTATGTAAATAAGAAAAATTTTTAAAGTCCGAGCCAAGGACCGTCCGGAATTGTCACGAGTTTGTAAAAGCACGTGATGATGTAAGTAAAATAACGCGGCAACGTTGCAGGGACTCGGACAGTCGGCATGATATCCTCAAGGGCCTCGTAGCGTCGGTAGTGTATACTAGGTCTCGAAACGTAGGTAAAAAATAAGATATACATCATTTTAAAAAAAATTAATTTTCCTTTCCCCTCAATAGCCACCAACATAACCCCCTACTAATACATCACAAATCAGCTTACAATTTATTTCTATATATATTTCTAAGCCTGGGCCTCGGGTCGTCAGTGACATATACCGGGCCTCGCAACGCTAGTAGGTTCCATATATATATATATTTTTTTTAGTAAGAATGAACTAATGTGAATAATTTCTTCAATTCAACTCCCACACATCAACAACTATACTAGTTTTAGGTCATTCTGGAGCTTCCCAGCGATTTTATTATGTAATTGTTCCAGAAATTTCAAATCGTTGTGAAATGGTCTAAAAATGAAATTTTGCACCTATAACATTAAAGGGTGTTTACTGGACACCCTCTCGACCGTTTTTGGTAGTTACCAATGGAATTCCAGGAGTGCCAGTTCAAAAAAAAAATTTAAGCAATTTATAGATACCAGAAAAAGTGAAAAAAAATCAAACTTTCAAAGAAAGTACATCCCGAGCGGTTTTTTCGGCAGTATAAATATCATCTGGTGTATACTCGAAAACTATCTCAATTCGACTTTTTTTTGCAGCTTCCGGCGAGTTTATTAATTTCTCCAGAAATTTCAAATCGCTCTAGAAATACTAAAAATGAACTTCATCGCCTATAACTTTGACCAGTGCGTATAGGGCTCCCTCTAGACCGTTTTGTACACTTCTGGAAGTTCCAGGAGTGACAGAACAAGCGCCAATTAGTTATTTTTACGTATTTAATATTTTCAATCTTCAGTAAATTGGTAAAAATACTCGTAGGTAAAGTCTTCAGCATGATCGGTTTCCAATTGTGTTTCAGCTTAAACATTGATCTCAGAAAAACACAGGCGAATTCATTGCAAGAAACTCGCAACTATGGATATCAATTCAATTCTTGAACTTATAACGACGATTGGTAACTTATCCGTGATCGTTGCGTACATAGCTTCGTTTATGTGCGTAGTAATTCATATTTATAAATTCTTCAAGAGTGAGCCCCCGCGAAACTTCACGACTAAATATCTCGCACTTTACTGTTTTATATTATTACTGTATTACATTAATCATCTCATCATGACGATCTACTCGTACTTTGGGGTAAATCCAGAAAGCATCCTCATATCGATGTTATACGTAATTAAAAATTATTTAACGTTGGTAAAAATGTGTCTAAAATTATTTATGGCTATAGATGTATTCTTATGTTTTAGAAAGGTCGCTCGGTATCTACAATCTTCTTCACATTACAATACGAAAAAATTTATAATTTTTTGTCTGGCAAGTACTTCAGCACCTTTCTTACTTATCATTATTGCTGAAATACTTTTCAAAGTCGACAGTGTAAGTATTGTGACTTGGGCAGGATTCGCCATTCCTCTCATACGTTTAATTCCGACTTTTGGCGCAATTAGGTATATAAGAACAAGCAGCATGGATAGAAATGAGTTGTGGAAGAACTTTGCACTACAGATGCGTCTTCTCATACTGATTGGTGGATTTTCTTCCGTAATAGATCCAATTGATATTATTTTCATTAGAATGAGTACATACGAGGATTACTCGCGTTCCGTTATAATGGAAATCATGCAACATAGTATTTTCATGGAAGGAGTTGTGATTGCTGCGGCATTTACATTCAGAGCAGATACAACGAAACCTGTGCAGAATATACATAGGTAACCTTCGCGTACGCCGACAAAAACTATCACAATGACTGTAAAATGCTACGATCCGTGGAATTGTGGAAAATCGCAAGCAAATCAAGGAATAGAAGAGGGTATTGATGTAAGAATGGTTGCAGAACCATTTGCCTAAATGTAATAGGCATTCTTATCAGTGAGTTTACAAATGTATTTCGAGCAATTTTTACAAGGTGTTTTCAAAATTTAAAGCTTCTAAGTATACAGTACCGTGACACAAAAGTAGTGCTCGGTGGCTTTTATTTCCAAGTGGAAAGAGCTAGCGAGATGAATGAAGTGGCGTTGATTAGGGAAAAATAAGGACTTTCAAATGAGACCTTGAAAATTTCTGGCCCATGCACAGGATGTCCAGTTGTCCATCAAATTGAAAAACCGGTTTGGTCAAAAAATGCAAACTGGTTTTTATTGGCGCAATGTATTCTACACACTAAAGCGACAAAAACGTGATATGAATTTTTTGAAACCGGTTCATTAATTTGCAACCAGTTAACAATAAATACCCAAAAATTATAGATAGAGAAAAAAGCGTGGAGGTAGCAACCAGTTTCTGACAATCACCTTAAAAATTGAAAAAGCCCGAAACAAAGGTTGTACAGCATAAAAAATTGAACGATTTTCGCTGATCGGATTTTGAAACCGGTTCATTAATTTGCAACCGGTTATCAAAAATTACCTAAAAATTAGAGTTTGAGAAAAAAGCTTGAAACAAAAGTTATGTAGCATAAAAAACTGAACCATTTTCGCGGATCGGATCTTGTAACTGGTTCATTAATTTGCAACCAGTTATCAAAAATTACCTAAAAATTGAAGATAGAGAAAAAAAACTTGAAAACAAAAGTTGTAGAGTGTGAAAAATTGAATCATTTTTCCTGATCGGATTTTGAAACCGGTTCATTAATTTGCAACCATTTATCGAAAATTATTCAAAAATTGTAGATAGTGAAAAAAGCTTGAAACAAAAGTTGGAGAGCGTGAAAAATAACACAATTCTGTCTAATCACATTTTGAAACCGGTTCATTGGTTTGCATTTACTAAGTAGTAACCATGTTTCTGACAATCACCTAAAAATATTCTGTCTAATCACATTTTGAAACCGGTTTATTAATTTGCAACCACTTATCGAAAAATATTCAAAAATTGTAGAAAGTGAAAAAAGCTTGAAACAAAAGTTGTATAGTGTGAAAAATTGAACCATTTTCGCAGATCGGATTTTGAAACCGGTTCATCAATTCACAACCAGTTATCGAAAATCATTCAAAAATTGTAGAAAGTGAAAAAAGCTTGAAACAAAAGTTGTATAGTGTGAAAAATTGAACCATTTTCGCAGATCGGATTTTGAAACCGGTTCATCAATTTGCAACCAGTTATCGAAAATCATTCAAAAATTGTAGATAGTGAAAAAAGCTTGAAACAAAAGTTGTATAGTGTGAAAAATAACACAATTCTATGTAATCACATTTTGAAACCGGTTCATTGGTTCGCATTTATCAACCAGTTTTTGACAATCACCTAAAAATGAAAGATAAAGAAAAAAACTTGAAACAAAAGTTGTAGAGCGTGAATAATTGAAACATTTTTGCTGATCAGATTTTGAAACCGGTTTATTAATTTGCAACTAGTTAATTTTGTTCAATCACATTTTGAAACCGGTTCATTAGTTCGCATTTAGCAACTAGTTTTTGACAATCAACTAAAAATTAAAGATAGAGAAAAATACTTGAAACAAAAGTTGTAGAGCGTGAAAAATTGAACCATTTTTGCTGATCAGATTTCGAAAATGGCTAATTAATTTGCAACCAGGTAACTTTCGATGGCTTGCTGCAAATTAATGAACTGGTTTCAAAATCTGATAAGCGAAAATAGTTCAATTTTTCACACTCCACAATTTATGTTTCAAACTTTTTTTTCTATTACAATTTTAAGGTGATTGTCAAAAACTGGTTGAGAAATGCGAACCAATGAACCGGTTTCAAAATGTGATTGAACAAAATTGTGTAATTTTTCATGCCCTACAACTTTTGTTTCACGCTTTTTTCTCCATATAATTTTTGGGTATTTTTTGTCAACTGGTTGCAAATTAATGAACCGGTTTCAAAATCTGATCGGCGACAATTTTCAAATTTTTCACGCTCTACAACTTTGTTTCAAGTTTTTTTCTCTATCTTTAATTTTTGGGTGATTGTGAAAAACTGGTTGATAAATGCGAACCAATGAACCGGTTTCAAAATGTGATTAGACAGAATTGTGTAATTTTTCATGCTCTACAACTTTTGTTCCACGCTTGTTTCTCTATCTACTATTTTTTGGTATTTTTTGTTAACTGGTTGCAAATTAATAAACCAGTTTCAAAAAATTCATATCACATTTTTGTCGCTTCAGTGTGTAGAATACATCGCGCTAATAAAAACCAGTTTGCATTTTTTGACCAAACCGGTTTTTCAATTTGTGGACATCCTGTGCATGGGCCAGAAATTTTCAAGGTCTCATTTGAAAGCCCTTATTTTTCACTACTCAACGCCACTTCATTCATCTCGCTAGCTCTTTCCACTTGGAAATAAAAGCCACCGAGCACTACTTTTGTGTCATACTGTATACTTATGTAGTTTTTTCTTCAATTTTAAACACAGTTAAATCGTAAGGGAGAAAAAGATCCCCTCTTAGTTGAGGTTCAGAGCAAATTTGATATAATATTTAGGCAAATGGTTATGCAATCATTCTAACATCAATAGCCTTATACCCAGAACATGTCAAGTTGATCGTAATTATAACAATTTTTTTTCCCTAATTGGAATTCTTCTATCTCAATTATTATTAGATTTATACTAACTAGGCAGTTATTATGATAATTATTAAATAAAGCTTCATTCATTTTGAGATGTTAGAATGATTTCAAATGTGTAGGTTCTAAAGTACATTTTTTGATTTTTGGTGAATTTTTAAAAATCTAATTCGGGCCAAAAATTATACGCGGCTAATTTTTAATCGGTTTGCGGCTTAAGCGCATCTCTAAGCCATATTCTTCTCTTTTGGAGGCAAATTATTTACACGCTTCATCACTAAAAAAGAGATTAACATGCGTGAACTGCACGGATGGCAGAAATTTTGACTAGTGATGTAGGTACCTACTCAAATTCCTGAAACGTTTTTATTCCAATTCAAAAAGCATTAAATCCAGAAAAATCAATTTCATATGTGAGAGCGCATACGAAAAAGGACCATACGACCAAAAAAAAAGTTCCCTGAAATTGTTTTTTTTTTTTGTCATTCGGGCCCTTTTCGTATATGCGCCCTCACATTTATAAGAGATAAGCAAATTTCACAAAATTTTCCCTTACTTCGTTCGGGCCAATTTACTTTATTCTCGTAGAAGTTTTAAAATTAAAATCATAAAAGTTAATTTCACAATTCAAAAATTATGTTTTTTTACCTCTTGTTTATAAAATTTCCAAAGCCTCGTTCAAAACTAGTTGATTTTTTCAAAGAAAAATTTACAAATAAAACTCCAGAAATCTTAAACTGAAATACGTACACACTTTTTCAAGTTTTAGATGCCAGTAGTTGATTTCAGTCCGGCATGACAATTTTTAAAAATGCACTAGAAAAGTATAATTAAGTATTATAATTTTTTTTTGATGCTTGAACATTTTTGGTTGGGAATTTTGTAATTTCTGCCCCCCCTTCCACCACAAATAGCACATCGCTACGCTTCGTGGGTCTATTGGTGATGATTTCGAGTCGTTTTCAGTAGCTATAAAACCGTATTTCGGTCTTTGTGATCCTTTAAGATGAATTATTGAACACATTTCCAAGATTCTTTGGTGCCGATTCGAATTCCAAAATTTTCTCCAGTGATTATTATTTTTTTAAAAATTAAAAATTCAGAACTCGAGAATAGGAGACTGAAAATAGCTTGAATTTGATTTGTATCCCATTTTCAACCTTTACAGCCAATTGGCCATGGTTTTGATCTGCTCTAAAGCCTCTAGCGGGTTTTTATGCATGTAGTTTTATTCAGTTTTTGAGGAATTGCAGTGAAACTATGCCCTTGCCCCTATTATTCAGGTTAATTGTCCGAAAAATGACGATGCCATTCCATAATATCGACTCACAATTCGCGGACTAATGCTCCAAACCAGAAAACCGGCTGTTTCTTTGTCAATTTCAACGTTACTTGGGCTTTGATCAGACCTTATCTGATCATTTCTCACAGAGGTTATTGAAAAATACAGGGTCATTCCACGAGAAGTGGTAGGGGGGAGGGAGTCGGCGATTTTTTTCAAATTTTTTCTGTGGAAAAACCTTCCGAAAGGATGACCAATAATGGCGCAAATCGCAGCCCTCTAGCCCTTTTTTAAAGGCTGCTAGGGGGTGTCAAAGTTTTCATTGACCTTGAAATATCATCCATTTCAGCAGTACCAAAATGCAACTTTTTCCAACAGTTAGGGGTTTTGAAAGGCTTTTTGGTGATATTAGGTGATATCATAAAAATCAGTGTTGCCACTTTTTTTGTACAAAAAATTAGCTCAAAAAGTTTATTCAAAACGTAGTTTTCATATCGTTCCGACTCCCAAAAATTCCGAAAAAAATATATTATGGACAACTTTTCATGCTGAACAACATATTAAAAAATTGGGATGGCACCACGTCGCAAAGTCGATTTAAAAAAATTTTAGTTTGAGAAAAAATGCGATTTTTCGATTCAAAACATGAAAAAAAGTTATGATTGGTAAAGTTGACCCATTTGGCCCTATTTTTAGGTATCCGTTGAAAAAGTTGAAAAACCATCTTTACTCGAAAAAATAAACTCATCACAAAAAAAAACAAAATTCGAAAAAATTCAATTTTCAATTTCAAACAATAAGGATGATATTTCAAGGTCAATGAAAACGTTGACACCCCCTAGCAGCCTTTAAAAAAGGGCTAGAGGGCTGCGATTTGCGCCATTAGTCATCCCTTCGGAAGGCCTTTCCACAGAAAAAATTTCAAAAAATCGCCGACCCCCCCCCCCCCTACCAGTTTTTGGTCGAATCGATGTGGAACGACCCTACTGAAAGTCTTTTAATGAAAATTAAAATCAAAATAATGGTACTTATCAACACCATAAATCAATTTTTCCTCTCAAACGTACTTAATACTTATCAATTACTCTGAATGAGACTGCATTTTGAATCATTTATGATAAGTTTTTGTCGGGATGATTGTGGGAATTTTCTATTAAGCGTTCGCGTAATACATTTCTATCGCTTTCTACACCTCTTAATCATCTGTGACTAAATCGCATCACTAGGTTGGTTTTCACAACCTGTATAGTGTACACGAGGTACAGTTAGGGCACTAGTACAGAGACAGTGAGATTGAATAATCTTGTATGTATGCAAGTTAGGTAGGTATGGTGAGTTGACCTATTTATTTTGATAATACGAACATCTGATAGGTTGAGCATACAAAATAAAGGTTTGCCATTGGACGAAATCATTACCTGGCTGAAATGTAGGTATGCATCCAAGATCAATCGATTTCAACCAGAGGTGTAACGATTATAATCGATGCTGCATCGATCTTATTTCAATCGGAGATGATCGATTAATCAGTCAAAAAAATTTGCTGTTTCATGGTTGGTTGGAATTGAGTGACGTCAGTCACCGCCATCAATGTTTTCTGAATCATTATCTGAACAATTTTTCATTTTCATTTTTTTACTCAAAAATAAATTGCAATGGAAGGGTTGTAGAGAAAATGAAAAAATGAAACATCAAAATATAACAAACTACATAAAACCAAAAGGAAGACTTAAAAACAACATTTTTGGATTAATTTAAAAAATTAGCCAAAGATCCGACTAATCGGCAACTATTCGATTGCGGTCGACTGAAAATAATCGGTGATTATTAATCGGAAATGATCGATTATGATCGTAATCGTTACACCTCTGATTTCAACATCAGAAATTATAGATCCGAGAAAACCCCGATGAATGTTTTCGAAAAATCAGGATGGAATCATCGCTTCCGATACTAACAGTATTCCGAGTAACATTGTACATAATACTCGTATATGGACAAAAATGATAAATCGAGTAGGTACTTTTAATATGGTTAAAATCAAACTGATTGTTTCATTATTACCGTTAGTGCGCTTATTTGATTCGCGTTATTTGAAAATTCTTAACGAAATTGTTGGCCGAAATTACATAATATTGAGATTCAAACATCAATGCACTGATAATTTGAATTACCTAGTAAGTAAATGTGTGTATTTTTAAAGATTATTATTTGATTATCATGAAGTACCTATTGTTTATTTAAATCGCAAATTCTGAACTCTTGAGGCAATTTTTGTTTTTAAAATCTTGTTTCTTTAAGGACAAAAAAAGGTTTTTTTCAGCAGTATAATAATGTATTATTTGGTGCATTTACACGATCTTCCAACTCGAAAACTACCTCAATTTGACTTTTTTGGAGCTTCCAGCGAGTTTTTAAATTTTTTAAGAAATTTCAAATTGCTTTAGAAATACTTACTAACTAAAAATGAACTTCATCACCTACATAAATAACTTTGATCGGTGCGTATTGGGCTCCCTGCAAACCATAATGAGTTACTCTTACGCATTTAATATTTTTAATCTTCAGTAAATCGATAAAAATACTCGTCAAGGCTTTAGCATGATCGCTTTCCAATTTTGTTTCAGCTTAAACATCGATCCCGTAGAAAAACACAAGACGAATTGATTGCAAGAAACTCGCAACTATGGCTACCGATTCAATTCTTAAACTTGTGACCAAAAGTTTTTTCGTATTGCTTATGGTTGCGTGCATGCTATCGTTCATCTGCGTAATAATTCATATTTATAAATTCATCAAGAGTAAGCCTCCGCGAAACTTGACGACTAAATATCTCGCACTTTACTGTTTTATATTATTACTGTACTACATTAATCATGTCATCATGATGATTTGCTATGTGGTAAATCCGGAAGGCATCTTTAAATCGACCTTACCTGCCATTAGAAACGATTTAATCTTGATAACCATGTGTCTAAAATTAATTATGGCTATAGATATATGCTCGTGTTTTAGAAAAATCGCTCTTCATCTGCAATCATCTTCGCATTACGATACGAAAAAATTCGCAATTTATTGTCTGGCAGGTACTTCAGCACCTTCGTTACTCATCATTACCTCTGAAGTATTTTTCAATGACTACAATAGAAGTATTCTAATTTGTGCCGAATTCGTCATTCCTCTCATACGGTTAATTCCGATTTTGGGCGCGATTTGGTACTTAAGAAAAAGCAGCATTGACAGAAATCAGTTATGGAAGAACTTCTCATTACAGTTGCGTCTTCTTGTACTGATCGGAGGGTTTTCTTCCGTGGCAGACCTTGCATTTATGTTTATTGAAGTGGGGGCGAAAGTTACAGGGCTCGCGAATATAAACATACGTCACTTTGTATTAACCATCATGGAATATGGTGCTTTCATAGAGGGGTTGGTGATTGCTGTGGCATTTACATTCAGAACAGATACACTGAAACCTGTGCAGAGTATATAGGTATAATCTTCGCCTACGTCGACAAAAACTATCACAGTGGCTGTAAAATGCTAAGAGTTGTGGAATTGTGACAAATCGCAAGAAAATCGAGGAGCAGACAAGTTCAAAGTGGAGTCACATTGATGGGAAATCATAAATGTGATGGTAGTACAGCACACGGCAATGCAATTGATTTTTTCATAAGGTTCCTTTCTTGACAAAACGTCCATACAAAGTTTCCTAGAACTTGTCTAGTTTATTTTAATGTAGATATCAAGTTCTTTTAAACATTTTTTCATTGAAATTAATTCATCTCAATTATTATAAGAGTTATGAATGTGTGTTTATTACATGATAATTATTAAATAAAACTTAATTTATTTTGAGATGTTATAGAATGATTTTAAATGAGTAAGATGGCAAAGTACATTTTTCGATTTTTGGTGAATTTTTGAAACCCTAACTAGGACCGAAAATCGAAAAGAATCAATATTTCATCACATTAATTTTAGAAATCTGAAATTTGGTATGCATCTTATTGACCCCCCCCCCGACAATTTGAAACGGTTTCGAACCGTTTTGAGCAGTTGTGGAGCCTCAAACAGATTTTTGAAAATTGAAAAGCTCAAAAATGTCAACCAATTGAACTTACAAAGCTACATAAAGCCTTATCTGACCATTTCTCACAGAGGTTTATGAAAAATACTGGAAGTCCTTTCATGAAAATTAAAATTACCTAATAATTATAATACATATGTTACCGTTAAAGTATTTACCCCAAGTAATGTATGAAATAACTAGTTATTTCATAAATACACGAGGTGTATTCAGTTAAAGTGTGAATTCAATGAATGAACTGTGATAAAGTAAGAAATGAAGGTTAATTCAAAGCTAGAACATATATGAAGGGTCTCTACGTCAATTTGACCAAGAAGTGGTAAGGAAGGAGGGGGACGGCGATTTTTTTGTAATTTTTCCTGTGAAAAGACCTAGCCCTGTAGCCCTTTTGGCTTTTTGTCAGAAATTCTGAAAAAAATACACCTATATGATGGACAACTTTTTATGCTGAGCAACGTATTAAAAAAATGGGATGGCATTATGTCGTAATAAAGTCGATTTAAAAAAATTGAAAGGTTGCAAAAAAATTCGATTTTTCATTTAAAACATGGAAAAAAGTTTTGACTGGTGAAGTTGATTACTCCTATTGTAACGTATCCGTTGAAAAAGCTGAAAAAATAAACGTTGCCAATGTGTAAAAAATTGAATGAAGTGCAACTCAAAATGTCATGCGAGCAAAACGTGATGTAATAAATAATTTTTTTTTAATTTTTGGAAGCTTTTTTTGTCACCCATGTTTTTTATCATGCTCAAAACCATATTTTTGTATAAAATAATTTTTAACAGCTCATTTCATGATTTAACTGATCACACCTAGCTATTTCATGGAATAACTAGATTCTTCATACATTACCTAGGTGAACTGTGAACAATTTACTATGAATTAAATACTTTTTCGTGGAGTAAATAATTCAACGGTAACACATTATCTACCTATCAACACCACGAATCAATTTTTCCTCTCAAACGTACTCACAATACTTATCAATTACTTTGAACGAAACTCATCCATTTTGAATCATTTTGATAAGCTTTTGTCAGGATGATTGTGGGAGTTTTCTATCAAGAATTTACGTAATAGATTTCCGCCGCTTTCTATACCCTTTAATCATCAAACCCCGGTTTTAGTAAAACCAGGATGGAATCATCGCTTTCGATGCGGTATTCGAGTAACATTATATTATACATAAATGGAAAAAACTGATAAATCGAGGTTTTTTTTTGGTACAAATCAACCTGATTATTTCATTATTACCGTTTGTGCGCTTATTTTATTCGCGTTATTTAAAAATTCTTAACAAAATTGTTAGCCGAAATTATATTGAGATTCATGCATCAATGAACTAATAATACCAATTTGTAAGTAAATTTTTTGTACATTTTTAAAAGATTATTATCAGCCTATCATGATGTAGATATTATTTATTTAAATTCCAAGTTCTGAACTTTTAAGACAGTTATTGCTTTTAAAATCTTGTTTCTTCACGGACAAACAAAAGCATAATATTGTCATTTTCAAAACGTCGAAATGACGCATTTTTCAAGAAAAACAGGTTTAATTTTAAAGTCGAAGTAATCAACAGTGAAAAATGTGAAGCCAGAGTTGAAAAAAATGCAAAAATTTAAAATTTAAAATTTTCTATCAGAAATTACAAAATATGCCCGATTGCCCAAGACAGACAGGCTCGTATTCGCAGATAGAAAAAAAGTTTCAAGTCTGGACTTTGAAACGGAAGGGTGAAATTTCATTCTCCTTATTCAACCCTCCTTAGTACCCAAACGAGCTAAGAACATGACTTCATTCAAAAAATGCTGAAGGATTGAAAAAAAAAATGAAATGTAAAATTGCTACTGAAAATGAGGCTAATAGAAATACGTCTTGTGGCGATATGTATTTGTGTCCTATCTGATTTTTGTCATGGATATTTTTTTTGCGGTGAGGGTCAGTCCAAAGTTTCTGAAACACTAGTCCGCGTCAAGTCACGCTGATCCTTGTGACTCTATGAAAACTATCTCAATTTGACTTTTTTGAAGCTTCAAGCGAGTTTTTGAATTTCTTGAGAAAGGGTACCCCCGGATAAGATAGGCAAAATGCCCTTAACCTCGGATTTTGATGAAACTCACAGGGTATGTTTAGTACCCCCAAAAAATAATTTTGGGCCCATAGCCCGCTCCCCACCCCACCCCCCTCAGCCAGGAGGGGGCCAAAAACCGCGTTTTTCGGGGGAAAAATTCTTTATCAGTGCGTAATTAAGATAAATTTATTCTGTAACGAATATAGTTAGAGGGTACATGGGGGTACCTCCCTGAATTTTTTCAGAATTTTTCATCGCATGGGGGGAGAAGGGCGGACAAAAGAAAACTTTAAATCGACATTACTCCGAAACTAAAAAACATACCAAAACGATTTTTTCGTCAAATATGTATCTTTAGGTCTACTTTCTATAGAAGTCATCACCCAACCATTTGGAGTGGTAGATCAAGCTCAAAAGCTCAAAAAACTCTCAAAAAACCACGTTTTTTACGTTTTTCTCCAAAAATATGGACAAATGGCGGAAATCGAAGAGAACCAAGTTGTTCAGCGTGAAATTTTACCTCAGAATTGTGTAATTGAAAATTCATTTATACCGCGTGATCGTAAAACTACACGTGCAGAAGTATGTATTGGTGCTTATTATATCAATAAGATAGCTTGAAGGGTATTTCTGGGTAAAATAGGTGAAATGCCCCTGTCCTCGGATTTCTGAAATTTTGATGAAACATTGTTGGGTACCATTAAAAAAAATGTCGGAGCCAAAAACTCCCCCTACCCCACCTACCTTGCTCATAATAGCGAAAAAACGCCTTTTTCAGGGGAAAAAAATCATGCTTCAACGAGTTTTGAAAAAAAATCTGTATTCACTCAAAATACTCGAAGAAGATATGATTCCAGCAACATGAATTTTTTTTCAAAAATTGTTGGCCCCCAGGAGAGAGATCGAGGACAGGGGCATTTCACCTATTTTACCCAGAAATACCCTTCAAGCTATCTTATTGATATAATAAGCACCAATACATACTTCTGCACGTGTAGTTTTACGATCACGCGGTATAAATGAATTTTCAATTACACAATTCTGAGGTAAAATTTCACGCTGAACAACTTGGTTCTCTTCGATTTCCGCCATTTGTCCATATTTTTGGAGAAAAACGTAAAAAACGTGGTTTTTTGAGAGTTTTTTGAGCTTTTGAGCTTGATCTACCACTCCAAATGGTTGGGTGATGACTTCTATAGAAAGTAGACCTAAAGATACATATTTGACGAAAAAATCGTTTTGGTATGTTTTTTAGTTTCGGAGTAATGTCGATTTAAAGTTTTCTTTTGTCCGCCCTTCTCCCCCCATGCGATGAAAAATTCTGAAAAAATTCAGGGAGGTACCCCCATGTACCCTCTAACTATATTCGTTACAGAATAAATTTATCTTAATTACGCACTGATAAAGAATTTTTCCCCTGAAAAACGCGGTTTTTGGCCCCCTCCTGGCTGAGGGGGGTGGGGTGGGGAGCGGGCTATGGGCCCAAAATTATTTTTTGGGGGTACTAAACATACCCTGTGAGTTTCATCAAAATCCGAGGTTAAGGGCATTTTGCCTATCTTATCCGGGGGTACCCTTTCAAATCACTCTAGAAAGACTAAAATTTAATTTTATCACCCATAACTTTGATCAGTGCGTATTGCACTCTAAATAGATCGTTTTCTACACTTCTGGAAGTTCCAGGAGTGACAGAACAGGTGCCAATTAGTTATCCTCACGCATTTAATATTTTCAATCTTCCGTAAATTGATTAAAATAAAGACTTCAGCATGATCGGTTTCCAATTTTGTTTCAGCTTAAACATTGATTTCAGAAAAACACACTCGAATTAACTGCAAAGAACTCGCAACTATGGATATCGATTCAATACTTGAACTTCTGCTGACAATTTTTATCTTATTTATGATCGTTGCGTTCTTCGCTTCGTTAATCTGCGTAACAATTCATATTTATAAATTCATCAAGAGTAAGCCCCCGCGAAACTTGACGACTAAATATCTCGCTTTTTACTGTTTTATATTGTTACTGTACTACACTAATAGGCTCATAAATATAATCTGCTCTACGGTAAATCCAAAAGACGCCTTTGAATTGATGCTACACATAGGATATCACATTGAAAATTATTTAATGTTGATAAAAATGTTTCTCAAATTAATTATGGCTATAGATGTATGCTTATGTTTTCGAAAAATCGCCCTGTACCTAGAATCGTCTTCACATTACGATACGAAAAAATTTATAATTTATTGTCTGGCAGGTACTTCGGCACCTTCGTTACTCATAATTATTCCTGAAATACTTTTCAAAGTCGACAGTGGAAGTATTGTGGGTTGGGCTGTATTCGTCATTCCTCTCGTACGTTTAATTCCGATTTTTGACGCTTTTTGGTATTTAAGAAAAAGTAGCATGGATAGAAACGAGTTGTGGAAGAACTTTTCATTACAAATGCGTCTTCTCATTCTGATTGGAGGATTTTCTTCCGTAGTAGACCCAATTGGAATTATTTTCATGAGAATGAGTCCAGACTCGAGTCTCAATTTCATAGCGATCATGGAATTTGGTATTTTTGTGGAAGGAGCTGTGATTGCTGCGGCATTTACATTCAGAGCAGATACATGGAAACCTGTGCAGAATATACACCGGTAACCTTCGCGTACGCTGACAAAAACTATCACAATGACTGTAAAATGCTACGATCCGTGGAATTGTGGGAAATCGCAAGTGTCAAGTTCATTGTAATGTAACAATTTTTTTTATTATTAAAATTCTTTTATCTCAATTACCTATATAATTAGATTTGTAACTATGCATTTATTATAATAATTATTAAATAAAACTTAATTCATTTTGAGATGTTATAATGATTTCAAGCGGGTGTGTTCTAAAGTAGGGGTCATTCCATGTCAACTCAACCAACGTTTTTGGGTCATGTCCTTCGATTTTGCTCAAATTTTTTTTACAATATGCGATTTCCAATGTCCTGTAAAGGACAAGGAACCACGACGACGACGACCCACCCAGTAAGTAAGAAAGCCGCAATCAGTTTGGTCCCAGCCCCCTCAGGGGGTAGGTGGGGGGGCTTCCATTATATTCACATTGCCTCGAGGTACTCAACTTCAGCAGCCCATTCCTCCAAAACTATGATACTTTGATCAAAACTGATTTCACAGTTTGAAAGGGCATTGAATTTTGAACTTTTTAAGTATTTTGAAATTTTCAAAAGTTGAAAGTTCAACTTTCAAAATGGCGCTATAAGTGGGAGCTACCATTTAAAATTTCGAAAAAATCTCCATAGATGTACATTTTGATACTTTTTCGAAATATTTAGGTTTCGAGATGGGACTCTTGACGGAAGGGGAACACCCTCAGCCCCAATTTTGGGTGAAACTTTCAAAAGAAAATCTGGGGCATGTGATATATCGAATTGCATGTTTTCGGCGACGCTGAACACGAATATGACGTCAGATTTTTGATAGGACCCCATCCACGGCCCCCAGCAACTCCTCAAAGTGGGTAAAAGTTCAAAAAAGCGTTTTGTTTGTGTGACACACGGAATAGTATGTTTAATAGTATGTTTTTGATGACGCTGAACACGAACATGACGTCAGATTTGTGATTGGACCCGTCCACGGCCCCCAGCACCTCTCCAAAGGGGGCGACCCCCCAAAAATGATTACATTCGTGTGACACGTGCAATAGTATGTTTTCGATATCGCTGAACACGAATATTGCCCTAGTTTTTCGAATCGACTTCACCCATGGCCCCCAGAACCTCCCCCAATAGGTAAAAGTCCAAAAAAATTGTTTGGGGCCGTAAATGGGGTCCAATCACAAATCTGACGTCATGTTCGTGTTCAGTGTCACCAAAAACATACTATTGCATGTGTCACACAAACAGTCACAATAAAACTTTCATTTGTTTTTTGTTTTCGTTTTTTTTTTTTATTATATGAACTGTTCGCAGTAGAATTTGCAAAACCAGGTGAGAGAGGGCTACATGGCTCCAAATTTTGGTCAATATGTGACAATACATCAAATATCGTGTGACATATCTATCAATACTTACATTTTTAAAAGCGTTGAACACAAAAATATCAATTCAGGAAATTATTTTAATTCAACCTGTTCAACGCCCCCCCCCCCCCCCAATCATGACATTGAAACATGGACGAATCAAGGAGAGGATCTAAGAGGGCAGGCCACTTCCTCCTCCAGAGCTTTGAAAAAGTTGGGACATTTTCAGGACCAAAAACTGAAAAGAAATCCAAACTTTCAAAAATTATCCTCGTCATGAGTTTCGTACGATAAATGAATATTATAACTATCTTTTAATTTGAAGGGCGTATTCGGGATTTTTTTCAAGTTGAAGTCGTTAATTTCCTTAAATTTTCCAACTTTAGAGCGTCAAATTGGAATTTATTCTCAGGAAAAACACTATTTTCTTCCACTTCTCAGATCGAAGATTTTCAAATCCCCCCCCCCCCCGGCTTCGCTCAGGCAAGACTGTTTCCTTTTTTCAGAAATTTTTAATGCTGAAAAATTGACTTACTTTTATAAAAAGTTATGCTATTTCACTTCTTGAATTATGAATTTTAGAAAGCTTTTGCCATCGCTTCGTTTCAGCTAATCTAATGTCCTTGTCTGAAAGAGAAATTTCAAATTTCTGAAAAAGGTTTTTATTGCAATCCAAACAGTATAAAATCCGGAAATATCAATTTCATACACCAAAACTGATGTTTTTTTCAACTCTTCGATAAGAAAATTTCAAAAAATTTTACCCTTACTTCGTTTTGTCCAATTTACTTTCCATGTTTTTTTACCTCTTGTTTAGAAAATTTTTAATGCCTCGTTCCGACCAATTTGATTTTTTAAATGAAAAATTTACAAAGGAAATTTCAGAAATCTTACTGAAATACACACCTTTTCAAGTTTTAGATGTCAGTCGTTGATTAAAATTTGGCATGAAAATTTTTAAAAATTCCCTGGGTAAGAACATCATTTTTTTTTTTTGATGCTTAAAGATTTTCAGTTGGGAATTCTGTGGTTTCTGCCACCTCCCTCCCCCCTCCCCAGAAATAGCACCTCTCTACGTCTCAGCCTCATAAAATTTACGAGACTACACGACATAAATATTTACTTTTCCTCCACGAAACAAAAACCTTGTAAATTTTTTTCAAAAATTTCTGCTCTAAAAATCACGTTTAAAAAAATACCAAAATAGTCGGTCACACAGAGCAGAAAAAATAAATTCAAGATGTTCTGAAATTATACACAGAAGCCACGAAATCGCCATAGCGGAAAGGGGTGAGGGGAAGGGGTACAAGAGAAAAACTGCGTTTTAGAAAAAAAAAACGGCCACTTGTTAAAGATAACACGACTGCTAGATTAATTTTTGGCTCCAAATTGAACATTGCACGCGTCACTGTAGGCTCGTACTTTACATTGGAGATTGCTGGATGTGGACTTGAAATGGAAAAAATTCGAATAATTTCGAACTCTGTGGAGCGTTTATTAATTTAAAAGTCTAGACGAGCGAGAGGCGCACATACACGTAAACGTATACGATAGGACATCTATATTTACGATACATTTACTCCTCTCTTCGAGCTTCTCGTTCGTTACAGGGTAGGCAGAGGGGGGAAAAACGGTTGAAAATTCTACGAAGCGTACACCAGATTTTTTTAAAAAAAAGAGTACGATAAAGCGAGGATCGCAGGAGATGACAGAGGGTCGAGGGGGCATAAGGCTCACGAATTCGTACCCGGCTGCTGATTCGAACCGCACAATGTGAACCCGTCTCTTGTCATAATATTCAATTACACATACGCAAACATACGTAATACATTATCAATTCGTCCGTTTTGTGAAATCGTTTAGAAAATAGTAAATTTCCCTCAAACTGAGTACGAAGAAAAGTGGAGAGGAGGGGGGAGACATGTGGAGAAAAAAATTCCTACACTATGAGAAGAAACGAGTTTATTTTTATGTAAAAACTTTTCAGCCCGGCCGAAAATACTGTTAAACTTTTATAAAACTTTCAACTTTGGCGTGTACCTTCTCCCTCTCCCCCTCCCCTCCCCCCTCCTCCTCCCCCCTCTGTTGTTTCGGCGTTTGGTAACTTTTATTCACATACTATTAAAAACTGACGCAGAATTGATGACGTAGGCTTGTTTCGCAGACGTTTACAACTGTTTTTTGGTTATTTCATGCGTGGAACAGTTTACGTGTTTCTTTTTTGTTTTTACGATTATTAATATGCCCTTTCGAACGTCTCCCATTCCGCAGAGCGCGTTTTTATTCTCGTACCTCTTCTATGCGCTTTTTTTTCTTCCTCTCTATGTCTTTTTTTCTTCTTTTTTTTGAAAAATCACATCCGTTAAACGCTGACTTGGTACTTTTTTCCGCGCCAGTTCCGCTTATACTCTCGAAGGCTGCTGAAAAAAAAGGAGAATTTTGTTCGGGCGGCGCAGAGCGGGTTTTCGACAAAACGCCATCATATATCAACGGTATGGAATTCGATATGAGATATATTCTCGTATACGAGCCGGCAAAGCGAAACAAAAAGTCGCAAGCTAATTGGCTTTTATCGGCGATTCTTTTGATTTAAAGGCTAATAATCGTGTCAGCGAAAAGAAATAGTTAAAAAACCGAATGATAATTGCAGTGGTCTCCAGAATGTCGATGCCTATGCGAATAAAAAAATTGAAAAGGGATGTATAGAAACGGTACCAGATTTTGATATTTTCTCCCTTGAAATCACTCCTCTATTTTTCTCCTTTTATATTTTTTACACATATGGGACATGTGATTCGTTGGGTGGGACCATTAAGAAGTCGAGGGGTTGAATTCAAAATTAAAAAAGTTTTGTCAAAAAATCAATCCACGTACGGGCGAGTGAGAAAATATCGAGAAATATAAAACCTCGGTTTTTGGCGAAATTAATGCCAAATATCTGGCCCGGGTTCCAAAAAAAGAAAAAAATTACGACGTACAAACGAACATATAAATACATCGCGCGACGATGAGGGGGGCAGGAGGCAGGAGGTGCAGACAGAGAAAGAAGAAAAAATTAATCAATTCTAGCCCCCACACAGCCCCTTCCGTCCCTGTGTTCGAGTCGTTCTACAATGGAATGGCTGTACAGGGAGCAGCAGCCATGACTCCAACACGCTGAGTACCACTTGAGACATTACTATGAATTTATATCGGCCTATAAAATCGTTACCAAGCGGGAAATTTGATGTATAAGGAAGCGGTAAAACTAAAAATCATAATCTATCCTGTGCGTTGTATGTACTTGGCGTACGAGGAGGACGAGGAGAGCTATTGTAGCAGCTGCAGGGGGAGGTACACACGTTTCCCTTGTGCCGGTGCACCACCGAGCCTTACCCCTGGCGCACGGCCATACCGTGCCAGATAAGAGAAATCAGGCTTTTTTCCAATTGTAAAACCGCCGACAATTTTATTTTATTTTTCAACGTTCGCGTATTATTAAACAAATTTCTCTTCTCTGTGTATACTCGAGAGGTTTAATCTATCCGCGTGGCGTGGCGTGGCGGGCCAATCGTAAAACGTTTTATGTTCGCGAGCAACCCGACGATGGTTGCAGGTTCTCTTTGCGTCTTTATACCTATATTCTGGGGTTTTATCAGGCTCTCGTGCGAGCGATTTTGACAACGGCGATGATGGCGTATCGATGGGAAATTTTTCAATAAAATGCATCGTTCGAGACCGAGTACCGAAAAATAAGTCGGAACAGAAATTATGATACATAAATGAAGGAAGAATCGTTGCACGAACAGAATCATCCAAGTATGCACGAATCGTTCGCGAACGAACACAAAAAATTGATCAGAATCTACTGAAAAATCTTCCCACAACACAGCTCTGAAAAATTTGAGAAATCACACTGAATTTTTCACTGGAATCGTTTAATTGAATATTTTATGGGAGAATCGTTCGCGACCGAACACAGAAAACTGTTCATAGTCCGTTGGAAGAATCTTTGCTAGAATGAAGATGAAGAAATATAATATGTAAATTCAATCATTTTCGCTGAATCTTTCACTGGAATTGCCTAACTGAGTCATCTGAATACGAATCGTTCGCGAACGAACGCAGAAAACTGTTCATAGTCCGTTGGAAGAATCTTTGCTAAAATGAAGATGAAGCAATATAATATGTAAATTCAATCAGTTTCACTGAACCTTTCACTAGAATTGCCCAACTGAGTCATTTGTATTCGAATCGTTCGCGAACGAACACAAAAATTATTCATTCACAAATCGTTGAATTACTCATTCAAAATTCATTGGAAAAAGAAATCACGACAAAAAACGATGCAAAGCGAATTTCAACCGCATCTTTGATTCATGTCTGAATGAATCGTTCGCGACCGAACACAAAAATTGATCATAATCCAATGGAAAAATTTTCTGAAGCAACAAAGCCCTTTATAAATTTAGAAAATCTCACTCAATCTTTCACCGGAATCGTCCAACTAAATATTTTCGACGAGAATCGTTCGCGACCGAACACAAAAATCGGTTCTTAATCACTAGGAAGAATTTTTGCAGGAATGAAAAAAATGTAAAAACAAGTTTCACTGGACCTTTCGCTAGAGGAATCGCCTTAATGAGTCATTTACTTATGAATCGTTCGCGAACGAACAAAAAAGTTGATCATCATCAGCTAAACAATCTTGGTAAAGAATACAACTTTGAAAAATATGAGAAATCTCACTGAATCTTTCAGTGGAGTTGCCCAATTGAATACTTTATACAAGAATCGTTCGCAACCGAACACAAAAAACTATACACATTCATAGTCCGTGGGGAGAATATTTGCTAGAACCAAGAAACACATGTAAATTCAACCAGTTTCATTGAACCTTCTGCTGGAATTGTCTAACTGAGTCATCAGAATACGAATCGTTCGCGACCGAACATGAAAAACTGTTCACAGTCCGTGGGAAGAATCTCTGCTAGAACGAAGAAACATTCATGTACATTTAACCAGTTTCATTGAACCTTCCATAGGAATTGCCTAACTAAGTCATCAGAATACGAATCGTTCGCGACCGAACATAAAAAACTGTTCATAGTCCGTAGGAAGAATCTTTGCTAGAAAGAAAAAACATTTATGCAAATTCAACCAATTTCATTGAACCTTCCACTGGAATTGCCTAACTGAGTCATCAGAATACGAATCGTTCGCGAACGAACGCAAAAATGACCTATTCAGTGATCACAATTCACTGGAATGAGTTGAAAATAAAGTCTTGACAAAAAAACAAAACGATGCAAAGCAGATTTCAATTTCAATCGCATCTTTCATTCATGTCTGAATGAATCGTTCGCGACCGAACACAAAAATTGATCATAATTCATTAATCATCATCCAATGAAAAAATTTTCTCAAACAACAAAACACATCAGTTGGAAGAATTTTTGCAAGAATCAAAAAATTTAAATTTAATAGGCCTAAGTTTTACCAAACTTTTCACCAGAGGAATCACCTAAATGATCAATTTACATACGAATCGTTCGCGACCGAACACAAAAATCGGTTCTTAATCAGTTAGAAGAATCCTTGCAAGAATGAAAGAATATAAATTAAACAAGTTTCGCTGAATCCTTCACTGGATGAATCACCTAAATGAGCCATTAACATACGAATCGTTCGCGAACGAACACAATAATGATTCATAACTCATTGAAAAATGTTTAGAAGAAAAAAACAAATCAATGCAAATTAAGAAAATTTCTACTGAATCTTTCATTAGGATCACCCCACTGAATCATTTAATATACGAATCGTTCGCGACCGAACATTAAAATTATTCATAATTCATCAGAAAAAAATATATTTGTAAAAACAAGACAATGGAGACTTGAAAAATCCAATAAATTATTTAATAAAATGGCCAATTGAGTAATTTCTACACGAATCGTTCGCGAACGAATCCAAACAATTGTTCATAATCCACTGTGAAAAATCTTTGCAAAAATAAAGAAAAAAATGAAAAATTAGAAAAATCAAATCAATTTATTATCTTGTGTCAAATCCAATGAATTATTCACTAGAATCTCCCGTCTGAATCACTTCTACATGAATCATTCACGAACGAACATTAAAACGATTCATAATTCATTTTAAGATTTTCAGCAAAAAAAAGCAATGCAAATTAAGAAAATTTCTACTGAATCTTTCACTGGGATCACCCCACTGAATCATTTACTAATACGAATCGTTCGCGACCGAACATGAAAATCATTTTAAATCCATCGGAAAAAACAAGAAAAAAATATAAACTTAGAAAATCTAATAAATTATTTATTAAAATAGAGCAATTGAGCCATTTCTACATGAATCGTTCGCGAACGAACTCCAAAAATTGTTCGTAATCCATTGGAAGAATCTTTGCAAAAATGAAGAAAAATGTAAAATTGAAAAAAATCAAATCAGTTTATCTTTTTGGGTCAAATCCAATGAATTTTATCGAATAGAATCAGAATCTTCCAACTGAAACACTTCTACACGAATCATTTACGACTGAACACAAAAATCCTTTACAACCCATTGGAAAAATTGAACGAATCATTCACAACCGAACATGAAAAATAGATTGAAAAAAGTAATTATTCTTCATCCATTCATATCAACTAAATCATTAGCAAAAGAAATAAGAATCAAGCGATTAAGTAGATACTTGGTAAAAGAATGAAGTCGTTCGTTGATTAATGAATAATTTGACTAGGTAACGAATCAATCGCGAACGAAAGTAAAAATTTCAAAGCAGAAACTGATTCAACATAAATAGCCTTATTTAGGCAATTGAAAAGATCGAAAAATGAATTGGTAAATTATGAACCAATGACTCATTGATGAACGAATCGTTCGCGAACGACAGAGATATTTTCGAACAAAAGACCCGAGGCACGAGTAATAAAAAATGATTGAAAAATTGTTTGGAGAATTTAAAATGGAGTCATTTTGATAGTGAATGAATAACTTTACAAACGAATTGAAACCCAAAACCTAAAATGGAAGTGCAAATCCACAAAAAAAAAAGAGAAAAAAGATAACAGCAAACGAAAATCGAAATTGAAAATTGAAGACTGAAAACTCCAAAAATGAAATCAAGAACTGATAACGAAAATAGAAACGAAAACGAAAACTGAAAATCAAAAAAACCAAAAACTAAATTAATCGAAAAAAAAACAAAAACTGGGCTCAAAAGAATTGAAAAATGAAAAATTTAAATTAAAAAAAACTAAATTGAAGAGCAGAACATTAAAAAAAATGAAAACATGAAACCGGTTTTTGCTTCAGTTCTGCCTTATGTTTTTTTTTCTCAATATGATATGAAGAAACAAAATGAAATATTTGCAAGAAATGACAAAACTGAAACCAAAATTGCAAAACTTGAAATTGGAAAATGAAAACAGAAAAGGATCGAGTAGGTAGCTCTTCTAATAAAATGAGGCAATAAAAGTGCAAATCCCCAAACAACAAAACCTGAACACTACCTCCAGCCCTCCGCTCGCCCCAAAAAAATGAAATATGAAAATACAAAATGCAACAATTTTAAAACTAAAAAAAAAGAAATCCCTAAAAAAGGAAACAAACGAAAACAGACTGAAAACCAAAAAAATTATTAAGTACGCAAAACATAAATTTTGAAATTTCTTTCCACAAAGAAATAAAATGAGGATTTTTTTGTGTTTTTTTAAAAACTTCATCGAATAAGGAAATTGAAACAAAATTAAAAAGTCGAAACCGAAAACTAGAAAACTATAAAAATGGAAAACTAAAAACCAACAACTCCAAACCAAATCTAGAACCAGAAATTGAAAATAGAACCGAAAAAGTTGAAAACGAAGAACCCTAAAAATAAGTTTAAAAACTTACTTAAAACGAACATATGCAAATCCTAAAAAACCAAATTTGAATAATAATTTTAACAGAAAAGAACAAAATTAAAAAACAAAACAAAATAGTTCAGAACTCTCAACTCCAATTTCCAAGTGTTCGAGTCAATTTCGCAAAATTTTAGAAATTTTAATTTTTTATTCATTTATATGTACCTATTGGGTCGATCTATTTACAGAAACTCCGGAGACCACAATTTTTCAAAAAAGTTGCTGGAGGCTCCAGAAGTGCTCGAAATGATGCAGAATTTGTTCACAAAAATGAGTATCAATCAATTTAAAAAATGATTCAATAAATTAAAAAAATGTAAAATATAAATTTTTCGCTAAAAAAAAAATAATAAAAATCAAATCTGACAATTGAGGTAATTTTACTCGGTAGTCCTAGAACGATTTTCCTCCTGAGGGATTCATTAGAAAACATTCAAGATCATTCAACACATTTCTCTTCGTAAACAAGATTTGGTCACAATCTGCAGTCTGCACTCTGCGATGAATTTTCAAACATGGGCATTAAAACAGTGCAATAAAATCATAGGCTTTGCTCCCAAGTAAACCTAATCACTCTTGAGTGAGTCTAATCAATCATTGCGTACATTTGAAACATCCCTTAGGATATGCTAAAAGAATCACTCTTAAGTGAACCTATTATATACCCAAGGGAAGACCTATCTACCTTAGTAGATTCGCGAATGTCTGGCGAATTACCGCCTCGCCATTCGCTTTTCGGTAATAAATAATAAAAAAAAACAGAATGTACTTTTACAAGCACTGGCATACTGATATATTTGAGTATTAAAAAACAAAGTATATCAGGTAAAACAAAGGAAAGAAAAGGCAAAAAAACGTAATACAAAAAGCAAACAAAAATATATACGGCATCGGGTTTTATCCCTAAGCTACCCTGCCATTCCTATACCCCTCGGTACCGGGCACTAGAGCATCCGAGAGACAGGAGCACCCTCACTCCATACCTATCTAAGTCGATAGGTACTAGGTTGGGATCCCTAAGCAGTAGCTAATTGCTAGGTATCCCGTGAGCTGTATATGCTACTCGTAAGTGCATACACAGACTGAATTTAGACACACAGAGCTCTCGCGTCGTTGGTTATAATAAATAACCTACGAATCCCTACCTAACAACGTCCCTATACATGCCGTAGCAGATAGGTACGCGGTCTGTTAGGTAGGTGCACGGCTCGCTAAATAGCTAAAAAACGCACTTTTATTTCTTCTAAAAGAAATAAAAGTGTACTTTTTCTCGCCTTACATTGCCCCGAATTTTATTATAAAAAATGCACGCATTCTTTATAAGATAATTCTTTACAACCTTAAGCGCGAGAAAAGAAATTTTGAAAAATTTTGCCAAAAATGAAAAAATCTCACCCTTCGGTGGTTTTAGAGGGATGGAGGGGATGCCCCGAATTATTTTCTAAAGATAGTGCCGGATACAAAAAGGTGTAGGATTAACAAAAAGAAAACGAAAGGCAGCTTCTGCCATAAAGATAAAAAAAATAAAAAGGAGCAATGAAACAAAAAAAACAGAAAAAAAAATGGAACAATCACAAAAAGAATATATAACTACGAATTTAACTAAACAGAAACTAGTTATACCTTTGAAATTCAAATAATCGAAAAAATGAAAGAACGCAAAGAAACAAGAAGCTGAAAGGTGATCTAACCTATATAAAAAAAATAACTATGAATATTATTCAAGATACACATGGAAGTATTGTGTACATAAAAATGCGAAGATAACATGAAATAATAAAATAGTATCTTAATACTCTTATGGAGTTGGAATAAAACAAGACAAATTACCTACGAGGTATAAGTATAACTGAATAACATATATATCTTTCTCGTAAGGATAGCAAACAATTATATCAAAAAGTATTAGTAAATACCAATTTAACAGCTGAGTTGGTTATATATTGAGTACCATTTCGTAAATAACCTGAGGAAGTACGTTAAAATCAAAAAGAGAAGTAAAAAAAATTTTGAGAGGAAGAAAAAACATAAAACTCTAAAATGAGATTGTAACAAAAATAAAAGATAAAAAAACCTTTGGGTTTTATTACGAAAAGTTGGCATCCCTGCCTGTGACTTCGAATATTGCTGCCACTGGTTACACTGATTTGCTATGTGTGATAAGTTATCACTTTCTGGACCGCTGGAAATTCTTCACCCGACGCTGATTTGGCTTTGAATAATCTTTCTCGTGACTTAAAGCTGGAAGTATATTTACGATAGTTTCTAGAACTATCTGGTTGAGCATTATGGGAACCCCGGTAATTCCTTTGTGATCAGGGTCTGTCTTGTCGAGTGTGGTTTCTAGGTAATCTAAGTACTGAATCCTGCCGGTGGTCGATAATCCAATCGCTTCGGTTCGTAAATATTTTCTTAAGAATCGTCTTCGCAACGGATGAGTCGAATTCAAGATGGGCGGAATAATCAGCACTTTTCGTACTCCCTGATTAAGGAGGAACACCAAGAAATCCTGTATTTTTCTTTGTATATTTTCGTCGCCGTAGCGGCTGATCTCATACTCACCAAAGCATACGAGGATGTAGCGCGGAATAATGGGTAAAAACATGTTAATATTATCCTGTAGTAGATTAACACTGATATATTCCGCACAAAATAAATTTTTCGACAGATTGGAACGTTTATCAAATTCCTCCATCGCATCGTGAATGGCGCTGAACGCGATAGAGTCACCAAATACGGCGTAGCCTTGCAGGAAGAAAAGGTTTTCTTCTTGTTTATTTAGTAGCCTCACTCTAGTTTCATTCAGGTAATAGTGAAATTTCTGCTCAATGATGATATCTTGCATGTAGGTTGGAGCTGCTGTATCAAAGCTCAAGCCTTTTCGTCGTATGATGGACTGATAGTTGCTTACGTTCACCGGTAAATGTACCGGTTGGTTTCGATACATCACCATTCGATCGTATTTGGTCGGCGGCTTACATTTTGGGTCTGATGGATTCGGCAATTGGAAATTTCGACCTCTGTTCGCAAGTTTCAGTATATTTTGTTGTCTTTTAGTTAAAGAATTTAGGCCGGGTGAAATTGGACGTAAGCGATAGGTGCGGTTTATTCTGCCAGACTGTACTCTTGAATTATTGTGCTCTCGAAGTTGGAATGATGATGATACATTTCCTGTTACAGGTTCGTTTATCGTGACTTTACCTGAAATATTCGCAATTGTCCGAGTTGTTGGAGTAACATTTGCAATCGGCCGTTCATATTGGAAAGAGTATTCAGGGGAGTCGTAATACCCGGGAATCGGAGATGACATTAAGTTTAGCGAGTCACTATCTACATTCATTGCTTCCTCGTAATCGAGAGGTTCGTCTCTGAGCGGAGTACCGGCTTGCTGAGTGACCAGGACCTCTGCAGATTCACGTAAGTTGGCAGCCGTTCGTTCTAACTCATGGTTTTCATCGCATAATGGCGTTGACGAATCTTTTGGTAAAAAGGTATCGGCGATTTCAGATGGAAGTAGTATGTCCGATTCCTCGGATATTATGTCGAACTCGTTATCATTTGGCGATTCGATTAGATTAACAAGGTCATCGACCTTCAATTCTTCAGTACCTTGTACTACTTCGTTGATATCTTTCCAGAATTCGTCTTGCTTCGGCGAATCCGAATCAGGTAGCGATGACACGGAGTTGTCATCAAGGATTATAAACCGTTCGGAGGGATTAGCTTTAGCCCTTAGGCTGCGTAGTTCGATGTTTAAATCATGGATTGTCGACCGCTGCTTGTTACAACAGGTAGCTAGCTTGTTGCGTTCAGTCGTTAATGACGAAATTTGCTTTTCTAGCTGTGAAATGTGCTCATCTATTCTTTTTGATGTTTCAGGTCCCAATACGTAAAACGAATCGGTTTCCGTGTTGATTAGCTGAGCGGCGGTTTGCATAATTTCTTGAGTGCAAGCGGGATACGCACACGTAGTAGTGCCACGGTATTTTACCTTGCGAAATAATTCACGGAAGCAGCTCGTATGGTAACAATGCCCGCAGTGGCTTGTGGACAATAGTTGAACGTTGGTTCTTTCTCCATGGGGACTTTCGCCCATGGATTTTCCACACTGGACGCAACAAGCTACGTGTAATTTTAATTTGATCATCTTCAGCGGATACTAACCGGAAACCGTTGAGTAACGGGAAATGAAAATTTACCCTGGAAAGCGACTCGCGGGCACTGATGGTGCTGGATGATGTTGAATATTAACAGCAGTAGTCACCCAGGATATCTCTTAAGATATTTCACCAATACACTTATGAAGCGAAATATCTCTTAAGATACACTATATCGAAGAAGCCACGACCGGAACGTAAATACAATCGACAAAGCGAACTAGATGTTGATCTAAAAGTTGAAGAAGTATAGAGGGTCACGAAAGAACACATACTGAAGAGATCTTCAGCTCAAAGGCTTGGAGTTGGCAGAATAGGTTTTGAATAAAAGTGGGGATATGCCAAGTTCAATTATTGTTGCCATATATGGGCGTAAATACCTTTCCGTAGATAGGACTATAGCCTTTACCTGAGTTCGACTCCACCTATGATAAATGCTATTGTGTTGAGTTGCACATGTCTTATCTTTAATGTATTTTTATCTGTTGCAGATTACCGACGACTCGAAGAGACGGCAGGGATGCAAGTACCGGCCGCAGAACATATGACCGATTTACAATCAGCTGTTTTTGGATATCTACCACTAACTATATTAGACCTAATTCTAAAAATAATTATATATAACCTAATTCTAAAAATATCTATGCAATTTTAACCTATGTAATGTATAAAGAAAAAATAAAAATTTCAAACTGGATTAAAACTTGAATGAAACTTTAAAATGATCAACTCCTATAGGTTCAAGCATAGGTCTCGTAAGACCATCTCTTTATTTGAAGTCACGACGAAATTTCTAGCAATTACTAAATCATCTTCAAAGTAATCGATTTTCAATCTGTAGGCAATAAACTTATTCAAATTGGTAGGTTTTTCAAATCGGAATAAATTGGTCATTTCCATTTGAGGAAATTTGAATGCAGGCACGTTACCCAATTTGAATTTGGTTTTTTGATCGATGAAATTCAACATTGAGTATGACGGATTATTCATGCTATCAATGATCTCATAAATGGAAGGAGGAGGTGCCATTTTAATAGTTAATTTTGATCCAAAACACCTTAGTGTTGCTAGTTAGACGTTCGAAATAAGAATGAGCGAGAACCTACCAGTACTGCGAAATTACCACCAATTAGCTATGGCATCTTCAAGGCTTCGCTGACTTTCTCGATCACTGTGGTATGATTGTACATCTTTGTTGACATATTCGGAAACACCATCGTCACCGTCGTTGCAAATAAGTTGTACTTGAAGTGCACGAGTAATAGTAGCTTTGTCTTTTTTAAGCTGTTCGATTTCCGCTTTTAATGAACTCACTTCATCGCGTTGACGATCGATACATTTGTCAGCAGCATGAATTGTTTGATGTAAATTAGTATTATGGCGTCTAACATGTTTGAGTTTCCTTCTCAAATACGCAGTTTCATCCCTAGAATCGTTTAATTCCTTTTTAATTTTGAGGTAGTCGTTCATATGAACGAATGGACCAGCATTGAATTCCTCAACTGTTAATACTGACATATTAGCCTTTCGTTGCACAACTTTGTTTTAAGAGAAATAAACGAAAGAACTCAACACTTATGTTGACTATTTTTCTTTACGAGAAATGTTATCGTTCTTAAACGATGCTAGAATTATGTGTATGTTATAGCGTTCGTTCCTAAGCGATAGTACATAAGCGAGAGAATGAAAGATAATGTTAACTGGTTCGTGTTTTTCTGAGTATTTATATCATTGCTAATAGTAGACGTTACCACCACTATTACTATTTCCCCTATCATGTATCTGTATTTGGATCGTTGTATCATGACTGCGCATCTGTATCTGAGTTGAAAGTCAAAGTGATAAAGATAAATAGCTCGTTAACATGGTGGTATTTTATTTCGCCAAATGTAATAATTAACAACATGAATATAATTGGATCTTAATCCAAGCTGTGAGGCGAACACCATAAATGAACAATAAACTATCGGGTAATATTTGAGTACAAAGAAAAATAAGCTATGACTATCACTTATAACCAATACCGAACGAAATTAACAAAATAAGTCAAACTGTAACTTTGTGCAATAAAGGAAGACGAACGATTGGTGCAAAAACAAAACTTACGATAAAGCAAACGTAATTCAAAATGAAAAACCGAGAGATCAAAAACAAAAAATCCAAATCATTCCCTTAACATTAACGCTTAATATCAACTAAACAACACTGGTCAGTGACCAAAAACCTTTTTGAGTACGAATAAAAAAAACTGATTACCGCTCACAAACTGTGTCAATGAAATATACAATTTCTACAAATTCAAAATTTGACCGAGTTTGAGTTACACCAAAAACTTTGAGTACGATTAAAAACACAAAATCCTCAATGATCATACAGAGCACGAACATGTTCAAATTAGAATTCCCAAAGTCTTAACTCAATTATTCAAAACAAATATAATAAGTCAACGAAAAAAAACTGGTTCAACTTAATTTCTATATAACTATTCTAAAGCTGATACTAATGGTTTAGCGAACTTTTGAGTACGTGAAATGAGTACTGATTATGAATATTTATACTAGGATAACTTCTTTCGAAAAGAAATATTCAACTTATTATATAACAAACGATAATAAAATAAAACAACGACGACTGAGTAACGTGTCGAATCACGAACGGAACTTCAGCATACGGTCACCGATTCGTAAAAAAAACTAAAGCAATTTGAAAACAAAAAACCGAACTAATTAACGATGAGTACTTTTTCTAACGTAAAACAGGCACCGAATCAAAAGACGTAGAATTAACCACCGAGATTACTCGCCCTAGAGTTTAGATAGGGCATAAGATGTAACATCGATTCCAGGGAGGTGTGGAATCCCAAAAAAGGGTTATTTCGTTTGTCATTACCGCAATCCGTTGCGTTGTCGAACACAGCCTCCAAGGAATGGACGTAATCTGCATGAACCTTTCCACGGTACTGAGTATTGATCGAACGTACTTGATCTTTCATGAATTCTCTCAGTTTTAATCTTCGTTGGCGGTGATTGCGATCGTCTCCCAGAATGGTTGGTAATACCACCAGTCTGGTTAATCCATTGATTATCATAGTTCCAATTAACCTTTTGATTTCATCATAGGATTCTTCTTGTGTCTTCTTTTCGGTCAGTTCGTAAAACCCTATGGAGATTACTACACATGGAGGCATATCGGTACGGAGTTTTTGGTGTATCTCTTTATCAATTTCTTCACACGATCGGTATACTCCTGTTAACTTCGAGTTATGCAATTTTCCATTGTAGTACTCGTAATGTTGAATCGCTTGTCGAATTAGGGAAAATGCGGCACCGTCGCCAAAAAAAGCGAAACCATTGACACAGAATATCAACAACGGATGAGGTCCACCGCAAATCTTATGGTCCAAAATCGTGACGTAACGGATCCGTGTTTCACCGATGTATTTTCCTGATACTCGGGCTGGAATGTGTTCTTGGATGCAAAACCCAGCGGCGGCAAGCTGTGAATTAAATCGCTTCCAGGCAGCCTCTTCTTCGGCGTTAGAAACCGGACGGGTGTGTGCGTTCAAATCTCGAGTCGTAACTCGTTTCGGATCGTCGTAATAGTCGCTGTTTGAGTGTCCACGCTTATTCTGTCTATAACGAGAGTGACCAGCTTGGTAATTTGCTTCATTCATTCGCGGATCTCGTCGGTGTGAAGGTTGCAGGTTTCCATTCCGACTGTGGCTTTCGAGCGGTCGTCGGTTTTGATCGTTGGAGGTGCTAGGACGACTGGGGTTTCCGTTTGAAACGTTGCCTCGATCGTTATCACGACTATGAGTACCTTGGTCGTCTTCGTTTCGGGGCTCAGGTTTTGGACCTAGGCTTGCAGCACAGCCGGCGTTCGCTCGACGATTTTTCAATAGATTTTCACCGGTGCGTTCTGCTAATCGTACTTTCTCACTAAGCTGGTTAACTTCCTCCTGAAGATGAGCGACTTCGGACTCCTTTTCTTGTAGTAGAGCCTTTAAAACTTTGTTCTCGCCGGGAGTAGGAGTAGTATCGATATTTTGGCGTTGGATTGACAAGCCAACCCCGAGCGGTACGCCGCAATCTGGCACGATGCACAATGTGGGACGTTTTTTTCCCAGATTCGTTTGAGAATTGGCCAAGTCGGTGTAGCAATCTGCGTGCATGTAATGTCCGCATTTTTCATTATAGACGACACCCAATGATACGTCGCAGTTTGGACAGACGGCGGGATGTTGTTCCATTGCTGTGAGATGAAAAGCAATAAAGAAAATTACACGTTAGAATAATATTTAATATACACGTATGTATATCTAAATGGAGTCTTGACTCACTTCTCACGGCAGTTGGTAACGTAAATGAAACTGTGACCGTAACGAACGATATGTAAACTTAAGCCAATTTCACGTGCCGCTTTGTTAACTAAGGACTAATAAGTAAATAATCAGTACTGATATCATTAAATATCAATTAGTACTGACAATGTACTCACCACTACGCAGCGAATGTAATCTTAATCGAGAATTGAACGTTGACTTATATCCTCAACAGTCGGAATAAATGACCACTGTCAACAAACGTGAATCGTATAAATGCACATGGTATGAATCTCTTGAGATCAAACTATTGGTATCATCGGATTACGTACCTCAGCGTGATGAACGATGAGGAGAATCGTATTACACGTCCAATCAACAATTCTCCTTTCTTCTTCTTAAAGGAGAGTATTTTGCCCTACGTATGAGATTACAGATCATTACAAATCACTCAATATGTTATGGTTATTACAGAATATGCACGTGAGATGAATGTTTAGGATATGCGTACCTTGTATGATCGAACAGAATTTCAACGTCTAATAATCACTCCAACGTATTTGTCGCAAAGGAACACTGAATAAACTGCGCAGAACATAACAGAAATTACCTATCGTAATTAGGTCTAATATGGATACTGTGTAATAAGATTCAATTTACATACCTTAGTATGATCCCAATGATAATTACAACGATCATTGAAATAACACGACACCGAAGGAAATTAAATCCTTTTCCTCACACGAGCTAGAAACAAATACAAAGTCATCAGGTGCCGATCGAAAAAAGGTCACTTTATTATACACTGAAATATAATAACACGTGTTGGTGTGTTTTTACGCTGAGCAATTTTCAAAGCACGTATGCTTGCTAATTCGAGTGATTAATTGTTCATAAGCATACCTGAGATCGATGTAGGAATGAAATATAACGCGAAAAATCAGTATTTTAACTAGAAATAACACCAAATGACAGCAGACATTACTCAAAAAAAATGTATGAAAAGTCAGCCATTACTTCGATTGGAAATACGCATCAAATAATAGAATTCGCGTTTAGTTTTGCCTTAGCAAGCTTTGTGTGTTTCTTATCGGTTGAAAAACATCTGCTTCGGCAATGGAACAAACGTCAGCCAGAGTGCAGCGGTGCGGGGAGTAGTTTCTTCAAACGCTATTGGTTGCAACCGTAGGATCTGTACAGGTCCACAAAAAGTGTACTGTCTTTGATCCCTACGTTGTTCAACAATAACTGATTGATATTTTCCGCTCGTTTGCGTTTTTTGATTTTAATTTCTTTACCATTCTTAATTAAATTTACGTATCGGTTCTTATTTCGGGTATAATATTGGTGTTCAGCTTGTTTTCTAAGTTCGGCAAAATCAATGTCTTTCTCAATAGCTTTCTCGAGTGCTTTCTCAAACTGAGTTTGAGTTTCTTTTGGCAGCTTTTTACGAACCTTTTTCTTGATTTCGCGATAACTTTTCACAGCATCCGGTAGTGTTTCGTTCGGATATGGTTTTTCATTTGATTTCGTCTCGGTAGTGCCAACTTCGTGTGTCGGTAGTTCTTCAAAGAAATCTTCGAGAGCGTCGCGATGTTTTGCGAATTCTCTTAGTTGCTGCTTCAACGTTCGTTTATCAAACTTGGATCTTAACTTGGGATCCTTACGAAGTCGCTCAATTTGTTGATTACTAAGGTATGTAATAATTTGTCTAACGTTAATTAATCTTTTGTCTTTTTTATCAGTCAAGTGCTGAACTTCGTAGCAATTTGGATTGGCCTTAGCCTTGACCAAATATGGACTGTATCGTTTTGGGTACAGCTTTTTAGAGGTGCCCCGGTCTGAAGATGATAAACGATGATCTGTGATAAGGACAAGTTCACCTTTTTCATAAATCCTAGGATCGCCGTGTTTCTCGTTGAATTTTTGTTCCTCAAGTTGAACTTTTCGATATCTACGTTCACGGACAAGATTGAGCAAAGCTTGATGGTTGGTCATATCATCAATTCTAGTCTTTTCAAAATCATTCGTATACACGGCTTTTCTAGCTAAACGATCAGCTGTGAAGTTCCCAGCATCAGTTTGACGTGCATATGTGTGTTGTAATTCAAATTGATTAAATTTACTCTTCAAGGAGAGGATTTCTTCGAAAAGCTCTTTATGAACTACTTCCTTCCTCGAAGCATTTTTCCATTTATTCTCCTTCCATCTCTGAGTAGATGAGTTTATGGCCTCGGTGAGGTACTGCGAATCGGAAAAAACCTTAAAATTATCAACCTTATGATCAATCATGACTTCCATTGCAATTTTGAGAGCCATTACTTCAGCTAGGTTGTTGGTAGAACGATATTTATCGTGTTTGATGATTTCGGATACATTTTTAGTACCATCGGGGTGCCATGAAATACCGATACCTGCAATGGCATCTTCAGAACCGTTGTTGGCGCAAGCGCCATCAATCGAGGCCCAAACGAAGCCATCTGTACCGTTGTACACATCTTCTAATAAATTGAGACGGATTTTGAGTAACTCGGCCGAAGTTACCGAAGGAGTATCATCTTTTTTGATTGATTCGCGTAAAATTCGAAGTTGCTCTTTAGCATAAGTCAGCGAATTTTCCGTAGGCAGTTCGGTATCAATGGCTCTTATGCCCCAGAGATCGTATGGTACCACATCGACATCATTTGGACAACTATTGATTTGTTTTTCTATAATATCTACATGTTTGTGCCAACCATGATGTGTGTAAGCACCGTTGGAGTCAAGATTGATTCGCACTCTAAGTTTTTCACCGATGGTTCGCATCATCCGTTCGACTGGATTTGATTGCGGATTATACGCCGTGGAATGATTAAGGTTAATTTTATTCTTTTTTAATAAATCCTTCCACATTTGGTTTGTAAACTGTGTGGCATTATCTGTTAAAATTCGTCGAACATTTATTTTGTGATCATGGATTTGTTTTAGAATGAATTCCATGCATTCACAGACAGTTTCTTGCGTAATATCTTCCATTGGTCTTAACCAAACTCTGCCGGAGAAAAGATCCTTGGCTACGAGCAGATACTTGGCCTCGTCAGATTCATTTGCAATTGGACCAAGTATGTCAACAGATAGAATATCGCCTAACGTATGAGATTCAATACTTGCAAATTCTAATGGTTTTTTCTCTCCAAAGGTTTTATTCGTTCGACAATGAATGCAGGCTGCAGTGATGTAACGAGCGTACAATTCAGCGTTTGGCGAGTAGTATGAACGGTGGAACATTACTACTAATTTCTTCGAACCGATGTGACCGAAGATTTCATGAAGATACATCATCGTGTCTCGAAACAGCGAATCAGGAAGTACAGGTACGATTGAACCATCAGTATTTTTATACATTAACGTTTTTCGGTTTTCTAAACGTTCAATGGTATATTTATTTAAGATGTTTTGTTTAGCTTCGAGTTCGGTTTTATTCAGCAAATGATCAGGAGTTAAAATCTTGCGCATTTTTGACATACAATGCGAATCACGTTTCTGAAATATTTCTATCTTATTCAAACTCTCAATCAGCTTGTCTTTTACTCGTGATACGAATTCATTTGGTTCAGAAACAAAATGCACGAAGTTTAAGTGATTGATCGTAAGCTCGGGAGCTTGCAACCCAAACCACGATTTGTGCTTGGTTTTAATGTCGAAAACAAGGTCGTAACCTTTCACCTCAACAATCCACCAGGCGGCTTTACGATTAATTTCACTCAATAAACGAAACTTTTCAACAATAGCTTCAAGATCTCGACGTACGTGAATTTTTCTGCCAATCAGCCAAAGTTTGAGCTTTCTTAAAAGCTTGGTTAATGTATACATTTCTTTTTCAACGATAGTGTACTCTTTTTGATGAACTTTGAAGCAATGGCTTGCGAAAAGAACAATTTCTTCTTTACCGTCGATAACTTGATACAACACACCGTTACTTGCATCGTAAGACGTGTATGTGTCCAAGTATAAATCATGACCGTCGACTGCTGGTTTCAACGTGAATTCTTTCGTGTATTCTTGCTCCAGCAGTGCAAGAGCTTCAGCTTGGCGAGGTCCCCAAACAAAATCGGGTCCCTTCTTATTCACCAGTTCGTAAAGTGGTGCTAAGATTTGCTGGTAATTTTTAATAAAACGACGATACAAGACAGTTAAACCGATTACTTGCAGAATTTCTTTATCATTTCGTAGCTCAAATTTACCACTACGCATATGTGAAATCTTGTATGCCATAAACTTATCGAGTTTTTTAGAGTCCTTAGATATCTCTCTATGGCTGAGGACGAAACCGAGATGGTTCGTTGAGTCACGAAAGAAAGTAGTTTTATGTGCATTCAATTTGAGACCGTTTTTCCTTAATTTGGTGAAAATATCAATCATTAAAGTCAGCATCTCCTTGAATGTTTTAGATCTAAGTAAAATGTCATCTACGTATTTACTAATCCCCGTTTTATCGGGAATTACTTTGTGTACTAGGTTCACGAATTCAGCAGATGAGATTTTTAGACCGTAAGGAAGACGTGTAAAATGGTATACGCGACCATCAACTTGAAAGGCACAATACTTTCGAAAAGCTTCGTCCAGAACAAGTTGCCAGAATCCTGACACAAAATCAAGAGAACTGAAAAACATTGCTTCGGGATCATCAGTAATTATGCGGTCTAGCAGCCCAGCTTCGTTGCAATTGACTTCGAGAATTGGATTCAAATCAACAGGGTTGATACATATTCGCAGTTCGCCGGTTTTTTTCTCATTCGCGACGATTGGATTTATAAAACGTGAGTTTGAAGGTTCAATAATTCCAAGTGCCAACATAATTAGAATTTCTTGTCTGATACGATCCATTAATGATTTTGCAGGATTATATTTGGCTCCTCGATATTCAATTTCCTTGATTGGAATATTGAATTCGAACTTCACTTTGTCGCCGATATACCTACCTGGAAATCTGCTGAAGATATCTTGAAATTGCGACAGTACGCTGTATGCATAATCGGATTCAGCTTGAGTGATACGCTTCTGTGCGACAGCTTTCTCGAGATCCTCCTTTAATCGCTGAAGAAAGACAGCTGGACCGTCATCCTCAACACCTTCAGGAAGACGTCGATATTTTTTCGCTAAGTTGGCACGATTGAGAATCTTATTTACCTCAGGTTCGATGGCAGTATTAATTTTAATTTTATTTATTTTAATCGATGTTTCATACTCATGAGGTTTAAGATAGCGTAACTTCTCCTTAGAGTGTTCTAAAGTTGGTTGACAATAAGCTACGCGCTCACTAATTTCTGGCTTTATTTTAAATAAGTCCATCGTACGTGTACCAATGATAAACGTTTGATTACAGCCTGGTAGAACATAAAATGGAATTTTCAACGCGTGTTGGCCGAATTTCAACGTAGGTACGAGGATGTAATCGGCGGTACGTACTTCATTATCGTCAGCTAAGGTACAACGCACTGGATTTGACAATTGAAGATAATCCATTTCATCAGGATGTTTTTCTCGTAAGAAATCTGCAGTTTTCTCGGAAATTACGTTAGGCACTGCCCCAGAGTCGAGCTGAGTTGGGTAAAACGCATCACCCAAACCCAACGAAACTACGCAAGTGATTATTTCATCCGGTGGGTACGTTAGTTGATTTTGTACCACTGGATCATCGTGTTTTTGATTGTATGTTTGTTTAGATGATTTCACTTGGTTCACATGTAATGTCCCAGCTGGGCTTTGATTAGGATGAGGCGTCGCTCGAGTTTCACCAGAAGGCTTGTGTGGCTCGATCTTGTCACGTGGAGTCGTTCGTCGATCAGGTAGTTCAGAAATATACGTCACAACACCAGCGATTTCTCGCTTCATCGATTGATGTGGGTAATAAGTTGTTCCTTCCTTTGGCATGTAGAATTTTTCAACATTAGGGATCATATTCTGATTAGAATCGATCGCCGGAACTATCTTATCAGAAGTACGTGCATGTTCGGTTACTTTGAGAAATAATAACGCAGGTTCAATCAGAAATCTAGCTCCTCTTGAGGAACAGATTTCGATCATGATTTTTCGAAACGAATACCATTTTTGGCTCGGAACCGGACTACCATTAACAACAGGTTTGACTATCGGGAACATTACTATGATGTCCTTAAAGCCTTTGTTTATTAATATTACAATGAGTTCGTCTAGTTTATTACGTATCCACGAAAAATATGTATTATTGTGGTCTCTATTCAATTCAGATTGGAGACACGAAATTATTGCATTAGGTTTAGAGAAATTGGATTCTTTCACAGCTTTCAACAAGTCCTCAATGTGAATATTATCACGTCGGTAGGCTTTACGACGTTTTGCGTGTGTGTCGATAAGGGAAGAAATAAAATGAGCCAACGAGTCTCCGATAATCTCGTAGTCTCTCAAAGGCGATTTCCCTTCGACTGATATAGAATGGGTAGGCACTAATTCTAATTCTCCGACTCCTCGTCGCTCGAGGACTCGGAGTTCTTCTCCCCGTTTTTTGGAGGTTCTTCACTGCTTGTTGATTTATTATTTATTTCTTTTAGTACATCTTCCAACTGCTGATTGGACTCAGGTGCCCCAGTGGAATGCACAGGGGGTCGCCAATTACTAGACGTACTTGAAGGATTACTTTTTGGGCCTGAACTCGTCGACGCAGCGGAATTGCTCGAATCAAAATTTGAGCTTTTCTTGAACTTTCGAAAATCTTTATTTTTCTTAGAAGAGCCAGAGTTTGCCCCAGGAGTGATCTCGTAGGGACAGTCATTGTACTCTTCCACTTTAGTTAGTTGCGCTAATTTCTTATCAAATAAACGATAATTTTTCCGTTCAGGATGATCGAATTTGTTCTTTAAATCCCTAGGCAGACGTTCGTAAACGGTCTCTATTAACATGTGATCGGGAACATCAGTCTCAGCCAAGATATGGAGCCATTTACGAAGTTCAGAGCAGATTTTCTTAGAAGATGTGTGGTCTATACGTAGACGCAAAAATGTTTTACGAGCTTCACCGTGCTGTTCACCATTCCAGAAGTGTTCATAGAACGATTTACGTAGTTCTTTGTAAGATTTAATGTCTTTCGTGTTGTCTCTCCAGAATTTAGCATCGGTGGTTTGAATTGCATGTCGAAACATGCGAATCCATTTCTTTTCGGTTGCGTCATGTTCTTCCATGAATTCTTCAAATTCCATGATAAAGTCCATGACTTCGTATCGACGATTATCATCGAAGATGACATTCGCATTGGTGACATGTTTTGTTTTTATTGTATGTCTACCCTTACCGAATTTTATTTTACGATTTAGCTTACGTCTACGATTCACCGCACTTCCACTTTCTTCAGTATCAGAGTCGGATTCAGATTCAGAAGAATCTTCCTCGTCGGTGGATTCTTCTTTCTTCTTCTTGCTCTTCCTGGGCGATTTTTTACTATTACCAGAGCTAATACACAGGACCGAATCATCGGCGCCACCGCCAGAAGCGCCATTAGTACCACCGCCAGATGGAGATCGAGATGATATCTGTTTCGAAGCATCATTGGATCGGTCCATAGATTGGTTTAATGTTATGGCCAACTGAGTATACCCATCACGAAGAATTTGAAGTTCGCGAAGAATGAAACTCCGATCTTCATGAATAAATTCACGAGTCGTGCTGGCCCAGAATTTCATTCTCATTAGTTGCTCACCGATATCGAGTGTAGACATTAAGCCAGTGTCGTTTAGTTTGAATGTCTGTTCGGCTTTGTGAATTGCCCATTTCACAGCGCGATCAAACTCATCGAATTCGGCACTAATTACTTCGCGCCATTTAAGATCCATTTGATCCATATTCTTCTTAAAGAATTGACGAATCTTAGCGAAATTTTCATTAATGTCGGTGACACTATCTACGTAAATATGTTGAACGTCACGACGCGTTTTCGTGAGTTTTGACTCGAGAGCTTTTATTCGAGATCGAGCACTAGTGTCATCTAAACGATAGTTGTTCTTTAACCAATCCAACAGGTTATTGAAATCGAGGTTTGTTACATTCATCACATGCTCAAGTTGCATTTCTCTGATGGGAAGTATTGGCTCAAATGGTATTTCAGGATTGAGTGGATCAAAATCAAATTCGCTAATAGTGTCTTCACCGTGTTCAGTGACTCGTTGTGTTCCATCGGCATTAACATTATTAGCGTCGCCGTTAGTTGGTCCCCTTCCATTAGTGGATGCAGTAGTTCCGCTTGCCTGTGGGGTAGGCCTTGTTTCGGTACTGGTGGTTGATACAGTGTTAGCTACCGATGAAGCAGTTGTGGATGGCGCCGCAGTTGTCGTGGGTGCACTTCCAGCTGTCGTGATAAGTATTCCAGTGGTAGGAGGGGAAAAATAACGACTATAGCGGCGAGACGATGAGGATGTGTAACTCAAGTCACTATCATCCCATAATGGTGACTTACTGCCAAACAAAGGAACAGACATATCGCGTCGCTTTATTTGAGGAATGGGTGATTCCTCAGGTACAATAATAGCAGGTACTGTCGAAATGCGAGCAGTTGAACTAGCAATGTTTTCGACAGACAAAGAACGGTCACCACTAATGGTATCTGGTAATGTCAAAGGAATTCGAGGAATATTACCCGTAGGTTTAAATAATTCTCTCGGAGTCACTTGATTGGGAGGATCAGTAAAACGAACACTTACCCCAGCGGTACTTGGCTGAGGTGTAGCATCCATGAGACCCCTTTGGATCATTATTTTTCGTATTTCTTCGAGATTCTTGGGCATACCACTGGTCAATATTGGTTCATCAGGAATTTCTAGCTCCAGCATTTGTGCTAAACTGCGAGTGATGGCTCGAGCAGGTGCACCTTGGGGAGCTGGCTGCTCGGCCTGAGCATTAGGACTATTGTTCGGTGTCTGAGACATGAATACACTATCAGAAGAATTCCAACTCGTAAGTGAATTCCTTCTTGAAGGATAAGGAGAACTTAAGTCAGAAGTCGAGTCAAGTTTTAGACTGAAAGTTTTGTTCAACTCAGCAACCGTTGGGCTAAGAGGAGAACTGTTCATAAACTACCAACGTAACTCGCGTTTAATTTCTTCAATTAATCGGAACGTAAATTCAAAAGCTCGAATTATTAACCGAAGTATAATTAACACAAAATGAAAAAACACTTCTTTAACACAACACCAAAATAACAAAGTCAAAATCACAAAAATTTCATACAAGTATTTCTTTATCGACGGCATTAGTAAAAGACAAGAGTACCGAGCACAACGAAAGAAAAAAACATAATGAGTCTTCTTGATAAACTTTCATCTTATACGGATGGTACCGAGGTCGGACAGTAAGAAGGGATTTTCTCATATGTGAGGTCGGCATGTTTTTTAGCCGACGGCTCGTAAGGAAAATTTATCTGCTTGCTTGGTAGGATAACGGATTATAATATTACGAGTAAGAAACGTTCGTTATCTTTTCGTTGCAAATTACGAATACAATAAAAAAAACCCATGGGTTTTTCTAAATCTCAGTACAATAGTGGTTTAATCAATTTATAACTTGTACTTGATTTTTTATGAGACAGAACAATAGGTACTGTCCATTTGATTGAAATTGGTTCACGAATTATCTCTGTAGGTTTTTCCATTACCGATACCTATGATAGGCACGTCAGCAATTATCGACAGGATTTTTCTTACCTATTTCAACCTATTTGTATGATGATTTTTCTGCAAAAAATACACACGTGAATTCGCGATATAAATAGCTAATTTGCTGCTTCGAGAATAACATTTCAATTCCTTAGAATTGCTATACATCAAGGCTACTATTCGTGTGCTAGTGGGAACTAACAGTGACTACTTTTCACTCCATAAGCAAAACATCAGGAAGGTATATATTCGTTGAACAGCTCATTGAGCAAATATTTCAGCTAGGTTGAATTACCCATGATAGGTAGCGAGACGAATTCGTAAATTTAACTAAATAATGCGTTCGTGAAATTCGCTGAATATGTTGATAGGATTTTTCCCTTTTGGACACAAAACACAAAATATGTCTAGAATTCTGTTACTACCTAAACTCGTATGTGTAGAACTACCAGTGACGTTAGGCTTACTTCACAGATCTAGGCATCCAACACAAACACATATGTCTGGCTAAATACTGTGGCTACTGATCGTGTGATAGGTGTGATGACTATCAGTGACTACTTTTCGCTGTGTATTAAAGACAGACTAAAAAAAAAAAAAATTTTTTGATCTGTTTTACCTGATCAGTATGGTGATCTGCACGAGCTGAATCAGTAAACCATTTTGCCAATATGTACCACATATGGCGAAAATAATTGCGAATATTACATTCGACTTAGGCAAAACAAAGGAAATAAAAAGAAAAAAAAAAGAGAAAAGAAAAAAAGATAACCGTAGCACTTAGGCGAGGACGTGATGAAAATTAACGTTCTATTAGACGACTAGTATATCTAAAGGACATTCCCGGGTTTCGGCACCAAAAATGAAGTGCAATAAAATCATAGGCTTTGCTCCCAAGTAAACCTAATCACTCTTGAGTGAGTCTAATCAATCATTGCGTACATTTGAAACATCCCTTAGGATATGCTAAAAGAATCACTCTTAAGTGAACCTATTATATACCCAAGGGAAGACCTATCTACCTTAGTAGATTCGCGAATGTCTGGCGAATTACCGCCTCGCCATTCGCTTTTCGGTAATAAATAATAAAAAAAAACAGAATGTACTTTTACAAGCACTGGCATACTGATATATTTGAGTATTAAAAAACAAAGTATATCAGGTAAAACAAAGGAAAGAAAAGGCAAAAAAACGTAATACAAAAAGCAAACAAAAATATATACGGCATCGGGTTTTATCCCTAAGCTACCCTGCCATTCCTATACCCCTCGGTACCGGGCACTAGAGCATCCGAGAGACAGGAGCACCCTCACTCCATACCTATCTAAGTCGATAGGTACTAGGTTGGGATCCCTAAGCAGTAGCTAATTGCTAGGTATCCCGTGAGCTGTATATGCTACTCGTAAGTGCATACACAGACTGAATTTAGACACACAGAGCTCTCGCGTCGTTGGTTATAATAAATAACCTACGAATCCCTACCTAACAACGTCCCTATACATGCCGTAGCAGATAGGTACGCGGTCTGTTAGGTAGGTGCACGGCTCGCTAAATAGCTAAAAAACGCACTTTTATTTCTTCTAAAAGAAATAAAAGTGTACTTTTTCTCGCCTTACAAGTAACATCCTAAAAATCAGAAAATACTCGACACGAGGTAGTTTGTATATTTTCACTAAAAAAAATATTCCTTATCTCGAACATGAAAAAAAAAGTTTAAAAAACATAATTTACAATAGTATAATACTTGAAAAATCAAATCTTGCCTTCATTCTACTTCCAACACTTCCAAGAATCAGCCCCATTTTACCTAACATCTCGAATAAACACCTACCTACCTATCTACATTTCTCACCAAAAACCTCAATACAATTTCCACCCTTTCGACCCGTCCCTTCCACTTGGAACTTAAAAATATCCACTACGATGAGGTTATATTCCTAGCATTCTGTTTCTGATCAATAGTAACACTGCCATTAGGATAAACACGAATATCAATCCACCTAACACTCTGAATAGGTATAACACGTGCTTTGAAAAACTTCTCGTTGAATCTCAACGTCGAGTTCATATACGCAAAAGATTCCAGAGTGCAATTACTTCCATTAGTCGTTTCAATAATCGTGGCTCTTGTTCCATGATAAAATCCAAAATCAGGTCTAAGCTTATCAGCCGGAGCAGTCCTAGCGAAGCTAGTTTTACCTTCCAGTTCATAATTTCCAATAGCTCTAGCATTGAAGGCCACCATGAACATAATCCTGTGCACCAGATAAGGCTGCTTTTGCATAACCAAGCCAAAATCTGCCTCGAGATCTTCCTCGTTATTAACCATAAATTGGAACAGACGACTTAGCAAAGCTGCCAATGAACTCGTATCAATTTCATTTTCTGTATCGCCGATAATTTTTGATAATTCGGCTGAAGCTTGTTCTAAAGTATCTGTGGCAGTTTCATTCCAACCATCGGTGTAAGAATCAAATACTAGATCGGCTATTTGTTCGAATACTTCCAAGTTTGGGATTCTCACATTGACCGAAGCGAAAGGTTTGATAGTTCTTTTAGTTTCGTAATCCATATCCATTATTAGGTATCCCAAAGCGAGCATGTAATGCAGCACGTATCTTGTATCGTCTTGGGTTTCATCCGGGAATTCGCCAGTTAACAAAGATTGTAATTTGATTAATATATTCGAATCAAATTGCACTTCCTCCATCCATAAAGGTACATTTCTGTTATAAAGGAATCTCTCGAATAAACAGCTGACGTTGTGATTTTTCAGCATTTTCTTGAAGAAGGTTGTATTTGTGGCGGTATGAATGTAATTCTTGACTTCTTTCGAGTTACTGAAGTGGGCAATGGACCAAGGATTGTACACAGTAGGCTCGAGTCTTTCGTACGTGTGGTAATTACCGTACCATTTACGAGCATTTTGGCCCAGATCGTAGGTTATATTCAGAACGTAGAATAATCTACTGATTTCATTCTTGGTGAACCCGAAATACTGATGGAATGGTCCGTTAATGTGTTTGAAATCTTCGGCGATCCTCAAACGTAATAACCCAGTTACGAATGCTTTCTCCAGGAACGGATTCGATACGAATGTTTCCTTGAAAAACGTCCTGAAAAAGGTGTCGATCTTATCAGCTTCTAGTTTACTGCAATTATTCTCCAGCACGTATTTTCTGTACACTAGATCGTAATCGTCGATCAATATATGAACGTATTTCAAGTAATGATTACGTAAAGTAATAGATAAGAACTGCAGACTGCACTGTAATTCAACTGGGGAATTTTCTTCGCCTTTCATGAACCTCTGCAACGTGCCAATATTACGTCTAAGTACTTTCTGCTGATTCACCGTTAAACTTTTCCCAACCACGGTCTTCTCCAGCTTTGTCAACGCGTACTCGTGTTTTTTAAACGTTTGACTGAGAACAATCTTTAAATCATTAATCATCGATTGGAAATCATTACCGGTCCAGTTGGCACTCGTGAAATTCACGTAGATGACCGGAAATTTACCGCAATACTTGTTAAGCATATCGTTCGAAGAAGCGATCGCCGGAGGCTGCTCGTATTTGTGTAATTTTTTCCAAAAGTGATCGTAGATTGTGCCTCGTTTAAAGAACTCGAACGCTACTCCTCGCATACGATCTTTGAACTGGTGATCTCGATCGTGCAGAGCGGTTTTGTCTTTAGGTAAATTTCGGCCCAAATGTTCGGATTCCAGGAAGAACCTCAGCATGTCTAAGTTGGTCGATTTGCCCCATTTTGGAGGCGCGGTGACCAGTAGCAGTTTTGGTTCGATTATGTATCGTTTTACTAATCCTGATTTATCCATTATGGCGGTGCTTCTTTTGACTAATTCTTCGTACGAAGGTGGTGATCCCAGGTAGATGACTCGGTCTTCTCCGCCGGCTTGTTTGATCAAGATTTTAGCTCGAGTTTCGTATTCGACTTGGGAGATTCCCATTGATCCTACCGTCATCCAGGCGATTAGGAGTAGAGAGAGGAGCATTTTCGATGTGGATCGTTTTCGGTACAGCCGACACATCTGAAATATAGGACTAGATGTAGAAAAATACGTAATGTAGATGGTATCTATGAAATTTTTTGAGTGTATCGACTCATTAAATTCAAAAAAATATAAAAAAGTAAGAATTAAAAATAGGTAGGTACTATTCAAGTTGGAATTTTTTTTGTTACTCCTCGAACTCACAAAAAACTGATTTAGGACGCTCCCTAAAAAAATGAGATCCTGAAAATTTCAGGTCACACGAATAATTTCAACTCGTGCCCAAAGACCTCCCCCCCCTTCAATGTATACCTACGTAAATTCTGATCTGTTTGACTCTTTTGATCATAAAATTTGAACATCAGAGAATAATTTTGACTTCATAGATTCACTTGGGGGGGGGGGGGAGGTACATGCCCAATTTTTTCAAGTGATGAAAATTTGACAAGATCAAAAATTTTCAAACTGAAAATTCAAAGAAAATGTTGTATTTGTGTTTGGAATACGAAGGGACTGAAGTATCGAGGGGAGAAGGGGTGTTAAATGCTCCTCGAAATTTTGAAAATGAGTACATTTGTAATTTTTGTGCCTTTTTGTCATCGAATTACTTCCTCAAATTTTGATCTTTTTACCAAAAAATGAACGAAAAACGAGCCTGGAAAATAATTTTGACTCGGTGAGGCCAAATTAGGTCACCGAAATGGCCGTCACAATTATTGAACATTGTGTTATTACAAACAACGTTTTTCATAGCAGTGTTTTTTGTATTCTATTTGCAATAGATAACGTATTGGACTGATTTGAGAGAGAATCTAAACCCTTCCCCGTCCCCTTCCACAGACTACTCGAGTTTCTTATGCTTTAAACACGATTTTTCTCCTATTTACAATTCAAAAACATTCTTATAGTAGACCATTTAAAACCAATTTGGGGCTCATGAACCCCCCCCCCTCTCCTGCTCCTCACACTCTTCCAGTGGATCCTACCAGGTTGCATTTGAGATTCGTACTCAATTTTTTCCAAAAAAAAAGTAGGTCAAGCAACCAAAAAAGTTTGAAAACATAACCAAAAAATTTCAAAACGTGAGCAAAACATTCTAATAAGGTAGATAGAAGAAACAAAGGCAGAACATTACAAATTGAATTACGTAATTAAGTGAATTAATGTTAAAATAAGAATTTTTGCAGTTTCTGACAAAAAAAATGTTTGCCAAAAAAGGCTTTTTGAACAATTTTTGAGACATCTTGGAATTTTATTTTGCAAAAAAAGACAATTTTTAGCAAATTTGACGAAAAACCAGAATTTTTGACAAGTTTTGACCAAAAGTAAAGGTTTGACAATGTCAGCAAAAATCATGACTTGGAAATTATGAGCAAGGAAGTGATGGTTACTTTTTTTGACAATTTCTGGCAAAAAAGCGAGGCTTTTGGTTTGGATAATTTTTTAGAAAAAAAGAAAAAATATTTACCAATTTTGATAAGAAATAAAGAATTTATGTTGAAATGCGAAAATTTGATAATTTCAACAATTATAAGCAGATATTTTTGGGAATTACTGGCAAAGAAATTATGTTTTTTTGCAATTTTTTTTTTTTTGGAAAGCGAAAGCGGAATTTTTTTGGTTTGAAAAAAATGAGACTTTTTGTTATATTTTTTGTTGGCAATTCCAGGTAAAAAATCCAGAGACTTTAATCTAGAATTTTTGGCAATTTCTGGCAAAAAGCAAGACTTGAGAACAATTTCTAAAAAAACACTTCTTGAAATTTTTATCAAAAATGACAATTTTTAACAATTTTGCTGAAAAGCCAAAGTTTTGACAATTTTTTAAAAAATCAAGACTTGTAATTTTAACAAAAAACAGGGCTTTTTGCAATTTTTGGCAACAAAATGATACTTTTTGGCAATCTTTGTAGAAAAAATGAGAGACTTTTTCAGACAATTTTTAGGAAAAAAAAGCAAAAATCTAAATACCGATTTTGCTAAGAAACAAGAACTTATTTGAAAATGCAAAAATTTGATGTTTTTTTGCAATTTCTTGTTGAAAACCGAGTCTTTTTTCTGGAATTTTCAGGTTTAAAAAAAAGAGATTTTTTAGTACCTACATATTTTTTTTGTTGACAAATTTAGGTAAAAAAAGAACGTTTCAATTACTAAAAATCTAGAATTTTTGGCAATTTCTGGCAAAACACAAGACTTGGAGACAATTTCTGGAAAATATACTTTTTGAAGGTTTTTATCATTGAAAAAAATGACAATTTTTAACAATTTTACTTTAAAAAAAAAACAGATTTCTGACAATTTTGGCAAAAAAATGGATATTTTTTCGTTATAATTTGTAGAAAAAACGAAATTTTTTTGGAACATTTTTCGGTTAAAAAGCAAGCATTTTTGGAATCTCCTGCAAAAACTGAGACTTTTGGGAAGTTTCTACTTCTAGCAAAAAAGGGGCAATTCTCAGCAAGAAATAAAACTACTCGACAATTTTGACAAAATATGAGACGTTTTAGTAAGTATTTTTGGCGAAAAGCGACTTCAAGTATTTTAGCATAGGGCAGGGCTTTGTATGAAATGATCAAATTTTTGAAAATTTATTCACACAGAAGTAACTTTAGTGACCAACTTAGTTACTTGAAAAGTAACGGAGTAATGATGAATACGAGCCCTGAATACCTACAGTATTTTATACTCCCTCCTGAAAAATTCTCACTCACGAATTTCAGGCCGAAAAAATCCTCACTGGATCACTCAAATCATCGAAAATCAAGGCCAAATCAGGCCTGAAAAGGCTGAAACCAAATTTGAGAAGATTTTGTTGGAATGACTCAGGTTGAGGTGTTTTTCTAGTTGGGAGAAAAAAATAAAATATCACACACATGTAAAACCGATTCAAATTTATTCCTGGGATTCGAAAGCAGATTTTGTGAGCAGTCCCTTCTCAACCTCAAATCTTGGAATCGTTTTGGAAAGTATAAGCCTTGGGGTTCCTCTGTTTTGATCCAAAAATCGAACTAAATATCAAATTGGCAACACTGTTACGATCAAATTGAATTCAAAATCTAGAGCTTACTACTCAAGTGCATAGTCATCAGTCATCACAAAATTAGCTCATTCTATTTAACAATATTGTCAGAGTATTTAAATGGATCGAAATTCAACTCACAAAATTTCTGGAATCGCAAACCACACCGACGAATCAAGTACTGCGCTTGTGCAGAGAACCCAGAGATATAGGTATCTTTCTGATCAGTCGATCACATTTTCAGCATCCATCAATAATACGCTCTAATTACTCTAATAAAATCACACAAATTCGAACAACGTAAAAGAAAACTCACCAAAATCGATCCATCAATCATGATTTCGCCGAATATATCGCAGAAATCATGTAATAAATAACTGTAACTTTTCTTCAATAAATATCGCCATGTATCTACGTAACCCGGAAAAGTTCAACTTGAAAACTAGGGGTCGATTTTCGAACTGATAATTTACTCTAATCGTGTTGAAATTCCTAGCGATATGATTTCCAATTAAGATTACAGATACAGAACGATGAAAAATTATCGTGTCACGTGCCAGATGAATCGAATAAACAGTAGCAGTTGCGGATTCGGTATGTTTGACTTCGTCTTCGGTGACTTCGATGCAGGGTAGTCTGTGACAGGAAATTCTGATTGAATTGATATAGTTTATATTTGATTTAAATTCTGAAATTACTTCATAATACTTACTTCAGTTCATAGGTAAAATTCACATTTAGTTGTACTCAACTACTTACTGATCTTCAGAATCTGGTACATATTGATTGGCCAGTGGAATTTGCCACTGAGATTTCAGATTTACCCAATACTCAAGACGTTAACGTATCTCTGGGTAGATGGAATACTCAATTTCAACAGAATAAATTAAAAATCAAAACACTGCAACAGTTTCGTATTTAAAATAACCTGCTAAAGGACAAACACACCGAATAAGAGCATTAATCAATCTCATTAATAATCAATTCACTTTTTACAGAATCAGATTCAGAACCAATTCGAGATGATCGTACGGTGAACTTCGATCACTGAGCACTGAGTAGTGAGTTTAATAACACGAACGGATATTTTACAACAACGAAATGGAATCAAATCCTAGGAAGATGATACTTCAATAATTCAGAATATTCATCAAACCAGGGGTGATTGAACTCGAGACGATGGTGATATCAAAACAGATCCTATCGGAAATGAAACCGTAGACAGAATCACTCTAACGATGAAGTTCGACAACTTCTACGAACTGTTTCAATGGATAAATGCGCCGAAGATCATTCCACATCAATTCAGACTACTTTTTAATCAACTTAGAAGAATATTAAATCGAATAATGCAATAAAACAAGAGTATCAAACAGCAAAAGCTACCTGTTGGTTACGAAGCATTCAATACTTTTCTTCAGCACTGGAATCATTCTGCGAACAGTTCTGGAGATTGAACGAAGCGTTATTTTAATCGTCACATCTTATTCTACCGAGTTTAAATATTAAAAACGAAAAATAATCCATTAAATTCGCGAAAATACCGAAAATATTAGCCAAAAACGATCAAAACTACCGAATCAACACAATAATTCCTGCCGGCAAAAAAAATAAACATGGCGGAATCAGTGATACCATTTCCCAAAACACAAATTACTCTTACCGTAAAACTCACTCAAAAATTAAATTTTCAAACAAAATCTTCATAATTTCGATCGAATCAAGTTTCATATCAGTAAAAAAATTATAATAAAATAATATTCGATTCAAATAAATATATTTCATAACAAAAAAGAAAAGGAAAATCAAATAAATGAAACGATAAAGAGACTAGCTTCGAGAACTAAAATGAAAACAAAAAAAAAACTCATAATGAATAACAAAACAAACACATAACTTAGAATTATATCACGTTGAATTACCTAAAAAAAAATTATCTATTTTTGGCAATATTATTCGTTACAGTTACATCGACTCTCACGAATATGCATGGCGAGGAAAGGGGGGAAAATACAATCGTAATAATTCACGATTAATTAAAATATAAAAAACAAAACGAAAAAGAAAAATCACATAACAAAAGCAAAAAAATCAGTCATTCAAAAGAACATGGAAATGTAAATGATAATTGATAAAATAATGATAAACACGCAACGCCGTATTTAGTTTTAGTAAGAATAATAATATGTTGTATAACGAACACAAAAAACAAAATAAAATGATACGTAATAATTGTGCGGAGGAAAATACCTCTTAAATATAATCTTTGTTTCATTTGACTACATATCACGATAGAGAGAAAAAAAAATGATAGGAGAAAATAGTGCGATATATAAAACAGCAATGCGCGGCTTTTCGTGGTGAAACTTGTAGAGGTATTTAAAATCATACGTAATTATAGTAATTACACCCGGTTCCAATTAATTTTTCAAAATGGAACCTATTTTTTTGAAGAAAAAAAATTCAGCACCTGTTAAATAACTCTACAAAGCTAAGCTCGTAGCTGTTTGGTAACAATAATTTATAAGTTAAGTGGCTTAAATACGTACAACCTTTTTTTTTTTATTTTTGTAATATAAAAGCATCGGTCTGCAGTATAGTATTAGTTGTGTTTCGATTCAACGAATACGAATAGCGTTAAAGCTTTAGAAAAAATTCAAGTGCAGTGTGCTCGAACACGTTTTCAAAGTAAAATAAAATCAGAAGTGCTTATGTCATCAAATTGGTGCGATGAATTATTAAAAAAAAACAAAACAAAACAAGACTAGAAAAAAGATGGGTGTTTTGATTACGTTTCCAGAGGCGTGACGTATGACGGGCGGGGGGGGGGAGAGGGCAGAACAAAACAAATTTGGAAAAAAAAGTTGAGAATTTTTGGGGAGAGTTTGGTGAGTTGGAAAAAATAGGGAAATTTGGGGAAAGTTGGGAAGAAGTTGTGAGCAGGGAAAATCAAAGAATTAGTCAGCATGAACCAGAACAAGATTTCAATTGGAAGAACCATCAAAACAAACCCCTTTTCAGGAATCTGTTCTTGAAATTTCTTATTTTTTTACCAAACTGAAATGAAAAATAATTCTAGTTTTTTAGGCAAAATCAGAGAAATAAAAAGGGAATTTTTGCCATATTTTGGAACTGGAACCATCTGAAACCAGTTTTTTTGATCAGTGGAACCAGCAGCAGGACGTCAAAAGCAAAATAGAGGGAACAAGCACCAGAATAACTAAAAATAGTTTGAATTTGAAAAAATCTGAAAACAATAGAGGGGTTCCATGGAAAAGGGGCCTTAGTAATTTTTTTTGTGTTTTTTTTCTTTTACAATTTTGAATGCATTTTAAAAAAATTTCTTATTCATTTCACCATATTCAGTGATATTGAACTTATTGAAGTGTTCTTTCATTGAAAAAAACAAATTGGAAAATGTTTGCCTGTAGAAAAAATGAAATTTCCAAGTCCATTATTTTGAACTTGTAAAAAATCAGTGAAAAAATTTTGACTAAGGCCCCTTTTCCATGAAGTCCCTCATTTTCAAAACAATTACCTGAAAAGTGAAAGTTACTTTTTGGAACCAGAAAAAAACAATTTCAATACTACATTTGAAAACATTTTGGGAACCAGAACCTCAAAATCCTGAAAACCAGCCACCAATTTAAATTCTAACGGTTTTCAACCCAGAGAAAAATTGACTTCTCATATCAAAAATAATGTTGTTTCTCTTGAAATTTTCAAAAAAAAAAGTCTTTTCAATTCATTCCAGTCAAAAATGCCAGAAGGTCCTAAATTCTTCTAAAATATCAAAAAATGCACTATTTTTTGCTGAAAATTTTAAAACAAATTCTAATTTTTTTCAAAAATTGATTCTTTTTGAAAAATTATAAAAATTATGTCCCAAATTTCTCAACAAAAGAAAAATTGTGAATTTTTGAGAGCTTTTGCCCTCGCTTTTCACAAATTTTATTCATATTTTTAAAAATATTATAATTTTTATTATAATTTTCTGAAAACTAAAACTGATGAAGCCATAAAAACCTACTTTTGGCTCAGTTATTTCACTTTTCGAATTATCAGTTTTTTCAGAGGTTTTGAAAAATTATTCAAGAAACATTATTTAAATCAACACAATTTTGATATAGGAGCAAAAAAATGGGAAAAATAACGAAAAAACGTGCAAAATTAGATTTCAAAATACAATTTTGGTGTTGAAATTTTTTGTATCAAAAACTGTTTTTTTTTTTTGGTACCTCATAAGTAAATTGTGAATTTTTTAAAGCTTTCGTTCAGACAAAATCAAACATTTTATGCTTTCGAAATTTTTTGTTTTTTTTTTAAATTTTATTTTCAAAAGCCAAAATTTTATTTAAAAGTGAAAAAAGTGCTAATTTTTGATTTGGGATTTCAGTGCCAACCTTTCAATAGAACACAAAGTGTCCAACAAAATTTCAAAATGAAATAGCAGAACTTTTGGCAGGACATTTTTCAAACACTTCACGATTTTTGAAGAAGGGGGGGGGGTGTCAATATTTTACACGTCAAGCATTCGTTTTTTAAAAAATATCTATAGACATTCTACGATTTTTTTTCAAAAAGGGAGGGGGTGTCGAAGCGAACTTTTTTCGCGACTTTCTTCAAGCACCCCCCCCCCCCCACTTCTTCCTACTAAATTTTTTTAATGAAAAAATCATTTTTTCTGACAAAGTTTACACATTTTTACATTTTTTATGAATAAATTGAAAAAAATCAAGAACAACTTCAGTAGATTAAATCAATAAGGAATGAATGAAAATGAAAAAAAAAACAAAAAACATTCTTAATTCAGAATTGGTAGGAAATCCAATTTCAACTTCCCTTCCAGAATTTGATTGAATTACATCTGGATAATTGGCTGGAAAAATTCCGAAGGAAAGGGGGAGGGGGGGTAAAAATTTGGGACAACCTGGAGAAAAAAGTTCGAAAAAATTTCAGTCCCCCCCCCCCCATCCACATCACTTCGTCACGCCTCTGTACGTCTCAGTTGTTAACTTATTCTCGGTACATGTTACCGGCGATCTCTATACATCGACAGAACAAACGATACAATTCGACGTACTCCTTGATCAAATGAACTTCGATACCTTCTACACTCTGGAATAAATCCATAGCTTCGGCAATATCTTTCTTTAGCTTATCGGCGATCTGCAGAAAAGGCGTATTTGTCTCCAACGTATCTCGTATACGTTTCAGAGCCACCGCCAGATCACGTTTAAATCTACAAAATCGACAACCGATGACGGATAATCGGCGGGAAAAAGCGTTATGGTGTTCGCATTCGCAGAAACGGATATCGTACATTGATTGGAGTTGCTCGTAGGGTGGCCAGTTCTCTTGGCAAGCTACGCAGTTGCATTGGAACGAGTAATTCTTCATTAAATCTCGTTTAGCTCGATCGGTTTCGTAGTAGGTGTTCAGGTAACAAATAAATACCTGCAAAAATGAGGAACCGTTGTAAGATACAACAAATTTTAGACTGAAATTTGGGTATTGAGATGGGTAAAAAGCACAGACCTGTTCGCCAGCTCTGATTCTACGTAAACTGTAGGTCGATACAGTATCGCCGTTTTCGAAACAATATGCTGCGTTAGGAACGCACGAATGATTGAAGAAATTCGACTCTTGATAGCAAGCTAATCCGACATTCTTACGAGTGACGGTGATCTCTTTTTCATTCGGGCTTACGGTATCCGAAACGCAGAACGAATTGCATTTGAAATGAGCCTCCAAGTCTATTAATAAATTGGTAACTAGGTATAGAAAATAATGTTCGTTTGTGGTGCTGCTGCGATACGAGAAGAATTCCGTTTTCTCTTTCAATTTATCGACCAAATTCGAGTAACGAGATTGGCTGTAGGCGAATTGTACCGTATTGTAGGAGTATTTATCGAAAGACAGGAACAAAGTTTGATAGTTTTTTGGCAGTGTGTAAGCCATCGTTTGGCTCGATTGGCAGTATGCGGTTTGGTCTCGTGTTTCGCGCCATTTTTCGATCAGTTCGTCTAGTTTTTGACCCTGCAAAGTAAAAGAGTTCGGTTTAGAGGAACAAGTTGAGAGCTAACAGTAAGAAGAAGGTCGTGGAAACGTACCTGACTCGATAGGAAACAAGCCAGTCGCATGATGTATTGGACGTGTTGATCTTCCGGCTCCAGATTGGCGAAGTACTCCATCAGAGGGCACTCGATACGATGATATTGTTCCATAGCTTTGGTCATACAATGCTTACTACAGAATAAAGCTTTCGAACAATTATTACAAGGGATCAAGATCCTGGTTCGGAGTAAACAGCACGAACAGTAGTCGTAGACTTCGTTCAAGTATAAATATGAAACGACTGCTTTCTCTTTGATGAGTAGTTCGCCTAGAATCAGAATTCAAATCTCAGTAAGCAGCTTAGTTCGGAAAATGGACGGTTTTGGACCAACTTACCCATTCTGATATCATTCTTGGCGATTACGTGCCTTCCGAAGGTTTTATTCTGGACTATTTCTATATTATCCGAGACGTGGATAACCGAGATATTATACATGCTGAAATTCTTACGATCCTTTCGCCATTTCTGCGCTTTGAATTTATCGTATATTTTATCTTCCGAGTTTTCGATAACGTTATAGACATGAGACAGGTACTGATTCAAACGAACACGTAACAGATTCTTTTCACTATTTGAATAAGGCAGGCGTTTCAAGCTTTTGAATAATTTCTGCGACAGAAATACAACAACGATATAATTTTCCAACACAAAATCACTCAAAATATAGAACGTGATTAGAACTACCTTCTCAGTGCTATCGTTCCATTGTCCCATAATCAGCAAACACTTGATTTTCCTTTCGAATAATGCGGAAACTAGCCAAATAGGGCACAAGGGATGTTTCAAGGCGAGATTAATATTACCTACGCAAGCTTCGTATTCTTTCATTTCTAAAAGTACTGCTGATTTGTTAGCATATGCTATAGGAAGATCAATAGAGTTCGACGGCGATACAGCTATACTCCTGTTGTATAATTTCAAAGCGTTGGCTTTATCTGAAAGTAATCCCAAAGATGAGAATAATACAAGCAGTACTTGAGTAAAATAATGATGGTAATCAACGTTTGTTTACATACCATTCACAGTCATCAATTCGGCAGCCAATTCTTGTAATTTTCTCGTGGTTAGTTTACTTTTTACGTGCGATGACTGGTCTGTAGGTATAAAGATAACATAGAAAATGATCAGCTATTGACACAAAGATGAGAAAAGAGAAATGAATTATAAAGGTGAACTTACGTTTGATATTAGGCGGATCTTCTGGCTTATCCATTTTTCTAATCTATGATAAAACTATTCTAAAATTACGAAATCTTAACGATGAAAATGATACGCGTAGTTACATTTTTTTTTCTCAGCAAAAGCTGATCGGTTTTGGTCCTACATTAGAACTTGGAGTCTTGGATATGCAATTTATCACTTGTACATTTTAAATTGGTAGATAATTAAAGTTATATTGAACATTTTTACGTTAAATTATGGCAGGAAAACTGGTGAAAAGTATCAATATTGTGAAAATTGCTACAAATGATACCAATTTGTTTTTAGGGCATTTGCAGTGTTGCATAATGAGGTTAATGAACGTGATTTTTTGGGTTTTTCGAATTGGTCAGACTGGATTTTTGTTTGTTTATTTTTTTGAAATCGATATCAGCGCTGATAGCGGTGTAATTTGGTAGTAATTATTTTTCGAATTAAATAGGTAAATAAATAGGTAGGTTTTAAATATTTTTTTTTTCAAATAAAAAATTTTAAAAAATAAATAAATAATGCAAATAAATATTTTGATTTTGAAAAATTGAAACTTGAAATTTGAAACAATTATGACTGAGACAGAGTTTTTTTTTCTTTTTCTCCTAACTTTTTCAGTTCATCTCGCTCAAAATAATTACAGCACTTCAAAATTCAAAAATAGTCAAAACAAATACAATTCGAAATCCGGAAATCGCAAATCGAAACAAGTTCAAATTTAAAAATTCATACATTGAGTTATTTTATTTGTTATTTGTGTTATAAAAAATTTTTAAAATAAAATTTGGTGGACTTAATTTGAGGAGGTTGGTTACAAAGTTAGACAAACGCCACTTCTACAAAAATCAAGTTAGATATTAATTCTTATAGGATTTTTAACGCTCTTTTCATTGCCGAGGTCTGTTATTTTCAATATAGTACATAAAAGGGTAAAAAACGCGCTCAAAGTTTTGCCTTAGTTTCAAACACAGACATGTGCAAATTTTCTTAGTTTCAAAAACAGACATATCCAGGATATGTCTGTTTTTGAAACTAAGATGATAGGATATGTCTCATTTTGAAACTAAGATAATGTTCACATGTCCGTGTTTGAAACTGAGGCGCAACTTTGATCGCGTTTTTTGACCTTTTATGTACTATTTTGAAACTAAGGGACCTCAGAAATGGAAAGAGGGTTAAAAATCCTATAAGTATCAAAACCTAACTGATCTAGACAGCTTCACTTTCAAATTATCTTCATCTTGGTTTCAAAATCAGACAAGTGCATTTTCAGGTTCTTTTTATTAGTAGTGGGGGGTGATGGTGGAAGGATATTTTTTGTATTTTTGTTACTCAGTATCATCACTACAATTTGTCAAATATCCCCCGCCATTACAATGCTGTGTATTTTTGTAACAAAAAACATGGATTTTCTCAAAATCAACCCTGTGGCGTTTGTCTAACTTTGTAACCAAGCTCCTCATTTGATTTATTTTTTAATTTTTTTGTAACGAGTATGTAATGAGAAACGAGAACTACGAGAAGTCGATAACGATGACCAAAGATAGTGCCAATTTTTTTTAAGACGGGGAGGGCCAAGGGGAATAGTTTTGATTTTTCAATTTTCATGATTTTGGATTTTGGATCACTAGAAAATGGACATATTTAAAAGTGACTTTGAAAAAGAAAAATTTTCAAAAAAAAAATCATTTAATTTTTTATTGATTTTTTTTTTTTTTTTTTTTGGAGATGATAAATTTCAAAAAAGGGGCAAATTTAAGAGAATTCTAATTTCAACATAGAAATGAGAAATTTAAAATAAAATTATTTCATTTGACTGACTGATTTTATATTTATTTCATTTTATAGAGTTTTTTTGAGATGATAATAAATTTCCAGAAAAAAAGTGTCAGTTTGAAAATGTCATTTATCAACTTACAACCAACAAATTTCTAATTATTTACAAATTATTGAAATTTTCCTCCATTTTAAACAATTTTAATCAATATTTTGAAAAAATTAAGCGCTCTTTTTTACAATTTTCTCGCCGTTTACAATTTTTTTTTTTGTAAATCAATGGATTTGAAGGTACAAGAAATTTTCTCTATAAATTTTCAGAAACTTTCCATAGAAAAATTTCCCATGATCTCTAATTTTTGTTCAAGTTTTTTTTTGGGGGGGAGGGGTGAGGGGGAGGATCTGCGCGAGAGGATTTTTTGGAGATGGGATTACTTATTTAAAACAAATCTGACACACAAATGAAAATTTTTTAAATAATTTGGATTTTTTATTCATTAAAATTTTTTTTTCAAATCTGGAATTTCTTGAAGTGACTTAACTTTATTCAAGTTGGAGGACAGAAATTTCCATATAATTTTTAATTTTTTATTTGTAAAAAAATCAACAACTTTGAGGGGTGGATGTAGAAGCAAAAGGTAAAAAATTTTTATGATAAATTTTAGACCCATGAGGGTCATGAGGAGTGGTTTGGGAGGGTGGGGAAAATAAGGATTCCCAAAATTAGGGCAAAATGGCAAAAATGGAGGAAAGTGCGCCTTCTTTTCAAAAAATGGAATTTTGAAACTGATCTGATGGGAATTTTGGGGAACATGTTTGACCCCATGGGATTTTTTGGGTAGGAAGGGGGGCAATTTGTTCCAATTCTGACAAAAATTGACCAAAGAACTTTTTCGACTGAAAAATTGAAAGTAAATTGTACTTTTATTGAACTTGAGTTGGGGAGAGAACGCCCCAAAATTTTGAAAATTGGTATTTTGGCACTTTTTTGGCACATTTTTTCATTTTTATTGCATTGGTTTTGAAATAATTTGGACTTGATAGTTCATATTTGGTGAGTTTGAGAAAGGGGAGGATTGGAGTTAAAGTATTCAAAAAATAGAAAATTCAATATCAAATCAGTAATTTGTTTATTTCCAAGTTGGAAACTGGATAATTTTAGACTTTAGAGAATTGAACCTCTGAGCATAATTTATATACGTCAGAAAGAAACAATCTCGAAGAAAAAGGCGGGAGGGAAGGCGGAGGGAGGGGAGGGAGTTGTCCCAAAAATTTCGAAAATTGTGAAAATTCGTCCATTTACAAAATATTTTAAAGTTGGAATAAACACCGTGATCGAGATTAAACTTTGAAGAATTAGAGATTTTTCACTATTTTCACAGAATTTGAGACTCATTACCCCCTCCCTGCACTTATCCATGGTCCTTTATAAACTGAAGAGTCAATATATTTTATTTTTTGAAGCTCATTTCTTCTCTCATTTTTTTCTAAAAATCAAATAAAGTGATTCGATGACAAAATTACTAAAATACTTACAATAATTTTTGGTGAATTTTTTGTATCTCAAACACAATTGAAATATCTACTTCAATTTTTCAGTCAGAAAAATACCTAGATTTGGCACATTTCTATGAACATTTTTGGGGCACATGAACTCCTCCTGATTGGTCCTGAGGGGGGGGGGTCAAAATTAATTTTAGATAATAAAATTATCAATTTCACACAAGTGTTCATGTTTTACATTTTTCTTTTTAAATTTACTAAGATTTATGCGTTTTTTCATGTCGTTAGCCCCTTAATTTTTGAGGATCTCAGTCTCCCCCTCCCCCCTCCTGAACATTTGGAGCCCAAACTCCTAGTAAAAGCAAACTTTTTGAAATTATTATACTGAAAAAAAAATTATTCCATGTAGAAAAAGAAGCTCTCGGGATACTGCTCAAAAATTAATCTCTTGAGCTGAAATTTTCAGTGACCACCAATTTCATTTATTTCTTATCCAAATTCAAACAATTAAGGTATTAAAAACCATAAAATTCGGGAAAAGCCCAAATATCAAATAAAGGTAACCCTGAGAAGAGAAAAGTTTTTAATTTTCCTTTTACTTCTACCCTTTTTCATAAACGCCAATATTACGCAAGAAAAAAACCACTACATAAAAGCTTTAAAATATGTATTTGGTGTACAATAGACTTTTTAAGTATAAAATGCGATATTCCTCAACAGTATATTATGGTTTAAAAAGGAAAAAAAATAAATAAACAATTTCAACGAATCAGTATAAAAATATATAAATTTAAAAATGACCGTAAAAAGTTTTGATGTTGAAATTAAAAATATATCACTTTAAAAAGGTATGTAAAATTGTAAATAATAATTTAAAACTAAAGCAATAAATATAAAAAAATATATGAATTTTTTTAAAAATTAAAACAAAAAAAATGATTGATTTTTTTTCGATGATGAAAACACCAAAAAATAAAAAAAAATTAATCAATAATAATAAATTACATGCGCGATGACAACACGTATAAAACAATTCAACAATTAAATAAAAAATAAATTACAAGCTAATTAACAAAAAAATTTTTCGATGAATTGTTTCCAAGCATGAAAAATGTATAAAATTTCAAAACCAGTCTTACCGCGTGTGAGCGTACATTTAAAAAAAAAAAAAATCATCAAAATAATATACATAAATATTGAATTGCGTTTACAAAGCATTTCATAAACCATCATTCTCTATGTATTTGTATCATAAATAGGAAAAAAAGAACCACGTATCCTTTTTCATAGTACCTACACGTACACAATGAGCACGTCTCGTAAATTTTTTTCCCGAATAAATTAAGCAGCATTTAACAATTAGCACCCATAACTAATACTACGACGTAAAAGAAGAAGAAAAAAAACACATTTTGATTATTGGAGATGTAAAAAATAAAAAAGATATTTGCAATTCCCATCTCATCGTTCAAAGTTACACGTACATTGACTACCTACGAAAAAAAATAGGCTAACACTTGCAAAGGAAAATTCAAAAAAATAAAGGAAGAAAAAAACGTATTGTAATGCCTAGAAATTTTCTCCTCGGTTTTTAGTATTCCCATAACGTAGAAGTTTGGAAATTCGAATCTCCTAAACGGAACGAGCCATTTTTACCAGCCATTAGATATTCTCCGCTCGGATTAGCTGTTTTGATGCAAATTTTAGTCGGTTCGCGTAATTCGATGAAGAAACCTTCCGGTACGTCCGAGTCGACGGTCACTGATTCGTTAGAAGAATGCCAATATTTACCGTTTTGACCTGCGGCAAGATAAGAAAAATTGCGAGAAGTGAGTTATAGATAGTTACATACGATGTGTTTTATATCGAATAAAAAAATTCGATGTTTATTGCTATTTTTTATTTTTTTTTACTCGTACCTTTGAAAAATACCACTCCTCGGTCCGATCGTTCGACTTGGATGGTTTCGTAACTTGCTTTATTGCATTCCAATTGGAAATTGGCGCCGGCTTTGTAGCCAACGAATCCTTGATCGCTTTTCAAAACCAGGATTGGCCTGTGAGATTAAAATAAAATTAAGTAAATTTAAAAAGAAAACGCAGAATGCACTCGTATAATTATGTAAATTTTCTACATGAGGAAGTGAGGTGGCAAAAGGGGAGGAGCCTAGGAGGCTTTTGCCATGCAGTCGTTGACAAAAATATTCTTCAGGGGTAGTTCATTCTATCTTAAGGACGACTTTAAAGTTGCACTTGGACTAAAAATGGAGCAAATCTTTTAATAAGATTGGGAAACGAAATTTGATGGTCCAATAAAGAAAATACCATTACCATTATTTTCGTCCTAATTTCCAAGAGAGTTTGAGGAGGGGGGAGGGGGAGCCTCATCATTTTCACACAATTGCAATTTCTAGCAAAATTGCCAAACTTTGAAGGCTCATAGGTATCTTTAGACTCCGAATATCTACTTACTTTTAGGACACGACAACACCTTAAATGCCTCCTCAGGCCCTCAACTTTGAGAGAAATTTTGAAAAATTGTGTCGATTTGAGATATTTTTTGAAAAACTAGAATTAAACAAAAGTTCATCTATGGAGATTTAAAAACGACTTGATACTGCCAGTAATCAACTTCAGTCAAATTTTTACCCCCCCCCCCCCCACCCCTCCCCTCTTCATTTTTTCAGAATTAGTTCTCCAACATAAAATTTTTAAAAAAATTCTTAAATCATAACATATCAATTTAGACTACATTTTTTCATTTTACGAATTTTCAAAAGAATTTTGATGATTTTAACCGAATGTGAGGGGCTCAAAATTTTACCTAATTCAGCTAAAAAACTGAAATTGGGCGTTCGTGCTATTTTTGACCTTCCAAATCGATTGACTGCGGTTTCAAGTTGTCTTGAAAAACGTTCTGGAGCCTCAGACAAATTTTCGGAAATTATAATTTCTACAAAATTTCACTTACCAAAGCTAATCAAGTTATAAATGGCTGAAATTTGGATTATACCTTGCCTTCGACCAGCTGAGGCCACTCAAAGTGGTTTTAGACTGTTCTGAAGTCTCCAGCAACATTTTGAAAACGCAATTTTTCCAAAAAATAATAAATCAAAAAGCTCAAGAAACACGCGACGAGTGATGTTAGTGACCAACTTCTGGAATTTTCAAAATGTCACTATGAAAGCTCCAAAATATCATAAAACCATTTCCAACCAACTCAGGAAGTCAAAAAAGAGAAAAAATCAAATTTCAACCATTTCCAACTTGATAAAGCAAAATTTCGTAAAATATTGTCTTTTCCAAAAATCTGTTGGAGGATCCAAAACTTATCACTAAACAATTGAGAGGCCGGAAAGAAGGAAGGGAGGGGACAAATAGGCTTATTATACGAAAGTGAAACTTGAATTCACTATTTTCGTGAGATTTCTTCGATCAATTTAGGCATTATTTCTCAAAATCCCTTCTTGGTCATTCAAATCCTAATTTTTCTCCATGAGGATCATTTTTTTAAAATAGGTATAAAAAATCTAATTTTTTTCAATTTTTGGAATATTTTTTGAAAGCTACAATTTTTTTAGTCGACAGAGGTCTTATTAAAAACGGCTTGAAACCGCCAAGAAATAATCGATTTTAGTTCCTTGATTTTCAGTTTTTTTTCAAAATTCTGACAAAATATTGGTATTTATTTGAATTTTCAAAAATTTATTCAAATTCAAAATCTGAGTGTCTAACAAAACACCTTTTCAAAATTTCTAAAGTATCTACATAAGGAGTTTCCCCCCTCTCCATTTGGGAGTGAATATGTAAAATAAATACACAAATTAGTCGTTTTTTCGTATCTGAACAAATTTTTTCAAAAAATTTTCGCTCTTGCAGTTTCCTTTTTTTTAAATAAAATATTCGTAAACGAATTTCGATTTGTCATGCCTAAAAATCTGGGTATTTGTCCCTCCCCCGCCTCTCCGTCATAAATAAAAATATAGACTCTCCCTCGATGATTTCATCCTGGATACGCCAACATTGCATCGAGCACAAGTTTCACGGATTTAACCTCCTCTAAAAAAAATGCACTCTCCAGATGTATTTTTCAGATTCCTCCTCCATCAAAAAAAAAAAAAAAAAAAATACGCTTTCAGCATTTGAAAATGTTTTTTTTAGAATTTTTCACTCTTTCCCTCGCTCGTCCTCCTCGAGCAGTTCTTCAAAATGAGAACAAATAATTTTCTTTTAATCTTAACTTGGTTCACTAAACTGATTTTTTTCACAGTTTTCTCAACATCAAATCTGAATTTTTAGACTTGACGGATTTTTAAACGAAAATTCCACGAAAAATGCAAATCTAATCAGAATGAAAATGGCTGAAATATTGTTTAAATCCTTTCTTCGACCGGCTGGGCTGATTTGAGGTGGTTTTTTGTATATTCTGGAGCCCCCAGCGACAGTTCTAATATTCCAGTATACATTTTCAGCTTTATCGTAATTTCCAAAAATCATGTTGGAGACTCCAGAACTTCTCAAAATGGCTTAAACATCAATTTCATCTTTCTAGCATAATTATGCAAAATTTCATATACTGGAGGCTTCAGAACTATTCAAATTGACTAGAAACTGCACCCAGCTGATTGATAGGGTGGCCGGAGGGGGAGGAGAGATCAAAAGTAGAGTAGGTACTTATCACACCAAATTTCAGCTTTTTAGCTCGACTGTGTCAAATTTTGATTTCATCTACTTTGGGTTTTGGGTTTTTCGTTTTTTAAACTTCCCAAAATTAAAAAATTCCAGCTTTGTAGTTCAATTGTGATTTTTTGATTTTTTTCGCTTCGACTCCTTCGTCCTTGATTTTTTTTAATTCTACAGAATCAGAAAAATGAATAGAGGCTCCAATAATTCTCAAAATGGCTCGAACCTGAATCAAATCGATTCATAGGGAAGGGGAAGGGAGGTCAAGAATGAGGTGCATATCACACCAAATTTCAGTTTTCTAGCTTGACTTGACTATGCCAAATTTTGTTTTTTTTTCAGCTGATCTTTTCATTTTTTTTTTTAAACTCCCCAAAATCCGAAAAATTTATGAAGGCTTCAGAACTTTTCAATGTGGCTAGAAAATGACATCAGAACTTTTTAATGTGGCTAGAAAATGAATCCATTCAATTGAGACTTGAAAGAGCGGAGGGAGATCAAAAAATAGGGCACGTGTCACATGTCACATCAAATTTCAGCTTCATAGCTTTATTATGTGTAAGATCTCGATTCTACCCCCTGCCCCACCTCCTTGACCTAAATTTAATTTTTTTCAATTTCCCAAAATCAGAAAAATGAACTTCAACATCGAAAATTTTGCTTAGCGATATACTACGTATGTATTATTTTTTGCTTGCTCTTTCGAATTAGCTTGATTTGGGCCTAAATTTATCACCTTGTCAGAATCCCTCTCTTGAAACGAATTTTCAAACAAAATTATCATAAAAAATGAACATTATTTTGGAAGTCAAATGCAAAACTTTTTCAGTACTTGAAAAGTTTTCAAGGCACCTGCAAATTTTCAGGACAAAATTTCATGTTTTCAAAAAGAACCAATTTTGGTAAAAATTAGAAATTGTTCACGAATTTTTGACCAAAAAAAATAAGACTTTGAAAAATATTTCGGCAAAAGTTGGGACTTTGCCCTTTGGCAGTTTTTATTGGAATGAAGAGACTTCATTTTGGAAAATTTCAAGTAAAACATTTTTTTTTTTTTTGATGCGAGAAGTCAATTTTTTTAGATTCCGACATTGGTCAAAGAATTGAAAAGGAAACTACTCCACTTGGTGACATTTTGTAGAAATTTCAAGTTTTAAAAATGTCCAGGAGGCTCCAGTAGTTCCCAAAACGACTTAAAATCCACCTGCAGTCGATTTCATAGCGTATTGAAATTAGTTTACAGAATGAATTTCAACTTTCCAAAGTCATTTTGATGAAATTTAGAGGAAATTTCAAGTTTCAAAAATGTGCTGGAGGCTCCAGTAGTTTCCAAAACGACTTGAAATCCACCTGTAGTCGATTTAATAGCGTACTGAAATTAGTTCACAGAATGAATTTCAGCTTTCCAAAGTCATTTGATGAAATTTTGTGGAAATTTCAAGTTTCAAAAATGTGCTGGAGGCTCCAGTAGTTTCCAAAACGACTTGAAATCCACCTGCAGTCGACTTCATAGCGTACTGAAATTAGTTCACAGAATGAATTTCAGCTTTTCAAAGTCATTTGATGAAATTTTGTGGAAATTTCAAGTTTCAAAAATGTGCTGGAGGCTCCAGTAGTTTCCAAACCCACTTGAAATCCACCTGTAGTCGATTTCATAGCGTACTGAAATTAGTTCACAGAATGAATTTCAGCTTTCCAAAGTCATTTGATGAAATTTTGAGGAAATTTCAAATTTCAAAAATCTTCTGGAGGCTCCAGAACTCCTCAAAACGGGTTGAAACCGTTTCCAATCGATTTAGCATCTCGAAAATAGCGTATATCCCAAATTTCAGCTTTCTAAGTCAATTTGGTGAAATTTTGATTTTTTTTTGCTCATTTTTGGCCCATAAATTTGAGTTTCAAAAAAATCACCAAAAATCGAAAAATTAATTTCAGCGCTTGAAATCTTGGCTGGTGATGAATTTTAGCGTGCTCTTTCGATCTAGCTATGTCCAGTTCAGAATTTCGTGCGAGTCCGATGTTGGAAAGTAAAATCTGCGATTTCGACTGACTTGTCAATCAAAATGGCCACCATTTTCTTAGTAAGGCCAACTTTTTTGTGCAAGTTTGCTTTAAAATGTTCCTTAAGATGTCCCTTTTAAGAAAAAAAGTGTCTTAGAGGGTCGACGGGGGGGAGGGTCAAGGGGTCAATTATTCCTATTGCCATATGCCGGACTATTGATTTTTCCAACTTTCACCAATTTTTATCACAACTTTTTTTAACTCACCCAATTTATCCCAAAAATTCTCAACTTTTTGCCAACATTTTTCTGTCTGTGCGTCCAGGTTGGTGGGGTGAGACACCCTTAAATTTCTCCCGTCCAGTACGCCTCTGGGTAGGGGGGATGATTTCAACTTTATCCTTTCAAAATTTCAATTCACCATTCAAAATAACCACATGAGCCATCTCTTTTCCCCCCTGGCCTCGCCTAAATTAAATCACAATTCTCAAATCCAATTTCATCCATCCCCCTCCTCAGACCAACTATCGAACCAGTTCACATAAGAAAAAATCACCCATCGTCTGCGAGTCGTCTCAGCACATCGTCGATTTCACTCCACATACGCGACGAGACGATTTATCATCCGATATTTCAGCTCAAAGAAGGAAAAGAAAAAAAAGAGAAAAAAAAAGTCAAACGTAATAAAAATACCTCGTTTATCTCAATTATCTTTCCAGCTCCTTACACGGTACCGGTACCGTTTGTGAAAAGGGCCAAATTAACGTCTCATTCGCCAAGGAAAGAAAAAAATTACACCCATTAAAGGAAATAAACCATCATCTCGTTGGAAAAAAAATTCGCAATTAATTGATCGCGTAATATACGATCGATCGATCGATTCCAGACGACTGAGTAATAATTACTAAAAATAATACACGAGAAAATTGTAGTATAGGTAAATAAATTTCGAAAACACTTTTCACGTCGCTCGCTCGTGTACCGTACCACATACAAGTACTACAGCATAGATACACAATTACACATGTAGACGTACTTACTCGTAGTTGAATTTCTCGTGTACTTGTGCGATATAATAATAAAAAAAAAAAAACGAGGGCAATCCGCGTAAACGATGTCGGGAGCTCTTTTGATTAATTAAAAATATCTACTCGGGTTCACTCGATAATTTTATTTAATTACTTTAAACTTTTAGAATCCCTACTAGGTTCAGACTGCTATTCACTATACGCTGACAATTTCGACGAAACAAATTTTCAACCAATTAACTCGGGCGGTGATTAAAGAAAAGAGGCAAAAAATTGGCCAAATTGAGCATTTTTCAGGTACGTAGTAGGCAGGGATGATGAGGTAAAATCCGCTATTAAAAAGTGCATGGATGGTAGGTAAAGGTATAAGGTAAGGTAATCTGGATGATCGTGTCTATATACGAGAGTTCTGTGTACTAACCTGTTAATTAAATAAAAGAAGTATTTGCACGATTCTTCGACCGTATCGCTATTCGCATATAAATGTCCGGAACGTTTCGTTGCCACATATTTACCATTGTTGGCTCGAAAACAAACCGATCCATCCGGTTGCCAGACCAGATCGAATAAGGCATTTGATGATCTATAAATTAAGCAAACCGTATAGGCAAATTAAAAACCTAGCAATGTAATAAATCTCTTTTCTACTATTCGAGACTCCAACTCCAGCTCCAGCTCATCCAGCTACAGGAGCAGCAGCAGTTAGCAGTAGTAGCCGAATATGAATTAGGAGAATTACGTCATCATCATCGACATCGTCGATAGGGATACCAACCTTTTGTCACCCACAGCTTGGATACCGCCGGCTGTTTCCAGAGTCCAATATCGATCCTGCATCGTACGAATATACCATCTCTTGGTGGACGAGTCGAATTCCAGCTGAAAGGTTTCATGATCAGATATTTCGTCTTGGTTGGCAGTCACGTCGACACCTGCGAAACACATAAGCACGCTTTTTAATTAAGTACGTATTATTATTATTCGGCAGCAGCGTAGAATAAAATAAAAAAAGGTGGCAAAGTGAGTGAGACAGACAGAGGCCATATTAGATATTCATTTTAGATACGCCAGAGTATATTATAGTTGTTGATTCGTGCTCAAGTATAACTTACGTTGAGTATTTATGGTGGAAAGAGTATACGAAACGAAACTCTCATAAACGATATTTATTCGATTAGTAATTACATACGAGCGATACTCTCTTATCGAACAAATTATCGCGTTTTTTCGAGGTACCTACATAACCCTTTCATGCCTCGGAATCGTAAAGCGTTTAAAATCTTATCCTCCGCTTAACACTTACGCTTCACATAGCTTATTCGATGATGGTGATCTACTCGTATATGCTGTTGAAGATGGAAAAAACCGAAAAAAAACAAGCTTTACCGGTATACAAGGCGATGACCGGAAAACAAGAATAAAAATTCATTAGAGAAGTGCACTAAAAAGGTGGCAAAGAGCATTCGCGCGAGTCTAATTAACACGCTGAGCGTCAAGTACAGTACTAGAATAATATTCGTACTACACGAGGTGTTTGGGAAAAAGTTTTTCGATGGTTGGGTTGAAGTGTTTTTTAAAACATGGTTGAGTATACCTATTTGAAGTCTGTATATAGAGTTGAGAAATTGCTTTACTCGAGATGGAGAATAAACTGTCGAGAACAGATTCGGAAGTCATGATTTGGGTCAAAATGTCGAGGAAAATTAACGTCAGAACTGTCAGAAGGTAATTAAGGGAAAATCCAAAATTATAAGGGGGATGTTCCATATTTTGCTCAAATTTTATCATCTGTTTTTTCAATGGTATTGTAAAATAAACATTATCATTTTCATCTTAAATCTTCAAGGATTCTGAAAGAGGAGAAGGATGTGTTCAGGAACGAAACTTTCAAAGCTCATAGACTCGTATCTTTATAGTCCGGCATATGAAAATAGGAATGATTGCACCCCCTCTCCCTCGCCGATCCTTTGAGACAACTTTTTTCTTAGAAGGGGCATCCTAGGAAACATTTTAAAGCAAACTTGCCAAAAAAAAACATTTGGCCTTACTAACAAAATGGCGGCCATTTCGATTGACAGGTCAGCCGAAATTTGCAAGTTTTACTTTTCATCATTGGACATCTAGAGCCAGATCGAAAGGGCATACAGAAATTCATCTCCAGCCAAAATTTCAAGTGCAGAAGTGTATTTTTCCATTTTTGTTGAATTTTTAAAAATCAAATTTGGGCTAAAAGTAAGAGGAAAAAAAATCAAAATTTCAGCAAATTGACCTAGAAAGCTGAAATTTGGGATATACCCTATTTTCGACCTGCCAAACCGATTGGAAACTGTTTCAAACCGATATGAGCAATTTTAGAGACTCCAGTATATTTTCAAAGCTTGAAATAATTTCCTATCCACAGAATTTTATCAAGTGAAGTTGAAAATCCTAAATTCACGCTCCACTCTAACTTAAACACACTATTAAGTCGACTGCTGGCAAATTTAGGTCATTTTGGAGCCTCCGGCTACTTTTTGAAAATTCTTTGAGCCTCCAGTAGATTTTTGAGACGATAAATTTGCGCAAAATGTCATCAAATGGAGTTATTAAGCCAAAACTCACTCCACACACTAATTTCAGCGCGATATACATATAGCCGACTGCAAGTGGATTTCGAGTCGTTTTAAAGGTTCCAGCCATGTTTTGGGAACTACTGGAGCCTCCAGTGGATTTTTGAAATTTAAATGAAATTAGAAATCCTTAATTCACGCTGCACTCCAACTTAAACACGTTGTCAAGTCGACTGCTGGTGTGTTTAAGTCATTTTGGAGCCTTTAGCAACTTTTTGAAAATTCATGGAGCCTCCAGAAGATTTTTGAAACTTGAAATTTCCACAAAACTTTGACTTTTAATACCCTATGATGTCGATTTCAGGTAGATTTCATGTCGTTTTGTAGCCTCCAGCGACTTTTTTGAAACTAGTGGAGCCTCCAGTAGATTTTTCAAACTTGCGATTTCCACAAAATTTCATCAAATGAAAGCGGAAATCCGAAATTTGCGCTGCATTCTAACTTAAACTTATTATCAAGTCACCTTCTGGTGGGTTTCAGTCATTTTGGAATCTCCAGAAACTTTTTGAAAATACTTGGAGCCTCCAGAAGATTTTTGAAACTTGAAATTTCCACAAAATTTCAACTTTTAATATTCTATGATGTCGACTTCAGGTGGATTTCATGTCGTTTTGCAGCCTCTAGCAATTTTTTGAAAACTACTGGAGCCTCCAGTGGATTTTTGAAACCTGAAATGTCTAATTTCTTCAAAACTTCATCTTTTAATACCCTATGAAGTCGACTTTAGGTGGATTTCATGTCATTTTGTAGCCTCCATCGACTTTTTGAAAACTACTGGAGCCTCCAGTGGATTTTCGAAACTTGAAATTTCCACCAAATGTTATCAAATGAAGCTGGAAATTTGAAATTCGCACCGAATTCCCACTTAAACACGTTATCAAGTCACTTTCTGGTGGATTTCAGTGATTTTGGAATCTCCAGCAACTTTTTGAAAATTCTTGGAGCCTCCAGAAGATTTTTGAAACTTGAAATTTCTCCTTTTAATACCCTATGAAGTCGACTTCGGGTGGATTTCATGTCGTTTTGTAGCCTCCTGCGACTTTTTGGAGACCGCTGGAGCCTCCAGTAGATTTTTGAAACTTGAAATATACCTGCAGTCGACTTTATAGCGTATTGAAATTAATTTAAACAGTGAATTTTGGCTTTATATTTACATTTGATGAAATTTTGTGAAAATTTCAAGTTTCAAAAATCCACTAGAGGCTCCAAGAATTTTCAAAAAGTAACTGGAGGCTCCAAAATGACTTAAACCCACCTCCAGTCGTTATAACAACGTGTTTAAAGTAGAGTTCAGCGTGAATTTCGGATTTCCAACTTCTTTTGATGACATTTTGTGAAAATTTCAAGTTTCAAAAATCTGCTGGAGCCTCCAGAACTGCTCAAAAATATCTCAAATTTCAGCTTTCTAGGTCAATTTGGTGAAATTTCGATTTATTTCTCGTTTTTGGCCCATTTTGATTTTCAAAAAATCACCAAAAATCGACAAATGCATTTCAGCACTTGAAATTTTGGCTGGTGATAAATTTCTGCATGCTCTTTCGATCTAGCTCTGTCCAGTTCAAAAAATTTCGAACAAGTCCTATGTTGGAATCAAAATCTGCGATTTCGGCTGGCCTGCCAATCAGAAGGGCTGCAATTTTTGTTAGTAAGACCAACTTTTTTTTTGTCAAGTGGGGTCTAAAATGTTCCTTCCGATGGCCTTGCAAAAAAAAGGGGGTGTCTCTGAGGTCCCTCCGGGGGGGGGGGGCGTTGCAAATTGTCATATGCAGGACTTGTAGCAGTCAGTTGATTTTACAACCACGTGATTTTGTCTTGATTATTAGCTCAATTGACGATTTTCACCGATTGAATCAGTAATTTTGTAATATTTATACTGATTCAAGCATTTATTCATGATGTATCATTCAAATCATTGATTTAGTGAAGAATTAATGTTTTATTCGAGATTATTCGGGCTGATTTTGATGTGATTTCTCCCTCCCCCTCTTAAATCTTCATGAATTCGAATAGCAGTTAGATTAGAGCGTTTTGATACACTCTTCTTCATGGATTTCTTTCTCTAAAAAAAAAGAAGTGTCACTCGATTCTCTCAACACCCTGTGAATAGTTGAAGTATCCAATGTTGGAGATCTTCATCTCAAAGACATCCAATATCATTGAACTCTTCCTGTTCGTTTCTCTTCGATAAAATTTATCGACAGTGGGAAAATTTTCACAGACACACTGTGCATTACGTATGCATTTACACGATTATAGGTATGTGAGACTGTTAAATGCTATGTCACGAAAATCGAATCCTCTCTAGAGTCACGGTACAGCTCTACTGCCGACTGCGGCTGCTTTTAAAATCAAATCGTACTGTTCATGGGACTGTTTTTTAAGTACATAAACGTAGGATTTTAAATCATAATCAAACAGATGTGTAAACAAACTCGTCCAGTCGACTGCGACTCACTCGTAAACACACCGTTAAATATTTATGGGAACGGTGTTATAGTACATGTATACCTCTCGTCTCTCTCGACTCGGGTACTTTTTACACTCGTAGTATTCGTAGTAACTTCCATCATCCGAAGTTATTGCTTTTTGATCATGTCGAACTTGTCAATACGATTACAAAGGGTCGAACTGTTAATGGAAATGTCGATTTTAGGTTCCTTTTTTTTTATATTCGCAGTATTATTTCATCGCCCTTCGATTGCACGACTATGTTCACTCATAACATTCACCCTAGATTCGGGCAACTATGTCGAACAGATTAACAACAATAATAAGGGTGACAGAAACGATCGATTCGCAGCTTTTTTACGAGTATTAAAACACGCTATAAAAATGACGACGATCGATTCGACGATGATGGAAAAAATGTGCGTATAGTCGAAAAGGCCAAAGCCTCTCTATGGTTCCATTTCGATGTGGTTTTCACGTACTCGTATTTCGCCGAATTAACCGTATAAATGCGAAACTGTGTTGTTATCGACGTCGTTGAATAATTGATGTAGGTAAGTTTATTGTATTTCTTCTGAAAAGGAACCATGTTTTTTCGTCGTTCGAAGGGCGGAGTTTTAGCAATTTTCTGCGAATTACGTAACAATTTATTTCTAATGTAAGGCTCTAAAATCACCCTAAAATATAGTTTGGATAGTGATCGATTCAAGAATGGAAAGGGAGGAATTGACCAAAGCCAGCCATGTCCTGCAACAATTCAGTCTAAGTCTTTCGATATTGATACGTGTGTTGCGAAATGTAACGAAATGTTTAATTTATTGTTTGAGGGAGGGGAGGGGAATGCCCATATCTTAAAATCTAATAAACAATTTCCTGCCCTTTCCTCCCCTCTCCAAACCTTAATATTCATAAATTTAGAAATAAAAAAAATTAAACTTTACAAAAAATTGTGATTTTGAATCGAAATAAGGAAAGCATTATCTCAGCGAGAAAAAATCCAATCAAAGCTGCAATTTTTTGGGACTTTTTTGTGACTTTTGAAGACTTTTTGGGTTTTTTTAAATTCAAAATCAATTAATTTCTATGTCATTTGAATTAAAATTATGATTTTTTTAGCATCCAGAGCTGTGAATAATAGATTTTTTTTCATTTGAAAAATTGAGAAATTTTTTTGTAGTTTACCAACAGTTGACTTTACAGTGCAGCGTATTGAAATTAGTTTTCGGAGTAAATTTCGGCTTTATAACTACATTTGATGAAATTTTACGGATATTTCAAGTTTTAAAGATCTACTGGAGGCTTCAACAATTTTCAAAAAGTCGCTGGAGGCTCCAAAATGACTTGAATCGACCAGCAATCAACTTAATTACGTGTTTAAGTTGGAGTGCAGCGTGAATTTCGAACTTCCAACTTCGTCTCATGTAACTTTGAGGAAGTTTCAAGTTTCAAAAATCTACTGAAGGCTCTAGAACTGCTCAAAACGGTTTGAAACCGCTTTGAATCGGTTTAACAGGTCGAAAATAGGATACATCGCCTAAATTTCAGTGAAATAGAATTCCTGATGAATTAGTGAAATTGTACCACAAAAAAATTGAAACTCATCAAGTCAGTCAGACTTTCTATCAATCAAATATCAAATCAGTGGTTTACTCGTGATTACTAAATAGGTAAATCAGTATAATTATTCCCACAATTTAAATCGATGAATTTTTGCCATTTCACTGATGAAAAAGTCAAAATTTAGTTTCTGATTGACGAGGGAAATTTGCCTATTGAACCAGTAAAAATACCATTCAACTAATCAGACATTTTTCATCCATAAAATCAGTGATTTTATCACGATCTGGATCACTGTTTGAGTCAGTAAATATTATGAAATTACTGATTCAATCAGAGAAAGTGAAACCCAAAATCACTGAATAAATTAGATATTGCATTAATAAAAATAAGTGATGAATTCACTGTTATCCAGTGACATCATACGTGATTTCAGAGGAATTTCGCCGAATTGTCAATGACTAGCGATGACAAAACTTCATATATTTCAGTTCCAGTTTGCAGTTTCGTTTTATCTAGTTCAAGTTTCAGTTTCTTCATTTCAGTCTCAGTTTTTAACCATAGTTTCAGTTTTAGTTCCACTAATTTTTTCATAAAATTCATAATATTTCTGAAATCTTGAAAAAAATGAACTACCCACTTAAATTTCAGTTTTGCTTTTTTCAGTTTCAGTTTTAGTTTCAATTTCTTCATTTCAGATTTAGTTTTTGGCCAGGCTAAAACCCACTGATTGGCCAGTGAAAAGATACTGATTACAGTTTTTTTTTCTGAGCGATGAGGGAGGGGGCGTTAAAAATAAAAGATAACTGGATTGATTAGTTATTTTAATCAATTGAATCACTGACTTCATCACGACTTACCGACTGAATCAGGAAATAAATATACCTACTAAAATTAATGACCCAATCAGTGAAAATCAATAATTATCAGATGTAATATTGTATTGCAAATTTAATGAATAAAAACAAATGATTGATTCAATCGATTTTCACTGATTAATCAGTGAAGATCTACCACTTAATATACGTTCAATTTCGGCTGAATTCAGTGGATAATTTCATTCTAAGTTGAAAGCTACTCAGAAAAAATTTCGGGTCCAGAGGTGTCACTGGAGGGGAGATATGGGTCCTCAAAGAGAGAGAATATATTTTCAAAAAATTGTGTTTTTGAAATTTTTTCTTCTAAAATTTTTCACATTCGTTAGGCCAAAACATCGAAAGGTATCACTTCTGAAACTTGGAAAATATTTCAGAATGCAATGGTGCCAATTTTTTGGCCATTATTGTGAATAATTTCAAAAAATCGAAAAAATGTCACCAGACTAATTCTGTTGTAATATACCTACAAATCTCTAGTTCTAAAATAAGGGTATTTCATAATATTTTGAAACATGACGAAATATTATGAAATAGGTAGGAACCAAATCACCCTTGGTATATGAACACCTGCCCCAAACCCCCGAATGAGCCTATATTGTTTACCCAATAATCAAAAATTGATTATATACAGCTTTGCTTAAAATTCGGATGACTTTTACGACTTTAATTCAGGTTTCCTTTGATTTTTCCGTTAGCCATAAAATCTTACTTTAGGCAACCACAAACATCTGCAAAAATGGACAATTGGTAAAAAATATAACAAATAGATTTCTTGTTATAAATTTTATGACCTTTTGATCAACGTAATTGTTCACGTGCCGATACCAATAGGCAGCACTGTTTTCCTCCTTTTAAAAATCATGTCAAGTGATTTTATTACCTTGGTCGTAAAAGTCAACAAACCCTCTTTTTACAAATTTCTGTTAAAAAACTGTTGTCTTGTGATAGGTACATTTTCAATAGCTATTGGAACTTATTAATTGGCTATTGAAAATGACCACAAAATAACATAGGCCTCATCCAGGTGCCCAAAGTCTCCCTCTTGCTTGTATTGTCCAATTTAATATAAATACAGGCAAAGGAGAGACTAAAAATCAGTTCATTTTCGGATTTTCGAGTGTTAACTAATTTTTGTTAAAGCACAGTTCATTTTCAATTTTTCAAGAGTTCATTTCCGAATTTTCGTGTGTGTACTTCATTTTTAATAATTTCAAGCACTCTTTCCGTCAGTAGATCGCGAATTTATTTAATTATATAATTTTTTAAAAGTCTACATTGAATTTTCGCAAAGTATTTCAATTTCACATTTTATCTCTTTAATTTTTTTTACTCAATTTAAACATCCAATTTTGTATTTTTATTTAATTCAAGTTTCCGAGTTCGTGTTTTTTTTATTTAATTCACAAATTTGGAGCAACGAGGCAAATTATCCAAAACTGTAAGTTTTTAATTATATTTACTTATTTTTTTATTTATTTTAATTGGTATTTTATTTGAATTTTCTTGGTACATATTTTTTTTCTTTCTTTTATAATTTGATAATTTTTTATTTCTATTATTTTTTAAATTCAACAATTTTATAATTTTTTACTTTGTACAATAAACCCAAATTTCTAAATTTCCACATTTTTAGTCATTTTTTTTACTAGGGAATATAACACACTGCATTTTAAAAATTCTCCCTAGTTTCAGAAACGATACCTTTCAATTTTTTGGCTTGATAAATTGTAAAAAATTTCAGAAAAAAATTTCAAAATACGAATTCAACCAAAATTGAGCGATTTGTAAATTTTTAACCGCTCAGTAGAATACTTAAAGTGGTCTTGATTGATGGTGATGGCCTAGCCTAAGTCGTCGCAGAATCTCAAAAATGCATACAATATTTGGGAACTGGGCCATTTTTCCCACAATAAGTAGGGTTCAGGCTAGAACGAATCCAAAATTGACCAAAAAACGAATCCTTGAACGTAGAATAAAATTGCTGAGCTGTTTTGGATGTGATGTCAAAGCCAAAAAGAATGGAGTTGAAAACTTCTTCTGGAAGAGGAACGTTGAACCTTCCATGAGAAAAATTAGTTTAGTATTTGAGGATTGAGGATCATTCGAGGAACTACTCTCGACCATCGAGTGCCTCTCCCCCCTCTTTGAGCACCCTTATCTCCTCTCCAGGAGCATCTTCGTATCTGAATTTTTTTCCGAATGACTTTAGACTCAAAATGAAGATCTCCACTGAATGTGGCCAAAATCTTCCAACATTTTTCATTACGATTCACCCTCACACCACATCTACCTTGGATTTTCGAGAAAAAACACATCATTTCATGATTCTTCAAACACCCTGTGTATAAGTCAGGGATCACAATTATCTAAATTTTGAAAAACAACGACCATTCTCTAATCTAAATCAATCATCTCCAAAAAAGATTTTCTAAACACACTAATATAGGTACACTTTTGCATGCCCTCTCCAGCAAGTGAAAAAAATCACAACAAACCGCAGTAGTCAGCTCATCGCCAACACTCTAGACAGTTTAAAAAGTACCTAACTCATCTGATTTAATGGTTTATACGTAAAACGCTTCTGAAATGTAAACAGAGTGCATGCGAACGTGTATGCGGATTCAGTCCGAATGAGACTTTCTAACTGGCAATACTAGTTCGATTTTTATTGTCGACATCTCGCGCCATCATCATACATATTATATTTACTCACACACAGCCAGACAAAAACTAACGTTATCGGTGAAACGAATTTTTTTTCCAAACAATGCCTGATAATTAATGCTTAATGTATTACATATTAATAATTAAATCGTCTCGTAACCTTGAGTGGAGTTGTGCGAGCTCGCGGCGGCGGTGTGCGCGCGTAATTAGCTATGAGAAATGCGACCGTCGATGTGTGTGCGGTGGCGTTTAAATGTGTATTCTTCTTTTATGGGTTTGGGTACCCACATTTATGCGTTTGTGAGTGAGTGTGTGAGGGGAAAAAGCGAGCAGAGAAAGTAAACGAAAGTAAATCGTCACAGCGTCCTGGTAAATTAATCTGAGCGAGGAGGATTAAATCGAGTATATTTTTATGTGTTTTATGGTTTTCATTCATTTTATCTCCAATGCTTTTTATTGATACCGTTTGTCAACTGTGAGCTTCGTCGTCGAACGGTATCTAAAGTACAACCGGTTGACAGATGAGTAATCATATCAGAAATGAAATGGACACCAAAAATACTTTTTTTTTTCAAGAGACGAAGGAAGCATTTCAAGTACATGGGCACTTTTACTTCGCCTAGTTACATTTTTGAATCCATTCGACTCGAATTAATACACCACACATATGTCGAATACATCGTACGTATTTGTATATTTCACACCAGCAGGAATGGCAAACTCGATCACATATACAAATAGTTCCTATATAACACTCGCAAGACCACCAAATTCATACGGTAGTCTGGCTCTGGCGTATTTTGTTGCCAATTTTAAACATACCAAATATTCGACGTCGATAGGCAAACCATATGTTCCTAAATGCAACATATTTCCGCCTGACTTGACGAGTTTGCAAACCGAAGAGGCAGGGCGAGGGCCGAGAGGACCAAGGTGCATGCGAAATATTGCATTCAGCTCGTACTTGCTGCTCGTATCTCATATCTTTAGATCATTTTCGCACGCTTGGTGGTAATAAAAAGCAACACTTGTGCGACCGCGAGGCGATGCGATTAGGCTTCTTGACTTCGCTATGGCCTAGCTGACAACATCCCAGCGAGGGGGCAATAAAAGAGGATATAATTTATGCACTCGTGTTCTCTAGTGAAATAGGAGTTTATCAGAATAAATGGTGTATTTTGACTCGTGTACTGTGACGATGAGAGTACCAGGTATTCGAAATTATTATAGAGAAGTGAGATTTACACGAGATAAAATGATAAAATGAGAGGAAAACCGGAGATAAAATGACTATACTTAACGAATGAATCAGAAAATTCTTAGTACGATACATTTATTGACAGAATTAGATACGATAACTCTCTGCACACCTAATCGTCTATAAACTGTCAGTCATCTTGCTTTTTCATTAGACCGCTCGTGTATTTTCACAGGCTATTTTTTTCTGTCGTATTTTCGTCCGTCCGTGTAAATGTAAATATTGTCAAATGTGGCACCACTGACACCATCAATCCTTTCGGTAAACATATATCCGGTCCTCGATGATTCTGATAATATCGTCTGGTATAGAATATACATATCACTAGTAAAAAGGGTTCACCTGGCTTACGTTATTCAACTGCGAGATGATCCAGACACGATTTTAAAATAGTCGAATGGTTGGAAAAAAGGATTATGGCTCGAGCAGTCCAATGAAATCGAGAGTATCGAGTCAAAAATGTGTTTACAGATTTAAATCGTGGTTTGAAATATTTTGAAAAATTGTAGAAAAAACAATTGGGGATGGGAAATTTTATTGACCAATTTTTCATTTGGGATAAGATCATTAAGAAATGTGAAAAAAAAATATGGATAGCGATTTGAAATTCTAACTATAGAACAGCATCCTAAAATGCAGGAAAAATCATGAACAGCTGCTCTAAAAAAGAAGGGGATTTAAAACTGATTTTTTTCAGCGATTCTCACATCATTTTTTTTCCTTAATAAAATCAAGGGGTCAAACGGAAAATGGGCATTTGTCAATTTTTTTTTACATTTTTACAATTCTGAATGGATTTAAAAAAAATTTCCACAAGTAAACATTTTTCAGTTCTTTTTTTTTCATGGAAGAACACTAAAAAAAAAATCTATTCGGAATTGTGAAAATCAGGAAAACAAAATAAATTGACAAAAACCCCTTTTCCATTCAACCCCTCAATCATGTTTTATTGGTTTAAGCAATTTTTTTGATTGAAACCTCGTTGAAATTTTGGTTGTAAAACTTTTAAGATTTTTTCAATTTTTTAAAGGAATGTGTACCCTGAAAAAAATTAACAGCATCCTATGTCAATTTGAATACTTCAGAAATTTTTTTTCATTTCATAAAATTATTCAAAAAATTTTACGTGGAATCGACTAATTTTTGGCCATTTTTCAAAACTTTTTTTCGACTTATAATCTTGAAACTTATTGAGTGATGCCTTGAGCAATTTTTTATAATTTTTCTCACACTTCCCATCAATTTTTTCGATGTTTTCCACAACTGTAAAATTCAACTGAGGAGAATATGTAATTTTGATCCCAGAAGCGTCTAGGAAACGGGAAGGGGGTTCAGTGCCCCCAAAATTGAACTTGAAATGAAAAAAAAACAATTATCAACACATTCTGATTTTCCTAAAATTTTTGGCCATAATCTAAAACGTGAATGTTTCAACATTTCTTAAAATAACAAAACAAAAATTCATCAAATTCGAGTTATTTTTCTAAATTTACTCGAATTTTTTTAACCCCACCCCCTCTTCTTGTTGGAAGCTATCTGCTGTAGAATCGTTGAGAGAGGTAGATTATAAAAATTGCTCATGTTCAAGCTGTCTCCAGCAACAATTATTCATTTCAATTTTTTAGTCATGAAAAATGTTTGATTGAGGCGAGTTTTCATCATTTAAAGAAATTTTGGAGCCCATCATCGCCGCCCCCCCCGTGCATGGGTCTTTTATTAGGAGAAAATTATTCCCCGAGGTTCGATGTTGGAGTATTTTTTTGGTTTTCAAGTCGAAGAATTTGACGCAAAGATGATCGAATAATTCTATGGTGGCATTCAACTGACTCTTTCTCCTCTTCCCCTCCCCCCTCAGGCATCTACCAGACTCATCTTAAATAATTCTTGAAGCATCTCTTCTCTCCCTCTGCAATACTTTTGGGCAGGCCATTTCTTTGTCACCTTTTTTGGGGACACGCCAAATCTTGAAAGTTATAAGTTAAGTTCATAATTTTTTGTTCCACCTTCCTTCCTCAAACATTCAAAAACAATTGATTTTCTCCTTATAGCTACTTAAGAAGTCCTTCTTTTTGTTTCAAAATTTCCAAACAGAGTCCCGTTTTTTGCAAAAGTAAGAAGTTTCAATTTTTGAAAAAATTGTCAAAAAGTGTCATTTTTTCGAAAAATAGTCAAAAAAAAGTCTATTTTTAAAAAAGCGTCAAAAAGTGTCAATTTTTGTAAAAGTAGTCAAAAAAAGTGAATTTTTGGAAAAATAGTCACAAAAAGTCTATTTTCAAAAAAGCGTCAAAAAAGTGTCAATTTTTGGAAAAATAATCAAAAAAAGTGAATTTTTGAAAAAATTGTCAGGAAGTGTCAATTCTTGAAAAAATTGTCAAAAAGTGTCAATTTTTGAAAAAAGTGTCAAAGAGTGTCAATGTTTGAAAAAGTTGTCAAAAAAGTCCAATTCTTGCCTAAATTGTCAAACAATCCTGTTCTCACCACAATTTCCCAAAAAATCTTGTTTTTGCCAAAATTGTCAAAAAATTTCGGGTTTTTGTCAAAATTATCAAAGAGAATCAATTTTTGACAAGTTGACAAGAAATTTGGGCTTTTTTGTAAAAAAAAAAAAGTCCAAAAAGCATTGATTTTTGCCTCGTCTGTTAAAAAGCCATTTTTATTTTGTTTCAAAGTTTGCCAAACAAAAGACACGTTTTCTACAAAATTGCTTAAAAGCTTCTCTTTTTTCGGTGGTAAATGGAAATTTTTCGGTTCCTTAAAATTTTCTTTGTCCTCATAAGAAAAGCCCTGTCAGGTAAAACTACCTATAGACTGAAAAAATCCGGTGCTACTTTTGAATCAAACAAAATGCCATCGAATAAATTGAACTGTTTTTAATTATTTTGAGCTGCCCTGGATCTTGAACTTCATAATCATTGTTTTAAAAAAAATTATAAAAATCGACTTTTGTAATAGTTTTAAATGCATAAAAATCATCTTCTCGAAACCAATCTTTAAAATGAAATATTACTCAAAGATTTGGTAAACTTCAAACAGGGGAAGCTTTTCGTGATCATTATCATTACAGCGTGAAAAAAAAATCACCCATTAATCATTCAAAATCCTCTTTATTATTACTTAGTTGACACGCCCTAATTTTAAATCTCCTCACCGTACACAATCGAGACGTACTCGACTTTTCTTACAGTAACCACTTCATACCACACGCACTCCACTTCCTTACTGTCATTGTGAGTGTGTACTTGAAAAATAACAATAAAAAAATTTTTAAAGTTGTCCCTGAGATTATCAGACCCCTCGTATGCTATACGATAGTTGAAAACATTTTGTTATCTAATCTGCTTGAAAAACTACGCATCGATTTCGTCTAACTTGGTTCGATATTTAAATTCGGTCTGAGACTGACTCTGAGAGTGTTTGTAACTCATTTTAAAAGAAGAAAACCTAAATAAACTACTCAAAAAAGGCAAAGCATACCGCCTCACATCGTAATAAAAACAATAAGTTAAGTTGATAAATATTTGCACAGCAATAAGTACATAAGTAATATGGTAGCAGAGACTTTTCAAGTTGAAGAGCAAACCTGAAAATAATTCGAATGGGGATAGACTAAACAGCATCGAGCGAAGGTTTGAAAACATTACCAGAGCTATTCCTCTCGGCCACTGAGATGGATTTATGATTAACATCGTGCCATAATAATCAACGCTTGACCTAACATACTCATACTCTTACGAACTGACCATCATCACGTCTCTCTCTCTCTCTCTCACTATATTTACGTGTCTGGGCTCACCATCTCGAGTCCATTATCAAATCATACACCCTCATAATGATCTCTTATACGAATAAATCCGTATTATTTTATTGTATTTGCACATTAAATATGCTTCCACGACAGGTAATTTTTCATTTTTTTTTCAATCTCGCGTAAAAAAATACGTAGAAGAAGAAGAAAATGACACCATTATTAAACCAATTACACACGTCGAACCGGCTCACATCAGCTCGACTGTTACCGATATTCCGATCCAACGATCAAGGTCTGGTCAGTGCTGCATTTATTTCTCGCTAGCACGCGCTCGCGATGACCACGATGGATGCCCCCCCCCCCAATAGAATTATCGATTGATCAATGCGGGGAGAACCGGCTTCCGCCTTCCGCCTGCATGTTGCACTATCCGAGTACCTATCCACCTGTAATTCGAATTATTAATCTGGATCATCGAGATATCCGACAACAACAGGGTCATTATGGTAAATTCTTCGTGTATTCGCATCATCGTCGCCGGCCGGCAAAATAAGAGGAATAGGTCGGTATTTTACGAACGTACAATAACTTGAGGCAGGCAGCTTCGACAAAAGATCTGAGTATTTTTCATCCGGCATCGTGTTCAATTTTCTCTATTCTCTTTCGAATATAGACATTATCGAGCCAAGACTAAAGTACTAGCGTTGGTTACCTCGACCTGGAGTAGGAGTGATGACCATTATTCAACACAGTTCGATAATCAGACCATTAAATATGGGCTAATGGTGACGAAAAAATTAACCGATTTGTTCTGACTGTTCGACGACAATCCATAGGCAGGTATAGGCAGTGCACATCCAAGTCTTTCAGTGTACCTCTTCCGATGGATTATCGCATGTAGTTTTTTTTTTCACTTCGGTGCTCGTTCGGCGTGTAATTTAGTCGTCGAATTATGCACGCCCGGTCGCGTATTTCCTTCTCGAATTAGGAGTCTTTGGTGTAGTTTATGCTACTATGTAGTTAGTTACGTCATTCAATGGCATCACATATACTAGTACGTTTTGCTACTGCTATGGCAGTATACGTATTATGATTAGAGAATAGAATGAAAATATCGCCGGATATTTTTCCGACTGGATGATGATGGTGGTGGTGACGTACGATACAATATTTTCGACATTTAGGTGCCTTTACTATTGTAAAACGCTACATGAGTCACTGACAGCCAACCTAGACCTACACGAGCGAACAGATAGCGTAATCAGACCTGTACGTGTGACGTCACATTTCAAGCCATTGTGGTATTTCCTCGTTTAGGTGGAATGCGAATAATGTAAAGTCGATATTTCAAACTGTCCGGTGTAGTGTAGTATGACTGTATGACTCAGTTTGGAATAGATTGCATTTCCAGGGTTCGTTTGGTGAAAATCTATATCCATAGTGTGCTAATGCGATGACCAGACGTGGTCAATAAGGCTTCGGAGTAACGTAAATTAATCATCAACCCAGTAGGGTGACTACACCTTCGCAATAATGGGCTCAAAGCATACATTCCCCATCAAAATACATTCCAAATGAGTATTCACTTTTCAGCGAGTTGAAAGAGAACAAATGATAAATGAATATCAATTAGAGACCTGTATGGAAGTTTTGGAGAGATAGAGACAAAACTAAATTGAAATTTTAATTTGAAAGAACACGCAAAAATACATCATTAGCCAAAATTTCAGACACTGAAGTACTTTTTTCGATTTTTGGTCGACCTTTGAAAATCTAAGGTGTCTACTAAATTGAAAAAATGAGAAAGGATGGCTTTTGGATGACTAAATTTTTACATTTGGACGACCTTTTTTTTGAAACTACGTAGTTTTTAGGGAATTTTTTGCGCTGATCATTAGAAAAATAACGAAAAAATTCCATCACGTCAAGATTTTTTACACATTTTCGGAGTTGATCATCAACTGAAATTCTATCACTTTTTGGTAACTTTTAAATTATGTTTTACGTGATATTTTCACAATTTCATTTTCATTTCGACACATGATTGATTTTTCGTAATTTTCCATATTTTTTATTTAAAGCAATTTTAGCCGAATTTAGCTCAGTTATGCTGGATGTTACTTTGATGACCTGTTAGACACCTTGAAACCCAACAAAAATGAAAAAAAACCCACAAAATTTCGCCAAACTGACCTAGAAAGTTGAAATTTTGTAAGTACTACATTTTTACCCCCACCCCCCCCCCCCCATCGATCGAAAATTAAAGGATTGAAAACCGTTGAGAGGAGTTCTGAAACCCTCAACAAATCTCCAGCTATATTTTGGAAATTCAAAATTTTCAGAAAGTTCCATAAAAAGTGTCCGGATTGATCAAAGAACCAAAAATTACAGATCAACCGGCGAATCTGAAGTGAAACCATTAGTATTATCGATTTGAAATTTTTGAATTTTTGTTTCAGTAAATTTAGAAATTTTCTCAAGATTTTCCCGACGGGCAAAATTTTGTGAAATTTTTTTCCCTTTGAATTTCCCCAACAAATTTACCTACCATTTTTTTTCAAAACGTCTTCGTTTAAAGAAATTGTCAAACTTCACAGAATTTTCTGATTGTTTTTTCTGTTTGAATTTCGTACATACAAAATTGATCAAAAAAACTATGAACGAAACGGTCGAAATAGGCACTGAAAAATTTCTGAAAATCTCTCCAAACTGAAGCGAAAAAAAATCAGAAAATTCCATCAGTCTATTGTAAAGTTAGGGAATTTCTGCAAACAATGATCTTTAAAAAAAAAATCAATAAATTCTGTCAATCGAGTGAAGTTTGGAAAAATAATTCAAAGGGGGAAAAATATCACAAAATTTCGCCCGTCGGGAAAATTCTGAAATCTCAAAAAGTGAAGTTCTAAAAAAAATTAAAAAACGGAGAAAGTTGTCAATCTGTAAAGTTAAGAATTTTTTTTAAAATCTCTGAAGCAAAAAAAAAGGGGAACCCATAAAAAAAATTGCATTTATTGGGGCATTTTTGAGAAAAAAGACAGAATTTTCAGTACAAGAAACTCAAATTTGAAGCACTCCTCTCCCTCAGATCTTGATGGTAATGACATTTTTGAACTCACGTCAGTAAAATTGAATGCAAAAGTCTGTGCTTGCCTACAGGTAAGAAAATTTTGAAAAATAGCAGGTTTTTTGCAAGATTTTGATTTTTTGAGCATGTTGCACGGATTTTCGAGCTACACAAAAAATATATGTTATACCTCAGGGTGTAACTAAATTCCTGAAAAATTTTGCAGATGAAAAAGTTGATAAAAATTACACTCATAGTCATAGTCATGGCAAAAAAATGAACGAATTTCAATTTTTTTGCAATGAGTGTAATTTTTATCAACTTTTTCATGAAATACGTCACAAAGAGGTCGAAATAAGACAACTGAATAAATTCAAACTTTTTTTGATGTTTGGAATTGAAAATTAAATTTTTTTGAATTTTGATTTTTTTGTGATGAGGTCTCATTTCATTGAGTGAATGTGTTTTTTCAACTTTTTCAACGGATACGTAAAATAGGGGTCAAATGGGTCAACTTCACCATTTTTGAGAATTGGAACGATATGAAAACTACGTTTTGAAACTTTTCGAGCTAATTTTTCGTACGAAAAAAAGTGGCAACACTGGTTTTTATGCTAACACCAAAAAGCCTTTCAAAACCCCTAACTATTGGGAAAAGTTTCATTTTGGTATGGGTATCGTGGTTATCGAGTAATCCCATTGCTGAAATGGATGATATTTCAAGTTCACTGAAAACTTTGACACCCCCTAGCAGCCTTTAAAAAAGAGCTAGAGGGCTGCGATTTGCGCCAATGGTCATCCCTCAAAAAGATCTTTTCACAGGGAAAATTTTAAAAAAAATCGCCGACCCCTTCCTTACCACTTCTTGGTAGAATTGACGTGGAATGACCTGTGAGTTTCGTCAAAATTGGAGAAATTACCGATTTCACTATTTCATCCTGAAATACTCTATCAAGTTTCAATCATGAAATGCAATTGATACTCCAAAAATTGCAGTTTGGAACTGGACTGGAAATCGTATTTGAAAGGAAGTATGTAAAGATGACAATTTTATTGTTTCGAGCTATTTACTATAATATACACTATCTACAGTCATTTTGGAATGACTCAGGTCAAATCACGATGACCAAAACGTCACTCGAAAACCTCGGCACTAAATTCGTAAGAATACAACTCCCATATACTCGTACTTATATTTCAACTTGAAATTCATTTCCTTCCAAAAGATCCACAGAATAGAAGATTTCCATTTCCACCCACGACAACTAACATGACGATGCCTTAATAATTGAACATTTCATCTTTCACATAAAAACACGAAAATTCCCACAACTTCCTATTATTGTCGATCAACTCGCAGCACGAAACTACGTGCATGTCATTATCCTGAAAAAAAATAATACACGCCGGTCGCCGCGATGACATGGGTCAACTTTTTTGTCGGATAGATTGACAAGAGTGTTATCTACGTGTGGTGGAAGTTACTCGTATTTTCATAGATAATCGCTCATTACCGCAGCTTCAACTTCAAGTGGCCGATAATTAATGTTAGTTCAAGGTTATGTACGTATCATCATCAGGTATTAATGAACTCTCTCTGTTGTTATGGTGTTGTGTACTTTCCTCTGGAATGGTACCTAATTTTTTTTCAATATAGTAAAATAATGTCAAAAATGCAAGAATTTTCATTTTTTAGGTTTCTGATGGTATTTTTGCAATAAGTGCCAAACTTTGTAATTTTTTTTTCTCGAAAATGAAAAAATATGCCAGTCAAATTTTTTGATATGTAATTCTACGTGAAAAGGACTAAAACTGAGAATTTTTTCAGAATTTTTACTCACCAACATCGTGGTTATATTTAAATTATAAGTTTTTAAAACGATTTTTTTAGGGTTTTGAAAGTGGCAACACTGATTTCGACAGCATTCGTCGATTACCCTCTCAAAGTACTACAATTTGAAAAAAAAGTTCAAAATTCTATACCACGTACAACCGGAGCAATTTGCAACTGAAATTTTCCATTTTCGGCCATTTTGAAGAACTTTGAAACCACATAGATATCGCCAAAAAAAAATCGAAAAAATGTCCAGTTTGCGTCATTCGTCATCGTTTGATGGCTTCTAAACATGATCTGATTTTGAAAAAAATCGAAGACCTCTCGTGCAAAAATCCGCCAATTTGGCATGGAATGATCCAGTTAAGAAAAATAGTATTATTAGCAAATCTGAAAGTTCCTAGTAGCTCGAAGTAGTTAGCTAGACTGGTAGCTAGGAGGTCTTACACCATTGAGGATGCGCTTATGGTCGATATGTTGGTTTGAAATCCTTGTATGAAGGAAGATGATATTTGTGAATTACTTAAATTTGAAAGAAAAATGTCAGGTTTAATTTATTTCGCAATAGTAATGGTATAATTCATTGTTGTGGACGTTTTCAAAACTCAAAAACATTAAATTATGATCGCAAATTCCCAAAATTTTTACCGTGAGACCATGATTTTGTTAAAAAATTGATTATGAATATTCATGTTAAATACTTCCACGTGGGAGTCTCTCATATTTTATCGATAATTTGTCGTGAATACTGGATTAAAAACTGTAGACAAGCTGTCATGAAAGTGTTGAACGAATGTGTTAATTACAGACGAGTCGATGGTGGTCCGTTTATCATTCCTGATCTTCCTTCTTTTCCTACTGAACGAGTCTCAAAAGTTATTCCTTTTACTTATGTTGGCGTGGATTACTTTGGTCCTTTATATGCAAAATGTTGTGGAAATGTAAAGAAATTCTTCGTCGTTATTTTCACCAGTTTAACTGTCTGAGCTATTCATTTGGAACTTGTAAAAAGTATTAAAGCTACAGATTTCTTAATCGTTTTTTGTCGTTTTATTGCGGAGAGAAGCATGTCAAAAAAGATCATTTCCAATAACGCCGCACAATTTTAAAAAATTAAATCTTTCATCGATCATGTTTGGAGAGAAAATTTAAGAAAAAATAACAAATTTGTTTCCTTCTTACTCAAAAATAATATTGAATGAAACTTTATTCCTGATAATGCTTCCTGGATGGGAGGTGTTTATGAGCGTTTGATTCTGTCAGTGAAGAAATGTATAAAAAATCAGTTACTGGCATGATTAATTTTGAAAACTTGAGAACAACGTTAAAAGAAATCAAAAATGTATTAAACTCAAGGCCGCTCACATAATGTTTCTGGAGATCTCGAAGATGTCATCACTCCAGCTCGTTTTATTTGTAATCGAAGTCACATTTCAGTCGACAAGAATTGGGTGTTGTTGTTAATACGAGGTCCAAATTAGCCAATCTTTGGAATTCATCTAGAAGAGTTTTACAATCATTTTGGTCTATTTGGTATAAAGATTACTTATCCAATTTACGCAAAAAGGATAATTCTATTCAAAGAAACACTGTTTGTCAAGTACCAAGTGTTGGAAGCCTGTATTAATAGAAGAGGATGTTTTGAGAGGAAAAGAGAGATTAGGTGTAGTAGATCAGCTTCATATTAGCAGTGACGGAAATATTTGTTCAGCAAACATTGAAGTAAAAACTGGTATATTAACGAGACCCATTAAAAAATTTTACGTTTTAGAACTTAATTGAAGACGTCATAGCAAAAAGGACATATGTGTGAAAGTTGTATTTTGAGAAAAAACTGTTTGAAAGTTTGAGTGCTTGTGAAGTTTAGAAATGTGCATATTTGAACATGGTGACAATTTTATCTTATTTTCCCACTATCTAACTATATGAAATGCTATGCACCATCAGTCTGGAGGAAACTGTGTGTTAGCGGTGAGCGCTCAAACATTTCAAATTATATGTCCTTTTTGAAGCAAAAAATTAGCCAATTTTTTTTTTGATTTAAAAATGTTTTTGAGCAAATTTTTGGATTTAAACCAGGTAAATAATGGTTGACAACACAAAATCGACCATGAGTAACCCATTATCTCTGAAAAAAGATTGCTATGTTGAGTAAAAAAAAAACAACAAAAAAGACAAGTTTTTTTGGCCAATTTTTTTTTTATTGATTTAAAAATGTTTTTGATCAAATTTTTGGATTTAAACCAGGTAAATAATGGTTGACAACACAAAATCGACCATGAGTAACCCATTATCTCTGAAAAAGTAAATTTTTAATCGACTTTGCAGTTTTAAAATGGCGATATCTCACTGGTTTTTTGATTTTGTGAAGTGGGGGTGGTCTCATATGATAGAGGAAGGTCTGAAGAATAACAATATGGATTCGTCTCAAAAAGTACATATGTGTCATTGTGTCATATATACCCCTTTTTGTTATGACATCTTCAATTTTAATTAAAGTAAATTTTAATGTGAAATATTTCATTTCTCTTCAGGAATGTCGCGAACCGCGATTAATTTAAATAAAAATAAAATATTTCAATGGGTAAATATATATTTGGCTATATTTTGTAGGTAAGTTTAACGCGATGGTGGCATCCCCGAAAGATGAACCGGTTCGAATTTTGTTCTATACCTCTTAAGTACGTATAAGTGAGAGTATGGTGTAATTATTAAGACACATGTTTGGCGCACGTGGCACACGCCGGCGAATCTCCTTCTCCACGAGCTGTATTTTTTCATCTGCTCGTCTCATCGATCATCGCACTTGGGACTACACTAAATAAGGGTGAGAATATATGGCATAAGCGTACCCGTCGAGCATATGGTTTCAAGCTGTTTCCAAACTTGGAAATAGTGCTCGAGTTACCTATCTTTTTTAATCAGCGGTGTCGGTGTCACATTCGCTATATAACCAAATATCCGTATCAAAAAAACACTACTACCAGGCGATAGTTTGTTAGCCCTAAAGCCGCAGCAGTACACGGTAAGACACACAAATAGTACTCTGCGTTAATTCCGGATCACGATATGGGTCAAGGTTTGGAAATACTGGTAGATAATTCGCTTCGCAGCGGTATAGTGGTACATTTTCAATTCTTGGATGACTTTCGATACTCTCTTTGGTTTTTTTTCCATCTTATGACGTGAAAGACTTTATTACGATCGATAAATTCTTCACAATTTATCATCTTTTTTCCAGCGAACCGGTTTTATTGCTCTGTATGGTATCTTCAGCTGCAAACACCCTGCGATATGTTTTACTAATTTTTAACGTGCGATTTAGTCTTCTATAACTATAACTGCTCTCAGCCTGGATCAGCTGTTTCGCTATAAGACCTTGAGTAAACAAAATCTCGTAAATTCGTAGATAGAGCTTCGAGCTATGTATCTAATTATGGCCAATTCGACATCACATGTTCGAGTATACATAAACAACTCGGCATCTTTCATTTCTCGCTGCAATAATGTTTTCTAGAGAGAGAAAAAAAAATCATCCACAGGGTACAGGTTACTATGATTTTACGATAAAAGTTGCATTTCCTTAGTTGGCGTTTCTGTATCATTGCGATCTGATCTCGGTATTTAATCATCATCACGTATTTATGAACGCTGAGTAATAATTGAACCGGTTTACCGGGGGAAAAAAACCATCACCGTTCCGCTCAACTGGAACGTATTTACTTCTCATGAACACCCATCGGGTCCACGTCGCTTGGTTTTGATCTGTATCGCTGTCGACGATGGAATTGACATTGAAATATCCATCAACTGCATTCGTATTGTTGTGTTCTCCATCATCGGGTGATTTACTCTGTTCGGCTCGGACATTGCGGTTCGTTTTCCCACACGTATCATACACCATAAGGAATCTTTTCCATACCGCAGTCCTTACTATGGCTCAGGCTAACGTCCTTATTTCCATACAAGGTGGGTGTAGTGCGCTTTGCGAGAATATTCCACGAATGCACTTGGCGTATAAAAATTTCACACGTCATCGAGACTGGAACGTGCATTCTTCTTCAAGTTGCAGACTTGGTTTCGATTCTTCGTATCTTCGCGAGCAAATTTCCAGCACCGATTATTCCATCATAGAGCAGTAGGGTAGGCTTACTCGTAACCACCCCATTATTGGGTTTTTTCTTCGCACCCTACGAACGACGAATATGGGTACATAGACTGATAGACGCACATCTCTAATGAGAAATCATGACCTTCCGAAATACAAAATAGGGTTGAGGGATGGATCTGGATGGTGAAAAAATCCATATCCCTATATTTTTCGCTTTAGGGTTCGAACTTGGATGTTGCTCGACACGAAAATTGTTTACGCAATCAAAGTACCATATATATTGGATAAATGTACACTGCACACGTTTACGAGCAATGCACGTACTAGGAAGCCATCAACGTGTACCAAAAAAGGGTGTCACATGCCATCTACATTCTACATAAACAAATTACCCTTTTTTTTTCGTCCTCCTCTTTGGACGCGTGTTGTGTAATATTCATTATCCAGAATAGCTCGACTATACGTATTGGGGGTAACCTTTCTAGTACTTGGTACCTATACAAATGTTTGTGGTGTATTTAACCTTATATATACCTACCTATCGAGGAAATGGTGACATTTCCGTGAAATGGAAAACTTTTCTGGCATCGAGTTGTATATACGGTGAATGACATTTATTTTGGACACGGTTGTCATTTTTGAACTGGGTGTATACTGACAAGATGATAGATAGGGATAAAGGTACGTAAGTATGGAATTTCTCCAGCAGTCAGACCTTTATACGTAATTAATTGAAGACATTTCCCGAGTGGACTTGATGAATTGGATATTAAAACTTGTAAAAAAAAAAATAGCTAAAGGTCTTTAGAAAATGGATCCAGGAAAATTAACCTGATGAGGTTGCTGGTTTGTTGGGGGAAAATAGGGCTTCGTTTAGAAAAGAGACTGACTGAGCACCTTTACAATGGTAGAAATAGAGGGATATGAAATTCACGTCTAATATTCGCTGTTCTGAGCTTTGAAGCGAATTCACGAGGAAACCAGAAAATATTTTACTTTGATCATCTTCGTCTTAAAATTCTCTGCAATTACCATTTTAATTTTTTATTTGATATTTCGATCAATTAGATGAAAAAATGGGGTCAGAGTTGATGATATTATTATTGAAAATTTTTTGAACTTTATGATTGGACTTGGCAGTTTTCAGTAAGATTGCCAAGTCGCTCTATCGTTTCAAAGTTGCAAAACAGTGTAATTCCCTCGAAAGAGGTCCATTTCCCAATCCTGAAACTATCATCACATTTTTGAGATCGAAATTTCGCAAAATTGATTCAGGGGTTCTCAAAGTTATGAAAATTGAGCACCTTCGTTCCTTGTCATTTGTTTTGGCCAAAGAGTCCGGACCAAAAAGGGAGCCGGGAGGTGGTTCTGTTCTCAAATTATTCATATTGAACCACTCTCAAAATATCAACCCCCCCCCATCACTCCCCTCCAGCGATATTCAACTTTTCAGTGGTTCTCAAAGTTGAATTTTTCAATTTCAATTTTTTCAAGTATATCACAATTAAACAAATATTGTGGATGAAATAATTTCGCAATCCAAAATAAGTTTGAATGAAAAAAATTCAGAATTTCATAAGGATTCTAAAAATGTACCAGCTTTTGTCCCAACTTCGATACCGGCCGGAACAGGCGAGGTGGAACTTGAAAAAATGCAAAGGGAAGAATTACATTTGAACCCAAAATTGCATCTGTTGGATCATAAAGTTGAACTGTTACGTTTATTGAACTATACATGGAGACACAATAACCCCCCCCCCAATCCTTCAATGGTTCTACAAAGATACGAATTAGAGTCGTGTGAAAGCAAAATAATGTCCTAAATTTTGACAAAAAATATCGACAAAGTTTACTTTGAAGAGGAAACTATTCAGAAAAATGTTGAGCCACGTATAACCGAAGAGAACTAAGCCATAGGCCCCCAAATTGGGCCATTTTCATTTTTTTTGCCAGTTTTCAAAAATGTACTAGATTTTTTTGGAAATAATCTTTGAAAATAAATGGAGAGCTTCCTTGCATAAAAACAGAGCAAAAATATCAATTTGGAAATTCCAAATGCTTTCTACCTTCGAGGTCTTTTTTTGACCGAATTTTTGCTCAACATTGTGAGAAATTCGCGTTGAGTTGAATTCGCAGGTAGAGTGACTTCAAATGGGGCCAAAAAAAAAAATGATATTTTTACGCGCAACTTGAAAAATAGGTCTTTTTTAGCGATTTTGAAAAAAATGAAGAGATTCTTGAAATTGTTTACAATTGAGATTTTTTGACAAAACCAAGTTGTCAATCAAAATAGGAATCAAATGCTAAAGCAGGACAAAAACAGGCTTTCTGGCAGGATATTTTTTTCAAGTGTTTCAATACCTATGAGAGAAAGGAAAGTTTAAATGTACACGTATTCAAGCCAGAATTTTTGGCCTCAAAATTATTTCATTTTCAAATAGAACTAGGAGAAATGAAAAAAAAATCCAAGTTCTAAAAGAAAAAAATAATGGAAAATTATAAAGTTTGATTGAAGAAATGAAAAAAACCAAACATTATTAGAAATTGTTGAAAAAAACAAGACTTTTAAGACAGCTAAGAAAAAAAATTAAGACTTTTGGATGTCTTGGCCAGGGTGTCTAACAAAATTTCAATATGAAAAAGTAGGACTTAAGTAGGACTTTTAGCAGGACTTTCAACAGGTCATTTTTGGAGCACTTATGGAATTTTTTATTGGGGGGGGGGGGGGGTCAAAATTTACATTCAAATTTTTAGCCAAATTTTGTAAAAAAAATGTTTGCTTTTTTGATGATTTCAAACACCTTATGATTTCATTTAAACAAGTAGATGCCAAAAATATAACGTTTTGCTCCAATTTTTCGTTTAATTTTCTTCTTATCAATTTTAAAAATTTGATGAATATCACATCATGTTCAATTAAAAGTATAAAACCAACTTTTTTAGTGTGATGAGTTATGTACTCGTACTTACAAAAAGTTTATTATTTTGCTTCAAAATTTTAAAATTTAAATGATGATTTTTTTTGGAAAATTTAAAATTGAAAAAAGAAAAGCAAACAAACCCGAGTGAAGCGAGGGCAAATCCCGAAAATTAGTATCTTGAAGGGTATGAAAACGATGTTTTCTTGTACGATATGATATGAAGAAGTTCATTATTTTTGTTTCAAAATTTTTAAAATCCAAATGATTATTTTAAAAAAAAATCAAACTTAGAAAAGAAAAGCAAACAATCCTGAATGAAGCGAGGCCAAAAGCTTTAAAAAATTTAATCATGTTTTGAGGAGTAAAAATAAAAAGTTTCTTCACGAAGAGAGGAGTTTATTTTTCTGATTCAAACTTTGAACATTTCTTGAATTTGAACAAAAAGTTTTTTATGCAGGAAAAGAATATGCAAATAGCCCGAGCGGAGCGAGGGCAAAAGCTTTCAAAAATGTGTAATTCAAAATCTGAAAAAGTCGACAAATGAGCCTTTTTCTACATTTTTTTCAAAATTTTGGAAAAGAAGGAAAAATTGAAAATTTGAAAAAGTCTTAGGTATTGAAAAAAAAGTAGGACTTTTGGATAAAATTGTTGAAAAGTAGGACTTTAATAGGACTAACAGGACTTTTGAGAAAAAATAGGACTTTAGTAGGACTAATAGGACCAGTAGGACCTGTTAGACACCCTGTTGGCACAAGAGTAAATTTTTTTTAGCAATTTTGGTAAAAATCAAGACTTTTTGACAATTTTGACAAAAATGTGATTTTTGGTGTCAAAAATGATCACTTTTACAATTTTGAGCGACAGGATATTTTTGAGATATTTTGGTAAAAGAACAGGTTTTTTTGACAATACTAGCACTTTTTTTTGACAATTATTTGGTAAAAAACAAGATTTTTGGTCAGCTGAGGCAAAATTCAATTTTTTAGATGTTTTGTCAAAAAAAAAAAAAAAAAAAATAGATTTCGACAATTTTGAAAAAAAACGAACTTCGTGACAATTTTGGCCAAAAAAAAGTACCACCTTTTTGGCAACTTTGACAAGAAATTGCCAATGAATTCATTTTTCAATTTTTCAGAATTTCGTGATCTGAAGATAATCCTAGAATTTTTCCACACTACACTGATTGTCAGGTTTCCACGAATTTTTGCTGACTTCACAGTGTGAAGTGATTTTGAGAATTTTTCTCAATTAACTGGTAAGCTTACTTATTTCCTTAACTATTTTTTTTTTAAACTTCATAAATTGCAAAGATTCTTTGAATTTCTTCAGACTTTACAGATTAAAATGATTTCTTTATTTTTTTCTCAATTTCTCTGCTGGATACAGAGATTCCCAAACTAGACAAATTTGTAGAATTCTCTGATTTTTTCCAGATCACAGAATATGTAGATGCACTCTGAATTTTCGTCATGTTCTGGGATTGGATGATTTTCCTGATTTTATAGTTTGGTGAATTCCAACCAGATTGATTTTCTGACTTCAAAGCTTGACGAAATTCGTTGAATTTTTCCTACATTATAGGTAAAATCGATAAAAATTCTGCATTTCTGACTGTCCTTTGGACGAAATTCCTGCTACTTAATTCACCTTGCCAAAATGGCCCAAATTTCGACTCGATTTGCGACCAAGCCAGTTCAAAAGCGAATTTTTTCGCAATTTGTGAATTCCAAAAAATAAGAAAAAAATAGAATTCCCAAGAAAGATACCGTGTCTGCACGATTATCCGAGTCAGATTTATGAAAATTTGGGATATTTGGAACTCGTAGCTCGTGAAATCATCGTGACCTTTGACTTAAAATATAATCCATTTTTAATAAACCGTATTTTATGAGACCTCTTCCAATGAATATCGCTCGTAACAACGCATACTTCCCTCAGCAAAATAGTAGGTAAGTATATTCAACGATTACACTTCTTGAAAATACATCGCCTTGACCTTAGGCACAACGTTCAACACCGTATTATTTTATTTAATCGGGATACTTCTAGGTAACCTTATAGTCTGGAATAATAAAGAATGAAAGAAAAAAAAACAGTAGCAACAAGCACGATGAAGAAGACGAGTACAGAGAGAAAGAAACTGCAACAGCAGCGTATTTTTCACTCACCTAGATCGTTTAGCTGGCTAATTACAAAGTATCGAGAATTTATAGCGCGATTTTACGCCTTAAACAATTAATTGTACTCGTACCTAGCTGAAGAATGAAGAAGGAAAAAAAAACAGAAAGACGGGCGACGACGAAGCCTCTGAACGCTATAACAACGTTCGTCCGAATAAACACAAAGTTGAGAAAATACGATTATAAAGCTAATTAGCGAGATAATAAGTTTATGCTACGATAGGTTTAGACGAGTAACGGTGAGCAGAATTTTTCGCACGAGAGCCGCCATATCGAAGAAAACAGAGCGCGATACGATTTTGGTCGAGGGCTCCCATTTTTTGGCCAATTTATTCCCGTTTTGATGCTTCTGCTGGTACTGCTGCTGCCGTTTTGAAATTATTATCAGTGTTATCGTGCGTATAGATGACATATTTCGTGCACGTTGCGTCCTTTATCGGGACAACTCGACCTTCGATGTCGATATGTAAAACGACCTGATCCGAAAAGGAAATGAAATTTGATGCCAAAGAGAACCAGATACCATAAATGGGCAGTATTCGCATCAACAGACGCCGCACCGGCTTCCAGAGAGGAGAGCTGATCGAAGAAGAAAAAAAATCACTTAATATACTCTAGAGTGATGTAATCACGTATCACACAAAAAAACAAACGGCACTTTATCATCGTGTTCGAGTTGATCTTATCTAGTACGAGTAATTCGGCTTCCTAATGCTGAGAAAACAATAAACCCTGGCCATCGAACTAGCCGCCAACGTATATTGCGATGTCCATGTCCGGTCAACGAGTATAAACGAATTTAATGAGTATTGTGAAAATTTTTACTCTACGCTCGACAACACGATGACCGCAAATTTTAACCGTACTACGGTGGCAATTATTATTTCGATGTTAAGTTTTCATAGGTTTCTTGCTATATTCTAACCATTGGCACTTGATATTCAATGCGAACCGGTGGGCCGCATTGGCGGGATTTTTCATTAAAATAAAAGAAAGCTATTATTTTCTTCGCTTCGTCCGAATATAAATTGTTACTTGTTATAAACACTCTTTTCTCACGACTAGATCCATCATCGTAGCTTGATGGATATTTATGATAACAATTAAAACGTAAATAACGAGATCCGCTTCTTATTAAAATATATACGAATAAACTGTGTGTTTTTCTCTACACCTTTCAGAGATGGACGTTTCTGAGGTGTAGATAATGCAGCCAGAGCCAGAGCCTTCTGTAGGTACGTGAATTTACTCGAAAATTGAGGCTCGAAGAGGAAGAGCTGACGAGTGTTGTAGGAGAGTCTATCTGTATAGGTGTAGAAAGTGATGTGATTAGAGCCACATTGTCAAGTGTGTTGAAGATGGCGCATGACTTTGATGGTTTTGATGTCAGCAAGACGTGAAGATTTTATCGGTATAATCGCAACTTTTCATCGTTTAGTTATTTTTTAGAAGTATTCTGGATGGTTGTTTTGGTGTTTCTAAATTCCCAAGTAGCATATTATCGAGTTCTTGACTTTGGGAGAAAAATTAACGTGCGAAGGCCTGCCCTAATTTGTGACAAATTTGTGGAGTCGATATTTTAAATGTTTGAATGACTTTAGACCACAAGGATGCTTTTGTAATATGATCCAGATAAGCTTCAAGGTCTAAATAACCATATAATTTATACAAAACCGTCTTCTGTTTTGACTCGGAGACCGATGGGGTGGTAGGGAAAATCTGAACAGTTTACTAATCAGCACGATCTGGTAAAAATCAGAAAATGTCGTCGATTGTAAAATATTGTAGGAAATTCTTGGAATCTGCAAAGGGAAAAATCGAAGAATTCCATCGATCTCTGAACTCCAGAAAAATCCTAGGAATCTATACAAACTTTAAAATCAGCGAATTCTGCAAATCTGTGAATTTTGGAAAAATTCTATAAATCTCACTAAATTCTGAGATCAGAAAAAAATCATCGAATGAGAAAATTCTAGAAAATCAACGAGTTTTTCCAATCTGTAAAATTGTAGGAAATTCCACGAATCTGCAAACTAGTGAGCCTGGGAAAAGTTAAAGAATTCAGTAAAGTTTCCAACTATATTGAACTCGGAAATCTATTCAAACTCTAGACTCGAGGAATTCTGCAAATCTGTGAAGTTTGGGAAAATTCGATAAATCTCTATAAACTCTCACAAGGGAACCTCTTGAGGTGTCCGCCTCCGATTTGAACGGGACCACGATTTTTGGAAAGAACATGTTATAAAACCTCCAAATCCAAATTTTCAGCTGCCCAAGTTCATTTTTCGATTTTAAGCGAATTTTTGAAAATCCAAAATTGACTATTTTGTTGATTTATGCTTTTTTTCAAAAAGTACGTACTTGATCAGTAAAAATATTCAAAATAAGTTCTACAACTGATATTAACCCCCCCAAATCCAAATTTCGCCATTTCCAGCCATTCTGGAGCCTCCAGCGCTATTTTTCAATTTCTCCAGAATTTTGAATTTGCTCCAGAAGGCGTGAATATGAAGTTGGGCAGCTAAAAATCGAGTTGTGTGTTATACTCGATCTGTTTAACGAGTTTATCCACATTTGAGTCGATTTTGGGAGGGACACCTCAAGAGTGGTTTTTTGACCAGCTTTTACCGACTTTTCTTAAGAAAAGTGGAGTACTGTATTTGTTGCGATGGTGGAAGTTGGGTCGGGGAGTGACTTTTCTTTACGTTTTGAGGGTCTGGGATCACGATACGACCATTCCCGAAAATTCAGGTTTCCTTATATAAGGTTTATATATATAAGTTTTTTTTGGTTTTTTCGATATAACTCAAAAGCTGTAAACTTTTGGATCGTGGTGATAATTTTGGTTTGTAGGGACGGTAAAGGCCTAGTTGTATGCAAAGTTTCATCAAAATTGGTTCAGCCGTTTTCTAGATATTGAATTTTGAAAAATTGTGAAAAAAAAGTTTAAAGTTCAATAACCTCGAAAACTTTGAACTTTTGGAGCATGATGGTTATGTCAAAAAATCGGGCTAGTAACCTAGTTATAAGATTATAAATTTGATCAAAATCGGTTCAGCCGTTCCTGAGAAATTTCATTTTTAATGAATTTTGTGCAAAGTCACCCTGCAAATTTTGTCGCTCGATAAACGCTGAAGCTGCGAACTTTTGAAACATGCTGATGATGACAAAATGTTAGGCAAGTATCCAACGGGTGAAAATTTAAATTTCATCAAAATCGGTTAAGCAGTTCTTGAGTAATTAATTTTTAAAGTTGATGATTTTTTCAATGTGCCATTTTACCAAATAAAATTTATCAATTTTCGTATTATTTCGAAATTCGAATATTCGCGGATGAATTTTTGGAAATTCGAGTTCGACAAAAAATCGAGGATATTTTTATTGATACAATGTACGTTTAAACGATACGTTTATCGATCAATTTCACGAAAATAGAAATGAAAATTTATCGATTTTCTTATTTCAAATAGGTAGTCAACATGTATACCTTTTAAAATTGCATTTTGGAAAAGTACAACGGTGGACCTGTGGCGAAAGAGTTGACTTGGTAAGCGGGTGGTACACGGTTCAAATCTTACCCCGGGAGCAAATTTTTAAAAAAAATTTTTTAACGATTTTTGTCAGAAAATGTTGGAATTTATCGATTTTTTTATTTCGAATGTACGCGGATCAATTTTGGACTCGATAATTACTCGATATATTCGCGAATAATTAACCAAAAATTAATTAAATGGGTTTTTGACAGAAAATGTTGAAATTTATCGATTTTCTTATTTCGAATGTAACGCGGATCAATTTTGGACTCAATATCACTAAAAATAAATTGAATAAATCGAGTCGTTCGCGAATGATTCACGAAAAATAATTGAATGAAAAGTTCAATTCGTTCGCGAATGTCACTTATACAAATCGATTCGTTCGCGAATGATTCACAAAAAAAATTCAATCCATTCGTGAATGATTCGCCAAAAAAACTTCAATCCGTTCGTGAATGATTCACCAAAAATTGAGTAAATGAATCGATTCGTTCAAGAACGAGTCACTCATACCAATCGATTTGTTCGCGAACGAGTCATTTATACGAATAGATTCGTTCGCGAACGAGTCACTTACACGAATCGATTCGTTCGCGAATAATTTAGTAACAATTCATTTACTCGTTCGCGAATGATTCACCTAAAAATCACTCAATTTATTTACTAAATTGCCAATTGTTCGTAAATGATTCGATTCGATTGTAAACAGAACAGAAACAGATCAATTGCTGTAAAAATGTTTCAAAACTAGTGAATCAATTCGTTCGTAATAAATTTTTATTCAAAGAAAAGTCGGTCTTCTCACGCTAAATGCGTGAGTGTTTTTTTCATAATAGATAGGAAATCAAAAAAATCAAAATTTTACCGTTTGCGAGGAAATTTTTGAAATTTGCACAAATCGCAGTATTTTGTCACGAACTAACCCCACGAGGGCGAATTTTGCCATTTCCAGCTATTCTGGAGTCTCCAGCGCGATTTTTCAATTTCTCCAGAATTTTCAATTTGCTCCAGAAGGCGTGAATATGAAGTTGGGCAGCTAAAAATCGAGTTCTGTGTAATACTCTACCTGTTTAACGAATTTATCCACATTTGAGCCGATTCTGGAGCGGACACCTCAAGAGTGGTTTTTTGACCAGTTTTTTTCAAAATAAAAATATTCAAAAATCAAAAATTTCTCGTTTGCAAGAAAATTTTAGAAATTTGTGCGAATCGCGGTGTTTTGTCATGAACTAAGACCACGAGGGCGAATTTCAACATTTCCAGCTATTCTGGAGCCTCCAGTGCGATTTTTCAATTTCTCCAGAATTTTCAATTTGCTCCAGAAAGCGTGAATATAAAGTTGGGCAGCTAAAAATCGAGTTGTGTGTTATACTCTACCTATTTAACGAATTTATCCACATTTGAGCCGATTCTGGAGCGGACACCTCAAGAGTGCTTATTTGAAAAGCTTTTTTTTCAAAATAAAAATATCCAAAAACCAAAAATTCCTCGTTTGTGAGAAATTTTTTGAAATTTGCGCGAATCGCTGTATTTTGTCATTAATTAACCACACGAGAGCGAATTTAGTCATTTCCAGCCTTTCTTGGGCCTCCCTTTAATTTTTGGATATTTTTATTATGAAAAAAGCTGGTCGGTCAAAAACCCACTCTTGAGGTGTCCCCTCCAGAATTGGCTCAAATGTGAATAAATTCGTTAAACTGGTCGAGTATAACATACAAATCAATTTTTAGCTGCCCAACTTCATATTCACGCCTTCTGGAGCAAATTGAAAATTCTGGAGAAATTGAAAAATCGCGCTGGAGCCTCCAGAATAGCTGGAAATGGCGAAATTTGGATTTGGGGGATTAATATCAATTTTAGGACTTATTTTGAACATTTTTACTGATCAAGTACGTACTTTTTTTTAAAAAAAGCATAAATCACCAAAATAGTCAATTTTGGATTTTCAAAAATTCGCTTAAAATCGAAAAATGAACTTGGGCAGCTGAAAATTTGGATTTGGGGGTTTTAGAACATGCTCTTTCCAAAAATCGCGGTCCCGTTCAAATCGGAGGCGGACACCTCAAGAGGTTCCCTTGTCAGATCAGAAGAAATCGTAAAATTGTAACCTTTAAATAAAAGAAAATTCTAGGAATCCCTTCAAATCGCGAAGTCAGGAAAGAACTCTCCAAACTGTAAAATCAGACAACGTTGCCAATTTGTACAGTCAGAGAAAAATCAAGGAATTATTCCAAATCTAAGAAATCAGAGAATCCTATCAGCCTTCGAAGTCGAAAAAAAATCCTAAAAAGTGTTTAAAATATTATAACAAATGCTCAAAAATCGGAAATCAAATATGTAAGTATATTGAAAAAAAATAATAAACCATCATTAAAATTGCTCAAAATTCTGAAAAAATTGATCGAATTGACATAAAAGTCACCATAAAATGGCATAAAAATGATGAAATGTCTCGTACAAAATTGGCAAGAATGGTAGATTGTCATTGAAATTGACCAGTATTTGCAACAATTGCTTACAATGATTTGAAAATTGCTCAAAATTTACAAAAAAATTGAAGGAATTGGCGTAGAAGTCACCAAAACTGATAAGAGATAATAAAATACCACGGAATTGAACAAAATGCAAAAAAATCTCCTAAATTTATTGTAAAAAAATCACTCAATTTCAGGTACTAAAATTCATTTTTGCATTTTTTGAGCATTTTTGAAAAATTCCAAAACTCAAAAAAAACGTTGTTTTAAGGTCGATTTTCAAACTTTTTCATAAAATAACATTTTGTTGAGCAAAGTGAACCAATCAAATGTGAACAATTTCGTTACACACTTGAACTACAACAAATTAATCAATTGTTTTGGGCCATTCTTGCGCCGCCAGTGATTTTTCAATTTTCTCCAGAAATTTCAAATCGCTCCAGAGGAGTTAAAAATAAACTTCAGAACTTATAGGTTTGGTCACGAGCAATTTAAAATTTCTGTAGAAAATTTAAAAATCACTGGAGGCTCCGGGATGGCTTAAAACATAAGTAGCTGTTGATGTATTCGGTTTGAATTGAAGCAGTTATTCATATTTGTTCACTTTGCCCAAAAAAATTCATATTTCATGAAAAATATTACAAATCGCCTCTAAAACAATTTTTTTAAATTCGTCAAAAATCCAAAAATTCTGGATACGAGGATTTCAAGATTTGCTCTTTCGATTTATGTACTTGCTTTCGTCCAAATCGAAGAAAGCCAGTTCAAGAGGTTCTCCAAAGGGAGTACGAGTATGGCTCAGATATGCATCATGGCATCTTTTCCAGCTTATTGTTCTACCGTTAAACCCCCAATAAATCCTATACTTTGACCCAGAACTGGCCTCACTTTTCTGCCAACTTCAACGGGCATAAATCCTGTTGAATTTTTAGTCTTCTTTCAGCTTCTTTATTCTTGACTCCAAGAGTTCTTATCGCCAATCGAAATAAATCCTATGAAAAATGCATCGCATCGCGTCGAATTGCTTTGCACTGACGTGACTTACAAATATGTATCGAGGTTGTTGTAGCGTGAAGATTCATAAAGCGTTAACTGCAAATGGGTTATTATTTCGTTCACGTTAAGGAACTCCATATAAAGGGCGTAATTAGAGAGCAGAATTTTTCCTAATATTTTTCTAATTGTGCGACGAATCTACGTGCCCTGGTGCTCGGTCTCTCGTCTCTCGATAGATCGGTGGCTGGCAATTAGTTCAATTTCCAGAGCCAAAATTCGTGCTGAGATGTATATTGCATTTGGACATGGAGTCGAGCTCGCGCCAGCTTGCTATTTTCGATATGAAAATTTCTTCCACCTGTATAATTTAATAGCCATATAATGGTTTTGCCATTTTACCTTGACACGTACAAACCGGTTGAACTGACTGGAATATATAATGTTGCTCACCGGATGACTCTATGGATGACACACGTTATCGTTTTCCTGTTATTATCTGGCTTTTTTTTTTGTTTTCGTACATTTTTTCATGCGGACTAAAGACCAAACGACTAAGTAGCCATGTTGTAAATTCACACATTTCTTTCTCTCGAGCTGCTCTCTGGTGCAGTCGGTGTCATCTTCTGGGCACATTGTAACATTGGTCTCTGCCGCCAGTCTAAATTCACCTATTAGGTATGCAAATGTATTGCGGCGAGCAGCAACCGCGTACATGTAGAACCGGAAGTCTTTCAAATGAGGGTACTCGTTCCGGTCTAGTCACAGATTCGAGTTCCAGACGAGATATTTTTCATATTTGAGAAGAAAAAAAGAACCAACATTAGAATGATATAGGTATACGAGGAATAGGTTATTTTTCATCATCGTTTATGCTCTATCTCTATATAGCATGGGATAGATAAGCCGAATTTTATGTGAGGGTACAACGAGAGGGAAGAGATATGGCCATTTCAAGGTACTTATTTATCTGTTTACATTGGCTCGCCGCGTCGCAGGCCTACGCTCGAGCTAATCTATTTTCAATTACGTCGAAATTGATTTTCCAACAGGGGTGTTTGCCTACGTTTGGTTCAGGTCTATGGGGGTTTTAAAGGGAGTGGTAATGGTAATCTCAGCGCAGATAAGATCTCTGCCAAAGTTTTATTTTCTATGAATTCGGACTGGGTAATTTGATTGAAAGTTGGACGTGTTTGTTTTACTATTTTGGCAAATGAAGTAAAATTCATAAGATGGAAAAGGCTTTATAGGGAGGATTTTACGAGCCTATTCAATGCGACACTTTTCATTCGTCGTATTTCTTGTGCAGACTAATTCGATGAGAAATAAATTTCGACGGCGGAACGTCGTTTTCCGGTTTAATGATGTGGAATTAGGGGTAAATTGAACGTAACATGGAAATCGCATTTAGGGTTATGTTTCCGATCATTTGGTCAATATTCGTTTCAAAATATCAACTGATGAGTTGCTTTGGAATTTTAGACAGCGTAGGTCAATATCTACCGGATAAACTTTCGCTGCAGGTCTGATTTTCAGTCCGCATAGACTAAAGAAATCCCTTTTCTTTCCATCGTATCGAAAAATCCATATGTTATATAAATGTCTGCAACTGTTTCCACGACTATTTTCACCCTTCACTGAGAACTTTTATGTTTAAACACTCAAAATCATCAATAATTCATGATACTCTTTTTTATATCTAAAACTTTAAGATTTTAGGGAGAAAAGTTAGTAAAGATACAATGTGAAGCATTTTTTGGCGATTTCTGTCATTTTTCGAGACCTTATTATCCAATCAGTGAAGATTTTGATTTTTTCCAGATTTTCTGGAGAATTTACAAATTGGTCAAAAATTTAGTTTTGATCTCAAACTCTTGGAATTTCGTAAAAAAAATCGCTCTGATTGTGAGAAGAGCTTTTTTGGATTTTTCAACCAATCAAAAATTCACTAAAAATTACAGAAAAAGCTTCAGCACTTGAAATTTTGACTATGAGGGTTTTAAGACATGCTTTTTCGATTTACTTTGATTTTGTTCAATTTGAAAACTATGAGACATCAGCTCGAGTAACCTGATCCAGAAAAATGGACCCTTGAACTCAAAATCTTCAAAACCCTAAATCAAACAACTCGGTCTCTCCAAAGAAACCCCTTTTTACCTCACTTTGCCACAAATATGTACATAAAGCAAGCCATAACTCATATACAATGTAAAACCAATCGGCACTCACCTTGTTTAACCGAAACGTATCTCGAATTGAGTGCGGCGATAAAACTAGCTTGAGGTAACGAATCTTCCAACGAGAATAATTCATCTTTGGTCACACTTTGGGATCTGGTTTTCAACACTGCTTTCGATCCAATAGGCGACAAATAACCTCCGCTTTTATCCCTCAGGGCGAGAAGACCTCCGTGATATTCGAGTGAAAATAGGCAATTGGGATTACAAGTGTCCACCAATTTACCTTCTCTGGATAGGTATTTATTGTTGCACGTATGTAGAGCGTATTTGCCTCCGTCGTCGACTCGGAATTCCAACGTGAAGAGGGTGTCTTCGCCCCACGGTACGTTGGCGTCTACGTGAATTTCGTCGAAGTTTTCGGACAAATGAGCGAATCTTTTACGTCCGACTGATCGTAAGTTTACCTGCAGGGGAATTGAGCAATTTATTAGTCACATGAAAAATTCTCGAGTATACTGGTATTACTGGTACTGGTGAGCAGAGGCGTGCCGAATGAGAGGATGTGAGGGTGGTGTCTCTCCACCCCCCTCCCCTATAGACAGAAAAAATTGGGAGAAAATCTGGGAATTTTTGGCGAAAATTGAGAGGGGTGAAAAAGTTTTGAAATTTGAAATACCCAAGTTGGGAAGAAGTTGTGTAAGCAGGGTAAATCAAAAGAATTAGTTCTTGGAAAATGAATTTTCAGTAGTTTTAGCCCCAGTTTACTTCGGGTCAAATGACATTCCTTTTCCTTTTTTTTCTCTGACCAAAGTTAGGGAGTAGAAAATTAGACTTCTCACATCATAAAACAATTTTGTTCTACCATGGTATCCAACAGAATTTTTTTTGGTTGGAAAAATCACTACTTTTTCAGTACTTTTTTCAACCTAATTTTTAGAAAGCTCCTCCACTTGACCCCCTCTCCCTTCCCACAAAAAAAAATCAGAAAATTTTCAAAAAAATTAAAATTGAAAGGCAATTTGTAGGTATACAAACTCGTATTTTTTAATTTCATCAAAAATAAACGTTTAGGGTGTCTAACAAAACTCCCAGACAAAAAATCATGACTTTTTTTATGACCTATTTTTCATATTTTTACCTCATGAAAATCCCCCCCCCCCCAATTGAATAACTTGAAACTGTGAAAAAAAATCAATTTATAGGAACTAGGTACTTCAGTTTCATCATTTTTCAAATTTTTTGAATAAATTTTTCATTTCATTTTTGTTATTTTATGGGCTTTTTGAAAAATTTTCAAGTGTGTTTCGAGCAAAATTCATGACTTTTTCATGACTCTTCAAGACTTTCATGACCACCTACCAAAATTCATGACTTTTTCGTGATTTTCATGACCGTTAGACACCCTGCTTTTTGACTAAATTTGCCACTCTTCACTTACTTTCACCACCTGTTAGATTAGATACCCTGTCTACTTGAACCCCCCCTCCCCTCCCAAAAAAAAGGTCTCTCCAATGCATTTCAGTCAAATCTGCCAGAAAGTCCTAAATTCTGCCGAAATATCAAAAAATGCCCTATTTTTCGATTTTCGAGATTTTCTACCTTCGCCTCGCATGGGCCCCATTCATATTATTAAAAATATAATAAGTTCCTGAAAACTGAAAATGGTAAAGTCATCATAGGGGGCCTTATAAAATTTCCAAATGAAAAAGCAGGACCTAATCAGGACTTTTAGCAGACCATTTTTTAAACAATTGGAATTTCTTATGAGGTGGTGGAGAGTTGAATGGGGAGGGGGGGGGGGAGATCGATGCAAAATTTCATATTCAAATTTTTCGCTTTTCAAAATAATGTCTTCAAACATATCAAGATTTTTTTCAAGCAAGCGGATGTCGAAAATATATTATAATAATTTCATTATTTCAATTTTTGATTTTATTTTTACTTTTCAGGTTCTTGCAAACGGAATGAAATTGGACGAATAAAGTACTTTTTTCAACACAACAATTTTTAAATAATCTAAAAAAAATCTGATGGAAAATTTGAACGACATTTGAAAAAAGATACCAATTTATCGAAGTAAAACGGCGAGTTTTAAAATAGAATATTACGTAAGAGATAAAATAACAATTTTATCATTTGAAAGGTATAATTTTGCCCAATATTCATATAGCGTATAAAAATTTTGATTTTTTTTCAAGTCTGGAATTTTTTAATTTCGGGAAAGAGAAACAAACTGGCCTTGGCGAAGCGAGGGCAAAACATCTCGAAAATCAGTATTTCGAGGGGTATAAAAATTGATGTTTTTTATCATTTTGCTTCAAAATTTTAAAATTCAAATCATGATTTTTTTTGAAAAATGTACATAAAATTTAAAAATAAAATAAAATGGGCCCGAATGAATCGAGAGCAAAAGCTCTCGAAAATCAGTACCTATTTCGAGAGGTATAAAAACGATGTTTTCTTGTGTAATAAATGAAGAAGTTAAAAATTTTTGTTTCAAAATGTCAAAATTTGAATGATTCGAAAAAAAATTCAAACTTGAAAAAAAAAATGCAAACGAGCCCGAATGAAGCAAAGTCAAAAGCTTTCAAAAATTCCTGTTTTGAGACGTAAAAAAAAAATTATGGAGGGAGGGATTTATTTTTCTGATTCAAACTTCGAACGTTTCTTGAATTTGAACAATGAGTTTTTTATTCGGGAAAAGAAAAGCAAATAGCTCGAGCGAAGTGAGGACAAAATTTCTCAAAAATGTGTAATTCAAGTTCAAAAAGTTAACAAATGAGCCCTTGTTTGGAAAATTTTTTCAAATTTTGGAAAAAGGAAAAATGAATTTGAAAATTAAATTAGAAGTCTGACTGAAAAGAAAACAGGACTTTTTGATGAAATGTGATACAAAGCAGGAAAATTGCAGGACTTGCAGGACCATTAGACACCTTGGATTCTCTCAGGCTAGATTTTTCATTTCTTTTCTCTGACTAAAGTTGGAGGGTTGAAAAATTGATTTCTTAGATCAAAAATAATATTGTTTTATCAATTTTTAATTTTCAAAAGCTTTTGCTCTCGCTTTGCTTGGGTTTTTATTCCTATTTTTGAAAATAGATACATATTATTTCCTGAAAATTATTGTTAAAATTTTTAAACGAAAATCAACATTTTGCATCAGTTATTTTACTTTTCGAATTATCAATTTTTTCAACGCGTTTGCTCTCGCCTTGCTCGGGCAGATTCGGATTCTAGAGTTCAATTTTTCAAAAATTTCAAGAATGAAAAATTAAATTCAGAATTTCAGAAATTTGAGAAACATAACTAAATCAATATCTTTAGGATTGGTACCGGAGCAAAAAAGTGCAAAATAACGAAAACAAATGTTCGTTTCATTTAAAAATATTAAAAAGCACAAAACTTTTGGCGTTCAAACTTCTTAAAATGAAAATGATTTTCCTGTACCTCACAAATTGTAAATTTTCTCAAGGTTTCGCCCTCCCCCTTCGCTCGAGCAAAATCGAAAACATTCTATTCTTCTCCTTTTAAATTTGATTTTCAAAGGCCAAAAAGCTAAAAAAAAAAACACGAACAAACTGCGAATTTCGGATTTTAGTATCTTCCTTGCTATAAAACAATTCACATTTTTTGTCAAGTAGGTACCTAAAAAAGCATCGTTTTCAAAAATTTGACATCATTCAAAATTTTTGTTTTCAACCTTCTCTCTTCCCCAAAATTTGTTCGAACATCTGGTTAATTAGCATGAAAAATACTGGAGGGGAAGGGGGTGTCTGAAATAAAACGTTGGGAAAATCTAGCGAAAAAATCTGTGAAAATTTCAGTCTGCCCCCCCTCTCACGACACATCACTTTGTCACACCTCTGCTAATGAAAAAATTACGATGTACTAACCTGAGGACGAGCGGCCAAGTGCACCAACCAGTACTCGGCGTTTCCGGGTACTTTGGCCGTACATGTTAACTTATCCGAAGACGCTCCCAAGAAATACCCTCGAGCGATGTTCTTCAAAGCCCAACGTCCAGAGTTATCCGCAGCCACCGAGATGACGAACTTGCATCCAGCCTCTTTATCTTCCGATTCGCACGTAACATTACCGAAGGAATCGACGGCCAGGTATTTATCCAAATGGGATTTCAAGTAGATCGCACTAGCTTCACCCGGAGCCGGCTCCAGAGTCCAGATTTGTTTCTTCTTCAACGAAGCCCCGTTCGCGTTGATCTTGAAGCCGAACGTTTCAGCAGTCAGGTATTTATACTGGACGTTGATTAATCCAATGGTCCAGCATCCTTTGGCGTTGAAAGCGTTGGACAAAGATTCTCCATTTTCATGGTGACCATTACAGCCATTAACGCCGTTCATCATAGACCGCAAATGAGGCGCGAAAAGAAATCTGTAAAAGATTTCCAAAATTAGAAAACAGGCTAAAACACACACGAGGAACGATCCAGACCACCCCGATAATATCGCGTAGGTAAATTTCCACACATATGCAAGTTCGCCGCGACGATGTTACTGAACCCTAAGCTGGCGCATCGAACTTTAAAACGACGTCGTCGTCGGCAACACCTCGTACGTACGCGCGCCTTTCCAGCTAAATCGATCCTTTCTCTTATACCCGGTTACCATGCCAACCCCTTTAGGTATCCTATGTACGAGCATGAGAGCGTCGCAGCGCCTTTCCAAAAATCACTCTCACCTATTGTACCATTTACGAGTACATAGCTGGAAAAAGGAAGGGCGTTTTTCTTCATCCTCTGTGCATTTTCTCTGCCCTTCTCCTCCTGTCCACCTCGTTCAAGACATTGGTGCATTTTCAAGGTCATGTGATTTCAGCCGGCTAGCGTACTTCCGTCAACATGCACATACATCTTATACGACATGTACTTACATTCTTCTCCACCCGAGAGTGATTTATAGCTAGAGAATCTTTCCCCTTTTATACGAATAAATTCATCCTTCATTCGCGCAAACTGTATACCTACAAGTAAGATTCTTTTCGTCAATCTGTGCACCTTTGGATCAAGCAAGCGGTTAGACAATTGCCTCAACAACGAACCATGCAAACTCTCCACATACTTTACATGTTCGTAGTACACAATAACAATGTAACATAAAACGTGTGTATATAGACGTCTCTTTAATATGGCCAAAAGCAATCAACAACGCTTGTATCGTGTATAGTGGCTTTCTATTGTCGTGTGTTTGTGCACTTCCTCGCACGCCTTTGTTCCTCCTGTATCTTCTGGTTCACTCTACCTGAAGAGATATGTACATGATGGGCTGCGGTGGCCAAACGTAGGTACTCGTAATAATTCCTCGTGATTACCAATGCCATTCCATAGGTTCATTGTCATCACCATCGTCAACGTTGTCGTCGTCGTTTACCCTGCTCTTTCATCTTTGCCCAGTGTACGTACGTATATCCGAGCACCTATACATGTACGAAGTGCGTTGCATGATCAATTCCTAATACGGTCGATATTAGTATTCCATATGCCTAATATGTACCTCTACTTATTTCCAGCGTTCCTTGTACCAATCATCATCGTACCAAAAAGCAACCTAATGCGGGCGTGAATTGCGAATATGTAAATTTTGGTGAAATTCATCGCGAACTGATTACGAGTACACGATTTTTGGAGATCGAAATTAGCTCGAAGGCTTGTCATTTGAAATGGAAGAAGGAATAGTCAGCCCATGTACGGCTCTTTAATTGAACAGATAAGAAGACAAACGGACCTGAAGCATATGTCTCAATATGGTGTACCTATACTTTATTTGGCAAAGTAAACATTTTCCATCTCCAACCCCTAAAGTAAGTTGTTACCTCGGGTGAGAAAAAATTCCCTATTTTTTAATTTTTCCTCCATCTGCAAAAGAAGTGGTGTTGATAGTCCCCCCCCCTCGAGTTGAAAAAATGGGGGAAAAGACAAAAAGAATTCAATTTATCAAAGTTTTTTGTTTCTACGTCAGAAATTCTCTAAATAATCCCCTTTTCAAGAAAAAACTTTCTTCGATCCTCCAAACCATATTGACCGCTGGTAAGATGCCCCTCAAAATTGAAAAAATCACCAAAAAAAATAATCAATCGAAATCAGAGAGAATTTTTTGAAAATATTTCATTCCCACATTATATTTTCAAGAAAAAACCTTCGTTGGACCCCCAAATTATGTTGGGTCCTCTGTTTAGAGGCCCCCAAATTTGGAAAAAATAAAAAAAAGATGTAAAATTGATGCCTGCAGGTGCACAGTATTCGAAAAATTTTCGTCTGTGAGCATAATACTTCTAAACAGGTATTTTTTCACTTTTTTGAGGGGGATTTGTTGTACCCCCCCAAATCCCCACTCTAAACAACAAAAACAAATTGATTTTTGCCTCATTTGTTTAAAAAGCCCTCCTGGCCAAGGTTCTGGGTTTTTCCTGTCAAATTTGCCCAAGTCAAATTTTTGGCAAAATAGTCAAGAAGTGACCATTTTTGGTGAAATTGTCAAAGCAAAGGAACCAATTTTTTCCAAATTTGTCAAGCAGTCCTGTTCCTGACAAGATTGCGCAAAAAAAACACTGCTTTTGCCACAATTGTCCAAAAATTCTCGTTTTTTGTCAAAATTGTCAGAAAGAGTCATTTTTGGCGAGTTGACGAAAAGTTGTGATGTTTTTCCGTCAAAATTCTCAGGAAGTTATTTTGATTAAATCGTCAAATTATTAGGTTTAATTTTTGTCGAAATTGATCAGAAATTTTTGCTTTTTTGCCGAACTCCTACTCAATTTTTTCCACAAAAAAGTAACTTTAGTAACTAAAAAAGTTTGAAAAAGTAGGTAACCAAAAAAAAATTTTTTTGAGGTGTTTTTAATTACTAGATTTTAAAAAAGTTACAAAAAAATTTGCAGCAAAAAATCACAAAAAAAACATAATCGAGGCAGGCCTTTTTAAAAATTAAGTAAGACTTGGGAAACTTGGAAAAAAGCTTTATTTTTTGATTTTTGACAGATGGAAGACCCGTAGGAAATTTTAACAAAAGTCAACGCGGTTTTCTGTATTTTTTGGCAGAAAAGCGAAATTCATTAAATTTTTGACTAAAAAAAAATGATATTTTGTCGCAATTTTTGTTATAGAAGTTGGATTATTTCGGTAAAAATTAAAACGAGACTTTTTGGAGATTTTTCACAAAAAGTTTTACCAGTAATTTTAGCAAAAGGCAGGTCTTCTTCATAATTTCAAGCAAAAAAGCGAGACTTGAGCAACTTCTGGGAAAAAATGAGACTTTTTGATTTTTAGCAGAAAGACAGGCGTAGACAATTTCAGCAAAAGGCAACGTTTTTCAGAAACTTTTGGCAAAAATATGAAATTTATTGAAAATTTTTGGTGTAGAAAAGTGAAAACTTGAGGCAATATTTTTGTCGAAAAAGTGAGGAGAACATTTCGCAACATTTTGGTACAAAAGTGAGATTTTGGTAAAAAAAAAAGTGAGAATATTGGCAGTATTGGACAAAAGTCAAGTGGCAATTTTAGCAGAGAAATTTTTGGGATAAAAGTGAGACTTTTTGGCAAAATTTACAAAAGGCGAAACTTTCTGATATTTTTGTCTGAAATCAAGACTTGACAATTTCAGCGAAGGGCAGAGCGTTTTTTAGTAATTTTGATAAGCAAGCGAAACTTTTCAGCAACTTTTACCAAAAAAGTGAGGTTGGTTGAAGATATTTGCAAAAAAGTGAACATTTTTGGCAATTTTTGGCTAAAAAATGAGACCTTTTGATCGTTTTTTGGCAAAAAAAAATGTTAGCAAAATTTGGAAAAAAATGAAAATTTTTGGAAATTTTAGGGAAAAAAAAACAAGAAAGACTTTTTTACACATCCACATTTTTTCCCAAGAAGCGTAATTTTTAAGCAATTTTTTTTGCAAAAACGAGAGTTTTTCGCAACTTTGATAAAAGAAAAAAATTTTAGCTGTATTTTTGTTTTAATTTTATAGTAAAGAACTCGGTTTTTTAAGCTTTTAATTTAGCAATTTTTACCAAAAGAATAAGGTTGTTGAAAATTCTTGCAAAGAAGTGTATATTTTTGGCAATTTTTGGCTAAAAAGTGAGACCTTTTGGACGTTTTTTTGGCAAAAAAAGATTGTTAGCAAATTTTGGGGAAACATGAGAATTTTTGCTAACTTCAGAAAAAAAGGAAGAAGAGAGACTTTTCGTACATTCAAATTTTTTTTCAAGAGAGCGTCATTTTAAGCAATTTTTGGCAAAAACGCGACTTTTTGGCAACACTTTGATTTAAAAAAGTTTTGCTGTATTTTTGTTTTAATTTTAGCAAAGAACTGAGCTTTTTAGACACTTTTGGTAAAAAACAGACTTTTGGGCAATTTTTGAAAAAGAAGGAATTTTTTTAAAATTTTGGGCAGGAAAATTGGAACGATCTCTCATCTCAATACGCTTCAAATTCTCCAGCTCCCTTCTGCTTTTTCTTTCGTTTTGTTTCAGTGAAATATTAAAGTGGCACAAGGTCTTCCTAGTTGAAATTTTTTTGAGGGGGGGGGGAGGAGACCTTGAAAAGTTTTCAATTTGCCAGCACTCTTCATGTATTTAAACATCAATTATTTTTGCAGGTAACAAAATACTGGAAATCCATTAATGAAGCTTCATAAATCATTCAGAGGTAATTTTTCTGCAGAAACGATCATTTCTCTCAAAAATTGACCATTCACGGAGAAAAATATTAAAATTACAAAAAATCAATTTTTGAGAAAAACTAAGAATTCTGCAAAACAAAATTCAAAATAAAAAATTACTTACTGCTAGAAAATGTCTCACTTGAAACAATTGATGTTTTCTAATGAGACTTGATTTTTTTTTTACACATAGGTACATTAAAATATATTGTGACGAAAAATTTAGAAATTTTTTCAATTTTTCCAACACAAGCAATCGGTTTTCGGGTCATACGAAAAATCAACCCCTCTCCCCCTTCAGTTTCATAAGTTTTCACCCAAGTAAAAATAAGTCAAATAGGTCCAAAATCTGATGGAAATTGAAACAAAAGAAGAACGATTTTGATTTTTTTTTTCAAAAAACTAACCAAAACTCGAAACGATTATAAAATCACACTTCTCCTACCAAAACTTTTTTCCCCCTCTTTCTCTCACACCAAATTCACATCCGTTTCGCATCATTTCACTTCGAAAAAATTCCACCAAGTTCACCAAAGCGAGTAAATCTCACTCTTAGGACCCTTCATTGGCATTCGAAAGACTTGGTACCATAATGAATCGCCTTCATCGAAAACATCTGTTTTTCTATCAACAAGACGAGCACGACGATGACGACAAGCAGGTAGCAAAAGGGGTAAAATCACGACACTGTCGACTACACAAGACGCATACATATTAATTAAAATCACATCGGAAGAGGCAGCTGATCACGTAGCCTTGGCGTAAGCATAAAGTACTTACGAGTACCTAAAGGCAAGGCGCTCAACAAACACGCTAATTTTTTCCTAATTATTGCAGCGTGTGCCTGTCTTTCTACAATACTAGTTCCCTTTCCTTTTGTACGTGTAACAAAATGCGAGGAAATCAATACAAACTTCGTGTCTCGTGTCTCAAGATGAGACTTGTGCTGTAACGGCGAGACAGTTTCAATCAAGAAAATCGCATTAAAATGCTTTCCATCAGTATCACCGACGACGAGAAGAAGACTCTCGATAGACTTTAATTACAAATACGAGTATTTATTCGTTACGAGCTCCTTAAATCACATTTAAAATTACGACAGCCAGCAACGTCACACGTACCTAGGATACTCTCCTATATACTCGTATATCGTGTATATAAGTTATAGTAAAAATAAAACAAACCGAAATGAAAGACGAACGTTAGCTTGCGTTCAAAATGCCATAAATTTAGATGGTAACTGATGGCGATAACCTCCAATGAAATATATCACTCGAGAATCGCGCTACGACGTCTTTTTACTGTCTCTGCACAGTAGGTTTCCTTCTCTCTTACTCATCGACTCTGAATTCTGCATCGAGAGAGCTCACAGAGAGCAGACGAGACGCCGGAGACGCTCTGTACGTTCCATTTTATCAACGAAAGTATTCGTATAATGTCGCACTTGGACAAGGGAACCATCGTTTCTCCTGTTTCACCCTCTAAATATCTAACAAATTAACGTCGTTTAGCTTTTACGCGCGTTTACAAAGTTATTACAGTTTTACAGATAAACAAACCCACAATACGATGTCGTAGAAGGATTGTATTTATAGAAACACGTCTCTGGATTGGTAGTTTTTATGAATATGAAATTCAAGAAAGGGGAGATTAGGATTTTTGAAAAATTCTCGTATGAATTTGGTCATTTTGAGGACTACAGGCTGAAAATTGATCAAATATCTGAGTGCTTTCTCTTCGTTCAAATTTTGAAATCATCGATTCAATTTATTAGGATCGAAATTCCCCCCTCCCCCCATCGATAATGGCTTATCAAAAATTGACACCATTGAAAATTTAATAAAGCTTTCACGATTGATTCTAAAAATTTGAAATACGCCCCCCCCCGCAGAAAAAAATTTGAGCACCATTTGACTAAAAATACTACATATGCACTTGACCAATGCCATCATTGATGATACATCCTCATTAACGATCACTTCCGAAAAAAAGTAATGAACTAATGATTTATCACGAAAAAAACTGATAGCTTCGACACCATTAAAAGCTCGTGTGTTTTGCTCCATTTACATAGGTGATTAATATCCGCTGATAAACGTCGAAATTAAAGGTACAATTAGGTAGATAAACATCCAGGTGACTTGCTCATTTTTTTTTTTTTCGAAATCAGAATTTCGGTCAAATTCAGAGGTTTGAAAAAGCTCCTCTTCTTCCCCCCTCCTCACAGAAAAAATGTACTCTGTAATAACGATCAAATAAAAAAAATGAAAATAAAATACCTGCAAAAATTTTGAAAAATTGAAAAATTGTCAAATTTACGAAGCAGATTTCCTCCTAACGTTTAAAAATTGTTCGGAAAATTTATTTTTTCAAAGAAAATGAAAACTCTAATTTGGAATGGTGACTATCAGGTTGAATTGAAAAAAAAGAAGACCGAGAAAGGAGGGGTCATTCTGCTTCAACTCGACCAAAAAATCGATTTTCAAAGTCATGTCATGCCTTTCAATTTCACTCGATATTTTCCTTTGAGTCTGATCACTTGATAATTTGAAAAAAAAAACCACTCATTTGACCCTGACCCCGTTCGGAGGGAAAGGTTGAGGGATGGGAGCTCATTTCAATCACAACACAGTGATAAATTTCAAATTTCAATATCTTCTGAACAATGTAATAAATCTAAACAAATTTCACATTTTGGAAACCCATTAAACTTGGATTTTAAAAAACTCAACAAATTCCGAAGAGTTGCAAGTTGGACTTTTCTCACTGAAAATTATTATGTCGAATTTAAAAAATGACATTTTGTCAGGGTTCTGAAAATAAGTGATGTTTAAAAAGGAGAAAATCTCGAGTTAATGCTGAAAAAGCTGAGAAAAAGCTCAACTTATTCGCGAATCAGTTCAATTTGAGGTTAAGTTTCGGAGGAAAAGGGTACATCTGATCAGATCAAATAGAATCCAGAGAATGTTTGAATCTGACCAGATTAGATCAGATTTGATCTAATCAAGAATGTCTGATTAGATGCAATTAGACCTTCCTGAAACTTTGATCTGATCAGATGAAATTGGATTCAAAGAATTTTTGAATCAATTCAGATTAGATCAGAATTGATCTCATCAATCACGCCTTAAAGAATATACAATCCGATCAAAACTTTCATCCGATCAGATCAAACTGGATCCAGAGAATCTCTGGATGTGATTTTTCTCTCTGATTTGATCAGATCCAATCATTTTCCATGCACTAAAGTTTTATTGAGTAACTATTCAAGAAGTAGGAAAGGTAAGGATCATGGTCTGAAAAATTCTCCCAAAACTTGGGCATTCATTTGAGAATGAAGAAAGTTTACCTGAAAATTTTTCAAATCCTCTCTTCTCCAATTTTTTTAAGTGCCATATTAAGAAAAAACTCGGTAGAACTCAGTAGACTGGATACCCTTCAACACAGCAATCAAGGGGTTCCATGGAAAAGGGGCCTTAGTCAATTTTTTTTGTTTTTTTGATTTTTACAATTCTGAATATATTTAAAATTATTTTTTAAATTAATTCCCCTATATTCAGTGATATTGAAGTGTTCTTCCATGGAAAACAAAAAAAAAATAAATTGGAAAATGTTTACTCATTGTCAGAAAATTTTTTAAAATCTATTTCAAGTTGTAAAAATCAGTGAAAAAAAATGACCAATGCCCCTTTTCCACGAAGCCCCTAAAAATTCATTCGCTTTCTTTCTTTTTTTGGAAACTTTCACAACTCACTGGAAAAACATTCGCATCAGGCCCAAATTGGAAAGGAACATGTAAAGTATCGCTGTGATTTTCGATTTTGAAAAAATCTCGTTTTAGAGAGTAAAATTCAGAAAAAGTTTGATTGAAAATTGGGATTTTGAAGAATTAAGTAATAATGAAATATTACGAGTTGATTTTTTTTTTTTTTTTGAATGATAAGACAATTTTTATAGCGAAAAAAAGTGCACAAAATTTTGAAAATTTGTTGAAATTTGAAGGAATTTTTTTCACTACTTTTTCGCCACTTTTTTTCAAACCAAATTTTCAGAAAGCTCTTTACTCGACCCCCCCCCCTCCACCCTCTTTCCTTCCCCACACACAAAAAAAATAACAAAGTCAAACTTTTCACAAAAAAATTTTCAAATCAATTATAGGTGATCTATTTTGCAGTGTTGATTTTTTTCCTTGTAATGCTTTAAAATGTATAGAGGAAGAGGGAATTTATTTGTTTTAAAATATGAAGGTCAGTGTTTCGCGGGGAAAATTTTTTGAAAATTAAATGAGAAATTTCAATTATGAAATAAATACCTAACTAATTACCCCATCATAAAATTTCACCCATTTCTCAATCTTTGAACATTTTTTCTCCATTGCATAATTTCATTGGCCATTTCGCAATATCTTATATCTTGAACAAATCATTACACGATGCTTTGTTTCAATTGAGTAAATTTCAATCAAATGTAACACGTCTCTCGACAGATATAAGTTATATAGTTACGTATGCAAATTATACATTTGCATATTATGAAATGCATTTTTCAATAATATGTAAATGGATATTACAACATCTGCATCGTAAAGCACTTTCCATCGATTCGAGAATTTTCTCAAATAAACATAATACATTAAAAATGATCTCCTCCCTTTACCCCCCCCCCCAATCACAAAGTCCTTTTACACGCGAACAGAATAAACTTCCGTACTGGTGATAACCTCTCAACAATGATAATGTCGATGAAAATAGCGCAAGTTGAGCTTACAGATATGAAAATTACGTATGTATATTCTTCATGATGGTCGGAAATTAATTCTCTCTCTATCTGTGAGATTTGAAATGAGCCATTCTATTTATTCATCCGTGTATTATTACATACGCGATAGCTTTTATTTTATCGCAATATGCGTTTAGTCGAGGTTGAGGTATTTCCTTTTTTGAACGAAAAAATATAGACAATTTTACACACGATATTATAATGTAGTATTTGGAGCGTTGTAATGTAGAAAAAAATAACGTTTTCGCGTAAACTGGCTACATCTGTACGATAGTATCATAGCAGATTAGATTGTTAACTTTTTCGATTAGATAATGCAAGAAGATGTTGGTTAGATGAGCGGGACGATTGCTTGATGTAAAAATGCATCGATAGTATACGTTTGCGTATTATTACTTCACTGCTAAAACACTATTCATATGTCAAGAGAGCTTATCGATAATTATCTCGTTAGGGGATCTAAATAATACATACGAGTAAATAATTCAATGTCTATTCGTGTTTATATAGTATTCGAATGCACGTAAGCAATACGCATATATCTTCTTTAGAGTCATTTACATACGTGTGAATAAATCAAATTAAAATACCATTCGATGCGTGTGTTATTTATTGCTGCAGGAGATAAGTAGTTGCACTCGTATATTTAGGCACTTGTGTTTATGAAAAATCGTTTTCCATTTGGGAATGATTTATTTTAATTTTTTTGGACGAAAATGGACTTGCAGTGTGGTGTGTTTTATTATTGTGTGATACTAGGTGTTCTTAGTGGGCAGAGTGTTTAATTATTGGTCCTGCAAGTGATGCAAATGTTGGATAAAGACCTGCATGTGATGATAAAATTCCAAGAATGGAAAAAATGTGGAGAATTTTTTTTTGTATAAAACTGCTCAGTTTGATAAACTACCTATTTGAGATTTTGGAAGAGTGTTGTTTTTATCGTAAAACCAGACTTATAAATTTTGAATTTCGAGAGAAGAAGGAGGACGACTGAAAATCTGAGAAATTCTGTGCTCAAATCTCTGCAGAAATTTCGACAAATGCCCTAAACTTTTGAAAATTGGTACGTATTTCAACCATGTTCGAACAATTTTCGTTACTGCAGCTACGTTGAAGCTAAATGGGAGATTGTGTTATCCAAAATTTTAGAAAATTGAAAGAAATCACCAAATTGAAGAGTCTTTGAGTGATAAACTAAAATGAATACCTGTAGTTATTTGGGGCATAAAAAGGTTTAAATGCTCTTGAATTTTGTCACCATTTTTTAGGGTCTTGTGCAATCCTTTTAAAGCTAAAAAAAGATCAATACGAGTACATACAACGACAAAATGTTGAATAATGATACTGGTTTTTCAATTTTTAGAATATCTCAAACCTTTTCCCCTCTCTCCAACTCATTGTAGACCCCAAATAACCCATTTGAATTTTTTAGTGAAAAAAATTTCAATTTTTTTTATACCATTCAACTTCCCTTCCTCATTCTCAAGTCCTATCTCTTTGCTATTGTGTTCAATTTCTTGTCAAAATTGGAGAAAAATGCTGATTTTTTTCTGAAATTTTCAAGTCGAATAATGTCTTTGAAATTAGAGTGCATCCCCCTCCCCCCACCAAGAAAAATTTAGGCGACAAGTTGAGAACTTTTGGAAAAAATTAGATGTTGGGAAAATTTGGGAAGAAAATGAGTGAGCAGGGAAAATCAAAGAATTTTGCTTCTTGAATGATAAATTTTCAAAAGTTTTCGCCTTTGCTTTTCCTTTCTCTGACCAACCTTAGGGAGCAAAAAATTGACTTCTCTCATCAAAAATCATGTTGTTTTACTTGGAATTTTCCAAAAAAATTCTCTCCAATGCAGTCCAGTCAAAACTGTCAGAAAGGCCCAACTTCTGTTGAAATATCAAAAAATATCTTACTTTTCGCTCAAAATTCGGAAACAATAATTTCAAATTTTTGCCAAAATTGGTTGTTTTTGAAAATATAAAAAATATTATAATTTTCTGAAAACAGAAAATCGTAAATAAGGTTTTACTTTTGAAAAACTAATAATTTTCGAAAGCTTGTGCCCTCGCGTCGCTCATGGCTTTATTCCTAATTTTGAAAATATTATAATTTCCTGAAAACTATTGTTAAAATTTTCAAATGTTGAAGCTATGAAAATCAAACTTTTTGCATAAGTTATTTTACTTTTCAAATTATCAATTTTTTTAAAGCTTTCGTTTTCGCCGTACTCGGGCAGATTTGAATTCTACGGTGCAATTTTTCAAAAATATTCAACAATGAAAAATTAAATTCAGAAATTTAAGAAACGTAACCAAATCAATACCTACAGGGTTGGTAGTTGGTACTGGTGCAAAAAAGGTGCAAAATATCGAGGAAAAAAAAGTACATACTTACTACTAAATTTCATTCAAAAATACCAACTAGCATAAAATTTTTGCCTTGAAACTTTTTGCATTGAAAATCATTGTTTTGAACCTCACAAATTGTAAATTTTTTGAAGCATTTCGCCTTCACTTCGTTCAAGTAAAATCAAATAAGGCTTTTGACGTATTGCGGGTTGCATATCGGTTTACCTGAACTTTATCGGTTTGGTGGGCATTCTTATCAGTGAGTATCAAAATTTCATATTTTGAGCAATTTTCACAAGGTGTTTTTAAAGTTTATAGCTTTTATTTAGTTTTTCCTTCAATTTTAAACACTGTTAAATCCTGTGATGGAAAAAGATCAGCTCTTTGTTGAGGTCCAAAGACGTTTTATCAACTTCTTTAAAACTAGACAAAGAGAGGATCTTTTTCCATTACAGGGTTTAACAGTGTTTAAAATTGAAGAAAAAACTAAATAAAAGCTATACATTTCAAAAACACCTTGTGAAAATTGCTCAAAATATGAAATTTTGATGCTCACTGATAAGAATGCCCACCAAACCGATAAAGTTCAGGCAAACCGATATGCAACCCGCAATACGTCAAAAGCCTTATTGTGATTTGATTGGTCGATTTTTGAGATTCGATGTATCGATTTTTAGGGTTTCGGGCAGAAATTGATTTTTCATTCAAAACAAGATTGATCATGGGGATCAAAAATCGCAACTAATCGATTTTTTTGAGTTCGGTTATTCGATTTCAATTTTTGGAATTCGATTGATCGATGTTTTAGATTCGATGTATCGATTTTTTGGGTTCAGGCAGAAATTGATTTTTCATTCAAAACAAGATTGATCATGGGTATCAAAAATCGCAACTAATCGATTTTTTCGAGTTCGGTTAATCGATTTAGATTTTTGGGATTCGATTAATCGATTTGTGAGATTTGATTAATCGATTTGTGAAATTTGATGTATCAATTTTTGGAGTTCAGGCAGAAATTGATTTTTCATTTAAAACAAGATTGATCATGGGGATCAAAAATTGCAAATAGTCGATTTTTTCGAGTTCAGTTAATCGATTTCGATTTTTGGATTTCGATTAATCGATTTTTGAGGTTTGGTGTATCAATTTTCGGGGTTCAGGCAGAAATTGATTTTTTATATGAAACAAGATCATGGGGATCAAAAATCGCAAATAATCGATTTTTTCGAGTTCGGTTAATCGATTTCAATTTTTGGAATTCGATTGATCGATGTTTGAGATTCGATGTATCGATTCTTGGGTTCAGGCAGAAATTGATTTTTCATTCAAAACAAGATTGATCATGGGGATCAAAAATCGCAAATAATTGATTTTTTTGAGTACGGTTAATCGATTTAGATTTATGGGATTCAATTGATCGATTTTTGAGATTCGATTAATCGATTTGTGAGATTTGATGTATCAATTTTTGGAGTTCAGGCAGAAATAGATTTCTCATTCAAAACAAGATTGATCATGGGGATCAAAAATTGCAAATAGTCGATTTTTTCGAGTTCAGTTAATCGATTTCGATTTTTGGGATTCGATTAATCGATTTTTGAGGTTTGGTGTATCAATTTTCGGGGTTCAGGTGGAAATTGATTTTTCATTTGAAACAAGATCATGGGGATCAAAAATCGCAAATAATCGATTTTTTCGAGTTCGATTAATCGCTTTTTAATCATGAGCTTTGTTTTTGAGGCCGTAGTTTCATTTCGAAAACGTTAGATTACATGAGATTGAAAATCGTAAATCTAGAATTTGATTTTCAAAGGCCAAAAAGCTGAAAAAAACACAACAAAACAGCGGATTTCTGATTTTGGATTTCAGTACGAACCTTACAATAGAAAATTTATGTTTCCAACTCCCACTTCCAAAAATTTGTTCGAACCACATCTGGTTAATTAGTATGAAAAATACTGTTGAGTGGGAGGAGTGAGTGTCTGGGGTATAAAAAGTTGAGAAAATCGGGTGAAAAAGCTGGGGAAATTTCAGCCTTACCCCCCTCTCTCTCGACACATCACTTCGTCACGCTTCTCGCTTCTGCATAGGAAAGAGTTGGATGGCTGAACTTTCAGATGAAAAGATAGAACGAAATAAAATTCTGAAATTGAGATTTTCAAACCCATATTGTTTTCATCGAATTGGTGCAGAATATGACTCTTGATACCAAAAATGAAAAATGCTTCAGGTTTTTTCATACAAAATTGGTTAGAAAATTTTTGGAGCACCCTGCACCAAAGCTCAGCACTTTCGTCTAGATATTAGTATAGCTTTCGTCAAAATCAACGTTATCGATCTTCGATTTATTCCTTTTCTTCGCAATTCCAGTGGCACAAAAATTAATCACCAACATAACTATAGCAACTCAAGATTCCATCCTAAGCATTCAGAATGAATTCCCAACATTAATCGAAAAATAATTACCTACATTTAACCATAAAACATATCACGTTTATATACCAACAAAAGAAAATAATCGACTCGAGATCAATTCCATCAGTCCAAAAAACCAGGCCAGTTCTACAAAATATCATTATTTTCCCCTCATTCATCGTCCCTCACTTCATTCCACATCCTATACAAAAACACTCATTATTAGTCTGAAAAATCGTCAACTCGACAATAAAAAACAAACCAAAGTATACTCTCGATTGTCCGATAAATTTTCAAAGAACTAAACCCATTATCACAGAAAGAAGCTGACTTTCACTGAAAAAAAATGGTAAAAAAATAAATAAAATAAACGAAAGACAAACCTCGATTGTCGTTCAACTTCAGTCGAGTAAACGCGACGAGAAATACATTGTACTAAAGTATATAAGTGTGTACTTTATTGTTTTATAATTTACGCGATTTTTTAATTGAAAAAATTAATAATTAAAAGAGGTCATAATTATGGACGACACGACTGACAAATTGAGCCATATGGTGCTGGCGGTAGCTCGCTTTTATAAATCGTTTGGTGAATACGTCTACGTCGAGGCATGAGGCTGCGCAGCTTTGACTTAATTAACATTAAGTACAATAAGTACAATAAGTAAGGCAGCAGCGTGTGTGATTTAATTTCTTTAATAAGCCATACACGCTATTTGATTTATCAGTAAGCAGCGAGCAGCGTTTATTTACACACGAGACGATATAAATCGAGCTGATGGCAGCTATTACCAGCATCGTGAAAGTGTGATACGGATTAAAGATGCGAGATTAATTCGCAGTAGACGTTGACGATGATGGTTGATACGAGAAGTATTTTGTTTCCTTTGATGGTCAAGATAATTTTCTAAAAAACCAAATGCAATCTCGGAATTGCGATTTCATATACGCGATAGATCAAGGTGAAGTACCTGTATTGCGGAAAAATGAAGGAAAAAAAGGCCATAAAAAGAGTAATAAGAACATACGAGAGGCGATAGCTCGTAAAAAAATCTGTTTGCTACGATGATTGAAATACGTATTTTACGATCACGTAGCCTCGTCGTCGTAAAAGCTTCGATACTTTCCAACAATACGAAGATGAGGAAGAGATTTAAAAATGATGCATTCGACCACGATGTAAAGGTAAATAACTCATAGGGAATTTCTCATCCGAACTGGAGGACTCAAACAATGAGAAATAAGCCACCAAAATGATCACTCTACCATCTGCTGGCGTTCGTATGGATTTACTCTTCATTCAGACAGGCTTTCGAAAAGAAAAACAGACGATGAGACGAGGACGAGACCCACCATGAGTAGAAGGGTATTGATAAAAAATATGATAACATAACCAAATAATACCAGGGTGTGGTAAACGTCTGGTTTATTTTCTTCACAACAGCCAACAGCCTGAGCCAAGATCAACGAGCAGAATATTGTCGAAGAAATACCACATTGATCTTATATAGGTACTGTACAAATACACAGCAACAGGTGAACTTGACGATGATGAATTCGGTGCAGATTTGAACTGGTCGACTGCTGAAAGTGGACTATACAAGAGTACGAAGAGGAAGATGACCGAGAATTCGCGAAATTTCCGTACGAACCGCAAAAAGAACCGTGTAGAAAGTAAAAATACACGAGAAAATAATTCAAATGCTTTCGATTTCGTTGCTGGAGCTCGGCGCCGAATCCGAATCTTTCTAGACTGGTGGAATTTACTCGAGTTGAATTTATACAACTTGGAATAGAATACCGACGATTATTCCTGACCAACAGAAAGGTTCAAACGTGAAATAAAATACAATAGAATGATTCGAGTTCGATAATTATTATTTTATCAGTTACGAGAACGACAAAGGTAAAAATCCATCGAGTTGTTTACATCGAATTACTACTCCTCGTACCTACTCGAACACCTAGAGTGTTGTTTAGTCTGACGTATTATTATTTAAATCATATCGCGATTCAGCTGAATTAAAAAATGTAAATAAATTAAACCTAGGTATACACACACGATGAAGCCGGTAATTAAATTCTTACTCAAATTTACGTCTTTACCTCGATCAAAGCGAGATATCGGTGATCCAAAGTAGTCTTCGAAACTGCAAGATTACCACGTCCTGTTCGAGTTTAGCTTCGATTTAAACAGATTATAGGACAAATAACGCGAAAATTGTTCATTTACACGATACAAATTAATTAACAGAAGCCGGAAAACTACGAAAAAAAGAACAGCTGAACAAAATTAACACACGACACCTTAAACGAACCGCAGAAAACACACGAATGGCTTATCGAAGTACGGTCGAATGTGTACCTGAAACCGTGCACCGTTTACTTAACGTTTACTAAAGTGCAAAACTGGTCCGGTTCAGTGTTACCGTTTGAGGAAATTTTAATACTTTTCGAGCAGAATGGATATTTCTGCGAGGATTGAGATGATGAACGAAGAGTTTTTCACCAGAAAAATAATTAATGAGGGGTTTGAAACTAGTAATGAATATTTTATGATGATTGAAGTGTTTGAAAAGGCAAAAGGTTTATTCTTCGTGTATGAGAATCTTATTTGCAAGAAATGGGATAATGAGGAGTTGAAAGTGAAGTAGGATTTCATCAGTGAAAACAGAAAATGATTCTAGTTCCTAGATGATCTTTTAGAGTTGGAAATTATTCCATTTAATGCTGTAATATACTTCTATCGAAACTAATCTTATAATTAATCTCAACAGTTTTGAAATTATTTCGATCTTTGGAGTATTGTTTGTACTTCGCAGCATCAACGATGAGGACTGTTTCACCGGTTTCACGAACTTGAGGAAGATTTTGCCTTCTTCATCAAGCTCAGATCTGTGCTCAAATGTTGTATTTGCATGCTCTTCGAATATTCTAGCCAATACTGCTATTAGAATAATTATTTTTTCATCAAATATTTATTCAACTAATTTATTTGTAATTCGATGTCAACTTAATGTACGTAACTAGTACGTACAATACATTGCTTATAGGTATTTGTAGGTACAGTAATTCATCGATCGATCTTTCAATAATTGCGCAATCAGAACAATACATTTCAAAGTAAAGAATTCCAATTACAATGGCGGTAATGGTATTTAGTAAAATATGAAATATATTGCACTCGAAGTTCGAAACGAGCAAACAAAATTGATTTAAACCTTGTACGACTGAAACAGTTTTCGTTCATGCAATAACCGAACAACGTTAAGTACCTATTGATTTGTACAACCGGTTGATCCCTGTTCCCTGTTCCCTTTATGAATAAAATTACAGATTGTGAGATTAACTAACATGAAATTTGTAATCATAAATCGAAATAAAATAACAAATAAATACGTTTATTCATATTTTACAAAATGTAGACTATTATTAAAACATTCTAGAAAAAGATATAAAATAATCAAACAACTTCGAATTTTCGTTTTCTCCTTTTAGTCTTAGACTCCATAATCTCTTGCTCTTCGGAATATATACACTTGAGAACGGAATTGAATAACGGCAGCTTTTTAAAATCACCGAAACGAACCTGTAAAAAAATTGGGGAAAGAATGGATATTAGTACCACGTTTGGAATTAATGTATTTTTCAATAATAATCTTATTGGTAGTTTAGAGTTCAACCAGCAAGTGCACAGTTGATTGGAATTTTTGCGACGTGAAAAAATTCAAGAAAGTTATTTTACAATTCAAATATTTCTACCAATTTTTTTGAGCGTTTTTGACGAATCTTGAGCCCAAAATTGGGCCATAATTTTTGGAATTTTTAAAAGGGTGTCATGCAACATATCAAAATAGATGTAAATGTTGCGAAAAACTCAAATTTGTACCTACTTATTTCAACGAAACTGTTTTTTAAGCATTTTTGAAGAATTTCGAGACTAAAATTGAACAATCATTTTAGGAATTTTTGAAAAGTGTCATACGACTTATCAAAATGGGTTAAAATTTCGGCAGAAAATAGAAAATTTCTATCTAAACTTTTTTCAAGCACTTTCGAAGAATTTTTAGCTGCGTTCTCTGATTTTAGGAATTTTTGAAAAGGCGTCATCAAAAAAAAATTTTAATGAATTTTTTTTGAGCACTTGTGATGAATTTTTAAGCCAAAATTGGTTCACGATTCTCAAAATTTTTGAAAAAAATCTCATGCATTCCGTTAAAATTCCAGCAGAGATTTCGAAATGTCTTCAACAAATTTTTTTTACTAGTTTTCAGCTCAAAATTATCTGATTTTCGGGATTTTTGAAATGGGTGTCATAAAATTTCTGCAAAAAATTGAACATATTTTCTATCGAAACATTTTGGGGAATCTTTGAAGAATTTTGATCACAAAAATTGAAATCCATTTTCTGGTTAATAATGAAAAATTAATTTTCGCCTGAAGTTGCAGCCATTTTTCAAGGTCGAAAATCACTTTTTCGAAAATCTAGAAAATCAAGATTCAAATTTCGTCTTAAAATCTTTCAGAAGAGCACAAAAAGAGTGTTATGAAAAATGTATGTTTTTCTGCCGAAATTTCAACACATTTTGATAGGTCACAATGGTCACATGACGCTTTTTCAAAAAATTCTAAAAATCATTGACAAATTTTGTACTTGAAATTTTCCAAAAGTGCTCAGAAAAATGGTGACACCAACTTTTGTTATTTTGTGTCAAATTTTTACCCACTTTGATGGGTCATATGATACTTTTTCCTAAAATTTCAAAAAACACCAGCCAATTTAGGACCTGGAAAGTCAATAAAACATTTTGTTGAAATATTCGATCTTTTAGTGTTTTAACAATCGAAAAACCCGAAAATTATTGCTCAATTTTGGGCTCAAAATTCTTCAAAAGTACTAGAGACAAAAATTTTGATACCGATTTTCCATTTCTCTGCCAAAATTTGTGCCGATTTTGATACGTTACATGAACATTCTTTCAAAAACCTTCAAAAATCAAGACAAAATTTTGAGCTCAAAACTTTATAAATATTCAAAAAACATTTTTGTCAAAATATTTGAATTTCTCGTAAAATTTCAAGCCATTTTGATAAGATTCACGATGCATTTTTCAAAAACCTCCAAAATCAAGACACAATTTCAGACTCAAAATTTTTCAAATGCTTGAACAACATTATCATCGAAATATTTGAATTTTTCGGGAAATTTTAACTCGTTTTGATAGGTCACGTGACTTCTTCTTAAAAATCCCAAAAATCATTACTCAATTTCAAGCTAAAAATTCTTCGAAAGTGTTCAAAAAAACATTTTAGTTGAAATATTTGATTTTTTTGTGAAATTTTAACAATAAAAAAAACAGAAAAATTGCTCAATTTTGAGCTCGAAATTCTACAAAAGTACTAGGAAAAAAATTTTGATAACGATTTTTCATTTTTCTGTCAAAATGTTCACCGATTTTGATATGTTACAAAAAACTTCTTTCAAAAACCTCCAAAAATCAAGACAAAATTCTGAGCTCAAAACTTTTCAAATATTCAAAAAGCATTTTTGTTAAAATATTTGAATTTCTCGTAAAATTTCAAGCCATTTTGATAAGTTTCACGATGCATTTATCAAAAACCTCCAAAATCAAGACCCAATTTTAGACTAAAAATTTTTCAAACTCTCAAAAAACATTTTTATCGAAATATTTGAATTTTTCGGGAAATTTTAACTCATTTTGATAGGTCACGTGACTTTTTCTCAAAAATCCCAAAAATCAATACTCAATTTCAAGCTAAAAATTCTTCAAGTGCTCAAAAAAAATTATCGTCGAAATATTTGAATTTTTCACGAAATTTTAACCTATTTTGATAGGTCTCAAAGTCACTTTTAAATTATTTTACAACGATCCATTTTTACTCGAAGTTGAAGGAGGTGTGACTTCAACTTCAAGATTCGATTGCGTCGTATTGTGCAAACTGTTTTTTCTCGAACTTTGGTCTTCTTTTGTTCAAAAAATCGAATGGTATTTTGATCGAGCAACAGAGAAAATCCGAAACAAATCTTTTTTGACATTTTAGACCCATCTAAATACCCACAGATTTTTTAAGGCCACAAAAATTCCAATCAAATTTGATTTCTAGAGCACTTTTTACCAGCTGAACCGTCTAGATCGTTTACTTACTCTCATATTATCGAAAGCCATGCCAACTTTATCATCGAAATGTTCGGTTATCACAGGTATCTTGTAATATCTTTGACTGAAATGAGTTAAAATGGTAAACTTGGCGTTCATCTGTTTACCAACCGCGATCGCTTCGCTGGCAGTCGAATGCATTTTCATTTTCGCTTCGTGAGCCAGATCGTCTTCGAATGTAGCCTCGTGTATTAGTAAATCTGAATCTTTTCCTAAAATAACGCAATTTCGATTAACATCAGCTCAAGCTTCTCCTCTAATTCAAATCTATACGAAATAATTTCCAAGAATACCTAATTCAACGAGATTCGTAGTAGGCATCGTGTCACCAGAATATGTGATCTTTTTACCGTTCGAATCAGTAATGGAAACTCCGAACGAGTGAGGGCAATGGCGCGCTTTACAAGTCTTGATTTCTTTTGCATTCAGTACTTTGAGCAATTCTTCTAATTCGGGTATCTTTTTATCATCAGATAACTGAAATCAAAAACGAACGAGTTAAAATACAAATATTATTTCTCCTCTCGTTAGTTTAAAAACGTTGAACGTACCAGATCTTGATTACCAATCAGTTCGAAGCAATCGAGAATGGACTCGAAATGGAAATGATAGCTATAAAACCAGAACAGAATCTGTTCCGGAGCCAGAAAATATACTTTTTTCAAACCCGCGTTCAATTTACGAACAGCTTCTCGTCTTTTTTGCAGCAGCATAATGGCACCTATGTGATGATCTGCGTGTAAATGTGATACATAAATAGCTTTCGTAGAAGCTAATACGCGATCGGCTTCGTCGGCACCGAAGAATCTGACTAGTTGACCGTACGTTCCTTCTCCGCAGTCTAGAATTATGTGGTTGTCATCGCTGCAAGTGAAAGAAATACAGTTACAGGTGTTGATTTTAGATCAGAGTAATAGCTTTGAGAGTATTTTACCTGAAAGTGACTAATATTCCGCTGGTATTTCTACTCTTGTTTGGAACAGACGAACCAGTTCCCAAAAACGTAATAATAGGGAATGGGTTTTTCTCGTTTTCAGATTTCACTTGTTCAGAAACAGCTGCCAAATCAGATTTCAACTTATCATACTCTGATTTGAAGGATTCTATTACGTATAGATCTTCGATTATGGATTGCGGATTCATGTAGACACAATGTGGAAACCTATAAAATGAATAATATTTTTACACAAGTTCTCAGATGTGAGAAAAATAATCTTATTTCGAAGACAAACGTACTGAGTTTCCATTTTCTTGACATCTCTTAAATCCAATGTCTTTAAAGTGTGACCGACGTGGGCAGGAATATTGAGTTTTTCGGCCGGTACAAAGACTTCTTTTGGATTCGACTGTTCGGCAACACGTTCCGCGCATCGTTTCAAGATATCGTCTGGATCGAGAGATACCTTTTTATTTAAAGGAACGTCGACAATTGGTATACTTTTGTCAGCCAGTAACGGGAATATATCCTCATCGAGGTAGTTTAGTTGACGTTGTAAGACGTGAGGTCCAATATTACCCATACAATTATTAGAATCATTGACATTCACATGAAGAACACTTTCGGGGAATCGTTTCATCCAAGTTTGGTATCTAAACACATAAAAGAATTTTCAGCTCAACTCGTTCGTTCATTCGTTAAGAATTATTTAAATTAAAAAAATACCTTTCTGTTTCCATAACTCGGCTAGGAGTAAAATGAAGAACATATTTAGGTATATCTTCTTCGGCAGCACCGGTTTGATACTCTTTGAATCTTTCTTCGTTTAGTAAACACTCTAAGTAATCCTCAGATGGGCAATCCATGATAATAAATACAGGTCCGGGGCTATCGGGATCCTTAACATCGCTAGATTTGACCTTCGTTCCATCAGCTAACACGATATCTTCTCCATTTTTCAATTTACCCAATAATGGACCAGGAGGAACGTTTCGTTCGACACACAGGTCTAAATTCAAAGTACCCAGTTTCGGTTTCAGTTTACAAATGTAACTCATCGAAGTTGATGTGAATTTGGCTGAAAAAAATCAACGTGTTAAAAAATGAACGTGAAAAAAAAACACCAATTTAGAGATATATAATCGTCGATGTTTACTTGTTGTTGAGCTTTCGGTAAATTTCTGAGGAGATTTGCCTCGGTGTTGATTTTGTCTTTTCATGTGAGCGTAATAATCGATATCATCTTTAGAACTCTTGGCTCTGTTTAATAACGTTGAATATTCTCCAGTCCTACGATCGAAACAGACCCAGTTTAGTAAAGATTCGAGTTAAAACGATTCTAAATTCAACGTAATCTTACTCGTCATCTTTATTAGACTCGTTACTAAATAATGGAACGTAATAAACGGTCACAGCTGGATCTTCGTAAAGGGAATCTTTACTACATTCGGCCATTTTAATACTAAGATCGTACAAAACTACAAATCTATTCGTAGAAGCGAACAAACATTCCTGAAAAAAAGAATTCCTACGTAGAAATTTAAACCACACAAGAATATAATATTTTGAATGAAACAACTTACAAGTCCAGCAGGTCCATGAAGAGTAAGATCGGGTACTCCTACTTCTTGAACAGTCAAAGCAAGACCAGGTAATCCGCCGATATTCTCCCAGCTCGGATTAGTAATAAAAATATGCTCCAAACGAGCTATCTTGATCTTATGCTCGTGAGCTAATCGCTGAGTACCTTCGCCACAATTGAACATATACCTGAAATAATCGTATATTAATGTGTGAGTAAAACACTTTACATTAAATCAGCACGTGAATTGTACACTTACCGGCAGAAATCGGTGAAAAAATATATAGATTTGGCTCCTCCTCTGCAACCGGATCCGAGAATTTGTAGATATGCGGTACCCGAAGTATACTTGGTCTTTTTCTCTCGCATTTTGATACGATTCTTTTGCAAATCCGGTAAATAAGTTCGATTTTTAGGCATCGCGAATACCGGTATTAGCTGTCGAATTGATTTAAACGAATGTGTACCGTTGTATACACAATTTTGACACAATACGTGGGAGAGATATGCTCTCATTGGGATTGCACTTGTCAACACGAATGGATTAGAACCGTTGGGAAGAGAAAGGTATTGGTACACATAGACTTTGGAATTGACTGTGAAATAGATTTATGATGGTAATTGAATGAAATGCACTTGCACATAATGATGCAAAATTGCTTCGGTTTCATCACTGATCGCAACACGTGCGATTATCAACTGGAATTTTTGAAAATTCTTATCAGAAAGTTACAAATGTGACACACCTGAGTTGATTTGTTTACTTTTAGGTGGTTGGCAGCACTGCAGGAGCTTATCAGGAAGAAAAATTTGTAACTTTTACATTTTCTTCCAATTTTTCATTTTTTAACAAAAAAAAATAAAAAATAATTTGAATTTTGAATTCAATAATTAATTACTTTTTATTTTCAAAATGAAATAGAGAATGACTAAGAATAAACAAATTTTTATGACTTCAACTCTTCAAGTTTATTTGGTGCTTAGTGTTCTAACAAACAATAATTGAAAAATGATATAAAAATTATAAAATACAATACAAAGGCAAAGGAAAACTGGAACAGATTTCGATCAGCGAATACTTAGGTACAGTAAAAATAAAGAAGCTCACATAATTTACAAAATTAAGTAACGAATACCTTTTTAGGTTAAGTTAGGTACGGTAACGTATAAAAATAAAAACAAAGTTGTCCATTCATCCAGCGACATGACCGGAGAGGAGAATCTGGCAATTCGCATTTCGGTTTCTTCCAAGTATGTTACGTTCAACTTCAACTCAATCAGTTGTCAATCATCACTGCTACTCGTATTTTTAAAAACGGCGCAATCCTATGCAAAAAGTATGATCGATATTAAATTCTTTACATTACAAAATTGCATGTACAATTTATTCATGTCCATGCAATATTATTTTTCATTACGTACTATTAAAAGACTAGCGCCCAGCAGAACAGCTTTTATACGAACATCCAAGTCGGGAGGAAATGATATATCCAACTTCGTATTATTCCATGTAGTCGATATTTCACCAAGTTCAGTTGATTTGTCACTTGATAAAATCTAGGTATGAAAAACAATTTGACAGATTAGTAGAATGAATACTATGTATCCAATCACTTGAATAAATTCAATTCAATAGAAGGGTACAAAAATATCAAAGAATCAGATAAATTATGAACATGCACGACCTACTTTAAATTTCGTCTCAGACTTTTTTTTGATTTTCAACACAATACAGCCAGTCTCGTTCTTGATATCAAAACCAAATGTAGCCCAACCGATAATTTGTTCAACTGCGCCAAATAATTCACCGGCAGGTGATGTTACTTCCAATTTCTAGTAAGAATAGAAACACATTAATTAGAATTAATTTCGTTTTTCGTTATTCTTGCCACAAAATTCTTACGACAAATCTTCCACAACAGCATGGAAAACAAGACGTAGTTTCACAGGTATCTTGACGACTCAAGTGAATAACTTCTTGCTCATCATTATCAAATATATTCATGGAACTCATTGGATCATTTCCTAGAACTTATAAGTTACATATAATGTATACCTACTGATAATTTTAACCATATTGTACCTACTTTTTTTGATGAGTACCTACTGCTAATAAAAGGGTTCTGAGCCTCAAAATTTTGGCCAATGTCCTATAATCCTTGAAAATGAAAAAAAAAATCGTGTGATGTACATCATCAGGTTTTTTGGGACGCTGAATACGAATATTAAGTTATTTTTATGATTCAGAGCCTCCAAGGTCACCATCAACCCCGCCCCCAAAATTGAAAATTGAAAAAATCGTGTGGCATATGGTTTATTTGGTTTTTGGGAGGTCTGATTACGAATATTTACCTTTTTTTTAAATTCGAACTTTCTCAGCTCCCCCCCCCCCATCACCATAAGACCCACAAATGTCGTGAAAATCGAAGAAACTGTGTGACATATGGTTTACTTGGCTTTTGGGGGCGTGAAATACGAATATCAACTTGTTTTTTACATTACGAACCCTCCCAACCCCCTCCCACCCCCAACAGGACCCACAAATGTCCTGAAAATCAAAGAAATCGTGTGACATATGATTTACTTAGCTTTTGGGGGCGCAGAATACGAATATAAACTCATTTTTTTGATTTGGACCCTCTAATGCTCTAATCACCTCCACCCCTCCCCACCAAAAAAAATCACGAAAATCGTAAAAATCGTGTGACATATGATTTATTAGGTTTTTGAGAGTGCTGAATACGAATATCGACTGATTTCTTTGATTAGACCCCTCCAACGCCCCCTATTGGCCCCCCTAATGTCCTGTAAATTGAAAAAAATCGTGTGATATATGGTTTAATAGGTTTTTTGGGACTCTGAATACGAATATAAACTCAATTTTTTGATTCGGACCTTCTAATCTTCCCATTACCCCCACTCCACCCCCCACCCTCCCAAAATAACAATAAACCGTAACAATCGTGTGGCATATAGTGTGTTAGGCTTTTGGGATTGCCGAATACAAATACATACCTACCTTCTGATTTCTTTGATTAGACCCCTCCAATGCCTCCTATTGGCCCTAGATGAGCTGAAAATTGAAAAAACTATGTGTGACATATGGTTTAATAAGATTTAAGTACGATACGCTGAATACGAATATCCGCTCAATATCTTGATTGGGATATTATAATGCACCCCTCCATCTCCATCAACCCCTCACCCTCCACAAATAATCCTCAAAATTGTAAAAATCCAGCGACATTATGAGGTGTTTTGGAGGGCTGAATATGAATATCAACTCATTTATTTGATTCGATCTATTTCTAACGCCCCCTAGCCCCACCAAAAACATCCTGGAAATAGAAAGGTTTTGGAAAAAGTTCACTAAAATTTAAAAAGTACCCAATGTTTCCTGGATTTTTCAAATTTTTAAAATTACAGTTCCAAACTTTGAATTGAGCTTATCAAGAATACTCAATTTCAAAGTTTGGAAATTTTTTGAAATTATTTCTGAAATTATTTTAAATAATAAGCTGCAAATAGTTATGTAGATTTTCTCCAAGTTTCAGCAGTTTCGAGCAATTGAGACTTTTAAGATATAGGATGCGATTCGTAAAGAAAAAGTAAAAAATTTTCAACTCCTTTGAAATTACAAATAATTTTATGATGAATTTTGAATTTATATTTATCTGAACACGACCTTTTAGCTGTTGAGACGTTGAGTTATCCTAAGGAGGGGGGGGGGAGGACACGATTTTATTTAACGTAGAAAAAGTCAACGAACTTGGTCTAAATTCAGGCTGATAAAAGTGATAATTAGAGACCGGACGTTTATGAGCTAAAAAAACTAATTTTACGTACATAAAATATGTGTTTGAAGTGTTCGAAATATGTGAAAATATGACGTGCTAACCTGAAAACAATTTGGGTGTCGCTGGAAAGAGAATTTTGTGGAGAATAACTCGGTAAAATGATAAATGTAAAAAATCTTTATTTCAAAGGCTCAAAGCACATTAATTCACATCGATAAATTTAATTTTTTCAAATTTTTTATGCCGAACATAGAAAAATCAATGAGAAAAGAACAGGAATCATCAACAAATTCCTGCTTTTGCGTATTTTCTTCAAAATATGTGTTAAAAAGAGCAAAATGGCCGAAATTGAGAGAAATATGTGTTTTAAAATTGCTTAAATAGGTATGTAAAAATACCTACGTGTTTCAACCTGAAATATGTCAAATATTTAAATAGATGTTGTGCTCATTTTACAGGAAATTTTCCGAATCGTAAAGATTGATATGGGCTATCTCTTTACAAATAGGAAAATATGTAAAACATAAAAATCCTGTCTCTACTGATAATGTACCATAATAATTCTACCTATTTTATGATTTATTGAGAGAAAAAAAATTCTATCATTTGCCACTTTAGACGGGACAATTTATTGTAAAAAAATAGATTTTTTTGTAATTTTGAAGAAAAAAAGGCTTTTAAAATAGGTAGGTACTGAAAATTAGAACAAGAAACAGAACTGGAAGAGGAACTAGAACTAAAATGATTTCATTTTCAACTTCCACAAATAAATGCACAAAAGAATGATTTAGTAAAAAATTCATTAAAAAAATTAAAAAGTAGGTAAAAAAATGTAAAAAGATATCAAATTTATTCTGAAACACCGGCTGGACTTCATAAAAATAAGTAGCCAATAAGTAGGTACTTACCTAACATTTAAAAAAAAAAAAAAAAAAAAAAAAAAACTTACAAAATTAAACACTGAATAAAAGTTATTCATTCAATAAAATACATAACTTAGCAATAAGTAAAAACACCAGAGTCGAGAATTTAACAATCGAGCAGAGGATTTTTCATTTTTCGTTTCTCATTCATTATTGTCAACTTATAGTCAAATGGACTCGAATCATCGTAATAGGTACTATCTACGTCTACCTTCTTTGAAATGGAAATCATGCTGTGAAAAAAATAAAACATGCACTTGTTTTAATTTTTAGCAATTTGTACGCACAAAATGCTGTACAGTAAGTAAGTATAATTATTTTTCATACGCACAATCATAAAACAAGCACCCATCAAAACAGCTTTTATATGAACATCCAAGTCGAACGGAAACGATACACCGAAGTGATCGACCTTTGAGAACTTTTCTTGCCTCAGATTTCCCCATCGTTTTATTATTTGACCAATTTCAGTCGATTTGTCCGGCGATAAAATCTACAAAGCAATCTGACAAATTAGTAAAAATACAATATAGTCTATACTAACTTGAATTCGATTCTATAATGCAAGATACCTACTTTGAATTCAACGCTTTTTCTACAACACGATCCGGGAGCTTTTTTGATCTTGAATACAATATTTCCACTACCATCTTTGACATCATAAGATTCTGCAGACCAACCGACGATCTCATCTACTCTACCGAGTAAATCACCACAATATGATCTTACTTCCAATTTCTGGTGAAAAATACACGTTTATCAAAATGTACCTACCTAATTCATTTCAAATGTTTCCTAAGTAAAGTGGTAAAATTCTTACTTGAAAAGAACCACAACATAATGGAAAACATGAGACGGATTCGCAGCTTCGTTGACGACTCAAGTAAATAACTTCTTGCTGATTAAGATTCAATATATTCATGGAACTTGAGCCAGACAAGCAACCCGATGGTTCATCGACCATGTAGTACACAATACGGCCCCGTTCATTCTTGATTTTATACCTCTTACGAGCTGGGGAAAGAACGATACGAATTTGATTTAGAATTCATCTCGATGAAAATCCCTGTGTTGAATTTGGACAAAATCCGCTGATTTTTTTTTCACACGTGCATTTGAGAGAATTCCATCAACTTACATTGGAAAACTTCAGTCTTTTGTTCAACGAGCAAGCGTTCGGCGTTGGATAAATCTAGTAAACCATAGGAATCAGCCATCCTTATGTCTGGCAACTAAAACACACGACATTTTATAAGTGCCCTTACCCAAAGCACTGGCAGTAATACTACAAAATATTAAATAGGTAGGTGTAGTTATTTTAGTCTAGAGTAAAACAATTCAATTGCATCTAAAGGTAATCAAGATTTAAACAAAAATGTCATCATAAATGTGCATAGGTTTGTAAGAGTAATTGAGTAGGTGTGAAGGTAAAACATGCCATAATAAAAATGAAGTCCAATCTTACTCTTTTTTTGTTCACCAAAGATGATGCCAATATCTTTACTATACCTACGTATTAGTCTGGAGCATTAGATAATTACGATCTAGGTAAGTAAGTAATAAAAAGTTCAAGATTCATGAAGCACAAAAATAACGGAACGAATGCATTAGTTTTTTTTTTTTTTTAATAATTAGCATTTAGCAATATAGCATAGCCCACTTAGGACCGACTACTGCACAAAAATCAACTCCAACGACTAGACCGCGAAACCTCTAAAATTCAACCCAAATCTTAAATCCTGCCTAATATAGTTAATGAACAAATTTATTTTTAAATATAAGTACAAATGCTTGAAAATCGAACAAAATTCAATTAAGGAAGGTTTCGACGTTTCGTCATAAATAAGTAGATACTGAAGCCCAGAAGTTGAAAATCCTGATTCGAATCAAGATGTGAAAAATGAACAGCAATCTCTAAAATATACTCAAATTTTATTATTAAGAATAATGGTTCAATAATATGTACATACAACGTTTTCAACTGAATCAACAATAAAACTCATGAGATCACAACAGTGAAAAAATAACCAAGGAGGAAAATATGGCCTCCGATCTGGTCAAATCAAATTGGATCCAATAAAAATTTAATTTCACCAGATCATGAGATATCACAACGATAAAAATACAATAAGTTTCACAATACAATGGTAAAGATCAATATTACAATATTTTTCTGTAACTAGTACCAGATAAAATAATCACAAGTAGATAGATTCTGAACAGCATCTCAGCTACTTGGAACTTCAGGATTCAAGTTCTTCAAACACATATCCTTATCTCTGCAAAGAAAACAAATCAAATGAAACACATTATATAATATTGAACTCAAATCTCAAACCTCAAACCAAGATTTAAGCCAACTTACTCAAGATGCTCATGAATCGAACGATTATCGTGATGAATCTTATCAATGATTTCTTTCTTCAATGTCTTAGGTATTTCCAAATGTTTGACATTTTCGCAATTTCGAATATAATTAGACAGGTAACTGATGACGATGGTTTTCAACGCAGGAATAGGTTTACTAATAGCGACACAATATCTGGACGGATTCGAAGAATTTCTACGCATACCCATACGGTAATCTTTGAGCTTTTGCTCGTCAGCACAAAAGTACTCTTTGTTATTCAGCAATAACGTCTTATCCGTATTTTTTTCTCTGATTATCCAATAATGACCAGAATACGTGTTCACGTCGACGAATTGTTTCGGTTTTAAGCTCAGATATTGTTTGAAATTTCCTTCGTAATCGATCCATAGTAAATCTGCGTTGACCAAGGATAGATTAAAGAATCGTATCGATATCGGATCGCTGGTCTGGGATCGCAGTTTCATCGCTTGTATCGATGATATTGATTTGAAAATAGACATGGTAACGTAAGATGATTGAGGTAAGAGCGAGTATTAGTATTATACTAAACAGATATTCGAGTCATTGCACAGAGCGATGTTATAGTGATAATGAAAACGGTTCAATTTTCCATGTCGAATCGAATTTTAAAAGAAAATCAACGTAGAAAAATAACGCAGTAGTGGAATAAACTTTCAAACTTTCAAAAATTAGGAATGAATCAAACTGTTATCAAACTTTTTACAAGCGTCTATGGAAAGCAAAGGGGCACCTTTTTTGTAAGGTTACAATGTTGCGTGCATTGGTGTTTTTAAGCAAGAAGTCGTGACCGTAACTTAAACTTTTGTAGAAACGTCGTAAAATCACTCAAAAGTGCCCTTTTTCCGATTTTAATTTTTTTTAAAGAAACGCGCGGGGTGCGCGCTCGGCTTCGCCTCGCGCGTGTCCGTATCTCCTACTTTTGCTACGCGAGTACTCCTCGTGAATCGGGCGCTTCGCGCCCTCGCGGCCCCTCAAGGGCCGCACTCGGAGCAAGAGCTCGCTTCGCTCACTCTGCACTTATTCGGTCGGGCGCTTCGCGCCCTCCCTCAATATTTCCATATCGGCATTTAACCTAACCTTAACCTAACCTCTCTTTAATAATTACAAAATCATGCCGAATACGAATATGCTGCTTTCTACTTCAGTCAAAAATTCATTATTCATTGTTCAAAAGCAAAAAAAAAATAATTAAATTGACTTGTCCGTAAAAATTCAACTCGTAAAAATAAAAATCGCGAAAAAAAATTTTGAAAAAATTTGTGCCGGACGCGGGAATCGAACCCATGACCTCTTGCACAGCAATCCGTTACCATAGCCAAGCCGCCACGGAGGCAGCTTGCCGATTTGCGTTTTTTAACCGTTTACAAGTTGTGAAACATGGACGAAAACTACCCCCCCACGCGCGCGTACACATATACGCGTATACACGCGTACGCGCATATATACGTACGCACGGTGCCCCTTTGCTTGTTATAGACGCTTTTAAACTTTTTTCAACAACATTGATAACAAAAATTGCAATAACAACAATAAGCGACTATAGGCGACTCTGGTGGCACGTTATCAAATTACAATTTTGATTTTGATTTTTTTCAAAAAAATAATTCATTTTTTTCAGAATTTTCTTTTACTTTTCCTGAGGGTCCTGAGGGCTGAGATCTGAGAGCATTCAAAACTAAACATAATAATGAATGATTCAAATTCGAAAAAATATTTTCAATTAGTCTCCTTTAGTCCTTTCGTTATTTTAGAATTTGAATTTTGAAGTAAACTAAGCCTATTTTAAATTTGAAAAGGTTTTCACTGTTCTAGTGTTCTCAGTTCTTCTGACCTTCTGACCTGACGAATAATTGTACATTTTGTAAAAAAAATTGATGAATTTGATGTTAAATAAAAATGACTGAATTGTTCAATCACCTATCTTGATCGATTTACATTAATAAATTATTATAAAAACGATTATAAAACAATCAGATAAGAATATGTATTCAAAAAAAAGGTAAAAAATTCCGCCAGAAAAATAATAAAACAAAATATTCAAAATTTAAAACACAATAATGGTAAAGATCTGATGAATATATAGCTTCAAGCTAAACGAAACATTACAATTTATTAACTACTTATATACTTCATTAAAATGCAAATTAATTTCAAAATTAAGAACCAAATCATCTTTGATGATGAATAAAAAAAATCAGAAACACAGTCAACATATCACAGATAAGTTGCAGTTTACTGGTACGTAAATTAATGAACATTAGTGACTAGAGGTATCCTCAGTTACTGCAAGAGAACGTCGTGTTGAATCAGGAACGTACATTTTCACCAAAACGCTGTATAAAAAAAATCGAATATCAGAACTTGATCATTGTAAAAATTATAAATTTCCTTACAACGATTTACTTACACCAAACAGACCAACACGAAGAGAAATAAAATTGCTGATAAGAAAAACACAACTCCGGGCATCGTTGCTATGGTTAAATTAAACACAGTCGAATACAGCATAGCGGCAAACATAGGAGTGATGGATTGCGAAGTGGACAATAAAGAAAATACCTTACCTGAAAATGAAATAAAAAAATTAGACTTTATACAACGATGGGGAGGGGGGGGGGGAAATAAAAATACTGTTGCATTACCGAGCTCATCCTTGCCCACAATACGCGACAAAAACAATCTCAATATAGATCCGGGTATATCGAACGTACACGATAGAGTTATGGCGAGATATATATGCCACAATTGGTAACCAAAAACCATCACTAGAGCAGATAGAAGTCGAGGAAATACCGCGATTGAGAGTACGAGAAGATCGTTCAGTTGTAATTTGGAACACAGCAGCCAAGTTCCTCCATAAGATCCGCAAGCTGATAAAATAAATCAAATAATTAGGTATTGAAAACTCCTTTTTTTTTTTTTTTTTTGCTAAATAACTCGAACTGCTCACCATTTACAATGATTACGAAAGTATTCAACATCGCGTACTGGTTTATATCAAAATTTAAGGTTCGTTGCAAAAACAGATACATTATTTCGCCATCACCTATAAAATGTAAAATGGATATTTTGCATTCACATTTCGCACAGATTCGTATACATAATTATAAAGACAATCGATGCGAAAGAAATAATCATCAATCACACTCACCAAATGCACTAATCGAAGAAGTTGCCATGATGAGCAGCAAAAGAAAAATACTCCAACGAATTTTGGGCGTTTGTTTCGTATAACAGCATTCGTATAATTCTCGAATATGATGAAGATGAAATGGATTTCTTTTCGGCGAATTCAGCTCCACCTAAAATTATTAATTTTTCGAGTAAACCACACACTCGTTATGGAAAAATTTTCAACCTAAATCATTAATTCATACCTGAGATGGTACAACCGAGTCGTCCAGGAATAAATAAATGTAAAATAACGCTAAGAACATGCACATCGAAGAAACACCATACGACAAAGTATAATCTGGCGGTAATAATTTAACACACAGGGTAGCAATTAACTTTCCAAAATTCATGATCGCGTGAAATCTTCCCAATCTGTCGAACAAAAATAATCGCAATTATTATCATCAAAAATTTGAGGCAATTTTTACACAATTCATTTACGAGTACCTAGCTCCTCGATTTTCCAACGCAGTTACATCGCATAAATAGCAATAAGTTCCTAGTATGAAAATAGCAAGCCCTCCGCTGAACGCCACAGGTAAACTAAAAAATAAGAAGTAGAACGGAGGCAATGATGGAATACTGGAGGCAAACGTCCATAAACTATAAGTGACAGAATATCCTGAAAAAAAAAAAAAATACAAGTGAATTAAATTTCGATCCGTGTATGTGTGCTTAAATAGAAATATTTTCTATTTCGAATAGCATAGCATACCGATAAGTGCACTCAATATTAGTGGTTTACGACCATAAGTATCACTCCAGGGTCCAACGAAGAATGTGATCAAAAATGGAATGGCCACTTCAATAATTGATCTATACATGGAAAAAGTGGATGCAAATTTCTCATATTCTGCTTTCACTTTCAGGTCTAGCGTCTTATTGAAACATTGATCTTGTGTAAGGTTCAGCACAGTTCGACAATACTGTAATTCCACCGTGTTTGGAAGTACAAGTTCTGAACAAAAAAACGAAACATTAGCAACATAAATGATGAAATTACTCTAGCGTATCTACTCAGTAATTTAATTTATTAGGTACCATAAAGAGTAAACCCTGCGAATAAGAGGAATACAGCAGGCTCGATTAAATGCTTTCTAGGTTTCGGATTGTAAATGACTCCATGAAAATCATTCTGCACTCCTGGATTTTCTGTCACTTCGTTATCAACGATTAGGGCTCGATCGTATTCGTTTTCATTGTCCTAAAATAAACACGAAAAATGAATCAAAAGGTGAAACAACAAAGGAATTAAGACAAAAAAATTGTGTTCTTGAGCAAGTTTGATTAGACAAGATGCTAGTTTGAACTTACAGAAACTTCCATATTTACAGCGTTTTACTGGAGAGTCTGGGGAAATAGAATTGAATTGAAAGAAATAATTACGCATAGAAAGACTGGTAAGAAATAGTATTCCATTTCGCAAAATAATTCATGCTTAATTTTTAATTTCCATTTCACGACATTACTGATAACAAACTGATAAGCTTATCACAATAACATGTTTGTTTCAAAACACGCATGCAAATAAGATGAGCGCAAAATGTATTGTTTTCCATCATTTTAGGTAACACTGATTACCTTACCACGTGCTCCACGTCCTAAAGCTCCCACATGCGTCTGATGGTCTGTTCTGACCTGTCGATGGCCTGTCTGACCAGTGAGAATCTGACCAATTAATTTTTCATTTTTTCTGACTTCTCGTCCCACCATTATAGGCATTAGTTTATCGTAATCATTTTTCCACGGAAGTAAAGAAGAAAGTTATGAATTATTATGGAGCATCTAGAAAGTTGAAATAGTGTATATGTATAGTCGGGGAGCCCGCGTAAGGATCTATCCCCCCCCCGGGTCGATCCTCCGGGACAACTTTTTTCTTGAAGGGGGAGTCCTAAGGAACATTTCTAGCCCTTGTACTAAACAAAAAAAATGGTGAATTTTTGAAAATCAAATTTGATCCAAAAACGAGGGAAAAATCAAAATTTTACCAAATTGTTCAAGAAATCTGAAATTTGCAATTTGGGATATACCCTATTTTCGACATGTCAAGTCGATTGAAAACGGTCTCAAACCGTTTTGCGTAGTTCTGGAGCCTCCAGCACATTTTTGAAACTCGAAATTCCCACAACATTTAATCAATTGGAGTTGGAAAGCCGAAATTTATTCTGCAAACTAATTTCAATACGCTACGAAGTCGACTGCTGGCGGATTTCAAGTCGTTTTAGAGCCTCTAGCGACTTTTTGAAAGGTTGTATGGCGTTTTTTAGAAAATTGAAATTTCCAAAAACTAGCTGGAAGCTTCAAAATCATAACTATTTGAAACCACCAATTAGTCGACATCATATCGTATTGAAATTAGTTTGCGATGTTAATTTCAGCTTGCTAACTCCATTTGATAAAATGTTGTGGGAATTTTAAGTTTCAAAAATTTGGTAGAGACTCCACTCATTTTCAAAAACCAGCTGGAGGCTCTAAAATGACTTGAGCTCACCTAAAGTCGCCTTCAGAGGGTGTTAAAATTGCAGTGCAGAGTAAATTTCGGCTTTTCATCTCCGTTTGATGAAATTTTGGGGAAATTTCAAGTTTCAAAAATCTACTGGAGACTCTAGTAATTTTCAAAAAGTCGCTGGAGGCTCCAAAACGACTTGAAATCCACCTGCAGTTGATTTCGTTGCATATTGAAATTATGTAAATTGCAGAATGAATTTCGGCTTTCCAACTCCATTTGATGAAATTTTGTGGGAATTTCGAGTTTCAAAAATCTGCTGGAGGCTCCAGAACTGCTCAAAACGGTTTGAAACCATTTCCAATCGATTTGACATGTCGAAAATAGGGTATATCCCAAATTTCAGCTTTCTAGATCAATTTGGTAAAATTTTGATTTTTTCCCTCATTTTTGGCCTAAATTTGATTTTCAAAAATTCACCAAAAATCGAAAATGGCACTTATTAAGCACTTGAAATTTTGACAGGTGACGAATTTTTTCTTGCTCTTTCGATCTACGTTTGTACGGTTTAAAAAATTTCGTGCAAGTCCTATGTTGGAACGCAAAATCGGCGATTTTGGCTGACCTGTCAATCAAAATGGCCGCCATTTTGTAAGTAGGGCTACTTTTTTTTGAGTACAAGGGCTAGAAATGTTCCTTAGGACTCCCTCTTTAAGAAAAAAGTTGTCTCGGAGGATCGACCGGGGGGGCGGGGGTGAAATAGATCCTTATGCGGGCTCTCCGACTAATAGATATACTCGACCTGCCAAATCAATTGGAAACGGTTTCGAGCCATTTTGGAAGTTCTAGGGGCTCAAAAAGATTTTGGAAACTCAACGTTTTCATTTAATTTTACCAAATGAAGATCGAAAGCTGGAAGGGTACTCCTGAGTAAAATATAGGTGGTGAAATACCCCTGCTCTCAAATTTTTAAAATTTTAATGAAACATTGTAGGTGTTTTTTTTTAAATATTGAAGCTAAAAAAATTTCCCCACCCCAACCCTTCCTTGCCCACAAAGGCGAAAAAAACTTTTATTTGTGAAAAAAATCACATATTGACGAGTACGTTTTCAATAAAAAATTCCGAAGTCACCCAAAATATACAGAGGAGACACGAGTCTAGCCACGTGAATTTTTTCAAAATTTTTTGGCCCCTCAAGGGGCAGATATTAACAAATGAAAACTTAAAACCGACATTAGCCTATCTCCAAACCGAATTCCGGTACACAACATTTTTTTTTCTTCCAAAAACGTACCTGCATGACTAGGTAATATTTTGAATTTTATTTCAAATTTTTCCTTCAGGTTTGTCATCTTTAAAAACTCAAAAAACACTCAAAAATGTGTTTTTTGTGTCTCAACACCTCCTAAAAAGGCGATACTGCCCAGTGATTTGTGCAATTTTGCACGCGGACTTCCAATTAAAAACAATATAAAACCAACCAACTTCTTGAAACCCCAATTTTGGGGTCATAGATGCCTTCTCCCCCAATTTTGGGGCGAAAGAAGATTGACAATATGGGTATCAGAACTCGCTGAACACGAATATGAAATTAGATTTGCAGTTGGACTCTCCTAAGGGTCACATTGGGGAAGGGGGTTGCCCAAAAATTGATATTTTAGGCGAAAATGCTTCATCAGGAAGTTGCATCATGCATGGCATAAATACGGATATGATGAAACATATTTCACAAGAAATTCAATTTTTGGGAAACCCAACTCTTCTAATGCGGCCTTCAGAAGGGTTCCACTGTAAATATAACTTCATATTTCTGTTCAGTGAGATTCAATCGCGAATATTTCGCAATAATGATGCCAAATATGTACAAAGATATCATTCTTGAAACTGAAGTAATATTTTGGAACGCACGTGGTGCCAATTTTTTGGTCATTATTGCCAACTTCGAGTTCGATAATCAAACAAATTCCCTAAATTTTTGGCGATTTTTCTCGATTTGTTGAAATTTAAAATATTGGCACCACTGCATCCCAAAATATTTCCTCAGTTTCAGGAATGATCTTTCAATATTTTTTCATCATTAATACGAAACATTTACGAAGAAAAATTTTTCAAAATATCAACTAATCCAAAAATAAACGATTTGCAAATTTTCAATCGCTCAGTAGAACCCTATAAATGGCCTTGGATTTTGACGGCAATAGCATTCATCGACGCATGAATCTCAAATACACACTTCCATTTGGAACTGGGCCATTTTTCTCAAAATAATTTGAGTAGGGGCTACAGCGAAAAAAACACGGATTTTTTTCGAAAATGCCACATCTTTGAGGGCCCATATCTTCCCTTTAAGGACACTTCTAGAGCTAGCAATATTGTTCTGTGTAACTTTCAACTTATAATGACGACGGTTTCTGCTGAAAAAGGTAAGAACCACCTTTTTTTTTTCGCGATCCATCTTAATCCTGTGACTCAATTGTGGATAATCAGACATGTTTCCTAAAATAAAATATCAGCCGAAGATTACCTACACCATGTTTTCCATGAATTTTTTTTTCAAGTAGGTATTATGTATAATTCGGCATGTTAACTTTGCATTAAAATCATTAATTCTTAGAAAACAGTATTACCAGTAGTGATACTACCTTATCCTTATCAAAATTAATACTATTTTGACGTTACACTCCAAATATTTGGCAATATAAAATTAATACCTATGTACATAGGTACTCAACCATCGTTATAAATTGCGATGGGTATAAAAACATAAAGACAGTTAAGTAAGCTTTACATTTCACTGGCACACGCGCCAATTATTGATAAATCCATAAAAATGTATAACTTATACTCGTGTTTCGCAGTTTTTGCATTATTCAGTGTTAATATAATAATTTGTAAAGGATTAATCGTCGATGTCGTCGAGGAAATCATTAATGTGCCTAAAACAGTTGAACTTTATAATAGCATACCTGGACTTCCGTGGACAGTAAGTACAAATATGTACTTAGGTACATAAAGTATTCAGTTGTACCTACCTAATTACATACTAACGAGTTATGACTGATGATTTTTAATTTTAATTACCTATTGTCTAACAAAAAACGCAGCATAACTATTTACATTTCGGTATATTTCAATCAAGCAGAGAGACATCAATTTTCAATAGGCCAAACAGAGATGAAACAATATTGATCGATTATTAAATTTTACAGGCAGGTAGAAATGGATTACCAGATAACATAACACTATTGCAAATTAAGATAAAACTCGGCTGGATCCCAGAACAAAAAGAAATTAGCGCTGGACCTGCTCTTGCTCAGCCATCCGATGCTTCAACGAATGAAAAAGACGATTTACCAAAAAACTACGACTGCAGGAAGGCATACCCACAATGCACGACAATTCCGTCCATTAAAGAGCAGTCAAACTGCGGATCATGTTGGGTAAGTACCAAGTAGGTACCTACTATCTGTACAGAAAGCGAAAGTGCAAGAAACTTGAGCATGATGAACATTCTATAGAGCAGTAAAAGAGTTTCAGAGTTTCAGATCGCAAATAATCTAAATGGTACCTACATTCTATTCAGTGTGAGTTAGAAATATTCTAAAATTGTTGTTTTCCAGGCTGTTTCCGTTGCAGCCGCGTTCAGTGATCGATTATGCATTCATTCAAACGGACAAAAAAATTACAATATGTCAGCTGATCAGTTACTGGCATGTGACAAAAAAAGTGACGGATGCGGCGGTGGATACCTTAAAGCCGCTTGGCAATATATTCAGAACAACGGATTAATCACAGGAGGTGATTATGGATCGAATGAAGTGTGTATTATATTTGTACTTACTCGTATCGTTAGATAACAGACGGAAAATTCAAAAACATCTCCGCCTCATGATGCGTTACGGTACATATAATTTAATTTTTCTTAGGGTTGCCGGCCATATTCGATTCCTCCGAATCAACGAAACAGTCCTTCTGATGCTAGAACTCCAAGATGTGGAACTAACAAATGCTCAGATAAGTTTAAAGGTACGTGAGATAGATACCCACAGACACAGAGTGATTTGCTTCAGAAAATTATTACATTTTTTCAAGTGTAGGTAGAGGTACCTACTATATTAGTCCAGGAGCCCATCTGAAAAAAATGTACGAGGGGGGTTGAAATTTGGGACCCGGCCCAAAAGTTACTATATGTATCCCTCTTTTCAGAAATGTCACTCTGGCAATTCACAACTGGGGCTTTTAAGCACAGCGAAAGCTCAAAGTTCACAATTTTTATGAACTTTCAACTTGGAAAGTTTTATGGGTGAAACCTGTGGATTCTTATAGGATTTTTCACGCTGAATCCGAATATGCCGGTCTGTCGACCCCTAAGTGCCCCCAAAGGGGTGCCAGAGTGGGTTAAAGGGGTAAAAATCGCAAAAATTTCTGTATTTTTTCAATAAGTTTTCAATAAGTTTTCATAAAAATCGTCTAGGTAACAAAAAGTGCTGAATTCTTGAAGCATTTTTCGCGCTGAATCCAAATATTCCCGGCTGCTAGCCCCCAAGTGCCCCAAAAAGGGTGCCAGCCTACTTTGAAGGGGTGAAAAATGCAAAATATTTAGGTTTTTCACATCTTATTTGCATAAACGTAGCATTATTCCATAATTATTTTATTCGAAGGTGGTTTGCAAGCACATTTTTGAAAATAGTATTCCATGGGTAATTCTCAAAAAAAGTTTAAATTTCAGTACTAAAATTTTTCAAAAATAAAAACTTTTTTTTGATTTTTTTTTCAAAAGGGACTTGATTCTAGGCATACCCAGGACCCCTAAAATGACTTCAGGCCCAAGTCATCCTCAATAGGGGCGGGGGCAGGGGCTTCAAAAAAATCGGTGTCACATATTGGAAAAAAAGGCTGTTCCCTACTTTTGGGTAGGTATGTGTATAATTGGAGCAGTTATTGGTACCTTTAGCTCACAAAAAGGTCATCAAGTAGGTACCAGGTACCTTTTGATGGGAGTATTCGAACACAATAGGGTAGGTATTTTCCTTTGCCGTGGACAAAAATTCAATAGCCACGACGAAATACCAAACTGTACTACCCACGATGTAAGAAAAAAAGAACTAAAATTTGTTTTACTGGTAATAGAATCAATAATTTTTCAATTTTCAAAGTTGTGGTCATCAAATACTTACCATTTGAATATTTTCTTTTTTTCAAGAAAAAAAAATGTCTCTTTTAAACGTGAGAATGATAAGCCACGGCGATGGATCCGAAAAATGGTAATCAGTACAATTTTCACAGATTATAATTTGCAGACTGGTTAACTGTATTTGCTTGATGGATTTGAAACGGGCGCAGCATTATTATCACTAAAATGATACAGTGTACCCATTTCACCTTTAAAAAAATCAAATAGGAGAGCTAGAAAAAAATTAACAAAAATTGGCCACGGCGATGGACAAAAAACTCATTACATCACTTTATGACCTCGGTTTCAGGGTATAAGTATCATTCCAAAAATTTATATCAGTTCTGTCATTTATTCTCATATCATATAATAATATGTACCATTTTTTTTCTTCAGAAAAAGTGATAGTGTAATTCATTTTTGAAGATGAAGTTGAAAAATTTAAGTCATTACAGGCCACGACGATGGAGTTTTCAGGGTTTGGGGGGACTTGACCCATAGTGGAGGGGGGTTGGGGGACGTTAAACTATATGCACGTGACCCCTGAGTTGGTATCTACACAATACCACTGAAAAAAAATTTCAATTGTCAATAGTATTCAAGTAAACCACCCATTACACAATTTTTAAACTTTTTTTGAGAATTACCCTATACTATCAAAGGAGGTGATCAGTATCACCCCACCGATTTTCTTGTTGCTATGAGAAATGATAATTTTAAAGAATCTTTAGTCCAGTTTTTGGTAAATTATTGGTTGACGTTCGATTTCTCAGAACCAACTACTAAAAGAAAAAACGTTCAATGTCACTCGCAATAATGGTGATTGTATATCATTTTCCAAGGACGCCAATGGTATTTTAAAAAGTCATGTATCGAATGTTTTGAGTACTGATTTTCACGAAGAAGCGGACTCTCACATCGTTTTGCATTTACTTCATTCAAGAGGAAATGTTGTGATCCAGAGTCAGGATACATATGTTTTAATAATCATCTTAGGAAACATCTTCAAATTATCGAATATTGTGGTGTTGCTAGAAGTTTGAAAGCATTTTAACCAAACTAATTGTTTCATAAATTGTACCGAATTGGCGAATACTTTGGGTAGAGATCTCTGCCAAGCGCTACCAGCATTTCATTGTTTCACTGGCTGGGATTATACACCAACATTCTATCACAAAGCCGAAGTACAACCATTCAAACTTCTGGAGAAAAACCCAAGATTTCAAAAGAGCTTTCAAAAATTTGGAAGTTTCAAAAACGTTGAGACGATTAAAGAAGATATTGAAGAATTTGTAGCATTGATGTACGGGGTCAAAAATTGCAAAAATGTGGACGAATGCAGGTATATCATCTTTAAACAGCGTTTCTGCTCCAAAAAAAAAAAAAAAAAATGTTTGAGAAACTGGAGTATTCTTTGAGCTGCCTTCCACCATGTTCGCGAGTACAACAACACATCATGAGGTACCACTACATCTGCAGTATCTGGCTTCAGCCAGAGGGGAAAACAGCCATCTCACCAAGTAGCAGTGGCTTGATTTTACACGAAGGTGAATACGTACCTCACTGGTATGGAAGTGAGATGATACCCTCTTTGCTGGAAGTAACAAATGAGGCAACCAGTTCCGAAAACGAAGAACTGACAGATGAATGCGAAGAATCGGCTGATGAAGAATCTTCAAGTGATGATTCAGATTTTGAGTAATTTTTTTTTTGTCAAGAGGTATCTATAGCTAAAGTTGTCGTATTTCTCTTGTAAAAAAATCAATACATATACTTGTACCTTACTGTTTGTCAAAATTTTTCGAAATAATATGTAATTGTAGGAACATCATAAACATTCTCAGTGTCTCTAGAACAACGATATTTTTTCCTCTTCAACATATAAGGCAGTTGGGCAGCATTTAGAGGTAGGTAGTGACACATTTGATTTCAGAATACTTACAAACCGCCTTCGAATAAAATAATTATGGAATAATGCTACGTTTACGCAAAATAAGATGTGAAAAACCTAAATATTTTGCATTTTTCACCCCTTCAAAGTAGGCTGGCACCCTTTTTGGGGCACTTGGGGGCTAGCAGCCGGGCATATTTGGATTCAGCGCGAAAAATACTTCAAGAATTCAGCACTTTTTGTTACCTAGACGATTTTTATGAAAATTTATTGAAAAAATACAGAAATTTTTGCGATTTTTACCCCTTTAACCCACTCTGGCACCCCTTTGGGGGCACTTAGGGGTCGACAGACCGGCATATTCGGATTCAGCGTGAAAAATCCTATAAGAATCCACAGGTTTCACCCATAAAACTTTCCAAGTTGAAAGTTCATAAAAATTGTGAACTTTGAGCTTTCGCTGTGCTTAAAAGCCCCAGCTGTGAATTGCCAGAGTGACATTTCTGAAAAGAGGGATACATATAGTAACTATTGGGCCGGGTCCCAAATTTCAACCCCCCTCGTACATTTTTTTCAGATGGGCTCCCTGACTATATGCATAGGTAAATTAATTAATCGTGATTTTTTTAGCTAGAAGTAGCTCTACTTCAAAAATAGAATCAAACGAATACGCAATGCGAAAAGAAATTTTTAAAAATGGACCCATAACGACAGGATTTCGAGTGTGCAAATCATTTACATTCTATAAATCTGGTAAGAAAACACAAAAAAATTATTCAAGTATTTGTCCACCTGTTAAGTTTTACATACTTACTTTGATTGAATATAATGACTAATGAGAAACATTCAGGTTTTCATCTTCTCATCAACACGAATAGATATAAAATTTTAGCTTTCCAAAATGTTTTTCCAGAACTGACCACATACTTACTCACATATTCTTGCACTTATTTCTAGGAATGTATAAGTGCACTAGCACTGACGTCTATGTAGGAGGTCACGCTGTTCGTGTCATTGGATGGGGAGAAGAAAACGGCATAAAGTACTGGCTGGCAATTAATTCGTGGGGGACAGAATGGGGTGAAAAAGGAACGTTCAAATTTATTCGAGGCACTGATCATTGTGGCTTCGAATCAATGGCGATAGCAGGACTACCTGAAAATTAAACGTTTAATAACTTTTTTGTCAACATTTTTCTGCATTTTTTCAAATCAGCTTTGAAAATCAGTATTATTAGTCTTCAATTGAAACGACAAGTCATTAAATAATGACCCTGCATAGGTAGGTATTTTGTAGACTTGATACAGTGTTAACTTAGTCTTTATTGTGACTGGTCGGTGGTCATCAATTCCATGGATTGATTTATACCTTCCTGCATGTAACATATTTTACAAATCAAATACATACATACCTACAATTTAGTGTCGTGTAAATGATTATTGTTCTACATTTGGACTATCGTATTCGTGTATGTACAGGGAACGTAGGTAACTTTCTATCTTGACTTGTACACTACACTACACTTTACAAAATGTACAAGTGAACCGATCACAGCAATGAAAAAATCGTAGGTAGGTAACTTGAAATCGTGAAAATAAGCAAATGAGTAATTTATTTAAGAGCTGAAATTAATGCTAAAAGTCACGATCGAGTTTTAATAATTCAAATTCATTTATGCAATTTAAAATTTCAAGTTAACGTGCGAATTTGAGATTTTTTGCCTCTATGTACGATCGGTTCAGACGATAATATTTTACCTAAGGATTGTTTTAACATAAAATATTCTACCTTTAAAAAATCTACAAGTCAGATCTAGTTACCTACCTGTATTTCGAAATTTACAAAAATGAAATCCTACTCAAGTCATATCTTGACTCCTTCCAATTGGGCTCCAACTTTCAACATTTAAAATAGGTATTTTAAAAGTTAGGCGAAAAATAGTTCAAGTGCTGGTAATAGTCCGGCATATGACAATAGGAGTAATTGCACCGCCCCCCCGCCGACCCTCCGGGACAACTTTTTTCTTAAAGGGGAAATCCTAAGGAACATTTTAAAGCAAACTTGCCCAAAATAAAGTTGGCCTTACTTATACAAAATGGCGGCCATTTTGATTGACAGGTCAGCCGAAATCGCAGATACAAAGGTAGATCGAAAGATCATGCAAAAATTTACCACCTGTCAAAATTTCAAGTGCTAAAGTGCGTTTTTCGATTTTTGGTGAATTTTTGAAAATCCGTATTTAGGCTAAAAATGAGGCAAAAAATCAAAATTTTACCCAATTGACCAAGAAAGCTGAAATTTGGGATATACCCTATTTTTGAGATGCCAAATTGATTGGAAACGGTTTCAACCCGTTTTGAGCAGTTCTGGAGCCTCCAACAGATTTTTGAAACTCGAAATTCCCACAAAATTCCATCAAATTGGAGTTGTAAAGCTGAAATTTATTCTAAAAATTAATTTCAATACGCTACGAAGCACTGCAGGTGAATTTCAAGTCGTTTTGGAGCATCCAGCGACTTTTTGAAAATTCCCGAAGCCTCCAGCAGATTTTTGAAACTTTAAATTTTCACAAAATTTCATCAAATGGAGATGGAAAGCTGAAACTTACTCTACACTCCAATTATAACACCCTCTGAAGACAACTTCAGGTGGGTTCAAGTCATTTTAGAGCCTCCAGCTACTTTTTTGAAAATTTTTGGAGCCTCCAGTAGATTTTTGAAACTTGAAATTCCCGCAACAGTAATTTAGCAAATGGAGTTGGAAAGCTGAAATTTACTTCGCAGACTAACTACATGGTGGTTTCAAACGGTTTTGAAGCTTCCGGATACTTTTAGGAAATTTCAATTTTCCAAAAAAACTCCATATAACCTTTCAAAAAGTCGCTGGAGGCTCCAAAACGACTTGAAATCCACCAGCAGTCAACTTCGTAGCGTATTGAAATTAGTTTGCGGAATGAATTTCGACTCTCCATCTTAGTTTGATGAAATTTTGGGGAAATTTCAAGTTTCAAAAATCTACTGGAGGCTCCAGTAATTTTCAAAAAGTTGTTGGATGCTCCAAAACGACTTGAAATCCACCTGCAGTTGACTTCGTACCGTATTGAAATTGGTTCGCAGTCTGAATTTCAGCTTTCCAACTCTATTTAATGAAATTTTGTAGGAATTTTGTTTTTCAAAAAACTGCTGGAGGCTCCAGAACTTCTCAAAACGGGTTGAAACAGTTTCCAATCGATTTGGCATCTCAAAAATAGGGTATATCCCAAATTTCAGCTTTTTTTGGTCAATTTGGTAAAATTTTGATTTTTCCCTCATTTTTGACCTAAATTGGATTTTCAAAAATTCACCAAAAATCGAAAAACCCACTTTAGCACTTGAAATTTTGACAGGTGATAAATTTTTGCATGACCTTTCGATCTACCTTTGCAAGGTTTGAAAATTTTTGTGCAAGTCCTGTGTTGAAACGCAAAATCTGCGATTTTGGCTGACCTGTCAATCAAAATGACCGCCATTTTGTAAGTAAGGCCAACTTTATTTTGGGCAAGTTTGCTTTAAAATGTTCCTTAGGATTTCCCCTTTAAGAAAAAAGTTGTCCCGGAGGATCAGCGGGGGGGGGGGGTGCAATTACTCCTATTGTCATATGCCGGACTATAATACTTGTATGACCATTGACAACTTTTACCCGTCCAAAATGAAAACTGCACATGATTTCTTATTTTGACTCCTCTTTTCAAAAAACCTTCCAAATTCTTCCCTTCTAACCTACGAGTACATAAATATTAAACTGGTCTTGATTTTTACCCAGAAAGATCGTCAACAACGATTCTTCAACTTGAGTGATCCTCTTCCCCTAGTTCCTTTTATTTTTTGCCTACAAAGTATTGGAACAACTGTAAATTACAGGAGATAGCACATCAAACTAGATGTTGACAAACTTTGCGCATTTGCTCGCAAGCAAAAAATTAAAACCCCTACAAAATGATCAGTTGAAGTAGGAATGTTGGAAATCGCTTGAAAAATCCAACATTCCTCTCAATCTGAATTCTATCTTGAAATTATTCGAAAATAAAATTCAAGAAAAACATTCGCCAGTTCATAGGAAATTTTGTTAGAAAAGCTTCAAGAAAGGTCCTATTTTTGATTTTGAACAAAATCCCATTCCTAGGGCCAAAATTCAGCAACCTTATTTATGTATCAGTGTTATGAGACGAGTATTTAATACTTTAAAGGTGTCGGTCGAGCATTTGCTGCTCGTGCCAACACTAAGGTACTAAACTTAGTACTACCAACTAACGTAAAAGCATCAGAACATCGCCCTCTTATTCTCCTAAGGTCGATGATTGAGAATGACGTATTCTACATTCTACGTGGTGTTGGTGAATTTAAGACACAGCCCTGCTCTTTCTTGTCTTTTCCAAGAATTCGTAAATCGGCTTTCAACATATTTACTTACTGATAAAAGGACACGATTCGACTGTCTCTGTATAGCTCCTACGTTATCACTTATCAGTATCAAAAACACAGATGGTCGCTCGGTAATCTCGAAGTACTAGTCGAATTTCTTAGAATTCAGAGTATAGAATAGCATCGTGAACACATTCCGCTGATTTCTCCGTCTGTTTTATTTTGCATCTTCATCAAATTTTCATCGACATGATTTCTACCACGTTACGAAAATCTTACTCGATGTTGATAGTCACTCACTCTTACCATCACTAATCTTTTGTATCCCACATGAAATACATGAATGAAGAAATAAATTCAATGGTCACAATAGTCACAACCCTAGTACCTACCTAGACCTACCTACGTATTATACTCGTATTTTCAACTGATTCAATTTTCATCACGCTGCTGATTGCTCATGGATGACGTAATCGTGTTTCAAGAAACAACTCGACTCGATTCCTTTTTTTGTCTGATTTTGCTTTGTTTTGTGCGTTCTGGCTTTTAGCTTCAGTTCAGTTTTAGACTTTTAGTTATTTCCTGACCGTCGTCGCGAATTGTTTCGTTGTTACTTGAGTTGAGTTTCTTTACTGGATGCTCATTTTACTTGTGTTGATTGTTGACTTTTCCCATTATTGAGTGTCGAACTGTCGACGTGTGGATTTATTTCTGCGATCTGTTTGATAAAGACGACTCGAAGTTTTTTTTTTATATACTTAAACATGGATAAAGTGCGTTTTAAGAAAAGAATCTTACGCAGTGATAACGGAAATATCCTCCAAAAATTGCTATTTTCAAATAGCAAATTAGCGCTGGATATTTATAAGGTATGTAAAACAATAGATATTAGCATTCTGAATAATTTTACGAATTTTCGACCGTACATTAATAGCGTGAATATGAAAACAATCATTTCATTTGTAATCAGGAAACATGCTCAGAACTAGGTACCTACCCTTAATTCATTTTTCTTTCACCCCTGCCCCGCTCATACAGCATCCTTCGCGAATCCACCGTTCAAAACGAGGGGAACGTGCGGGGCTGAAATTTTTTTGCGATCATTCCAACTCCAAATCTCCAACACATACTTCTACTTCAATTTCAGCGAAATCGAAGACCATGAATTTTTTCAGATCCATCCTAATGTGGACATCTAAGTACATAGTGTAATACGGTAGTTCCCCTTTCTCGTAAACTTGACTGAATTCACTGTGTTAATGAAAAATATTTTCTTCAGATTTTGACACAGGAAGAACCGGGAAATCTAGTTTTATCACCGCTCAGCATACAGCTTGCTTTATTGACTCTACTAAGCGGTGCGAATGGTAAAACTGCTGAGGAGCTGAAAAGAGGGTTGAATTTGACCGAAGAAAAAGAAGAAATATTTCAGGGAACGAAGCTTCTATTAGAAAGCTTACAGGTAAAACATTTCGAGCTCTTATTTGACATTTCGAGTAAGCATAATATTTTGATATCACGAACGAATTCTTCCTTAAAGATAGGTACCATTAGAATTGCCTTCAAAATGCATCATACATAGTACTTCATACCTATTACTTTCCATACCAATTAATATTCGATGATATTGAACTAAAGTACCTACTCGTAATATTATTTAACGCATTGTTTGTTTCATTCCTTGTTATGTATAGAATTCTTGTTTGGAAGTAGCGTCTCAGATGTTCATCGATGAACGATTCCCTATGAAGAAATCGTACGCCCAATTGGTAAAGAAGTATTTTGAGTCCACCTATCAAACCGTTAATTTTACAAAATCGCCTGCCAAAGCCGCTAATCTGATCAATTCGTGGGTATCGACAAAAACAAATAATTTAATCAATAACGTAATTTCTCCTAGTAAGTAAGAATTTCTGTTCACTGATTACGAAGTAGTTTTAAAATTGAAAATAGGAAAATACATAATCATGATTCATTTTCAGGTGATCTGAAAGATCTTACATTTATGATACTGTTGAACGCTGTTTACTTCAAAGCAGAATGGCGGGATAAATTTGGTCCCCTGTTTACGAGAAACGAACCATTTTATTTGTCCAGAGACCGTTTCGTCCAGATTCCCATGATGCGTGAGTTTCGAGAATACAGGTATTCGAAGCAAAAATCGTTCGGGATTCTTGAAATTCCTTACAAGGTATCAGTATTTTTTTTTTTTGAGTAGGTACATAGGTACATAGGTACATACCTAATTTGTTTTTCAAGAATTTCATTTTAATATTGGATATGTCAATTATATAATATGTAGACGGGAAAAGACGTGAGTTTCTTGGTTTTTCTACCCGATGAAATCGATGGATTGCCTCAGCTCGAAAATGCACTATTCGAAACCGAATTCCATGAAATGCTCAAGAAGTTGGAAGTAACTTGGGTAAGACTGCGGTTACCTAAAATGAAAATCGAAAAATCAGTCAATGTAAAAGAAATTCTGAAAAAAGTACGTTTATTTGCATGAATTCTTTCTATCTTTTTTTTCAATGAAGTAAAAAAGAACTCAAAATACCTATACTAGTATCTTTTAATATTGCGTCTCTTACATACCTATGTTGAAACAGCTTGACATAAAATCTATGTTCTTCCCTCTTACTGCGGATTTTTTTGATATGTTCTCCACCGAAGTGCTTGACGATGTTTTATACGTGAGTGATCTCGTACACAAAGCTGTTCTTAAGGTTAATGAAGAAGGAACAGAAGCATCTGCGTTTACTAGATGTACGTATATTTTTTGAATATTTATTCATACCTACGATTAATGTTACGATTCGACTTACGTATTGAATGTATTTATAATCGAATATGAATAAATTATTTTATTACAATATTACAGCAATACAACGTGGTGGTGGTTGTCCTCCTTCAATCGACTTTTTCGTCGATCGGCCATTTCTTTTTATGATTGTCCAAAAAGACTTTATTCTATTCATGGGCAGAGTTACTAATCCTCAGTAATTTCAACCTGGTTGCTTCAAAATTCATAAGCTGTGAACTATGAGCATATTATAAGCATTATTAATCATCATCATTGTTATTATTCAACTTTTTTTTGCGTATTTTTACTCATTTTCTTCGAAGTTATTATACTTAGGTGTACTCAAAAGTGAGATTAATTTTTTTTTTCGTGTTTTTCAAGTTAGAAGGATTCCTCGATACCGAGGTTACCAGTTGGTGAGATAATGTTTTATTTTAGTATTAGATACACCGTTGTATTTTTGAGTAATAATGTAAGTACTTATTTTATTCATGTACCTACGTACTTCAGTATACTTTTTGTATTTACTTTATCAGAGAAGAATAAAATAAGGGACGTATTTGTTGAATGTCTTTGTGTAGTACTTGGTGTTTTTGTTCGAAAGTTGAGACGAGAATCTAATAATTGCACGTTCAGCTGTTGGTACAGAAGCCTGCGAAAGTACCATAATCCATCTTAAACATTTTTAATGTGGAATCTGGTGTACCTTTTGCGACAGGGCGCAGGGCTCCCATGTGTTGTGGAAATATCAAAAGCTCTGTACAATATTTTGTCTAAATTAAGACCTATCTGGAGATTGGAATGGAAGGAAACTAAATTGATAACTGATGTAAATTTAAAATTTATTTGCACTTTCATCAAATTCTAAAATTTTACAGCCGAAAAAATGAACTCTACTCAAAAAACTACCTATTGATTTTCTCGTTCGAAAGTCGGAAATCGAAATACGCATTTTCAAAAAGTTTTGTCTTCAGACCCTCACTTTGCTTCAACCTCTTTGTTTGTTTTTTTTTCAGTTGAACTTTAGAAAAAAAAATCAGTCATACCTATATGGCTAGATCTATACCAACGTACGTACCAACTTAATGAAATGATCGAAGTTGAATAACTGACTCAATATTTAACTTAAATAGGTATCTAAGGAGGTACTTATTTTAAAAGGTTTGAATCAAAAAAACAAACTTCTCACACGAAGAAACATTTTTTCACTTATTCTTTCTCAAAACACAAATTTTTGCAAGCTTTATTGTCCTCGCTTCGCTTGGAGCTGTTTGCTTTTCTTTTTCAGAATTAAAATTTTATATTAACTACATAATCATTCAAATTCAATTATAAAATTTTCAAGTCCAAAAACTAAATTTTTCACACAAACATTGTAGTCCGGCATATGCCAATAGGAGTAATTGCACCCCCCGCCGATCCTCCGGGACAACTTTTTTCTTAAAGGGGACATCCTAAGGAACATTTTAAAGCAAACTTCCCAAAAAAAAGTTGGCCTTACTTACAAAATGGCGGCCATTTTGATTAACAGGTCAGCCGAAATAGCAGATTTTGCGTTTCAACATAGGACTTGCAGGAAATTTTTCAAACTTTACAAAGGTAAATCAAAAGATCATGCAAAAAGTTATCACCTGCCAAAATTTCAAGTGCTAAAGTGCGTTTTTCGATTTTTGGGGAATTTTTGAAAATCGAATTTAGGCCAAAAATGAGGGAAAAAATCAAAATCTTACCAAATTGACCAAGAAAGCTGAAATTTGGGATATACCAACCCTATTTTTGACATGCCAAATCGATTGAAAATGGTTCAACCCGTTTTAAGCAGTTCTGGAGCCTCCAGCAGATTTTTGAAACTTGAAATTCCCACAAAATTCCATCAAATTGAAGTTATGACTTATAATAAAGCTAAAATTTATTCTAACAACTAATTTCAATACGCTACGAAGTACTGCAGGTGGGTTCAAGTCAATTTAGAGCTTCCAGCGACTTTTTTGAAAATTACTGGAGCCTCCAGTAGAATTTTGAAACTTGAAATTTCCCCAAAATTTCATCAAACTGTGGTGGAGAGTTGAAATTCATTCTGCTAACTACTTTTAATACGCTACGAAGTGGACTACTGGTGGATTTCAAGTCGTTTTGAAGCCTCCAGCGACTTTTTGAAAGGTTGTATGACGTTTTTTTTGGAAAATTGAAATTTCCTAAAAGTAGCTGGAAGCTTCAAAACCATTTGAAACCACCAAGTAGTCTGCGAAGTAAATTTCAGCTTGCCAACTCCATTTGATAAATTAATGTTGGGGAAATTTCAAGTTTCAAAAATCTACTGGAGGCTCCAGTAATTTTCAAAAAAGTCGCTGGAGGCTCTAAAATGACTTGAACCCACTTGAAGTCGTCATCAGAGGGTCTTGAAATTGGAGTGTAGAGTAAATTTCAGCTTTCCATCTCCATTTGATGAAATTTTGTGAAAATTTAAAGTTTCAAAAATCTGCTGGAGGCTCCAGTAATTTTCAAAAAAGTCGCTGGAGGCTCCAAAACGACTTGAAATTCACATGCAGTACTTCGTAGCGTATTGAAATTAGTTGTTAGAATAAATTTTAGCTTTACAACTCCAATTTGATGGAATTTTGTGGGAATTTCAAGTTTCAAAAATCTGCTGGAGGCTCCAGAACCACTTAAAACGGATTGAACCGTTTCCAATCGATTTGGCATGTCGAAAATTGGGTATATCCCAAATTTCAGCTTTCGTGGTCAATTGGGTAAGATTTTGATTTTTCCCCTCATTTTTGGCCTAAATTCGATTTTCAAAAATTCCTCAAAAATCGAAAAACGCACTTTAGCACTTGAAATTTTGACAGTTGATAAATTTTTGCATGATCTTTTGATCTACCTTTGTAAAGTTTGAAAAATTTCCTGCAAGTCCTATGTTGAAACGCAAAATCTGCGATTTCGGCTGACCTGTTAATCAAAATGGCCGCCATTTTGTAAGTAAGGCCACCTTTTTTTTGGGCAAGTTTGCTTTAAAATGTTCCTTAGGATGTCTCCTTTAAGAAAAAAGTTGTCCCGGAGGATCGGGGGGGGGGGGGGTGCAATTACTCCTATTGTCATATGCCGAACTATTGTTTTTTTCGCTCAAACCCGGAATCTGAGCCGATTTCTTTCCCTTTTTTGAACTTGGAAAAATTCCGTTTTTGAGGTTTCCAAAAATTCAAAACAGAAAATGAAAACTTCCAAGTCCCTATGTTATACGAAAATTAATTAATTGGCAAGACTGGCATTTTATTTATATTTATCACCTGGAAATGGAAAATACGTCATTTCATTTGTGATGGAAAACTAAAACTGGTCAAAGACCGAAACCGAAATGAAGAAATTGAAACTGAAACCCAAAAACTGAAACTGAAAGAAGCAAAACTGAAATTTAATATACCTAGTTCATTTTTTCTGAAAATTTCCAAACATTGAAATACGATGAAAAAAAATAAGTGGAACTAAAACTGAAAGCAGTTGAAAAAGTAAAACTGAAATTTAAGTAAATACTTACCTAGTTCATTTTGTCTAAAAATTTCCAAAGTAGGTATCACGAATGAAAAAAAGATAAGTGAAACTAAAACTGAAACTGAAAACAGTAGGATTAAAACTAAAAACTGAAACTGAAATTAAAAGTTTTGCCATCACTGCATTTTATTTGACAAAATTAGTAGTCAAGTACCTACCCATTTTTTTCTCATATCAGTTGACAAATTTTCAGCCAACACACCTCCCCTCCCTCCCCAGAGAACCCCTCTCGGGCCCTCCTCCAAAAAAAGAACCCATTAATAGATTATTTGTACCATGCTGATCCCTCTTCCACATGGCAACCTTCTTTACAAATTACAAGGAAACTTTTCAAGCTCACTTTTCAAGCTCATTCTCTCCGAATTGAATGAAATGAAATCATAAACCAAGCTAGATCGAAAGCGAAAAATCGCCTGATCGAGATGAAGACCCCCAAAAATTAAATTTTAAATTTCAGATCCTAAAATTAATTTTTGGGTTTTTAGCAAATTTTTGAACATTTGAAAAAAAAATCAAAAAAATGTTTTGAGGGTGATTCTAAAGGTCATTAACCCATGTATCTGTATTCTCAAGGTCACTGACCTACCTGTCCAGGCTCCCAAGGTCACTTGTCTGTCTATCTGCCCGGTCTCCCAAGGGCATTGAACCGTCAGTATGGCTACCCAAGGTCGTCTGTCTGTCTGTCTGTCTGTCTTGGCTTCTTAGGTCACTGACCTACTAGTTTAGATTCTTATGATCGTTTTTCTGATGGCCTATCAAGGTCATGAACCGTCTGTCTGGATTCTCAAGATCGTCTGTTTTCCTGACTGACCTCTTGAGGTCATTGACCTATCTGTCTGGCCTCTAAAAGTTGTTGTCAGCAATTTGGTAATTTTGTTTCAAGTTCTTATAAAAGTGAGATGTGGTATGTAAGTATCTAAAAATCCTATGCAAATGTAATACAAGTAAAAATTTCAAAGAATTAATTTTTCAAGTTTTCAGAAGTCTAGCGTAATTTCTGGAATTGATGAATGCAATTTTTTCTGTATTCTAAATGTCAGATTAAATATTATAAAATCAGATATGCCATAAATTGGTAATTTTTGTTTTTCAAAGTCCAACATAATGGCGAGAATTTTTCAAAAGTCAGACATAATAAATGAAGAATTGAACAATTTTTTTCCCAAGTTTTCAAATGTCAGCGTGACGCAGAAATATTTCTGGTCGAAGAGCTTAATGGACCTCTTGTTAGTAAGACAATAAAATGCACACGTCTTACACGTCCCAATTCATCAAGGTGACAATATGAAAAACAATAAAACCAACCAATTAATAACATTTAAGTATATTTTTTGGTTTACAATTATAAAATATCATTTCTAAGGTTGTAGTTCAGAGAAAATAATACAAAACTAAAAAGCTCGATAGTAGAAAGAATACCTAAAATCTTGAGACATGTAGAAAAACATTTTTTCAATATAAAACATCGCATCTAGGAGTAAAATAACTGGTAAAAAACCGAAATAAAATTCATTTTGCGTTTTCTTCATCACTAAAAACGTAATAGGTAGGTAGATAGGTATTTTTTTCAATTTCACAATCAAACAGGTAGGTATCTAAAAAAAAAAACAAAAACGAATTCGAATATGTTTTGAGAACCTAATATAGAGTCTCAAAGCGTTTACATTATTATAAGGTAGAGAATTGTGAGAAAGAGGACAAGTACAACGTAGTTAGATAAATACTATTCTTGATCACATGAGAGAGTATAAAGACAATTCGATCATTCGATATATCAAATCATCTACAAAAGCGAAATGAATTTCTTCGTAGTAGTAGGTAGTAGCTTAATTAGGTATCAAAATAAATAATTGAATAATTTACAACAGGAATTTTTTTTTCTTGCTTAATCATCGTAAACGTGATTTAACACTATGGCTTAAACGAATAGAGTAAAAAAAATTAACTTTAGGTAACTATAAAACAATATTTCATCACATTAGACATCTTTAAAGTTAACAAACTTTTTTTTTGGGAAGGTAAATTCTTATAACATATGATATAGTGATAATTTTTTCTTGGTATGAGACGTTCATAACGTTCGGTAAAATGTTTATTTAATTACTTCTTTAATTAATGTATCAAGGTATAAAATGATTTATTCTTTTTTATCAATAGTTGACATATACACGAGAAAAGAGGAGGAGGGGTAATTAACGATAAAAATAATTCAGTCACTCGTACAATTAATAAATTTTCGATGAAACGAATAACAAAGCTTATTAACTAAGTAAAAAATATTATCACTTTTTTCTATTTCATTATATCGAAGACATTACGAAGTATTTCGGTGTAGTTTTTTTTTATAATAAATAGTAGGTAGGTATTCGTTTTTTTTTTATTTTATACATCTTGCGGTTTCTCTTCATCTTCTATTCTTACATCTAAGTTATCTTTTTTATTAGCTGATATGTTGGGTTTTGTATTTTCTGTATCGGCTGGAATGTTGGTTTCGATTTGGGCTACAACAGTCGATACATTGGACAGAGATACCGAACTGTGTAGCGATGGAGGAGTTACTTTGATAATTGGCGAATGTACATAGTTATCGGAGTCACGTTCCCTTTCGTAACGCGATTCCGGACACAGGTTTAAATTTGGAACTTGTAAATATGATCCAGAGCCGGAAGCCGAATCGCAGCCGGACTGGTCGACCAGATTTTTCGGCTTGGTTTTTTCAGTCGTTGTATCACTGGCAACTCGTCTGATTAATTGTTGCCTTTCACTTTCCTGCGTAAAGTAAAATACATTCGGGTAAGTTGAACAAGAAGAGAGGAACAGATGAAAAAATTATACTTACGAGTCCGTAATAATAAGGAACTGAGAAATCTGTAGGAGAGGGTACAATTAACCCTGGACCTAAAGTTAGTCTACGTCTTCTACCGTAGTCGACAGTTCGACCACCCCACGAATTAACCGAGCCTCGTCTCTCTTTACCTATACATAAACAAACCGTGCAGAAGTTGAATGGTTTTTGCATAGGTAGGTACCTTAAGATAGGTATTTATACTCGTAGGAGGGTACTTACCCAACTGAGACTGTAAACTTTGGCAACTAGTGAAAGTAAAATCAGCTGGTAAAGATAAAACTTTTGTTAAAGGTTTGTGTATACTAGCGTCTCTTTCTAAGGCTAACTGAACGCATAAATCTTCTTCTTCTTCGATTTCTCTCTCCAGTTCTTCGTCCATATCCATTTCATCTTCCATCTATAATAACATTACGCAAGTAATACGATCGAGGTTTAGTATTTCAAATATCTGGTTACAAAACTCAAAAGATAAGAGTAAATTACATACCTGTTTGTGCGATTCTTCCAGATGTTTCATCAAAACAGCCACGACAACGTTGACCAACACGAACTGAGCCATTAAAACGAAGATTACAAAAAACATAGGAGCGATTCCAGCTGAAACGCAGCAATTTCGAACACAATCGGCATGATCGTCACATTCGTCTCGTAGAGTATCTTTCATTATCCCGTTCCAATTATCTCCTGTGGCTACTCGAAATAAAGTCAGGAAGGCCATACCGAAATTGCTAAAATGGGCATGTTCGCCTAATCCTTGGCAAGGGTGTTCTTCGTTACATTCTGCGAAAAAAAATTAGTATTATTTTGGTTCTCGAGTAAAGCGTAATAAATGAAATAGGTTGGAATATGACAATAGGGATAATCTCTCCCCTCCACATTCTCGAGGATAACCATGTTCTTTTAAGGGACATCCCGAGGAACATTTTAGAGCAAACTTGCCAGAATAAAGTTGGCGGCCATTTCGATTGACAGGCCCGTTGAAATTGCAGATTTTGATTTTCAACGAAGGACTCGCAAGAAATTTTTTGAACTAGACGAAGCTACATCGAAAGAGCATGAAAAAATTCATCATCAGCCTAAATTTCAAGTGCCAAAGTATGCATTTTCCGATTCTTGGGGAATTTTTGAAAATCAAGTTTCGGCCAAAAATGAGAAAAAAAATCAAAATTTTACCAAATTGACCTAGGAAACTGAAATCTGAGATACATCCTATTTTCGACCTGTCAAATCGATAGGAAACTGTTTCAATCCGTTTTGAGCTGTTCTGGAGCCTCCAGCAGATTTTTGAAACTTGTTTCCACAAAATTTCACCAAATGACGTTGGAAATCCTAAATTCACACTGCACTCCAACTCAAACACGCTATTAGGTCGACTGCTGATGAGTTTAAGTCATTTTGAAGCCTCCAGTGACCTTTTGGAAATTATTGGAGCCTCCAGTAGATTTTTGAAACTTGAAATTTCCACAAAATTTCATCAAATTTGTGCAGAGTGAATTTTAGTTTTTCAACTTTATTTGATGAAATTTCAATTTTCAAAAATCCACCGGAGGCTCCAGTAGTTTTCAAAAAGACGCTGGAGTCTCCAAAACGACTTGAAATCCACCTGCAGTCAACTTCATAGAGTATTTAAATTAGTTTATAGAACGAATTTCGAATTTCCAACTCCATTTGATGAAATTTTGTGGAAATTTCAAGTTTCAAAAATTTACTGGAGGCTCCAGTAATTTCCAAAAAGTCGCTGAAGGCTCCAAAATGACTTGAAATCTTTACAGAATAAACTTCGTCTTTATAACTCCATGTGATGAAATTTTGTGGAAATTTCAAATTTCAAAATAATTGACTGAAAGCTCCAAGAATTTTCAAAAATTCGATGGAGGCTCCAAAATTGCTCAAAGTTAACGGCAGTCGACTTAACAACGTGTTTAAGTTGTAGTGCAGCGAGAATTTAGGATTTTAAACTTAGTTTGATAAAATTGTGTAGAAATTTCAAATTTAAAAAATCTACTGGAGGCTCCAGTAATTTCCCAAAAGTTGCTGAAGGCTTCAAAATGACTTGAAATTTACCTGCAGTCTAATGAATTTTGGATTCTCAACTCTATTTGATGAAATTTTGTGGAAATTTACAGTTTCGAAAATATTCTGGAGGCTCCAGTAATTTACAAAAAACCGTAGAAGGCTTCAAAACGACTTGAAATCTACCTGCAGTCGAATCAATTTCAGCTTTTCAACTCTATTTGATGAAATTTTGTGGAAATTTCAAGTTTAGAAAATTTACTGGAGGCTCCAGTAATTTCCAAAAAACCGCAGAAGGCTTCAAAACGAGTTGAAATCTACCTACAGTCGAATGAATTTCGGCTTTTGAACTCTATTTGATAAAATTTTGTGGAAATTTCAAGTTTCGAAAATTTACTGGAGGCTCCAGTAGTTTCCAAAAAGTCACCCAAGGCTCCAAATTGACTTGAAATCTTTACAGAATAAATTTCGTCTTTATTTAACTCCATTTTGATGAAATTTTGTGGAAATTTCAAGTTTCAAAACTTTACTGGAGCCTCCAAGAACTTTCACAAATTTGATGGAGGCTCCAAAATTGCTGTATAAGTTGTAGTGCAGCAAGAATTTAGAATTTTCAACTTAGTTTGATAAAATTGTGTAGAAATTTCAAATTTAAAAGATCTACTGGAGGCTCCAGTAATTTTCCAAAAGTTGCTGAAGGCTTCAAAATGACTTGAAATTTAACTGCAGTCGAATAAATTTCGGCTTTTCAACTCTATTTGATGAAATTTTGTGGAAATTTCAAGTTTCGAAAATTTTCTGGAGGCTCCAGTAATTTCCAAAAAGTCACTGAAGGCTTCAAATGACTTGAAATCTTTACAGAATAAATTTCGTCTTTATAACTCTATTTGATGAAATTTTGTGGAAATTTCAAGTTTCAAAAATCTACTGGAAGCTCAAAGAATTTTCAAAAAGTAGCTGGAGGCTCCAAAATTGCTTGAACTCAACAGCAGTCGGCCTAATAACGTGTTTAAATTGCAGTGCAGCGTGAATTTCTATCAAAAATTTACTGGAGGCTCCAGTAATTTCCAAAAAACCGCAGACGGCTCCGCCAAAATGACTTGAAATCTTTACAGAATGAATTTCGTCTTTATAACTCTATATATTTGATGAAATTTTGATGAAATTTCAAGTTTCAAAAATCTACTGGAAGGTCAAAGAATTTTCAAAAAGTAGCTGGAGGCTCCAAAACTGCTTGAACTCAACAGCAGTCGGCTTAATAACGTGTTTAAATTGGAGTGCAGCGTGAATTTCGAATTTCTATTCTTATTTAATGAAATTTTGTGAAAATTTCAAGTATCAAAAATTTACTGGAGACTCCAGTAATTTCCAAAAAATCGCAGAAGGCTTCAAAATGACTTGAAAATCTTTACAGAATAAATTTCGTCTTTATATACCTAACTCCATTTTATGAAATTTTGTGGAAATTTATCAAGTTTCAAAAATCTACCGAAGTCTCCAAAAATTTTCATAAAGTTACTGGTGGCTCCAAAATTCTTAAACTCTCCTGGAGTTGCCTTAATAACTTGTTTTAGTCGGAGTGCAGCGTAAATTTCGGATTTTCAACTTCATTTGATGAAATTTTGCGAAAATTTCAAGTTTCAAAAATCTGCTGGAGGCTCCAGAACTGCTCAAAATGGTTTGATACCGTTTCCAATCGATTTGTCAGGTCGAAAATATGACATATTCTAAGTTTCAGCTTTTTAGATCAATTTGGAAAAATTTTGATTTTTTTCTCACATTTGGCCTCAATTTGATTTTCAAAAATTCACCAAAGCTCAAAAAATGTACTTTAGCACTTGGAATTTTGGCTGGTGATACATTTTTTACACGCTCTTTCGACCTAACTTTGTCCAGTTCAGAAAATTTCCTGCGAATCCTATGTTGGAAAGCAAAATCTGCGATTTCGGCTTACCTGATCAATCAAAATGGTCGCCATTTTGTTAGTAAGGCCACTTTTTGAGGCAAGTTGGCTTTAAAATGTGTCTTAAGATGTCCCCTTTAAGAAAAACGTTATTTCAGAGGATGGGGGAGGGGGGGAATTATTCCTATCGTCACATGTCGGACTAAAAAGATAAATTAATTACCTAGACGACCGAATAATTCTACTCCTAGAGCTGCGAATATAAAAAATAGGAGAAAAAACAGTAATCCCAAGTTCCCGACTTGTGGTAAAGCCTGCATTACTGTATCTAATAAGGCTCGTATGCCTTTGGCCATCTTCAGTAACTTCAAAACTGCAATAAAACAAAAAATAATTTCAGAGTAGCACGATGTTCGTAATATTGCCGAATTTATTTGATTATATGAGAAGGAGGACGTTGACTAACCTCTGGCTATTCTCATTACCCTCATTACTCTGATAATTGTCGGATTAATAGGAATTATTTTCGATTCAACTTCTTCCAAAGCGATTCCAACGATTGACAGTATAACAATTCCAACATCTAATAAATTCCACCTAGAAAATGATTCACGAACGAGTTCAATAAGTACTTAGTACTTACTGTACGTATTTACGGCGAACAAGATAGGCAATTTTATTAACATGCTTACCTGTCTTTGACATAAAGCATTATTCCGAGTGCAACCAGTTTCATAAGAGATTCCAATACGAAAACAGCGGTGAAAAAATAATTGAAGATTTTAAGAGCGTAAGTCAAGGCCTGAAAAATACAAGGGGATTATATTTGGGAGAAAATGAAAACGTTTGAAAAATTATTCTGAAGTAATCTCGTACCTTTGGCATCATATAAAATTCCATAGCCATTGTTATAACATTCAAACCTATCACAGCAGCAATAGCTAAATCGAAATATTTAGATGTGACCACATTATGAACCAGTAGGCGGTATTTTCCATATCCAGCGTAATAAGGTGGTCTCCTCAGTCCTGCAAAATAAAATGAGTAAGTTTTAGGTACCTATCAATATTTTTATTCTTTAAATCATTTAGTTTAATCTAATCTTACTTCGTCTCTTTTTCTCCAGTTGTTTGGCTCTTTTTGCTAATCTTCTAACACGTTCTTCCTTCTCTTGTTCTTCACGACATCGATGAAAATTTTCAACTACCACTCCAACGAACATGTTCAACACGAAGAACCCGACCAGCAAAATGAACGAGATGAAATACAATAAACGCCATTCTGAAAAGTTCTCTATAGGCTGAGGGAGAAAAAAAACAATATTAATAAAAAAATTTTGATTTAACCAACGATGAGAAGGTATTTATAAGTAGGTACTTGTTGATCAACTCCAACAGCGTCCAATCCAGTATACATAATGTTAACCCAGCCATCTCTCGACGAAAGCACAAATAATGACATCAGAGCTTTTCCTAAATCGTCAAAATTGTATTTCCTGTTCACCCAAACGTTTTGCGGATCTCTCAGGCATTCGGTTTTATTATGGATGTTTTTGATATTTGGCCCTTCGCAGTGGAAAAATGTGCCCTTGAATAGCTGAAAAATTGATTATCATTACAACGAGATAATTCATAACTTAATGAAACGGAGGCGAAGATTTTTATAATGTGAGATAAGTACCTGAACTCCCAGAATACCAAAGATGATGAAAAAAGTGCAACAGATCAGTACAATGTTTCCAATAGGCCGTAATGAAGACAGTAGTGTTTGAACGACTAATTTCAGTCCTGGAGCTCGGTTTATTACTCGTAAAGGTCGCAAAGATCTTAATAATCGAAACACCTGTTGAATTAAAAACAATAAAATAAAAAATTAGATCCAATCTTTTCTTCTGCTTTTTTAAACTTTTAGATCGATCAACGTACCCTCAAAATGCCAAATATTCGAGGACTACTGTCAGATATCAGAGACATCAGGATATCCACAATAGAAACCGATACCAAAGACCCATCCATGATATTCCAACCAGATTTAAAATAAGGTTCTTGACCATAAAACATTCCAGCAGCTACAACCTGCCCAAAACGAAACAAATTAGATCAACGTCGAACAAAAGCCTCAAAAAACTTCACAGCTCACCTTGATGAACATCTCGACTCCGAATACGACGGTGAAAACATAATTGGCAGCAGCTAGGAATTTCCTTTCTCCACTAATCGGTGGTATATTGGGCCTCTCCATTGCCAACGTGATACAATTCAAAGCGATAAAAAATAATACGAGATTATCGAACCATCGTTGAGCCACAATTTGTTCACACGTTCGACGAAACCTGAAACAGAAGCCATTGGTCAAGATGAGTAATAGGTACCTACTACCTATCCTACGTTTGCAGCAAAGTGTCCCCGATTTCAACTTACGGATGCTCCGGTGGAAATATCCATAAAGAATACTCAGCTCTCTCCTTCAAAACGCCAGTTTCTTTTAAAAAATAAAACAGTTTTCGAGGTACTTCCTCAACCGGAGCTTGTTCCTCGTTCACCAGTCTTGTTTGCAGGTTGGTTTTATCATCGAGTATGGTAGATATATGTTTACGTTGACCCTGAGACCAGGAACCTTTGGATTTATCTTCTGATACGCTGGCTACGTCGCTCAAATGAGAAATGTTTAGATGAGAGCCGTGGATTTGAAATGGAAACGGAGGATTGACCGGAGATGAACCGGCAGTGGTGTTTGAGGCGGCTAGATGCACTTGGGCTGATTGGAATGAAGATGCGGAGGCTATGGAATGATGAGGAGATAATAAATTCGTGTTTTTTCGAAATTCCGCGTTGTTACGTAGAACTCCTCCGTTGCAGTGTGAATGATCTGATAAGCATCTGTAATAATTTTTTCAAAAGGATGGTTATAGGTACGAAGATTTGTAAATTTGAGTGTTTTTTTGAAGAAAAAAATTACTGACGGATTTATAACGAGGTGATTATTGTTATTTAAGATTACGTCTTGATCGTCGTCTTCGGTTAAACTTTGTTTAGATGATTTTCGTTTGAATGAAGGTCGTGACAGCTTCCATGAACATCTTCTTTGGAAATTAAAACTGAAAATATGATTGAAATTTTAAAATTTGCGAAGGGTATAGAAAATTATTTAGAAGATTAATTATCTACCTTTTTGAATCTTTTCTGCTGATATCAGAATTAGAATTGTCTTTTTTGATTCCTTCTTCGATGAAAGTATTTATCGTCATTTGAATCGGTCTTCGAGACATTTTATCGAAGCTGCTTTGAGAAGCCTGTGAAAAAATATAGATTATAGATCATTATAAGGCTTTTGACGTATTGCGGGTTGCATATCGGTTTGCCTGAACTTTATCGGTTTGGTGGGCATTCTTATCAGTGAGTATCAAAATTTCATATTTTGAGCAATTTTCACAAGGTGTTTTTAAAGTTTATAGCTTTTATTTAGTTTTTCCTTCAATTTTAAACACTGTTAAATCCTGTGATGGAAAAAGATCCGCTCTTTGTTGAGGTTCAAAGACGTTTTATCAACTTCTTTAAAACTAGACGAAGAGAGGATCTTTTTCCATTACAGGGTTTAACAGTGTTTAAAATTGAAGAAAAAACTAAATAAAAGCTATACATTTCAAAAACACCTTGTGAAAATTGCTCAAAATATGAAATTTTGATGCTCACTGATAAGAATGCCCACCAAACCGATAAAGTTCAGGCAAACCGATATGCAACCCGCAATACGTCAAAAGCCTTATTGAGATCGTTCGATTCCAGATCAATAATTAAGGCAAGCTCATGAATCAATAAGTGGACAAGTATTGAGGTCGAATCTTCCTTGCACAGATTAAATTAGAGAAATACCCAGATCTAAAGATTAATCAGCAGCATCAGAAATTTTCTAATTTTCTGACAAAATTTAAACCCATTTTGATAGGTTGCATGACACTTTTTTCGAAAATCACGAAAATTCAACGAAAGTTTTAGTTAAAATTTTCAAATTTTCACCCATTTTGGGCTTCAAAAATGCACAAAAAAAAGTTTTGGTACAAATTAAAAATTTTTTGGATTTCTTTTGCAAATTTGATCTATTTTGATGGTTTATATACGACGCCTCTTCTTCAAAAACTCGGAAATCATGTCTTAATTTCAGCATCAAAATTCTTCAAAAATGCTCCAAAAAAATTTTGATCGAAGTTTGTGGTTTTCGTCCAAATTTTAACCCATTTTGTGTGTTGCATGACAAATTTTTGAAAAAGATCAAAAATCATGGTCTCCTGATCTATAAATAAATTCCAAAGTGAACATCCAGGTCCAGAAATCATCGACAGACTACAAAAAGACTGGGAAAAAGTAATCCAGAAATCAAATATGACTAATTTTGGGCTCAAACAAATTTGCTTGGGTTTTTGTGAACATGGGTCTAAAAAGTCTGAAAAGACATATTTTGGATTTTCGTAGTTCTCCTTGTGAGGAGGTGGAAGGGTGGAGTCCAAAAACCCACATTGAACCAATCAGCTTGCACACAAAAATTGATTCAAAACATTTTAAAAGAATTTTGAGCTTAAAATTAGGTCGTCATGACCTTTTGGATTTTTGAAAAAGTATCATACGACTTATCAAAATGGGTTAAAATTTTGCAATAAATTCAAAATTTTTCGACGAAAATGTTTTTTGAGTATTTTTGAAGAATTTTCAACCTAAAATTGAGTCATGATTTTTGAGTTTTTTGAGAAAGGCATCGTGTGAATCATCAAAATGAGTTGAAATGTCGACAGAAAAATATCAAAAATTTATATCTATTTGAAGTTTTCTTGAACATTTTTGAAGAATTTTAAGTCCGAAATTGGTCCATGATTTTCGAGTTCTTTGAAGATGTCATGTGACACATCAAAATGGGCTAAAATTTCGACAGAAAATCAAAAATTTACACTTGAAGTTTTCTTGAACATTTTTGAAGAATTTTGAGCCCAAAATTGGGTCATGATTTCTGAAAAAGGTATCATGTGACCCATCAAAATGACTTAAAATTTCTCAAGAAAATCAATAATTCCTAATTTAAGTTTTCTGGAACATTTTAAAAGAATTTTGAGTCCGAAATGGGGGCCATGATTTCCGAGTTTTTAGAAAAAGAGAGTCGTATATGACCCAAAATGGGTCAAATATTCGAAAGAAATCCAAAAATTTCAAAATTTTTATCAGAACTTTTTTGAGGAATTGAAAAAAAATTTTGAGCCCTGAAATTGGGCCATTATTTTTGAGATTTTCAAAAAAAGGCATCATGCTATCTATCAAAATTAGTTAAAATTTCGACAAAAAATCAAAAACTTCTATCAAAACTTTCTTTTGAACATTTTTGAAGAATTTTGACCCAAAAAATGGGCTCTGATTTCCAAGTTTTTCGAAAAAGGTACCAAGTGACCTATCAACATGGGTTAAAAATTTGATAGAGAATCAAAAATTTAAAAATTGCTAAGGTACTAAAACTTTCTTTGTGCATTTTTGAAGAATTTTAAGCCAAAAATTGAGGAATGATTTTCGCGAATTTTGCAACAGTGTCGAGCAACCAATCAAAATGGGTTAAAATTTTGGCAGAAAAACAAAAATTTATACCAAGATTTTGTTTGATTGAGTATTTTTGAAGAATTTTGAGTTTAAATTTTCCAAAAAATCAACCAAATTTAATGCTACTATTTTTCAAAAAAGGCTAAAAAAATTTAATAATTTTTGACTTTTTCCTGAAATTTCAGCTTATTTTGGTCGATTGCATGACCCTTTTTTCAAAAATCTTGAAAACAATGCCTTGAAATCAGGCTCAAAATTCCTCATGTGGATTCAAAAATAAGTTCAAGCAGCAATTTTTGATTTTCTGTAGAAATTTCAACAATTTTGATAGGGTGCGTGACACTACTGTTGAATATATCCAAAATTATAATCCCATTTCGACCTTAAAATTCTCCAAAAATGCTTGAAAACCATATTTGTTGAACTTCTCACTAAATTTTAATATTTGAATTTATCTCAAAATGTTAATCCATTTTTCAAAAATGCTTAAAAAACATTCAAAATGCTATCCAAGTGATCAAAAACAGTTTTGATGGAATTTTTGATCAGAATTTTAATCCATTTTTTGATAGGTCACATGACACAATTTCAAAAAAGCCCTATAATAGTAACCCAATTTCGACCTCAAAAGTCTCCAAAAATACTTGAAAACCATGGGTTAAAATTTCGTGATAAATTTTTGAATTTATCACGAAATTTTAACCCATTTTGATAAGTCAGGACTCTTTTTCAGCAGTCCAAAAAATCGTAATCCAATTTCGGGCTCAACATCACCAGTTTGATTTTTTCTTAGGCTCCATTGCTATTATGCGACCGTGAAAATCCAAAATATACCTATGTCTTTTGAACCCACATTTACAAAAAACCAACCGAATTTTTTGGGCCTCAAAAATACCAATCATACAAACACTTTTGGCCAGTTGGGTTGTAGAAGATAGGTACAGATCATCAAAAGAGCTGAAAAAATGCTGACGATCTCTGTTCTATAGGTATTATTTTGAATGTGAAGAAAGGGGATGGGGTAAGGGAATTGTTCTGTAATAAAACTTACACTAGAATAATCGATGGAATCAATCGACAAAATACTAGAATTGGCTGATAACAAGCTCGTGAGCTGATTATTGAATCCTCTAACATCTAGCGTATTATTTGGCGAGTCTTGTGGAGTAGCTGCTGTATGAGTGATAATTGGCAAAGGAGGATATTGAGCTCCGGAATGATTCATTTCATGTTCTGTAAAAAAATATTCAATACATATTCTCAAATTTATTGATCAAATCGCAAAATAAATCTTCGACATCAAAATCGTATTTAGGTACCTTTTTGCAAATTGCACTTAATGTTGCATTCAGATCGAAAATTCTTTTCCCATTCGTAATCGTCGTAGTCTTTCGATATCCTGTGAAAGTCTTCGTGATAATTCTCCTGTAATTGTTCAAGATTAATTGCGTAATAACCTGTGACAAATTATAAAAGCACGAATTGCCAAGCTCTCGAGCTTTAATTACTTGTGAAAACGTATCATGGTCGGAATGTGAACAACAACTGTGGTAATCTTCGCTGCAACATTGCGAGAATTTTCTCCTCGCTTGTCTAGCTAATTCTCTTTGTTCGCGTTCTCGTCTTTCGTTTCTCTGCAAATTAAATTCACGTCAATGAATTCAGTAAGTAGGTATAGGTACGTATTTGAACATAGATTTGTATAGATTTCTAACACATAATTTCGTGTTTCCACTGATCAAATGTAAGTATAGGTAATTTTTTCGTTTCATTGATTACATAATGTAAATGCTTGGAAGAAATTTTTTCTACTTAATATCACCTATATAAGTTCGTAAATTGCATTATGGATCACAAAATTGCTAGGGTCGCATTTTTTAGAGTGAAATTTCTCAACATTTTCATCAGCTTGTATTATCCTACTCATTGTACTTTACTCTGGTCATTATTTCACGAGTAGGATGTCGAGTGTTTTAGTACAGATAAAAAAAAATACTAGCTACCTACTTACTTATAGTTATTAAACTAATGATACTGAAAAAAACCACCATTTTCTCACCTCAGATTGAAATCCTTCCACTAAAATAGCCACCAGAAGATTAAACAACACGTAATTTCCAAAAGTCATCAAAGCAACGAAATACAAAGCCGCCCAATGGCTGGTTTTTTCCATCCCATTGAATAATACAATATTCCAGTCTTCTTGAGTCAATATCTGCAAAGAAACAAAACCCAACTTTAGTATCGATCGACTTAATAAATAACGCAAATTAATAATACTAATCATAGGTAGATACATAAAGGACACTGAATAAGTAACTTCCTTCATCGCGACTAATTCATGAGTTATAAACCTACTCGCTTGAAAGCTCGCTGTAATGAGGGAATTATAAACTACGAAGAAAGCGTTTTAAAATGAGGGATTATTGCAGTGGTTCTGTTCTACGGTTCATTATGTACTATACAGGTAAATAATATATATAGACGGACGATCAACTTACCTGATTTAATTTGATAACTAATTAAGTATCGGTTGTTTTATTGTTTGTAATTGTGAACTTACTTGAAATACGGTTACAGTTGCCCATAGCACATTGTTAAAGTGTTTACGATCGCAGTGACACAGTGGGTGCTTATTGACAATTTCTTCGCAATTACATTCTCGCAAGCCATCATCGTACATGCAAAACTTACCACCGAACAAATACATTCCTAGTATACTGTAATCAACATCATTTATTCCTATATTCGCATTTCTCTGTAGGTATTTTTTTCAATAAGAAAACAAAAACCCAAAACGCATAATGCGATGGTTTGGTTATCTAGCTACACGTCGTATTGGTTGTTATGTTCGTTAGATATAAGTTCAATAGTAAAGTATGTGGTGGTTTTTTTTTCTTTACATGATTGATTTAGGTTTCGATGATTCTCGACATCGATTTAGAAATTAAATTTAAACATAAATTAAATGCATTGTGATTTAGTTGATTGAGCTAAGTTTAAGCAGCTTGTTAACGTGGGTGATCTAGGCTATATACAAAGGCAATTAGGTTTGCGAGTAGATGGAAGGTTTGTCAATACGGAATAACGAACAGTAAACATTATCCGATGAATTGCCATCAAATTTGATCCAATTACTTCGGTTCTAAAGCTAGAAATGATACGAGAAATGTGTGACGATTCTAATAATCGGAAAGAGAAAGGTACAACGATGGAAATTAGGCTTACTTTTGCTAGTACATACACGTAGTAAGTACATTAGATCATTTGAATGATAAGTTATCTTACTAACGATGAGAGGATAGAATAGAAATTCATTTTATCAGGACTTGGACGTACGATAACCGATGATTCATCATTCAAAATGAGAAATAAATTACATTACATGGACCAGTAGCGAAGAAGTAGTTCGTACTGATCACAATTTAACTCCAAGTATGAAATTTCAAGTAAAATCTAGAGAAAATTACTTCTCTTTTCTCGAAAAGGAAGATTGCAAAATAGATTATCAAAAAAAATTAAAAATAAAAATAAATATTGCACGTTGAATTGAATGTTGATCCTTTGAATGTTGCTTGTTGCAAGACAAAAATGTTACGGGAAATCATATTGCCATTTTTTAATTTGATCGAGCTTCAGTTTGCAAATTTTTATCATATAACTTTAATATTTAATGTAATTATTTTAAAATAATTCATTTTCAATAAATTACCCAATAAATACGTAATTTCATAACATTCCTCAATCCACCATTCAACTAACATTCAACAAACTAAAAAAGAAATTTCGTTCTTAAAAAGTGGTCACACTGATTACCACCAGTTTCTAAATTTTTTCCAAAACTTGCGCAGTTTGGTTCGGAAAACGCAGTGGCGTTCGCGTTTGTTTTGGAATTCTAATTAAATCGCGTTAATTTTCGGGTTAATTATTCAAATTATTCGAATTTTCGATAAATCGATCGCGTGTGATGACTTTCGGTACTTTGTTTTCGTATAATTCGCGAGATATTCGTTGTAGGATTCGTGAAATAGAACAGTGAAGTGAACTTGTGTAACATGGCGGAGCAGCTTAGATCATGATTGTTTACATAGAAGTATTGGAATTGGATTCGATTTCGACGTTGGATAATTCTGCAATTCGCATTTGTGAGTAAATGATTACATTTTTCGATAGTTGTATTTCACATTCCAGTACCATTATGTTCATTGTTCGAGTATTACGTATTGACAAACTTGTTTCCAACTGCAAGTTGCAACCTGCGTACTCGGAAATGTACTTATATCAGACTCTCAAGGCTGTTGTTTTTAGTGTGAAACATTTAAGTGTATTTAGAAAAGGCGTAGGTAGTTTTGTGAATATCAAGTTCAAGTATTTGAATCTTGAAATATTTCTAGTGAGAGCGAAATGGCAATCGAATGCATCAAAATAATCTTATCACTGTTATCCTTATCACTTTGTTGCATTCCACACAATATAGGGTTCCCAAAATGTCGATACCTCGCCGCAGTCAATTGTGTGTGTTTTAGTTGACATATTTCATATTTCTACCTTCAAAAGATTCAAAGGGAGTAAAATATTGTTAGAATGTAGTTTAAATTTGATTTTCGAATTTCTTTTATCGTCAAGATTTCCAACTTATGAATTTTGAGGAGGCGATGTCACATTTTGGGAACACTACTGCTTGGCTTGGTGATCATGAATTAGCCCTTTTCTATCTTTTCATAAAAACTGAAGAATAATTCACGACAATCTCCATATAACTTAATTATTGCATTTGTGATTTATTGGTGTTCGTATATTATAAGGCTATTGAATGTGATTAAAGTGTGAAAATTAGATACTTACTTAAGTAGACAAAGTAAGCGCGAGAATTGTAATATCAATTGAGAAAGCATTAGGTTTGTGAGCTTTTATTTTGAAAACGAGTTGCTTGTGAGAAAGAACTAGAAAAATATCAAACGATTTTTCCTTATTGCCAACAGGGCTCGTACTCGCCACTAGGTTATACTTTTCAAGTAACTTTTGGTAATTTTTTCAAAATTTTGGCCACTGAACAGACTTTTGTCTACCAAAACTGCTTTATAGTTTCGCTATTTTTCCAAAAATTGGCAAAAATCTTCATTTTTTTGATCAGAAATTGCCGAAAAGCCCTTATTGTTTTGTTAAAAAATGTTGATTTTTATAGAGAGTTGCTACAAAGCTCTGCCTCTTGCTGAAATTATATTGTCAAAGTGTCGATATTTGCTGAAAATTTACAAAAATTTTCGTTGTTGACCAGATTTTCTTAAAAAGTGTTTAGTCCGGCATATGGCAATAGGAGTAATTGCACCCCCCCCCCACGCCGATCCTCCGGGACAACTTTTTTCTTAAAGGGGACATCCCAAGGAACATTTTAGAGCAAAGTTGCCAAAAAAAGTTGGAAAATGGCGGCCATTTTGATTGACAGGTCAGCGCAAATCGCAGATTTTGCGTTTTCACATAGGACTTGCACGAACGTTTTTCAAACTTTACAAAGGTAGATCGAAAGATCATGCAAAAACTTATCACCTGTCAAAATTTCAAGTGCTAAAGTGCGTTTTTCGATTTTTGGTGAATTTTTGAAAATCGAATTTAGGCCAAAAATGAGGGAAAAAACCAAAATTTTACCAAATTGACCAAGAAAGCTGAAATTTGGGATATACCCTATTTTCGACATGCCAAATCGATTGGAAACGGTTTCAACCCGTTTTGAGCAGTTCTGGAGCCTCCAGCAGATTTTTGAAACTCGAAATTCCCACAAAATTCCATCAAATTGGAGTTGTAAAGCTAAAATTTATTCTAAAAACTAATTTCAATACGCTACGAAGTACTGCAGGTAAATTTCAAGTCGTTTTGGATCCTCCAGCAACTTTTTGAAAATTCCTGAAGCCTCCAGCAGATATTTGAAACTTTAAATTTTCACAAAATTTCATCAAATGGAGATGGAAAGCTGAAATTTACTCTACACTCCAATTCTAACACCCTCTAAAGACGACTTCAGGTAAGTTCAAGTCATTTTAGAGCCTCCAACGACTTTTTTTTGAAAATTACTGGAGCCTCCAGTAGATTTTTGAAACTTGAAATTTCCCTAAAATTTCATCAACTAAGATGGAGAGTTGAAATTCATTCTGCAAACTAATTTCAATACGCTACGAAGTTGACTGCTGTGGAATTTCAAGTCGTTTTGGAGCCTCCAGCAACTTTTTGAAAGGTTGTATGACATTTTTTTGGAAAATTGAAATTTCCTAAAAGTAGCTGGAAGCTTCAAAACCATTTGAAACCACCATGTAGTCTGCGAAGTAAATTTAAGCTTGCCAACTCCATTTGATAAATTAATGTTGGGGAAATTTCAAGTTTCAAAAATCTACTGGAGGCTCCAGTAATTTTCAAAAAAGTCGCTGAAGGCCCTTAAATGACTTGAACCTACCTGAAGTCGTCTTCAGAGAGTGTTAGAATTGAAGTGTAGAGTAAATTTCAGCTTCCCATCTCCATTTGATGAAATTTTGTGAAAATTTAAAGTTTCAAAAATCTGCTGGAGGCTTCAGGAATTTTCATGAGTTGCTGGAGGATACAAAATGACTTGAAATTCACCTGCAGTACTTCGTAGCGTATTGAAATTAGTTTTTAGAATAAATTTTAGCTTTACAACTCCAATTTGATGGAATTTTGTGGGAATTTCGAGTTTCAAAAATCTGCTGGAGGCTCCAGAACTGCTCAAAACGGATTGAAACCGTTTCCAATCGATTTAGCATGTCGAAAATAGGGTATATCCCAAATTTCAGCTTTCTTGGTCAATTTGGTCAAATTTTGATTTTTTCCCTCATTTTTGGCCTAAATTCGATTTTCAAAAATTCACCAAAAATCGAAAAACGCACTTTAGCACTTGAAATTTTGACAGGTGATAAGTTTTTGCATGATCTTTCGATCTACCTTTGTAAAATTTGAAAAAGTTCGTGCAAGTCCTATGTTAAAACGCAAAATCTGCGATTTCCGCTGACCTGTCAATCAAAATGGCCGCCATTTTGTAAGTAAGGCCAACTTTTTTTTTGGCAACTTTGCTCTAAAATGTTCCTTGGGATGTCCCCTTTAAGAAAAAAGTTGTCCCGGAGGATCGGCGGGGGGGGGGGGGGTGCAATTACTCCTATCGTCATATGCCGGACTAGTTGTTTTTTAGCCAAAAATTGCCAGAAATCTCACTTTTTTGTGAAAAACGTGATTTTTTGTCAGAAATCATCAAAAAGCCCTGATTTTCATCAGAAATTTTAAAAAAGTCCAGTTTTTGGCCGAAATTATACTATTGTTAACGTCTTTTTTTTTGCCAAAATTTTTGACAAGTTTTATTTTTTCCAAACGTTTTTGTGGAAAGTTTGGCTTTTCCACCAAAAATATCCTAAATATTGCTGTTTTACAGAAAATTTCTTGAAAGTTTCGCTCGTTTTTTAAAAGTTACTAAAAAATCATCGCTTTTTTGTCAGAAATTGCTAAAACAAAAAAAGATTCAACCAGTAAACCTTTTTCAAAATATAGTCATGCCTCGTTTGTCGTAAAAATTTCTAAAAATTGTGGCTATTTTAAAAAATAAAAATAATACAGAAAGTTACAATTTTCTAAAAAAGTTCTGCTTTTTTGGCTGAAATTCTCAATGACAAGTTTTTTTGACAAAAATTTAACACGAATTATTCTTAAAAATTGCTAAATAGCTTCACTTTTTTCTAAAGTCACTCTAGTTTAACTTTTTACCAAAAGTTGCCTAGAAGTCTCAACTTTTTTGCTCAAAGTTGCCAAGAAATACCCTATTTTTTGCTAAAATTGTTCAAGTCTTGCTTTTGCCAAAATATGTACCTACCTTTTTCCTGAGAATTTTTTGAAAAATTTCACTTTTTTTCTGATAGTTACCTAAAAAGTTTAAACCTTGGCACGTAAAAATGGCTAAAAAGTTACGTTTTTCGTTTAAAATGTCTAAAAATTGTTGTTTTTTGAAAAAATTACAAAAACTCTAACTGTTCTCTGAAATTTGCTGAAATGTTTCGCATTTTTTCCACAGATTATCAAACAGCACTGCTTTTTATCGAAAACTATTCACAATTTTTGTATTTTGTCAAAAATGTAAGTCATGCTTTTTGGCAAAATGCAAAAAATTTCGCTTAATTTTTCAAAAAGTCTTTATGTAGGTATACTTTACTTTTTTTAAAAGCTGCTCAAAAGTCTCGCTTTCTTCAGAAGTTGTCAAAAAGCACTGCTTTTTAACAAAAAGTGCAAAAAATTCTGTTATTGGGCAAATTGTCGAAGTCTTTTTTTCATCTAAATTGTTGAAAAAGTTCGCTTTTTTACCAATAATTGCCAAAAGATCTCAGTTTTTTCTAAAAACTACTAAGGAATTTAATTTTAATAATGACTAAAATGAATTAATTTTTTTTTTGCTCAAAATTGCTAAGAAATGCCCTATGTTGTGCTGAAATGGTCCAAGTCTTGTTTTCTGCCAAAATATAGCAAACAGTTTCACTTTTTGTCAAAATTTCCAAAAAAGACCCAACATTGTTGCTTTTTTCATTTGCAAAAAATCTCACTTTTTTGACTAAAATTGAGAAAAAGCATCATTGCCTAAAAGTACAACTTTTTGCTAAATTGAATTTAATTGTTGTCTAATTTTTTTTCATGTTGAAATGTTTTGCTCATATTTTTATACATTATTTTTGGTTACGTTTTCAATTTATTTTTGGTTACCAAAGTTACCTTTTTTTTGAGGGGGGGGGGGGCTGAATACGAGCCTGCTGGTCAATCCATACCAATTTTGAGAAATTGCATATTCGTTTCGTTGGTTGAAAAAGGTCCTTCGAATAAATGATTCATTTTCAAAAATTTGTGACCTATTTTTGATTAAAGTGTTGTTGAATCATTAAAAAATGATTTTCCGCTGGATATTTTAAGGTTTGTGTGTGTTTGTAAGAAGAGAGAGGAATTATGTTTATGGATCAACTGTTCCAATTCATCAACGAATCACGATTCGTTGAAGTGACTTGGATTTTTTGTAAGGGGGGGGGGGGAGGTGCTCAGTCCAAAAATTTAGCTGAAATTGAAGACTTAATATCGATTGTATGTGATTTCAGATTTTAAATTTTCTTGCTCATTTTTCTTTTTGGTCACCTCATTTTATGAGAAAAGTGTCATGATCTTTCAGTTCTGGTTTTAATTGGAGTGGATTTTCGATTGGGGCACTGTCCAAAAATCCTAAGCAGTTTCAATCAAATTTATCGATTTTTGGTGGGTTTTTGCCTGTGTACTATTTTTTTAAAGTCGCACTATTTTTTTTATTGATGAATTTAAAATGAAAATGCCACGAAAACAGTTTTTCAAACTTTTGAATAACTTTGAACAGCTTTTTGATCGACAGTAAGGTAGAAGGAATCAAATTTTTTGAAGGGGGGAGTTATCAAAGACCATATCACAGATCCCCACAAGTTATTCGAAGAACCTTTTCAGTTCATTTGGGTACTATTCGAGATGAGTGATTTTGTAGTGAGAGAAAATTACGTTATTTCTCCCTCCACAATTTGCCAAAGCAATCCTCATCTCTACAAAAACAGGGTGTATTTTTTTTATCGATTTTCAATTCGAATTTGAGTAATACGAGTAGGTATTTCCCAAAGTTGACAAATCAACGCTTCAAGCATCGTTTGATATCCTCGACATTTCCGCTGTGCAAACTCGCTGTATAGTAGTTTCATGCTCGATATTCGAATATTCTAGCGAAAATATCGATTACAAGGTGAACTGAATAATATGCCTAAGTATATAAGATGACGATTACCATTATCGTTTTCCAAAGCGGTGTATTAGGTAATTAATTATCAACGAAGTAGATAACCGAGATACGAAAGCAAAAGGAAAGGGTTTGCTGAATATGATTTCAAAGGAAGTTGTAAAGGTATAGGTATAGAAGTTAGGCAGCAAGGTACATTTGGCATTCGGCGATTCGACGTTGGCGGTTTCAGAGAAGTCGATAGAGAAGCGGTTGAAAATTAAAAGATACGCGGCTGATGGAAAGGTGGTGAATACACGAATGCGATTACGATAATGCGATGTGTTAACTTTGCTAATATATATAAGGGTGTTTCCTGATAATTTAGGTTGTTATGTATAATAATTTTAGTATAGTGTGCTCGAAGCTGTATATGGATACATATAGAAATAGGAATAAAAGCTATCAGCCGCTGAATGAACCAGTTTGTGGTGAGAAAGCGTTGTCCCTCGTCAGTTTGGAACAAATAATGCGAAATGTCCTAACTTTGTTAACATTTTTATATAGATTATTATTTATTACTTAGGTATGTACTATATATGTATGGTTTAGGTACATATATAATATTTTAGATTATAGGTAATGAAAATAAAGTTATTTATAATGTAAGTATTAGGTACTTATACTGGTTTAAATAGGTGTATACCTGTATAATTGTGTTTAGCATTATAATATATTATTTACAGTGTTCTGCTTGGTTCAGCTGCAGTATTTATTTATTTATTAGATTATAAATATAAGATTATAGGTATACCATTTTTTTTTCATATTGGTAAGTTGACGTATCGTTCGGTTCGTTATGCTTTTTTTTTTACAATTTTATAAGTACGAGTATTAGGTACTCGATGCGTAATAAGCTGATTTACGATTATACGATATTATGGTACTAAAGCTATGAGTGTATTGGTGGGTGAGGTGTGCAAGGTTTATTCGAATGAGTGCTTTGCAAGATGGACTCCTCGTTAATTTGCGTACGATTTTTTTGCAATACTTTTCTCATATTATTTGACCATGCTGAGGGTAATTTGAACAGATCCTTCTTACTATTGAATTGTTCGATTGCTTCCTCTAAAGGAATTTATGGGTAATTTGAACAATAATCTCGAATCGATTTGGAACAGTTTTGAACTTTATAGAGCAGTTTGGTCGAAACCGTTTCCAATTTATTGGGGGGGGGGCAGAAACGATGTACCTACTTACATTTCAGTTTTTGAATTAATTTGGTTATTATGGTGATTTTTTCCTAATTCGATTTTTAAAAATTCATAATCATCTTAAGCACCTTGAATTTTGGCTGAAATGTGATGAAATATCAAGAACTTGGTGGAATTTTTTCGTTTTCGAAAGTACAATTTTTGGATAGTAACCCAGTATAAAAAACAGCTGTAGGGTCTAGATCGGCTCAAAACCACCCCTGTCGAATAAGAATTTATCGAAAAATGGGGGCATTATTTTATTTTCAAATGCCCAGTTTTGAAACCGGTTGAAATGATTATATTTTCAACAATTTGTTTTCCGATTGGTTCTACAAAAATTGCAGATCTCGTACTCTGTTCCTTTTTAAGGAACTAAGTTACCAAAGTTGCTAAAATTTTGTCCACTTTTTCAAAATTTTGGTTACCTACTGAAGTTATTGTTTTTTAAATTTCCAAAAATTCAATTTTTATCAAATCTTGGCCCATTTTTTGAAGAAAAAAAAAATAATATCAACAAGTAAATAATTTACGAAAGTGTACCTATTCACTTTTTGAATTTTTTCCATGGTTATACTTTCTTTCAAGCGTTAAGGTTACAAAGCCCTGCTTTTGGCTGAAATGCTCAAAGTCTCATTTTCTGCCAAAAATAGAAAAAAGTGCTTCTGTCAAAATTGATAAAAAGTGTTGTTTCTCACCAAAAATGAATGTTAAAAATTGTCGCTTCTTTTAAAGTTTCACTGTATTCTCCAAAAATGAACCAGAAGTCCTCGCTTTGTTGCCAAAAATTGCCAAAATTGTCAACGTTTCGCTTTTTGTCAATATTTTTCAGAAAAGTTTCAAAAACGTTTCGTTTTTATGGCAAAAATCCAGAAAGAATGTACTTACATTTTTTCCAGTAATTTTCTGTAAGTCTCACTTTTTGCCAAGAATTGGCAAAATTTTTCGATTTTCACTAAATAGCTAAAAAATTTTTTTTTTGTATTTTAAAATGAAATATTCGGGCTATTTTGAGATTTTTTTTTACATTAGAATGTTTTGCTCACGTCTTTAACTTTTTTTTGGAGGGGGGGGGAGGATTGGGTATGAGCCCTAAAATTAACAAATACATATATTTCTCTGAAATAACCTTAATTCTCAAGTTTGAGGCACAATCGAAAGGGGTCTTTAAAAAAATGGTGGAATAGGAGTTGAAAGATCTTAAAACTTTGGAATTTCACCAAGTGTACCTAATTTATACATGGTGGAAAACTTTTTTTCGTTTTAGGTTCCCATCCCATAAAGTTGTTTCCTCTGGTGAGAAAATAATTCCATGAAATTTTCAACTTTCTAGTTCCAACACCTCATAGTCAAGTACCTACTTACGTGAAATCAACTTATACTTATTTTAGCCACCTATTCTCAACCCATGACTAACCTGTGGATTGGGGGAGCTTTCATTTATACCCAAGTATTAATTGTGAAAAAAACATTTTTGGTAACGCCCTAAAGTTTTCGTTCTCCAACCAATCATGTTAGTAAAAATAAGTCGTTCCAGGAAGCCCCCTCCCCCCTAGTTATCAAAATGTAGGTACATATAAGAAATCCGAAAAATTACAATTTTTACGTTTCTTTACTTCCTTGGTTCATTTTCATAAGAAATACTCTCAATTTTTTTTGACCCATCTACATGATGAAAAAAGTGGAAATTGTCTACTTTCTCAAGAAAAAATGAATACATTTTTACGTTATTTTTCTTCAAATTTTAATCCTTGAATTTGGCCTATTTTCATCAGAAAAGTACTATTTAATGTTTTCGATTTACTCCCCCCCCCACTTCCATGATGAAAAAGTTGAACTAGGTCCCTCTTTCAGTTTCTAAAAATAATTCGATTTGTGGAAAGGGTAAAAAGTTTACAGTTGAGTTAAGGATGAGCTGAACTAGCCAAGATTATTGCTTGAGGGACCAAGGTTTTGTTCAATTTTTTAATTTTTTTGACTTTTTATTCTGCACAGAGACTCAGTGATGAAAAATGTTGAAATAATTTGTATCTACAGACATTAATTTTTCATCTTTTTCAATATTTTTCAACTTCATAAGCGTCCTGCAAAGAGACCAATATCATTTGGAGAATTAAAGGAAATTTTTCTTGAAAATGTGGTTATCTGAATGTGCGCTGACTAGAAATGAAACATTTTCAAAAACTTTGTACAGATATCAATTTTACATTGTGTTGTTTATTTTTTTGGACTTAAAGGGGCTTTATAAATAGAGGAATAAACATCATTTGAGGGTCCAACGAAGGTTTTTTCTTGAAAAGGAGAAATTCTAATGTGGAAATGAGATATTAAAAAAATGTTTTCCTGATTTTGATTAACTTATTCTTATCTTTTCTGATTTTTTTCAATTTTGGGGGCTCCTTTCTGAGAGGGGGGGCGAATATGGTTTAGAAGGCCGAAGAAAGTTTTTTCTGAAAAGGTGATCGTTTAAAAAAATGCTGACACAATTAAAAAGAATTTTTGATAAATTGAGTTTTTAAACATTAAAATTTTTTTCAACCTGGAAAGGGAGAAACACCGGCACCACTTTTTTTGCAGATGGGGAAAATGAAAAATATGGAATTATTTTCTCACCCGTGATAATAACTGGGGTGGGGGCGGGAGTTTGAAAATTTTGACATAGTAAGGTAAGTATAAGTACACCATGGTAAGACACCCTTCATGTATTTAATTCTTCATGCGATCAAATATTCGATGGAATCCTCATATTTTAAGCTTGATATGCCCTTCTGGAGGTGTATTTTATTTGAAAAATGAAATTGTATTCATATTTCCTTTACACCTCCCCTCATCACCCCTTTAAAAAAGCCAAAAATGGCATGGATATCGCTTTCTAAACATCAATTAAAAATCCCTGTGAGGAGGTATGAGTGGTGAAATGTGAAAATGCTATGATGATGTGTAGTGTATAATATGATATGGTTTAATTATGGAAATCTCATGCCAAAGTATGGATCACGTAAGTATGTACAAAGTATTACGTACCTAACCTACGTACATACATTTGATATTATGTACCTAGGTACAGTACAACTGAAACAAGCAAAACACTTGGCTAAAAATACTTTGCATAAGTAAATACGTACATACTATGTACGTTCTCATACATAAATGAAGCGAACGAAACAAAACTCAGAATGGAAATAAAAACTAGTTACCTACGTATCGTCTACATACGTGGCGCGCTTATTAATTACCGGTAATTACGAGTACAGCATTCGTTTTTGCTTTTTTTTTTTGGCAATTTTGAAATTCGCTCGGTTAAAACTAAGTATACAATGAGGACGTTTTTATTTCATGCAGCAATATCGATGGCAGCATTATCATGCGAGACATACGTACAACTTGTTTAGTCAAAGTCTTCTTTCGTCACGTGTAATTACTCTGACTTAGAGTACGCTTACGTATGCAAAAAAAATTATGCAGGAATTAGCCAGCGATGCGGGTTGTGTGGCGTGGAGTTGCAACGGCGCAGCAGCAGTAGAGTAGATTTAGATTACGATTATAAAAGTATAATATGTACAATTTTGTACTCTGGATTTAGCTGGAACGTGTTCTTGTAGGTATACCAGGCGTGATTAATTACGTAAGCTTATACAGCGCATGCGTTCTCTATTAATATAATAGTGTTTTCTTTTTTTGAAAAAATTAACGCTTTTTTGCGTTAATTTTGGTATTTGATGCGACGTAGTGGTAAAAATATGTACACTAATAATAGTATACTAAAGTTTAAGGTATTAAGGGTAGATCTATCTACACGTACTTATGTAATTCGCAGTACGCGAGATACAACAAAAGGTAAAAATAAAAAAGAACAACATCATGGTTTACAATAATCACATAACAAGTTGACATTCCGCATTATGTAAAAGCCTGAGGCATTAGTATTTATGAGGATTTGCGTTTGCACCATAACAAATGAGTACGTAGAGTATGGAAAAAAAATTAAGCGATAAACGGGGTAGGTAATTGTTCCTCACAAACCTGAATAAATTGATGGCCCGATTTTATAGAGCATTTATACGTGTGTTTTACGATAGGTATGTAATTTTCCACATTATATAGGTAGAACGTTACTCGTATATGTACTTGGTGTAAGCTTATACGAAGCGGTAATGACAGCCAATCTTGCAAGTCGTTGAAAAATTTTTCGAATTCGATCGATATGTTATACTTATAACATAACGGAACGAAGGTAATGCGATAGTTTGAATCGAAGATTGTATTTCTTCCAGTTTTAGTGATGAATTGGGGGGAGGATATGGATATAGGTATGTATTTTGGTGAATAGGTGTCGGTTGCAGAGATATAGCACGTGGAAAGTGCTGGAAATCTTATACTCATTCTCGTATGAAGGGATTCTCGCAGGATTAGAAAATATAACTTGAAGTATTTTGTGCGAGTTGGTGGTCTGAAAGTGCCAATGGGGACGAAATATTGAAAGGGCTTCGATTTCTCAAAATATCAGTACGAGAAATTCGAGTGCTGGTATGAGACTGAATCTTTTTGATACGATTCTAGTAGAGAATGAAAAGGCGAATTGTTTGAAAGGTCTATGGAACTGATTGAAATTGGGAGAGTGATTCGAATTTAATATGTTCATTGAATTTAATAGGTAGGAGTTTGTGCTGGCCAGAGGAAGAATCCAAACCAGCAGATTACTTTTGGCTCGAAGTAGTACGCAATAATACCCCTGACTTGTCGAAATTTCAAAGGCTGAGGTTGATTTTTGGAGCTTTGAGGACTTTTTGTAACATAAATCAAAGGGGTAAAATTGAAAAGCATAGAAACTTTTCCAAAATTGAACCATAGAATTCTAAAATTTATTTTTAACCCCTCCCCCTTCCCTTCCCCATCCGATTATTCCTCCCAATTAATTGAGAGCTGTTCCAGCTATTCTGAGCAGGTTCTGAAGCTTCTAAAAAAATCTTTGGATGTTACAATTTCGACTAAATTTTGGCAGAAATTTAGTTGTGCTTCTCTTTCAACCTCTCAGATCAATTTGAAACGGTTTTTGAATCGTTCTGGAGCCTCCACAGTGCTGCCTCATTCTGATTTTCAATCCTGAAAGTGCTGGAAAAACAGATGGTGTCGAACAAGCAGAAAATGAGTTGGAAAAATAGTTTGTAATCGGTCAAGTAGGTCACTAACTTGCATCAAATATGACTTATACGTGTTGGATTTTGATTGGGATAGATTTCAGAGCTTTTTTGGGTGAATGGAAATTTACGAAATGTCGCTGGAGATTCCAGAAAATCACCTTCAATCGATCTGCGAAGTTGAAATTGTGGTACTCGTCAAATTTCAGTTTCCAACTCAATTTTGGTGAAAATTTTGAGAAATTTGCGTTATTCCAAAAATTTTTTGGAGGCTCCAGAACTGCTCGAAATAGTTTAAAATCGCCTTCGAACGATTCGAGGAGAGTCAAAAAATAAGGTACTTATCAAATGTCTGATATTTACCTTTTTTTTGTGAAACTTCAATTTTTATTCACCTTCACCCCTAATTTAATTTTTTTTTAAATTTTTTAGAGCCCGAAAAATGAACCTCAGCTTGTAAAAGTTTGGCTTATGGGGTACTTCTGCATGTTTTTTCAATCTACAAGTAACTTTGTTTCGACCCAAACTTTCTCTCTGCTTTGGTGAGAATTAGATTTTCCTGACAATGAGAGAGAATTTTTTGGGTAGCCTGGTAGAGTGGATGAATAATATCAGGGCCTGATAATATATTTTTCAATTCAATTGTGACTCATCGAATTGATACCAGTTTTTGAAGCCATTTTCCAGTTCTCAGTTGGTTTCTCGATAGTCTAACTATAGTGAAAAAAGAAACTGTTTAAAAATTTTCAAGCAGGAATTTCCAATTTCTTAATTGTTTTTAACGCAATCATGAAGAAGTTGTGAAATTTTGTTTTATTAAACGAGTGAGCGCTGGAAAGATGAATTGGAGGAATCATGTTGACTGGAAACTGTTTTCAATTTTGAATTGAACCCCTCTCTAGATAGATTTAAAAAGCATACCCTAACCAAAATTTTAATCCTTGAAGTTCAAAATTTTAATCGTTGAAGTTCATTTTTGGGTTTTATGTGAATTTTTATACAAATCTGAAGGATGATTTTTCAACTTTTTCGTAAACAGTCCAACCTGCTACTTCAAAAATCACCTGTTTTGGGCCATTCCAGGAACCTCCAGCGAGTTTTCAATGTCCTCCTGAAATTTCAAATGCTAGTTTGCAGGGTCCAAAAATGAACTAGTTGAGTTCTTGAACTTGAGTTGGTGCTTATTGAGCACTCACTTGACATTTTTAGATGTTTTAAAGTTTCTGAAGAAAATTGAAAACATGCTGAAGCCTTAGAATGACACGAAGCAGGTAGTTTTTGAAAGAAAATAGGGAAAGAGAGAAAAGGGGTAGTGCTGTTTTTGTAATTGTGCCCAGTTCAAGAATTTTTTTATCGAAAAATAGAAGTATCTACATACAAATTCAACCTGTGGCCGGGGGGGGGGTAGAGGAAGCAAATTCCCTCAAGATTTTGAAAATGGTTTCTTATACGTTTTGCCATCAAATCGATTTCTTTGATCCTTTTACCAAAAAATGAATGAAAAACGAGCCTTGAGAATAATGTTGATGAAAATTGCCCGAAATCCAGAATTTTTTCGACTGAAATGCTCGACTTGTGTTTTAACAAGTTGTCTACAAGGTAGTGAAAGTAGTTGAAAGTTGGTAGTGAAAATAATAGTGAAAAAGTAGTGATTTTTAGCAAGTTTTCTGGATACATACTGAAAAATATGAAAAATTTGAAAAACCAAGTGACAAAGTTCATTGGAGCAGTTCTTCATAAAATTTGTTGGAAAACTGCAATTTCCAAAAAAAAATCTGGAGACCTCAAAACGGCTTAAAACCATTTCCAGTCGACTCGGGTTTCTAAAAATTCCCCCGAATGCACTTTCCCGGATGAAGAAATTCGAATTGATTGCCATTTTTCTGAATGATGAATTTCATGAATAAAAAAATTCTCAAAAAATCGACGACTTTTTCCCCTCTTTCTTCCTCTGAACAGCCTGTTTGCCAAAATGGACGAGAAAGTCTTGTGTTTTTTGGGGGGGTATTGCCAAAAACGCATACTTTTTGTCAAAATATAGGTGCCAAAAAATTTCTGTTTTGTAGGTCAAAGTTTCTAAACGTAGCTACTGCTTTTTTTACAAATATTACTTTTAAAAAATATGCTGTTTTTTAACCAAAATTACTAGAAAAAAAATGCAGTTTTTTTTTGCCAAAATCTCCCTCAAGCCTCACTTTTTTGGTCATAATATTCTCAAAAAGATCTTCCTTTTTTGGCAATTTGTCATTTGTTGTTTTTGAATTGTTTTATTTTTAATTTGTTTATTTTTCTAGTTCGTTCATTTTTTATTTTTAATACGTGCATACGAGAAATTTGTAACAACTTGAATAAATGTAGGTAGCGATGGTTTTATAATCATTGAGTCAATTTCAACTCCAAACTAAAAAAAAAAAAAAATGAAAAAACCAAAAACCGATTTTTTTTGGGAGGGGGAAGGTGCGATAAATATTTAGGAAGGAACGATTTTTTTTCGAAAGGTAATGGGATAGTAATGAACATGTAGTGATTTTTGGTCAAGAAATTCCTGTAGACACCCTGTTGAAATTCGCTAGATCTTTTGAATTATCAGTCAAAAAGTCCTCGAATTCGGAAAATTTTCATTGTTTCATTGAAAAAAACTTGGGCACGTAACCTCTCCCCTCCTCCTCGGGTCGAAATTAACCCCATGGAGTAAAAATTCCTCCGGATCTTAAATATATCGTAATGAAACAAGTAAGTCTATTTATACGCAATTTTCAAAGTAAAAACAGTCTTTTTTTGAATTAAAATATTTTGAAAAAATAAAAAGTTTACCAGGGGTCTTGAAGCACAAGTTGAAATCAATCTTTCGGGCTGAAATTTTCAGGATCTCATTTCTTAGGAAGAATTAACTAATATCGCTATTGAGAGCAACAAAATAAATCGAATTTTGAGATAAAAGTCACCCCAATTTAAATCGTTTGACTTCTTTTTCTTTTAGTTTTTTTTTTTTCAGGAGAGAAAGATTTTGATTTTATTTTTAAATGTGAAGAAATTTTCGATTTTTATGCATTAAAATAGAGCATTCAAAAGCCATAGTATTCCAAAATTTCTTAATTATTCAATTTTTCGGAGTTTTTGTTGCATCTATTTTTAAAACTTGAAATTCAGGGTTGTAGAGGGACAGAGGAATTGATTGATTTTTCCTGAATTATAACTGAGGCATTCGTACCCCTCTTCCAATCCTGTCAAGCATCTCTTCTCGGTCACTACAGCACTGATGCGATCGTTGCATTCCTCAAAGATATTGAATTTTAGTTTTACAGGCTGAAATGCAGTTCTTTTTTTTCGAAAAATGATGATATTTTTTTGATTTTTTGCAAAAAGGTTCAATTTGTTTTTTTATTGTCCAAACTCTGAATTTTTAATACATATTATGTTTCTTGAAGTTTTTTAATCCTTTTTTTTTTCATTGTTCATATAATTAATCTAGGTATCTTTATAAAGACAACGAGTTAATTTAACTCTCTATTATATCATCTACTCAAAGGTCAACTGTGGCAGGTGGCTTTACTGGGAAGGAACTAGTACATTAAATAAATCCAACTAATGTAGTTTTACATACACTCGAGTATGGTATGAGGTAAATAATTAAAAGCGTACAAAATACGAATAACTTGTAAAAAATATGGCGAACGCATCACAATATGATGGACAAATAGCACGGCATTATTCGTATCGGACCAAAAAAAGACTATATAGGAATGCTTGGTACAGAATGCAGTCTAAGGGTGAACTACTTCTATATTCAAAATCATTTTATTAAAGGGCTGGGTATTATTTCAAAAAAAATTTACGAGGTTCCTAAATTATTACGAGTAGATACGTAAGCGCAAGGTTGGCTGTCAGCCGGAATAAAAATTTTTAAAAATTAGAACTGGAGGTGCAAAGCAAAAGCAGAATATATATGAAAAATTAGGTAATTAAAAATTACGTATAAATGTTACGAGGGGCGTGGTTTTATTTTGAAAAATACCTGAAATACGGTCACCAAAGCCCATAACAACGAATCAAAGTTCTTTCGATCACGGTTTCCATTGTGATCTTCGAATTTACATCCAAACAGGTTCATTCCCAGTATACTATACAATAAATCAGTGTAATTAAAGAAGAACTAAACAAAATCTTCGGAGTAGAGTGTTAGGAAAACAACTGGTTCTTTTCCTCACACACAAAAAAAATTAGGTAATCAAAAAACAAAAATGTTCGAGTGTGTGTAACGATTTCAACGGTGAAGTTTTGGAATATAGAGAAATTATTATGACTTGGCCAAAGATTCGAAAAATGAGTCGAGTTAGAAAAGACGACATGAGATTCTTATCGACTTATAGACTCAGTAGAAGTAAATTTGTAGGTATACTTCACCATCGAAATGACTTTGCTTGATCGATATCGATGTACACTGTACAATGTTGATGAGATAGAAAAAAATCCAACTTGAATGAATGTTTCTCATTTTTTTTTTGCAGCCAACAGCCAAATAAATCCATTGGCGTGCATTCAGGATGTTTTATTGTCCTAAATCTGACTTTTAAAATTTATATCGTGTCTTTGAAATTTCACAATATTATTTCGCCGTCGAACCTATCCTAACGGTGTATTTTTTTGCGCTTTGCTACTTTTATGTCTTCCTTTCTTTGTGGTCGTATTTTTAGAAAAAATGTTTATTTTTTTCTTTCTTTTCTTTTGCTTTTTTTTTCTTTTTTTTTAAAACTGAGAATTATTGTACATTATTTACATATGAACGTAATTTATTGCGTGTGTTGATTTTTAAATCATATATTGGTTTAAAGTTAAATAGTTGAGCTTATTCGATAGATTTTTGTGTGATGACGTCGGTTGTTGTGTGTTAAATAGTTGTAATAATATTCGTGTGTTTTGAGGAGTAATATCGATACGAGATGTTTGGCAACGTTTTGTTAATGAATTTTTTTTTCGTTTGGTTTCAGAGTTCACACTGAATTGAGTGAGCCTGTTGTATCAGAATTGAATACTTTGATGATATCAGTCGAATTGAGGGTGAGTTGTGGATTTAAATTTATTAAAAATTGAGCTGTTTATTGATGTCGAGGAAAGTTTTGGTGTGATGTTTGAAAATGTCAGTCCTTATGAAATACAATCGAATCAGGGACTTGGAATGGTTATTTTTGAAGCCATAATGAGCTCAAATAACGTGATATTTTCGTATTATGTTTTTTTTTTTTTTGAAATGGAGACAAATTTATTTATTGATTAGTTTCGATTTCCATCATTTCCAAATAATTTAAAATTTCCAGAAAGATTTCAATCTTTTCCAAAAATCTTCAAAACTTGACAAAAATGTGACCTCCCCCCACTTTTGACGTATCTCGCCCAATAAAGATTGCCATTTAAGCAATTTTCAGTTGGCTGGTGGAGGGAACTTGAGTATTTTAGACAACCCGATCAGGCGATCAATGGGGGGGGGGGATGAACAGGACAATTCAGTCTGAAAATTCGGTGATGAAATTTTCAGCCCCTTGTATAACTTCACCCCCCCCCCTCCACAAAAAAAGGAGAAAAAATTACAATTTATGTTGCGAATTTTCATATTTGGGCATTTTTAAACAAACTTTTACAAAGTTTGAGGGTCGTTTATGAGAATTTTTAAAATATTTTTCAACTGTGTCTTTAAGAAAAATTTTCATTACGAATTTAGGAAAAAATTTCCTTCAAAAATTCATCAATCAACAGAAATTCAGTAAAAATTTATTCATAACAGTTCTCATGGAATTTTTGAAAATTTTTAATGAATTTTTTTGGGAGTGATTTTTTTAGAATTAAAACATTCAATTTTTTTTAACAGAACCAAAATTGTAGCTGCTCGAATTTATTGTTTGGTTTTTGGCAGATTTTTAATGCTTCAAATTTAAGGATTTTTTGCAACTTTCTATTTTTTTTTTTTTGTTACTTTTTTGTTTTCTTGGTTACTTTTTTAAATATATTTATTCCCTGAAAGTGGCGAAAATTAGCCCTGAAACCAATTCCAATTCTCTTGAAACCAATTTCATCGTTTCGAGCCATTCTTGAGGCTCCAGCATGATTTTCGATTTCTCGAGAATTTTGAAATTTCTCCAGAAAGCAAAAATCGAGCTGTGGCTTATTCCAGACCTGTTGAAAGAGTTGCATTTGAGGCAAATTTCAGGCGGATTTCTCGAGAGCATTTTTTTGACCAGCACAAAACAGGAAAAAATTTCACAAGATCAAAAATTTTCTGTTCGTAAGAAAAATTTTTGAAATTTGCACCAATGGCTGTAGTATCTTAATGTCCAAAACTAACCCTCCGAATCAAAATGTCATTGTCACCATTCTGAGTCATAATGGAGCTTCCTGCGTGATTTTATATTTCTTCAGGATCATCAGAGAAATCTAAATAAGAATAAACTCGATTTTTGGCTACCTAAATTAATTTCCATGTCTTTTGGAAAATTTCAAAAAATTTTGGAAAAATTGAGAATTGCACTGTAAGCTTCAGAATTGCTCGAAATGGTCAAAATCGGTTTTTGGAATTGATATTGGTTTCAAGACTGATGCTTTTTCATCATTTTTAATGAACAAATTCAATAGGTATGCTTACTTACTTATTTCATTTTATTTTATTTTTTGAGAAACATAAACCGCTGAAATGGCAATTTTGAATTCTCAAAAATTCACCAAAAATCAAAAAATCAATTTGGGCACGTAAAGTTTTGACTGGGGCGGGGGGAGGGGAGCGGTTCAGGTCATGTTTTCGCCAAAAATTGGGGTTTTGAGAAAATTGGAAGTGGATACCTTGAGCGGAAATTGACCTCTAGAAAAAATTACTGACAAAATTGGTGATTTAGGGCCGCAAAGTGCCTTATTTCTGTCTATCATGCTTCCTAAATGATGCAAAGTCAAAATTGTCTCCCAATTTTTTTTTTAAAATAATTTTTCATCTCAGTAGAGTTTAGCCCCTTCAAATCTCAGGTTATGCAATTGTGCGTACTTTCATTCAAGATGGGTTGCCTATGTTACTCGTGAAGAGGGCAAAAATTAGTTGAAAAATAAATTTTTAGCTGCTTTGATTCATTTTGACGTCTGTCGTTGGAAAAAAATTCAAAATTGATGGAAAAATCACCGAAGTCTTCTCCAAGTTTCAGATCTCCGAAAATGGCACAAATTATTATTTTTTTTTTTCAAAAGTGTATTTGCAAAGTACATAAAATAGCGTTTTTTAAACTTTTCAAAGTTCATCTAAAACCTTAAGCATTAAATAAGGAAGCTGAAATCGTAATTTTGGTGGTTATAGAATAAGGATTATTTTTCCAAAAATCCAAATTTCGTCGATAGAGAAATTATGAAAGAGGGAGGGGGTTGAAAAATTTCTAAATTTTTGAGAGAGGCCCAAAAACATTTTCTAGACATTTTGAGTAGCCTTCTAAAATCCACTCGAAAATCACAGGCTTGACTTACATATTATGTACTATAAAAATCTGAATAAGAATTGACCCTAAGAATCAGGAATGTGTCACGATATTCCCTTTCTCCTGTATTAGTGTTCAATGTTTTTTTCAAAATTGAGAAAGACTTTCGTTCCCTAAATTTCTGGACCACACGTGTTGCCAAATATCTCGTAGTATAAAAAAAAAATGCATGTATAATGTTGTGTTATCATAATCTAAGTATAAAATATATGTACGTAAATTAAAAATAAAAGCATGTGAATATAAATGTCCGAACGCTAGAAAGATTGTATTACCTGAAGATGAATATGAACAAAATTAACAGCGAAAAGAAGACGGCAACGTTATCCATGGTTCTGAGCATGACAAAAAGTTGTCTCCGTAAATTGGGCATGAATCGTACCAATTTTAATATTCGTAGTAATCTAAAAGTACGTAAAACGCTTAGGCCGGAATTAGAACTTTCGTATCCTTCGAAAAACGATTGGCCTAATTCGATAATGCTGCGGAAAAGAATAAGGTGTAATATTGTAATTAGTATACATAGCGACGAAACGAAAGGCGACAGAAAACGTGCGGTAAAACTATCGTAGTACTACCTATTGCATTATTTTAACGCAATTAAAATAGCGACACAGAAGACGAGACTATTCTATGGAAGAGTTTTTACCTTAGTATTACGATGACACCGTCGAAAACATTAAAACCGTTGCTAATGTAGCCGAATACACCGTCCGCTATTATCTTTAGTATCATTTCGGCGGCGAATATCAAGGAAAATGCGATATTGCTAATTTCAACGATTACCGTTAGTTCTTGCGGCTGTTAAAATGGCGACAATTGTTTATAAAAAGATTGCTAGTGCGGTAAATTGCTGCATCGTATGGTGTGTAATGAAGTGTATTGCAGTTATAACTAAAAGTAAATGATATTATGTAGTTGGAGGATGATACCAACCTGATTGTGGTATTCGATACCCATGCTGAGAGTATTTATAAGAATAGCTAATAATATTCCTTGTTGGAATCGTTTATGATTAACCAGTCTTTTGATTAGTTTGCGTAATACAGAACACCAGTGCAGGCAGTACTTATTGAATACGTATATGGTATTGTGAAGACAACATTGATTACATATTCCTCGATTTTGGTAATCCGAAGAATTTCGTCTTCTGCTGGATCGATCGCTCTGCAATAGATGCCAATAAAGTACAATATTAGAGAAGCATTCACGGTTGAATGTCTGAGAATGAGATACACTTACCCTTAAATGAGGCTGATCGACGAAACATATGGTAGGATTATTCGGAGGCACCCATCTCCGCGATTGATTCGATAATATACTTTGGCTTAACGAATTAAATAATGAATCTAAAGCTAATTGGCCAGTAGGAAGTGCAGCTGATAGTGCTCCACTCAGTGCGAGTAATTCTTGGCAACTCATCATCGTATTGGTTACCGGAATAGTTTGAGTATTCTGCAACCACAAGTATACAGGATACGATTAACATAACGCTGCTGAGAAATTATCGAAGGTGAAGAGATGGTTTGAAGAAAAGAAACATACCGGTATAATTTGCCAAATGTTGCCGTCTCCAGCTTGAGTCATTTTTTCGCTGGAGCAAACGTTTTTCGTGGTTTCACCCGAGGTGCTTTCGTTCGAATGGAGTAACACTACGTCGCTGAAAACCACGTTGCTTTGGCGTCGAGTCGAGTTTTTGCTCGGTGATGCGGTGATATATTTGCTCGATGCCTGAAAAAAAACCATATTGGGTTGGTTTTTAGTGAACTTGTGGCTAGAATGGGAATTTTAACGTGTGTAATTTTGGTCAATGTAGGTTCATAATCGTCTTATTTACTCTTTGAAGAGATGCTGGGAGCAAAAAGTGAAGTCATTTTTATTTTCCAGAACCCAAAAATTGAATCTGTCATACTTAATTGGGTGTTTTTTTTTCTTTCTTTCAAATTCGTCTTCGGGCACAGCTAGGGAGCATGTTGAATATTGAATTATGAAAACTTATTCATCTAATTGGCACCGAATAAAACTTGAAAGTTTGAAATTCAACTCTCCTCTCTCCTCTTGAAGACGAATCGCTGAAGAGGAGGGTAAAAATGAGATCCAATCAGAAAATTGAGTAACCATTTTTTAGAATTTTTGTTTCTATCAGAAGGAGGTTTACGTTCTCAGAGGGGGGGGGGGTCTTTTTAAAAAACTGAGGTCATTTTCGCACTCAACATTTCCAAAAACAAGTCAATCGATGAATCAAATGCCCTTATTTTAAAAGTGCTCATTTCAGGGCTCGCACTTAGTTACTTTTTAAGTACCTAATTGTAAGTTGCTAAACTTACAAAAACTAAATTTTGGTTACTTTTTCTAATTTCTGGTCACTGAAGTTGCTTGCTATCAGTCAAAAACAGCAAAAAGTCAAAACCACAGTAAAAATTTCTAAAAACTTTTTTTTTGTTGAAAATTACTCGTATTTTTTTTGCTGAAAATACTCATTTTTTACGAAAAAGTCTAGTGTTTTGCCGAAAAATTGCAAAAATGTCTCACTTTCCTCTCGAAAAGTTGCCAAAATTTTCCTATCATTCATCAAAAATTTCAAATAAGCCTCAAATTTGTATGAATAATTACCAGTAAGTTTCGCTTTTCGGCCAGAAATTACTAAAAAGCTCTCCCCCTTTACTAAAATTGCTGAGTCCTGCTTTCAAACGAAAATAACAAAAAGCTTCTTTTTTGTCAAAGTAGCCAAAAAATGTCGTTTTTTCCAAAAATTATTGGATATTTTTCACTTTTTAAAAAAAAATTCCCAAAAATTTCAACTTTTTTTTACACAGAAACTGCCAAAAATTCATGCTTTATAAAAATTGTCGAAGTCTTTTTCTTTCAAACAAAAATATTGAAAAGTTTTCCCTTTGTCAAAGTAGCAAAAATGGCTCGTTTTTACCAAAAATTATTCAATATTTTCGCTTCTTTCAAAGAATTTCCAAAAATTTCAACTTACAAATTTACAAAAACTGCCAAAAAACGTGCCTTTTATTAAAAAATTGTCAGTCTTGAGTCTTAATTTTTATCAAAAGTTTCGTCTTATTATTACCAAGCAAAACAGTTTCACTTTTTAATAACAATAATTATCAAAAAATTTTGTTTTTGGCCGAAATTGCCAAATTCTTCCTTTTACCTAAAAATTATCACTAAATCTCTTCTTTCTGCAAAATATTGCCGATGAGAAAATGTAAGTTTTGTTTTTTTGTGAAAAGTTTCTGAAAAGTCCTCCACCCCCTTTGCTGAAATTTTTAATGTCTTACTTTCAAACAAAAATAGAAAAAAGAGTCTCTCATCTTATCAAAGTTACAAAAGAAGTTTACTTTTTGCTTTTTGGCGAAAAAATCCTCAAGTCTTATTTTTTTGTTAGAAATTGCCAAAAACCCTGCTTCTCATTGAAATTTATCTAAATTGTATTTTATTTTTGACAAAAATTGGTTGTTTTGCGATAAAATTTCCAGTTTTGTTTTTGGTAAAAAAATTACCAAAAATGTTCACTTACTTATCTGCTAAAAATAGCCAGCTGCAAAATTATCTAACTTTTATGATGAAAATTGAGAAAAAGTATCACTTTTGAATCGAAAGTACTTTTTTCTGCCAAAATGAAATTGACAAAGTCTCGATCAAGTTTTTTTGGTGATTTTTTTTCTGCATCAAAATTTTTTGTTCACGTTTTGTAACTTTTTTGGACCTTCTTTGGTTGTTTAAGTTACTGTTTTGGGAGGGGAGGGGAGGGGAGGGGAGGGGAGGGGAGGTGCTGGAGGGAGGATCGAGTGCGAGCCCTGTCATTTTGAAAATGGTATGTCTCAAAATAGCTACAAAACTTACATTGATGGTATCTGTCAAGTTATTTTCGAATTCGGCTGGCACTTGAAGCGCCATTTTGAAAAAATGTTGAAAGTTTTAAAGAAATTTTGTGGTTGCGAATCAAATTTCAACATATTTCTTGAACATTGAAATCAATTTGGAGCCAGGTGTAACGATGGCGGTGTTGCACACTCCCAAAAAAGTTCAGAATGGAATAATATCGACTTCTTTTTGGCGTTTTTCCTTATTCTTCAACCCCCTCCCCTCCCCCTTTCTGAAGTCAGAAATACCAATTCGTCATAAATTTCAGACACTATAGTGAACCTAAACAAGCAAACCGCCAGCAAAAGTCGAATTATAAATAATACGGCAAACTGGTTAGGCAATTTTATTAACATTTTTGGGAGGGCGCGTCACGTAGTTCGTTTCCACGACGTTGCCGTGGTAAAATTCCAATCGACGCGCTCGACCTTGAATTTTAATCACGTAACATTGTGACATTTTGAGATTTTTGACTTGACTTGACTTGATTACTCGAACGGATATCTTACGAAGGTCAAATTTTTCTTTCGAATTGTAATGTCGATGATGAACCGAATTTCATAGTTTGGAAGATCACTGAAGCCCTTTTTACGGCCATTATTATGTAAAAGGGCTTGAATGCAGATTTTCAGAGTTGAAATAGTTTTCATAAGTTGAAAGTTCAATTTTGAAAATTGTGTTCAATTCGAAGCTATGATTTAAAGTGAGATTCTGAAATAAAGTTCTGCAAAAGCGATTTTTAATGATAGTCAAAGTTCAAAACGCCATGTTTTCAAAATGAAACTTCTTGTAGAAAGAAAACTCCCCTCCCCCGAAATTGGGGCAAAGTTTCCAAAAATTGTCGAAGTCATGTGACATATCGAAGAACATGTTTTCGTAGGCTCTGAATACGATTATGGTCTTACTTTTTCGGTCTGACCTCTCCCATGACCTCAGTGCCCTCTTCATTGAGGTCAAAACCTGAAAATATTGTCAAAGTCGTGTGACATATCGAAAAACATGTTTTCGTAGGCGCTGAATACGAATATGACCTTATTTTTTCGTTCCGACCCCTTCCTTGACCTCAGTGACCCCTTATTGAGGTCAAAACCTGAAAATATTGTCGAAGTCGTGTGACATATAGAATAGTATGTCTTTGAAGGTGCCGAATACGAATATGCCCTTATTTTTTCGTTCCGACCCCTTCCTTGACCTCAGTGACTCCTCATTGAGGTCAAAACTTGAAAATGTTGTCGAAGTCGTGTGACGTATCGAATAGTATGTTTTCGGATATGCTGAATTCAAATATGACCTTATTTTTTCATTTTGACCCCTCCTGTGACCTCGGTGCCCCCTTCATTAAGGTCAAAACCTGAAAATTTTGTCGAAGTTGTGTGACATATCGAATAGTATGTCATTGAAGGTGCAGAATACGAATATGACCTTATTTTTTCGTTTCGACCCCTCCTGCGACCCCGGTGCTCTCTTCATTAGGGTCAAAACCTGAAAATATTGTCGAAGTCATGTGACATATTGAATGGTATGTTTTCGAAGATGATGAATTCAAATATGGTCTTATTTTTTTATTTTGACCCCTCCTGCGACCCCGGTGGTGCACCCTTCATTAGGGTCAAAACTTGAAAGTATTGACGAAGTCGTGTGACGTATCGAATAGTACGTTTTCGAAGATGCTGAAGTCTAATATGACCTTATTTTATTTTTTCATTCTGACCTCTTCCTTGCCCCCGGTGACCCCTTCATTGAGGTCAAAACTTGAAAATTTTGTCGAACTCATGTGACGTATCAAATAGTATGTTTTCAAAGATGCTGAATTCAAATATGAGCTTATTTTTTCGCTCTGACCCCTCCTGTGACCCCGGCGCCCCTTCATTAGGGTCAAAACTTGAAAATATTAACGAAATCGTGTGATATGTCGAGTAGTATGTTTTCCAAGGTGCCGAATACGAATTGGACCCTATTTTTACAATTCGGCCCGTATTATGGCCCCTAAGGCCTCAGTCTGCTTTCTTCAAAGAAAACCAATAACAGTGTTTTCGTATCAATTCATCACTTTAAACATTCTACGATTGCTCACCTGATCGTGATCCGATAGATCTTTTCTGCTGATCGAAGAATTGACCGAACCAACTCGCAAAATCGCTGGCGTCGGTTGTGACCTAATGCTATCTTCTCGTTGGCAAGAAGAATCTTCTCGACTTTCTGGCTTATTTTTGGAGCTCTCTTCTAGCGCAAAAAAACACACAGGAAACGAGTTAAATTATTCTTCAAGTATTATTAGCTCGTCTTAAGGTAATGGAAATGTAAAATATAAGGCAATGCTAAGGATTAAGTATACACGGTTGCCAACTTTACCTTCGGCGGAACTCGATAAGTGCTGTAACGGCAGTGTTGTAGCGGCAGTTTTTGATATGCGTTTCGCTTCTTTTTTCTGTTGCCTTGTATATCTCCATACACGATACCTTTTAATCAGTCTTCGTTTGCCGCGTCGATATATATGTGCGATGTATCTGCATGTTCGCAACAAAGTAGGTATGTGAGTTTTACACGATATTAAATAAGTATATGAGAGAGAAAGCTCTCAAAGCAGAAGGTGTGTGCCTAAATCTACGAATATAATTATTTTTTTGCGCGTTCGAGATGAGAATTGGAGGCAACAACGTATAAATTAGGCAGGTTTTGTTTTCGCGGTATCCATTACGATGAAAGAGGGTGAGAAGGGGGTGGTGCAGTGAACTCGGAAGTGGCGGGTAAACTTGGAATGTAATTAATCTTACGAATTCGAACAATACGTCGTGTTTACTTAATTATACGCGATAGTCTATATATACCTACGTAGATATAGAATAAGAGAGGAAGATACAAGATATACGCGAGTCGCGACGACGAAGCGAAGATGCGACGCTAGGATGCTGAATGATCGCAACAGCTATGTAGATGTGGTACCTCTGTAGCTAAAATGGCGAGCTGAGGTGCGACGAAGGCGTTTTATATCCACTCGCCGCATCTCTCGGAGCCTGGAGGCTGGAGGCTGGTTTCCATTTGTTTTGGTTGCACATTCGTATATATAAATAGGTACGCGAGATCTACTACTATCTCATTTGTCAACGCAATGTTGTTGTTTTTTTTTTACTCCTTCATCGCCACGTATTTTACGTATAAAAGAGATAGAGAGAGGACGAGGCAAACTACGCTATTGCAAGCTTCGGTGCGAAATTAATCACTTTCTTACACGTGGTGCGCGGTGACGGCGGCAATGGCACGATTCCCTCTTCACGCACCTTTTTATACAGGCACCGAATTCCACCAAAATTCTAGCCGTAAATATCGATGTTGGTAGTACACGAGGAGCGAGATTAATGGCGTTTGTCGAAGCTATTCGCGTATTAAAATAGAGAGAAACAGGCACGAAGCAGCCAGCAGGCTGTACAGTGAACAGCGAAGAGCTAACAGCGACGAGCTCACGACTTACTTGATCATTTCAGCGTAGCAGGAATTTGGCTCGGAATTGTTGGTCGACGAAGCCAACGTGCTGGTTGAATGGTATCTGGCTCTTTCCAGTCGCATTCTTTCCATTTCGCGTTTCTTTGTCTCGGAGAATTGAGTGGCTATTACGACTAGGCACAGGTTGATCATAAAAAACGAACCTATCTGCGTATTCGAATGAATGCAAATCCAACGAGAAACAGAAATAAACAAAAAATGATACAGATGAGAAGCGAAGATACATATTTACTATCGTTGAAATGGATTAGGGTTGAATATAGTTGTGGGGTAAATCTGGTAAAAATTTTCGGTACGCCTCATTCGGTGTAAATATTTGCAGATGGTAGCGGTGGCGTGATCTTGAAAGGAAACTGCTGGAAGCCTTAATATATTATACGAGTATACTGCGAATCTAGTAGGAGTTATACGTAAGAGTGATGAAGGTACAGGTAGTGACGAATTCGAAATTAATGTTTGTATTATGTTTACAAAGCGAAAAGTTTTAACAGCTTTGATGGTTTAGAATTAGGTGTATATAGTTTGTCGATGAAATATAATCGGCTTGTTTGTACGACGTAGGCACTCGTGGGAATCGCCTCGAAAAAGATGATGCGCAAAAGGAATACGAATCGAAAAGTACGAGTGATAATCCAATTATTCAAATCGAGGTTGAGACGCGGAATTGAATTACGATTTCGAGTAAGTGTACACGAATGTACGATGTGTTCTGCTGATTTGTTTGTAGCTGTGGTGGAGATTTTATTCGGGCTGGTGTGCCTGTAGATCGAATGCAATTTGGTGTGGCCTTGAGTTGAAGTTGAATTATAATCGTGTGGAAAATTTTGCAAATTTGAGCCCCCCCCCCCACCAATTGAAAGTAAATTTGTGGAAATTTCAATCGATCAAAGAAAATTTTTTTTTTGAGAAAATTCTCTCAGATCATTTTGGTGTCGAGGTTGAATCGAAGTCAACATTTTTGAAACTTCGTGATTTGGTCAATCGAGATTTTTGAACTTTTGTGAAATTTGTAGTATTTTTTTGAAGTTTATTTCAAATTTTTTGAAATTGAATTGCATATCTGGATCAATTCTTGAAAATTTTTCTGCTATGTTAACTTTGCTTCGCCCGCCCTCGCCAAAAAAATCATCACTTGTATAAAATTTGATCCAATTCTGAATAACTGTGCTCTTGAATTTGATTTGTGAGGGTGCAAGCAGAGTTGTTTGAGAGCTTCCAGGCTTTTCGTCATAATTTTGGCTGAAATTCATCTTTTACTCTTTTAACCATGCCTCTCTGAGATGATATCAGTGGAAAATGGAGGCTCGTGGCGCAGAACCCGCTAGTCAAATCAGGTACTTTAAACTTTCAAAATCGTATGGATATTCTCTTTTTCGATAAAAATAAAAATAAACGTTCCAGTTTTGAAAAACTACAAAAACAGGGTGTCTAACAGGTCCTACTGGTCCTATTAGTCCTACTAAAGTCCTACTTTTTCTCAAAAGTCCTTTTAGTCCTACTATAGTCCTACTTTTCCACAATTTTATTCAAAAGTCCTACTTTTTTTCAATAAGACTTTTTCAAATTTTCAATTTTTTCCCTTTTTCCGGAATTTTGAACAAATTTGATAGAAAAAGGCTCATTTGTCGACTTTTTTAGATTTTGAATTACATATTTTCGAGAGCTTTTGCCCTCGCTTCGCTCGGGCTATTTTCATTTTTTCCCCACATGAAAAACTTATTGTTCAAATTCAAGAAATGTTCAGAGTTTGGATCAGAAAAAGAAACTTCTCTCTTCATAAAGAAACTTCTTATTTTTACTTCTCAAAACATGATTGAATTTTTGAAAGCTTTTGGCCTCGCTTAGTTCAGAATTGTTTGCTTTTCTTTTTCAAGTTTGATTTTTTTTTAAATAATCTTTTGGATTTTAAAAATTTTGAAACAAAACTAATGAACTTCTTCATAAATCATACTGTACAAGAAAACATCGTTTTCGTACTCTTCAAAATACTAATTTTCGGGAGCTTTTGCCCTCGCTTCGCTCGAGTCTGTTTGTTTTTTTTTTCAATGTTGAATTTTCCAAAAAAAATCATCATTTAAATTTCAAAATTTTGAAGCAATTAGGAGAGAATAAAACGAAAAGTTGGAGTGAAACGTTATATTTTTGGCGTCTACTTTTTTGAATACAATTACAAAGTATTTGAAATCATCAGAAAAGCAAATATTTTTTACAAGAATTTGGTTAAAAACTTGAATGTCAATTTTGACCCCCCCCGCTCTTAAGAAATTTCATGAGTGCTCGAAAATGACCTTTTGAAAGTCCTGCTAAAAGTCCTACTTAAGTCCTACTTTTTCATTTTGAAATTTTGTTGTAGACACCCTGAAAAATAACTCAAACAACAGCTATTTTTCTATGAATCTTGAAACTTTTCCAAAATGTCCTCAAATTATCTAGTTGGGCAAATGAAATGGGTACATTTCCCCGTACCCCCCATTTCGGATGGGGTGGTAAAAAGCACCTAGAAGGATAGTGCTAGGTTAGTGCTGGTTAGTGCACGTATCGCTGACGTTAGTGCACGCCCCCTTCACCCCCATTTTTTAAAAAATATGGGGGGGGGGTACAGGGAAACGTGGTACCCCCCCATTCGCGGAAGGGGGTTAAAAACCACCTAGAAGGATAGTGCTAGGTTAGTGCTGGTTAGTGCACGTATCGCCGACATTAGTGCACGCTTCCTTCACCCTCATTTTTTAAATAATATGTGGGTGGGTACAGGGAAACGTGGTACCCCCCCATTCACGGAAGGAGGTTAAAAACCACCTAGAAGGATAGTGTTAGGTTAGTGCTGGATAGTGCACGCATCCCCAACGTTAGTGCACACTTTCTTCATCCCCTTTTTTGGCTTTTTTAAAAAAATTTGTGGGGGGGTACGGAGAAATGATTTACAAAAAAAGGGGAAGAACGTTGTTGAAAGGGTTAAAACCCACGTAGTTCGATTCAGTTTCGTAAGTGCTGGTTAGTGCACACACTTATACAATTATTCCCCCTCCCCCTCCCTCCCCCAATATTAAATAAATAATTTTACACCCTATGGTCCAGTAAAATGAGCATCGAATAGGGAAAATCGAAGTGGCAAGCTGATTTTCGGTATATTGGTCCATTTTGATCTCCTGAAAACGAATCCGAGGAGTCCCCCATTGTACCGGATCAACTCCCCCCCCCCCGCCCTCAATCGGGGTTTGGCCAAAATCTCGAATAGTACATATTGACTCTAGCGCAAAAATGGTTTTAAAAAATGTTCTTCTACTTGTACGTCAAATTTCCCATTAGATGAGCCATTGATCAAATTTCCAGTCCCAAGAGGGGTGGACCTACGGCGCTTCGAACACAAGAGGGTTTGGGATAGCTTCATAACTATAATAGTTAATACTGATCGTAATATTTTTAATCATTCAAAAATGGCATGGTGGTGGTTCACTTTGTTTTTTTGAGGTATAGAGCGGACTGCCAGTGTCACCCCTCCTCCCATCTGGCTCACCATTTAGTTATTTGCCCATATAACGTACGTGAAGTGAATTGAAATGTACGAAAAAATGTAAAAATGTCGAATGGAAATTGGAATGTTAATACGAGTTTTAAACACCCATTTTAACGTAGAGTAATGAATTCTCCCCCTTTGTGGGTCCCAAGCCCCCTGAAACTTTTTCCTATCGATCTTCTTCAATATGGGTCAAATTGGAAATATTGCTTCAAGTTCACTCAAGTCTTGAGAAATTAGAGTCTCCAAAGTTTGTTTGTTTCACATATGATAAAACATAAAAAAATAAAACATAAAACCGAAAGTATGAAGTGTGTAGATTAGGATTACAGGGATTTCCTATCCCACTCCTCCCCTCCAAACATTTAGAAGTTTTTGAGGAAAATGATTTTTTTTAGCAAGACTGCTATGGGAACGCCTTTGAAAAAAGGTACTCAAAGGGAATTTTTAGTTCAATGTTTAAGAATCGGGACTTTTAGAAAAATTTGAGGAAGTGTGAGGGGAGGAGATGAGTCTTCAGCGAAGACACAAAATCACATTTTGCGAAACAGTGTGTGAAAATCCGCTTGGGGAGAGATTGAAAAGTCATTGAAACACCTTGAACAGGGCTGTTAAATTACTGTAATTTATTCGCTGGTAAAATACGGTGGTATAATATGGTAATATACGTTAGGTATTTTACCAATTTGGATTTGAAGAATTATTTGTAGTTTGATTTCGAAGTTCTGAACTTCTGACCTGCCCTCAAAGTAAATTTTCATCGGTTTTGGGTGTTATTAGAGATTATAGGAAATTTTCCACGGAAATTTTTGGAAATTTATATGGAAAATTTTTGGTAACTTTCAATTCAGAAATTTCCATGGAAATTAGGAAATTTATGAAAGAAAGTTGCAAAAAAAGTCTTCCATTTTGCTTTTTGGTAAATGATGGTAAAATACGGCAATAAACTTTTGGTAAAATACAATAATTTACCGCTGTAATTTACCGACATAAATTACCTTACAGCCCTGACCTTGAAAAATACATCTTGTAACAGGGGTCAAATAACGCGCCTGGTAAAACAACAACATAATCGATTTAATGATGATTAATTATTATCAACGTGTTCGAAGCGCCGTAGGTCCACCCACCCCCCCCCCTGGGGACTGGAAATTTGATCAATGGCGCATCTAATGGGAAATTTGACGTACAAGTAGAAGAACATTTTTTAAAACCATTTTTGCGCTAGAGTCAATATGTACCTACTAGTCGAGATTTTGGCCAAACCCCGATTGAGGGCGGGGTGGGGGGAGTTGATCCGGTACAATGGGGGACTCCTCGGATTCGTTTTCAGGAGATCAAAATGGACCAATATACCGAAAATCAGCTTAGCACTAACCTAGCACTATCCTTCTAGGTGCTTTTTACCACCCCTCCCGAAATGGGGGGGGGGTACGGGGAAATGTACCCAAATGGAATATTCAACTTGTGTGGAACTTTGTTCAACTGAGCATTTTTGGACGTTCTTTCGGGATTTTCTTGTCTCGAGCCAACATAGGGATGCCCAAAAAATCGAGAATTTTGAGCCCAAACCTAGGTCATGACTTTTGAGTTTTTGAAAAAAAAAAATAAGATAAATTTCGGGATGACTTCAAATATTTCTGCGATTGATTGGGAGATCATTCGGAAAAATTGTGAAGCTCTATACTAGACATTCAGGAAACTTGTCCAGGGGTATTCAAAGAAGAATGTTTGAGAATTTTGAAATTTTTGAGCTCAAAAAGTAAGATACATAAAATGATGATTTTCTAGATTTTTTAATTCGTGTCATGCGACCTATCAAAATAGGTTCAAATTTCGCGATTAATTCAAATATTTAAACGAAAATGTTTTGAAAGCATTTTAAAAGAATTTTGACCAAAAAAATGCTGTCAAGATTTTTGGAATTTTTGAGAAACGTGTCATGCTACTCATCAAAATGGGTGAAAATTTCGTACAAAGGTAAAAAATTTCTATTAAAACTTTCTTTGAGCATTTTTAAATGATCAAAGCTTGAAATTCGGTCAGTTTTTTAAAATCATCAAAATACTTGAAAAATCAACTCAATTTTAGTGCTCAAAATTTTTGAAAAATTTTTAAAAAAATTTGAAATGAAAGATTTGATATTAAAATTTAATTGCTGAAGAATCTAGACTCAAATTTGGACTTGAAATTCTTTAAAATTTTAAAGAAGTTTGATCAGAATATTCGGTCAAGATTTTTGGAATTTTTGAAAAAGTTGTCGTGTTACTCATCAAAATGGTTTAAAATTTTGTGAAAATGTAAAAAATTTCTATCAAAACTTTCTCTGTATGTTTTTGAAAGATCGAAGCTTGAAATTCGGTCAGTTTTTCAAAATCATCAAAATACATACTTGAAAAAATCAATTCAATTTTAGTGGTCTTTTTTTGGGTGTTTATAATTGCAGGATTAAAACTCTTGAAAAATTGTCAATAAAATTTGAGATGAAAATTTCTGATTTGATGTTGAAGTTTGAATTCTGAAGAATTTCGACTCTTGAAATTCTTTAAAAATTACTCTGAAGCAGTTTTTTTTGCAATATTTTCATTTTTTGCAAAATTTATAGACATTCTGGTAAAAACTATGAGTTTTGTCAAAAATTCCAAAAATTTGACCCAATTTCAGTCTCAAAATTCTTCAAAATTGCTCAAAAATTATTTTATTGGAATATTTGAATTTCTCACAAAATTTTATATGCCCATCAAAATTAGTCTAATGTTGAAAACTTTTATTTTATGAATCGAAATTAATATTTTGAATGGATCATGAGACAGTTGAAAATTGATTTTTCGAATAGGAAATTTCAACCCCTCCTTCCCCCCTCTCTTCTTCTGAATTCAATTGCGATTCTCAAATTGTGGAGATATATTCTGCACATTGTGATGGTGCTGTTACAAGCACATCTCCATGTATAGGTCTCACATATGCTAGCTACCTACTTGAGGTCTAGCAGTACCTAGCTTCTGAGAGCTTCATAGGTACCTGGCGACTTACCGCCTCGTTACCTACTTTTCGGACACTGAGTGTATTTACGTATACCACACAGACAATTACCTAATAATATATACCTTACGAAATAAGAAACACATCTTCAGTTGTCATTCCATGTATTGTTTATTCAAGTACATAATAACAACTTACTCAAGCTATATTATTTATACTGGCCTGTACAGTATTACGAAAAGGAGAGATAGCATATTCATGCCTAAGAAAGTGCAATGCACATCACCACAGGGAATAGGGAACAGTACACGGATGTGGGAAGGTCCATATATGTTACTCATTTAGATGAGATTTACAATAAGGATCCTCGGATGTTTTACGTAATAACTCCTGGACCCGAGTGCATCTGAACGACTCTATCAACGTAACTGGAACACAGAACATATTCGAAATAGATCACTTGCTTTACCAGTTCATATTTCGTATATGACTGGACTTGTGCTACTAATTTAGTCCATTAGATTTACGCAAATAGCATGGTATAGGTGGTCCTATACCATCTCCGGAACATTGATATCCGATGTTTTATCATCGGGAGTCGCCAAATGACTGGTTTTTCTAGCGTATGTTCTCTCGTTACGAAGTATAGAGTGAACTAATCCGCTAGGTGTCGTATTACGAAACTATCTTTAATGTTGGCTAGAGGCAGAACGAATTTCTCTCGCATACGCGACCGAAAATGCATCACAATCTGTCTCTACATATGCCCCGAGTTTGTGTAATGGCATAGTGTTTACATAAATTCTCAAATTAAGAGATGATTGCGATCTCCTCTTCTTCTGCCCCGAATTATGTCAACATTTGGTTATTACGCTTGAACATGGACCTTCCGAGAAATGAATGAATGGATAAAATGGAAACTGTACTAGGTAAAAACATATTAAAATACATAATTTGTAGAATAAAAAAATAAAAAATAGATAACACTGCTTACTGATAAGGGAGGAGAAAAAAAAATTTTACAATGCTTCTTGCTTAAAAGATAAAAAATAATAAATAGTACAAGTATGTGTATTACGAAATTTTTGAATTATTTGCAACTAATAATGTGTTTCTGTTTTTCTGTTTCAGGTTTCTATCTTGATGATGAATAATATCTTGGATTAATCTTCATTTCAGTTGAAACCATTTGTGAACAATCATTACGGGAAGTATATTTCTCTTGTGTTACGCAATGTGAAATGCTTGAATACTTTGTGTCAAATTGTTTCATAGGATCAGAAGATTTTCGAAATGGTTCAATGTGTGAATTTTTATTCGGTGAGGAATGGAATGAGACCCAGGATCAGTTCTAAGATGATATGTTGTATCATTGTCGGCGCTTCGTTTTCACCTTTTTCAATTGGAGTGGATCGGTCAAGTATGGATTCCGCTTGTCTTACGTATGTTACTGTTTCCTGTCTTTCATGTGCTGTTCTTTGTAGCCAATCTCGTAATTTAGAACCTTGATCCTTAAACTCTTTTAACAGGATTGGAGGTAATATCACTATTGTTTCAGCTCCTTTGCGTTCCAAAGTGTTTATTAATCGTAAATACTGAGATTTTAACTTTTCTTCACAGGTCCCATCCATGAGGTCTTTGTGGCCTACCGACATTATTATACCTCGCGTTGATTTTAGAAGGTGTTTGTCAATATTGCGTTCGAGTTGGTCAACGGAGATGTTTGGCTGTATGAAGTCATTAAATTTCATCGCATCTACATAACTGGGATCTGCTTTTACGGCTGTGTGGACAATTTGTTGGATTGCTCCATCTCCAATCATGAAATGATTTTGAATCAAGAAGATTGTTTCAGAACCACCATTTCCAACTGTCATCGAAAAACTTCTGAGAAATAGATGATCTTTGATCGGGCGTATGTTATTGTATACTTCTTTTGGTGCTCTGTTCATTAGCGGGTAACTGAAATTTTCCAGCTCTTTTCGAAATAAAGTGTAGTTAATCGGTAAATATACTGTTTGAGCTCTTTTTTCTGCATAGGTATCTATTGTTATCGAGTTACGTAAATGTTTGATTGTCTTAATCGCCGCAAATTGTCCAGGTTTAGGGTAACATTTAGAAGATGGATAAATCATCAGAGATTCGTAGCGTTTCGAGTTGCGTCTTTCGTAATCTTGTTTTCGTAATTCATGTCTTCTGTTATATCCTAATGGTGTTCTCGGTACGCGTGTTGAATATCGATAGCTAGAATAATTTGGTTTTACGTATGGTCGTTTGTATACCGGAGACGTAGGGCGAATACGTGTGATTGTTGATTTAGTTGGAGATTTGCTACGTGGCGGTGTTATTAATTTTTTGCGTTCTGGTGATTTTTTCTTCGGTGACAACTGTTTACGATCATTACTGCTTTGTCTTATTTTAATTATGGTACTGTTCGCTTTTTTAGTAATTGGAGATTTATCTTTTGTTTTTTGTTTTATAGGTGATAATTCTTGTATGTCTTCTTTTGTTATCTTCGAGTTCGTTGATTTTTTATCTTCATCAGACATGCATTCATATGAAGGGGTAAAATTCATCTCAAGCATTTCTCCGTCGTCATCAGTACGATTATTCTCTTCGGACAACGGTGAGTCACGTTTGATTTCCTCCAGTTTCGGTGCTGGTGTTGAAAATTCTACTGTTTTCGTGATTGCTTTCAGGTCAATAATCTTTTGAATACTTTGTTTAGCTTTATTATTAATGCGTTGAATTTCTATTTCTTGTGATGTATTTGTTTTACGTAATTCTTGATTTTCTTCTTCTAGTTCTTTGATTCGACTTACGAGGAAAGACGGTGTGTTACGAAATTCATCTATCATGGTAATTTGCTTCATGTTACCTTTTACGAAATAATGAGTGTCTGGTTGGATTTCTTGGTCACATCTAGGGAATACGCATTTTACAGCACCAGGTGGAGCAATATCTATTACGTCTTTCAAACACTGCAGGTGATACAGATGCGTACACGTGGTTGCTACGAGAGGATTTTCTATTTGCTCAACGATCGGGGGCTCAGCCAGTGATTGATTACATGATGAGCAAGACACGATATTCACTATTCTGCTATCCATTTTCTGTCAACATCATGGGTATTCATTAAATTTCGTGTATTTTGTATTACATTAATTTTCATGCTGTTTTGCGTAATTTTTACTGTTACGAATGATTCTGTACTTACGGAAATTGTTGATGTAAATAAATGGAATTGTCTTGATGTAAATTTTCTTTTAATTACGCCACTAGAGAAAATTTTACTCGTATTTCGTACTTCACTGTTGTAAATGCTGAGTAGAAATGGAGCAAAGTATTTCTTGAAGATTATACGATCAGCCGGTTATCGTTGGGAATACCCATTTCAGGTTTTTGTTAACAGATGAAACTGCTCTGACTAGTTGGGCTTTTGCCTTTTACCCTTCTATGATGTTAAATAAGAACTATAGCGTGTTTAAGCGATGGTTTTTTATTTTTATTTTCATATATAAATTACGTGAACAAATGATTATTTTTAATTACGGCTGAGTAAAATAGAAATAAACGGAACATAATCTTCTTTCTTATAATTACGATAATGGTAAACCTAGAGTTACGTCAAAAACTCTACTTGAATGTTTTACGTAAAATGAAAATTGAGTATTCAAGCATCGAGAAATATCAATTAATTTGACGTATCTTGTTTTCTTGAGATGTATTACGAAAATTTCATTAGTAGTATTTTTCGCTGCTGTGTACGTGATACGCAATATGTAGGATTATGTCGAGGTATGCCATGAACACTGGAAAAGGGTTGCCGTTCTCATCAATATACCTTGGGACTGGATATTTGGTATCGATCTCATCCACGCATTCTGCATATTTGATCCATATGTTTGAGTATTTTCCCGCTAATGTTTTAAGCCATTGATTGTATGTAATTGTTCTTTGTCTAAATCTGCGTGTTTCCTTCGTTGCATAACTGGTATATTGCGGTATGATTAATAAGCGTTTGCATCCTTTTTCGATTAGTACGGAAATCAGCTGTCTCATGTTATTCATCGCGTGTTTTACATTTTTTTCTTTTCGTAAGTCATGGGCTCCTGCTGACACAATTACTCCTTCCGTAACGATTTTTAAGTGATCCTTTACGTTCCTCTTTAGTAATGGTGTAGAAACCATGGCTCCCATGAATTTGCTTTTTACGCATTGTGTTTTACGAAATTTGCTTATGGCATCTCTTACACATCCTAGAGCTAAACTATCACCGATAACCATGAATTTATTTAGCATGTATACGATTTCACCATTTGGGAGGTGTTTTACAATTCGAATATGATTCCATTTTTCGATGATCTTGAATATATTGCTTAACTCTTGAGGTAAAGGTTCATTAAAAGTAAAACCACTTTTTCTGCATTCCTCATGTAGGTATTTCGTTGTTATGTCAACTGGTAATCGTATTTGGTTTCCGTTATGTACTTCAAAATCTAATTCCATGATAGTTGGTCTTCTTTTTAAAATGGTGAGAGCTGGGTACGATGGTGTGATCAGTTTATCTTCGGCTTCGTTCTGAATTAAATCTGCGTCGTTATCTTCTTCTGGTTTGACTTCAATTGTTTCTAGCTTCTCGTTGATCGGTTTCAGTTTCTTTTCATCGTTTGATTTGTCGACAGTGTCATTGTTTTGTTGTTTGGATGTTTTACGCAAAGATTTACTTTCGTGGTGAATGCCGGTGGATGTGGATGGTTGAGAGTTATTAATATCGAAGGTAGAATTTTCATTCGTCGCAATTTTGGTTTTTAAGAAGTCAATTACGTTTTGAAGGTTTGTTATTTCTCCTTGTTGTTTACGTAGCTTGTTTTCCTGTTTCTCGATTTCAGCTTTGGCAGCTTGTAGTTCTTGCTCTAGTGATGAAATTTTTAGCTTGAATCGATTCATCTCAGTTGACACCGAAATCGTTTCTATCTCAATGGATTTTAAATTTTCGAAATTGTATGTCTTTACGCAATCGTGGACTTTGCACTGTACTGTTTGTTTCTCTATTTTTCCATCTATTTCTAGTAGTAATCTTCTTTTTGCGCAGGTTTCGTGCATTGTGTGTAGGCATTCCGGATTTATCAATATCTTTGGTTTCGACGGTTGACCTAACAATATTTCATCGCACATGATACACTTCGGAACTGCGATTTCGCGGGCTATTAGAATTACGTCGCTGTTGTCCGATCCTTCGCTGGATATGGTACTCATGTTGACTTGATTTGTTCAACACTAAAACACACGTGTGTTGTTTGGAATAATTTCTAGTAATTATGATGAAGTACTGTGATAGTAATTATTACCTGTCGTTGATCAGGAAGATTTGAATTTTCAGAAACAGTTTCAGAGATTGATCGTAAAATTTGTATTGAATAAGTCACGTTTTCGCAAATTAAGCACTTTTCGTATTCATAAAATCTTTCGTAACTTTGCAATGTATAAGATAATTTCATAATCTGATGAAGTGTGTTTACTATCTGTTTTAGCTGGTCACTAACAATGTGGTGCTGTTTTCTTCGCATCTATTTTGACTTTATTCATGCGGATGTTGTGTAGCGAATTCTTTCCAATGAAAAATGAAAATAAATAAAAAAATGTTTGATCTTGTAGTAAATAACATGAATCACTTGTAGTAACGCAATTTTATTCTTCTAAAAACAATGAAAACAAATGAAAACTTCTCTTATTCTCTAGGTATTGATAACGGATAATGAAACTAGAATCTTCTTCTTATTCTCTAAATAACAGTGATAAGATTTATTCGAACAACGAAACCCAGAACGTTCTCTGATGTTTTACGTAAATCTTCTGGAATAAGGTTAAATTGATTGATGGTTTACGGAAAAAAAATATAATAAGCGGATCTATTGTCTAAAGATCATTTCTTCCTTCAGGCTAGTGTTTTACGTAAATTTTATCTAGGCAGTTTCTTCTGAGTGTAGAAAATTCGCCATTTCAGCTATCATTTCTAGATATGCCGGGAACAAAGGAAACGCATTTGCTTTTCGGTCAATGTATGTCGGCGTGTCATATATTCTTGATATGTCTTCGGCGTAGTTTGCATACTCGATTGTTACGTTATTATACCTTCCTGCTAGACTGCTCAGCCACTGATTATATAGAATGGTTTTGTTTTTAATCGCAGCTGTTTCTTTCGTCGCTGTCGTATAGTACTGTGGTACTAATAGAATGCGTCTTGCACCCTTTTTAACAAGTAGGGTAAGGAGCTGGCGCATGTTGTTAATCACGTATAGAAACTTTCGTTGCTGCCTTAGATCATGGGCTCCAGCGGATACTGCTACGTTTTCCGGCATTTGTTTCACGCAGAATTCTATATTAGCTTTGAACATCGCCGTGGAAACAAATGCTCCTCCTAGCGCACTTTCTTCATATCTTCTTTTGGGTACCGTTTCAAAAATGGCTTCTCTTATGGCTCCGTATAGTAATCCGTCTGCGATGGTCAGGAAATTGTTCAGGAAGTATAACCTTGTTTGATTGTGCTCGTATATCCTGACGTAATGATATTGAGTTATGAAACGGTATTGGATTCCATCGGGTGTTAGCGGCCAGTCGAAATGTTGATGTTTGTTATCGCACTCTTTCATTAACTCCTTTGTCGTTAAAACTACTGGTTGTTTCACTTTTTGTCCGTTGTGTATAAAAAGATTATCCCAGAACAGTACATTTCGTCTTGGTAAACTCATCTCTTGTGTTCTGTTTTGTTCGTAGTTAAGAACTTCGGTGTAGTCTTCCTTGTCAAAAGCTTTATAATTGTCCGAATCTTCTGGCTCGTGTAACAGTTCTTCCAACGTTGGTTTTTTCTCTTCTCGTTTCATGGTTTCAGCAGATTGTGCATCGTGTTTGTTGGTTTGTGTTTTACGTAATAAATCTTCTTCGTGCATATATCCACTCGATGTAGAAGGTATATTTGAAATATCTACCGGAATGCCATTAAAATTGAACGTAGAGTTGAAAGTTGATGTTTTCATATTTTCTTTTTGATTCGATATCGTGATGTTTCCGTTCGTTTCTAGTGTAATTTCTCTTCGTTCTATAGTTCGCTGATTTGTTTTCACCGTCCCATCGAGATTATATGTTTTACGTAAGCCGAGTGTTTTTAGTTCAGTTTCTAATTGTTGACATCTATGCTCCGAATCGTATAGGCGTTTTGAGGTGTCTTTATGGTATTCTTCTTGTCTATCGTAATTTCTTCTAATTTCTTCATGCAGCCCTTGCCAATGTCGAATCTGTGCTTGATGCTCACGTAGGTTTTCGGTTAACGTATTGATCCGTTCGTTGGCATTATTTAGATTGCTTTGGAGTAAACTATTCGCCGTAACGTACGCTCCTATCGCTGTTGGTATCGATACCGTAGATATATTTATCGTTTTGTAGTTGATGAAACGATTCGGGACTCGACATTTTTCACCATTGTTGCCTTTAGGAGCTCCACATAATATTTCTAGCTCTTTATATACTCCCGAGACATATCGGATCGATGCTTCCTTCGCGCATTGGAGATGGACTAAGTGTTTGCACCGTAGACTGATTGCCGTTACTTCTCGATGTCTGTCACCCGTTAATATTTTATCGCAGATTGTACAGTTGGGTATTGGTGTATCGTAGAACGATGGATCATGTTCTTCTTCCATTGTTTTACGAAAATTATTCTTTGACGATCTGTAACACGTGTTTTTTAACGTAAGATATCTGATTTGCTGATATTATCAACGTTGCTAGTTTTAAACAGCTTACCTTTCGTATCTTCCTACTGGATGTTTTTCTACAGTTAATCTTACTACTTCTGCATAAATTCCTCCACTTTAGATATGTTTTACTAAAATGTTTTCATAATAAACTTTAACATACGGTGTCACTTCAAAATTTTAACGTTTGTTGATAAGCTGTAACGTTAGATAGTCTCGAGTGTGGCTGATGTCTACTTTGACAACTATCTGTGGATGTGGTGCATCATTTTTTCGAAGATTGATTAAACTGACGAAACGTATTGTACTTCTTTATTTGAATAATGTGAATACTTGGATTATGTTTTACTAAATTAGATGAATCACTTCTTATAAATTAGCTGATATTCACAAAATAACATTGATTTCTTTCCAATAAAAGGACGAACAAAAATAGAACAAATAACGATAAATTATACATAATTCATAACATTGATACGGATAACGATATTTGGACATATCAGAATGGAATGTTTTACGCAATTATTGGATGTCTTGAGCCAGATAATACAAAAATTCGAAGTAAGCCGGGTAGATGGGGAATGGATTCTTGTGGTGATCTATATAGGCTGGAATGTCATATTTCCTGAATATTTTCTCAGCGATTCCGATGTATTTAATTTCAGCTCCTTTGATTCTAGTAGCTGTGTTCTTTAACCAATGATTGAATAATCTTGTGCGATTCATTATGGGGTTTATGCTTTCCACACGATGTGTTACGTAAGTTGGTATAATTAGAATGTTAGTCGTCCCTCTTTTAATCATCATTTTGATAAGTTGAGTCACATTATTAAACGTTGAATTGATGTCCGATTCCATGCGTAGGTCGTGAGATCCGAACGATAATAAGATCTTGCGTGGTGTTCGTTGATTCATAAACATTTCTATGTGACGTTTAACTAACGGTGTCGAAAAGAACGGTCCGGTGAAAGCACTGTTGGCTACTTCAAATCTATCAGATTTTTCTCCCACTATGGGTTGTCGAATCATGCCATATAGAAAACTGTCGCCAATAACCATATGGTCATTTAAAAAATAGCATTGAGTAGTTTTGCTGCTGCTGCGTGTTTGGTCATATAATTTTACGTATGCAAATGTTTTCCGTAATTCAAAATCATTTGCATCTTCGTTACCGATATCTTGGCCCAGTGACCATCCTTGTTGATTGCATCGTTTGTATAAAGCCTTTAACGTGAATTCAACAGGTAGGTTGATGATTGTTCTGTCATGTATTACAAAATCAGCATCGAATTGCACGTTCCACTGTGGTAGCGGGTCTTGGTCATCAACTTCATCGAGTAAGAATTCATGTCGTATTCGGTCGTACTCGGATATCAAAATTTCATTAGTTACTGGTTTTTTATTTTGGTAATTTTCATCATAGTGTGAGACTTGATTCGAATCGTTGTATCGCATTCTTTTGCATTCGTTTTGAGTTTCATGCCGATCACCTTCTTCCGTACCCTGTTGAGTATTTGAAAATCTTCTCTTTTCTGCGTTTGTGTGTTTCTTAGGGTTGACATCGTAGGAATAGTTTTGCCAATGTGGTTGAGCGTTTCTCTCAGCTTCACGTCTCTTTCTAGGGTCTCGAGTGGATTCTTTCTTAAAAAATTGATCGTTTCGAGATCTTTGGATCGTTGACGCTGTGTTACAGGAAGTTTTCTCTTCTCGATCTCGCTTTTCGGGAAAGGGTTTATCGAATGGTTTTAGTTCACTTCGAATTTCTTCGTATACTTTTGATGTTTGGGTTTCTCGTGATTGTGGTAGTTTTCTATCCGGAAATGGTTTTGAGAATGGTTTAAGATCTTCTCGTTCGTCGGAGGTTCCGCTCGAAGTAGATGTTTTACGAAATGGATTGCGTTTTTTACGTGCAGCATCGTCTTCCTCGATTTTTTTCCGTAAGTTTAAGTTGTCTTCCTTTTTATTTACATTAGACCAATGCCTGTCGTCTGTTGAAGGTTTGCAGTGTTTTATTCCTTCAAGTATGCCGTTTAGTCTAGCTATAGTAAGCTCATGTTCGTGAATCTGTTGGTCCTTGGTTGTGATTTGTTTTACGTAAACAGCGATTGCATTCTCTTCATTTTCGCATTTGAGATTGATCGTGATCAAGTCGTCGTTCAAAAATGGTTTTTTGCAATAGTCATCGAAACACTTTACTATCGGGAAACGTTCCTTTCCGTCACAGCTTATGTATACGTATCGCTTTATGCATTTTGTGTGCATTACATGACCGCAGATTTTGCTTGCTACTGTGTCATCGCCATTGGCCAGTATTCGTGAACAAACTACACAAAACGGAATGAGGATTCTCTCTTTGTCTTCCTGTTGAAATGAAAATTCATTTCAGTATTCTGTACTGATAAAATTCAAAGTGTGTTTCGTAAACTTTTGACTTACTTCAGGGCTACTCATCAGATCGATAATTTCATCGTTACTCTTTTGACTTTTTCCTTTTCTGGACATTTTGATTAACAGGGAGAAATCTGCTTTTATTTCGATTTAAATTTTATCACCAGTACTTTAAACCATTACGCAAATAATTCATTGAAAGATAACATAGGTTCCATGACAACAACCATTTTGAACTTATAAAATAGCTTACTCGTCTTTTCTTGAACAAAAACAAACCTTATCGCTACATGTGTTTCAGCCGGTAGGAGGCGTGGCTTACGTTACCTGTGTTCGAGTCACGTACGCATAAATAATTATCACGAGGTTTGAAACGTAAACAAAAATTTATTCTCTGTTTAAAATTAACACATACTCTTCTCAGTTTTTTAAGGTTATTAAAATGGTGCAAACATAATAAAATAAATTTGATATGATGTTTTACGAAATAAATCTAATTGTTAGGTTATATCCCAGTTTCGATAACAACAACTGCTTGTTTCTTCCTCTGGAATTGTTTTACTGGAATCCTCATTGGAATAATTCTGCAAGGTAGGAGAATGTCTCGATGTAGCTTTTTCGATTAAAAATACGGTTGTCTTCGGGTACATTTTGGTCGATTATATTTTCTACTGTTTGCAGATAGATAATGGATCCGTTGTTATTTAATTCCCTGATACGCTCGCGAACGTTTCTTCGTAGCAGCGAATTTAGATCAAGTCGATTGGAACATCGCGTTGGCATAAGATATACTTTCTGTACGCCGCGGTATTCTAAATGGTCAATTGCTCTTTTAATGTTTGCGAGCGTCTGATCTTCGGTTTGGTTTTCGGTGAGATCGAATTCACCAAATGACAACAGTACGGTCGTTGGAAGTGTCTTTACGAAGATATTCAAATTCATTAGGAACGAGTTGATTGTCATTCTGTATTGAGAAAGTTCATTATTTTCCCAATAAGATTGGGCGGCATTGTACGAATCCAGTGATCGATGTACTAGATCATGGCTAGCTGCATCGCCAAGTATGAGAACACCATTCAAGAAGTATGTGTCTATTCCTCTTGCTTTGCCATTGGTACAAGTGTATCGAGTTAAGCTGGTCTGGAAATTCTCTCTAACGTATATTTCATCTGTTTTCAGGTGGTCTATGTCTTGGCATAAATGAATGTTTTTCGCAATTAATCCATTCAATAGTTCTACCATGACTTCAGGAAGTCCTGTTTTCTTACGTAAGATTGCAATGATATCGCATTTCGGGATGGACCGGTGATGAGTAAATGTTTCGATGACGGAATTCTTTCGCAATTCGATGGTGAGTTTTTCAATTTCTTTTCGAAGCTGTGGAATGGTTTCTCGATTTTTCAAGTTTAATTCGGATCTTAAATCGTTGCATTCTTCTGTTAGGTTACGGTTGGTTGTTCGTAACTGGTGGTTCGTATTTTCCATGTCTGCTAATTGTCGGTGTAGGCGAGCAATCTGCCCTATATAATTAGCTCTGGATCCGCGTAGTAGAAGGTCTGCGTACACAAATTTTACTTCTACGTAATTTTGAGCCAGAAGTAGCGTCCCGGTGCAGTCTTGTTTTACGCAATGGTAGACCACTAAGGCATCGTGTTCAAGGTTTCCGTAAGTTTCTTCTACACAGCTTCGATGAGCGGTGTGTCCGCATGTGTAAGCTTTAATCACCGGTGTGTTTTCCGTGTAACTCTTTAAACAGATAGAGCAGGCTGGAACTGCAAAGTAGCTTGATGGTTCATATACGTTCATTTTGGATTATCTATTGAGAAAATTTCATCATGTGTTAATCCACGTGGTGTGAGTTCGATTGATTTATCTGAGTAAGTGTTTCTTACCTTCTTTACGTTCGTACGAGATGTTTAACGAAATTTTGCTTTCTAGCGTTTGACGTTGACTTGCTTGCGAATATTTTACGGAATATGCACTGTATTCACTTGATAACTTTTGCGAAAAAGAAATTATTACGTTGCTAAATTATACGGCAGTTTCTTTTCTGCGGAATCGACGATAATGTCTAATTGCCCACTCTGTGTGTGTTGGTACGTAACTCCAATCAGTTTCAAATGATTTAGTGAACGTTTCACGCTGCGTTTCACTCAATATTTCCAGTATCATAGAATTCATTGTCAGTTTTTTCTTTGTTAAACGTGGATTAATTCTGATAATGGCATTATCTTCGTCATAATTTATCGCTGAATTGCGTTTACGCAGGTTATAACGTTGTTCTGCTTCTCGTTTAACTGATTCACGTTCTTTTACATCCGGAATCGTTTTTTCCAGGGTAGTTTCGAAATCTTTTTGTTCATTAGTTGACAATGAAGTTTTCAATTTTCTTCTGATTTTATCGTATTCGGATTGTTTACTTCTCTTTTTATTAGCCACTTTTTTATCATATTCTTCATTTACGAAATTTTCGAGTAAATCTTTGTGTTTCCAGAATGCAAGAATTTTTTGATGTAAAGAGCGTTTATCAAATTTTGATCGGAGTTTAGGCTCCTTTCTAAATGCCTCAAGTTGATGTAACGTGAGGTAAGTTACTATTTGTCTTACGCTAATGAGTGTTCTGTCTTTCTTTTCTTTCAGATTTTGTATTTCGTAACAATTTCTGCCTGCCCTCTTCACAATCGCATATGGCCCATTCTGTTTGACATAAAGTTTAGCGGAAGCAAGTTTATCTGCTGATGATTGACGATGATTCGTAATCATCACCAGTTCACCAGGTTTGTGTAAACGTAAATCACCTCTTTTCTCATTGAACTTCTGTTCATCGTTTTGATGTTTAATCGCTCTTTTTTCTTTATTCAGATGGATTAATGCCTGGTGGTATGACATTAGGTCTATTCGAGTCGTGTCAACTTCTTCCGTATATACAGCCTTTCTTGCAAGTTGATCCGCAGTGAAGTTTCCGTAATCAGTTTTTCGAGCATAGGTATGACATAAATGGAATTCGTCAAACTGTTGTTTTAATTTAATTACTTCTTCGAAAATCTCTTTGTGATGTACAGGTTTTCCGGAATTATTTTTCCATTTGTTTTCTACCCATCGATCACATTCAGAGTTGATTGCTAACGTGACATATTGAGAATCCGTGAAAATCATTAGTTTCGTAACTCCATGGGTAATCATAGTTTCCATAGCAATTTTAAGTGCCATGATCTCTGCTAAATTGTTAGTATTCGTATAATTTGGGTGGTTGATTCTTTCAGAAATGTTCTTCGATCCTTCCGGATGCCAACAGATTCCGATACCAGCAATTGCATCTTCGTCACCGTTGTTTGCGCAAGCTCCATCTACCCAAACCCATACGTGGCCATCGGATGCTGTATAGACGTCGTTTAGCATATCTAATTTCGTAGATTTAAGTTCTTCTATCGTGATAGATGGTACTTGTTTGTTTCTAGCAGTTTTACGTAATTCCTTTAGCTCATAGTGAGCATTGATCGGGACTCGGTCGATAGGTAGGTTCAAAACAAAATCATTAATTTCCCAAAGGTCATTAGGTAGAATGCCGACTTCGTTAGGGCAATTGTTGATTTCGTCTTCGACTTCTTTAGTATAGTGATGCCATCCTTCATGGGAATACGCTCCTCTACAGTCAAAATTGATTTTTAGTCGTAAGCGTTCTCCGATCATTCTCATTGATCGTTCAACTGGGTTGGACTGTGGGTTATAGGGTGTTGAATTACCTACGGTGATTTTTTGTTTTGTAAGAGTTTGATTCCAAAGTGAATTACGAAATTGAACAGCATTGTCTGTATTGATTTTTCTGATTTTGTACCCTAAATCCTTGATGTTATTGATTATGTTTAACATGCAGTCTGCGACTGTTTCTTGTTTTATGTCTAACATAAGCTGTAACCAAATTTTTCCGGAGAAAATATCTTTCGCTACTAAGAGGTATCTAGGTTCATTTGAACTGTTTGCAATCGGTCCTAGGATATCTACAGATAATACGTCAGCTAGGCAATGTGCTTCTACAAATGAAAATTCTACAGGTTTCTTTATTCCATAGGATTTGTTTGATTTACATGCTAGGCAGGCACTGGTCAGGTATCGAGCATAATGTTTTGAATTTGATGAATAATAAAATCTTCGGAAAATTTGGGTCAACTTGTTGGCACCAACATGTCCAAAAATATCATGTATATACATCATCGTGTCTGCGAATAGTTCATCGGGAAGGACTGGTACAATTGAATCATCCTTATATCTGAACATTAGGAATTCTCTACCATTGATTTCGTGTATCTCGTATCTTTTAGCTAATTGTCCTTTTGCAAGACGTTCTCTTTTTGTGAGTTCTGAATCGGGTGTTCTTAACTTACGTGTAATTTTCATGCAATTCGGATCTCTCTTCTGCATAACATCGATTTTGTCTAAACTGCTGAGCAGTTTGTCGACGATTTTTTCTTGATGTGTATCTACTTGTGTTACGAAATTGATAACGTTGATGCTGTTCAAAGTCAATTCAGGAGCTTGAATTCCAAACCACCGTTTATGCTTTTTTCGCAAATCATATATCAAGTTGTAACAATTGAGTTGAGTGATCCAAATAGCAGCTTTCCGGTGTACTTCGGCTATGACCTCGAATTGTGAAACAATTGATTTCAAATCACTTCTAACATGGATGGTCCTTCCATGTAGCCAAAGCTGTAACTTTTTGATTGTTTTCGCAAGATTGTACATTTCTCGTTCTATGAGAGTATATGACTTCTGGTGTTCTTTGAATGAAAAACTAGAAAACATTACTATTTCGTCTTGACCTTCGAACGTTTGGTATAAAACTGCATTCATAGCATCAGGTGAAGTATAGGTATCGAGCCATAGATCAATTCCGTTTCGGGGGGATTTTAGAGCAAAATTTTCCGTGTATTTTTCTTTAAGTAATTCAAAAGCTTCTTCCTGCTCCTTGCCCCAGTGAAATGTTACGCCTTTTTCCGTCAACTTATACAAATTACGTAGTATCTGCTGATAGCAGGGGATGAACCGCCTATAGAGTCCGGTTAACCCTATTAATTCAAGCACTTCGGTGGCATTCTTTAATTCAAACTTACCGGTTTTCTTATTAGTATGCTTTTCGATATACTCCATGAATTTGGCAATTTTCTTCGATTGTTTCTTGATAATGCCAGCTTCTAAATCAAAACCTAGATGGTCGATTTGTTTACGGAAAAATGTCGATTTAGTTGCGTTCAGCTTCAGTCCATTCGCTCTTAATTTCTTGAATGTGTCTTCTAGTAACGATAACATTTCTTCGAAAGTTTTACATCGGAGTAAAATATCGTCGACGTACTTGGTTAGTCCATCTTTGTCTGGTATTACGTGGTTAATGAGTTTTACAAAATATGCTGAAGATATTTTAAGTCCATACGGTAAACGTATGAATTGGTAGACACGCCCATCGATTTGGAAAGCGCAATATTTACGAAAAGATTCTTCGAGCACGATTTGCCAGAAACCAGCAACGAAATCTAACGAACTGAAAAACTTGGCTTCTGGGTATTCTGTGAGTATCCTATCTAGTAATCCAGCTTCGTTGTAATCTTCTTCTAGAATTGGGTTTAGGTCCACAGGATTTAGACATATACGCATGTCACCATTTTTCTTGATGTTAATTACGATAGGATTAATAAATTTAGAATTGGATGGTTCAATTACATTTGTTGCAAGCATGATTTGGATTTCTTTCTTGATGGCTTCCATCATCTTTTTAGATGGATTGTATTTACCACTTCGATAAACTATCTTGTTTTGCGGAATATTGAACACCAATTTAGATTTCTTTCCTTTATAACGACCTGGAAATTTGCTAAAAATGTCTTTGTAAGGTGATAGGATATTGTATGCATAGTCAGCTTGTTGTTGAGTTAATCGTTGTTCTGATACTGCTTCGTCCAGGTCGGCTTTTAATTTCTTAATAAATGTTTCAGGTCCAGTATCTTTAACGCCATCGGGTAAAGAGTAGAATCTGCGAGCGGTGTCAGCACGGTTCAAAATGGCATACATTTCGTCAACATATTGCGATCCCATCGTAACGTTGTTAATTGCAAGTCTGTCTGCATATTCGTGAAATTGTAGAATTGGGATACTTGCGATGTCGTGTTCGGGGGTAGGTTGACACTCGGCTATCTGATCCCTCATTTTGGCTACTATTCCAAGTTGTATCATGGTTTGTGACCCAATTAAACATACTTGGTTACATTCCTTGATTATGTAAAATGGTATTTTTAAATGATGTTTTCCAAACTTCATTTTAGGTACGATTATATATTCAGAGGTGGTTACCACTTGTTTGTTCGCCATCATGCACTGAACTGGTTCGTGTAATTCCAAAAAGTCAAGCTCGCTTGAATGTTCCCGTATCAATCTTAGCGCTGTTTCTTCAGATATAACGTTAAGGACTGCCCCAGTGTCAAGTTGGGTTGGGAAGTCCGTTTCACCAATTTGAAGATTGACTACGCACGTTTGTGGCATCATCCGTCGCTGTATTAATTGGGAAACTACCGAAGGAGTTTCATCGTCGCTCAGAGTTGAATTTTTTATTAAATCAGGTTCGTAATAAGGACTGTTCGTGAATATTTGGTTGATTGTGCAGGTAGCATAATCTTCCATCTGATTGATAACTTTCTCTAACCCATTTGCCCCAGGGTATTCTCTCGCACTCAAGTAATCTCGTAAAAATAGTTGATAGGCTCGATAAACGAATGAGGATAGTAAATCTTTCTTGTTCGCGGTGTAATAATCAAATTTGGTTGTATGTCTACTGAGTGCTACTATTGCATGGGGCAAGCTATCATAGATCGACAAATGTTCTTTCTGCAATCTTACTACTATTATATGATCATTTTGTTTGCCTTGAAACTCGTGAATTGTGTTCACGCAAAACTTTTCTTTTTCCAGCGCAGCTTTCTCCTGCTGTGTGTACACTAAGTACTGAGCTCCTGCTACTCGCGGTAATTGATCGAGGTTTACGAAATCGTGCAGTGACATTTCAGAATGCACTTTTGATGTGGTAGTCATCCCTCTGTCATACATATCGGATAATACTGCACAGGTGGTTAACGTGCAGCGATGTGATACAGTTAAGTATTCAATTTTATCAATTAATTGTTGATGTACGTTTTGGTATAACGTATCACGTAATGGCGATCTGTTTATGTACTGGATTTGATGTCCATCTCCGATGAGTATTACTTCTTTTACTTTCGATTTTGCAATAGCTAAAATAATTTCACCGAAATGTACCAACATGGCTTCATCGATGATAAGTCGTTTGTATTGTTGATCGCTACTATGCATTAAATACGAATCGATGGTGCGATAGTTTTTAACTACATCTTGATTTTCTATGTCTAGGTTGCGTAGTTTACATAAACGAGTACGAAAATCTTTACATCCTTCCTTCGTTGGAAATAGTACCAAATCTGATCCACCAGTGTTTACGTGTTTGAGTAAGTATGTGGTTTTTCCACATCCAGCCACACCTTGGACCATTTTGGTTGATGGCATTACGAAATCATTGAATGAGATGTTTTTGCATTGTAGGTACAAATCCAGGTCACTTAATATTTTGGTATCTTTGGTAACTATAAGCATATCTGAAGATAAATTCGAAGCATCTTCCACCTCAGAAGTTTGAATTAATTTGTTTCCATCATGTGCATACTTGTGATCAGGAACTACATCTTTTGGCAAGTGAGTAAATATTCCTAATGGAACATCGTAAATTCCAATTTCATTGTTATTGTAATCTAATATTTTTTCAATATCATCTTCTGATGTGTTTAACAGTTTCGTATGGATAGCCTTAGTTCTATGATGAATCGACATATAGGTGTGGTACCAGATTGCAAGCTGTTCCTTCGCAGCGTTGTACGCAATTTCCTCTTTCGAAATAGCTTCAATTTTTGGTGGTCGGAAATCGATTACAATGGAATCAAGGTGTGTATCATTAGGTGATACCAATTTTTCTGAATTTGTTTGATCCGTGGTGATTATTTTTTCAGGTACCAACATCGAGGTGTTTTCTGTACGGTCAAGTAGATCAGTTTCATCGAATACTGTATTACGTAAAATTTCGGACTTCTCCAACTCATTAGCGATAACATTTTTAATGTTGTTTAGCTTGTGTTGGGCAGCTTCTTCCGTTTCATCTAGTGTTGGGGAAGGCAGTATTTCTTCTGGCATTTTGATTTTACGGTTATCCAACGGAGGAGATTTAGCACTTTTCGGGTGGCTGTCTAACACAATGTTTACAAACGTTTCGATGAATCTTTCTTTCATTGCGTTATTTGGTAAATAGTTGCCAGCATTATTTGCATAAAATTTCTTAAAATCAGGTACTACATTATGATGGCGGTCTTCCTTTATTACATACTGAGACTTAATTTTAGGATGAGGTTTTAAACAGGTGAATATCAGCGATGGTTCAATCACTAAACGGAGGTTGTGTTTTTTCGATAAAGCATAGAAAATTCTTTGAAAAGCATACCATCGAGTGACTGGAACATGGTTACGTTGATTTTTCGTAGGTAATACTAGCGGGAAAGCTAAGATTATGTCTTCGAATCCTTTTTCAATCAATTCTAAGATAATTGCATTAGCGTATTTAATGAATTGTTGGTAGTCAACGTAGTTACTGTTAAGTTCTTTTTGACCGAAAGATATAACGGCGTGATAACGGTGTTTGAATCGTGTTTTACGTAATGCTTGGAGTAAACTATATGCAGATACATTATCAATTAGACATAATCGGTCAGTTTCGCAGTTTGCTATGTCGAACAGATAAGAGGCCAAAGTGTCACCTATCATTTGGTATTCGGTAATCGGGAACTTTGACCTATATACTTCGACGGAGTTTAAATATTCAACAACGGTTCTGCCTCCTCCTCGTCTTCGTCTGGAGGTATTGAAATCTCTGGACCATCCTCGTTTTTTGAGTCCTCATCTTGTTGTTGCGTGAAATCCACTAGGATGTTGTTCAATGCTCCTGCATATAATGCTTGTAATTGTTCTTGAGTTAAAGAATTCAAAAGTGGTTGTTGTTTCTGATAATTTCCACGTTGGCCAGATGAAGTGCCTGCCCCAGCATTCGTATCCTGTGTTGAAGTTCCATTATTTTGTTTTCCTTTCCCACTATTTTCTAGACTCTGGTTTAAATTTCTACCTCTCGGGTTGTTGCGACCATTATTTTGGTACCGGCCAGCTGGGGTAGATTGAAAAGGTGTGGCATTGGGCCTCGGGGTACTATTCATCGGTACAGAGCGTTTCGTGAGCTCCTTAATTCGTGCACCTAAATTCTGGATGTTTTTAGTTATACCCAGATCAAAATGATGTTTCATATCGTCGTCTATTTTCAATTGAATAGTAGAAATTATAGTACAATCGGGAAATTCTGCATCACATAATGTTTTGAACCATTTTTGTAGTTCAAAAGCACATTTAATTGAATTTTCTTTCGTAAGTTGTGTCATGATGAAGTACATCTTGGCATTCTCTTGTTGAGTAGTATTCCATAATGTTTGAATGAAAGATGTTCTTAAATTGTAATAAGTCTTGATCTCACCGTTAAGGCCCATTAAGCTTTCCTTCCAATTTTTTCCTGCATCGCTTAGTACTAATGCCTTGAAAAATTCAATGTATTGAGCTTCAGAAGCCCCTTTAGTAGACATGGCTCCTTCGAACTCATAAATAAATTGCATGACATGATAAAGGTTTGAATTAATATGTTTGATGCCTTGATCAGTAAGTTGTTTTGTCTTGATGTAATTATTGGGTTCTTTAGAAAAGTATAAGTCATATCTGAGTATACGTTGTCTACGTGGTACATTGATGGGTATATATTGGTGTCGATTTCCTAATTGGAAAGGTACCACAATTTCATTTCCTTTTTCATCACGAGGGGGAAAATCCTCTAATTGATCGTCAACGGCATTAGTTGGATCACATGTTAACATGGTTTGTCCGGTTATCATCCCTGTCATGTTGGTGTTCATAGCGGTATAATTTGGTGGTGGATATTGCGTAAAATTTGGCTGAGGATGATCCGAAGTTTGGTTTACGGAATGAGAATTAGATTGTGGTCCATTGGTAGAACCTACATTGAATTGGACGTGGGGGGTTGCTTGCCCCATCTGTTGATTATTGGTCGGTTGTTGTACATGGTGTGATTGTACATTCCTTTGATCCGACATCTGTTGATTAAAATGTTGGGCTTCACAAAATTTCTCATACATCGGGTTGACTTTTTCATCCAATTTTTCGAGTGCAGTCCATGATTCTCCGACACAGTCTTTCAACTTTGTGACTCCTTCTACCCCTTGTATACATGTATTCATGCAAGTAAACAGGGCATCTCTGATTTGGATTTGTTTTTGATGAAACGATAGAAATTGTTCCCGAATGTGTCGACACTCAGTAGCCATGGAGGCTTGCATGTTTTTGTAACATTTATCCATTTGAGCTGGTTGGTTCACTACATAGTCATTCATGTCATCACGAGATTTTGTTAATTGGATTTCAAGGTTTTTTATGCGATTTTGAAGATCAGTTATCGCTTCACGGCGTGCAGTTTCGTTTTCGATTGCCCATTTAATATGGTCTTTATGCGCAACTGCTTCGGGATCTTCCGGAATTGCATTTTCCGCGTCCTTGACGAATTCTTTTTCATGATTGATAGGCGTAAAATCGTATATACGTACGTGACGTTGGCTCTGAGTAGCCACTGATAAAATTTGGTGGACGTTTACTTGCTTCGTAATCTCACTCCCTATCATGTTACCAACGTTCGGGTCATCGTCTATTTGCAAGTTAAATGAAGAACCGTCTACGTTTTCTTGCTCATTGATCTGAGGCATGGTACGTATAGGTGAAACATTAGGACCTCCAAAAAGGCCTGACATTCTTTGAGTGGAAGTAGCTACCGATTGTTGCAAATCATTTTGCAAGTTGTTCATAATTTGTTCATTACGGCCTACTTGATTGGTTGGATAGATAAGCTGATGGCCTTGGGGAGTAGTTTTCGGAAGTTTTTTCGTACGTAAATTTGCAGCAATATTTTTGAGATGTCTCATTTGGGGACTTTCCGTAGTATTAATTGCTTCAAGTTTTGCCATTTGTCGAGCATAAGCCCTTGTGCTTTGATGAAAACGTGGTTCCACAGGACCGGTATTCTTACCTTTACGGGTTGTAGCAGTTGGGTTCGATTGCCCATCAGTGTTTTGCTGCAGATTGCCATTATTCGGGACACCATTTTGGTTTACGACCGGTTGCTGACTAAGTAACAAGGGGTTCGTTTGAATCATAGCCGTAAAGAAATCCGAAGGAGGATTGTTCTGATTTGCTTGTGACATTGCTTGAACATTCAGTGATCTATTCAGATCTTGCTGAGGTGGGTTAGAATCCACCAAGTTTCCTTGTACCGGAACAGTATGATTCAAATTTGGATTTTGTCCATTTTGAACTGGTGGGGTTGTGCCCCAAATCGAAGGGATCGGATGAAATAAATGATAATTATTCGGCGGTGCATTTGCCTGAGGTGCAGTCGGGACTGGATTCGGAACGAGCATTTGTCCTGTTGAAGCAGGAGTAGTGCCAGTTTGATTCACGAAAGGAGTACTTTGAAAGATACTCGATTGCCCGTTGGTAGGTCCACCTTGCTGAGTAGGATGAGGATTCATATTTTCGAAAATAGAATCTAACGAGACACTGCAATTGACTAACGTTGATGTCTTCCAATAAGCAGGATACCAAGTTTATTGCGTAAAATTTACGTTTGGCTAACGCCTGTTTTACGATAAACTAGATGATGGAATTATTACGAAATAACACGTTTGGCTAACGTCTGTATTTACGTAATAAATTAATTGCTTGAATAATTAAAATTATTCACACAGGAACGAGAGAATATTTCGAAATATTCACTTGATGGAAATTGCCTAAGCAACGCTTGATGATAACAGAAATGGAACACCTTCTCATAGCAGAGAAAATAAACATATGAACTCCGTATCGTTGCTTGGTCCGCTAGCTAGTACCATCGATGAAAAATAAGTATAGTGGGAGTAGATAATCTTCCCTTCCTCTTTGCACTTCGAAATAATGTGCTCAGATGGTCTAGCCTCGAAATAATACATCGTACATATCCGTTCGATAGATTTTACATTGTACAGTGTATTTTATTTTCAGCCAAAAACCTGCTCCAATACTCTTATTGTTTGAGAGTGTTATCTGAACAAATTTTCATAACGAATTGGCTGTTTTACGTAATATATCGTTGACGAGTAGGTATTACCTACCTCACGTTGCTGATTACACATGAAATAAATAGGTAACATTTCAACACGTTTTGAACATGCAACGTGTATCATATTACGCGAATGGCCTTCAATAATCCATCTGAATTGAATTGCGAAATTACCTCTGCAGTAGGTTCTTACGAAATCTTTTCTTCTGGAATATCTCCGGATAATTCCTTAAATTTAATCTTCTTATAACTATTTCTTCTTATAAATAAACACGAACACGTACATTGAATAAAAATGTGTCCCATGCAAAAATAGGTATGAGCAGATGAGTAGGTAGGCGCTTCTGCCTGAAGTTGATATTTTCAGGAGTGTTGAAATTACGAAATATTCACTGGAATTATTCTGGAACAGTGTTTCAACACTTCGCGCCCACCCGGGGGCGCCAAATGTGGAGATATATTCTGCACATTGTGATGGTGCTGTTACAAGCACATCTCCATGTATAGGTCTCACATATGCTAGCTACCTACTTGAGGTCTAGCAGTACCTAGCTTCTGAGAGCTTCATAGGTACCTGGCGACTTACCGCCTCGTTACCTACTTTTCGGACACTGAGTGTATTTACGTATACCACACAGACAATTACCTAATAATATATACCTTACGAAATAAGAAACACATCTTCAGTTGTCATTCCATGTATTGTTTATTCAAGTACATAATAACAACTTACTCAAGCTATATTATTTATACTGGCCTGTACAGTATTACGAAAAGGAGAGATAGCATATTCATGCCTAAGAAAGTGCAATGCACATCACCACAGGGAATAGGGAACAGTACACGGATGTGGGAAGGTCCATATATGTTACTCATTTAGATGAGATTTACAATAAGGATCCTCGGATGTTTTACGTAATAACTCCTGGACCCGAGTGCATCTGAACGACTCTATCAACGTAACTGGAACACAGAACATATTCGAAATAGATCACTTGCTTTACCAGTTCATATTTCGTATATGACTGGACTTGTGCTACTAATTTAGTCCATTAGATTTACGCAAATAGCATGGTATAGGTGGTCCTATACCATCTCCGGAACATTGATATCCGATGTTTTATCATCGGGAGTCGCCAAATGACTGGTTTTTCTAGCGTATGTTCTCTCGTTACGAAGTATAGAGTGAACTAATCCGCTAGGTGTCGTATTACGAAACTATCTTTAATGTTGGCTAGAGGCAGAACGAATTTCTCTCGCATACGCGACCGAAAATGCATCACAATCTGTCTCTACAAAATGTCCTTGTCTCCAGATTATGCATTTCAATTTTTTAATAAATTTTCGTATCAGAAAGATTTTCGTTGTTGTCAAAAATTTTGGCACGTGCCTAGGTTCTTTTTTTGGATGGATCATATGAAGTCAAAATTATTCTGTGAGGTTCATTTTTTTTACGTATTTTCCAGTTTTGGGATAGAACAAAAAGAATAAAGTTTTTGTGAATCTTGTGGATCATCAACTGTTTGATTCACTGATTTTAAATAATCCTACTCAAGTTGGGGAGGGGGAGGAGAGGAAGTAAAGTGGTGGAGAAGAGGGAAGAAGAGGGCTGCAGCATCTAAGAATCTCGATTGTAAATTTTTGTTTGCACCTACCCTCTTGATTTGATTCGAATGTTGTATTTTTTGAAAATTTCAAGTTTGGTATCCCCCCTCGCCTCCCCGAGAGTCTATTTTGGATTTTGGGCTCGAATAATCATCGAAAATGAAGTTAGGACTTCTTGAAATCCCTCATAACCAAGGTTTAAACTTTTCATCAGCCAAACTGTGTGTTTATCCAGATTTATTTTTTATCTGAACCACTATATCACAGGATTAATCGGAGAAAATTATTTCTTTGAAATCCTGGCAACCCTGTTCAAATAATACAGTACACGAGACAGTTGGACTTTTCTCATTTAAAGTTTCCAAAACTGATTTCAAAGTAGCAAAAATTAATTTCTTGAGGGTAAGTAAACTCTGAAATCGTCGTCGCGTCCTGTGCATAAGTAGTTTACTTTTTCTACCTTTTTTCTCCATTATTTTTCTTTCGAGAAAACGAATTTAAAAAGTAATGATAAAATCAGTGTTTATTACCGATACGTAGACGTGCCTTATTCAATTTACAAAGTGAATAAATTGCGGAACTAATGTTGTAAGATGTCAGATTTATGTACGAGTATACACGCAGGGTAGTGTAATAATTCTTTGCCCTGTATATTTTCCCTTACACCAGTCGAATAATGTATTCGAAAAATTTTTATTATAATAAAATAAGTAACGACGAATGTTTTTCTCGATAATTTGACAGTAAAAATGTGAATATTATTCTTCGGACAAGGTTGACATTTTTCAAGTCCCAGTCTATATAGTTAGGCTAGATCTTTATTCTTTAGGTACCGATATTGGATATACTTGGCACTTGGCGTTTTGTACCCAATATTTATGTAAGTACAATATAGTGTGATGTAGTCAACTTACCACAATGAGCAATACGAAGTAGATCCAATCCCAGAAGGAATGCGCGTCTTGAACGTAATACATAATATCAACCCATCCTTCTAAGCTGATTACCTGTAATTTTACAAATGAAATATTAGATATACCTACACCACTCGGCGTATACAGTACTTTGAAGAGTTTATTCTATGTTTGAGTTTGTGGAAAACGCAGTCAGTCAGTGTTCTGATGTACGTAAACTTTCATTAAAACTTTGAAACAAGTAATATTTAAGCTGCTGCGAGGTTCACTGCTACCTATATCCAACCTATATATATATACGATAATGCAAGGGGCGAGAGGGAACTGGTAGATTCACGAATGTCTATATAGAGTTGTGTAGTACGAGGGTATATTATAGACGAATGTATTTATGCGTTGTTGAATCTATAGGCCTACCTACCTATGATGTATCAGGGAAAGAGAACATTTCAAGTTCATTTGTTGGTTCACAAACGCCAGAAGCGAAAAAGTTTACGAAAACGTTGGATGAATAATAATAACAGCAACAAGTTTATTCGAATCGATTTTATATAAACGAGAAATGTACATAATACACGACGAGTGTATTTTAATGACCTAATTTTGATTGCTGTGCGTTTGTGTAAAATGGTCCAGATGACAAGCTGACCCTTTTTTTAAAAGCTTGCTGTTTAGGGTAGATTTTAATGCGAATTTTTTTCTATTTCAGGGTTCGTGATTTGGATAGAAGCTGAATTGTGCAAGGTAAGAAAAAAAATAGACATTTTTACTTTGCTTTCTAATTTCTTGAACTAGATCACGACGTTCGGGAAAAAAAATCAGGCAGCTGAATGAATTTGATTTTTCAACTTATTAACTGAAAAAATACTCACCACAAAAATAGCGACCCACGCTAGACCAATATTATCAAACGAGATGGTCCCTTGGAACGGATTCTGACCCTGGGATTTGCAGTCAGTATAGTATTGATTCCAATTGACACAGGATCCATTGCTAGGCTGATTGTATGACCAAGATTTGGCTGTTTCGTTGCAAGGTATTCCGTTGAATTTCATCGGTGGAATATTGCTACAAGTGTGCATACCATTGGCATCAGGTTGCGAGCATATGTAATCCCTGTCTTGATCTTTGTACTGGTAATATGGCGGAAGATCTCTGAAAAGGTATGAAGAATTGTGAAGATGACGAATGTTAGGTACATACTTTTTACGACATCAAGTAGATGATGTTATCGATGCATATACTCGTACACAATATGTAAATGAGTGTAGTTTTTTTCTTCTTTCCATAGTAAATTGTGTTTTGTGCTATATCACGAGTATAGTACCTACATGAAGCTTACTCTGGTATTAAGTGAGAATGTAGTAGAGGAAAACCCGAACACTTATGTAGGGAAACGACCGACAACGTTACGATGATGGGAAATGTGCGGTGAAATTATTGTATAGCGACGTGGCGCCGCCACACAATTATTATCGATAACGTAGATAATAAAAAGACAAGCGAAAAACTGCTTAGGCTATTACTATGCAGATAAACAAAGTGTCTAACGGTTTGTTAAGCTTCTTTGGCCTTCGCAGAATTTAATCGTGTCGTCGAATGTTAAGGTTTTCTTCGCCTATTTTTTTTTTTCTCTTACATATTTTGTTCTTATGCCTTGTTTCGGTTTGTTTGGTAGAAAAATTGGGGTATTTTTTTGAGAGGTTGTTGAATAAACCGCTTTCCTTTTATTAGGGCAGAATCGAGTCAAGTGGTCAAATGAATTTTAACTGGGAGTCTGTTCAATGAAAACAGATCGCGAATGATTTTCATGTACATGTGAGGAAGTCTATTTGGAACAATATAAACTGGTTCTATTTTTGAGAATGACTGATGCATGCAAAAACTGATTGTTTGAAATCAAGTATTTGATACGAGTCAATTCGTTCGCGAATGATTCACCAAAAATTATTTAATTTGTTCGTGAATGATTCACCAAAAGTTGAGTAAATGAATCGATTCGTTCGCGAATGATTCACAGAAAATTATTCAATTCGTTCGCGAATGATTCACCAAAAATTATTTAATTTGTTCATGAATGATTCAGCAAAAGTTGAATAAATGAATCCATTAGTTCGCGAATGATTCACTAAAAATTATTAAATTCGTTCTCAAATGATTCACCAAAAATTATTGAATTTGTTCGCGAATGATTCACCAAAAGTTGAGTGAATGAATCGATTCGCTCGCGAACGAGTCACTTATAAGAGTCAATTCGTTCGCAAATGATTTACCAAAAATTATTCAATTCGTTCGCGAATTATTCATCAAAAATTATTGAATTTGTTCCCGAAAGATTCAGCAAAAATGATTCAATTTGTTCGTGAATGATTCAGCAACAGTTGAATAAATAAATCCATTCGTTCGCGAATGATTCACTAAAAATTATTAAATTCGTTCGCAAATGATTCACCAAAAATTATTTAATTTGTTCGCGAATGATTCACCAAAAGTTGAGTAAATGAACCGATTCGTTCGCGAACGAGTCACTTATACAAATAAATTCGTTCGCGAGTGATTCACAAAAAATTATTCAATTCGTACGTGAATGATTCACCACAAGTTGAGTAAATGAATCGATTCGCTCGCGAACGAGTCACTTATAAGAATCAATTCGTTCGCAAATGATTTACCAATAAATTATTCAATTCGTTCGCGAATTATTCATAAAAAATTATTGAATTTGTTCCCGAATGATTCAGCAAAAATGATTCAATTTGTTCGTGAATGATTCATCAAAAGTTGAGTAAATAAATCCATTCGTTCGCGAATGATTCACCAAAAGTTGAGTTTATGAATCGATTCATTCGCGAATAATCCACCAAAAATCATTCAATTCGTTCGCGCATGATTCACCAAAATTTATTCAATTCGTTCGCGAATGATTCACCAAAATGTATTCAATTCGTTCGCGAATGAATCACCAAAATGTATTCAATTTGTTCGTGAATGATTGACTAAAAGTCAAGTAAATTGTTCGATTTGTTCGCGAACGAGTCAGTTGTGCGAATCAATTCGTTCGTGAATGATTCACCAACTATTAATCAATTCTCATGCGAGTGATTCACCTACAAATCAATCAATTTGTTCAATTGCCAATCGGTTGTGAATGATTCGATTCGATTCACTTCGCTTGAAAATGGATCAATTCCTATGCAATACCTTCACAAAAATCAAATCAATCCTAAATTAATGATCTGTTTGCGAATGATTCACCAAGAAATCAATCAATTTATTTAATCATCAATCGTTCTTAAATGATTCGATTCGATTGTAAACAGTTCAATTGCTGTACAAAAGTTCTAAAAAAAAGTAACTCAATTTGTTCGCTAAAGATTTGTATTTGAAGAAAAGTCGGTCTTCTCACGCACGGCGACCCTTCGTCGTGCACATTTTGGTTGAGAATGACCCTACTGTATTTACTCGTATTTTTTTAGTTTCTAATTTCAGCTTCAGACTTTTTGGTTTTGCTTCCAGTTTTCGATTTTATTTCTGAAACTTTTCAGTTTGGCTTTCTTCATGTTTTGATTTGATTGTATTTTTAGTTATTGCGATGCAATTTTAGGAATTCTAAATTCAATTTTCGATTTCATTTTATGGTTTTAATTCTATTAATATGTTCAGTTTGGTTTCATTTTTCGCTGAGTTTTTAATTTTTAGTTTTAAATTTCATTTTCGGAAGAAGGGGGGAGGGAGGGAGGGAGGGGAGCTCACTTTATTTTCTGGATTATTTCAGAAATGATCCTATTTTATTTTCGGAGTTCTCGATTTCACTCCAATTATTTGATTTTGTTTTCATCGACACTCTCACTTTCAGAGTTTCATTTTAAATACGAGTCACCATAATGTGATCATTGGACTATCTGAATGAAGGGAGAGGGATGCTTCGAAAATTATATTTAGTTATTCTCTGTAATACAGAGCTCTCTAAAAATCCACATTTTGAAAAAAGTTCATCTTCAGAATGTTTTGACAAAATTTTTAATTCGAAATACAGGATTTTCAGAATCTTAGCAATCAAAGAAGCAACAGGAGGTTTACTTTTATCGGGTAAGTGGAGAGAAAGGAAGAATATAATTGATTTTAATTTTTGTAACATTCACGGACACAAGAGCAATACTTACATTTTTGACTGATTTTCACACCTACTTTTGAAATTTAATTGTGTTTTGCAAAAACTCGAGGTTAGGAGACGTAGTAAAAATGTGAGTTGATAGATTAAATTTGAGCACATTGAATCAAAATTAACCTTCCTCCTTCTCTGCCTAATTCCATGGATCCCAAATAATTTTCTCAATCACAACTCCCACATAACTCAATTTCCCGCTTCTCCTCCTCGCCTACCTATGATCTTTACAGAAACACATCTCAAACCGCAAAGAAACCTTTTGTTCACCGAAAGGCAACATTTTCACGCCTTTGTTGAATAAATCAGCTACGAAACAACGATCAAATAACACTTTTAAATTAAGGCAACGGTTTTTGAGAATTTCTCGCACAAAGATCGCGCCCCATGTAAACCCGATGTTTATCCTTTAGCACGAGCACATAAACTTAATTCATGTACGAGTACAAAAAGCGTAAAGTGAAAAAGAAAAGCGCTCATTCGACGTCGTTTAGTCGAGCTATCAAATTGGCAACCCATTTGATGATTAAATTATCCCCCAAACAAATTACATTTCGCTTTTGCAACCACCACCGTATCGAAATCAAAGCTACGCTAATCAACCGCACAAAGAACTCATTCTGATTGTGTGGTATTTTCTTTCTCTTCATATAGGTACTAATGTAAGTACCAACTTATTTCCCAACATGATGATGATGACGACGACGATATGAAATCTCACGTGTTTGTTCATCTTTGCCTTATGTATTGTTATATATGTAGAAAAACTCCAGCCAATTATCTTCGCATGTACATGTATGGTATTAAGGATCTTCTAGAATTATAAAATAGTCGAGTGTGAGGCTACCTCGCTCGTTGTCTCGTCGAAAATAAAAGGGGTAAAAAGTTTTCAAATAGCGGATCTCTGGTTGGTTGTTGTCGTCGTACGTTTACATGTACGAGTATTGCGACTTGCGAGTATGAAAAAAGTTCACCTTGGCTGAAAATAACGAATGAAAAACGCGGCAAGATATTATTTTCCGGGTACTTGGCATTTAAAGCGGTAAAAGCTTATACACAACACGCTTAACAATAATTGCTAACGGCTGAAATGGTCTAAACGAGCTCGTCCAATTTCACCTAACAACTCTAATTAGCACCCTCATCGTTTCTAACTCGTTTCTCGTCTCGTTTCTATACCGCATCGCGCCTGCTCCGCCAACCTCTCTTTTTCCTCGTGCCTCACAGACAGTGATACGAATAATGTAGACGTACTATAGCCTACCTATCTTTATATTTACCTATCCTATCTGTGTGTATCTACACAAGTTGTATACTTTTGTAAACGTGAATAATATGTATATAGCTTGTGACATATATAAAACGTCTAGATCCTCTTTTTTTTCGACCCCCTGTACCTCGACCAATATCAATTTTCCCAGTACAAAGAAAACCAGTAGGACTTCGTTAGTTTAATATTTTTGGCCTTTTATCCATCGTCCGTTCTGTGTGTGTGTTTTTCCCCCCTTTCATCCTTTCGCACAGAATATTAATCGGTTGCTCTGGTAGTATCAATTCCGATAAATGTTTCAAACGAGAGAAAAGAGAAGTCGAACTAACGATATGAAATTCACTTCGTTACATCTGTTTTTGATTACTTTCTTTCTTTTCTTTTCTTTTTTTAATTTTAACTCCCTTTTTTTCATCTACGAATCGATTATTCAATGTATCGAAAAAAAAAGAAAAAAATTTCGAGGAACCAACACGTTTTTTTTCTCTTTCTATGTATTAGTCATCGTTGCTAGAAAACAAACACGAGCGAGGAGAAGGAATACATTCTAAATAACTCGAAGCACTCATATTACGAGAATATATCCTTCTTCGTGTTTACCAGCATTCCCCTCCCCCTATCACTTTCCCTATTCCGAGTATACAGATGGCAAGAATGGTGCAGAGAGGATAAAACTTTGAAGGGAAAAATTACCGGAAAATACGAGTATTAAAATCTATCACAATCACTTATATCGTCTTCAAAACGAATATAAATGTATTTCTCGAATAGAGGAAATTTTTATCCTATTACCGAAAAAAACCATCCTATCCTCGGGCTGCTTTGCTTGCTTCATCTCAGCTGCCCTTCCTTTCACTTTCCCTTTTTTCTCTTCTCTTCTTCTTCCTGCACGTATTCGCGAATTACGCTTATATTCTCCGTTTTTTGGTGTATTCGCGTGCGAGAAAATGTGTATTTATGGCGAATAATATCGAATATGAAATTTTTAACTCGGCGTTCTTTTCTTCGCTGCTGTTCTCGTTCCCTTTTTTCGACTATGTGTTTTAGCCTAATCGCTCGATGATTGAAGCTGTGCGAGTAAATTGAATTGCGAAGGGAATTAAAATGAACGACTGGAGTAGTGATTAAATCTGGATAGAGTTTGGATGTTTTCTTAGACTGGTGAAAGGTTGTAAAAACACAGGTTGACATGTTTCAATTTTTGAGCAATTTTTTTTGTTTCAATTGTTGCTTTTGGTAGTAGATTTAGCGTTGATTTCATAAAATGAAGTAAGTTAGTAATTTATTTCGATCGTACAAACATTTTGGGTATTTGTTTCAGCCCGGCGTATGACAATAGGAATAATTGCACCCCCTCTGCCCGATCCTCTGGGATAACTTTTTCTTTAAAGAGGACATCCTAAGGATCATTTTAAAGCGAACTTGCCAAAAAAATTGAGTTTACTAACAAAATGGCGGACATTTTGATAGATAGCTAGTACAAAATTCCTTGAAAAGGACAAATCTAGATCTAAAGACCATGCAAAAATTTATCACTAACCAAAATTTCAAGTGCTGAATGCCTTTTTCGATTTTTGGTGAATTTTTGAAATTAAATTTGTAAGTCGAAAAATGAGAAAAAAATCAAAATTTAACCAAACTGACCTAGAGAGCTGTAATTTAGGATAATATACCCTATTTTCGATCTGCCAAATCGATTGGAAACGGTTTCAAATCATTTTGAGTAGTTCTAGAGCCTCCAGCAAATTTTTGAAACTTGAAATTTCCACAAAATTTCGTCAAAATGTGCAGTTGAAAAACCGAAATTTATTCTGTAAACTAATTTCAATACGCTATGAAGTTGACTGCAGGTTGATTTCAAGTCGTTTGGAGCCTCCAGCAAATTTTTCAACGCTCGAAATTCCCATAAAATTTTACCGAACGGAGCCGGAACTGGATGCACTCCAATTTCAACCCGCTATCAAGTCGACTGCAGGTGAGTTCAAGTCATTTTGGTGTCTCTAGCGACTTATTGAAAATTCCTAGAGCTTCCAACAGATTTTTCATTTTCAACCGAAACACAAATTTGCGGTTGCCCTGTGTTATCGACAAAAAATTCTACCATTATAATTTCGCCACAAATGTTGTAACTTATCTCCCTCACTGTACGATGGTTTGATCGTCAACATTCTTCATGAGATGACCAATGATGTGATTTTTGAATGCAGATTTGGTTTTACCGTTTTAGTAATCGATTGACGCAAAACAAAACGGAAACTCACATATAAACCGCCGGTTTACAGGAAATGTGAGATTATAGCTTCCTTCCAAATTGACGTAAAATTAGCTGCAACGTTGGTACATATCATCAATCACGAATCGCATTTTATATAGTATCCTAGTTTTGATGTTAATCGCGTACTGCGAATGTAAAATATAGTGCATGTCTCGTCGTTTGTTTTTTTCGTGCAACTTATCAGTTTCATAGTTATCCGTGCTCGATTCTTAAGAAAAATGAGGAATCAAAAAAAGCTACTGTCTTCGTTCATGGAGTACAGATTTGAAGATTTCAAAAGACTCTTAGAATATTCGGACATAGACGTTGATTACTTTTACGGCGAGCCAAATAATGGAACGTTATTAGATTTGGCCAACAGGTACCCGAGAAATGAGCATTACATTTTCGAACTGATAAAAAACGGTGTTAATATTTGGCGCAAGGATGAAAAGACTGGTAAATTAAAGATTCATGAAATGTTCAGTAATTCAGACCAATATTTGTTGTACAAGATCTGGGACGGCGTATACTTCTCATCCGTATCAGGAAATGAGAATGCTAATATTATGAAAGTAGCTGTTGAAGAAAACGACATCGAGGCAATTACGCTCCTAGCTCGCTCCTATTCCACGGTACACGATAGATTCAACGACGGTCGTCCAGAAGGTCAACACCTGATTCTGCTCCAGGGAAGCATTGATGCAGTTCGGCTGTTCATCAAGTTCTTCGATGTTGACAAGGAATTTCAAAAGGATTCTCAGGGACGCGTTTTTAGTTGTCGCGAAATAATATTGCAAAAATATTCGCAGCTGGAAGCAGACTTCCCAACACCATCACCGAGTGAGCTCCAGAAAATTTTATTTTTATACCTTGAAAAAGGTGTTCCTGAATTATTTGTCAGACGAATAGCCGAGATTAACACAGAACTGCTGAATGATGGACGACAAGAAATTACAATGTTTACATACTTACATGTAGCATGCGAATACAATTACATCGACGTGGTAGACGCGTTGTTGAAAAAAAATGTCCTATTGAATGAGCTTGTTCCATATTTCAATGAATTTGCACAACATGTGACGCCAATAATGCTGGCCGGTTTTGGCGGTCACTACGAAATATTCAATAAATTCTTGAGCATACCCGATGTTGAACTGCAAAATACAGGTGGAAGTGGATCAGTTTTGCATCTAGTGTTGCATGGTATGCAATTTATGCAAGATCGCAATTGTTCAACTCGCGGTCATTGTATGATACTGGAATCACTTCTGGAACTGAGGAAATTTACGGATAAACCAACTCTAATGCATACCAAACTATATATAGAATGGATAGACAAGAGTAATAGGACAGCTCTTCATTATGCGTTAAAACACAACAACGAATTCGCCATCAAGTTACTTCTCAGAGCAGGCGCCAAACTGTACCTAAAGGATCAATCTTTGTTGACTTCGATTTCAGCTACAATCATAGGACGTTATTTTGATGAGTGCATTCGTTCATGTGGAGAATCCGTGTTGACCCGTAATGATAAGGACAATCCAATAATATTCCATTACAGAATATTCACGCAACTAGACCTATATTCCATTGCTACCAGAAGCAAAGGGAATTTTTTCGCTCAATTTGAATCAATAACTGAAATGAGAAAATTATACAAGCATCCACTCACGAAAAGCTTGCTCTATTTGAAATGGCGTCTCGTTAAAAAGTATTATTTCATTAATTTGGCATTCTATTTATCATTTTGTTTGGCTCTGAGCACGTATATTTTTCTAATTCGAGATTGTCTACCATCATCGTCCAACTTCAACGGCTCAGGATCAACTGACGCGGCAAATAATCGCGATGCATCACCCATTCCATGCGACGTATCCTTGTGGATGTGGCTAATAATATTTCCACTTTACATCATACTTATTCTACGAGAACTGTGCCAATTCTCTGTTTCAATTCGGGAGTACTTCAGTATACCAGAAAATTGGTTGGAAATTACAATGATCGTGGTGATTGGTTTTCTCTTCGTGAATCAAATCAATACACATTTAGCCGCAATCGTTATTCTATCATCGTGGATCGGGTTGATATTATTACTCGGTAAGCAACCGTCACTCTCCATTTACATAGAAATGTTCAAAAAGGTGGCGTTGAATTTTGCCAAATTTCTCCTTTTATACTCGATTCTGGTCGCATCTTTCGCGTACAGCTTCTTCATTTTATTCAGAAATAAAACCAGGGGACGCGCATCGTCGTCGCAGAATCAAGCCAACGTCAATACTACAGATGGAACGAATGAAAATTCGGTGAATTCGTGGCAAGACCTGCAAATGTCATTTTTCAAATCGATTCTCATGATGACAGGCGAATTTGAGGCTTCCGCTCTACCGCTTAATTCGAGTTTTAGTTATGGCCACGTGTTTTTCATACTTTTCGTCTTCTTAGTCAGCATGATACTTTACAATCTACTTAATGGTTTGGCTGTCAGCGACATACGCGCCATCATGGAGGACGTTGAAACAGTTGCTCTAATATCTAGAGCAAAACTCATCTCCCAAATAGAACGCCTAGCCATCAGCAATCCTTTCCGTCACGTTCGCAGATGTAGAACAAAGACACAACTTGAAAAGGGATACAGATTTTTGCGTGACAAATTATTCGGTAAGGTATTCATTGATGAAACAACGGCAGTTAAGGTATACTCAACCAAAAGTAACAGAATAGTAATCACCGAGAAAAATTTTGGCAAAATGCCGTCTACCATTGTAAAAAATGCTGAAGAAATTTTAGAAAAGCGAAAGCGATCCCACCTGGCCAAAAATAAAAATCAAGGTACGTTGACAGATGTCTCAAAGAACAAGTCATCCAAACATCAATTTGTAAGTGAATTTGTTCTTGAGTCAAGCGAGCAAATAAGCTTTTTGAAACTTCAAAAAGAGGCTAAAATTGCTGCGCGTGATGAAAAATTATTGCAAAATGTTGATCAACGATTTGGCAAAATGATGAATAAATTACTCAATGAGCAAACAAGCGATTTGGAACTCGTAATCGACGCTAAAATTGCTGCGCGCGATGAAAAATTATTGCAAAATGTTGATCAGCGATTTGACAAAATGATGAATAAATTACTCGATGCCTTTTTGCGAGAAGCGAATGTTCTGAAGAATAACGAATAATTTACAATTAGGTAGACATGCGAATGAATGAAAAAATACTTTATTTTTTATAAGGTTACTCAGTTGCAATTTTCCAGATACTTAAGTAATATTTTTACCTTTCATGTAGGTTTGGGCTTTTACATTACTTGTTTTTCAAGTGTAAGTGCTTATTTGTTTTTCATACAGTCAAGTACACGTACATAGTTTATATTTCTGTGAATGTTTTATAAAATCAGGATGCACTAATGTAACGACCTAAATTCGTGTCTCAAAATTAATTCGTTGATTTTTCCGATTTTTCAGGGCATTCGCAAATTTTTCCAATAATATTTGGCCGTGTTCGGTTTTTTGGTTTTTTCTTTGTTATGATACTCGGAAAATGTCTCGCATCATTCATTCCTTTTCTTTTCGTCAAACAATAATGTTCTTTAATTTTTATTTTCATTGAATGTTCACGAATTCGCGTAATTTACAAATGTCAATTTTTGCATATGATCATGTTCATATTTTATTTATAAATAATTTTGTCTGATGACGTTTTTTTTTAATTTTTTGTATATCGTCATTGCTGGTTTCACTAATATTTTGTAAGTTTGTTCTTCGAATTATACTATACTTAATTAAACAAATGCAAATTAACTACGTTTTGTTTAATTTTTCTTGCTTTTCAAGTTTGAAACTAATTAGAAAATACATATGTGACACCTAAAAGTGAGTAGTATTATCCGAGTTGAATGTTGGTGAAAAGGGGGTGGTGGAGCTACGAGTCCCCTTAGTGGAATCACAAACCACCGCTGATTCTCATCCATCAAAGCAGAAAAATGCCTTTCGAGTTCCTGCACCTTCCTGTTCCGATAAGTGGGTCAAATTTGAGGTTACTTTTAGAGTGGCAAACGAAGGTTTAAATGTAGTAAATCGCGAAAATCAACATTTTTCCAAGTGAATTTGGATAAGATCTAGACGCATAATATGTTTTTCAATTCACCCTAATGAATTAGTCCTCGTGCCATTTTGAAGAGGCGATTTTTTTGTTATGATTAATATTAATTTTGTTCACAAGAATTTAAGTGAGAAGATAAAATAGATAAATTTATTTATAAACAAAAAGAGTAGGGTATAAAAAGGATTTATTTAAAAAAGTAATAAAATTCTAAACTTATCAATAAAAACTTGGCGATAAGTATAGCCTAATTACCAGAAAATTGGCATCACTGCTTCCCAAAAATATTTTTCCAGTTTTAGGAATGTTATCTTCCAATATTTTGGCTTGCCTTTTTCATGTAAAATTTTGGAGAAGAAAAAATTTTGCCCGCAGGGAGGGGCATTTGCGGAGCTACAATTCTTTCTGAGTAAATTTCAACTCAAAATGAAGGTTTCTGTTGAATTTGGTTAAAATCGACCGACTTGTTTTTCGCGATTCGCCTTAGCATACATGATGCGGTTTTACTGCAACTATTTATTTAAAAAAAAAAACCTCGAGAGGGGGAACTTTTGGGCATTTTAGTTTATGAAATATTATCCGTTATCATCGACAAAATTCTACCATCGTAATTTCGCCCCAAATTTTTTCAACTTATCTCTCTCACTCTACGATTGATGTGATTTTCCTGGGTATGGTTTTACCGTTCTAATAATCAATTGACGCAAAACGAAATGGAAACTCACATAAGAACCACCAGGCTACAGGAAACGTGAGATAACAGCTTCCTTTCAAATATTGAGATAAAATACATATTATGCACTGATAAATAAAGTATAGATTAGATACTTTTAAGTCGTAAGGTAACGAGAGAGTATTTATTCTATATTGAGTGATCCTAGATAGACACCCCAAGTACACTTCAATTGGAATTAACACACAGAGTCATGTACTTGGTATGTTCTCAAACACGAATTATTGATAGGCGAAGCTGTCAATGAATTACCTACCCCGGCTTGGTGCGCGAATGAGATTATCACACGATTATTTACCATAAAGAAGTACACGAGTAAATAATTACGCACTTATATACTCGAACTTGTATTACACAAAATAATAAAATACAATTGCAAACACGAATGTTACAAAGAAAAAAGACTTAACACAATTAATAGCTTAACAAACTAATAGTATAGAATACTATAAAAAACCTTTAACCGAGGGCCTGAGCTCTCCTGTATTTTAGGGTACTTTTAACTTGTCAATTCGCGACTCGTGTCGTTTAAGAACTGCGACGAGTTTAGGTAGCTAATTTGGCTAGCCAGCCAAATTAGCACCTTGACCACGCCTATTGTTACCAGATTGGTAAAGGGTTGACATACGAGTACACTTATACTGACGAATATAAGTATTAGCAAATATTGGTAGTGGCTTTAAGGCATATACTTCCTACTCTTACAGCACTTATGCAGTAATGTTGGCGTATATGTCGTCATCAATCATGAATCGCATTCTGTAGTGTTCTAGTTTCAATGCAATCGCGTAGGTACTGGAAATGTGATTCATGTATGTCTTGCCGTTTTGATCTTCTCACGTAAGTACCATATAAGTTTCATAGTGATCTGTGATCGATTCTTAAACAAATGACGAATCAAGGAAAGCTCCTGTTTGCGTTCAAGGAGGATACTGAAGATTTAATTTTCATAAAACTCGTGAAGTATCTGGATATAGACGTTGATTATTTTTATGGAGAGCCAGATAATGGAACGTTATTAGATCTGGCCTGCAGGTCACCTGGAAAAGAACAATATACTTTCGAACTAATGCAATGTGGTGTTGAAATTTGGCTCAAGAATGAAGATACTGGCAAATTGGCTCGAAATTTCCATAAAATGTTACCAAACAGAGTTGGAAATTTAAAATTTAGTATTCACTCTGCACTCCAATTTCAACACGCTGTCAAGTCGATTGCTAATGGCGTCAAGTCGTTTTGAAGCTTACAGCTACTTTTTGAACCTTCATGGCAGATAAAGTACCAGTTATTTTTTCCGAAATCGGTGTATTCCAATCTGACATATATTTTTGTCCATTGATTTCATGCTTCTTTGAAAATTTGAAAAATTACCCTTCCGCCTCCGTTTGAGGTAGACAGATGAAATTCAGTTCACATCCCAGTTTTGAAATCAACTCCGAGGTTGCTTGCAGACAGTTTCAATCCTTTTTGGAGCCTCCAGCGGCTTTTTAGAAACTTTCTGTTTTTCAAAAAATGCCACATAATCTGTTTGAATTAAGTTTAGCACGTACTGCTTAGAATGAATTGCAGATATCCACCTCCATTTGATGAAATTTTGTAGAAATTTCAAGTTTGAAACAATTACTGTAGGCTTCAGGACTGCTCGAAATGGTTTGAAACCGTTTCCAGTCGATTTGGCAGGACAAAAATAGGGTATATCCCAAATTTCAGCTTTCTAGGTCAATTTCTTAAAATTTTGATTTGTTTAAATTTTTGACCTGAATTTGATTTTTAAAAATTCACCAAAAATCGAAGATAAATCTTTGCTTGCTCTTCCGATCTAGCTGTGTCCAGCTCAAAAAAATGCTTGCGAGTCCTATGAGTAATGTTGGAAAGCAAAATCTGCGATTTCGGCTGACTTGTTAATCAAAATGGTCTTCATTTTGTTAGTAAGACCAAGTTTTTTTTGGCAAGTTTGCTTTATAATTTTCCTTAGGATTTCTCCTTCAAGAAGAAAGTTGTCCCGGAGGATCGGGGGGGGGGGTGTAATTATTCCTATTGGCATATGCTGGACTATACTTATTCTAATTATTACTTACCTGGAGGGGGGGGGGGGGGGAGGCATAATACAAGGGAACCAATATTTTTTTTTTTTTTTTTAATCTTTATTTAAGGACGCCTTAGAATCTAGGCCTTTTAGCGTCCACAGTTTGTTCACAAAATTTTTTTACATTTTTTCGATGGCTTTTGAAAGGAAATTATTTAGGAGTATTCTGACCTGAAATGGAAATTTTCAAATGAGCAATATTGGGGGAGGGGCGGACTAAGAGAGGTTTTTTTTTTTTGAAAACTGGATTATTGGGAAGTTTTTACGGTTTAGAATTTTTCTCATTTTTAGAGTTTTTGCGCGAAAGCGCGAAAAAACTCTATTGTAATCACTTTTTCATGGTAGTCATCGTAGTCATCGTAGTCATCGTAGTTTTCGTCGTCATAAATCTTTTTGTAGATTTGTAAAATGCTAAGCAATATCCATTAAATATATATCGCTACGTTTTTTTTTTTTCTAAATTCCCAATAAAATTCAAAATATTACTGTTGATAATATTGATGATAATGAAGAGCGAAGAAGTATTTAATAATACGTTCTAAGTTCCGAGCAGTTTTCACTTTTTATGGTTATTTTTGAAGGAAATAGCGCATTCTGGAACCATTACAGTACTATGAAAAAAAAAACAACTTTTGCTGGAGGTTCTAGATCGGCTTTAAAACAGTCGCAATCGATTCGGGAGCTCGATTTTAGTAATTAAACCATATTTCAGATTTTCATCTCATGGTTTACTATTTTTATGAAAACTTTACCAATAAATAAGCTACATGAATAAGTATTTCAATGATTTTCAAACAGTTGTCAAACATCAATTCGGAAGCTGAGTGTCGGTAGCATGAACTTTCAGCATGCCAAATTCCACCCTAGTCTTTGAAGATGATACCCGTTTACAAAGTTCCCTTGTAAGCTAATTTTAGGGTGTCAACGCTGATTTATTGTACTAGGTATTACAAATTTTTTATACTCTGAAAAAATCATCATGGTTAAAAAAAGAGCTTGCCTTTCGCTTCCTTCAATTTTGGCCAGAGTGTTCACTTTCCCACCTTTGTTCTGGTCCAACTTTTCCAATTTTACAGATCATTCAAATTTATAAGTACATTATGTAGATAGGGGATGCATAACTTTTTTTCGAACGTCTCAACTGCTAAATTTATCAATTAATCCAGCAATGTAAATTTCTTAAAACTTCACAAATCGAAAATTCGTTTGATTTGACCATTTTTCGTTTAAAAAATTAAAACGCTCTTGTCAAATGTTTTTCAAAACCATATCATTTGTAATTGTACCTAATTAAACGATAACAAATCACCAGAATTTTTCGAAATTGAGCCACGGTGTCCGAGGTACAACGAAGGAAAGCATAAAAATTTAGCTTTAACTCCAGCAACAGCCACAAAGAAACAAAATACGACAGCACAAAGTTCATCAAATAACGGAATAAAGGAGAAACCATTGGAAGATAACATAAGGAAAACAAGTAATCAAATAATAAAAAAACATATATTATGTCACTAAAAAATGTCACCTATATATTCAAAAATTTTTGATTTTTTTGGATTAATTTAGATTCGATGGATTCGGCACTTTTTTCAAGTATTATTGAAAGTGTGAAAAAAGTTGACGCTGCAGAGCAGCAAAAAAAAATCAAGGAGCTCTTTTCTTTGTTTAAAGAGGTGCCAATACCAAGTTCGATCACGATTTCGTTTCTGCAATTGTTTGAAAAAGTTTACACGAATATAACTGATGCGAAAATGAGAAATAAAATCAAAAGGGGGTTATTTGAGATGAGCATGGCCGAATAATTTATTGTGTATTTTGGAAAGAACTTTAAATCACCTTACGATTCAAATAAAAGAATTTTCTGCAACGAGTTAATTTTTTCAAAAACTGTCTTAAAATGTCATTTTTTACGTTTTTTCTGAAAAAATATGCGAGATAGTTGAAAATGTATACAATAAAACTTTTTCAAAATCAAATTTCTACCTTAAAATTATTTCAACAATTTGGTAAAAATAGCTGCTTCAACGAAGGATGAGAATTATTGTAAAATTGCTTCGGTTGAAGAGTGACTTTTGGATTTTGAAAACATCGTCTACATCAATTTAAATTCAAACTTATCCTGAACTTTATTTTTTTAAATAGCTTTTTTTTTAATGATTCAAGTGAATACATTATACCTCAAACGCAAAAACTCTTTTGTAATCAGCGATTAGCTGATGGCTTGTTTTGTTGATGGGTCGGGGGGGGGGACTTTATGCTTAAAGAATCAACATAGCGTTGTTTGTAAGAATTTTAACCAATTATTGAAAAATTTTGATGTTCCAAAAAATGTTTTCCACTTTTCATCTTTGTTTATTCCTTCCAAATTTGGGGACTCCGTATAGTGGGGGGAGGAGTCAAAATAGTTTAAAGTACCTACGACTACGAGGGGAGTTTTTTTTCTTTTCTTTTCTTTTCTTAAAGGAGAATAACAATTTTTACGCAGAAATAGGAAACGTTTGGATGAAGTAAAATTTCTCGTTTTTTTTTCAAGGGTAAAAGGGGGGCTCCCTGCACATCTTTTTTTGAACTGAGTAAAATTCATGAAAATAGAGAATTATTTTTTCACAAATTCTGCGTAATAACTTTAGGTGATGGGAGTTCGAATAAACAAAACTATAATACGAATTGAGATGAGAATTTGAAAAAGAAGAAATCAAAGATTTGCAGATGAAAACAGAAAGATCTCAAACCAAGAGACTAATTGAAAGCAACGTAAAACTGCCGGAAACTTCATCATTATCAAACAGACAAGGATAGACAGTCAAACATCGAGTGATTGAGGGTAGGTAGTTGGTACACAGTAGAAGTAAGTAAAGGAGAAAAATGAATCGATAAACCAAACTCGTATATACGTAATCTTCGGTTATATAAACTAATTACAAAGCAAGCATCAGCAATGACTTTGGCTATAATTACTTCGACAACGCCATGTTTACATCGACGACGACGATAAAATAAAAGACGTAAAAAAACACCGGTCGGTCTTTCTCAAATGGTGCTCTTCCTTGTGCTTTGATGTGAGTATAGACGTTATCGTCGTCGTGAAACCGAGATATTATACGTAGCAGACAGTTTGTCCTACGCAGGTTTTTCAAATAAGACGTTGTGCTTTTTATTAGTGAAATTAGTAGATGCGGAAAGGAATTTTTTTATACTCGGAAATGATAATTTTACAAGTCTCGGTGGAGAAAAATCTTATTCATGTACATACATATAACTTGGTTACTCAGTCATTGTTGTTTTTTTTTTTATAGCACGAAGAGATGTTCATTTTGATGTATATTAGATTCGAAATTTCTATAAGTTATCAAACTTATGAAGAGATACGAGGTTGAGTTACGGAAAATGTAGTTCAAGGCTGGTTTTTCTTTTTTAGGACTATGCTTGTGCAATTTTTTTAATATGTAGATTGTATGTACCTACGTGAAGTGGATGCGTTCTTAAAAATATTCAATTGGGCGATACAACTAGCACTTAATAATTTTGAGAATGTTTGGGGATAGATTTTAGTAAAATTAAATTAATTTTCAGAGTGATTCATTTGTCATAAAATATTATTGTACGAGCTCGAGATTCGCGAGACGAAGTAAAATAGATACATTTTAATCAGCGAATTTGACAAGCTCGTTATCGTATCATCGTACTCGTCTAAATTTAAATGCATCCTCGGTCGTATCCGGGTGAATTATCGTAATTCATTTATCGATTCCGCGTTTGTTATTGCGTTGTTTATGCTCATTCTGGTGCCATAAATACATATTTTACTCGAAAATGCATCTCAATATGTGCATTAGTGAATGCGTATGTTGACTTGAAATAACATACTCGTAAATTAGCTGCATTTAGATTTATAAATTTTCTGAGTCTTTAAAGTGCTATCGAAATTAAAGGGGAGGTGAAGGTGATGATGATGGAAATCAGAACTTTTTAAATCAAAACTGAAGTACTTTCGAGTCTCAAAAGATTTACTCAACACAATTTGTTTTTCTTTTTAAAATTTCAAAAATTGAAAAAATCCATAAAAATGGTCTTTTTAAGTGATTGATGGTTTTTAGTCCAGTCAATAAATAGACTATATTCTAACCCTCAAAAAAGCGATTCTGTAAATCAAATCGGGGAAGTGAAATGTTTTGCGCGAAAAATAGGCTTACGGACGAGCTCTTGCTAAAAAAGCAATGTCCCCAGCGCTGGACCCGCTTATTTTGGAAATTGGGGCCCAAATGGGGCCGATTTCGGGTCCGTAAATCATTCGAGGGAAGTGTGGGGACATTGCATTTTTGGATAGTGTAGGTATCGTAGATGAAAAATATGCAATGTCCCCAGCCCCCCAGGCGCTTAATTTAGGCTCACCCCCCTTTCAAAATTTCGACTTTCCAATAAAAATTCATTAAAATGCGAGAAATGAACATTTTTGGATGAAATTTCGTATACTAACTAATGAAGGCATGAAGAAATCATATCCGACGAGTTTTGGTTTTTGCAAGCCCCAGTTGGGGCTGCAGGAGCACCCCCACCCCCAATTTTTAAGTTGGGGCAAATCATCGATATTGGTGTCGTTTTCTTATGAAATGACCATGCTGATGACGAATATGAAGTCAGATTTGAGACAACACTACTCAGTACTTGGGAATGAGGAGATAATGCACGTGAAATTGAGTAATGGAAAACTGAAGAAATAGTTATTAGGATCTCAATAGTACATATATTCCGCTCAATCAAGCTGTTAAAAGCGATTTTATGATTGATTCTCATTCTAGACACTATTACAAAGAAATTCAACCTTTATGACCTTCCATACTCTCCCCCCTTTTCCGAGGACCCACCCCCATATTACAAACTGGAATGGCGTATTGCTTTCCCTATTGCTGGCTCTTACAAAAAAATCCAATCATATCGTTAGAAAGCTACCAGAATTTTTGATTTTTTATTTTGGCATAACCCAAGTCTAAAATGGAATTACCCAATGGATTCACGGTTATTTTCTCGAATCCGAGCTCCCAAATGCACATTTCCTGAATGGGATGTTTCCTGAATCCTTTGTTTCTCTTTCTCAAAATGCCGAAAAATTTCTCTTTCAACGAATGAGAGTCGACACTTTTTTTCTTCTGTTCAAAAAACTAGTTAATTTTCGAAATGGGATCTTTACACCCTTTGAAGGAACAAGAATTCGCAATTTTGATCAAAATACAAAAAATCTTTGAAAATGAAGTGACTTATCAATTGTTACTAATTTAAAGGTACTATAAGTTCTAAAATTTACACAATTTTCCGATCCGATCTCTCTGACCTCCCCCTCATCTTCCACTGGTAGGTATGTCTCCCAAATATCTTCAATATTTATGTATTCTCAAAAAATTGAAAATATGACATATGGCATGTCATTTGTTTGGTTTCCGAGGATACTGAGTTCGAATATTCACATATTCAACTCAAGGTTGCAAGCTCTCTCCTCTCAATGCCCTTTCAGATTTAACATTTTGAAAAATGTGCGAAAAATTGGGAAACAGGGAAATGCGACATCAGGTTTTCAACGTGTAAAGGAAGACAGGGGGGCATTTGAGATTGGGTGCGGTGTATTGGAAAAATTCGACTGAATGGGAATCATGTTCCAAAGTTGGTTGAAATTGGTCAACTTTGGGGGGAGGGGAATTGAGTACAAGCCCTGAGATTCCAAATCGGTGACAGCTTACTTACACGTTTCTATAAAATGAAACAAAAAATATTTAGAATTTTTGCATTCGGAGAAAATTTACTTCAGGATGTTAAAATCCGGGATAAAAATATTCAGGAAAGTGTTCATTCGGGATTTTGAATTTAGGGAAAAAGGGATTTAGGAAAACGGCAAGTACATACTTGGGAAATATCCCACTCGGGAAATTCCCAATGGAGAATTCGGATTCGGAATTTCGGGTGGTATGTAAGTATGACCTAAGAGTTTATTTATTAAACTTTTTTTAAAAAAATTGTAAAACATTTTGACGATTACAAATTACATTTTTGACTGTACCCCTTCAGAATATGCAGCTGATCAATGAAATCCGAATTTATAAAACTGTTGTTACCGACTTATTTATTGATTTATTTTTTTCTTTGTATTATGTTATCGTTTTTTTGAATTTCGTAGTCATTTGTATTTTTTCCATTCGTTGCTTCTTTCGTTGGGTTCAGTTCAGTATTGTTCTTATTACATATTTTTGTATAACATATTTTTGTATAACACCATCATTCGTTTCATTTTTGTTCAGAAACGTACTATTGAGTAGGGTCTCAATAGTACATAAAGAGGCAATACATCCCAGTTTGTAATATGGGGGTTGGCCCTCGGAAAAGGGGGGAGAGTATGGAAGGTCATAAAGGTTGAATTTCTTTGTAATAGTGTCTAGAATGAGAATTAATCATAAAATCGTTTTTAGCAAGCTTGATTGAGCGGAATATACTATTGAGACCCTAATAATTATTTCTTCAGTTTTCCATTACTCAATTTCACGTGCATTATCTCCTCATTCCCAAGTACTGAGTAGTGTTGTCTCAAATCTGACTTCATATTCGTCATCAGCATGGTCATTTCATAAGAAAACGACACCAATATCGACGATTTGCCCCAACTTAAAAATTGGGGGTGGGGGTGCTCCTGCAGCCCCAACTGGGGCTTGCAAAAACCAAAACTCGTCGGATATGATTTCTTCATGCCTTCATTAGTTAGTATACGAAATTTCATCCAAAAATGTTCATTTCTCGCATTTTAATGAATTTTTATTGGAAAGTCGAAATTTTGAATGGGGGGTGAGCCTAAATTAAGCGCCTGGGGGGCTGGGGACATTGCATATTTTTCATCTACGATACCAACACTATCCAAAAATGCAATGTCCCCACACTTCCCTCGAATGATTTACGGACCCAAAATCGGCCCCATTTGGGCCCCAATTTCCAAAATAAGCGGGTCCAGCGCTGGGGACATTGCTTTTTTGGCAAGAGCTCATCCGTAAGCCTATTTTCCGCGCAAAATATTTCACTTCCCCGTTTTGATTTACAGAATCGCTTTTTTGAGGGTTAGAATATAGTCTAAAAGCACTTTTTGGAGGTAAACCCAAACAAAATTGCGACAAAAGATTTTTTTGCTTTAAAAGGTCTAGGACGATGTCCTAAACAACATATCCGGAGCCGCCCCTGATCCACCTGGTGCGTTCCCCCCACAGTGGATTTTAGCCCCCCAAAACACGTTTTTCGCCATTTTCTCCCTCGCATTGCATTTTAGCGAAAAATGTGTGGATAGATAAAAAATCTACGTCAAATTTCCGATCTAATGATGTATCAACTTCCCTTGTTGGTACAAGGGGGGTGGGACTACAACTATTTAAAGAAGGGGGGTTTTCTTAAAAATGCATAAAGGCAATAGCCGCCTAAGAGGGGTGAAATGGTTTCCGAGAGCGTTTGGATTGATATTATCATGGAATGTGGGTACCATTGAGAAACTTCCGCGTGGAAAATTTCAGATCCACAGCCCCTCACCTTTTTGGGGAACCCCCCTTTTCTTAAATTTCAAAATCATTTTTCTCAGCCCCATGTGAACCGATTTTCAAAATTTTTTAGTATGTTGTAGGCATTCTTAGGAGGTACCTCCACAAAAATTTTCAGCCCCCTCCCCTCATATTTACCCCTCAAAATGGTGTAAAAATGTATCGTAAGGAGGGTTGGGGTAAAATGGGAATTTTGCGGAAAGTAACTTAGTATTAATGAATAGGGTGTCGTTTTCCTATGATTCGATACCGCTGAGCACGAATATGACGTCAGATTTTTCTCTTACCCTCATCTAGACCTGTCCAGAGCACTTAGCCCCTTCAAATTTGGCTATTGTTAAAAAGCATAAAATAAGTTTAAAACGCCATTTTGAGGGGTAAATATGAGGGGCGGGGGCTGAAAATTTTTGTGGAGGTACCTCCTAAGAATGCCTACAACATACTAAAAAATTTTGAAAATCGGTTCACATGGGGCTGAGAAAAATGATTTTGAAATTTAAGAAAAGGGGGGTTCCTCAAAAAGGGGAGGGGCTGTGGATCTGAAATTTTCCACGCGGAAGTTTCTCAATGGTACCCACATTCCATGATAATATCAATCCAAACGCTCTCGGGAAACCATTTCACCCCTCTTAGGCGGCTATTGCCTTTATGCATTTTTAAGAAAACCCCCTTCTTTAAATGGTTGTAGTCCCACCCCCTTGTACCAATAAGTAAAGTTGATACATCATTAGATCGGAAATTTGACGTAGATTTTTTATCTATCCACACATTTTTCGCTAAAATGCAATCATCCTAGACCTTTTAAAGCAAAAAATCTTTTGTCGCAATTTTGTTTGGGTCAAACTCTTTATTGACTGGACTATTTGCTCAAAAACACAGTTTATTTTTTCAGAATTCCATTTTTCCCATTTTGACTGAGAAATTAGGTTTTTTGATTTTAAAACTTGGAAATTTGTGGTTGATGAAAATCTGGAAATAACTTTATCCTCATTAATAGCATTTTGAAGAAAAGATTAGAAACTCTAAAATTTTTAAAAATGGTCAATATTTTTTCTCGTGAGAGAGTCGAATTTTTGAAATTTTGAAAATCGGCATTTCTTCACGGAAAAAAAATTATGGATAATTTTTACTATTTCAAACAGTAACCGGATCCCATTCAAAAATATTGCGATTTTTACTATGAGATTAGTAAATTTTACTATGAGATCAGTAAATTTTACTATTAGAGTAATAAATTTTACCTAATTCTATAGGTAAAATGTATTTTTTGGCTGAGTAAAAATCACTATTATTTTTGAATGGGATCCGGTTACTGCATTGAAATAGTAATTTTTATTAATTTTTTTTTCAGTGTTCGATTTTCACTCAAATTTGTTTTTCTGTAAAACATTTTTTGATTTGTGAATTGAATTAAACACTCTGATGTAGGACGTGAGAGACTTGAAGTGAACTAAAAATTAGGATTTAAATGCTTCTAATTTTTTGACCATTTTTGAGCTGCAGCAAAGTCCTTTTATGAGCTGAGAAAGTCAACGTAGTTACAAAATGTTTGAGAATTGTTTAGTCAATTATGAATCAGGTGGATTTTCGTCATTTTCTACAACGTAGGTGCTCATAAATCTCCTTTTATGGGTCTTCGGAGGTTAAAATGGTTCGCTAAGGTTCGCTTTTTATTAATTTTATTGACTAATCTTCATTCAAGTACATTTTCAGACCATTTAATCCCCCCTCCCCTCAGTTCATCTCAAGAACCCAAATATGATTAAATGACGTAATTTAGATATTCGAATCGATTAAATTCGAAGTTTTAAACCAAGAGTCACCCTTGAAGCCACCATAACCTTTCTTTCCCAGTTCTAGCTTCAGAAACGTTCATCGAAGAACAGAGTGCCCACAGTCCAACAGCCAATCAAGTCTTTTTGATCCTTCTTGGTCAAGAAAAATACTTCTTTTTGCCCCATGGTCCTTCTTTTATTATACGAATTTTCAAATTTTCATTTTCAATAAAAATTAAGCAATGTGAAATCTCCCCCATTTTAAAATTTTTGAGCATAAAATGTTTTTTTTTATGATATAGACTACTTTTTTTTTGGTAATTGTTCAGGAATTGTGAATTTTTGAAATATTTGTTTTGGTAAGTTGTGAACATGGTTTTTTATTTGGGCGGGAGGGGATGAGAAGGGGTATTGGCCCATTTTTCATTTGAAAAATGTGCTTATGACATCCCTCCCCCTCCTTTTCCTATTTTTGGGTGATTTTAAACTTTAAAAATCTAAAAAATTGGGAAAATTGGTTAAAAAAGCTACATATAACAAAGTCGGGGAAAATCTTTTCTCTCGAGTACTCCACAGTGAACAGCTAAACACTGTCACTTCTTCTCGATGAAGTTTCACTTTCATGCTGATTTTGGGTGGAGGCGGTTGATGGGGGGGGGGGGGGGGGGGGGTGTTGTGCATAAAAATCTCATTCGCCTTCAGTGTTTGTTTATCAAGTTTTTATTTTTTAAATGCTCGTTCCGAAAAAAGTTAAAGTGAAAATGAATGAAAGGAAATTGGGTCAAAACTTCAAACTTGGAGATATGTACTTAGGTACTTGAATTTTTTTTCATTTCATTTTCCTCCTCATTTAAAAGTAGATTTATTTGATGCTTCGAAACTTAAGTTTTTTATTGGGGGGGCGGTGGGGGGGGGTTTAATATCTTTTCTACTCTTTTTTGTTATGAGATTTTACAATTTTCTGCTTAAAATTTTCCAAAAAGTTGAAAAATTGGTTCCCATATTTAAAAAAATTAAATAACAATTTTTCAAATGAAGAGTGATATTCCAAAACTCGCTTTGTCCATTTTCACAACTTTTCAGGAGAGAGAAAAAACAGTTTCCCTTTAAACGGGTAAATTGGATTTTTAGGCGAGTTTAGCAGTTTATTTGGGTGGATTTATGATGTAGGAGTGTAGGTATACACTTCATCCACTAAATACTGCTGAAAAAAATTTCAATAAAAATGGACAAAGCGCGTTTTGGAACATTATTTCTTTTCAAATTTTTAGTGAATTGGCTATTTAGGTGAGTTTAACACCTCATTTTGGTAGGTTGCTGATGTAGGAATGTGAGTTGATACTTCATCTACCAGGTACCGCTGAAAACCCAACTTTGACAAAAATGGACAAAGCGAGTTTTGGAATATCACTCTTCAAATGTTTTTTACACTCATTGAAATATTATATTCGATTAAAAGTTGATCCGAACGACATTTTATTTTCGAAATCTAGGTTGATGCGAGTTTTAAAGTTGTAAAAACCAAGCATTCACTCTCACATTTGGTACTTATTCTTGGCATTATGGATGCGTGTGGTCTAATTTCATTCTCCTTTCCTTGCCCTCTCTTTCGTATTCGTGTTCGAAACCACGAAGTTGTAGTGTTTTATGTGTATGATGTGACTATACCGTGTTACGAGTATAAAGAGCAATAAAAACTTGTTAATTCTTACCTGGGATACGTAACGTTTGGTATAGGCTTTAAAAAACACCTCTGCCTTAAAATTCCTTCCCAAAGTTGCACGCCGATGATTCCAAAAATGAAGAAAACGAAGAAACACAGCAGCAGCACATTGCCCAACATTGGTAACGTGTCGAGCAATAACATTACCAAGATTCGCATACCTGTGAAGAAAATGAGGAAAATTATTAATTTATTAATTAATATTAGAGAGGGAAGGGAAGGGAAGGGAAGGGAAGAAGAAAGGGGAATTTTCTGTAATTTTTCTGAATGAAAAAAAAGAAAATTTGTTCATTTGTAGCAGGGATTTTTCTCACCCGAAACTAGTAAGAATTGGAATATCCCCCCGAATAATTCGCCTTTCCCTTTCAATACGTTTCCTTCCCTTCCTTTCTGCTGGTACATTTTCGACCGTTTGTTGTAGTGGAAAATCCAACCATATTGGTTCGCAGTATTTCGCATTTTCGTGACCATAAAGTTCGATAAAAAATTACTGGTAAATTGGTTAAATTGCAGGATTTTCTCGGTCGGAAAATTCGATGAAAAATTCTCGCTCGTAAGAGAAAGAAAATTGGAAAATTGTTAGGAAATTTTTTTCGTCGACTGTGTAACTTAAAAGCGATTTTTATTTCGATAATTTCGTGTAATGAAACCAAAATTGAAGAATTTTTTCAAAAAGTTGAGAACTTTAATCGAATTTGTTCTTTGGCAAAGTTGTGTTGTTGTTGCTGTTTTTTTTTCTGTTACGAAAACTCGAGACGGTACATTGATTTTGTTTGTAAAAATATTGTAAAGTTCACACGCGTGTTTTTATCCCTTTTTCTCTGTGTGTGTGTACTGTGTACTTATTAATAAAATTCTCGAAACGTAGTACTGTAAGTTTTCGCGGCTAAGTAACTAAATAGGAGAAAAGCTAATTCTTTGAAATTTACTCGAATAAACAAGCGAGGGAAAAAAGTTGGCGAATTATTTTTTAATATTTCGTGTAGCAGATTTTTAAAAAGAGAAAAGACATTTGCAAAGCTGTACGAGTTTTCTATTTTTCTTTTATTTTTTTGGGTTGGGGAGGGGGGGGGGTTAGCCCAACGACGGTTTATTAAAAAAGAGAAGTATAACACCGAAGTTGACGCGAGTAAAAAACTGTAGCGAAGTTGGAAGAATGAGAATGAAAAGATGGTAGAGAAAGATTAGGAATAAGAAGTAAAGCCGAAGACTGGAGATGGAGATGAAAATTTCGGTTTGTATGTTTAGTATGGTAAGTTGGAAGTCGACGACGACGACAAAGACAAAATCTATCGATTTTATGCCTTTATAGCGAAATGAAAAAATTTTTATGTGCATAAAAATCGTATATTACTTTTGCAAAGTTTTCATCAATAAAAAGCAATTTCTTATAACAAAGTTTGCGAAAGAAAGAAAGAATGAAAGAAAGAAAAAAGAAACTTCATTGACCGTTTGCTATTAACTTTGCATTTTTCGTTTTTATCGTATAAATAATGGAAACGTCAGCAGCGCGGCCAGGGAAGGAGCAGTACACGCAGACGCCGAGGGGAGGAGAAGAAGAGAAATGAGAGAAAAAGGAAAATGTATGCGAACGAGATAGCAAAGTCGTTGGTTTTTTTTTCTCAACTCTCGTGTTGGTAGTTTAAGGGGAAAAAAGGCACGAGAACGAAGGATTATTTCAATTTTTTAGGATCGAACGATGAAAAAGCCAGTCGTAGACGTACAACAGGTATAGAGGCGAGAATATAACTGGAAATTAGGGCTTATCATTTGCAAATAGTTTTTTATGTTGTTTAAAAATGAAAATATACGTAAGAAGACGAAAGAGGTGGTAAAACAACTCGGCATTCATAAAAAGTTGTTCGAAAAAGAGCCTATAGTACGAGAACGGAGGGAAAAAAGGACGAATAAAAAAAAAAAGAAAGAGTAAACTTTACGTTGAAAGTTTAGCATAAAATCTAATTGCTTTATCGAAGCTATTTCTCTCTGGGTTTTTTTCTCCTGCTCTTAGTGCTTTCGCGTTTTAATTACGCTACGAACTTAATAAAAAGAATGAAAGAAAATGTCAACATCTGCTTCCAAGAGCCAATAATAATTTTTGTTCGGTATCGTGTCTTAACCCTTTAGTGAGGATTTTTAATTGCGACTGCGAGACCGTGCCATGCCATGGCTTGACTCGACTTTTTCTCGTTATTTTTTTTACACGTTGTTTTGGACCCTGCGTTTATGATGAAGCTGGGCAAGCGAGGAGTTTATTTTTTATAAAGTGGGATATTTTTGAGCGAAAATTGTTGGTTTTGTTATGGAAAATGTATTGTCCGGTTGAAAAGAGTAAGAAATCATGTTCAGTTCCGCCATCGCCAGTGAGTAGTGACTGTAGCAAAAGTTAAAGTACGAGTAAAGTAGAAGAAAAACTAATTTTAACGAAATTCAGCTACAGCCCTATATCACAGACAATAAAAGTTAATGAAAAGAATTCAAGAGGCTGCGTTCATTGGCGGAAAGTCTCTCCAATTATCCGGAGACAGATTATTTCTCAAAAAAAGTAAGCGTTTCGCTTTGATTACAGTTTGAAAATTAAGACGTGAAAGTATCAGGTTTCGATGCGAACTTCTGTCCTACGAGTATACAGTATACACAGAGAACCCCGCAGAACGATTTCTTCTCCATAGGCTGTCTTTGCGATAGCGATGTTTAGATATTCAAATTATCTACCCCTCTACTTCCTAGTATAGGCCTGCGAGTATTTTTTTACGAATTTTCCACCGTTTACAGTTCAAATTGGATATCGATTTTGAGAAACTGTGAATTGAAAGTTGTGTAAATTGAACACAGGGGTGAATTTTCGTCAAAGTGGAATGAAATTGAAAACGTTCGGAGGTGATTTTCGTTTTGAGTTGTCGAATTTTAGACTGGAGGATTCGGGGTACCGAAAATTATGGAAGTTGGCGACACTGTAATGGTCCAAGTTGAGCTTTTCGTGGTTTTGGTGCGTTTAAAAAAAAAAAAGAAATTCTGAAACATAAATATTGCTGAGTTTTACATGCACAGAAAATTATTCTGTTAATTTTCACCTACCCCTTTCCTTTTTATGAAGTTCAAAAAAAAAATCCAAGTGACTAAATTTCTCGAAAAATTGGAAAAAAAATTAAAAACGGATTTCTTGGATACTTTTATGTACAAAGAGAACTTGTTTTTAATTTCAACAAAAACGAGCTCCGAATTTCGAATTTACAGTCTATTTCTTGGAGAAATGGGAGGGGGGGATTCTTATTAGGGAGCGAATTATTGAACGCCCTGTGTCACTAATTCTCGTGAGAGGAAGCCATTTTGAATTGTGAGTAGAAGTCGAAATGTGCCATCAAAATGATCATAATCTATGCTGTATTATTTACGGCAAACTGGTTAGGCAATTTTATTAACACCTTCTGGTCAAGCGCGTGGGTTGGTTCGTTTCCGCGACGTTACCGTGGAAAAATTCCAATCGACGGGCGTTGTGCCCAAGCGCGTGTCGGTTTCATTCCACGAAGTTCTCGTGGCGAAATTCACATCAGCGCGGGGTGAATGAACTTATACAGGGTGTCCAACTGTCCACCCACTTGGCTAAATTTTTTTACGAATTTCATTTCTGCTAAAATGACATCGATAATAGGGTGGTAGAGGGGGTCCAGTTTTATTATTTTCAAGCATCTGTGAGTTTATATGAAAATACCAAGTTTTGAAGGTTCGTTTTATATGAAAATGCCAAGTTTTGAAGGTTCGTATCTCAAGAATGGTTCAATTTGGAGCAAATCTGTGTTATTTGCAGTGTCTCAACTAGAATGAATGAGTGATTCAAATTCATCAATTTAAATTTTAAAAAGCTCAAAATTGAGCTTTACCGGTGAAAGTTCAACTTTCTTGGTGATTACAAAAGTTTACATAATATTCTGAAAAATTAAAAGAAGTACAGCGAGTATTGTTTTTGTATTACTTTCGTAACAAACGAATTATCGAATTAAGGTCTCAACCTCCCTCTCCCTCTCTGCAGTACACCCAAAAGCTCCCAATTTTGATCAAATTTAAAAACAAAAAAAAACAAAAAGCAATTTCGTTGAAAAAAAAATGTTTAAAAATTATGAAAATGTGATGTGGCATGTCGATTTTTACTGATTTGAAGTCCCTGAACTCAAAAATTCGTTTATTTTTGAAATCCAATGCCTTTGAATCCCCCCTCCCTTCCACCACTTTCTCCTGAAATATGGTCAAAGTATTAAAGAATTGAATATCACGTGTGAGGTATCGTTTTTGAGGTTTTTGAATGGTCTTAGATTGAATTCTTACGCACTTTTTGGATTTGACCTCTCAGTGTCCCCCCCCCCAAACCACTCTAATTATGAAGAAAATTTCAAAAATTTCGTAAATACGATGTGACATATCGATTTCTACTGATTTGAGATCGCTGAACTCGAAAATTCGTTCATTTTGGAAATTCGATGCCTTGGAATCTCCACCCCTGAAACATGGCCAAAATATCAAAGAATTGAATGATATGTGTGAAGCATTGTTTGTGAAATTGTGAGGTTTTTGTGTGGCCTTAGTTTGAATTCTCACTTACTATTTTGGATTCAGTCTCTCAGTGCACTTCTGACCCCTTCAATTGTGAAGAAAATTTCGAAAATTTTGTCAATATCATGTCACATATCGATTTCTATTGATTTGAGGTCGCCGAACTCGAAAATTCGTTCATTTTTGAAATTCGATGCGTTTGAATCCCTCCTCCCTTCCACTACACTCCTGAAACAGGGTCAAAATATCAGAGAATTGAATACTACGTGTGAGGCATCGTTTGTGAGGGTTTTGAAGGGTCTTAGTTTGAATTCTCACTTACTTTTTTGGATTTAACCTCTCAGTGGCTCTCCAACCCCTCCAATTATGAAGAAAACTTCGAAAATTTTGTAAATATGATGTGACATATCGATTTCTACTGATTTGAGGTCGCTTCCGACGCAACTGAACCCCTCCCGCTTCCACCAGTGCTCCTCAAACATGATCAAATATTTAACATTGCATATTACGTATGTTGCATCGTTTCTGAGGATTTATAGAGGTCTAATCTTGACTTTTCACTCTATTTTTTTTGATTCTACTCTACCCTTCAGTGCTCCTCCTGCCCCCTCCCATTTTGAAAAAAATTGAAAATCATGTAATATGATGTGACATGTCAATTTCTTTTGATTTGAGGTCATCGAATCCGAAAATTCATTTATTTTTGGGATCTGACGCAGTTGAACCCCCTCCCCCTCTACCAATCCTCCTCAAACATGGTCAAAATATCAATTCAAAGAATTGAATAAATCATGTGTGACACATCGTTTTTATGAGGATTTCGAAAAATCCAAGCATGAATTTGAACTCACTTTTTGAATTCGACCCCTCAGTGTCCCCCCCACATCAACAATTTTGAAAAAAAATCGAAAATTATGAAAATATGATGTGCCATGTCGATTTCTACTAATTTGAGATCGCTGAATTTGAATATCTATTTATTTTTTCGATTCAAACCCTCTGAGCACCCCTCCCTTTCACCAATGCTCTTCAAGCCCCCTAAATTTTTAAACTATAGCGTTGTTGTAAGTAAGTATTAGTCGATTCTTACGAATTCCAAGTCGTTAAACTTGAACACCTAATTCTGTAATTTTTCAACGTACTTATGTAGTTCCTTCAAACACCCCTACCCTCCGCAGATGTCCTTCAAGTTTCCTCAATTTTGAAATAAATTTTAAATTAATGACAATATGGTGTGACATATCAATTTATATTGATTTAAGGTCGCTAAAGTCAAACGTCTATTCATTTTTTTGACTCGACCTCTCTGAACCCCTCCGTCAGTCAGTGTCTCTCAAGCTCTCAAAACTTTGAAACAAATTTCCAAAATTTTGAAAATATGTTGCGACCTGTTTATTCCTACCAATTCGAGATCATTAAATTCGAAAATCCATTTTTTTCTATTCAATTTTTCTGACCCTCCATCCCCCTCCCTCCTCTTCATATGCCCCACAAGCTTCCACAGTTTTGAATAAGATTCCGATAAATTGTGAAATTTATCTTGTGACGTATCGATTTTTACTGATCTGAGGTCGCTGAATTTAAATATCTTTTTATTGTTGCGATCCAATCTCTTTGAATCTCATTTCCTTCCCCTTCAGTGCTTCTCAAACATGGTAAAAATTTCATTTAAAAAATTGAATAGTCGTGCCGTGTGACGCATCCATTGTTAAGTTTTGGAGGTGTTGAGCTTGAATTACCTCTGATTTTTCAGATTGAATTTCCTGAGCCCGAGTTGAGCATCCACCTCATTTTCAAAAAAAAAAAAAATATCGTTTTCAAAGTTAGTGAGCTTGGATTAATTTTCCTCAAGCCCCCCCCACCAATATTGAAACTGCGGAAATATTATGTGACATGTCGTTTCTTACAGTTTCAGCTCGCTGAATTCAAATATCTATTCATTTTTTGAATTTAACCTCGCGAAGTGCCATTTTTTCAGAATATACATTTCTTGAATTATTTAGAAATCATTTTTTTAATAATTAAGAAATTTTGTGATCTTGTTTTCGGATTTTCATTTTCTTTATTCAACCTTCTAAAGTTTTTGGGAAGTCATTGATTGTGTGAATAAAACAAATTTCAACTCAACTTTTGCCAAATGTTGCTAAAATTTTGGTAGTTTTTGGTGATTTTCTATGTACTTACATATGATGTATTTTTTGCAAAATGTTACTAAGATTCCATTACTTTTTGTCAACTTGCATTGATTATGTTAGTAACAAGAAAATTGAAAATATTGGTTTTCTAATTGTTAAAATTTATTACTGACGGCGAGGTTTTTTTTGGGGGGGGGGATGTTTGGTCTTTCAACAGCCACGACCCTTGCAAGAAGTTCATAATTTTTCATGCTATGGCATTGATTCTGTATAAATTACTTATACTTACGTATCAAATTCTGATAGCATTTTTGGTCACCAAAAGATTTTGCAATGCCAATCGAAAGTAATCCATTTGACAGGGTTTTCATAAGTTTTCGAGCACACGATAAAGCCAAATTGAAAAAATACCCCATAAATTATAATGATTTCGTTTCGGTATTAAGTGCATGTACATTATTATTCTTCGAGGGCGTTTCATTTTTATACTCTTGGGTATGGTTATGTACCTATTTATGTACCTAGTGTGCTCGTACTATATGCAGAATCGTAGTAGATCTAGATACCTACACGCGTGATATACCATAAGCTTTTAAAAATATTTAGGTATACTACGTTCTGTACGGATTTAGGTAGGTACATTTAAAGCGAATTTCTCATCGATATGTATACTTGGTTATCGAAGCAAGAAGAAGTTACATTAACGAAATGAAAAACTCGCTATACGTATTCTGATAAATATTTCTTGTATTCGCGGAGATTCAGCGTTTTCGCTGCGTATAATACAAGATTTAAGATATACTCTCCGGTGTTACTAGTGGATAAAGTAGGAGAAGACCCTCCCCTCCCTCCCTCACTCCCAAAAGGCGAAAGGGACAGGGTTCTGCGTATACCAATACCAGAAGAGATGATTTCATTTCGGCGAAATATTTGTCTACGTACGATTCGATATATTTGACAAATGGTCATAAAAGCAAGAGAATTTCGCTTATGCCGAGCGGAGCGAACGGTGAAGATACACAAGTCCACGTTTATCTTATGGCCAAATACTCGTGTAGTATAAAGCGGCTAAGTAGATTTGATTTTTCAAATTCCGCAGAACAATACACAAATAGAGTTAGGAAGCGGCGAGGGGAGGCAGGGGAAACGTAGGGTACTTATTGATAGCGGTATATGAGAAAAGCTCACGGTGAAGAATAATAACCGCTTGTTGTAGTATCGAGAAAATTGATTATTTGATATTCATTCGATATACGAAAGGGATTCTTGGACCGTGATAAATTACGAAATATCGAAGTTGACGAGTTTATTTGTTAAGTGTGTGTGGGGGTAGTTTACAATATATGACGCTGGTGTGTTTCGTATTCGAGTTGGAAAAAAGGATGAATTTTTAAGAATTGAAATCACGATTGAATGAAATAGGATGCATTTGGCTATATAAACTCGTTTCAAATTACTTTAGATACGTACATAAATGATCCTTAATTGCGTGTGATGTTCACGTTTTGCTGAAATTTTGCCACTTGTGAAGGTGCCTCTCGAGTCTCACGACATTGTATAGTATTCTTCATAGTTCTTATTATTATTATACGAGTATTCTATAAGGCCCGAGTTGTTGTTTTGTGTATTACACAGTATGAGGCACGTCGTCGTTCGTCATCATCGCATTGCTGTGCAGCCGGAGACAAAACGTCTGCCTGTTTCTTAACTATGTGTGTACTAAATAGTATTTTATAAAAAGGCTCGTTTGCTCGTTCAAACATAACGTTATAGGTATATATTGTACATGTACATAGGTATAGAGGTTGGTACACGTACCTACGTTAAAATTTTAGAACAATGTTTCATCGTGGAATTTACGCTTTAAGATAAAAGCTCGTTGTTAATTTGACGCGCGCGAGCGACACGATGATGATGACGATGAGGGAGGAGGAAGAGGGGCCGGGGGAGGGGGCATGTATATGAAAATATTCAACGTGTAATCTTTTCTATATGCTTACTTGGTATCCTGTTGATGGCGCGAAGTGGTCTCAGCACTCGTATCGTTCGTATCGCAGTCAAGTTGATGTTCTCGACGTTTAAACAGTATTCTAAGCCTCTGTTGAGAGAAAAAAAAAACAGAGAAGAAAATATGAAGAATGTATGAAATTCGTGAAAAAATAATTATGCACGCGGTACGCGCGATACTCTCGCTTAAAGCAATACTAAGTCAGTGAGAGAGAAGAGCCAAGTGAGAAAAGAGGAGTAAAAGTAGTAGAGATTTTCTTTGAAATGAGCCAGTTCGTTAATTTGGTATTCAATTTGGGAATATGATGCCAATTTTTTTCAAAAATCAAAATTGGATTTTGAAGTTTCAGGTCTTGAAAGTGATGGAAGTGCTAAAAAAATTTTCCAACTGACGAAATACGTAGTTATGCTGGGAACCTCTTACCGATAGTGAAAGTAGTCAAAAAGTAGTGAATTTAGTCAAAAAGGTGGTGAAAAAATTGAAAAAGAACAGGCAACAAGAACCTTCAAATCATTGGAAAAAAGTTTATTTTTGATGAAATTAGCAACTTTTTTTTTTTCAAATATTGATTGAAATTGAAAAATATGTATTTTGTATGCAAATTTTCTTCCAATTTCAATTTTTTTTGTTGAAAATTTGACTTCGTTAATTTTTTTGTGTGTGGGGGCGGGGGAAGGGGGGTTGAGTGGAGAGCTTTTTGAAAATTTGGTTGAAAAAGTGTAGTGAAAAAAATAGTGAAGTAAGTAGTGATCTTTTCAATTTTTTTTTCAAAAAATTCAATTTTTCCAAATTTTGGTTCTACTTTTTGATGAAAATAAGAAAAAAATGACATTATTCACTTTTTAAATTTCCAAAAGTCTTGCTTTGTTGTCAAAAATTGTCAAAAAAGCCCTAATTTTTCCCAAAGTTGTCAATCGTCTCGTTTTTTGTCAATATTTCATCAAAAAGTTTCAAACAGATCTCACTTTTTCGTCAAAAATTGCAAAAAAGTAACACTTTTGGCAGTAAAATTTTCAAAAAGTCTCGCTTTTTTTTTACCAAAAATTGACAAAAATTCTCACCTCTTTCCAAATACCTAGTCTTGTTTTTTAACCTAAAAATTCCAAAAATCGCCTAGAAGTCTCATTTTCGTGCTAGAAGTTGTTGAAAAGATTCACTAATTCGACAAAAATTTCCAAAAAAGCATCATTTGCTAAAATTGTCAAAGTCTTGCTTTTTTTGCCAGGAGTTTTCACTTTTATGTCGAAAATTTCCAAAAAGTCTTGTTTTATTGCCAAAAAGTTACAAAATGATTTCATTTTGTTTGAAAAAAATTTGAAAAAAGTATATCTTTTGCCAGTGATTGTTTTTTTTAATTTTTTGAATGAAATGTCGGTCTGTTTTTTGTTTTTTTTTTCTATTTTGAAACGTTTTGCTCGTGTCTTGTGACTTTTTTGGTTATTTTTTTGAACTTTTTAATGAAAAAAGGTACTTTGGATAAAATTGAGCACGAGCCCTCCGATTATTTTTGAAAATTGCCGAAATTTGTACAATTTAGAAATCTTTGATTTATGAGTTAGGAGAATTATGTACTTTAATTTGGGGCTTGAGTGACTTAAGGATGGTGATTCAAATAAGCAAAAATGTTTTCCCACTTTTTTTAAGCTTCGCAAAGTCTTTTATAAACACTGATTTTCCAAATTTTGGGACATTTCAAACCCTCCCTCCTCTTCTTGTGTCTCAAGTATAAATTTTTGAATGATTGTGAAAATGTCCATTATTTTTCCAAACAAATCGGGCTCAAAACGATTCGCGATTCGTTTAAAATCAAGAATTTTTCTTCCAGTATGTACTTCACCAGGGAAGTAAAATGACATAAATTTAAAATTTTCCATCTCCATCAATTTAGAATTTTCCATCTACTCATCATAAGGGTGTGAAATAAAAGGACAGAAATAAAATAAATGCTGAAAGAGGTGGAGGGAAAATTTAAAAAATTTGGAAAAAGTGAAAGTCATTTTGAAAGTATTTGAGTGTATGAATAATGAGGCAGGTTAAAAAAATTTCTAGCCCTTCCTCTTTCTCATCTTTCGCAATAAACATTGAATTACACGTCAAAGAATCTTCTGATGAATCGTCCCATTTTGTTACTAAAGGTAGGGACTAGCCTACTTGGGGAACCGGGGGAGGGGGAAGTTTTTTTTGTTTTGAAAAAAGAGGTATTTAGAGAAAAACCCCACAAATTTTTCCTGCTTTTATTCAGCTTCATTTTTTCGACTTTTTACTTTATTTGTCAAACTTTGACAAGGAGAGAATTTTTTTAAAAGTACATAAGTATCTAGAAGATTTCTGACGCATTGATGAAACATTTTCTTATGAATGTTTTCATCTTGACTTAGCTTAAAGGGCTTTCAGCCCGACTCAATATTCAGTTGGGTGGCTAAAATTTTCTGAGCTTTTTATCATAAAAAATTTAAAACCAGCAACCTTGAGGGATTGGAAGACATTTTTCTCAAGTATGAATGGGAGTCACATAAATTCCCTCTTCCATTTTTTTAAAGGTGGTCAATGTTTGAAAGACTTGAAAAATATAAAAAAATTGTAAAACTAGGAAAATACCAAAAAATTATTCATCTGAAGAATTTCACCCTCTCCCCCCACCATAAAATAGCGAAAAATCGAGCTATTTATCCGTATTTTTCCAATTCAAACTATCTAGTGTCTACTCTCAGTGCTCAGTTGTGATTTCAGAATATTGCGAATTTATTTTCATAATTCTTTTTTTTTGAGAAAAGGGCAAAAATTCGATTACCAATTGTTTTAAAATTTATATCACCGAAATGCTCAAAATTCAGCTCAATTTTTCAACCAATGGAATCTGCGTCTGTTTAAATTTAAACTTTTTCAGGTACTCGCAGGCGAGAATGGCAAACGCCCTTGAACCTTTTACGAAGGATAAACGTGACCCATCTTGCAGCAAGAAATACCCATCGCACTGCCCATACCCTGCCATGCCCTTCCCTTCAATAGTACGAGTACGAGAACCAAAATGTATCAAAATATTAAGCATTGTGGGTTACGTACATCGAGAGTGGCTCTGGCTATGCTCGTATTTCAAGGTTACAGACCGTTTTAAAATGAAATTAAAATTAAAACGAAAGTGTAAGCAGGGGATAAGCATTAACTAGGCTCGTTAAAAGACGCATAAATGAATTAATGATTGTTCGTCAACACTGCGTATAATGTGTAGCGAGCGAAGTAGACAGGGGAAAAAAATGAGATAGCAGGAAAAAAAAAGCTGAGCGAAAATATGCGAAAGCGTTCTATTAAGTATTTATTATACTATCGTACTTACCCGGCTAAAACTATGAAGAAATCCAGCCTATTCCACGAATCCGCTAAATATGTACCTTTACCATAAACTCCCATAGCGATCATTTTAACAGTCATTTCGAGGGCGAAAAATGCGAAAATGAAATCGTCGAACATCTGCGGGTTAGTAAATTCATTAGTTCCAACGACGACGAGATACAGTGGAAGGAAAAAAATTACGGTATATTTTACGATTTTTCTCTCTCCGGATTCGCGTTTAAACCGTGTGTGATTATAGTTTATTTTTTCCTAGGTGTGTGAGCTCGTGTTTTTTTCCTGTGGTTTTTTTTTTTTGGAAATGAATTTATCTATGAGGTGCGATGAGGTGTGTGGAGATCGTGAGAAGAAGGTTTTCGAGGCAAGAAGTGGTAGGTATTTTTACTAGTGTTTGGGATGTGAATTTGAGCTCTAATTTTTTTTTCAAAATGGAGGGTAACGAAATCAAATCATTTGAAATCGTATCTTTAAAAATGATGATATCAAAGAGAGCTTTTTCGAATTCGAATAGATTTATTTGAATGGAATGTTCAGAATTGAAAAGTGTTGAAAACGTACTGAATTCCCCCCCCCCCCCTCCTCTCCGAAAAAACACCAAATTGGCAGAATTTTTATGGTGACCAAATTTTGTTGTATTAATTTTTGAATAGAGAATTGAAGAAATAATTGGAAAAAAGTTTAATCCAACGTTGAAAAACGTCTTGTCAATTCAGCAATTTTACCACTTTCCGCGAATAACATCAGCATCGAGAGGAAAATGTTCTAAAAAAATACTTTCAACTTTCAGCTCAAACACCTCTTCAAGGTTTTCTTACTGACCTATTCCACATCAACTCGAACTCAAACCAAAAATGAAGAACGTTTCTCTGATTTGTTTTGGATTTTTTTCCCATTGCATTATTTACGGCAAACTGGGTAGGCAATTTTATCAACACCTTGAGGCCGAGCGCGTCGCTCGGTTCGTTTCCACGACGTTGTCGTGGTAAAATTCTGACTACGCGGAAAAAATGGGATCATTCGGAATGTTCACGCAGCTGGTTCATTTTTAATTACGAATTCACTCCGAAGATTGAGCCAGTGGTGGGGGAAGGGTGGTCAGTTTCCTGATTATCACATATTTACAAGTTTTAATGAAAAATTGTCGATCTTTGAAAGCTCATATCTCGAGGTTGGTTGAACTTGGAGCTTATCTGTTTGCGGTACATTGAAGGGAGTGGATTTGAGATCGAAAGCTGATATTTCAGATTTAAAAATCTTGAAATTGAAATTTCGAGGAGATAGTTCAAATTTTCATGATGAATGCTAAAATTGAAAGCAACATAAATTCAAAAAATTGAGAAATCATTGCAAGATCTTTTTTCAGCATTTTGTTTTGTGAAATATAATTTTATAAATCAAATCTTCATATCCCTGAAAACCAAAAACTTCAATTTTTTTAAAAATAAAAAGCGAAGAAAAAACTTCGAGTGATGTGATTTTTTGAATTTTGATTTAATAATGACTAGAGCTTCCCCCAATTTGAGAAAAAAGTTGAATCATCATGGAGATATGGTGCGAGATAAGTATTGATTTTTTGATAATTTCAGTTCGATGAATTCAAATATCCATTTATTTTTTCGATCCCATCTGTCTGAACCCACTTTCCTCTTCCCATCCATCGACCATTCAATCAAAATTCAAAAAATAATATCACTCGAAATTTTGTTTTTGTTTTTCATTTAAAAAAAGGGGGAGCTTTTGGGTCTCAGGGGCACGAAGATTCCATTTTAAAAGTTAGTTTAAGAAACCAATGCTTCAAAAAGGACCTGTCACTATAATTTTTAGTTTTTTCTAACGAGCCTCGAAAAAAATCATGGCCTATAATTAAGAAAGACGCAGAAAAATTTTTAATTTTTTGGTCATCGTTTGACCCCCCTCCCCCAGAATTGAGCTCTCGAAGTTTTCAAAATTTAAAAAATTTTCAATTGTTTAAATTCTGTTTGGATTTGTTTTGTTTTGTTTTTTTTTTTTGGTTCAGGTGGTCTCTGGTCGTCTATTATAAAAGTTCAAAGTTCATTTTTACCAAATACAGGAGTTCTCAAAATATTCGTTTTTTCCTTTTACTATGCTCGTGATAGTGGGCATCCATTTACCTTTAAAAATCGTCTTTTTCGACACATAAAAATATCTAATTTTTCAAAACTTTGAGCTCAATCAATAGAAGAGAGGGGAGGGAGGGGTCAAACGTTGATCAAAAAATAGTCAATTTTTCGTATGTTTTATTGAGGTTATTTGGCCATAATTTTTTGCTAGACTCAATCAAAATTTGAAAAAAATTGAAAAACAATCCAACCTATTTGTGGCGACCCTTTGTTTGTTGGATTTTGGAAGGTTCTGAGCTCTTATTTTCTTTCATTCTTTGAAGTTGAGCCCTCAGTTTCCTTCAATAGGTCGGCCAAGAAAAGAAACTTCTTCCATTTGAATTAAGCTCTTCCATTTTCACAAAAAAAAAAAACACGTCAAAAATCATGAAAATAATGTGTAATGTCGTTTATTTGTAATTTGAGGTGGCCTACCTAGTTCAAATACCTATTTGTTTTTTACTTGGACCCCCTTTCAGTCCTCTTCCTCTCTTCCAGGGGCTTAAAACTTGATCAAGATGCGGAGTTTGAATAATAAATATCCACTTTTTTTTTGGATTTGATCCTTTGCTGCCCCTTCAAGCCCTCCCCATTCCGAAGATTGTGTTGCAAAATAGTTGGGTAGGTAGTAAGCTGTGATTACTCTCATTTTTTGTATTCGATCTCTTTGTCCCTCAAGCCCTCCCATTTTGATTTTTTCTGAAAATGTTAAAAATATTGCGTGACTTCTCGATTAATACCAATTCGAGGTCGCTGAATTCGAACAAACGTACACACGTATTTTGTAACTTCAAAACTTGGAAATTCGCTGAGAATGGAATCAAAATCAGTTTGTGGCGATGCCTTTTTAAAAATTGATTTTTTTCTGAAAAATGAGAGAAAATTATGGGAAAATTCGTGATTTTGAATGAGTTTTGCATCTTTTTTACTACCTATTTTGACAGCTAACTTTTGAAATTCAATATTTTTTTTGCAAATTCAACAGTTGGTTGCTAAAAGATTGTAAAAAACATGTGCAATTCACCCAAAATTGCGAATTTTCTACCTGGTTTTCTCAAATTTTTTGCCATAAAGGTTCAAAAAAATGCAGTAATTTTCTTTTAAAAATCACAAATTTTCTTTTGTCTTTCCTTGGCTTGGGCCTCTTGGCTTTTTTGCAAATTTTCTGAAAATTGATTTTCAAAAACAACGAGATAGTTTTACAAAATCTTGAGTAAGGAAAGAAATGAAAATTTTGCAGGTCATTGCATCGATTTTTTTTTTTATTTCAAAAAAGTAGTCCAAAACTCACAAAAAGAAGTCTCGACTTTGGATTTCAATGAACTGTATACTAACCTTGTGAGAGATTGCGTGACATTTTTTCGACAATTCTCTCGTTCTTTCGATTAAAATGATGAAATGGGTAGAGAGGGGTGAAGAGAAGAGGGTGATCTTGAAATCTTCTGTACCTTTATGTAGACAAATATCAAAATAATCTCCTATTAGAATATTTTAAAAAACCTGAGAACACCTTGAAGACTTGATTTTTTTTTGGGGGGGGGGGGAATAACTATGGGTAGATGTGACATGAAAAAAGCATGAATTTAACTTTCTGGATTTTAGTAGAGCCCCTGTTTTTGAATTGAACCTCTTATGTAATGCTTATGAAGTTTTCTTAATTTCAAAAAATTATGAAAATACGATGTGGCATGTCCAATCCTATTAATTCTAGACCGCTAAATTCGAAGATCCATTTAGTTTTTTGATTGCTCCTTTTGAATCCATTCTCTTCCACGAGGGCTCCTCACACATGATCAATATCAACAAAAATTAAGGTTTTCTAAGATGAACTTATTGGTCTGGATTTGACTTGATTTTAGATTCGAGTTGATGTGGAATAGATCTGCTTGATAAAATCAGCTTATATTTAAAATAAGTACTCAAGGTATACGTACCTGAAGAATTTTGCATCTGTTCGTAATGCATTTATCGTCCACGCAAGGCTGATACATTCCCAGCGTTATGCAATTTAATAATATCACCAGCATGCTAACTCGTTCGAACCACGTATATAAAATATGCAGTTAAGGAAAAGAGCATATATAGACTCATTTGAATGTATGGTACTGTACTTCTACTTCTACTAAATACCATAAAAATATGTACGTATCTATGTATAACGCTAAAATATGCACGTATAAAAATATTTCACGTTTACGCAAGTATTATAAAAAAAATATACACGTAAATGAATCGCATTGCGCGAATAAAATACGATAGAAACAAGGAAGGAAAAAAACAACCATCAGAGAGGGAGAAAAGAGTCGCCTTTTGAAAATTATGTGAAAACATTAATGATGCAGTGAAAAAGAAATAACACTGGAAAAGAATAAAAAGAATGGTAAGTAAAAAAAAAAAGGGTTAAATGCGAATCGTTTTCACATTCGTCGAGTTTAACTGTTGGTAGCGTTGTTGTTGGCGACGACCAAGAAGAGGAAAATGGAAAATATTTCTACGCGTACACATTTCGGTTGATTTGCTGTGTTCGGCTGTTGAGTGTTTTTCCAATAGAGAAAGGTAATGGTAGGTGAAGATTTTCAAAATGATACGATAATAATTCACCTTTAAAATCAGACAATATGGGCGAGCGATAGCGATGAAGTTAGAGAATTTTCACGAGTACTGTATATTATACGATTGTGTGAGGTACGAGTATGTTTTTTACTATGTACTTAATGATAGAAGAATGAGGCTGAAAACAGAATAGCTGAGTATATATCGCGCGACAAGAACGACAAGGACGACGAAGACGACGGCAAATTGTGAAATAGTTGGTCGACAACATGAAGGACGAGAGAGCATGCGGGAGAAATATTCGCCTCTCTGTTAAGGCTTCTCGAGACTGGTAAGTAAAACTAGTACACATAGCGAGAGAAAGGAGAGTATTATTCACGATGGAAATCTCAAACAATGTTCGGAATTCATGGCGTGGAAATGTTTGGTGTTCGGTGAAGAAACGAGACGAAGAGACGAAGAGGCTGGAGAGATAGCTGAGTTACTCGTAAAATGCCGACTTTTCAATAATAACATCGAAATGACAGATGATAACGGGGTATACGTTAACAACCCGAAAGCGATGCATCATTTTCGTTAGAGAGAGACTATTCAAACGCTCGACGCGCTCGTTTGCTGCTGCTGGCGATGGAGTTGGCGATGGAGGAGTTAAGGCATTATTGAGTGGAAAAGTGTGCTCGTGTGAGCGGATATTTTACGTGCACACGCACGAATACGAGTATCGTGAATCCCAATTTACGGTCAAATTGCGCCAGTTGACGTCTCTGAAACGAAATTTTCTCCTGTGCGAGTTTCTCCTCATCTCGATGAAAGCTCGACTCGGTGGTGGTTGGCTTTGTGGCAAAGATACCGAGACGCGAACGGGGTAAATTAATTAATTTTTTGCTCAGTTTCCGCAGCTCTGTATCCCAAGGCGGGGGGATGAGAGCGAAGTGCGTTTTTCGCTAATTTGGATTTTTATTAGTTTTTAACGCGAGTTTATTGAAATTTCGTGCTGACGAGTATGATTGGCGATGGCGATGGCGATGTTGAACGTAGAGTTAATTAATATCTAATCGGGCGTGTATACGAGATTTGGATGTGCAATGGAAATAATATGGTCAAAGCGATGTATTATGTTTGAAATGAACGAAAAATTTCGTCATAAGATCGAAATTGTTGTGTGAAATTGTGTGGTTTTTTCAGGGGTTTCAGAATCCAACATTTTTGACATTTTATATGATTTATGAGTGAAATTTTAACTTTCTCATTAGATTCTCAAACAAAGTGTTCATTAGGTGGGTAGGTTTTCAATTTTTTTTTTCAAAATTTGATGGTACTTGACAAAAAAATATGGTCAAATGACCTCTACAAGATGTCGAAAAAAATTAAAATTTTGTAGAATTATGTTTATCTTGCTCTTCTCGAAAGAACTCAATGTATGAAAAATTTTCTTCTTGAAAAATCCATGACCGGGTAAACGACTTGAACAGAAAATTTTCCCAATTGTCTGCTTCATGTTTAGACACCCTCCAACCTCCCTCCCTCCGCCCTCCCTCGGGTGAGAGCTCAAAATTTTTCATTTGTTGGAAAAAACATAAATTTTTTCGCCCATTTTACGATCTTGAGAAGATAATTGCAAAATCATGATATTTTGAAGAAATAAAAAAAAATGATAGGTAAGACTTGAGGAACAGTTGTATCTACAAATATTTTGGGAACTTCTGAATTTGACAACAGTGAACTTCGAGCTATTCTGATGCTCCAAAAGCAATGATATGCAAGCAGGGCCGTCGAGAGCCAATGTGTTGGGCCCCATTTCTAAAGCAGAACCTATATTGTAGTTTTTGAGAGGGGGAAAGGGTCGACTGAAAATTTGTTCACTGATGTAGGAGAAAAATATATCTATTTTGCCAATTGATATAATATTATTTATATGTATGTCTTATGAAAATTTTTATTCAATTTTATTTTTATTTTTGGAGGTTTCAAATCCCGGGCAAAGCGAGGGCGAGAACTTTTGAAAATTTTTGTTTCGAAATGTCTAAAAACGAGTTTTTTTTTAATGCGAGGTGTTTTTATGACTTTATTTGTAGGAGGTTGATTAATTTATATTTCGAGAGGCATAAAAACTATTTTTTTGTGAGGAGTTCACTTTTTGCCTTTAAGTCGTGTTTTTTTCCTAGAAATTTTGATCTCGATCTTAAAAAGGAAAAGGAACAAGCCCGAGCGAAACGAGGCCAAAGTAAAAATACTGTTTGATTTCATCATAGGTCCTTATTTTGCCGGGCCCTTAAGTTTGCCCCCCCCCTCTCGACGGCCCTGTATGCAAGTACTAAATACATATAAGCATTAAAATCAGTAAACCAAGAAAAGACAGGCATTTAGAAAATTCATGAGCATAAAAAGTGAGGTTGATGGTGAAGATATCGAAAACAGTCGGCAAAAGTCAAGAGAAAGTCTAGGAAATTACAGAGAGAGAGTTGGGAAAATTTCATCACATTCCTGGAGCATGACACAAACAAGTTACGGCCAAAGGTGTATAAGATAATGAGGAGAATTGACACAAATTTTAACGAAAGAGTGGGTTTGCCAAAAATTAAAATAAATGATGCTAAGGAATACTTTGAAGAACTCTGGAGTGATGAAAATGCACACGATACAAAAATAGAAGATGAATTTGGAGAAACAGAAGACAGAATTTCATTTAAAGAGCTACAAGAAGCTTTGAAAACAGCAAAAAATGCAAAAGCTCCAGGAGAAGATGGCATACCAACAGAATTGTACAAATACGCAAGTGGTGAATTTAAAAGAAGACTGCTGGAATTCCTAAATAAGATGTACCAAGAAGAAAAGGTACCTGAAGAATTCAAAACAGCAATTGTAATACCACTATTCAAGAAAGACGATATGTCAAACCTGAAAAACTACCGAGGAATAAGTCTACTCAACACCTGCTACAAGATATATGCGAAAATACTGGCAAAACGACTGGCAGAGCATGCGGAAAAAAGGATCGAATACAACCTAGAAACACACATGTGCTTTATAGACCTGGAAAAAGCATATGATAGGGTGAATTGAAAAAAACTGTTCGAAGTCCTAAAAGATGAAGAAATAACATACAAAATGCGAAAGGTAATCAACAGCATATATAAGAACACCAGAATAAGAGTACAAATTGGAAATAAACTCTCAGAACAAGCAGAAATAAACAGAGGAGTTCGCCAAGGATGCCCACTGTCATGTGTTTTATTCAACATGTACATGGATCATATGGTAAAAGAATGGCAGAAAATGAAGCCAAAAGAAATCAAAACAGACAGAAGGCAGGAAATCAAGCAGTACTAGCGGATGACCTACAGAGATCAATGTACAATCTAACAAAAGACATCAGAAAAATATGATATGAGAATATCTTCAGAGAAAACAAAAACAATGGCCTTCAAAGGAAAGGAACCAGTAAGAAGCAAGATTGTAATTAATGGAAAAATCATTGAACAGGTCAATAATTTCAAATACCTGGGAAACACGATATCATACCAGGGAGAAGTAGATGTTGGTGGAAAGATTGCAAAGTTACTGAGAGTCACAGGACTGATAAATAGGACCCTGAGAAGCAGTAATGTGCGAAAAGAAACAAGATTGAAGGTGTACAATACCCTAGCAATACCAATGGTGACCTATGGAAGCGAGGTATGGGCACTGAAGAAATCTGATAAAAGAAGAATAACGGCAGCGGAGATGAAGTTCATGAGGAGAACGGCAGGGGTGACTCTCAGAGACAGAGTCCCATCTGAGAAAATAACAGCAGATCTCGGAGTGAAGCCAGTCATGAAGAAGATAAAACAGTATAGGAAAGATTGGAGAAATCATGTCAAGAGGATGGAGAAAACAAGATCACCAAAACAGGTCCTCCAATATACACCAACGGGGAAGAGAAGCAGAGGGAGACCAAGGAGGAAACTCACTGATACCTCAGGCTCATCCTCAACAGGTTCCACACCGTAGCAGACAGGCCAACCGGCCTACCGCTTACAAGGAAACGACGACGACGACGAAAACCAGTAACCACCTGAACTGAAAAAAATTACCCGGAAAATTTGTCAAATTTTTGGGAAGGAGGGGGGAGGGAGTTAAACAAGGGCCTGAAAGTATGAAATTTTTCCTACGTCCGAAGTCATTTGACCCTAATTTTTTGCAAAGTTCCATCAAGTTTTGAAAAAAAAAGAAGAAAAAAATCCACCCTAGTGTCCATTTTCTGAGCATTTTTCTGAAACTGTCAACATATTTTGAAAATGTCACTCCACAATCAGAGAATTTTGTGAGTTGAAAATTAAATACGGTTGTGATTGATAATTTTATGGAAAATTAGCAATTCGAACACATTTTCACTGACTGTGTTTCTAGAGAAAAATATTTCTCTTGATTCATGTTTGCTATAATTTTATATTTTTTTAATCCTTCATCTGACGAAAAAAGAGAATACATTACAATTCTATTATTTTTATTATTATTACTTGAATAGAACTCCATGAATTGCTAATTGTTGTTTTGAGCCTTTAGACGTTCGTTGACGAAAAATGCGTGATGAAAAATGGAGTTTTGGGAAATAAGGCAACGTTGGTAAACGATGGCTGTGAGTTGAGGATGCCCAAAAAAATGGAAAAATAATGTTTAAAATGGGGTGAATCGTCTTTGAAATTTTTTGTGAAGTTGGCTCAAGCCTCACCCCTCCTCCTTCCCCGCCTCCATTTGTTCATCTAGTTTCAATTTTCTATGAAAATATGCTATATAATTTATTATTATTCATTTGTTCAGAAAAAAGAGAAAAATATTCTCATAATTTTTCACTTTTTGTAGGTAGAGTCTTTCACCATGCACCACTGAAGCTATATGTCCAGAATAGTCTCATTTTTATCAGGGATTGATGACTGGAGAAAAAGAAATGAAAACATGCAGGAAAAATAAATCCAAAAATTGAGTTGAAAACGAAATTTTAGAAAACTGAGAAAGTGAAAACCAATAGAAACTAAAAATGAAAATGAAAACTAAATTGGTACCAAAAAATTTTAACACTGAAACGAAAATTAAAAAAATTTTGTTTTGAATTTTGGAAAAGCAAAAAGAGAAACTGACCCTCTTCCTTCTCCCCCCCCCCCGCAGGAAAAACAGTTTCCCTTTAAACGGGTAAATTGGCTTTTTAGGTGAGTTTAGCACTTTATTTGGATGGATTTATGATGTAGGAGTGTAGGTATACATTTCATCCACTAAATACTGCTGAAAAAAATTTCAATAAAAATGGACAAAACGCGTTTTGAGCAAAGTTCAATTACATATAAAGTGACGTTGTAAAATCTGTTTGAAGTACACATAATTTTGTTCACTTATCCCGAAATAATATAGCAAAAAAATCGGACAAGTGGCATGACTAAAATAGAAAAGAATTTAATTAGCTTGTCGGATTTAACGCGTTAAATAAGAAATAGACACAGAGACGTGAAAGGAGCGTATAAAACCGAATAAAAAATTACTACGTGATGCAGAAGGTAAACGTAGGCCACATAGGCTAAAATGCAGCACACATGATTTAAATTTTTTTTCGAAAAATTTCCATAGCGTAGTATATACTACTATAAAAATACATTTATATACTCGTATAAGCTCTCGTAGACGAGAGGACGCGTTGAAATTTTACGCATTTTAAATTCATTGTCAACCAGGCAACCAAAACATTCGTAATTGGCATATTTTTTTTGTACGAGTAACCAAGCGCGAGTTTTGTTTTTTCCGCTTTTCTGAGAGTACAAAAAAGAGCGCGGGAGAGATACGCGAATAGGGTAAAAAAAAAAAAACGAAACGCATTTCATTCCCAGCTTTTGTATGCGTTTCGGACCGGAAAAAAAGCTGGAATAATTACTGAGAGCTAAAGAAGAGCAAGGACGAAGGATAAAAATGAGCACGATGACGGGGGAAAAAATATATTGTAGGTAGTAGCGTGAAAACCAGGACGACGAAACTGGAAGTCGGCGCGCCCGCGCGGCTTCATTTTTAAATAATGAAAAACGGGTTTGTTTCTTACCCGAGCTTTTTTTGTGCTAATAACGCCTTCTTAATTACAATTTTTAACGTTACCGGTCTACCACCATTAATTAAAAAGATAAAAATATTCTCCTCTGAGTTTCTATTCTATTTGGCTACCTTGCCGTTAATTAATTTGAAAAATGAAGTCCTTTTGTCTACTGTGTTATTTTTCAGTTTCGAAAATTTCGAATCTCGTTAAAAAAAAAAAAAAAGAATAACATAAATGAAATTTATTTATCGGTTGAAGGGCGCTCGCGAAAAAAAAAGGAACAATAAGGAAACGAAAACTAAGTGTGCGAAGACGACGATGATGACGACGACGAGGCGAATATTTGAAAAATATCTAAACATTTAATTTACTCGCGTAAGTTGAGTAGGTATAATGTATATGTACTTTTTAGGCAGGTACTCGAGTGCTGTGTCCCGTTGGGAAATATGAAATACACCGACGTCGGCGTCGTCGTGATTTGCATTGTGATTTTACTTACTGATTTTCATCGCGTTTAATTGTTTCGCGGACTGATTTATTATTTATGAGGGTTTCGTTGCGAGGTTTTTTTCAACGAGTGTTTCGTCCGTAGATTTATTCAAACTTGATGACTGGTTGTGTAAGTGGAAGGGATGACTTACACCAAAACATAAGAAGATCGAAATTAAATATAGACATAATAATTAGTTGAATTGTGTCAATTTTATGAAGTGCCAGAATATGCTGATTTTAAAGCTGCAGGGTATCTCAGCTTTCAGAAAAATAATTATCATCGACATTTTAGGTTTTCAAGAGCAATATTTTCAATTTTCCGCATCTTTTAAACATTAAAAATCAGCGGAAGGAGATGAGGGTCAATTTTTTTTGCATACATAACAAGGACATAAAAATTGGCTTCTCGTTTAAAAAAATATTGTTTTTTATTGAATTGAATTTTTTTGAAAAATTCTACCCTCTGTTCTCTCGGTTCTGTTTGTATTTCATCTTAAAATTTAAATTTTTGGTTTTGATTTTTTAAAAAATATGTAGGTTGTATCATTCAAATTTTAGAAATTCTGAAGCCAAAAAAATTAACGACTCATACGGAAAACAATTTCAACTGCAATTTTACTTGAAAGAATTCTCATTTTATTGAGCAAATTTTTTTTATGAAGTTTCAAAAATCTGCTAGAGACTCCAGGAATTTTCAAAAGGTCGCTGGAGGCTCCAAAGTGACTTGAACCCACCTGTAATTGCCAAAAAGTCTTACTTTTTGCTGAAATAGTTAAAATCTCATTTCAATTCAATTATTAGATTTTCAATTTGAATAGATGACTTGCGGTGGGTTCAAGTTTTTTGGAGCCTCCAGCGACTTTTTGAAAATGCCTGGAGTCTCCAGAAAATTTTTGAAACTTGAAATTTCAGTAAATTTCCGTTTTTCATCTCCATTTGATGAAATTTTGTGAAAATTTCAAGTTTCAGAAATCTGCTGGAGGCTCCAGTAATTTTCAAAAAGTCGCTGGGGACTCCAAAACGACTTGAAATCCACATGCAGTCGACTTCGTAGCGTATTGAAATTAGTTTGCAGAATGAATTTCGTCTTTCCAACTTCATTTGATGACATTTCGTGAGAATTTCAAGTTTCAAAAATCTTCTAACAGCCTCCAGTACTACTCTAAACGGTCTGAAATAGTTTCCAATCGATTTGGCAGGTCAAAAATAGGTTATATCCCAAATTTCTGCTTTCTAGGTCAATTCGGTAAAATTTTGATTTATTCCCTCATTTTTGGCCTAAATTTGATTTTCAAAAATTCACCAAAAATCGAAAAAGGCACTTTAGCACTTGAAACTTTGACAGGTGATGAATTTTGCCTGCTTTCTCGATCTAACTTTGTGCGGTTTAAAAAATTCGTGCAAGTCCTATGTTGGAACGCAAAATCTGTGATTTCAGCTGACCTGTTAATCAAAATGGCCGCCATTTGGTAAGTAGGACTACTTTCTTTTTTAGGACAACGGCTAGAAATGTTTCTTAGGACTATCCCTTTAAGAAAGAAGTTACCCCAGAGGATCTGGGGGGAGGGTGCAATAGATCCTCATGCGGGCCCCTCGACTAATTTGACACCAAAACTTTCAATAACGGGGAAAGTTCGCCTGATTTGATGATTTCTTCGACTAAAAAAATAACTTTTGGGACCCAATGTGAATTGTGAGGAAACAAGAAGGATCTGAAATGTCTCAAAATTTGAAGAATCAGTATGAGTTGGTGTTAAAATCAGTCAAATTAGCTCGATTTCAGGTTTAAGACTTCAGATTTTTCTCAAAAATTTTTTGTAGGTCTCTCACATTAGAAAAAAAGATGGATATTTTTGATTCGCAAACCTCTCTTGGAGGCATTGGAATTTGGGGGGAGAGGGTTGAAGTGAAAATTTTTCCTCATAACGCCCAACTTTGAATTTCGATGACTCAGAACTGCTTCGAATTGATCTTTATGGTGTTTTGAAGGTGATTGAGAGTGGTTTCAAAAATAATTGATGAAAATTTCCAAAATTCAAAGTTGAGCTCTTTGTCTTGATCCTGAAATTAAAATTTGGTTCCGAAACACAAAAGTGAAGGCATATTATGAACCCTTGAATTTATTTTGGTATTATTTTCATGAATGAAAATCAGATTCAGCAGGAAAAAAAAGGAAAAAGGGACTCGAAAAATGAAATTTTTGAAAAATATGTACGTACGAGTGATGCATTAAAATTTCTTCATTTCATTGGTGGAATTTTAAAATCCATTATATTCTGATTCATAAGTATTATGTAGGTCATTAATTTTGCAGAATTTTTATTTTCACTTCGCTCTCTCAAAATTAAGTAAAAAATTATTGAGGTACACTATTTTTTTTTCAATCTTTCATTGAGATATTTTTCTTATACTTATACAAGCGATTTCAGATATTTTTGATTTAATGAGCAGATTCGAAGTTTTACGCAGCCATTTTCACATAATTCTCTACCTTTGCATCCCTCCCTCCCCTCTTTCCCTCCACTGTTTCGAAAAAACTTCGACAAAACCTTGAAACCCGGTACAAAAACAACACGCAGACATTCTCCATCAAACCTAAGAAAACAGAGAAGAAATTACGAGTAAAACGCAAACAATCACATGAACACATCAACCACAATGCAAACGCAGACTTAAAAGTGATACTCGAATAAAACAAATAACTTGTATATATTTCAAATGCATTCCATATAAATACCAGCCTTGAAAATTCTCTCTTTAGACACGAAAATTTCGTCCAAATTACACTTTTCATTTCGGTGAGGCGAAAAAGAAGCGAGAATACCACGCCGAATAGAAAATTGTTGTTCTTGTTGTTGGTTTACATTACATTATAATTTATTTACACAGAAAGAAATAAAGAAAAAATTCTCTTAAGAATACGAGACTGATGTACGCTATGGATTTGAAAATGTGCTTTGAATATACGACGAATCGAGAGAAAAAAAAGTTTCTCTGGTTAGAATGTTAGAAAAAATATAAACATTGTTTTGTTTGGCCGAATAAGCGAAAATAAGAATAAGAAAATATTTAAATTTTATACGATAATTTAATAAGAGCCTGGCGTTTTTTTTCTTTCTCCCCCATTGTTCGGATACACGAAGAGTTCCGGTGGTGGTGGCGGCGTACAGATGAAATTTACTAAAAAACACGAACCCATCGAGAACGAAATGAAATTCAATGGAAGAAAATTGTACCGAAGAGAAAGTAGAGAGAAAAAAAACCATAGCGGCTCAGTGATTCGTAACATCGCTGACCTGGCGGATTTTGTAGTAATAGGCGAATCGTATTCGTATATACCTTTTATACTAGCTCTGGACGATGACATTTTATAATGAGCTGGCGCACCGGGAGCTACAATACGAAGAGAATAGGCGTCGTTCTATACGTCGGTATACGAGTACACGACTGGCTTGGCTGGCGCTGGCGCTGGATGGTGCGGGCGAGAGTAATTTTAAAAGTAACCATTTTACAAGATGTTACTGGAAATTGAGCGGATTTAATAGGAAACCTTTGGCATATTATAGAAGAGCGCCGAGCGCGCTGCGAAAAACACCGCGCAACGAATTCCAAATAATGTTTAAAGACCAGCTGTTGCATGCGCGTCCGCACTTCCCTTCTGTATTTTCTTTCGCTCTTTGCTACGGATTTCATTTCGTGTACCGCAAATACGTACATACCTAACTCGGGTAGGTATTATTTGTAATGTCGCCGACTCGACGTAGTGTACGGTACTCGTTCAATTTACCTGCATAGGTGATGTCGATGTGGTTTTAGATGAAACTGCACCGTGCACCGTGTTCGCAATTATCAAAGGTTGCCTGCGATGTGCCAGCGCACAGAATCGTGTAATGAAAGGCATGAATTTCATCGCATTTGGTACATTCATCCCATATAATACGTTGTCATTTGTTTACCCTCTCAAATAAAACTAATAACATTCTCAAAACTGTTCAAAATTCTTCCTTGCGCATTTGCATAGGTGCTCTCTATTCGTCTCCAATTGATAGCATTTATTGTGAAGCTGCAGAGCTTCCTCCTGATTTTAGGAAAATTCTCATGACAAACAAATTCTTAACAACTGTTGCAAATAATCCATCTCACCCTCTTCAAAAATCACTCAAGGTCTACAGCTCTCAGCAATTTCCACCATACTTCAGGTCCAATCCCAGAATTTATCAAAAATATGAACTGTTAGAGTAGGAAGTATATGCCTTAAAGCCACTACCAATATTCGTCAATAAAGCATACTCGTATGTCAACCCTTTACCAATCTGGTAACAATAGGCGTGGTCAAGGTGCTAATTTGGCTGGCTAGCCAAATTAGCTACCTAAACTCGTCGCAGTTCTTAAACGACACGAGTCGCGAATTGACAAGTTAAAAGTACCCTAAAATACAGGAGAGCTCAGGCCCTCGGTTAAAGGTTTTATATAGTATTTTATACTATTAGTTCGATTAAGTTTATTATTTGTGTTAAGTTTTTTATAAGGTGCACCGGGGGAAGTTGGAATTCGGGGTAAGTTAGAAAACTTGATCTAGCGCCTAGAGGTTTATATCTGGCGAAGTGCCACTAAAGGTGACTTGAGGGTACTACCCCTACTTCATCACAGCATGAAAATTTTTGCAATTCAGTTTCATTTTAGATGTCTTTGGTTCAATTGTATTTTGTTGTTGTTTTGAACTTATTTTGAATTTGGTCTAAAATACAGACTTTCTATTTCTTAGTTTTTCGCATATAGCGGACGAACCGTGCGTCCTAGTGAAAATCTGATGAGAGTGATCTCAAAGAGAATTAAATTCTCTACAATTTTGTTTCAATGCAATTTTTCTAGGACGCTTGGTTTGTGATCTACGCCTCTGCAAAGTTTAGCCTGTTCTGACTTCCCCCAATTGGGGTAAATCAGGACAGTTTATATTTTATTCCACTGAGCGAAAGCTACTGTGTCAATCACGCTCAAATTTTTACCATAGGTTAAGAACCCTTATGGGAACCTACATAATAAATTTGATCCATATTGGTTCATTAGAAGGGGAGTAACAGCTGGTCAAAGTTGAAATTGCGAAAAATCATTCTGACTTGCCCCGGTGCACCTTATTCGTTTATGATAATCCGTTATTGTGAACTTATTATTTTCGTGTACAATACAAGTTCGAGTACATAAGTGCGTAGTTATTTACTCGTTTACTTTCTTATGATAAATAGTTGTGATATTCTCTATTTCGCGCACCTAGCCGGGGTAAGTATTGGTAAATCAGCTTCTGCTAATTTGTCAATTACGAGATAGGGAAAACACTAAGTGATCAGCTCTCTGTGCTAATCCCAATTGCTGTGAACTTAGTGTTGCTAGATAGCATCACTCCATTCAATAATCAAGAGTCATTAGTTATCTTACTCAGACGACCCTTGATTATAGATTATTTATCAGAACAACCTACAAATTGACGTACAAAACCTTATCCATAAACCAATATCTTATCCCCTTTGGTCTCTCAAACCTATACAGATGGAATTCTACTTAAGAAACTACCCAAAACATGATCACTCCCCTTCATCAATCAAGAGTAATTACTTAGAACTGTTATCAAACTATACAGAATATAACTTATGCTTCACAGATGGTTCAAAAATTTCTAACATTCATACTGGTTATGCTTACTCAATAAATGACAAAGTTCTCAGTTTCAAAATTCACGACTGTGCCTCAATTTTTACTGCAGAACTCACTGCCATAAAACATTGCCTAATAGATATAATTTCCATTCAATCAGAAAATAAAAAATTCTTAATCCAAAGCGACTCACTAAGTTCACTGCTATTCATTCAAAACATTTTTCTGACCATCCCATAGTCCAAGACATACATAAGTCCCTTTTTAACCTCCAAAATTATGATTACTCAATTAGCTTCATGTATGTTCCCAGCCACATAGGTATCACTGGAAACGAAACTGTTGATAGATTAGCAAAAACAGTCACTGCTCCCACCCCTCTCGCCTCTCTCACTCCCGATGATATTAAATCTCTGATCACTCATAACACATTTACCAACTGGCAGAACTTTTGGTCACAACAAACTTCAAACAAACTCTTCCAACATAAAAAAAACAACCCTTCCCTGGAAAAATCTAGGCCACCTGAACAAAAAAGAAGAAATCCTTATTACTAGACTAAGAATAGGCCACACAAAAATTACTCATAACCACTTATACGAAAAAGAACCAAAACCCCCATGCCAATTTTGCAGAAACGAACCCGCATCCATTCAACACATACTTTTCAACTGTCCCCAACTAAAACAAAACAGACTTACACTACAAATAAAAGAAAACCCACCTGCTATCCCTGACGAACCCTGTGAAATACAAAAATTCATCTCCCTAATAAAAAACATCAACCTCACAAACCAAATCTAACCCCTCCCCCCTACGGGTGTAATAATCTTGTGATTATAAACATCCAAAAAAAAAAAAGTATTATGATTTCTTTTACATTTGCAATAAGCTCGAAATACGTGATACGTATGCTCTATTAGAAAATTTTATACATCTTTGAATAGATTGTACTGTGGTACCTCGATTAGCATAGAATGTGTGCTTCAATGGAAGAGAAACATAAATTATCAAGAAAACTGCATCTTGATCCTGCCTAACTGTAATTATTTCCAGCTCACTCAGCCAACTCTCATCTTATCGTGAGAAGGAAGATACACATTACTTGGATTTAATTGAGCTCGGAAATAATTTTTAATAAGGAGAATGCTGTTGAATGGGAGAAAGGAGGAGACTTGATAATGGGGTGTAATATTTGTTTTAGGTGGAAGATGAGATCAAACTTAAAATACAAAGATGTCAGAATCTTGGTCCAGTTTTTTAAAAATTCATCACCTTGTACCCCCGCTCCCTCCTTCCCCTCCTTCCACATCTGGTGTTTACGTTCAATGTTCATTCTAGAATGGAAATAAAAATCGAAGAGTAGTCAAATTTTTCTTAAAAAAGGTCACTTTAGTAACCAAAGAAGCTGGAAAAAGTAACCAAAGAAGTGACTAAAACAGCTTTTAATGTAGGTACCTAAAGAAAAAAATGGCCAAGAAACATTAATCCACACTTCCACACTAACAGAGGCGTGACAAAGCGATGTGTTGGAGGGGGGGGGGGGGTGTGAGAGACTGAAACTCTCTCAACTATTCTCGCTACATTTTCCCAACTTTTTACTCGAGGTACCTCCCCCCCCACCCAGATTTTTCCAACTAATTACCCATAGGTGGGCCACCCAAATAAAGTGTTAAATTCGCCTAAAAAGCCAATTTACCCGTTTAAAGGGAAGCTATTTTTCCTCTTTTCCTGAAAAGTTGTGAAAATGGACAAAGCGAGTTTTGGAATATCACTCTTCATTTTATAAAAGGGAAAGTTTGAAACAAAAATGTTGATTACCTAAAACATTTATTTGAATATTTTCATTGATTGGGTTATGTTTTTGGAAGTTCTCGAGTTGATTTTTCCATTCTAGGGAATGTTTGAAAATTCTTGCTGTGAAAAATTTGTTATTTTTTTACGCAAGAAGTTGATTTGCACAGCTTTAAAATTTTCAAATTTCAGAAGTTTTCAGAAAATTAGGTATCTATTATTTTTAAAAACATGAGTAAAAGCCCGAGCAAACAGTTTTTGAGAACAAAATCTTACAATTTGTCCCAATTGTCCATAAGTTTACGTTTTGTTGCTAAAAATTGTCGCTTTTTCGCAAAAAATTCCAAAAGTCTTGATTTTTTTTCTATAAATTTCCCAGAAGTAGGTATCACCTTTTTTGTCAAAAATTTCAAGAAGTTTCGCTTTTTCGGCAAAGATTGCGAAAAAGTATCATTTCTTATACCAATAGTTTTTTGCTAAATTCTTGTCTTGCTTTGTGCCCAGAATTATTGCTTTTTAATTATTCAAATGTGCTGTTTTTATTTCATTCAGATTTCAAATTTTCAATTTATCTATTTTTTAAAAGAAATTTTGAAAAAATTTTGTGTATAAAAGTAATAGTTTTTGACAGATTGAAAAACACAATTTCGCTTCGATTGGGCAGAAACATTTACTTAATTTTTTCCTCGCTGCTGTAGTCATTTTTATAGAACAGGAGTGTTTTTTTGAAAAAACATTCCTGGAATTTTTTTGATATTGTAAACTGAAAATTTTCCAAAAATGTTGTATGTACCTCGCTTTGCTTTTTAAACTAATTTCAGATGAATTATTTTGCAGTTTTTTTTTAGAACAACCTACTTGAAAAAGTATGATTACGTATAATTTCATTAAAAACGTTCAAAATAAGTTGAAAAAATTTAGCAACGAAAAATTAAAATGGTAAAAATATTGGCTAGACATTGCTCCAAAAAACATTAAATTACACCTTCGTCCTTCATAGCACCGTAAAAGTGAAAAAATCAGGTGTGTAAAACGTTGCCTTCTTACTGCTTTTCCAAAAATGAAGTCATGAAATGTTTACAGAATGTCTCGCCAATGAATAGGTAATTGAAATGGTAAAGGTCTCTCCAAAAAATCCTAAATTGACATGTGAAATGTTTAATCTTCCTCTCCCCCCCTCCTCCCCTCCCCCTCCCCTTCCCAACAAGTAAATCGTCGGATGTTTGAAAAATTCCCCACCAGAAGTGCTGCTAGAACTCTGCATTTTCATTTTGGAATTTTGTTAGGTACCTTGCTTTTGACTTAAATTCTTGCTTTTCAGCTTAATTGCTAAAGATTCTCACCTTTTTCCAAAAATTATCCAAAGTTCTCGTTTTTTTTTTTGCCAGAGATTACCAAAAAGTTTTCTTGCCAGTTCCCAAAAAGTTCTGCTTTTGGTTGGGTTGTCAAAAATTTCTGGAAATTCACTCTTTTTTACAGAATTGCTACATACTTATTGTAGATGTTTTGCAAAACATTCCATAAATCTTAACTTTTTTTTGCCTAAAACTAAGCCATTTTCCTTTGTTAAAATTGTAAAAATTCCGCTTTTTGCTAGTTTTTTTTTTGCCAGAAACAAAAGTTTTAAAACAGTTCTACTTTTTGACGTTGAAAACCAGAACATTTCAATTTGTTATGTTCTAGTTTTTCTCTTGTGATTTTTTCTACATTAAACTGGTTTTTCGCGTTTTGTAACTTTTTTGAACTTTTTTTGGTTACTTAAAATACTTTTTTTTTTTTTGAAAATATTGAGTACGAGCCCTGATATGTACAAAAGATCATTGAAGAATTATATTTTCTGTTCAGCTGACTCGTATTTTTTCCTCAAGAATTCCTTTACTCTGAGATGTTTCGATTTCAAAGTTGAAATTTTAGATTCAACTAACTGATGTTATTTTTTTCAGGTGGACGTTGACTTTTCGTTCAGAAGAAATCGTGAAGTAGCAGGCTGTTCCGATATTGGTGAGTAATTTTCTTCAATACAATATCTCGCAGGTGAATTTCGCAAAAGGGGAAATATCTTGAAAATTATACGAGTAATTTGTAGGAAAATTTTCGTTGTAAAAATTCTAGAAATGATAATTTGGGATAATTGTTTCTGAGTTTGTATTTTCTTTTGAGTACTTTTCCCTACATTTCCTGAGTGTAATTTGAGCAAAAAAAAGTGAAAATTCCGCGCTTCGAATTCCGATTTCTGAATTTAAAATATCGTATTTTTCAAAATTTTTCCAATTTGTGTTGAATTTTTTCCAATGTTGCCAAAAATAAAGAGAGATAGTCGTACTTTTTAGAAAAATTCTCAACTTAAAAATGAATCATTTTTTGATTAAACTTTGAATTTTCTTCTGGAATTCTCAAAGTTGAAAATCGAGTTTCATCTTGAAATTTTGTTTTTTATTTGTGTCAAAAATCGCTGATTTTTAAAAATAAAATTTTTTTTGAACATTGCTATCAATTCAAGTGAGTGATGAGCATTTCTGCGAACATATTGCAAAATGAGAGTGATTCGGTATCGTTTGGTCAACCGAGAACGACAATATCGGTACAAACAATGCTCTCCTCGAAACAATAAGCTCGCAATTTAAAAGCCCTACGGAAAACAGGGTGCGAATGAGGGAGCAGAACTGGGTGAATTTAACGATTAACTTCCCGGACCCGATACAACACGCGGTATCGTTGTATTACGCGGTTAATTACGAGTCCAGGTTGATTTCGCAGGCTGCGTGAATTAATTATCTCGATGAAGATGGTACCCAACTATACCTATAGTGCTATAAGCGAGGTGCTTTTAAAATAATTAAATTCGCTATAAGACGCCAAATTTTTCAAACCGCGTTCTCTCTCACTAGAAATGAAGACGATCGAGGCAGGCGCCTCGCCTGTGAGAGAAAAAAAACCAACAGAATACAACGACCTGAAAACGAGCTCGAGTAAATTCCATGGTACGAGACTATAAGCTGTGGGGGCAGGGGCTGGGGGCCAGAGTTTCGAAATAGATACTCAGTCGAATGAACCCGTCGATATTGTAGATGAAAGGAGGAGGGGGGTGGGGAGAAGTTGCGAGAAACGTTGCATAGTTTTCTTTACTGCCACGTACACTTATACCTATAGCTATTTTTTCTAATGGAAAAAACCAAGAAGAAACTCATCAGTTGGAAGTTCGTTTTTACTTCTTGGCTAAAGCAGCTATGAAAGATACGACGAGCTGATTAACTACCGCGTGGAAAATTTTCAACTCGAAGTATTTCAGCTTCTCTTCGTCCTCGGTAAATCATATTGCTCGAGGGAAAATCTCATAAATTGGTAGGTAGCTCGGTATATTTAGGTGCTAGGTATCAATGAACGTATATGCTCGTCGCGATTTACTCATACACACTTTTATGTGCGGTTGCGATGGTTTTTTCCATCCTCGCATCGTCTCGTTCGCGAATTAAATTAACTCGAGCGCGTAGCATTGCGCTTAATTGAAAACTCACTCGAAGTACGTGATAATTTTTACAATTATTGCTCAGAGTTCTGACGGTATTTAGATCTCATACACAAAATATACAGGCTACACAAGTCCTCCTATATACGATACGTACTACGTTATGAATGATTTGCGAAGAATTCACAGTACGTTGGTCTGTGTTTTTATTCACTTCGTTTGCTTTTTTTTTATCGTCGAAACTACCCCGATTGTGCATTTAACCACGTTTTTTCTCCCTGTCGTCTTGACAAAGTATACGTATGGCGACGTTTTTTTTTATTTTTGTACCAATGTACTGTATTCTTTCGTCTTTTTTCCCTTTTCGATCGTGTTGGATGAATTTTTAAAAAGCTCGCGACGAATCGAGTATACTTGACACGTACTCGGTACCTGGTTCTGTTGCGTGTATCGATTTTGAGCCAATAGAATGTCGAAATTGAGGTGCAGATCTCGACTCAATTAAAGCATCATCGTAGCTTAGGATATAAAAGCGTGTTTTTGACCCTTGCAAAAGATGAGACAAAAATCCCATCTCGAAGAGTAAAACCTTTTGTTCCGGTGTCGTGTATGGGTTATAGAGAGGTGCTTGATTACGCTTATTTACCACGTTTTTCGTTATACACACGAACACAGAGTTCATTTATAGTAAAGTGGTTAGGACTGAGGAGGAAAAAAAAAAAAGTAAATTGACCGAAAGGGAAAAGCAACGTATAAGGCGACCGATCGACTCGAACGAGAATTACGATTTGGTTCACGTAAAAAATGATGATAAGAATATACGAAGACGTGGTTCGTTTACTCGAAGCGTTATTTTTTACAAAGTTTTTTCATAAATGTACCGGGAGTGTTTTTGTTTGATACGATATGGTGGGAATTTAGTTTAGGAACTTGTGGCGGAGATGATCAGTGAGTGGAGAGGTGCCAGAGGGTTGGTTTACCGAATCGGGGAGGAGGGATTTATTCAGATTACAGAATCGTTGGCCAATTTTTTTCTGGGGGTTGATTTTTTTTAAAAGGATGCGTCAGAAATGTAATTTTTGGTGTTTTTTTTGCTCTAGGGTCATTTTTAGTAGATTTTCTCTTTTCATCATCCTTTTTGGAAGTAAAGGTGACCATTGTATGGAAAATTAGGAAAAGTTGGGGAATCTCAATTTCAATCTTCTGGAGAAATCAGATCACAAAACCTGGAAATTTTGAAAATGAAGTAATTTTCTTGCTGTGAAAAAAATGTGAATAATTTTTTTTTGGGGGGGGGGGGGGTAGACAGGAGAAAGAAAGGTCACAACATTGAAAATTTGAATTTTTTAAGCTGGGTAAGTGGATACTGCCCATTAGGACGGGTCATTTTTGCTTTTGGATTTTGAAAAAGTAGAGATTTCTGTGTTGGTTCGATGGACTCAAAAAATTAATTTGATAATTGAACCATTCTGACATATACTTTTTGGGAAAAATTATAAAAAATCCTCGCTTTTTACCACATTTTACGTAGAAAATAGGTGTTTTTCTTCAAAAAAATAATTCCAAAGTTTTACTTTTTTAAAAAAAAACTATTCAAAAGTCTCGCTTTTCCCCCCAGAAATTGCCAGAAAACCATTCCTTTTTTTATAATTCATCAGTCCGAATTTGTTTCCTATCTTCTTTTTAATCAAAATTTTGAAAATTGTGCTTTAAATTTTAAAACATTTTAAACGTTTGAAATTAAAATTTTGAATTTACACTTGAGGAGCTCATTGCAAAAGTAGCCCTTGTCACATGAACTTTTAGACCCTTTTCACTCGATTGCACCTATTGCCAACTGCGGAGATCATGTTGTAATGATGAAATGACCGTCAAGTTGGTCTACCCTGAGTAGCCCTGAGAGGAATTGCTTTATAGAGTTTACATTCATGATACTGGGTACGCTCAAGGGAGAGCTTTGGAGATTGCATAGGTTCATGTGACAAGGGCTACTTTTGCAATGAGCTCCTCTCTTTGAAAATCCAATCTTTCGAAATGTAAATTTTAAAACTAGATTTTTCATGATTCTGAAAAAATATGGAACAAAAAAATCTCTGTGCAGAAATTTCGAAAATCTGATTCAAATGATGTATTTCAAAATAATATTATTTTGAAACTGATTTTTAAAATTTTTGAAAATTGGAAAATCCGATTTTAGGATTATTTCACATGCATGGAAAAATTAAAATGAATTTTAAAATTTTCACTTTTGAAATACCTATTGAAGATTTTTCATTTTGTGTCCTATTTTCTTGCATTATGTATTCGAAAATTTTCAAAACGTAAGTTCAAAACCAAATGTTCAACATTCCCATCTCAAAGGAAACCGATTGGATCTGATCAGGTCTTGAACTGATCTACATATCCCAATTTCGTCAAATATAATCGGATTCGAAGAATGTCTGGCTTTAATCTCATTTGAACTAGTCTTTGATCTAGGTGAGATTTATTCAGGTTTGGTGAGGTCAAATTGAATCCATAGAATGTCTGGATCTACTTGATCAGACCTGATCAGGTCCAATCATTTTCTTTTGAAGCTCTGAGTGTCCTATTCTCCTACGTGATTATCAAAGTCTTGCTTTTTGCCAAAAATACCAAAAAATCTCACAATTTGTCCAAATTGCCAAAGTTTTCATTTCTTGCTGAAAATTGTCTGGTTTTCGCAAGAAGAAATTTCTGAAAAGTCTAGCTTTTTTTGCGAAGAATGCCAAAAATTCTTACTTTTTTAACCGAAAATATTGTAAAAAATCTTGCCTTTTCAACAAAAACTGCTATTATTTTTTTGTCAGTAATTGACAAAAATTCCTACTTTGTGCTGAAATTGTCAGTCTTGCTTTTTTCCGAAAATTGTCAATGATTCTCACTTTTCCAAAAATTGACAAAAATTTGTTTTTTTTGCAAAAGTCCGAAAAATTTTGATTTAAAATTGTTCAAAAGTCTTGCTTTTTACCAAAAAATACTTGAAAATTTCGTTTTTAAACCGAAAAGCTTCAATACTTACAGTTTCGCTTTTCTGAAATAATTGCAAAAAAAGTATAATTATTCTGCCAATGATCTCCAAAAAATTGCTGCTTGTTAAAATTTTCAAATGTTCGCTTTCTGATATACCTGTAAATTCTTGCTGTTTAAGTGCTTTTTTGCCAATTATTCCCAAAAAGTTACTGCTTAATTTTGACAAAAATTGTCAGTCTTGCATTTTTTCAAAAAATTGTTGAACATTGTCTTTTTTTGTAAAAAATGACAAAACGTCTCACTTTTTTTCGTTAATTGCCCAAAAATCTCACTTTTTTGCCAGAAACTTCAAACATTCTTATTTTGTTTGCCAAAAATTGCCGAATAGTCTCACTTTTTTGCCAAAGAGTATTAAAATTCCTGGTTTAACCTTTTAAAATTACAGACCAAAACATTTTCAATTTGTGATATGTTATTTTATTAGATATAGTGAAGTCGAAGCGGCAAACCATGAGGAGAACAAGTATGAGCCATTCTCTTGGGAAGAGCTAGATGGACTGATGGAGCATTGAAAAGCTCCAGAAATGGAGAAGCCCCAGGCAGTGATAAGTTACCAACAGACTTATTCAAGAACGCCACAATAACCGTAAAGAAGAGACTGCTAGCTTTCTACAATAAAATACTATCAGGACTTAGGAGCTACCATACCCGAAGACTTCCGAACTGCAATTGTAATACCCATTTTCAAAAAGGAGACCAAAATGACCCAGGAAACTACCGTGGAATTAGCCTACTAACCAAACGCTGCTTACAAAATACTTGCAAAGATGCTAGTGAGAAGAATTGAGAGCCATGCGGAGCCAATAATATTGGAATGCCAAAATGGATTTCAAAAGGGAAGATCATGCATAGATGGGGTATACGCAACAAAGCTGCTGATGGAGAAGAGACGAGAATATAACCTAGAAACACACATGTGCTTTGTTGATCTGGAGAAGGTGTACGATCAAGTACGAAGGAAGAAGTTGTTTGAAATCCTGAGGAAAATCAAAGTGAGTGAACGAATAGTACGCTTAATTGAAGAAATATACACAGATAATGTAATAAGATTAAGATCCGGAAGCATGTTGGAAGCAAAGAAGATAGGAACAGGAGTAAGACAGGGATGCCCAATGTCATGTAGTCTGTTCAGCATCTACTTTGACGACATGATTAAAGAATGGCTGAAAACCGAGCCAAAAGGGCTAGACATCAATGACACTCATGTCAATACCCTGCTATTTGCTGATGATCAGGTGGTCTTTGCTGACAATGAAGATGACTTGCACAGAGTGATGCACAATCTTTAGAAAGTAGCTGACAAATACAGAATGAGAATCTTGTCGTCAAAAACAAAAGTGATTACCTTAGAGGGGAAAGAGCCAATACGCAGTAAAATCGTTGTAAATGGACTGCCAGTGGAACAAGTTAAAAGCTTTAAATATCTCGGATGTGAGCTATCATATGAAGGAGAAGTTGACGCACAACTTAAGATCAATAAATTCCTGAGAGTAAGCAGAGTGATAAACCAAGCCATTCCTCCAAGAAAAGTCAGAGTTGAAACTCGAATAAGAATCTACAATACACTGGTAAGATCAATGCTGCTGTATGGAAGCGAAACATGGACGATGAGAAAAGATATAAAAAGCAGAGTGACTGGCAGGAGGAGCAGAAGAAGACCAAAGAAAAAACTTGATGATACATTGACAAGCAATTCTTCTACAGTTTCCCAGACGGGCTGAACAGCTCACTGGGTCTGGGGTCAAAGTTCAATGATGATGATGATGATGATTATTTTCTTGAAATAATTTTTTTCTGCATTAAAATGTTTTGCTCACGTTTTATGATTTTTTAAAGTTACTTTTTGGTTACTTTTTCAAACCTTTTTGGTTGCTAAAATTACTTTTTTTTTTGAAAAAATTGAGTACAAGCCTTGAATATACATATGTATATTTCTCCATGGCGTTCATACTGAAAAATTCTGAAAAATGACCCCAAGTTAGCCAAGGACAACTTTTTTTGCTGATTAACATATCAAGTAATTGTGGTCACTTTTTTTGTATTCCCAATTTTAAAAATTCCAAAGATAACCTACCAGAAAATACAAGTACCTAGCAAAAAAATTCCACAATTTAACAATCAAGGTCTCGGCCAAGGTAACTCGGACTTTTCAATTCCAGAGATATTTTCAATCGTTCCTTATTCAAATCTCACAAAGTAGGTACTTTAATAATTTACTAATATTTCGAAATTTTCCATACAAACGTGATTCTATTCGACGTTTTCGTATCATGATTTTCAAAGAATAAAATAATAATAAATATATCTAACCTATGAAAAACAACATTCATCTTTTCAATAATAAAACCTCCGCTTTCTGCCTTCTTTTTCACCAACATTCAAAAGATTCTTTTACCTCTCAGTAAGATGCAACACGACTTCCCTTTTAAAATCTTCTCTCATCGTCCAAACCTTAACATTGAAAACACCGGTAAATTTTCAAGAAAAAAGAAAACCAATTCGACGTAGTCGTCGGTCGAGGCGAAGCTAATTACACTCCCGGCAGCATCTCACAAATACATAATAATGATAGAAGAAGAAAAAAAAAGCAAGAGAGAGATGCTTTTGCATCAAAAATCATTCCACAAAGAAGAAGTCTCGTTTTGCGCGAGTTAATTTCACTCGAAATTAATCCGCATATTGTATAAAGAAGGCCGATTCGTACCTACTATACTACTTTATAATTGGAGAAAAAGCCAGCCACAGTAGGTCTTCTTTGATGAAGAAAAACGCAATCATGGCGGGCAGAATTTTTCAAGGTACGATTTTGGATACTCGGTGGAGAGGTGGAGGGGGAGGGTCGACCGACAGAAAACATACAACTAGGTTATAGTATATACTACGAGACGACGAACGAGGGTAAAAAAATATTTTCAAATTTCATCAACGCAACGCGAGAATTTAATCAAAGCTCGAGACTTTTCTTCGATGCGGAAGACCGCGAAAGAAAAAAGGGAAAAAAGTGATTTGGAAAAAAGAAAGCTTAATTATATTTAATCTCATCAGTAGGGCTCCGACAACGTATACTGCTGTATCTCCCCCCTCCCTCCCTCTCACTCTCTCTCTCTGTGGTTAAGTATACGTGTAGCAGTCTTTTTAGATCGTTGTCTTCCTTTACACGTTATTTTTTGCGGCGGCAATTTCGTTAAATCGTCGGCTTTAAATTTACTTCACGTTGCACTTTTGAAAATTGGACGAGGTATAATGGAAATACAGGCTTTTCGCTCGGTTTTGTGGGATTATAGTACGAAAAAGGTATAAACTCCGGAAGAGGCATCGCGCGCTCTATCGGTTCCTTCGTTCTTTTGTGTTTGCCTCAATTTGCGTTGATAAAGCTACCAACGTATACTACCTAACTATGTGAAATCGTCTACCTACTTTTATAAATAAATTTTACCAGAAACATAGCGAACGAACGAATATGTGCCATCAGCATCCGCATCCCTTCGCAAAAACACGACAAAAATTCAATTCACCTGTAAGCCAAAGTCAAGAAAACACGCACATCGAGATAGAAAGAAGCACAATGTGTCTCTAATGCACGCAAGCGCCGCAACCCTCGAAGAACAAGCGAAGGGTAAATGAACAACAAAAATTTAATGGCTGGATGCAGCGCGAAAAGAGGCAAGCTGAGGCGCGGCTTACTCACCTATATACCTACAGAATACCTACTGGGTACCTGTTGAAACATGCAAGAAGTTTGTCACGATGACTTTTGCTCGTTGCTCATACCCTTGATCAATAATCACACTCCGCTGTGCAGGCAGGTGTATGGACGCAAAGCCAGATAAAAGACGCTCTGTGCGACTCGACGACTGCTGCTGTAACTTATACCCCTATCTTCTTTATTATGATTACCTTGTTCTGGTGTGCTGCTGCTTGTTCTTGTCTTTGCAAATAGAAGAGACACATTGACCAGCTGAGTTGAGCAGGTTTGAGTTTCTCGCTACGTTTCGGATTATTTTGATAGGTTGTATGATACCTTTTTCAAAAAAACACCTAAAATGATGGCTCAAGTTTTGGCTCAAAATTTTTAAAAGTGCTCATAAATAAAGTTTAGATGGGAATTTTTGATTTTATGTGGAAATTGTAGTTATGGTTTGTGGAATACTTTTCATAACTAACTAGAAAATTGGTTCAATATTTCAGCATTCAAAATTTTTAAAAAGTATGTACTCTAAAAAATTTTCGTGGAAAATTTTGGTTTTCTGTCAACATTTCCATTCATTTTGAAAATCCTTACCCAATTTTGGTTCAAAATTCTTCAGAAGTGCTAAAAAAAATGTTGACTGGAATTTTAGATTTTTTCACGAAATTTTAATGCATTTTGATTAGTCTCATGACGCTTCTTCAAAAGTCATATTAGCCCAATTTTGGGCTCAGAATTTTTTAGAAAGCTCAAAAAACATTTTTGTCGAAATATTTGAATTTTCCACAACAATGTAAACCACTTTGAAAGATCTCATGGCATTTTTTTTCATAATGCTTCAAAATCCTGACCTAATTTTTCAGTTTAAAATTCTTCAGAAGTGATCAAAAAAAGTTTTGACTGGAATTTTTGATTTCTTGACGGAATTTTGATACATTTTGATTGGTGGCATGACGCATGACACTTCTTCAAAAATTTCAAAAATAATACTTATAGCCCAATTTTGAGCTCAGAATTTTCTAGAGAGCTCGAAAAACATTTTCGTCAAAATATTTGAATTTCCCACAAAAGTGTAAACCTTTTTGGAAGATCTCATAACAATTTTTTCATAATGACCCAAAATCTTGACCTAATTTTTTGGTTCAAAATCTTCAGAAATGTTCAAAAAAAGTTTTGACTGGAATTTTTGATTTTTGATGAAATTTTAATACATTTTGATTGGTCGCATGATACTTCTTGAAAAAATTTCAAAAATGATATGCTTAGCCCAATTTTGAGCTCTAAATTTCTTAGAGAGCTCGAAAAACATTTTTGTCAAAATATTCGAATCTCCCACAAAAATGTTAACCTTTTAAGAAGATCTCATAACCTTTTTTTCATAATGACCCAAAATCTTGACCTAATTTTTTGGATCAAAATCTTCGGAAATGTTTTAAAAAAGTTTTGACTTGAATTTCCCATAAAAATGTAAACCTTTTTGGAAGATCTCATAATATTATTCAATGCTTCAAAATCCTGACATAATTTTTCGGTTCAAAATTCTTCAGAAATGCTCAAAAAAAGTTTTGATTGGAATTTATGACTTTTTGACGAAATTTTAATACATTTTTATTGGTCACATGATATTTCTTCAAAAAATGTCAAAAGAAACATTTTCGTCAAAATATTTGAATTTTCCACAAAAAAGAAAACCACTTTGAAAGATCTTATGACATTTTTTTCATAATGCCCCAAAATCCCCATCCAATTTTTCGGTTCAAAATTCCTCAGAAGTGCTCGAAAAAAGTTTTGACTGGAATTTTTGATTTTTTGACGAAATTTTAATACATTTTGATTGGTCACTTGTTACTTCTTCAAAAAATGTCAAAAATGATATACCTAGACCAATTTTTAGCTCAGAATTCTTTGAAAAAGTTCAAAAACATTTTCATTTAAATAATCGAATTGCTGGCAAAATTTAAATCACTTTGATAGATTTCAAGACACTTCTTCTCATGGCTGTTGGAAAAATTGACTCAGTTCTGGGCTCAGAATTTTTCAAAAGTGCTCAAAAAGAAATGTTTGTTTTTCTGCCGATATTCCAACCTATTTTGATTAGAGGTTCTAGTTCCTGAGTTTTGATAGGTCTCATGGTACTGTTTCCAAAAATCTCAAAAATCATAGGTAACCCAATTTTGGGCTCAATATTTTTCGAAAAATGCTTCAAAATCATTTTCTTCCAAATATTCGATTTTATCGCAAAATTCTAACTCATCTCGATAGGTCACTTGACACTTCTCAGAAATCCCAAAAATCGTCCATTAATTTTTGACTCAAAATTCATCGAAAATGCTCGAAAAACATTTTCGTCGAAATATTCAAATTCCTCGCGAAATTCGAAATTGGGATTTTTTGAGCTCCATTTTCTCAAAAATAACCATCAATGGAGCGTCAGTGCCCTAATGTCAAACATTATCGGGCCTGGTCATTTTAAAACATTCGGAGTTTGTAGGCTCCACTCTTCCCCCCTCCTCCTCTTCCAATTGTGCAACTGAGAAAATCCACTGAAAATTTCTAAAGCTTATCCAAAGAAAAATAATGAAAAGTGATGCGAACAGAATTGAAATCAATCTTGAACTTCCTTTCACTCTTTATTCAATCAATGGTATTGCAAATTTTATCATTTTTCGATTTTCAAAGTCAATTTGTGTAATTTCCATTTTACAAGGTCGACAAATTTTCAAACAAATTCAACAAAATTCCGAAAATGAAATTCAGATCTTGAAATTTGCATCGCTGATTATTCGATTTTTTATAATTTTGACCCAGATTTTTTCCACCAATCAAAATACGAGTACTTCTTGATTAAAAAAAATTGATTAATACCATTTTTTCGAAAGACTCACTCTCACTAGTAACTCTCCTCCTACGAAAATTTTGAAAAATATCCTCCTCGCTCTCATCACTTCATTTTAAAAAGACCTAGTATCAAAACACCTATCTATTTAATTTCAGTCGGCAGCTCTCACCTGTAACTCAATGTGAAGCTGCTCGTAATGTCTTTTTATAACGGTTTAATAGGCCTGATGTGGTCGACGACCAAGATTCTAACTTCTGCTTTAACAAATCCACGCGCCAATTCTCGCTGTACTTTACCACCACGTTAACTTGGTGTTTCGTTTTAGTTAAACCCAGCTTCGTCCGCAGCCTTATGGCCCCCTTAATTTTAAAATATGAGTGTAGCGTCAAACAACTTCGCCTTATAATATTACCGAGCTTTTCTTTTGATTTACATGCGTTTTTTTCCTCCGTCTTCGCTGGGCGAATAATTTTTCTCAAAGGAAATTTCGCTGTTTTTTTTCTCCTTTTTTTTTCTTCGCTAAATATGACATGACTTCACAGAGAGAATTTTTGGTTCAATTTTTGGGAAAAATTTTGATGTCGAGTCAAAGGTGGTAGAGTGTCGCGTCATTGGCTTCTGGTTTCCCCTTGTGAGTATCTAGCTAGGAATGAAGAACGAAGGTAATGTAGGTAGGTACTTTGAATTGAAATTCGAATAAGTAATTTAGGAGCGAACTTTTTTTTTTTTTTGGTGCAAGCTACGTGATAAGGGTAAATTTGCTTGTAAATTGAAATTTTATTCGGCATTTCTTTAAATTGGTGGCACTGCTGGTACCTACCTAAAATGTCTGTCTTTTGAGTTCGAAATTGAGAAGAAAAAACAGAAATTTATTCACGAAACTGAGAACATAATGGCAATTTTCTCGTTGAATTTGTTTTGGGGTTTTTTCAAAATTTAAATCCACTCTGATCAAAAGGCGAAACGAAAATGCCATCGTTTATTGCAATTTTCTCAATACAACTCGCTTGGTCCCAAATCCAAAGCGGAGGGAATGGAACGAAAACGTTTTTGAGAATTTGAAAAACACCAAAATCCGACAAAAAACGTAACTGCAACGGAAACGTCCAATAAAATTTTAAAACGAAAAAGCAAGATTTAAGTAAAATTTTAGAAGGGAGGGGGTGGGAGTAATTGTTGAAAATTGACATCTTTTTGAAAAACATTTTTTACTGGGCGTGTATAATTGTTTGGATTTACAAGGCCAAAATTTTTGGAAAAAATAAAATTTCGAGCAATGTACGTGAAAAGACACAAAAATGACAATTTCCCATTTTTGAGCCAAAATTGTGAAAAATGATAGCTGACCTCGCCCTCCCCCCCATCAGACCTCTTTTACTCCCTTAAATTTTCAACCCGCCAAAAAATACACCCCAAATATGAAAAAATTTTTTTGAAAAAAATTTCACACAAGCACCTACCTACTTGGTGACTATTCATTGTGAAAGTTTTACAATTTTTGAACCACCACGCCCCCTCCGGAGGGTAAAAATTTTGAATTTTGAGCACTTCTGGGCACATTTCTCAGGTTGGGTTGGGGGAAGACGTCGGCTCAGATTTTTTTGAGTATGGTTTTACATCAAAACTAACATTTTGAGTTTATTTCGTCAAAATTGAAGAACGTACTTGCAGATTTCACTATCTTATCCTGAAAGGCTCCTTGAACATGAAGAATAATTTTATCAGAATTTTGCCAAGAATTTTCACTTCATTTGGTGTTCGTATCTTCTGATCGTGAGGTTGATTTTCCAAACCAACTTCCCAGCGAGGCCACGATAACGAAAAATGAAAAACAAGAAATAAAAACCCCTTCGCGAAAAGAACTTGAGCATTTACCACGTTTTTACCACATACCTACACAGCTGCCTGTCTGCTTACCTTCGTCTCTGAAAAAAAAATGGCGAACGGAATGAAAAACTGTGGTAAGACGACAACGGCGGGCGTTATTAATTAAACGAATGCACTTAATTAATAATTCTCATTAAAACGATAAAGTTGTAAACTTTTTTAATTTTTTAACCTTAACAAAAGGTTCGGACATTTTTTTCGCGAAAAACAATTTCCATCTAATTACAAACGTTTATTTACGCGCCTGTTCTCGCATCGTCGTTGATGTCGGTGTTGGTATTTCCCCTTGTTTCTCTTTCTTACTATTCCACGGCAGCAGCAGAATGGCCCCACAAAACACACTAGGCGATAAATTATTGCCAGCCTTTTTTACGCCAATTTTTTTCCCAAAGAGGTATATCGTTCTTTTCGCACCTCGCGAATACAATGCGCGACAATGACTCGTACTACCGAAGAATGGTGACAGGAATGGAACAAAAAATTACCTTTTAAATTAAGGGTTTTATCTCGAACGTTGGTATTTTATTATTTTTGTTTTGCATTGGGAAGATATAATGTGGAAGAGGGGGAGTATGAGGATATGTAGATTTCCATAAATTTTTGTAAACGAAATGACCACGACGTAAAAATCCTGGCAAAAATGGCGAAAAAGCACGTTTTTAACAAGATTCTAAGTTTTTTGAGCATGTTGCTCTGATTTTTGAGCTCCAAAAAAAATATGTGTCTAAATTTCTGAAAAAATTTGTCAAAGGTGACCCTGACCCTTTCCGCTTTTTCTACGAATTTTTGAAATTTTCAACATCCCTCTCCAAATACTTAAGGCCCAAGTATGAATTTTTTTTTGAAAAAAATATAACTTTTTTTGGGAAAGTTTCAACATTTTTGAATCCCCTCCCCCCCAGAACGAGAATTTTGAATTTTGAGCGCGTATGGGTGTATTTCTCGGGTTGGTGGGGGGGGGGGGGGTCAACTCGAAATTTTTCTGAGATGGTTTCGTCAAAATTGGAGAAAGTGCCAATTTTACTATCTTATGCTGAAAGGCTGCTGCAGTTGAAACTTCTTATTTTTACTTTTTCGCCTCCACACCCCCCATTTTTTAAAATAATTCACTACCAAACGACCTCAACTCTGGATCTAATTCAAAAAAATATTCATCAAAGAAGATAAGGAGTAGTTGATAAAACTTGAAATAAAAAACCAACGAATGAACCCTCAAAAAACACCCCTCAGCTTTGACCTACAAGCACAATAGGAAGAAAAAATTACCCCGAATCTAGTAAATTGCGATTTATATTATTATTCCTTATACTTATACGTATTTCAACAGGCAACGTAGCGTAGCATTTTTTCTCCAGTTGAAAAAAATTGATATTCAAAGTTATCTCGCTATATATAAGCTGCGTTATGTGTGTTTTCTTTTCGTTCTTTTCTTACTTATTTTTTTTTCTCTTTTGGCATTCCGGATATCGATAGAGGGTTATTTTTGTTAGAAATATGTTTTCTTAAAAGAGCGAATCAACCTAAATAGGAAAATATTTTTATCTTAATGTTCGTTTTTTTTTCAACGTAGGTAGGTATTTTTCACGTTACCGCATTTCGCTGCTGGTATTCGACGAGAGCTTTTTAGCTTTTTAATTCTCGAGATTTTCTGGTTTTTTCTCGGTTGAAAAAGTTAATCTGCGACAGGAAGCGAGATACGAGTATGAGGGACTCGGCATTGATAATCCGCCACTTTGGTATAAAAAAAGTCACTTCATGCGTGCGTGAAATTGTGTATGGACCTGTTTGCCTTTTTAAAAACGTTATGATTCTTATAGCGATTTGAACTTCAATACTCCTCTATCCCTTCCCCTCTGAGCAAGATAACCAAATTCGATGCAAAAATTTACCTGCATATTTATGGAGTTATAGACAAACACTCGAGCGAGATTTTCCACTTTCGTATTAAGTATATCTTCGTATAGAGGCAAAATAGGAGAAAAAAGAGATTCCACGCGGAGATTTTGTTGTTTTGTTAAAAATAAGCTTCTGTGTATTGTTCGCATCATTGTTTTTAGCCCGTGACTTTCGTTTTCGTTTTTTTTCCAGCTTAGCTGCCACGTCTGACTGTGTAAAGTATACACACGAGTATCAGCGTGAGATAAAGTACGCATGAATGCTTCATTTTCTTATTTCGCTAAAAGTATGGCATTTATTTGGAAAGTTCGCGTATGCAGGATACGCCATCATAGTATTTAAACTTTTTACTGAATTATTTATTTGGTATTTTGCCGTCGACAACGCACCGCACGCCGCCCATCCTCGATTCCAGGCAGCCCTACTATTCGGCAAATTACTTATACGTAGACTATGCCGAAGAAATTCCAGCGTGTTACCGACTTACTGTCTCCTTGGTTGTGAAGTTGCAGCTGATGTTGCTGATACATAAGTTCATTGTAGAGAAATTTACCAAATTGGAACGAAAAGGAGGGCAAAACGAGAAAGAATATTTTTTTGTTGCTAATCCATACGAAAAAAAAACCAAGAAAAAACCATAATTTTCAAAAATAATAAATTGATGAAATGGAAATTTTGATTTGTTTCGTTTGAAATTTTGAAACCCCATGTGAAAAAAGCATGAAACTTGAAATACATTTAAGTTGCAGGATTTTAAGCCAAAATTATCGATTATTTCAAAATTGCCCCTCAAGTCCAAAAAGAGTGACTCGAGAGTCTTCAAAGTTGAAAAGATATAAATAATGTACAAAAACATGTCATGAAAGATTCTGATGAAAAAAATAACGTATTTCGCAACAAAACTTATAAATAGCGTTCTTATTTGGATTAAAAATCGAAAAAAATGAGAAAATGAAGCAAAATTCCCAGGAGGATTTTCAAAAATTTCTATTCCTGCGTCAGAATTTCTCCAAATAGTTATTCTAAGAAAGTTCTTTCTTGGCCAAAACTGAAAAAAAATGCATAGGAAAAGTTGCATGGCAACGATTTTTCAAAAATTTTCAATTTCTGAGAATGAATTCTTTAAAATAAACCACCGTTCAAGAAAAAAAAGTGCCAACCTATCTCTCAAGTAATGTTGACCAACCAACACACATCCCCATAAAGTAGGAAAACATCTAAAAAAGATTGATTGAAAGAGATTTTTCAAAAATCTTGCACATCTGTGCCAACAAGAAACTCAAATTTGAAACAATGAAGAAAAAAGTGAAAGTGGAAAACCATTTTTCAAAGTAGAGTACATTTTTCATAAAAACGATATTCTTTGTATCTTCTCAATACTTATTTAAATAAATGAATTTTCAATGTCAGTTCAGAAAAGGAACCATGAAGCCAAATTACATACGTGATTTGGAAAGGATTTTCCTTGAGAAGAAGATTCTTTGAAGAAATTCTGGCTCAAAAACTTATTTTTTAAAATCATTTTTCACAATTATGGGAGCTCATTTGTGCAGATGAAATGGCTAAAAAAAATTTAAATGGACCTAAAAGCTAAAAACAGGGGTTTTAGAAGAACTGTGGGGCAGACAACGGAGATTTTAGAAAAATTCACACCAATATCTATTTAATTAATTTTTTTGGGAGACCAATGTTGTTGGGGGGAGTAGTTTTTTTTGGAAAGGGGATCATTAGAAGCATTTTGATGCATAAAAATTGGGAATTTTCAACAGACTGATATAGTGTAATATGCCTTCACCCTCTAGGTGGACATTCTCAGAAAGATTACCTAGTTAGGGGAATCGTCGTAACATGGGAACTATTTGTGCATAAATCATTATGCACATAAATCACTTGGTACATGTATCTTTACACAATACACCCGTTTTATACATAAATCTGTCAATCATGTACAAAAGGCGTGAGCTCAGATCTTCTGGATCGTGGCTTCTCTGTATAAGACTTTGGCCACGAGCCTCACTTGTTTTCTATCATCTGCAGCGTAAGGTATCAAGTGGCATTGTGTCTTCATAGTGTCAAATTAAATGTATAAGGTGCACCGGGGGAAGTCAGAACGTTTTTTCACAATTTCAACTTTGATCAGCTGTTACTCTCGTAGTAATGAACCAATATGGCTGAAATTTGGTATGTAGGTTCCCATAAGGGTTCTTAACCTATGGTAAAAATTTCAGCGCGATTGTCGCAGTAGCTTTCGCACAATCGAATAAAATGTAACTTGTTCTAACTTACCCCACTTTGGGGTAAGTCAGAAAATCTACAAAATTAATTGGTATTATTAGGATTCGACCCTGATCGATGCGCAATATGTCGAATAACATGTTTTCGAGGTCGTCGAATCCAAATCTGGAGTTATTTTTTTTGTAGGAGTGGGGGGTGAGGCGTGGGGAGGGGGCAATTCCAAATTTTTCGTACATTATTGTGTAATATGTCGATTGATATGTTTTCGAGGTCGTAGAATACGAATCTGCAGTTATTTTTTGTGTAGGAGTGGGGAGTGAGGCGTGGGGAGAGGGAAAATGTCGAATTTTTCGTACATTATTGTGTAATATGTCGAATAATATGTTTTTGAAATCGTAGAATCCGAATTTGGAGTAATTTTTTTTGTAGGAGTGGGGGGTGAGGCGTGGGGAAAGGGAAAATTTCAAATTTCTCCTACATTATTGTGTTATATGTCGAATAATATATTTTCTAGGTCGTAGAATTCGAATCTGGAGTTATTTTTTTGTAGGAGAGGGAAGTGAGGCGTGGGGAGAGGTAATATATCAAATTTTTCCTACACTATCAAGTAATATGTTGAATAATATGTTCTCGAGGTCGTAGAATTCGAATCTGGAGATATTTTTTTTGTAGGGGTGGGAGGTGAGTCAAGGGGAGAGAGAGTAAATTACAAATTTTGACTATATTAATGTGTAATATGTCGATTGATATGTTTTTGAGATCGTATAATTTGAATCTGGGGTTATTTTTTCGCAGGGGTATGAGGCGAGGCAAGAGGAGAGGAGAAATTTCAAATTTTGCCTATAATATTGTGTAACATGTTGGTTGATATGTGTTCAAGGTCGCAGAATTCGAATCTTGAGCTAGTTTTTAGGGTCGAGTGCTATTCAAGTATCACCGTTTGGGGAGAGGGCCCCACCCATGCGAACCTACGACTCACCTTCCACCTTCACCATAAAAAATGACTCCGGATTCGAATTCTACGACCTCGAAAATATATTATTCGACATATAACACGATAATGTAGGAGAAATTTGAAATTTTCCCTTTCCCCACGCCTCACCCTCCACTCCTACAAAAAAATAACTCCAAATTCGGATTCTACGATTTCGAAAACATATTATTCGACATATTACACAATAATGTACGAAAAATTCGAAATTTTCCCTCTCCCCACGCCTCACCCCCCTCCTACAAAAAAAATAACCGCAGATTCGGATTCTACGACCTCGAAAACATATCAATCGACATATTACACAATAATGTACGAAAAAATTAGAATTGCCCCCTCCCCACGCCTCACCCCCCACTCCTACAAAAAAAAATAACTCCAGATTTGGATTCTACGACCTCGAAAACATATTATTCTACGTATTGCACATCGATGAAGTCGAATCCTAATTATCAATGTTCACTTTTCTGACTTACCCCATAGCACTAATTTAGGGGGTAAGTCAGAAAACGCGATATAAATAATGAATAATTGAAAATTAACAAAAATTGAATACTTGGGGTTTTACATTATTGTTTTAGGAATACTTTCACTTATAATATCACTTTTACTGATCATTTCTTCTGAGGTAAAAAGCAGTTTGAAAAACACTGATTACAATTTGAAATCAAATTCAAAACAGCAACTAAAAATGAACCAATGAAAAGCCTGTAAAATGAAACTGGGCCGCAAAATTTTTTATGCTGTGATGAAGTAGGGGTAGTACCCTCAAGTTACCCCTGGGTAGCGCTTCGGCAGATATAAGCCTCTAAGAGCTAGAGCAGTTTTTCTGACTTACCCCGAATTCGGACTTCCCCCGGTGCACCTTAAGTCTCTCGATGAGATATTTAACTCGTGTTTAATCCACTTCTAATGTGGTAATTCTATAATGATTTACTCATTTGTCGGTAGAGTAATTAACGTAAATGTAATTAATACCTATCGCGAATACCTATTTATCTCTTCTTGCGACTATCTGAGATGATTCCGGACATCATCAGGTAGGGCGTGTGTTACATGTGTCTCTCATGAACCAAGCATCCACCGACAGCCACTATTATTGGGGTAGGCTAAGGGAAAGAGGTGGAGTGACGACGGGCAGTGTTTGGTAAATACGTACTTACATGGTGGTGTCTCCACTGGTTCATCATAAGTTAGCACAATTAATTAGTATTATTGTGTATCCACGGGCCTAGGGCAAGGATCCTGACTCGTAGATAGGTATATTGATTAATGCCTATTCGCTTACCTATACTATCTTGTGATGGTATAGATGTCCTATTGAACTACATGATCAGCAACAATCTTATGGCAAGGATCATAGATTGGCATATAGGGACAAAGGTCGAGTATATTATAATTAAACTCATTAATTATAATAGGATTGATGTCTTTTAGTACAATAAATAGTATTATCGGAATAATGATGTTAGGTGTTCATTTCATAATTATTCTAACATTTAGTTGTTTTCGTTAATATCGGATCGAATACCCATGTCTAGTGACATTAGGAGACATAGGCTAAATTCAACCCCCTTAGGTAGTTTCTGATGTAACCCCCCTTGTAAGTAATCACGCTTATCTGAATCATCCAATCCCAATCATTCTCACTTTAACGATTACAAGACATTTTTCATTTTATTTTTTTGTGGATTTCTAGCACAAGTAAAGTTTAGAGCTAAAATTTTCAAAAAATTGAATATTTGCTGAGAAAAACAGCATAACAATTTTTGAACTGGACGACCGACGAATGGGAATCAAAAGAGGACCCCAGAATGAATCACCAGTCAAAATTTCAGGTGCTGAAATTTATTTTTCAATTTTTGGCGAATTTCTGAGAATTCAAATTTGGGCCAAAATTAGAAAAACAATCAAAATTTTGGCAAATTGATTCAAAAAGCTGAAATTTCGTTTTTACTCTATTTTTGACCATTCGAGTCGATTGTAACGGTTTTGAACGGTCCTAGAGCTTTTAGCGGGTTTTGACTTTTTCATTTCTTCAAAAATAATCAGCAAGTATAGACAATTTTGGATTTACTTAAACCAGTTCAAAAAAAATTCAATAATATGCGCCCAAATTGATCGATAGGTCCGCAAAAATCGTAAATATGAGTCCTTAGGTACTAAAATACCTTATTTATAGCGTTTTTTAAACCTAGAGGAACCTAAAATCCTCTGAAGGCACCAGAATGGCTCGAAACCATCACCGATCAACTCCGGAGGTCGAAAATATGATATAAACCAAACTTAAACTTTCTAAGGCAATTTGTTTAAATTTGGCTCAAATTTGAAGTTTCAAAAATTCGCCAAATATCAAAAAAATGAATTTTAGCACCCGAAATTTTTGGCTGCTGGTAGTGCTGGTATTATTTGAGGTCCTCTTTCGATTCCCTTTTGTACGGTTCAAACATTTTTCTATCTGTGCTGATTGATTGGGCGATGAGGGCCTTCTTGTCCTGAGCAACTTTATGGTGAAAAACTGTTCGGATATACTCACAAGGTACTATGATTGCTGACGATATTTCTTCGCAAAATAATGGAATGGTATATTTTTTCAAAATTTAATTTGATCACGCGAGCTTAAATTCGATTGGTGGGAGGGGGAGAGGTCGGGAGACGAAATGAAATCAGATGAAAATAAATTCGAATCCGCTCGAAAAGCTTTTTAGAGAACATCGTACTACCATAAAAAATACCCCCTCTTTTTTTCAGCAAATCTTTTTCCATTTTTATCTGCGCGATTTGTTCGCATTTGCCGTCAGAATATATGTCATTCTTATCAAATCCTTTATTTAATTTAACCCGTTTTTCGGTAGTTTTTTTTTTCAACGAGAGGAAGGCAGTTCGACGACAACTCGTCGTACAAAATTGCCATCACTTTTCACGTCATCGTCGTCGTACTACAGTTACTTGGCGGAATTTAAACGTTGAGCGTAATACACGCGTACTGTAGTGGTAATGGCGGTTTTTTATCTAGAATGAATATCATCAAAAATATTATACACGCGGACATTTCATTTTGATTTTCGTACGAGTAATAATAGCGAAACGATGTGACGGTGTGAATCGTACGTATTTTGACGTAGTTTAACGTAATTTGCAACGAAACGTGCCAGTCAAGTTGGCTGAAAACTTTTTTACGTATATTTCAAAAATATTTCGCTTTCGTTCTTCTGCTCGAGCTCGCGTTACTGCCGCGAGTAAAACGAGGAAAAAAAGTTCGTCGGTTGTTCAAGTAATGCTGCGAAAAACAAAAAAAAAAAAAAATAAAATAAAATAAAAAATACGAAAAACTAAGAGTATCTCGCGCGGAAATATACTATACGACGATGACGATGTTCAAGAATGAAATCCAACTTTTTTGAAAGCTTCTTCACACTCCTCGCGTATAAATAATAAAGTAAAATCGTATTTATTTTTAAATAAAATCAAAAAAGCAAAAAAAAATGTATAGATTACGACGTTCCTAACACGTTTACGCCTACATTCGTTCGTGTTTTATTTAGTTCTCGTCGAGAGATGAAGCAGAGAAACGGTAACTTTTCCATCAAAAAACTCGATACGACGGAGCGTTGTTTGTTATTGTAACATTTTTTTTACGTACACTAACTTTATATATCTACTTTTTCGGGTGTAAATTATCGATGAATTTTGAAAAATTGATCCGCATTTTTGGCAACCTTGGCAAAGCTGACGAGGGTTAAAGCTGCGATTTAATATTCTTTTCAAATTTTCATATATGTACTTTTCGACCACGCTGGTATGGGTTCGAAAAGGTGGAAGAAAGCAAGGCTAATTTGAAATTCTTCGAAAAAAATATACCTACGTGTAGGTATTTTATTCTTACTTTACCAAGATGGAATTACGTTAGCGCGGCTCAAAGGAATATGAAAATCCGAAATAATGAAAGCTTTCCGCTAAAATAAAATTTCTCCGTAGGCATTTGGCTGGGAAATTTTTAACGATATTTTCGCGCCGACAATTGATATAAAATTGATAAAATTTAATAAAAACCTTCCGTCTTTTTTTCGTCCTTTCTTGCTTGTCTTTTTTCCTTATTTTTTTCCCCGACTTGCTTACGAAAAGTGAAAAAAAAAACGCGCACGATGCGAATTAATCGCGAACTCGATATTCGTCAGTTTTTATATACTTTTTCGTATACCGAGGTTTCTGTATATTTTTTTCTCCCCTTATTTTCGCGCTCTCGCACTCGAGGGCTTCTTTTTCTACTATACAAATGAGCGAATTATTAAATTTCCTCGACCATAGCGTTTTGATTCTATTACCCGAAGACGTATTATTCGCTATGTAAACATAATTTATTTCGCCAAATTAAAATAATAAATTGATTTTAAAACGTCAAATTGAAACCTCGAGTTTTTCACACGAAAACTCGACGCTACGCTGTGTAGGCGCTGCAAAACTCGATACGTTTTGATCTTGTAAATTAATACTAATTGAATATCGACGTATTGGAATATTCATGCTGGAGTGGGGGAAGGTGTTGATATTTTGGTGAGAAATTTTATTAAAAATATATTGTATTATGTGAGCGGAGATTCTGTACGATTTCCTCGGAAATGAAAATGTTTTTATTATTCCGATGTACGAGTTTAAATTGGTGTAAGGTTTCTCTGCGGTTGCTTGTTGTTGTTGTTGTTGCTTTTTTGTTCGTTTTGAAAAATGTTAAATTATTCAGTTATAGCCACAGGGCCGTGGAGAGCTAATGCGGGCCCGGGGAAAATTTTTGTGAGGGGAGGGGGAAAGGAGTTACACTGAAAATTTGCCTACTGATATGGGTAAAAAATACCAGTTTTGTCAATTGATATCATAGATATTCATTCATGTCCCCTGAAAATTTTCATTTTCTGTTTTGTATGGGGGGGGGGGGGGCAAATGTAATTTTGCTTGGGCGAAAACTTTTGAAAATTTTTATTTTGAGAGAACTACTGATAAAAACAATGTTTTTTATGTCAGAATATTTTCTGGATTTAGATTTTAGAATTTTGGAGACAATTGAGACAATAGAATGGTGTAGGAAGCTGCCAAGAACCATAGAACATGACAGACAGAGGAAAATTCTATCTCAGCGCATAACTAGGCTGTCACAACGGGATAAAAATGCCCACATTTCATCAATATGTGAGGAAATTGAGATGCACGCTGAGAAGAACGAGACCAGGTTGCACTTTCAGAAAATCAGGTCAATTACAAGAGAATTCAAGGCCAGCAAGCAGATCATTTGAGGTGAAGAGGGCAAAGTTAAGACTGATGCAGAGGAGGTTGCAGAGACATGGAGAAAATACTGCAAGAAGCTATATGCTGAGGAAAAGGAGTTTCCTGATGATCCTAGGTTCAACACTGTGGAAGAAAAGAAGCCACCAATTCTACTTGATGAGGTCATCAATGCCATCGAGTACCTGAAAAAGAACAAAGCTCCAGGATCAGATAAGGTGGCAGCTGAGGTCTTTAAAGCTGGAAGTGAAGAAGTCACTCACCAAATCCACGACATATGCAACTTGATATGGCTGAGTGGCAAATGGCCGGAGGACTGGGCACAGTCAACATATGTCACTCTCGTACAAAAAAGGATCTCCTGAGAATTGTGAGAACTACAGAACAATCTCTTTGATAAGTCACACCAGCAAAGTACTATTGAAGATTGTGTATGACTAGTTATACTCACTCATGCATAGTCAAATCCCTCCAGAACAAGCAGGATTTGTGAGAGGAAGAGGAACTAGGGAGCAGATCCTCAACCTCAGGCTGCTGATTGAGAAAGCATGAGAATACAATGTGCGTACTGTGCTGTGTTTTGTAGATTACAAGAAAGCTTTTGACTGCATACAATGGCAAAAACTGTGGAGAATTCTGCTTAAGATGGGTGTCCCAGTACATCTGGTGTGGCTGATCAAACAATTATATGAGGGGAGCATGGCAAATGTCCGAATCAACAGAGACACGACGCCCAAGAAATTACACCCCGAGAGAGGAGTAAGACAGGGCTGCATTCTATCCTCACTCCTGTTTAATCTGTATGGAGAATACATAATTCGGGAAACGTTGCAGCTAATTGTATCAGAAAGCACCAATGATAACGGCTCAGGTGAGTGGCAATGAGGAGGAGTATCGATTGGAGGTGTACAAATGTCAAACCTTCGCTACACTGACAACACCACCCGCATTGCCTCAAGTGTCCAATATACATATTACGACCAGTTTTCTGAAATGCCTGGAAGAGGCCAGTGCAATATATGGCTTGCTAATGAAAAAAGCAAAGACAAAGATCATGATGGTGAACAGGCCTGAGAACAACTCGCCGGAAATATAGGAAATTGAGGGAATCAAAGTGGTGAGCCAGTTAGTATACTTACCTGGGATCCATCATGGATAACAAAGGAGGTAGTGAAGCCTAGATAAGACACAGATCGCAGATCACAAGAAGCGCCATGTCTTGTCTAAAGAAGATATGGTCAGACACAGCAGTGAGCAAGACTCTGAAGATAAGGCTGATAAATGCTCTGGTTTTCTGAGTGTTTCTCTATGCTTTGGAAACTTGAACAGTGTGTGAGGGAGATGGAAGAAAAATTGATGCACTTGAGATGTGGCCATGGACAGAGAAAAGGACTAATGTGTCCATCCTGGGGGAAATTGGTGTCCAGAAAAGATTGTCGGCAGTGGTACTCATTGTCAGCAGAATCCTCAAATACTTTGGGCACCATCAGGCGGGGCACTGTGGGCCAGGAGACCCCCTAAAACGCGCGTAATTCAATATTTTATCCCAGTATAGATATATATAAGAAAAAGTCATTGATCCTTATGTTTTTGAGGTCGTAGAATCCGAATTTGGCAAAAAAAATCCGTGGGGGGGGGGGTGAGGCGTTAGAGGGGGGAGAAATGAAAAATTTGTGCATATCAACGTGCGATACATCGATATGTATGTTTTTGAGGTCGCAGAATCCGAATCTGATGATATTTTTTTCGTTTAGGTGGGGGGTGAGGCGTTGGAGGGGGAGAAATGAAAAATTTGAGCATATAAACGTTCGATACATCGATATGTATGTTTTCGAGGTCGTAGAATCCGAATTTGATAATATTTTTTTGGTGGGGTGGAGGGGTGAAGCGTTAGAGGGGGGAGAAATGAAAATTGCTTTTTCCAGAATTAATTTTTCAAAGTGACCGTTTTTTACATGACGTTGATTTTCGTGTTTCTATGAAAATTATCGAATTCCGTCGAATTCCGCGTACTTTTTGACTTGGACAGGTTAAGTAGTATGTGCGGAATAGGAATGCATGATTTTTGGGTGCCCCCATGTGCCCCGAGGTTTTTTGAACATATCAACGTTTGATACATCGAATTGCATGTTTTTGAGGTCGTACAATCCGAATTCGATTTTTTTTGGGGTGGGGGGTGTAGGGAGGATGAAGCATGTATTTGGAGGGAAGAGAAAAATTCACGTGTGTGCGTTTGGAGCGATTTTCATCAAAATTATGTATTTTTGAAAACTAAAAATATCATAAAAAACCTCGGGGCACCTGGGGGCACCCAAAAATCATGCATTCCTATTCCGCACATACTACTGAACCTGTCCAAGTCAAAAAGTACGCGGAATTCGACGGAATTCGATAATTTTCATAGAAACACGAAAATCAACGTCATGTAAAAAACGGTCACTTTGAAAAATTAATTCTGGAAAAAGCAATTTTCATTTCTCCCCCCTCTAAAGCTTCACCCCTCCACCCCACCAAAAAAATATTACCAAATTCGGATTCTACGACCTCGAAAACATACATATCGATGTATCGAACGTTGATATGCTCAAATTTTTCATTTCTCCCCCTCCAACGCCTCACCCCCCACCTAAACGAAAAAAATATCATCAGATTCGGATTCTGCGACCTCAAAAACATACATATCGATGTATCGCACGTTGATATGCACAAATTTTTCATTTCTCCCCCCTCTAACGCCTCACCCCCCCCCCCCCCCACCCCACGGATTTTTTTTGCCAAATTCGGATTCTACGACCTCAAAAACATAAGGATCAATGACTTTTTCTTATATATATCTATACTGGGATAAAATATTGAATTACGCGCGTTTTAGGGGGTCTCCTGGCCCATAGTGCGGGGTCGCTTTGATTTCGTGAGGTGACTTTGATAGCGCTTATTTTTCTGCATGTTTTGATCTGTGGAGCGAGTGAAACATCGAATTACATATTTTTTCGAGCGAAGTGGTTACACTGATGGTGAATTGATACGATAACAGTGTTGAGTTGGTAAATAATTATTTTCGTCACTGCTTTTAATAGAGTTTTTTAAAAGTGGTAATTTTTCAAGATTTTTCATCACTCAACAAAAGTTAATGTTATAGTATTTTCAGATATGTAATAGGACATTGGCTGATAGTCTATTGTAAAGCTACACTCCTTGAGAAATATCTCCAAAAATTTTGAGTTTCTAGGTTGAGGTGCCTCCGATCCTTGGCCCATTGTTCTCAGTGAGGATGTTATCGATTTTTCTTTTTTGAGGCTAAAAATTCAAGTTTTGAGACTAAAGTGAAAATCAATGCCATTTTCGGATTCAGTGTGAAATTTCATCCCATTTTGATAGGTTGTAAAGGTATCTTATTGAATATTTAAAAATTTTGTTGAAAAACTGAATTTTATAAAAAATTGAGGAAATACAAGGGGCTTTTATCGCTTTTTCAATAATATGATGACTTCTTCTCGGCCAAAGTTGATGAAATTTTGTATGGTAGGTCTAAAGGTGATGAGAAATCATTTTTTGAAAAAAAAGTACCCCTATGAAACTGGCCCCATCTCATGGGTGACTTTGATACGGCCTTTGAGGGCAATTTTGAGGCACAAAAAAAAACAAAAAACAAAAAGGTCATTTGGTGCGTTTTGACGTACTTTACACACTGAGTGGTGCAATTTTTTTGAAAACATCTTTCTATGCCGTACAGAGCAGAAAACATTTTTTTTTATCAAAGCGACCCCACCTGACGGCATGTCACAAGGGCTGATGTCACGGAGTCCCTGTTCATCCAAGGCAAGGTTGAGGGAACAGGAGGCGCGGATGCTCCTCCACAAGATGGACAGACTCCATTCGGAAAGCCATTGGACGCAGCTTCCCAGCTTGCGTCAGGAAAGCCCTAAATAGAGACAGTTGGAGGGAGCTGGTGTATCGTGTCACAGAAACGGCTGCCACTACGTCATAATCGCGATACCCCGGAGGGGTGAAATGTCACCAAGATGAAGAAGATTTTTTGGATTTAGATTTTAGAATTTTGAAGTTTTTTTTTGGGGAGGGCGAGCGAAGACAAAAGCTCTTGATGTATTTCGAGAGTCATAAAGTAAAATGATTATGTTTTTTAGAAATTATAAATTTGAAAATGAAAAGAAAACATGCCCTTGCGAAAAACGAAGGCAAAAGCTTTCGAAAACTTGTTTTTTGATAAGTAAAAAAAAACGGTGTTTTTTCACCAATCTTCTGGCCATTCTCTCTTTTGAATCAGTAATTTTTGTGACTGTTTCATTTACTTGTAGTAATCACAGAATGACTGAAAAAGCAATGATTTCCTGAAAATTTGACCAATGTTCCCGACGAGACTGCAAAGATATTGGACTTGTTTTATATCGATACATTTTGTATTTATCCGATGTTGAGTTTGAAGTTTGAAGTTTTCTTGTGTTCGAATTACTTTCCTGATTTCTCCCTTTGTCAGCTCATGTTTGACCTTTTCACTTGTGATTTGACTGACCGTTTATCATCTCAGCTGGTTTATGCTGTTTGGAAAATTTCTCAAACGGTCCCCATTTCAAGAAATTTAATTTACCTTCCTCAGTCGCCCAAGTAAGCTTTTGTAAACAGTTTCCCAAAATTAAAGAAAATGGAAAAAAATTTACATGTATGGCCAGATCATCAGAATCCTTCTAAATTAATCTTTTTTCAGAAACAAATTTCCTTAGGTCCCTAGTCCTCTTGTATGAATTGCTCATCAAAGCTGAGAAAATCGAAAATATTGTTTGAAGGGGGGGGGGGAATTGAAGGGGTTTCCCTTGAAAAAATGCATTAAGTATTTAAAAATATTCTAATCAGAAACACCAGAAAATTTTCAAATAATGACTCCCTATAAACTTCAATATTTTTCATTTTATATTTTTTAAAATTTTTTTATGGCTTTAGGTATGTAATATGATTTCTGATTTTTAGCCGGACTTTTCTGTTCATTCGTAATTCCAAGTATTGAGTTAACTTGAGCAAAAAACATAAACTTATCCATGATTTAAATGTTTCCTGGAATAGGTGACTTCACCACCATTTTTGCATTTTATCCCTACCGCTATTCGAATTATTGAAAATTATCGCATCTCATTCAGCTACCTAACTATGTAAAAATTACCATCGCGGTATTGTCGTTTATACGAATCGAATCAGGTACCTATATCTATTCAACAGAGAATCGCGTATAAAACGTGAAACGACAACGGCATCTCGGATCATACGAAAAAAAAAAATATACCTATAGAGAAAAAAAAGCCTCGCTCGTTTCAACGTATTCAATATTTACACAACGGTTTGAGCAGTGCGGCGGCTGGCTTCGGAATTTAACGCGTAGCGAATCTACAAACTAACAATTATTTCCGTTTCGATTTATACGAAGAAGAAGAAGAGAAAAAAAAGAGTGAAAAAAGGGCAAACAGCGAAGCAGTACGCGCGAGAGAAGCAAAGGGCAAATGGGGAGACGAAAAAAAGAGGAAGGAAAAGTAAAATGAAAAAGAATGCCGAGAAAGAAAGAAAAAAGGCTGAAAAAAGAGAAAAAAATAGGCGTACCGTGAACCGAAACGAATCGCATCGATAACTTGTTGCACGAGTAAAGTATTAACAGTCGTATAAAAAATTCTCTCTGCGGCCCAATTTTGGTACAAAATGAACCGCTTTAAATGTTAATGCAAAGCTATATGGAAACAGCGAGATAGCGCGGCCGACTCGACGTGTTAATACAATATTTACGTATTTTGAGGAGAAAATGAAACGAGCCAGATCGAGCCCGAGCCATATGCGAAAAGTGTGGGCGAAGGGAATGAAAACCGCCGAAAACTACGCTATAGCTGAAGAATGATAGGTAAAATAGGTACCTTAGATGGTTACCTATTTGTAAACTTATATACCTGTGTTGGCTCGGAGAAGATCTCGCGTTGTTTTGAAATGCAGAATGTCGAGTTTTACACTCGTTAAAAAATTGAAAAATATTTTATCAGATGTTACACGTATCCGGAGTTTGTGAATTGGAGAGCTGGAATGGATATCTTCGCGTGCAAGAGCTGAGATTTCGAATGCAGCTGCGATAAGACGTGAGAAAGAGACGTCAACAAAGCGGTACTAGGGAAAAAGGAAATGCGAAAATGAAGATATTTGGGTTTCGTAGCTTTCGGAGCTTAAGTTTTTGCACGTTGTGAGTGTACAAATACACACGTGAGTAGGTTTATAGGGCATGGCGTCGAGGCAGCAACGACGAAGGTAAAGAAGACGATGGAAATCCGGCGAGTGGCACCTGTGTCCCTGTATTTAATATGTTTCATTCTTCGAACGACGCGAAGTCGAATGGAGAAGTTTCTCGTACGTATAGAGTCGTCCGATGGTGCGATTTTCTTTCGCATTAACAACACTGTCCCGTGTACTTAATGTAGGTGAAAGGATAATCTGGTTGGTTTAGTTGAAAAATGACGATTTACAGCGGTATAACCGAGGTGTCCTGAAGGATCAATCTTTAAAGAAAATGTCTTCGAATAAAATGGTGATGGTAAGAATTGACCTCCGTAAACCAAAATGAGTCATTCCAAATTTATGAGAACTTGTGGGGAGCGATTTCATTTTATACAGTGATTTGGCCTTGTCCTCGGATTTTGAAACTAACTAGCGGAAACCACTGTGGTGAAATTTTCAGATCGCCAAATTTGGGGATTAGATGGAAGACGTTATTGGAAAGGTTGAATCAGAGAAATGAGGTCATGTTCGGATTCAAATCTTTAGAAAACTTATGAAAAGATACGTCACACAATTGGAATTGAAAAAAAATGTTGACCAAAATTTTAGGGTTTTGCGAATCCCATCATGAAAAGTTCGAAATCGTAAATATCATAAAAATTTAGTTTTAGATATAATTCCTGGAATTTTTTCAAATTTTTCAAATAATCGGTGCGGAATATGTCAAGATTTTGAAAATTGAGCTTAAAAAAATTTCTGCTTTAAGCTTGAGATAAACCTCAGCATAATTCGACAAGTTTTCAAAAAAAATAAACACTTACATTTTTTATTCACTCAAAACTTAAGAAAACCACTGATACTGATTTTGTGAAGTTGAGGGTTCTGCGTCAGGTATTAAGAAGTATGAAATTTTTCATTTCAAAGTGATTTTTCAATGCACGAAAAAGTATAATTCGAAAAAAAAAATGTTGGAAGGAGGAGGGGGAGGGGAGGAATAGTCATATTTCTTTTCTTAAAATTTTGTTTTTTGACATTTTTCCACTTCAAAATTTTGAAGAAACGATCAATTCTAATTATTTTATTGGGTGTGGAGTTCTGCGCCAGGAGCTAGCTAAAAGTATGAGATTTTTCATTTTGAAGCGAATCTTCAGTGGACAAAAAAATGCAACGTGAAAAGAAATGTTTAGGGTGTGAGGGGGAGGTAATCTAATGTATTGCTTTCCCTTGATAAATTTTGGTTGACATTTCTTCAAGTCAAAATATGTACGAATGAGATGATCAATTCCAATGATTTTGATGGGTCCTGCGCCAGGTGCCCAGAATCATGAAATTTTTCATTTGAAAGCGATTCTTCAATGGACAAAATAGTGCAATTTGAAGAAAAATGTACGGAGGGGAGGGGCACGGGAAAAGTGAATCATCCTGTGATATTTTTTTTTTGTCTTGAATGTTTTTGGGTTCACATTTTTCCAAGTTGATCATGTTGAAAATAATGTAAAATTCGAGTCATTATTTATTTCGTCGTAAATACGCGTAATTCTTCGTATTATCGCGATACAATGTATGTGTAAAGTCAAAAAACATCCCCGATGACTTTTAGATTTTTCTATTCGAATTTCCGCGATTCTATTCGAGTATTATTACCGTTTTGCGTTTTCCGTTTTCCGTTCGCATTATGGCGATATTATTTTCGTTCGAATTAATGTACATATTTTTATATTATGTATTCCCGTAAATACATCTTTTATTTCGAATGTGCGCATCATATCTCAATAGGTTATGGGCTACAGACGCGCTAAACTGTGCCTTTCGAGATAAAATGCTAATTGTGATGTATTTTCGTTCGTAACGTTATCTGAATTCGTATTCGAAGGTTCATGTGCGGTTGTATTATTCGGAAATTAGATCGCAGTTGTTAGCTGTTGATATCTAATCACGCATTATCATTCGACGTACAGAGTGTGGATCGCAGTTGTGAGCTGTTGATATCCATATTTGCCTAATTGTATCATGGATTACATCAAGGGTATAAAGCCTCTGTCCTGTTCCAGTGATTGGCCGTCATGGAAAGATAAAGTGCTTGACATACTCACTTTATTTAATGCCGTGGACATCGTCGAAGGTAAATCAACCTGCCCCAAAGAACCAAAAACGATTGATACCGAAACTGATACTGAAATCAGTGATGCGAAGAAAAGTGCACCTTCTGCGTCGAAGTCATCGCTTGTTACGCCAAAATCTTCGACCAATTCGACTCCGAAAAGTTCGCTGAAATCATTGAATAGTTCTTTGCTCGAGAATGACGAATTCGATGACGCTAACGATATTATCAACGACGATATCAACGACGATTGTCAAGATGATTCCGCACTTGGTTCAGACTTGGCAAAATGGCGATTACTACGCGGCCAAAATCGTTCGAAATCTCAAGATGTCAGCGATCACGCTAATTGCGTTGAGATTAAGATTTTCACGGCTGAAATAGAAGCTTCAACGAAATCGTACGCGGAAGCTGTTCGAAGCCAACCTCGTTCCAATTCAAAAGACCCTATGGACACAGCGATCCGTTCCATAGCCGCTAACGATGCGCCGGATTTACGTTCAAGATCTCCGGGAAAGCGATCAGACATCGATAAGTCTGATATTTCCATTTGATCATCGATCAGCAGCAAACAAGCTGCTGTTAGGTCACCAGAGACACGTCCATATCTCTCTGGAAAACCCTACCAACGAAAACGTCAGCTGTCTACATCATGTAAATGGAGACAGCTCTAGAGTTCCAGCTCGCCGGATGTTTGAGTTCAATTCACTCAACATCTGGTGTACCTATTCGAATATGCTGACGCGGCGATTTGTGGATCCAGGTAGCTGATCGAGTTACTTATCCGAGTTCATCGCCGCTATTGAAGCATCTTTAACATCGACCGAATTCGAGAATACATGATCAACGTTTTTCATGTCGTACGGAGCAGTTTTTATTTTTGCTCGATAATTCTCGAATTAGGGAAAGTGTTGAAAATAATGTAAAATTCGAGTCATTATTTATTTTGTCGTAAATACGCGTAATTCTTCGTATTATCGCGATACAATGTATGTGTAAAGTCAAAAAACATCTCCGATGACTTTTAGATTTTTCTATTCGAATTTCCGCGATTCTACTCGAGTATTATTACCGTTTTGCGTTTTCCGTTCGCATTATGGCGATATTATTTTCGTTCGAATTAATGTACATATTTTTATATTATGTATTCCTGTAAATACATCTTTTATTTCGAATGTGCGCATCATATTTCAATAGATCAATTCTAATGATTTATGAAGTGTGGGTTCTGCCCTAAGAGTCTACAAATGTGAAAATTTTCATTCAAGAGCGATTCTTCTATGGACAAAAAAGTGCAATGTGAAAAAAAAATGTTTGAAGGGGGAGGGAGGGGGAGAGTAAATCAATTTTATATTTTCCCATATCTGAACATTTTCTTGATTGACATTTTTCTATGTCAAAATTTGAAAAAGCGACCAATTAAAATTATCTTATTAGAAAGCAATAAAGATATAATATCATCATCATAATTAGATTTGGGATTCTGCGCCAGGAGCTCAAAGTATGAGATTTTTCATTTTGAAGCGAATCTTCAATGGTCCATTTGGCATAAAGTGCAATGTGAGAAAAATGTGTCTTGAGGGGGGGGGGAGGGTGAATGATCTGATGTATCTCTTCTTATAAAATTTTGGTTGGCATTTTTTCAAGCCAAAATATGAATAGATGATTAATTCCAATAATTTTGGGAGATTGGAGGGTTCTGCGCCAGGAGTCAAGAAACATAAAATTTTGGATTATTACACCCTTCGTGAGGAGGTTTAAGTATATGGAATTCGCTAAGTTATGTTTTTTTGATTAAGGTGATGAATTTTTCTAGTGATTCTTGAATGCACAAAAAGTGCAATATGAAAATTAAAAGTACCTTTTTTTTCGGTCGAGTTTTTTTCAAGTCAAAATCTGAAGAAATGATCAATTCGAATTATTTTATGAGGTTTGTGGTTCTGTGCCAGGAGTTCAGAAGTGTGAGATTTTTATTTTGAGGTGATTCTTCAATGCGCAAAAAAATGCAAAACCTATGAGAAAAACCTTAGGGGAAGGAGGAAGTGAATCATCACTAATATGTCTCTCATTGAAAAATCGTGGTTGGCATTTTTTTCAAGCCAAAATATGAAGAGATGATCAATATAAATGATTTTTTAGAGGTTAGGAGTTTTGCGCCAGGAGTCCAGAAGCATGAAATGTTTCATTAATATGAAGAGATGACTAATTTCAAAGATTTTGGGAGATAGGGGTTCTGCGCCAGGAGCCCAGATACATGAAATGTTTCATTAAGGAAGATTCTGAAGATTTGGGGGGGGGGGGGAGGGTTCTGCACTAAGAGTTCAGAATCATCAAATGTTTCAATATTATAAAGAGATGATCAATTTTAAAGATTTTGGGATGCATGGGTTCTGCGCCAGGAGTCCAGAAACATGAAATGTTTAATTAATATGGAGATTCCAAAGATTTTGTGAGAGGGGCGTTCTGCGCTAGGAGTCCAGAATCATGAAATGCTTCAATAACACTAGGCAACGGCATATTTGTTTTCGGGTTGAAAATGGGCTTAATCGATAGTTTAGATCCTAAAACAAAAAACAGAGTGAGATTTTTCAATTTGAGTTGTTTTTGTAGTCAGGAGAGATGATCAAAGTTGCAAAAATGGCCGTTTTTGCCCTATTTCACGAGTTTGTGGCGACATCAGTATTACGTTTCAAAAGAAACCAAGGTCATATTCGGATTCTACGCACTTTTTTAAGTATACATCTTTACCGGATTTTTGATTTTCGAACATTCAAGCGCATACCGAAGATTTTTGTTTGTAACATATTTTAAAACTCGGAGCGCGCGACGCTGGCGTTACTCCACGATGTAATCGTGGCGCGGAATCGTGTTCGCGCGGGCGAGGCTCTCGTGCAGTAAAAATTTTGTGTTACAAACGAAAATCTTCCGTATGCGCTTGAATGTTCGAAAATCAAAAATACGCTAAAGATGTTCACTTAAAAAAGTGCGTAGAATCCGAATATGACCTTGGTTTTTTTTTGAACATAATACTGATGTCGCCACAAGCTCGTGAAATAGGGCAAAAACGGCCATTTTTGCAACTTTGATCATCTCTCCTGACCACAAAAACAACTCAAATTGAAAAATCCCACTCTGTTTTTTGTTTTAGGATCTAAACTATCGATTAAGCCCATTTCCAACCCGAAAACAAAAAAAAGGTCAAAAATTGTTGCCTAGTGTAATATAAAGAGATGATCAATTCCAAAGATTTTAGGATATATGGGTTCTGCGCCAGGATTTCACAAACATGAAATGATTCATTAATACCTATGAAGATTCCAAAGATTTTGTGAGATGGGGGTTCTGAGTCAAGAGTCTAAAATCATCATTAAATGTTTCATTATTTTGAAGAAATGATCAATTTCAATAATTTTTGAAGATTGGTGAGTTCTGCGCCAGGAGTTCAGAAATATGAGTTTTTCCATTTTGTGGGGATTCTTTCTTTAATGGTCAAAAAAGTGCAATGTAAAAAAAAGGTCAAGTCGGGAATGAGGAAAAGTAAATCATCAATTGATATTTATGTTTTTCTTAATTTTTTTGGGTTGTCCTTTATCCAAGTTCAGATCTGAAGAATAAACGATCAATTCTAATTTTTTATGAGGTTAGGGGCTCTGCGCCAGGAGCTCAAAAGTGTGAGATTTTTCATTTTGAATAGATTCTTCCTGCAATGGACAAAAAAGTGCAATGTGAAAAAAATGTTGGGAGGGGGTACGGGAAAAGTGAATCATCAATTATTGATATTTCTATTTTTTTCTTTAAATGTTATAGGTTGATATTTTTCCATGCTAAAATCTGAAGGAACGATAAATTCTAATTATTTTATGAGGTTATGGGGTTCTGCGCCAAGAGTTTGAAAGTGTGAATTTTTTCATTTCGAAGCGATTCTTTAATGGATTAAAAAGATAAGATGTGAAAAAAAATTGGGAGGGGGTCAATTATCTAAATTTTTTCCTCGAAACATTTCCGGTGACATTTTTTCCAAGTCAGAATGAAGCAATGTCGATTCAGACGATTTTTCGAGATTTGGGGTTCTACGGTAGGAGTTCAAAAGTTATGGTATGATTATTATAAAAATCTGTCCTAAAAAAATATATGAAGGGGGGGTGTAGAAAGAATCAGCAAGTGTTTCTTTTCATATTTTTTAGAAAAAAATGCAGTGGTAATTTCACATATTTTTTCAAATGTGTGTGAATTGATTGAAGTAATGATCAATTACTGATTTGAAATCCTGCGCTAGGAGTCGAGAAGTACATACCATTTTCTAGTTGAACGTATGTACCTAATTGTATCGAGAACGTGTCTCGTGTTTGTATTTCACACATACATGGTACGTTTTGATTAGGGTGTTCTTTTTTTTCGGGCACGACAACTGTCGAGGCACAAATACATATATTGTACCTCCATATAATATTATTGAGATGCATCTCGTCATTTATTTCCGATTTAGAGAATAACGACGTATAATTTATCTCGATTTGAATTCCACGTATATGCCCGGCCTTTGAAAATGATTACATACTGCATTTTGTATGACGTACGCGTACCAAACGTGGATCGTGGATGGTTTAACTGTTGAATTTCATCCTCGTGTGCAAAAGTCATGTGTGAGTATTGAGATAGAGTCTCTCTTTTTCTCTCTCGTTTTTTTCAATTCTCAACTCGTAGCCTTTTCTCGTTGCTTTTGAGAAACTTAGTTTCTATGTATGCGTGCATTTACTTTGGCTCGTGTAAAAGCACAACCTTGTCGGCGTTTGTTTTTGTTTTTCAAACAGTACAGCTTACAGAATTGAGGAATGTTTATGTATTTGCGCCTTGAAAGTATTATGCACGTGTGTACTTACGTCTTGTGCCTTTTTTTTTTGTATGTTTATGAAATGGAGCGAAGAAGTGCAGGGCATAGTAAGCTTTGTCTCGATTTACTTTGATGTTGGATATGTGAGGAAATATATGTATTCTTTTGTGTGTGCTGATGAATTCTGTTATGACCTAGTGCAAGGTTCTTTCTATCGTCGAAATCGCGAACGAAAATTAATTTTAGAGCATCAAACGAAATGCTTATAAATTAAAGGGTAGGGGGTTGAAATCACTCGTATGAGAATGAATTTGTTACTAGAAGTGATAGAAGATGGTGAGGTGAAAGGTTGGTAACTCTATTTGTAAAACTGAAGGGAGCTAAATCATGGCAAACAAGAGATCTAAGAACTGAAAATTGAAGAATCCCTTTGAAAAAACGATTTTGGCATTGAATGTTTAAACGAGAATTTTCAAGCTGGATTCATTTTTTCAGTAACTGGAGCTTGTTCAATGTTCAATATTATCTTACCGTTTTCAAGCTTCATAATTCATCGACAGACAAATTCAAGCACATAATAAATGAATCGACCCATATCTGCAAACACACAAAACAAACAAAGGCAAAGGTAAATGCAAATGAAATCGAACAAATGACAAAACGATAAAATACGAGTAAGTGAGTTCATTTGAAAAGGTACGTAAAATACTAGATAAACGTTTATTCGGTCAAGTCAATACCATATACAACGTATCGAAAGTCACAAAAGTCAGCTCAGCTCAGCTCAGCACTAGGGTGGCCCTTATTTATACTTGGTGGGAAAAAAAAAATTGAATTTTTTTCGGTACACCCCCTAGTTTGGTGCCACTCCATGAGAAAATAACGCATAAAAAATTTCAACTCCATTGATGCATATTTACCCGTGCCGCACACCACTTTTTGTAATGATAGCGTCACGCGCGCGAGCTCAGTACTATTCCACTACAGACCCGTGGCAAACGAAACGTACATTAACGCGCCTCAACTTCAACTTGTTTTTTCAATCTTAAACGTTCAGGTTTGTCCTAACTAGAGGATGTTCGAAGTCATGCTGTTTGGGGTGAGGTGTTCATGTCATTTTGCCGACAATATTTGTAATTCTTGAGACAAAACTCAAGATTTTAACTCAATCGATGGGTATAAAAATGTTAAAAAAGGGAGTGATACTGTTTGGAAAAAAAATACAATACTAATTCGATTTTTTTCATTTTATGTATTATTTTATATAATTTTTCAATTTAAATGGCCTAAGCGAACTGAAAGCAAACGTTTTGGAAAATTTATAATTCAAAAAATAGAACTATTTACTTCAAAACAATGGGTTTTTCTAATATCATCAGCAATTATTTTTAAAATTTAATCAATAGTTTTTTTAAATTGCAGGGCTCGTACTCATTTTTTCCAAAAAAAAAAAGGCCAATCCAGCATTCATTTATTAGTAACCCAAAAAACTCGAAAAAGTAACCAAAAAAGTGACAAAACATGTGCAATACATTTCAATGCACAAAAAAAATCACCGAAAAAAACTAGAACTTTTCGCTTTTAATCAAAATGTCAAAATGAAATTCAATAATTTTAGCAAAAAGCGGGACTCTTTGGCAATTAGGTACTGCCAAGGAAGTACTTTTTGGCAATTTTGGATTAAAAATTGAAAATTTCGCGATTTCTGAGAATAATAGTGCGACTTTTGAATATTTCAGCAAAAAAAATGGCTTGTTAGTTAGGGATTTTTGGCAAAAAACTACACATTAGAACTATTTATTGGAAAAGAGTGGGAGCTTTTTGATGCAAACAACAACACAATTCTTAGCAGATTTTGGCAAAAAAAAAATTCTACATAATTTTGGTAAAATGCGAGCTTTTTTGCCATTTTGATAGAAAACGAGACTGCGACAATAATTTCAGGAAAAAGCAGGACTTCATAGCAATTCTCAGCTCAAAAGCGAAACTTTTTATGTAGCAAGATTTTTTTCATGGTAAATTAACAGAATGGACTTCAAGCCTTTTTAGGAATAATGGACAAAAAGTAATGGTACTATTTGGCAATTTTTGGCAGCAAACTGATCTCTATAGTGGGGAAAACCAAACACTGATCTTCAAGGGCATATCCCTCTTCCCTCCTATGCATGCATACACCCAATAAAGAACTTGATAAGCTACCTGGAATCAACAACCAACTTACAACATGTAAGAGATAAAGGACCGGGGTACAAGGAGTCTCATTCCCCACGCGTTATCGTGGAGAAATCCTGAACTCGCGCGCCTGATGCTTACATTTCAAAAAGGGGCGTGCGGCACGGGTTAATATGCATTGATTGAGCTAAAAATTTGTGTACGTCATTTTCTCATAGAACAGCACCAAACTAGGGGGTGTCCCAAAAAAAATTCCAAAAATTTTTTTAAGGGCCACCCTACTCAGCACACAGGTAAAAAAGCAGGTACCCAGGGAATGAAAGGAGGAAAAAAAATGATATTCGGTGAATGTCGAAAAAAAAAACGAGAAAAAAGGTTTCGCTAGCATGGAATAGAACTTCATTATAAATAGTTTTAGTTTAGGTAATCCGAAAAAAGCTTTTTAATATTTTACGTGATTTTTTTTTATAACCGTTATGGTATCGGTTGCTGTGCCGATGCGGCGATGTTACAGATCCGAATTCCATTAATCAGTATCAGGGTTTTTATGCGTATGATATTTTTTAATATATTCACAAAAAAGTACATCGTGGTTTGATATTCGTGCAAAAAAATCCGCTATTATTTTTTTACGTTTTTGTATAGGTATAGGTAAAGGTATATCGAAGCGTTTCAATTTTGCGCTCAGGTGGATTTTTTTCTGTAGGCATAGTTTTGGAGTAAAACGATTGGTTATGGAATCGAATATTGTTCGTTGCTCGAGTTTTAGAGGTATTTAGGTAAGGAATGTTGGGGATCAATGCATGGAAAAGTAGTCAGAATTTTAAAAAAAAGAAAAAAAAGACCTGCAAAGGAGCTCGAATTTAATTACTAACTGTAAAATACGCAAGCTTTAGTTAAAAATTGGTCCTTGGTTGTTTTTTTTGGCAGGGGGGAGCACTATTCAGGAAAAAAATTGTTACATCACGACAAAATTGGAGTGAAACTGAATCGGATGTCGGTCGTGAGATTTTTCAATTTCTAAAAACTTTCATTTCAAAATTTCAAGATTCTAAAAACAAAAAAACACTCCACAAATTTTGAATTTGAAAAATTGTTTACAATCATCAAATTTTAATGTTCAGGGCTCGTACTCGTTCACTTTTCAAGTAACTAAGTTAAGTACTGAAGTTGCAAAAAACAATTTTTGGTTATTTTTTCAAAAAGTTTTGGTCACCAATGTTGACCTTGGTGCCATTACTTTTTTTTAAACTGCGAAGATTTGATTTTTCCAAATCTTGAGCTAATTTTTTGGAGGGAAAGAAGATGAAAAAATTTCTGAAAATCATCACTTTTTTTTCAAAAAAAATCCAAAAAACCGCTTTTTTCATCATAAAGTTGTAAAAAGGTCCAATTCTTCGACAAAATTCGTAAAAATTTCATTTTTTTGCCATTGATTGCATAAAATATCTACTTTTTGCCTAATATTGTCGAGAGCTTTTTTACTAAAAATGTTCAATAATGTCTCACTGTTCTGCTAAAAATTATCTAAAAGTCTCATTTCTCCTAAATATGTATCAGCCAGGCATGTCTTTTTTTTTGTCATATGTGCCATGAAAGTGCTGCATTCTGTCATAAAATTGTCAAAATCTTGCATTTTTTCAAAAACTGCAGGAAACTTCAAGTTTTTTCTCGAAAAGTTTTGTTTTTTGCTAAATTGTCGAAGTATTGTTTTTTACCAAAAATTCCCAAAGCATTTCTAATCTTGAAAAATTTTAATTTCAGATATGTAAGTACACGAAGTGAAAGATTGTCTAAGCAGAGGGTTAAAGCTCAAAAATTTCGAAAATTTGTTGAAATTTCATTTTGGGATTGAAAAAATATATGAAAATGTAAAAATTGAGAAATTATACCGAATTTTGAAAATAAAAATTTCAGTTTGTGAATCATCATCTTCAAGGTAATGATACGTACGCGTACGTTTCTTTGTTCCTTTTTAATATTTCCGGAAAATTGCATAATCCAAATTGAAAATAAAACACTTGGTCGAATAAAATGCAAAGAAATGTACAGAAGACAAACAGAAATAAGAAACGATAAAGGTCAAAAGAGGAAAAATTGAAGGAATATTGAAAAACGTTCAAAAGTTGATGAAATGTCTCATAATTGAGGAGGAGGGAAGGGGTAAAATTTTGCTTAAATCGCTCAGATTATTGAAAATTATCAAACTTTATTGAATATTCTCAAAATTGAATGATTGTTCGTCAAAAGTGCAGAACGATAAACTGCTAAAGAAGCAACATAATTGAGCAAAGTTTTGTGAAAATTACTTAAAAATTTGTTGAAATGTCATGAAAATGATTGAAATTAACCGAAAGTTCATAAAACAACGCAAAAAATTGAACAAAATATCACTAAAATGCTTGATTTTCCGGGGAAAAAAATCTGTCGAAAGTCACAAAAAATACAATATCAATATTATTAAAATCGAGTGAAACTGAAAGAAAAATTACATAAAGTATCCTAAAAAGTGTTAAATTGGCAAGAAATCACTTCAAAAATTATCACAAATTGATGGAATTTCTGAGGAATCGCGCAAATCTTTGCAATAATTTCTCAAAACATTGTTAAGATTTCTTTGAATGACATGAAAACATCTAAAAACGGAAACATGATGTAAAAATTTGAGCAAATTCTTGCAACATTCGTCCAGATTATTAAAAGCTGAAGAAATATTTTCTCAAAATTGCGTAAAAATTTGTCAAAATTGGATTTCTCATGCAATTGATAAATACCATGAATGGATAAAAAAATCACCACAATTGAGCGAACTTTGCAAAAATTGCCCGAAAATGTATTAAAATGTCATGAAAATAGTTGAAGCTGAATAAAATTTGATGAAATATCTTGAAAGTGAAGTACAAAATACTACTAAAAATGGTCAAATATCAAACCAATTGCAGGAAAATACAAAAAATTGATGAACAAAAATAATATCATCATAATTGGATGAAATTGTCTAAAAATAAGCTAAAGTACCACAGAAAAATTTTAAAATTGGCATAAAATTTCAAAAAATTACCAAAAAAATTGACAAATGTAAAACAACGTTTTTGTGATGATTGTGTTGATAATAAAATATTACCAATAATGAATCTTAATCATCAAAGTGGGAATAAATTGGCAAAAATTCTAAGTATAAAGTATCATGAAAATTGTAAATATTATGAAGTTAAAAATAATGAAAGTAGCCAAAAATTGATGAAATTTTAGTAACTTGAGATGAATTTGGATACAACTTCGTGATTCGTAATTTAAAAATGGTGAAGTTTCTCAAAATTTGATTTAAGTATTCCAAAAATTGATAGTCATGTAAATATTACCAATAAATGAATCTTAATCATCAAAGTGGGAATAAATTGGCAAAAATTCTAAGTATAAAGTATCATGAAAATTGATGAAGTTAAAAATAATGAAAGTAGCCAAAAATTGATGAAATAGTAACTTGAGATGAATTTGGATACAACTTCGTGATTTAAAAATGGTGAAGTTTCTCAAAATTTGATTTAAGTATTCCAAAAATTGATAGTCATGTTCTCTAGTAAAGAAAACCTTGAGCAAAAAATGATTTGTTTGAACAAGATTCACGGCTCATAATTTTCATGAGTTCATGGCTAAAAAAAAAATGATTCGAATCACGAACCAAATCATGGCATTCTTGATCCGAATGGTGATTTGAATCATCCCGAACCCGGAATTTGACTTTTTGTTTCCATCTGCATCTATAAATTTGGCTTTTAAAATCCACTTACTTGTTTTCAGAAATCCTCGATTTTCATAGTGTCCGAAGGCCAAATACTCAAAATTCAATATTTTCATCTGTTGAACTTCTTCCAGACATTGAAGGGATCAAAATAAGTATTTTATTTCAAAATTTTGCATTTTAAGAGAGAATAAGTATTTCATTTCATTAAAATTGAAAAATTACAATTTCAGTGATGAATTTTTAGAAATTTGTGAAAAATCAGTGGATGAGTTTGTGATAGCCCAATTTTTTTTTCAACAGTCCAGTTTTTCCAGTTCATAAAAATTCATGAATATTTTCATTTTGAGTGATTTTTTTTTCGAATCTGGATACCTTTTAATGCTATAAATTTCGAATCAGGTCTAACAAATGTTTGAAAAAACGAATTATTAGGAGATCTTTACTTGACAAATCTGTGATCTATGATCCAGAATAACAAATCAAGATGTTTCCTTCGACCTACGATTGCGATAAGCGAAATCTCAATCCTCGAGATGCTCGTTTCGCGAGCACTTGCCAAGAAATCGACACATCGTTCCTACATACGTATTTACGGCGAACAGCTTATGCAACTTAATTCACGTATCGCGTGACGAAGCTCTAGGTTATGCGAAGTAGGGTGGTGGCGAATGTTGGAAAATGTAATATTTATTTTGACATTATACATACAGTATACACGTACACATGACAGAACGATGAGCTAGAGGTATGAAGAGGGCAGCGAACGAGTAGCTCGATGGACCATGAGGTAAAGGACATACTAGGTAGGTGTGCCGGGCATCTGCGGCTGAGGAGACGTAGAGAGAGAGAGAGAGAAAAAAAACACGAAAATGTCGCGTACAGGTCACAGTGTCAACCACTTGTAACGTTACGTTGTGTGAAACGCTGCCACCGCAAGAAATGGCTTAGTATTTTCGCAATTGTTGTAAAATTTTATTAAACCATTTGGCTACAGCTATATCTTTTTCAGGTTGTGTAAACTGTCACATGACGTATTACATCGTTAACAAGTTTTGAAAAAACCACTCTCCTTATCTGATTTCTTACCATGTGGGGTGGTTTTCTTCTTAGTCTTTTGCTCGCTAACAGAACGTGTATAGAGCAATGTGGCTTATTTATAGATGACATTCGCGAGGTGAGATATTGCACCGAGAGAGAGTGAGGTAAAATTGGCTATGTTCGAGTTGGTACGAGTACAAGGCCGCGAGATGATAATCTGGCTCATTTGATAAATAGCGCCGATTCGTGGCTGCGATATAGCGCGTCAAAATTTCAAACATAGGTACCATCTATGTACGTGTAGTGTAGATTTGTTCGAGCGTAATGCTAGCGATGTACGAGTATGTTTGTGTTTCTTTTGTTTTGTTGCTGTAAAGAAGAAGAACTATACTATAATACAAGAGAAAACTCGCTCTCTGTTGCTGTCGAGTTTTGCGGGCTTGATTTCGATGACGATGACGATAATAATACGTATGTACCTACTCGAGAGCAGCAGTCTCGAGACTTGGGCGTGTGTTTGCCAAGTTTAAAGTTTTCTCACGATGCTGCCTTGCTGCCTTGCTGCCTCGTTCGCTCTTCATTTTGTGGCTGGCGTCGGCGTCCTTGGCCTGGTAAATTAAATTATCGGCGAATATGCGGTTATATTTCATTTGTGATTGTTTTCATACGCTATTCGTCAAATGTCTAGTAGTAAATTATTGGCTCGATTGTCAAATTCGGCTGTACCTATGTCGTGTTTGACTTTCGTATTGTAGTCGGATGTCAAATCGTCGACGGTGTAGTTCGATTAAAGGGTAATTACGTCTCGATTGTGTGCAATTGGTGAATATTCATTTGTTCTACTGCGAACCTTTCCCTTTTGTCTCCTTTCCTAGTCTAATCAGTAAGTTTGGCATTGCGGAGTGGCACATAAAAAAAAATATTGGATTTTTTTTGAGGGGGGAGGAGCTCGTGGGTTCTTGCAGAAAATTCCAAAAATATTCATTTTTTTTTCAATTAATACTCAAAAGTTTTTCTTTTCTTGCTAAAATTGGCAAAAATAGAATAAGTTGGAAAAAGTTTCACTTTATCGACAAAAACTTCAAAAAAGGTATATTTTTTATATGCTAATAATCGACAAAAATCTTGCTTTTTCCAAAAAATTGACAAAAAATCTTGCTCTTTCGAGCAGAATTACTTAAAACTCTCATTTTCCCCTAAGAAATTGGGTTGTAAAGGAGAGAGTGAGAAAGATCAGAGATAGTAATAATTATCATAAGTACTGGGTGGGGATTTTCCAAGAATTATCCTTAACAGTCTCAACTACATCAGAAAAGTCTTGAAATGTAACAAAACACCTCAATAGAACAGTTTATACTCATTTAATGATGAAAGTTATTGATACAAACAGTTCAGCTGAATATACCAAATAAAAATATTAGTAGTAGATAATAAATATTCTGTATGTGAGCAAGGGGAAGAATTCCTTGCTTCTATGGTCAGATGCCAATTCTAACTAGATCAATTAAAACATTGACAGGAAAACCTGGCTAATGCACAAAAAGGTATGGCAGATTAATCAGAGATACGTTAAAATCATATTCTGGGTCTGAATATTGAATTATTGACCAAAGGTGACGTACCTGTCGAGTGGACTGAAATACAACAACGTGCCTTTGAGAAATTAAAAAAAGAGTTTTGAAAAGATTTCAAACTCCAGCAAGCTCCAAAAGAAGGCGATCTTTACTTAGACACTCAATTATCTGAAGACTTGATGAACGGAGTCCTCTTCTATATGATCAACGATGAGAAGCGGATAATAATGTTCATATCCATCGCATTCAAAGACCATCAGAAGAATTTCACACTTTTCGATCGTGAAAGCATGTGTCTAGTGAAATGTGTCCAAAAGCTGCAGATCTGGCTACATGGACGACAAACTCACATCAGATCAAACCTTCTACCTATCATCAACCGTTTTTGTGAAATTGCTCAAACTCATCGAAAGGCAGCCCATTGGATAACAGTTTTGAACTGTTACGATCTACGATATGACATGAGTTTCTCCAACAAGACGCTCTACAAAGTGAGGGCGCCTGAACTAGAAATTCAAAGCATGGAAGTAGCAGGTGAAGAACTCACACTGCCTGAACCAATTGACATCGAAGTAGACAAATTCCAGACCAATACTGCCCCATTTGAACTCAAATTTATAGATGAAAACATCCCAGAGCTATACCAACGTCTTAGAAACATCTCATCTTATCAGAAGGAAGACCAAATGTGTAAAAAGCTCATTGAGATTCTCGAGGAAAGAATCCCCACAAATAACAAGAAACAACGAGATGCCCAGAAGAACAAAATGACAAAATTTGAAATCTTCAGGTACAGTAAAGGAGAAAAAATCCTCCTCAGAAAACTAGAAAATGGTTCAAAAGTACCCTGTCTGCCAAATGAGCTATAATTATGACAGGTAAACATTAACCATTACAATATTTATGTGATTAATTTAGGAGGGGTGAATGCAACCCATAGGAAAGTTATTTCAACCTCCCCCTAACACTGTACATGCTGACTGCTGCTCCCTTTGCATTCCCTAATACTAGATGTGGTGGCAGCTACTGGTAGTAAGACAACATGTAAATGCTGGGCACATCTCTTGATCCAAGAAACCATAAATCGAAACAACATAATGTCAATTTACGTTAAAATAAACACGAATTATCCAATAAATGGATTACTACACAAATAGGGAACGAAGGGGGTGGCCATTGCCTGCCTTTATATTTTCACAGTTGACAAAAACATTAGCTTACTCGAGTCGCTAAACTAGAAGTGGTTTTCATAAGTCTTACATCTTTGCATTGGACCGAAGATCTAAAGAATTCAACACGTATTCCTGTTTTTCCCACTCTTATGGAAGAATTGCACTAATATTTCCCATAGAGGAATTACATCACAAACCACCTATGGCGGTTAAGGCACTCCTGCTCATCACAGAGTGCCTAAAAGTTGTTATTTTTGCTATAAATTGTCAAAACATCCCGGGTTTTTATCAAAAAATTGCAAAATAGTCCAACTTTTTAAACAGAAATTGAGGAATAAGTATATAATTTTTTTTTACCAATAATTGCCAAACTGTCTTGCATTTTGCTAAAATTATCCAGTTCTTCTTTTTGATGAAAATTCTCGCTTTTCATCTAAATCTCTACGAAGTCTCACTTCCTCTCCTCGTCCTCGTCCTCCTCCCCCCCCCCAATCACCGAGAATTAGCTTTTTAAGTTACTAAAAATTGTGTTGTTTTTTGCATCCAAAAACTCTCACTTTTTTCTAAAAATTATTTTAAGGTGTCGTTTTTTCACCAGAAATTGCTAACACGCCTCTTTTTTTGCTGAATTTGTCAAAAGTCTCAGCCACTTTTATTTCCAAAAATTCTCAATTTTTTGCCCAAAATTGCTAAAAAAAAGTTACTTTTTTTAATCAACAAAATTGCAAAGTATTATTAGTAATTCAACTTCCTTCGTAATTTTTGCAAAAAAAAGTCTTGCTTTTTGCTAAAATTTTGCAAGTTTCTACCGAGTTTCATCTTTTTGTGATAAAGTTGTAAAATTGAATCAAATAAGTAAGATTGATTGATTGATTGATTTTTAGATTCTGATTAAAAACGATAAGTTCAGATTTTTTGGTGATTTTTTTTTTGTCTGCAGTGAAATGTTTTTCTCATATTATTTTGCCACTTTTTTGGCTACCTTTTTTCGAGATTTTTGGGTTACTAAAGTGCCTTTTTGGAGGGGTAGGAGGGGAAGAGAAATGACCACGAGTCCTGGGATTTCAAAAAACCATTCATTAAATTTCAAAAATGTTGAAATCAGAAAAACCTATCTCTTTAATTAACGTTGGAGTCGTTCTATTTTTCGAATTATAAATTTTCAAAAGATTTTGCCCTTGCTTTGCTCGGGTCGTTTAAGATGCTCTTTCAAAATTTAAAAAAATTGTATAATTAAACCGGAAAATTACAAAAATAATATTAATACCCAAACTATAAAAATTCAAATTATTTATTTATCATTAACAGAACCACTTCCTTTTTGAAAAATTTTGATAACATCGATTCGGCTCAGCATGTCAAAAATCTTGGTTTTTGTCGCCAAAATTATCATTTTTGTTGGAAAAATGACAGCGAATGTGTGAAATATCGAATTCATTGGCTGTGTAATTTAATGCATATTTTGTTACTTTATTTGATTTCAGATTTTTCACGAACTTGATTTTTCTGATGTTTGCAAAATTTTGTTGGCAAACGATTTTCCAAAGGTAAGATACAAGAAATTCAAGTACAAATACATCTTGCTCGTTATGGTGTTATGGTTTAAAATGATCGATGTGAAGTGTTGCCCCTCTCAAATGCAATATGCTTATCTCGTAATTAAATTAGGCATATCTACTTTGAAATTAAATTGAATAGAGTTGTAGGTATATTGTGGCATTATCAAGAGAGCATCGTTTTATCTTTGCACAATCTTTTCGAGGAAAAGTACGTAGAAATAGACACGAAGTGTTTTCTGTCATGGTTCGATGTTTTGTGTCATTGAAATGACCTCGAATTAGAGAAATTATTTTTAGTAAATTCATTATTTGATGGGAGGACAGATTGAGCAGTTGATAATTTGCAAATCGTGTATTTTTCGGTAAATTCGTGCGTTTCGAAAACTTTTTCTTCTCAAATAATTCCCATTTTGCGTAAGCAAAATTGCCAAAAACTATCTCTTTTTGTCAATAATTTCCAAAAAGTCGTGTTTTCTGCGAAAATTCTTAAAAATTTTTTTTCAGATTTTAATTCAAAACGAAAGTTTTGTTTTTTTGGTAATTTTTTTCGGCATTGAAATGTTCTGCTCATGTTTTGCCACTTTTTCTGTTACATTTCCAAGCACTTTTGGTTACTAAATTTGTTTTCTGTTACATTTCCAAGCACTTTTGGTTACTAAATTTGTTTTTCTTGGGGGGGGGGCGAAAGAACCAATGTGAATAATTCCTTCGATTCAGCTTCCGTACATTAACAACTATTAAGTAGTTTCGGGTCATTCTGGAGCCTCCAGCGATTTCTCAATTTTCTCCAGTTCCAGGTACTTAATCATCTCGAAATTTTTAGAGTGTGAATTCAAAAGTGAATTTTTGACCAGCAATGTGTAAATTCTAGAAAAAGCAAAATTTTCAAAAAAGATTTATATCGAGCGGTTTTTCCAATAAGATATCGTCTGATGTGTCTACACGATCGCTCGATTTGAAAAAAATCGCAGTTGAACTTTTTTGGAGCCTCCAGCGAGTTTTGAAATTTCTCCAGAAATATCAAATTGCCCTGGAGGGACCAAAAATGAATGTTGAGGACTATAACTTTAGACTGTCGGTCTTTTAAATTGTAATGATTTTCGATTCTTTAAACCAACTCATGACTAACGATAAGAACTTGCAGACTTCCAACATTCATTTTCACTGTCTTATCAAACGATTCGAATATAGAACTTTATCTTCTGGTAAAAACAAAAGACGATCAATTCATTACTCGAACTAAATTGACATTTAGACTCGCGTAGAGTTAAAAAGACGCGTAATAATTAGCTCGCGAGGCGTTGTTTTGGTAAATGGACCAATTAAGGGGTGTGAAATTCAAAAGGTAGAAGTTTTTACGACCTCGTATCTTGGCTATTTTAGATTCGAGTCATCAAAACACGCAGGTAAAGGTACCGAAAACGATACTTAGCGATGGCTATGGCGACGACGACTACGCGATGACGGTATATATAGCAGAAAAATATGCGTCGACCTTACGTAAAATAGGTTTTTAGTACACACCCTTTGCATTAGTAGCGCTATTAATAATACAACGATAAAGATAACTCCTTAAAGGAGGCGTTTTCATGAACACGCGTTATGTAGGTAAAAGTATATGCATACCATAAGCGTATGCGTATAGTATACAGTACCTAGGCGAAGAAAATTTCACTTTTGCTATACACATAGTGTATAGCTTTTCATATATACCTAAATTAAAGAGAGTTTCGCGGAAAATGTTACCGGTGGAGAGGGTAGTGAGGGGATGAAGTCGACGTTAAACTGTTTGTTGTGATAAAGCGTAACGATTATAGTATATAGTATGTGTGTGAGGCGGTTGAATTATCTGAGAAAAGCATTCTTATTCTTCATTTCTTCTGTGTGGAAATAATCTAATTTAAATTTCTAGCGTCTATACAAAAGAAGAAATCCGCTCGTCATGAAAACTTTCTCATTTCGCGTCGACACCCTCCATCGCTATTCCAGCACATGAGGGAGGAAGAGAGGGGTGCTGAGATTATGGAATAAAAACATTGAATCAGATCAGCTGGAAAATGAAAACTGGGGACTTGATTGGTATAGTTTTGATGAAATATTATTATTGGTTTCTTTTTTAAATGATGCACGATAGTTTGGCAAGTTTACTAAGACTGTCTTTTTAAGTTGAAACAGCCAAACTACCCCCTTCAACCAGGACCGTCGACAGAGGGGGTGAAGGGGACTCGTCATCATTCTTGGTAAATTTGGTAAAATTGTGATTTTTCCCCATTTTCGATCCAAATTTGATTTTCAAAAATTCACCGAAAATCAAAAAAATTTTTCTACTTTGTAATTCTTGCAGTTTTTAAAAATTATTGTCATTCCCATACTTAAACCTGAGAAAAATGTTCACCTTCCCTCCAGTTACAGGCCTATTTCTTTAACTTCTGTCCCATGTAAAATTCTAGAAAAAATGGTTATGAAACGTCTTACTTGGAATATTGACTCTACAAATTCCCTCAGTTCTTTTCAAAGTGGCTTTCGGAAAAAAAGATCTACTCTGGACCATCTTTTTAGTCTTACACAGGAAATCAATACTGCCTTTCAAAATAAAGAATTTGTACTCTCAGTCTTCTTTGATCTTGAAAAAGCTTTTGACAAAGCATGGAGATACAAAATACTTCAAAAAATACATTCTATAGGGATTCGAGGGCATTTAGCTTACTTTATTCAAAACTTTTTATCAAATCGTACCTTTAGAGTCAGAATTGAAAATTCATACTCTGAACTTTTTGATATTGAAAATGGAGTCCCTCAAGGCTCTGTGCTTAGCACCATACTATTTATACTCCTAATTGATGATATCTGTAGTATTATTCCTCAACCTCTTTCCTTAAGAATTTTTGCAGATGATATAAACATTTCAATACGTTCAAATAACATCAAACTAGCCTCAGAAATGATCCAAAAAACTCTAAATTGTATTGAAAAATGGGCTGAAACAAATGGACTAACATTTTCTGAATCTAAAACTCACTGTATACTTTTTTCCAAGAGAAATAAAACCTACCCAGAACCTATCCTTGAATTCAAAGGACATCCTGTAGTTTTTAAACCAACTACTAAATTCCTTGGACTTACTTTTGATAAAAAACTTACTTGGACGCCTCATTTTCTCAACATAAAAGCTCAACTTAACAAACGTCTAAATTTACTAAAAATTGTTAAAAATCCAAAGTATAACCCATCACGCCAACTATTACTTCACTTGTACAAAGCTCTGATACGTAGTAAAATTGAATATGGAAGTCCATGCTTTACAAACCTGTCAAATAAAACTACTAACATTCTCAAAACTGTTCAAAATTCCTCCTTGCGCATCTGCATAGGTGCTCTCTATTCGTCTCCAATTGATAGTATATATTGTGAAGCTGCAGAGCTTCCTCCTGATTTTAGGAAAATTCTCATGACAAACAAATTCTTAACAACTGTTGCAAATAATCCATCTCACCCTCTTCAAAGGTCACTCAATGTCTACATCTCTCAGCATTTCCTCCATACTTCAGGTCCAATCCCAGAATTTATCAAAAATATGAACAACCTACAAATTGACCTAAAAAACCTAATACATCAACCAATATCTTATCCCCCTAGGTCTCTCAAACCTATACAGATGGAATTTTACTTAAGAAACTACCCAAAACATGATCACTCCCCATTATTAATCAAGAGTCATTACTTAGAACTGTTATCAAACTATACTAAATATAACTTATGCTTCACAGATGGTTCAAAAATTTCTAATATTCATACTGGTTATGCTTACTCAATTAATGACAAAGTTCTCAGTTTCAAAATTCACAACTGTGCCTCAATTTTTACTGCTGAACTCACTGCCATAAAACATTGCCTAATAGATATAATTTCCATTCAATCAGAAAATAAAAAATTCTTAATCCAAAGCGACTCACTAAGTTCACTGCTATCCATTCAAAACATTTTTTCTGAACATCCCATATAGTCCAAGACATACATAAGTCCCTTTTTAACCTCCAATATTATGATTACTCAATTAGCTTCATGTATGTTCCCAGCCACATAGGTATCACTGGAAACGAAACTGTTGATAGACTAGCAAAAACAGCCGCTACCCCCTTCCCTCTTACCACTCTCACTCCTGATGACATTAAATTTCTAATCACTCACAACACATTTACTAACTGGCAGAACTTTTGGTCACAACAAACTTCAAACAAACTCTTCCAACATAAAAAAACTACTCTCCCCTGGAAAAATCTAGGCCACCTGAACAGAAAAGAAGAAATCCTGATTACCAGACTAAGAATAGGCCACACAAAAATCACTCACAACCACCTATACCAAAAAGAACCAAAACCCTCATGCCAATTTTGCAGAAACGAACCCACATCCATCCAACACATACTTTTCAACTGTCCCCAACTAAAACAAAACAGATTTACACTACAGATAAAAGAAAATCCACCTACTATCCCTGACGAACCCTCAGAAATACAAAAATTCATCTCCCTAATAAAAAACATCAACCTCACAAACCAAATCTAACCCCCCCCTTACGGGTGTAATAATCTTGTAATTATAAACACCCCCCCCCCCCAAAAAAAAAGAATATTTCAAAAAAATTGGGAAAATATGTGGCAAATTTTTTCCCTCTCAATTTAATTTAACATTAACCAAAAAAAGATGAGATTTTTCCTAATGATTTCAACGTCTTCTTTCACTTCATTTCTCTAAAACCACAACTCATTATCTCATCCCTTTTCTTTTTACATCTCCCTACATCTCACTGGCCAAACCTACGAATCGTTTCGAAAAACACATTTCTTCCATTCGCAATTTCCAGTTCCACGTGCCCCATTACAAAAAATATTAACAAACCGCGTTCCAGTTTTCGTTTACCGGATCCAACGAACGTTCCACGTGGTAGGGGGTCCAACCAACCAGCACCGTATAACAAAAGACTACAAAACCTTCCGTCACCTTGAGGCAATTTCGTCAAATGACGCAAGCCCTCACGCTGTGCGATCTTAGAAAATACTCGGCTGTTGCGTCGTTGTCGGTAGTTGGTCCCTTGTACTCGTATATCTACGATGAGATACAGGGCGTAAGAAAAATCGAATACATCAAATCTACACTTAACGCCGCGCGACAGACATTAATTCGAAGCAGAAAAAAAAAACTTTTTCAAGTATACCATCTGCCATCGACGAAAGTACCGTAGTACGTAAAGTAAAGGCACAGGAGGCGACGAGGAAAAATGAAAAAAACACGAAACGCTAAATGAAAAGTCGCCTTCGTGTCTTTTCACGTGGCAGAGTAGAGTAGAAAAAAAAATCATTTCAAACATGTGTAGTGTGCTACAAATTGAATTTGACTGCATTGTGTCGTTGTTCGACAGTCATCGAGTTTACTTAGCGATGAGCACTTTTTAACGGAAAATTCAACGAAATGAAACAGCTGCTATCTGAAAACAGATAACATTATGTCGACTTTGGATTATTTCTTGTATAGGCTGTACGGTACACACCATATACTGTATAGGTAGAGGTACTCCATGTAGGTATATTACATATGGAGAAGACAGACAGACATTTCGAGGCTTGGACGTGAAATTGTGTCGTTTTGTGCTGGTACGAGGTATATTTTGGATTCGGTCAAAAGTGTGGAGATATTCGAATAAATACCAAGTACACGTGTGTATCTGCCCACTCACTTGAAATGTTTCGTTCTGATTAAAGTGCTTCCAGTACAGCGTACTTCCTCACAGAGAGTGAGAAAAGCAGAGCACGAGTTGGTATAGATGGGCGAAATTTAACAGAAAAATAACCAACCTACAAAACTTCAAAAGTAACGCTTCATTTCACTTTGAAAACAGAAGTTTGGTAGGCAAATGAGCGCGTTCGACAACTATTACAAAATGATAAGAGTATTTGCAATGTTCTCATACCACAAAGGATAAAATTTCTCGATATTGCATTTGAAATCTTTTAGTGCGAAAGCTTGTCTGATTGCAAACGATCAAAAATGAATGCTCATTTTCACCCTCCTCAATCAAATTTTGAGGTTAGCAATAAGGTCAGATTAGAAAACTCACCTTCTTATATTCGAACTCAGCGCCTCCAAAAACCAAACAAACGATATGTCACTCGACATTATCTTAGTTAGTCAAAACTTCACCACCCTCCACTCTGTAAACATTACTGAACAAGTTAGCTTAGACTCATCACAAATACATTTTTGATTTTTATATTTTGAGTATGAAGAATTCATGACATTCCCACAGATCAAAAAAGATGCAATTTCAAAGCAATAGTCTGACATTTCGTCATCATCATCGTCATCATGTTCCAAAAGCTCAACGCTTCCAAGTTTATCGAGCGACAAAGGAGGAGTGGCGATAAGGCCATTTTTGGGCCCGCACAGATATCGACCTGACCACTCTTAAAATGTTGTACTACATGTCCCAAATACGAGTCCGTGGTTAGTTAACCCGAAATGACCATTTTTTGAGCTCCAAGGGTTCCCAAAGTTGTGAATAAAAAAATAATTTTAGGAACCACTGAGTATCATTTTCAAAAACTTTTTTAGCGCAAAATATCTGTTTGAACCCGATAAACGTTATGCGAGATGATTTTCTTATTTTCGACCCTCGGGGGCAGCAATTGGGGGGTTTCAATTTTTTGAAAATTTTTAAACCTCCATTTTGAACCCACCCCTTTGAACCCCTCTAAAAAGCTTTCTACAGTTTATTAGCATCCGAAAGACCTCCATCCTATCAAATTTTGAGCTCAATAAAATTTTCCGCTGGTACTCCAAAATCCAATTTTCCAATTTTTTGTAATTTCGATATTTTGGGAACCCCTGGAAAACTAGGAACCTGCGATTTGCGCCAAACGTAACGTCTTGAGGTATATATTCAATTATCTAGATGAAAAAGTTGAATTAAGCTCCCTGTATATTCGTAATTTTGAACCCCTTTTTTAGAGCCCCCCATTTTCGGCACCCCTAAAAAAAGCGTTTATGCATGTTTTTTCAAATAAATCAATCAATTTGCATTTGAAACACACTAGCAAGAGCTCGGTAATTTTTCATTTGATTTTATCTGTAACTTTCAAAATTGAGCTTTTTTGGGTCAAATTCTGACATTTTTACTTCGTTGAAATAGTGAAAACGTTATATTCACAGCTTTTCGAAGAGTTAAATCCCAGAATTTGAACCAAAATAGCTCAATTTTGAAAGTTACAGGAAAAATCGTATGAAAAATTATCGAATATTTGCTAGTGTGTATCAAATGTAAATTCTTCAAATTATTTGAAAAAATATGCATAAACGCCTTTTTTAGGGGTTCCTAAAGTGTGGTGCTCTAAAAAAGGGGTTCAAAATTACGAATATAGGGGGAGCTTAATTGAACTTTTTCATTTAGATAATCGATTATATACCTCAAAACGTTATGATTGGCGCAAATCGCAAGTTTCTAGTTTTCCAGGGGTTCCCAAAATATCGAAATTACTTTTTTCAAAATTTTTTAAAACTCATTAGGTATAGTCATTACCTAGAAAACAGCTTAACCGATTTCGATGAAACTTGAAACCTCACAAGGCCTCCAGTCCTCCACCGTTCCTAATGAATCGGTTTATTAACAAGTTGATGTGTTTTCAAACGAATTGTTTACATAGAAATTGATTGATTTCTGAATGAATTGTTCGTGAGGGTAGGTATCAGTTCATTCAAGGGAATCATTCATGAACGAATAGATTAATTTTTTGAGAGAACCATTCGCAAACGAATACATAAATTCATTTTTAGCGAATCATTCTCCAACGAATTGATTATTTCGTTAATTTATAATTCAATTCGTTCGCGAAGAAGTCACTAATACGAGTACGAATCAATTCGTTCGCGAATGATTTACCCAAAATTATTCAAAGCGTTCATGAATGATTCGCCAAAAATCAATTTAATGAATCGATTCGTTCGCAAACGAGTCACTTATACGAATCAATTCGTTCACGAACGAGTCACTTATATAAATCAATTCGTTCGTGAATGATTCACCAAAAATAATTAAAGTCCTTCGCGAATGATCCACCAAAAATTTAGTAAATGAATCGATTCGTTCGCGAATGACTCACTTATACGAATCAATTCGTTCGCGAATGGTTCACCGAAAATTATCCAATTCGTTCGCTGATGATGCGCCAAAAAGTATTCAATTCGTTCGCGAATGATTCACCAATAATTCATCAATTCGTTCGTAAATGATTCACCAAGAATTAGGTAAATGAATAGACTCGTTCGCGAACGAGTCACTTATACGAATCAATTCGTTCGCGAATGGTTCACCAAAAATTATTCAGTTCGTTCGCAAATGATTCTCCAAAAATTATTCAGTTCGTTCGCGAATGATTCTCCAAAAATTATTCAATTCGTTCGCGAATGATTCACCAACAATTGAACAATTCGTTTGCGAATGATTCACCAATAATTGAACAATTAGCTCGCGAATGATTCACCAATAATTCATCGATTCGTTCGTGAATGATTCACCAAAAATTAATTTAATAAATCGATTCGTTTGCGAATGATTCATCAAAAATTATTCAATTCGTTTGCGACAATTCACCAACAATTAATCAATTTGTTTGCGAATGATTCTCCAAAAAATTATTACAGACTTTTTCAATTCTTTCGCGAATTATTCGCCAATTAATCAATTCGTTTGTGAATGATTTACCAAAAATTAAGTGAACGAATCGATTCGTTCGCAAACGAGTCACTTATACTATACCAATCAATTCGTTCGTGAATGATTCACCAAAAATTAAGTAAACGAATCGACTCGTTCGGGAATGACTCACTTATACAAATCAATTCCTTCGTGATTGATCCACCAAAAATTGAATAAGCGAATCGATTCGTTCGCTAACGACTCACTTAAACGAATCAATTTGTTTGCGAATGATTTGCCAAAAATTATTCAATTCATTCGTGAATTATGCACCAAGAATTAGGTAATTGAATCGACTCGTTCGCGAACGAGTCACTTACACGAATTAATTCGTTCCCAAACGAGTCACTTTTACGTATTAATTCGTTCGCGAATGATTCACCTAGAATTCAATCAACTTGTTCAATCATCAATCGATTGTGAATGATTTGATTCACTTCGTTTGAAAACAGACAATTCCTATATGTATAGTTTCACAAAAACCGAATCAATCCTAAATTAAATTGATCCGTTTGTGAATGATTCACCAAGAAATCAATCAATTTATTTAATCACCAATCGTTCGTAAATGATTCGATTCGATTGCAAACAGATCAATTACTATGGAAATGTTTTACAAAAAGTTAATCAATTCGACTTGTAGGTACATAAAAGATCTTTATTTTGAAGAAAAGTCGGTCTTCTCACGCATTTGCGTGAGTGTTGTTTAATTTCTAGCGTCCATGCGACCACAGAATCTCAAATACTATCTTCTGGGACTGGGCCATTTTTCCCAAATGAGGATGGAGTGAAAAATCATGATTTTTTTCAAAATGTCCTATCTTTGAAGGCTCATGTGTTCTTTTCAAAGGCACCTCCGAGCCTAAAAATTTTTCAGGATAGCTTTCAACTCAAAGTGGAGGTCTTTACTGAATTCTGCAAACACCCTTTGAGATTTTTTTTTACGATCCACGTGAGTAACTATGTGTGGATTCGACGTGCATGTTATTCAACATCATCGTGGCCATTATTTTGAGGAGAATTATTCGTCTCAGCGTACGAGTATATCCGCGGTAGTTAAACTTCTAGTTACAAGTTTTTTTTTGATTTTATTACACGTATACGACGCGACGATGTGACGACGTCATGCTGCAGCTTCGACCAATTAAAAGAGATTCGTCGAGTTGAATGATGCCGAAATCGTATCTATACATATAGTACATACGATTACGAGTACTACATACATACGGGACTCGATTATTATTTGTTTCTCCGCCTCGATGCCAGCTCAGCTCTATATAGAGTCGAGCTTGAGCGTGTGTAAAACCAACAAAGAAACCATGGCGGTTATGGTTTATAGCTGACTATGCCGTTTGTGTTTTACATATGCGGTGGCGCGCCTTTAAATTATATCGTCGGTTTGTTTTGGCGGTTTTGTCGTGCATCGTACAACGCGAGTTTATTATACCGAGCAAAGGTTTTTTTTTCACGTTGCTATTTCATCGTCACAAGCTGCGGCAACCAAAATACCGGCAGGAATTGCACAGCACATACAGCTTTGATGCTCAGCGATGGTCGTCGCCGTTAGGGCGGCTTCTGCGCCAGGCGCAACAGTCGAGGGGTAATTCAATCTCGCTCATAATAGATTGTCGAATTATTATGGCCGAATAGGGGTATTTTTAAACAGGTTTATTTATCTTCATATAAAACTGAACCATCGCGTCGCTTCGCGCTTCGCCTCGCAGCACCCTTAACGATAAAACGCCGGCACACAATGTGGAATTTGGACGAGCGCGTGTGTGCGAGTGCGAAATGTAATTATGATAAATTTATACCATATTTCGCCAGTCTCCGTGTTATTTATTTCGTCGTTTACACTTTTACCCCTATTACGATACGCGATACGCGATCATGTAAAGCGTTTTACAACTAATTGCTCGATAATTGCGGTCTGAGTTTACAGTTTGGCTGCGTCGTCGAGCAACAGCTTCTTCTATGAAGCCTCCAACGTAAGTAATTTTAATCGACTGTGTTAGTTCCTGTACTTGTACGACGATAGATGCAGAAATTTCCCGAATTGGGTGAAGAAAATGGCGCGAAATTGATTACTGAAGAAGTCTGAAGAAATGAAAATTAGGACGAAGTCTCCTCTCGATGAAGAGTTTTGAATAATTAAATCATGGATAGGAATGTTTTTTACGTGAAACATCCTACAATTGAACGAAACAGTTTGATTAAAGAAAGCAGCGTCAAGTTTATGAGAATTTTGATAAACGTAGTGTACTAAAGATGGAATCACTCCGTGTTTATTTTTTCTTCTATCGATTCGAATCGTTCGCGTCGCCGTCGATTAACACACCGCACCCTTCCTTCGTGCCAAACTTCCATCTTACATTTTACATCTTACACCAATAAATTGAACCTAAACTAATCTTCTTACAAAGCCCGCGGACACCGAACCGAAACTAAATCAATCAATTTCGACTCCGGATCAATTTGGTGTCGATTGAAGTCACGCAATGAACCATTATTGTCTGCTATAAAGTCAAACAACCTGAAGTTATTCATCATTAAAAGCTGCAATACCGTAAACCAAACTCGTAAACGGAAATGACACTCGAGCCGAAAAGCTGCACGTGTTTTAAAGAAAGGAGAACCCTAACCCGCCATGCTCTTACGTTGGATAGAGAGTAAATGGCATAGACAGTTTGTTAATCGAGACGAGGCTTTTTCCCTTTTTTTTTTTATTTTACTAAAGCGAAACGAGGTGAGGTGAATTTCACTTGAAATGTATCGCGATAAATGGAAAGGTTGAAAAGTTGGCGCGTTCTTTTAATCGTAAATGCTCATATAGGTACCTATATTTTATGCGTATTGTAAGTACATGTATTCGGGTCAGATTTTCCCAATCCCCCCTCATCTGTCTTCACTTTGATTTTACATAAAGTACGCCTACTTGCAAAATGCATTCTTGCATTTTTATCCATTTTCTTTAATCCTCATCAAAAGGTGACGTAAAAAACAAAATAGTAATTCAGCTTAGAATATTACTCGTATGATCAAAGCTTATATATATAGAATTGTGTTATAGGTGGTACATATATGGGTAGGTATACCTATCACAAAAGTTGTTTTTTTTTTTTCATCTTGAGAATTTCACAAATTCCTGTCGTGTGGTATGTTAAAAAATTGGGAAAAACATGGAACACTTGATAATCTATCTGTTAGGTAAATGTAAAGCTTGTCCTTGCTCCATGTGTCGTTCTGTATTCAATAAATGACAAGGTTCGACGAATACATAACGATGTTTGTTTTGTTGTCATCATGATATTTTCCACACGAACTATTTTTAACCAGGCCATATCTTTATTTGACAACGTATAATAATTGTAATTTAAATGCATGTCCACGAGTACTACTTGAAATTTGAAATGAGCGTAAGATAGTGCGAGAAAGAGAGGTAGAACTGAAATAGATTTCCATCGGTTTAATTTTAAATTTGACTTTTTTCGACTTTTTGAGCATACCAGCCTCTTCGATTTAGGGGGGCAGCAAAAAGATCAAAAATTCTAAAATTGTACTTTTTTCAACGTATTTCTTATTCTCATAGGACCAAATCAGTTCAATTTTTAGATTTGAGCTTAGATTACTGTTATGAAAAAAAATCCAAACTTGTTTGTTTTTAAAAAAATGAAAAATGTTTTATTTGAAAGGGCTTCAATATACATATACAGGGAGTAGGTTGGAATTTATTGATTTTAGCACCCTTTCCCTGTCCCCCCTTAATTGGCCAAATGAGCACCAAATCATTCAAATTATCATCAGAGCTAACAATAGATTTAGAAGAGAAAAAAAAAACATTTTCCCCTAAATTTTTTTGTGTCAATTTTAGCATGGCCTTTGAAATTGAAATTGGCTCATCGCTACATATTGGAGAGTAGTACTTTACTCTTACTCATATAAAACTTACGATTGAAAAAATAGCATCACCGCCATTTTGGAAGCGATGAAAGTTGGGGGGGGGGATTTTCCACGTTTGTGCACTTATCACAACCAGCCCAAGCTGCAAGAGATAGATGAAATAGAGTGGTTTGGAAGGTGATCCATGTGCCTGCCTTGTACATCATTGAACTTTGGCAGATCAGATTGTGGAAGTCGAATCAACAAAGTCTGTTGATTTTAAATCTTTTTTAGCGAAGTGCAATGGGCAATTACCTAGTCAATTACAAAGATATTTGTATATTTGCAGAAATTCATTTTGTTCTTGCAGGTCAACATTGTTATCTAGTTCTCAGTCGATTGATTTCGCTTGGTACTTCTCTTTTAAATTCTGCAGTTCCTTCAATTCTTTGTCGATAATGTCAGGTAAGTAGTTCAGAGAGCGGCTTCTTGTCAGTTTTTATCTTTTTCAACGCATTGCATATTATCTTACAGTGGCGCCGATTGTCATCTGAACTCTTCGTCAAACTGGTATTGGTACCATCATCGCTATCATCGCTGATTTCATTTGCTTGGAGATGATCTCCATTTTCTGACAGTAGCAGTAAAGACATCCAGCCCAAAGGACCAATTTGTTAGATAACAAGGAATAAAAATATAACTTTTAGAAGTGGACTGCATTGATTTTGAAAACATTATGATGAGACAATTGCCTAGAAATACAATATTTAGGTAAGGCACTATAGCTTCACTCACGTGAAATCGGCCGGCCATCTTTGGTGCAAAATTATGACTTCAGCCATAATCACAGCACAGTACAGCTGTTTGGCAAGTGACGTCACTGTGACGTTTCATAAAAACTCTATTGTTATTTTGCACCAAAGATGGCCGAGCAATTTCACCTGAGTGAAGCTATAGTGCCCAGGGCTGTAAGGTAATTTATGTTGGTAAATTACGGCGGTATTTTACCGTATTTTACCATAATTTACCAAAAAGCCAAATCAACACTTTTTTCCATCTTTCCTTCATAAATTTCCAAATCTCCATGGAAATTAATGATTTGAAAGTTGCCCAAAATTTTCCCCATAAATTTCCAAAAAATGTCCATGGAAAATTTTCTATAATTTTTAATAACACCTCAAACAGATGAAAATTTACTTCAGAGGCAGATCAGAAATTCAGAACTTCGAAGTCAAACTACAAACAAATAACTCTTTATATCCAAATTAGTAAAATACCATAAATACCGTAAAATGTCATATTTTACCGTATTTTACCTCCGTATTTTACCAGCGAATAAATTACAGTAATTTAACAGCCCTGATAGTGCCTTAATTTAGGTAGTATTTGAGGAGCTCAGGGTCTCTAAACTACCTGGCTAGCTCCAAGGTGCTTGTGTGGACGTCACTAGTAAGCCAGTGGGAAACTACTGGTGGAAGCTCAAAAATAAATTTCCATGAGATATGTCATCAACTCAATAGAGACAACACTATCATAAAGGATGTTAGCCCAAATACCCAATTCGGCATAAGGGTATGCGTTGATTTGTACACAACACCATCTCGAGTGGTTATACGACTCTATGATGATGATGATTTCACCAGGTACAACATTTTGTGTATCTAGGCTCCCTAATAACCAACAAGAGAGGCTCAGAAGATGAGTTAAAAAGATGCGCATCAATTGCAAAACCAGTAGTGGGAAAACTGAATTGAATTTGGAGAAGCTATGGAATTGCTAAGAGAACAAAACTAAAGATTGTAAAAACCCTTGTATTTTCAGTATTCCTATACTTGTCAGAAACATGGAGGGTGAAGAAAACAGATCAGAGCATTGTAGATTCGTTTGAAATGTATTGTTATAGATGAATGCTCAGAATCTTATGGACCAAGAAAAAAACAAACAGGTCAATATTGGAAGAACTAGGTGTGTAGGACAGACTAAGCACCATTGTAAGAAGAAGGGTCCTGAGATCTAGAGAAACTTATACTGTTCAAAGACACATGGGGGAAAGTGGTCGCACAGAAGATCGCCCACAAGGTACACAGACCTGATGAAAAAGACTATAGGATTCAGCCTTGGAAAGTGCACCAGGGAAGCTGGAAGTAGAAAAAGTTGGAGACAGCTGGTTGGGGAAGCTCCATAGTCATGATGCTTGGATTCTAGTGAACGACAAAGAAGAAAAAGAATACATAACAGAATTAGAGTGGATCAAAAAAAAAAAGGGGGAAAAAGGATCTTTGACAACATTTTGTGGAAACTTTCATTTCGAGTTGAAAATTACTCAGAAAAAATGTATACTCCAGTTGTGTCTGAGAACTGAGAAAGGGAGATATGGATTCTCAACCAGAACAAGTTTTCAATTCTCCTTCAAAAGACAGTATTTGAGATTCTACGTTGACCGGCGGGTCGTTTAAGGCCAATGACCCGTCTTTCAGGCTACTGAAGGTCTTGTGTTTGCCTGTCTGGCCTCCTAAGGTCATTGACCCTGCATGTCAGCTTTCTCAAGGTTGCCTGTCTGCCTGTTTAACGTCTTAAGGTCATTGACCCATCTGTCTGACTTATCAAGGTTGTCTGACTTCCTATCTGACCTTCTAAAAAGTCATTGACCTGTCTTTCTGGCCTCTCAACGTTGGTTGTCTCCTTCTGCTCGTCTGAACTTCAAGGTTATTGACCCCCACATGCCAGTCTTCTCAAGGTCATTGACCCCTCTGGCTGTCTTATCAAGTTGTACGTTTGTCTATTCGACCCTCCAAGGTCATTGACCTATCTGTCTGGCTTCTCAAGGTCGTCTAGCTGGCTGTTGGTTTGAACCCACAAAGTCATTGACCCCGTCTGGCTGGCTCCTCAAGGTTGCCCGTGCGCCTGTCCGGCCATCTAAGGTCATTAACCCTTCTATCTGGTCTTTCAAGGCTATCTGTTTGCCTATCTGGCCTCCTGTATGGTTTTTGAATGTCCTCTGTCTGCCTGTCTGACCTCCTAAAGTCAATAGGATGTCTGGCTGGCATCTCAAGGGCATCTATATGCTTGTCGCGACCTACTCCATGCTCATCAAAACCCTAGACCACCTTCAGAGTTCTAATGAACTGTTGAAAATTTGCAAATCGTTGATTTTAGAAATAATTTGTTTTGAAAAAATACTTCCTCCTCAAATATTTCGGGTCAATTATTTATATTGGGAAGGATTTTAAATTTTAAGAAATTAATAAAATTAATTTTCAGCTCATTAAATTTTTTCAATCAAGTTTTATTTTATACTTAGAAACTGATCATGAATGAGTTTTTTTTGGAATGGATTCACTTTTTTTTTTAGTAGTTTTTCACGCATTTCTCTGCCTAATCATCCCACTAAATTTCACCAAGGTCAAAAAAAGTGAAGGTAATTCTGATTCTAAAACCTCATCTCGTTCTGTATAGAAACGCAGATACAACGAAAAAACGAGCAGGCGACGATCAACCTCCATGATTTATGCATTCTAAAGGGAATCCGTTCAGGGTAGAGACGTTCGGGGCAACGTCTTAAGCACAGAGAGCCGGTTAAAAAGGAATTTTACATCGGCTGAGTGAGTGTAACTTTAAGTGCATATTTCTTTCGTGTAATAAAAAATTCATCGAGGGAATCTGCGCTTATATGTACTTACGTATCTTCCGATAAGAAGCAAAGTGGTTATAATATGCATATCGAGTACAGATTTCCGATCAAGTTTTTCCCTTCCTACACTTGTAAAATTTAAATAAGTTAATCCCGTATCTTCGAAAGAGAAATTCAATCGTAAAACCGTTTTCTGCTATCGATATTCTACACCAACGATGACAGGAATACAAGTACATAGAATATGACGGACGGATGTGGACATATTAGAATGTAATTGCGTTACTGTTAGCGTTACAGTTACTGTTAAAGTGGTCGTAATATTAGCCAAGGTTGTAAAAAGAAGGCATCATCGCTTATAAAATACTCTAAAGCAGGGCGTCTTCCATCTTAAAAACTTGGTGACCATTTAAAGCATGTAATCGTTTGGAATTTATAGACGAGCCGAGTCCGTATACAGTTTATTTACGAGGAAGCTGAGCGCAATAATAAAACTATTATTACTAGAGAGCTTGGCGAGTAATCGTCGATAATTTGATGGGCAATTGGAGCCCCGATACGAGGCTTTGCACACACTCATGCCCCAGCAGCAGCAGCCACCGCAACCTGGTCTGATAATTGTTAACAAATCGACCGAAAGCATCTGCTACACTGATGATACCGAAGGTGTCTAACGTGTGGACAAATTACACGTCTATTTACGAGAATACAACCGACATATTTTTATCTGTCAAACCAACTTCATTTCGATGCTGGCTCAACACATATATACCTACGATACGGTGTGGCTCAAACCGATAAACTCTGCGGGTACGTTAAATAAATGAACGAAATAGCCGTGGCGCGCGTTCGAACGTATACAATAAAGTGAAATGAAAAAAGAGAGAAAAAAACGACGACGCGAATGCGAAACATACAGAAAAACATAGCACAAGCGAGGAGAACGATACAGGTGGGAACTTGTTGCTGGGTATTATTTTCATCGCACACAAATAGTACCTACTATCTCTCATTCGAATACTATAAAAGCACAACACACAACACAGCGCGATGGCGATGGCGTTTGTAAAAAGCAAAAGAAAGGCCACATCCACAGCGAAGGGAAGGGAAGGGTATAATATTTATGTCGTCTTGTGTGCAGTATATACAATATTTGTCTCCTATGGATAGAAATAATTAAAAAGTTATTTCATTTCGGTTTCGCGTACGAGTAAATTCCTTTCTAAATGAATCGATATAATACACGGTTTCAATTTCGACAACCGTCCCCAGATTCCTGCTGGGGTAACCTTAAACGAGCGTTATGGATGGCGGGGGTTTGAGAATTTTTTCGCCCCGTTCATATGGCCATTCGTTTTGGGTGGACGATGCCTCCGCCTCCGCCACAGCAGCAGCCATAAGAACGGGGTCACGTTGAGAAGGAAATGAGAGAAAATTATTTTCCATTTTTTTCTTCTTCTTTTCCATTTAAAGTTACGACCCGACCGCGCCAGTAATAAGCATTTATGGACGAATAATCGAAATAGGCGTATTTTTCATTTCGTTTATTGCTGCGGATGTAGTTTAAGCTGATGGACTTTAACAGGGCTCCGAATAAATACGCACTCGTATAATCTCAATTTGGAAGAGTTTTTTTTTACGAGCGGAGTTACATGTTTTGTAATATGTATAATTTAAGGAGTAAATTTGCCATTTGTTGGGACGTGACATACACATAGGTCTGCATACTTAATAAACAACCATTGACAAATGCCATTCTTACTTTTCCTCAGCTATCGGCAATCTTTGTTTCGTGCTATGTCTTCTTGTGAAAAGAACACCTAAATATCCTAAGCAAATGTGGTTTGAATGTTTGAGTAAACAAAATAAAATTTCAATGCTTCGAGGTTTGCAAAACGTCAAATTTCAAGCTCTTAACAGAGGCGTAATGAAATTAAGTGTTGTGATCGGAGGGGGGAGGGGGTATGAGACTGAAATTTTTCCAACGTTGTAGTTCAGATCTCCCCCTCCCCCTCCTCACAGATTTTTCCAGCCAATTAACCAGGTGTGGTTGTAACAAATTTTGAAATGAGAGTTGAAAACCAAAATGTTGAACAATTTTAAATTTTAATAAATGAAGAGTGATATTCCAAAACTCGCTTTGTCCATTTTCACAACTTTTCAGGAGAGAGGAAAAACAGTTTCCCTTTAAACGGGTAAATTGTCTTTTTAGGCGAGTTTAGCACTTTATTTGGGTGGATTTATGATGTAGGAGTGTAGGTATACATTTCATCCACTAAATACTGCAGAAAAAAATTTCAATAAAAATGGACGAAGCGCGTTTTGGAACATTATTTTTTTTTAAATTTTTAGTGAATTGGCTATTTAGGTGAGTTTAACACCTCATTTTGGTAGGTTGATGATGTAGGAATGTGAGTTAATACTTCATCTACCAGGTACCACTGAAAACCCAACTTTGATAAAAATGGACAAAGCGAGTTTTGGAATATCACTCTTCAAATGATTTTTTTTTAACGCTACATATAAATTACAATTTTTCTAATAATTTGATTATGCTTCCAAAATTTTTCAAATTAATTTTTCTATTCTTGAAATTGGTTGAAAATTGCGCAGTAGAAGGAATATCTTCCCAAACGAAGCGAGGGCAAATAATTCTGGGGCATTGCGCTCCTGTTCAGACAAGCCTTAGGCAACCTGGACACTCTGCGGTTTTAAGGGGTGCTAAGATTGGTGAAGTAGTTGAGCTCAAAAAAGATGGAAATTCCATCCTTTACGCCATCACCAAAAAACAGTACAATGATAAGCAGTCGATTAAGGATTTTGTAACAAAGATGAAAGCACTTGCTGCCAAATGCGACCAACTTAAGATCAAAAAGATAGCAGTACAAAGACTAGGGTGGGGTCTGGATAAACTAAAGTGACCAACAGTGAAGTAGTTCATCATTGAATGCTTCAAAGACCACTCAGTCACTGTCAGAGTATGCACCCCGAAGGAGGAACAGCTTCAATCCTAATCTAACACCAACCCAACATCAACCTGTAGAAGCCCTGTAAATAACCTGTCAAGATGCATTAGGTAACTCAAGTTGAAAATAACTAGAGTTATATTTTTCAAAACCTATGCATACCTTACTCAAATATATTTGTGTCAGTCCGTAGGTAATGGGCCCATTTGGTCGATTCTATTTATCGAGATAATCATGTTTTTAGTGAAGAAGTTGAGTGAATTGATAATCAAGGCAGAGCTGTGGGACCGAAACGATTTTGGGATTGGATTTCAGTTTTGGGGTTGAAATTTTTTCATTTCGGGATTGAATTTGTTCCGGGATTCGTTCTTCAAATTTTTATTTTGGTTTCAGGATTCGTTTTGGGATTGAAAAATTTGTTTCGGTTCTGGGTTGAATCGGTTTCAGTTTTGGGATTTTCATTTCAACCAATTTTAAGCCCAAATTCACTAATGGACCTTGCAGGGGTCTAAAAAATGGGAGGTTTTGATGTGAAAAATCCAATGGAGTGATTAGTTCAACGTTTCAAGTGCATATTTTGCTGAATTTGTCAAGTAATTTTTATTGTAACCTGAATGATGTACAATAAATGATGTGAAATGACCATTCTTCAAAATAAAATGGTGGAAAAAAGGCAAAAATTGAAATCCTGAAACCAAAACGATTGTGTTTTGGTTCCAGGATTGTTTTGGGTTCAAAATTATATCGGTTTCGGGATTTTTTTGGTTTCGGGATCAAGAAAAATAATGGTTTTGGGATTGTTTTTGGAATCAGATTTGAATCGGGATTTAATTGGTTCCAGTTTTGGGATCGTTTTGGCCCCACAACTCTGAATCGAGGTTTTGATGGATTTTGATGTAGAACATAATATCCAGCTATCGTGTGTTAAAGTATCAAGGCAGCAGGTGTGCCCCAAGTGGAGAAAAATGGAACTTAAATGTTTCTAAGAAAGGCCCATTTGGTCGATTTTGTTTTTTTGCGGTAAATTCATTTCTAAAGACTTCCAAAAAATACCCTCAGAATTATACTGCACCTAGTCGCCAGTGGCAACATGTATACCATTCAAAAACATGTTTTAGCTAGCTGCAGTGCTAGGTGTGTGGCATTGGTAATGGATTGCGGAACAGAAGATATGGGTTTGAATCACACCTTGGAAAGAAATTAAAAAAAAAAATTTTACGATTTTTATTTTTACAAGTTGAATTTTGACAGAAAATGTAATTTAATAATTTTTCTTTTGCTTTTGAATAGAGTAATGAATTTTTATGCAAAATTTTAATTTATTAATCATTGTTTTTCAGGCTTAAAATGCTCATAATCATAAACATGAAAATATTGAGTAAAAAATCGATATTGCAGGTGGGTAGTAGTATTTGACATCAGAAACAATAATCTTCAATTTTAGGTATGAAGGTTTTGGGATTAAGTACATGAAATTTCAGCTTTTTTCAGACAAAAAACTTTGAAGGCGATTTTCCCAAAAGTTGAGCTTTTCAAATGTTTAATTATGGATTTTTTTGGAGTTTTTTTGCACTTTTTGGGCTTCTATCCAGCTCATACGATTGCTCCGGATGTCTACATCACCCCCCTCCCACCCCCCATAACTCAATATCAACCAAATGGGCCCATTACCTGCGGAATGACACATTTATTTTTTCTCAAAACTTGGAGCTTAAATAAATTTAGTGTGAGTTTCTTATATTGTAATATTGTACATGTATGCTAAACAGACCAATCTAACTAGTTGTACCTATTTTCCTAAATTTTTCAGCTTAGATTAATTAGTCGTAACTAGTTTATATCTACTCTTAAGTCCAAAGCGAGTGGCTGGTGAGAAGCCCTTAGCAAGTGCACTGGCTGCCTCACAAAAGTCCCCCCATATCTGAAACTCTTGTAATGCAAAGGGGAGACCAACACTTGTTGATCCCTCCTAGGTATCAAATTCTCCTCCCTAAAATCCTTTTTCCCAAGATGGGTTGGGGGACTCAGTCCACCATACGGGCACGCATGAATAACAAAGCCTGCTCAAGTGATTGGGCCCTTGGCAACCGCCTAGGGGGTATGGGTTGTGGTGGACAACCTGTCTTTTCCCCTCCCCCTACTTCCCCCGAATCTTAAATCTAGGATTAGGGATAAATTAAGATATTACATTTTGTTTTGATTTAGTCTTAGATTTAAGATGTAAATGAACTAAATAAATAAATAAATAAATAAACTTTTTCTCACTATTTTTCTGTCTGTGAAGCGAGGGTGTGAGACACTCATCTCCCCCACACCCCCAGTTCTGCATCCCTCTGGCTTTCAAGTCAATAGGGGAAGCTGCATAAACGGCACAAGGTGCAAAAATTCACTTTTTGACGCTAGAAAATAGTGGGAAGTGGTTGAAAAAAAAACCAAAAGGGTTATCTACAGGACATTCTTCAAGTGTACATTCCATTTTTAAACCTTCTAGGTCTATAGGGAGGGGGCAGAGGTACTCCATTGATGAATAAAATCAGAAATTGTAGGAAAAAGAGTGAAAATTCCCCACGTGTTAGCAGCTGAAAGGAGTGGAGAGGGGTTGAGAAACTGAAAACCTCCACGATACTAGGATGGGCTATCTTTTACTTTTTTGGAAAAATTAGATCGGGGAGACGATAAAAAGTTGTGAGAGGCCCTGAAAATATTGAAAATAATTTTGGACCTTCAACTTTTACCATAATTTTTTTACTGGAAGTAAGTTAAGTGACAATTTTTTGTAAAAATTTCAAAAAAAATCCGGACTATTCCTTCCACGGATGGAAAATACTGAATTTTGAGCTCATACGGACAATGGACGTATTATTTGAGGCAGGGGTAAGAAGAATCGACTCAACAAATTTTCTGAGATGGGTTTTCGTCAGAATTATCTTTTTGGGTGAGTTTGGCCAAATTTGGAGAGATTGCAGATTCCACCATCTTACCCTCGTACACTCTTTTCAACCGTTCAGTAGAGCCCTGAAAAAGGTCTGGAATTTTGACTGCACTAGATCGACGCCGCTGAATGAGAATAATTATGCAATACCAGTAAATACCCAAGTTTCAACGCTCCTGTCACCTTGTACGAGTATTACACTGCTTACACAATATATTTGCTCCAAACGTACGTACGTCTATACGTGTTAATTAACCGAACGCATTTCGAATAATTCGCCTCATACGTACGAGCGTGTAAATCATTCGAAGAAACTCTAGCATCGCAGACATACGAGTACAATATGTGTACTGTATGTGCTTTCAACTCAGCTACCCCTACCGTGTTGCGAAACGCACCACATAATGCAGCTTAAACATACATTATCTGATAATTTCAACGCATATCGTCCACCAAACGCGTATTCTAGGCTTTAGATAGTATACGGCAGCTTGTCACAAAACAGCCAAATTATTAATTAACAATTCGAAATGATACACGTTGCGATAGCGAGCACTATACGGAGCAGAGGGAAGGGGAATTATGACACGCAGACGCGTGAAATTGAGCGCGTACACCTAGCTAGACATGAAATTGTACTTAAATTTTAATGCATTATCGGCTAATTGGCAGTTAGTAGCTCTTTGTAACGAGCGAAAATGCACGTGTTTGAAGTACATTTATATCTTTCAGGTGTATTAAATTGATGCGATCTCTACAACGCGAGAATTCATTCATCGATTGCATAAAATAGATGTGATTTCTGATTCGCAAGGGTGAAAAAAATGAACTGTGGTGTAAATTTTGTTTCAAAATATTATTTACAGGTCTTGGTGAAAATGTCTCCAAAAATTGTTCAAGTCCAAGCAACACGAAATCATAACAGAAAAAATCGTATCTCAAAATTTTTAGAAATGGAGAAAAAAATACTCGAGAGCAAGGTTCAGAGATCCGTGGTCCAGGCCAAAAGATGGTGAATATTTTGAAATCATTTCATACAATTTTTTTTCCAATTTTTGGGAGGAAAATGTTGAACTACGTCATATAGTCCGGCATATGACAATAGGAGTAATTGCACCCCCCCCCCACCGATCTTCCGGGACAACTTTTTTCTTACAGGGGACATCCTAAGGAACATTTTAAAGAAAACTTGCCAAAAAAAAAGTTGGCCTTACTTGACAGGTCAGCCGAAATCGCAGATTTTGCGTTTTAACACAGGACTTGCACGAACTTTTTCAAACTTTACGAAGGTAGATCGAAAGATCATGCAAAAATTTATCACCTGTCAAAATTTCAAGTGCTAAAGTGCGTTTTTCGATTTTTGGTGAATTTTTGAAAATCGAATTTAGTTCAAAAATGAGAGAAAAAAATCAAAATTTTACCAAATTGACCAAGAAAGCTGAAATTTGGGATATACCCTACTTTCGACATGCCAAATCGATTGGAAACGGTTTCAATCCGTTTTGAGCAGTTGTGGAGCCTCCGGCAGATTTTTGAAACTCGAAATTCCCACAAAATTCCATCAAGTTGGAGTTGTAAAGCTAAAATTTATTTTAAAAACTAATTTCAATACGCTACGAAGTACTGCAGGTGAATTTCAAGTCGTTTTGGATCCTTCAGCGACTTTTTGAAAATTCCTGAAGCCTCCAGCAGATTTTTGAAACTTAAATTTTCACATAATTTCATCAAACGGAGATGGAAAACTGAAATTTACTCCACATTCCTATTTTAACACCCTCTGAAAACGACTTCAGGTGGGTTCAAGTCATTTTAGAGCCTCCAACTACTTTTTTTTGAAAATTACTGGAGCCTCCAGCAGATTTTTGAAGCTTTAAATTTTCACAAAATTTCATCAAATGGAGACGGAAAGCTGAAATTTACTCTACACTCCAATTTTAACACCCTTTGAAGACGACTTCAGGTGGGTTCAAGTCATTTTAGGGCCTCCAGCGACTTTTTTGAAAATTACTGGAGCCTCCAGTAGATTTTTGAAACTTGAAATTTCCCCAACATTAATTTATCAAATAGAGTTGGCAAGCTGAAATTTACTTCGCAGACAACATGGTGGTTTCAGATGGTTTTGAAGCTTCCAGCTACTTTTAGGAAATTTTAATTTTCCAAAAAAAACATCATACAACCTTTCAAAAAGTTGCGGAGGCTCCAAAACGACTTGAAATTCACCAGCAGTCAACTTCGTAGCGTATTGAAATTAGTTTGCAGCATGAATTTCGAATCTCCATCTTAGTTTGATGAAATTTTGGGGAAATTTCAAGTTTCAAAACTCCACTGGAGGCTCCAGTAATTTTCAAAAAAGTCGTTGGAGGCTCTATGATGACATGAAATCTACCAGAAGTCGTATTCAGAGGGTGTTAAAATTGGAGTATGGAGTAAATTTCAGCAGTCCATCTCCATTTGATGAAATCTTGTGAAAATTTAAGTTTCAAATATCTGCTGGAGGCTTCAGGAATTTTCAAAAAGTCGCTGGAGGATCCAAAACGACTCGAAATTCACCTGCAGTACTTCGTAGCGTACATTGAAATTAGTTTTTAGAATTAATTTTAGCTTTACAACTACAATTTGATGGAATTTTGTGGGAATTTCGAGTTTTAAAAATCTGCCGGAGGCTCCAGAACTGCTCAAAACGGGTTGAAACCGTTTCCAATCGATTTGGCATGTCGAAAGTAGGGTATATCCCAAATTTCAGCTTTCTTGGTCAATTTGGTGAAATTTTGATTTTTTTCTCTCATTTTTGACCTAAATTCGATTTTCAAAAATTCACCAAAAATCGAAAAACGCACTTTAGCACTTGAAATTTTGACAGGTGATGAATTTTTGCATGATCTTTCGATCTACCTTCGTAAAGTTTGAAAAAGTTCGTGCAAGTCCTATGTTAAAACGCAAAATCTGCGATCTCGGCTGACCTGTCAATCAAAATGGCCGCCATTTTGTAAGTAAGGCCAACTTTCTTTTTGGCAAGTTTGCTTTAAAATGTTTCTTAGGATGTCCCCTTTAAGAATAAAGTTGTCCCGGAGGATTGGCGGGCGGGGGGGGGGATGCAATTACTCCTATTGTCATATGCCGGACTAATAGGATCATTTTTTTACTTCTGGACCACTTTTTGAGAAGTTTCAGAAATTCAGGGAGAAGAGACTGACAGACGATGGAGGTTCAATCACCTCACGGTTTCAAAATTCTCTTTTTTTTAATGTTCCTGTTGTTTTGGGGGGGGGGGAGAATATTGTATTTTCATAAATAAATAAACGTATTGAAACGAGTACTTTTTACGTCTAAATGACAGATATGGAAAGTGCATTGAAATCGTGCAAAGCTAATCGATTTTCACGGTGTCGTCGTTCGTTCGCTTACTTCAACCACATCGACTATAAAAACACACTGAAAAATATCGTTTTCTTTTGTCGTACTACATACATTACATACACATAGGCAATAAATGCATGTAAGAAGATTACGTCGCGTCGTCGACAAGATAAAGAGCTACAAAGAGGAGGCATAGCTATAATAGGGCTTTCGCGATCGCGCTAGCGCCACGATAAGGGTGAAATTTCTACGCGAATTACGTCTTATCGTATCTGCGAATTGACGTTGTTAATAATACGAAGAAAATATAACTTTTTACACGATCTCACCGTGCTGGTGGTGATGGCGATGGCGTTGATCGCGCGCATCTAGTATGTATTTCTCAAGCAAGAAGACTGGCTCGAGGAGGGTTAGAAAGGAGGGAGGAAGGAAGGAAGAAAAATCTGAGAAACATTTAACGATGTAATCGCATCATTTTTACGGCGGTGATCGCGTTTTACATATAAAGTAAACCAATAATGTAAACGTTAAAAATGGGTTTTATACGTTATAAACATCGACTCATCGTTAGTCGCTTCGTCGTCGTCGGTGTTACCATATACTTTAAAAGCAAAAGAGAAAAAAAATACACGCAGGGGTAGATGAAAAGCACGAGAGAAAGAAAAATATAAAGCCTCATCGCGACGACACACGACGACGTGTGTTTTACTAAAAACTCAATACACACATCAACATAAAACAAGAAAAAAGAAAAGCTCCAAGATGCCGGACGAAGTGAAGTAGCGAAGGCGATGAAGGTAAAGGCGAGAAAACTGTCGACGTTTTGATAGCATAAAGTCTTCATTACCGAACTGTCAAGAGACGATGTCGAAGTCGTTTTGTTTTCCCTGCGGTTTCGTTTTTGCACAGGAAATTGAAGTGTTTGCTATTACTTAAGTGTAGAATGCGCCTTGCGCCGCACACAAACCTTAAACTTGACGTGTCACCTACAACTAATCCGGATTCGGGATTTTTTCCTTTTTGTCTCGTGCTGATATATTGCTCCTGCTCGGCAGCGTGTAAAAAATGCATCCTATGTAGAGGTTCCCTTGTAACTGTAAACGGTTCCAAGTCGGTATTTTAATACGGCCAGACGCTGCCGGCGACTGAAATAAGTTCTCTTTTTGTTGGGTTTCTTTGATACTTGTACGTAGTACGTACAAAAGCTATGTGATGAAAAGAAGAAGGAAAAACTAACGTGGGTACGTGGGTAGGGTGTACGTTGATTTTTTGACAATTGTGTAATGTGACAGGTGTTCTGTTTCAGAATTGACTGCATGATTTTGTTGCGCTGCGCTGTGGGGATTTCCTAACGTCGATATCGTCGGTGTACGTTTGAGATGGTTTATTTTCTATTCTCAGTATTCAAGGTTAATCCGTGGAGAAGTTTTTGATCGTGGGTTTTTATTGGAAGATTTGGATTGTTTGTCGAGAAGCTGTTTTCTGTAAAAGGTGAGTTGGAAAATTGCACGTTGTGTTTATTTGAGGTTTTTGAACTTCTTCTAGGAGGGGTTTTGAACTGATCTGATGATGAAGTGTTGTTGATTGGCTGATAAGTCAACAAAAATAGCTTCATGGTGGTCCAATGAAAGGAAAAGCTGTCTGTCAACTAAAATTTGTGTCATTTTTGTAATAAAAAGAAAGTAGTTATGAAGGTGAGGGGGAAAGGGTGGTATCCAAGTTGAATGAGTGTAAAAGAGGTAAGAATGGTACTACTCGAAGTGAAAAGATAAGTTTCTTGGCTATCAGAAAAACTGAAATGATTCTCAAAAGTACACTATCAAAAGTTAAAATTCTAAAATTGAATTTCATTTTTCAAATTTGGGCAAATTTTTGTATTTTGCATTAAAAATGTCAAAATTTATTGAAATCTGGGTAGATTAAGTCTCCTAGATCGATTGGTGGCTAACTTGAGTGTTTTTGGAGTCTTTAGTAAATTTTTAGATTTTCTGGATTTGGAAAAATTGTCACAAGAAACACCAAAAAATCCAGAAATTTGCTGTAGGTCTCTTGAAGAGCTTGAAACCATGAACTGAGTTTCAAAATTATATTTCAAGTTCATCAAACTTTATTTACCTGTGGAAATTGAGTCAAATTTGAATTTTTGAAAATTCAAAAATGAAATTCAATTCGGTTTTTGTAATTTGATCTGGTGGGGTATTATTGGATGATTTTTTGATTTATTCTGTGTGATCCTAAACTTGTATCTGCAAGTATTCAAGATGTTGTCCATTTTCTGGAAAATCTGGAAAACTAGTGAAAGTTAGGGAATTTCGAAAATGTAGTAAAGTCAGGGAAAAATCAGGAAATTTCGTAATTATCTCGCAAAATTGCTAGAATTTTAAAAAAATGCACCCAATGAAACATATCTCAAAGTTTTACGAGTTTCTTGCATGTTTGATTTTAAAAAAAAATTGAAATTAAAATTGAAAAAGTCATTAATCAAAGTTTAGCTGTTTTTTATAGCCGAAGAAGTATCCAGTTCGAAAAGCAACGTATTAAAAAAAATGAACCCCCTTCCTCTCCAGCGACTTCTTCTTTAATTAAAGTATGGGGTAAGTATTGAAAATTTGAAAAAATGGCCCGAAAAATTGGTCTGGAAAATCTGGAAAAGTCAGGGAAAATGACTTGCCAAAAATAATGGACACCCTTTATCAACAATTTAAAAATCATGGATCCGACAAGAAACTAAAAACTACTTGGGGGTCTCAGGATTTGCTCAGAAATGGTTGCTTTCTTGTTGGAGGGAGGAGAGGGGAAGGAAAAGAAGTTAAAATTCCCGGGTGGTTGCTAATTTTTTTCAAAACTTTGGTTATCAAAGTTACCTACTTTTTTTTTAATTTTCAAAAATTCAATTTTCCTAAATTTTGGCCTCACTTTTTTCAAAAAAAAAAAAAAAACAAAAAAACTAGTAACATTAGCAAATGATTAATTTCCAAAGCTATTTTAATGGGAAATTGTCCAAAAGTCTCGCTTTTTTCTTAAAAATTGCTAAAAAGCCTAAAAATTGCCTAAATGTATTTTTTAAACTAAAATGTCTCAAACAGTTTTCACTTCGACGAAAACTTGTTTTTTTTTTCTCAAAAAGAGCTAAAGAGGCTGAAAGTTGATCAAAATTTCTCACTTCTATGCCAAAAATTGCCCAAAATGTATTGTTTTTCATCAGCTGCAATACTTTTCCAGTGTAAGTCTCGTCTCGTGCCAAAAATGGCTGAAAATAATTGTTGCTTTTTTGCTTAAAGTTCCGAAAAGTCATTTTGATCGAAAATTCCCCCAAAAGTCACGCTGTTTTCTCTAAAATTACTAAGAAATTTGTCAAAACTTCTCACTTGTATGCCCAAAATTGCCAAAAAGTCTTGTTTTTTTGCCAAAATTTCGGTATCAAAAAGATCTTTAAAAGTCTCACTTTTTTCCAGACTCTAATTTCCTTGAAGACCACCAGTTTTTGCTGAAATTTTAAAACTTTTGTTTTTTGTCCCAAATTGTAAAAAAAAATGTTGACTTTTTTTTCAAAAATTTCCAATAAACCTCTTTTTTTTGCTGGAAATTGTCAATAGGGTTCATTTTTGCCAGAAATAGGATAAAATTTACCTCTATTGCAAAAAAAAATCTTCAATAGTCTCACTTTTTTCCCAAAAACCGCCAAGTCTCATTCGTTTGTCAGAAGGTTTTTTGATAAAATATCAAAATTTTGCTTCTTGTTAAAATTAACTAAAAATTCTCACTTTTTTCCAAAAAGTTTTGTTTTTTGCTACTTACTTTGTTGCCAAAAATAAGGAAAAAGTTCCAAGTTTTTGCCAAAAATTGCTAAAAACTGCACTTTTTGCTAAAATTTTTAACGTCTTATTTTCTGCCGAAAATCAATCAATCTCACTTTTATGGCCCGAAAATGGCGAAAAATTCTGCCTTTAGATTTTATCAGTTTTGCTTTTTGTCGAAAATTGCTCAAAATTCCCACTTTTTCGTTGAAAATAGTTGAAAAAAATCTCAACTTGACCAAAAAGTTGTAATTAGATATTTATCTAATATGATTTTTTTGATAAAAAAAAAAAAAAGAAAGTGTCACATTTTTACTAAAAATTTTCAAAACGTCCTGTTTTTTGATAAAATTGTTGAATTTCTTAAGAATTAAAAAAAGAATTTATCACCTAAAAGATTCATGTTCTTTCGAACTGATCTAACCATATTTTGTAGAAAATTGGAGTATATTAATGTTGGAGCTGTTGCCTTGTGAACCAAAATTCAAAAATAAACACTTCACTGATTGATCAAAAAGTACGTAGATCTGTTTATCTGGTAAAAATCGAAGTTAGAATCACCTGATGAGAATATTGGATAAAGTTAACATATTGTTACCCTCCGAACTTTTCCCAGAACTGAAGGAAAGACTGAAATTACACCGTTTAAAAAAATGTTTTTGGATTTGGAGAAAGTTTCTGAAATTTTGAAAAAAATTAATTCTTTTTCATAGCTTCCGGATTTTTATAAAATTAGGTACATATTCTTCTGTTTTGATGATATTTGAAAATATCTAACGCATATAACCTCGCAATTTACAAAATTTAGAGAATTTTGAGTCCCAATATTTTGCATATCTCAACATTTGACCGACTTTCAAAAATATCAAAAATATCCAAAAAACCAACGTCGGTTTACTCCTCGAATATCTCATTTTTCAAAGCTTCTGCCTGGCTCTGCTTCAGTCAATTTTATTTTCTATTTTAGAATTCGAGTTTCGAAGCAATTATTGTTCCAATTTGAAATATGTTGGAGCTGATAAAATGATTTTTTTACATCAAAAATGATCTCGAATATATGAGAGCTTTTGGCTTCGATTTGCTCGTGCCAATAGTTTTTTTCCTAAAATTATTATGAAATTACTGTTTGAATTTGTAAACTTCCAAGGTCAATCAACGTTTTCTGGATGGCACAAATTAAGTTTTTTTTTTTGGGGGGGGGGGGGGGGTTAAAAATTTGATTTTTTTTCAAATTGTAACAAAAAGTTGGTATAAAAGTAAGCATTGGTTTTCATTTTAAAAATTACTTCATAAACCTTGTTTATTTTTTAAAAATTATTACTTCGTGAAAAAGTTTAATTTAAAAAAAAATCATTTTTTGTGACGTCATTGTTTATTTTTGCATAATTAGAAATATTTGGTTAGAAACTAGGAGGGTTGGTTTTGATGATAATTCATTGTTATTTTGGCGGAAGAAGATGTAATTTTCATAAAATTTCTGATTCGTATTTTTCGTTCGGAAATTTCGATTTGTGGTTTCAAAGTTGATTTAATTTCGTATACCATCTCACACGTCGTATGGACCAAAATATCTCAAATTTCATAATCGAGTACTTGGAAATTTAAAAGTTCTCTGAAGCAGATCATACGTCAAGATGACATAAGGAAATTTCTTGTCGGTACGTATACGTAATACGTTGATGTACCTATTCGTATTTTGACACGATGTGTTGAATCTAGGTTTTTTTTTTACCTTTCCCAAGAGGCACGAAAATATTTTTATAGCACACGAGCAATAAAATTGGCGATATTTTCAAAAGGGAAACTTCGTAATAGATCACGTTGTTGTGGCGTTGACACGAATATTACGAGTTGAACTGTTGATATCAATTGGGCGTACTTTTCGTACAGGCAGGCATATTATACGAGTACCTTGACAAAAATCGTACCTATCTATCATCCTTACATCATCCATCCATCTATCCATCCATCGGCTCTAAAGTTTTGGTATTTATAGGCATAAGAAGGTAATGGCGAAGAAGAAGAAGAAAAAAATCGCGTGAAAAATATAGCCACGTAATAATAACCGAGTATATGGTTTTTACGATATACGTACGCAAATCTATAAGGCCAGACAGAGTTAACGGGGGTAAATAGTACGACACAACTATGCACTAGTATATACCTATACATATCTGTATACAAGTTGATGATTTATTGATTTACTCGTCAACGTCGTAATTTTCAGCTGTCTCGGTTAATTTGATGTATAAGCGGAGTTTGATTTAAATAGATTTCGCGATTGTACGCGTATTAGCCTGTCTATATTAATGTGAAAGGTGAAACGACGATAGGAGGTGACGTATTCGAGACTCTTTTCACCTTTTTCTTGCCTTTTTTTTTTACGTTTTCGCGTAAGGTATTTTTCATTCATTTCGCTTTTTATGTTCAACTTATACTACACCAGAAGGGTAAGGAATCTAAATTATTTAAAGCACACCTTCGTCTTGTTACGATTATTCATGATTTTAAACACGTTAATAATTCAACGAGCGACCCGGAGAATAACTCGATGAAGCGATTTTTTCTTTTCTTTTTTTATACTTTTTACGGGTATTTTTTTTTTTTTGAATGGTGGGTTGCTGAAAGTTTGTCGTGGGAAGAGGGAGATGAAGGAGATGAGTGAAAGTTCCCGAAGGTTTGGGTTCAGTGGCTGGTTCAAGTGGTTCGAAATTGAGGTGTTGATTTTTGACGTACGATAAGAGGAATCTGTGAAGAGTGGAGGGGGTGGGTTGAAGAGCCAGAATTATTGGGCGATGTGTCAGATGAATTTTATCCAAAAATCTCCAACTATTTGCCTGAATTTTTCTGTTTGAGGTGAGGGGGAGGGGAAGACATCCCTCCTCTATTGGCACACCTTTGATTCCAGCTCGAGAAGAAGGTCATACGCAGCAGCAAAATTATCCACCACCCGTAAATACCACCAACTGAGGTTGTAGGCTGACTCGACGTTTCAACTATTCTACCTCTGTTTTGTCGGTCGAATCTTAGAGGTTTTTCCGTCCATTTGAGATGTAAAATTTCACGATGAAATGCTACCTCTATTGTTTAGACGAGGCTTTTCACTGTTGTAGCAGCTTACTTATTACATCGCATCTGGCGCTCTGTTAATTTGGATAAAACCTTAAGCGAATATTTCGTAAAATCATTTCGATGCTACGTGCTTCGAGTTCATCCTGTTTATTGTGAACGCGATTTTCTGATGCATGTGGTGAAATAACCACTATGAAGATGTTGTAAAAATACTGCAGTGATGATTTTGAAATTATTTGAATGCGAAATTCTTCCTTCGTGGAATAAAAATTGTACGAGGTGGACCCTTGGTTCGAAGTTAATCTGTTTTCAACTTTGACTATATATACATGGACTACTATCTTCATTGTTGCCGATGAAGCCGAAGTAATAGAGGTACTAGATCGGGAGCATCGGGAATTTTCATGCGCGCGCAGGAATCCCACCCACCCTCGCACCTTCCAATCACGGTGAACCACGGAGCGACGAACACCCTCCTACGTTCCAACAACCGCTACGCTCGTTGCAACGAAATCTCGCGCATGCTCAGAGCCCATGTCCCGATCTAGTACCTCTATTGCTTTGGCTTCACGATTCCCATTCAACAACAATAGGAGATAGCAGTCCATGTATATATAGTCAAAGGTTTTCAATTTCCGTTCATGGTATTTTTCATTTGCATTTATTGAAAACTCGTAACTTCGTATTACTTAACTGTGCTCTCTGTCCCTTTCCCAGTTGACCTTGGTGTAGGACACTTTGAAAGAGGAAAAAAATTCAGTTCGTTGCCATCGAAATTTAAAATTCAATCGAGTCTTTGTCTTTGTTTTACGTACCAAATACGAATACGAATATATTTTGTAACGATAATCGATATTTTGCTATTTTTTGTTGTTGCAAATTTTTGAGACGGGATAATCTTATAAAGGTATAAATCAAAATTTATGGTGAAAGTGCTCGTGCAATATCTCAACTCGAATTGAAAATGTTGGAAAAAGGACTTAATCGAATTTAGGTACCCTGAAATTTTCATTTTATCGTGATTTAAATTGTGCTATTTCATACCTTTCGTGTCTCTCGGATGAAATCTGGCGAGTTGGATTGGAAAATTTTCATCGCTCGGAGGGTTATTTCAAGTTTACTGATGTCAGGAGTTCTCGTAGTGCAGTGTTTAAGTTTTAAAAAGGTGATTGTTTTACTATTAAAGTAACCCTACGATATTTTTTTGAATAACAACGTCAAAAGATGAATAAACAATACATAATTTGTTTTTAAACCACATTTCAAGATTCAATGTGAACCGAAAACAAGTATTTTTAGAAGCACAGAGGGAAAAAAATCGTCAGCGGAAGTCGATATCAGCGATTAGAAGCCCAAATAATGTGATGCATTATTTACGGCAAACTGGGTAGGCAATTTTATTAACACCTCGTTGCAGAGCGCGTCAGTTAGCTCGTTTCCACGACGTTCTCGTGGAAAATTCTGAACGACGCGGTCGACCCGGTGGAATTTTGCGAATTGCTGAACTGCAAGTTAGAAAAGCAAAGGAAAATTTCTGAGAAAAGTGAAGAACTTATACAGGGTGTCTTGGTGTCTCTTTTTTGTCTTTTTAAATTGAAAATTCAACTTTCCATCCATTATTCAGAAATGTGAAAAAATTTTAATCAGTAAATTTGTATAATAGTTTGAAATATTCTATGTTCAAAAATGACGCATTCCATGGGAAGGAGTGCTGCACCTCCCCTCAAAAAAATTCTCAAGTCATGTGATAGGTATATCGAATTTTAAAGGTGCTGAACACAAATATGAGACGGACTCCCACTACGCCTTCTAGCAGCCCCTTTTTTATGCTCAATACCTGCAAATATTGACAAAATTGTGTGATACATTTATCGAATAATACGTTTTTGAAAGTGCCGAATACGAATTTTGGTTTTATTTTCTTGATTTGTGTGCTCTTCCAACCTTTCAGTTTTCGAGGCAAACGACAACTGGGTCGTGATGAGGGGCGGGTAATTCGGTTGATTAAGATCATTATTTAGAATTGAAAAAAATCAGGGAAATTCAAATTTCTTGGTGTTTTTGTTTGAAAAATGAGTAAAAGAACTCAATTCATCATAGTATCTTTCTTCAGATTCTTTTCATACTCAAAAAAAAGATCTACTGATTATCTAAGTGCTCGTACTTGAATTGTATTTTTTTACCTTTTCATGTGTGTTTGATTACGTACAAAGTAGATAATAATTTATTCTTGTGACGAAAAATTGACTCACCTGAAACAAATTGGAATGCATTTTTTCATTAGTTATTATGCTAATTTTTGGTGAGGAAAATGTTTACGAAAAATAATTATTAATTATCAATAATCATATATTTAGTATTATATTTACTTATTTATATTTTCTAGGTGTTTTATAAGCACTATGAGAAGGGAGGAATCACAACATTTTTTGAACTGAATCAAAAAGAATCCAATGACCTGAAAATAATTTCAGCTGCTGAAATATATTCTTCTGTTTTTGGCGAATTTTTGAAATCTTAAACTTGACCCATTTCTTTTGAAGAAAATCCAAAATTCGACCAAATTAGCGCGAAAAGCTGAAATTTGATTGGATCGAGTCAATTTGTGATGGTTTAGAATCATTCTAGAGCCGCCATCGCCAGCCGATTACCAAGAGCGAAAATTTAAAAAAAAAATGGTATTTTTTTCATTTAAGTATGCTGAATAGAAAGTTCTTACGAGTTGGTAAGTGAATTTAGAGTTTCAAGATTCCAAAATATTCGGAATTCCTGTCAAAATTTCAAGTGCTAAAGTGCGTTTTTCGATTTTTGGTGAATTTTTACAAATCAAATTTAAGCCAAAAATGAGAGAAACATCAAAATTTTACCAAATTGACCTGAAGAGGTGAAATTTTGGATATACCCAATTTCCGATATGCCAAACCGATTGGAAACTGTTTCAAACTGTTTTGAGCAGTTCTGGAGCCTCCAGCAGATTTTTGAAACTCGAAGTTCCCACAAAATTCCATCAAATTGAAGTTGTAAAGATGAAATTTATTCTAAAAACTAATTTCAATACGTTACGAAGTACTGCAGGTGAATTTCAAGTCATTTTAGAGCCTCCAGCGACTTTTTTGAAAATTACTGGAGTCTCCAGCAGATTTTTAAAACTCGAAATTCCCACAAAATATCATTAAATGGAGTTGGAAAGCCGAAATTCATTCTGCAAACTAACTTCAATACGCTACGAAGTTGACTGCGGGTGGATTTCAAGTCGTTTTGGAACCTCCAGCGACTTTTTGAAAATTCCTGAAGCCTCCAGCAGATTTTTGAAACTTGAAATTTCCCCAAAATGTTATCAAACTGAGATGGAGAGTCGAAATTCATTCTGCAAACTAATTTTCAATACGGTAGGAAGTTGACTGCTGCATGGTGGATTTCAAGTCGTTTTGGAGCCTCCAGCGACTTTTTGAAAGTTCGTATGGCGTTTTTTTGGAAAATTGAAATTTTCTAAAAGTAGCTGGAAGCTTCAAAACCATTTGAAACCACCATGTAGTCTGCGAAGTAAATTTCAGCTTGCCAACTCCATTTGATACATTAATGTTGCAGGAATTTCAAGTTTCAAAAATCTACTGGAGGCTCCAGTAATTTTCAAAAAAGTCGCCGGAGGCTCTGAAATGACTTGAAATTTACCTGCAGTACTTCGTAGCGTATTGAAATTAGTTTTTAGAATAAATTTCTGCTTTACAACTTCAATTTGTTGGAATTTGGTGGGAATTTCGAGTTTCAAAAATCTGCTGGAGGCTCCAGAACTGCTCAAAACGAGTTGAAACCGTTTCCAATCGATTTGGCATGTCGAAAATAGAGTATATGCCAAATTTCAGCTCTCTTGGTCAATTTGGTAAAATTTTGATTTTTTCCCTCATTTTTGGCCTAAATTGGATTTTCAAAAATTCACCAAAAATCGAAAAACGCACTTTAGCACTTGAAATTTTGACAGGTGATAAATTTTTGCATGATCTTCCGATCTACTTTGTAAGGTTTGAAAAATTTCGTACACGTCCTATGTTGGAACGCAAAATCTGCGATTTCGGCTGACCTGTCAATCAAAATGGCCGCCATTTTGTAAGTAAGACCAACTTTTTTGGGGAAAGTTTGCTTTAAAATGTTCCTTAGGATGTCCCATTTAAGAAAAAAGTTGTCCCGGAGGATCGGCGGGGGGGGGGGTGCAATTACTCTCATGTCATATGCCGGACTAATAGTCTAGCTTTTCTATTCAATAATGTCGCAAATTCAAAAAATTACAAATAGGTATATTTTTTCTTCAATTTTTGGGCGATTTTGAAATTTTTGAAAATTTGATCATAATTAAGACATCGAGTAAGAGCAGCTAAAATTTCTGACTTTTTTTTGCGGACACAATCTTTTAATAAAATTTTAGAATTCCTGGAATTTTTCGCACGCAGAATATTTTTCTGAAGAATGAAAGACGAAATCTATCGTTAAGTATTTTGAAAATATTGTGAGGAAACCTTCGTTGCTTCAAAAAGCTGCTGCGAATAAATTGTACCTACCTATCGATCTAAAGCTCAGTATAAATATAGGATTTTGAGTGGATGAATTTTGGATATTGCATGTAAAATCCAGGTTTTTCTAAAGCATTTCTATTTTCATCCAATTTTACTCCGACGTTAAATAAACATAATCATCGCAGGAAAGATTTTTTTTCTTCGCTTCGTAAGGGGAAAACATGCGACTTTATTCGTATACGAGTATGATGGGCTAATATACGTTGTAAAAATGAATTGAAATTGATCCACGTAATTAGAAAATATATCGAGTATAAGACGGGCGACAGAGTCGTTAAAAAAAAGAGACGACGTTAACCGAGCCGCTCGCGAAAGTCGATGATAAATTATTCAAATACTGTAGAAAACAGCGTTTTCAAAATGACCATAAAAAGTTGAAAGCTCGAAACTGGGTGCGTATCCTTATTCGAGCACAACGCGACGATGGTTGAAGAGGCTGAGCGGCCGGGCCCAAATCAGCAGCCAGCAAAAAGACGGTTTAACGTTCACTCGGGGGATAAATTTTTTAAAATTAAACTTCTCGTGTGTTAGGTTACGTTACGCGTTGCCTTGCCTTGCCTTGCCTGGCTAAAAGTGAAGAAAAATAAAAGTTTTTCAGAGTTGTAAAAACTATGTGTAAGTTTTTCGTTTACTATTTTGATATTTCCGCGTTGAAAAAATTGATCTTCTAGGTTTATCTTGGCAGTTTATATAATTTTTCCAACACTAGAGTGCTGGTGTTTATCGTACAGTAATCCATTTTTCGGGGTGTTTTATTTTCATAGTGAGACATTGACAGCATTTTTAAGCAGATGTGTGGGTGTGAGAGTTGTATCGATGCACGTGTTATTGAGTAATGATTTTGATATATAGGTTTAGGTACCTATTTATTATGTGAAGGATGGACGTAGAGGTAGCTATCAGTGTAAATAAAAATTTCGGTTCGATATTTATCGCCATCGTGAGGAATATTAAAAACTATAGAAAAAAAAGAAACACAAAATTTTTAACCAAAAAAAAAAAAAAAAAATGAAAAAAAAACGTGTCACGTTACAAATTTTAATTAATGTACACAGTATCTTTATCAGGTACCATCTCTGTAACTTTGTAGGTAGAAAACTAACAATGCAAATAGTACGTAATACATATCTCTCGGTTGGGGTAAAAAAATTGAAAAATGGCGTGCAACATTTTTACCACACACTACAACCACATGTATCATAGACGGTCTTGTCGTCATCGTATACCGAGTAATATATACGTACGAGTATATCGCCGAACAAATAGAGGGAAAAAATTCACTATATAATCGATAGCTCTGTTCGACGCATAAAAAATAAATGCGTTTATCGTTTTCCGTCGCGAGCGTCATGTTTTATTCAAAGCCGTACTCGAAATTTGGACAAGGTTAGCCTGATTTGCCAAACAAGAAAACCGTTTTAAACTTCCGATCGCCTCGAATCCTACATAGTTGTATATATGGCGGAGTTTTTAAATAGGCCGAAATTTTCACTCTCTAACCGGAGAAGTTGAAAAAAAATACAGAGATGAGGTTTTAAAGCCGCACCGAGCGCAGAGCGCAGTTTTGGCGAGAAATTCCCTTTTAATGCGGATTATTCGGAAATTTCAGTTCACTTCGGATTGCCTTAGGAAGACTTAAGAGAGAGGTATTTTACCCGAGACGCTTAAGTGATTTGCGTTTGCCTCGCTGCGTTCTGTGGTGCTTCGCGTTTTGCCCGAGAAAGCTGTGTGTGGCGAGGAGATCGCTCGGGGAACGAAAATCGTCGAAATTAACGATTAATTCGAAATTAGCCACGTCGAAAATTATCAGTCGATATGTACATGTATCGATGTATAATTGCATGATTGAAAAAAATACCCGTTTTGTATCACTCTCGATTGATCTGTTACTTCTTGATTTTGATTCACGAAGTTATTCTCAATTTTTATATTGATGGGTTTGAATAATAAGTCAAATTTTTGCCACATCCTCCTTTACTAGATTTGATTCGGTGATGATTTGGTCGTTCTCGAATGATTCGTGGATCATGAGCAAATCGTTCGCGAACGAATGAGTCCACATTCCAATGACAGAAGTTTAAACTGTCGAGTTTAGTTGTGTGGTGTATTTCTGATTAGATTCTTCAGTGATTCAGTCGTTCGCGAACGATTTTTCTTCTTTGAGCAAATCGTTCACGAACGAACGGAACGAATCATTGAAAATAATTTCTATTGAGGGATTATATGTAGATTGATACGATTGGTCTTGTCATGTATCATCTGATTTGATTTCCAAACGATTCAGTTGTTCTCGAATGATTTGTGGATCACGAGCAAATGGTTCGCGAACGAATTGAGTTCAGATTTCGATGAAAAAATTTAAACTGTCGAGATTAGTCTCGCCCTGTATTTTTAATTTGATTTTTCAGAGATTCATTCGTTTGCGAACGATTTTTCTCCTCTGAGCGACTCGTTCGCGAACAAATCATTGAAAATCTTTATTAAGAGATTATAAAATGATACGATCTGTCTCATCATGTATCATCTGATTTGATTTCCAAACGATTCAGTCGTTCTCTAATGATTCTTCGTTTCTGAGCGAATCGTTCGCGAACGAATCGACTCCAACTTTCGTTGATTGATTTATTATGTCAATTTTCATGGTGTTATCATTCGTTTGATTTGGTTTATTGGTGATTTATTCACTTAATTTTCAGCAATTTTTTAAATTTAAAATCAAGTATGTACCTACGTATGGTCGCTAACGAATCGATTTGTTTACTTAATTTTTGGTAAATCATCCAGGAACGAATTGATTCGTATAAGTGACTCATTCGCGAACGAATTTTTGGTAAATCATTCACGAACGAATTGAATGATTTTTGGCGAATCTTTTGGTGAATCATTCACGAATGAATTGATTCATTTTTAACGAATCATTCACGAACGAATTGATTCGTATAATAAGTGACTCGTTCGCGAACGAATCGATTAATTTACTTAATTTTTGGTAAATCATTCACGAACGAATTGAATAATCTTTGGTGAATCATTCGCGAACAAATTGATTCATAAATTATTAAAGAGTTAATCAATTCGTTGCTGAATGTTTCCCTTGAATGAATTGATACTTGAAGAACAATTCACTGAGAAATGAATCAATTTGCATAAATATGTAAGTACGTAAATAATTCGTTTGAAAACAAATCAACTTGTTAATAAACGATTCTTTGTTAATGCAGGAGACTCGCGAATCGGTTTTTCAATTTGATCTTAGAAATAACATAACGATGGTTGCAGAGGTCGGGAAATGATCCCCTTTCGAGTCAATATCGCAAAAATTTTACATCTCTCCGGTTCCACTCTTTTGCGATTTTAAAACGATAGACCGACTTGCCCCCCCTACCAACTCTTTTTCCATCAGTCTGTCTTACTTTTCCGCGTCCATTTTGTTCCGCGAGCCATCTCTGAGACAGCCCTACCGAGACTAGCTATTTTTCGCTTTCCATGATGCAATCGTCTAGATTAATTTCGTTTTTATGCTAAAAAGTTGACGATATTTCGTCCTTTATTGTCGGCTGTGCGGCGATATGGGCTCGGCTCGGCTCAGACGCGACCACATCAGCATTTGAACATTTGCACGAAACGACGACGACGACTACGACGCGACGAACTGCTCATTTCATCGTAATTTCGAGAACGCATTAATTAAAAGCGTACGTACACTTACACACATACACGAGTACGTATAACTTTTGCTAGCGCATTTCAAAGGCTTATGTAGAGCTGGCTGCGTGTAGTAATCCATCTATCATTCGTCGTAGTTGTCGTAGTAGTGGTAGTGGTGCTTGCCTGCTTGGTGCTGAGTATCTTTTCTCTTTCTCCTCGATACTATACAGCATACCAGCCCGATGATGGGTATAGCTGCTTTAGAAATTAAAGTTTCCATTTCCTGTAGTTGTATTCGTGTAATACGGCTTTCTCTTTTCCCTGATTCATCTGCGCGTTGTTATATTACGAAAAACTGTGTGACAGCTATGAATTATTGTCCGTTTTTTCACCCCTCGCCATCAACCCCCCTCGATTCTGTCGCCTAGATGTACGATAACGTCGTCGTAGTCGTCGTTGTCGCCACCACCATCATCGTACTTTTATCCCTCTCACCTTGTATCCATTTCACATCAACTATTACATATTACATGTATTATGGTGTAGGTAAGGTACATTGTACAACTACCATACTGGTTTTACTCGAACACTTATGTAGCTTGCCACATTCTACATACGTGTAACATCATACAACATTCGTATTACACGTGAATGTATTCGTGCACAAACACAAGCCAAGACGGTATCGAAAGGAAGAAATTAATATCCCACTACACGCGTCTTTTTCCTGCTAACCCCTTTTCCCGAGTTTATATGAAAATTACTCCGCAAATATACGCCTCGAGTACACACACGTACGATAAATGTGGAGCAACATCAGGAAACAGCGTTATTGATACGTTTATAAAGACAACAAAATCGACAAATCTTCGTTACAACGTCGAAACTCGTATATACGAGTACTTTGGTATAAACTGGGCGAAATTACCATTACGAAGGGTATTTTGACTCGAAAAATCACTACGTGGTGTTATATTTAGGTCAATTTTGTCCGCCATCAATTCTTTTTTATTGTACTAACAAATGTCATGGGGTGAGTATATGAAAAAAATGGGCGAGTTCTTTGAGTTTCTAGAGGTATTTTTTTTTTTCGGAAGATACAATATATCGTTCATCAGCGATGATTTTCCACATTCACCGTTTTCATGAAATGATCAACTCAAAGATTGTAATGGTCAAAGCTCACGTCGTCGTCCAACATTATTTTTCATGTTTCAAAAACATCTGGTTTTCATTATTTGAATTTTTCGCTTTTTTTTTTTTTGTACATACAAGGGAACCTCCTGAGGTGTCACACTCCGATTTTTGGAAAGAACATAATCTAAAACCCCTAAAACCAAATTTTCAGCTGCCCAAGTACATTTTTCGAATTTTGGCGAATTTTGAAAAATTCAAAATTGACTGTTTTTGGCGATTTATGCTTTTTTGAAAAAGTTCGTACTTGATCAATAAAAATGATAAAAATAAGTGCCAAAACTAATATTAATTACCCAAATCCAAATTTCAACATTTCCAGCCATTCTGGAGCCTCCAGCGCGATTTTCTAATTTCTCCAGAATTTTGAATTTGCTCCAGAAGGCGTGAATATGAAGTTGGGCAGCTAAAAATCGAGTTGTATATTACACTTGACCTGCTTGACGAAATTATCCACATTTGAGCCGATTTTGAGAGTGACACCTCAAAAGTGGCTTTTTGACCAGTTTTTTTCAAAATTAAGAAATCCAAAAAATCAAAAGTTTCCGGCTTGTGTGGAAATTTTTGAAATTCACGCGAATCGCTGTAGTTTGTCCAAAATTAACCCCCCAAATCCAAATTTCACAATTTCCAGCTATTCTGGAGCCTCCAGCGCGATTTTTCAATTTCTCCAGAATTTTGAATTTGCTCCAGAAGGCGTGAATATGCAGTTGGGCAGCTAAAAATCGAGTAATGTATTATACTCGACCTGTTTAACGAGTTTATCTACATTTAAGCAGATTTTGGGAGTGACATCTCAAGAGTGGTTTTTTGACCAGCTTTTTTCAAAATTAAGAAATCAAAAAAATCGTTTGAAATTTGCGCGAATCGCTGTGTTTCTTCAAGAACTAACCCCCGGAGCGCAAATTCTACCATTTCCAGCCGTTTCGGAGCGAGAGTGACACCTCAAAAAACCACTCTTCAGGTGTCACTCTCAAAAATTTCAAAAAAGATCACCGAAAATCATATAAAATGAAAGAAAATTGACAGAACAATTCTAAAGTTTACTCAAAATTGGCAGAAATTGCGACTCACATAATGAGACGTTCCGCATGAAAAGGGACAACTTCGTGAGATTTGAAAAAATTGAGTTAAGCACACCACGTTAAACTAGACAAAATTTGCTAAAAAATGAGCCAAAGAGCAAAAAAAACGACCCATATGCGGAAACGCTACGAATTTTCAAAAATGAGGTAACAAAAAACATAGTTTTGAAAAAAACGCGTTCAAAGTTTTTGATTTTTTTTTTTCGTTTTTCGCATTTTATGACCTGAGTTTGCGTTCTACATAAAAAAATAATGTAGTATATAACCTAAAATGTAGAAATTTTTATTCATCCGATGGGTTTTTCACTTTTTTTTTCGATACTTGGTGGCTGCTGAAAGTTAAAACGTATAATTTATGAGTATTTACGAGCACGTACGGGTAAAAACAGTGATACCATTGGAAAGCGCGTTAAATTTCCTATAAGATTCCGTCAAAAAGTAAAAAACGAAAATTTTGATCATTTTTCATAAAAACCTGTTTTCTGAAGAATTACGTTTCTAACGAAGTTGTCCCTTTTCATGCGGAACGTCTCATATACGAATTAATTCGTTCACGAATGATTCATCAAAAATTATTCAATTCGTTCGTGAATGATCTACCAAAAATTGAGTGAACGAATCGACTCGTTCGCGAACGACTCACTTATACGAATCAATTCGTTCGCGAATGATTCACCAAGAATTATTCACAATTCGTTCGTGAATGACTGACCAAAAATTAGGTAAATGAATCAATTCGTTCGCGAACGAGTCTTTTATACAAATCAATTCGTTCGCGAATGATCCACCAAAAATCAAGTAAACAAATCGATTCGTTCGCGAATGAATCAGTTATACGAATCAATTTGTTCGCGAATGATTCACCAAAAATTAGATAAATGAATTGATCCGTTCGCGAACGACTCACTTATGCGAATCAATTTGTTCGCGAATGATCATCAAAAATTTCTCGATTCGTTCGCGAATGATTCATCAAAAATTGTTCAATTCGTTCGTGAATGATTCACCGAAAATTAAGTAAACGAATCGATTCCTTCGCGAACGAGTCACTTATATGAATCAATTCGTTCGTGAATGATTCGCCAAAAATTATTCACAATTCGTTCGTGAATGATTCACCAAAAATCAGGGAAGTGAATCGATTCGTTCGCGAACTACTCACCTATACGAATCGATTTGTTCGCAAACGACTCACTTATACGAATCAATTCGTTCGCGAACGACTCACTTATACGAATCCATTCGTTCGCGAATGATTCATCAAAAATTATTCAATTCGTTCGCGAATGACTCACCTAAAATCAAATAATTTTTCAATTACCAATCGATTGTGAATGATTCGATTCGATTCGATTCGATTCACTTCGCTTGAAAACTGATCAATTCCTATACAATAGTTTCACAAAAACCGAATTGTTATGCAAATGTTTCAAATAAATTTTGGAGACCTTTTTCCCTCGCTTCGTTCGGTTTTTGTGATTAAGTACTTTGAAATCAACAAATGCCACACTAGTGTTCAAACGTGACGTCTCAATTTTTTAATATGTTGTTCAGCATGAAAAGTTGTCCTCAATATATTTTTTTCAGAATTTTTGAGAGTCGGAACGATATGAAAACTACGGTTTTAAACATTTCAAGCTAATTTTTCGTACGAAAAAAGTGGCAACACTGATTTTTATGACATCACCAAGAAGCCTTTCAAAATCCTCAACTATTGGAAAAAGTGCCATTTTGGTTGGTATCGCGGTTATCGAGCAATTCACTGCTGAAATGGACGATATTTTAGGTTCACTGAAAACTTTGACATCCCCTAGCTGGCTGCCGTTAAAAATGGGCTAGAGGGCCTGCGATTTGCGCCATTGGTCGTCCCTTCGGAAGGTCTTTCCACATGAAAATTTTTGAAAAAATCGCCGACTCCCCTTACCACATCTTGGTCGAATTGTGGAACGATCCATACGTAAAATTAAAAAAAAATACTTGATAAAAAAACAAAAAACAAGAAAAACCCCCTTTGGACACCTTATTCATGTTCCTTTTCTCTTCCTTGAATAGTTCTACTGCTTTTCCAAATTGTAGTAGTTAAGTGAATACAGTAACTAATTCAAAAAATTTCCAGGATCGACCGCGTCGCTTAGAAGTTCTCACGAGAGCGCCGTGGAAACGAGCAAACTGACGCGCTCAGCGACCCGGTGTTAATAGAATTGCATACTCGGTTTGCCGTAAATAACGAATCGAAAGATTTATATTAGTTCAGCGGCAAACTGTAAGTAAACGGCAAATTTGATAAAGCTTTGAAATTTGGTATGATGAACAAGGACACCAAAAGAAAATTTTTAAGCCCGGGAGGCAATCGCCAAGTACCATAGGAGAGGAATGGGGGTGATTTGGGGGGAGGGTTCAACCCCCCATTTTTCCAAATGGGGCTAACGGGGCGATATTGGTGTCAATTCCACATGATTGAACCCCGCTGAGTTCGAAAATACCATTACTTTCAAAATCTGAGGAAGAGGCATGCCTCAAATTTGAGATTTTCTGAGTGAAGTTTAAGCATTTTTCTCAATAATGCCCCAAAATTACAGTTTTTCAACCCTAGACGACACGCTGACCTTCCATCGACATTTTTATGGTTATTTTCAGATTCTACAGGTCAATTACAATGCGAATCGACTAGTAATACTTTCGCATACCTCTACCTTGGGTGTACAGAGGGGTCTAAAGGGGTTAAAAATTGGCGTTTTTTCGGCATTTTTTTTGCAAAAATCGGAGTTTTTGAACTGTGCACCGGATACAATTAGCGGGAGAAGGTTCTAATGTCGATTTTCGAATACTACAAAGCAAATGCCATCGAATAAGACTCGGAGGCACTTTTTACACCCCTCCTGGGAGACAGTAGAGGGGGGTAAAGTTTGACCCTTATCTTGCTTAATGTTGAATCAGTTTTAGAAATGTAATCAACGTAAGTGTACATTTTCTTACTACCAAAAACTACCAGTAATTTACCATAAAACTACCGGAACTTACCAAAAATTACCAGTAATTTAATTTTGGTAATTTACCAAAAATTACTGACAATTTACCAAAAATTACTGACAATTTACCAAAAATTACCGGTGATTTACCAAAAATTACCGGTGATTTACCAAAAATTACTGGTAATTTATCAAAAATTACTGGTAATTTGCCAAAAATTATCAGTAATTTACCAAAAATTACCGGTAATTCACCAAAAAACTTTTGATAATTTACCAAAAATTACCAGTAATTTACTTTTTGTAATTTACCAATATTATTGGTAATTCACCAAAAACTATCGGTAATTTACCAATAACTCCTGGTACTTCACCAAAAAATTACCAGTACCTAATTCACCAAATAAAATAACTAATAATTTACCAATTAAAAATTTTACCAAAAACTACCAGTAATTTATTTTTAAAAAATTATTAAAAGTTATCAGTAATTTACCAAAAGTTATGTTTTTTTACCAAAAATTACGAGGTATTGCAAAAATTAATATTAATTTACGTAAAATCCGTCTGATAGGGAAAAGTCGGTTGATCTTGCGCGCTGCGCAAGATTTTTTTTCGCTTGCAATTGCACACAAAAAGAGCATTTCCGGGTAAGATAGTGAAATCGGCACTCTCACCGATTTGGTTGAAACTCACCCAAAATGTTAGTTTGGATGTAAAACCATCCCAAAAAATTTTTGAGCCGGCCCCCCACCCCCGCCTGAGAAATGTGCTCATACGTGCGCAAAATTCAAAATTCCCGTTCTCCGGAGGGGGTGGTCCAAAAATTTTGAAACTTTCACATAAAATAGTCACTAGGTAGGTGCGTGTGTGGAATTTTTTTCGAAAAAAAAATTTCATATTTGAGGGGGTTTTGGGGGGGTTCAAAATTTCAAAAATTTGTAGAAAAAAAACGGGGAGGGTACACTTCGCGAAATTTTTTCAGAAATTCAGTTACACCTTTAGGTATAACATATAATTTTCCCAAGGCCCCAAAAGGGGTGCAACGTGGTCAAAAAAAAGAAAGTTTGAAGAAAAATCTGTATCTCCAGTACTACCGCGCGTTTTGTCAACACTGTTCCACGGCACCGCCGTGAGAAAACTTCGCCTATCGCGCGCTCTCAAACTTGGATTTTTTTTGAGAACCCTGAAATACCATAATTGCCATCAAAGGTATTTTTGGTGAATATTTTCTATGGTGGTGTGGTGAACAACAAGAGGTATACCTACAAGAATCTTCAACCCCCTCCCTTCATATTTATCCCTCAAAATTGTGTTTTTCAGCTTATTTTATGCTTTTCACTAACAATAAAAATAATTTCGAGGTACAATGTGTCGTTTCCGCATGATTCGATACCGCTGAGGCACTGAGCACGAATATGACGTCAGGGTTTCAGGTTCTCTGCTAATCTAGCCCCTCCACACCCTTCAGCCCCCATCACAATTTTTACTATAAATGTTTGAAATTAGGATACTTTGATTATGTTTGTGTCGTTTTTATATGGTTCAAACCTCCCGAGCACAAACATTGCGTCTGATTTTGTTTTACACTCACCCGTCCCCTACATAGCCTCAGCCCCTTCCTCAATTTCCACTATTTTTGAAATGGAGCTACTTTCACGAAATTGGTGTCGTTTCCAATAGACCCAAACGCAAATACAGACATCTGATTCCGTTTTGCTCATACCCAGCCTCTTCGTAGGGGGCTGACGTTCTGGAGGGCACGGATAAGCGTAACACAAATAATTATCATCAAAGTAACTTTATATTTAAAAAATATGTAGTATAAATTGTGGTGGGGGGCTGAAGGCTCTGGAGGGGTTAGATTAGTGTAGCAGAAAATCTGACGTCATATTCGTACTCAGCGGTATCGAATCATGCGGAAACGACACCACATTCATTAATATTTGATTCTCCCTAAATTTTCATTTTACCTCCGCTATGGCACTTTTTTTCATTTCTTCACTATGAGACCCCAAAACAAAAATTTCGAAAAAAATATGATACCTAGTAGTCAAAAATACATCCAAAAAACGTGTTTGAAATATTGTACTGCGCAATTTTTATTGTTAGTGAAAAGCATAAAATAAGCTGAAAAACACAATTTTGAGGGATAAATATGAAGGGAGGGGGTTGAAGATTCTTGTAGGTATACCTCTTGTTGTTCACCACACCACCATAGAAAATATTCACCAAAAATACCTTTGATGGCAATTATGGTATTTCAGGGTTCTCAAAAAAAATCCAAGTTTGAGAGCGCGCGATAGGCGAAGTTTTCTCACGGCGGTGCCGTGGAACAGTGTTGACAAAACGCGCGGTAGTACTGGAGATACAGATTTTTCTTCAAACTTTCTTTTTTTTGACCACGTTGCACCCCTTTTGGGGCCTTGGGAAAATTATATGTTATACCTAAAGGTGTAACTGAATTTCTGAAAAAATTTCGCGAAGTGTACCCTCCCCGTTTTTTTTCTACAAATTTTTGAAATTTTGAACCCCCCCAAAACCCCCTCAAATATGAAATTTTTTTTTCGAAAAAAATTCCACACACGCACCTACCTAGTGACTATTTTATGTGAAAGTTTCAAAATTTTTGGACCACCCCCTCCGGAGAACGGGAATTTTGAATTTTGCGCACGTATGAGCACTAGGGTGGCCCTTATTTATACTTGGTGGGAAAAAAAAAATTGAATTTTTTTCGGTACACCCCCTAGTTTGGTGCCACTCCATGAGAAAATAACGCATAAAAAATTTCAACTCCATTGATGCATATTTACCCGTGCCGCACACCACTTTTTGTAATGATAGCGTCACGCGCGCGAGCTCAGTACTATTCCACTACAGACCCGTGGCAAACGAAACGTACATTAACGCGCCTCAACTTCAACTTGTTTTTTCAATCTTAAACGTTCAGGTTTGTCCTAACTAGAGGATGTTCGAAGTCATGCTGTTTGGGGTGAGGTGTTCATGTCATTTTGCCGACAATATTTGTAATTCTTGAGACAAAACTCAAGATTTTAACTCAATCGATGGGTATAAAAATGTTAAAAAAGGGAGTGATACTGTTTGGAAAAAAAATACAATACTAATTCGATTTTTTTCATTTTATGTATTATTTTATATAATTTTTCAATTTAAATGGCCTAAGCGAACTGAAAGCAAACGTTTTGGAAAATTTATAATTCAAAAAATAGAACTATTTACTTCAAAACAATGGGTTTTTCTAATATCATCAGCAATTATTTTTAAAATTTAATCAATAGTTTTTTTAAATTGCAGGGCTCGTACTCATTTTTTCCAAAAAAAAAAAGGCCAATCCAGCATTCATTTATTAGTAACCCAAAAAACTCGAAAAAGTAACCAAAAAAGTGACAAAACATGTGCAATACATTTCAATGCACAAAAAAAATCACCGAAAAAAACTAGAACTTTTCGCTTTTAATCAAAATGTCAAAATGAAATTCAATAATTTTAGCAAAAAGCGGGACTCTTTGGCAATTAGGTACTGCCAAGGAAGTACTTTTTGGCAATTTTGGATTAAAAATTGAAAATTTCGCGATTTCTGAGAATAATAGTGCGACTTTTGAATATTTCAGCAAAAAAAATGGCTTGTTAGTTAGGGATTTTTGGCAAAAAACTACACATTAGAACTATTTATTGGAAAAGAGTGGGAGCTTTTTGATGCAAACAACAACACAATTCTTAGCAGATTTTGGCAAAAAAAAAATTCTACATAATTTTGGTAAAATGCGAGCTTTTTTGCCATTTTGATAGAAAACGAGACTGCGACAATAATTTCAGGAAAAAGCAGGACTTCATAGCAATTCTCAGCTCAAAAGCGAAACTTTTTATGTAGCAAGATTTTTTTCATGGTAAATTAACAGAATGGACTTCAAGCCTTTTTAGGAATAATGGACAAAAAGTAATGGTACTACCCAGTTGACCAAATGCTAGCAAATTTTGTGCTAGCGTAAATGGTGCCGGAATTTGAGACACTTTTTTAAAAAAATGCTAGCAAATCAGTTGCGATTAGGTCGCATTAGAGTAGCAGAATTGCGCACAAATAGCTAGCACGTAGCTGGCACAAAGCTAGCAAAAAGCTAGCATTTTGTTGGCACTTTGCTCTGCATTCTGCTACGTACATGCGACTAAATCGCGACTGATTTGCTAGCAATTTTTGCAAAAAGTGTCTCATATTCCGGCACCATTTACGCTAGCGCAAATTATGCTAGCAAGAAGCTAGCGTTTTGCTAGCGTAGAAAAACTTTGATCAGTAAAGTAATTAGTGTTAATTAATTTTTAAAATTCTGGGTGTTTATTTTTAACAGGTGGTAGTATTCCAGGATATTCCAAAAATTAGGCGACTGTCCCAGCTCAGAGCTAGCATAACGCTAGCATCTTGGGATAGTATAAGAAGAGTGATGTCACTCTTCTTACTTTTCAACAAGTTACCACCTTGAGCTTATATTCAACTTGATGACACACTTTATCTAAGAGTAGCAAACTATACCATGAGAGAGATCGACGCTAGCAATTCGCTAGCATCATGCTAGCGCTTAGGTTGAAAAATCTCTTTATTAAATAAAAAATGAAGTTTTTTTTTTTAAATAGAAAAATTGTCAAAATTTAAAATTTGAAAATGAAGTATCAAACAAACCATGAAAATGAAAAATTTCAAAAACATTTGAACAACATTTTAGTCCACGGCAATGGGAGTAATTGCACCCCCTGCCGATCCTCCGGGACAACTTTTTCCTTAAAGGGGACATCCTAAGGAACATTTTAAAGCAAACTTGCTGAAAAAAAATTGGCCTTACTTACAAAATGGCGGCAATTTTGATTGAAAGGTCAGCCGAAATCGCAGATTTCGCGTTTCAACATAGGACGTGCACGAAATTTTTCAAACCTTACGAACGTAGATCGAAAGATCATGCAAAAATTCATCACCTGTCAAAATTTCAAGTGGTAAAGTACCTTTTTCGATTTTTGGTGAATTTTCAAAAATCAAATTTTGGCCAAAATGTGAGAAAAAATCAAAATTTTACCAAATTGACCAAGAAACCTGACATTTGGGATATACCCTATTTTCGACATGCCAAATCGATGGGAAACGGTTTCAACTTGTTTTGAGCAGTTCTGGAGCCTCCAGCAGATTTTTGAAACTCAAATTGAAGTTGTAAAGCTCAAATTTATTCTGAAAACTAATTTCAATACGCTACGAAGTACTGCAGGTGAATTTCAAGTCGTTTTGGAGCCTCCAGCGACTCTTTGAAAATTCCTGAAGCCTCCAGCAGATTTTTGAAACTTTAAATTTTCACAAAATTTCATCAAACTGAGATGGAGAGTCGAAATTCATTCTGCAAACTAATTTTAATACGCTACGAAGTCGACTGCTTGTGGATTTCAAGTCGTTTTGGAGCCTCCAGCGAATTTTCGAAGGTTGTATGGCGTTTTTTGGAAAATTGGAATTTCCTAAAAGTAGCTGGAAGCTTCAAAACCATTTGAAACCTGCGAAGTAAATTTCAGCTTGCCAACTCCAATTGATTAATTAATGTTGTGGGAATTTCAAGTTTCAAAAGCCTACTGGAGGCTCTAAAATGACTTGAACCCACCAAGTTGCCCCAGAAGATCGGCGGGGGGGGGGTGCAATTACTCCTATTGTCATATGCAGGAATATTTTTAATGATTTTTGTATGCGCGCTGAGGGATGGAAAAGATACTTGCTCGCATTTTGCTACAATAAATAACGCAGAAAAAGGTTTACTTATTGGTGAGAAATGCGTAAGATCTGGTGGTAGCACGTTCCCATCATTTGACTACAAAGAAAACGCCAAGTCACCAGATGCAGAAACTAGAGATATGCTTACATTTTTCTAGAGCCAGATGGCTAAGTAAATGCTAGCTCAGAGATGCAAGAATATTACCTGAAGTTTCCTATCATAAAACTGTGAGCCGGTACATATTAGTCAGTGATACGCTGGCATTAAGCGAGCAGGTATAGAGTGAGGCAAAAGCTAGCTGAGATATGCGAGAATATTGCTTGAACTTTCTTGGCATAGAATTGCAAGCAAGTATCCATCAGTGATACGCTAGCATCAGGCAAGCATGTATGAAGTGAAGTAAAAGCTAGCTGAGATATGCGAGAATATTGCTTGAACTGTCCTAGCATAGAATTGCGAGCAAGTATCCGCCAGTAATACGCTAGCATAAGGCGAGCAAGTTAAAGTGAAGTAAAAGCTAGCTGAGAGTCGCTGGAAAACAGCTCGAAAATTGCTAGAATTGAATTTGCTAGCGAAAAACTGCAAGAAAATCGCTTACTTTTAGCGAGATAATTATTGCTGGCCACAAAAAGCGAGTAAATTGCTAGCAACTTATCAAAACGCGAATAAAACGCTAGCTTTTTGCTAGCATGTGGTCAACTGGGTATTTGGCAATTTTTGGCAGCAAACTGATCTCTATAGTGGGGAAAACCAAACACTGATCTTCAAGGGCATATCCCTCTTCCCTCCTATGCATGCATACACCCAATAAAGAACTTGATAAGCTACCTGGAATCAACAACCAACTTACAACATGTAAGAGATAAAGGACCGGGGTACAAGGAGTCTCATTCCCCACGCGTTATCGTGGAGAAATCCTGAACTCGCGCGCCTGATGCTTACATTTCAAAAAGGGGCGTGCGGCACGGGTTAATATGCATTGATTGAGCTAAAAATTTGTGTACGTCATTTTCTCATAGAACAGCACCAAACTAGGGGGTGTCCCAAAAAAAATTCCAAAAATTTTTTTAAGGGCCACCCTAATGAGCACATTTCTCAGGCGGGGGTGGGAGGCCGGCTCAAAAATTTTTTGGGATGGTTTTACATCCAAACTAACATTTTGGGTGAGTTTCAACCAAATCGGTGAGAGTGCCGATTTCACTATCTTACCCGGAAAGGCTCTTTAAAAAAATAAGCCAGAGTTTAAAGAAAATCTTCGCCCATCAACCCCGATGTCTCGATTTCGGTTTTATTCTCTGTCTAATTTACATTCGAAAGAACGTAAATTCTTACACAATTACGATATGGGTATCTGATTGACGAGTATAACCCTATTGACAATTTCAAGTGGCAGAATGCTAGCAACAGTACTAGCATGGCCATGCTAGCACTGGTTGCACCATTTTGAACACCTTTCCTAGCATATCTGCTAGCAAACGGTTGCCAGCACAATGCTAGGAAAATGGTACTAGCAACACGCTAGCAGCATTTTTCTAGCATTATGCTAGCGATGGTTTGCTAGCAGATATGCTAGTACAGGTGTTCAAAATGGTGCCATTGGTGCTAGCATAGTCATGCTAGCATATTTCTAGCATATGCTGGCATATACAATTGGCATAATTCTAGCAGGGAGACTAGCATTATGCTAGCGTCAGTTTGCTAGCAGATATGCTAGTGCAGGTGTTCAAAATGGTGCTACTGGTGCTAGCATGATCTTGCTAGCTTTTTGCTAGCATGTTCTAGCATGTGTATAATATGTATAATGCTAGAAGTGCATTAATTTCCTTATAAAAGAATAGGGTATTTTTAATTATGGTACTTTTCCCAAAAATATCCAAAAATGGGCATTTGCCCTACAATGCTAGTTTAGAACTAGAATTGCACTAGCATCTTGTGCTAGTATAAACTGAGTGATTAGTTTGCCAACTTCACTCTTCTTAATTTAAACAGGAAACTGTATTGAGCTTATATTCGACTTGACTACATACTTCATCTAAGAGAAGTTAAGTGTATCACTATAAAGAACAACGCTAGCAATTTGCTAGCATTATGCTAGTACTTGACTGCTAGCACCTGGATAAGAAGTCTTTTAACAAAAATCCAGCACCATGCTAGTACTTTGACTGCTAGCTTTACCAAGGTTAGAATCGCGCTAGCAGTAGACTAGTGCAAGTTTACCCGTGATTGTATTTCTAGCATGTAACTAGCAGATTGCTAGCTTGCCTTTTGCTAGTTCGCGGCATGCTAGCACCATTACAGGGTGCTAGCAATACACTAGCAATATGCTAGTAGTGACTGCTAGCTTTACTCGGTGGTTATGCTGCTAGCATGTAACCAGCAAATTGCTGGCCTGTCTTTTGCTAGTTCACCTCATGCTAGCATCATACCAGTTCTATGCTAGGATGAATTTTCCAATAAAATGTCTGCTGGCAAAGTGCTAAGTGCTAACACCATTCTAACTGGTAATCTGCTAGTTGATTCCATGCTAGCACCGTGCTAGTATTCTGCTACTATTGCTAGCATTCTGCTAGTAAAATTGTTGATAAGATAATTATTCTGCTAGGATTAACTAGTGTATGGCTAGTGTACTTTTTACTAGCTCATATCATGCTAGCAACATGGTAGCTTTATGCTAGGAGAAACTGCCAGCATCGCTCGGTAATTATGATGCTAGGATATAACTAGCATGTTGCTAGCCTACATTGTGCTAGCTCATCTCAGGCTAGTATTATGGTAGAATTTTGCTAGCAGGAGCTGCTGGAATCACTCGATAATTATGGTGCTGGGTTTTAACTAGCATATCCCTAGCATACATTTCGCTAGATAATCTCACATTAGCAATATGATAGCATCATGCTAGCAGGGACAACAGGCATTACTAGGTAATTATGAAGCAATGGTTTGACTAGCACATTGCTCGCATACATTTTGCTAGCTCACCCCATGCTAGCAATATGATAGCAGCATGCTAGTATAAACTGCTAGCATCACTTGGTAATTAAGGGGTAAGGGTTTTACTAGCATATTGCTAGCATGCATTGTGCTAGCTCATCTCATACTAGATATATGATAGCGTTTTGCTAGCGGGAAATGCTAGCTACATTCGGTAGTTATGTTGCTAGCATGTAGCTAGCTCATTGCTAACATACTTCTTGCTAGTTTGTATCATGCTAGTAATAAGCTGGCATTTTGCTAGCATGTTATGCTAGTTCATTTCATGCTAGCATAACGCTAGTATCATGCTAGTTTCCTGCTACTTATGCTAGGTGGGTGCTACTAATGCTAGCATTCTGCTAGTAAAATTGTCAATAGGGAAGGTAAACGTTTCGTTGTAATCTGACTGCGGCTACGGTAAGATACTCAAACATCTTTTGAAAATAAGAAGAAAATTGAATTCATCGATCAGTTTGCAAAGGAACTTGTTGCCGAGCGTAAAATTAATTTAGCCGAAACCGCGCTTTACACAGTATCTTCGCAAAGTTTGCTAATTTTCCATTCAAAATACTACACGAATCGCGCTGATTAAATTATTCAATAATCTGTTCTTAACGCGACCGCGGAGTAGTTTGGCCGCGTAACCTTACCGAGAAGAGAAAGAGACAACTTCTACGACTCTCTATGACGATGACGACGACGACGTCGTCGACGCCTCACACAAAACAGCACAAATGAAATCGTTATAACGTTACGTTACCTTATAGCGTTCCGCTTCGTGGTTATATTATAGATTTGTTAAAGCGCTAAAGGATTATAAAACAGTCGAGCGAGGGTGTAGCTTTACCCTATCAAGTTGAATCCGCGCGCCGAGATGAATTTTAGTAATTTATAACTATATACATACAGTCATCAGTCAAATTATTTGCCTAATGTTTTTGGCGTCGCGGACGCCGAATAAAGAAATAAATACACGTTTAAAAAGAGTCAACCTCCCTCGAAGATGTCAAAAATGTCAAAAAGCTTACTTTCATCTCTCTCTGTGGCGCGATATTTTCGACGTTTTTTTTTTTTTTCATTAAAACCCCGAGTCAAATACCATAAAACATCAATTTATAAAGCGTTATTTACAACCTTGGCGTATCGAAATTTACATACAAATATACTTTGGCCGTATAAACGTGGCATAATATATCTATATACGTATCCTCTCTCGTATATTACTGTTTCGCGAAACAGCTCACAGGCCACAGAGAGAGAGAGAAGGGAAGAAGGAGAAAAAAAACGACGACATAAATATCGCTCGGATCAATCTATATACGATTGGGAAATTACATAACGCTGTGTTTTTTTCTCTCTCACTCTATCTCTTTTTGTCTCTGATATCTTTATAGTATATATATACGTACATCGCGGATATTTTATTTTTTATTTGCCACGTCCAAGGTGTCGTCGAAAGACCATAAGTCTTTTGATTTATTAGCCCGTCGTCGTCGTAGCTGCGATGAGCTCTATACCCGAGAGTTAGCTGTACGTATAGTTGGAAATCTTTAAAGACGCCCTTCGGTTAAGGTCGAAATGTAAACAAGCTCGACGCTGAAATGGTTAGATTTATGTTGGCGATATATTTGCACTTTTGCGTTCTCCCTCGATACCTTAATCTATGCTACATCGTCTCACACGACCTCTTCATCTCGATGCCACATCTCTCTATAGCACACTTCTTTCCACCAGCTGTACTTTTGGTAGGGGTACTGAACTGAAAATTTTCAAAACAATGGAACTGCAAAGATGTACAATTTTTGCGAACCGATATTTCCTCGAAAGGGGATCATTTCCTGACCCCAAAAACTATCATTACATTTTTGACATCGTATTGCAAAACCGATTCACGAGTTTCCAAAGTTGTGAAAAGTGAGTAAGTACCCATCTGCTCCAAATTTTTCAAGAAACGTATTCACACAAATTGTTCGGTAAATAAATTTTGCATTTGAAAAATATTCTAAATGAAAAAGTCGCGGAATTTCACGAAAATTTCAGAAACGTGTCATTTTTTTCATAACATTGATAGAAACAGTGAAAAGGGCGATGGAAAGTCAAAAAAAGCGATGTAGCAAAATTGCATTTGCTGTTGAATATTGTTGGCTTCAATTTGAGCTTGAGATTGTTCTCGATACATGTGACCATAATCCACTCCCCCGCGCCCCCCAAACTAGAGCTCCAATAACTACTAAAAGTGCATTTTTGAACCTGAAATTGCTTCTTTTACCTATAAAGGTATGCAGTTGAATTGTTGACTCCAAATGAACTTGAGATGGTTCGTAATGAACTTGTATGTAGCCACAATCCACACCCCCTACCAGCCCCTCCCCTCGCTAAAATTGTGATAACCACTTTTGAACCTGAAATTGTATGCTGTTAAATTGTCGACTCCAAGAAAACTGTGAATAAATCCCACGAATAAGTGTCATTTTTTCTCCAAAAAACACTGAGAGTTGTCACTGTTTTTTGTTTTTCAAAAGAATTGTTCACAAACACCGAACGAAGCGAAGGCAAAAGTTCTCCAAAATTTATACCATTTCAAAAAATAATCAACTCAACAATTATTATTATTTTTGATGTCAGAAGTTGAATCGTTGGCCTTGGCATGTTTAGAATTCGAACAGTAATCTTTTTGTAAATTTCAGTAGTGAACAAGAAAATACAGTTGGTTCCAGCAAAGTGAAGGGGAAAGTTTTTGAAAAATCAATAATCGAAAACGTGAATAGCATTATTTTTTTGGCAAGGAGACGATTTTGCTAGTACTTTACATTTCCTAAACTGACTGAACAAATTGATTGATTTCTAAGCGAATCATTCGCGAACGAAACGATAAATTTTTAGTGAATCGTTCGCGAACAAATTGAATAATTTTTAGTGAATCATTCGCGAACAAATTGAATAATTTTTAGTGAATCATTCGCGAACGAATTGAATAATTTTCAGTGAATCATTCGCGAACGAATTGAATATTTTTTAGTGAATCATTCGCGAACGAATTGAATAATTTTTGATGAATCATTCGCGAACGAATTGAATAACTTTTGGCGATTCATTCGCGAACAAATTGAGTAATTTTTGGCGATTCATTCGCGAACGAATTGAATAATTTTTGGCGAATCATTCGCGAACAAATTGAATAATTTTTGGCGAATCATTCGCGAACGAAATGATCAATTTTTAGTGAATCGTTCGCGAACGAATTGAATAATTTTTAGTGAATCATTCGCGAACAAATTGAATAATTTTTATTGAATCGTTCGCGAACGAATTGAATAATTTTTGATGAATCATTCGCGAATGAAATGAATAATTTTTGGCGATTCATTCACAAACAAAATGATCAATTTTTAGTGAATCGTTCACGAACAAATTGAATAATTTTTAGTGAATCATTCGCGAACGAAATGATCAATTTTCAGTGAATCGTTCACGAACGAATTGAATAATTTTTAGTGAATCATTCGCGAACGAAATGATCAATTTTTAGTGAATCGTTCGCGAACGAATTGAATAATTTTCAGTGAATCATTCGCGAACGAATTGAATAATTTTTAGTGAATCATTCGCGAACGAATTGAATAATTTTTGATGAATCATTCGCGAACGAATTGAATAACTTTTGGCGATTCATTCGCGAACAAATTGAGTAATTTTTGGCGATTCATTCGCGAACGAATTGAATAATTTTTGGCGAATCATTCGCGAACAAATTGAATAATTTTTGGCGAATCATTCGCGAATAAATTGAATGATTTTTGGCGAATCATTCGTGAACGAATTGAGTTACTTTTTAGTAAATTGTTCGCGAACGAATTGAGTTATTTTTTAGTGAATCGTTCGCGAACGAATTGAGTTATTTTTTAGTGAATCGTTCGCGAACGAATTGAATATTTTTTAGTGAATCATTCGCGAACGAATCGATAAATTTTTAGTGAATCGTTCGCGAACAAATTGAATAATTTTTAGTGAATCATTCGCGAACGAATTGAATAATTTTCAGTGAATCATTCGCGAACGAATTGAATATTTTTTAGTGAATCATTCGCGAACGAATTGAATAATTTTTGATGAATCATTCGCGAACGAATTGAATAACTTTTGGCGATTCATTCGCGAACAAATTGAGTAATTTTTGGCGATTCATTCGCGAACGAATTGAATAATTTTTGGCGAATCATTCGCGAACAAATTGAATAATTTTTGGCGAATCATTCGCGAACGAAATGATCAATTTTTAGTGAATCGTTCGCGAACGAATTGAATAATTTTTAGTGAATCATTCGCGAACAAATTGAATAATTTTTATTGAATCGTTCGCGAACGAATTGAATAATTTTTGATGAATCATTCGCGAACGAAATGAATAATTTTTGGCGATTCATTCACAAACAAAATGATCAATTTTTAGTGAATCGTTCACGAACAAATTGAATAATTTTTAGTGAATCATTCGCGAACGAAATGATCAATTTTCAGTGAATCGTTCACGAACGAATTGAATAATTTTTAGTGAATCATTCGCGAACGAAATGATCAATTTTTAGTGAATCGTTCGCGAACGAATTGAATAATTTTCAGTGAATCATTCGCGAACGAATTGAATAATTTTTAGTGAATCATTCGCGAACGAATTGAATAATTTTTGATGAATCATTCGCGAACGAATTGAATAACTTTTGGCGATTCATTCGCGAACAAATTGAGTAATTTTTGGCGATTCATTCGCGAACGAATTGAATAATTTTTGGCGAATCATTCGCGAACAAATTGAATAATTTTTGGCGAATCATTCGCGAATAAATTGAATGATTTTTGGCGAATCATTCGTGAACGAATTGAGTTACTTTTTAGTAAATTGTTCGCGAACGAATTGAGTTATTTTTTAGTGAATCGTTCGCGAACGAATTGAGTTATTTTTTAGTGAATCGTTCGCGAACGAATTGAATATTTTTTAGTGAATCATTCGCGAACGAATCGATAAATTTTTAGTGAATCGTTCGCGAACAAATTGAATAATTTTTAGTGAATCATTCGCGAACGAATTGAATAATTTTCAGTGAATCATTCGCGAACGAATTGAATATTTTTTAGTGAATCATTCGCGAACGAATTGAATAATTTTTGATGAATCATTCGCGAACGAATTGAATAACTTTTGGCGATTCATTCGCGAACAAATTGAGTAATTTTTGGCGATTCATTCGCGAACGAATTGAATAATTTTTGGCGAATCATTCGCGAACAAATTGAATAATTTTTGGCGAATCATTCGCGAACGAAATGATCAATTTTTAGTGAATCGTTCGCGAACGAATTGAATAATTTTTAGTGAATCATTCGCGAACAAATTGAATAATTTTTATTGAATCGTTCGCGAACGAATTGAATAATTTTTGATGAATCATTCGCGAACGAAATGAATAATTTTTGGCGATTCATTCACAAACAAAATGATCAATTTTTAGTGAATCGTTCACGAACAAATTGAATAATTTTTAGTGAATCATTCGCGAACGAAATGATCAATTTTCAGTGAATCGTTCACGAACGAATTGAATAATTTTTAGTGAATCATTCGCGAACGAAATGATCAAGTTTTAGTGAATCGTTCGCGAACGAATTGAATAATTTTCAGTGAATCATTCGCGAACGAATTGAATAATTTTTAGTGAATCATTCGCGAACGAATTGAATAATTTTTGATGAATCATTCGCGAACGAATTGAATAACTTTTGGCGATTCATTCGCGAACAAATTGAGTAATTTTTGGCGATTCATTCGCGAACGAATTGAATAATTTTTGGCGAATCATTCGCGAACAAATTGAATAATTTTTGGCGAATCATTCGCGAATAAATTGAATGATTTTTGGCGAATCATTCGTGAACGAATTGAGTTACTTTTTAGTAAATTGTTCGCGAACGAATTGAGTTATTTTTTAGTGAATCGTTCGCGAACGAATTGAGTTATTTTTTAGTGAATCGTTCGCGAACGAATTGAATATTTTTTAGTGAATCATTCGCGAACGAATCGATTTATTTACCGAATTTTAGGTGAATCATTCACGAACGAATTGAATGATTTTTGGTGAATTATTCGCGAACGAATCGATTCGATTGTCGAATAATTTGATTCTCGAAGATTCTCATCACGAATTTGACTTTATTTTCTCAATTCGTTCCCTTCCCAGTTCCCTTCAGGGACATGGTAGGGGCCGTGGAAAGAATTTTCTATTGCTATTATTCTTTTTTCTAGGGCCTGGTTCCAAAAATTTACGTTTGCTATCGAATTATACTAATCACGCTTCCAAGATTTTGAGCTTCTGAGGAAAGTGGAGGCAGTGATATTGTCAGGAATCAGGATACTTGTTCGGTTGGTTTAATTACTTCTCAGTTCTGAGCCATCCTAATTTGAAGTTTTTTATTACCTGATAATTTTTACGCTTCAAAAAAAGCATCAATGTTTTTTTGAAAAATATGATTTTTCAAGTACTTACACTTGTTTTCAAAGTCAAAACTTTCTCCCAAAAATATACTAATTTTCAGTTAGCCTATTCGAGACTCATTTTCGTGAAGGCTTCGTTTGAAAAATGTATGGAAGGATTTCAATTCATCATAATTACCTACTAGCTTTTTTTCGAATTCTCATGCGAAAAAAAAGCTCCGATTATTATGTATGTACTTGTGCTTATGTTGTAACTTTTTTTTTACCTATTTACGTGATTGATTCTGAAATACTTGATTCAATCTTGACCTGGGAATTTGACTCACCTGAAACAGAAATGAATAAATTTTCCATTAGTCAATTTATTTATTGTTAATGAGGAAGATGTTTTGTTATACATAATAATTTTATCATCATTCATTTATTCAATGGGTATTTTGAAAGCCCATGGTAAGAGAGGCATTCCGAAAGGCGTTTTCTATGTATAGAGTGGACAAAATATAGAATAGAAAAAAATCCAAAATACATTTTCAGTAATTCATTTTTCGACTTTCGATAAATTTTTGAAAATTCAGATTTAGTCTAGGTTTTTTCCATTATAAAAAAAATCGAAATTCGATCAAATTGGGGTAAATATGGGAAATTGGCTCCTTCATTCTACATTTTTTGACTTCTTGAGTCGATTGGTGACGGTTTCGAACCGTTTTGGAGTCTTCAGTTTTCAAAAAAAAGAAATCCATACATAGGTACTAGAGTGAAATAATGATTCTTTCAGTCGATTTAGGCACACAAAAATTGTCTCCAAATCGTTCGCAAAAGAGTTTACAAAAATAACTGATCGATGCTCCGCGTGAATTACTAATGATTTCGAACTATTCTTGGAACACATAAAAAAAAACCAGCCAGTCAGCAATAACCATATTACCCTAGCGGTTTCACATACGTATACGAACATATTGCACTCATACCTACCTTCTCGTACAGCGTATAACTACAATTCACCACAAAAACAGAACAATAACCATCAGCAGCATCATTTCGTATTCTAGGAATTAATTTAATTCGTCGGTACGTAATATTTCAAGTTAAAAATCTGTACTTGACGCGTATATAAAATCTCGAGTATATACCTAAAATCCCGACGAGACGCCGCGCCGCGATGGCGCTGTGTGCGCCTGCAAGGGGTCAGGCGAGGCGAGGCAGTGAAAACACACGCGAGCTGCTTAAAGTATTTTCCGCCTTCGGTCGCGGTGTCTTGTCCGGTCATTCCCTTCGTGTATGGTCAACTAAATGGTCATTAATGCAATCGTCGTTGTTGTTGTAGTCGCGAACGTTGAAATGTAATGTAGGATATAATACAATGTGGTACAATTTTAATACCTCCTGTGACCAGTTATACATTGTACATATAGGACACTATGTCGGATCAAAATTTTCTATATATATATATGCTGGGTTATTGCGCTGTTTGTTTGGGTGAGGACTGAAGAGTTCGCAGTGGGGGGGGGGTTTACTTTTAAAAACTTGGAAAAAATGTCTGTGAATTTTTGACATTATGTCAAATTCTTAAAAACTTTGAAAAAATTACCAATTTTTGAGATTTCTATTTGCATTGAAGTGGACTTTTAGATATCAAGGCTACCTTTCAAAAATTTGAAAAAAATGATAAATTCGCTAAAATTATGTCGAAATTTCCAAAATAATATTTTGATATTCAATCAGACTTTTCTGTTTATTTGGAATTCTCGTAAGCATTGAATCAACTTAAGCAAAAAACATATCTATCCTTGATTCGAAGTTTTCTTCGAAGAGCAGACTTTGGACTTCATTTTATTTTCAGAAATTTGCATCAATTCGATATCTCGTGTTGTAAAGATAGTCTGTCGACTCGCACTTAATCTTATTGTCGAACGCTGAAGGTCATTCCATGTCAACTCAACCAAAAAAAAGCGATTTTGAAAGTCATGTCTTTCGATTTCACTCAATTTTTTTTTACAATATCTACCCACCCAGTAAGTAAGAAAGCCGCAATCAGTTTGGTCCCAGCCCCCTCAGGGGGCGGGTGGGAGGACTTCCATTATTTTCACATTGTCTCGAGGTACTCAACTTCAGCAGCCCATTCCTCCAAAACTATGATACTTTGATCAAAACTGATTTCACAGTTCGAAAGGGCATTGGATTTTGAAGTTTTGAAGCATTTTGAAATTTTCAAAAGTTGAAAGTTGAACTTTCAATTTGAGAGTTAAAATTTCAAAATGGCGCTGTAAATGGGAGCTACCATTTAAAATTTTGAAAAATTTCCATAGATGTACATTTTGATGTTTTTTTGAAATATTTAGGTTTCGAGATGGCGCTCTTGACGGAGGGGGAGCACCCCCACCCCCAATTTTGGGTGAAACTTTCAAAAGAGAATCTGGGGCATGTGATATATTGAATTGTATGTTTTTGGCGATGCTAAACACGAATATGACGTCAGATTTTTGATTGGACCCCATCCACGGCCCCCAGCACCTCCCCAAAGGGGGTAAAAATTCAAAAAAGTGTTTTGTTCGTGCGACACATGAAATAGTATGTTTTTGGTGACGCTGAACACGAATATGACGTCTGATTTGTGATTGGATCCCATCCACGGCCCCCAACAATTTTTTTTGACTTTTACCTATCGGGGGAGGTTCTGGGGGCCATGGGTGAAGTCGATTCGAAAAACTAAGGCAATATTCGTGTTCAGCGATATCGAAAACATACTATTGCATGTGTCACACGAATGTAACCATTTTTGGGGGGGGATCATCTTCTTTGGAGAGGTGCTGGGGGCCGTGGACGGGTAGCTCCCATTTACAGCGCCATTTTGTAATTTTAACTCTCAAATTGAAAGTTCAACTTCAAACTTTTGAAAATTTCAAAATACTTAAAAAGTTCAAAATTTAATGCCCTTTCGAACTGTGAAATCAGTTTTGATCAAAGTACATATCATAGTTTTGGAGGAATGGGCTGCTGAAGTTGAGTACCTCGAGACAATGTGAAAATAATGGAAGCCCCCCACCCGCCCCCTGAGGGGGCTGGGACCAAACTGATTGCGGCTTTCTGTGGGTGAGTAGATATTGTAAAAAAAATTTGAGCGAAATCGAAGGACATGACCCAAAATCGTTGGTTGAGTTGACATGGAATGACCCTGAAGCGATAACAGAGGCCCAACTACCCAATGTCAAAATTTTTGGGTTTTGGCCACATTAAAGGGGGGCCAGGGCACGTGGGGGGAGCCGAGCATAAAAAATAAAATCGTATTCCTGTTCAGCACTTTCAAAACCATATCGAGCATGTGAATTTTGATGTTTTAATCTTGTGTGTATCTTGAAAGTTGGAAAGACTAATTTTGGATTTTCACACTCTCATAAATATTTATGAATTGTACCTACTGACATAATGTTTTTTTCTTATTTTTGTTACAGGTGAGAATTTCATATCCTCGAGTTCATAATTTCTTTTCGATTCGAATTTACGTGAGTAGGTAGCACAGTTTTATCGTGAATTTATTTTTTGTTTTTTGACAATTTTTTTAAGTCTTTGAGTAGAAAATTCAATCAGAAGCATGAGTAGTTTTCTCGTCAAATGCCCCTCTGTAGATATATGAGCGATAAACCTTTTTTGAAAATGTCTTCCGTCCCCCTCTCGGGAAAATTTCAACTTCTAGAGGCCAAAAAATTGCCAATTATATTTTTTGAAAAGCCAATTTTTTGTTGAGCGTTTCTCAAACTACATTTATCTTGATCATTCATTTTTCATTAATTTTTTTTGTGGATTTCGAATGATTTGAATTTGATTACAGTTATGTTCTTATTATTACTATTGCCTCCTTCTACCGACATTTCCTCCTCTCTCCCAATTTACCAATTTTTTTCGCGTGACATCTTCCAATTACCCTCCAAAGAATTCAGATTCTCCACGTTACATATTCGTATAATAGGTAGAATTTTCTCTCATCGTGTGTTGTTCCGTCGACTTGTGCTCATATAAACGAAACCAGAGCGTAGACACACTTGAACTTATCTTTTGTCACTATAAAAAATTCAACGTTTCACAGACGTAAAATGCAGCTCCTTTCGCATGCAAAATTTAACGAATATCTTCTCTGTATGTCCCTCCCGCTACTACACTTCTATTCTTTGCCGTTAATGATACGACGGTACGAGCTCATTCTTTCGATCCCTTAGCGTAGGTTTGAAAACTTGCTAGCTAGGTTCGCGTAATAAGGGTAAAAACCGTCGACGGTTTGCTTTTTTTTTCAACCATTTTTGTTCCCGATCCTCTTTCATGTACTGTGTACCGTAGGTTGTAGTACACTAGGCCCATTTCAATGACCTGCTGCTCGCGGTGAAGTTAGCTCTCGTTGTAAAAATGAATTTATAATTTTACCTCTCCGGTCAAACGACGTTATTTTGGTAATTAACGCGCAATGAAAAAGAACGCGAATGTTGCTCGAAACGTCAACATACGTATTATTGTGCCTTATATAGCCCAACAACCAACGAACGTCGAGTACCAAGAATTAGCTATAGCTGTGCCATCCAGCTATTCATTTTTCTTTTAATCTCGCGACGACGAGTTGACTGAGGAAAAAAACAACTTTCACGCTGTAGTTGAGCTTATTTTCTGTGAACTGTTTACATACCTTGGTGTGGCACTTTGTAGAGGGCTGGTTTTTCCATACACGAGCCTTAAATAGATATATATGTGACGAGAAGTAAAGGAAAGGGGGGAAGGGCGACGCTCGTTCTTCATTATTCTGATCATTTTCGTCACGTTTGCGAATTAGTTTTCTCCAAGTTTTTCCATCGGTAACGATCTATGTTGATGAAATTTCACGCTCTTTGTACCATATACGTTCGAAACGAACACGTGCTTCGCAACCAACACTACGAAATTCTGTATATTTATTCGTCGAGATGAAATTTCATCCGGGAACGAGTCATTTCGTGGATAGAAGTGCCTATGTGACCGCGTATCATTCCCATAGTAATTATAGGAATAATAATAAGCTCGCTGCTGTGTTCGTTCATGTTGAGATTTTGATCAACTTGAACTTCGTGAATTTGAGTTGTTTCTGTTTGAGCAAGAAGTTGGAGATACGTGTGCTGCTATTTAAGGTCTGACAAGAGGGGAAAATAGGCCAACAAGCAACTAGAATTTTAGGTAATGGTGTTCATTTTACAGATTTTGAGGAATTTTCAGAAATCAAGCGACCAAATAAAATTTTACGTAATTGAGCTGGAGAGCTAAAATTTGGTACGTGTCATATTTTGAAACCCCAAATCGATTGAATGCAATTTGAAGCAGTTTTGAACAGTTTTTGGAGCCTTCAAGCAATTTTTCAAAATGTTAATCTCAATTTTTTTTTACATAGTTCAAGTTTTTGAAAGCTAAAATTTTGTAGATGTATGATACAAATATGTGCAATTTCGAAGGTCAACTGGTGACAGCTTCGAGTTGTTGTGAAGTCTCCAGTATATTTTAAGGGATTCCAGTTGGCGAGAAACGTTCCGCAAAGTCTGTTCAAATACCTAGCTAGTACATACATACATATAAACGCAAACGAATCATATCAAGGATCAACCTGACTACAATTTCAAAAATCTTCCAAAATGGCTGGAAATTGCTTCAAAATGGAGCAAGAAGGGAGTAAAAATATGTTGCATATTGAATTTCTGACATCCAACTCAATTTCAATTTTCAAAAGTACGTAAAAATTTAAGAAATGAAATTGAGAACTTGAAATTTTGGCTGTTGGGTATTTTCGCATTTTAGCTAAGTTTGTAACAGAAATTTTTTTTTCCTGTTCGTTTTGCGTTCTTAACTGAACTGTTTAATTTTCTGTCCTGTTCTGTAAGTATATTTTTCAGGACTGTCTGATTTCAAAAATTTTGATGTTCTTGATTTTGATTTGAAAATATATTTTTAAAAATGAAAATTGATTATGAAGAAAATACATTAACTAAAGAAACGAACCAGTTTTCAAAATTTACTCGTTTTCATTTTGTTGCATTCTGTTTCCAGTTTTTACGAGTATTTTGATTCGTTTCTGCAGTACTGAGAAAAAAGATCATTTTTTTGAAAATGTTTATGGAGTGATCGATTGAAAAATTCATTTTACTGGGTATCCAAGAGTCTGGCAGATCCATCATTCTATTTTTGTTTTTCATTTTTGCCTATAAATTGTCAAAAAGTGTTGCTTCTTTGACAAAGCTCTTTTTTTTCACCAAAATTGCTAAAAAGTCCTGGTTTTTTCCACAGTTTCCAAAAAAGTCCTGTTTTTTCACCAAAACATTTTAGAAATCAGTAATTTTTTGACCAAGACGCAAATAAAGACTCTGCATTTTTTTTCAAATAAAGTTTAAAATTTTCCATTGATTTGCTCCGTATTGAATTTGGATTTTTTTCTTTTTTCTGAGTCTCTTTGAAAGAAGATGAATTTTCACCTGAAAAAATGCTGAATTGGTTCAATTTCGTTTCTTCCCCTTCACTCTAATTCAAGATTCTGTTTGAAAAAAAAACGACTTTTTGGCTTAAAAAAATTCTGACTTGAATACATTTTTGCAATTCCCTTCCCCCCCCCTCCTCATTGAAACATTTGTGAAAAATAATGTTCTTCTAAAAATCATATTTTTGTGTTGAAACCTCTTGTTTTGGATTGTGTCAAGCAACCCCCCCTTCACCCCCCCCCCCAAAATCACCTCTATATTTTCAAAATCGAAATTGGGGTGATGAATCGAGTCGAAAAAATGTAATTTCCCGGCACCAAATCTGTTTTCGTTCAGGAATTTTCTGATTTCGACCAGTTCAAAATTAGTAGTAGGTATGCTCACTTGCAGCAAATTCCAGGTGAGGGAGGGAGTTCAATGTGTTTTTTCGGACCATTTTAATATCTTTGAAGAAGCCATGTTTCTGAAAAATTACTCAGGCTTTACTACATAACATCAACGAACCGATCCAAAAACATTTTCCAGTGAACTTTGAAGCTTCCAGCGCAACATAAATTTTCTCCAGGAATTTTAAAATATGTGTATCAAGATCAGCTGAATATCAACTTGAGCATTTGAAATTTAGGATCGCATTCACTTTTGATGGAGTAGCTCAATACAATAATGCACAATATTCAGCTGTCCAAGTTAATATCCAGTCATTTTGAAGAATTTTAAAATTTCTGCAAAAGGAATTTATTTACCGAAATTCTTGCTTTTCTACTCAATTAGGAGCCCTTTTCTACCCTATCAAAAATTTTGATTTGTCATTAGATTCTGGATATTTTTCAAAAGTTTAAAAAATTAACTCTAGGGTAAGTTATATTTTGGATTTTTTTTAAGGGATCCAAAAAAAATCAAATTCAAGTCGAATTTATCACCAGCCTAAATTCCAAGTGCTAATGTGTTTTTTTCGATTTTTAGGGGATTTTTAAAAATCAAATTTAGGCCAAAAATGAGGGGAAAAATCAAAATTTTATTAAATTGATCTAGAAAGCTGAAGATTGTGATAGACCCTATTTTCGAACTTACAAATCGATTGGAAATTTTGAGCAGTTCTGGAGCCACCAGCAGATTTTTGAAACTTGAAATTTCCACAAAATTCCATCAAATGGAGTTATAAATTCGAAATTCACTCTGAGAACTAATTTCAAACGCTATGAAGTCGACTGCAGGTGAATGTAAAGTTGTTTTGGAGCCTCCATCGAACGATTTTGTTTCAGAGTTTACAGATGAGCCCCCCTTCCTCCCAATTACGTACAATTACAAAACTTTCTCTTTGATTTCTTGTGCATTTTTAGAACATTTTGAGAAAATTGACATTCATTGATAATCATCGAAAAATTGGCAAAAACTCTTCTTCGTTAAATTTCCTCATCGAGATTTTTCTCGAGTTTTCCATACCATCAAGTCGAACATGTCATGAAACAATAATTTCCCCCCTTCACCTCAGTCTGAAACCGCATCAACCCAATACTGATGCAATTACCGTACGTTGCGATCATTTAAAATTGATACTCGTTTCACGTTGCTGCTTATACAGTAGTAGTATGTATATGGTATACTATACGAGAACTTAGTGTGTTCGTATACTTCAACGCAGAATGATTCATAATTCATCTGAAAGAACCGCCATGTTTCTTTGCAACGAGCAAAGAAACACACGCCTTCATTCATTCGACACGACGACGACGCGGGGAGGTAAACTTTTCATTCGAATGTGAAATAAATCATACTCGAGCTCGGTTACCAGTTAAAAATACTTTAAACCGTTTACAATGGCAATTTAATAGGTAAAAAGCTAAATTCCATCAATACCTATAAATCAAATAAATACGTATAAAACTGTTTGTTCGAAACGAACGAGAGTTTGTGAGCAGACTTACACATTTTCATGTATTACACTCTTCTCCATGTATAAAGAAGAATGCTGGATTTGGGTACACATTTGAAACAGTTTGCGAAAAAAAAACAACAGTCAGTTAGCGTCATTTGCGAACAAAATTTACCCAATGAAGAGGTGGCAATTGCTCGACCCGGATTGCGGAATCGTATATAGGTACCTAGTACAATGTATTTGTACGATGTGTATGAAATGGAGAGCGCAATTTAGTCGAATTAGTTGGTCGTTATTTCACGCTCGGCAGCAGAAGTGAAAAATGATAGCAAATTGTATGTTTGATTTATAAATTTTCAACGAAGCGAAACATCATTGCGAAATGTACTTTTTTTTATTTCGTTCGCCTCTCCTGGCTCTCTGTGACGATTGTGTTTCTCGTCGAGCGAGGTAGGTGTTATATTATTAAATAAACAAAGTAAGTTTCACCCGGCACCACACCAGCTTGCCTGTGCCTGTTGCTGATGCTGATGCCATTATCAGCCGAAACTCTTGCGCAAATTTCCGGCTTAATTTCTGTCCACATTGCTTATAAATTGTTCAGTCGCTATGAAATAGAAATGAATAAAAATAAACACACAGCAACACGTCCGCGACAACGATGAACGGCGAAATGAAAAAAAAACCATCTCGTTAAAATGAATTTCGCTCGAATAAGTCGAAATAATGAATTATCGTAAACAACGTCGTCGTAATAACGAATGAAAAATTATCGATGTACCTAAAGGTACCTACAGGTGTAATACAGTTGGTACATATTAATAATTCATTGGGCGAAAAAAAAAAGACACAACTTAACCTCCTGTGGTTTTCCTGTTGAGAGAAAGTGAAGTGAAGAGGAATGAAAGTGAAAATATTGCAAACCTACAATTATTTTTAAACTCGGCTAGCATCGTATTGATTTCACAAAGGGCCGCGAGTTTCGAAAACAAATCGTTAATACGTATTAAAATCGCAGTTTGTTAGCACTTTTAGTAGTACATTGGTAGAGGTAAAGGGATAAGTAGAGGGTGGAAGAGATACGTGTGCGAAATTCCTTGCATGGTGTACGGTTAATTCACATGTGTGTGGTTGTTTGTGGCTTCCTTTTTCACCTGCTTGGTAAGTAATGTTTGCCGAAGCATGGTCGAGAAGGTGTTATCGGTGTATTTGGTTGGTGCTGGGGGTGAGTGTAATTCACACGTAGGTATTAGGTATAGGTACTCGTACATTTCGAATTCTTTGATGCCTATTGTAGTAAAGTGAGAAGGATGCGAAGTACATGTTGATTTACGAGTGGTGAGAAATGAGAATGGAGTGAAATGAGCGACGATGCGAGCATTTTGTTATGTTTTGTTTGTCTTTTTGGTTTTTTGGAATAGTGTAATGAAGGAAGAAAGGAACGAATTGAATAGATTTATTCTGGATTGAAACTTATCTGATTTTTTGTCAATTTTATTTTCGAGTAGTGAGCAGGAGGCTCAAAATTTGCAGAGTCTTTTTCTTTTTCTATTTTTTTTTTTTTTTTGACTAAATCCAGCAGAGACTTTTATTCTGAGTTGAAATTTACCCAGGAAAAATTTCAGCTTCGAAGATTTCCCTGAAGGGGAGATATGAGCTCTCAAAGTGGAGAAACTTTTGAAAAAAATCCTAGTTTTTTCAGAGGTGCCTCTGCGGAGGAGATGTAGCGGGTTCTGCGCCAGGAATGAAAAAATTTAACCATCAAGTGCCTCAGAACGTAGAAAAAATGGAAAAGGGTCGGTTTGTTCTCCTCTCTCTTATGTTTTAAAAAGTACTCTGTAAGTTGGAATTGGAAAATTTTCGCCTCTCTTACCCCTCTTTCGATAAAAATGCTCCGGGTATTCATGTGCAGTGACAAGATATGTTTGAAAATTGTAATAGTGAATTAAGGAAACATTGGCCTAATAATGTAATATGGAAATTACAGTACTGGTATTTGATAGACTAATTTGTTCGTGGGAATATGTTTAAAATTACTCCCAGGGAAAGGAGATTTTCCCTGGTCGTTGCTAGCTCGAGAGAATGAGTGTCTATGGTTCCTAATTGACTATTCATCATTAAAAGAAGAGGTTTAAATAAAGAACACCTCTAGAATAATATGTACATTCTGTTTATTCTGATTTTTACATATTATACAAATTTATACTCAACGAGTTACAGTGGCGTCGCGATAAGTGAAACCTCGATATGTGAAAAAACTCAATAAGTGAAATAAAAACCTCCTTCCCTTCACCTTGGACCAATTTTACATGTAAATCAACCTCAATAAGTGAAAAAAGGCTACCTCGTTAACTGAAACTAGGATTTATCCCAAAATTATCGTGTTTACCTCTACAAGTGAAATGTTGTCTGCGTTTTACCTCTATAAGTGAAAATACCTCTTTAACTAAAAGGTACTGACTTGTTCAGCCTCTGTAAGTGAAAGAGAGCCTCGGATTTTTTTGCTAAAGTTAAATCATTTCCAATGGATTATGTGTCGAACAAGAAGGCATGGATGACCTGTGAGCTGTTTAAAGACTGACTGATCAAACCAAATTCGAAAATGATCACAGAAAATCGAAAAATTTTACTGTTCAATTCATGTTTTTCATTTTTTGTATCCGAACTTCGATAAGTGAAAATCAACCAAAAAAAAACTCTCTAACTGAAACCTTCGTATGTGAAAAACTCGATAAGTGAAACAAAAATTTTCTTCCCTTGAATTTTCACTTATCGCGACGCCACTGTATATGAATTAAGAGCTATTTAACGTACAAAGTACAACTAGGCAATTCATTATACACTAGTGTTGGAGAAATAGCTAAATTATGTCACTAAAGAGGCGTAAGGCCTGGTGCGTAAGAATATTTATATACTTACCCTATTGAAGGAGCGATAAATCATTCCTTGCGTCTGTGTAAGCTAGTTAGGCTTACTGCACATGATTTTATGACGATCACATCATAAAACCCAGAAAAGAATGGGCGACAATTATCTTACGATAATTACGGCAAAACACTGTACACTTTCACACCCCTACTGAACGGCTCACGAATACTAGGCCTTATTGGTGTGTACATATCCTACTCTGCACTTTTACCGGATCACGCGGTATAATGTCCGGAATCATTAACCGCGAGTCGAAAATACCTTGTCCCACAACGACATAACGAGGGACAAGTTAATAACAATTATATCAACCCTCAAGGGGGTTTTACAACGGGGGAAGAATGTACGGCACAACCTAAATTAAATGGGTTGAAAGTCACTTGACTAGATCCTATCATCGCGAATAATAAGAACTTGTCTATTAACATGGAGATTCGACAACCGGCGACATCACACTGGACCTCTGGTCCTGTGCATAACGACGATGCGAGAAGGCTCTTAAGAAGATGTTACCACTTCGGAAGACTTGAACGAACTCATCTTTCTTTCTAATCCGATGATCCGTCGAGGCGCTCGCACGGATCAGATCCTATCATCGCGAATAATAAGAACTTGTCTATTAACATGGAGATTCGACAACCGGCGACATCACACTGGACCTCTGGTCCTGTGCATAACGACGATGCGAGAAGGCTCTTAAGAAGATGTTACCACTTCGGAAGACTTGAACGAACTCATCTTTCTTTCTAATCCGATGATCCGTCGAGGCGCTCGCACGGATCATCGTGGGAGTTCACACGTAGACCTTGACCATAAAGAGGTGGATCTTATTTCTCCTCTTTCGAGAAGAATACATTAGAACCGGTATGGAGAACCTTCTAGTAGTTTCCCGGTATATAGAGATTAGAGAAGCTTCTAGCAATTTCCCCTTACGCGGTTGGGCCATACCTGTACCTTACAAAATTGTGAAAAGTTTCATAAAATAGATAAGTACATTGTTCCGAGTTTACGAATGTTTGGAGAGCAGAGATGAAAAAATTTCCTCTGGAGAAGTAGGCGGGTTCTGCGCCAGGAGTGAAAAATTCCAACTTATGATTGCCTTATGTGTCACTCCATGTCAATAATTTGTCCAAAAAAAATGCGATTTTGAAAGTCATGTCTTTCCATTTTGTTCAATTTTTTTTTACAATGTCTACTCACCCAATAAGTAAGAAATCCGCAATCAGTTTGGTCCCAGCCCACTCAGGGGACGAGTGGGGACTTCAATTATTTTCACACTGTCTCGAATTACTCAGCTTCAGCAACAACGTATGCCTCCAAAGCTATCATAGAAATTTTCAAAAGTTGTAAATTGAACTTTCAAATTGAAAGTTCAAATTTAAAAATGGTTCTGTAAGTGGGAGCTACCACTTAAAAGTCTGAAAAAATGTCCATAGATGTACCTTTTGATGTTTTTTCGAAATATTTAATTTTCAAGATGAGATTTTTTAATGGAAGGGGAACACCCCTTCATCCAAATTTGGGCAAAACTTTCAAAAAAAATCTGGGGCATGTGATATATCGAATTGCATGTTTTTGGTCTCACTGAACACGAATATGACGTCAGATTTTCGATTGGATCTCATCCACGCCCCCTGCATCTCCCCAAATGGTGTAAAAGTTCAAAAAAATGTTTTATTCGTGTGACACATGAAATAGTATGTTTTTGGTGACGACAAACACGAATATAACGTCAGATATTTTTGATTTGACCCCATATATGAAATTCATTACCTATTTGTTGGACTTCGACCTATTTGGGGAGGTTCTGGGGGCCATGGGATGACTTTTAATATGAAAAACTGAGGCTATATTCGTGTTCAAAGATATCGAAGACAATATACTATTTCATGTGTCACGCAAATAAAACCATTTTTTTGACTTTTACCTTCTTTGGGGCGGTACCGAGGGCCGTGGATGACGTCCAATCAAACATCTGACGTCATTTTGGGTCTGAGACTCGAACCATCACTTTTCTTCGATTTCGGAAATTTTTAAAGATTTTTTTTTTATGGTACCTAATTTATTTTTTCACACACTTTTTTCAAGTAATCTCACAGTTACTTTTCTATAGTTCTTCTCCCCATCCCCCACCACAATTTTCCAAAAAAAGAAAGAAAACATTTTTGAATTGACACTCGTCAATTTGAACGAAAACAAGGAAGATCGAAAGAGCATGCCCATAAAATCTTCGTAACCAAAATTTTAAAACCTCAAGTTCTTTTAGAGGATTTTTGAAAGTTCGAGCAAACCAAAAATGAAAATTTTTTATTCCATCAGGTTAAGCAAAAATTTTCATTCAGAGTGGAAAAGTGACTCAAAAAATTTTTTTAGCTTCGGTGAAAGTTTCTCTGAAGGAGAGAAATGAGTCCTCAGAGAGAGGGTATTTTCGAAAAATGGTAGTATTTTTGCTTTTGAGAAAAATGGCCCAGTCCCAGATGAAAGTATTTGAGATTCGGCGTCGATCTATGCTTTGTCTTCAAAATCCAAGACCACTTTCAAAGTTCTACTGATAGGTTGAAAATTTGCAAATTGTTCGCTTTCGGCAAAATTCGAGCTTTGAAAATTTTTTCTTCGTAAATATCTCGCAATAATCATGCCAAAATATTGGAAAATATCATTTCTTAAACTGGGGGATTATTTTGAAACGCAGTGATGCCAATTTCTTGGTTAATATGTTTTTGGCCATTTTTCTTGATTTTTGAAATTGGCAATAGTGATCAAAAAATTGGCGCCAGTGCGTTCCAAAATATTTCTCCAGTTTCATAACTGATGTCTTGCAATAGGTAGATATTTTAGCTTAATTAATGCGAAATGTTTCGAAAAAAAAAAAAAAAAATTCGAAACAATTTTTTGCAAAAATATACAATTTATAAATTTTTAACTACCCTGTAGAATTCCAAAAGTGGTCTTTGATTTTGATGGAAATGACTTAGGTTAAGGCAGAATCTCATTCTACCTTTTGGAACTGGTCCATTTTTCTTGAAAACGATTGTATTTGGGGCTAGAACGAAAAAACTAGGTACGATTTTATCGGAAATTCCCCCTTTGAGAAGGCCTATATCCTCCCTTTAGAGCACTTCCAGGCCTAAAATTTTTCTGAGTAATGATAATATCTTTGTCTTTGAAATTCAGTGAAATAGAGAGACGCCTACAGTAGGCTGGTTTCGAAACCACTTGTAAATTACCCAATTCGCCGAGAGCTGTCGATAAAATTGACTGATACGTTCGAAAAATTGCTTGAAAAAAATTTATGACGATGAAAGGAAACGAAGCCGGCATCAGATAACGCGGATTGTTTCAATTTTTTACTCGAAGACTTTTCCATTTGCGCTCTTTTAAAACACTTTTTGCTGCTAAAAGAGAAAAATATGTTCGAGAGTATGAAATCATCCTTTTCAAGCATCGCGCGTTGGAGGAATAGGAAATTATAATGGATTTTTCAAACTGACAACAAGCTACATTGTGACAAAAGAATTTGCAAAATCTTCCACTTCATTTAATGAAACCAAATTATAAGGCGAAAATTTCGCACTTTTGTTATAAGTACGAGAAATGTGTATCGTTTGATAGTCTTTTGCGCGAATCGTTCGCGAACGATGATATTATGGCGAAGGAATAAAATTTTGTGGAAGTAAATTTTGAAATGCTGCAGTTTTAAACGATCTTCTTTTGAAACGACGAGCTGTAAATTTAGCTATCAAGTCGCTCGAAAATGATTTTTGTGGTGAATTTTTTGAATTCTTTTTTTCATGCAAGCTCCACATCTAAATTGTCAGAAAAAAGAGAAGTGTTGTTGCTTCACAAAATAGGGAGTTTTACCTCAAAATTCGAGTAAGTTGTTGAGGAAAAAATTAGAAGTTACGACGTCTAATGGAGAGAATGAGAAGCAAAAACTTAATTCGTGAAGATGTTTCATAACCCATAATTGTGGTGACTCTTTAGATTAATAGGAATGAAACCGACGAGCTTCCAACGAGTTGAAACCACTTTCCGCACGTTTTAAAACCGGTTCTACGAGTTCCATTTACTTGATACCAGTCTCTAGTTTAACCTGAATTGAAACTGGTGAGTTCCCAACCAGTTGACATCACTTTCTGCATGATTTAAAACTGGTTTAACGAGTTCTCATCTCCTTTTATAAAAGTCTGTAGATTAATAAGAACTGAACTGATGAGAATTCAATCGTCTTAAATCTGGATTTATGGACATTAAACTAACTAGTTTCCATTATAAAATAACCTATTCCAGCCTATATCAGTTCGAAACCGCGTATTAAAATCACTCCCAACAGATCACCGGACAAAACACTCTCGAACATTATTCGTTCAGAACCATGCGGAATTTAATTATCCAAGTTTTCTGCGAGTCGTTCATAATGCATAATTTTACGCTAAACTCGAGGCTATGTTTAAAAATTAACAAAGCAACAAACAGCCATTAAAGCTAATTATTAATTTACCGAGTCAAAAAAGAGTAAACGTCGACTACACAACGTGTAAACGTACTACATAGAAAAGGAAACGAGAGATTGAAAAAAACCAAGAACAAGAATACGGGGGAGAAAAAAGTTTCATATTCTTCTATTTATACACACCTTATTTTGTGTCGAGCATGAAACACGCGTACTTGGTGAAATTTACAATACGCTCGGCAAACCCATACACCTGGAATTTGTATTCGTGCCGAGTACATAACGTACGTGTAAATTTACATGCGCGTATTTCGACTAGAAGTAGACATGTAGAAAAAGATACAGATGGGAAATGCGTAGGAAGGACGAAGAGTGCAGCAGAGCAGGGGGCATGGGCATAACGGCGCCTCATCGTAAACCATTGTAGAGTGAGATAGAGAGCATCGTTACTCGATGGGTTTCAAACGTATCGACGACGATATGAAAATTCAACAAATGTGGCGAATTAATCGAATATTCTAAAATTGCCACCATGTTTCCATCGTGTGTGGATGGGGGAGAGAAATTCGCCAGTCGTTAAAAACCCCTCGCAATCATTAAGTAGTTGTGGCTTCGGTTTAGGTCATCGGGAAAATACTCGTACGAATCGATACGATAAAATGCAAAATGACATCGTAATAGAGCACAGGTCTCGTTTTTGAATCGGCTGCGGCGCCATTTCCTCTAGTATGTGAAAAAGATACATGTATGCAATTTATGATTAAACGTCAAACTAAACACATGCGTTTACTCAACCGAGCCTTATACTCGCACACTGGGTCGACTACGCGACGGCAACGCCAAATGAACAGATCCCACTAGAAGTAGAATTAGTCGAAATTCAAATTGATATTCCGTGTTAAACATATCCTCTCTCGGTATATGCATATGCACACAAATACACGCACTAGTTAAAGGCTAAAGCACAACTTTCAACTTTATGTTATTTACAATGCAAGCCTTCGCTATTTCAAGCCTACCTTAACGATCGAAATCGAACGTTGGGCTACTCTGTTCTAGCCTCTAGGATACCTACATTCATCTGATGGGCTGATCTGATGGACCAGTCGCAAAAATTTATCTAATAATCTTTTCAATTTTCAACGCAACAAGATAGATGCTACAGATTACGTCTTCGTCGTCTTAAATCAGCAATTAAAACGTGGCAAAAGATGCGAGATATCTTTGGTTTATTGTATCTCTCACGTACATGACCGACTGCCGAGACACCTTATGATAACCTTTTGAACTCTGTGTTCACACTAGCCATTCTGTGTGGAAAAGAGTCAAGGCCAGACCCTAAATTTATCTGCTAACTACTGTACGTGACACTCTCCCTTTTATCTCCTTATCACATGCTATTATTATTCAGAAATCCTCCTCTAGTGCCTACCTGGCTTTTAACGTTTGGAAAGTTTGTTGAACCAACAGTTTTTCCATTTTTTGTTCGAAAATTATCTGAGATCAAGTGATAAATTTTTTAAAAACGATCACTAGTGAATTTCGGAGTTCGGTTAATGAAAGAACTGGAAGCATTTTTTTTTTTTAACACAACAGATTGGAATTCCACAAATTGGGGATATCTTGAAAAATCGAGTTGTGTGTTACACTCGATCAGTTTAACAAATTTATCCATTTTTGAGTCGGTTTTGGAAGGGACACCTTTTTGATCAGTTTTAAAAATAGACACTTTCAAAAAACCACTCTTGAGGTGTTCCTCCCAAAACCGACTCAAAAGTGGATAAACTTGTTAAATAGATCTAGTATAACACAAAACTCGATTTTTAGCTGCCCAACTTCATATTCACGCCTTCTGGAGCAAATTCAAAATTCTGGAGAAATTTATCTAATAATTGCGCTGGAGGCTCCAGAATGGCTGGAAATGGCGGAACTTGGCCTCGGGGGGATTTTGTGGACAAAATACAGCAATTCGCGCAAATTTCAAAAATTTCCTCACAAATGGTAAAATTTTGATTTTTTTGGATTTCTTATTATGAAAAAAGCTGGTCAAAAAACAACTCTTGAGGTGTCCCTCTCAAAATCGACTCAAATGTGGATAAAGTCGTCCAATATTGTGGAATGTTAGTGATTGGCAACATTCACATGAAACCACAATACATATAATCCCCAAATGGATCGTGTATTACAACGTACCAATATACGAGAGTGTTATTACAGACTTCCAGATGGTATACGAGATGATGGACCCGAAATATTTCTCCAGTGATTACACGATGACCTCGTCGAAGCAGTATCCAAAAATGGAATTACTCAGGAGCAGTCCAACCTTGCTTACGACAAATTATTGATATTTTAAGATGTATTTTTGAAGTTCCCTGGAAAATACACCAGAGATGAAGTGGAATTAAAATTCAACATTCCCGTTGAAGATATCAAATATCGTGGAGCTAAGTACAATCCCTCGAAAAAATTAATGAATGACTTACAAAAGGAATTGCAAATCATGTTAGCTACCAATGTCATCGAACCATCTGATTCCATATACGTTAACCCAATCGTAGTTAATGTAAAGAAGACAGGTGAAATCCGCGTATGCCTAAATCCTGTTGACCTAAACCCAATTTTACAGAATAATTATAACGAAGCAGGTTTGCTTGATCGTATTATAACTGATAATCCCGAATCCAAACTATTTAGTACCTTAGATTTTGTTTCAGGGTTTTGGCAATTAGCTCTGAGTAAATTATCATGACAATATTGCGCTTTTCAGGTTGATGGTCGAGTATGCCAGTTCATCAGACTCCCATACGGACTGAAAATTTCCTCAGCGCTTTGTAAAAAACAAGAGTTTTTGGCAATTTTTGGCAAAATGCGAGATTTTTTGCATTTTTTTAGGTGGAAAAGCAAGACTTGTAAAAAAAACTTTTTGCGTTTTTTGTAATAAAAAACAACGGTTTTTAGCAATTTAGACAAAAAATAAGACTTTTTGCTATTCTTGGGACCAAAAGATCGGGATTTCTTACCATAACGCTGAATAAGCAGTGTAGCCAGTTAGAAATTACTTGAAGTAGGTAATTATTACTCAATATTTTTTCTTCTTTAAAAAGTGAAATGAAGATTTGAAAAAATTGAATTTTTGAAAATTTTTACATAGAGTAGGCAACTTGAGTGTAGTGACCAAAATTTTGAAAAAGTAACCAAAAGAAATGTTCAGTGTACCTTCTGTAACATAGTTATTTGAAAAGTAACCGAGTACAAGTCGTTGTGGTGGGAGGAGGAGAGGGCGACTCACATTTTAAAAATTCAAGGTTTGTCACTATAACAGGGTGTCTACTGGCAAGGAAATCAAGGAAAACAAGGAAATAGCAGGGATTTCACTCGAGGTAGCAAGGAAGCAGGGAAATAGCAGGGATTTTGACAATTTCTGTGTAATAGCAAGGATTTTTCAAAAAAGTTCCTCTTGAATTTTCAATTTCATTAAACATGTATTTTCCATTTTTTTTCTTGTAATTTTTCCCATTAGAAATTGTTGCCTTGTACTTTTTGAATTATGAATTTTCGAAAGCTTTCGCCCTCGCTTCGCTCGGGCTGAATTATTTTATTTTTCCTAAATTATTTTGTTAGACAAATTTTCAATTTAACAGTTGAAAGTGAAAGGTGAAAATTGAAAAAATGATTCGAATAGAAAATAATAGTCATACTTCTTACTTCTTGAATTATTATCAATTTTTTTTTAAAATTTCCCTCGCTTTGCTTTCAAATCAAAAGTTACAAAATTACAGGGTTATGAGGGTGCAAAAAACTCAAAATTGTACTGTATTATGAAGCACAGAGTAGCGAAAAGAGGTGGGAAATTTCTTTCAAAAACATCAAAAAGCACTCAAATTTATCGTTGAAATTTCTTATTAAGATGATTTTACTGTCCTAAATTGTTGATACCATCGTCCTCGTCGGGCAAAAAATATTCTCTTCTCGTCTTAGATTCAATTTTCAAAAATCAAAAGCTGAATAAATCACAAAAAAACGAAAAAATGTACGAATTTCTGTTCCGTTTTTCCTTTCTGCTAATGTGAAAAGTAAAAAATAATGAAAGGGAGGGGATGTGGTGGTGGGTATCAGAGTTGCACATTTCGCTCCACCTTTTTTCAGTTTACTGAACGCCACTTGCTATTATTATTATATCTATTTCATGATTTTTTTTTCATGTCGAATTTTTGTGAAGCTCAACTTTAGTTGTATTTGTGTTATTAGTACACTTTTCATTCTTAATCATGCCAATTTTTTTCTTCGTGATGCTTCATCAGAATGAAATTGATTGAGAAAAACTTCAAGAAATTTCCTACAAAACGAGTACACACAATGGGAGGGGGTTGTCTTTTTTAACTCAAATTTTAAGCAAGGAAAATGGCATGGAAAATCAAGGAAATAGCAAGGAATTTGATTTTGTAAATCCAGTAGACACCCTGTATAAAGAGTTTAAGATGTACCAAAAATTTCAAAAACCGTGAAAATTTGCTTCATTCGACAATTTTTTACCCCATAAAATGGTCGATTTTGAAACAATATAGACATTTAGGACACTTGAATTGAGTGGAGGGAGAGGGGGTTAAAAAATTTTATAATTTCGATACTTCATCACTTAACCAAGCATGAGTGAAAATCTTGAATAATTTTTTTATTTTATTCAAAAAATTCTCTCATTTTTGTATGAAAATTGTTCTCAACTTTTTCAGGATAACGAAATACATTTTCAATTGTCATTTACTTTGATCACATAAATTTTGGAGTCGTGCGTCGATAGTTCAATTTTCATGGTTATACTATGTAGAAAGCGAAATAAAGAAACAAAAATAGTCACTAGTTGAGCAAAAAATTAATCTGAGGACATCGAAAGTGTAACGATAACGAAATCGTCTCCTCGATTTAAAGAATTAATTTCGTCTATTTCTGGAGAAATTCTCAGAAACGTCGGATTAGAGAAACGACTCTAATCGAAATACACAGCGAATAGTACAATTACGTCGTTGATTTTACTTTCTTTTTTAAATTAAAACACCAAAAAAACAAACGAGACCACAAAATACATACGCTTTCGCCATTACTCGGCCAACAATAACACAAAAGTGTAGCGAGGCCGTAAATATTTTCATAATTTGATCGAATCGTGACGATGGCGGCGGGGATGATGATACGAGTATACGACGAATATACGACGAGTACACAGCTCGTACTCGTACGAGTATTTATGCTGAAAATTAGGTCATCTGTTCGATCGTGCATAATATTATAAAACTGGACATCGCGGGCTAGGCGAAGATGGGAGAGGGGGTGCTAAAGCTGGAAAATCGAATCAACAATACTCGATCTTGTAGACCATAGTACGGTGTATGGTGAAGCTTCTTAAGGCGGAAAAGATGTCACGTGTTCGCAGATCAACAAGGCAGCGAAATTTACGTAGCATGATTGATGAAAATACGTTACGAGGCCGGGTCGTCGACGTTGCTACAATTTCGTCCTCGAACTTTCGAGTAAAAAGTTTTTACTCTACTTGAATGTACACAGTGTACTTACTATAGAAAAGAAGTAGAGATAGATATTAACACGGGTACCTACGTTAGGTGTTTGCTCGCTTGTGGTAGCATGAGTTGTGTTATAATGTGCCATAGACATACATACTAATATATGTACAAATTTAATGTGCAGAAGCAGCAGTAGGAGGTAGACGATCGAAAGAGGCGCCGCAGATGGCGGTTGGCGCTTTTGTAAACATAAAAGTAAAGACTTATGATAGAGTTATTACGATGTACCGATGTACGCGTGAAATGTACACAATTTTAACCAGAACCGAAATGACTAATGATTGGTTCCAGTAAAATAAGATGAGCATTCTTGATACACGTCCAAGTCTTCTGTATGTGAATGTGTTTCCTTGAGTACTTTGATTTAGTGACCTTGAATTGTTCTCGTTGTATGTACTCGTATATGTTTTGGCAATGTTTTTTCTAGAGTAGGGTATTTGAAATTTTTAATGAACTATTCACTGTCTTGATGTACAGAGAGAATGATGCAATGAGAAAGATGGACTGTTTCTTGATCATTGTGAAACTTGAGATCACTCAATTTGAGCTTAGAAAGGTCTGATGTCATTTATGAAGCTGGGGGAATATTTTAGAACGAAGTGGGGCCAATTTTCTCGTCATCATTGCTAATTTGAAAAAATCTAGAAAAATAGCCGAAAATGTATCAAATTTTTTTGGTTTTTTGAAATTTGCAATAATGATCTCAAAAATTGGCACCACTGCATCCCAAAATATTTCCTCGGTTTTAAAAATAATATATTCCTTTTTGTAGGGTTTGACTTAATTAATGCGAATCGTTTAAAAAAATTCAAAACGCGAATTTATTCCAAAAAAAATTGATTTGCAAATTTTTAACTGCTCCGTAGAGCACCAAAAGTGGTTTTAGATTTCGATGAGGATGGCATAAGTTGACGCAGAATCTCGAATACGTAGTATCTTTTGGTACTGGACCATTTTTCCCAAAACAGGTTGAGTAAGGGCTGAATCGAAAATACCCTCTCTCTGAGGACTCATTTCTCTCCTTCAAGGAAGGCCTCAGGGGCCAAAAAAATGTTGAGGAACTTTTCTACTAAAAATGAAGATTTTCGTTGAAACTGTTCGAATCTAGATTGTCATTTTTGGATTGTTTTAATTTTCAAAAATCCTCACAAAGAAGCGAAGGTTTTGAAATTTTGGTACGAGGATTTTTGGGCATGCTCTTGAAATGTGGGGGGGCGTCATTTGCTCAAACCCGAGTGAATCTCTCAAAAATATTTTGAAAATATCTTTCGTTTTGGAAAAATTTTTAATCAATAAAAGTCATCATAATTATTTGATTTAGAACGAGAAGTAGGTATGTCGGAAAATGATGGTCGATTGTGAATGATTTGCTCAAACACTCGTGAATTTTTCGCAAATCGTTCGCAAATCATTCACTCGATCTTTCGTGAATGAACATTTTCTTTTATAGAAAGACGTCAAATTCATGTGCAAGATAAGTATTTTGATTTTTGAACGTGAAATTCGCCAAAAGTGATAGTCGTTCGCGAATGATTTGCTCGAACCGTAGAGAATCGTTCAAATCTTTAGTGAACGTCTGTTTTTGGAAAAATCTCGAGTCCACACTCGTAGTATTGGATTTTGAACAAATAATTATCTCAAAAAGTGACTATCGTTCGCGAACGATTTATTATTCGAACTCGAACGAATCATTCTCCAATTATTTCAGAACGTCCCCATTTTGACTAAATTTTAAACGGATATTCGTAATTATTTTTCTCTGAACAGGGAATCCGCGAAAATAATGATTTGCTCGAACTTGAGAAGTGAATCTCTCACGAATGCTTTCGATACTTCTTGGTATTCGATTCTGAATCAGCTTCAAAAATGATCATCGTTCGCGAATAATGTGTTCAAATTGATTTGTGAACGTATTTTTTTTAGGGAAAAATATCGAGTTCACTTTTATGTATGTACTTAGGCCTAATTCGATTTCGAACAAAGAATTTGCTAAAGAAATAACTATCATTCGCGAATGATTTGCTCGTACTCGAATAAATCTCTTTCGAATCACTTGTAAACGTCCTCAATTTACGCAAATTTACCCAAAAAATGAGTGATTTTCAAATTTTTAACTGCTTTATAGGGAAACTTCCGGAGCAAACATTTTTTAATTAACTTTTCCACTCTAAATGAAGATTTCCGTTGAATCTAGTCGAATCAAAAATTGGGATTTTTGGATTGTTTGAATTCTCAAAAAAATCTCCCCAAAGAACTTGAGATTTTGAAATTTTGGTTACGAGAATTTTTAGTCATGTTCTTTCGATCTTGCTCGTTTTCTTTCAAATTGAAGAGTGTCAATTCAAAATGTTTTCTTTTTTTGGAAAATGGAGAAGGGATTATAGAAAACAGATTTTAAGCGTGCTTCATAAGACTGCGGGAAAAAATAAATTACCATTAATGAAAAAAATTGTTGAAAATTCTCAAAATTTTGAACCATGGTAGAATAATGGCGAGGGGAGTTGAAATTCCTCAAGTATTCACTTTGGATCACTTTGTTTGCAGATAAAAAAAATATACTACTTTAGAAGGTTGAAAAATTGTCATAAAAACCGCTTTTTAAATTCCCCAAAATTTGAGAAAATTGGCCAAAAAACCAAAAATTAACTTTGGCACCCTACATTTTGGTTGCGAGGGGTTTCAAAACATGATCTTTCGATCTAGATTGGATTTATTCCAATCTGATAGTGTCAGTGAAAAAGTTTCCCTCGCATAAGGCAATCATAAGTTGAAATTTTGCCTCCTGGCGCAGAACCCGCCTACTTCTCCAGAGGAAAATTTTCATCTCTGCTCTCCAAACCTTCGTAAACTCGGACCAAATATCTATTTTAAGAAACTTTTCTCAATTTTTCAACATACCTTGTCACTACACACGAATCCCAAGAGCATTTTTATTGTACGAGGGGAAAGGGAGGGGAAAATTTTCCGATTCCAAAATTCCAACTTACACATTATTTTTGAAAACGTAACATAGAGAACAACGAACCTACCCTTTTCCTTTCTTTGTACGTTCTGAAGCACTTGGTGGGTAAATTTTTCATTCCTGGCGCAGAACCCGCCTATACATATCTCCCCTACAGAGGCACCTTCGAAGCTAAAACTTTTTCTGGGTGACTTTCAACTCGAAATGAAGCTTTCCACTGAATTTGCTCAAAATATCATTCGCCGAACTATAATGAAAGGATATCAACTCAGTTGAAAAATCTGACGTAATTTCCAGCGTAAAAAAAACTACTCTTATTCTATTCTGATGAATTTATGCGAGACGATGCCCTTATAAAAACATCGCCTCACAAGTCACAACTTCATTAGTAACCTCAGACCTCACTTCGACCGTATAATTCGTCATCTTCAAAGCAATATATAAACTGTGCCGGCGCATACGTTGTTAACGAAACATTAAAAAGCTTCCGCACTTTTGTGATCACGCCACCGCCTCCACCACCCACCAAATTATCACCACGAACGAGTTAAAAGAAGCTCCGACTCGCTGCACGAGGTGTTTCAATCACGCGTCTCGTGAGTATATTTTTACTCATCTTCGCCTTCTTACTCATCTTTATCGTTCGCATAGCAGCATAGGACACGTCGTTGAAAGCTGCCAGTACCACCGTAGTAATAATTGTTTGAAATTCTTCGACTTTCGTCTCGACCGTCGTCGGGTTATGCGTGAGACGTGTGCTCGTGCTCGACGACGCAACGCGAGCAATTATTTTTCGACAATTTGGCCCTCGTCCCGACGTTTATAATTACCTAAATGTTTATCTAGTGGGTATGCATATTGCTGGTGATCCCCTCGCTCCACGTGCTTCCACCTTCGTCGTATACCCGGTGACAGATTTAATTGGCCGATTACATGTATACAAATTCGAGTTTTGTTTTGGTTATTATATAATTTATATAAAAAGTATCATTCACCTACCGTTCGTTCACAGTAAGGTGATCGAACTCTCGACAATTTTTTTTTTCAGCACCTCTTCCTGTTGATTATAATCTCCCCCTCCTCCCGGCCAGACGTTCGCGAGTATATTAGTATTTGGATCACGAAACATAAGCTACCGATAGCAGCATATATACTTTCAAAGTATCAAGATTCGGCCTTATAGTATAACGTGAGCTGAGCACCAGCATAGTAAAAACTAGAGGCATTTTCTTTGGAATTCTTCTACTCGGCGTGTCCGGGTCGCGTTGCTTTTCTTTCGTTTTTAGCCGCAACACAATCGAAATAATTGAATTTCCTAGCTCGTGTTCGGGGACTTTGGCTTTACGCCGAATTGAAAATGTCACATCAACTTTACTTCACGCAAACAATCACTTCGGACGCGTGGCTTTGTTCGGGTATTTTTCATATTTTTACCCCAAGCTTCGCGTTTACGTTTCGCTTCGTTCGGCGTAAAATACGAGTACGTAATTCTGAAAGCCTGCTAAAGTGTACCTATTCTTCTATCGTTTTGTAGCGAGAAGACTCAGCTTGCAAGTCTATGTCTATTTGGGTATATCTATCTGTATACCTTTGTTGCGAGCATTTACAAAACGCATGCGCTTCTTTCCCCTTTTCAAATGATACAATTTTTTCAACTTGTTTACACACGATAATGATATTCGCAGCTTTGATCATTTTTTTCCATGCTTTGTTCTTCGTTTGTTTACTCGAGCGCCTTCTCACTTTCTTTCGTAATTATTCGCCAGCTTCTCCAGCGCGTTAAAAGTCGCTCGTAAATCAATCATTTTAAACACCGGAGAGATATTGTCATTTTTTTCTACATTTGAATCCCCTCACCCCCTTGAAACCACCCATGGTTGTTCCTGATAGCATAGAATTCCATAAAATGGAAGATGCTTGAAAAAAATCAAATTTTTGAAAATGTAAAAAAAATACATATTGTTAGGTGAAAAAATTACCCAAAAGTGGTTTTTTGGCCAAATTCATTGGAGACCTTCATTTTTCTCTTGCAATTAAGTATTCAGAAAAATTTTTATTTCGTGAGATGCCTCTGAAGGCAGATATGAGTGCTCAAAGAGAGATCATTTTCGAGATATTTGTGACTTTTTCGCTCTAGCCCTTTTACAGCCGGTTTTGGGGGAAATGACTCAGTTCCAAAATTGGTACATAAAGGATGATTTTCAAAAAAGATGTCCTGAAAACGCGAAACTAGTGTTCAGGGCAGCTGCAATTTTGGAAATTTTGTTTTTAGATAGGTCATATTATAACCACCAATATGTTTTCAAGGTCACTTTCGACACGAGTGAGGGAAAGTGTCTAAAAATCAGTAGCTAATTGGGCAACCACATCTCTGAAGATCTCCATTCAAGGCATATTCCAATTATCAATGCATTTTGAAGGAAATATGTATTCCAATCAATGCCCTAAAATCTCGAAATGTTTGATTGGGAACTTGCAACTCTGAGGATCTTTTTTCTAGAGCATATTCGAACTGCTAATACATTTTGAGGACTATTTTTAAAAGATTGAAAAATTTTTTGAGGGCCAAACTTTTTCAAAGAACGGTCTAAAATTTTGAACTACGTGATTGAACAGTTACAGCTCTGAAAAATTCATTTTCAGGTCATGTCCCAACTACCAACACGTTTTGAGACTACTCTCAACATGAGTGAGAATTTTTTTTTGTGAAGTTCTAATTTTCCTAGAAGAATGTCCAGAAATCTCGAAATGTGTAATTGGACAGCTACACCTTTGGAAATCTCAACTACCAACTCGTTTTGAGGGTCATTCTCAACATGAGTTGGAAAAGGTGTATCTTATTCAGGTCCAAATTATTTTATAAAGAGACCCTGATATCTTGAAATGTGTGATTGGGGAGCCACAATTCTGAAGATCTTCTCTCTGGAGCATACTTCTATCACTGACACATTTCAAGGGTCACTCATAACGTGAGCAAGAAAAACTGTATTTTTTGAGATCCAAATTTTTTCAAAAAAATGCCCTAAAAATCTTGAAATGTATGATTGGGCTGCTGTAACTTTTGGGAGTCTTATTTTTAGGGCATATTTTGAGAACCAAAACGGTTTTGAGGACCACTTTCGACATTATTGTTAAACGTAAATTTTTCGTGGACCAGATTTTTCCAAAAAAAAATGTCCTAAAATCTCAAAAATGTGTGATACAAATCTTGAAGTATTTTTTACGAGACATATTCCTGCTGTCAATGCGTTATGAAGGCAACTTTTAATAGAAGTGAGAAATTGTATATTTTTAAAGTCCAATTTAAAAAAAAAATCCAAAATCTCAAAATGTGTGCAGAGACGTCGAGCTCCAAATTATCGTGGGGGGGGGGGGTGTTAAATTGGTTACAAAAATACTAAATGAACTGAAAATTTTTCGATTGATATAGTGAAAAAGTATCAATTTTACCAACTGATACAACATTTATATGACTCATGAAAATTTTTCTTTTATTTTTTCAAATTTTTGGAGGTTTCAAATTTAACATCTGTTTATTATAATATGAGAAACAAATTAACCCGAGCGAAGCGAGGGCGAGGGATTTCGAAAATTTTCATTTTGATATGCCTAATAACGAGAGTTTTTTTAATGCGAAGAGTTTATTTTTTGGTTTTTGAAATTTTACAATTGGAATCACTTAATGTTTTTTTATGAAGTCAATTTTGAAAAGAAACGAGAACAGACTCGAGCGAAGCGAGGGCGAAAACTTCTGAAAATTTGTAGGTATATATTTCGAGAGGCATAGTTAAAAACGATCGTTTTTTTGTGTGGGAAGATTAAGAGTTAATTTTTTGGATTTTGAAATTTTAGAATTTGAATGTTTTCTTGAAAGAAGTTGATTTTGAAAAAGAAAACAGAACAGACTCAAGCGAGGGCAAACGTTCTTGAAAATTTGTTTTTCGAGAGAGGCATAAAAACGATGGTTTTTGTATGTGAGTACGAAAAGTTTATTTTTTGGCTTTAAAACTTGATTTTTTTTTAGAAATTTCCATCTTGACCTTGAAAAAGAAGCTTTCGAAAACTTGTGTTTTAAGATGTAAAAAATGATGTTTTTTTTCTCATCACTGGCCCTTATTCAAAATTTTGCCGAATTTCTCCCAATTTATCGAATTTTGTGAATAAAATTTGGCTAGGAGAGTATCCCCCATACCTTCCCTTAGCGACACCTCTGAATGTGTGATTGGACACTTGGACAGTCACAACTCTGGAAATCTCCTTTCCAGGGCATATTCCAGATTCCAATTGTGTTTTGAAAGCCAATTTCGACGTGAGTTGGAAAAAAATGTGCCCAGATATTTTTTGATATTTTAGAACGATTTTTGGAAAATTCGATCTCAAAACTGGCCTTTTTAAGCTATATTAATTTAGATGTGACGAAAAATAAAGTTTTCGAAGATGATAACTGGCCATTCGATATTATTTAGAATCTTAGATCAACTTATGCTATTGCTGACAATTTTTATAAATTTTAAATCCTATATAAGATTCACAATTTTCCATTCGGATTGCTTGAATTTTTTTTTGAAGAGTCAATTTTTATAGGTTTTTTGGCATTATCTTCGAAAATTGAGTTTCATTTCTGCAGAATAGCTTTCTATTTCTTGTGAGTAAAAGATGAAGAGTAACGTTTCTTGAAAAAAATCATGATAAGTATTTATAACTCACCAGCAATATATTTTAATTTTCTCAGCTCATAAAATGAAATTTTTTGCTCACCTGAAACAGAAAACAAAACAATTGTATCAATTAGTTGATTTCTACATAATTTCATCAATCAGATACTAAGTCATCATAAATTAATCACTGTATTGGGTATGAGTGAATCTCATCAGGCACTTTTGTGTCATCGATTATTATTGAATGAATTTCCCAATTTTTTGGGTACTCGAAGAACTCACTTTTCTTTCACTGTGACAGTCGTCAGGTTCAAAAATTTAATGTGACATCAATTATCTCTCTAAAGCAGATTTTTAAAAAAAATGAAAATTTAAAATTGAGGAAAATTGAAGAGTTTGAAAAAAAAATGTGTCTTAGGAACTTGAATTTAAAAAAAAACTACCAAAAGTTTTTACGCTTGAAAAAAAGAAGACTCGAGTCTCGACCCCAAAAATGAACCCATATTATAAGGCTTCCTCGTAGTAGGTATAAAATGGAAAAGCATGCTCGATGCCTGATTATAAGGACACGAACACCCTTCGGGATAATTTCTGACCCATTGTCCTAATGAATCGAATACTCAACGTTAAACTATAATATAGATAGGCAGGTATAGAAACAACACCGAGAAAACGCTATACGAGATGATCATTCTCCGTGGGAGTGTATGTGTGTGTATGGTACCTCTACCGATTCTTGTGTGAAGTGAGGAAGAAAAAAAAACAGAGCATCGTACACACCTATAAACAAAAGAGTCGTATAGGATATGGCACCGGCGGTGTAGCACAAAAGTTGGCGAAAAGCTTCAAATATACAAGTGGACATTGTTAGCAGGCTGCGAAACTACTGCTTCAAGTTGATTACTAGAACACTTGGAGATTTTTTTTTCGCCTACACTCGAGTCGCGTGTATTTTTTTTCGTATTCGAAGTTCGCTTTAGGTTTTTGTTGTTAAAAAAGTAAACTAGATTTGCGACGATTTTATTCTTTCTTTTTTTTTTCAACATAGGTACCTCTTTATTTTCATTTTTTTTTCAAGTAATAATTTTATATACTGGTAGTTGGTGCAATCTCGCTCATCCTTACGGTGTGTTTGTGTAGTTGTGAAGGTTTTTTTTCTCCTCGTTTCTTTTCAAATTTAATTTATATTCGTATAAGTTTTTATTTTATAGGGGGTTTCTCTTCGTCTGAATTTTGTTTATTATTAAATGCAACGCAGCAACGAGTAGTTTAAACGAGATATCGTTGTTTTTCACCTGTGTACTGAGTGCTGACGCTGAGTATAACGATATTCGACGTCGTCGGCTCGACGCTCGCTCCGCGCTCTGATGCTTCTTCCAGCGTTGAAATTTATTCGCTATTCGTCAAGATTACCACTTAGCTGTGTTTACTCTTCAGATTTACAATATACGAGTGTTTATTTTAGGCTAGCCGAGTTTACACTTGGCGGTTCGCGTTATAGTTTGTGTATTTTTTCAGTTTAGGCGTTTTTTCTCTGACGATACTTACCCCTTCTTCGTCGTGGTTTTTATTCCGCTGCCTGTAGCAATTTTAAAGTAACGTGTAGTATGGTGGTTTAGTTTCTGTGTGTACTCATTACCCTCCTCTGCTCGTTCTCTTTTCGCCGATTTTGTTGCATGGATTTTTGAATGTTTGTTAACGAGTAACTTAATGTGAAATATACTACCTATAAATATAAAATTTATCCAATTTTTTCTGATGAGAGGGAGAGAGGGAGTGAGGTAAGAAGATTAAAATCGAAAAATTTTCTCATTTTTGCTTCCGAATTCTTCCAAATAAGTAATCGACCTTGAAAAACCCTCATCCTTATCCAAAATTATCTTGTCTTGTATAAAGCTCTCCAAAATTGGAAACAATTTTTGAAAATGGAAATGAATCAGTAGGTAAATTTTTTTGAAATTTTCCATCTCTGTGGTAGAGTTCTTTTGAATGATTCCCTTTTCTACAGAAAACCTCCCTCGGCCCAACAATGTCTCAAACTCAGAAACAAAAATAGAAAATTGAAGTCCATACAAATTTTCTGAAAATGTATTATTCCTGGCCAGAATCCATCTGAATAAGATTCCAACTTTTCTGGCGCCTCTAAACAATATCGAGCCTCCTGTATATTATAAAGCTCACCAAAATTGGATTTTTTAAAAAAATCAAAAATTGGAGCCTGAAATTTTTTTTTGAATTTTTTTTACACCTGATCAAATTCTACTTGAAGGTTTTTCTCGAAAATAGGGCTATTTGCATAGAAGAACTTTCGCTTCGAAATGAGAAATTTTCAAAAAAAAAAACTTATTTTTGGGTGCCTGGGGGGGGGGGCTGAAATGGCTTAGGAGACTGGATGTTTTTTTTTTAAGGGGATTATTCAGAAAACATTCTGACAAAAAAATAAAAAATTTTCGAATAAGTTGAATTCTTTTTCAGTTTTTGATTTTTTAAAATTCAGGGGATTTTTAGGCCGATTTGATTTGAAGTAAGTAGGCGAAGAACTAAAATTTTCAGAGTACCCCCTCCCCCTCCTTTTTCTTTGGGAGCAAAAAAATCACAAATTTTCACGAATAATTCAGTGTCCAAAAAATCTTTGAGACACTCAGTTCCTTCATTCGCTCTTTTATTTTGAGCATGGGGAGCTCTTATTGATTTCTCTGAAAAAAATGTCAGCCATTTTGATGATGAAAAGCTGGCAAAGGAACCTCACGAGTGATAAACCTACTCGACCCGATTTGTTTTCAAAGGTAAGAGGACCCTTGGGGTAGCTGAGTACAAAATTTATAGCTGCCCAATCGCAAAAGTACGGGTAGTTCAGGGGTCCTAAGGTCCCAAAATTTCGATTTTTGGCCAATTTCACTAATTAAAAAAATGAAAACATGCTACAAGTCTAGCATCCTTGTGTTTGGGAGATATATTAAGTCTACGTATCCTAAAGAGTATTTTTTTTAGCCCCTAATTCTCAAAAAATTGCCCAAAAATGGCGGGAAAATGTGATTGCCCAGCTACAACTTTGGGGATCGTCTTTTCTAGCCATAAGTTTTGTTTCGCGAAATGTGGATGCGATTTTGAATCTACACATCGGAAGGGGACTTTTTGGGCACAAAATTTTCGAAATATAGCTCAAAATGGTCGAATATTGCGATCGTGCTGCTGCTATTGTTGGAATCGTCTGAAACACGAAATGTGAATAGAAAAAGACAATTCTCAAAAATGTAGGCACCCAATCGAGTTTTTTGATCATTTTTGGGCAGTTTTTTTTTCATAATTTGGGGCTCAAAAATACCCTTTCAGATGTGCACACTCGAATTCGGGCCCACACTCCAGGAAACGAGACTTGTTACTAGAAAAGACAGTTTCCAAAATTGTAACTGCGTAATTGTAATTATTATTGACAATTTTTCAAGAATTTTCTGAGTATTTAGTGTACAAAAAAACCCTACCTATGAACCTTATGGGTTTTTGACGCTTGATATATCCTGAAAAATACTATTCCATCACTTGACGGTGCATTTTTAAAATTTTTTTATGGTCAGAAAAGGTCAAAAACTGAAGTTTTGAGACCCTTTGACCACTGGGGAACCTGCAGTTTTGCGATTTAAGCAGTTATAAATTTTATGATGGAGTTCCTCATCGACTCAAATCAGTTACTGCTCACTAATGAGGTTCCTTTGTGAGGATCTTTTAGTGGTTTTGATCTTCTTAAGAACTACATAAATGAATGAAACAAATCAAAAAATTAAAAGTTTGTTAATTATTCTAATAAGCGTTATTTTTGGACGTATGTATTTTGGCTTAGAATCACATTTAAAAGCCCAATTTTCATGCAAATGGGGAGAAGTCCCAAATCTTTCAAAAAATGTCAATTCTAACAAGTAAGGAGTTTTTTTTCTTAAACAGAGTCATTTAAAAAAAGTTTGAAAGGAGATAGAATTCTTAAAAAATACTAATTTGTCAGATTTTTTAATTTTTCCAATTTTGCAGGCGGTCTTTATAGTGGTTACCAACATTGCTGGGACTGAGGGAAAGTTTTTCTTGAAAAAAGAAATTATCTAGAAGTATTCTGCTTGAGATGAAAAATTTTCAAATAATTTGAAGAGTCCAGGGAAAGAACCAGGTAAGTCACTTTTTCAAACTTCTGAGTTACGGCGTTTTGAAGTATCAGAAGGCTCCAATTTTGTAGCGAATTTGAATTTCATCAAGGTAATGACTGGAAATACATCATACAACATCCCGCAAACACAACTTGAGGCATTGTAGGAAAAAAATGAAGAGATGAGCCAGTCACGACTTGAAAAGTCACTGTTTTCGTGAAAAAATCAAGCAAAAAATCGAAAAATCAGTGTTTCGCAACAACTTGAATTCGATGAAAATCGATTATTATGATGACATAATGAAAAATTTTTGTATTCTAAATAGTTGACGATGTTGAAATTCTCTTCCTGTCGCCTCACATTTCGTCTCGGCTCATTTCTCTCCCCTCCTCTTTTTTTTTGAAGGCCATTTTAACCACGAAAAATCGATTTTTTTCAAAATGTAAATGGACTACATTTTTCTACTCCTCAGTGTGAATTTAATTCAACCCTAAACTCATTTTTGAAAAAAAGTGACTTACCTGGTTCTTTCCCTGGACTCTTCATTTGTTCCAACAGACATCAATTTTTCGCATATTTTTCGAGTTTTTTGAAATTCTTGAGCTTCATGCAAGAGAACCAACATCATTTGGAAGACCAAGGGAGTTTTTTTTTTTTTTTTTTTTTTTTTTTAATGTGATTAGGTACTTATTTAAAAGTACTTTGCCTCGAAATTAAACATTTTCAAAGTACAGATATCAATTTTAAATTTTTTTTTGGTGGAATTTCTGATCAATTTTGTCAAAATTAAAAAATTACTTCCCGCGAATTTTGACAAAAAAACGAAAAAACATCACAACTTTTCGTCTACTTGTCAAAAATCAACTCTCTCTGACAATTTTGGCAAAAGCAGTGGTTTCTTGTGAATCTTTTTGACTTGGGCTAATTTGGCAGAAAAAAAACGGTTTTATGGAACAAAAAGAGGACTTTTTAAACATATAAGACGAGGATCAACACGTTGATGGTTTGGAATGGGGAGGGGGTACATAAAATTATGAACTTACAACTTTCGAGAATTAGCGTTCACTTGAAAAAGAAGTGATAAAAAATCTATTTAGAAGTATTCCATTCAAAGATGAAAAATAATTTGTGTCTGCAGACATCAATTTTACGTCTTTAAAAATATTTTGCAACTTTGAGGGCTTCATACATAAAGGCACCAGCATCATTTGGAGGACCATAAAAAAGAATTTTTCTTGAAAATTTACTTACCTATTTATAAAAAGATTCTGTCCATTGAAAAATTTTCAAAAATATCCACAGACATCAATTTTCTCATCTTTTTTAATTTTTTCCAAATTTGGGGAGGGGGCTCCATACAAGAAAGCCAACACCATTTGGGTGTCCAACGAAAGTTTTTTCTTGAAAAAAGGATCTGTAGAGCAATTCTAATGTGGAAAATGTAAGATATTTTCATAAATAATTTTTCCCTGAATTTGATTCATTTTTTTAACGTTGTGGGGCTCCTCTTTTGGTGACCAGTGTGGTTTGAAGGGCTTAGGAAAGTTTTTTTTGAAAAGGGGATTGTTAAGAAAAATTCTGATGTACTCGTAAGAACAAAGAATTTTTGATAGATTGAATTTTTTTTTGATTTTTTTCAACTGGGGGGAGAGAGGCTACCGGCTCCCTTTCTTTGGCAGGTGGGGAAAAATAAAAAAAGGGAATTATTCTCTCTGAAAGGTGACCTATTTTGGAAATTTTGTGTGATAATTAAATTCTCACTGCAAACTTCTTCGAACGTTCCCAAAATCGAAACGAAAAAAAAACTCTAATCCTAAATACAAATCCACCCCAAGTCCCCATCGCAAATGAGAACACAATGACGACCATGTAAACCCCATAAATACACACGTGTCTCGTCTCAAGAACCGTTTCTCGGCCGGCGAAAGAAAAAAGAAAAAAAAACTATACTTACAGGAAAAAAATGATAATAAAAACGCCATTCTAGGTAAAAGAACAATTTTCACCTTCAGATTCCCAACACACACAACCACAGTGCGGCCTTGAGAATGATGGCTGAGCTCCTGGCGCAACACCCGCCTCAGTTGTCCATTTACTATTATGTACTCCTATACCGACTAGGTATTTTACTCGTATATATATACGTTCAATATATCATTTCTAGACGTTTATTAAATTTCACACCAGCGCCGGCAATCACATTCTAGACATTTTATATTAGGTATCGGCTGAATTTGTTAGAACATCGCATATCCCCGCAATGACATACCACACACACGCACACACACTACACCACCGCAACCATCAATCGACCCGAGTCTTTTCGCACCTTTATTCCGCCTAATACACCTTGCAAGAAAAATATACTCGCTGGAAAACCTATATCGTCAACTTTTCACACATCTTTAACCCATCACGTCGACGTCGTCGTAGTTTATAAAGCGAGTGAGAGAAAAGAACCACGACGATCGAATAGCCTGGCTCGAATTTTTCCCCCCGTTCATCGATAAAATTAAACGACCAGAGTGAGAAAAGAAACACGCCAGCAACAGGTATCAACATCAACATCGGTCCACCAATGTACGATATTCTTGATATCGCAGTTGAAATATTTAACGAAGATGCTCCGCTACATATACTGGCGGACGGATTATCTATCTCGCTCCTTTCGGTTTACTTGCCCCCCCTCTCCCCCCTCCACCCAACTCAAACGTACCAAAAAAAACGATAATATCTCAGTTTTGAAAATATGTTACTCGCATACACAAGTATCAAATCGCGCAGTTATACTCGCCAAAGTGAAAATATGTAATGTACTATGCATATAGGTGGCTTTGTGGTAGTATAGGTAATACCTTTGTGTATAATATGGGCCTACAGGTAGGGTTTTATGTACGTAGGGAATTCGATCGAGAGTAATTTCTTGTCGCTGTTGAATAATTCATATACAGCTATACACCAGGAGGCGAAGCATTACATTAAATATTTTCAATTGCCTGGCGCGTATTATTTATTATATAGTTTTATACGATAAACAGAGAGTAGGGTGTTGTATGTGTATATAGTTTAGTATGTAAAATGGCACTGGAGTTTGTCTATTCGTATATTATAAAAAAAATAGGTTCCTGAAAATACACGTAGCTTTATGCATCGTTATTGTATAAAAAGGCAACGACGCCTCCTTTTACGCGTAATTACCTACCTAGATAAGGTGCAGAATTCGTATAAGTAGAGGTACCTAGTAGGCAGGTTTTCATTTTATAAGAGCAGGTGGATTCCACTTAACGAGCTTGTACGTCGAGTAAATTGCCTAACTTGGTTACAAATGGATTCGAAAAGTTTAAACCAAAAGCTATCCTTGTACCACCATCGGGCAATTGTACTTCTATCAAGTTGCCAATTCGATAGGTGACTGGTTAATATACTTACTCGTACCTTGTCTACTACTACGTGCACCCACACTCTTGTCCTTGTCTGATAAGGGAGAACTCTCTTCGTACATAGGTATGAAGCACCCATAATCTTGCTATTTTCAGTGTTCTATAACAACGCATTTGTAATTTGGTGGCTTGACTTGCGGACTTGTGGAAAAGTTGAATAGTCTGGTACCTAATTACCAATGGTCAAAGTATTCTTACTACGGAAGCTGATGTTTTAGAGTGCAAGACAAAAAACCGAATCATCCTAGATCTTGCAAAAGTGAATTGAAAATGCAATCTGGGTGAAGGTGTAAATGGGTATGCAATATGCATGGGATTGGAACAAAGTTCAAAATAAACCACTAATGTATGTAGTTCATCTCGTAAGTATGTTGTACTAAAGTTCGAAGTTTTCGCGGTTACTTGAATACTTATATACGGATTTAAAGCATTGGTGCAGTTCATATGCTCAAGAGAAGTATGCACATGAAAAGTTGCTGAAAGCTGTGTGTAGTTTTCAAAGTAAAGAAAAGGAAAGTACATAATTCTGGAGAAAAAGTCGAGTGGCGATTTCACGAAAAATAATACCTGCCATAAACGATGTGAAAAATCATCGAGTGTTCCGATGAAGAGTCATTTTTAAAAAATGATGAAAATCCACAATAGGTACTTACTATTATAAATAGAAAAGGTTAGAAAAATATACAAATTAGATATTTCTAGTGACAAACGTCGTCGTGAAAATTGTATGAAAAATACGAAAAAAGAACGAGAAATAAATTCGGATTACTTCGTTGGCGCAATTAGAATTTTTAGTGTAGTAGGTATGAAAAATCATGGTCGTGAAACCTGATTTATGTATGGTTTTTTGGTATTTTAGTCTTAGTCCGGCATATGACAATAGGAGAAATTGTACCCCCCCCGCCGATCATCCGGGACAGCTTTTTTCTTAAACTTGCCCAAAAAAAATTGGCCTTACTTACAAAATGGCGGCCATTTTGATTGACAGGTCAGCCGAAATCGCAGATTTTGCGTTTTAACATAGGACTTGCACGAAATTTTTCAAACTTTACAAAAGTAGATCGAAAGATCATGCAAAAATTTATCACCTGTCAAAATTTCAAGTGCTAAAGTGCGTTTTTTGATTTTTGGTGAATTTTTGAAAATCGAATTTAGGGCAAAAATGAAGGAAAAAATCAAAATTTTACCAAATTGACCAATAAAGCTGAAATTTGGGATAAGCATACCCTATTTTCGACATGCCAAATCGATTGGAAACGGTTTCAACCCGTTTTGAGCAGTTCTGGAGCCTCCAGCAGATTTTTGAAACTCGAAATTCCCACAAAATTCCATCAAATTGGAGTTGCAAAGCTAAAATTTATTCTAAAAACTAATTTCAATACGCTACGAAGTACTGCAGGTGAATTTCAAGTCATTTTGGAGCCTCCAGCGACTTTTTGAAAATTCCTGAAGCCTCCAGCAGATTTTTGAAATTTTAAATTTTCACAAAATTTCATCAAAATGGAGATGGAAAGCTGAAATTTACTCTACACTCCAATTTTAACACCCTCTGAAGACGACTTCTGGTGGATTTCAAGACATTTTAGGGCCTCCAGCGACTTTTTTGAAAATTACTGGAGCCTCCAGAAGATTTTTGAAACTTGAAATTATCCCAAAATTTCATCAAACTGAGATGGAGAGTCGATATTCATTCTGCAAACTAATTTCAATACGCTGCGCTACGAAGTTGACTGCTGGTCAATTTCAAGTCGTTTTGGAGCCTCCAGCGACTTTTTGAAAGGTTGTATGACGTTTTTTAGAAAATTGAAATTCCCTTAAAGAAGCTGGAAGCTTCAAAACCATTTGAAACCACCATGTAGTCTGCGAAGTAAATTTCAGCTTGCCAACTCTATTTGATAAATTAATGTTGGGGAAATTTCAAGTTTCAAAAATCTACCGGAGGCTCCAGTAATTTTCAAAAAAGTCGCTGGAGGCCCTAAAATGACTTGAAATCCACCATAAGTCGTCTTCAGAGGGTGTTAAAATTGGAGTGTAGAGTAAATTTCAGCTTTCCATCTCCATTTGATGAAATTTTGTGAAAATTTAATGTTTCATAAAATCTGCTGGAGGCTCCAGTAATTTTCAAAAAAGTCGTTGGAGACCCTAAAATGACTTGAAATCTACCAGAAGTTGTCTTCAGAGGGTGTTAAAATTGGAGTGTAGAGTAAATTTCAGCTTTCCATCTCCATTTTGATGAAATTTTGTGAAAAATTTCAAAAATCTGCTGGAGGCTTCAGGAATTTTCAAAAAGTAGCTGGAGGCTACAAAACGACTTGAAATTCCCCTGCAGTACTTCGTAGCATATTGAAATTAGTTTTTAGAATAAATTTTAGCTTTGCAACTCCAATTTGATGGAATTTTGTGGGAATTTCTAGTTTCAAAAATCTGCTGGAGGCTCCAGAACTGCTCAAAACGGGTTGAAACCGTTTCCAATCGATTTGGCATGTCGAAAATAGGGTATATCCCAAATTTCAGCTTTCTTGGTCAATTTGGTAAAATTTTGATCAAAAATTCACCAAAAATCGAAAAACGCACTTTAGCACTTGAAATTTTGACAGGTGATAAATTTTTGCATGATCTTTCGATCTACCTTTGTAAAGTTTGAAAAATTTCGTGCAAGTCCTATGTTAAAACGCAAAATCTGCGATTTCGGCTGACCTGTCAATCAAAATGGCCGCCATTTTGTAAGTAAGGCCAACTTTTTTTTGGGCAAGTTTGCTTTAAAATGTTCCTTAGGATGTCCCCTTTAGGAAAAAAGTTTTCCCGGAGGATCGGCGGGGGGGGGGGTGTGCGAATACTCCTATTATCACATGCCGGACTATCTCATTTGTGTTTTAAGGTTTTAATTTTTTCCAAATTTTTTGTTTTTTGTTTTTGTGGAAAGGCTGGAAAAACTAAAAAATAAAGTTTTCAATGTTCCCTGTTTTCAGTTCTAGTTTTAGGTAAGTTGAAAATAAAAACAAAAAAAAAACACTCAAAGACCGACTTTTCTTCAAATAAAAATCTTTTACGAATGAAATGATTCACTTTTTTTGAAACATTCGTATAGCAATTGATCTGTTTACAATCGAATCCAATCATTCACAACCGATTGGCGATTGAACAAAAAAAACTGATTGATTTCTAGGTGAATCATTCGCGAAAGAGTCAATCAATAGTTACTGAATCATTCACGAACGAATTTTTTTTGATTCATATAAGTGACTCGTTCGCAAACGAATCGATTCATTTAGTCAATTTTTGATGAATCATTTGCGAACGAATTGATTCGTTTAAGTGACTCGTTCGCGAACGAATCGATTCATTTACTCGATTTTTGGTGAATCATTCACGAACGAATTGAATAATTTTTAGTGAATCATTCGCGAACAAATTGGTTCGTATAAGTGACTCGTTCGCGAACGAATCGATTTATCTACTCAATTTTTGGCGGGTCCTTCGCAAATGAATTGATTCGTATAAGTGACTCGTTCGCGAACGAATCGATTCACGTACTCGATTTTTGGTGAATCATTCACGAACGAATTGAATAATTTTTAGTGAATCATTCGCGAACGAAATTTTTTTTTTTGATTTATATAAGTGACTCGTTCGCAAACGAATTGATTCATTTAGTCAATTTTTGATGAATCATTCGCAAACGAATTGATTCGTATAAGTGACTCGTTCGCGAACAAATCGATTCATTCAGTAAATTTTTGGTGAATCATTCACGAACGAATTGAATAATTTTTAGTGAATCATTCGCGAACAAATTGGTTCGTATAAGTGACTCGTTCGCGAACGAATCGATTTATCTACTCAATTTTTGGCGGGTCCTTCGCAAATGAATTGATTCGTATAAGTGACTCGTTCGCGAACGAATCGATTCATTTACTCGATTTTTGGTGAATCATTCACGAACGAATTGAATAATTTTTAGTGAATCATTCGCGAACAAATTGGTTCGTATAAGTGACTCGTTCGCGAACGAATCGATTTATCTACTCAATTTTTGGCGGGTCCTTCGCAAATGAATTGATTCGTATAAGTGACTCGTTCGCGAACGAATCGATTCACGTACTCGATTTTTGGTGAATCATTCACGAACGAATTGAATAATTTTTAGTGAATCATTCGCGAACGAAATTTTTTTTTTTGATTTATATAAGTGACTCGTTCGCAAACGAATTGATTCATTTAGTCAATTTTTGATGAATCATTCGCAAACGAATTGATTCGTATAAGTGACTCGTTCGCGAACAAATCGATTCATTCAGTAAATTTTTGGTGAATCATTCACGAACGAATTGAATAATTTTTAGTGAATCATTCGCGAACAAATTGGTTCGTATAAGTGACTCGTTCGCGAACGAATCGATTTATCTACTCAATTTTTGGCGGGTCCTTCGCAAATGAATTGATTCGTATAAGTGACTCGTTCGCGAACGAATCGATTCACGTACTCGATTTTTGGTGAATCATTCACGAACGAATTGAATAATTTTTAGTGAATCATTCGCGAACGAAATTTTTTTTTTGATTTATATAAGTGACTCGTTCGCAAACGAATTGATTCATTTAGTCAATTTTTGATGAATCATTCGCAAACGAATTGATTCGTATAAGTGACTCGTTCGCGAACAAATCGATTCATTCAGTAAATTTTTGGTGAATCATTCACGAACAAATTGAATAATTTTTAGTGAATCATTCGCGAACAAATTGGTTCGTATAAGTGACTCGTTCGCGAACGAATCGATTTATCTACTCAATTTTATATGAGTCATTCGCAAATGAATTGATTCGTATAAGTGACTCGTTCGCGAACGAATCGATTCACGTACTCGATTTTTGGTGAATCATTCACGAACGAATTGAATAATTTTTAGTGAATCATTCGCGAACAAATTGGTTCGTATAAGTGACTCGTTCGCGAACGAATCGATTTACCTACTCAATTTTATATGAGTCATTCGCAAATGAATTGATTCGTATAAGTGACTCGTTCGCGAACGAATCGATTCATCTAGTCAACTTTTGATGAATCATTCGCGAACGAATCGATTCATTTACTCAATTTTTGGTGAATCATTCACGAACGAATTGAATCATTCATTCGCGAACGAATTGATCCATAAATTAATGAATTGATCGATTCGTTGGCGAATGGTTCTTTCAAAAAATTAATGAAATTCGTTCATGAATGATTTACTAAAAATTGAGGGTCATATTAGTACTTTTTAGAAATCGTGCAACCCTATAGAGATTTCAAGTTTCATCGTTTTCGGTACAACCATTTTTCAAATAGGTAAGTAATCAGTTTTTAAAAAAAATTTGAAAAAAATTTGTTTGTAAGTTTTGAGGTTTTGGAACACGATGATGGCGAAATGTCCGGCTAGTGATCAAAATCGGTTCAAACGTTCCTGAGAAATTCAATTTTTAATGAAGGGGGGAGCAGCTCCAGGGGTATGGCTGGAGGATTTTAGTGTGTTGTTCACCACATTACCCTAGACAATATTCACTAAGAATATCATTGGTCAAATCGTACATATTTTGACTGAGCTATAAACACAGTCCATGAGAATCGAATTTCATTTTGGTTCTTTCCACAGAAGTTTAAAATTTGTGAAAAAAAATTGAAAACTCGTTGAAGATTCTTGAATAGCTTGAAACTGGTTGTTGTTAATGAGGGGGGGAGGGGGTTAAAATTGCATTTCACCAAACGATTGGGAAATTGCCATAAAAACTCAAAAAAGAACTTTAGCGCACCCAAGATATAATAATTTTGACTAAATCTACGAGGGGCTTCAAAACATGATCGTATTGATCGTTCGATCTAGATTGGTTTCATCCAAATCTGTGTGCGTGAGTTCAAAACGTTCTCTCGTATCAGGAAATTGAAAGTTGAAAAAATGTTCACTGCTGGCGCAGAACCCGCTTACCTCAATTTGATTTGAAATTTTCTCTAGATCTCATCGCTTCGAGGTTATTCTTCTTTTTTGAACACAAAAGATTTGATTGCTGTTCACCGTACATTTTTCTACTCAATTTTTTCGGTTCAATGATGGGAGGGGGACGGGGTACAAATGATACAATACTCTTGAATAATTTATACAAGGGTAGTACTTCGGTCTATCTACGTCATTGTAAGTTCAAATATTCGATACCTTTCAAATATGCATTGCCGCATTGCCCATCGCACATATTAACCCTCTTTTCCGCGCCTTTCTCTTTTTTTTTCTATGACCATCTACAGGTATCTATGTATATAGCACATAAACGATTTCCGATTGCAGAGAGAGAAAAAAAATAGCTTCGAATACCTTTGGGTTAACAAAACGCAGAGAAAAATACTGCCAACCTAGTTAAAAACGAATAGAAAAAGTGAAATGAGTGTGCAATGGTGAGCTCAAAGAGCCGAAGAGAGGAGAGGGCCCGGATTAATGGTATAACTGTTGCTCGGCATCGTATACACATAGTACTGTAGAGTTAAATGCGTGCTGTGTGTGGTTTTCAAAGGTGTGCTTGTGTGGGCAGTAGCATGAGAGAGAGCTGGGCTGTATTCGTGTGCTTTTCTGTATACTGTGCTATGTTGCTGGTGGTAAGTTTATATGTATGTACGATACACATTTGGCCGCCGCCACATACGTTTAGCTGTACGTATACTACAACATATGGCGGTATATAATATCATCCTGGTGATATATCTTTTGCTATTTCACCTGAACCAGGTAGGTAGGTATACGGCGGCGGCGGCGAAATGCGATCGATAGCATTTACTGGTATATATACGTAGATGTATGTAGGTATATGCTATAGAAAGCATTATAACCTCAGCCCGCTACCCGCACCGCGCCTCAGGTCCCGGAGAAAAAGACCTCTATCGTTTTTGCTTTCTCTATCACCTTCACAGCACACCCCATAGTGTGTTCCTAATACCTATTTATATGTGTTGTGAATTTGCAGACAGCAGCAGATGGGTATGGTCTATAATGCGTTGACGTCGTGTAGCTCCCTCCTGCATTCCTCTTTCTATGTCACATTACATGATGGTATTTTTGAATTACTTTTTCGCACAGTTTTGTCCTAATTTAAAAGTACAAGATAGTTGCTGATGGTGAGACTGTTGTTGATCATTCGTCTAAAAATGGGTCCTTTGACTTTGATTCGAAAATTCGTGTCAAGGTCAAATATTACAGGCTGACGACACTGGCTTTGAATCCATTGGAGTCATTTCCAAAAAAGTCATAAACCCATTGCTCCTCCATCACCCAAATCTTCATGAAATAACAAAATACCGATGGATTTCTGCTCATCTCTTCCTCCTTGGCAATCCTAACGAGGAAGCAAGGTTTCTTGACAACCCTTTGGAAGTTTTGGGCATACAAGTGATAATTTTTGACATTTTCTGGCAAAAAAAATGAGAGATTTTGACATTTTAGGAACACCTATAGGCAGAGCTTTTTAGTGTGCGTAGCACACTATTGGTTTCGCTTTGAGAAATGAAATTTTATTGGAACTGAATGTTCTCTTAAGCTATCCAACCGTTTTTTGTACCTATTGGACACCATTTGAGAATCATTAAGGCGGAGGGAATAGATTAATTTTCATTCAATTCGGATGGGTAATTGCTGAGTAATTGCAATTTTAGTTCATTATTTTAATGCATTAAATCCTAAAAAAGGGAAAAGGGGACTTGTAGAACACCTGCCACTCATTGTACCCTGCTATACCCCCAGTCTATTCCATCACCAGCTGTGTTTCATTGTACCCTGTTACACCCCCAGTCTGTTAGCTGTAAATTCCAAGTAGGCGTGGTTTGGTGGGGCGTTCACCAAACAAATATATTATTTTAATGCCTTTGTTAGATCGTGGCTGTACTATACTGTACTAGCCACGCCCTATGTATTCCCAGATGATCGACTGTATACCTACGAGTATACGTACGCGGCTGGCTGGCTAGCTATGTAAAACCAGTTGTAGTATTGTGTTGCGTGCGTATAGAAGTTGGCTATATGTACGTGTGTATAGACGCGATGCTTTTAATTCATAATAAAGGCTTTAAGCCCCGATGGTGTTTTTATTTAATAATGTTACGATTCGCGAGTACATACGATTTGAGTTATTCCAACATGGTGGAGGCGCCGGGTATCCCCCCCGGAACGAATATTCGAATATTCAGAGAAGTGACAAGATGCTGAGGAAATGAAAAAGCAGATACCTACGAAGACGAAGATGGTACTTGGTACATTGGACAATTGACATATGGGTATGATCGTTTCATTTCATAATTACTGTTTCGTTGTGTACATGATGGGTATGATTATTTCGATTCATTTACTTATTGCTTGATTAATTACCTACCTACTAGAAGTCTCTAAAGTTGCAACTTAGGCAGGTACATATATTGTAGATTATATTGCATGTAGCATGTGAATTAAAGTACTCGTAGATACGTATCTATTATGTGGTGTATGTGTGTAGATAGGTACCTACCTACGTAAGGTGCACATTCGTGGGAATGATAGGTACCTACCTAACTAAGGTGCGTTTATATGGCCATATTGGTGTGTTAGTATGTGGTACGTAAATGTGTGCATGTTATACACATTGATAGAGCAGCGTAAGGTATTCTACCCTAGCTGTAGGCACCAAGATGCGTTATGAAGGGGAACCCCCATGGACATACCCGCGGATGATATTTAAAAACGTTAACGATATGGTGTGGTGGCGGCATGCGGCCTTGGTGCAGCCGTAGACAAAGTTACTACCTGTGATAGGTACAGGGTTTTAGTTACTTTTGTCAACGTTATCTTTTATTAGATAAACTTGCCGGTTAGATGCGATGGCCAGTAGGTACGAGAGGTACATTGGTGAGATGGCGAGACGCGGCCTTTTATTTTTAACAGCGTTGTTTGTACCTGGCGTGGACACAGCCCTTGATAGTGTCGAGTATGTAAATACGAGTACCTATGAGATGCGAAGCGCGCAGTCGTTGTTACGACTTTATTTTTGTTTGGCCGTATGAGACGCGTATGGTAATTGTGAGATGTGAGATGCGGGCACATGTGCAGGTGCGTTGACTTTTACTGTCTTGATTTTTACTGCCTAATGAGCAGTACGCATCGTGAGAAAAGTGCGTTGATTTTTACTGCCTTTAGTTAATGAGCAGTACGCATCGTGAGAACGGAAATTGATTTTATAAAATCCTATTATTCTAGAATAAATGTAACGATGCAGTGAATATTGTATATTTGTTGTGAGATGCGAGACTTGGTACCAAGCCATAAATATGTCGATTTTTGACAATTATTTGAAATGAAAAATAAAAATATTGTCTAGTTTTAGAGATGATAAAAAGGGGTGGAAAGAAACTTGCAGCTGCAACCTCTGCAAGGTACCAGCACAGAGTTGAGATGAGAATACGATTTTTATATTGTGCTACCTGGTGAAGGTGATAACTTGTATTGTGCTCTTGTGCTCTTGTGCTCTCGTGGTATAGAAAAGACGTACGTACGCATTTCTCGAAGTATTCTTATCAACTGTTGGGTGAGTCGATATTGATTATTTAGACTTTGAATATTTTGATGTGTCTTTGAATTTTAATATGTGCATGTCTTTGAATTTCGGATTTATGATGATGAATTTACTGGAGCAAATTTTGAGTGTAGATTGCTATGAATTTACTGAACTAGAACATAAGAGTCTAGTTTGATATCGTATCTTGAGCTGTGTAGATTGCTATGAATTTACTGAACTAGAACATAAGAGTCTAGTTTGATATCATGTCGTGAGCTGATAAATTTAACTTTCGAGTTCGTGTAATTAGGATTTTTGAATTTTGGTTTTTGATAGATGGCTGTTTGGTTCGGACATATGAGCGTTCCATATACCTACCTGCAGTTTGAAATCATTGGTTATCGAATTTGAGTGGGTTCTATGTATTCACTGATACCTTGATGATCAATCTACGAATGACCTTAAATGTGATTTCCAAATTTGAATAATCTGAGAAAAATATCGAATAATTTGACATATGAGCAAATTTGAGAAACAGTTGAATAGTTTGAGCACATTACTTACGTATGGCTGACGTATATGAGTGTTCCGTATACTGAGGCAGAGTTGAGAATACGTGTAGCTAATGTTTATGAGTGTTCCATATACAGAAGCTAAGGTCTGATATTTGAAATTTTGAATCTGAATAAATTGGATAAAACAATTGGTTGAATATTTCAGATATGTTGAGATCTGGTAGAGGTCGTAATCAGGGTCAGGACCAAGGTGAAGGTCGTGGTCAAGATGGAAGAGGTGGTTCAATACCTCCTCAAGATCAATCTCGAGATCAATTATTTAACTTGGTTTCAAATCTGATACAGCAGAATAGCGAATTGTTACGAAACATGAACCCCGGAGAAGCAGACGGTGAGCGTAGCGTTAATTTGAATATTAGAACGGATTATAAGCTTACTTCTCATGTAAGGTACGATGTGTGGTACGATAATTTTACGAGTGAGTTGTCTGCCTTGAATTTATTGGATATTGTTGAACCTACTACACCCCCTCCTCGAGTTTTCACTCAAGGTGAGACTCAACGGAGAAAGGCAAAAGTGAGACACATTTTGATCAATCGTATTGACGAAACTTATCACAATAAAATAATCAGCATTCGAGATCCATACCAGGCTCTCCTCAAAATTCGTGAATTTAGAATCGCAGAAATTAACACTACTTCATCAACTCTACTTAAACAACTCGAAGATGTTAGGTTTAATAAACGTAAGGAGTCTGTAGCTATTTTTGCAGCTCGGTTTGAGGCAGCTGTTGAAAAGTATGAAATGTTAAGTAGCCCTCTCAATATTTCTGCAAAATGTAATCGATTCATCATAGCTGTGCGTGAGGAATTTGATCAATTTGAGCTTACTGCTGAAAACCGTTTTCTGACTAAAAACTATGAGGAATTATACAAGTTAGCTCTTTGGTTCGAAGCAAATGAAAAGGATAAAGGAACCTGGAAATCAAATGTTTCAGGTGAACAGGGTGCGTTTGTGTTTCATGGTCGCAATCGTGGTGGTCGTGGATACCATTCTGGTGGTCAAAATTTCAATTCTGATTGGCAAGGTCGTGGGCGTAGTTCTTGGCGAGGTCGAGGTCAACAATCTGGACGAGGAGGACGTGGACGTGGATTTGGACGTTTTCAAAGAATTGAACCTAGAAATGAGCCTAGGACTTTCTTTAATGATCCAAAGCAACATTGCTATAATTGTGGCGCGAACAGACACAAATCTCACGAGTGTCCTATTGACCCTAATAGTGGTATAAAATTTTGCTATAAATGTAAAAGGTATGCGACGCATATTTCGTCGTCCTGTAAAGGAACGTCCTCTGATTCGAATAATCCGCCAAGAACAGGTATGAAAAGAAAATTTAGGCGGTCTCAGGAGAAGGGGGAGACTGCTATAACTAAAAAGAAATAAAATTTTACAGATAGAGTAAACGACCGAAATGAAGCAGGTTTGGCAGAAAATAATATAGGTGGTGCGTTTCTGCAGCTTCAACGTAAAAGTAAGTCGTTGATCTCATTTATCGCAGATAGCGGTGCGTGCGAACATTTAATTAAAGATAGAGATGCGTTGATTAATATTAGGAAGCCAAACAATAGGCTGTCCTTAATAGGTGCGAGTAATGATAGCAATTTGGTCATTACTACATGTGGTGATGTATTGGTGTGTGATGAGAAAAAGTCTGAAGGTTTCAAAGTTCATGAAAATTTAGGTCATATTTCTCGAACCTATTTAAAGAAAATGGCAACTGTTCATGAGAAACTTGAGAACATTAATTTTGATGATTCTATTTTGGATTGTGAGGTGTGTATCGCTAGCAAAATGGCTCGTTTACCTTTTAAGAATAATAGGAGAGTAGCCTTGAAACCACTAGAAATTGTAAATTCAGATATTATGGGACCAATTAAGCCAGTGAGCTTCCCAGAGAGAAAATGTTATATTGTTTCATTCGTTGATGAGTATTCAAGGTACACCTATACTTATTGTATGAAATCTAGAGATGAGGTTGTTGGCTATTTTGAGAAATTTTTGGTGAGTGCTCGAAATAAATTAGGTCATGATGCGAAAATTTGTTATTTGAGATGTGATGGTGCTAGAGAGTATACTTTAGGTGAAATGTTAAAGGTCAAAGATATGGAGAAATTTGAGATTGACGTGTCACCTCCCTATACTCAACAATTGAATGGAAAGTCAGAGAGATGGAATCGTAAACTTCAAAACACAGTGAGATGTTTTATGCTTGATTCAGGTTTTCCTGCAAACCTGTGGCCTTTGGCTGTAGAAGCAGCTACTTATGTGTTGAATAGAACTTGTCATAAAGGCATAAATTTTGAGATTCCATTGTCTAAGTTTGATCCTAGAGATACAAATGAGATAAATCATTTGGCACGTTTTGGATGTTTAGCTTATCGAAAGGTTTTGAAAAGAAGTGATCTGAGAAAATTTGATTCTCGTACTTATGTTCAGAAAGAGTCTCCTGTAGAGAACTTGAAAAGGTATTTTCTGATTGGTTATGAATCGAATTGCTATAAGTTGTTAGACATTCAAACAGGTGAGATTGTCAAGACTCGTGATGTGAGACTTAATAGAGGTGTTGTCTACAGAGATGTGAGTAAAATTTTGAAAATGAATGCTATTCCTTTACCTGATGATGAGTTGAATTATTATGAATGGTTTTCTGATGAGATTTCTGAATTAGAGGCGTTGAAAAGGACTAGTTTGAATAAGCCATTCACGAGACTAGATGAGAAAAAGATACTTTCTGAGAAGGAAGAAATTAAGTCTGATATTCATCAGAAGTTACTTGCATTGGCCTTACTTGAAGATCATGGAGATGTTCAGGCTGTAATAAATAAAGATCCAGTTTCTTACGCTGATGCAATTTCACGTAATGATTGTGAGAAATGGCGTGAAGCAGTGAATGATGAGAATTTATCGATGAAGAATAATGATGTGTGGGACTTGATACAGAGAGATGAAGTTGAACCTCATGAGAAAGTGATGTCTTACACTTGGGTATTTCGAAAGAAGATTAGCGTTACTGGAGAGGTGAGATATAGAGCAAGACTTGTCGTACGTGGTTTTGAAGATCCGACCGAGTATGGATTATATGAGACCTACTCACCAGTGGAAAGATTGCCTAATATTAGGGTCATATTTTCCCTAATAAATAAGCTAAATCTGGATGTTATCCATCTTGATGTAAAGACTGCATTCTTGTATGGAGAGTTAGATGAGCCAGTATTTATGGAAGTTCCTGAAGGTGCGATGGATAATACCAAGAGAAAGAATTATGTTTGTAGAGTGAAAAAGGCATTGTATGGGTTGAAGATAAGTCCTAAGAAGTGGTATGAAAAATTGGAGTCTGTACTCAAGGAATTAGGGTTTGAAAACAAATTAAACGAACCGTGTATTTTCTTCAAATACATTGGTAATAAATTAGTGATAATAGTGATCTACGTTGACGACTTGTTAGTATTGAGTAATAATACCATAGAATTGAATGAGATTGTTAAAAAGTTGTCTACTACTTTTTCATTAAGTAATTTAGGTGAGCCACAAAAATATTTAGGTATTAACATTGTGAGAGACAGAGGTAAGAACATTATTACTCTCGATCAAATAAAATATATCGATAATATTTTGGATCGATTTGAAATGAGTAATTGTAAAATTGTTAAGACACCTATGGTAGAAAAAGGAGTGATGACCAAAGAACTAAAAGCCATTGAAGAAAGTGACGAGGGAAGTGAATTGAGAAAACTCTTAGAACCAACTGAGTACCCTTATCGAAAGTTGATTGGTTCTTTAAGATATTTGACAGATGGCACTAGACCAGACATTGCATATGCTGTGCACGAATTATCGACTAAAATGTCAAATCCTACAAATTATGACTGGCAGAGAGCCAAACGTGTACTTAGATATTTGAAAGGATCAAGAGATTTGAAATTAGTATATTCTAGTCTGACAAACGAAGTTGAAATTTATACCGATGCCAGTTATAAAGATCTGAAACCCTCTAATAAAACTACTGAAGGTTTTATTATCAAAGTATTTGGAGATGTGATTTCTTGGGCTGCAAGAAAACGAAGGAGGCGCGTAACTTCGACTTGTGAAGCCGAATTTAGAGTATTAAACGAAGGCATTAGAGAAATGAAGTGCATTCAAAGCACAATTAAAAGTGTGATGCGAGATTATATATATCCGGTGGTTGCATTTTGTGATAGTGAGTCAGCTATCAAATGCACTACTGTTACTAGTAAACCTAAACTCAAGCATGTAATTGAGGAAGAGGAACAATTGGTTAGAGAATGTGTCAAATATGGCGAGGTGCGAATTATGAAAATTGACACAGAAGATCAGCTTGCTGATATTTGTACTAAGCCACTTAGTCTGGCTAGATTCGTGAAATTGAGAAACGAATTGTTGCATGATGAGATATAGAACTTTTGCATGATGAGAAAGGACTATTGCATTTTTCTAATACATTTTTGTAAGTTTCAGAAATGAATGTGTCACCAAATAATGCGTGTCCAAATAATGAGTCCATGGAACATGATTTTGAAATTGAATTGTTTGCCAATGACGAGGACATGGAATTGGACTTGAAATGATTTCTGATGTATTTTAATTGTTACTTAGTTGTTATGCAAAATTGATTTATTTGTTCATAATGAGGTGCGATTTATAAATAGTCACAGTATTTTGGCTTTCACTGTGGCGGGGCTTCTGCGTGGTGCGATTTGTCTTTTTCAAAATTTTGTATTTTTATCATCTGTGAATAGGGGGAGTGTTAGATCGTGGCTGTACTATACTGTACTAGCCACGCCCTATGTATTCCCAGATGATCGACTGTATACCTACGAGTATACGTACGCGGCTGGCTGGCTAGCTATGTAAAACCAGTTGTAGTATTGTGTTGCGTGCGTATAGAAGTTGGCTATATGTACGTGTGTATAGACGCGATGCTTTTAATTCATAATAAAGGCTTTAAGCCCCGATGGTGTTTTTATTTAATAATGTTACGATTCGCGAGTACATACGATTTGAGTTATTCCAACAGCCTTAACCCTCGTAGCAAAGTTGTGGCTGAGTGGTTAGGGCATGTAGGTAGGAATAGGAAATTTAGGGACCCAGGTTCGAATCCCCGTGAGGTAAGTAGGTAGGTGACGGATTTTTCGTAGGAAAATTGGATAGGTAAAGGTAAATGCGTTGGAGTTACCTATGTAGTACATGATAATAGGGTAAACATAATGCTGAAACTGAGTTATGAATTATGATATCATTTGCTAACTAAAAATTCATTTTTCATTAATTTTTTGTCTACCTATAACCATAAGTATAAAGTAAGAATTACTTGACATGAATAATTTTTAACTTTTTTACTTATAATTTAAAAATTACTTCAAAATGAGAAATTAAACTAATTTTTGTACAATTGAAACATGTACTTTTTAATATCATGATTTAGTAAAAATTATTAAAACAAAATGATTTTTACTATTGGTACCTATAGCAAAATTTATTAAAATGATAAGTTTTACTATACGATTACAGTAAAAATTATTGAATGGGATCTGGTACTTAATTGTGCTAAATACCAGTATTTAGTTAAATTTTTTTGTAAAAATTACCCATTAGTACAGGAATTTTAGATGATATGGGAAGATTTATTCGGACTAAATCCTACAAAAGGTTTTTTTGCGGGATACTGTAGTGGAAGGGGTCCTATTTAACATACTAAAAGTCCCACCCCGTACCCCGCGTGCGTCGCGTGCTAGAGCGTGAAAAGTGTCCCGCCGCGGCGTTTTTTGCGATTTTCTCGCGAGGGTTTGATTTTACGTCGAAAATGGCTTTATTTTTGTGTTCTACGTCAAATTTCCGATCTATTGATATATCAACTGCCCTTCTACCCCCAAGGGGGGTGGGACCAGAACCATTCAAATGAGAGGGGTTTTCTAAAAAAAACAAAAAAGCTATCGGCGCATATGGGGGATGAAATGGTCCCGGAGAGTGTTCGAGTTGATACCAGCATGGAAGGTGGGTACCATCGAGAAACTTCCGCGTGAAAAATTTCAGATCCACGCCCCCTCCCCTTTTTGGGGAGCCCCCCTTTTCTGTAATTTCAATAACACTTTTCTCAGCCCCATTTCGACCGATTTTGAAAATTTTTCAGTATGTTACGTATATCCTTAGTAAGTATCCCCACATAAATTTTCAACCCCCTCCCCTCATATTTACCCCTCAAAATGGCGTTTTTTTATATTTTTTATGCCTATTAACAATCAATATTGCGAGGTAAAATTTTGGAAACACGTTTTTTGGATGTATTTTCGGCCCCCAAACATCATATACTGTTTTAGAAATTTTTGCTTTGGTGCGCCGGGGTGAAAAATTAGATGAATGTGTTTTAGGGGGGTAGGGGGTGAAATGGGAATTTTGAAAAAAAATAACTATTAACGAGTAGGGTATCGTTTTCATATGATTCGATACCGCTGAGAACGAATATGACTTCAGATTTTCTGCTACGCTCACCTAGCCCCCTCCAGAGCCCCCCAGCCCCCCTCAATTTTCACTATTTTGGAAATAAAGTTATTTTGATGAAATTGGTGTCGTTTTCATATGATTCGATACCACCGAGCACGAATATGACTTCGAATTTTCTGCTACACTCTCCTAACCCACTCCAGAGTCCCTCAGCCCCCTCAATTTTCACTGTTTTGGAAATAAAGTTATTTTGGTGTCGTTTTCATATGATTCGATGTTTCTGAGCACGAATATGGCTTCACATTTTCTGCTGCACTCACCTAGATGCATCATGTTGAGTGCAGCTATGTACCATGGAATAAGAAAATGAATGTGCACCGCGATAGAAACTGCCATATAAAAATTACGATTTTTGGGAGTTTAAATTGCGTTTTTTTCAAAAACATGATAAGAACCATTCTTATAGGAAATTATATGAGAACATTTTTTGAATAACAACTTTGTCGAAAAACGCGATATTTCGCGAGATAATCAAAATATGAAAATGACTTTATTTCCAAAATAATGAAAATTGAGGGGGCTGAGGGGCTCTAGAGTGGGCTAGGAGAGTGTAGCAGAAAATTCGAAGTCATATTCGTGCTCGGTGGTATCGAATCATATGAAAACGACACCAATTTCATCAAAATAACTTTATTTCCAAAATAGTGAAAATTGAGGGGGGCTGAGGGGCTCTGGAGGGGGCTAGGTGAGTGTAGCAGAAAATCTGAAGTCATATTCGTTCTCAGCGGTATCGAATCATATGAAAACGACACCCTACTCGTTAATAGTTATTTTTTTCAAAATTCCCATTTCACCCCCTACCCCCCTAAAACACATTCATCCAATTTTTCACCACGGCGCACCAAAGCAAAAATTTCTAAAACAGTATATGATGTTTGGGGGCCGAAAATACATCCAAAAAACGTGTTTCCAAAATTTTACCTCGCAATATTGATTGTTAATAGGCATAAAAAATATAAAAAAACGCCATTTTGAGGGGTAAATATGAGGGGAGGGGGTTGAAAATTTTTGTGGGGATACTTACTAAGGATATACATAACATACTGAAAAATTTTCAAAATCGGTCGAAATGGGGCTGAGAAAAGTGTTATTGAAATTACAGAAAAGGGGGGCTCCCCAAAAAGGGGAGGGGGCGTGGATCTGAAATTTTTCACGCGGAAGTTTCTCGATGGTACCCACCTTCCATGCTGGTATCAACTCGAACACTCTCCGGGACCATTTCATCCCCCATATGCGCCGATAGCTTTTTTGTTTTTTTTAGAAAACCCCTCTCATTTGAATGGTTCTGGTCCCACCCCCCTTGGGGGTAGAAGGGCAGTTGATATATCAATAGATCGGAAATTTGACGTATAACACAAAAATAAAGCCATTTTCGACGTAAAATCAAACCCTCGCGAGAAAATCGCAAAAAACGCCGCGGCGGGACACTTTTCACGCTCTAGCACGCGACGCACGCGGGGTACGGGGTGGGACTTTTAGTATGTTAAATAGGACCCCTTCCACTACAGTATCCCGCAAAAAAACCTTTTGTAGGATTTAGTCCGAATAAAAAATTTAAAATGACTGTACTACATATTTTTTTTCGTGTAATTTAGAAGCAATTCAAATTCTTAACATATTTTATAAGATTTAATTCTTAATTTAGAATAAAAAGAGAGTTCTGAAAGTTGGTTTGAAAATTTATAAATTTGAAGACAATGGAAATTCTAAAAAAAATAATATGAAAATTTGTATTTAGAGACGCCGAGAATTCCAAAAATTGATTAAAAGTTCTGTAAGTTGCAGATAATGTGAACTTGAAAATTATATGAAATAAGTATTGTAATATTTATGAAGAAGATGAGAATTCTGAAAAATTGGAGGCAATGTGAATTCCAAAAATTGAGTAAACGTTTTACAATTTGAGGACAATATGAACTTGAAAATTGAATTTGAAATTTTTTAATTTAAAGACAATAAGAATTCTGAAAAATTATTCTAAATTTGACTATTTAGAGGCAATGTGAATTCTAAAAATTGATTGCAAATTTCCTAACTCAGCAGCAATGCAAAATTCTGAAAATTTATTGAAAACTTTATGAAATTGTAGCGATGGGGAATTCGGGAAATTGATTTGAAATTTTGTAAATTTTAAAACAATGCAAACTATGAAAAACAACTAGAAATTTCTTAATTTAGAAGCAATACAAGGCTACAAGCTTATAAATTATTCTGAAATACCTATTGTAATTTGGAAAATATGAAAACACTGAAAAACAATTATTATTTTGAAGCAGTGAGAGTTTCAAAAATTCTCATCACTGTGACATGGTTGATTCACTTATGCACTACCTAGATGTAATAACGGTTATAGCTGTAGAAAAGGCAGCTAGCTACGCACACTTTGCAGCTAAGCTAGCTTAGCTGTCTAGTTTGTTTTTTTTTTTGGCAAAAGAGTAATACTTCGAAGCAACTTGTGGAAAATATTGTCCTTCGGTAATTTTTTGCAAGTAAACGACAATCTTGAGACTTGGTTGCACGCATGGAGAGATTAATCCTTGCCGATCGCCATATGATGTACCTCGAACTGATTGATGCTATTCCTGTTGCTGAGAACCCTATCTCCAGTTCTGTGCTGAATAAAATTATTCACGGCCATCTGAAGTTTTCCAAAGTGTGAGCGAGATAGGTTCTAAAAGATCTGTCCAGAGACCAGAAGAAGCAAAGGGTTACAACTTCACGGGAGGTATTGCGCCTGTATAACGAATATGGTGATTCATTTTTAGATCAAATAGTGACTGGTGATGAGACATGGATTTACCATAAAATGGTGGAAACCAAACGGCAGTCGTCACAATGAAAACAACTCTTCTACAACACCCCTTAAATTAAAACAAACTTTTTTGCAGCAAAAGATCTTGGCCACGGTCTTTTGGGACAACCAAGGGGTCATTTTGGTGGAATTTATGGAGTGTGGGGTAACCATTAATGATGACAGCTATCAAAACACCCTTAAAAACCTTCAAACAGCCCTGAAAAACCGCTGCCCAGGAAAACTTTCCAAGGGAATCGGACTTTTGCACAACAATTCACGCCCACATACGGCATAACAGACCACTGAGCTGATCGAAAACTTTGACTGGACCATAATTCCTCATCTACCCCATAGCCCTGACCTCGCACCAAGTGATTATGCACTTTTTCCAGTGTTGAAATGAGAATTAGCCAGCAAAAAACACGAAAGTGATGAAGTGGCACAATCATGCATCAAGGAAATCTTCAGAGAGTTGGACAGAACATTCTACGAGTCATCTATACAAAAGTTGATTTTGCAGTGTGAGAAGTGCGTAAACTTAAAAGGTTATTATTTAGAAAAATGATCGTAAAAGTCTAAGGAATAAAATGGTTTGAACAGATTTTGTCCAACTTAATTATTATGGAAATGCAGTGAGTTGGGAGCCCTACTAACAGCACAACCCTTGTATATGAGGTTTGATTTTCTACAATAAAGCTTCTTGTCATATTTCTGATATTTTAAGAATTACATGAGATACATACATGGATTTGAAACATTCAAATTGACATATCTCACATAATTTTAATGGCATTAAAATATGCAAAGAACCCATTTTGTAGAGCATTAAATTTCCTACACAATGATATCGGGTCATTCCATGTCAACTCAACCAACGTTTTTGGGCCATGTCCTTCAATTTTGCTCAATTTTTTTTTTACAATATGTACCCACCCAGTAAGTAAGAAAGGCGCAATCAGTTTGGTCCCAGCCCCCTCAGGGGGCGGGTGGGGGGCTTCCATTATTTTCACATTGTCTCGAGGTACTCAACTTCAGCAGCCCATTCCTCCAAAACTATGATACTTTGATCAAAACTGATTTCACATTTCGAAAGGGCATTGAATTTTGAACTTTTTAAGCATTCTGAAATTTTCAAAAGTTGAAAGTTGAACTTTCAATTTGAAAGTTCAAATTTCAAAATGGCGCTGTAAGTGGGAGCTACCATTTAAAATTTTGAAAAAATTTCCATAGATGTACATTTTGATACTTTTTCGAAATATTTAGGTTTCAAGTTGGGACTCTTTGACGGAGGGGGAACACCCCAACCCCCAATTTTGGGCGAAATTTTCGAAAGGAGATCTGGGGCATGTGATACATCGAATTCCATGTTTTTGATGACGCTGAACACGAATATGACGTCAGATTTTTGATTGGGCCCCATCCACGGCCCCCAGCACCTCCCCAAAGGGGGTAAAAGTTCAAAAAAGCGTTTTGTTCGTGTGACACATGGAATAGTATGTTTTTGGTGACGCTGAACACGAATATGACGTCAGATTCGTGATTGGATCCCATCCACGGCTCCCAACAATTTTTTTGGACTTTTACCTATTGGTGGAGGTTCTGGGGGCCATGGGTGAAGTCGAATCGAAAAACTAAGCCAATATTCGTGTTCAGCGATATCGAAAACATACTATTTCATGTGTCACACGAATTTGACCATTTTTTTGGGGGGGGGGGTCATCCCCTTTGGGGAGGTGCTGGTGGCCGTGGACGGGTCAAATCCAAAATCAGACGTCATATTCGTGTTCAGCGTCACCAAAAACATACTATTCCATGTGTCACACGAACAAAACGCTTTTTTGAACTTTTACCCCCTTTGGGGAGGTGCTGGGGGCCATGGATGGGGCCCAATCAAAAATCTGACGTCATATTCGTGTTCAGCGTCATCAAAAACATGGAATTCGATGTATCACATGCCCCAGATCTCCTTTCAAAAATTTCGCCCAAAATTGTGGGTGGGGGTGTTCCCCCTCCGTCAAAGAGTCTCAACTCGAATCCTAAATATTTCGGAAAAGTATCAAAATGTACATCTATGGAAATTTTTTCAAAATTTTAAATGGTAGCTCCCACTTACAACGCCATTTTGAAATTTGAACTTTCACATTGAAAGTTCAACTTTCAACTTTTAAAAATTTCAAAATACTTGAAAAGTTCAAAATTCAATGACCTTTCGAACTGTGAAATCAGTTTTGATCAAAGTATCATAGTTTTGGAGGAATGGGCTGCTGAAGTTGAGTACCTCGAGACAATGTGAAAATAATGGAAGCCCCCCCACCCGCCCCTGAGGGGGCTGGGACCAAACTGATTGCGGCTTTCTTACTTACTGGGTGGGTACATATTGTAAAAAAAATTTGAGCGAAATCGAAAGACATGACTTTCAAAATCGCCTTTTTTTGGTTGAGTTGACATGGAATGACCCATCCTCATTTTTACAATAAATTTAAAACGAAGCCAACATCTATATGGTTGAAAAGAAAGAAATGTTTCACAATTTTGTTCTAGTCAAATTTTTTCACCTATTTGATTTTTTTTTGTAGATGTATAGCCACATTAAAGATTGGTCAGAGGTCATCATTATTTCTGATGATGAAGATGAGGTACCACCTCCTCAACCCATCATCATTGACATGATCATCATAGATGATGGTGAAGATGATGATGTAGCTGCCACAGATGCCCTGCCTGTAAATGCTGCCACCACAAATGCAGCTGCAGAGAATGTAGCCATTGTTGTTGTCACAGATGTTGTCACGGATGCCACTGCTGTAAATGTAGCCAATGTTGTCGTCGCAGATGTTGTCGCAGATTTTGTTGCGGATGCTGCTGCCATGAATGTAGCGAATGTTGTTGTGGCGGATGTCATCCGTATCGCTGCCAATGCAGCTGCTGGGAATGCTGCAATTGTAAATATTGCAGTAGAAAGTGAATCAGATATTTCCAGTGACAAGGAGGGAGGCGATCCCACATGTTTTTGCCAAATCCGAAGGGGTGCAGCAGTAAGAAGGGTGGCACTCAACTGCCACCTATATAGCCAGAGAGCTTGGCTGTGAGGTCAAACTTTCTGTAAGAGGGGGCATGCCGCACTTGTCTGTTTATGAACTGTCAGGTTTGGATAACAAAACCTTGTGAGTATGTTGAATTTCACAAATGTATTATTAAATGGCTAGATGTCAGACTGAGCTGTGCTCATTGTAGAGAACAGCCTTGGTCTGTATGTCTATGATGCTGTTTAATAATGGAAAACAAGATGCTTACAAGGATTTGTTCGCAAAGCATTTTATTTTTGTACCTATTTGTTTTATTTTTGTGTAAGTACATTTTTTCATTTTTTGTTAACTCTGGTGTTTTCTTCATCTTATCTGTCCTCATGGACTGGCTCCTAATGATGATCCGAGCTACTACCTAGAGACTACCTCTAGTGACAACAACCTGTGGCCTTGCAGGTTGCATTTGTTTAGTCTAGCTGATTATATGAATCATGTGTAACCTAAATTTTGGAAACTCCAGCTAATTTTTCAGTTTCTCGAAACTTGAAAAAAAACAATCATTATTCTGAAATCGAGTATTACTTTATTTTCTTTCATTTTTATACGCCCCAGCTTATCTTTTATATAAAAAAAAAACACATTATTATAAAGGATATTTTTCGAGGAAACTTTTTATCTAAAGAATGTAATAGCATGTCTGATAATTCTCTAATACCTAATGTAAAATGTACTTCCTTCCTTCCTTCCTCCTCATCATCACAAAGAACCAAAATACGAGTAAAAATCGTCTCTCCTTCAACGAACCAACACACCGTTCCGAGTGTTCAACGAATAAGCAACATAGCGTCTCGCGACATTTTCAATTATTGGAAAATTCACTTTATCAAAGGTTTAATCTCACCCACCGTTTTGAAAACTAGAAGAGAAAAAGGACTGCTGAGGAAAAATAAAGAAACAGCGTAACGTAGTAAAATAAAAACCAGCTATAATAACTACTCGATTGTGTAGCGGATTTTTCACGTACGATAGGTGGGGTAAAAAGAAAAAAACTGCGAATAAAATGAAAATTGTACAACGTTCATACTGTAATAAGTATTGTATACTTTGACATATCGTATCGTATATACTCGTATTGCATAAAATACATTGTGGTACAGTATCGGAAAACGTATTTTCCTTCACTCTGATGCAGTTTAGTGATATGGCGGAATAATAGTTGGTCACGTTATAAAAATAGCATAAGCTCTGCTACTGGGTGGCGGAGAAAGGAAACCCCTTGTTGGAAAATTTATTAAGGAATGATGAACATTATAATATACGAGTATAAGAAGTTTTTTGATACGACTACAAGTTTCACTTGGGGAAAGCAGCAGATAAAGGAAAACATGGTAAACAGTATCGTGAATGTTTATTTCTACCATGATATCATCTAATGTAACCATAAAGTTTTCGATTTCGATGCAGAGAATAATATTCGTCATATAAATACGCCAACGATACCTAAATATATACGAAAACGAGACTACGGTAAAAGACAAGGTAAAGAAGGTTTGAATCACTGAAGAAGAACAAGAAGAAGGAAATAATGCACGCGATATGAAGCTACAACGATGACAGCCTTTGGGAAGGGGGAAAAACTCTCAAAGAAAGGAGAGAAAATTTTCAAAGAATGTGTACGTGGTGTTTGCATATTCGCAGGTAAAAGGAACACGCGGTAGGAACGTCGAGAAAGACTCTAAAACAGCGAACTTTGCTTCTCTCGTAGCTCTAAAGAATTGCGAGAGGTGGGAGAAGTGGCTACAACAACGACAGCTTTAGAAAAAAAAACAATATAACCTTTCGTTTTGTTCCCTACGAGGTTATTTAATTCTACTTAATTTCAATAAACGCGAAGAAGCGACAACCTAGAGACAAGGGGTTTCCTTGCGGCCATGGTGAAGCTGCGGCATGAGCAAAGAGGAAGTAAAGTAAAGGTACCTTTATGCTGTACAACATACTGTTGGTTGGCATTATACTACGTAAACGTATACACGTTCACAAGGTACAGAAAAAAGAACCGGGTACCTGTCATAAAGTTTGGTGAAACGACTTGAATTATTTTCTCTTCGGGCTTGCAAAAAAAAAAAAAAATTCCATTTTCAAAAGAACAAACTAGAAAGCGGAACTTTTTTAAAAGTCATATTTTTCAGTTAAATGGATATCTAAAAGTTTCTTTTTTGCCCCCTCCTCCCTCCCTCTCGTCCGGTGTGCGTTATAGTTGTATTCTGGCGACTGGTGCCTCCCCCCTCCCCGCGGGCTACGCTCTTGCACAGGTTTTGTGTTCTTTTAATTTCTTAAAAAGATTTTTTAAATTTATTTTTGCTTTTCATTTGTAAAGCAGTTCTCTTTTTTCGAGTGTAAAGAAAAAGAAATCTACCCCTTTCGTTGGCCACCTCGTCGTCGGCATCTGCTGAGCTATTGTACGTGAAATATTGTATGTATAGGTATACAACTAAGCTATAAAGTTTTGACATTGTGCACGCGCGTGTATAGTGTAATACCGTGCCCCGTATACCTACTTCGCTGTGCTGGTAGCTGGTACTTTTAATTAATCGCCTACATGTGTGTAACTACATATATCTGTGTATTGAGAATGTTGAAAATTCCGTCGTTAACTTTTATGGCCATTGTGTTGCCAAATTTTCGTCAGCGGTCTTTCTTTTTTATCTCTTACGTTTCCCTTCCGTCGATACGCTTTTTGTGGAGAATGTGGACGAAGTCTCAGAGGCCATCCATATAGCGAGTTACTTGTTGATGTGTATTGTTCGATTTGCAAAGTAGGTATTTGCCAAAAATGTACTTAGCTGTGTGTAGACGATGATGATGAGGAAAAATAGACTCCTTTAAGGACTATTTTATTATGAAGAAGTCGGGATAATAATGCACGATTTTAGTAGCCCATGGCATAATAATGCACATGACTCTTAAATATAATCTTTCCCAATGGAAAGCAACTTTATAAACGAAAAATTTTTTTTTAAAATGAACCAGAACTACAAATGTGAGCAGAACATTTTAAAGTCACCAAAAAAGCTCCATCGATTCTTCAACAATTTCAGCAAAGAGTGGGTAGGACTTTATTTTGGAACAATTGGTGAGAAAATTGACATTTGATCGCAATTTTTCTCAAAAAAGTTGGATTTAATTGCAACTTTATGATAAAAAAGTGAGACATTTCTGACAGATTTTAGCAACAAAGTGGATTTTTTTTGCAATTTTCGACAGAAATCGAGACTGACAGTTTCAGCGAAAGGTAGAACTTCTTGATAATTTTTAGAAAAAAAGTCAGACCATGGGAAACTGTTGGAAAAATGTGAGAATTTTTATGTTTGCCAGAATGCGAAACGTTGATACATTTTAGTAAAAGACGTGGCTTTCAGCTATGTCTGGCAAATATGTGAAGAGAAATTCTTTTGCAGTTTTCAGCAAGAACAGAGATTATTTTATTGGCAATTTTTTTTGTAAAAAAGTGAAAATAATTTATAGTGAATCATTCGCGAACGAATTGAATAATTTTTAGTGAATCACGAATGGATTCGTATACGCGTAAATTACTCGTTCACGAACGAATTGATTCGTATAAGTGACTCGTTCACAAACGAATTGATTCGCATAAGCGACTCGTTCGCGAACGAATTGATTTGTATAAGTGACTCGTTCGCGAACGAATTGAATCGTATGAGCGACTCGTTCGCGAACGAATCGATTCATTTCATTAATTTTTGGAAAATGGTTCACGAACGAATTGATTTGTATAAGTGACTCGTTCACGAACAAATTAATTCGTACAAGTGACTCGTTCACGAACAAATTAATTCGCGTAAGTGACTCGTTCGCGAACGAATCGATTCATTTGAACGAATTGAATAATGTATTCGCGAACGAATTTATTTGTATAGGTAATCAAAGCTTTTCGTGATTTTTGATAAAAACCAAAACTGTGATAATTTTAGCATGGCAGATGTGAGAACGAACCGACCTTTTCTTATTTCCTATGTGTGGGCCTTTGATGGTTTTGGTCTCTTCCTGGCGCAGAACCCGTCTACCATCTCCATCAGAATTTCTCATCACAAGCTTTTATTAGTTTGTAATGTTTTTTTTTTGTCTTTGGAAGCTTCTCATAATTTTAATAATATATTTTGACAAAACGTTATTTTTTTAAAGAGAAATTTCAGGTGAAACCTGTTTTTTACTTCTCAAAACACAAATTTCTTTTTCAAAATTGTTTCTAAAAAAAAATATAATTCAACTTTCAAAGTTTCAAAGTGAAAAAAAAACTTCTTGCGTAAAAAGTAGATACTTATCGTTTTTATGCCTCTTGAAATACAAATTTTCATGAACTTTCGTCCTCACTTGATTCTGTTCTCTTTTCTTTTTCAAAATTAGCATCTTAAAATTTTTTTTCAGATTCTAAAATTTCAAAAGCCAAAAAATAAACTCCTCGCATAAAAAAACATCGTTGTTAGTTCTCTCAAAATACATAATATTTTCAAAAGTTTTCGCTCTCGCTTCTTTTTTTCAAAATCAACTTCCTAAAAAACACGGGTTTTAGGAATCTCGAAATTAAATTAAATTTGTTTCTTATTTTAAAATTGAAAAATTCACATTTGGGCCCCCAAAAATCGAAAACAGAAAATTAAAATTTTTATAATTCGTATGAATATGATATCAATTGGCAAAATTGGTATTTCCCCCTTTATATACCAGTCGGTAAATTTTCAGCCGAACTCCTCCCCCTCTGCCTGCCCCTCTCAAAAACCTCACTATAAAGAACGAATTTAGCGGTCGGGAGCACAACTTTTTGAAAATCGTTGATTTATGCGTTACTCTCTCCTACAGTACTTTTTTGAAAAAGTTCACTTTCGATCGGACACCCTGTATATGCAAAGGTACGTAAAACAGTGGCGGTAAATCGTCATAATACGTATGGCAAAAGCTTATAGGGGTGGCAGAGTATATAATAATATGTCATTCGGAATACGTATAGAGATGGTAGAGAGTTTCCTGTGTACGTCGCAGCATCGCAAATATGTAGGTACGTCTCCTTATCTCGAGAGAATTGACGTATACAAACGCGTTAAAACAGATATGTGAAATTCGAAATTTCAATTCTCAATGGCTAAACTTTTTTTTTACCCGGCGTCGTGTTTCGTTAACCTATTAAATCTGAAAAAAAAAAAAAAACTTTTTTCCCTCAAGACGTAAAATAAGATCCATGTGTGTGAAACGGATTAACGTGTCTATTCATCCGGTATGTTTTCCTTCATCGGGGCTTTTCCCTTACTCTTCGGGTCCCTGAAGCGTTGCTTTTTTTACCACCATATTATTGGCGATACAACGAAAACGCATTTTTACCCAAAAAGTATCAAAATTCCGATCGATATAAACATCAAAAATTGTCTCAACTTGGCGTGAAAATGTATATACATACTTATACCACCCTCATCACTTTCTCTTCTCTTGTCTCCTTTTCAAAAAAAAAAGCTTTCGCGAGCTTGAAAAAGCTTTTATGATGTATTTAGCGAGTTGACTCGCGACATGCGGTAGCGGTGTGTCGGTTCTTTTACTCATATAACGTAATCAATGAGGAAAAAAATCAGTTTCGAGCGAGTGCGCGACTTCTCATTAACCCTGTATACGTATTACGAGAGGTTATCAAACCGAAACCGAAATTATACGGGTTGGTCCGACTACCGTCATTAAGATTCGAATTCGATATGTAATTACGATTACGACGACACGGTGCTTCGATTTCGTAAAAATTACCCGGGTTTTTTACAATCTCGCGTGATGTTAGGGTACATGGACTGTCGAACCGATAATTATGGAAGGGAATTTGAATGCGGAGGAGCGAAGGGAGGCGATTTGGAGAAAATTTGATTTTTCTTGGCGTACCTATCTTGTATTTTATGTATTTATTGCGGGAGTGTTTGATGTGTACCTGTGTTCACGAACGATTTGCACGAACCTGATTGTATCTCTCTCAGATCCTTGAGAAATGTCTTTTTTTTGGAGAAATTTATGGACCATATTCACTTATGATATTCGATCTACTAGAACAAGGAGTATGCCAGAAAAAATGATCGTTCGCGAATGATTCGCTCGAGCGAAGTTAAATGAATCCATCATGAATCGTTCACGAACGTCTTCCCTTTTGAAAAAAACAAGAATTTGGAGCTTAAATTATCCCATGTGTTGGATTTTGCACAGGAGTCGGAAACTTAATGATCGTTCGCGAACGTTTTGCTCAAACTTCCTGAGAAATGCATTTTTCGTAGAGAAATTCTGAAACTACATAGATAATTTTCGATTTAGAGCAAGAAGTGTGTCAGAAAATAATGGTCGTTCGCGAATGACTCGCTCAAAATTGAGTGAATCCCTCAGGAATCGTTCGCGAACGTCTTCTTTTTTTGGAAGAATTTCAAATCTATAATCTAGGTATATCCAACTAAGTATCCATCAAGTATGTTGGATTTTGAACAAGAAATTCAGAAAATTAATGATCGTTCGCGAACGATTTGCTCGAAACTTGAGTGAATCTCTCAAAAAAAATGTTGATTTTTTTTTTAATTTCAAATTTTTAGGTACTTAATTATAATAGTAATTATTTGATTTAGAACGAGAAATATGTCGGAATGTGGTGGTCGTTCGCGAATGATTTGCTCAAACTCACGTAAATTTTTACAAATCGTTCGCAAATGATTCGCTAGATCCTTCGTGAATCTTTCGCGAATCGTTCGTGAACGTTTTCCTTGAATCTTTTTCAGAAAAATGTCAAATTTATGTGCGAGATGAGTAATTAGATTTCTGAACATGAAATTCGCCAAAAGTGATGGTCGTTCGCGAATGTTTTGCTCGAATTAAGGCGAATCAAACAGATCGTTCTGAAACTTTTTTTTAAAAAAGGGAGAAGGGAATTCCAATTACATACATATCCGTAATATTATTCTTCTAAACAAGGAAATGTGACAAAAATAAGGTGGTCGTTCGCGAACGATTTGCTCAAACTCAAATCGTTGGTGAACATCTTTTTTTTTTTGGAAAAATCTCAAGTCCTTATCTGTAATATTCAATTTTGGACAACAAATTTTCTTCTGAAAAAGTGATATTGTTCGCGAATGATTTGTTCAGGGTCAAATGAATCTTTCTCAAATTATTCAAGAACGTCCTTATTTTAGCTAAAATTCAAATGGGTATCCGTAAAACATGTATTTGATTCTGAACAGGGAATCCGCGAAAAATAATAATCGTTCGCGAATGATTAGCTCGAACTTGAGTGAATCTTTCACGAATTCTTCCAAAACTTCTTGGTATTCGGTTCTGAATCAGAAATTCTTCGAAAATCGTATAGTCAATTCTCATAATACTGATTCGCATTTTGGACAAGAAATTTGCTTCAGAAAGATTTGCTCGAACTCGAATGAATCTCGCTCAAATCATTTGTGAACGTCCTAAATTCATGCAAATTTATTAAAAAATGAGCGATTTGCAAATTTTCAACTCCTTTAGGGGAAACTTTGAAGATGAAAATTTTTTGGGTAATTTTTCCACTCAAAATTGAGATCTTCGTTGAATCTGGACGAATCGAAAATTGCAATTTTTGGATTGTTTGAATTTTCAAATATCTCCCTCCGCCCCCCACCACCAGAAGGACTTGATACATATTTTGAAATTTTAGTCAAGAGTCTTTTTTTTGGCATGCTATTTCGATCTTGCTTGTTTTCGTTCAAATTGAAGAGTGTCAATTTTAAAATGTTTTCTTTTTTTGGAAAATGGTGGAGGAATTATAGAAAACAGATTTTGAGGGTACTTTCATAAAACTGAGAAAACATTTTGAAGCCCCTCCACAACTCTTCTATAAATCATCACTTCACCCTCCCTCCCCTCCCCCTTCCAAAAAAAGAATAGTAGATGAAGAATTGAAGACCCCCTTTCGTGCCCAAGAGCTAATGATCAGTTCGAAATCTATATGGGACACATTGAAAACTCGGCGTACGTAGGATTCTGAATGGCCCAACAGTAGATTTTCAGGTTCGGTTGGTGGGGGAGAGGAGAGATTTGAAATTCATCCAGTATTCATTTAAGTTCTTTTTGATTGAAGAAGAAAATTTTTCATTGTAAGGTTGAATAAGTTTGCGAAAATTTGCCAAAAATCCAAAAACCAAGTTTTGCATCTACAATTTTGGTGACGAGGGGTTTCAGAACATGATCTTTCGATCTGAATTGGTTTTATTTAAATCTGAAGGTGCCAGTGAAAAATTTTCCCTCACATAAGGCAATCATATAAGTTGAAATTTTTCCCCTCCTGGCGCACAACCCGCCCACTTCTCCAGAGGAAATTTTTCACCTATGCTCTTCAAACATTCGTAAAACTCGAACCAAATATCTATTTTATGAAACTTTTCTCAATTTTTCAACATACCTTGTCACTATACACGAATACCGAGAGCATTTTTATTGTACAAGGGGGAAAGAGGCGAAAAATGTCCCCTGCCAAAATTCCAACTTACAGATTATTTTTAAATTAACTAAACGGAAGAAAGAACTAACCGACCTATTTGATGGGTAAATTTTTCATTCCTGGCGCAGAACCCGCCTATACATATCTCCTATCCAGAGGCACCTCCGAAGCTAAAACTTTTTCTGAGCAACTTTCAACTCAAAATGAAGGTTTCCACTGAATTTGGTCAACATTTTCTGAATTTTTTTTTTATCATAATTGACTCAAATGTTGAGTTAAATTATCGTTTATGTTTACCTATTTGAAGATTATTGATGAGAAATTTGCAGGATTCTGTTGGAGTTTCTTTGAGAAAATCTGAATCTCCTCTCCTCTTGCATATGTAACATTATTTTTATCTATAGTTGAAGGTGGTAACTTATACGTGACACCCTGTATGTATACCTACGAGAGATCTTCAGGTAACCGGTGAAAATATAAATACAGGTATACACATACATATAGGCTTAGGCATAGGAATATGCAAACGGTCATAAAATTCGTGTTGACGTTTTGCAAAGCCGAATCAAAGCCCTATGGCTAAAATGCGAGCCGAGACACGAAGCGAAGCGAACGAAAAAAAAAAGCAGACCGGGGGTAATTAAAAGTTGCAAAAACTCTAGAAAAACATTAAATTAGTAAGGGTAGAACACGGTTATTTTAAAATTATTACGTTTGGAGGAATTATTGCGTCGCGTTGAGCGTTCCGTATATACGGTGCTCGGTTCGGACCCAACTTCAGAGTAGGTATTTTTTCTCTTTTTCTCTCTCTCTCTCTTTTCTACTAGTAGAAGCAATCTATATGCACGTAGGTATGGTACAAGTATATGGGGTATGTATGCGTTCTGTGGAGTTTGTGTTTCTCTTTCTCACTAGCTCTTTTTCTCGCTATCCTATCCTACATGCCTCTATAGCCTTATAAACTAAATCTTGTAATTTCCCGTTCGACTCATCGAAAAAATAAAATTCATTGGGTCGTAATTACGAAACGAAATTGCTCGCGATATATTTCTTTTTCTATAGCCTATACCTTTTGCTTGGAAGTCGGTTGCTGGAGGAAGATGCCGATCCGGGGAAATTAATTTCGTGTCGTATGATTTTATAGGTAGCATTGGTCCATAGATTTTGTACAAGTTTACGTAAAATGTGGTAGTATGTATTCTTATTACTTGACTATACGAATACCTGGCTTGGCACCTATTTATCTATCTACTTCTACTCGTAATACGAATTTCGCAAAAGAGCCTTTTCGCGCATCGCTCTCTGCAATTTCAATTATTTTAATTTAATACGTGTCTCTCTCTCACTCTGCTCTGCACACCTCTCTTTGTAAAGTTTGAAACGATGACGACGGACGAGCTCTTTATTATAAAGCTTATTAGTGTATATGATAGATTCCATTCAGGGTATATTCTGACCACGATAGCGATGGCTCATCGTCGAGTTATTCTTCTCGTATAATTTTACTGTTCGAACCGTGTTGTTCGTTGCGTTGTGTAGTGTAAAATTTTTCCATAATGAAGAGTAACTTCATCTCGAGAGCGAACTAATGAAAAGCTGATGCAAAATGTGCCTAAACGATGAACGAACGTATGCTATGCCACGTTTTATATGTACTCGTAGTACGTGAAATACGTCGATGAAGGGCTTTTCACCGCAGCAGGTATTTTTGCCAATGAACAGAATGTTTAGTGCTCGTTTTAACAACAATGTAATCATGTGAACTATATAGGTGTATACGAAATTCCTGTAATTTTAACGTTCTTGTAGTGGAATGAGGGGGTGGATGGAGAGGTAGACATTTGGTAGGTATTTATTTAGGTATAATTGAGTTTATGGTGCTGGTGGTTTAGGTTTTGAGAATTTTTTTCTATAGGTGAGAACATCTTGGAGTGTTCGATTTTGAGAATGGTTCAAATTTTGAGCTCAAAAACTGATTTTTGGTGGTTTTGAAAGATGAGGAAAAAATTGAGATTTTTCTGAAATCTCGATAAAAATTCTGACAAAAAATCAGGATCAGGAACATTGGAAAATTGAAACATTTTTGAATTACTGAAAAAAATTAGGACTTTTTTCTAATGTTGGCCAAAAAATTGTGACTTTTTTCAAAAATGTGACTTATTCATTAAAATCTTGAAAAAAGCAGAAGTTTTTGAATCTCTCGCTTGAAAATCCTAATTTTTTTTCTCAAAATGGCAAACATTGGGACTTTTTTTGAATTTTTGAAAAAAATCAGAATATTTTCAAACGTTGATTAAAAATGACCGTGGATTACCTACTGTATTTGTTAAAACTTCTGAAAAAATCAAGTCGATTTCAGAATCGAGACTGTTTTTGAATTTCTGTTTAAAAAAAAGTGAGGATTTTTCTCCAATTCTCGATAAAAAATCGTGTCTTTTTGAAAATTTCTGGGAATAAATCAAATGTTTTTAGAATTTATCGATTAAAAAGCACGATTTTCTCAAAATTATGGCAAAAAAGCAGGAGTTCTTGAAATCTTTACTTAGTTGAAAAATCGAAATATTTTTGCATTTCTGACAAAAATCAGGTTTTTCTCGAACTTTGGCTGGAAAATCGAGAGTTTTTCTTTCTGACAAGAATCGTGGCTCTTTTGAAATCCTGAAAAAATCAGGACAGTTTGGGAAATTGATACATTTTTGAATTACTGGAAAAAATTATGAATTTTTCCAAATCTTGGTTAAAAAATCGTGACCTTTTTCAATTTCTGATTAAAAATATGGCTTACTTATTAAAATCCCGAAAAAAATCAGAAGTTTTTGGATCATTTGCTTGAAAATCATAATTTTTTCAAACTGGCAAACATTGAGACTTTTTTTGAATGTCTGTAAAAAAATAAATGTAGGACTTTTCTCCAATTCTGGCTAAAAAATCGAGACAAACTTTTTAAAATTTCTGACAAGAAATCAAAACTTTTAGAATTTTTTGCTTAAAAAGCAAGTTTTTCTCAGATTTTTGACAAAAAACCATGTACTTCTTGAAATCTCTGGATAGAAAATGGAAATTTTTTCGCATTTCTGGCAAAAATCAGGACTTTTTTCGAACTCTGGCTGAAAAATCAAGTTTTTCTTTCTGACAAGAATCGTGACTCTTTTGAAATCCTGAAAAACAATCAAGACTTTCTTGACTCTGGCAAAAAATGGGAATCTTTTTTGGCAAAAAATCTTGACTTTTTCAAAAACTTGACCAAAATTAGGACTTTTTTTCAATTTTTGGCAAAAAAATCAGGATTTTTAAGGTCTCTGGTTATAACATGGAAACATTTACAAATTTCTGGTAAAAATCAGGACTGTTTTCGAACTCTGGTTGAAAAATCGAGAGTTTTTCATTCTGACAGAAATCGTCACTCTTCCTGAAAAACAATCAGGACTTTCTTGACTTTCGCAAAAAATGGGAATCTTGTTTGGCAAAAAATCTTGACTTTTTTAAAAACCTGACTAGAATTAGGACTTTTTTTTCAATTTTTGGCAAAAAATCAGGATTTTTAAGATCGCTGGTTATAAAATGGAAACATCAGCAAATTTCTGGCAAAAATCAGGACTTTTTTTGAACTCTGGCTGAAAAATAGAGTTTTTTTTTCTGACAAGAATCGTGACTCTTTTGAAATCCTGAAAAACAATCAAGACTTTCTTGACTCTGGCAAAAAACGGGAATCTTTTTTGGCAAAAAATCTTGACTTTTTCAAAAACTTGACTAAAATCAGGACTTTTTTTCAATTTTTGGCAAAAAATTAGGATTTTTAAGGTCTCTGGCTATAAAATGGAAACATCAGCAAATTTCTGGCAAAAATCAGGACTGTTTTCGAACTCTGGATGAAACACTGAGAGTTTTTCTTTCTGACAGAAATCGTCACTCTTTTGAAATCCTGAAAAACAATCAGGACTTTCTTGACTTTGGCAAAAAACCGGGAATCTTTTTTGGCAAAAAATCTTGATTTTTTTTAAAAACTTGACTAGAATTCGGACTTTTTTTTCAATTTTTGGCAAAAAATCAGGATTTTTAAAATCTCTGGTTAAAAAATAAAAACTTTTACAAATTTCTGGAAAAAATCAGGACTTTTTTCGAATTCTGTTTGAAAAATCGTCGAGAGTTTTTCCTTCTGACAAACATCGTGACTCTTTTGAAATCCTGAAAAACAGTCAGGACTTTCTTGACTCAGGAAAAAACCCTGACTTTTAAAAATTTCTGGCACAAATCTTGATAACGTTTTTGAAAACTCGATTAAAATTAGGAATTTTTTTCAATTTCTGGCGAATAATGATTTTTTAAAATTTTTGGTTAGAAAATAGAAACTTTTTGAATTTTTGGCAAAACTAAATCAGGACTTCTTTGAAATCCTAAAAAAATCAGGATTTTCTTAAATCTTGCAAAAACCAACACCTTTTGAAATTTTGACGGAAATCTTGATGTTGGGCAAAAAGTCAGGACTTATTTGCAATTTTGACTAGAAAGTAGGATTTTTTGTAGTAAATTTTGCTCAAGAAATACATTTGATGGGCACTTCCGATGAATATTTTCAGTGTTTTAACGTTCAAACCCCTCTCTTTGCTTCATCACTGGAATGTTGTTTGATTTGCACAGAAGATTGATATGTTATTGGGTACATTTCTGAAAGCAGTATCGCTGCGTTTTCCGAAGATTGAAATTGTTCAGCCTCCTCACCTTCTCTTCCTGCTTACTCACTCACTCACTCACTCATTCATATCTTTATCCCACAAAGGTTTCGGCTCATTTCTCTCTCCTCCTCTATTTTTCAAAGGCCATTTTTACAAAAAAAAAATCGAAATCTATACATAGACCACATTTTTTTACTCCTTACTCCTTAGTGTGAATTTATGTATTTGGACTCTGAACTCATTTTTGAAAATTTTCGACTTATCTAATTCTTTCCCTTCACTTTTCAAGTAAAATTTTACTCAGCCCTGTCAATTTGGATTAATTGCGTTTCGGTAGCCATGAGATGGTCAATGGTCAATGGTCAATGATCAATGATCACACGAATTCAACACCCTGAATGCCAATCAATCCATGATTTAGGTAAGCATGAGGACAAAACTTAAGACCAGATGAATAAAATCAAAAATCTATTTATACTTTACCTATCAGTTGATTATTTCACAAATAATCCAGTCCAAGTACTCACCTGCAACAAAAAGAAATCAATTTCATAATTAGTTTTACTCGATCATTCAACTGTACCTCCTCGTACAGTCGTACACCCTCCAACGAGACTTCACTAGTCCTCTCGTATTTTAGACTGCTCCCAGATTAATTGGGAATGAACTTAGCTCCTAAAATAATGATGAATCCATAACCATATAATTTTTCGTAAATTTTATATTACCTATTTTATGTAATTTTGATTATTTCACACAGGCTTCTTCATTGTATTTTGTTTGTTTTTTTTTTCAAGTAATCGGTAATTTTAAGGTCTTTTTTCGTTCATTTTTTGGAAAAAAGTAATCATTAAAGTCCGTTTTTTCGAAAATTCAATTATGTACGATGCCTGGAAAGGCGAAACATTTACGATTCTAAAATTCCAATTTACTGATTATTTTTTGAAAAAGGGGGGGAAAGAGAACTAACGACTCTTTTATCTTTCCTATTCGTTCTGGGCTTTTCATTCCTGGCGCAGAACCCGCCTACTACCAAAGTAAAAATTTCTCATCTTACTTCTTCTAGACTTTGTTGAAATGTCGATTTCCAATGACTTTCTCAATTCCCGATCTGCAGCTTGTGCTATTTTTTTAAAGCTGGCTCATAATTTTGATAATATTTTGTAAAATCGTAATCTAAAATTTTTTTCGAGAAGTATTTAAAAAAAAAATCAATTTTGTATCACTTCAACCCTATTCGATTTTGAGTCTATGCAAACGTGCCAAAATCCAGAAAAGAACTTAAGCCCTTGAAATTTCAGTTATGGGGGTTTGAGGAGATGCTGTTTCGATCCAGCGTGGTTTTATGTTCAAATCGGAGAACGCCAGTTGAAAAAGTTGCCTTGTTAGTATTTTTCAATCCAACCGACTCTATCGCTTGTTACCTCCAAGTCCTATGTACTTTCGAAAAAAAACATTTTTTTTCTCTCAAGAAGAAAAAAAAATACAAACACGACACCTATATCTAGAGAGCGTGGTACGCTGGTACACCTAACTGGAAAACATCATTATCGGCACCGCATTGTCGGCTTTTTCCATTTTACAAAGAAATAAGAAAAAGAAAAACTAGGAAAAAAGGCAATTTATTTTTCGAGCTGGTATAGCAGCAGACCGATGAGAACGAACGGCGTCGCAGCTGGCGAGTATATATATAAACTTATCCCGCAGTCATCAACAAGTCTTATAGTATAAAGTCTGCTTCAGTTCTGCTATAGTATATAAGAGTAGAGTATACGATAAGCAGCAAGTAGATATTATTACGGTCCAACGGCGACGACAATTATTCAAAATCGATTAGCGAGTGCCAGCTAGAAGAAGGAGAAGACGTAGCCTACAGCTCGGCTTGGTCTTTTGAAATACGCGGCTTATTTTACTAATTGAAGAGAATAATTGAATTATTCGACGTCTCGAGGAGTAATTTTTGACACGAAATTTAAGACGATAATTTTATTCGACGTTTTGAGAATTTTTACACGCGCGTTCGCTCGTTTGTCATTTTATAATTGGCGATTCGAATTTGCATAAAAATTCGTTAAGGAAATGAAGCGCGAAAATAAGGGGTTGTCTCGTTTGATAAGTCTCCCTCGTGAACACCGTTAAGCGAGTGAGTTGAGAAAAAGGCCATGCCAGTCATTTTCGCACAAAACGGTGCAAAAAAAAGTATTGAAATTTTCAGCGTAGAAAAATGAGACGAATTTGATGCTTTTTAAGATGAGTTTTTTTTTTTTGCTTTTTTTTTTTGAAAGATGATATTCGATTGGAATTAAACGATCGTCGATGTAATTTTTCATTATGTTGGGGAAACTGAAATTTTACACATGGACGACGATTTACTTAATAGTGGTAAAGTTCAGTTTTTTTTTTTCATTTTGGGAGTTTTTAGGCCCCATAAAATGAAGCGTATTATCAGAAACGTTACAGTAACGATATCAGAAACGTTACAGTAACGATATCAGAAACGTTACAGTAACGATATCAGAAACGTTACAGTAACGATATCAGAAACGTTACAGTAACGATATCAGAAACGTTACAGTAACGATATCAGAAACGTTACAGTAACGATATCAGAAACGTTACAGTAACGATATCAGAAACGTTACAGTAACGATATCAGAAACGTTACAGTAACGATATCAGAAACGTTACAGTAACGATATCAGAAACGTTACAGTAACGACACCAGAAACGTTACAGTAACAGTACCAGAAACGTTACAGCAACGATACCAGAAACGTTACAGTAACAATACCAGAAACGTTACAGTAACGATACCAGAAACGTTACAGTAACGATAACAGAAACGTTACAGTAACGATAACAGAAACGTTACAGTAACGATACCAGAAACGTTACAGTAACAATATCAGAATACAGTAACGATACCAGAAACGTTACAGTAACGACACCAGAAACGTTACAGTAACAGTACCAGAAACGTTACAGCAACGATACCAGAAACGTTACAGTAACAATACCAGAAACGTTACAGTAACGATACCAGAAACGTTACAGTAACGATACCAGAAACGTTACAGTAACGATACCAGAAACGTTACAGTAACGATATCAGAAACGTTACAGTAACGATATCAGAAACGTTGCAATAATGATACTAGAACAGGGCTGTAAGGTAATTTATGTTGGTAAATTACGGCGGTATTTTAGCATATTTTACGGTATTTTAGCGTATTTTACGGTATTTTACCAAAAGTTTATTACTGTATATAATTTTCTAAAAAGCCAAATTAACACTTTTTTTTCATCTTTCCCTCATAAATTTCCAAATTTCCATGGAAATTTATGATTTGAAAGTTACCAAAAATTTTCCCCATAAATTTCCAAAAAATGTCCATGGAAAATTTTCTATAATCTTTAATAACATCTAAAACAGATGAAAATTTGCTTCAGAGGCAGGTCAAAAGTTCAGAACTTCGAAGTCAAACTACAAAAAATAACTTCATTTCCAAATTAGTAAAATACCATACGTAAATACCGTAAAATACTGTATTTTACCGTATTTTACCAGCGAATAAATTACAGTAATTTAACAGCCCCGTACCAGAAACGTTACGATAATGATCACAAAAAACGTTACAGTAACGATATCAGAACCGTTACAAAAATGACATCAGAAACATAACAGTAACAATATCAGAAACATTACAAAAATGATACCAGAAACGTTACAGTAAAGATACCAGAACCATTGCAATCACGATACCAGAAACGTTACAGAAACAATATCAGAAACGTTACGATAACGATATCAGAAACGTTAAGATAACGATATCAGAAACGTTACGATAACGATCACAAAAACGTTACAGTAACGTTATCAGAACCGTTACAAAAATGGCATTAGAAACATAACAGTAACGTAATCAGAAACGTTACACTAACGATATCAGAAACGTTAAAGTAAAGTTATTTATGATATAAGCATGCAATAGCTAGTTCAACCTAGTCTTTAGTTCCATTTTCTTTCGTAAAAATTTCCAAACTTTACGCACATGTCAATACATTTCATCTCGATACGAAGACGACGTCGAAGGACAAAAACCTCAGTTGTGAGCTTTCGTCAGAATCCTCCATCTGTAAATCACTCAGCAGCTCGTATACATATCTCATGCACTCGACATTAAAACCCATTTTCTCTCGTCGCCGGTCGTATTCATGAATAAATTTCTTCTCCCCCCTGTTCTCTCCTAATACCCTAATACTCTTCCTCTGTGCTGCTCGCCGCACACTTGACTATTTCGTTTTGCGTTTTCGAATGGCGAAATATTATTCTCTCGAAACCAAAGCTCGTCGACGCCGATGCTACGAGTAAAAAAAAATTCATACCAGTAAGAAAATTACACTTTTCCATTACGCCAGCACCATATTCTCGTGGCGCGGAAATAATTCCACACGACAAAAAGCTCTTTCAATATACGCTAATTTCCAAACATCGAATTTTCTACACCGATGCTTCTTTTCTACCCCGGTTTCCGCGACCTCTCTGGTCTCCTTTTTCTTTGCTACGTTCGTAGTACGATGTATAGGTAGGTAAGTATAAAGCACCGCGTGCAGGTACCTGCTTTCTCCCCTAATTATTTCGTTTGCTGGTTTTTTTCGTCTCGAGGATCCTTCTTATATAAGTTGGAATTTCGCACAGTGAAGAAAGACAGGAGGGAAAAAACGAAAGAATTTCAACACGTACCCTTCAATTATGACTACCAACGACGAGCTTGAGCCAAGTGGGCCGAGCTCAAAGGCTTCGAAGCTTCGATAAATACGTACAACTATGTAAGAAACCTGGGACCGAGTAAACACGCGAAGCGAAGATCACACATTATACCTCGGTTCGGAATTAGATATTCGTGTTTTCACACTTATTAATCTTGTATGGTGTGTGTCTGCGAATTCTTCACGAGCATGGGTTACTGTATAAGTGTGTACAATAAACCTTCATGTACACTGTACAGTATACGAGCTCGATAACGGTGTGAATTCAAGAGCCTTCCCTCTCTGCTCCTTTTTCAGTATCAGGCTTATCGTCAAAGAGACCGTCTTGTCACGCGATTAACTCGTTAGGCGGACTTTATTACGACGTGTCATTAAATTATTAATTAGGACTGATTTCATGCCAATGTACGTACAAATAGTCACATACGCCGGCGTGTTTATCCGACGACCTGATAAACGTGTAAATAACATAGGTACCTAAAGGTATGTAATACCAGGTGTTTGTGATTCAGCTCGAGGCATTTTCAAATTGTCATTTGAATTGTACGAAGAAAGGATGGACGGTGCCAGAATTTCGTCCGTGAATGTAGGTCAAAATATTTGCGAGTTTTTTTTTTACAGGGTGTCCGTTCTGTGGATTACCTGGAGTCCTGGAAAACGTCGGGGAATTTCACCTTTGTAGAAAAGTCATGGAAATATGACAGAAATTTAGAATTTTCACTCCAAAATTGGCGAATTTCTGCTCTTATGCCAAAACGTTTGAAAAAAGTTGTTTTTTTTCGAAATTACCAAAAAAGCAGTTTTTTGTCAAAGTTGTAGAAAAACCTGATTTTGCCAAAATTGTCAATGTCATCATTTTCACCAAAATTTCTGATAAATTCCGGAATTTTTGTTTGAATCTATACCTACATAAAAATGGAATTTATTTTTGCATTAGCTCTTTTTAATGTTTTTTCTCCTCAAAATATCCGAATAAAAGTAGATAAGTATTATTTTTAGACAAAAATGCAAAAAATCTAAATTCTCAAAAACATGTCGAATGTTTTGCCAAAATTGCCAATTAATTAATTCATTCGTTGAAATTGCTGGACAAAGCCACAATTTTTGACAAAGTTTCAAGCTCCACTCTTTGTCAAAATTGTCAAAAAGAACATTCCTATGTATTAACGTCAACATTTTCAAAAGTTTTATTTTTTGTTCAAAAAAAATCCTGCTTTAAAAAATTGACGAGCCAAGGTGGGGAGGGAGAGGGGGGTTCGACTGAAAATTTGCCAATTGATATAGGGAAAAAATACAAATTTTGGCAATTGATGTCATGGCTTCTGAAAATCTTCAATTTCTGTTTTGGATTTTTGGGGGCCAAAATGTGAATTTTTTATTTTAAAAAAGGACACAAATTGGCCCAAGCCAATCAAGGGCGAAAATTATTGAAAATTTTATTGCGAGAGGCCGAAAAACGATGCTTTTTCTTTAAGAATTTGATTTTGAAAAAAACAAAAGAGGGCAGGCCCGTACGAAACAAAGGCGAAAACTTTTGGAAATTTGTGTTTTGAAAGAACTATAAAAACGATGTTTTTTATGCAAAAAGTTCATTTTTTGATTTTTAACATTTTGGAATTTGAAAGAGTTTTTTTAATTTTGAAAAAGAAAAGAGAACAGGCCCTAGTGAAGGCGAAAGGTCTTGAAAATTTGTGTTTCGAGAGGCGTAAAAACGATACTTTTTATGCGAGAAGTAAAAAAAGAATATATATTTTTTTTAGAAATTTCAGTTTTGAAAAAGAAAAGAAGCTTTTGAAAATTTGTGTTTTCTTGGAAAGTAATAAAATAGGTTTTTCTCTCATCGCCGGCCCTTCTTTTGCCGAGCACTCCTGAAAACGCCCCGAAAATTGCCGGACAAAAGTACTGTTTGTTGACAGAAACGCAAAAATATCTACTGTTTTTTGTCTGAATTTTGGAAAAAAAAGGTCCAATGTTGTTTCAAAATTGCCAACTTAATTCATGTTTTTCGCTAAAATTGCCGAAAAAAATTCAGCTTTTTTTAAAGTTTTGAGTTCCATTTTTTGTCAAAGTAAAAGCTACCAATTTGCCCAAATTGTGATAAGCTTTAATTTTTGCTTTTAAAAAATTATCGTGCTTTTTTCACAGTTACCGAATGAAAGTCCAAATTCCCAAAGTTTTGACAAAATTGCCAACTGATTCGCGTCTTTTGCTGAAATAGCCGAAAAAGTCCAAGTTTTTGTCAAAATTTCATGTTCCATTTTTTTTGTCAATCAAAATTGTCAAACGTTCTAATTTTTGTCAAAAAGTCATTTTTTACCAAAATTATTAAAAAAGTCATGTTTTTTGCCTGAAATTCTCCCCAAAAGAGTTCAAAATTTTTCTAAATTGACTCAAAGATTTACGGTTTTCTCTGATATTGCCGAAAAAAAAGGTATCAGTTATTTGTCAAAGAAATTATCTGTATTTTTAAAATTGCCTGATGAAGGTCTCACTTTGTTTTGCCAAAATTGCCAAAAGTTTCGTTTTTTCCAAACATGTCAAAAAGTCCTAATTTTCTTCAAAATTGCTGAAAATCCCCATTTTTGCCAGAATTATCAAAAAGTCCTAATTTTTGCCAAACTTTTGAAAAGTCTACATTTTTGTCAAAATTCTCAGAAAAAAGTCTTGTTTATCCCCTTTTTAGCAAAATTATCAAAAAATCTTTTTTTTTCTACCTAAACTATCGTAAAAAGGTCCCCTCTCTTTATTGAAGTATGTACATATTTTCAAAATGAGCTACTCTCCCCTTCATTTATGCTTCACGTTTATTGCGTTGACTCATTATCTGCAAAACATCCGGGCTATAAATTATGAGGTTGAAATACAAATACTTAATACAAATATCGCACCAATAATGCCGCAGCAAAGCATTGTTTTTATCAATACCTAGTTGTTTTTTACGTATGTACCTATATTTTGTAAAGTGTAGTCTGCATATGTGTTTATTTTGCATCGTTAAGAAATTTCCTTCAGTTTCCCTCGTACCTAACTACGTATTACAAATACAACGTTGCTGTCACTTTTTTCTCTTTTTTTTTTATAACGTTCACGCGTTGTATGATAAGGTACATACGTGGAATTTCACGCCTTTTAAATTCTTTTCTGGTTTTTCGCTTTTTATTGCGAGATAGGATGTCGACACAAGGGAAAAATGATGAAGAAATTTCACCGCGCTAACTACACTAGTTTTTTCTATACCTATGCTTAATCTTACTCGTGCAACTTTAGCGCTTTGAAAATGCAACAGAACTGTTAATTTTACGACACGTATTAGCTTTCTCGCACCTCTTGTAATGCTCGAGCTTCGCTGATCAAAGGTTCTATCAACTCCTTGAGAGCTTCTTTTTCCCCTCTTGTTGTCGTGTCGTTTAAAATTACGAGTAGGGTACTATTTTTTTTTTTCGCTTTGCTTGTTTTCTCGCAGTTCAACGCTGGGATTTGTGTTCAAATGTGGGAAAAATTTAATTACGTGCCAATTTTCGCAACCAGCCAAAAAATTCTAGTAATTTTTTCATGGCGTTAATGCTTTGTACATATGTACATGAAAGTATAGGGTGTTTTATACATACGAGTAAGTAGGTAAACAATTGCAAAGAAAGTATACTACTCTTGCTGGAGAACCCTTTCCCGAGAAAATAGGTATTTCGAGATTTAGATTCAGCTAGTCATGTTTATTATTACTTTTCTTTGAATACGTAACAAGACGAAGGAAAAAATTTAATAAAAAGCAGGCATTGAAATAGAGGCAAATTTCGTTTCAAAAATTCATGCTTGGCTGGGAGGATAAACAGAGAGAAAGCTCAAAATTCATGTTCGGATTATCCTGGTGGAAAGTCACAATATCAACTCGTCTAGGTTATTTGGACTGGGTTGTGTGATCACGTTGTCCTTGGATTTGCAAGTTGGGAGAGTAAATATTGTATAAAGTAGGTGTAGGATTCGGATTTAGTATTTCTAAAAACTTGTGTACTTTGTATAAATCGACACTTTTTAAAAGCTTGTCTCGTCTCCTGAAGGATAAGGATTGGCAGACTCTTGAAAAAGAAAGATTTGACTCTTTCCAAACTTGGGAATTTCTGGTAAATTACGGGTAATTTCTGGTAAATTACGGGTAAATTACGGGTAAATTACTGGTAATTTTAAGTGAATTACTGGTAATTTTTGGTAAATACTCAACTGTTTATTCTTTGTAAACAACTGAAAATTTCTGGCGAATTACTGGTAATTTCTGGTAATTTCTGGCAAATTACTGGTAATTTCTGGCAAATTACTGGTAATTTCTGGCAAATTACTGGTAATTTCTGGCAAATTACTGGTAATTTCTGGCAAATTACTGGTAATTTCTGGTAAATTACTGGTAATTTTTGGTAAATTACGGGTAATTACGGGTTATTTCCTGTTGAATTACGGGTAATTTCTGGTAAATAACGGGTAATTTCTGGTAAATAACGGGTAATTTTTGGTAAATTACGAGTAATTTTTGGTAAATCACGAGTAATTTTTGGTAAATTACGGGGGATTTCTGATAGATTACGGGTAATTTTTGGTAAACCCTAAAAGTGGTGTTGGATTTTGACGGCAATTGCATGATTTGACGCAGAATCTCAAATAGGTACCATATTTTGAGACTGGATCACAGGTTGGGTAAGGGCCAGAGCGAAAAAACCACTACTTTTCGAAAATATCTCCTCTTCAAGGGACCATATCTCCCATCCAGGGGGAACCTCGAGAGTCAAATTTTTCCTGAGTGACTTTCAATTCAAAATGAAGGTCTCTGTGGTATTTTGCCACAATTATCAAACTTTTTTTTTGCAATCTACCCTAATGATCAAATCTCCAGATTTTTTCTCAAAAGAACGTTAAAAAAAATCAACGTCAATTTTACTTAATTCCGCCCTTCTCTATTGAAGTCAAACCTTTCGGTCTTTCCAACTTCACGTCTGAATTTTTCATGCTTGAAAAATGCAAAAATTGTCTCTCATTCAATTCTTAATGACGGTTCGAATCGCCTTACATTCATTAGGTAGGTACAATACCTTTTGCAAAACTCACATCACACGTGCAGGGAAAGAATAATTTACATTTCGTTGTATGAATGCTGCTAAATTGGGTATTTTTATGCGGATTTCTATCGCCTGTACGGATCGTCCTGCATCGATGGCATAAAATTCTTCATTCTATATTCGAATTAAGAGGCAATCATTACGATGAATAAATTATATGGCCAGGTGTCATATACGTATATTCTGAGTAAACCTTCATGCATGCTCGACTCGCGCTAGCTGCAAAAAAAAAACTTTTATTGGATTCTTTCGCAGCAGCAGAACGTTGCATTTTAAAAATTAACTCATTTGATGCGACGACGAATAAGGCAACATACCTTTATAAATATTCAATACATGGCAATCGAGGCTACGCTCCGCTGTTTCGATTCTAGAAGCGATTTCAGTCTAGTATAGAGTAAATTTATCATCTCTCGCTTCGTCATTCGTAGATAAATGTACCAGTAGCTATATGTACTATGGAATGGAGGTATCATGTAGCAAAAGCAACTGTTGCGCATCGTCATCGCAGTAAATTTCCTGCCGTTGCTTGCTCGCGAGCTCGAATATGAACTGCTGGCAACACACGTTCGTATAATCCGTTCAATCTGAGTGAAGGTGTAAACCGTAATAATATTTGTAAGCAACTAAGCTTGTATTGCGGCCAAATTTGCTTCCTTAATGCTTTGAAGTATGACCACCATCTGCGATAAACCTTCTAAAAAGGGTTCAACATTCATTTCGCTCCTTCTATCCCTCTCACTTTGCTCGTTCTCGTACATACAAGCTTTTCGTTGTCTGAAACACTAGAATCTGAAAATACAGTACGATTCGGTGTCCGATAATTTTCATCACGCCAACTGTGTGTATCGTAAAGGGATCTTGCACGCCTGTATAAGGCTAATATTTTACGTATATTACGCTTTGAAATACCTTAAATTATTACGATTAGATTTCTATGATATGGGTACCTTTGCTTGAGAGGTTCTTATGTCTCGACGTCTGTATCCAGTCTTTTTGCCATTAATATGTAGAAATGATTCGATTAAGTTGTACAGAGTGAATATTACCATGTTTTACAACATAGAAGGTGGAAAATACATACGTATCGTCTGTGAGAGCATTTTGGTGTGATCGTCATCTCCCTCCGACGATACGATTTAAATTTAACTTCTATTTCAGTTCAGTAATAAAGTACGAGTACCTGCTGTAGAAAACCAAACCGTTTCCCTGTACCTAGTCGAAGTGATCAAACATAATAAAAATGCAAGTCAGACTCCCATTTAGGTACTTCATCTTTCAGAGTTGGAAATTAGAAAGACCAAATTCGACTGAGACTTTCATTTTGAAATGAAAGTTGCGCAGAAAAGAGAAATGGGCTCTCAAAGAAGGAGCCTTTTTGAAAAACTTGTGGTTTTTTCGCCCTTGCCACGACCCAACCTGTTTTGGCAAAAAAGGCACTGTTCCAGATGACAGCATTTGAGATTTGTTTTTGGTGATATGATTAAAATTGTCAAGATTAGTCATATTATTATCTATGTCTTGTTTAATTATCAAGTGATTTATTCGTTCGCGAACGATTGATTCACTTTCTTAAAAATCAAAAAATGTTTTGTCTTGTGTTGTGAAGTATTATAGGCATTCTGATTTTGATTTCCAAGCGATTCAGTCGTTATCAAATGATTCATCGTTTCTGAACCAATCGTTCGCGAACGAATTGATTCAAGATTTCCAAGGTCACTTGTAAAGTTCTACTCAATGGTTGAAAATTCGTTAATTTTTGGATAAATTTGTGTTTTGAAATTTTTTTCGTTACAGATACTTATTTCGCATTAATTTACTTAGCCAAAATATTGAGAGATATCATTCCTGAAATTATGAAAAAAATTTGGATCGAAATGCTGCAAATTTCTTGATCATTATCGCCAATTTCAAAAAATTGAAAAAATTCCGTTAGTTTTTGGCTACCTATTTCTCTCGATTTTTTTGTCAGTACCTAATGATAAAAAAATTGGCACCACTGCGTTCCAAAATATTTCCTGTTATTCTCGAAAGATTTTTCGATTCTGAGCAAACGGTTCATAAACGAATCAGGTCCAGTTTTTGATGACAAGATCAAAACTGTTGAACTTCCTTTTATCACTTAAAGATCACTCAATTCTTCAGTGATTCATTCGACTGTGAACGATTTTTCTTTTCGAGAAAATCGTTCGTGAACGATTAATTTACAACTTTTATTGCAAGATTGAAAAATGCTTCGTTCTATGTACTTTGCAATGTCTGTAATCATTTGATTCAATTTCCTGAAGCTTCGGTCGTTCTCGAAGATTCATCGTCTATGAACGAATTGTTCGCGAACGAACCAAGTCCTGTTTTTGATAATACAATTAGAACTGTCGAGATTTGTCATGTCTCATGTCTCGTTTGATTTTTCAAAGATTCATTCGTTCGTGAACGATTTTTCTCCTCCGAGCGAATCGTTCGCGAACGAATAACTCACAATTTTCTATTTATGAATCATAGAATGTTTTGTCTTGTGTTGTTCAGTATTATCTGATTTTATGTATTTCCAAACGATTCAGTCGTTCTCGAATGATTCATCGTTTCCGAACCAGTCGTTCGCGAACGAATCAAGTCTTGTTTTCGATGATATGATTAAAAATGTTGAGATCAGTTATATTGTCTATGCCTTTCTAAATTATTCAGTAGGTAATTCATTCGTTCGCGAACGATTTCTCTCCTTTAAGCAAATCGTTCGCGAACGATTGATTCACTTTTTTTTGAAATTATGGAATGTTTTATCTTGTGTTGTCAGGTACTACATGATTCAAATTTCAAGTGATTCAGTCGTTCTCGAATGATTCGTCGTTTCTGAAAAGTCGTTCGCGAACGAATCGAGTCTAGATCTTGACGGTATATGATTGAAACTGTCGAGATTAGTTGTATGTATTAACTATTCCTCGTTTAATTATTCAGTGATTCATTCGTTCTCAAATAAATCCTCTCTTCTGAGAAAATCGTTCGCGAACGAGTGATTCACATTTTTTTTATTAAATTGAAGAACGTTTTGTCTTGTGTTGTCAAGTATTCAGTACTATGATTTGATTTCCGAGTGATTCAGTCGTTCCCGAATGATTCATCGTTTCCAATTGAGTCGTTCGTGAACGAATCAAGTCTTGTTTTTGATGATATGATTAAAAATGTTAGAGTTGATCGTATTATCTAGGTCTTTCGGCTTTTTCAATCATTCAATGATTCATTCGTTCGTGAAAGATTTTTCTTCACTGAGCAAATCGTTCGCGAACGATCGATTCACGTTTTATAAAATTAAAGAGTGTTTTGTCTCATGTTGTCAAGTGTATGAACTATGAAGTATATGATTTGATTTCCAAGTGATTCAGTCGTTCTGGAATGATTCATCGTTTCTGATTGAGTCGTTCGCGAACGAATCAAATTTTGCTTTTGGTGATGTGATTGAAGCTGTCGAGATAAGTCATATCATCTATTCCTTGTTTAACTATTCAGTGATTCATTCGTTCGCGAACGATTTTTTTCTGTGAGCAAATCGTTTCAAATGATTCATTCGTTCTAAAATTATTCATCGTTTCTGATTGAATCGTTCGCGAACGAATCAAATTTTGTTTTTGGTGATGGGATTGAAACTGTCGAGATTAGTCATATTATCTATGCCTTGTTTAATTATTCAGTGATTCATTCGTTCGCGAACGATTTTTATTTTTTGAGCAAATCGTTCGCGAATGATTGGATTGATTCACTCTTTTTTTAAATCAAAAAATGTTTTGTCTTATGTTGTCAAACATTCTATGATTTGATTTCCAAAGCATTGAGTCCTTCTCGAATGATCCATCGTTCCTGGTCGAGTCGTTCGCGAACGAATCAAATTTTGTTTTTGGTGATGTGATTGAAACTGTCGAGATTAGCCATATTATCTATGCCTTGTTTAGTTGTTCAGTAATTCATTCGTTCGCGAACGATTGGATTGATTCACTTTTTTTAAAGTCAAAAATGTTTTGTCTTATGTTGTCAAGTATTCTATGATTTGATTTCCAAATGATTCAGTCGTTCTCGAATGATTCATGGTTTCTGATCGAGTCGTTCGCGAACGAATCAAGTTTTGTTCTTGGTGATGTGATTGAAACTGTCGAGATTAGTCATATTATCTATGCCTTGGTAAATTATTCAGTGATTCATTCGTTCGCGAACGATTTTTCTTTCATGAGCAAATCGTTCGCGAACGATTGGATTGATTCACTTTTTTTTAAATCGAAAAATGTTTTGTCTTATGTTGTCAAATATTCTATGATTTGATTTCCAAGTGATTCAGTCGTTCTCGAATGATTCATCGTTTCTGAATCAATCGTTCGCGAACGAATTGAGTCTATACTATAGATTCTGACGATATAATTAAAACTGTCCAGTTTCGTCGTATCATTTTGTACCTTTTTTGAACATGAAAAAATAATAAATTCTGCATTTAAAAAAAAGAATGACGAAGTTTCCCAATTTCTCGAAATAATTACGTTGATTTCCAAATCCAGAGACCAAATTGAAAAATTCCAGTTCAGAATAAATTTTATAAATATGTAAAGCTGAAATTTTATTCTTGAAAAAAGGGCACCCTAATCCGACACCGGGATAAACTCGAGTTCACCCTTAATACACGAGAGTACATAATTTCCAAACTAAAAATAATGAAGAAAATTCAACGATGCACAAATGCATATAAAAAACCCTTCGAGTTCGGAGCATGGCCCGAACCCGACCAAACCAACTAACCGTTCTCATCGTTTCGGTATAGTAAGAACAATAAAACGGCAATGGCAATACAGAGAGAGACTTTTTCAACAAACAACAAAAAAAAATCGCTGTAAAAATGGTTCCGCTTGCTGAAGAAAGCTCGTAAAAACAATCCGTATAAATCTGTGAGCGAAGTAACGATGACGGTTCTAAAGAGAAAGCTACACGATGAACGGGCTGAGTAGAGAGAGGGTGAAAAGGGCAAAAAAAATGAAATTTCAACTCGAATCTCGCCGCAAAATGCATTCCATATTACAAATGCACCAGTGCATTCGATTAAACAATGCATAGCACGTTGCGTGCGGCTGCCTCGTGCCGTATCAAGTATTTAAAACTAGATTTATTGAAAATGCAAATGGTTAAAATAGGTGAAATTTTTTGCCTTCTTCGCTGCATGTCGCAAATCGCGAATAAATAGCAAAATTCGTTCAAATAACTCATTCAGTTCTCTCTTATACTGTGGATTTTTTTCGTTTGATGTTCGAATTGCTCGCGTAGTGTATTTTTCGCAGCATAGAGTTACATATTGTAATTATATCGTTATGGGTTGGAAACTTTCAGAGTAATTTAGCACCATGCCTCTCTGACTCATCGATTAGATTTTATTGTGGGACTTTTTTTTCTTTTCTCTCGTTTATTTAATATGCTAATGACAAAATACTCGAAAAAAATCCCCGATCGACTTTCTACTCTCGCGTAATAGGAAAAGTTATCTTAGCTTTTAATATATGCAAAGTGTTAATAGGAAAAAAAAGGCGAACTTGCTCCAGTTCACATCCCATCGTTGCATTCCTAGGTTCGTTTTAAAATCTTATCGCATTCTAGTATAATTTGAATTCTCATCGTCCTTCTCTCTGCCTTCCATCTCGACGTGTTTCTTCATTACTCGCGACGTCTCGTCTATATTTAAAATAGTCTACTGTTTATCGATAATCGTGAATTTCACGATCGTTATTTTGTCGGCCTACATTCGTTATAGCTGTTCTGTTTTTTTTTGTTTTTTTTTTTTTTACGTTACACAGTCAAATCTCACGAGACTAATAACCACCGCACAAAGGTTTAAAATGTCAAACAAAATGGTCAACGAAATGTCAAACTCATTTTTACACAATACTTATGCGGTATTAATACAGTGAATTTCGTTTCGCGAAGTCATTTTACCTATTTTAATATTATGTGATTTCCCTACTATACTCGTACGTATAAAAAGCTACCATACCTTAATAATAATATTATCTCGTTCAAATGCCAACCACGCAATTGCCAAATGAAGCTGCAAGTCAGATAGCTCGTTTGCAAAAGAAAGAATTTATATACTTCTTACGTCTCGCTGTTCGTGTGTCTGGCTGAACACCTTATGCTACAGCTAGCTCATTCATCCGAGTGGTTTCCATTCAAAGATTATACTCGCTTTTTGGTGCTTATGAAGTAATATGTTCTCGTTAACGGGTCATTACGGCGGGATTCTTTGGATAAGCGCCAAGCATTCAGAAGCTTTTGAATTTTCTTGTCATAATAATACCCACATTTTGCGTTTTTGAGCGACGCGAAGTGGAGTTTTAGATGATGGTGGATGAGATTTGGTTATTTGGGGGTTAATTTTTAGTATTATTGATTAATTTATAATAATATGGCTTGAAGGCAATTTATTTTTTCTGTTTATTGGAATAACAATAGCTATAAATTATAATGGATTATATTAATTTGGAATCTTTCAAAATTATGATGAAATCATCGTTTAAGATCGAAATCAAAAATCAGAAGATCCGTTTTCTAACGCAAGTAAGAAGAAATAAATCAATTTTTTGAGTTCAATTAATGGATTTTCGACTATGGTCGAGTTTTAATCTAGGTACATATAAATGTTTCATTTCGAATATGATCGATCTCGTAAAATTGAAAATCTCTAATAAATCGATTTTTGAAGTTCGATCAAGCGAATTCCGGTCACGTTTACTTTTCCATCAGAAATCTAGTTTTTAAATGCTAATTTATTATTTTGAGCATGATCGATCATATGAAATCTAAAATAGCAAAGAAATCGATTTTTTGGAGTTGGATTAATCGACTCTCGATCACGATTAATATTTCATTAGAAATCTATTTCTTTTAATGCTGAAATTGATTTATTATTTTGAACATAATCGATCATACGAAATCGAAAATTGCAAATGAATCGATTTTTGGAGTTCGATTAATCGACTCTCGATCACGATTAATTTTTTAGCGGAGATCTATTTTTTTTAATGCTGAAATTGATTTATCATTTTGAACATGATCGATTATATAAAATCGATAATCGCAAATGAATCGATTTTTTGGAGTTCGATTAATCGACTCTCGATCACGATTAATATTTCATTAGAGATCTATTTTTTTTAATGCTGAAATTGATTTATCATTTTGAACATAAACGATCATACAAAATCGAAAATTGCAAATAAATCGATTTTTGGAGTTCGATTAATCGAATCTCGATCACGATTGATATTTCATCAGAGATCTATTTTTATAAAAAAATGCTAAAATTGATTCATCATTTTGAACAAAATCGATAGGTAGTATAAAATCGAAAATCGCAAATAAATCGATTTTGGAGTTCGATCAATCAAATCTCGATCACGATTAATATTTCATTAGAGATCTATTTTTTTTAATGCTGAAATTGATTCATCATTTTGAACAAAATCGATAGGTAGTATAAAATCGAAAATCGCAAATAAATCGATTTTGGAGTTCGATCAATCAAATCTCGATCTAGATTAATTTTTCATCAGAGATCTATTTTTATAAAAGCTAAAATTGATTTATCATTTTGGACAAAATCGATCGTATAAAATCGAAAATTGCAAATAAATCGATTTTTGGAGTTCGATTAATCAAATCTCGATCTAGATTAATTTTTTATCAGGAAATCTATTATTAAAAGGCTAAAATTGATTCATCATTTTGAACAAGATCGACCTTATGAAATCGAAAATCGCAAATAAATCGATTTTTGGAGTTCGAATAATCAAATCTCGATCTAGATTAATTTTTTATCAGGAAATCTATTTTTAAAAGGCTAAAATTGATTTACCATTTTGTACATGATCGATCTTATGAAATCGAAAATCGCAAATAAATCGATTTCTGGAGTTCGATACATCGAATCTCGATCACGATTAATTATTCATCAGAAATCTATTTTTATAAAAGCTATAATTGATTTATCATTTTGAACAAAATCGATCGTATAAAATCGAAAATCACAAATAAATCGATTTTTGGAGTTCGATTAATCAAATCTCGATCTAATCGATAATCGCAAATAAATCGATTTTTGGAGTTCGATTAATCAAATCTCGATCTAGATTAATTTTTTATCAGGAAATCTATTTTTAAAAGGCTAAAATTGATTCATCATTTTGAACAAGATCGACCTTATGAAATCGAAAATCGCAAATTAATCGATTTTTATTAATCGATTTTTGATCATGGTTAATTTTTTGAGGCAATATCTGATTTTTCATTTCAACGTTGTCGATCATAAGGAATCAAAAATCGCAAAAAAATCGATGTTTGTATGTAGTCTGATTAATTGATTTCGGATCGGGTGGTCTACCCCTTCTCCCCACTTACTCAGAAAACATGCTCTCGACATCAGAAGTGTTTCCTCATGATGGCAATTTTGAATCAGTATCATGCCATTTTCAATATGGTATCGTAGAAAAAAATCAAGTTTCAACAAATTTTCAATCAAACTGCCAACTCTTATCGAGCTTTTTCTTATTTTCAGTACACTTAGTACACTCCATATTCCCCCTCAGCCTTCATTTCTCAAACAATATCTCAAAATATCGACGTCACTCTTCCTTAAATCATAACCTGGATCATCATTCATCAAATTGAGCTTTCTTACAACTTTTCTGGCATTGCAATCGAATTTCTTCACGTTTTCACCCAATTTTCATCCCCTCTCCTCCTCACATCACTAACGCACTTTAAAAATGGAAACGAAATTAATGATTCAAAATAATATCATGATAGGTACTTGAATTTTTTCCCTAAAATTTGCTCTATACTGAAAATAGGATTCTGCAGTTCGATTGAAAATTTGTTGCAAATTCATTTCTTTCTTCAATACCATGTTGAGAATTGCAATAGGCATAATGATTCAAAATATTTCCATCTGAGGAAACATTTCTGATTTCGATAGCATATTTTATTTGCAGGAGGGGAGAACGGATGGACCTGCCGATCCAAAATGAACCAATCGAAACACGAAAATCGATTTATGTCGAAAGAATGCCAACTCTACGTCATTCAAAACAATTAAAAATTCATTCGATAAAATATTGGGATGCTCCCAAACAAATTATGCAATATAATCGTGATTTTCTTAGTCTCAGGCTCTCTCCTCCTGTGTCGTCAAACATTAATTATAAAAGTTCAAGTCTCAGGCTCTCTCCTCCTCTGTCGTCAAACATTAATTATAAAAGTTCAAACGACTAATTCCGAGGAAAAAATCGTATCAAAAAAAGGGCATGGAAAAATTTCTCTTATCATGAAAAATGACTCACCTGACTAGTTCTCCTCATTCCTCATACAATGTGAATAGGAATGTATAAAGAGCTATTGAGCAACAATTCAAACTCACCTGAAACAAAAGAAAAGTACAATTGCAAATTAGTTGAGTTGAATTCATAGGTAGAAAAATTATCCACTCAGTACACTGGATCTGCGTAGTTGAGTCAAGGTAGGCAGTAAATTTTTCAAAGAAATATGAGAGATGTAAAAAAATTGTGTAAATGGTGAGGGAAATGGTCGGATTAAGAAATGAATTCTGTTTCTGGAATCAGTGGGTACCTTTAAAAACCTAATAAAACATTGAGTATGTCACGCAAAATTTATATTGTATCTATTTCAAACGATCCAAATTATAACCAAAAATGGTATAAATTTTGAATTTTCAGAAATTCGCCAAAAATCTAAAAATCAATTCGAGCATCTAAAATCAGTTTTGGAGTTTTAGATCACACTCTTTCGAGAAATCGCGATCCCATTCCTATCCAATGCAGACACCTCGAGTGGCCCCCTTCATCCATGACTTTCAAATATCAAGTCAGGGACCTTGTGACTTCCTATATAGGACTAGTCCTCTGCACCAGTTTTCAACTAAAATCCAAACTCCATAATAAAGCAGCGATTTTTCAAGGAAAACTAAACACACTCGTGCAACAAAAGAATCACATTAGGCACTACAACGAGTATCTAAGGTAGGTACTTCTATTCGTGAATTACTGGAAGTGCTCGCGTTCGTTAAAATATAATCGACAACACTCTCGAAGTAAAAGTACAACCTGAAGTATTACAACTGCACACGGTAACAATTTTAATGGCACGAAAGCTCGATTTGGATTCGGCACCAGGTAATTTGATGGTTGTGTGATTATAGTCATAAAGATGTTTTTAAAACCATAGGTAGGTAAAAAAAAATAATAATTTTCAACATTCCCTCAACAATAATATGGCACTATTGAGACGCAACGCGGTAGCGGTTTGTGCGCCAGGAGCACATTTTTCTTTTCTCTCCTTCTCTCTCTCGTTGCCTCGCTTCACGTTGTGTTTCTCTGTTACATTCGAAATACTAAAAAAGACCCCCTATACTCGATTAATTTATCGTCGACGGCGGACTATTTTTATGGAATAAAATTTTAATACGAGTCTCGCGACGACGGCCAACTTTTTCTATTAGTTGGAAGCACGTAACTTGTATATTATTAATTCGGAAGTTGAAAAATCAAGCCAATACTATACAGCTTTGGGCGACTATAGCGACGATGTAGCCTCACACCACTCTCTATAACATTGTACAGTATTGTACTATTTCAAAGTATCCTTAGCATACCCCTGCCCTGCTCCATCGGCCCATCGGCCCTAAAACAGAGCAGTACGAAAAATTCCAATTTACGACGATATTTATTATCCGTATCGCACCGACCGAGAAGGTATTTCGAAAACGAATATTTTAAAAGTTTTGCCCAGCACCCGCGGCCTGCGTATTTTCGTTACCCTCAGACCCAGACCCGGACCCGGAGACCCGTCCGCGAAAGGAATAGCTAATACAACTGCGACCATAAATTTATCGGCTGCGCGGAAATTATTTCGGGTACTGTTGGCTGGCAACCCAAGTTGCGAAAATTTTTTAACATAAAAAAGGGTGCCATTTTGCAAACAATAGTCGCATAATTGTAATTGAATTTAATAAAAATTTTATTATAGGTTTCGAATTTTTTTTCTTTCTTTTCTTTATTGCACGTATCCAGACTGGTTCGTTTGGCTACACCGAGTAACTTTTTTCGTACCCTCGTGAATTATGGTCGACAATCGCGTTTTACGGTTTCTGGTTAATTGAAATTAGAGTCGCGGGTATTACGATTTAATACGCGCGTTAATTCGTATGCTCCGGATTGGGAGCAGGGCACGGAGGAGAAGGGTATCAAAAATCTGGTCTTTTATTGGTAGGTATTGCAGAATGTGAAATACAAATACATACATACTGTAGCTACGTATTTGGATGAAAATTGGTGAGGCAGTTCAATTTGAATGGGAGACTGCCCAGTAGGTGTAGGGTGTACCTTATTTTGCAAAGTTGGAATTTTCCACCATCTCGGGTGAGAAAATAATTCCCTATCTGCAAAAAAGTGGTGCCAAAAAGTGAAAAAAACTTTCAAGATTATCGAATGACTCTATATTTTTTTTCAAAATTTTTTAAAACTCATTTCGATTTCGTTCAAACTTGAAATCTCACAAAGCCTCCACTATTCCTAATGAATGGTTCATTAACAAGTTGATCTGTTTTCAAAAGAATTGTTTACGTATAAATTAATTCATTTTTCAGAGAATTGTTCGTGAGAGTATCAATTCATTTGAGGGAATCGTTGATGAACGAATTGATTAATTTTTTGAAAGAACCATTCGCGCACGAGTAGATTCACTTTTAGCGAATCATTCGCCAACGAATCGATCAATTCTCTCATTTATGAATCAAATCGTTCGCAAACGAGCCACTTATATGAATCAATTCGTTTGCGAATGATTCACCATACATTATTCAATTCGTTCGTGTATGATTCACCAAAAATTGAATAATTGAATCAATTCGTTCGCGAACGAGTCACTTATACGAATCAATTCGTTCGTGAATGATTTATCAAAAATTGAATAAATTAATCATCTCGTTCGCGAACGAGTCACTTATATGAATCAATTCGTTCGTGTATGATTCACCAAAAATTGAATAACTGAATCAATTCGTTCGCGAATGATTCACCAAACATTATTCAATTCGTTCGTGTATGATCGACCAACAATTGAATAAATGAATCAATTCGTTCGCGAACGAGTCACTTATACGAATCAATTCGTTCGTGAATGATTTACCAAAAAATGAATAAATTAATCATTTCGTTTGCGAATGATTCACCAAACATCATTCAATTTGTTCGTGTATGATTCACCACAAACTGAATAAATGAATCAATTCGTTCGCGAACGAGTCACTTATACGAATCAATTCGTTCGTGAATGATTTATCAAAAATTGAATAAATTAATCATTTCGTTCGCGAACGAGTCACTTATATGAATCAATTCGTTCGCGAACGATTCACCTAACATTATGCAATTCGTTCGTGTATGATTCACCAAAAATTGAATAAATGAGTCAATTCGTTCGCGGATGATTCACCAAACATTATTCAATTCGTTTGTGCATGATTCGCTAAAAATTGAATAAATGAATCAATTCGTTCGCGAACGAGTCACTTATACGAATCAATTTGTTCGTGAATGATTTATCAAAAATTGAATAAATAAGTCATCTCGTTCGCGAACGAGTCACTTATATGAATCAATTCGTTCGCGAATGATTCACCAAACATTATTCAATTCGTTCGTGTATGATTGACCAACAATTGAATAAATGAATCAATTCGTTCGCGAACGAGTCACCTATACGAATCAATTCGTTCGTGAATGATTTACCAAAAAATGAATAAATCAATCATTTCGTTTGCGAATGATTCACCTAACATCATTCAATTCGTTCGTGAATGATTTACCACAAACTGAATAAATGAATCAATTCGTTCGCGAACGAGTCACTTATACGAATCAATTCGTTCGTAAATGATTTATCAAAAATTAAATAAATTAATCATTTCGTTCGCGAACGAGTCACTTATATGAATCAATTCGTTCGCGAATGATTCACCTAACATTATTCAATTCGTTCGTGTATGATTCGCCAAAAATTGAATAAATGAATCAATTCGTTCGCGAATGATTCACCAAACATTATTCAATTCGTTAGTGCATGATTCACCAAGAATTGAATAAATGAATCAATTCGTTCACGAACGAGTCTCTTATACAAATAAATTCGTTCGCGAATGATTCACCAAAAATTATTCAATTCGTTCGCGAATGATTCATCAACAATCAATTAATTCGTTCATGAATGATTCACCTAGAAATCAATCAATTTGTTCAATCACCAATCGGTTGTGAATGATTCGATTCAATTCGATTCGTTTTGCTTGAAAACTTATCAATTCCTGTACCTACAATAGTTTCACAAAAACCGAATCAATCTTAAATTACTTAATTGATCCGTTTGCGAATGATTCACCAAGAATACTTAATCACTAATCGTTCGCAAATGATTCGATTCGATTGTAAACAGATCAATTCCGATACAAATGTTTCAAAAACAGTGAATCAGTTCGTTCGTAAAAGATTTTTATTTTGAAGAAAATTCGGTCTTTTCAAGCATTTGCGTGAGTGTTTTTTTCTGTCAAATTTTCTCAAGTCAAAAAGTTTCAAAAAGCGTCATTTTTTGGCAAAATAGTCAAAAAGCGTCCATTTTCGGTAAAATTATCGCAAGGACCAATTTTTGCCAAAATTCACGTTTTTTGTCAAAATTGTCAGAGAAAGGCAATTTTTAGCGAGTTGACGAAATGTTGTTATGTTTTATCGTCATACTTCGCTGGAAGTAATTTTTTGATAGAATGGTCAAATGGTCGAAATTTTTGCTTTTTTTGCCAAAGCGTCCGAAAAACATTGATTTTGCCTTGTCTGCGTAATAAGTCCAAGTGGAAGAGGGTAATTTTGGATTATAGGGGCTGAGAAAAATTGAGTCTTCTTTTCAAGCCTCCTAGAAAAGCTGGTAAAAATTCCAGCTTCGTGAGTCAGTTATTTCAAATTTTGGATTTTCTCAATTCTCAAAAAAAAAGCTAGACTTGGAGAGTTTTTTTCATGATTTTTTTGTTCGAAAAATGATTGGAAAATCCTGAAAATTGGTAGAGTCTTTCTTTAGGGTTCAGAGGCAAGCCTCTCTCAATTTCAGCCCTCATGGTGCACTAAAAGGGGGTAAATTTCGGATTTAGAGGCTGGAAAAAATTGACGATTTTTTTTTACCCTCTAGGTACCTTTTGGTGAAAATTTCAGCCTCGTAGGTTCATCATTCCAAGTTTTGACTTTTTGTACTTTACTAAAAAATCAAGTAGATTTCAAAAGGAGTCCAGAGGGAAGCTTCTCTCAATTTCAGCCCTCCGAGACCTCCGAAGGAATCGACAAAAATTAGACCCCAAAAGAGGAGGGGGTTGGGGTAGTTTCGGATTTGGGGGCTGAAAAAAATTGAGTCTTCTTTTCAAGCTCCCTAGAACGGCTGGTAAAAATTTCACCCTCGTGGGTGGGTTATTTTCAATTTTGGATTTTTCAATTCTCAAAAAAACGAGCTAGACTTAGGAGTTTTTTTTTCATTATTTGCAAAAATTCAAAATTTTGAAAAATGAACAGAAAATTTTAAAAATTGGTAGAGCCTTTCCTTTGGGTTCAGAGAGAAGCCTCTCTCAATTTCAGCTCTCTAAGACCCCCTCCCCCGAGGGGGCTGAAAAAAATTGGGCGTTGAAAGGGAATTCATGTTTTATTTTTCACTACATCTCACTCCACATTTTTGGAAATAATGATTTTTGCCCTCTTGAATTTTGAAAATTTGATCACATGGATTTTAGAACAAGACTCTTTCTAAAACTCTGGTTCTCGTTGAAATCGAATCCAAACACTAGTAGGAGTTGGAGGACGGAGGAGGGTTCTACCTACACTTTGAATAATTTTATGATAGGTGTGAAAAAAAAGAGCAAAAAATACCTATACTTTCTCGGAATGAAAATTTAAATATTATATGTAAAGCTATAATGCTATATGGAGAGAAACCGGTGATGGGCTGCGATGAAACTTTCAAACCGACTACACGACGTGAAAGTATCGTATAAGAAAATGTAGATATACGATATACTCGTACTATACTATACTATATACGACGAAGAGAGTTTTGAATTTGTTATTTAAATTGTTGTTACTATTTCCTATACGCGAGAAGCGCATTCTTACAAGCATAAAATTTCAATTCAAAACAATCGAAATTATGTTTTGTAGCAGAAAGTTTTGTATACGTCTTGTCTGTGCCGATTAATGTTCGAGTTTTATCGAACCGGCGCGTAAATTTTCACGTATGAAAAGTTACCGGAGTTGGAATGAAGTTGAAAATAACCCTACTCTGTAAATATATAGTACGAGTATATACATGGGAAGGTACATAGGTATATAGCACTAGCACAAACCTAACTTACGTATCTTCTCTCGGTCACCCATTTTAGCGCGTTCGTCGTCGTCGTGTGGTTTTTATTAATTCATTTTCTTCGATTTTATCATTTCTGCGTCTTTTTCTCTCACTCGTGTTTCCCTCTCGCATACACGCATTGTTTTTAGCTCGTCGTGTGGATGGAATAGTCTATGCGATTATGTATGTAGGTAGTTTTATACCTACTTGTACAAAATATCAACCCTTTTCAACGGTTGGAAATTGTCTCTTCAACACTATTCAACGTCCGGAAGAAGTTTGAAGGATGAATTTCAAAAATTTTCATGGCTGACAAAAGTATAGATACCTACTTATTTTTTAGCCAAAATTTTTTCAAAGAAATGCCTCAAAATTATGAAATTCTGGATAAGTGAGGAAAGAGTTTTTTTTAAGACTCAAATTTTTTAAACTATCACGTGGGCTCCTGAAAATGAAAAAAATCAGTGACTGAGTGCTCGAGAGTGGAGGGGGGATGTTGAGGATGTCTCATCACCCACCCACCCCCCCCCCCGGGTAGAAAAATTTGGAATTTTAGGGTGAAATTAGCTGCGTTGTGAAAAGTTTATGAGCAAAAATTTACCAATTTTGAAAAATTCTCCAAAAATGAGAAAATGCTTGGATCATTTGAGTGACGTACTTCACCAACTCTATCACTCGTTCGCGAACGATTCAATACCCTTTCAAATGACATTCCCAATAAACTCTCAGGATTGAAATGATTCAGTTATTCGTGAATGATTCACGTTTCCAGCAATTCTTTCAAAAAAGAGGGATAATTTCGTGTAAAGAAAATATTGCATTGCTCAACGCCATTGTCAATCCACTCGTTCACGAGGGATTCATGTTCAAACTAATTTTTTCAGTTTCATAGATTACAAAATAATTCAATATGAGAAATTTTCCTGAGCTAAGAAAATTTAGTTCCAGTTTCAATTTATTCGTTCGCAAACGAATCAATACGTTTGCAAAGTAAATCATTTTGAACGATTTTTCTCTGAATCAAATTTATGCAATTGTTCGCGAACGATTCATATTTTAAACCAATTGTTCCAAAAAGGCAGATTATTTCAAATTCAATTTTTTTATTTGCGAAAAATTCAATATCTTCTCGAATGATTCCTCTCTAAATCAAATTGATTCAGTCGTTCGCGAACGATTCATGTTTCAAACCATAGTTCCAAAAAAAAGATCATTTCAAATTCAATTTTTTCATTCAAGAAAAGAGTCGTTCGCGAACGATTCATGTTTCTAACCATTGTTCAAGCAAAAAAAAAAACATTTCAAATTCAGTCTTTTCATTCGCGAAAAATTCAATATCTTCTCGAATGATTCCTCTCTAAATCAAATTGATTCAGTCATTCGCGAACGATTCATGTTTCAAACCATAGTTCCAAAAAAAAGATCATTTCAAATTCAATTTTTTCATTCGAGAAAAATGCAATATCTTCTTGAACGAATCATTCAGAACGATTCCTCTCTGAATCAAACTGATTCAGTCGTTCGCGAACGATTCATGTTTCAAACCATAGTTCCAAAAAAAAGATCATTTCAAATTCAATTTTTTCATTCGAGAAAAATGCAATATCTTCTTGAACGAATCATTCAGAACGATTCCTCTCTGAATCAAACTGATTCAGTCGTTCGCGAACGATTCATGTTTCAAACCATTATTCCAACAAAAAAAAAATCATTTCAAATTCAATTTTTTCATTCGCAAAAAATTCAAAAACATTTCAAATTCAGTCTTTTCATTCGCGAAAAATTCAATATCTTCTCGAACGAATCATTCAGAACGATTCCTCTCTGAATCAAACTGATTCAGTCGTTCGCGAACGATTCATGTTTCAAACCATTGTTCAAGAAAAAAAGATCATTTCAAGTTCAGTCTTTTCATTCGCGAAAAATTCAATATCTTCTCGAATGAATCATTTGGAATGATTCCTCTCTGAATCACGTTGATTCAGTCGTTCGCGAACGATTCATGTTTCAAACCATTTTTCCAAAACAGGCATATCATTCATTTGTGAAAAACTGAACAATCAGGGATGAGGCCCGGCCCAGGACCAGGACCCGAAACCCGAAAAAGCCCCGATTATTTCCTTGAAGCCCGAATGTCCAAGCCCCAAAACCTTAAAAACTGTAACCCACAAAGCCCTGGCCCAAAGCCCGAAACCTTTTCCTCTGAAAACCAAGCCCAGAACATGAGCCCCGAAACCCAAACTGTGATCAGGGCTTTTTGGGGCTTTTCAGGGCTTGTAAATTTTGAAAATTTCTATTGTAATTACCATTCTGTGCACCTCAAAAGTCAAAAAAGATGATTTTCAAAAAAAAATTTACAACTTAAGCAAAAAGTTTGATAGGTATTTCAACTTTGAAGGGGTTTTTGGTACATTATTTATATTCCCAAGCCCAGAACGTAAGCCCCGAAATCCAAACTATGATCAGGGCTTTTTGGGGCTTGTGTGAATTCTGTAAATTTCTATTGTAATTGCCGATCAGTGCATCTCAATTCTCAATAGTCAAAAACTCAAAAACTATGATTTTCAAAAAAAAATTCAGAACTTCAGCAAAAAGTTTGATATTTTAAGCGGTTTTTGGTACAGTAGGTATATTTATATTCTGTAGGTAGTTCATTGTTCTTTGAAAAATGTACTTGAAAATACGAAAAATTTGGACAATAATTGAAAATTTCAAAAAATTTACTTAATTCTGATTGAAAAAAAAAAAAACAGTTTCATTCAAATAATTTTGAAAAAAAAAGCAATCGGAATCTGTCCTGAATTTTTTTTTTTTTCAACAAAAAATCAAATAAGCTGAAGATTTTACTTTATTCTTCATTAAAATTACAATTTCAAGCCCCAAAAAGCCCCGGAAAGCCCCGAACGCTTCATTCAAGCCCTGGACACTGAGCCCTGAAACCCAAACCCAAAGTTTCCTGGGCCCCAATCCAAGCCCAAGACCTAATAAATTTTTGATTGAAAGCCCAAGCCCCGGAACCCGGAACCCGAAAAAAAATTGTTCGGGGCCTCATCCCTGTGAACAATTTAATATAATTCTTCTCCAATAAATCATAGAATCATTCTTCTTCGAATCAAATTGATTGAGTCGTTCGCGAATGATTCATGTTTTCAGCGATTTTTTCAAAACTGACAATGAGATTTAATTTCAAATTCCAATGACGAAGATGTTTCTTCTATTAAGAAAATTTGGTTCGAACTTCAGTTCAGTCGTTCACGAACGATTCAATATCTTCTCTAACAAACGGATTCTATTGATTTGTCTCTAATCAAATTCGAAAATACTTATGTAGTTTCTAAACAAAGAAATTGATCGAAAAATGAGTCGAAATCAATTGAATTAGTCGTTTATGAACGATTTTTTTCTACCGTATATGTTTCTGAAGCACAAAAATTACTCATCTATAAACATTTCTTGAATAAAAATTTCATGTGACTAGACCAGATCACTTTTAGAATTGATCAGAAACTTTTAAAACTTATTTAATCAAATCTGATATCATCGAATCAGATCTGCTCAGACCAGTTTGGCCAAATGAGGAAATTTCCTACGTGTTTATCTGAATATGTAGATCTGACCAGAACTGTTCAGACTTGAATGAGATCCAGACATTTTCTTGCTCGTAATCGATTTGATCAGATTCAGTTGAAGAGGGGAACACCATTCAAAATTTCAAAATTTTCAAAATCTAGGGCCCAACAAATTTGTAAATTTTAAATCAAGTTTGCTCCTTCAATTTTGAAGATAGGCAATTTGTCATAATAACATTTTTTGTTCATACACTCGATTACTATGAATTATGGGCATCATTTGAATGATTCAAATATTTTCTTATTATTGGTGATTTTTTTAAATTAGTAAATTTCGAGTTTTGCGAAGCTCGTGGCTCCTTCAATTCACAAGATAGGCAACCGGTCACAATAACGATTTTTGTTCGTCTCCTCGAGAACTATATCTAGAGTTGAATTTGGGCAGACATTTCCAAAACACTCTGCAGCACCAGAAAAAAAAACATTTTTCACCCAATTAGAAAATATAATGAACGACGATGATAATTCCTAGAGGCGTCGATATAATAAAATTTTCATCTATAAAAAATATCAAGTATCTCCGCAACATGAATTTAGCGAGAATCTGGATGCCTTTCGTTGAATTAACTTTGATCCAGAGTAAGTGCGACACGTATCAGCTGTATTGTATATGCTGGTGGCATTTACACGCGATATTGACACTCGAGTGAAGCATTGTAAAGCCAGTGAAGATACGTACAGGGCAAGTTACATTGTTCGTTTGAATATAATTAGATTTTTTTCCCTATCACAAGTACAAGGCGACCTTTTGAACGCGCCAATTAGGGATGAGAACGTATAAGAGATTATTTTCACGTATCTAAGTATTATACTCATCGTACATGGGAATATATACCTACCTATACTCGTACAACGAGATCTATCCATATTTTTTTTTTCAAACCGTAAGCGATTTATACCCACGTTGGCTTTGTTACAGAAATTGCCAGCGAAACGGTCCACACTCCACAGCTTCTCCAACAACCCTTCCAGTTCCACTCTCATCAATGATAATTTTTTACTCGTATTAGCGAAGCACTTGTTCCAAAAGTACTTGATACACTATTAAAGTCAAGGTTCACCGTATCGAAATGGGCTAAAAAAAAATGGAAGAAATTATTTTCTCTGCGCGAAATCCTATATGAATGCGTAGAGATTTCTTGTGATTTTTTCACCCTTCTCGTATCTTGTACTTTAATAGCTGTATTCTTTGATGTTCTAAGGTGGCGAAAAATTCGCAACTTTACTCTTTGATGTTTTGACAGCTGGCTTACCAATACGAGTACGTAGCGAATTTATCGTTAAACTGCGGACTTTTACAAGCGATTTGTACCAAAATGAAAGTTACTAGAGGGAATTCGTCGACCTTTTTTTTTCTCCTCTAGCTGATCCTTTGAGAAAGATGCTTTGTACAAGTATACAGAAGTGAGAAAAAAATTCGTTTGTTTTTTTGAAAAGTAAAAGAGCGATGACGACGACGACGTAATACAAACAGGGTGAATTTTGCTCTCGGTATACAATGTCGACACAATAAACCGATAACGTTCTGTTGCTTGAGACTTCGATATGACAAGAGTTTATTTTTCATGGTAATCCAAACTTAATGCACTTTTTCCCATGGAATTCATTTCGCCTTGTACACGTATGTATTTCTCGTATATATCTGCTAAGAAATGAACAATACCGTGTATTCCTACCTACCTATGTAAAGGGAAAAAGCCCAACTCTTGTGGAAAAAAAAGAGCAGAAAGGCGATGAGAGAGTGGGAAAAAGCAAGAATCAGTACAAAGGTGAAAAACGTTAACATCAACAAAGTATAGTATGAGACCGAGAGAGAGAAAGGAAGAATTTTTATGAAATATGCGAAAAAAAGTTAGAAATCCCCGGAGCTTTTCAATATTCCATTTCTTTTAGCAATTTTCGTAAGCGGTTTAATAATGCAGGGTTTCCCTTTTCTATTTTTTTCACTTCTGCTCGATCTCGCTCTCTTTCTCATAAAAACTTTTCAAATTCATTTATTTCCCAACAGAATTTTCAAACAGATATAAAATTATCGAGAATAAAAGTCGATTTTTTCCATATTACTTTTTCTCCCTTTTTTTTCTTCTCTTATTTTGCGAACAAGTCGGCATAAGTATAACTAACGATGCGCATATGCTGGACAAAATATACCTAAAACGGTCTCCATTACGTGGAAATATAATCGATAAATAGGTACGTGATTTTCGAAGAATTTTTTTTCGTATAGTGATTTGAGCCATATTTTTTTTAACTCGTAAAAGCAGCGTGTTATGGAATATAAAATTATATAGGTAGATATGCACCTTGCTTTCGGAGAGAGAAATTTCATCGTTGAAAATTAGGAGCTTGGAACGTAGAGTTTTGTATGTATGTATGTGTGAAAGGGGGAGAGGGCTGAAAAGGGAGAGAAAAATAAAACGAGATGTAGTGTTTTGTTTGAGGCTTGTGTTGTACCGAAGCGGGCGGACCAATTGAAATTCAACAAAGTGAGCTAATCAGTAATTGAAATATTCTGTACGTGTTATTTGGAAACATAATTTCACCATTTAGTGTCCGATTATCGCGATATCTCGAATTTTCCTGTCCTCTCGTGTCAATTTGATAAACGAGGTCTATTTTGACAGCTTTATAAGTGAAGTATAATCTCATAATCTTTTGTAAAGTATTCAGGGTTCAAATGTAGAAACGGCTTAAATAAGGTTCGCGTGTGGGACGTGTATCAAAATACTATACACGAATACCTCGACTACACGTCTCGTACGTAATAGATATGATTTGCGGTGACGAACAGAAGCTTTAAATTATGTATTTTTTATTGTTAATATTTACGTGGTAAATACAGATTGAAATAACAAACTTATTAGAATGATGGAATACTTGCGGCGGTTTTATATTCAGGACAAAATAAGCTGTAATTTTAGTACTCGAAATGTAAAATAAATGAAATAAAATTGGCCAATGTTTTGTAAAGTGATTTGGCAGAAAAGGATTCGAAATTTTCAAAAGTTATAGAGAACATTGTACGATAATAAACCATTTCTAATAACTGTCAAGTCGAGGCGAGACGAAATGATGTGTGGTGTTGGAGGGGGGAAGGGCAGGGGAGTATTCGAACTGAAAGAAATTTCGAGTTCAAATTAAGCCACATCAGAAAAACGTGCAGAGATACTCGACTAGATCTCTGAGCACGCATTTACACACCTGAATTTTCCCAAACACCATCTCTGAGCACGCATTCACACCCCTGAATTTTTCCAAACACACCCGAACATCTCTGAGCACGCATTCACACCCCCGAAATTTCCCAAACACACCCGAACATCTCTGAGCACGCATTCACACCCCCGAAATTTCCCAAACATACCCGAACATCTCTGAGCACGCATTCACACCCCCGAATTTTTCCAAACTCACCCGAACATCTCTGAGCACGCATTCACACCCCTGAAGTTTCCCAAACACACCCGAACATCTCATAGCACGCATTCACACCCCTGAATTTTCCCAAACACACCCGAAAATCTCTGAGCACGCATTCACACCCCCGAAATTTTCCAAACACACCCGAACATCTCTGAACACGCATTCACACCCCCGAAATTTCCCAAACACACCCGAACATCTCTGAGCACGCATTCACATCCCCGAAATTTCCCAAACATACCCGAACATCTCTGAGCACGCATTCACACCCCCGAATTTTCCCAAACACACCCGAACATATCTGAGCACGCATTCACACCTTTGAATTTTCACAAACACACCCGAACATCTCTGATCACGCATTCAGACCACTGAATTTTCCCAAACACACCCGAACATCTCTGAGCACTCGTCCCGAACATCTCTGAGCACGCATTCACACCCCTGAATTTTCTCAAACACACCCGAACATCTCTGAGCACGCATTCACACCCCCAAATTTTCCCAAACACTTCCGAACATCTCTGAGCACTCGTCCCAAACATCTCTGAGCACGCATTCACACCCCTGAATTTTCCCAAACTCACCCGAACATCTCAGAGCACTCATTCACACACCTGAATTTTCCCAAACACATCCGAACATCTCTGAGCACGCATTCACACCCCTGAATTTTCCCAAACACACCTGAAAATCTCTGAGCACGCATTCACACCACTGAATTTTCCCAAACACACCCGAACATCTCTGAGCACTCGTCCCGAACATCTCTGAGCACGCATTCACACCCCTGAATTTTCCCAAACTCACCCGAACATCTCTGAGCACGCATTCGCACCCCTGAATTTTCCCAAACACACCCGAACATCTCTGAGCACGCATTCACACCCCCGAAATTTCCCAAACACACCCGAACATCTCTGAGCACGCATTCACACCCCCGAATTTTTCCAAACACACCCAAACATCTCTGAGCACGCTTTCGCACCCCTGAATCTTCCCAAACACACCCGAACGTCTCTGAGCACGCATTCGCACCCCTTAATTGTCCCAAACACACCCGAACATATCTGAGCACGCATTCGCACCCCTAATTGTCCCAAACACACCCGAACGTCTCTGAGCACGCATTCGCACCCCTTAATTGTCCCAAACACACCCGAACATCTCTGAGCACGCATTCACCCCCTCAAAATTTCCCAAACACGCCCGAACATCTCTGAGCACGCATTCACACCCCCGAAATTTCCCAAACACACCCGAACATCTCTGAACACGCATTCGCACCCCTAAATTGTCCCAAACACACCCGAACATCTCTGAGCACGCATTCGCACCCCCGAACATCTTTGAGCACGCATTCGCACCCCTTAATTGTCCCAAACACACCCGAACATCTCTGAGCACGCATTCGCACCCCTTAATTGCCCCAAACACACCCGAACTTCTCTGAACACGCATTCGCACCCCCCGAACATCTCTGAGCAAGCATTCGCACCCCTTAATTGTCCCAAACACACACGAACATCTCTGAGCACGCATTCGCACCCCTTAATTTTCCCAAACATACCCGAACATCTCTGAGCACGCATTCACACCCCCGAATTTTCCCAAACACACCCGAACATATCTGAGCACGCATTCACACCTCTGAATTTTCACAAACACACCCGAACATCTCTGAGCACGCATTCAGACCACTGAATTTTCCCAAACACACCCGATCATCTCTGAGCACTCGTCCCAAACATCTCTGAGCACGCATTCACACCCCCGAATTTTCCCAAACACTTCCGAACATCTCTGAGCACTCGTCCTGAACATCTCTGAGCACGCATTCACACCCCTGAATTTTCCCAAACTCACCCGAACATCTCTTAGCACCCATTCACACCCCTGAATTTTCCCAAACACTCCCGAACATCTCAGAGCACTCATTCACACGCCTGAATTTTCCCAAACACATCCGAAAATCTCTAAGCACGCATTCACACACCTGAATTTTCCCAAACACATCCGAACATCTCTGAGCACGCATTCACACCCCTGAATTTTCCCAAACACACCTGAAAATCTCTGAGCACGCATTCACACCTCTGAATTTTCCCAAACACACCCGAACATCTCTGAGCACTCGTCCCGAACATCTCTGAGCACGCATTCACACCCCTGAATTTTCCCAAACTCACCCGAACATCTCTGAGCACGCATTCGCACCCCTTAATTGTCCCAAACACACCCGAACATCTCTGAGCACGCATTCGCACCCCTAATTGTCCCAAACACACCCGAACGTCTCTGAGCACGCATTCGCACCCCTTAATTGTCCCAAACACACCCGAACATCTCTGAGCACGCATTCACCCCCCTCGAAATTTCCCAAACACGCCCGAACATCTCTGAGCACGCATTCACACACCCGAATTTTTCCAAACACACCCAAACATCTCTGAGCACGCTTTCGCACCCCTGAATCTTCCCAAACACACCCGAACGTCTCTGAGCACGCATTCGCACCCCTTAATTGTCCCAAACACACCCGAACATATCTGAGCACGCATTCGCACCCCTAATTGTCCCAAACACACCCGAACGTCTCTGAGCACGCATTCGCACCCCTTAATTGTCCCAAACACACCCGAACATCTCTGAGCACGCATTCACCCCCTCAAAATTTCCCAAACACGCCCGAACATCTCTGAGCACGCATTCACACCCCCGAAATTTCCCAAACACACCCGAACATCTCTGAACACGCATTCGCACCCCTAAATTGTCCCAAACACACCCGAACATCTCTGAGCACGCATTCGCACCCCCGAACATCTTTGAGCACGCATTCGCACCCCTTAATTGTCCCAAACACACCCGAACATCTCTGAGCACGCATTCGCACCCCTTAATTGTCCCAAACACACCCGAACTTCTCTGAACACGCATTCGCACCCCCCGAACATCTCTGAGCAAGCATTCGCACCCCTTAATTGTCCCAAACACACACGAACATCTCTGAGCACGCATTCGCACCCCTGAATTTTCCCAAACACACCCGAACATCTCTGAGCACGCATTCACACCCCCGAAATTTCCCAAACACACCCGAACATCTCTGAGCACGCATTCACACCCCCGAATTTTTCCAAACACACCCAAACATCTCTGAGCACGCTTTCGCACCCCTGAATCTTCCCAAACACACCCGAACGTCTCTGAGCACGCATTCGCACCCCTTAATTGTCCCAAACATACCCGAACATATCTGAGCACGCATTCGCACCCCTAATTGTCCCAAACACACCCGAACGTCTCTGAGCACGCATTCGCACCCCTTAATTGTCCCAAACACACCCGAACATCTCTGAGCACGCATTCACCCCCTCAAAATTTCCCAAACACGCCCGAACATCTCTGAGCACGCATTCACACCCCCGAAATTTCCCAAACACACCCGAACATCTCTGAACACGCATTCGCACCCCTAAATTGTCCCAAACACACCCGAACATCTCTGAGCACGCATTCGCACCCCCGAACATCTTTGAGCACGCATTCGCACCCCTTAATTGTCCCAAACACACCCGAACATCTCTGAGCACGCATTCGCACCCCTTAATTGTCCCAAACACACCCGAACTTCTCTGAACACGCATTCGCACCCCCCGAACATCTCTGAGCAAGCATTCGCACCCCTTAATTGTCCCAAACACACACGAACATCTCTGAGCACGCATTCGCACCCCTTAATTTTCCCAAACATACCCGAACATCTCTGAGCACGCATTCACACCCCCGAATTTTCCCAAACACACCCGAACATATCTGAGCACGCATTCACACCTCTGAATTTTCACAAACACACCCGAACATCTCTGAGCACGCATTCAGACCACTGAATTTTCCCAAACACACCCGATCATCTCTGAGCACTCGTCCCAAACATCTCTGAGCACGCATTCACACCCCCGAATTTTCCCAAACACTTCCGAACATCTCTGAGCACTCGTCCCGAACATCTCTGAGCACGCATTCACACCCCTGAATTTTCCCAAACTCACCCGAACATCTCTTAGCACCCATTCACATCCCTGAATTTTCCCAAACACTCCCGAACATCTCAGAGCACTCATTCACACGCCTGAATTTTCCCAAACACATCCGAAAATCTCTAAGCACGCATTCACACACCTGAATTTTCCCAAACACATCCGAACATCTCTGAGCACGCATTCACACCCCTGAATTTTCCCAAACACACCTGAAAATCTCTGAGCACGCATTCACACCTCTGAATTTTCCCAAACACACCCGAACATCTCTGAGCACTCGTCCCGAACATCTCTGAGCACGCATTCACACCCCTGAATTTTCCCAAACTCACCCGAACATCTCTGAGCACGCATTCGCACCCCTTAATTGTCCCAAACACACCCGAACATCTCTGAGCACGCATTCGCACCCCTAATTGTCCCAAACACACCCGAACGTCTCTGAGCACGCATTCGCACCCCTTAATTGTCCCAAACACACCCGAACATCTCTGAGCACGCATTCACCCCCCTCGAAATTTCCCAAACACGCCCGAACATCTCTGAGCACGCATTCACACACCCGAATTTTTCCAAACACACCCAAACATCTCTGAGCACGCTTTCGCACCCCTGAATCTTCCCAAACACACCCGAACGTCTCTGAGCACGCATTCGCACCCCTTAATTGTCCCAAACACACCCGAACATATCTGAGCACGCATTCGCACCCCTAATTGTCCCAAACACACCCGAACGTCTCTGAGCACGCATTCGCACCCCTTAATTGTCCCAAACACACCCGAACATCTCTGAGCACGCATTCACCCCCTCAAAATTTCCCAAACACGCCCGAACATCTCTGAGCACGCATTCACACCCCCGAAATTTCCCAAACACACCCGAACATCTCTGAACACGCATTCGCACCCCTAAATTGTCCCAAACACACCCGAACATCTCTGAGCACGCATTCGCACCCCCGAACATCTTTGAGCACGCATTCGCACCCCTTAATTGTCCCAAACACACCCGAACATCTCTGAGCACGCATTCGCACCCCTTAATTGTCCCAAACACACCCGAACTTCTCTGAACACGCATTCGCACCCCCCGAACATCTCTGAGCAAGCATTCGCACCCCTTAATTGTCCCAAACACACACGAACATCTCTGAGCACGCATTCGCACCCCTGAATTTTCCCAAACACACCCGAACATCTCTGAGCACGCATTCACACCCCCGAAATTTCCCAAACACACCCGAACATCTCTGAGCACGCATTCACACCCCCGAATTTTTCCAAACACACCCAAACATCTCTGAGCACGCTTTCGCACCCCTGAATCTTCCCAAACACACCCGAACGTCTCTGAGCACGCATTCGCACCCCTTAATTGTCCCAAACACACCCGAACATATCTGAGCACGCATTCGCACCCCTAATTGTCCCAAACACACCCGAACGTCTCTGAGCACGCATTCGCACCCCTTAATTGTCCCAAACACACCCGAACATCTCTGAGCACGCATTCACCACCTCAAAATTTCCCAAACACGCCCGAACATCTCTGAGCACGCATTCACACCCCCGAAATTTCCCAAACACACCCGAACATCTCTGAACACGCATTCGCACCCCTAAATTGTCCCAAACACACCCGAACATCTCTGAGCACGCATTCGCACCCCCGAACATCTTTGAGCACGCATTCGCACCCCTTAATTGTCCCAAACACACCCGAACATCTCTGAGCACGCATTCGCACCCCTTAATTGTCCCAAACACACCCGAACTTCTCTGAACACGCATTCGCACCCCCCGAACATCTCTGAGCAAGCATTCGCACCCCTTAATTGTCCCAAACACACACGAACATCTCTGAGCACGCATTCGCACCCCTTAATTTTCCCAAACATACCCGAACATCTCTGAGCACGCATTCACACCCCCGAATTTTCCCAAACACACCCGAACATATCTGAGCACGCATTCACACCTCTGAATTTTCACAAACACACCCGAACATCTCTGAGCACGCATTCAGACCACTGAATTTTCCCAAACACACCCGATCATCTCTGAGCACTCGTCCCAAACATCTCTGAGCACGCATTCACACCCCCGAATTTTCCCAAACACTTCCGAACATCTCTGAGCACTCGTCCCGAACATCTCTGAGCACGCATTCACACCCCTGAATTTTCCCAAACTCACCCGAACATCTCTTAGCACCCATTCACACCCCTGAATTTTCCCAAACACTCCCGAACATCTCAGAGCACTCATTCACACGCCTGAATTTTCCCAAACACATCCGAAAATCTCTAAGCACGCATTCACACACCTGAATTTTCCCAAACACATCCGAACATCTCTGAGCACGCATTCACACCCCTGAATTTTCCCAAACACACCTGAAAATCTCTGAGCACGCATTCACACCTCTGAATTTTCCCAAACACACCCGAACATCTCTGAGCACTCGTCCCGAACATCTCTGAGCACGCATTCACACCCCTGAATTTTCCCAAACTCACCCGAACATGTCTGAGCACGCATTCGCACCCCTTAATTGTCCCAAACACACCCGAACATCTCTGAGCACGCATTCGCACCCCTAATTGTCCCAAACACACCCAAACATCTCTGAGCACGCTTTCGCACCCCTGAATCTTCCCAAACACACCCGAACGTCTCTGAGCACGCATTCGCACCCCTTAATTGTCCCAAACACACCCGAACATATCTGAGCACGCATTCGCACCCCTAATTGTCCCAAACACACCCGAACGTCTCTGAGCACGCATTCGCACCCCTTAATTGTCCCAAACACACCCGAACATCTCTGAGCACGCATTCACCCCCTCAAAATTTCCCAAACACGCCCGAACATCTCTGAGCACGCATTCACACCCCCGAAATTTCCCAAACACACCCGAACATCTCTGAACACGCATTCGCACCCCTAAATTGTCCCAAACACACCCGAACATCTCTGAGCACGCATTCGCACCCCCGAACATCTTTGAGCACGCATTCGCACCCCTTAATTGTCCCAAACACACCCGAACATCTCTGAGCACGCATTCGCACCCCTTAATTGTCCCAAACACACCCGAACTTCTCTGAACACGCATTCGCACCCCCCGAACATCTCTGAGCAAGCATTCGCACCCCTTAATTGTCCCAAACACACACGAACATCTCTGAGCACGCATTCGCACCCCTTAATTTTCCCAAACATACCCGAACATCTCTGAGCACGCATTCACACCCCCGAATTTTCCCAAACACACCCGAACATATCTGAGCACGCATTCACACCTCTGAATTTTCACAAACACACCCGAACATCTCTGAGCACGCATTCAGACCACTGAATTTTCCCAAACACACCCGATCATCTCTGAGCACTCGTCCCAAACATCTCTGAGCACGCATTCACACCCCCGAATTTTCCCAAACACTTCCGAACATCTCTGAGCACTCGTCCTGAACATCTCTGAGCACGCATTCACACCCCTGAATTTTCCCAAACTCACCCGAACATCTCTTAGCACCCATTCACACCCCTGAATTTTCCCAAACACTCCCGAACATCTCAGAGCACTCATTCACACGCCTGAATTTTCCCAAACACATCCGAAAATCTCTAAGCACGCATTCACACACCTGAATTTTCCCAAACACATCCGAACATCTCTGAGCACGCATTCACACCCCTGAATTTTCCCAAACACACCTGAAAATCTCTGAGCACGCATTCACACCTCTGAATTTTCCCAAACACACCCGAACATCTCTGAGCACTCGTCCCGAACATCTCTGAGCACGCATTCACACCCCTGAATTTTCCCAAACTCACCCGAACATCTCTGAGCACGCATTCGCACCCCTTAATTGTCCCAAACACACCCGAACATCTCTGAGCACGCATTCGCACCCCTAATTGTCCCGAACACACCCGAACGTCTCTGAGCACGCATTCGCACCCCTTAATTGTCCCAAACACACCCGAACATCTCTGAGCACGCATTCGCACCCCCGAACATCTTTGAGCACGCATTCGCACCCCTTAATTGTCCCAAACACACCCGAACATCTCTGAGCACGCATTCGCACCCCTTAATTGTCCCAAACACACCCGAACTTCTCTGAACACGCATTCGCACCCCCCGAACATCTCTGAGCAAGCATTCGCACCCCTTAATTGTCCCAAACACACACGAACATCTCTGAGCACGCATTCGCACCCCTGAATTTTCCCAAACACACCCGAACATCTCTGAGCACGCATTCACACCCCCGAAATTTCCCAAACACACCCGAACATCTCTGAGCACGCATTCACACCCCCGAATTTTTCCAAACACACCCAAACATCTCTGAGCACGCTTTCGCACCCCTGAATCTTCCCAAACACACCCGAACGTCTCTGAGCACGCATTCGCACCCCTTAATTGTCCCAAACACACCCGAACATATCTGAGCACGCATTCGCACCCCTAATTGTCCCAAACACACCCGAACGTCTCTGAGCACGCATTCGCACCCCTTAATTGTCCCAAACACACCCGAACATCTCTGAGCACGCATTCACCCCCTCAAAATTTCCCAAACACGCCCGAACATCTCTGAGCACGCATTCACACCCCCGAAATTTCCCAATCACACCCGAACATCTCTGAACACGCATTCGCACCCCTAAATTGTCCCAAACACACCCGAACATCTCTGAGCACGCATTCGCACCCCCGAACATCTTTGAGCACGCATTCGCACCCCTTAATTGTCCCAAACACACCCGAACATCTCTGAACACGCATTCGCACCCCTAAATTGTCCCAAACACACCCGAACATCTCTGAGCACGCATTCGCACCCCCGAACATCTTTGAGCACGCATTCGCACCCCTTAATTGTCCCAAACACACCCGAACATCTCTGAGCACGCATTCGCACCCCTTAATTGTCCCAAACACACCCGAACTTCTCTGAACACGCATTCGCACCCCCCGAACATCTCTGAGCAAGCATTCGCACCCCTTAATTGTCCCAAACACACACGAACATCTCTGAGCACGCATTCGCACCCCTTAATTTTCCCAAACATACCCGAACATCTCTGAGCACGCATTCACACCCCCGAATTTTCCCAAACACACCCGAACATATCTGAGCACGCATTCACACCTCTGAATTTTCACAAACACACCCAAACATCTCTGAGCACGCATTCAGACCACTGAATTTTCCCAAACACACCCGATCATCTCTGAGCACTCGTCCCAAACATCTCTGAGCACGCATTCACACCCCCGAATTTTCCCAAACACTTCCGAACATCTCTGAGCACTCGTCCTGAACATCTCTGAGCACGCATTCACACCCCTGAATTTTCCCAAACTCACCCGAACATCTCTTAGCACCCATTCACACCCCTGAATTTTCCCAAACACTCCCGAACATCTCAGAGCACTCATTCACACGCCTGAATTTTCCCAAACACATCCGAAAATCTCTAAGCACGCATTCACACACCTGAATTTTCCCAAACACATCCGAACATCTCTGAGCACGCATTCACACCCCTGAATTTTCCCAAACACACCTGAAAATCTCTGAGCACGCATTCACACCTCTGAATTTTCCCAAACACACCCGAACATCTCTGAGCACTCGTCCCGAACATCTCTGAGCACGCATTCACACCCCTGAATTTTCCCAAACTCACCCGAACATCTCTGAGCACGCATTCGCACCCCTTAATTGTCCCAAACACACCCGAACATCTCTGAGCACGCATTCGCACCCCTAATTGTCCCAAACACACCCGAACGTCTCTGAGCACGCATTCGCACCCCTTAATTGTCCCAAACACACCCGAACATCTCTGAGCACGCATTCACCCCCCTCGAAATTTCCCAAACACGCCCGAACATCTCTGAGCACGCATTCACACACCCGAATTTTTCCAAACACACCCAAACATCTCTGAGCACGCTTTCGCACCCCTGAATCTTCCCAAACACACCCGAACGTCTCTGAGCACGCATTCGCACCCCTTAATTGTCCCAAACACACCCGAACATATCTGAGCACGCATTCGCACCCCTAATTGTCCCAAACACACCCGAACGTCTCTGAGCACGCATTCGCACCCCTTAATTGTCCCAAACACACCCGAACATCTCTGAGCACGCATTCACCCCCTCAAAATTTCCCAAACACGCCCGAACATCTCTGAGCACGCATTCACACCCCCGAAATTTCCCAAACACACCCGAACATCTCTGAACACGCATTCGCACCCCTAAATTGTCCCAAACACACCCGAACATCTCTGAGCACGCATTCGCACCCCCGAACATCTTTGAGCACGCATTCGCACCCCTTAATTGTCCCAAACACACCCGAACATCTCTGAGCACGCATTCACACCCCCGAAATTTCCCAAACACACCCGAACATCTCTGAGCACGCATTCGCACCCCCGAACATCTTTGAGCACGCATTCGCACCCCTTAATTGTCCCAAACACACCCGAACATCTCTGAGCACGCATTCGCACCCCTTAATTGTCCCAAACACACCCGAACTTCTCTGAACACGCATTCGCACCCCCCGAACATCTCTGAGCAAGCATTCGCACCCCTTAATTGTCCCAAACACACACGAACATCTCTGAGCACGCATTCGCACCCCTGAATTTTCCCAAACACACCCGAACATCTCTGAGCACGCATTCACACCCCCGAAATTTCCCAAACACACCCGAACATCTCTGAGCACGCATTCACACCCCCGAATTTTTCCAAACACACCCAAACATCTCTGAGCACGCTTTCGCACCCCTGAATCTTCCCAAACACACCCGAACGTCTCTGAGCACGCATTCGCACCCCTTAATTGTCCCAAACACACCCGAACATATCTGAGCACGCATTCGCACCCCTAATTGTCCCAAACACACCCGAACGTCTCTGAGCACGCATTCGCACCCCTTAATTTTCCCAAACACACCCGAACATCTCTGAGCACGCATTCACCCCCTCAAAATTTCCCAAACACGCCCGAACATCTCTGAGCACACATTCACACCCCCGAAATTTCCCAAACACACCCGAACATCTCTGAACACGCATTCGCACCCCTAAATTGTCCCAAACACACCCGAACATCTCTGAGCACGCATTCGCACCCCCGAACATCTTTGAGCACGCATTCGCACCCCTTAATTGTCCCAAACACACCCGAACATCTCTGAGCACGCATTCGCACCCCTTAATTGTCCCAAACACACCCGAACTTCTCTGAACACGCATTCGCACCCCCCGAACATCTCTGAGCAAGCATTCGCACCCCTTAATTGTCCCAAACACACACGAACATCTCTGAGCACGCATTCGCACCCCTTAATTTTCCCAAACATACCCGAACATCTCTGAGCACGCATTCACACCCCCGAATTTTCCCAAACACACCCGAACATATCTGAGCACGCATTCACACCTCTGAATTTTCACAAACACACCCGAACATCTCTGAGCACGCATTCAGACCACTGAATTTTCCCAAACACACCCGATCATCTCTGAGCACTCGTCCCAAACATCTCTGAGCACGCATTCACACCCCCGAATTTTCCCAAACACTTCCGAACATCTCTGAGCACTCGTCCCGAACATCTCTGAGCACGCATTCACACCCCTGAATTTTCCCAAACTCACCCGAACATCTCTTAGCACCCATTCACACCCCTGAATTTTCCCAAACACACCCGAACATCTCTGAACACGCATTCGCACCCCTAAATTGTCCCAAACACACCCGAACATCTCTGAGCACGCATTCGCACCCCCGAACATCTTTGAGCACGCATTCGCACCCCTTAATTGTCCTAAACACACCCGAACATCTCTGAGCACGCATTCGCACCCCTTAATTGTCCCAAACACACCCGAACTTCTCTGAACACGCATTCGCACCCCCCGAACATCTCTGAGCAAGCATTCGCACCCCTTAATTGTCCCAAACACACACGAACATCTCTGAGCACGCATTCGCACCCCTTAATTTTCCCAAACATACCCGAACATCTCTGAGCACGCATTCACACCCCCGAATTTTCCCAAACACACCCGAACATATCTGAGCACGCATTCACACCTCTGAATTTTCACAAACACACCCGAACATCTCTGAGCACGCATTCAGACCACTGAATTTTCCCAAACACACCCGATCATCTCTGAGCACTCGTCCCAAACATCTCTGAGCACGCATTCACACCCCCGAATTTTCCCAAACACTTCCGAACATCTCTGAGCACTCGTCCCGAACATCTCTGAGCACGCATTCACACCCCTGAATTTTCCCAAACTCACCCGAACATCTCTTAGCACCCATTCACACCCCTGAATTTTCCCAAACACTCCCGAACATCTCAGAGCACTCATTCACACGCCTGAATTTTCCCAAACACATCCGAAAATCTCTAAGCACGCATTCACACACCTGAATTTTCCCAAACACATCCGAACATCTCTGAGCACGCATTCACACCCCTGAATTTTCCCAAACACACCTGAAAATCTCTGAGCACGCATTCACACCTCTGAATTTTCCCAAACACACCCGAACATCTCTGAGCACTCGTCCCGAACATCTCTGAGCACGCATTCACACCCCTGAATTTTCCCAAACTCACCCGAACATGTCTGAGCACGCATTCGCACCCCTTAATTGTCCCAAACACACCCGAACATCTCTGAGCACGCATTCGCACCCCTAATTGTCCCAAACACACCCAAACATCTCTGAGCACGCTTTCGCACCCCTGAATCTTCCCAAACACACCCGAACGTCTCTGAGCACGCATTCGCACCCCTTAATTGTCCCAAACACACCCGAACATATCTGAGCACGCATTCGCACCCCTAATTGTCCCAAACACACCCGAACGTCTCTGAGCACGCATTCGCACCCCTTAATTGTCCCAAACACACCCGAACATCTCTGAGCACGCATTCACCCCCTCAAAATTTCCCAAACACGCCCGAACATCTCTGAGCACGCATTCACACCCCCGAAATTTCCCAAACACACCCGAACATCTCTGAACACGCATTCGCACCCCTAAATTGTCCCAAACACACCCGAACATCTCTGAGCACGCATTCGCACCCCCGAACATCTTTGAGCACGCATTCGCACCCCTTAATTGTCCCAAACACACCCGAACATCTCTGAGCACGCATTCGCACCCCTTAATTGTCCCAAACACACCCGAACTTCTCTGAACACGCATTCGCACCCCCCGAACATCTCTGAGCAAGCATTCGCACCCCTTAATTGTCCCAAACACACACGAACATCTCTGAGCACGCATTCGCACCCCTTAATTTTCCCAAACATACCCGAACATCTCTGAGCACGCATTCACACCCCCGAATTTTCCCAAACACACCCGAACATATCTGAGCACGCATTCACACCTCTGAATTTTCACAAACACACCCGAACATCTCTGAGCACGCATTCAGACCACTGAATTTTCCCAAACACACCCGATCATCTCTGAGCACTCGTCCCAAACATCTCTGAGCACGCATTCACACCCCCGAATTTTCCCAAACACTTCCGAACATCTCTGAGCACTCGTCCTGAACATCTCTGAGCACGCATTCACACCCCTGAATTTTCCCAAACTCACCCGAACATCTCTTAGCACCCATTCACACCCCTGAATTTTCCCAAACACTCCCGAACATCTCAGAGCACTCATTCACACGCCTGAATTTTCCCAAACACATCCGAAAATCTCTAAGCACGCATTCACACACCTGAATTTTCCCAAACACATCCGAACATCTCTGAGCACGCATTCACACCCCTGAATTTTCCCAAACACACCTGAAAATCTCTGAGCACGCATTCACACCTCTGAATTTTCCCAAACACACCCGAACATCTCTGAGCACTCGTCCCGAACATCTCTGAGCACGCATTCACACCCCTGAATTTTCCCAAACTCACCCGAACATCTCTGAGCACGCATTCGCACCCCTTAATTGTCCCAAACACACCCGAACATCTCTGAGCACGCATTCGCACCCCTAATTGTCCCGAACACACCCGAACGTCTCTGAGCACGCATTCGCACCCCTTAATTGTCCCAAACACACCCGAACATCTCTGAGCACGCATTCACCCCCCTCGAAATTTCCCAAACACGCCCGAACATCTCTGAGCACGCATTCACACACCCGAATTTTTCCAAACACACCCAAACATCTCTGAGCACGCTTTCGCACCCCTGAATCTTCCCAAACACACCCGAACGTCTCTGAGCACGCATTCGCACCCCTTAATTGTCCCAAACACACCCGAACATATCTGAGCACGCATTCGCACCCCTAATTGTCCCAAACACACCCGAACGTCTCTGAGCACGCATTCGCACCCCTTAATTGTCCCAAACACACCCGAACATCTCTGAGCACGCATTCACCCCCTCAAAATTTCCCAAACACGCCCGAACATCTCTGAGCACGCATTCACACCCCCGAAATTTCCCAAACACACCCGAACATCTCTGAACACGCATTCGCACCCCTAAATTGTCCCAAACACACCCGAACATCTCTGAGCACGCATTCGCACCCCCGAACATCTTTGAGCACGCATTCGCACCCCTTAATTGTCCCAAACACACCCGAACATCTCTGAGCACGCATTCGCACCCCTTAATTGTCCCAAACACACCCGAACTTCTCTGAACACGCATTCGCACCCCCCGAACATCTCTGAGCAAGCATTCGCACCCCTTAATTGTCCCAAACACACACGAACATCTCTGAGCACGCATTCGCACCCCTGAATTTTCCCAAACACACCCGAACATCTCTGAGCACGCATTCACACCCCCGAAATTTCCCAAACACACCCGAACATCTCTGAGCACGCATTCACACCCCCGAATTTTTCCAAACACACCCAAACATCTCTGAGCACGCTTTCGCACCCCTGAATCTTCCCAAACACACCCGAACGTCTCTGAGCACGCATTCGCACCCCTTAATTGTCCCAAACACACCCGAACATATCTGAGCACGCATTCGCACCCCTAATTGTCCCAAACACACCCGAACGTCTCTGAGCACGCATTCGCACCCCTTAATTGTCCCAAACACACCCGAACATCTCTGAGCACGCATTCACCCCCTCAAAATTTCCCAAACACGCCCGAACATCTCTGAGCACGCATTCACACCCCCGAAATTTCCCAATCACACCCGAACATCTCTGAACACGCATTCGCACCCCTAAATTGTCCCAAACACACCCGAACATCTCTGAGCACGCATTCGCACCCCCGAACATCTTTGAGCACGCATTCGCACCCCTTAATTGTCCCAAACACACCCGAACATCTCTGAACACGCATTCGCACCCCTAAATTGTCCCAAACACACCCGAACATCTCTGAGCACGCATTCGCACCCCCGAACATCTTTGAGCACGCATTCGCACCCCTTAATTGTCCCAAACACACCCGAACATCTCTGAGCACGCATTCGCACCCCTTAATTGTCCCAAACACACCCGAACTTCTCTGAACACGCATTCGCACCCCCCGAACATCTCTGAGCAAGCATTCGCACCCCTTAATTGTCCCAAACACACACGAACATCTCTGAGCACGCATTCGCACCCCTTAATTTTCCCAAACATACCCGAACATCTCTGAGCACGCATTCACACCCCCGAATTTTCCCAAACACACCCGAACATATCTGAGCACGCATTCACACCTCTGAATTTTCACAAACACACCCAAACATCTCTGAGCACGCATTCAGACCACTGAATTTTCCCAAACACACCCGATCATCTCTGAGCACTCGTCCCAAACATCTCTGAGCACGCATTCACACCCCCGAATTTTCCCAAACACTTCCGAACATCTCTGAGCACTCGTCCTGAACATCTCTGAGCACGCATTCACACCCCTGAATTTTCCCAAACTCACCCGAACATCTCTTAGCACCCATTCACACCCCTGAATTTTCCCAAACACTCCCGAACATCTCAGAGCACTCATTCACACGCCTGAATTTTCCCAAACACATCCGAAAATCTCTAAGCACGCATTCACACACCTGAATTTTCCCAAACACATCCGAACATCTCTGAGCACGCATTCACACCCCTGAATTTTCCCAAACACACCTGAAAATCTCTGAGCACGCATTCACACCTCTGAATTTTCCCAAACACACCCGAACATCTCTGAGCACTCGTCCCGAACATCTCTGAGCACGCATTCACACCCCTGAATTTTCCCAAACTCACCCGAACATCTCTGAGCACGCATTCGCACCCCTTAATTGTCCCAAACACACCCGACCATCTCTGAGCACGCATTCGCACCCCTAATTGTCCCAAACACACCCGAACGTCTCTGAGCACGCATTCGCACCCCTTAATTGTCCCAAACACACCCGAACATCTCTGAGCACGCATTCACCCCCCTCGAAATTTCCCAAACACGCCCGAACATCTCTGAGCACGCATTCACACACCCGAATTTTTCCAAACACACCCAAACATCTCTGAGCACGCTTTCGCACCCCTGAATCTTCCCAAACACACCCGAACGTCTCTGAGCACGCATTCGCACCCCTTAATTGTCCCAAACACACCCGAACATATCTGAGCACGCATTCGCACCCCTAATTGTCCCAAACACACCCGAACGTCTCTGAGCACGCATTCGCACCCCTTAATTGTCCCAAACACACCCGAACATCTCTGAGCACGCATTCACCCCCTCAAAATTTCCCAAACACGCCCGAACATCTCTGAGCACGCATTCACACCCCCGAAATTTCCCAAACACACCCGAACATCTCTGAGCACGCATTCGCACCCCCGAACATCTTTGAGCACGCATTCGCACCCCTTAATTGTCCCAAACACACCCGAACATCTCTGAGCACGCATTCGCACCCCTTAATTGTCCCAAACACACCCGAACTTCTCTGAACACGCATTCGCACCCCCCGAACATCTCTGAGCAAGCATTCGCACCCCTTAATTGTCCCAAACACACACGAACATCTCTGAGCACGCATTCGCACCCCTGAATTTTCCCAAACACACCCGAACATCTCTGAGCACGCATTCACACCCCCGAAATTTCCCAAACACACCCGAACATCTCTGAGCACGCATTCACACCCCCGAATTTTTCCAAACACACCCAAACATCTCTGAGCACGCTTTCGCACCCCTGAATCTTCCCAAACACACCCGAACGTCTCTGAGCACGCATTCGCACCCCTTAATTGTCCCAAACACACCCGAACATATCTGAGCACGCATTCGCACCCCTAATTGTCCCAAACACACCCGAACGTCTCTGAGCACGCATTCGCACCCCTTAATTTTCCCAAACACACCCGAACATCTCTGAGCACGCATTCACCCCCTCAAAATTTCCCAAACACGCCCGAACATCTCTGAGCACGCATTCACACCCCCGAAATTTCCCAAACACACCCGAACATCTCTGAACACGCATTCGCACCCCTAAATTGTCCCAAACACACCCGAACATCTCTGAGCACGCATTCGCACCCCCGAACATCTTTGAGCACGCATTCGCACCCCTTAATTGTCCCAAACACACCCGAACATCTCTGAGCACGCATTCGCACCCCTTAATTGTCCCAAACACACCCGAACTTCTCTGAACACGCATTCGCACCCCCCGAACATCTCTGAGCAAGCATTCGCACCCCTTAATTGTCCCAAACACACACGAACATCTCTGAGCACGCATTCGCACCCCTTAATTTTCCCAAACATACCCGAACATCTCTGAGCACGCATTCACACCCCCGAATTTTCCCAAACACACCCGAACATATCTGAGCACGCATTCACACCTCTGAATTTTCACAAACACACCCGAACATCTCTGAGCACGCATTCAGACCACTGAATTTTCCCAAACACACCCGATCATCTCTGAGCACTCGTCCCAAACATCTCTGAGCACGCATTCACACCCCCGAATTTTCCCAAACACTTCCGAACATCTCTGAGCACTCGTCCCGAACATCTCTGAGCACGCATTCACACCCCTGAATTTTCCCAAACTCACCCGAACATCTCTTAGCACCCATTCACACCCCTGAATTTTCCCAAACACTCCCGAACATCTCAGAGCACTCATTCACACGCCTGAATTTTCCCAAACACATCCGAAAATCTCTAAGCACGCATTCACACACCTGAATTTTCCCAAACACATCCGAACATCTCTGAGCACGCATTCACACCCCTGAATTTTCCCAAACACACCTGAAAATCTCTGAGCACGCATTCACACCTCTGAATTTTCCCAAACACACCCGAACATCTCTGAGCACTCGTCCCGAACATCTCTGAGCACGCATTCACACCCCTGAATTTTCCCAAACTCACCCGAACATCTCTGAGCACGCATTCGCACCCCTTAATTGTCCCAAACACACCCGAACATCTCTGAGCACGCATTCGCACCCCTAATTGTCCCAAACACACCCGAACGTCTCTGAGCACGCATTCGCACCCCTTAATTGTCCCAAACACACCCGAACATCTCTGAGCACGCATTCACCCCCCTCGAAATTTCCCAAACACGCCCGAACATCTCTGAGCACGCATTCACACACCCGAATTTTTCCAAACACACCCAAACATCTCTGAGCACGCTTTCGCACCCCTGAATCTTCCCAAACACACCCGAACGTCTCTGAGCACGCATTCGCACCCCTTAATTGTCCCAAACACACCCGAACATATCTGAGCACGCATTCGCACCCCTAATTGTCCCAAACACACCCGAACGTCTCTGAGCACGCATTCGCACCCCTTAATTGTCCCAAACACACCCGAACATCTCTGAGCACGCATTCACCCCCTCAAAATTTCCCAAACACGCCCGAACATCTCTGAGCACGCATTCACACCCCCGAAATTTCCCAAACACACCCGAACATCTCTGAACACGCATTCGCACCCCTAAATTGTCCCAAACACACCCGAACATCTCTGAGCACGCATTCGCACCCCCGAACATCTTTGAGCACGCATTCGCACCCCTTAATTGTCCCAAACACACCCGAACATCTCTGAGCACGCATTCGCACCCCTTAATTGTCCCAAACACACCCGAACTTCTCTGAACACGCATTCGCACCCCTTAATTTTCCCAAACATACCCGAACATCTCTGAGCACGCATTCACACCCCCGAATTTTCCCAAACACACCCGAACATATCTGAGCACGCATTCACACCTCTGAATTTTCACAAACACACCCGAACATCTCTGAGCACGCATTCAGACCACTGAATTTTCCCAAACACACCCGATCATCTCTGAGCACTCGTCCCAAACATCTCTGAGCACGCATTCACACCCCCGAATTTTCCCAAACACTTCCGAACATCTCTGAGCACTCGTCCTGAACATCTCTGAGCACGCATTCACACCCCTGAATTTTCCCAAACTCACCCGAACATCTCTTAGCACCCATTCACACCCCTGAATTTTCCCAAACACTCCCGAACATCTCAGAGCACTCATTCACACGCCTGAATTTTCCCAAACACATCCGAAAATCTCTAAGCACGCATTCACACACCTGAATTTTCCCAAACACATCCGAACATCTCTGAGCACGCATTCACACCCCTGAATTTTCCCAAACACACCTGAAAATCTCTGAGCACGCATTCACACCTCTGAATTTTCCCAAACACACCCGAACATCTCTGAGCACTCGTCCCGAACATCTCTGAGCACGCATTCACACCCCTGAATTTTCCCAAACTCACCCGAACATCTCTGAGCACGCATTCGCACCCCTTAATTGTCCCAAACACACCCGAACATCTCTGAGCACGCATTCGCACCCCTAATTGTCCCGAACACACCCGAACGTCTCTGAGCACGCATTCGCACCCCTTAATTGTCCCAAACACACCCGAACATCTCTGAGCACGCATTCACCCCCCTCGAAATTTCCCAAACACGCCCGAACATCTCTGAGCACGCATTCACACACCCGAATTTTTCCAAACACACCCAAACATCTCTGAGCACGCTTTCGCACCCCTGAATCTTCCCAAACACACCCGAACGTCTCTGAGCACGCATTCGCACCCCTTAATTGTCCCAAACACACCCGAACATATCTGAGCACGCATTCGCACCCCTAATTGTCCCAAACACACCCGAACGTCTCTGAGCACGCATTCGCACCCCTTAATTGTCCCAAACACACCCGAACATCTCTGAGCACGCATTCACCCCCTCAAAATTTCCCAAACACGCCCGAACATCTCTGAGCACGCATTCACACCCCCGAAATTTCCCAAACACACCCGAACATCTCTGAACACGCATTCGCACCCCTAAATTGTCCCAAACACACCCGAACATCTCTGAGCACGCATTCGCACCCCCGAACATCTTTGAGCACGCATTCGCACCCCTTAATTGTCCCAAACACACCCGAACATCTCTGAGCACGCATTCGCACCCCTTAATTGTCCCAAACACACCCGAACTTCTCTGAACACGCATTCGCACCCCCCGAACATCTCTGAGCAAGCATTCGCACCCCTTAATTGTCCCAAACACACACGAACATCTCTGAGCACGCATTCGCACCCCTGAATTTTCCCAAACACACCCGAACATCTCTGAGCACGCATTCACACCCCCGAAATTTCCCAAACACACCCGAACATCTCTGAGCACGCATTCACACCCCCGAATTTTTCCAAACACACCCAAACATCTCTGAGCACGCTTTCGCACCCCTGAATCTTCCCAAACACACCCGAACGTCTCTGAGCACGCATTCGCACCCCTTAATTGTCCCAAACACACCCGAACATATCTGAGCACGCATTCGCACCCCTAATTGTCCCAAACACACCCGAACGTCTCTGAGCACGCATTCGCACCCCTTAATTGTCCCAAACACACCCGAACATCTCTGAGCACGCATTCACCCCCTCAAAATTTCCCAAACACGCCCGAACATCTCTGAGCACGCATTCACACCCCCGAAATTTCCCAAACACACCCGAACATCTCTGAACACGCATTCGCACCCCTAAATTGTCCCAAACACACCCGAACATCTCTGAGCACGCATTCGCACCCCCGAACATCTTTGAGCACGCATTCGCACCCCTTAATTGTCCCAAACACACCCGAACATCTCTGAGCACGCATTCGCACCCCTTAATTGTCCCAAACACACCCGAACTTCTCTGAACACGCATTCGCACCCCCCGAACATCTCTGAGCAAGCATTCGCACCCCTTAATTGTCCCAAACACACACGAACATCTCTGAGCACGCATTCGCACCCCTTAATTTTCCCAAACATACCCGAACATCTCTGAGCACGCATTCACACCCCCGAATTTTCCCAAACACACCCGAACATATCTGAGCACGCATTCACACCTCTGAATTTTCACAAACACACCCGAACATCTCTGAGCACGCATTCAGACCACTGAATTTTCCCAAACACACCCGATCATCTCTGAGCACTCGTCCCAAACATCTCTGAGCACGCATTCACACCCCCGAATTTTCCCAAACACTTCCGAACATCTCTGAGCACTCGTCCCGAACATCTCTGAGCACGCATTCACACCCCTGAATTTTCCCAAACTCACCCGAACATCTCTTAGCACCCATTCACACCCCTGAATTTTCCCAAACACTCCCGAACATCTCAGAGCACTCATTCACACGCCTGAATTTTCCCAAACACATCCGAAAATCTCTAAGCACGCATTCACACACCTGAATTTTCCCAAACACATCCGAACATCTCTGAGCACGCATTCACACCCCTGAATTTTCCCAAACACACCTGAAAATCTCTGAGCACGCATTCACACCTCTGAATTTTCCCAAACACACCCGAACATCTCTGAGCACTCGTCCCGAACATCTCTGAGCACGCATTCACACCCCTGAATTTTCCCAAACTCACCCGAACATGTCTGAGCACGCATTCGCACCCCTTAATTGTCCCAAACACACCCGAACATCTCTGAGCACGCATTCGCACCCCTAATTGTCCCAAACACACCCAAACATCTCTGAGCACGCTTTCGCACCCCTGAATCTTCCCAAACACACCCGAACGTCTCTGAGCACGCATTCGCACCCCTTAATTGTCCCAAACACACCCGAACATATCTGAGCACGCATTCGCACCCCTAATTGTCCCAAACACACCCGAACGTCTCTGAGCACGCATTCGCACCCCTTAATTGTCCCAAACACACCCGAACATCTCTGAGCACGCATTCACCCCCTCAAAATTTCCCAAACACGCCCGAACATCTCTGAGCACGCATTCACACCCCCGAAATTTCCCAAACACACCCGAACATCTCTGAACACGCATTCGCACCCCTAAATTGTCCCAAACACACCCGAACATCTCTGAGCACGCATTCGCACCCCCGAACATCTTTGAGCACGCATTCGCACCCCTTAATTGTCCCAAACACACCCGAACATCTCTGAGCACGCATTCGCACCCCTTAATTGTCCCAAACACACCCGAACTTCTCTGAACACGCATTCGCACCCCCCGAACATCTCTGAGCAAGCATTCGCACCCCTTAATTGTCCCAAACACACACGAACATCTCTGAGCACGCATTCGCACCCCTTAATTTTCCCAAACATACCCGAACATCTCTGAGCACGCATTCACACCCCCGAATTTTCCCAAACACACCCGAACATATCTGAGCACGCATTCACACCTCTGAATTTTCACAAACACACCCGAACATCTCTGAGCACGCATTCAGACCACTGAATTTTCCCAAACACACCCGATCATCTCTGAGCACTCGTCCCAAACATCTCTGAGCACGCATTCACACCCCCGAATTTTCCCAAACACTTCCGAACATCTCTGAGCACTCGTCCTGAACATCTCTGAGCACGCATTCACACCCCTGAATTTTCCCAAACTCACCCGAACATCTCTTAGCACCCATTCACATTCCCAAACACTTCCGAACATCTCTGAGCACTCGTCCTGAACATCTCTGAGCACGCATTCACACCCCTGAATTTTCCCAAACTCACCCGAACATCTCTTAGCACCCATTCACACCCCTGAATTTTCCCAAACACTCCCGAACATCTCAGAGCACTCATTCACACGCCTGAATTTTCCCAAACACATCCGAAAATCTCTAAGCACGCATTCACACACCTGAATTTTCCCAAACACATCCGAACATCTCTGAGCACGCATTCACACCCCTGAATTTTCCCAAACACACCTGAAAATCTCTGAGCACGCATTCACACCTCTGAATTTTCCCAAACACACCCGAACATCTCTGAGCACTCGTCCCGAACATCTCTGAGCACGCATTCACACCCCTGAATTTTCCCAAACTCACCCGAACATCTCTGAGCACGCATTCGCACCCCTTAATTGTCCCAAACACACCCGAACATCTCTGAGCACGCATTCGCACCCCTAATTGTCCCGAACACACCCGAACGTCTCTGAGCACGCATTCGCACCCCTTAATTGTCCCAAACACACCCGAACATCTCTGAGCACGCATTCACCCCCCTCGAAATTTCCCAAACACGCCCGAACATCTCTGAGCACGCATTCACACACCCGAATTTTTCCAAACACACCCAAACATCTCTGAGCACGCTTTCGCACCCCTGAATCTTCCCAAACACACCCGAACGTCTCTGAGCACGCATTCGCACCCCTTAATTGTCCCAAACACACCCGAACATATCTGAGCACGCATTCGCACCCCTAATTGTCCCAAACACACCCGAACGTCTCTGAGCACGCATTCGCACCCCTTAATTGTCCCAAACACACCCGAACATCTCTGAGCACGCATTCACCCCCTCAAAATTTCCCAAACACGCCCGAACATCTCTGAGCACGCATTCACACCCCCGAAATTTCCCAAACACACCCGAACATCTCTGAACACGCATTCGCACCCCTAAATTGTCCCAAACACACCCGAACATCTCTGAGCACGCATTCGCACCCCCGAACATCTTTGAGCACGCATTCGCACCCCTTAATTGTCCCAAACACACCCGAACATCTCTGAGCACGCATTCGCACCCCTTAATTGTCCCAAACACACCCGAACTTCTCTGAACACGCATTCGCACCCCCCGAACATCTCTGAGCAAGCATTCGCACCCCTTAATTGTCCCAAACACACACGAACATCTCTGAGCACGCATTCGCACCCCTGAATTTTCCCAAACACACCCGAACATCTCTGAGCACGCATTCACACCCCCGAAATTTCCCAAACACACCCGAACATCTCTGAGCACGCATTCACACCCCCGAATTTTTCCAAACACACCCAAACATCTCTGAGCACGCTTTCGCACCCCTGAATCTTCCCAAACACACCCGAACGTCTCTGAGCACGCATTCGCACCCCTTAATTGTCCCAAACACACCCGAACATATCTGAGCACGCATTCGCACCCCTAATTGTCCCAAACACACCCGAACGTCTCTGAGCACGCATTCGCACCCCTTAATTGTCCCAAACACACCCGAACATCTCTGAGCACGCATTCACCCCCTCAAAATTTCCCAAACACGCCCGAACATCTCTGAGCACGCATTCACACCCCCGAAATTTCCCAATCACACCCGAACATCTCTGAACACGCATTCGCACCCCTAAATTGTCCCAAACACACCCGAACATCTCTGAGCACGCATTCGCACCCCCGAACATCTTTGAGCACGCATTCGCACCCCTTAATTGTCCCAAACACACCCGAACATCTCTGAACACGCATTCGCACCCCTAAATTGTCCCAAACACACCCGAACATCTCTGAGCACGCATTCGCACCCCCGAACATCTTTGAGCACGCATTCGCACCCCTTAATTGTCCCAAACACACCCGAACATCTCTGAGCACGCATTCGCACCCCTTAATTGTCCCAAACACACCCGAACTTCTCTGAACACGCATTCGCACCCCCCGAACATCTCTGAGCAAGCATTCGCACCCCTTAATTGTCCCAAACACACACGAACATCTCTGAGCACGCATTCGCACCCCTTAATTTTCCCAAACATACCCGAACATCTCTGAGCACGCATTCACACCCCCGAATTTTCCCAAACACACCCGAACATATCTGAGCACGCATTCACACCTCTGAATTTTCACAAACACACCCAAACATCTCTGAGCACGCATTCAGACCACTGAATTTTCCCAAACACACCCGATCATCTCTGAGCACTCGTCCCAAACATCTCTGAGCACGCATTCACACCCCCGAATTTTCCCAAACACTTCCGAACATCTCTGAGCACTCGTCCTGAACATCTCTGAGCACGCATTCACACCCCTGAATTTTCCCAAACTCACCCGAACATCTCTTAGCACCCATTCACACCCCTGAATTTTCCCAAACACTCCCGAACATCTCAGAGCACTCATTCACACGCCTGAATTTTCCCAAACACATCCGAAAATCTCTAAGCACGCATTCACACACCTGAATTTTCCCAAACACATCCGAACATCTCTGAGCACGCATTCACACCCCTGAATTTTCCCAAACACACCTGAAAATCTCTGAGCACGCATTCACACCTCTGAATTTTCCCAAACACACCCGAACATCTCTGAGCACTCGTCCCGAACATCTCTGAGCACGCATTCACACCCCTGAATTTTCCCAAACTCACCCGAACATCTCTGAGCACGCATTCGCACCCCTTAATTGTCCCAAACACACCCGAACATCTCTGAGCACGCATTCGCACCCCTAATTGTCCCAAACACACCCGAACGTCTCTGAGCACGCATTCGCACCCCTTAATTGTCCCAAACACACCCGAACATCTCTGAGCACGCATTCACCCCCCTCGAAATTTCCCAAACACGCCCGAACATCTCTGAGCACGCATTCACACACCCGAATTTTTCCAAACACACCCAAACATCTCTGAGCACGCTTTCGCACCCCTGAATCTTCCCAAACACACCCGAACGTCTCTGAGCACGCATTCGCACCCCTTAATTGTCCCAAACACACCCGAACATATCTGAGCACGCATTCGCACCCCTAATTGTCCCAAACACACCCGAACGTCTCTGAGCACGCATTCGCACCCCTTAATTGTCCCAAACACACCCGAACATCTCTGAGCACGCATTCACCCCCTCAAAATTTCCCAAACACGCCCGAACATCTCTGAGCACGCATTCACACCCCCGAAATTTCCCAAACACACCCGAACATCTCTGAGCACGCATTCGCACCCCCGAACATCTTTGAGCACGCATTCGCACCCCTTAATTGTCCCAAACACACCCGAACATCTCTGAGCACGCATTCGCACCCCTTAATTGTCCCAAACACACCCGAACTTCTCTGAACACGCATTCGCACCCCCCGAACATCTCTGAGCAAGCATTCGCACCCCTTAATTTTCCCAAACACACCCGAACATCTCTGAGCACGCATTCACACCCCCGAAATTTCCCAAACACACCCGAACATCTCTGAGCACGCATTCACACCCCCGAATTTTTCCAAACACACCCAAACATCTCTGAGCACGCTTTCGCACCCCTGAATCTTCCCAAACACACCCGAACGTCTCTGAGCACGCATTCGCACCCCTTAATTGTCCCAAACACACCCGAACATATCTGAGCACGCATTCGCACCCCTAATTGTCCCAAACACACCCGAACGTCTCTGAGCACGCATTCGCACCCCTTAATTTTCCCAAACACACCCGAACATCTCTGAGCACGCATTCACCCCCTCAAAATTTCCCAAACACGCCCGAACATCTCTGAGCACGCATTCACACCCCCGAAATTTCCCAAACACACCCGAACATCTCTGAACACGCATTCGCACCCCTAAATTGTCCCAAACACACCCGAACATCTCTGAGCACGCATTCGCACCCCCGAACATCTTTGAGCACGCATTCGCACCCCTTAATTGTCCCAAACACACCCGAACATCTCTGAGCACGCATTCGCACCCCTTAATTGTCCCAAACACACCCGAACTTCTCTGAACACGCATTCGCACCCCCCGAACATCTCTGAGCAAGCATTCGCACCCCTTAATTGTCCCAAACACACACGAACATCTCTGAGCACGCATTCGCACCCCTTAATTTTCCCAAACATACCCGAACATCTCTGAGCACGCATTCACACCCCCGAATTTTCCCAAACACACCCGAACATATCTGAGCACGCATTCACACCTCTGAATTTTCACAAACACACCCGAACATCTCTGAGCACGCATTCAGACCACTGAATTTTCCCAAACACACCCGATCATCTCTGAGCACTCGTCCCAAACATCTCTGAGCACGCATTCACACCCCCGAATTTTCCCAAACACTTCCGAACATCTCTGAGCACTCGTCCCGAACATCTCTGAGCACGCATTCACACCCCTGAATTTTCCCAAACTCACCCGAACATCTCTTAGCACCCATTCACACCCCTGAATTTTCCCAAACACTCCCGAACATCTCAGAGCACTCATTCACACGCCTGAATTTTCCCAAACACATCCGAAAATCTCTAAGCACGCATTCACACACCTGAATTTTCCCAAACACATCCGAACATCTCTGAGCACGCATTCACACCCCTGAATTTTCCCAAACACACCTGAAAATCTCTGAGCACGCATTCACACCTCTGAATTTTCCCAAACACACCCGAACATCTCTGAGCACTCGTCCCGAACATCTCTGAGCACGCATTCACACCCCTGAATTTTCCCAAACTCACCCGAACATCTCTGAGCACGCATTCGCACCCCTTAATTGTCCCAAACACACCCGAACATCTCTGAGCACTCGTCCCGAACATCTCTGAGCACGCATTCACACCCCTGAATTTTCCCAAACTCACCCGAACATCTCTGAGCACGCATTCGCACCCCTTAATTGTCCCAAACACACCCGAACATCTCTGAGCACGCATTCGCACCCCTAATTGTCCCGAACACACCCGAACGTCTCTGAGCACGCATTCGCACCCCTTAATTGTCCCAAACACACCCGAACATCTCTGAGCACGCATTCACCCCCCTCGAAATTTCCCAAACACGCCCGAACATCTCTGAGCACGCATTCACACACCCGAATTTTTCCAAACACACCCAAACATCTCTGAGCACGCTTTCGCACCCCTGAATCTTCCCAAACACACCCGAACGTCTCTGAGCACGCATTCGCACCCCTTAATTGTCCCAAACACACCCGAACATATCTGAGCACGCATTCGCACCCCTAATTGTCCCAAACACACCCGAACGTCTCTGAGCACGCATTCGCACCCCTTAATTGTCCCAAACACACCCGAACATCTCTGAGCACGCATTCACCCCCTCAAAATTTCCCAAACACGCCCGAACATCTCTGAGCACGCATTCACACCCCCGAAATTTCCCAAACACACCCGAACATCTCTGAACACGCATTCGCACCCCTAAATTGTCCCAAACACACCCGAACATCTCTGAGCACGCATTCGCACCCCCGAACATCTTTGAGCACGCATTCGCACCCCTTAATTGTCCCAAACACACCCGAACATCTCTGAGCACGCATTCGCACCCCTTAATTGTCCCAAACACACCCGAACTTCTCTGAACACGCATTCGCACCCCCCGAACATCTCTGAGCAAGCATTCGCACCCCTTAATTGTCCCAAACACACACGAACATCTCTGAGCACGCATTCGCACCCCTGAATTTTCCCAAACACACCCGAACATCTCTGAGCACGCATTCACACCCCCGAAATTTCCCAAACACACCCGAACATCTCTGAGCACGCATTCACACCCCCGAATTTTTCCAAACACACCCAAACATCTCTGAGCACGCTTTCGCACCCCTGAATCTTCCCAAACACACCCGAACGTCTCTGAGCACGCATTCGCACCCCTTAATTGTCCCAAACACACCCGAACATATCTGAGCACGCATTCGCACCCCTAATTGTCCCAAACACACCCGAACGTCTCTGAGCACGCATTCGCACCCCTTAATTGTCCCAAACACACCCGAACATCTCTGAGCACGCATTCACCCCCTCAAAATTTCCCAAACACGCCCGAACATCTCTGAGCACGCATTCACACCCCCGAAATTTCCCAATCACACCCGAACATCTCTGAACACGCATTCGCACCCCTAAATTGTCCCAAACACACCCGAACATCTCTGAGCACGCATTCGCACCCCCGAACATCTTTGAGCACGCATTCGCACCCCTTAATTGTCCCAAACACACCCGAACATCTCTGAACACGCATTCGCACCCCTAAATTGTCCCAAACACACCCGAACATCTCTGAGCACGCATTCGCACCCCCGAACATCTTTGAGCACGCATTCGCACCCCTTAATTGTCCCAAACACACCCGAACATCTCTGAGCACGCATTCGCACCCCTTAATTGTCCCAAACACACCCGAACTTCTCTGAACACGCATTCGCACCCCCCGAACATCTCTGAGCAAGCATTCGCACCCCTTAATTGTCCCAAACACACACGAACATCTCTGAGCACGCATTCGCACCCCTTAATTTTCCCAAACATACCCGAACATCTCTGAGCACGCATTCACACCCCCGAATTTTCCCAAACACACCCGAACATATCTGAGCACGCATTCACACCTCTGAATTTTCACAAACACACCCAAACATCTCTGAGCACGCATTCAGACCACTGAATTTTCCCAAACACACCCGATCATCTCTGAGCACTCGTCCCAAACATCTCTGAGCACGCATTCACACCCCCGAATTTTCCCAAACACTTCCGAACATCTCTGAGCACTCGTCCTGAACATCTCTGAGCACGCATTCACACCCCTGAATTTTCCCAAACTCACCCGAACATCTCTTAGCACCCATTCACACCCCTGAATTTTCCCAAACACTCCCGAACATCTCAGAGCACTCATTCACACGCCTGAATTTTCCCAAACACATCCGAAAATCTCTAAGCACGCATTCACACACCTGAATTTTCCCAAACACATCCGAACATCTCTGAGCACGCATTCACACCCCTGAATTTTCCCAAACACACCTGAAAATCTCTGAGCACGCATTCACACCTCTGAATTTTCCCAAACACACCCGAACATCTCTGAGCACTCGTCCCGAACATCTCTGAGCACGCATTCACACCCCTGAATTTTCCCAAACTCACCCGAACATCTCTGAGCACGCATTCGCACCCCTTAATTGTCCCAAACACACCCGAACATCTCTGAGCACGCATTCGCACCCCTAATTGTCCCAAACACACCCGAACGTCTCTGAGCACGCATTCGCACCCCTTAATTGTCCCAAACACACCCGAACATCTCTGAGCACGCATTCACCCCCCTCGAAATTTCCCAAACACGCCCGAACATCTCTGAGCACGCATTCACACACCCGAATTTTTCCAAACACACCCAAACATCTCTGAGCACGCTTTCGCACCCCTGAATCTTCCCAAACACACCCGAACGTCTCTGAGCACGCATTCGCACCCCTTAATTGTCCCAAACACACCCGAACATATCTGAGCACGCATTCGCACCCCTAATTGTCCCAAACACACCCGAACGTCTCTGAGCACGCATTCGCACCCCTTAATTGTCCCAAACACACCCGAACATCTCTGAGCACGCATTCACCCCCTCAAAATTTCCCAAACACGCCCGAACATCTCTGAGCACGCATTCACACCCCCGAAATTTCCCAAACACACCCGAACATCTCTGAGCACGCATTCGCACCCCCGAACATCTTTGAGCACGCATTCGCACCCCTTAATTGTCCCAAACACACCCGAACATCTCTGAGCACGCATTCGCACCCCTTAATTGTCCCAAACACACCCGAACTTCTCTGAACACGCATTCGCACCCCCCGAACATCTCTGAGCAAGCATTCGCACCCCTTAATTGTCCCAAACACACACGAACATCTCTGAGCACGCATTCGCACCCCTGAATTTTCCCAAACACACCCGAACATCTCTGAGCACGCATTCACACCCCCGAAATTTCCCAAACACACCCGAACATCTCTGAGCACGCATTCACACCCCCGAATTTTTCCAAACACACCCAAACATCTCTGAGCACGCTTTCGCACCCCTGAATCTTCCCAAACACACCCGAACGTCTCTGAGCACGCATTCGCACCCCTTAATTGTCCCAAACACACCCGAACATATCTGAGCACGCATTCGCACCCCTAATTGTCCCAAACACACCCGAACGTCTCTGAGCACGCATTCGCACCCCTTAATTTTCCCAAACACACCCGAACATCTCTGAGCACGCATTCACCCCCTCAAAATTTCCCAAACACGCCCGAACATCTCTGAGCACGCATTCACACCCCCGAAATTTCCCAAACACACCCGAACATCTCTGAACACGCATTCGCACCCCTAAATTGTCCCAAACACACCCGAACATCTCTGAGCACGCATTCGCACCCCCGAACATCTTTGAGCACGCATTCGCACCCCTTAATTGTCCCAAACACACCCGAACATCTCTGAGCACGCATTCGCACCCCTTAATTGTCCCAAACACACCCGAACTTCTCTGAACACGCATTCGCACCCCCCGAACATCTCTGAGCAAGCATTCGCACCCCTTAATTGTCCCAAACACACACGAACATCTCTGAGCACGCATTCGCACCCCTTAATTTTCCCAAACATACCCGAACATCTCTGAGCACGCATTCACACCCCCGAATTTTCCCAAACACACCCGAACATATCTGAGCACGCATTCACACCTCTGAATTTTCACAAACACACCCGAACATCTCTGAGCACGCATTCAGACCACTGAATTTTCCCAAACACACCCGATCATCTCTGAGCACTCGTCCCAAACATCTCTGAGCACGCATTCACACCCCCGAATTTTCCCAAACACTTCCGAACATCTCTGAGCACTCGTCCCGAACATCTCTGAGCACGCATTCACACCCCTGAATTTTCCCAAACTCACCCGAACATCTCTTAGCACCCATTCACACCCCTGAATTTTCCCAAACACTCCCGAACATCTCAGAGCACTCATTCACACGCCTGAATTTTCCCAAACACATCCGAAAATCTCTAAGCACGCATTCACACACCTGAATTTTCCCAAACACATCCGAACATCTCTGAGCACGCATTCACACCCCTGAATTTTCCCAAACACACCTGAAAATCTCTGAGCACGCATTCACACCTCTGAATTTTCCCAAACACACCCGAACATCTCTGAGCACTCGTCCCGAACATCTCTGAGCACGCATTCACACCCCTGAATTTTCCCAAACTCACCCGAACATCTCTGAGCACGCATTCGCACCCCTTAATTGTCCCAAACACACCCGAACATCTCTGAGCACGCATTCGCACCCCTAATTGTCCCAAACACACCCGAACGTCTCTGAGCACGCATTCGCACCCCTTAATTGTCCCAAACACACCCGAACATCTCTGAGCACGCATTCACCCCCCTCGAAATTTCCCAAACACGCCCGAACATCTCTGAGCACGCATTCACACACCCGAAATTTCCAAAACACACCCGAACATATCTGAGCACGCATTCACACCCCTGAATTTTCACAAACACACCTGAACATCTCTTAGCACGCATTCACCACCCCGAAATTTCCCAAACACACCCGAACATCTCTGAGCACGCATTCACATCCCCGAAATTTCCCAAACACACCCGAACATCTCTGAGCACGCATTCGCACCCCCGAAGATCTTTGTGCACGCATTCGCACCCCTTAATTGTCCCAAACACACCCGAACATCTCTGAGCACGCATTCGCACCCCTTAATTGTCCCAAACACACCCGAACTTCTCTGAGCACGCATTCGCACCCCCCGAACATCTCTGAGCAAGCATTCGCACCCCTTAATTGTCCCAAACACACACGAACATCTCTGAGCACGCATTCGCACCCCTTAATTTTCCCAAACAAGACCGAACATCTCTGAGCACGCATTCGCACCCCTTAATTGTCCCAAACACACCCGAACATCTCTGAGCACGCATTCGCACCCCTTAATTGTCCCAAACACACCCGATCATCTCTGAGCACGCATTCGCACCCCTTAATTTTCCCAAACACACCCGAACATCTCTGAGCACGCATTCGCACCCCTTAATTTTCCCAAACACACACGAACATCTCTGCGCAGGCATTCGCACCCCTTAATTGTCCCAAACACACCCGAACATCTCTGAGCACGCATTCACACCCCTGAATTTTTCCAAATACACCCGAACATCTCTGAGTACATTGGTACATTTTTTAGCAATTTTTTGTGAAAATTTCCACGAAGAAAATAAGTAACTTTGGTGACCATAAAAGTAATCAAAAGTATCCAAAATATTTACAAAATGATAGCAAAAATGTATAGAAAAAAATCAGAACATGCATTTTATTTGAAAAGCAAAAAACGAACTTTTTGACAATTAGGTAAGCCACTTTTTTCAAATTTTGTCAGAAAAGTGAGACTATTTTGCAAATTTTTGGTAATAATACAAAACTTTTTGACAATTCAGTGAAAATTTTTGGAAATTTTGGCTCGAAAAAGAGATTTATACAATTTTAGGAGAAAACATAGCTTATTTGATATTTTTGGTAAAAAAAAAAGTAGATGGCGGAAAAACTGAGACTTTTTAAAATTGTTTGTTTTTGCACAAAAAATAACACTTCGACGCAAAAAATGTGATATTTTTGCACAGAATAGCAATCTATTTCTAACATTTGCACGAAAGTGACATTTGAAGAAAAAAAAACAATAAATACTGTGCATCATTAGCACAAATACTTTCATATCAAGTAGCAACGTTCTCAAGCCTTTCACAAAAAATGATTTCATCGAATGAAACATTTCTCAAACCACCTACTCCCAGCACTAAAACACTCGCAACTCTCAAAGCTCCATTCATCCCCTCGTATCCAAATCAAATACTCGTCCAACTCGCGCCCCAGAATCGAAAAAAATACCCATTCCATCCAAAAGGTCGATAACAGAAAGAGAAAAATGTCAAAATTATTAAAGAGACGAATAATGTGTAGCAAAACGTATATAAAGACAAAGCAGCATTTGGCGCCATCTGTTTAACCCAGCGTACCCTGAACCTCATCGCTCGTCGAGCTAAACATCTTATTTAATTCCTTAATTGCGGGATAATGTTCGCGCAAAATTCCACTGCTAATGGAATAAAATGAAATATAACGCTCGATTATGGTAATAACGCTGTAAACCTGTTTCTTCGCGTTAGAAATGAAAAATACTCTCTCATCCAAACTGTTGAAACGATTTCACCGGTGGCAGCACTCTCACTGTGGTGTACCTTTTGCAGAATCTTCTCAGTCGTTGTCGTTTTACAAGTCGTTTTCTCAAATGTATCGGAAAAAATGTGGTAATTTTTACCGGCGCCAACAATTATGAGTGTAGATTGGAGGAAGAGAGTAAGAAATTCGTATCATTTCGAGTTCTATACTCGCGCAACGTACGAGTACATTTTCACCCTTAAATGACTCCAAAATAAACACGATAAACGTTAAAGAATATGAAGTTTAATATTCCAGCATTCGAGTGTGCGTGTACTCGGCGAGTATACGTTAGAAAAGAGAAAAAAAATTCGAATTACGAGGTTAAGGGATATAAATTACGCTATTGCGAATGGCAAGCGATCTTTTTAGAGGCACTTATATAAGATATAGTGTTTCGATTTTTTCAAAAAATGTTTCCACTCTTCGTTTCTGCAACATAAATTCGCCGCAGTCGGGCAAATTTTTCATAAATTCCAAAAACTTTAGTAGAGGAGAAAAAAAAATACGTACACGAGTAGAGTACCGTAGGTTTATTCAATCGTTGCACATATCGTTTCCAATGTGGCTGAAAATTATAAAGGTTGCTTTCTTTTGCTAGAAGAGTACACCAAATGTCTGCTCCGCAATTCTATACAACTTGACGCGAGCACTGGGTGAGTTTTATATGTGTATATCAAGTGCAAAACGCTCGAGGTGATTAAAAAAAGGCGTCCTTTTTTTTCTAACTCTAGATACGTACAGTTCTCACTTTTGTAATGTATCCATATTCCGAGCTTTTTCTTCTCGATAAACGACGTACATGTCCTTGGCGACAATAGAGAAAAAGTTACATATTACGAGGTACGAGTATGTTGTGTTGATGCGAATGCGTATACGTAGGTGTATTTCTTTTGATGCGACTGTGTTTTTAAATCGTTATTTCAACGCTACCTTTTCGCGATCTATAAATTTTTCAGCTCAACCGCAGCTCTAATTTCGAATAAGTGTCTTATTCCATCAAGGGTATTAACGGATTTTCAGTCGCGTCGGCTTCGGAAGATTCAGACACAAAGAAATTAGAGATACGCGATTCGTTTTTCTTAATGAGTGGTCTATTTTTAGAAATGTAGGGGGCAAGGAGGAGAAAGATGAATTGTTAGCTGGAATTAAATGTACACGAGTTGTGTAAGTTGATCAAATTTTCCATAGGATCTGAGTGATTTTTCAGTTCTTAAGCACGTGGATTGAAATTCGATGCTCGTTTACCCACCATCCCATTTTGACCGGTCTATAATGAATGAAAAATCACCCATTAAATGTACTTAGATAATGACGAAAAAATTAATTGAAAAATTAATGGAAAATTCTTACAAAACACACTGAAATATCTGAAAAAGTGCGTAACATAATTCATAAAACTATGGAACTTGTTTAGATTATTGAAGATCTTTATAGAAAAATCATTGACATTGCAAAAAAAATCTCGAATTTGTCTTAAAAAACTCCAAAGGTAGGTAATTGAAAATTTGTGCATTTTGCACAGGTAAGAATTGTTGAAATAGTATCATTAAAATTAATGATGAAATAACTGAAATATTATCAAAAAGCCATGAACGCTGCATAAAAAAAAGATCGGGTACCTACAGCATATAATTTTATGGTGTCATAAAAATCAAGCACAAAAAAATTTCAAACAATCTCTGAAAACACATCTGAAAGTGTTTGAAAATTGGCGAATTGATTGTCTTGACTCAGATTAGCAGATTCTATGTAATGTTGATAATTTGAATTTTTGCCAAAAAATTAAACTAAACTGACTAATTTCATCTGTTTTGTTTGTTTCAGGTGAGTTTGAATTTTGTGCCTTGAAGATAATTGAATAAGTTTGTACTCCAAATCATTGTATGAAAAATGGTGAGTATGGTTTTTCTTAATTTTGAGTGATATTATTGTGAGCTTACTTTTTGACTGGTTTGAATTTGCAAAATAATTGAATGAATTCTTCCTAGATTCTTTTTTTCGTGAGTAGAAAGAACGTTAGATGAATGTGATGCTCGATTTTCAACAGATTTCTGCAAAATAAACCACAGAATTTCAATGATTTTTTTTAATTTTTTTTTTTTTTCATTTTTTCAAGTGGGTTAGCTTAAATTTTGTGCCTGGTCCTCAGAGTGTCTTGGAGAAACTTCGCCCTTCTTTCTTTTGGTTTGACTCACACGTCTTTTACAGTTTACTTGACATTTTCTGCGTAAGTTTTGAGAAATTGGAATCCGATATTTTAAGAAAGCTTTTGGCTGGAATTTGTCTGCGAAATTTTTCGCCCAAACTCACACTGAATTTTCACTAATTTTCAAGAAGTTTCTTTCTAATTTTCTAGTGATTTGCAAACCAATTTTCTTGCGATTACTCAACAATTTCTCAGTGATATTCTAGTGATTATCTATAGATCAATTTCTCAGGTTTTCCAGTGTATTTTTTCACTTATTTTCTAGTTATTCTTTTCCCACTGATTTTCTAGTGATTTTTTTTTAGCGAACTTTTCCACTAAATTTCCAGTGAATTTTCACCAATTTTCCAGTAATTTTTAAACTAATTTTCTGACGATTTTTTCATTTTTTTTCCAATGATATTTCACTGATTTTCTAGTGATTTTTCATCAACTTCTCAGCGATTTTTTTTTTTACTGATTTTCTAGTGTCTTTTTCACTTATTTTCCAGTGATTCTTTCCCCCTGATTTTCTAGTAATTTTTCACTAAAATAGTAAATTATCACCTTTCTACTAAATTTTCGGTGAATTTTAACCAATTTTCCAGTGATTTGCAAACCAATTTTCTTGCGATTACTCAACAATTCCTCAATGATATTCTAGTGATTATCTATAGATCAATTTCTCAGGTTTTCCCGTGTATTTTCCACTTATTTTCCAGTTATTCTTTTCCTACTGATTTTCTAGTGATTTTTTAGTGAACTTTTCCACTGAATTTTCACCAATTTTCCAGTGATTTCTAAACTAATTTTCTGACGATTTTTTCATATTTTTTTTCAATGATTTTTCACTGATTTTCTAGTGATTTTTCATCAACTTCTCAGCGAATTTTGTTACTGATTTTCTAGTGTCTTTTTCACTTATTTTTCAGAGATTCTTTCCCCCTGATTTTCTAGTGATTTTTCACTAAATCAGTAAATTATCACCTTTCCACTAAATTTTCAGTGAATTTTCACCAATTTTCCAGTGATTTTCAAACCAATTTTCTGACGATTTTTGCATATCTTTTCCCATGATTTTCCACTGATTTTCTAGTGATTTTTCATCAACTTCTCAGCGAATTTTTTTACTGATTTTCTAGTGTCTATTTCACTTATTTTCCAGTGATTCTTCCCCTCCTGATCTTCTAGCGATTTTTCACTAAATCAGTAAATTATCACGTTTCCACTAAATTTTCAGTAAATTTTCACCAATTTTCCAGTGATTTTCGAAGCAATTTTATGTAGGTTTTCTCATCTTTTTTTCTATGATTTGTCACTGATTTTTTAGTGATTTTTCATCAACTTCTCAGCGAATTTTTTACTGATTTTCAAGAGATTTGTTGCTAATTTTATGGTAATTTTTCAAACTTTTCCCTAGTCATTCACTTCAAAATTCATAATTTTTTGCACTATTTTCTAGCAATTTCTAGCTAATTTCCTGTCAAATTTTCTCATATTTCAAATATAAAAGTGTTTTTTGAAAACCAATTTTCTTTTGATTTTATCAATTTTTCAGGGAATTCTCTCAAACGGCTATTTTTTACCAGGATATTTTGTAGTAATTTTTCACTATTTTTCCAATAATGTTGCACTAATTTTCTGTGAATTTTCACCTAATTTTTCACTCATAATACCCAGTGAATTTTTATTATTTTTCTAGTGATTTTTCACTGATTTTCTGTTTGTTTTTTTTACTGTTTTCTGGTGATTTTTTACCGATTTTTCCAGTGATTTTTCATAGATTTTTCAGTGTCTTTCTTCACTATTTTTCGGTGATTTTTTCCGTTGATTTTCTAGTGATTTTTCACTAAATCAGTAAATTATCACATTTCCACTAAGTTTCCAGTGAATTTTCACCAATTTTCCAGTAATTTTCAAACTGATGATTTTTTCATATTTTTTCCAATGATTTTCTCCTGATCTTCTAGTGATTTTTCATCAACTTCTCTGCGAATTTTTTACTGATTTTCTAGTGATTTCTTGCTTATTTTTTAGTGATAATCACTAATTTTTAAAACTTTTTCCTAGTGACTCATTTCAAAAATTCATAATTTTTTGAACTACATATTTTCTAGCAGTTTCCAGTTAGTTTCCCAGCTAATTCATTTTTTTATTTTTTTATTTTGGTGTTTATAATTACAAGATTATTACACCCGTAAGAGGGGGGGGGGGGGTTATATTTGGTCTGTGAGGTTGATGTTTTTTATTAGGGAGATGAATTTTTGAATTTCCGAGGGTTCGTCGGGGATAGTAGGTGGGTTTTCTTTTATCTGTAGTGTAAGTCTGTTTCGTTTTAGTTGGGGACAGTTGAAATGTATGTGTTGGATGGATGTGGGTTCGTTTCTGCAAAATTGGCATGAGGGTTTTGGTTCTTTTTGGTATAAGTGGTTATGAGTAATTTTTGTGTGGCCTATTCTTAGTCTAGTAATCAGGATTTCTTCTTTTCTGTTCAGGTGGCCTAGATTTTTCCAGGTGAGGGTAGTTTTTTTATGTTGGAAGAGTTTGTTTGAAGTTTGTTGTGACCAAAAGTTCTGCCAGTTAGTAAATGTGTTGTGAGTGATTACAGATTTAATGTCATCAGGAGTGAGAGAGGTAAGGGGGAGGGGGCAGCGGCTGTTTTTGCTAATCTATCAACAGTTTCGTTTCCAGTGATACCTATGTGGCTGGGAACATACATGAAGCTAATTTGAGTAATCATAATATTGGAGGTTAAAAAGGGACTTATGTATGTCTTGGACTATGGGATGGTCAGAAAAAATGTTTTGAATGGATAGCAGTGAACTTAGTGAGTCGCTTTGAATTAGAAATTTTTTATTTTCTGATTGAATGGAAATTATATCTATTAGGCAATGTTTTATGGCAGTGAGTTCAGCAGTAAAAATTGAGGCACAGTTGTGAATTTTGAAACTGAGAACTTTGTCATTAATTGAGTAAGCATAACCAGTATGAATGTTGGAAATTTTTGAACCATCTGTGAAGCATAAGTTATATTCAGTATAGTTTGATAACACTTCTAAGTAATGACTCTTGATTAATAATGGGGAGTGATCATGTTTTGGGTAGTTTCTTAAGTAAAATTCCATCTGTATAGGTTTGAGAGACCAAGGGGGATAAGATATTGGTTTATGTATAGTATTAGGTTTTTTAGGTCAATTTGTAGGTTGTTCATATTTTGATAAATTCTGGGATTGGACATGAAGTATGGAGGAAATGCTGAGAGCTGTAGACATTGAGTGACCTTTGAAGAGGGTGAGATGGATTATTTGCAACAGTTGTTAAGAATTTGTTTGTCATGAGAATTTTCCTAAAATCAGGAGGAAGCTCTGCAGCTTCACAATAAATACTATCAATTGGAGACGAATAGAGAGCACCTATGCAGATGTGCAAGGAGGAATTTTGAACAGTTTTGAGAATGTTAGTAGTTTTATTTGATAGGTTTGTAAAGCATGGACTTCCATATTCAATTTTACTACCTATCAGAGCTTTGTACAAGTGAAGTAATAGTTGGCGTGATGGGTTATACTTTGGATTTTTAACAATTTTTAGTAAATTTAGACGTTTGTTAAGTTGAGCTTTTATGTTGAGAAAATGAGGCGTACAAGTAAGTTTTTTATCAAAAGTAAGTCCAAGGAATTTGGTAGTTGGTTTAAAAACTAAAAGATGTCCTTTGAATTCAAGGATAGGTTCTGGGTAGGTTTATTTACAATTTTTTTTTCTTATAATTTTACCAATTTTTCATGGAATCTTCTCAAACTTCCTGGCGATTTTTCACCAGGTTATTTTGTAGTAATTTTTCACTATTTTTCCGATAATGTTTCACTAATTTTCCTGCGAAATTTCACTCAATTTTTCACTTAATATCCAGTGAATTTTTATTAAATACATAGTAATTTTTCACCGATTTTCTAGTAAATTTTCACCAATTTTCCAGCAATCTCTTGCTAATTTTCTATAACAATTTTCGAACTTTTTGACGATTATTAAGATCCGCAACTCCAACTCGAAACCTCCTCAAACGCCAAAATAATAAATTCGCGATTGTAAATATACGCACGTGACGATGGCTAGGACGCGAAAGGGGGCACCGGCACCACCAACCATATCATCGTAAACGTTTATGAAAAACGCTCGACTATTTTACGATAATGAAAATAAACGATAGCGAAAAGCTGCATTTCTCAGGTACTAATCCGTAGACTACGACGACGACGACGACGACGAAGACTTTGGTCGTTAGTCCGAAGGCATTGGGGAGTGAGAAGCAAAGGTATATGAGGAGGAGGTCGGTAGACGCGAATCTAATTAAATAATTAAACGCCGCGCCGGCTAATTATTATAAACGAGAAGGCGCGGTGGCGATGGCTGCCTTTCGTCTCTCTACAACTGCTGCTTTCAGCTTTCTGTGCTGTTAAAATAATCGTATGCCTCATCCTGGATTCGTACAGGCTGCAGGCCGCGTTTAATTTTCGCACTCTTTTTCTGTACTTCTACCTATACCTATATTATAGCTCTACCTACGCACGTAGCATAGCTTTGCTAACTTTCGATTCATTTGCTCTTTTATCTCGGCCTATCTACTCGTAACTGGGCATATGCTAATTATTTCATCGTGGAACGATTACCTACCTGATGTGGTGGTGGAGTGTTGCAGGGAAGGAAAAAAAAAGAACTTCAGTCAAAAATTCAACGTAACGGAACAGATTCGTTAAATTTTCACGAGCTTTTTGTATTTGTACGAGCGCGCGGAAAGAGTGCTGAGGAGAAAAAGGATGCGATGGCGTGGACGCAAATCGTCCAAATTTACGTATACTCGGCAGTGTATTTTACTCGTGCGAAAGTTAATTAGTCATTATCCGCCAACCAATCCGACATTAACATTTATTCAGCGACGAAAAAGCTCTCTCTCGTCGTAACACGACCAACACGACGGTCGCAGATGGTGTTGGTGATTTTGTTGAGTCAATAATGACGTGGTATCCTACATGTTGGTTGGTTGGCTTCGGCTCGCGTTCGCTCTGGCTGCTTATTTTTCAAACACGCGGAAAATACGAGTATATTATTTATCTACGAGGCTGTTTTTTTTCAGCTCGACTTTTCGACACAGGTACGCGATTGTCGTTTCGAGAAATTTAACCCTTTCGTGTGCTCGTAATAGTATGTCCAGGACTGAGATATGGTCGAATGTTTGCTTACATCTTCGTCGTGTTGTTGTACGTAGATTTGCAAGCAGTATATTTCCGCGTTATATATTTTTTTTCTGGTTTTTTGGTCGACAGTCGCCCTCTATTAAAATATAATTATCCGGTCGCGCGTGGCCTCAGTTTTCTCTTACAGCGCAGCGAGCGTGAGCGTTGGCGGCGTTGTCAATAGAGACGACGACATGGCGCATCTTGTATCCCAAATGTATACAGAACATGGCGTATGCTATGGTAATTTGCTCCATACAAGTCTACATCACTCTCCTATGTATACGTATTATAATTCTCCAGATGAAATATTCAGATTAACTATACACTATGTATATTGTATACAGCGTGTACCCTCGTAACTATGAATAGGTAGGTAGGTACCTAATCGTTGACCAAACACAATGCCTAGTTGCAAGTTGTGTTTTTTTCTGTTGCGAAGCCAAGCCAAGCCACGTCCTAAGAGTCGGGGTCATGTTGGATGGCGGTCGCTCTCAGCACACAGCGGGTTCTGCGCCAGGCGCCGCTGCTTCGTCATATTCGCTCTAACGAGCCACTCGAAAAGGTGCAACAACGCGTGAAAACCATCAGCGAGCTCGTCGCCTGCTTTTCATTTCAGTTCACCTCACTTGTTGAACGTCTTATATTGGCCCAAGAATGGGATAAGGATACGTTGGTTTATCCTCCATTTTGAAATTAACCTCGGTCGTTCGATTTACCCACAATAGTAGCTGAATGGGTTAATTTACGAGACGATTTTTACCTGTCTTGAACTGTAGAACTTTCATTATGTAGACCTTAATCCTTATAACGCTTTTTTAAAATTTAACCTAAGGCTCTTGAAGTTTCCCCGTGTAGGGACGGGTTAAGAATATCTTTATGGTACCCTCTGCCTGTCGTAAAAGGCGACTAAAAGAGGACCAGGCAAGCACGGAGGCCTAGATAGCAGCCCTATCACCGTGATATATCTGGCATGGCTGGTAACCAAGTCAGACGAAAATTAACCTTACTCAAAATACACTAACAACAAGAAACGGATGGAACCATGGGATCCCTGGCGGAGGTGAACCCCTGGTTAAAATAAAAACACCCGCAATCGAAAGAAAATACAAACTCGGAAACTGGAATGTAAGAGGATATGCAGCCAAGGAAGCAGAAATAAACGAAATTCTAAGCAGCAGAAATATAGACTTTGCCGTGATGTCTGAAACAAAGAAGAAAGGAAGTGGAACAATCGAATCTGGAAAATACATCGTTATCTACAGTGGAGTTGATAAGAAAACCAGAGCTGCAGGCGGAGTGATGTTACACATACATAATAAACACCGCGAAAACATCGACTCATACAACATATGGCATGAAAGAATTGTATCAGCAAGGATGAGATTGAAAAAAGACTTTCTTACAATAATCGGAGTATATGCACCAGAAGAGGGAAGAGAGGAACAAAGCAAAGAGTTCTACGAGCAACTACAGAAGGCAGTACAAGCAGTAAATCCAGAAGATAAATTGATAATAGCAGGAGACTTGAATGCTCAGGTAGGAGATAGGCGTGTAAAGACAGTAACTGGTATGTATGGAATAGAAGGAATGAATACAAATGGGAAGAGACTGATAGATTTTTGCACTTTCAACGGACTGAGAATCATGAATACATTCTACCAACACAAAAAAGATCACAAGATGACATGGAGCAATACAAGAGGACAAAGCTCAATGATCGACCATTTTATAGCCAATGAAAACGCCGCTAAGAAATTCTTGGATGTAAGAACATACAGGGGTCTAGAAATAGGCACTGACCATCATTTTGTTCAAGGAGTAATGAGAATGGAAACAACAAGAATACCAGCCAGGAAAAATGAAAAGAAAATCAACACAAGAGCCCTGGATGACCCAACCAACCAATGGCTGTACTAAAGACGGATGAACATCATAAGTGAAGAAATACCAAAAAGCCAGGACATAGAAGAAGAATGGAAAAACATCAAATCCATTGTGACAAAAGCCGCAAAAGAAAGCTTAGGAATGGTTCCATGCAGAATCGGGGCAAAGCAAATAAAGAATTGGGACAATGAAATCCAAGAACTCATCCAAAAGAAAAGACAGGCATTTAGAAAATTCATGAGCTCAAAAAGTGAGGTTGATGGTGAAGAATATCGAAAACAGTTGGCAAAAGTCAAGAGAAAGTCCAGGAAATTACAGAGAGAGAGCTGGGAAAATTTCATCACATTCCTGGAGCATGACACATACAAGTTATGGCCAAAGGTGTATAAGATCATAAGGAGAATTGACACAAATTTTAATGAAAGAGTGGGTTTGCCAAAAATAAAAATCAATGATGCAAAGAAACATTTTGAAGAACTCTGGAGTGATGAAAACGCACAAGACATAAAGATAGAAGAAGAAATTGGAGAACCAGAAGACAGAATTTCATTTAGAGAGCTACAAGAGGCTTCAAAACAGCAAAAAATGCAAAAGCTCCAGGAGAAGATGGCATACCAACAGAATTGTATAAATACGCAAGTGGTGAATTCAAAAGAAGACTGCTGGAATTCCTAAATAGGATGTACCAAGAAGAAAAGGTACCTGAAGAATTCAAAACAGCAATTGTAATACCACTGTTCAAGAAAGGTGATATGTCAAACCTGAAAAACTACCGAGGAATAAGTCTACTCAATACCTGCTACAAGATATATGCAAAAATACTGGCAAAACGACTGGCAGACCATGCAGAAGAAAAGATGTCAGAAAGTCAAAACGGATTCAGAAAAGGAAGATCATGCACTGATGCAAGTTTTACAGTAAAACTATTGATGGAAAAAAGGATCGAATACAACCTAGAAACACACATGTGCTTTATAGACCTGGAAAAAGCATATGATAGGGTCAATAGAAAAAAACTGTTTGAAGTGCTAAAAGATGAAGAGATAACATATAAAATGCGAAAAGTAATAAACAGCATTTATAAGAACACCAGAATAAGAGTACGAATTGGAAATAAACTCTCAGAACAAGCAGAAATAAACAGGGGAGTTCGCCAGGGATGCCCACTGTCTTGTGTTTTATTCAACATGTACATGGATCACATGGTGAAAGAATGGCAGAAAATGAAACCAAAAGGAATCAAGACAGACAGAAGGCAGGAAATATCAACAGTACTTTTCGCAGATGATCAAGCAGTACTAGCTGAAACAGAATGTGGTATAGGAATTAGGAATTAACGAGATTTTTAGAACTAGGAACAAATAATGAGAGGATAGGTATTAGGAAAATTCACGATTAGGAAATATTGGGATGGGTTTGGATTAGGATAAGACAAACCTACCTAACCACATAATACAAAAATGCTCTATTTTAACTCAAATTCACGAAGATATGTTTCAACCAATATTCTATCGAAAGAAAGGGATTTTATTTACAAGGTAGGTAGAACCTACATCATACACAATCATAGTTGGAACGTATCCCAGTGTAAAAATAAACTCGAAAAGTAAATTGAATTTACATACATTTCTAGACATTGCAAGCAAGTCGAAATAGTTAGAAATCTACTAAATCTATACCTAGATTATTCAGATTGAATCACTGTTTTAAATCCTTACCTAGATCATTCAGATGAATTCTAACTACTTTACCATTAACCTAATCATTACCTTGACCATATCAATAGTAGTTGGACTGAATCTATTCATAGATTATATCGTAGCCCTATACTTTGAAATAAGAACCTAAATGCTGACCAACATATTGGCTAGAGGATTTCCCTCAGCCTGCCGGTAACTCGATCAAGTAACTTACTCCATTAGAATTCTTGTCCAAATAATTAGTGAAATAAATTCATAGCAACACAAATAACACTCGCGTTACCGGAGAAATTATATCATTTTAATAAGTTCAAATTTAAACAAAATATTCGAATGCTGCCATGTAATGACAGGTAAATTTATAGATAAAAAATTACAGAAAAAATACGAACGCACGTTCTTAATCGAGTGGAAAAAACATACTGAAGAATAGGTAGGTATTACCTATTGTCATAATCACTCGAGTTTCCCACCATAGATTTTAACCTTGAGATGGGCTCATTGAATTTATGTACCAAGTTTTGCCTAACTATTTCTATTTAGGCTCGTCTATAGCACATAATTTCTCCCCCTGCCAAAGAGAAAATCTATGGAAGGGAAAACTCGAATGCAAGACTGAAAAATTACATTACGTTAAACTATTGAAAAATTAACAATTAACAATGACTATTGAAAAAACAGCTAATCTAAACTCGAGTATGATTAACAGTGAAAATGTAAAAAACAAAGAAAAAACAATAACAAAAAGAACAATATGAAAACGACTATCGCCAAAAAACACACCATCCAAAAACGAAAAATGAAATTACAATATAATAAGATTCACGATGATAACGTAATAACTCGAAACAGAAACTACAAAAGAAAAAACCAAAAATTTACAATAAGGAAAAATTTTGAAACCGAATCTTATTTCTTCTTTTTAATAAGATATTCTTCTACCGGATAGAAGTTATCTCGTACTCTAAATCGATCCATCGCTCGAAGGCTTCTGAGAAGACCAATCATCCGAACTCGCGGTACCTTCTCCTTACATCTGACCGTTCTCGAGTAAGGGATTCCAGGTGGTCCTCGAAGATTGATTGACACAGCCTGTGGGTCGTAACTCTTGATCAGTGGCCCGATATCTCGTACACCCAAAATGACTGTACCATGATGTGCCTCTACTTTCTTCGTAGTCGCGAAATTGGCCACATAGCAAGAGAACCAATGAATATCGTTTTTGTTGCGATCGATACCGGGAGTCAATTTCAATGGTACATTCACCTTTCGTCGTACCACTAACCGGAACTCGTCCTTCCATGGCACATAAACTACCTTAGGGTGACGAAGAAATTCAAATTCGAATGACACGTTCTTGTCGAAAAACTCGAGTGCAGCGGTGTTAATTAACGATACCTGGAGCGTTGGGTCGATGATAATTTCCACGTAATCGTTGGCGATCTTTCCCAGGACCGTAACGAGGTGTTTCATGTTGGTCTGGTTTTGGTATGACCATCTGGGACGATAAACATGTTCGCGTGGATAAATCTCGTTACGGTAAGTCGAGCGGACCAAATTAAGATGGTTACGCCAAGTAACCGCCTCGATATCGATTCTTGGCCATTCGAATGATTGCCTTTTGTCGTAATACTCAAATCTTGGAACAACGATTTTAAAATGAACATATGTTCCCCGTATCAGCGCTTCCCAAAGATCGGTAGCTAGATGTTCGAATACTCGGTCGCTTGGATCCCACTCGAATTGATACGGTCGATAACTTTCAGGCCATTCTTCAGGAACATACGGTCGAAGGCGACATTCAGAAATATCATCGTCGTCAATCAATTCGTGGCAAAAAATTTGGATACCGTCGATTTCAGCGTAGTTTAATCGAGGAAACTTTGCCGTTACATATGCTGGTTGTGGTGGTGGAAGAACGACAGGAACCACAGCAGCGACGGGAACAGCAGCGGCGGCGGCTTGAGCGACTGGTTCATTTTCATCAGCTAATGGAGCTGGTTGGATCGGTTTTTCAACATTGTTCTCGGTAACGTGATCAACCTGCATCGATTCATCGGTGGAATGAGTTGCCGTTGCTGATGGAGTCAACGTTGAACTCGAATCAATGACATCACTTTCAACAGTGGCAGCAGTGACGATAGCTGAAGTTGACGTAGAACTCGAGTCATTTTCGCCGATCGGTAGTGTTGATGGTCGGTTTTGCGGTGGAATGAGATCACGAAGGTTGAGATCGGCCAACAATGAATTCTGACGTAGAGTTGCTAAAATGTTCGCTATTGATGGATCATCTTCGCTAGGTCTAGGTTGTTGGAGTGGATACGTCTTCGGCTCAGGAAACCGAAAACCAACCGTTTTCTTTTCACCGGTACTGTCTTCTTCGGTGTAACTTAGTTTTTTCGCCGGTGGTAAGCCTTCATTGGGGCTCTTCAGCGCACTCTTAAGAGGAGCTGGCAATCGAGTAAGAGACACCGATAAATTCTCAAATTCGGTCGAATGTGAGGTTCTAGCTGCGTCATCAAAAGATGATGTTGATAGGTGACGATTCGTTTGGTTCAATATATCGATGTTTTCTTCAAATACATCATCACTACCACCGTCGGAGACGTTGATGATTTCTTCTCCTTCAGTCAGATCGATCGTTGTTTCACTCGAGTTTGTTGCGATTGGTTTGGATTGTTCTTCGTCGTGCACAAATGAGAAAACAGCGGGAGGAAGAATCAGATCGTTTTCTGAAAACGCTCGACGAATCATCGTGCTTAATTTTGGTTGTTGAACTGGAGTCGGAGGAGCGGGCGATATCGGTCGAGAGAGAGTCTCCATTTGCTCGAATAAGAACTCTGTTAGACCTTCTACCTCGACGGCGATAAGAGATGGTAAATCACGTATATTCGGCGTCTCCTTTGGAATGAGGCATCTCTTGCAAGGTGATAGACGGTTGGCGGTAAAAACAGCGAGCAGATACTCTCGGATATACAATTCCACCCGTTGGATCTCAGATTCCATGATGCTTCGAGATAAAGATGTAGGTAAATCGAGTGCGGAGACAGAAATCTCGATGATCTCGGCGATTGGACATCTGACGTTTTGTTTTTTGATCGTTAGAGTGTCTTCCTGATCGTTTCGTATTACAAATACTCGAGTGTCAAGATCTTCAGCTGAGAACGTTTTCTTTAAATTCTCAGGACTCGAGTTAATGATCGGGTGTATATGGCTCTGGCGACAGGTCGCGTACAAATCATTCTGTGAACAATTTAAAATCATACACAAAACTAGATTAGCATAATTCTAAGAGAGACTTTTATCGTTTTACAAACTATGAAAAAATTATAACTAAAATAAATTAAAATAAAAGAGAGAGAGACATAGAAGGCTGAGACGAGTAGGCAAAGGCTCCTATTCTATCGGAGGTTGAACAGTATCATCGGTAGCTGGATTGTACTTTCGAAGATGACGGATATTTTCTCGAATAATATATCCTGGATTTTTTTCATCTTCAAGTTCGTAAACGTTAATGAAAGGCTTGGTGATGACTTTATATGGGCCTTTCCATTGGTGTGATAGTTTCGCAGCTACTCCTTTCTCTTTCGAGGATACAGGTCTATTTTTTACAAATACTCGTTCACCAATATCCAATATCACAGGTTTGTGAACTTTATGGAAATATGCTTGTCGACGTTCATGATTCTTTTTCTGGTTTTCGAGTATTCGCTGGTTGATATCGAGTGGTAATTTTCGTTGTTTAATTATATCAACTAATGAATCAGGTACTAATCGTTTACGTACTGCTTCATATGGAATGCAACCTGTTACAGTGCTTTCTGTATAGTTTAATTTACGCTCGATATCTGGTAAAATACGACACCATGATTTTTGTTTATCAGCGATATACTTTCTCATACTCGAACCAATAGTACTCATTATTCTTTCGGCAGGATTACTATTTGGAGTGTATCTTGATGTATACCGAATTTGAACTCCTCTCTTCAGCCAAAATTTTCTCCAATAACGAGAAGAAAATTGTGGACCATTATCACTGAGTACTATTTTCGGTAACCCAAACTCATTAATCCAAAGAATCATACGTTCGAGTATATTTGCGGAAGTTACGACTTTTAATGGGTATAATTTGACAAATTTGGTAAAATGATCTTCGATCACAAACACAGTATCGACGCCTGCTGTACTGCTTGGAATTGGTCCAAAATTATCCAAACACAAAATCTCATTGAAACGTTCAGAAGCGAGTGTTTGGATTGGACCATATAATCGAGTTGTAGATCTCATTGATATTTGACATGAGATACAGTCATTTACAAATTGACACACTTGAGTTGTTAATCCAGGCCAATCAAAATGTCTTCGTATAATGCGAATTAATCGTGTAATTCCAACATGGCCATACTCATAATGATAGTGTTGAATTATTTCTCGTTGGAGGTTTTTTGGAATAAATATTCGCCATTCTTGGTCATTATGATTCTGATAAATAACCAAGTTCAATTTTTTATCAACTCGAGTACGTTCGGGATATTTCTTGATACATGCTTGTACAATTTCGTCGTTATTCTGGATTGATCGAAGTCGTCGAAATTCAGTAAATAAACATTTCGGTGTTTTGTAATCGAACAGAAAAATGGTGAAATTTTTGTCGTTTTCGGTAATGTTGAAAGTATACCTAGACAAAAAATCTGCAATCGAGTTATCAGCTCCAGCGATATGTCGAATATCTATTCTGAAGTTGTCTAAATACAGCAACCATTTCATAATCCGATTAGGCAAAAGTTCATTTTTCTTCAGGTATGTTACCGCAATGTTATCAGTGTATAAATGAACTTTTATAAATGAACTTTATTTCCGGCCAAAAGATAGTAATTTTTGGCGAGAAGATGGATAATTGCCAAAAGCTCGAGTTCCATTATGGAATAGGATTTTTCGTAGCCTTTTAACACTCGAGAAGTAAATGCAATTGGCATCATTAGGTCTTTTTCATTCTTGCGACTCGGTTGCATTACTACACCTGCGATGGCTTTCGTAGAAGCATCCGTATATATGTAGAATGGCTTTTCGAAGTCAGGATAGGTCAATAGTGTCTCATTTGCGAGTTCTTTTTTCAGCAATTCGAAATGTTTGATGTTTTCTTCCGTCCACACTATTGCACCTTTTCCTACAGTAGTCAATGCATAAAGAGGAGCACACAGCACGCTGATTCGAGCCATATATTCTCGGTAGTACTGAAACATACCGAGAAATTGCTGGAGGCTCTTTACGTCTTTTGGCAACTCGAAATTCAAGATCGGTTCGATCTTTTCAGGATCAACCTGAACACCCTCATCGGAGAATATCATCCTGAGATATTTTATTCGAGTTTGACACCATTGGGTTTTCCGAAGATTGAGTGTCATTCCAGCAGCTTTCACCTTTTCGAGGAAAATACGAATATGTTCGAGGTGTTCTTCGATAGTTTTCGAGTAGATAATGACGTCATCGACGTACACACCAGTGAAATCTTCACAACCGCGTAACACCAATCGAAGAGCATAAACAAAAGCAGCTAAACTATCTTCGGTACCGAAACCTACAACCGTCATTACGAGAGGAATACCATCGATGGTGAATGATAGAACGCATTGTTGATCCTCTGCTAATTTGATTTGGAGGAAACCATTATTGAAATCAAAGATCGAAAAATACTTCATGTCCTTAAACTTCATCCGCATGTTGTTAATATTTGGCGGTTCAGTTGAGTGTCTGAGAATGTATTCATTTAATGGTCTTCCATCCAAACATATACGAACTTTTCCACCTCCTTTATCCACATAGACGAGACCTAACTTGTAAGGTGATTGTCTTTCAACCACTTTTCCTTCTTTTTTCCATTTTCTTATAATTTCATGGACACCATCTTCGTAGCGATGGGGAATAGGTCGAGATTTACACCATACTTTATGTGGAGGGGGAAGTTTGTTACCTACGAAAGCGAATCTGTGTTCGTAACAGTTACACAAACCGATTCTGTTTTCAAAAGTTTCATAGTTATTATGAATATGTTTTCTCAACGTACCTTTATGTTTGTTCGAGAGTTCCGTACCCTCGACTGCTTCTTCTATTTTATACAGCAATTCGGTACAGATGACATAGGAAGGATTCTCACTTATTGAAAATATCTCTTCAGGTTTCGTAGACGTGATGTACTGGACTTCTTGTAAAGGATATTGTTTCGGATCCTTTAGTAACTCGAAATTCATCGCGCTTTTCACTGAATCGTTGTAATGAATCTTGAATGTTTTATTCTGGAGAGCTGTTACAGTTGGATCGGTAAGCTCAATGTAATTCTTTGACGTGTGAATTACTAACTCGAATGATCTCATTAAATTACGTCCCAAAATCAACGGTGTATTCAGGTCTTTGACGATAAATGCCTGAATATTGAACACACTTTTGTTAGGCTTTTGTGTTGGAAAACTCATCGGTACGTAAGCCATTTTCGTGATTTTTGGATGAGCTTTGGTTGCAGCTAGCGAAAACTTTTGACCCATACCATCAGCTTTGACTTCACTTTTCTTCAATTCAGGGTATGCTGCGACGATTCGCTCGTAAACGCTTTCATTCATGAGTACATGAGAGCAACCGTTATCAATTAGTGCATCTACGTCAATTTTACCAAATTGAACTTTTATTTTCGGTGACACGTCTTTATTCGAGTATTCAATGTCGACTGGATCAAGTACATCGAGAATACTATGGTTGAGATTGAATACAACTGGTTCATCTGTTTTACCGTACATGCTATCGAGTTTCTCATCTTTCTTCGTATCTTTATAAGGTTGGGTTTTGAAGATATTGACCCCACAGTATTTCTTGAAAAAGCTACACATATCGTAAGTCAATTTATTCAGATTGAGAATATCCCAACTTGCATAATCAGGTTTTGATCCATGCGATATTCCACCAACCTTGTAGAATTCTTTTTTAATATCGTAAAGAATAGCGCCTTCTGATGTATATTTAAACCATTTCTTCTCAGTTGGCACAAGCTCATTACGTTTTACGAATGGAGAAAACGCATTCCAAAAAAGACAATTGTCTTGTTTTGTTGCAGTGAAATAAATCTTCTCGTTCACTTCTTCTAAATTCTTCCAATAATCGAGACTTATATTGGGAAAATTCACTGGAGCGATCAACGCGAAAACGATATGCTTAATTCGATAAATATCTCGTAAGGTGACCACCAATTTCTGCAATTCGTTCTGGAACTGGGAACTATCGAAATTTTTGAACATCGATTCTTGCAATCCAAGATGAATTAGTGCACGCTCAACACCAAAAGGTATATCGAATGTGTTTTCTTCGAATAATTGATTCACCTTTTTAACCGTCAAGGTATCACGAACTAATGGAAATTGTGCGTGATCTGCAATGTTCTTATTTTCATGGAATCTCAGAAATTTGTACATGACATTACTACCGATATATGCAATTCCATCACAGAAAAGATACATCTTTTCTTTATTAGGAATGTCTGGAACTACCAGAGGGATTATTGGAGCTTCTTTGTTGTGGATTATCGCAACTTCAAAGGTCGGCTGATCTGAATTAGAGGTAACACTGCGACCTTCGGTGTTACCTAATTCAAGTTTAAATCATCGAGTGGAATTGAGATATCGCAAGCGGAAAATTCCTCTAAATTCGGTGGATTTTTTTGATCATAAAGCTGGAGATTATGATTCATATCGACATAATGAACGGTGAGACCAGGTTCGTTGAAATTAATCTCATTTGCACTCGCTACTTTGGTGAATTGAGCTCGTCCGCCTCGATCAAACCGTTTTAAAATTTGACCTTTATCGAATCTTGTGAAAGGGTTTTCTTTCTTAGGCGGAGGATTCGATCGATTTTCACTGGAACCGTTATTTCTACTCGAGTTGGAGTCTGGCTTTGAATTCGATGAAGTTTTTGTTGATTTCGAATTTCGTACTTTATCCATCAGAGGTTTCGCCACTTGTTGGTAATACGAAGAAGCATTCACGCTTTTCTTATTAGCGGTTCCAGAATTTTCCATTTCAGAAATTGCTTCGATAATTTCTTCAATGGTATCTGTAGGCTCAGTTTCTTTAAATATTTCTCGATATTCTTTTCCAATCTTTTCGGTCAAAACTTGAGCCACCCATTTTGGCGTTACTGAGGTATTCCACCTCATTCTTCTTAACCAGAATGTTACAAAATCCACGACACTTTGATTTTGATTTTTCTGTTCTTTTTTGAATTCTTTGATATCGAGTTGGTGATTCATAATGGTGGAGAATTGTTTTACGAGTTTTATTGCATTCAAATGCCAAGGCTCATCAATTTGTAACGCCTTCTTGTAATTGACCAATTCTGTATGCTCGAGAAAATAATCAAGACAGAGATTGTATTCTTGATTAGTTTTCACTAACTGACGGATCTCGTTCTCAAACTCGATAAGGAATTCTTCAACCGTTCGGTAATCTTCACTAGCTTTCCACTTCGAAACTCGAGCTCCTTCGCATATTTGTTTTACGTTTTTCTTACTACCGGAATTATCAATACTCGAGAATTGTACAGGTGAAATAACCAATAGCGATCAACAGTCTTCGATTGGGAAGACTAGTTGTTCATTTTTCGCTTTTAAATGAAAATGTCGTTGAGGAATCGTTAAACAGGATGGTTGGGGAACGAAATCACGACTTCCGTCACCTCCACCACGGCTTTGTCTCGAATGTATAGCAAATTGCTTGGCAATGTTTTCCGATAATGTTTCATTGTTTATCTCGATAACATCCATTAATAAAGCAGCTGTTACTCCGCTAGGACCTGGAGCAGCTCCTTCTGACGTAGAAGCGGTGGTCTCATTAGCAAGAGACATTCGCTTTGTAACTTTCGATTGTAGCTCTTCATTCTTCTTTTTAATCGCTGCATTTTCAGCCAATAATCGTTCGTAATCTTCTTGAGTGAACGACATTATAGGTATAGGTTGGTTTTCGTCTTCATCGAATACGTCAACTTCTTCGATTGGTATTTCTACTTTGATACCAGCGACGTCGTCGTCAGTTGAATCGAATGTCTTAGGAACTTTATCACGAAAACGGGATTCTTTAAAGAAACCTTCTGGAAATCGTGGTGATCGGAAATAATATGACGGAGTTGGTCGAAATAATTTCGCTCGTCGACGTTCTTTTTTCTCTTCTGGATCTAACTCGAGTGAAGAATCAGAATCGAAATTGTCGAATTGTCGTGATGTCTCGTTCAATCGATCTCGTACACCGTTTAACTCGTTATCAATCGAATCGTCGGCTTCTTGATCTGGATTGTCGAATTCGTTCAGTTCGTCGAGAGAAAGCTCGAGTGCAATATTACTATTATCGATAGTAAAACTGATAACAGCTGGATCGTGGAAATGAGCACTCGCAGAAGACTCGTTGAGTTCAATATCAGGTTCGTTTGAATTATTCACTGTTGAATAAGCTTGATTAGTAAACACTCGAGTTACCATTTGGCAATGTTGAGTCAGCATTATGGTCCCTAACTATCTAAAAATCCCTAACTAAGGATCCCTAGATTCCCTATAGACCAAGGTAATGATCTCACAAGTAACACAAATAACACTAAAACGTTCGAAAATACCTGACTATGCATGAGAAAAACCAAAGAAGAGTACATACCCACGCAGGCGCCAGGTTGCGTATTTACAACCAATTTTGGCATGTCACATATTTTCAAAAACGAAACACAATACATATAAGAAGAATCAAAACAACGGTAAACAAAATAACTAGATCTAATTTTACCTCAAAGGAAGCCATAATCGTAAATAAACAGATGAAACAATGGAAATAATACAGCTACGTATTCGGCTGGAACATCAAAATATTCGAAATACGACAAGCTCGCGAATCTTTCGAACTTCACTTCACAAACGAAAGTTTATTAAATGATTAAATCAGAAGCTCGAATAAAAATACGATCGCAATAATCGAATCAATTTTAGCAAAAAGTAGAAATACCGCACTAAAAAACCATACGCATAACGCAAACTACTCGAGAGATGTTTACGGTACGAAAGAAAAGATAATACTCAAACCGAATGCGTTTTAGATTGCGATCGAAGACTCGACTAGAAAGATAAGAGAATAACAAAATGGCGATTTACAAACATAATACAATAGATAGAAACTACGACGAACGTTTCCTAGAAATTTTGTTCAGCCCGATGCCGATTCTTCTACACTAACACAAACACATATCTTTTTATATTTTTTATTAATTTTCTTAGAAAAACACGCATCTTAATTCTAAAGGCATAAGCTGAATATGTGGATATCCAGACATATGCGGGAAAGGGGGAAGGAAATTTAGCGGCCTTTATCAAAAACCTATCCTAGCCGAAGCTTTACATAGTACCATTCGTAAAACTAGTTGCAACATGTTTTATAATATGTTAAAAATACTCGATCATTTTTCTGGTACTCGGAGGTCTTGATGTAATTACTCGATGTCGTTATCTCGTTGATGGTGGTACATTTCATTACATGTACAATACCAGAACGACTAGTACAATTCGAAGCTGGTTTCTTCGTGTATCTAAAATATGCTTTCTAACAAACTGTTCCCTAAGTGAGGTAGGTACCTACTACCTATTCGATACCTACCCACAGGCGGACCGTACTTCTCATCAGGCGAAAGCATAGCACAAAAGATAACGCGCTCGAGTGACTATTCTAACGGCCATATTTTATTGATTGAAAGAAATCTTCGTGTCCAACATGAAACACATGTATAACATTGAATTTTGACACGAAAATTTTCTGAAGATGAATTTTGAATAATTAATACCTAAACTCATTAAGCCCTAGCCCCACGTTGGGCGCCAATTTTTATATTATGTGGTATAGGAATTAGGAATTAACGAGATTTTTAGAACTAGGAACAAATAATGAGAGGATAGGTATTAGGAAAATTCACGATTAGGAAATATTGGGATGGGTTTGGATTAGGATAAGACAAACCTACCTAACCACATAATACAAAAATGCTCTATTTTAACTCAAATTCATGAAGATATGTTTCAACCAATATTCTATCGAAAGAAAGGGATTTTATTTACAAGGTAGGTAGAACCTACATCATACACAATCATAGTTGGAACGTATCCCAGTGTAAAAATAAACTCGAAAAGTAAATTGAATTTACATACATTTCTAGACATTGCAAGCAAGTCGAAATAGTTAGAAATCTACTAAATCTATACCTAGATTATTCAGATTGAATCACTGTTTTAAATCCTTACCTAGATCATTCAGATGAATTCTAACTACTTTACCATTAACCTAATCATTACCTTGACCATATCAATAGTAGTTGGACTGAATCTATTCATAGATTATATCGTAGCCCTATACTTTGAAATAAGAACCTAAATGCTGACCAACATATTGGCTAGAGGATTTCCCTCAGCCTGCCGGTAACTCGATCAAGTAACTTACTCCATTAGAATTCTTGTCCAAATAATTAGTGAAATAAATTCATAGCAACACAAATAACACTCGCGTTACCGGAGAAATTATATCATTTTAATAAGTTCAAATTTAAACAAAATATTCGAATGCTGCCATGTAATGACAGGTAAATTTATAGATAAAAAATTACAGAAAAAATACGAACGCACGTTCTTAATCGAGTGGAAAAAACATACTGAAGAATAGGTAGGTATTACCTATTGTCATAATCACTCGAGTTTCCCACCATAGATTTTAACCTTGAGATGGGCTCATTGAATTTATGTACCAAGTTTTGCCTAACTATTTCTATTTAGGCTCGTCTATAGCACAAGAAGATGACCTACAGAGATCAATGTACAATCTAACAGAGACATCAGAAAAGTATGATATGAGAATATCATCAGAGAAAACAAAGACAATGGCCTTCAAAGGAAAGGAACCAGTAAGCAAGATTGTAATAAATGGAAAAATCATTGAACAGGTCAATAATTTCAAATACCTGGGAAACACAATATCATACCAGGGAGAAGTAGATGTTGGTGGAAAGATTGCAAAGTTCCTGAGAGTCACAGGACTGATAAATAGGACCCTGAGAAGCAGTAAGGTGCGAAAAGAAACAAGATTGAAGGTGTACAATACCCTAGCAATACCAATGATGACTTATGGAAGCGAGGTTTGGGCACTGAAGAAATCTGATAAAAGAAGAATAACGGCAGCTGAGATGAAGTTCATGAGGAGAACGGCAGGGGTGACTCTAAGAGACAGAGTCCCATCTGAGAAAATAACAGCAGATCTCGGAGTGATGCCAGTCATGAAAAAGATAAAAAAGTATAGGAAAGATTGGAGAAATCATGTCAAAAGGATGGAGGAAACAAGATAACCAAAACAGGTCCTCCAATATACACCAACGGGGAAAAGAAGCAGAGGGAGACCAAGGAGGAAACTCACTGATACCTCAGGCTCATCCTCAACAGGTTCCACACCACAGCAGACAGGCCAATAGGCCTACCGCTTATAAGGAAACGACGACGACGGCTCTTGAAGTTGGGTTTTCATCCTACCAATTAAACGTATGGATTTGATCATAGCTCAAGTAAGGCCAATTGAAAAAAAAAGGTTAATTAAAAAGTGATCAACCTTGAGTTATTCTAATTTACTCGTACAGTAAGCTGCATTCAAAACTGGCACACTGAATGGAAAATTCCCATGTGTAGATCGAACCGAGATTCGTAGGTACTAATATTTTTTACTTTACACCTTCTATTCGGTTTACCTGAGTATATTCGAGACTGGTTGTTGATTTACATAAATTTGTATTGGCAAAACTTCCTCAAATGTACAAATTATCTCATCGCATCGTCGAAGCAGGAAAACTACCTACCTACCTGTATATACACTATACAAAATAAGTAAAGGGATGCTAAATTACTGCATACAGTACAGCCAAGCTAGGTATTAGGTACCCCTAATAGGGTAGTCGTAGTCGTAAACCTATGTGTGCAATTCAGTGAATACGTTTTTCCAAAACTAAAAATTCCTCAGGGATGTAATTAGCGAGGTAACTATTTAGCGTCGTCGTAAACTTGGTTTTTAGTCTTGGTCTTGGTCGTCGTTGTCGTTGTCGTACTACAAATGTTTGTCCAAAACGGTCGAGAGAGTTATTATTTAAAAAATCCGAGCCTGTATTCCCCAGACGATTGTATACCTGTGTATGTGTAATTTTCCCGTTGTCGTTGTATACGTACGTTTTCGAGTGTCCCCTGCTGTGAACTTACAAACGTCTTGTGGTTCTGTTAGGTTAGGATGGTTACGATTTGCATGTGAAGTCTGTTCTATTGCTCGATGCCGACCATTTTTGCCAAGTCAAAAAGGGAGCATTGGCTATTCTATGTCAAATCAACCTGGTTTTGAGTTCATGTGCTTCGATTTTATCCAATATTTGTGGATAGGTTCCTTATAATGAAGAATTGAAGATAGATGGAACATCGTTGAGCCCTCACCCTCTCTTTCCTCCTTGGGGCAGTTAAGGAGGGTTTGTGTTTTTTTTTTTTCAGAAATTGAAATTTCTCGTCCTAATGCCCAACTTTGATGTCTCTATTGCTCGGGACTGGACTGCTGTGACTTGGAGAAAATCTGTTCATCTGTTTATCTGTTTGTGTCGTTTTAAACGTAATGAGCTAACGATTAATGAAAATTAGTTTCAATAAAAGTTCCAAAAATTTCAAAATTCAAAGTGAAGCTTTTTTGAAAACACGATTTTCAATATCTCGCCAAATTTTGGGGTTGTATTTTGAAATGTTGAAAAAAAAATCTAGAAAACGTACATTTTTATGATATTTACTACTATGAATGTCTCGAATCGGATTTGCGAGACCACCAGTGATGGGAGGAGGGTACCTGGGTTAAATTAATTCATATCCTACACCTCTAAACACCTAATAAACCGAAGATCATCCAATTTTTTATATTTTTAGGAATGTTTTGGACTCAGTGGGTGCTTAAGAAGGTCCAAATCAGGAAAAATAAGTTGATGATATTCGTATTCGGACCTTTCGAAAAAATATAAAATTATATGTCACATGTTATTTGATATTTTTTTGAAAAAAATTTACCATTTCAGAGCTCCTTATCTTCCTCTCCACCCTTCCTCCCCCACCCTAGAAAAAAATCCTAATAGCATCAATGAGTGAATACTGAATAATTTGCGAAAGTGCATACACGTTTTTATTCTTTTCCAGCTGGCTACATTGCATTATTCTTAGCATCGCCGTTACAAAGCCTTGCCTTTGGTTAAAATTTTCAGTATCGCTTTTTGCCAAGTCTCCTTCTTCAACAGATATTGTGAAAATGAAGTTTTTTTTTTTTGCCAATAAGTAGTTGCCAAGAAGTCCTGGTTTTTACTTAAAATTGTCAGTTTTACTAAAGTTCAAAAATTTCCAGAAATTCTGACTTTTTCAAAGTTGCCAAAAATGCCAACTTTTTCAAACATTGACAAAAATTCTCGTTTTTTCGCAAAAAACTTTTAAAAGTTGTGCTTTTGTCCAAAAATGACCAAACAGTCTTCCTTTTTGCCAAAAATTGCCAAAAACTCCATCTTTTTAGTGACTAAAAAAAATTTTTTTTACCCTAAAATTTCCAAAAGTCACCAAGAAGTATTTTTTTCTCGTAAAAAATGAAAAAGAATGTCTCACTTTTCGAAAAAAAATGCAATTTTTGACAAAAATTCATTGTTTCTTTTTGCAGAAAATTTTTAAAAATCTTTTGTCAAAAATTCTAGCTTCTTAGCAATTGAAAAGTCTTGTTTTTTTACCCATGATTTCCAAAAGTAACCAAGAAGTGTCGTTTTTTAACTAAGGAATTCAAAAAAAATTACTCCTGGAAAGAAATAATTTCTTGGCCAATGATTCCTAAAATCTGTTGATTTTTGCTTTTTAAAAAAAATTCTCGCTTTTTTGCTGAAGATTAATTTTATTTCAAATGAATTACCTTCAAGCTTTGTTTTTTTGCCAGAAATTGCTAGCTAATTTTTTTGCAATAATTTCATATTTTTGTTGAACTAGTTGTCAAAGTCTTGCTTTTTTCCAGAAATAAAAAAATCTCACTTTTTCGCAAATGTTAGGGTAAGTGCAGGTAATATGGGGTACATAAGTTCAAACTCTTCCTGAATGGAGAGAAATTGATGAAAAATGAAAATTTTTGCGACATTTGAAAATTCAAACATTTACCCATCTGTGATAAAAATTGTGGCCACTAAAAATCATTTTTACTATTTTTAATTTTTTTTTGAAAAAAAAGTTCAAAATCGACATTTTTGAAAAAGTGCAGGTAATATGGGGTACCAATAAAAACTACAATGAAATGACCTTTGAAAAGCCAAACAAAAATGTTTTCCAGTTTTTACATTTATTTCACGCACAAACCATGGTTTCCCATGATTTTTTTCATAATTTTTTGATTTTTCGAAAAAATTGTTGAAAATTCACCAAAAAATGTCAGATAACATGAAGTATTTGTAAAAATGAAAATAAACGAATAAAACAAACAGGAAAAATTATTTTTATTCATAATTTTTACATTTGTTAGTGTTTTGGTTCAGAATATGTCAAAAATCTGCAAAAAAACAAGGTACCCCATATTACCAGCATGTGAAAATTTTAACGCCAAAAATGTTCTATTTTTTTTTCAATTCAGAAAAACGACTCACTGAAAAAGTAAAGTATGAAATAGATAGTAAAATCATGGCTCTTTCCGACACTCTACTTGAAATTTCAAAAAAATATGTATTTTTCGCGAAAACGTTCAAAAAACTTGACGTATCTGTTTTGGGGTTGCATGAAAAAGTCACCACCGACGAATAAAAAAGAGTACACGTGACCAATCGCCTCCGGGTCTGATCAGATCATCTTAGAATCATTTAAAAACACTCCTTAAATTTTTTCCTGTTGGATAGCACCCACAGAATACGAAAAAAGCGGGTACCCCATATTACTAGCAACCCCATATTACCTGCTTTTACCCTACTAAAAAATAGTCATTTTTTGCTAAAAATTCCAAGAGTCTCGCTCGTTTTCAAGAATTATCCAAAAGTCTGTTTTTTTTTGCCAGAAATTCCCAAAAGCTGGCGTTTCGTCAGGAATTGCAAAAATTCTCACTTTGTTGTCAAAGGTTTCCAAGTATGTAGTTATCGTTTTTTCATCAAAAAGCTTCAAAATACTGGCTTAGTTCATTTTGTTACGAAAAATCAAAACATTTCAATTAGAGGGAGGGGGAGGGGGTAGAGAAATTTGTGAATATAATTTTTTTTCTTTCGAATCTTTGAATTATTATAGTAATGAAATTTAACAAGATTTTGAAAATTAAGCTTCCAAAAATAGTCTAATTTTTAAACTTTTTGAAAATTTTTGGAAAATATTTTTGAACTTCCTGTATGAATTCTATCCTAAAAGAAGAGAATGCAGATTTTTCGCATCGATCGTGTCTATCTGACGCTGGAGATTTCTTTTCGGTGAACTTTTTCTCAAAAAAGGTCTTCGTTGTGGTTCGTCCTTGAATATGCTAAAGAAAAGCCAACGAGACGTGCAGGGCGAAGTCGCGACGATATTTTGGAAAATACTCGCGAGGAACATGACACACTGACGTGCTCGACGACGTCGACGTTGTGTAGGACGTAAAGGCTCAGGTATAGTGTTATACGTACTCGTATGTGTATTGTGTACATAAAATGAATATTTAAACGGCGAAAGTCCGCATTACAGCATGTTGTACGTTCGCGATGCCATGTTCAAATTGAAAGACGGCTAAAGTTAAACTTGGCAGAACCTTTGTGTAAGGCGTACGTATTTCCATCAGTAATTCTCAAATGTGAGCCGACGAAACGCCAGTTTTAGGAGCAAAAAGCAACGAACGTCGCGTTGAAAATTGAAAAATATACGAATCTTAACTACGAGTACGTCTAGTCTACTCGTACGTATGCGGTGTTTCTCCCAGTTCTGTCTCGTTTTCGGGGTTCTTCTCATTCGCAGTTGCACAAAACGACAAGAAGAAGCCCACTAAACAAATGCCCGTCACACGTTCCAACTGTGTGAAACTTTTAAATAATGAGTTATTAATGCAAATTTTGTTTTAGCAAACTTTAATGAATTTTGATTACTCATTTTTCGCACCGAAGAAAACTTTTGCCATAGTAACATCTTCTCTCGTATACGTATAGCTACAAAAAGTTAATTACAAATATTGTGTAAAAACCTCGCTCGCCTCAAACTCTTCGCCAGGTAGGTTAACAAAGTATTCAAAACGAATTTAAAAGTATACTAACAAGTGGTTCGAGGGAGGATGGTATTTGTTAACTTTTAGACGAAGAAGTAAAGATGACGCGGGAACGTTAATTAAATTTTGTCGCGAGAGAAGGCGCGGAGGTGTCTTTTGTGTAATTATCGAGCTTTTAGCGTGCATTGCCGATGAGATTTTAAACGTTTTTGGGAGTTTCGGGTTGATCTGAAGTCGGTGTATTCGACGCGAGATGGATTTTTATTCGAAATTATGTCATTGTTTGCGTGGTAGGGTTTTTCTGTGAAGTTCGTTGCAAATTTTGAACTTTAAAAAAAAATGCTTGAAAAACAGAACTTTTCTCGAACTCGAGTGAATCTCTCACAAATCTTTTGTGAACGTTCTCATTTTAAATAAATTTCAATAATATCTGTAATACCTACTCGATTCTGGTTCATGAATCGTTCACGAACGTCGTCGTCTTCCTTTTTGGAAGAATTCTGAGTCTACGAGTATATCCATTCCATTATGTTAGAGTTTGAACAGGATTGGAAACTGATGATCGTTCACGAACGATTTGCTCGAACCTGATGGGATCTCTTACGAATCCTCGTGAAATGTCCTTTTTTGAGAGAAATTTTAAAACTATGTGCATTAGAACAAGGAGTATGTCAGGAAAAAAATGGTCGTTCGCGAATGATTCGCTCGATCAAAGTGAATCCATCATGAATCGTTCACGAACGTCTTCCTTTTTGGAAGCATTTTGAGTCTGCATGTACCCAATTTTTTTGGATTTTGAACACGAATCGGAAATTAATGATCGTTCGCGAACGATTTGCTCGAACCTGATTGAATCTCTTTCGAATCCTCGTGAAATACCTTTCTTTGAGAGAAATTTTGAACCCTACGTACATAGTATTAGATTTAGAACAAGAAGTATGTCAGAAAAAATGGTCGTTCGCGAATGATTCGCTCGATCAAGGTGAGTCCATCATGTATCGTTCACAAACGTCTTCCTGTTTGGAAGAATTTTGAATCTGCGTATGTCCAATTTTTTTTAGATTTTGAACACGAATCGGAAATTATTGATCGTTCGCGAACGATTCGTTCAAACCTGATTGAACCTCTTACAAATTTTTGAGAAATGTCCTTTTCTGGAGAAATTTGTGTACATGATATTAAATTTTGAAGAAGAAGTATGTCTGAAAAAAATGGTCGTTCGCGAATGATTCGCTCGCTCGAAGTGAGTCCATCATGAATCGTTCACGAACGTCTTCCTTTTTTGAAGAATTTTGAGTCTGCATGTTCACAATTTTTTTGGATTTGGACTGAACACGAGTCGGAAATTAATGATCGTTCGCGAACGAATTGCTCGAACCTCATCGAATCTCTCAGAAATTCTCGAGAAGTGTCTTTTTTTTTGAGAAATTTCAAAATTAAATTTAGAGCAAGAAGTATGTCAGAAAATTGTACTCGTTCGCGAATGATTCGCTCAAAGTTGCGTAAATCCCTCATGAATCGTTCACGAACGTCTTGCTTTTCGGAGGAATTTTGAGTCTATAATCTAACTAAGTACATAAATTTTTAATTAAGTATCCATCATGTTAGATTTTTTAAGAAGAAATTTTCTGGAAATTGATGATCGTTCGCGAATGATTTGCTCGAACTGCTTGAATCTGAGTGAATTTTTCACAATGTTTTTTGGATATTTTTTTTGGAAAAATTTTAAATCTTCGGAAATTTTATAATATTTGGTTTAGAACGAGAAGTATGTCGAAAAATAATGGTCGTTCGTGAATGATTTCGCTCAAACCTTCGTGAATTTCTCACAAATCGTTCGCAAATGATTCGCGCGATCCTTCGTGAATCTTTCACAAATCGTTCGTGAACGTTTTTTTTTTGTTAGGTAGAAAAATGTCAAATTTATGTGCAGCATAAGTATTTTGATCTTTGAACATGAAATTCGCTATTAAAAAAAGGTCGTTCGCGAATGATTTGCTCGAATTGAGGTGAATCTCATGAATCGTTCTGTAAATTTTTTTCAAGGGAAAAAGGGAATTCTAATGTTTTTGTCCATAATATTAAACTGTTCTAAAAATGGAAATCAGGCGAAAATGAAGTGGTCGTTCGCGAATGATTTGCTCGAACTACATATATAGTGAATCTCTCAAATCGTTAGTGAACGTCTATTTTTTTAGAAAAATCAAAATATGTCGAGTCCACGTCCATAATATTCGATTTTGAACCAGAAATTTTCTCAAAAAGTAACAATCGTTCGCGAATGATTCGTTTGACTCGAATGAATCTTTCTCAAATTATTCGCGAACGTCCTTGTTTGGGTTAAATTTCAAATTGATATCAGTAATATTTGATTTCGAACGAGGAATTCGCGAAAAATAATAATCGTTCGCGAATGATTTGCTCGAACTTGAATGAATCTCTCACAAAAGATTTCGGAACTTTTTGCTTTTTGTAAATATTCCAAATCTACGTATATCTGTACTAAGTATTCAAATTTGAACGAGACATTTTCCGCAAGATAATGGTCGTTCGCGAACGATTTGCTCGGATTCGAGTGAATCTCCTGATTTACATCCGTGGTATTCGATTCTGAATGAAAAATTCTTCAAAATTGATCGTCGTTCGCGAATAATTCGTTCGAACTTGGGCATCGAGTTTGCCTGAAAAGATGAGTCGTTCGCGAATGATTTGCTCGAACTATATAGTGAATCGTTCAAATCGCTAGTGAACGTATTTTATTGGAAAAATGTCGAGTCCACGCCCATACTTAATGTTCGATTCAGAACATGAAATTTTCTCGAAAAGTGAGTATCGTTCGCGAATGATTTGATCGAACTGGAATGAATCTTTGTCAAACTACATATTCGTGAAGACGTGAACGTCCTCAATTTGGTTGAATTTCAAGTGGATATCAGTAATATTTAATTTCGAACGAGGAATCCGCGAAAAATAATAATCTTTCGCGAATCTTCCAAAACGCTCGTAACTCCTACACCCAACATTCTAGTCTTTCCCATTTGGAAAATGTAAAACCTATTCCATCCCACACCCTTCCATCTGTACTACATCCATCAACGTCAACTACCTCATCCCTCCCAAGTACTATGTGGCCCTCAGCACATCCTACCACAATTGGTATTCCATTATTCCAACCTCATACTCCAGCCTACCCTATGTTTAGCCCAATGACTCAGTGGCCAATGATAAGCAGTCAAAATTTTCTATAAATGGGGAGGCCCTAAAACCAAAAGAAGCGGAAGAGATAACCTTATTGACCCAAAACTTCAGATCAATAAATAAAAAACAGCCACTGTTGCTCCACCTCTTATTGGATAACCAAGTAGATATTGCTTGTATAACAGAACATTGGCTTGATCAAAATAGAGTTGATAAAACATTTATAGACCAGTATTCGATAATTACTTCATACTGTAGGGAACAGAGCAAAGGAGGGGGATCACTAATTCTAACTCACCAACAAATTACATCCAAGTTTGTAGGAATTGAATCAATCAACTCTTACTCACTAGAAGGACATATTGAGGTATGTGGGATAAAATCTAACAATCTAAAGATCTACGTAATTTCCATATACCGACCACCTCAAGGTACTTTCTCAATTTTTTTAGAAAAATTGGATTTGATCCTTTCCAACTTACACATTGGCCATGGAGTCATTATTGGTGGTGATTTCAACGTAAATTTTCTAAAGGATTCAACCAATTTAAGCTTACTACTAGACTTAACTTCTTCTTATAACCTTACTATTACAAATCATGATGCTACTCGCATTAATAGTTGCTTAGATAACTTTTTTTGCACAACAAATCTCTCCTGTACTCCCCCACTGTGTAGATCGCATATATCAGACCACGATGGTGTCATTTTATACCTAAAACTTGACCAACACAAGACCACTTCCCCTATATCCCATTTACACCGCAAAGTTACCCCATTTAGCATGTTATTGTTTATCAATTCCTTACAATCTCAGGAATGGGATATGCTACTATGTAGTGAAAATGCTAATCTAAAATTCCAGTACTTTTTAACAATCTTTCTGAACTTATACTCAAGTACATTCCCTCTATCCAAACCAAAAACTTATGCTGGAAGGAAAAGCGCATCTGCTCTCCATAACACAAAAATCTCAAAACTCAAAGTAGAACTTCATAACCTATGGGATTTCTATAAAGCGTTTCCCAGTTCCATATACTTCAAGGACAAGTACAAACAAAAAAAGAAGGAATATTCAATTGCCATTACCACAGCAAAAAAAAAACTATAATGCCAATCGAATACAAAACTCAACCAATAAAAACAGAACAATATGGAATATAATTAATGGTACCAAAAGCAAGCCCTTGATTGGTGATCTAATGAATAGGGTAACCAATGAGAAATTAGCCAACGACTTTAATAAGTACTTTACCCACCTTCCCCAAAACACCTCTAAAAAACTGAGCTCACCCTGTACCCCCCTCTCATACCTACCTGAAAAGGTTCAAGACACCATATTCCTCCACCCCACAACACCTATTGAGGTGTGTAAAACCATAGAAAATTTGAACAATTCAAAAGCAAAAGACATATACAACATAGATGTTAAGCTGGTAAAGGATATCAGATATGTTATATCTGATATACTTTCTTCACTATTCAATGACTGTTTGGCACAAGGGGTCTTCCCAGATTGCTTGAAACATAGCATAACAACCCCCGTATACAAGAACAAAGGTCAAAAAGATGACATATCAAATTTTCGTCCAATATCCATAATTCCGGTCTTTGCCAAAATCTTTGAAAAAATAATTTATACACGGATTTCATCTTATGTCAACTCCAAAAATATTCTAAACCCAAATCAATTTGGATTCAGGTCAAAACTTAGTACTTGTGATGCTATTTATGAACTAGTCAACACAATTTCAGACATGTTACAAAAAAATGAAAAACCAATTGGCATATTTTGTGACCTGTCCAAAGCTTTTGACAGAATAAGACATAACATCCTTGTGGCTAAATTAGAACATTATGGTATTCGGGGAATTGCCAAAAAACTTATAAAATCCTACCTAGCCAACAGGACACAAAGGGTAAAACTAGTTTCTAAAGAAGGAATCACAATATCTGACCCAGAAAATGTTACCATGGGAGTACCACAAGGTTCCAACCTAGGGCCATACTTTTTCCTCATCTATGTAAATGATTTCCCCCACTGCACCAAAAATAAAACTATACAATTTGCAGATGACACCACAGCAATAACAAAGGGTATCAGTTGGACCCTGGCATTTGAGGAAGCGGAGAAAACCCTCCAAGAAATGCAAACTTGGTTCATGGTGAACAGTATGGAATTGAATCTAAACAAAACTATGATTATGCCATTTTCTACAACTAATACCCTACCCTCAACTTTCACCTCTTCAGATATCAGCTGTCTTAGCCCCATCCAAACTTGCGAAAATACCACATTCCTTGGCACTATAGTCTCTAATAACCTAAGGTGGACAGCACAAACTGACAAACTTGCAAGTCGCCTCTCTACAATAGCTTATGTCATGACCCAACTACGCCATATCACATCAACTCAAACTAGAAAAATTGCTTATTTTGGGCTATTCCAATCCATAGTAACCTATAATTTGGCTTTTTGGGGAGGTAACCCCATCTTGTTAAACAGAATATTCCTAATACAAAAACGAATTCTACGGAACATTTATGGCCTAACCTGTACTGAATCATGTAAAGATCTATTCGTTTCAGAAAAAATCTTAACCCTTCCCTCATTATACATTCTTGAAATTGGAGTTATGGTAAAGAAAAAAACAATAAAAACATTCACAACAAACCATCAGTACCCCACACGAAATAGAAACCAGCTTGCAATAAACTTTTTCAAAACAACAACTTTACAAATCAACATTGACACTATGGCAGCAAAAATCTATAATGCTTTACCCTCTGATCTAAAAAACATAAACTCCACAAAAACGTTTAAAAAATATTTGAAAAAATGGTTAGAGGTAAAGGCTTTCTACACAGTGCAGGACTTACTAAATACGTGAACTATGTAAACTCTAGCATTATAAGTACCTACGTATAAGATATGTTCCAATGTTCCTATAATTTAATTATTTCAACTTGTACAAAGCCGAAAGGCGCACACGTACGTAATAAAGAATTGAATTGAATTGAATTGAACATCTTGTTTCTTGTAAATTCTAAATCTATATCGATACTATTCAAATTTAAACGAGAAATTTTCCAGAAAATAATGGTCGTTCGCGAACGATTTGTTCGGATTCGAGTGACTCTCCTGATTTGCATTCGTGGTATTCGATTCTGAATGAGAAATTCTTCAAGATTGATTGTTGTTCGCGAATAATTCGTTCGAACTTGGGCATCGAATTTGTCTGAAAAGAAGAGTCGTTCGCGAATGACTTACATTCTCGAATTTGAGTGAAACTCTTACAAATCGTTCGCGAACAACTTCCTGAAAAAATTTTGAATCCAATTCGAAAACTTCAATTTTGGACGCTTTTCTCACAAGTAGAGATGTGCACTTTTCAGAAAAGTAATTTTGGTGAAATGAAAAGTGAAAACTTCATTGAAAAGTGTGAAAAGTTGTGAAAAGTGTGAAAAGTAAATCGTGTGAATCTCATATTAAAGCTCTCTGCAAGAGCTTCAAATTGATGTATTTTTTGACTATCCAAAACACACAAAAAAACAAAATCATTTTTTTTCACCTACTTAATCAAATAGTGGTAGTTTTGAGCATTTCTAGAGCCTCTGACATTTTTGGGTTTTTCGGTTTTGAAAAAATGTTGTGAAAAATATCGAAAATGTGCACTAAATTGCGAAGGTGGAGGAGTGGAGAGAGTGAAACTTGATATTTGACTTCATCAATGAGGTCAGTGATCTCTGATGAGTAAATTGATTGGTCACTCGCTTTTTTTTTTAGTGAAAACTGAAAAGTGTAATGAAAAGTAGGAACTTTTCTTTTCAACTTTTCATTGAAAGAAAAGTACTTTTCACTTTTCACTTTTCACACTGCACATCTCTATATATATATATTTTCATAATTTGTCGAAAGTGGCCATTTGGCCAATTTTGAACATTTGGACAGTTGAAATTCTTGCTATAAAAGGTTTAAGATAAGCTCCGTTTAAATCAGAGATAGACATTTCGAGAAGTTGCCTTGTGAGTAGAGATGTGCAGTGTGAAAAGTGAAAAGTTAAAAGTACTTTTCTTTCAATGAAAAGTTGAAAAGAAAAGTTCCTACTTTTCATTACACTTTTCAGTTTTCACTAAAAAAAAAAGCGAGTGACCAATCAATTTACTCATCAGAGATCACTGACCTCATTGATGAAGTCAAATATCAAGTTTCACTCTCTCCACTCCTCCACCTTCGCAATTTAGTGCACATTTTCGATATTTTTCACAACATTTTTTCAAAACCGAAAAACCCAAAAATGTCAGAGGCTCTAGAAATGCTCAAAACTACCACTATTTGATTAAGTAGGTGAAAAAAAATGATTTTGTTTTTTTGTGTGTTTTGGATAGTCAAAAAATACATCAATTTGAAGCTCTTGCAGAGAGCTTTAATATGAGATTCACACGATTTACTTTTCACACTTTTCAATGAAGTTTTCACTTTTCATTTCACCAAAATTACTTTTCTGAAAAGTGCACATCTCTATATATATATTTTTTTTCAAATTATGGAAATTGGTTCTGAAACTGATACCACCCTCCCTCAGACCGAATTTGATAATTTTTAGTCATTCTGGAGCCTCTAGCGCAATTTTCGATTTATCAACAGCTTTTTGAAAAATTTTCAATCCAAACTGAAACTTCCAATTTTGGACATATTTGCTCAAAGTGACTTCCAAAGTGTTGTCGTTGAAATCTCATCTTTTATTCGCCCTCTTCACTTTGGAGAAATTCGATGGATCCAACCCTTTTGTTAATCTTCTCTTCAGCCTTGAAAAAATTCAAAAAAATTCATTTTTGTGCCCCCTTCTGATCAAGTTACGCAATCCAGACGACCTGTTGTACTTTCCAAACACGTTATAGGTACCTATTTAGAAATTTGTTCATTGTATGTACAACTACATTTATACTGTAGTGTCTGATCGTCGACCGATACGTCATCCCAATCACCTGTAACTTTTACACAACGTTGCTTCTCGATGACAGATAATGTCACAAGTTGCGGTCGACCGTCAGAATTTATTTCGATTAAAAAATTTAAACATGGCGATTTTTTTCCTCCCCTCGAGCCCATCCATCGGAGTCGCCATAGAAACGACACTAACACACCGGTGTCGAGCTACATTTAAAAATTATGCCGACGACCGCACCGTTATCAAGTAAATATACACAGTACACACAACACATAACACACACGCATCTCCTAATCCGCCTTAGACCCCCTCCTGTCTCCCAAAAAACAGCACATCAGCCTTAAACGCTACGTACCTACGTACAAACTTTGCAATATACATAACCACACAGTTCTGACAAAAAGAGAAACATCAACCGAAGAAGCCAATCTACGTAGTACACCAAGTCTGCCTACCTATCGAGCAAAATTCTCCAAATTATTAACCTTCGCAGTTCACATTCGCACGTTGTTGCGTTGCTTTTACCCTGAGTAGGTATTATGTAATTTATTTTCTTGGTCCGAGAAAATTTTCGACAACGTACACGTACAAAAATACGCAACACTTACCCTGTGGAATGTCTACTGGTGAAATTTTTGCACTGTTCGTTAAACCTTTGGTATCTTCTACCGGTAATTCTTTCTCGTTTACCTTGAAATTTGGGTAAAAGCCAATAAAGGTTTTTTTTTAGCCGAAGAATTTTCGACGGTTTTAAAACAACCCAACAAGAACGAGAAACCGGTGAATGGTGGAATTCTTTGAATTATAAAACTTTGATTTTGGCTACCGCATTCCTATCCTACGTTGCTCTTTGTAGTATCTTTCGACTTTCGCTGCTGCGCTTTCTCAACGGTCGAATTAAAAGTTTATTGTTAAAGCTTCTTGTAACACTGCCAATAAAACTAATTCAGGCGAAAAATTAAAAATCACTCCGAAGACGAATAAAAATCTAAATTGGCATCGAATTTGTATTCAAAATCCATACCCGCCGAACAAGCACCATAAAGCCCACCAACGCGTATAGAGATTCTGTAGCTCGCGTTAGAGCAGGTGGGCTTGGGCAGGTATTCCTAAGCGAATAACTCGTATATACTCGCTGTGTGTTTCTCGATGTATTTAAGGTCTCCTGATTCTCTCGGCCTTCTTTTACGAGATCCCAAAGGAATACGTGAAACTTTTCTCGACTAGTGGCAAACTTGTGCAGTTACAAATTACCACACCAAAAATAGGTTTACATTTTGGTATAGTCGTCGTACCACGAGTAGATACTCGTCTTCGTATGAGTGAACTGCAGCATCGAGAAATTTCATAAATGTTGAATAGTAATTCGACTCCATCCATAGGTATATGGTGTGGTACACAAGGCATAGCACGTCACAGTCGACTGTGTCTGCATACAAACCAAATATGTAAGTATATTATCCTTGGTATTTGGAAGAGTATGCGAATACACGACGATGTAGATGTAGGTATGTTTAGCTTAAAAAGCTTTTCCATATACACGTCGATTCCTTCACGGTCGATTTTATCGTCAGTAACGGCGGTAATTGGTTATAGGAGATTTGTTCGGAGGTCGATACTTAACTTCAAAAAGTTTCGCCATTAGTGTTACATTCCATTTTAATAAATTTATCGCGCTAACAACGCTGAATTGCACTTTTGTATATCTTCCGATATCATTCCATTCCAATTGCCATGGTTTCCAGATAACTTTCTATCTTTCGCAATATCCTGCGTGCTATTTTGTTGTGTATTTTCGTCCTTATACGTATAGTACTCTGTGCTCAATGCTCATACTCGAGACGGAATTCAGGTTAACAACGCATTGTCTTCTTGGTATCGTACTCGTGGTTGTAATGAAAATGCGATTTTTGGTTTCGTAGGCCTTTTTCATGATGATAACTTGGAAAATTTCCTGGCCGACGAGACCATATTTTATTATGGGATGAGACGAGAAAGTTGAAGTTTGTTGCGGAATTTAATGACAGTTTTCAAATATTGCCAGAGTTTTCTGTTTCAGTTTATATGTACTTAATTTTGTAAAAAAAAATTAGTTGTTGGATTCTTTTTTGGATATCGCTGATTTTTTTTAGGGTTTTTGTTTTCATTATATTTTTCTTTTCGTGTTCTCCGCAAGTTTTGGAAACAAATGTTATTGGTAGATGTGAATTTTATGTAACATTTTTCCAAAAAAAAAGAAGTTCACGAACGACTCGTGAAAGATTTACTCAAATTCGAGCAAATCATTCGCGAACGAAAAATGTTTTTTGGCGCATTTTATTCTCAGAATCAAATGTTACTGGTAGATATTGATTTTATTAAAGTTTTTCCGAAAAAGACGTTCGCAAACGATTCATGAAAGGTTCGCTTGAATTCGAGCGAATCATTCGTGAACGACTAATGTTTTTGAGTGCATTTTATTCCCAGAATCAAATGTTATTGGTAGACCTGAACTTTATGTAAAAATTTTCCAAAAAAGATGTTCACGAACGAATGGTAAAAGGTAAAAGATTCACTCGAATTCGAGCAAATCATTCGCGAACGACAACTGTTTTTTGGAGCATTATATTCTGAGAATAAAATTGTTACTCGTAGATATGAATTTTATTAAAGTTTTTCCGAAAAAGACGTTCGCAAACGATTCATGAAAGGTTCGCTTGAATTTGAGCAAATCATTCGCGAACGACTGATCTTTTGATGCGAATTCAATTCCAAGAATCATATATTACCTGTAGATATGAATTTTATGAATAGTTTTTTCAAAAAAGACGTTCACGAACGATTTGTGAATGATTCACTCAAATTCTGGTAAATCATTCGCGAACGACTATTATTTTCAGGCAAATTTGATGCCTTGAATCAAATGCTACTGGTAGATATGAATTTCATGTACTGACATTTTCCCAAAAAAAGACGGTCACGAACGATTCGTGAAAGATTCACTTGAATTCGAGCAAATCATTCGCGAACGACTTCTCTTTTGAGGCGAATTTCATTCCCAGAATCAAATATTAATATTACTTGTAGATATGAATTTCATGTACTGACATTTTCCCAAAAAAGACGGTCACGAACGATTCGTGAAAGATTCGCTTGAATTCGAGCAAATCATTCGCGAACGACTTATCTTTTGAGGCAAATTTCATTTCCAGAATCAAATATTAATATTACTTGTAGATATGAATTTTATGTAACATTTTCTTAAAAAAGACATTTACAAACGACTTGTAAAAGATTCACTCAAATTCGAGCAAATCATTCGCGAACGACAAATGTTTTTTGGCGTATTTTATTCTCAGAATGAAATATTAATCTGATAGATATGAATTGTATGCAAAATTTTCTCAGAAAAAGACGTTCACGGATGATTCGTGAAAGATTCACTTGAATTCGAGCGAATCATGCGATTTTTATTACCAGAATTGAATATTACCTGTATTGATATGAATCGTATGTATAATTTTCCCCAAAAAGACGTTCACGAATGATTCGTGAAAGATTCACTTAAATTCGACCAAATCATTCGTGAACGACTAATTTCTTGAGGTGAATTTTATTCCCAGAGACCAGAATCAATTGCCTGTAGATACCTATGAATTTTATGTACAAAATTTTCCTAAAAAGACATTCACGAACGATTTGGGAATGATTCACCCAAATTCTAGCAAATCATTCGCGAACACGACTAATCTTTTCAGGTGAATTGAATGCCTGTGTACATACACCGAATGCTACTCCTACTGGTTAATTATGAATTTCATGTACATACTTACTCACATTTTCCCAAAAAAGACGTTCACGAATGATTCGTGAAAGATTCACTTGAATTCGAGCAAATCATTCGCGAACGACTTATCTTTTGAGGTGAATTTTATTCCCAGAATCAAATCTTACCTGTAGCTATGAATTTTATGTGGCATTTTCTCAAAAAAAAACGTTCGCGAACGATTCGTGAAAGATTCACTTGAATTCGAGCAAATCAGTTGTGAACGACTAATCTTTTCAGGCAAATTTCATTTACAGAATCCTATATTACCGGAAGATTGTTAATTTTATGTTACATTTTCCCAAAAAAAGACGTTCACGAATGATTTTTGAGAGATTCACTTGAATTCGAGCGAATCATTCGTGAACGACTAACCTTTTCAGATGAATTTGATGCCTTGAATCAAATGCTACTGGTAGGTATGAATTTCATGTACTGACATGTTTCCAAAAAAGACGTTCACGAATGATTCGTGAAAGATTCACTTGAATTCGAGCAAATCATTCGCGAACGACTAATCTTTTGAGGCGAATTTTATTCCCAGAAATGAATGTCACCTGCAGATATGAATTTCATGCATAATTTTCCCAAAAAAAGACGTTCATGAACGATTCGTGAATGATACGTCCATTTTCCAGTGAATCATTCGCGAACGACTAATCTTTTGAGGTGAATTTTACTCCCAGAATCAAATATTACCTGTAGATATGAATTTTATGTAACATTTTCTCAAAAAGGGACGCTCACGAACGATTCGTGGAAGATTCACTCGAATTCGAGTAAATCATTCGTGAACGACTAATCTTTTGAGGCGAAATTTATTCCCAGAATCAAATACGGTATTGCCGATAGACATGAATTTTATGTGACATTATCCCAAAAAAGACGTCCACGAACGAAACGTAAAAGATTCACTCGAATTCGAGCAAATCATTCGCGAACGACAAATGTTTTTTGGCGCATTTTTTTCTTAGAATCAAATGTTACTGGTAGATATGAATTTTATAAAAAAATTTCCGCAAAAGACGTTCGCAAACGAATCGTGAATGATTCACTTGAATTCGAGCAAATCATTCGTGAACGATTAATCTTTCGAGGCGAACTTTAGTCCAAGAATGGAATATTACCTGTAGATATGAATTTTACGAGTATGAATAATTTTTCCAAAAAAGACGTTCACGAATGATTCGTGGAAGATTCACTTGAATTCGAGCAAATCATTCGTGAACGACTAATCTTTTGTGGCATGTGTTATTTCCAGAATCGAATATCATTGATTGATTGGTATGAATTTTATGCAACATTTTCTCAAAAAAGACGTTCACGAACGACTCGTGGAAGGATCACTTGAATTCGAGCAAATCATTCGTGAACGACTCATCTTTTGAGGCAAACTTTAGTCCAAGAATCGAATAATACCTGTAGGTATGAATTTTACGAGTATGAATAATTTTTCCAAAAAAGACGTTCGCGAACGACTCGTGGAAGGTTCAGTTGAATTCGAGCACATCATTCGTGAACGACTAATGTTTTGTGGCATGTATTATTTCCATAATCGAATATCATCGATTGATAGGTATGAATTTTATGTAACATTTTCTCAAAAAAGACGTTCGCGAACGACTCGTGAAAGGTTCAGTTGAATTCGAGCAAATCATTCGTGAACGATGGCATATTTGCTGAATTATTTATTCAGAATCGAATTTTACAGGAATAAAATATGTCGTTTTTGGAGAATTTCTCGTTCAATATCGATCATTACGAATCTCGTGCTGAAAACTTCTGTTTTTTAAAACAAAATTGCCAAAAATTTTGATTTTTGTAAAAATTGCTCATACAATTGTCAAATTTACAAAGAGAATTTCTTTTTTACGTGATTTCGAGAAGGTTTGATTTGTGTTCCAAAATTTTAATAAAACAGACAAAATTTGAAAACGGTCTGGTGTGTTTTTTTTCAACTTGTCTTAGAAATAGAACAAGACTTTACTGCAATTTAATCAAAAATAGAGTTTTTAGAAAAATTTGTTAAAAAGCAAAACATTTTGGCAATTTTTACCAGAAAAAAAACACAGGACATTGATAAAAATATTGCACTGTAGATACCTATCCATCGACCTTATTGACCTTATCAACCTCTCCGTGCATTATCAAACCTCCTGCAAGAGTTGAAGCAACACCAACCATCACCTGATAACTTTCATAAACACGACGAGAAAAACACCCTCATATTTCAAAACTCATCCTTCCGAATTCATCTCGCCACAAATTTGAAATTAGAATTAAAAATAAATGACCATTTCGACGACCAACCAAAGCTTGAAAACCCCACTGCTCGTTGGTTCGACCTTCGAAATCGGATTGATTCTCCATTTAACAACACAGAGGTAAACTAAAGTCAATGAGAGGTCCATCGAGACCCAGCGGAGAGGTGCAGAGACGTATATTACGTTATATTAGTACATCGGACCAACTCATAAATCACGTATAATTGACGTATTAAAGTTTCACGCCACCATAGTGAAACTATACAGAGTGAGGCTCGTGGTTGAAGAGTTTTTGAAAAGAGCGTGTAGGTATTAGGTTAGGTATCTGTGGTACGAGATAGGAGAGAACACGGCAGTGGAGACAGAGAGCAGGGTTAATTAGGGCAGTTAATTGGGGTTTTATAGCGGCGCGCGTCAGCTTCTTCGAAGCGAGAGTTCGCGTCTTTCATGCGAGAACAATCAAAAATAACGGCCAGTTATTTAAATGTAATCAAGGATGAAGATAATACCAGAAAAGCAGGCCAGCAGGCGGAGGATCGAGTCGTTTTCAAGAACAGGCCGCAGCAACTACTCCAAGAGGTAGTACGCTGCTATTAGGAAAATAGCCGTCGAAAATTCGCAAACTCTTTGTACCTATACGTGACTGGAATGATGAAAAATTCCACTACTTACAGGGAGGGTGAATTTTTCGGTGATAGCTCCCTTTCTCAGCTCAGCTGGGTCCTCTAGATGTGTACTTATATAACCATGTACATATACATATATAGGGCTATGTACATTAGTACAACAAGGAAACGCAGCGAGGAAAGAAGAGGTGATGGTGGGGGGAGGAGTGAGGTAACAAATTGAAGAACAGGGGCGTAAAATAGGCGCGTTTGTAATTAAAGCGATGTAATTTTATCGAGTTTACAGTTTGCTCGGCTTAATATCACTCTTTGATCGGAAGCTTTCAACTCCACAAAGAAAATGTTTAACAAGCGTTTTTGTACTTGGCCAACTTTCCTCTCTTCTTGATCAGATAATAAGATAACTTTTGCCGAAAACATCCCCTCGACCGATCTCTTCTTCTCACTCGTGCCCCTTCTCGCTCTCATCGCTGAAACAACAGATAAATGCGATATAGAATCAAACAAATTTAACCTTTAATCTTTGCTTTTCGCATCGCTCGGAGCAGTTTACCCGTCTAACGAATTAACGCTGCTCGAAGCGCAATGCTCGAGATAAAAATCGTCCTCATTATTTTTTTTCCTCCGTTAATGAGACGCTGATTGATGTGATCTGTATTCCAAGTCGGCCGCAGAGATGAGTGAAAAAAGATGAAAGAAAAATGCTAAGTTTTTCGAGCTCCGAGAGGAAAGTGTGAAAAAAAAGAAGCGAAAAAATTGATGGATGAAACGCAAAGAGACTGTACTTACAAATGCGAGCAAAATCGTGTACTAAAATCGTAACGCGTATATTTTTAAATGTCGAAAAAGTTGAAAGCTGTCGACGAAGGTTCAATTTCGTAATAACGGATTTGATATTGATGAAGTTCAAGAAATCAGCGGGGTGTCCGGGGTAATGAGCGTACAGCGTACTGAGAGAAAGTTTTTCACAACGGTGTATTCTCCAGAGATGCTTTTCCAAATGTGTATGGAAGTATTTGTTGTGGCTGTGCAGCGGTGTGGTGTAACTGGAGATTTTAGCGTTGAAATTTATCGACTGAATGATTCTCTCCGGTGTTGTGTTGTTTTCGATAGGGAAGAGTTGAATGCGAGGTATTTAATAGTGTAATGATGGTAACGACGAATAATTAGGAGGAAAATGTAGAGAAGTGAGAGAAGAAGGGAGTGTTTATAGAAATAACGAGTTCAGAGAGATGGAAAACAATAAAATATACCCTGACTAAAAAATCTCTGGTCAATTAGAATTCTAATTTTTTTTTTTTTGAACCAGAAAGAACACCTCTATTCTTAAATGATTTACTATACTTACAAAGAAAAATTTGCTAAATTTTATTTACAATAAAGGCCCTTTTATATTTCCAACAGCATCACAAGACATTGAAGGACCGTCAGGAGCTGCAAAATACTGATAAACACCCCATTTGCTCTGCCCCTTTCCGTAAAAAAATTCACCATCGCCTCCACTACATTTGGATATTTTTTCTATTTCGTATTTCGACTTATCTCCGTTAGCCCCATACCAAATTTTGCATTCTACCAGACTTGATTTATAATTTGTTCCACTGTGGTACACTTTCGGAGCTACGTTGTTGCATATTTTGTCTCGATAATTCTGACTCAATTGTGCGATAGGTGTGCTGAAAAATGTCGTTAACATGGTTGATAAATACGACTAATGAAATTCTTCTGCTAATGGTAGATATGTAGGTACATTTATCTCCTAAAAATGGTAGATTATTACCCTTTGAACGCGTTGTATTCTTGAAGAGTAAAGCTGTGAACTGGGTTCACTATTAATTTCATCAAAATAAAACACAAAAACATCGATAGTGAAATATTTGCGAGCATTTTAGGTATTAATTTTTCGGCGTTACACGATGAATTTGAAAATTATTGTTGTACTAGATGTGAGAATATTTTTCTGTTAATATCTGTTTCAATTTTTTTTTTTTTTTTTTTTTTTTTTGAAAATGTTGTGCATGTTTGTACTATTTGTGTTGATTTATCTAAATTTCGAAAAACCAATGTTGATTCAACATGTTAATGTTTGTGATCTGTTTGGCATGATCTCCAAAAAATTTGTACAGTATATAAAATGGAACATTTATTCACCAGAATCCTATATTTTTTACCATTTTATGTATTGTCATTTTCCGTGATAAACATCCTATATGTAAGTCTAAGTATACAATGCACTGTCGATCCGTTTGAAAAACTGAAGTGTCAATAGTCAAGCTCATAAATATTGTTGTTTGTGAATGCTATAATTTTTCATCGTGGAAATATAAAATAAAGCTATCAGGACCGTTCGATTTTGTTTTCAAAATTTATTCGAAGGTACTTCTTTCCGAGTGTGTTATAGAATCGCCATCATTTCACTATTGACACTTTGAAGTTGAAGGACGAGGAATAGAAAGTCTCAAAATTTTTGTATGTACTACTCAATTTCTTGTTCAAAATCACAACTTTGGAGGCTTATAAAATGAAATCAGTTAAAATTTTGAGTAACTTTGTCTGTCCAATTTTGAAGAATGTTGAAAGGAAATTCAATGGGGACCATTCTATGAAAAAATAACAAAAATTCAGAGTGACGATTTTTTGCGGAAGCTGAGACTCATAATTTGTGCCAAATCCAAGGACTATCCTTGAAAAATTTGGAAATGGTAAACAGATCTGAATGAATTTCCGTTTGGAATGATAACCTTCGCTGCCCCAATTTAAACTTGCCAAGAAAAAGTTGACCTTACTGTAACAAAATGACGGCCATTTCGATTAACAGGTCATGCCAAAATAGCAAATTTTGTTTTCCAACGTAAGACTTGCACGAAATCTTTTAAACTGGACAAAGCGAGATTGATTGGGTATGCAAAAATACCATCATCAGTGAAAATTTCAAGTGCTTAAGTGCATTTTTTGATTTTTATTGGAAAATTTTCGAAAATCAAATTTTGATTAAAAGTGAGAAAAAGATCAATAGACCTGAAATTTGGGATATAGCCTATTTTCGTTCTGCTATATAAATCGATTATAAACGATTTCGAACAGTTTATGAAGTCTCCAGCCATTACCCACTACAGATACAGCCTGGAAGTGCAATCTGGCAACATTGCGCATCTAGTCCGGCTTTATCAATTGTTCTTATGTAGTTATCGATGCGTAACCTTGAAATTCGGATTTTTCTCGGAACTGAAGGGGTTTAGGAAAATTTTTGATTGAACATAAATTGAAGAGGATTAAATTTCCTATCGATTGGTATATTTTTCTTCGAGTTTCGTACAGAAATGGCGATTTTTTAAAACATTTTTATGGACAGATTTTTCAAAATGTCAACTTTAAATTAAAATTACGGAAAATTTTCAGTGGACACATAGGTACTTTAATATACCAAAATGTTCAGAATTTCATCCCCTTTCAAATGGTTTTTTACCGAAAGCGCTAGCAGTTACCGTTCAAAAGTTTCTAAAGCTCAAAGCTTTGAACTTTCACAACTTTTGATGGAAAAGCGCTAGAGCTCTGGGGAAAAAACGAGGTTGTAGAGGAGAAAGAGTAGATCATTTTTCATGTTTCAAACACCTATGTGCTCGATCAAATTTTCGATTTGAAGGGTTCAATTCCAAGTCGGCCTAAGTCCATTTTTATCATTTTTGAGTTAGCAGCGCCATCTGGTGGTACAGGTCGGTTAACACCTTTATCACCTTGTCCCAACACCTGGCGTTACTTTTTTCGCTCAGGAGCGCTGTTTTGCCGGCTCAAAAAAACAGCTGATTATTCCAAAGTGGCCTAAATCATACATTTTTTAAGAGTATTTGTATACAAGTACGGTGTTGTGCCAGTTTTTTTTCAAGTTTTTCAACGATTTTCGAGAGACGAAATTTGAAGGTGCTTCGAATGAAATTGTTTCAGAAATGTATTAAATTAATGATTCGTGAATTTTTTTTTGAAAAAACGCGTTTTTCAGCTCTTTTTCGAAATTTTTAACATCAGATAAGTCCAAATGGGCCTAAGTCCACTTTTTCTGACTGTTTGACGCGCTCTGGAGCTGAAAATACGCAAAATTAAAAAAATACCAATACGGTAATTTAAAGCAGAAAGATCAAGCTTCACAACCATATAATCACATCATTTATTATTGAAGCGGAAGGGCGAGAAAAACACTTATTTGTGTTTTTCTCGAAATGGAAAAAATGGACTTAGGCCGACTTGGAATTGAACCCTTCATTTATTAAAGTTCAAAGTTTCAAGGTTGAAATTTTTTTACATTTAAATTAAAATAAATCAAAATTTTGATCGAGCACATAGGTGTTTGAAGAATGAAAAATGATCTACTTTCTTTCCTCTACAAGCTGGTTTTTAATTCAAATCTGTAGCATTAACCATTCAAAAATTATTCAAGAAAAACTATTGAAATTGGGCAATATCCCATTAGACAATGCAGCCGTATAGGACTACATCGTATGGTTTTTGAGACGTTGCCGCTCTGCACTTCCAGGCTGTACATGCTCCAGCAGATGTTTGAAATTTAAAATTTTCATGATATTTTACCAAATGAAGTTGGAAAACCAAAATTCGCTCCGCACTCTGATTTTAACACCCTATGAAGTTCACTGTAGGTAGCTTCGAGTCATTTTGGAGCATCCAACGAGTTTTTGAAAATTTCTGGAGCCTCTAGCAGATTTTCGGAACTTGAAATTTCTGCACAATTTTATCGAATAAATTGTGAAAGCAGAAATTTCTCTGCACTCTAATTTCAGTACGCTTTAAGCCAACTGTAGGTAGATTTTAAGTCTTGTAGCCTCCAGTAACTTTTTGGAATTTCCTAGAACCTTCAGCAGATTTTTGAAATTTTAAATTTCCATAAAATTTTACCAAACGGAGTTGTAAAGCCGAAATTTATTGTGCACTCTAATTTCAACACGCTATCAAGTCGACTGCAAGAGACTTCAAGTCGTTTTGTTAGCCTCCAGCAACTTTCCAGAGCTTCCTGGAACCTCCAGCAAATTTTTGAAACTTGAAATTTCCGTACAATTTTACCAAATGAAATTGGAATGCCAAAATCAAATAGTTTTGGAGCTTTCAACAACTTTCGAAATATCTCCCAAAATTTATGGCGTTTTTTGGAAATCTGGAATTTCCAAAAAATCGCTGGAGGCTCCAAGACGATTTGAAAAACCATCTACAATTGACCTAATAGCGTAGTGAAATTGGAGTACGGAGAAAATTTTGGGTTTGCAATTTCATTTGGTAAAATGTTATGCAAATTTTAAGTTTCAAATACATACTTACCTGTTGGAAATTCAAGAACTGCTCGAAAGGGTTCGAAACTGTTTCCAATCGATTTGACAAATCAAAAATGGCCGGGAGCATATCGCACCTTGGGAGTTATAAGGTCACATCTCAAAAAAAATTGATTTTGATGTTTTTGCATTTTTGGGGTTTGTATGACCCCCCTCAACCAAAAATTACACTTTGAGTTGGGTACATCATCTAGATCTTGTAAAAAACGCAAATGGACTAACTCAAAATCTCAACAACATTGCAAAGTTGTTTGGAGTTATAAGGGCACATCTCAAAAAACTCCACCTTTTTTGAGCAAATTTCGTACATACAAAGTGTTAACAAATAGTTTTGATTGTTTTGAATGTTTGTCAGTTAGAAATAGTCACAAGGAGTGCATTTTTTATTGGTTTGTACCAAATGGAAAAATTTTTTTAAATTGATCACTTTTCAGAAAAATGAATTTGCACATATCATGAAATTTTAGTTTTTTGAGAAAAACTCAAAAACTAAGCACTTTAGAAAAAAACTAACGACATTATGTCGATTGGAAATCTAATTCTCTACAACTTTGATATCATGAAATTTTTTTTTGGACGCTTCCTTTCGCCTCCACATCAACTTTAATGAAAGGTTATAACTCAAAATGTTTTCCAAACATTGAAATATTTCCTCTTTAAGATTTTATTTTTTAAAGTATTCTTATGCTAAATGAAGGTAGGATACCAGATCTTTAAAATGAGGTGCTATTGATTCCTCGCAATTAATTATAAGTTGATAAAAATAATGAATCAAGTTTTTAAAAAAAAGGAAATCACTCTCCTGTAAAATTTCACTTTTTTGAGATGTGACCTTATAACTCCCGAGGTGCGATATCTCAAATTTCAACTTTTCAGGTCAAATTTGTGAAATTTAGATATTTTTCCGCATTTTTGGCCCAAAATTAATCGTTAAAAATTCACCAAAAATCGAAAAAGTATAAGTACGTACTTTAGCATCTGATAGTTCAAGTGCGATCGACCCGAAATGACTGAAAGTTGGAACCGGTCTCAAAAGTTAGTTTGCTAACCCCTATTTTGAACACTCGGTCTGCCGATCTGCAACTGCTGCTTTTAAGGCTCAGTGAAGCTCGAAAGTTCACAATTTTTTCGAACTTTCAGCCGAGAAAACTGATGGTTCAAATTGGCGCCTAATTATAGCATTTTCACGCTGAATCCGAAAATATAGATCTGCCGACCTTTAAATGCTACCAAAGTCCAACCATGCTTGGTTAAAGAAGGAGCAAATTTGGCAAATTTCAGGTTTTTGGGCTAAATTCTTATATAAACAGCTATAAAATCGGGTTAAAAATTATTTTCAAGCAGTTTAACAGAATACTCTAGGGCTAAGATGGCTTCTAAGGCGCCGAAATTTTTCAACATTTTCATTGGAGGGAGGCGTAAGGGGAGTACCTATTGATCAATTCATAAACATATGGCCTTATGGTACATCAAAATAATATAGGTATGTTTTTTGAGCGATTTTGATTTTTAAAAATATTCCTTAGAATATCCACTTCGAAAAAATTTGTCTCAAAAAGGATCGGTGGGGGAGGGGGTTTGAAAACCCCTGTTGTCATATGCCAGGATACCAAAAAATAAGCCCCAAATGTGAAGAAAAATTGAATAAGAGTGATCTATGGTTTGTTGGGTCTATTCTGTTGCTGATTTCAAAGTTCAACTTCGCCATGCCCTTCCACATGAAAAAGAATTGAAAAATCCATGTGGATTACGGTTTGTTGGGTTTTCAGAGGTGCTGATTTCAAAATATCAACTTTCTTTTAACACCCCCCCCCCCCCCCCCCCGAGAAATTACAATAAATTAGTGTCGCAAATTTTCTGGCAATAATTAAACCACGTAAATTAAATTAAATGGTTGTATGTTTTTTTGTTTCAGGTGAGTTTGAATTTTGGCTTTGCATTAAGAGTGCCTCTAATGAAATTCTCCTAATCTTCCTACACTCGTACGAGAACGGTAAGTCATTTTTCATGATTTGAGTCATTTTTCAAAAAATTGGAAAGCTTATAGAATCCATGATTTACCTGGTCTTTTGAGATTCTGATTTCAAATTTCAACTCATTTTCACGATTTGAATTATCTGAGCTGAATAAAACCCAAAATTTGAAGAAAAAAATTGAAAAAATTATATGATCTTTGAAATTATGGCGAAGTTTCATACAAAATTTCACCATCTTTGAGCTATGCAGCCATCTTCGAAGCTACGCTATCGCCTTTCTCGTATTGAAAAAATATGCTATTTCAACGATATTATACGATAAGTACAAATTAAGCACCTCGTCGAATTCCCTGTTCTTTGATGACTAGCTGTAATGATTATAGAAAATATCTGCACGTATCGACGATATCTGTACCTCTCTACCTACACTCTACACGTAAAAAGGATGATGACGACGATGAGAACAGACGTCCGTCGGATTCTCTAAAAATACACCCGTACTATATAATCGAATACCGACGAATTCCGTATCGCTATACGAAATTAATAACCATTCGACGATTCGCTATCGTAATTATTTCATTTTATAATCCGACGATGCGAGCGACTCGGCGATCGATGCCATGGTGAATGGAGCTCGGAGCCAGGACTGTGATACTCATATTGCTGCTGGGAAAGAAGACGAGTCCCAATAAAACCTACAAATATGTTCGGCGGTATAAAATTATTAATTACAAATGAAATGGCTATTCAATCCGCACACGCGGTATCGATATGATTGGCGATGCGAATTTAAATTCGACTTCGACACGGTTTATCGCGATGAGCCGATGCTCGATGGGCGATGAGTCAAATAGAGACGGTATCGTTTTTTTTTCAGCCTTATAGTCGCGGCGATGAAGCGGTTGAAATTGAACGATAATTCGATTTTTGGACCGGGGCCAGAAAGTTGGAGAAATTTTCGATTATGTTCTTATCATCGGTGTTTATATTTACGATAGAGTTGTTTACGCATATTACGAATTATAGCAATAGTATACGTAATATGTAGGTGAATTGTGGTATATACGGCCGGTCGTGGTTTATATACTACGCTGGATGATACTACGCACGAGAAAATATCTAATTATTTGCGTAATTTAAAATAAATATACGATGACGACGGTGGAAAAAAAAAGAAGTAAATTATAAATAAAGCTTACCTAATGTATGGTGTGGCGATGGCGACGATGGTGGAGATCCTGTTGAAGGGGAAGATGTAGGTACGCTAAAATGTAACGATTAAATAGATGCTATTATTCTATCGAGTATAAAAAGGATATGGATTCGTGATCATAGCCAAACACCAACTCCTCGGTCTGGTCATCTGATCTAAGTATTTGAACGAGATCGGTACAAATCCCGGGTACGGTAATTGGTCTTCTTCTTCGTCCTCGACATCGTCATCTTCTTCCTCTTCGTCGTCACTTTCTTCGTCCTCTTCGCCTTCGTCGTCTTCGTTTTCGTAGTCGTTGGACATGTCTTCGACTATTTCCGAGTCGACGTTTATAACGTGCCGATTGCCCGGAAATCGGTACTCCATTGGTGAGTGTGCTCTGCTGGTTTGGGTTTCTGAAAAATAAAGAGGAAAAAGTGGTTAGAGATGAGCGAAGTGTGTCAGGATTGGTAATTTAAGTGGTGTAATTTTCAGGTTATTCTTTGATACATAGATTGATTTCATATGGGGTGGCATTACTTTTTCTGAAGTGTTCGCAAGAGAAACATCTGCTCGAAAAAGATGGTAATCAATGAGAGGGAGGGGGTAAATTTCAAGGGGTAGAGAAAGTTTTGAGTAATTTTGATTTTTTTTTTGAAATTTGAGATTCCCAACTTGTGAAAAAAACACTTGAAAGAGGCGGTAATCAATTGTGGTGGTGGGGGGCGGTAGAGCGAGAAGGTCGACTTTCGAGAGCGGAGGAAGTTTTGAGTAATTTGTTGAGAAAATAATTGAAGATTTCTAAATTTGTTTGAAATTTGAGATTTTCAACTTGTGAAGAACGAACTTGAAAAAATGGAAATCAATTGGGGGATGGGAAATGGAGAGTCGACTTTCAAGAGTAGAGAAAAATTGAGTACTTTGTTTAAAAAAATTGAAGATTTTGGATTTTTTTTGAAATTTGAGATTCTCGATTTGTGAAAAACACAGATTCCGACCCTTCACCTTGGGTTAGCGATGCCCCTGCCCTTGCTAATCGATTCGAAATGTCAAACCTATGAGAGGATTATACATTTTGAATTGCCAAAGTTGATTACAAAACCTTCTACTCTCTAAATTTGAAACAGTCAATTTCACTGCTTAGCAGTCACGACATTTTGCCTTTTTAAAGCAGTAGTTTTTTTTACTGCAAAACAGTGAAAAAAACTACTGCTTTAAAAAGGCAAAATGTCGTGACTGCTAAGCAGTGAAATTGACTGTTTCAAATTTAGAGAGTAGAGTGATTTGAAATTGCTTTAGAGAAAAGTTGCATTTTTCTGGAGGCTTCAGATTGGCACGAAAATGGAAGCAGACTTTTTTTTGTGGGGGGAGGGGGTAAACTTTGGCTTATAAAATCAAAAAATCAATTTTGCCTGCTAGCTAAAAATTTGATTCTAGAGTGCGAGTGATAGATTCCTTCAGTGAGCCAAATTTCAGCTCGCTGAGGAGTTGACAACTTGTAAACGTTCCATTGAAAAAGAGAAGCATTTTTTGAAGAGTTTTACCAACAATTGCTCAGAAAAAAAAAACGTTTCCAAGTAAAATTTTCTTGAAAAAATTCTCCAGGGAAAATGCATTGGGAGAAAATCCCGAAAACAACTTTTCGAAAAAATAAAATTTTAGAGAACAAAAATACTGTGGAAAAAATCCTATAAAAAAAAGTTTTCTGGCGTAAAATTGTACCTGGAAAATTTTTTTCATTAAGAAAGATACTTATACTTCAAAAAAATCATTTAGGAAAAAATTTACCAGATAAAAATTTTCTATAAGAACTTTTTCTCGGGATAAATCCTTCTCACAATCAGTAATAACTTTTCAGGAAGAATTTTGCACAAAAAAAGTTCTTCATAGACAAGTAACGAGTAGTTATTTCAGAAAAAAATTCTCAGGGGATTAAATAAACAAATCCAGAAAAAGACTTTCAAGTATTTCAGGGAAAAAATTCCTGCTAAAAAAAGTTTTTCGGTGAACAATTCTGCTCCGAAAATTTTTCAGGAAAAAATGTAAATCTTCCACTAAAACACATAAAAAATTTTCTCTTTACCCATAAGCATATTTCAGAAAGAAATTTTTCAAAGACAGACCTGTTGAAGAAATTATTTAAGGAAAAAAATATTCCTGGAGGAATTTTTCAGACTATACTTTTTTTAGGAAAAACTTAAGAGAAAGATGTTTTCCTTGGAAGAAAATCGTAAAAAATTCCCCAGTGGAAAATTTTCTCTTCGAAAATTCTCCAAAAGAAAATCCTCCGCAGGAAAATTTCCCTTGGAGAATTCTCAAAGTTTTCCTTACCCAAAGGTTTTGTAGTAGCTGTTGAGAGTGGGGCAAATTTTTGATTTTTTTTAACTAATAAAATTTTTAATTTTGCTTTTTTTAAAAAAAGTTTTGAAAAATTATATTTGCCTCATGTGAAATTATCTACAACATGACGTCAGATGATCGACTGTTGGGCAAAATTTTAGCTTTCCAAATCGATTTTTCAATTTTTGGTAAATCGGTTCAATTCAATTCAGTAAAATGTTAATTTTTTACATTTTTAAGCCAAATTTGAATCTGCAAAAATTCCCCAAAAATCGAAATATGAATTTTTGCACCTAAAATTTTGGCTAGTGGTGTATTTGGAATCCTCTAACGATTCCCTTTCGTCCGGTTCAAAAAATGTTTGTACCAATCGCAAAAAAAACACAAAAAATAGACATGTTTTAATTCGTTTCTTGAAGAAATGAGCCTGCTGCAGCCAAATTTTGAATTTTTCGGATATATTGACCTAGAAAAAGCTCATGATGAAAATACACATTTTGGTGGAAACAGTTTTTGTGTCCATCCCTTTGATTTGTAGAAATACCGGTTCAAAAGATTTTTTTTTCAATATTTTACCCCACCGCTCCGATAAAAAATTCTAAAAAAACATGTCCAAAAACGCATTTTTGGATGTACTAGCCGACGGGATTGGGGTGGGGGCGGAATTTTAGCTCGAAAATTTTTTTTAGAGGCACCCAACGATAATTCATCGTAATTTTCCAAATTTTTTGAGACCAGGGCTATTTTACCTGTCTTACCTGGGAGTATTGTAGCAAGCTATATCGGAGTGAACCACAGAACCCAAACAACAATGAAGTACCAGGAATTGAAGTAGGTAGAGTAGAAGAGCCAGAAATCTTACTTGACGAAGTGAGAGATGCCATCAAGGCGTTGAGAAAACATAAAGCGCCTGGATGTGATGGTATTGAGGCTGAGATACTACAGTCCATGGGTAAGAAAGCAGAGAAGGTAATCTGGAAGATATGCAACAACATATGGCACAAAAAAGAATGGCCAGAAGATTGGTGCAAATCAGTGTTGATCCCACTACACAAGAAAGGTGATACAAAAAATTGTGCCAACTATCATACATTAGCCCTAACTCCACATGCCAGTGAAGTGATGTTCCGAATAATCAACAACAGAGTCAAGGCATACTTACATAGGCAGATTCCACCTGAACAAGCAGGATTTATGCCTGGAAGAGGTACAAGAGAGCAGATCTTGAACATCAGACAAATAATCAAAAAGTTCCGCAAATTCAACATCCCTGTGGTACTATGCTTCATTGATTATGCAAAGGCCTTCGACTGTGTCAACTGGATAAAGCTACATATATGAGATACTATGCGAGATGAGAGTTCCAGAGCACCTAATTGAGCTGATCAAATCGCTGTATGACAAGAATGAGATGATGGTGAGAGTAGATGGAGAAGAGTCAAACCCATTCCAGTCAGAATGAGGAGTAAGGCAGGGCTGCATACTCTCGCGTCTCGCCTCTGTTGTTCAACATCTATGGCGAGTACATCATGCGGGAAGCCTTGGAGAACTGGGAAGGCGGCATCAAGATAGGAGGAAGAAGAATCGCCAATCTCCACTACGCTGATGATACCACCTTAATAGCCTCAAGTGAAGAAGAACCGGCAGAACTGATCAAGCGAGTCAGGATGGTCTTTTTTTTTTTTTCTTTTTTTTTTTTTTTTTTTTTTTTTTTTAAAAGGGTTTATTTTGAATAATATTTACATCTTATAATTACTTATCCCTGCGGTGAGGGGCGGGGCCTAAGCCCCGCCCCTTCCGCAGGAATAATACCAGTACAATCTTAAGTTTAAGGGGAGGGTGATGTGAATTCTAATGCTAAATGACAAACTTACAATTAGTACTAAAATTTAGCTATAAAAACTATGTACAACTTAAAACTAAGCCAAGATTGGGAGTGTTTCAATTTTGCTTAAAAACTAGGAGGGGGAGGGGACGGTTCGGCCACCCAGTGGTCCTGGAGCCGCGGTGAGTGGGGGGCCCCAGTTTTGGTTGGGACTGCTGACCCACCCCCCCAGCACCAGGCCAAAGGCCCGGAGCTCCTAGGCAGTATCCCAGAATCGCTCCCACCACTTTGGGGTTGAGGGATTGGTCACCCTAGGATGTAGCCCATTCCCCCCTTCCGCGGATTTGGAGCGACCCCCGACCCGTCTCCCATTTAGGGGTAGGCCTAGGAGGTCTCCGGGCACCACTGTACCCTTAACTACCTCAGATAGAGATCTCCTAGAGCAGGATTGTCCAGAAGGATATTATTTCTTATGTGTGAAAGTGGGAACACTCGGTCCCACCTTACATAGTGGATAAAGTTGAAGTAATTTGGAATGCTGAGGATGGACACATACCATAGGTTTCTTCCATCCTTCAGCTTTAGGGTAGTGCTAAATATACATACATTGTACTATATAGATTAAGTTAAATAAGATATATTTGGGGAGAATAGTTGCTAATTTATTACACTGTTATAATGGTCTATTTACAAGTGCTATTAATTTGTTTTAGAGCGGGTGTTGGGGGAGGTCCAGTTACATACCTTGATGTTGATAGGTATCTCCCTGAACTCTCTTACGATGATTGGCCGTACCTGGCCCCAGTCAAGCTGGTCCAGCCCACATCCAATCCGTGGGATAGCGAGTTTTTTTATTTTTCTTCTGGTACATTCCCTGGCAAGATTTTGGATGCCAAGGGAGAAGTCCTTATATGTTGGTTTGTCATAGCAATGGATTTTTGTGACGACACAGAATATTATATAATGTCCCTGGCTCACTATTCCTTCGACTTTCCGCTTTAGAGTTGCCACTTCCCCCACATTGTGTGGTTGGGTCAGCAGCATCTCTCTGCCTCCAAAGTGGCGGACGAAGTCCCTCGCTATCCCAGCGGACATTCTGAGGTCTTGGCTGACACAGTGTGCCAGTGCAAAGGAGGGTCCCTGTAGAAATATGTCTTCGTTGGCTTCCTCCAGCGTGAGTAGGCCGTTGGACTCAACCGCTGTTAAAGCCATATTTCCCAAGCTTCTTCTCCTCATTACTTCTGCAGCAGAGGCGATGAGTCTGGTCTCGACATCACGAGGTGTTGGTTCGTGCATGTCAAGATATTGTTCATATGGGAGAAGGTCCCCCACACTGGCAGCACTGACTGGGGCGTAGAAGCGCTCTTGGATTCCGCGGAGCACCAGGTACTGCATAGCTGGTATGTAGATGTGGTCACTGAATATCAGGGAGTATGGATGATCCAGGCCTCCTTGAGTGAGCAACTGTCTCTGGGCTGTTGAGATTATCCTCCTGGGTTCAGCCTCCTTTGAGGCCTCTTCCCAGTGCTGGTACGCCACAGAAGTGGAGAGCTCAGTGCTACTCTTTCTGGGAGTTGGGGGGAAGGTGGTTCTTAGGAATATTATTCGTCGGTTTACATCCTCCAAGATGTGTCTGTTTACATATGGTCCCATTGGTATGTAGTTTGATAGGGGTTTTTTGATGCCCAGCTTCTCCCCAATGGAGAAGGTTGAATGATCTTGTTTTGGTGTTTCCTCAGCTACAGAGCTTGGAGTCACACCTCCGTGGATGAACTGTATTCTGTTTTTGTGACTCTCAAAGGCGTCTGCTACCTGCTTAGCTTTCAGCGATGTTTTGTTAAAGTTGATTGGTGGATGCACCTTGCTGATAGGTACCTGGATCAGATTTGGGGAGCACTGGACCTCAAAGCTGCTTATGTAGTCCATTCTATGTTGTTGAGTTGTTGGTGTGGGAGTTAATGGTGAGAAGTTGTAAGGTTGAAAGCCTGGGCTGTTCCAACCATTGTACACTGGTATTGATGTGCTGTGTCCCTCAACTGGACTGGTGTGTACAACAGGAATATTATATCTTCCCGTTCCCAGTGTTGTGCTAATGTTGTTTGCAGGTGGACTTTTACAGTTTTGGATGACATGGCCATGTTGGGCAGTGGTTGTTGATGTTGTTGTAGTTGTGTTGGCAGAAGAATATAGTATGTTGTGTCCAGGGTGTGGCATTGCTGTAGTATGTTGGAAAGGGGAGTTGGATACCATGATTCTCTTCCTAGGGGATGAGGTTGGTGAAGAAAGTGGGCCAAGTATGTGGTCTGTTTGCTGCAGGATTGGGTTAATAGGTTGCACCATTGGACTGAATTTGGGTAGATTAACTGCTGTGAAGTTTCTCCTTGCAGCTAGCCATTCGTTTTCGAACCCTGGTGAATGATGCTGGTGACATCCTTGTGAGGCCTCAGAACTAATGCAGGATTCAGTTGGATGTTGTGTGACTGGGCTGCTGGAGACCTCTTGGTTCCTCTTATATACCTCTCTAGCTATCAGCACTGTTCTAGGCACAAGTTTCAGTGCTGATGGTGAGTAGGTAGGTGAGCTTGTTGCTACGTTGTTTTTATTGATGGTTTCTGGTACTTGTGTTAGTTGTGTTTGGTGCATAGAGACTGGTGATGGTGACTGCAGGTGCATTGGTATTGGTGTGCTGGTGATACTGGTAGTAGGAGGTAGTTCTTGTGGACTATATAGTGTGGTTATAGGTAATGGATTGTCCACATCTGACATTCCCTCAGTATCTGTGGTAGATTTGTCAGCTATAGCTTTGATGGAGTCCCGGATGTGGAAGAGTTCTTTGATGAGTTGATTCAGATTTTGTAAGTTAGTGGGAGTGACATCAAGCATTTCTACTGGGTACCGTTCCCTGATCTCAGCAATTTGGGTATTTGTACATTCAGTGATGAGGTGTTGTGGACTCTGTAGATTACCGCATACACAGAGGTTACTCCTTATTATCTTGAATCTCTTCAAGTAATCGGCGAAGAAACCATGGCCTGTAAGGGCCTGGGTTAGGAAGAAGCTTGGTTTGAGGTGTGCGCAGCTACCTTCCATTCTCTCAGCTATATTAGGAATCCATTCATGAGTGACTCTTCCAGTTGTAGCCAAATCCCAGCGGCTCTGCCACATCTGGTAAGCCATTGAGGTGAGTTCATTATCCAGCTGACGCCTTGAGAATGATCTGTTTTGCATTATATAGGCATTTTTGGTCCTATTGGAATCTTTGTGCAGTAAGGTAATGGGTCCTGTGTCTAGGTTTGGAGCTTGAGTGCAATACCCTATGTCGGCGGCTCTTCTAAGGGCCATTTTTGCTATTGCCAGGTCAAGTGGGAGCATCCCAGCAATAACAGAGGCTGCAGTATCAGACACTGTCCGGTAAGCTGAGATAATCTTCAGGTTTGTTGCTCTCTGAGTTTTGCGGATTTTTTCTAGAACGCATGTGTACTTCAGGGCTGGCAGCGTGATTGCTGACCCATAATACCAGAGTGAGTTGATCAGCCCCTGCGACATGATTTTCCTTGCTTCATAACCATAGCCGTAGGTGCGTCCAAACAATCTATTTATAATGTTGAGTGACAATTGAGATTTCTTGTGTATGTTAGTGAAGTGTGGTATAAAGGTGAGTTTTTGATCAATTATCACTCCCAGGTACTTGATTTCCCTAGAGGTGGTGACTAGCTGACCATTTACTGTTACTATAGGCTCAGTGTGGTGCTTCCTAGTACAAACCATCACCTGAGTTTTTGCAGCATTTAGGCTTAGACCAAGATTACTCAGCATGACAGTGAGTTGGGTGATGGCAGTTCTGGCATTCTGTTCCAGGGTACTGATATTCTTGGCTCCAAATACAAAAAGCAAGTCATCAGCAAAGCCAATTGACCTGCAGCCCCGAAACATGAATTTGAGTACTACATTGTAGATGATGACCCATAAAAGGGGGCCCAGGTTAGACCCCTGGGGGCACCCCTTGGTTACCTTGGCCTTAAATGTTTTACCATTGTACTGGTACTGCACTGTCCTGTCTTTTAGATATTCAACTAGCATCCAGATTAGTATTGGATGTATACCATGATCAATAAGTGCATCAATTATCACCTGATGAGGTATGGAATCAAAGGCCTTGGCAACATCAAAGCTTATAGTCATAGCTATGTCTCCATTAGCCTGTATAGATTCAATTTCAGTTATTAGTTTTGCCAGGGCATGGTCTGTTGAGAGCCCAGGCTGAAATCCATATTGGTTAGGAGCAATGAGGCTATTACTAGATAGGTATTTAAAAATTCTTTTGTATATTAGTTTCTCTAGTATTTTCGATGTGGTTTTCAACAAGCATATTGGCCTGTATCCTGCAGGATCATCTGGGTCCTTTCCAGGTTTTTGGAGGACAACTAGTTTAGCCACCTTCCAAGCAGCCGGAAAATATGCCCTTTTCAGACAGGAGGTAAACAGATTGGTGACCTGTTCTTTATTATGGCGAAAAATGATTTTCATTACTTTGTTGTCAACATTGTCCACTCCAGGGGCCTTACCATCTTTCAAATTGCGGATGATTTCCTCAATTTCTTCAGTAGTAGGCTCTTCAAAGTCATGTTGTTGAGGGTATCCAAGCATGTTATGGATATCCTTGTTTGTATTAATGTGTTGGTGCAGGTTAGCAGTATCTACAGGGTGCCCATCTTGAGGGAAGAGGTGGTGGAGGAGGAAGTTCACATTTTCATTGTCAGTTTTTGCATTAGAGTTGCGTAGTAGCGGTATTGTTCTACTGTTATTACTTGTTGCAATTTTTAGTATCTTATAGGGTTTTCCCCATGCCTGGTTGGTTGTTATGAACGTTCGCCAAGCTTTACGCTTGGCTCCTGCTATTTCGTAGGTATATTTGCGCTCTATAGCTCTGAATTCTTCATAGCATAGCTCATACTGGATTGACTCAGGTGGGATGGAGCGGAGGCGTTTGACAAGGTCATTTTTGGATTGCTTAATTTTCTCCAGGTCACTATTCCACCAAGGAAGAGGGGAGTCCTTTGAGGAGATTTTTGCCATTTCTTTCAGATTACTAACCAGCTCTTCAAAGTGTTGGATAAACTGGTCTATTTCTTCCCTACCACAATCTAGATCCACGCTTGGTAGGGGATTGGCTAGGATTGCCTCCTCGATCATATCATAATCATAGATGTATTTGTCTTCTCCCACACAGTAGGTAGGTTGTACAGTGACTTCAAAGGTGATGAGTTGGTGATCTCTAGGAGCTGTAGGTACTACTTTCCAGTCTCTCACCCTACTTATCATATAGTCTGAGACTATTGTATAGTCCAGTATTGATTTATACTCCCTTCTAACAAAGGTTGGAGTATCATCATTTAGTATGGTGAGGTTAGACGATATTATAAAATCGTCAAATAATTCATCTCTCTCTCTAATAGCATGGTGCCTATAGAAATATAGTAGAGACGAATAGGTATTAAAATCACCCATCATAATAAGTTTATCATTTTGCTTTCTCAGCGCAATAGTTTTCAGTACCTGTGTTATTCTATTAATGGGCTTATTAGGCGAGGCGTATACAGAGACATACATCACACCAGCTATTTCAATTTCAACGATGCCGCCGACACTATGGAATGTCTGTGTCAGCGGAATGTTTTTTTTAACAAGCATACATGCACTGCCACTACATATGCTTCGATAGTTGTCTGATAAGATAGGAATTTTATTATTACATGTGTATGGCTCGGACATCGCAATCACGTCAATATTTCCTTCTTTAATTATATCAGCTATTGTGGAGAGATATTTCTGGTTGTTACCTATATTTATCTGGGCTATTTTTGTGTTTGAGTTTTTCTTTTGATATGCCATTCTACTCATATTGGATGGTTTTAGAAACTGCATTGAGATGATTAATTAGGCAGGTACAATTCTTACTATGAGTATCATGATTGGTGTCCAAGGGGGTGGCTGAGGGATTTTTTTGGTTCACACGAGCACAGTTTAGGCAGGTTCCAGCTTCCTTAGTTACTGCAGGATTTCTGCAGTATTTTTTAAGATGGCCATACTGATGGCATTGAGTGCATTTGATTAGAGGTATATTATTAGCAACTGGACAGACTGCCCAACTGTCTCCCCCTATCAATATCTTCTCATGGGTACCCACTAAAAGCTGCCATGCTGCAGGGGTTACCACAGCAGTTGCAAAAATCCCAGAGTTTGGATCGTCATGCCTATACCTCATAACTTTGGTGTGCTGAGGGTTGCAGCCAGTACTATTAACTATTGCTTGCTCAATTTCGTGGACTGTGCATAATTTTGGCAGGCGGTGGATCACTATTTCTGGATTCCTTTTTTCCTTTTTTAAGATAGGGGTGAGATTTTGCTGCAGCTTTTGCTGTACATTTTTGAGTTTTGACTGGTCCTGGCATGCAATAAGTACTCCACCTCCAGGTAGGGGCTTTGCGAAAGTTACCCCATCAGTGTAGGGGTTGATAGCATTTTTCACTAGCTGGAATCCATCTTGGCCTGTAATTTTGGGCTTTAAGACCATAGTGTTATAGTTGGGTTTGGTGGGAGTTTTGGGTACCATTTCTGGGTTTTGCTGCTTGAGCTGATGCATTTGAACTGGTTTTTTTATTACAGCTGCATAGGTAGTAGGCCTTTTCGGAGGTAGCTGTGGAGTATGTGAGAAGGTTAGCTTGGGTAGCTGGTTAGATACAGAGCTGTTTGGAAGCTGTGTGCGGCTGCCTGCAGCCTTTTCGGCGAGCTTAGCCGCAGCCTCCTTGATTTGGGTTTTCACGGAGTTAGCAAAATTAACGCTATTTTCTTTAAGTTTTGTGAGATTGTCCTTCATACCTGTTTTTATGCTGGTTTTCAGGTTGTTGGACTGGTCCAGCAGTTCGAGGCAGGAGTCAATGAGGTCGTTTGTCGCTTTTAGGTAGGTGTCAGTGAAGGAGGGGGGCGGTGTCCCTTTTTTCCTACGATTTCTTCGTTTTTTGTGCTCATTTGACGAGTTGTTGGTGACGTTATTATCCGTAGATTCGACGTCAGTATTGGCCATTTTTTAAGTAGGTCATCAGCACCACACACACACGAAACGCGATATGCTCGGCAGTATAGGCGTGTCCGAACTGTTATGACCCGAAAATCCCAAAAATCCCGTGATTTTGGTCCGATTTTTTGACCACGATTGCGCCAAAACCGAAGAGAATCACAACCCGCACCTGGGGGCGCGAAAAAAAACGAGAGAAAATCCAATTTTCCCGGAAAAATTCGCACTTTTTCCGAGACTCGAGTGTTTACGTGTTGTCTATTCGAACGATACTTTAGGTATGAGTCAGGATGGTCAGTGAAGACATGGAACTCCGCATAAATGTGGGGAAAACCAAGGTCATGGTAGTTGATAGAGCTGGACACCTACCAGAATCTGAAGCCTTGAATGAATTCGAAAAAGTGAACTCATTTATTTACTTGGGTTCACTGATGGATGCTGATGGAGGATCAGCCATGGAAATTAGAAGAATAGCTCATGGGAAAGCAGTGATGTCTCGGTTGAGAAAAGTCACCACCAACCGGAAAATCTCCATAAAAACAAGGAAGAGACTAATCAGGACGCTAGTTTTCCCAGTTTTCTTGTATGGAGCGGAGACCTGGACATTGAAGCAAGATGATCAAAGAAGAATTGATGCTTTTGAAATGTGGGTGTGGTGCAGGATGTTGAGGATACCATACACTGCGCACCGAACAAACGCATCAATTGTGGAACAACTGCAAGAACCAACCAGGCTAATGAGTTAATTTGGACACATAGCCAGAAGAGGACCGGAAAACATTGAAAAAGGAATTCTCTTTGGCAAGGTCCCTGGAATATGAGGGAGAGGAAGATCTCCAACAAGGTGGACTGATACAGTCCAGAAAATAGCTGGTTCAGTTGCGAATGCAGCCACGCTAGCTCAAGATAGAGAGGAGTGGTGGTCGTTGTTGGGGGCACACCAGTCGCTTGCGACTATGATGTTGATGATGATGACCTGGGAATGGAATTCTTATGAAAAAACTCAAAATTTGATCAAATCAACGTATGTAAAAGGCTGAAATTTAGTTTACAACTCATTTTCGACCTCCCAAGTCGATTGATGATGGTTTCGAGCTGTTCTGGAGCCTTCAGCAGATTTTCCCCAGTTTTTGAAAAAATGGCACATAAAGAAGATCAACGTGAAATTCGGCGCCCATGAACTCAGATTTAACCTCTTCGTGGCTCATTCGATTAGTTGAGCCAAAATTTTGATCAAATAATTTTTCCATGAGAAATTGGCCAAATTTTAAATTTTAAAAATTCGCCAGAAATCGATAGATGAATTTCAACTACTGAAATTTGTTCTGGTAGTGTATTGTGGAAGTCTTCTTTCGATTCTCATTTGTCTGGTTCAACAATTTGTGTGCCAGTTAGAGTATGTACGTTTCCTGTAAGAGGGAGAGGGGAAGGCTTAGTTTTTGATTACGATTCGAAAAACATCAATTAAAGTCCCATGTGTGAAAATCCACCTATATTTACAAAAGGTTCAAATTATTAATTTTTTTTGTTGCCTAAATTTTTGCCTTGCCTTCTTGCCTCTCGGTTCAGTCGGTGATATGAATAGGTAATAATAATTATAATTTCACGGAAAATGAAACAGTTTAACCTCGACTAAGCGCCCATTAAAAAACAACGTAAAATCCAAATGAAAAAAAAATGGTTCATCGTCGCTACAAAAAAAAAAAAGAAAAAGAAAACTAAGCTGGAAAAAAGAGAAAAAAAAGGGAAAGGTAATGGCATAACGGATTTCTTCTTTCGCAGCAACAACGTTTAGTAAATTATTTCATAATAACTTTTAAGCTAATTTGGTAAATTGAATCGCGAGAAAGGCGGATTTTCTAAACGCCGTGATATATTTTATTTAATAATCGGTTTACTTATTGCAGAAAGGGGTCCGCAATATAAACTCGATAGTTGAACTGGCGACTGGCGATGGCGCGCGCGACAAATTTACTCTTTCGATTCGGTATACGAGTATAAGTAACTGCAGTACATTATATTCTATAATGTAAGTTTAAATTCTCGCGAGAGAATTTCCATTTTTTTCATACGAGACCAAGAGGAGTATGGCACTGGCAGCAGAGCACAGTGTTCCAGTTCTTGTATACCATTTTTGATACCACACTTACACACGCACGCAGAACTTACGAGTATATCCGACATATACGGTATATTTTCCAATCTGATGCCATGAAAGTGCGCCCGCCTTGTGGAGAAATTTCGCAAAATGAAATTTGCGTCAGTTTTATGGAAGTTTTAAATTTACTTATACTTGGTCGGTCGACGTTTATATAGGTACTCATTTTATACTTTACTTACCATTTCCGCACGTTAAATTGACCCTTTAAACCGTATATAGTATACCCGCCGACGTCAGGTAAAGTTTTCCTCTTTCTTTTGCCTCTCCCCCTCCCCCTCATCGTCCGCCCCTTCAACGCTGCCATTATACTTACTTATACGCGTACATGGTACAATGTGTGCCGGCGATATACAGTTACAAAAATCGCCTCTCTGGCCCGAATCCGTCCGATACTAAAATTTCAACAGTGAACCAAAAAGCGTCCCGACCCACCCCTCCCCCTCCCCCATCAGAAACCCTCTCATCTCGGTCTCACCCTGCGAAAAGTTGTCAGAAGAAAATAACCCGGCGTGTGGATTTGCGCGATGTTGCGGTCGTACAAACTTCTAAATTCTGTTTATCTTCTCCCTTAAAAGTTTAAACTCTTTGAAAAAGATTTTTATCACTGGTGTGTTTCGTATCTTTCTCGACGACGACGACGCGCGGCTCGGACTCGCATCTCGTGTACGCTTTCTCCAGCAGCAGCCAGCCGACCTCAAAGTACACAAATAATAAACTAATTACTCGAATTAAAAGGTTTTTAAAATTATGTTTCGAAACGTACCTAGTATATATAGCGGCGACCGAGCTACGATATCTATAGCCTATGATATCTTTGATGTTTAAAGAAGATGATGAGGGGTAGCTGGCACGTCTCGATTAGGTCTTTTTCTTTTTTATGGACTGCCTATATCTACGTAATGTATTTTTTCATTGATTAAGTTCATTTATTCAGTGAGAAAAGTGAGGAAGAGGCGTCAAAGATGAAACACTTTTTAGAGCGGAGATTTTTTTTTCTCGTAGAATGAGATATTTTATGGAGAAAGAAATAATCAAGTATCTCGGATTGGATTAAAATTCACTCAGAAGTTGGCATCTTTCTTTTCTTGAACGTTTGCCGTTCGTGTTCTTTTGAATAACAGCGATCCATTTAGAAAAAAGCGTCTAATTGCTGAATACGAAGTGAATTCGCGGATTTGTTGCTTTTAAATACCGCGTTTTGTATATCTTTGTACACGATTCAATTGGATGAATGGAGTATAAATGGCGAAAGGATGAAAATGAATTCAAGAAATCGACGGATCCTTTGAAAAAATGAAGGCTGAAAAAAATATGCATCTTAATGCACGAGGAATAAACAGACTGAGGTCAACAAAATGATTGGTTTTTGATGATCGTAGGTCTCAAATGGGTGTTCGATATGGAGAGAATCGAGAGAAAGCAGAAAATTCCGCCATTTTAGAAAAGTCTGAGGAACGTCACAACATTTTGAGATTTTCTTTCCAAAATCAAAGAATTTGAAATCGAATTCAGTGCATAATTTGTAATTCTTCAGAGAGAGGGGGGAGGGCTTTAAGGTTTCCTGCGTGTTCAAACATTTTGTTGTCGTGTCAACTTTTTTAGCTCTAAACTTGGAATGAGAAGAAGAAAGGGGTTTAAATGGTTCCAATTTTTTTGGCACGCTGCATCTTATCTTTAAAAAGTTACGCGGCAACAAAATCTTTAAAAATGATAATGAATGAAATACTGAAAATTTGTGGATATTTCAAACCCTTCTTTGCCTCCCCCCCCCCCAAATTACTGCGAGTACACAATGGCACTTCTATCTCTGGATTATCCATTTCAGTTTTTTATGTGAAAAAATTGCCAAATCAGTTGAATTTGCGCTGTTTTTAAAAATATTGTATTCCTGAAATAGTTCCTTGAGTACAAAATATCAATCTTCAGGATTCATTTTTTGTGTCAAAAAAGCGGCAAAATGTTCCAAACTGATGGAAAAATTAATTTTCAACATTTTCAAAGCATTCAACTCCTGCCCCCCCTCTCCAAATTATGATAAGAGAATCTGCTTCACATTTTTAGCTGAGAATCCTCCCCAACCCTTTGCAGGGGTCATATTGTAATGAGACAAACTTATACTTATCTGAGATGATCAACATTCAGATATACTTAATTTTGTCAAATCTAATCTACGTTGATCAATTTTTAAGGGGGGGGGGGAGATTTCTTGACAAATGTGGAAAATGGGCAAAAAATTACTTGGTTACTTTGAAAGTAACTATCTTACTCACAGGTGCAGCGTTTGTTGATGTAACTGCTGCATATGATACTGTGAACCATCACCTACTGTGCAAGAAAGTTTAAGAAGTCACCCAGGATCACAATTTCACCACCATCATTAAATCTATGCTCAGTAACAGGATGTTCTAACTGGTTCCCTCCGAAGTTTCCCTCAGGATAGCTGGCGTCGGAATACGAATCAACAAAGCGCCTTTGGGCGTTTCCAGTGTTGCCAATTAGCGGTTTTCAAGCTACTCCTAGCGATTTTGAACATAGAAAACCGCCAAAAAATGTCAATCTAGCGGCTAGCGGGAAGTCTAGCGTTTTTGACTTCATGGCCACTTTTACCATTTTAACTCACAAATTCAGCATTTCAGCTAAAAAATATTGAATTTTTGAAAAAAAAAATCAATAAAATTGAACTTTTGTAAAACCCATCCACTCAATTTCATCAATTCTTTGGTAATTTTTGAATGATTTCACTGTTTTTTAGTTTTTAGTTATTTTTGTACAGTTCTAAAATTTTAACAAATTGAATCTTCATCAGTTTTGTATTTTTTACATGATTTGAGGTTTTAAAAAAATGTTGAAAATCTAGCGGGAAGTCTAGCGATTTTGCTATATGGAATTTAGCGGTTTTTAGCGGTTTTTTAGGATCAATCTGGTGGGATTTTTCAATATGGCATTGGCAACACTGGGCGTTTCGCTCGTTGTGTCATCTCATCCGTTAAAGCGAATGATTAGAGGCATTGGGGCCGAAACGACCTCAGCCTATTCTCAAACTATAAACGGGTGAGATTGCGGGCTTTCCTGAAGATGTAACCCACATGGGAAAGTCCAGTAGATGGAGAAGGCAAAAAAATGGACTTCCATAGGGGAGCGTTCTTGCCCCAATCCTATTCAACATATACACAAATGACCAGCCAATCGGAGACCAAACCAGACACTTCCTGTATGCAGATGACCTAGCAGCAACAGCTCCGGGGGATACACACATAGAGGTACAAGAAATGTTGCAGGAAACCCTGAACAGACTAATACAGACCTACTATGTGGATAATGCCACCAGACCAAATCCATCCAAAACTCAAGTGTGTAGCTTCCACCTGAAGAATGCAAAGGTGAAATGCACATTGAAGGTGGTGTGGGGGGGAGTGCGGCTGGAGAACTGTGAAAATCCCAAGTACCTAGGAATCACGCTAGATCAAACCCTCACATATAAGAGATACTATGAGAACACAAAAATGAAGGCGGAAGCAAGAAACAACTGGTAATTTTTTTGGTAAAAACTGATAATTTTTTTGGTAAATTACTGGTCATTTTTTTGGTAAATTACTGGTAATTTCCGGAGCTGTTAATACAAACTGAAACGGCAATTTTTTCTTCTGGACACAAAACGAGACATGAAACGAAACAAATCAAAAAAATTACACGAAACGCAACGTTATAACGAAACGAATCATTTCTGTTTCTTCAATTTTTGGCTTTTCACTGCAAGTTTTTTTGTAAATTTTGACCAAATTTTGACCAAATTTTGTCAAATTCACTCAAATTTTGTCCATTTTGAGTCTTTGGAGGTGTTCTCTTCTGCATTTATTAATGAAAATGTCCGCTTTTCTCACTTTTTTGGCTAGAAGGAAATGAAGTGAAACAGCACGAAATGACACGAAACAAAATGATACCACTTTTATAGAACAAAACAAAACAAAACAGGATAACGAAACAGTTTGGTTCAAAGAGCTCAACCAAAATGAAACCATAATATGCTTACGTTTTGTGTCCAACAGCCCGGGTAATTTCTGGTAAATTACTGGTCATTTTTGGTAAACTACTGGTATTTTTTGGTAAATTGCTGGCAAGTGGTAATTTCTGTTGATTTACTGGTAATTTCTGGTAAAATTACTGGTAAATTCTGGTAAAATTACTGGTAAATTCTGGTAAAATTACTGGTAAGTTTTGGTAAATTTCTGGTAAATTTTTGACAATATCTGGTAAATTACTGGTAGTTTCTGGCAAATTTCTGGTTATTTCTAATAACTTGGTCACCCGCTCTGACAAACTCGACCAGTTCGACCAAGTTTCAGAAACTGTTTTTTTTTTTTTTTTTTTTCAAAAATCTGATCTTTGAACCCTTAATTTGTCGAAACGGTCGATTTTGTCAGAGTGGGTTACATATTAGGATAAATTACTGGTTATGTAGTGGTATTCTGGTAAACCAGTTGTACAAGTACCTACTTTTAAGAAAATCGATAAATTTCGGTGTCAGAATTTCAGAAATAATTTTTCGGCATTTAGTAAAATTTTGGAAAATTCGGAAAAAATCCAACGGAGTTCTTATCAATGGAATTCAAATTGCCTGCCTACTGAGCTGAATGCGAAAAACAAAAACGTACCTATCCATGTTTTGAAGTTTTCTTTTTGAGGAGACTTGACCCTATCCTGTGCATCTGGAAGTGGAAATCACAATAATTTTTGAATGATGTTGGAAACTTTCAAACTTTGTTAGGCACTTAATTTTTTAATGTCAGGTTTCCCAACCAAAATATCATCTCTGCCAGATCTTGCCTCGCTAGCTCCCCTCCTCCCCTATTACCCCTCCCCTCGCTGTCGTTGAATGCTCAAGACACACTCGATAACAAAATGAAGATACCTGCTACCTTGCTACGTATAGAAGACAACGTCTCAACAAAAGTTACTTAGCAAATTTCGAAAATATTTTTTAATTTTCTGCAAATACCACTACCATAATAATTTCTACGAGCAAATGAAAGTCAACGACGAAATGCCCTGAAAACTAGAAGTCTACCAAGGTACATAAAATTGCACGTGGTAGTTGGAAAAAAGTCAACCCTGCTTCGTTTCCCAATCGTTTCAGAGGATCATTTTCGAATTAATTAGTCTTTTTCGAGCACTTCGCTGCGCTTCTCAGCTTCATATACGAGATACTTAAAAACAAAATAAAGTCGTTTATTGGCGAACGAATAATGTTTTCATGTTCCATTATATTCAATTACTTTTAAAGTAATTTTCACTTCATTAGGTAATGGGTTTTTAATAAAGAAGGCGCGAACTTTCACCCTTATACGACGACGTTCTTGGTTCTCGGTTCTCGGTTTATGTACGACGACGACGATGATGATGATGACGGCATGGCGGTGGTGTGGTGACTCGTGTGAGAGCTGGGGATGAGGTGGCAAGTTGGAGAAATGGAAAAATAAAAGAAGAACGAAAAAGAAATAAAAAAGACCAACACGTAAAATTAAGATAAAGTGCTGATTTACGTGACCCGGTTGCGTAAAGACAAATTAAAAGCTATTAATATTCGAAATTGATTTCAAGTACAATATAGGCGTTTGTAACTGTATAAGGAGCTTCGCACCGAGTTCGGGCAGACAGGAGATGAGGAAGAGGAACGCGGTGGCAAAACGTACAAAAGCATTAAGACCGTTTTAAAAGGTTTTAAGAATGTTGGCAAAAAGGCCCGCCAATGAAATGTTTTCCGAATGGTAATTTTATTTCGTCAGGTTAAGATGTATTTACTTCGAGGGTTAGTTTTTTTTTTTTGCACGCGGTCTCCTTCCTCTTAGGGCAGCTTATGTTTTTGCTGAAATTAAATTGCGTATGGTTTTTTTGCTTTGTTTTGTTTTGTGTCGCAGGCCTCCTCGTGCGGACGTTAAGCCGCTTACTAAGGTTTCGAGCTTTTTTTTCTTCTTTTTTTTTTCTTTTTAGATCTTTAATGTGTCGTTTTGTATAAGCAAGTTAGTATAAGTATAACGAGGTAGAAGTTTATATGGATCGTAATTTCTCCATATAAAACGTCTGCGCCCCGTGTTAGTTACCCTTAACCTTATAAATTCTTTCAAAATGTGGTGCCGCTGGCGTCTTTATTTTACCGTGTGTGTGGGCGACTGCGAATATCTTTTGCAGACGTTTAGCTACCTTTGTGAAGTAAAATTAATACGAGTTAATTAGCAAAATGATACCGCTTTTTATTCGTGATACGGAAAACGAGGGGGTGGTATGGATTTTTATTTCATTTTTGATCAATTCTACATATAAACGGAATATCAACACTCGATAAAATTGATTAGTTCATGTGGGATTCAAGGAAGGAAAATGAAAATTACAAATAGAAAACATAGTTCTGAAATTTTACAAATTTTGATACCAGCCTTGCAGAAATTCTGTGACAATGACTGACAGTAATTTACAGTTGTATAACAGTTACTGTTAAGAACTGTTAGTAATTAACAGTTTTTCATCGATTGCTGACAGTTATACTCGGTAACAGTTAGTTTCTTGATGATTTTCAAATGTTACCAACAGTTATTGCCAGAAACATGGCGGCTACTTGATAGTTACTTACAGTAGCCGTAAGTGTCATGACAGTGTCTAAATGTTACTAATCTAGTGTGATGACAATTACCAACAATTACTCATTCTCGCTCACAATGCAAAATAACAACGACTCAAAAATTTTTATTTATTGCTTTTTGCGACACTTTTTTATATTTTTAGATATTTATTTTTTCATTAGCCTAAGGAAATTGGCATTGATTGGGGAAACGTTTACATACAGGCTGAATTTTGGTATTACTGGCCTATTTTTATACCCTGAACACGAATCCTTGGTGTCCCATGATGTCTGTCCCTAGTTTGTTTTCCCAACAATTGTGGATTTTAGCCCCCCAAATGAGGTTTTTCTCCCTATATTCTCAAATTGCGATCATAGCCTAAAAATGAGGTGTATAGAAGTTGTTGTACGTCAAATTTCTCGTCAGATGACCTGTGAACCAACTTCGTCCCCCCAAGGGGAGGTGGACCTAGAGTCAAACAGCATCGAATAATAAAAAACGCTCAGGGGGAAGATGAATTTTGGTATACTAGTCCATTTTTACACCATAAACACGAATCCTTATTCCTTGGTGTCCCACCGGTTCCTAGTGACCTTTCCCCCAATTGTGGATTTTAGCCCCCCATGAGGTTTTCCCCTACCCCTTCAAATCGCAGTCCTACCCCAAAAATGGGGTCTATGAAAGTTGTTGTACATCAAATTTCCCATCAAATGATCTGTAAAACAACTTCGTCCCCTGAGGGAGGTGGACCTGCTGTCAATCTAATACATATAAGGGGTTTTTGAATGTGAGTCCATGATAATTGATAGGTACCTACGAAATTTGTTTTTTACAACAATTTTGACCTCACACGAGTGTAGGAGAATGGATTATGGCCTCAAATTATTCCAGTGGGGAGTACCTCTTTCAACCCTTCATACCTATCGTGGCTCATATTCGAAAACTCCCTATATTCAATTGACTGCAGGTCCACCCCCCTCGGGGGGACGCAGTTGGTTCATGGGCCATCTGATGGGAAATTTTACGTAGAACAATTTTTATAGACTCCATTTTTGGGCTAGGACCGCAATTTGAGGAGATACGAGAGAAAAACTTCATTTGGGGGTTAAAATCCACAATGGGGGCAGCAGGCTATGGACAAGTGAGGTACACCAAGGATTCGTGTTCAGGGCATAAAAATAAGCCAATATACCAAAATTCAGCTTGTTGGTAAATGAAAAAAAAAAGTTAAAATCATTCACTTGAAAATTTTCAAAAAAAAAGTTAAAATCATTCACTTGAAAATTTTCAAAGTCCAGAGCGTCGACAGGTGCATTTAAAAGCATTCAACACCACTCCTTTCAACAGCTCCAGTGGTCTAGTAGGTAAGTGAGGTGGGTTATCCAGTGGTGTGCAGCAGGTCGTGGGTTCGATCCCTACCCCCAGGTGGAAAATTTTTTAGGTTTTTCAAAATTTTTTTGGAAAGAATTCTTCAATTCTAGCACTGCAGCTCACAGGAAGCACTAATTTCAATCATCAAGCCACATATTACCATTTTTTCCATTCACAATGTGAGTACGCGTAATTTTTAGTCAAATCAGTAACAATTATTGTTAGTGATTTCACTAACCACTAGTTTCTTACATCCTTAGAAGGTGACGAAAAAACTGTCAGTTTTTTTACTAACAATAACTGACAAGGAATTTCTGCAAGGGAATAGTTCCCAAAGTTATATCTAGTAGCACAAATAAGATATATATATATATTTTTTTTGTAAAATTTTGGCCCCAAAATACACATTTTCTCACTCATATTGAAAGGATTTTTCGATAGTGTAGCTGACATTTTTTGCAAGTGTCCCATGACCCCTGTATTTAAGTAAAAGGGAAAAAATAATGCTTGAAATCGAAGACTAAACACCATGAGAGATTTCCTCGTCATAGATACTTTGAGATTCATCCCTGAAATTATATTTTTTAAATCAATTGAACCATCTTTCAAGAATAGAAAACTCAGAAAAGTTTCAAATCTTTTAATACAAACCATTCAATTTACATAAGATGGGAATCCGGAAAGTCAGGTATACAAAATTCCAAACAATCAACAGATGTATTTTATGAAAAAGTGATACATATACACCTTGAAACATAGACTTTCTACTATTTCTTAACATAATCTTTTCCACACGTTGACCTTTTTTCCCACTGTATTTTCAATTTCAAAATTCCCTCTTCAAAAACCTGTACACGCTCATTCTTTGAAGTAATTCTTGTGGTCATCAGACTTTTCACCACTAAAATGTTGTTTTAGAAGTCCAAAGAGGTGAAAATCAAAGGTTTCCACATCTCGGCTGTATGTGGAGGGGTCCATATCTATCCATTTCACCTTGTCTAACCAAACCTTTGTTTTTCTTATCATGTGAAAAGTCGTGTTATTGTGAAAAATACAAATAATGATTTTCACCGAACCAAATATTGTTCCTCAGCTTATTCAACGCCTTGAAGATATTAATTGTTTCTCCACATGGGAGAAATTTATCAAAAACGACACCCTGAATGTCTCAAATCCATCTTGCAGAATATCATTCACAGACATCTTACTGATATCAAATTTTGGGCTCTTGACCGACCTTTGTCTTCTAGAAACCACACTTGAACCATGTGTCCCTCTAATCTTGAGATTAATCTCCAAAAGTGTCCTCTGTTTTGTGTGAGAAAAAATGTATTGTAGAAGGCACCTCTGCAGGCATGTACACATAGACAGAGACCATCATGTTCAAAAAGGCTATAAAACCATACTACTACATGAACCTAAACACGGATTAAGCACTAACTGTAGTTGTCCTCGACTAGTTATAGGTTATGTCAAGATATTCCTTAGAAACCTTAGTGTAAAAGATAATTGTACTCTTATATATACCAAAATAAACTTGCCCTACCCATAGGACATTCCCCATTGGGGGAAAATCTGCCGATGCGCTGAAAAAGATGCCAAAACCAGCTGGTTTATTGATGTATTCTGAATATACTCATGAGAAAGCGCTGTTCAGTAGGCAGATTGATGCACCAAAAAAAAAAAACGGCTAAAAAATACGCTAGGAGAACATTTTGTAGCGTATTTTTCTTGTGTAAGGCCACAGTGCTTTCAAATTACATGGCGTGTTCCTTTGCGCCGGAAGAAACCTTCTACAAAATATGCCATTATCCTGTTTTTTTGGCATATTCTTTCGCCTATTTGCTAGAACATTCGAGTAAATGTGGTATTTTACGCAAATGTTTTAGCATAGTACAGAAATATTTGCATTCATTCTATCAAATGCCCTGGTGGTTAGGTGAGTAGAGACGTTGCTCTCCAACTCAGAGTCCTGGGTTTAAGGAACTAAATACCAGGTATGGAAATACGCCATTTTTGGTTATAGATTTCGCAGTTTTGACTGTGATGTGATTTTTTCATTTCAGTCATATAGAAATGGAATCAAAAAAATGGTGGGAAAATGTCTATTTTGCATATTAAAATGAATATGAGGTAAAATAATAACGTAAATTGGTATTATTAATAAATTGGGAACTTGAAAATTTTTTTCTATAACCAAAAATGGCGTGTTTCCATACCTGGTATTTAGTTCCTTACTGGGTTCAATCCCTGGCAGAGCCAAAAAAAATTCATGAATATTGCACATTGGCAGAATTTATCGCGTAAAAAAATACGCACACTGATTAATGAGCAGAAAAGTATTGGCGGAAAGTGTTGCAATTCCTGCCGCGTTTTTTGTTGCATATCATTGGCAGATTTTCACCCAGTGGGGTTGGGACTGGGGTTCCCTAAAACAAAAGGTATAACAAACTCTTCCTATAGAAAGAAATTGTTTACCTGACTTTCCAGATACTCCTTGTAGTATCATCAGTGGCATACTGGCATAGCCAGAATTTTTACAGGAGAGGAAGGAGACAAAACCAGATATTTAGGGATAAAAAAAATCAAAAGTTATGATGTATGTACTCATATAGTTTTCTTTAAAAACCTTCATAATACTTACTTGATTATTTCCTAAAAATGTAGACAAAATTACTGCTCAAACAAACATTTTTCGGAAAAACATTTTTTTTTTGTAAGTATATGTCTTATTTTGATTTCCAAATTTATCTGATGGAATTTTGTGGAAATTTCAAGTTTCAAAAATCTACTGGAGACTTCAGAAGTGCTCAAAACGGTTTGCAACCGTTTCCAATCGGTTTGGCAAGTCGAAAATAGAGAATATTCCAAATTTCAGCAAATTTCAGCTTTCTTGGTCAATTTGTTAAAATTTTGATTTTTTCCTCATTTTTGGCTTAAATCTGATTTTCAAAAATTCGTCAAAAATCGAAAAATGCACTTTAGCGCTTAAAACTTTTACTAATGATAAATTTTTGCGTGCTCTTTCAATCTAGTTTTGTCCAGTTCAAAAAATTTCGTGCAAGTTCTATGTTGGAAAGCAAAATCTACGATTTCGACTCACCTGTTAATGAAAATGGCCGCCATTTTGTTGGTAAGGCCAACTTATTTTTTAGAAAGTATGCTTATAACGTTCCTAAGGATGATCTCTTTCGTAGAGGATCGGGGAGGGGGAGGGAGATTGCAATCACATGCTGGACTAATCAGCAAATCTTCAATTTAGTAACTATAAGGTTCCCTCGTGAGCTAAATTGAAGAATCTAACTCAATTTTCAATTCGAGCAGACGCAAATAAAGTTTCATACACAGCGACATCGAATAGGAAAAAAAAATCAAAACTTGATAAACAAATAGCAAAACAAAGTCTCAAAATCTTTTTTCCAAACTTTCATACTCTTTTTAATATTTCATCTTCTCAATTTTTTCATTTATCCCCTCAATTTCGAAAAAAAAAACTCTTATTCACTCTACACAAAATATCGCGAAACACACCCGAAAAAACACCAGTCACCCTCCCCCCTCTTCCACCCTAATATTATTCACGCCCCTCGACTATCGTATAAGCCTATTACAAAGGCGACACCATTGCGAAAAGTTCGAATTACATGTCTGATTCTCGAATTTCATTTCAACCTTGAAAATATGGCGTTTACGAGGATTTAAAAATTATTATTACAAATCGTCGTTGTAAAATTGCTTTTTGTTTCACATCGTTTCGCATCCGAAGCAATGAAAAAAAAAACAGATCCCATAAACCGAAGCAATAAATAACTATTAAAAAAACACGTAGTCTATAAATTTATTCAAAATCTTTTATTTTCAAAATTTTATTACCAAAAATTAACCTTATTTTCAATACATACAGCAACTGCAACAGGAAAAATTCCCAAACTTTACGAACGAGTTTTAACTTCATATTTTTTTTCTCTCACACACACAAACAAACGCAACTCATAATCAACTTTTAAAAAATATACACGCAGCTTTATACTATATACTCAACTTACACCGGAACACATCGCGAATGAAAAAATACCCTACGTCGAACGCATAAAATAGTACACAGTATACGTATCTCCCTCCAAAGATAGTAAATTCGACCGTATAAAGCGAGGAGCTTTTTCTCTCAATCGAATAATTTTTTTCCTCACACAACCAACAACCATTCCAGCTAACAGTTTGGCAATACTTTAAAAACGTCGAATTTCAAACATTATATACTCATTCGATGCTCGAATAAAAAATACTACCTATCCCATTAGGTTGGTGGAGAAAAATTTACGATTTGAGCTCGAAAAAAAACCACCCTCTCGCATTCGCAAGAGTAAATCTTTACTTGGAGAAAAAAATTCCTCCCATAAAATGGCGTAGGTACTATATCGAACGATACGGTATAATTTTCGATAATTATCATCGTATTAAAAAGATGCTCGAGCTGGACTGCTTGCGTTGACCTCACGCATCATTTTTTCTTTCTGTCACGATCGTTTATGCAAATACCTCACATACACACCTGGTCAAGTTACCACATCGATTTCTCTCGCATAACGAATAAGATAATGAAAAAAAAAAAAAAAAAAAGGCCACACAAACCACCACGCAAACTATCACTTATTCTCGAGCCTTTTTGCATACATATAAAACAATTCATACGACGACGATAGAATCAAGTACACCGTATATATACCTACTTATAAGCCGAGAAAACATCCGACAAAAAAAAAGGTCAAAACATCCTACACGCAAATGTCTCTTTTTGAAAAAAAAATCGCGTTTAAATTAGCCAGAAAAATCTGTCTGTCTCTCTCTCTCTCTGTGTATCCTTAGAACTCGAAAACCTTCATCAAGGCGGCGAACAAGAATTCCTTTCCTTGGTAAAAAAAAAAACAACACGTTAAAGCACCCTCTAGTTTTTTGCTCTCATTTCTAACTTTACCAGACGAATAAACCTCTGCAGCCTTTTCCTTTCCTTTCTCCCCCTGACACAAAATATGGAACTCTTAACTACTCGTAAACGTATCATGCATATCCGTATTATGTCGATGTTGTAAACGCGTTTAAAAAACCTCAAATTGAATTATAAGGGTTTTTTTTACATACGCAAAATTTCAAATATGCCATTGCCATGCCACGTAAGTATATAGTTGTCGTTAAATTAGGTGCTCGTGAACGCAAATGTCGACACTTTATACGTCATGATTGATCTCTTGACAAAAAAAAAGAAGGAAAAAGGTCTAAAAAAAATATTTATAGTAAACACTACACGATATTTCATAAAAAAGAGGGTATTTTTCCAGCAACATTTCCCATTAAACTACACAAGTCACAAGCCTTCGCGTGTTGAAAAATTCAATCTTAATATATCTCATTAAATTTTAAAAAGCTAACAAAAGTTTGGCGGAAATGGTCGGTAAGAAAGAGAGCGACGAAGGAAGAAAATCATTACGTAATGCTTGGTCAAAAAAAGTAATTTTAAATACTGAACAAATCACTCACGCTATATTTACTTTCCGAAAAAAAAGGAATTGAGATTATCGACAGGTTGAAAAAGAGGGAATGATAAAATTCGGTAAATTTGTTGAGCTTATTTTCAATCTATTTTTTTTTTTGAATTTTTGGTAAAAAAAAAGTCAGCAATTGATGACAAAATGTCAAAAAAGTACAGAAAAAATTACTTCCAAAAATTTTAGTCCCTTCCCTCTCCCCTCTGAGTTTATTTCTTCTTTAAATGGAACAATGTAGCTGTTGGAGCAATGGAATTCGAACTGCTGACATAATTGCCTTCTTCACCAGCCTCTCGTAATTCTATCTTCATGACCTGCCACCCCCTCTCCCACTTTTCCACTTTTTAGAGTCCTTAACTGATATTTGACGGTGTGAAAAAATGGGAAAATTTTTCTGGAAAACCACAAAAAGAGCTGAGAAAATCATTTCTTTGGAAAATAGTACACCCTGTTACAGAAGTTTTTAAACTGGATTTTCCAAAAATTATCTACTTGTACTTACCCTTGAAATTTGAATCGCTTTTTTTTTTGGGGGGGGGGGGTGTGTTTATAATTACAAGATTATTACACCCGTAAAGGGGGGGGGGTTAGATTTGGTTTGTGAGGTTGATGTTTTTTATCAGGGAGATGAATTTTTGTATCTCAGAGGGTTCGTCAGGGATAGTAGGTGGGTTTTCTTTTATCTGCAGTGTAAGTCTGTTTTGTTTTAGTTGGGGACAGTTGAAAAGTATGTGTTGGATGGATGTGGGTTCGTTTCTGCAAAATTGGCATGGGGGTTTTGGTTCTTTTTGGTATAAGTGGTTATGAGTAATTTTTGTGTGGCCTATTCTTAGTCTAGTAATAAAGATTTCTTCTTTTCTGTTCAGGTGGCCTAGATTCTTCCAGGGGAGGGTTGTTTTTATATGTTGGAAGAGTTTGTTTGCAGTTTGTTGGGACCAAAAGTTCTACCAGTTGGGAAATGTGTTGTGAGTGATTAGAGATTTAATATCATCAGGAGTGAGAGAGGTAAGAGGGGAGGGGGCAGCGGCTGTTTTTGCAAATCTATCTACAGTTTCGTTTCCGGTGACACCTATGTGGCTGGGAACATACATGAAGCTAATTTGAGTAATCATAATATTGGAGGTTAAAAAGGGACTTATGTATGTCTTGGACTATGGGATGGTCAGAAAACATGTTTTGAATGGATAGCAGTAAACTCAGTGAGTCGCTTTGGATTTAGAATTTTTTATTTTCTGATTGAATGGAAATTATATCTATTAGGCAATGTTTTATGGCAGTGAGTACAGCAGTAAAAATTGAGGCACAGTTGTGAATTTTGAAACTGAGAACTTTGTCATTAATTGAGTAAGCATAACCAGTATGAATGTTACTCGTAGAAATTTTTGAACCATCTGTGAAGCATAAGTTATATTCTGTATAGTTTGATAACAGTGTTCTAAGTAATGACTCTTGATTAATAATGGGGGGGGGGGGTGATCATGTTTTGGGTAGTTTCTTAAGTAGAATTCCATCTGTATAGGTTTGAGAGACCAAGGGGGATAAAATATTGGTTTATGGATTAGGTTTTTTAGGTCAATTTGTAGGTTGTTCATATTTTTGATAAATTCTGGGATTGGACCTGAAGTATGGAGGAAATGCTGAGAGCTGTAGACATTGAGTGACCTTTGAAGAGGGTGAGATGGATTATTTGCAACAGTTGTTAAGAATTTGTTTGTCATGAGAATTTTCCTAAAATCAGGAGGAAGCTCTGCAGCTTCACAATAAATGCTATTAATTGGAGACGAATAGAGAGCACCTATGCAGCTGCGCAAGGAGGAATTTTGAACGGTTTCGAGAATGTTAGTAGTTTTATTTGAGAGGTTTGTGTTAGATCGTGGCTGTACTATACTGTACTAGCCACGCCCTATGTATTCCCAGATGATCGACTGTATACCTACGAGTATACGTACGCGGCTGGCTGGCTAGCTATGTAAAACCAGTTGTAGTATTGTGTTGCGTGCGTATAGAAGTTGGCTATATGTACGTGTGTATAGACGCGATGCTTTTAATTCATAATAAAGGCTTTAAGCCCCGATGGTGTTTTTATTTAATAATGTTACGATTCGCGAGTACATACGATTTGAGTTATTCCAACATGGTGGAGGCGCCGGGTATCCCCCCCGGAACGAATATTCGAATATTCAGAGAAGTGACAAGATGCTGAGGAAATGAAAAAGCAGATACCTACGAAGACGAAGATGGTACTTGGTACATTGGACAATTGACATATGGGTATGATCGTTTCATTTCATAATTACTGTTTCGTTGTGTACATGATGGGTATGATTATTTCGATTCATTTACTTATTGCTTGATTAATTACCTACCTACTAGAAGTCTCTAAAGTTGCAACTTAGGCAGGTACATATATTGTAGATTATATTGCATGTAGCATGTGAATTAAAGTACTCGTAGATACGTATCTATTATGTGGTGTATGTGTGTAGATAGGTACCTACCTACGTAAGGTGCACATTCGTGGGAATGATAGGTACCTACCTAACTAAGGTGCGTTTATATGGCCATATTGGTGTGTTAGTATGTGGTACGTAAATGTGTGCATGTTATACACATTGATAGAGCAGCGTAAGGTATTCTACCCTAGCTGTAGGCACCAAGATGCGTTATGAAGGGGAACCCCCATGGACATACCCGCGGATGATATTTAAAAACGTTAACGATATGGTGTGGTGGCGGCATGCGGCCTTGGTGCAGCCGTAGACAAAGTTACTACCTGTGATAGGTACAGGGTTTTAGTTACTTTTGTCAACGTTATCTTTTATTAGATAAACTTGCCGGTTAGATGCGATGGCCAGTAGGTACGAGAGGTACATTGGTGAGATGGCGAGACGCGGCCTTTTATTTTTAACAGCGTTGTTTGTACCTGGCGTGGACACAGCCCTTGATAGTGTCGAGTATGTAAATACGAGTACCTATGAGATGCGAAGCGCGCAGTCGTTGTTACGACTTTATTTTTGTTTGGCCGTATGAGACGAGTATGGTAATTGTGAGATGTGAGATGCGGGCACATGTGCAGGTGCGTTGACTTTTACTGTCTTGATTTTTACTGCCTAATGAGCAGTACGCATCGTGAGAAAAGTGCGTTGATTTTTACTGCCTTTAGTTAATGAGCAGTACGCATCGTGAGAACGGAAATTGATTTTATAAAATCCTATTATTCTAGAATAAATGTAACGATGCAGTGAATATTGTATATTTGTTGTGAGATGCGAGACTTGGTACCAAGCCATAAATATGTCGATTTTTGACAATTATTTGAAATGAAAAATAAAAATATTGTCTAGTTTTAGAGATGATAAAAAGGGGTGGAAAGAAACTTGCAGCTGCAACCTCTGCAAGGTACCAGCACAGAGTTGAGATGAGAATACGATTTTTATATTGTGCTACCTGGTGAAGGTGATAACTTGTATTGTGCTCTTGTGCTCTTGTGCTCTCGTGGTATAGAAAAGACGTACGTACGCATTTCTCGAAGTATTCTTATCAACTGTTGGGTGAGTCGATATTGATTATTTAGACTTTGAATATTTTGATGTGTCTTTGAATTTTAATATGTGCATGTCTTTGAATTTCGGATTTATGATGATGAATTTACTGGAGCAAATTTTGAGTGTAGATTGCTATGAATTTACTGAACTAGAACATAAGAGTCTAGTTTGATATCGTATCTTGAGCTGTGTAGATTGCTATGAATTTACTGAACTAGAACATAAGAGTCTAGTTTGATATCATGTCGTGAGCTGATAAATTTAACTTTCGAGTTCGTGTAATTAGGATTTTTGAATTTTGGTTTTTGATAGATGGCTGTTTGGTTCGGACATATGAGCGTTCCATATACCTACCTGCAGTTTGAAATCATTGGTTATCGAATTTGAGTGGGTTCTATGTATTCACTGATACCTTGATGATCAATCTACGAATGACCTTAAATGTGATTTCCAAATTTGAATAATCTGAGAAAAATATCGAATAATTTGACATATGAGCAAATTTGAGAAACAGTTGAATAGTTTGAGCACATTACTTACGTATGGCTGACGTATATGAGTGTTCCGTATACTGAGGCAGAGTTGAGAATACGTGTAGCTAATGTTTATGAGTGTTCCATATACAGAAGCTAAGGTCTGATATTTGAAATTTTGAATCTGAATAAATTGGATAAAACAATTGGTTGAATATTTCAGATATGTTGAGATCTGGTAGAGGTCGTAATCAGGGTCAGGACCAAGGTGAAGGTCGTGGTCAAGATGGAAGAGGTGGTTCAATACCTCCTCAAGATCAATCTCGAGATCAATTATTTAACTTGGTTTCAAATCTGATACAGCAGAATAGCGAATTGTTACGAAACATGAACCCCGGAGAAGCAGACGGTGAGCGTAGCGTTAATTTGAATATTAGAACGGATTATAAGCTTACTTCTCATGTAAGGTACGATGTGTGGTACGATAATTTTACGAGTGAGTTGTCTGCCTTGAATTTATTGGATATTGTTGAACCTACTACACCCCCTCCTCGAGTTTTCACTCAAGGTGAGACTCAACGGAGAAAGGCAAAAGTGAGACACATTTTGATCAATCGTATTGACGAAACTTATCACAATAAAATAATCAGCATTCGAGATCCATACCAGGCTCTCCTCAAAATTCGTGAATTTAGAATCGCAGAAATTAACACTACTTCATCAACTCTACTTAAACAACTCGAAGATGTTAGGTTTAATAAACGTAAGGAGTCTGTAGCTATTTTTGCAGCTCGGTTTGAGGCAGCTGTTGAAAAGTATGAAATGTTAAGTAGCCCTCTCGATATTTCTGCAAAATGTAATCGATTCATCATAGCTGTGCGTGAGGAATTTGATCAATTTGAGCTTACTGCTGAAAACCGTTTTCTGACTAAAAACTATGAGGAATTATACAAGTTAGCTCTTTGGTTCGAAGCAAATGAAAAGGATAAAGGAACCTGGAAATCAAATGTTTCAGGTGAACAGGGTGCGTTTGTGTTTCATGGTCGCAATCGTGGTGGTCGTGGATACCATTCTGGTGGTCAAAATTTCAATTCTGATTGGCAAGGTCGTGGGCGTAGTTCTTGGCGAGGTCGAGGTCAACAATCTGGACGAGGAGGACGTGGACGTGGATTTGGACGTTTTCAAAGAATTGAACCTAGAAATGAGCCTAGGACTTTCTTTAATGATCCAAAGCAACATTGCTATAATTGTGGCGCGAACAGACACAAATCTCACGAGTGTCCTATTGACCCTAATAGTGGTATAAAATTTTGCTATAAATGTAAAAGGTATGCGACGCATATTTCGTCATCCTGTAAAGGAACGTCCTCTGATTCGAATAATCCGCCAAGAACAGGTATGAAAAGAAAATTTAGGCGGTCTCAGGAGAAGGGGGAGACTGCTATAACTAAAAAGAAATAAAATTTTACAGATAGAGTAAACGACCGAAATGAAGCAGGTTTGGCAGAAAATAATATAGGTGGTGCGTTTCTGCAGCTTCAACGTAAAAGTAAGTCGTTGATCTCATTTATCGCAGATAGCGGTGCGTGCGAACATTTAATTAAAGATAGAGATGCGTTGATTAATATTAGGAAGCCAAACAATAGGCTGTCCTTAATAGGTGCGAGTAATGATAGCAATTTGGTCATTACTACATGTGGTGATGTATTGGTGTGTGATGAGAAAAAGTCTGAAGGTTTCAAAGTTCATGAAAATTTAGGTCATATTTCTCGAACCTATTTAAAGAAAATGGCAACTGTTCATGAGAAACTTGAGAACATTAATTTTGATGATTCTATTTTGGATTGTGAGGTGTGTATCGCTAGCAAAATGGCTCGTTTACCTTTTAAGAATAATAGGAGAGTAGCCTTGAAACCACTAGAAATTGTAAATTCAGATATTATGGGACCAATTAAGCCAGTGAGCTTCCCAGAGAGAAAATGTTATATTGTTTCATTCGTTGATGAGTATTCAAGGTACACCTATACTTATTGTATGAAATCTAGAGATGAGGTTGTTGGCTATTTTGAGAAATTTTTGGTGAGTGCTCGAAATAAATTAGGTCATGATGCGAAAATTTGTTATTTGAGATGTGATGGTGCTAGAGAGTATACTTTAGGTGAAATGTTAAAGGTCAAAGATATGGAGAAATTTGAGATTGACGTGTCACCTCCCTATACTCAACAATTGAATGGAAAGTCAGAGAGATGGAATCGTAAACTTCAAAACACAGTGAGATGTTTTATGCTTGATTCAGGTTTTCCTGCAAACCTGTGGCCTTTGGCTGTAGAAGCAGCTACTTATGTGTTGAATAGAACTTGTCATAAAGGCATAAATTTTGAGATTCCATTGTCTAAGTTTGATCCTAGAGATACAAATGAGATAAATCATTTGGCACGTTTTGGATGTTTAGCTTATCGAAAGGTTTTGAAAAGAAGTGATCTGAGAAAATTTGATTCTCGTACTTATGTTCAGAAAGAGTCTCCTGTAGAGAACTTGAAAAGGTATTTTCTGATTGGTTATGAATCGAATTGCTATAAGTTGTTAGACATTCAAACAGGTGAGATTGTTAAGACTCGTGATGTGAGACTTAATAGAGGTGTTGTCTACAGAGATGTGAGTAAAATTTTGAAAATGAATGCTATTCCTTTACCTGATGATGAGTTGAATTATTATGAATGGTTTTCTGATGAGATTTCTGAATTAGAGGCGTTGAAAAGGACTAGTTTGAATAAGCCATTCACGAGACTAGATGAGAAAAAGATACTTTCTGAGAAGGAAGAAATTAAGTCTGATATTCATCAGAAGTTACTTGCATTGGCCTTACTTGAAGATCATGGAGATGTTCAGGCTGTAATAAATAAAGATCCAGTTTCTTACGCTGATGCAATTTCACGTAATGATTGTGAGAAATGGCGTGAAGCAGTGAATGATGAGAATTTATCGATGAAGAATAATGATGTGTGGGACTTGATACAGAGAGATGAAGTTGAACCTCATGAGAAAGTGATGTCTTACACTTGGGTATTTCGAAAGAAGATTAGCGTTACTGGAGAGGTGAGATATAGAGCAAGACTTGTCGTACGTGGTTTTGAAGATCCGACCGAGTATGGATTATATGAGACCTACTCACCAGTGGAAAGATTGCCTAATATTAGGGTCATATTTTCCCTAATAAATAAGCTAAATCTGGATGTTATCCATCTTGATGTAAAGACTGCATTCTTGTATGGAGAGTTAGATGAGCCAGTATTTATGGAAGTTCCTGAAGGTGCGATGGATAATACCAAGAGAAAGAATTATGTTTGTAGAGTGAAAAAGGCATTGTATGGGTTGAAGATAAGTCCTAAGAAGTGGTATGAAAAATTGGAGTCTGTACTCAAGGAATTAGGTTTTGAAAACAAATTAAACGAACCGTGTATTTTCTTCAAATACATTGGTAATAAATTAGTGATAATAGTGATCTACGTTGACGACTTGTTAGTATTGAGTAATAATACCATAGAATTGAATGAGATTGTTAAAAAGTTGTCTACTACTTTTTCATTAAGTAATTTAGGTGAGCCACAAAAATATTTAGGTATTAACATTGTGAGAGACAGAGGTAAGAACATTATTACTCTCGATCAAATAAAATATATCGATAATATTTTGGATCGATTTGAAATGAGTAATTGTAAAATTGTTAAGACACCTATGGTAGAAAAAGGAGTGATGACCAAAGAACTAAAAGCCATTGAAGAAAGTGACGAGGGAAGTGAATTGAGAAAACTCTTAGAACCAACTGAGTACCCTTATCGAAAGTTGATTGGTTCTTTAAGATATTTGACAGATGGCACTAGACCAGACATTGCATATGCTGTGCACGAATTATCGACTAAAATGTCAAATCCTACAAATTATGACTGGCAGAGAGCCAAACGTGTACTTAGATATTTGAAAGGATCAAGAGATTTGAAATTAGTATATTCTAGTCTGACAAACGAAGTTGAAATTTATACCGATGCCAGTTATAAAGATCTGAAACCCTCTAATAAAACTACTGAAGGTTTTATTATCAAAGTATTTGGAGATGTGATTTCTTGGGCTGCAAGAAAACGAAGGAGGCGCGTAACTTCGACTTGTGAAGCCGAATTTAGAGTATTAAACGAAGGCATTAGAGAAATGAAGTGCATTCAAAGCACAATTAAAAGTGTGATGCGAGATTATATATATCCGGTGGTTGCATTTTGTGATAGTGAGTCAGCTATCAAATGCACTACTGTTACTAGTAAACCTAAACTCAAGCATGTAATTGAGGAAGAGGAACAATTGGTTAGAGAATGTGTCAAATATGGCGAGGTGCGAATTACGAAAATTGACACAGAAGATCAGCTTGCTGATATTTGTACTAAGCCACTTAGTCTGGCTAGATTCGTGAAATTGAGAAACGAATTGTTGCATGATGAGATATAGAACTTTTGCATGATGAGAAAGGACTATTGCATTTTTCTAATACATTTTTGTAAGTTTCAGAAATGAATGTGTCACCAAATAATGCGTGTCCAAATAATGAGTCCATGGAACATGATTTTGAAATTGAATTGTTTGCCAATGACGAGGACATGGAATTGGACTTGAAATGATTTCTGATGTATTTTAATTGTTACTTAGTTGTTATGCAAAATTGATTTATTTGTTCATAATGAGGTGCGATTTATAAATAGTCACAGTATTTTGGCTTTCACTGTGGCGGGGCTTCTGCGTGGTGCGATTTGTCTTTTTCAAAATTTTGTATTTTTATCATCTGTGAATAGGGGGAGTGTTAGATCGTGGCTGTACTATACTGTACTAGCCACGCCCTATGTATTCCCAGATGATCGACTGTATACCTACGAGTATACGTACGCGGCTGGCTGGCTAGCTATGTAAAACCAGTTGTAGTATTGTGTTGCGTGCGTATAGAAGTTGGCTATATGTACGTGTGTATAGACGCGATGCTTTTAATTCATAATAAAGGCTTTAAGCCCCGATGGTGTTTTTATTTAATAATGTTACGATTCGCGAGTACATACGATTTGAGTTATTCCAACAGTTTGTAAAGCATGGACTTCCATATTCAATTTTACTATGTATCAGAGCTTTGTACAAGCGGAGTAGTAGTTGGCGTGATGGGTTATACTTTGGATTTTTAACAATTTTTAGTAAATTTAGACGTTTGTTGAGTTGAGCTATCATGTTGAGAAAATGAGGCGTCCAAGTAAGTTTTTTATCAAAAGTAAGTCCAAGGAATTTAGTAGTTGGTTTAAAAACTAAAAGATGTCCTTTTGAATTCAAGGATAGGTTCTGGTTAAGTTTTATTTCTCTTGGTAAAAAGTATACAGTGAGTTTTAGATTCAGGAAATGTTAGTCTGTTTGATTCAGTCAGCCCATTTTTCGATACAATTGAGTTTTTTTGGATCATTTCTGAGGCTATAGTTTGATGTTATTTGACGATTATGGAATTTTGGAATAATCAAAGGCGAACTTTCATGGTAAAATTTCAGGTTTTCTTAGATTGGTGACAAAAGTTGAAAGCTATTGTGTATTTAAAAAGGTGTAAAAATCACCCTTGGAAACCTTTTCTAATGATTTTTTCAACGAATCAATTTTTAAAGTAGAATCTCACAGTGCCCTTGAGGGAGACATAGGTCTCTAACCGTGGTCGGTCAAAATTTTTGAAAAAAGGTCACAAAACAGTTAAAATGCTAAATTGAACGTTGACTAGAATCGAATGTATAGGTTTATTTTTCCTACCTATCTAACATTTCTGCCCCTCTCCCCCCCCCCAAAAAAAAACCTCGAAGGACTGAAAATCGTCATTTTTTAGGTTTTCAATGATTCTGAGTTAGAATATTTGCTTATTTTTTGAACGTTCCTCCAGCAAGCAAATCTACCTCAGGACAGTACAAGCAATAAAGATATATCAGCCTTCGATGTCCCCCTCTCTTCGGGTGCCTTTTTTTTAAATTTGAGAAACTATGGAGCTGGAGAGACATCAAAAACTTAAATCTAGAAAATAATCAAGTAAATACTCGTTCAAAGTCAGTGCAGAGAATTCGCAAGGGAACAGAGAAATTTGAAGGTCGAATTGGAAAAATCGACTCAAATCAAAACTAGAAAAAATAGGAACTTCAACTTGAAAATAAAATGCAAAATCTGTACAAAAAAAATTTTTTGAAGTGAGCACCTATGAATTTTTTAAGAAAAGTTTCGTGACTCCAATTTCCAAAAAAAAAACATTGATTTTGTCAGCTTTGTGTAGCTCAAATTCATATCTTCATATTATTTTATTCAATTCATATTTAGGTCAAATTTTGTGAGATTTTCAGGATGTGGAGACCAATGTTCATTGATCTCAGCATCACATTTCATTTTTTGAGCCCAATTTGTAAAAAAGGAAAGAGTCAGTGTTGGCTAAAAAGAGTATTCAAAAACACAAAACAAACAATTTTTTTGTTCGAAACTTTTTTAAAATTTGAAAAAAAAAGTTTTTATTAAGTATTAAAAATGAAAAAATTTGCAATATAAAATTTCAAACTGTATTGTAATTTTATTTTTGGAAGTGAAATTTTGATTTGAATAAGGTTTAAAAAAGTTGTATCGAAAATTTGAAATTGAGTTCATCATATTTTTTTGTATATTCAATTTATCCCCCTCGCCCCAAAAAAATCACGAAGAAAATACATACACCCAATTTATTGAATTTTGATGAATTCGGTTTTTTTCGAAAAAAGGTTATTAAAATGACTTTTTTTTTTAGAAAATCAAAATTGAAAAAAAAACGTAGGTACTTATTTGCTTTGAAAAAATTTGGGAAAACTAGAATCTATCATATGTAATAAATGTTTTAACTTTCTACAGATTGGGAAGGGGGGAAAGATTACGAAATCGTGAAAACAGCCCATAAATATAACGAAGATTATTTTTCATTCCCCAAAATTTTATATGTGAAGATCATAGAACATCTCTGATGACCAACATGAGTTATCTGCATTCTCTAGAGCATAAATTTTGATTTGCTGTTAAACGAATTTTTTCAAAATACCGAAGTCCTTACAAAAAAAATGTCAACAGTTTTCGTAGAAAAAATTTTTCAAACGGAATTTTTCAACGTTTTTTTTTTTTTTTACATTAGATAAGGGAATTCTTCGCCTTGTAGTCTTGTTGCAAATTTCGCAACAAATTCTCTGTTCAATTTATTCCGCGTTAAATTTCGAGTAGATATAATTCTTTTTTGAAAATTTTCATTTCAAATCTTTCAAATATGAAAATAATAATGGATAATGGATGGAGGGGGAGGGGGTAGCGGATTGGGGATTGAGTTGAAGGTTCGTCATTTTTATCACGTAATTTCACCTCTTTTTTCACTCTTGTTTCACTTCAGATATTATGCAAATGGCTTAAACCAGCGAACATTTTTTGTTGGTGTTGCTGGAATCGAGTAAAAAATTGTGGAAGACTGGCAGTGAGAATTTCTTCTAGATGTCTCCAATCGTCCTTCTCCTTCTCTACTCCCTGTTTTTAAATTCAATTTTAGGCAGTTTTTATAATTTTTCAGTTCTCTAATTTCTTTTGATTACAGTAGGTCTAGGTACATTACTAGTCCTACCTAGTTTTATTTCGAGGTCACATACACCTGATGGTTTAGTACTTTTTTCACGTTTCGTAGATATTTTATTTTTCTCGTTTTTCCCCCTTCAACTCTAAGAATAAAATTGATTTGGAGGTATTGAGGAAAAATAGCCGTGAAAAGTACAAATTCTGTAGGCGTTGAAAATTGATTGAAAAAAATTATAATAATGTGGCCAACTGGCCATATTATGAGTAAGTGAACTATCGACCATTCCTTTAGTATAAATTAAATTTGAAAAATTTTGAATTCATTGATAATAAAACGTTAAAGAGGAAGTTTGATTTAAATTAAATTTGGAAAATTTTGAATTCATTGATGATGAAATGTTGGACAAGAAGTTTGAGATTGAAAAAAAAATTGATGGTCTATTTTTCATCCTGTGAAATTCATTTCGTTTTTATTAATTTTTTTCTTTGAAAAAAAAACTGTGTTAATTGAAAATTTTTTCAGAGATTTAGTCATGTTTTTCAGTCGTTCTTATTTTTAGTACTCCTGCTTGTAGGTCACAGTGGAATTGACATTTTCAAGTATTTTTTTCGTACTTCGTTTCTATTCTGGCTTTTTTCACCTCTTTTGTTTTATTTCTGTCCTCTCCTTTTAAAAGTATGCAGATCAGATTTTAATACAAAGGATTTGAAAAAATTCAAAATGGTAATTTTGAGTTGCTTTTTTGAAAACAAACACTTATTCGTCATTATATAGATAGGGCATTTAAAAAAGAACAGTGATTTATTTCAAAAATGAAAATTCAAACGTATATCATTAAAGAATAAGAATGGAAAACAAAAAAACAAAAAAAAAAGATTTCAAACATAGTCGAAAGACGAGAAAAAAACGTAGTGTAAATGGTCCTTTGAAATGACCAGGATTACTTCGAAAATCGTGTGAATTCAGCTAAAGAAAGACTACGTGAGCTGAAACGTAGCCTAGGTATTTTAAAAAATTGAAGTTTGTCGTTTTATGGCGAGCTTTCGGAGAGAAAAATTATAATTATACGTTTAGCTTTTGAATAATTTAACGTTTTTTTTATTAACGGTTTCTGTTTCTCTTTTTTTTTTGTTCCAGGTGTGGATTATTTGTAGAGAATAAAATCTCAAGTCAGCCTCGAATTAGAAAATTATTGCCAGAAGTGAAAAAGCTCGAGTAAGTGGGCAATTCTCGTAAATAAATTACGTTTTTATTTGATTTTTACCCGATGTCGAAAATACTCCTTAATTATACCTACCCTCATTTCAATATCTAATTTATCAAATGGCGACGGATTGGAAAATTATGGGTGGAAAAGCACCTCTTGATCAACCTTAGACGTTTTCAAGCCTTTTGGGAGTCTCTAGCGAATTAATTTTTAATCGACTTGACCCATAATCTATACCTAACCCTATTTATACTTTTATAATGATCTGATGAAGTTATGAATATTTTTTTTTTACATACAAATGAAGAAAAAAATGGGCAAAGGTGAGGGGGTGTTGGTATTAAAAAAACAAAGATGGCGATTAAACGTCTAATTCAGTAATTCGATAATAACCTACCTTGTAGTGAAATAAGTCGAGTAAAAATAATGTACGCGATTACATCTCACATCCGTGTGCGATTTTTCTCGGTACGATGAATGTTGCAGCGACACCAAAATAGTTAAAAAATTATCACTTTTCACCAATCCATGAAAATTGTACGATTTTCACGGAAATCGAACTCGAAAATACGATAGTTTGGGGGGGAAAAATCACATCTGCGAACGAAACCACTCGAAGGTGTATTTAAATCGAATTTTTTTAAAGAAACGAAAATACATAAAAATGGCCACAACAACGGCACGACGGCGGAGCGAAAGCAAAACTCGATGAAAATTTCACGATTTGGCCAAAAATTAAGTGAAAAAATGACGACAACGATGAAAAAAAAAACTCCAAACTCTAGCTCGAAAAAAATAACGCGGAAGGAAAATGGGGGACAAACAAAAAAAAAGACGAAACAGATGAGAATGGAAAAAAAAAAAAATTGAAACCGAAACGTAAGTTATACGAAACGGCGGATGCTGTCGAGAGAAAAATTTGAGTGAGAAAAAAAACGCACGTCACGATTCGAGATAGAGAGTACTGATGGTTAATGAAAGCGAACACATGGACTACGAGTGCATAAGTTTGATAGTGGCTTGAGGGGTTGGTCGGAGGGACCACTTGTAACGCGCTTGTCGACATAAGTTTATACCCCCCACACGCCGATTGGCGCGTTAGAACACCTTTAGAGCGCGGAGAGATATTTCGTAATAGTATAAAGCCGAAGCCGAAATCATACGTGTACGCATAGTACTCGTACAGTACTTTTTCGCCAGCATCGAAGAGCTAAATTCGTAAACGTCGAAATATACTGTATAGATGTGTATTTTATTGATACGATGGCAATTTTTTACATCGGTTCGTGAATTTCTTCGCGAGTTTTTACACACAGCGAAGAGGATGGGAGGACGAGAGGGCCGAGGGACGAGCTAAAAGAGGCGTATAGAATTCGTGTACTGTACCATTTCGAAGCTCTATAAAGAGCTGTGGCGGAGAAAAATTAGGAATTTATTAAAAACGCGTCTAGAATACGTAAATGCTGATTTGCTCGTATTGAAATTTACCTATATTACACCTGAAATATGTGGGTACTTTGAGTGTTTTGCTCGACGACGACGACGACGTCTACTAGGTACATAGGCGCATTATTGGATGACCTTTTTTTTTTACGCTTGATGTTGAAATGACGTCGTCGTCGTTGTTCAAGTTGATTGTGCGAAATGTTGAACTTTTGCGTTGGTTAGCCGAGTTGTGAAAGTTTTTCTGCCCGTTTGAAGAATTTGGCTGTTCGATGACGATGAGTCATATAATAAGCTGGAGTGGTGAGGAATTGAACGAGGGAGGAGAAGGAGGTATGCTAGACGAGATGATTTGTTGATATTACTCGTAGAAGATCTCACAGCCAGATGTAATTAATTTTCACACGTCAACGAGTGCGTAAATTATCGATCAAAGCAGACTGAATGGTTCGATGAGGATCGATAAGCCAATATGTCTGGAGATAAATTTATCCACAGTGATGTATTGATGTGTGTGGATAGAGATGTCGTAGACGTGTAGACGTCATAAGAATTGAGATATACGTAATGTGGGTACTTTTTATTCGAGGTTTATGGTTTGGATTACGTACGAGGTGATTTGAGGGAGCTTAATTGTGTGTGAAGTTGGAAGTATTTTTGAAGGTGAAAGGTGATAGTCGAGGGAGCCCGCCTAAGGATCTATTGCACCCTTCACCCTGTCGATCCTCCAGTGTTACTTTTTTCTTGAAAGGAGAAGTGCTAAGGAACATTTCTAACCCTTGCACTAAAAAAAAACTCGCCCTACTTACAAAATGGCGGCCATCTTCGTTGACCACTTGTCTCCAAATCAACATTTTCTCCTTACGCTTGAACCACGCAACCTGCTCATAGATCGGTTAAAAGGATGCTATTCGAATCAATTTTTACTGCAGAATTCAAATTTTGAATCAATTTTGGTGTCCAGACTCGAGGCGGGGAGGGGGGGGGGCACAATGGCACATGACTAAATTCGGCAGAAATGGGGTGTAAGTCGAGTGTGGTATCGAAATCTAGGTATTCTTGAATGAAAATTACGATTTTGATGTTAATTTAGATGTCCAGCCCTCAGGGTCTCCAAAAGGGGTTGGTTCTAAATTCCAAACTGTAGGAAAATGTTGGAAATATGGAGTGTTGTGCCAAAATCTAGGTATCTATGAGTGAAAAACAAGATTTTGATTTCATTTATAGTTGTTCGCTCTTTTAAAACTCCAAAAGGTTTATTCCAAACACAAAATTTGTTGAAAAATTGAAAATTTTCAAAAATATTTGTAAGAAAATCGATCAGTAATTTTGAAAAATTGCGAAAAAAGTTCATTCTACATGTCAAATTTGAAAAGAAATACGATTAATTTTTAAAATTACGTTAGACTTGTGAAAACGGAAAAAATGCTTACAAATTATCAAGTAATATCATGTTGGGAAAAATTCTATTTGAGCCTTTTCAAATTTTGCCCAACTTTTGAGAACTTATAAAAAAATTGAAATCCAGCTGAATCCTCGAAAGGAGAAATTTATTTTGTTTTAACCAGATTTTGCAATGGTTTTTCTTACTTTCAAAAACTTCGAAAACATTTCTGTGAATTTTTGACATTATGTCAGACTATTAAATACTATTTCTATTCACATTAAAGCGAACTTACAGATATCAAGTCCAACTTTCAAGAACTCGGAAGAAAATGAATAAATTTCATGAAATTTGGTCGAAATTTCAAAAAAAAAACGTTCTGATATTCAATCAAACTTTTCTGTTCATCTAGAATTCCCAACATTGAATCAGAAAATGTTCATTTCGAGATCGAATAAGATCAACCAAAAAGACTGTCATTTTTGTTTCCAAGGATTCCTCCCTTAAAAAAAGGCTGTTGAAAAGATCGATGAGGGGGAGAAGGGGGGTGCAGTACACCTCTATGTGAGCACTCCGACTGTATCCAATTTAGAATTTTGTGTTTGGAATAAACCTTTTGGAATTTTGAAGGATCGAACAACTAAATGAACCTCGAAATCGTGTTTTTACTCGAAGATACCTAAATTTTGGCAACAAACCTGATATTTCTAATATTTTCCCATAGTTCGGGATTTAGGACCTCCTCCCCCCCCCCTTTTATACCTACTAGTGAAATTATTTTGCGTTTGTTGGCATGCATTCCTTCCTAAAATTGTTCGTTTCTATGAGGAAAAAATCCTTGAAAATTTTAGCCCTTCAACTTGAAATTGACAGCCAGTCTTGCTGGAAAGCCCCCCCCCCCCCCCGGTGAAAAATCCCATTAACCTACAAAAAAAAAAAACATTTCTGGGTCACAATTCTTCTGAAAAATTCTCTTTTCGAGGAAAAAAACTCCTCGCTGTACCCAAAGTCATATTTGTGTCATTGTTCGGAGCCCCTTTCCTCAAGTTGAGAGAAATCGAGAAAAAACGGATTATATCAAAAAATTGGTACATAAACAATATTGGAAAATTTCACATTCAATTTTATGGTCCCACAATCCTCAAAATCGGTTGAAACAAATTTTTTAACACCATCCTTGAGCGTTCATCATTGAATATTCAAGTCTAACAGCTGCGTGGGCAGTGGGCACCGAATGAGACCCTCAAAATTCTATCGCCTCTCCTTCAGAATCATTCTCCTTCAATTTTTTCTTAGATTCGAATACATCAATGCGAATTGGGCACAGGGACGAAGTGAAGAGGGGAGGGCTAGAGGACAGCTTGTCCATCTAATACTCGGAGAAAGTTGGGAAATTTTAATAAATAAGTCAAATAAGTGAATAGTTAGAAAAATGCTAAAACTAACAAGAAATCCAGGCTTTTAAAAGTGTCCTACTTATGAGTTTTATGACAAAATGAAAATGTATTTTGTCAAGGCTGCATTCATGATTCTTTTCAACTCGAGTCGTTATAATTTCCTCAAATTTCCCAACTTTAGGGCGTTAAATTGAAATATCTTGTCAAGTAAAAAACAATTTCCTTCCATTTATTGAAACAGGAATTTTTGTAAGCTTTTGCCTCCGCAAGCGCTCGGATAAAATTGTTTCATTTTTTTGATAGTTTTTTACATTTTGAGTTCTGAAAAATCGACTCATATACTACATAAAAAATTATGTTTTTTTACTTATTTGATTGAAATTCAACTGGAATTTTTTTTAATACGTGGGAATTTTTAAATGATTCAGTTGGAAATTTTGTGATTTCCGCCTCCCCCCCCCCCCAATAGCACTTCGCTGCGTCCCTGGTTTGGCAATCGAGTTTTTTTTTTGCTTGTTAATTCAGTTTCGCAAAAATTAGTCTTTACAGGGTGCTGGGAGCGTTGGATGAAGCTCAACCGAAAATCTGAGGTCATATTCGTGTTCTGAAGCTCCGAAAACATACCAGTTAATATATCACATAGTGATATTTTTTTTTTAAATTCAGCTCAAATTTGAGGAGGGACAGAGGCACAGCTCCCCCTATTAAGAGTGTTCATTCTGGAAATGCTGTTTCATGGTCAATTTTTGCAAAATTTCAAATTATACTTCGCTCTTATAACTTCATTTTTGAATTTTAAAGTTCAACTTTCAACTTTTGAAAATTTTGATGAACGTTTTTGAATAAAATTCAGATATCCTTTTGAACTGTGGAATCAGTTTCGAGCCAGGTTTCTTAGCGACGAAGTGAGAAACATCCAAAGTGAGGTACAAACTTTGGGAAATTGCACATATAAAAAGATCCCGTCCCTTCTGTCCCTCGAAAGAGCTCAGGGCGAGGATCTGAAATGAGTCTAAATGAGTAGGTATGTGTTTAATTTGATTCTAATGACTTTTTGGGAGGAGGGGCAGGGGGTTACGAATGATTTTTCTGTGGTTTAAATACATACATTATTCTTTGTGGTGATGTAGAGTTCACTTTTTGATAGTGATTCGATTCTCAGATTTTGTTTGCGATGAGACTTGAAATTGAGTTCTTGTAGTAAGTAGGTAAATTTTGGTAATTTTTTTAAATAAATTTTTCTGCGGTGCTTTGGAACTTCGTACTTGATGATTGCCGAGGTTCGCTTTCTTATGAGGAAGAGGGGGGGGGGGGATTGTACGAGAATTTAGTGCAATGTTTAATTGGCCAAAAATTTCTGAAATTCCAATTTTCAAAAGTTTAGGAGTGCGACTAATTTTAATCCTCAACTTTTTAATTTCAAGATTTTGAAATCTCGAATGTAATTGTGTTCTTGATTCAATTTTTCGTGAACAAATTTTTCAAATCAAAGGGACTGGTTAAACTTTGAAAAAAATCATGATGAGCGAATCAAAATCCGTGATTAAAATTTTGAAAAACTCAGTTAAAATCGAATTTTTATAATGAAAACTCAACTTTTCGTAGTCTATACTGTTACAAAAGGTGAAAGCTATCGTTCAAAATTACGATAAAAAATTCCTGCTGGGATCCTTTTTTATGCCTTTTTTTTAGTGAATCAAAATTCAAAATGGGATCTCAACGTTTTTGAAGTAAGTAGATATTCTAAAACCTCAAATTTCCGTCAAAATCCAAAAAATTCAAATTAAAGTTGCATGGCATACATAAATTATTTGTTAGCTCCAATCAAACTACTCTGACCCCCCCCCCCCCCACCTTCGCTTCTTCTCTAGCCTTTTCCTTCCTCTCCTACAGTGTCATCAATATGATGAAAATATCAAAAATTGAAAAAGTTGTTGAGTTTGAATATCCGCTTATTTTTTGAATACAAACCACCCCCCCCCAACGTTCCTCAAAAACTGTCCCTCGATTTCGAAAAAATTAAAAAATTAAATATTATGATAATGAAAACATGACGTGTACAGTTTTTGAATTCGAACCTTCCATGTCCCTTCAGTCCTTTTTTTTTTTTTTTAAATTCGGAGACTGGAGAGACACTGAACAATTTTGAAAATGTTTTTCAGCATCATAAACATCCAGGAAAAAGCTACTGGATTAATTGACAAAATTTACTGATGATGAGGTTGGAAAAAATTTAACTCCCTTCACCCTTTCTCCATTAGTTTGCGTGTATTTGATCTGGAAAATTGGAAAAATTGGGTTGAGAAAGTGGTAAACAACAGAGAAAATTGTATTAAAAAAGGTGTCTGAACTTGACAGAATGAATTTTTAAAATTTTCAAAAATTCACCAAAAATACAAAAACGAACTTCAGCATTTAAAACTTTGATTAGGTAGAGGGTTTTTAGACGATGCTGTTTCGATTTAGCTAGTTGTTTTTGGTTTTTTTTTCTAATTGGAGTGTGTTAGTTTAAATCATTTTGTTGGGAGTTCATTTTAAAATTTGTAGCAAATTTTTGAAAACTCTGAAAATTTGAAAAAAAAAGAAACTGTCTTATGACCAAATTTTTTATCTTCGTCATAATACACACACATAATTTTTTTCAAATTTTCACTATCCCTCTTCAAGTTTTTAAAAAAGCTTAACGACGATCCCCTCTTTCCCTCATTTAACTTATTTTACCCACGTGTACATTTTTTAACATTCACGAAGATTAATCACTTCATCATCCTTTAGCGAAGATGTGCGACTTTGATAAACTCGTACATTAGGTACCCTGTTAATTATTTCACAGGTTTGAAACCGTTTAATGGACGATCTCAAAATACACAGGTTTACCTATCTAGCAGCCTGCCTGTACCTACCTCCTTCAGTGAGCTGCGTATATAAAAGAACCTAAGGTTCCAGATGCGGTTAGCCGAGCACACTTTCATCATACAGCATTCTCTTTGACTTTGTAGATATACGACCAAAGACGCACCTCGCACTATCGTAGCATTTGAAATTAAACCCGCATTTCGCCACAAACTTGCCGATTAAAAATGCTGCAATTATGATAATCTAGCAGGTTGTACGGAGTGTGGTATTTTTCGACTTTCATTAACTAGCTCTAGGTCTTCTAGCTAGGTACCTACCAACGTAAACAAACACGTGAAAAATCTCGTTTCACGTAAACATCGCGACTATACCTATGCAAATTTACGACTCGAGTCGAGCAATCTATTCGTGCTTATCTTTATTCGTACACTCGCCGAAAAAAAAATTCGTTCTTGGCGAAATTTTTTGTTTCTCGATTCGGCACAACGAACGGTACACGTAGCTGAAAAAATTCCACTACGTTGGTCGTGTTGTGTTATAAATAACACGGATAATTTGTCAAGTTGCATTTTTTTGCTGTTCTACAATGAAAAATGAGTATTCGGTTCGCGTTAAAAATTTTCATCTTCGAATTTTGATCCCACTGTATGGTTGCGGTTTTTTTCTTACTTGTGTTGGTTTTTTTTTTACCAGTGTTTTATTGATTTTTTTTTCTTCTGTTGTATATTTTTTATTTTTTTGAAAAAAAAGGAGTATGTGTTTTTTTTTCTCTCTGTATGTTTATTCTCGATGTGTAGCCATCGTCATCGTGTATAAACAAAAGGTTTCTTTTTTTTTCGACCTATCGTGTATAAGATACTTGTACATGTACATGGTAGAGATATCTAAGTGTGTGGTGGAATTTTTGTTTGATTGATGTCGACTATCGAGAAAACCTCTTCGTTGTTTTTTTTTTTTTAGCATCGTTATTATATTTTTTACAGGATGGAAATTAGGAAAAATTAAATTTCTATTAAATATATTTCGAATCTTAGGCAGCATACGATGGTTAATCGTTCGAACTCATTTTCTCGAGAATAATTTTTAAAACAATCTCGAATGACCTCTCTTGGTAAAAATAACTTAATATTCGTATTAGTCGGTCGCGACCTTGAAACTAAGTCAATCGATATGCTTATATGCATGTAATAACTCGACACCTTAAAAATAGTGTAAATACGAGTACGTTATCTGCCTTTGAAGCCTTTGTTTGGGGGTTGTCGTTCAATTACCGCGAGTATACGCTAGGTTAAGCGTGTATAATCAATGACACACTCGTATAGGTGCGGATGGGTAAGTAAAGTACTTGATACTTACCTAATTTGCATGCTTATGTAAGGAATGGTGCAGTGCAGGTAATTTGTGGTTGGTTTATTAACGAAATAAATAGCTGACGAGTTAGGTGGATTGTTTGGGAACAATTTTGATTTCTTTTTACTCTGGAGGCAGAAAAGAAGAGAAGGAAGATCAGTTTCAAATTCAAAAATCACCAAAATATTTTTCTGGACCCTCCATTGTTGATCTTTTTCGAAGACTTTACATATTAAAATTTAAAAACTTCAAATGAGGTTGAAATTGGAGAAGAAAAAAGAAGTTTCTCTCCGGTACAAATTTTGAAATACGTACAAGTTCCTTTTGAAAAAATTTTCTTGGTTCGATTCACCAATTTTACTCTGCTATAGACTTCCTGGGGTTGATTTTTGATTGAAACTTGGCTGTACTCTTTTCAACTCAGTTGCACTTTTCTTTTTGCTCTTGTATATATTTTTTTAATCGATGAATTAGTTAGGTACTGATGATGTTATGTTACATTTTTAAAAGTTCATTACGACTCTGTAATTTTTGTAACGAGGTGACTCGAGCTGAAACAGATACGAAAAACATACGTTTCTATTGTTCTTGAATTTATTTGTCATTGAAGAATCAAAATGAAACGTTTGACGTGGTTTGAAATTGATGTTAGTACAACGAATCGAAAATTTTCAAAAATATGTTTTTACGTGGTTAGTGAATTTGTAACCGTTTCAAGTTAATGTTGAAAAATTTGTGGTTCAATTGAACAATGGCGTTGCTTTCAAGAAGTTTTTCATTTGTGGTGTTTTTTATGCTATGTCAGGTAAAATTACGTTATTAGGTATTTATGTTTTTTTTTTATTTTTGATTAATAGGGGTAATGGCCTTATTTTTTACCTTCAGATATTTCCAACTCCTGGAGCTGGGCGTGATCTTCATGATAAAGATTTGCTGCATGAATCAGCTTAGATGAAAACACGTTCACCAGATGAAAATGAACTCGTAGAAAAACCTTCATCTAACGTAGTCAGCCGTTTGTGGAATAAAGTTTGGGACAAAGTGTACGGGTTTTTCGTCACCGGTACTGGCACACGATCTAAATCAGTCGATGATCAGTATTGTTGCAAATGCGAATCATCGAATACTCAGCCCAGTGAAAACACTAAACCCAAGAAATGGCCAAAATGGGCTCGAAAAGTTGGTATTTGTTTGGCTGTTCCACCCTGCTTCTGTTACTTGTGTGGAGAGATGGTGGTCAAAGCTGGAGGAATATGTCTGGTGGGAGGTGTGACATTTATTGGCTATGCTGTTGGCGATGGAGTTAAATATTGCGCGAAAAAATGCTGTATGTTTGGAAGTAAGTCAGACTCCTTGAAAAATGAAAAAGAGGCGTCAGAAAATCTAACCAAACAGCCAGAAAGTAAACCTACGTAGGTAGTTGAAAATATAAGTATGTATTTGTGTACATAATGTCGATTGTTCATTGCAAAAGTAGATCCCAATTGTCTAAAATTAGCTTGGTTTTGAAACAGAAAATTGTTTTACAAATTCGTTTTATTGTGTTTTTTAATCATCAGTTTGAGGAATGCATAATTGTGTCACTTTTGCTTCCAAGTTTACTCTTTCCTCATTTCCATTTACCAATTTGGTTTATGGAGATAATCCATTCTTTTCTATTCTGCAATCATTTATTTATGAATTGAAAAAAGATCCATAAGGATTACCTCTGAACCATAATGGTACATACTACGAATTAGGAAAAATGATTGAAAATGAAAGAGATGATGAGTCATTGAGTCATAATCATATGTAATGTGCGAGTAGTACATATAAAACATTTATGCAGTTCATATCACATCTGGTGGTTGGAGTATTGGAGATCTTGTCTTACAACCTGGCAACCCAGGTTCAATCTCCAGCTGGGCCAAAAACTTTTTATAGACACTGTGAACATTGACAGAATTTTTTGCTTATTGTCACATACTATATCGGCAGGTTTTCCCCTAATGCAGTGAATTGGTTTGACAATGGCTGAAGAATTCTACATTGATTGATTTTGATACCAGTACTACATAAAAAAATTACAGTTCAGTAGGGTATCATCTCTTTGTACAAAAAAGGCTCACGAGAGAACTGTAAGAATTATCCCACCTTATCACTGAAAGGTGCTTCTAAAGATTATCTTTTTTTTTAGTGGAAGGGGTGTAGTTGAAGCAAGCTTCAAGCAAGTGACCCCAGCGAACATAACATACCTACTAAGATCTGTCACAAAGCTTTGCACTCCCCACCCCCACACACGCCTCTCTGAAAAAAGCCATTCACACCATCATTAACCCAATTGACAACGAAAAACGCGATCCGCTAGCGAAAACGCTGGCGGATAGCTAGTTTGTCCTAAAAAGTCGCTAGCGTTTTCGCTTTTCGCCATTAAAAACGCTATCTGGAATTCTTTTCACATGGCGGAAATGACAGCGGATAGCGAAAACGCTACTGCCAGTTTTTATCACAGAGCATTTTTGTGGGCGAAAAGCGAAAACGCTGGCGTTTTTGAGAGCGAAAAGCGAAAACGCTATTTCAGGTATTAATTTACTTCAGCATTTCGCTTTTTCGCTGGCGTTTTTATGATGCATGTTAGAATTTGGAATAGTTTAGCTACAAAAACATCTTTTAACGTTTTGCTGTTGAATTTTTCGCGAAAAGGAACTTGAATTAAATAATTAATTCTAAAATGGATTTAAAATTAGAAGGTTGAAAAACATTTATTTTGATGCTTCATTCAACAGAGTTGAAAAATTTCATTTTTTTCCATCTCCCTCCCTGAAAAATTTTATTTATTGAGTCTTTAGTTTTGGATAAAAATAAAATTACAGTTTTCTGACTAAAAAATCCAAGGAATTAGGAATTAGCCGATAATGCGAATTTCAAAGCTCTATCCTTTTTTTGTGAGGATTTTGTGTGCCTTTAAATTCAAGTGAAACTGTTGTCCATTTATTACAATTTTTTGGGACAAAAATTTGAAGATTGTTTTTGACTCAAAAACACCTGAAAATTTTGACTGCTATGTACCCCAAATCGCTTGTCTTTTCCTCTTAATGATTGTGTGGATATATGTGCTTAGGTATGCGATTAAGTAAGTACATATGAAGAGTGATATTCCAAAACTCGCTTTGTCCATTTTCACAACTTTTCAGGAGAGAGGAAAAACAGTTTCCCTTTAAACGGGTAAATTGGCTTTTTAGGCGAGTTTAGCACTTTATTTGGGTGGATTTATGATGTAGGAGTGTAGGTATATATTTCATCCACTAAATACTGCTGAAAAAATTTCAATAACAATGGATAAAGCGCGTTTTGGAACATTGTTTTTTTTTAATTTTTAGTGAATTGGCTATTTAGGTGCGTTTAACACCTCATTTTGGTAGGTTGATGATGTAAGAATGTGAGTTAATACTTCATCTACCAGGTACCACTGAAAACCCAACTTTGATAAAAATGGACAAAGCGAGTTTTGGAATATCACTCTTCATATCTTTTTTTTAGTGTGAAGCACTTTCAGTTTCAGAAACCCATGAAAAGCAGCATGTTTTTCTTTTTGCTGGAAATGTTTCACAAATGATCAATTTCTTTTTTAAAAAAATATTTCACTATCATAAACATATCACATACTGTTTAAACACATCTCAAAAAATTTGAAAAATTATTGGCTACACATACATAAGTTTAGGTGGATAAATTTCTCGAAATTGATCAAAAAAAATTACCTCCCTGAACAAGGATCAATTGCCATATATGCTTAATCTAATACCAATTTCTAAACCTGCACTAGTGGTGTACTCCTGTAAATGAAGTTGACAAACATCCCTATGTCAGTACCAGATATGCGGGGTAGGAGGAGATCAGCAAGAACCAAACTAAACCTCCCAGAGAAAGTAGAGAAGAAAACAGGTTTCATCACTCGTCAGTTGGAGTGTAAGGGGGAGATAATGACTTTTCTGTGCAACTACAACATACTACCTAGGCGCCTAGCCTACACATTCGTATTTCTGTTAATTGTGGTTGTAGTTTTGTCACAGAAGGAATCTTTTTCTTTTGTTTGGTTACATGTTCCAGCTACACATTACCCCCTACAGTGAATAGCATACCTTGTAGAGCGTTTTCACTATCTGCTAGCGGAAACGCTATAGCGAAGTGGTCCTAAAAAGTCGCTAGCGGAAACGCTCTCATATTTTGTCACTAGGGAAGTACAAGTCCCACTTCACACGTCCCTGACAGATTAATACATTTCCACATTTTTTTAAATTAAACATAAAAACATACAATCTTAAACTAGGATGGAAAGGAGCCTGCATGAGTCCTAATCAGGTTCACAGCAGAGACAGTCAGGAGCAAGGACCCCACTCAGTGGCTACCAACCAGTGGAGTCTTGCCTGCAGGCAGAAGGGGAAAGTTTGTTGTTACTACTAAAAAGGACACCATTGCACAACATCACCTAGAAGGGAGTATCTGAAACACTTTGACAAGTTAAAAAAACATCGATTTTGAAAATTGATTTTCAATGTTTTGAAAAAATCGTTTTCAAAAAAATCGGCCCAAAAATAATCAAATCTGTATAATCAATTTTTTCCAATTTTTGATTTTTTTCGTATGCGAAGCTTTAATTCATTACAAGGAAACGATTGACGAATACTTACTTCTTCGAGTAACCGTGTTACCGCTTCGATATCATTGTAAGTTTTGGTCATTTGGCTCACTCTGTTGCTGCATAGAACTGTAAACAAACAAAAATACAACCTCATTAGTCGTATAAACTTAATTGCCCAAATATGTTTTACTTTATATTAAATACCTACACATACATGAATAATATAATAATATGAAATTTTTTAAAAGATTTCTTGAATGAATGATTGAATGTGTTTTGAAATTTCTAGAGTTTTCAACAGTAAATTTACGTTAATGAAAAAGTTGCAATTTCCAGTGAAAATTTTATTGATTTTTCAATCTTTGCAGGATTTTTTAACTAAGTTTGTTTTTTTTCAGATCATTTTCAACTAATTCTCTCGTATTTTTTGAAAAAATTGAAATAATCAATTCTTGTAAAATTAAAATTGGAATCGAAAAAATTGGCTGATCAAAAAATCGGCAAAAAATCGATGATTTGAGGCCAATTTTATCGATTTTCGATTAAATCGATTTTTAATTGACACCACTATTTGTCATAATCAGCTCTACATTAATAAGTTGATCAAGTTGTTGAAATTGAGATGGAATAGATGGACTGTGAGTTCCAGCACCCTAAAGGCCCCTGTTGCAGATCAGCCGCTAATTTGGTACAAGGATACACATGTCCCACAAGTAAAGGCAACACTAGTGGATGTGAACACCTATCAATGTGTGGTCCAAACAGCCAGAGTATAACCGCAGCAGCACCAGATACCACCCTGATAATAAAAATGATAAGGAAGGATGTAAGCCCCACTATGACATCACAGTTGTAGTATATGTGTGACAGCATACTTCAAAATTGAACCTCATCACAAAGCTAAACTCTCATCTGATCTTGCCCTCATCTTCCCAATCAAAAAACCTACCGGAGTCTTAGCTGGACTGACGAAGGAAAACTATGTAGAATCAACGAGGTATAAAGAAGGAAAACTAGGGAAGGACTGCAGTGTTGTCATAACAAAAATTTTTTCGTTACATTACATTGTTACGTTTCAGATTTAATGAAATTTTTGTTACGTTATTTTTCTGTTATTTTGTTGCACAGATAATTCTGTTACGTTATGCTTTTCATTTAACGTTATTACATCATTTTGTTTTTCCGTTATTTCGTTTCGTTTTTCGTCATTGCACAAAAATGCGCAAATTGGGGGTTTCTCTGAAAAAAAGTAAAAACTGAAAAAAGTACAAGGTTGGACACTTGGGCAGTATACCTAAAGTGTACCTTCATTTCTCAGTAATTTTATGCAATTTCATTCCAACTTTGAAGCCCTTTTCTCAATTTTTGCACAATTTTTTTAAATAGGTGAACTTTTATGTCAATTGAGCCTTTTTATGCAGTTATTTTTATGAAATTTTTCCAGTTGTCAGTACTTCTATTTTTTAGGGTGTCTAACAAAATTATTTAAAAATGAATAAATAGGACTTTAGTACGACTTTCAGGCTTCAGCAGGTCATTTTCGAGCACTTATGAAATTTTTTGAAGGAGGGGGGGTGTCAAAATTTACGTTCAAGTTCTTAGCCAAATTTTTGCAAAAAAATGTTAAATTTTATTCCAATTTTTCAATTTTAACCAGAAAAAAAACAAAACGTGAAGTTATTAGCAATTTTAAAATTGATGAATGAATATCACATCATGTTTGCTTAAAATCAAATTTAACTCGAATTCTTCAATTTCGATTGTAAATATTTCATAGGTAGGTATTACTATTAGCTTTAAAATTTTGAAATTTGAATATTCTTTTTTTGTTTAAAAATTGAAAATGATAAAGAAAGGCAAATAGGACCGAGTAAAGCGAGGGCAAAAGCTCTCAAAAATTAGTATTCCAGGAGGCATAAAAGCAATAGAATTCGAATGATTTTTTTTTTAATCCAAAATGAAAAGAGAAAAGCAAACAAGCCTTAGCAAACTGAGTGCAAAAGCTCTTGAAAATCAGTAACCGTATTTTGAGAGGCATAAAAACGACATTTTTTTGTGTGATCAGTTACTTATAAAAAGTTTATTATTTTGCTTCAAAATTTTAAAATTTGAATGATTTTTTTTTTTTAAATCGAGTGAAGCGAGGCCAAAAACTTTTAAAAATTTGATAATATTTTGAGAAGTAAAAAAAAAGGTTTCTTTATGAATATGAAGGGAAGAGTTTATTTTTCTGATTCAAACTTTAAACATTTCTTGAATGTATAAACAATAAGTTTTTAATGAGGGAAAAGAAGAGCAAATAGCCCGAGGGAAGCGAGGGCAAAAACCAACTTTTTCAATTTTTTATTGATTAATGATTTTTTAATCATTTTGCCCAAAAAATTAAAGAAAAAAAGCAAAAAAAAAACGGAAAAATAACGAAAAAATAACAGAATTTTTTTCGTTTTTTGTTTTGTTATAGCATACAGATTTTTTGTAATGTTATAATTTCGTTATTGTTTCTTTTGTAGGAAATTCCGTTTTCGTTTATTGTTTCGTTATTGTAACGGAAAAAATTCTGGTTTTTTTGTTTTTTGACTGTCAGAGTCAGCTAGTCTTGCTAGTCTATGTAAATGAGCCTCATATTTCAAGTTCAACCTAATGAGCCATGCCATGTAACCAATTCCTTTTAAAAATCGTCGAATTTTACATCAAAAGTAATCTTATTTGTATGGTCATTGGTCTATGAACTCATATTTGGAAATAATTGGCAGAGAATACAGACATTTGTAGACTATGTGATCACTGTCTTGGACCTTACTACCACATGGGTATAGTTACGACTAAAGGTACGCTTAATTGTATACAAGTGGTCACTGTTTACTGATCAACAGGACAAAAACAAAGATGATAATTAAGAAGCTAACTGTGGTGGCTCTTTATAAGAAATACTCGGGCTCTCGTTCTAAAGTTACCAGAAATGTTTGTTATTACTGTATTTTCTGTTGGTAAGCCTAATACACACAATCCCACCTGAAATCCAAGAAGTTGATGGAATTGAAGTCGTGAAAAGATTTTCTTCTCTCGGATCTATGTATATCACAGTTTTACTTACAGATGATTTGTCGTTGATATGAGTTTCTGGCTTGAGTCTGTGTTTTACCACCAGCGTCATCAATTTGTAGATACCATAATGGTTAGTAACTACATACAAAATTGGAAAAATTAAAAAAAGATGATTAGGTATATTCAATAACAATGAATGATAACAGAAAATAATAAAGATTTCTGGTAGGTAACTTTAAAATGAGTATAGCTGGGTACTTCTTATGGAGAGCCGCTACAACCTCCATCAATTATTCCCTTCACGTTTCCTGTTTCTATTACTCATCCTATCTAAACCAGCTAATCGTAACAGTTATTTTGATACCCCACACGCCCATATTTGTAAAGAAAAAAATCCCTCAATTCCTCAAATAGCTCCAGATATGCAACCTATCATACACGAATGCAATACAAGTTGCCTAACGAGGATGATTGAAATTGCAACATAATACACCGTATGATTAGGATAAATTTTTGAACATGTACTCGTATATGCAATGGAATTTTCAGCAGGTATATATCTCTATGTGTGTAAATTTTGTATTATTTCAAAAGGTGCACAGGATGTACAAATTTCCCCGCTGTAAAGGAGGAAAAAAGGGTTAAACGAGAGACGATGAGGCAAGTCAGGATGTACATACAGAGTCGGAAATAATCGCGTACGATGTTGAATATGTGCGGATACATTGTAATATTGTTGCATTTTTCGACATCTCACAATGGCAATGGTGGTATTGGTATAGATAGGTCTTGGGTGAGATTTGTATGTAGGTATTTGGGAATTACGCTGTGGTGTAGCAGGAGGATGAAAGAGGTTGAGAGTGGGCATATGGGTTGTGTATAAAATGAATGCTGTATATTCTCTCGTTTTGGTGTATTACAGAGTATATGCATATATGTCGATGTACCTACTGTGTACCATATCTATACGTTATTGTAGTATTTGGTCAAAAGGAGAGAGCGCGCGAGATTGTTAAATAACTAACGAACTGATTGTTTGGGATTAAATGTTACATACGCGAGATACACGATTGTTAGATATTACGTGGTAGTAATATTAATAGAAACCGCGAATAATAATCCACTTTATCGGACACACGACGCACAACGACGAGAAGAAAAAGGGTTAAATTCGTATAAAGTTTTGAGACACAGCTGCGGGCATCGAAAGCTGCAGGTATTAAGTAATTATTTATTCGCTGTATTTAATTGTTAATACGACAGTCTGCGTTCAAAAGGTGGTAGACATCGAGCTTCTCTCGGAGTAAGTGTTTTGAATGTTGCTCTCGCAGCATATAAGTACTTATATTATAGGATAAGGTTTGGGTGCAGGATGAGGATGACATATGCAAAGCAACGTTGAAATGTAGGAAATATACTGAACGTTTGTTGGCTCCTTAATCCTCATAGGTACTAGTAGAGAGGTATTGCATATATATACACCAATAGAAAGGAAAGGAAAGGAAGGCTCCAAACAAAACAATAATTGCGCTTCACCTTCATGTCCCTTATTTCTGGCAGATATTAACGGCGAACCGAGAATGAATTTATTCTCGAGTGAAATCCGCTCGTTCTCGTTTGAGAATTATTGTGTTGGAGATGTTTTTAATATTTTAACGAGTATTAGTAAGTTGAACAATCGTGTTTTAATTTATAGGTAGATGTACTACATAAGCAGGTAGATAATATGTGTAGGGGGTTTGGTAGTTCTTAAATATGTGGCAAAGGAACAGACTCGATTCCAAATGAGGAAATGATTTCAATTCTCGAGAAAGGGTTTAAAAGGCGGATATATTATTGTGTATGAAGTTGAAGATACAGAAAGATAGGAATGGCGAGTACAAGTGCTTCCATCTATGTATAATATACTCGACTAAATTTCGAAACGTTCTATGTTTAGTTGAAAATTACGAGTAGGATGAATCGTGATGCGAAAATGTCGAAATATTTTTCTAAATTTTAATGATGAGTTGAAAGTTGAATAAGTACCCAGGGAAAATTTCAATTCTGAGAATATTCGTTAAGGTGGGTCGAAAAAAACATCGTTAATTTTGACGAAAATTAGTGGGATAGTTTGCTTTGAATTGGAAACCATCGAGAAAAATTTTGAGCCCCCCCCTCGTCCAGGGAGCTGAGCTAAGGGTCCTCGAAGTGGGGTCATTGTTGGCAGTGATCAACATGACTGATAACAAATATCAGTTGGTTACATTTTACTCCTAGACCATCCTAAAATTGATCAAAAGAAATTTTGTATCACCATCCTCGAGCGTTTATTGTCCAATATTCTAGTCTACTTCTCCATTCGCCCACTTGAACATCTTAGACGCTGAAATTGCAGAATGAAAATGTTCCTTTTGGTTTTGTGTTCCATTTAGTTACTTATCGCCAACTAGAAAAAAAAATGCAGTATTTCAATGTCGATTCTAGCCCCTTCAATTTCGCTTACTGGCAATTACTGCAGCGCATTTGTATGATAAGTTGCTTATTCTACGCCTTAAATCTTATGTTGCATGTTTCGAGGATTTCCATTTCAGAATTATTTTTTCATTTGTGATACTTACCGGTTTTTAGATTGTAACCAATGAAAAAGTCTACTTTCCATCTGAAAGTTTTGTTCACCATTTAATCAAAAATGTCAGAAATGATAACTGCTGGTTTCATTTGATGGAGAGAGCGCGTATTATTAGATTGCTGATTTCGGGTAGTTTAAAATGCTCTTGACACTTTGATAATGATATTAATCCAATTACTCAGGTACTTGAAAAGTTGGCTGTACTCAAATTAATTCCCAAATAATTTTCCCTGAAAAAAAAAAAAAAAAAAAGTTTAATAGATTTTCACTTCATATTCACATGCAATCGAATTGATCCCTTGAACTTATCGCCAATTCGCAGATGTAGGGGAAAGGGTAGATAGTCTGCACACTTTTTTTTCATTAGCGAATTGTGTTCTGAAAACTGATAAAAAAAAATTTTCAGGGAGGCTTTCAAATTACTTGCTCCCTTAAATAATGTTTTGGCGGAAAAATTTAGGAAAAAAATGCAGCAGGCTTCTCACTGCAAATTTTTGAAAATTTGTCATTTTTTTCCAGACTATTCCTCAGTAGTGCAATAGTCTGGACATGACAATTTTTTTGAAAAAAAATCAAAAAAGAAACGAACCAAAACAACTAAAATGAAAACAATTTACATAAACGGACCTTCAAAGTGAATAATTTTGATGTATTTTTTCACATTTTGATTTTTTTTAGGGGGAAAAAAATTTCAAGACCAAAGAATTCTTAACTAACATAAAACAGAGAAGACCCATTTGAAAATTAAAGCAAACTAAATACTTAAGTACTACATAATTAAAACAAAGAAGATGACAAAATGACGATGAAAACCAGGGATGGTAAAATGTAATTGTAATTTTTAACTGAAATGGATTTTAACCACTAAAAATATTAGCCTAAAACCGTAACTAGGTATAGGTAACTGTAACCAAAATTATTGATTTAGAATTTTTTATAACAGTTCATTCATTGATTGAAATTGTTTGATCAGGAAAATTTAAAAAAATTCATATTCCTGCGATCCATAAGGTGCCAGAATAACTGAAATCATTTGGGAACTAGTAGAGTGTAAGCATCAATTCTGGTAAGTTGCATTGTCAAAAGTGTGCAACTTTGATGAAGTAATATATATTCCTTATTCGAATTTGAAACTGATTTCGAATTTGTATTGGGAATTGACTTTCAGACGATATTTTACCATAATTACCAGTAATTTACCAAAATTGCCAGTAATTTACCAAAATTGCCAGTAATTTACCAAAATTGCCAGTAATTTACCAAAATTGCCAGTAATTTACCAATATTGCCAGTATTTACCAAAATTACCAGTAATTTACCAAAATTACCAGTAATTTACCAAAATTACCAGTAATTTACCAAAATTACCAGTAATTTACCAAAATTACCAGTAATTTACCAAAATTACCAGCACTTACCCAGGTACCTACTCTGTAATTTACAATGATTGACGGTTCATCCATTGATTAAAATTGTTTGATCAGGAAAATTCTGAAAAATCCGTCTTCCTGCAATTATTCATGAGGTGCTGGAATAAGAATAACTGAAATCATTTGGGAACATGCAAAGTGTGTCAATGCTGGTAAATTGTGTCTTCAGAAGTGTGCAACTTCGATGAAATTGATTTTTCTGGTGATTCAAACTTGAAACTGAACTTGAATTTTGATTGGGATTCAACTTTCAGATGATATTTTACCACAATTACCAGTAATTTACCAAAAATACCAGTAATTTACCAAAATTCAATCAATATTTATTTACAGTGGAACCTCAATAACTTGAAATCCAAGGGGAATGGTCATTCATTCGGCTTATAGAAGTTTTCGAGATAATTAATTTTGAGTTATGCAGGTAAGATTTTGAGGGAGTTCTGTGGAGGTCTTACAAAATGAATGACTTAAGAAATATGTAAGTGTATAAAAGATAGAAGTATGAATTGAAATATTTGAGTTATAGAGGTAAACTCCAGACAACGTACCACTTATAGAGGCTTTCTCACTATTTTTGGCAAAAGTTTAGCTTAGAGTTACAACTGAGATATGTAAGTGCATGAAAGATAGAAGTATGAATTGAAAAATATTTGAGTTATAGAGGTAAACGCCCAACAACGTATGACTTATAGAGGCTTTCTCGCTATTTTCTGCAAAATTTTAGCTTTGAGTTGCGACTGGTTTGTATAGTCAATTTCAACTTATCCGAGTAAAGTTAACATTGAGTGTTATGGAGATTTCAAGGGGAATGGAGATGGTTCAGCTAATAGAGGTTTTAGAGTTAAAGAGTTTCAAGTTATTGAGGTTCCACTGTATTTCTAAAAATATTTCGAAATTACAAAATATACCCCCCTATGCGCAATTATGGGAGCGAGGGGGCCTCGGTAACATTGTTCATGTGAAAAGAAAATTAACAGATTGAAGGAGGACAGAAAAAAAGAAAGAGAAACAAACAAAACAAACCAAAAAATAAAAAATAAATACATATTAAGCAAATGAAAGAGTATAAAACAAAACTAAAAGCTAAAAGTAATGAACACACAGGAAAGTTTAACGACAAATTCATTTATCATCCTAGAATAGAAATGAGTGCATCTACAGCAGAATAACAGGACCTCATATACTATAAGCAAACAAAAGGCAGACATGTGACGTAATACTACCCAGTAGTCCGTAAGGTGTTTTCACTCTCCAATAACCACCGGACTAGTGCCAGCCAAGAGCCCAAACCTCTACTCATCACTGCATTAAACAGCTTCGGCAAACACCACAGAGGCTGAGCATCAGATCTGTCTCCTTGGTACCTAGGTAGGGGAGCAACGGTGTTATCAATTTTCCTCCCCCTCTCATTCACATAAACTCTAAATTTGGACCTATTCCTTTGTACATATATAGTCAATTGCCTGGACTTGATAAAGTTTTTGAATAGGCAGAATTTCTAGTTTTTGAAAATTGTTTTTTGTACTTTCCCCCCTTTTTTTACCTACAATGCTCCTAACTGCCCATTTTTGTAGAATTACCAAAATCACCTGTAATTTACCAAAATTAGTTACCAGTAATTTACCAATATTACCAGCAATTTACAAAAATTACCAGTAGTTTACCAATATTACCAGTCATTTACCAAAGTTGACAGCAATTTACCAAACTCACCTAGGTACTTTATAATTTACCATGATTGACGGTTTATTTACTGATTAAAATTGTTTGATCAGGAAAATTCTGAAAAATCCGTCTTCCTGCAATCCATGAGGTGCTGGAATAAGAATAACTGAACTCATTTGGGAACATGCAAAGTGTATCAATTCTGGTAAGTGTCTTCAGAAGTGTGCGACTTTGATGAAATTGATTTTTTTGGTGGGTATTCGAACTTGACAACTGAACTTGAATTTCGAATGGGATTTGACTATCAGATGATATTTTACCATCATGACAAACTGTTTACCAAGATCACCAGTCATTTGCTAAAATTACTCAAAACTTACCAGTAATTTATTAAACTCACTATGTAATTTAAGTACTTACCATGGTTAACGGTTCATATACATCAATTAAAATTACTCGGATTTGATCAGGAAACTTTTGAAAAAATGTATATTCTTGCAATTCATAATGTTGCAGAAATGCAGACTAACTGAGATAATTTGGGAATAGGCAGAGTGTATCAAATCTGGTCAGTGCATCGTCAGAAGTGTTCAACTTTGATGAAGTGCAATATTTTTTGGGGGTATTCTAATTTGGAACTGTTTCAAAATTTGGATTGGGATTTGACTTTCAAATAATATTTTACCATAATTACCAGTAATTTACATAGATTACCAGTCATTTACCAAAATTACTTCAAACATTACCAGTAGGTAATTTGCCAAACTTAACTTCCAAGAACCTACAGTCAGTGGTAAAATTGCCTAAAATTCCACCCAGTTGTATACAATTTCAACAGATCATTTTTTTCATCCGATTTATTGCATGTCCTTACTTAAATGTAATGAGCCAAAAAGTCCCATCTCAGCAATTTTCTTTTTTTTCGGTCCTTTTATAAACGTAAAAATCTCCGCAATATGATGAATAGGTAGACCTTTAAAAAAAGCAAAAAAAAAAGTTCAAATCGAGGTTACTGTTTCAAAATTCATTTTCATATCTACATAATAAAAAGTTTCAACAACGAGAGAATAAGTATAAAGAAAAGGAATGAGTTACGGACTCGTTTAAATCATATTACTCCGAAGTAATTTTATGCAGGTAAGGAACGAGTGCATTGAAGCGTACAGAGTTTCACCTGCCAGCTGCAATTTAATTTGCAACTTGTTTCCAAACTAGGTTATTGCTTCTTTGGACAGATATTTGCAATAAGTTTTTCTCTTATTTTAACGCCAACGGTGCTTAAAAATTATCGATTCTGTCAAGTGTATGAAATACTAAAAAAAAAAACTCCAACTCTCTGCTAACGACACGAACACGAATCGCTATACTTATACAGATGCAACTGCAAACAAAGAAATGGGGAAAAGTTACCAAGGTGTTTTTGAGCGTTTCTCTTTCTCTCTCCTTCTTTTTCTCGATTTCACTTCTTCTCTCGCGATTCGACGAATCTAGAGCTTTATAGTATAGCGATGTTCATTTGCGTAAAATGTAAGGTTGTTGCGTTGCGATGTCGATGGAGATAGAAATATGAATACGATTTAGCATTTTGACCTAGGTACGCGTTGGCGAGCTAGATGAAAAATGGAAATGTATTTTCACATCGTGCCAGAGTAATGTATTGTAAAATTGACCGGATTGTTTTTGTTTTATGGCGAAAAGCTAATGGAATGTTGCTTTTTTTTTTACCAAATCGTGCTGCCGGATCTGACTCGCAGCTTTGTGCTGAAAGGTGGAAATTAAGCCAGTGCCTGCGTGGGATTTTTAAGTGAGGCAGGTTTATACAGTTGCTTTCCTCCGAGTCGTGGCATGAGCTTAGCTGAAAGCTCGTAGTGGGTGAAAATTGCACACAATTGTAAGAATAGAAGAAGAGATGCGGTAATCCGGGACGATGTTGAGGTTTGGATCGAATTAAGTGTGGATTTTAAAGATGCATAAATTTGTAAGATGAAGTTGGTGGGGTGGAATTTTGAAATGTTTGTGTGTTTAGAAATAAATCGGTGACCTTCGAGTTTGGGTATCGTTTTATTAGAATTTTTTAGATTGAAGAAAATATTTCACAGACTCATTTGTCGTCAAAGCAGCGAAAAATGATGAGAATTCGTTTTCAAAATCGTTGAAAATTCATGCATCAAACATATTTGAGTCGATTATAAAATATATCATTTATTAGATAGGTATTTTACATATGTTTATAATCAACAAAAATTTGGCTGCTAAATAATATTCCAAAAAAAAACATTTGGTGGGTTGGTAATAGAAGAGGAAAGTGTTTAGGTAATTTGCATACTATTGTACACTAGGTAGGTATATCTATAGTAAAAAAAAAGAACTAGGTACACTCGAATATTTTGGTAACCAAAAAAATTCTGCTCGAAAGCTTGCGAGGTCACGCAATACACAGAAACCCCCAGTAGATGATATTGAACACCAGGAAACTTAAAGGAAAGACAAATCGACTTTTTTTATCCATCCATACAGCAATATCTTGCCAGCTCATTGTGGTCGGTGGTGGTGCTGGTTTCTCCGATATTTCCAGCATTTCTTTTCGCATCGTTTTTAATTCGGATAGAGGCAGCGAGATTTCCAAATCTGACAGACTCTGCGAAAGTAAAGAATAAAATTCGGTGGTCAGTCGAGTATTGTAAATTAAGATGTTGTAAATTCTAACTCGTTGTGTGTGGTCATTGGTCTCGGGAGAATTGTGTGTTTGCGATTTTTAGTCGAGAGTTTTACAGAAAAAAAGGACCTTTTTTGCGAAGGTATGAGTTGATTGACGAGATGGAGAGTTGGAGTAAGAGGGGTAAGCCCCCCCCCCATCCGTTGTCAAATTTTGAAAAAGTCGTCGAATTTTAAAATTTTTTAGAGTTGATAAAGAATCTATTTTGTCGACTTTTTTGGAACATGAATTACACATTTTTGAAAATTTCGGCCCTCACTTCGTTTGAGCTTGTTTAAAATTTTCAAACCAAAAAAATCAAACTCTTCGCACTCCTCACTAGGGTTTTTAACGGGTAGTGGCCGGAAGAGGTGAAAGTAGTGAAAAAGTTGTAATTTCAGGCAAAAAGATGGCGAAAAAATGAAAAACTTTGTAATTGTTTTTTTTTTCATAATTTTGATTGAAATTAAAAAATACTTTGTAAAAAAATGTCTTCCAATTTCAATTTTTTTTGAAAACTTTTCTGTGAAAAAGACTGTTAATTTGTTTTGTGTGTGTGGTGGGGGGAAGAGGAGAGCTTGCGTGGAGAGCTGGCTTACCTAAAAAAAAAACATTGATTTTTCAGTTACCAAAATACAAATTTTCGAAAGCTTTTGCACTCAGTTCGTTCGGGACTGTTCGCCTCTCTTTTTAAAAGTTGAAATTTCTAAAAAGCCATCATTCAAGTTCTAAAAACTCCTCACGAAAAAAAACACAAAGCTCTTTCTCCTTTCAAAATACGAATTTTCGAAAATTATTGCCTTCTTGAGATTTCTAAATACATACATTTAAATTTTAAAATTTCGAAATCGAAACCAGGGATTGAGACCTCCTCCAACAGAGTTGTCAAATTTTGAAAAATTCGAAAAATTTTGATAAAGTCGAAAAATTTTGATAGAGCTGACAAATTTTGACAACGATAAGCTTTCTTTTTCAAAATCAAACTTTCTAAAAATCCATTATTCACGCTTAAAAAAATTTTGAATGAAAAAATGAACTCCTTACATAAAAAATGAACGTTTTTTTACTTCTCGATATTCAAATCTTTGATAGATCTTGCCCCCTACTTCGTTCGGGCGTGTTTGCTTTTATTTTTCGAAATTAAAATTTCTGAAAAATCATAATTCAAATTCGAAAATTTTAAAATCAAAAAACTCAAACTCCTCACCTAAAAAAACATTGCTTTTTCACATACCAAAAAAACTAATTCCCGAAAGTTTTCGCCCTCGTTTCGTTTGGGCCTGTTTGCTTTTTTTTCAAGCTCGATATTTCTGAAAAATCAACATTCAAATTCTACAATTTTTGTCTGTATTGGGAAAAATGTGGAGCACATGTTAAAAGAGCCATTATTTGAAAAATTTATTTCTCAGAGATTTTTTGATTCATTAATTAATCGCATAGAAATACAATTTTAAAAATGGCTCTTAGTTCGAAGAATGATGACAACGTGCTGCAATGTTGCATGCTTGTTGCTTACTTTTACTGTGAGTTCATTGTTGACAACCCTCTTCAAGGGGTTTTCCCAGCGAGTGGTGGGTGAACTTGGACATGACAGTGATCTTCGTCTTGGCTTCAGGGCTTCTTTTGGTGGAGCTATTGATGATTTCAAGATATATTTACTGGTCCGTTTCTTCAACTCAGCTTGTCCCCTGAAAATTACTCGAAATGAATTTTAAAATGATCGAAGTACTGTGGAAGATTGAAAATTTTCCATTTTTTCCTTCCCTTGCCCCCAGTGCTGATTTCTTTTTTGGGCAAAATGACTCCAGAAATGGATATTTGAACATTTAATTCGAAAATGGAGAAGGATTTTGATTTTGGCCCTTCTAAAAGAATGTTTTGGTTCTTAAAATTTTGTATGCTGTTTCAATCTAGCTTGGTTTCATTCAAATCAGAGAGTGTCAGTTGAAAAAACGAGTACCTACCTATTTATATGTTATAACGATTCAAAATCTAATCAAATAAAACTGCTATTTAATTTTCAGCGAATTTTGGTGGGGAACTTGCTTCAATGCTTCGTAACGAACAATCATAATCAACACTGTCTCATACTTGAACTGAACACCTAACTGAGCCTCTTGTCAACTACCTAACTTGAGCCCCCGACCTTGAAGTAGGTACAGAAATAAAGAGCTCACAACTGTAACGAGAACTTGTTTTTGTAGTGAACTGTTGTCTTACAATAAACTGTAATACCCTAACTGAGCCTCCAACATTCAAGCACAGCAGTGAAAACATTTACTGACTGCTGGCAACGGAGGACTTGCTTAGCAACAGCAATTAACCTTCACATTCCTGAATAACTTCCAACTATGTTGCTTACTGTATCCGTTACTTATCGCATTTCTGAACATGGACACCTAAACTGAGCATCTGACTGACTCTGAAAGCATAACAAACAGTCTGTGTGACGCGACGTTGTCAAATCATGTAGGTAGGTACTTCTCCATTCCATTTTTAATACGCGTTGCTCATTGTCTAATTGTAATGTTGGCAACGTCGCGTCTGCCTCGTTGCGCAGTTCAACACACGCCACACAAATTGTCGTTATTATAATACTCGTAACTCGCAGTGCGTTCGCATTTCTGAAAATGGAACACCTAAACTGACCCTCCGAAAGCATAACAGTCTGCACAACGTCGTCGAATCATGTAGATAGGTACTTCAGCATTCCATTTTCAACGCTCATTGTCTAATTGTGATGTTGGCAACGTCGCGTCTGCCTCGTTGCGCAGTTCAACACAAAACACACGTAGCGCCGTTAATAATAACTCGCGGTGCGCGCGCATCTACTTCGTCTGTGTGTTGCGACCTTGATGCGCTATGGCGTCAGATTTCTACACAAAGAAATGCCAGGTAGTAGGTTGCTGGTTAACAAACATGCATCTTTGATCAGTGTGTTTTTAGATCTGTTTGCTGTTTCATGTGGTTGTGTTTCAGCTACCATATTCTGCGTTGTGCTTTGTTTAATATTGATCCAGTTCCATTTTGAATACGTGACAAAGCAATTGTGTATTGCATCAGCTTTGAGAGTGTTCTGATGTCATTATTTTTGTAAAGATTTACCTTATTGTGTGCTGTTTTTGTAAAGATTTACTTTTTTGTGTGGCAAAGTAACTAGTAAGGAGTTCATTTATGAATATTTTTGTAAATATTCTGTTCTGAATTCCGTTTTTGTGCGGTTTTGTTGTTGCTGTTGCTTAGTACTTTGTTTTATAAATAACGGTTTCCATTTTGATTGCGTGGCAGTTGTATGGAATAATCTGCGCCATTTTTTTTTTTTGAATACGTGTCAAAGCAGCAGTTGTATTGCATCAGCTTTGAAAGTGTGCTGATGTTATTGTTTTGGCAATTGTGAACATAATATTTTACTTTTTTGTGCCAAAGTAAGGAGTTTTTTGTAAATATTTTTCAAAATATTGTGTTCTAAATTCTGTTTTTGTGTGGTTTTGTTGCTGCTGTTGCTTAATACTTTATGTAACGGTTTCCATTTTGATTGTGTGACGCCTGACGGTCTCGTGGAGCAATCTGTATCATTTTCTAGACTTTGCTTTGGACATTATTTTTTGTAGATTAGTGTGTATATACCTAACAGTTTTTTTTTCTGATTGTAAATATTTTTCTGGATTCATTTCCATTAGTGCTGGATTTTTAAAAAATTAATGCTGCTTTGTTTAAAAGCGTTGTCTATTTGATATTTCTCTGCATTTCATTTTCCAAATTTTTTGTACGTTTCTGCTCAACATTTCTTTTATCAATTCACTTTTCCTGGTTGGATTTTTAGGTGAGTAAAGTGCCTATTTTCTTACTACAGGGTGCCCAGAAATATCGAGTACCCCTAAGAAAGTTTTTCATTTAAAATGTAGGTTGGCAACCTGAAATAGATGCATATGATTGGTGGAATGTTATCTCTCCAGTCCAACAACCAATCATGTGCTATCATTATTATCATTCACTGTGACCAACCGAAGTATTTTAGTAGAAAACTTTTTTAGGGGTACTCGATATTTCTGGGCACCCTGTATACAGTACCTACATAATTTAACAATAGGTAGTGTTGTCAGTATATATTATCATAATCTTTGTATCGATGTTACTTAAATCTGTGTATTGCTATTCAGTGTTTAGGAACCATACAAGCGAAGGAGTAAGGATTCTCCTAGTAAAGGGAGCATATTGGGGGGGGGGGTTACTTATTTTAATTTAGTTTTATTGGTACTCAAGTTCCACTCATTAAAATTGAGGAAAATAGAATAATTCAATTAATGGAATGAAATGTACTGGGAGTCTGGGACCAAACGTTTGTATCTTCTTACATGCAAATTTTATCGCTTAATATAAAATAGTCTAACAGAAAATGGCGGAAAGAGCATTTCATTCGGTTAACAGAATTGACTAATCTTCAAAAGTTTTGGAGAAAATCACAAAATTTAACAAAAAATGAATGAAAAAAATTAAAACATGGTAAAATGTCATAAAAACTTTGAACAAAGATTTAAAATTAGTAGAAATTGGCTAAAGTAGAGAAAGATGATGAAATTTCAGTAAAACTTTTAAAAAATTCTAAAAAAAAAAAGTTTTCTAAGCATAATATTAAGAGACGATATGTAACTGAAAACTGAAGAAGTAAATATTAAAATCAACTTCAAAAAACATCAAAAAGGGATGAAATTTCAACATTTGGACTTTTGAATTTTTTCATCCTTCTGCTTTTTAGAATACCTACTCTGGTTTGTAAAATCAAACATAAGTATCACTGGTTTCAACTCGATTCTAATACATAAAATATTGTTAGATTGCATTTTTTTATTTAATGTAGAAAACAATATTTTTTAAATGTTTTTATTAATTTTAAGATTTTTTAAAGAGGATGTTCCATTGTGAGTTGGATGCATTTTTCTAAATTCTCATTTTTTTGGCCAATGCTTCATTACACCTGTGTTGGTGCACAGCTGTTCATCAAATCTAATTTTTGAATTTGGTTGGTAACTGTTCTGAAGTCATCCCCCTCCCCCTTGTGACAACAATTGAGGTGCCTAAGCAGTTCCAAATTTCAAAATTTTCCATTTTCTTTCCGAAATGAATGAGGCAATGTTAAGTTCATGAGTGTGTTTAGTTCCTGATGATGATTTCAAAAACTATCCAGAAAACCCCAGTGATGCTTATTGGGGTGGTACAGGGGCGTTTAAAAGTTTTTCAAATTCTCTTATTTCACTTCCAAAATGAGGTAGCGGTAAAATGGCGCTGGTCGACAAGACTTATGGACAATTGGATGTCATATTTGTTGAGAAACCCACAGTGAATAAAATAGATGAGGCGCAGAGGCTACTCAAAAATTTTGAAATTTTTTTAAAAGCAACGACAGTGATGGATACTTGACCACTTTCCAGTGTCAAATTTGCTCTTAAAACCTCCACTGATTCCAACAAGGGTGTTCATCCACACCTTTTTGAAATATTCAATAGTGAGGTAGGGCACCTCCAAATTTTCAAATTTTTCATTTTCTTCCAAAAACGAAGTAGTGATGAATTGATGAGTATTTTGAAACATCCTTGTACCTTCCCAATGCGCGTCACTGGGGTTTAGAGCTGAGAGGCTGTCACACACTTTTCTTTTGAGGATATTTATTTGGACAGATCTGTCACCTCACAATCAGAGTATTACTGAGGTGTGTAAAATTTTGCTAGCATTGCTTTTAGGACTTTTAGAAGGATTAAAATTGACAAAAAATTGTGGTACTTATAGTGAACAATGTGAACATGTTTGAGGATAGTTTCGGGGAGTTAATTACTTAGGTTATTGTATCTACCTACCCATATCTCCATATTGTGTTTGCAAATGCAAACTCAGCCAGTGCGCAGAATATGAAAGCAGTACAGCCGATGAACCAGACATCATTTGAACGTATATACGTCTTGGAAGGCAATGATTTACTCGTCTCAACTCCCAGTAGAATGAATGTTAGCATGGTGGTAGCTCCTGATTAGAAAACGATAAGTAAATGAGCTGTTGCACATTCAAAAATTAGGTATAAACGTCGAGAGATAGTAGATTCTGACATCTCAAATAAAAGTAACTTCTTCAGTGTAAAATGAGTTGCCTATCTCGTTTTATAAAGGAACTGGTGATTGAAAATTGAATAATTTTCAAGTGTTTTATTTGGTTATTCATTTTTATTTATGGTGATGATAAGATAGTTACCTAAAATACAGCGCCCTGGTGTCGCATCCGGTGATTCCCAAAATGTAACCCATGAAATGGCAACTATGAGTGCGCTGGGCAAATAATAGTTCATGAGGTAGAATCCATATTTTCTGGACACCACGAACATAACTCTCAAGGAACTGCAGTTGAAAACTTGAAAAAAGTAATGTGTATCGATGAGGATTATTCAACTTTTAACTTTTAAAATGTTTTCAAATTCTTACCATGGTCATGTATGGAGTCTGGTTCAGTGTATTTGTAATCTGTGAGATGAACAGCGCTGACAAGTTGGTATTCGGCTAAAAATGGGGTCTCTTTCGATATTGAAACTGCAGTATCGTTTTCCCATTTTAAGAGTAAGTCGCTGGAGGTGAATTTCCCTGTGTGAAAAGATTTGTTTAATTCGTCGTTTATTTTAAGGAGATATCTTAAGACAAGAATTGATTTAAAGTTAAAAATACCAACATGAATTTAATAATTTTATAAATATTTTCTAAAAATAAATTCTCAAATAAAATTATTATATTATCTTATTCAATTGTTTCTAATTTTGATTATTTGAATCTTTTAACATTTTATTTTTAAAAATTCAATATTTAAAAAAAAATTATTTCTGAATGGAAAATGATTAAAATCTGAATCAATTTTTCAATTTATGAATCATTTTTGAAAAATATATCGAATAATGTTTTTAATTCTAATTATTTAAAAATGCGAATAAAACATTTTATTTTGATAAATTTATTGCATTTATTTTTTTTTCAATTTAAATGGAAAATGGGATGTGATGGTGACCACTGAATTTAAATTTAAAATAATTTATTCTGCAGTCCAGTTTTTTAAATTTTAACTACATTTGTGAGCAATTAAAACATGTACCAAAAAAATATTAGATAAAAGGTAGGTTATTGTAGTAATTCAACTTACACGTGTCAATATTGAAATAACATTTTTGTTGATCCAATGGAAATCTTCCAAGTTTAACCCCGCAAACAACGCTTGTTATTAACCTGAAATAATATTTTTATGACTTTTTTTTTCAATCAACCAAAACGAATTATTTTTATCTGATTTTTACTAAATGATTCGGTCTTCAAAACATACCTAGTTGTAAGTTTTAAAGATTTATGATAAAAGTATGAACTGCGTACATTGCACTATATTCATGTATTTTAACGAGCAATGTTGTGGGTTTCAGAAATTATTCAACGAATCAAATATTGAAGAAGACTAATATTCTCATTCGAAAAATTTTGTATTGGTGAGTACATTCACAATTACTATTTAATAATATTTTTAAAGTTCATGTCGTGTATTTATTTCATAGTTTGAATATTTATTCGTTCGCTGCAAATAAGTAGTACACTAAAAATGGAGAAAGAGAGAAAAAAACGCACACGCCCGTTAACTGAAGAATTCAAAATAAGGTGTAAAAGTAGCTTAATTTCAAGACTCTCTTGTGAGACTTTTTTAGTACAATGGATGAAATTTGAGATTTCTGCAAATTTTATCGTTGCTTCAAAATCTAAACTCATTTTTTAATCTTTTTGAAAATGAAAATTAATTTTCCAAGTTTTCCAGTTCAAAATAATTTATGACCAGATTATAATGTCCTTCGATCTTCGTTCAGTTGTTGATAAACTCCAGAACTAATTTTGAATGGTATGGTAGTGAATCCTCCATCGTTTTAGTAAATTCAACCTCTACAGTTTAAATTTTTTATCGATGGTGAATTTTTTTATCCAATTTCATAATTTTTTTTACATTCTGAAGCAACTCTTTGTGCTTGTGTGACATAATTTTGACACGTAACTTGAAACAATGAATATTTTATGTATGTTAAAAAACACAATTTCCTCAGTGGGAATTTATTAGCAATTAATAAGACTCCAAATTATTGGAATTCATGCGATTGTCAGTGATTATAATGAGAATGCCTAATCGTATTATTAATGCATCATGCATCAGCCTACGAAGTCCAGGGTCCAGCCAGCAATACAGTATGCTCATGAGATTAATTATGTTTGTGTTCTCGATTCTTCGATTTCAACAGCTGCTTTAAAAATCGAAACTTTTTTTACTTTTTGTTTTGAGACTTGAGAGATGCTGAGTATTTTTAATGAAGTAGTTTAGCTGTTAAACTTTGAAATTATCCAGCTCTGATGCCCGAATTTTTCAAATTAATTTGAATAGCCTATTTATTTCCGTTAATTTCGTGCCAAAAAAATAAAAAATAAAAAATGTGAGAATTAGTTACGTTCGTTTGCTTGTAGAGTGCGTCGGTAGCGTATTTTACAGTGATACCAAAACAGAGAAATCTTTTTGTTTTCTGGAGGGAAATAAGAAATTGAAATTTGAGCATTTTCTGGAAATAAAATTACATAGTTTCCCGACGAAAAATATTGAACATGAGATTTGCAAAAAAAAAAGTGCAGTGTTTTTGGAAAATTTTTCCATATTGAGAAATTTTTATTGCAATTTTGATTTCTAAAAAAAATTTTACTGTAGGTACCTAAATGGAAGGATGGTTTTGATTTCTCAATTTTGAAATCAGTTGATTTTTTTAATGGTTTTGATAGTGTTTTCATGAACGTTTTTTTTTCTTCATCAAGTTCTCGTTAAATTGAACCCTTCTTCTTCCCCCTCTCTGTTTTTGAGTAGGAGTTTAATGATTTTATGTTTTAATATATTGAGTTTCTATTTTTTGGATATGCTTTGGAGAACTGAGAATTCTCGATTTTTCGAGAATTGGACTGGACTGGACTTTCAAGACATGCCTTTATCAATTTTAGAACTGTCTGTTGGTTAAAATCTCTGTAAGGCACTTCCTTTGGGGTTTGTTTTGGAATTTTAGTTTTATAATAAATCAATGTAGTTTTTTGGTTTTGAATGAAATTTTTGTGTACGTTTTATCTAGATCTGTTTCCTGAATTTCGAGTAGATTTTTAATTTTTCATTCAAATTTTGAAGAAAAATGAAATTTTCCCCCTAAAAATGAACTTTTTGGGCTTCTGAAAGAAACGTGAATAGGATGTTTTTTCCGGTTTTATCTTCGTTTTTTCATTAAAATTTAAATTTGAGTCATTTCCATACCGAACTAGTCCAATTTTGGGTTTAGGTTTTTTTCTCTGCTAGGTACATATCATTGGCTCCCCTCCCTCCCTCCCTCAACTTTTGGGTATGTGGAACATTTTTTCAGCGATTGAAATTTTTCGTTGAAAAATACACAACTTTGAAGTCTGATTTCTCAGGACTGCTGCAATTTTAAGCAGATCTTTATGCATATTCGCAAAAATTTTCAAAAGTTCAAGAGTTGAGTTTATTTTGGAAGTTCAGGAGTGGGCTCAGAATGGAGGCATCGATATTTGTATTCAGCGCTTTAAAAAAGGTATGAAATGATACGTGACTCGATATTTGACATCTTTTCACATTTCGACCCTTTTTGGAGCTTTGTACCTCACCCCCTCCTCCCAATGGTTTTGCAAATCAATCAATCAATATTCATTCTCAAAAATACAACTCCATATAGATAATTTCATAGTTGCAAATATTATAAAAATAATATGATTATGTAGCGGTAGAAATGATCACTTATTTCAACATAAGCGGTAGAAAATGAAAATTTCCTCGTAAGTACAAGGTACTCGTGACGTCATACGCACTCGATTCTATGGTATTCGTGACGTCAGGTGATGGAAATATCACGATTTCATCATCCCTTTCGCGATTCCACCACCTATTTTATACCACCAATAAGACCTACGCGACGCGCGCCGTTATGTCCCTACTTCTACGTAAGAATATCCGTCATCCCTGCTACTTTTACGTTGAACTTTCGCCTTTATAAGTTCATGCACGGGCACTTTTTCCTCAGTTGTTAGTTCCTTCAACCTACCTTGCTAGCTGATCAGTTGTTGTACGCATTCCTCCTCACGCTTTCGACTTCTTGCTGCCCAGTGGAATACCTCGGTGACCAAGACCTCGAAATACGAATTTATGACGCGGATACGCTTTCTATGGACCCACGGAACTTATCCATCCGTTATGGACCGACATGCTGAGTCACGCCTTACGCGTTCTTATATCTCCACAGTACCGTGGGATATAAGTCATAAAGGATCATAAATGAGGAACCGTGGGATGTAACTAGCACTCGGGCATTGGGGTTATGCGCTCGTCAGAAGACACAGCAATCCAGAGAACGCGATGTCCTTAACCACGACCTCGAGGGATTCGGGGGTTGCATATGAGCTTTTCGGTTTTGGGCTCAATATGCAACTAAAAACGTTGAAAGCCTGCCACCACAACTACGCATTCGATTAATTACGTTTTCTACTAGAAGTTTATAATTATTAGTTAATTATAGAAGTCTCATTCATGTATACGATTTGAGCAACCTGTGATATTACGTGTTACGAAACCAATACATGAATTTATTATTTTGGCTAATTGAGATGTCATAATTTCCTTCGTACGCTTTAACCCTGAGAAGATCTACCATCAGGGCTTCCTACCTGAATCACTTATCAACTTATGACGTTTTCTACTTATTTATGACTTCGCGCTTCACGATATCAAGTTCCCCGTTAAATCGTGTATTATTACGGTTCACGAGGCTCCTTAGGAAAGAGTCAGAGGACATAATGTTGGTGGATAATTGCATTTATGCGAAGAAATGCAATTATATCGAGAATCACCAAAAGTAATTAGTGCATTTTACGACTACAACCATAGACAACCAGAGAAAATGCGCTTAATACACGTATAATTACTTTCTCCCCCTACATTTTGGCGCCCAACGTGGGGCTCGATGCCATAAGTGCCATAAATTTTCAAATTTATGACCGGCTGAATTTCAACACTTTACGAGTTCGACGGATTCATCAAACGAGGAAATTACGCATTTATGTCATCTCTTAGCCAAATTTCATCTTTAATTACCTTATTAACCTTATTACTTATTTCTTCAAAATTACGAAATACCTATGAACCGAACCCTCATAGGTGAGGAAAGTATCCTGATTAGTTACGAATTCGATAAATTAAGCTAAAACTGATTTTCACGAATTCTCTTTCCTGCCAACGTTGAAGATAAAACGTGCTCCTTTGGTCCGGATGATTATACGTAAGTCGACATACGTGTTCTATATTCAGTGATAAATCGACAACGAATTATTTTCAACCCAAACGTTCGCTTAATCAACGCCGAATAATTAATTTTATTCACTGTCAGCGATTTTAACACGAAACAATCACTTCCAGTCACCAACCCTACGAATTCGTGATGACCGGGGCAACTTTTCAAAAACTCATAAATTTTTGAAAATCACGAAACAAATGTTCCAGTGTACGTAAACACACCATGTAACCTATTAAAATACGCAGTTTTACGTTCTCTACCCGAAAATACCAAAATTGAAATTTTTCAATTTTTCACGATTTTCGAAAAAATTGTCAATTTTCGAAAAAATTACCTTCTAACACCTGGAAATATGTCATGTAACCTATCAACGAACGCGCCTACGCATTCTACGTACGATTCTGCAAGAATTGGAATTTTTTGGATTTTTACGAATTTCCTGAATTTTTCGATTTTGAGAAAACTTATGTTCCCGTGCGCGAAAATATGACGTATAACCACTCAAAATGCGTATTTTGACATTCTCTGTGCGATTCTGCCAGAATTGGAATTTTTCAATTTTTCACGATTTTTGGAAAATTTCAAAGTTCCAGAAATACGAGTTCTATCACACGAAAACCTATCATGTAATCATTCAGAATGCATATTTTTACGCTTTCTACTTGATTTTCGCAGAATTGGAATTTTTCGAACGTTTTCGATTTTTTCGGAAAATTTCCATTTTTGGCGAAAAATACTTCTGTTACTCGAAAATATGCAATATAACGCATCAAAATACTCGTATGGATACCGTGAATACGTTTTTGATGAAATTGGAATTTCCAATTTTCCACAATTTTTCGGAGGATTCACGCTTTTTATACGAAGAATATATGCCGTTTGTGAGATTCATGAGGCTTAGACAGCCGTTAAGTGTTTCTTTGCAGGCGGCGTATATTTTCCAATCCACTATTAAGCGTTTCTTTATAGACAGTGTACTTCTCCAACTTAACCGTCAAGTGTTTTCTTTATTTCTGTCGCAGAATATCACCGGTGACATTTATGGCAGTGTTGAGATCGATAAGACTTTTGAACGCTTTTGATTTAATCTTTTGCTGACCCGGTGTTGTTTTGTCTAGGGTGTGTACTTATTGTGAAATTCATGAGGCCCTCCCGGCCGTTGAGTGTTTTTTACATGGTTAGGAAAATTCTAGACAAAAAACCTCACTGATATCGCGAGAGATCTTTTTTTTTTGACGGAGCTTCCACCTATCTAAGAGTCTTTCTTTCCCTCACTGACACAATGTCTCGTTAGACGCCATGGTAATCATTTCCGATACACTAAGTACACTACACATTTATTATCACGAATTTATGCACCTGTTGTCTCCGAATTCTACGAAGTGAACCAAAACTATGCGCAACTTATTATCTACATGCGGAATTACGTACCATAAATTTTTAGGCTAATTACAATTAAGCCTATAAAATGCAATTTATGGAAGATTGATGCAACGTAACGCAACGCTCTCGATTATTTCATCATCTTTCTGGCCACGATGACGTCATCATAGTTTTTACGCATTGCATAACGATTGCTAACTACGCACCCTTCCATACGGACTACGTTCCCCCCCCCACGCCGTTCCGCGACCCTAATTACGACGTGCGCATATGTTTTCTACCCTCTCTGTGCAAGAAAATGTTCCCACCCTACGCATTTTCTCCCACCATAATCACGAAATGGGAATTGTAGCCAGAATACCCATAAGCTCAAATGGATCAGTTCATTCGTATACGCTTTCTATTACCTTCAACTCCTCTTCTTGCTCTGCAATAAGAACGCTCTCTAGTACTTACGTTTTCGAATTCTGATCACTCTCCTCAATTCATTTATCCTGTCAAACCCTTTTTCTCATTTTTGGGATTTTTTGGATTCTTTTCGAATTTGATTTTTTTCAAATTTGGATTTTATGACGATTTTTGGATTTTCTGAATTTTGACACGTTGATGCATTTTACGCTTTCTATTCAACTTTAACCCTTACCTAAACGATTTCTATTCAACTTTAACCCTTACCTAAATTGCTGAATTAATTACGCTTTTTATTCAACTTTAACATTACGCTTTAATTTTGCTGATTCAACACCTATTCTATTCACCCGAATACGTGTTCTATTTTTTGCGGATTAACCACGCGTTCTATTCAACTTTAGCTTTACTGCATCGACACGTGTCAAAATTAGGACTCAAAATTATAACGATAATCCAAAAACGCCCATTTCATTCACTTTATGTGGATACTCCTCTGGACGGATAGACGATTAATTTGTGCTATATTATTCCTATTTCTTACTACCTACTTTTTCTTCGCATATTTTTGGGAATTAATTAACGATAAGTGTTTTCGCAACAAAACGCTTTCCCAAATTGCATACGAACACCCGCTATTCATCGGATTCCTGTACGCTAAAATTGTAATCTTCACGTATTTTACTTTGCGAAACCATTAAATATTTTCATTCAACCTTAACCTACCGGTTGAATAAAATCAAAGCTTCGCATTCACGCTTCAATATGTACCGAGGACGAAAAGGTCAAGGAAGAAGCTCACGTAACTCAGGAAGAATCAGACCTACTCTTGAAGACATTGAGGAACCTCAGACAGCTTCTAGTGAACCTCAACAAGCTACCACTCAAGCTACAACCACTGAACGACGTTGGACTCGGAATTTTGCCCTAGCTAACGCTTCAGCTGCTAACCCACTACGTAGCTCTGAACCTCACGCTAACTATCGATATATCGATCAATTACTTCAATACCATCAATCGAAGAGTAGACCCAGTCAACAACACGTCACTGGACCTAGTGTTCAATTCACTAATCCTGTAGTTACGCAAACCGTTCCTACTCAGACTACTCATACACAAACACCTCGTACTATCATCAGGCAGGAATCCAGGATGCCGGTTATACCTATCGAAAATAGATACGACTTGGATAGATCCAGACGCAATTCAACCATGCGAGATTCTGTTCAACGTCAATCACCGAATGCAGATCTTTCACCAATTTCCACCGGTGAACCTATTGATCCTGAACCTTACTTTCGGGAACGTTATCCTTCTCTAGCTTGGGACGACAATATGTTTGGAGTTCGCAGCCTATATAACGCACGCCTTCCTATGCCAATCATTCAACCTATGCACAATGATGCAGAACTAGACGACGTTGATGAAGACGATGAAGAAGATGACATTTTGAATACTGCCCATAACGCGGAAAACAACCAAAATGGAGCCAATCATAATCAGAATCAAAATCAAGTCGTACAGAACGTTGGAAACGGAAACGCGAATGCTAATGGAAATAACGGAAACCTAAACGGACAACAGAATGGCGTTCAACCTAATGGTGCTCCTATTCCTCAAAACCAAATTCAACAAAACCCACCTCCAAACAATCAACCGAATGGACACCGCGAAATTTATTGCTTTCGACGCATCGACGACGAAAGAGAATTTCGGAGAAATCCAGTTGCGGATCCGTTTATAGTACCAGAAGCTGGGGACGTAGGACTTAATGAGTTACGAGACCTAGTTGAATGGATCAATAAGGAAAGAGATGCAATCTTCGAAAATAATGATGATCATCAAGAACGAATCAGAGAAATCGAACGAGCTATCACCTGTACTCGCTCTAATTTTAAGGATTTCATCACTCGAGTTGAAACCGATCGTTTCAGTGATCATGCTACCTTGAATAAATACCTGAGTAAACAGTTTTGCATCTTCGCCGATCGTTTCCGACTTTATGATAAATGGCTGAAGAATCTTCAAACTGACGTCATCAAAACAATGGAAATGGTCAAAAATCACGATGATGTAACTAATGAAATGAGAAAATCAATTCAGGACTTCTACTACTTCAATATTCACGGTCACTATCCTGGTGAAGAAAAAAGGCAAGAATTAGCGAAGAATTTACGTAATCGCAGTACAGCATCTGGCCCAATATGGAATAAAGGATTAGTACAGGGGCAAGGTACCCCTAACCCCCGTTCAACTTTACGTACTACGCTACCTCGTAATCAACAAAATGGAGAACACAATTTAGTGGAAGACGATTTAACAAAACCCCGCCAGAGGCAGCTGAATTACGATATTGATTTTGCTGATGAATGTGATTACCAGATAAAATTGAAGCACCTGAAAGATTACAATGTTTATTTCAATGACTCTAATAAATACGAAGTATTGGCTTTCATTGAGAAGTTCGAAGCTTACATGTACAAACACGGAGCAGATGAATATACCTATCGTAATCTGTTCGAACAAATCGTTCAAAGTACCGAAGCAAACTGTTGGAAAACCACCGCGTCATCAATTATGGACTACATCGAATACCGAGAATCATTTGTGGAAACTATGTGGAGTGATATTCAACAAGAAAATGCTCGTCAACATTTCCTCAACCTTCAACTTGACAATTCATCATCAATTCGATTAGCCTCGCAGTTGCTGAAATGGTACAATATACTTGCGGATACGGATATGTCAGATGCGATGCTGATAAGTGCTATTTATCAACGGGTACCACGAGATTTGAAATATAATTTTCCTTCTACGTGCAGAGCTACAAGAATTGCATTCGTTAAACGTTTGAATGAAATGACTCGCTTTGAAGAATATTTGAACTCACCCTATCAATCAAAGGGACAGAAAATTCAACAACAAGTTCAAAATACGGCTCAACAAGTAATTCAACAGCCAATTCAAGCACCATTTCAACAACCGTTCCAGCAGCAGTTCTTACAGCCATTCCCGCATCAATATCAACCACCGTTCCCGCAACCCTCGCCGACGTAATCTCAACAATACCTTTACTGGAATGAGCAATCAACCTGCTCAACAGAATTACGCTAATATGCAGCAAAACCAAATGTTTCCTAATACGAATGTAAACGCTGGGGCAGGTCCTAGTGGCATGCAAGCTTGGCCAAATCAAGGTCGAACTGGAACACGTACCAATCGCAATGTCCTAAATAAAGTTCATATAGATCCTAACAACGAGGAATTCGAAGATGATATTTATGACAACGCGGAGACATACGAAAGTGAGAACGAAGATGAAGCTACGAAGCCAAAAAACTTGCCAGCTACCTCCACCCAAGTGGAGGACCAGCAATAAATTCGATCGACGTAATAGGGACGGATACACCAACACACACACTCGATGAATACGAAATTATTGGAGATTCTTTAGCTATCTTCATTACGAGATGTCTTCGTCTACCTTTCAAAGAAATGCCTTACTTGAAGAATCAAATTGAATTGACCGATCTACTGGAAGCTATCGAACGTACTACATTTAAGAAAAAACACGTGATAGCGTCCTTAGGACAATACGAATTACTCCAGACAGGTCTCGACATTCAAGAAATTCAGAAAAATCTTCACGCTATTATCAACGCATTAATCGAAAAAGGCTTTAAAGACATCGTATTCATGTTTCCAATAATCAAACCTGGAAAATTGGAAAACCCTACTGTATCTGTTAACCATTGGTATGCGCTGCTGCGTATTATACGGAATGTATGCAAACTTCGCAACGTTCGTCTACTCATTGAGCCTGCCATGTTATTTACCCAAGTAACACGAAGTACGAAAATCGAGGGAAAGTATATTCTAGCACGAGACTCTAAAGGGAACGTTATAATCAAAATGGATAATTTCCATATGTCCCTCCCACACGGGAATATGTATCCAAGCTTAACTCTACGTAATCGATTATTAACATATCTAGCAGACGTCTGTGATGAATCTAAACGTATTCTAAAGCATCGTGTATATAAAGAAGACGTACCTGAAACAAAAGAAAAAGTTTCTAAGAAGTCTACACAGTCTGATGATAAATCTACGAAGAAAACATCTATGAATACTATACCTTCGGTAAACAGTGTGAACTCAACTCCTGACTTCTCTCGAACCGAAGAACCATCTTCCACAGGATCAATGACGCATGAAATACTTCATCTCGGTAAAACAGACGATACTGGACGTTCAATCGAAGATATTCCAACCGATACAGACGATACTGGTCGCTCAATTAGCGATATACCTACCGATTCGAATGACGATGAAAAAACAGATTCGAAAGATTCCGTTTTTGTCAATTCCATATCAAGAATAAATAACGTAGTTCCAGCAACCAATCGTAAACAGGATCCGATATTGTCACGACTTCCTCGTGGACCGCTGAAAATCAATGAAATCGATGAAAGTTTAAAAGCTCAACTAATTACGCTTAAAACTGACGCGAATACCTGTGTAGTTGCATTACAATTGGAGAACGCTTTCTATCCAGCCCAATTGGACACAGGAGCAGTACCGAACGTTATGTCAGAACAAACTGCTTTATTCATCATCGATAATCACTCCGATGCCATTGATTTTATTCAACTCAACACTCCAGCGATTTGCGTATTAGCGGATAATAAAGAAGCTGAAACTACCGATTACGTTATTGTACCTACTTTGAAATTCGGTTCACATAAACTTAAAATACCATTCTACGTACTCAAAGAATGCAATCAAGTATTCTTGATTGGTACCAAATCGATGAAACAACTAGGTATTCATCCGAATCTCGCCGATGGAATGGCATACTGTCAACCAAAGCCGAATCTCTCGATTGAAAAGCTACCTTTCTTGATACCGTCTGATTACGAAGGAAAACTCATGCTGAATTCTGCATACATTCGACCTGAATTTAAACATGAAATGAAAAAAGTATTACGTCAAACTAATCTTGCCGAATTATATCATTCATTACCTGAAGGAGTTTACGACGATGGTCCTGAGATATTCCAACAAAGTCTTGATACACAATTAACCGACGCTGTACGTGATAAACGAATTACCTCAGATCAAGCAAATCAAGCCTACAAAACGTTAATCACGTTCAAGGACGTCTTCAGTAAATTTCCAGGACGATATGTCGGTGAGCAAGTTGGTTTGAATTTCAACATACCTCGAGAAGAAATTCGCTATCGTGGGGCAAAATACAACCCCTCACGAAAGCTTATGGAACCATTACGACATGAACTTCAAGTGATGTTAGCCACGAACATAATTGAACCGTCAAATTCAATTTATATAAATCCAATCGTCGTCAACGTTAAAAAGAGTGGAGAAATACGTATTTGCCTCAACCCAGTTGATTTAAACCCTATATTGGAAGAAAACTATAACGAAGCTGGACTCCTCGATCGCATAATAACGGAAGACGCTGAAGCTATGCTGTTTAGCACCTTTGACTTTGTTGCAGGCTTCTGGCAGCTTGTGCTGAAAGCAAAAGATCGTAAATATTGTGCGTTTCAAGTAGACGGTCGTGTTTACCAGTTTATACGCTTACCTTATGGATTAAAGACCGCTTCCGCACTCTTCGTTAATCTCGTAAATACCATCATTCCAGATAAAAAAGGAATTACGAAATACGTCGACGATATTCTCTTCAGAGCTGCGACATTTGAACAAATGCTCGAATTACTAGTTGAAGTTCTTACCATATTACGTAATAACGGATTAAAACTCAATGCAAAGAAAACTATGTTCTTTCAAAAGAAAACCGAACATCTTGGTTTTGACCTCGGACCTGGCGTTATTATGAAGCAATCTAAGAAATTAGACAAATTCATAGACTTCAAGAAAAAACACACGAACGCCAAAGGAATCTTTAAACTAAAAACCAAGAACGAGATACTTGAATTAATTGGCTTAACCGGATTATATCGAAGATTTATTCCTTGCTATCAGCAAATAATCGCTCCCCTCTACAGATTAACTTGCGATGACGTTGAATTCGTATGGGGACCTGAACAGCAGAAAGCTATGGATAAACTAGAAGAAGAATACACGAAAGAATTCGAGCTAGTACCTCCTCGCAATGATATAGATCTTTACCTCGACACATATACGTCAGCGGATGCTATGAACGGTATCCTATATCAGAATTACAACGGGATGGACGAGATTGTGATGTTTACCAGTCACAGCTTTAAATCACACCAGAAATCCTACACACTAATTGAACGAGAGATGTATACTTTAGTCAAATGCATCTCAAAGTTACAATTGTGGCTTCACGGTAGAACGATTCATGTTCGTCAAGACCTACTCTCGATCGTTAGCAAATTTGAGACACTTGCTGAGATTCAACGTAAAGCAGCAGGATGGATTACGATGTTAAATTGCTACGATTTACGATACGATCTTCGTGCGAAGCATAAGAAATGGTTTGGTGTACAAGCTCCTGAGTTAACGGTCAATTCTCTACAGTTTGTCAATTTTGTAAAACCCGGAGACGATTTTGCTGGACGAGTTAAACGCAAATTAATTCAATCTTTATCACGATTAGATATTCTACAGAAACGAGACAGCAAATGTATTCACATTACACGAAGATTACGAACACCTGATCATATGTGTAACAATACGGATCGTATCAAGAATTGGAGATTGAGCCGAAAGTTTGAAATCAAACAACTCAACGGAAAAGAATTACTCGTATACAAATACGAAGACGATACCTACGTACCTGTCTTACCAGACGAGCTTTTTAGAGACGTATTACTATTTCTTCACGAAAGCTACGGTCACGTTGGTTCAAACAAACTCCAGCTTATCTTCAAACGACTATATTACTCTTCGAATGTGAAACATTTTGCGAACTTTATAACCAGCGAATGCCTGAAATGTAAATCGAATAAAACCTACGGTTTTAAGAAACCAATAGAGTTTGCTTACACGAATTCCTACGCACCTGGTGACGTACTATCAGTAGATATCCTTGGACCGATAGCCAACGAATCAAACGAACCACGTTATATACTCGTAACCAAAGACGTACTCACTGGAAAAGTTTGGCTTCGCCCAATGCTCGATATTACTCAGGAAACTGTTACTAATGCCATGAAAACTGTCATCCTTTATATACGAAAGAAGAAGCTGAAAATACGAAAAATCATTACCGATAATGCAACGCAGTTTACGAATTCTACTTGGAATCTCTTACTTGAGAAATATAAGATCAATTGCGGTCATTCAACTCCTTATAACCCGCAATCCAATCTCGTTGAACGTACAATGCGTATTATTGGTGAACGATTACGACTGAAGGTCAATGATAACGTCGAAGGATCGTATTCTCATCATGGATGGGATATTTATGTTGAAGATATCGAGAAGGAGATTAACGCTACTCCAAACGATGTTGGTATTCCACCTGATGACGTATGGAACGTTGACGATTTCGATACTGATCTGCCTGTTGAACGAATGAAGATTAATCCAAAGTACGAGCTACGTAAATTACGTGAAGAAAACCAAACGAATTTACTCCCCTCGGTTACCAGCGCAGAGTTACTTCAAAATAAACTTGATCTTCTCAACGACGTATATATTTCAGTAGATGATTTCGTATGGGCTTCAGTGGATGGTGCCTGTATCAATAATGGATCAGATGACGCTACTGCTGGCATTGGTATATGTTGGTTACCGGACGGTACAAAGAACGTTTCTGAAAGAATACACCATGAATCTTACACAAATACGAATAATCTCGCAGAAGCTGTAGCTTTACTTACTGCTATGAAGATAATGATCTTCAACGACATACGTAAATTCCGCGTATTCTCCGACTCACAGTATCTGACACTTGCAATCAACGAAGGTCACTCGAAATGGACTGAAAATAAATGGAAAAATGCAGCACGCAAACCTGTACATCATCGTGAAATTTTCGAAGAAATACATACTTTGAAACAGAAGTTTGAATCATTCGAATTACGTCACGTTTACGCCAGATTGACGGACTTCGGAAATTACACAGCTGATCGTCTCGCACGGCAAGCAGTTCATACGAAAGAATATAACATCTCGAAGATTGACCGGATGTCAGATAAACAGGCGCTGATTAAGCTGATACTGGAAAGACGCGAAACAAAGTTACAACACTACGAGCAGAAATTTAACAAAGATAATCGCTTTATACGTACTTACCAACCAGGTGAACTTGTGTTGATTACATCTCATAAACTTTCATCTGCCGATAAAGGAGCTTCAGCTAAGCTTTATCCAAAGCGCTATGGGCCATATGTTATCATTAATCACGCTGGAAAGAATGGGTACGAGGTAAGGAGTGTTGCTGATAAGGATGACATACGCCTTATTAACGTACGGCAAATCATTTCATACCTGAACCTCTACCAGCTCGAACGTTTACGCAACGACCCAAAATTATTATCACGCTTTGACAAACGTACTCTGCACCAGCGGATGATGGCTTTTAACGCACATCGCGATTTACTTGAAGAATTTCTACTCGAACGTTATCAGTCTCAGACTGAAGAAAATGATAAGAAATCTGCGAAATCTACCAACGATCACGATGAACGTTTGGCTGAATTTAATAAGCTAAAACGTAAAACACGAAACAAGATGACTCAGCAAGAATTGGATAATTTTGATGAAACACTCAAAATTGTGATGCCAGATCCTGAGAAGAGAGATGATTTACGCAAAAGGGCTACAGAACGCTATAATCTACATAACCAGAAGAAACCTATCAATTACGCTGAAGATTTGGAGACCCCTGAAGTCCAAGATTTTTCCAAAAATCGTAAACGGAAGAAAACGGTGAATTCGATAATTTTGGAATTTTTGACACCCCCAGAGCAGTTGTACTTTGCGCACCTATACGCTTACTCCCCACTCTGGACGAAAATTACGAAGGAGATGGAAACTAACCCCACTCGAATTACCCCCACCATGATAAAAATTGTAGAATAAGGTTTACTTTGTAAATCTCAAATTCTAGCAACTTCATTATCACGCTTTCAACTCACCGATCAACTTCTCTCTTCAGCTACCTGGCACCTACCTACATACCTATACGCTTTTTACTCATTCTTGCTTACGCTTTTTACTTTTGTGTCTCACGCTTTTTATTCAAATATACGATTTTGACTTTCTACACGCTTTCTATTTTGGATCAAAAATTGCTTTGCAATTAATACCTTCGTATACCGTTACTTTGGAATTACGTATTCGATCTACTGAACCTCAATCATCACCTAATTACTACGAATTCCTAGTAAATCTACCTGTTTACTTCTACGGTTTTCTCAAATTCTCACCTCAGGTGGTTAAATACGAGCTACGCAACTTCTATTTCGAATATATTGCTGACTTTACAAAGGATATACCATGTCTTACGATCTCTCCAGTCTATCTAGACTTAGATGTTTCGATGGATCATGGGAAACCGTCAGAACTCCCGTTACATTTGCGAATATCGAAGATCAAATAATAGACGCCGGATTGGAATATGGACCTGTCATGGATGAGGAACTCTTTCCTTATTTCACATTCGAACAGCAACATGGATATTTGAGTCGCTTCCTCGTCGTCTCACCACTCGAACATTACTCATTAATGTCTGTGTTTCTACACGGACATATGATAATGGGAGATGGTGTGGCTCATTCGATTGTACGAGAGATTTTGAAATCCAACGACGAATTACGAAACTCCTGGGATGCATCACCGTTCACTGGAACTAATTTGTCAGCCAAGAAGTTAATACGCAATCTGGAATTCCATAAGTTACACTTACCAGAAAAAATCATCCTGTCAATCGGAGCACACGACTTAAGGAAAGAAGGACCCAAGTTCCTAAAAGCTAATACGAAAGCATTGGTCCAATACCTAGTCGACAATGGAGCCCGCAGCATCCTAATCTTACCGAATATTACGTCAGCGAAAGCATCGGATAACGAAGCCAGGGTTAACTATCGAAAATGGCTACGATCAAACATTGCTCGTATTAATCCACGTAAGGTGAAATTTGCAACCCAAATTGAACCGATAATGGACAAGGCAAATCCCTGCCACAAGGACGAATCAGGAAACTACTACGCACACGATCAAATACACACTGAAATCGTCCTCGCCTTGCTACGTTACACAAACGATCCAGAAAATAAAGTTTGAAAAATTCAAATTCGAAGTACGCGTTCGACTCCGAGTATTCATACGATCAATTTTGTATTACCGTGGCTACGAATGTTTTACGATTTAAGAAACCTACTTTGTTTACCAGAATTTACTTTTACGTTAACCGAAGCTGTATTCTTTTTTGTACAATAAAGAAGAACCTTGATTTACCGAAAACGCTTTCCTGATTACGATTTCTATCTCGTCACCAATAAAAAAAAAAAAAAAAAAAACACACAAACCATCAAAATGGCCGATCTACGCAGCTGAACGAAAACCGCTGAGTACAATAGCCGATAGACAAAACACAAATCCTTATCTACACCTCCCCCCACCTCTCACCCTACCATCAACTACCAACCTTTCCAAGAACTGACGTGCTCGATGATTTTCTCGAAATACAAAGCATTTGTGTGTTTATTATGTGTTTAATGCAGCTTGTGAACGGTTCAGACTTATACTCACTGTTATTCTTTTCGATCTGCTTTACGACATTTTGGATTATATGCTATAAAGGTACGTTCCAAATGAAATTCTCACCTGAGACTATTTATACATTACGCTTTTGATTTAATTACCTACCTTTTAATACGCTTTTTACTATCGTTCATGTTACATGTGCTCCTCATCACTCGAACGCATTCGATACATCATCTAACACCATTGTGTTTTGTTTGTTGTCTAGTTTTTGTTAGCTTGTTTGAATTTTTCGACAATTGAATCAACGTGATACGATTTCGATTTCGACTTCAGGTAATTAATCATTTACGCTTTCGATTATTGACATTACTGACGTGCATTTTTCTAACGCATTCTATTTCAACAGTTGGTGTTATTATTTTGTCACTCGGGAATGTCAAAATCCCTTTCGTTGTTTCGTTACGAGTTTTGATCGATTCCGATAGGTAATTATTCAACACGCTTTTGATTTATCTCTGTGTACGCTTTTCATTCATATTGGCCTTTCATAGGTTATTTATCATCAATCGTCCATCATTGCTCGTGTGTGGTTATATCAAATACGATTGCTCTTGAATCCACCACCGAAACCTCAAAGGTACGTTCTTGATTATTTATTACGCTTTTGATTATAATTCATCACCATAAACGAGACATACGGTGTAAATTTACCAGCTATACATATTGAAGCATGTGGTTCGATCATCGGTTAATTACATTCGAAAGATTACCATTCGAACCATCTCTATTCGGCCTACCACGCGAAATTCGTGAAATTTTAGAAAAAGAGCGAAGACGACAACGACGTGAACCGGAACCGAAACCTGTACCGGAATTACCTAGGCATAATAATAACGCTATTACTTACGCTTTCGATTGCTTATATTATGTCGACGATGTTTGTATAACGTTTTCGAACTTTTGTTGCAGAAAAATGAATCTAATCATTGTTTGTGAATTCTGCGATGTCGGATTAGTCGCCGGAGAGCCGATAGTACGTGCAGGTGGCTGCGGCCATCTGTACCATCTTCGATGCGGCTGGACGCTCTGCGAGCGTAAAGCTCCAGACGGTATGTTAGTTCCAGTAGAGGTAAAGTGTCTCCACCGGGACTGCACTTCGATGCTCACGCAAGAAGACCTGGTTACATTCAAGCCAAAGTTCGGAATTTATCTCGACCAACCCGAATACGACCGACTATCCGAAAGAAACGCAGAACTTGAGCGACAGATACAGGAAAGGGACGAGATGATAGCGCAGGCTCACTTGGATCTTCGCGAGTTAAACGAAAGAATTACGGCTTTGGAAAACGATCTCGCTATTAAAGGTACGCTTTCGATTCCTCTTAACCTTCTTAGAATTAAGCACAAACTCCCTAGCGACGAACATGATGATCGTGCCAACGCTTTCGATTTACCTCATTGTAAACGTTTCTGTGCTTTTTCAGTCGCTGATTTAGGTCGTCTCCAATTACAATTAGAACCGGCGATACCGCTTATCGAACAAGAAGATCCTATTGTCGATAATCGTAACGAAATACCTATCGACGGTGAAGAAAACCTCGCTGAAATGAACGAACCAGTCGGTAATAACGCCAACAACATCGAAGTAAATCCGATTGGCGATATTAATGACGGGCCGTATGACTTAGGCGGTTTCCACGATGTTGGTAACGACGGCGAACTGATGAACGACGATAACCGAGCTAACGATGGTTTAGTAGAGCACGACTCCGAAGAGGAGGTTTTCATCGGAGAGGACGAGGAATTTTTCATTGGGGATGGTAACGACGATAGCGAAGACGAAATCGCTTATGGAGTGGCAAACAGTGTGATTGTACCGGACGTAAATGAAGGTAATTTATTACACGCTTGGGATGAAAGTGTATTTTATCACTTTTATCCACCTACACCGAATTACGATGATTTATTAAACGACCTGGCTAACGCTTTCGATTTTGTAGATGTAGCCGAAAATCATCCAGCGCCGGATAACCCTCCGCAAAATTTACCGAACGACGAAGATTTAAACCAGTTTATTCACGACCACGCTAACGGTAATCAGGCTAATCCCATTAACGCCCAGCCACCGGCACCTGCTCCTGCTCCAGCTATTCCTCAACCGGCTGCTCTTCCGTTAGGACCAGATGAACGAGAAATAGTCAGGTTCGACCATGGACCTCTCCAGCGAGGTGTCTTCCGCTACCGCCCAAACAACATTATGGCGCTGCTGAGAGCTTCGAATATATTTTACGGCAACCTGATTCACAATTCTCTGAACCACGAGTTCCGGTACGAGAGCCGTAACTTATATTTATCGTCCTACGTATCGGTCAGCAAACACGATAGGAGTTCCGTTTATCATGCGTTTATTAATGGATTCTGGTGCATAGGTGATGGGTTCGTGCACGGTATTGCGCGCGAACCCATTCGCCATAATGCTCTTGCACGGTCGCGATGGGATGCCAGCCGAGTTGGAGGTTCCAACATATCCGCTCGACGATTAATGATGAATATAATGACTCATATTCGAAATATACCACCGTTTATTTTACTGAGCATCGGAAATCACGATATGCTGAAGGAGGACCAGGCGGCGCTGCAGAGAAACACGATGGATTTGGTCGAATTCTTATTGTCCCAAAACGTACAACGAATTCTCATAATGCCCATCATTAACACCTATCTCGCTCCGGATACGGCACGTCGCGAAGCATACCGAGCTTGGATGGAACGCCAGTTGGTTGGATTAGATCCGTCACGTATTACGTATTTGAGGATAATGGAAGCAGTAGGAGACCGCGTTCATCCCTACCATCAAGATAACGCTCATATTCTATACGCTCATCCGTACATACATTTAGAGATGGCGTTCCTCCTCAATCCATTCCTTAACTGGTAACTTGGTTTTTCGTTTATTTTTTCGTCTCTCCTGAAGATTTAGGGTAAATCCGGAATGAACGTTAATACCCCCTGAGGGTACTAAATTCGTTATGTAAATATTTTTCCTTTGTTGTAATTTAAGTTTATTTTTCGTGATACGTAATGATACGCTTTTGATTTGGTCTATCACTAATTTCAAAGCCGGTGCATCAAGATCTACGATATGATCTAACCAGATTTAATATTACGAAGAAAAGCCGCCGATAAAAGATGTTCGTGCTCGAACACCTTAATCTACATCATGGACCAATCTTACGTATCATTCCCTTCTTCTTTATGTTCGTGAATTTTGACTTTCGTATTATTTTCTATTTCCCAGTATTCGATATTTATGTTCCTATTCGTTTGATCTTAAGTTAGTTTAGGTACGATTTTGATTGTTCGAAGATATCACGTATTTTATTATTTTAATCTATCATTTCGAACGCTTTTGATTTTTTGTAACGTTTATCCGTAACGGTAATGAAGAAATACCTTACGTTTTATTTTTTGTTATACATGAAAGAATATATACGATACTCAAACTACGACGTTTTCGATTTCTCATTTATTCGCAAACCTTACCTACTACAGCTCAGCCGAATTCATACCTACTAACTAGGTACCTAGAGATTTTTTAAGAATAATCACCAACTCGCAGAGTCATCAAAATAATATCTACGAAGAAAATGTACCTTCAGAATCTTCAAACACTTTTTACGCTTTTGACTTTGCTATACCTGCACACAGCACTCTCTATCTCAAATTTGAAACGAACCAAAACCGTACTTACGCTTATCGCCATTTTGTTTTTGGATTCGACTTCCTTACTACGATAACGTGTTTGATCTTCGTAATGTGTTTTCTAATCTGAAAGTTCGTGTTTCATATTTCCTATTTCGGATTGATTATTGCTGATATAGTGCTGATTTGCAGTTTTTGCTGTTTTCTTCGTGCCAGCGTATTCCTAATATATACATTTTTACCATTTTCCAAAATTGATACCCCTTCCAGTACCAATTTCTCCCACTCATTCCTGATCCCTTCCTTTCTAATTATTTATTTGTTCCTTTTCTTACTAAACCTTTTACCGAACTGTTCAGTACGCTTTCGACTTTCATCGTTTGAGCTTTCTCTATGCTTTCGATTACAATTCAACTCATACCTACGAACTCACTGCTTACGCTTTCGATTTTACGTATACCTATAATCTTTATCTACGCTATGAATTCGAAAATGTTTGAAGAATACCACAAATATAAGGAGTAAGTAAAAAGTACGCTTTCTATTTTATTTATTTACGGTGTCTTCATACGCTTTCTACTTACCTTTCTACGCTTTCTATTTACGTACGCTTTCTGGTTTCTTCGTATGCCTAGAGTTACTCATTTAGACAATTACCGAATCGTCGTATGTTCATTGTGCCATAAGACGCTCGGGGAAGAAATACCATCGAATAAATTACACCGTAGCTTCGTAGTGATTCGCAAATGTGGTCATCCTTACCATCATCATTGTCTAGACGCTATACGCAAATCTAAAGACCTCTTATGTCGATATTCAATATGCAAAGATACTATCGATCCTTTGCGATGCTGTACAGTCGAAGCTCCAATTCAACCTGTTGATACTGCAATACTCGAAGTCGTCGGAAGTTTTTACGCTAAATACGTTGAGAAATATAAGATCTCTCAAAAACACGCTGAAAACCGATTAGAATTCGCTGAACGTACTATCAAGGAATATATCGCTAAAGACGAGGAGTTTTCGCTAAAATTAAAGGATTGTGAACGAATCATGGAACAACAAGATGCGGAAATACGTTTATTAAAGAATATGTTACACGAACGAATTGAGAATGAGATGGAAAAATTGAACATCCAAGAACCAAACCTGTCCGAGGATTCGACCGATGACGTTCTCAATATCGACACCGACGCTGAATCTGCGACTGAATGCTGCAAATCAACGATTGAACCGGTTCCAGCTCCAATCCAAATCGATACTAGCATCAACGCTTCGATGAAAATAATGTCGGATAACGTAATAAATGGATCGGTTACAATTCACGATAATAATCAAACGATCGACAATAACGTTACTACTAAGAATGGCGCAATCCACGAACGAATCAACGCTATCCTTGGAGAATATGATCCTACCGAAGCTCCTAATGTCGACGTTAACGAATACAAGGAAATGTTCAATAATCCTCCCGGTTTGTTTATTCCCAATCCGAACTCTACTAACACTTCAAAATCAACATCGTCCATTCCGATTAAGAAGATTCCAATTTTCGGTTACGACATCACCTTAGGTGAGTTTAAATACTTCGAACCACCGTCGAACTCATATTCTGATCGTAGACGAACTCTTCGTTGGGATATGAAGAGCTTTAATACGGAATTGGCGAAGTTACCGTTCTATCTAGAAAATCGTATTCCAGAAACTCTATCGGAAATCATCGTTGGCGGTCAGTTCTTCTTCTTCACGCAAAACGCCGGTCTAAAAGCAATAATGAGCGGATACGTTAGCATTTACATCATTCAACATCACTTACTACTCGGTGACGGAATCTGTTACGGAATGGTAAGAAACGCCGTACATGCGAATAAAGAAGCAACAAGCGATTTACGATTTAATAGACTGCTTGGACTGAAGATGTCGATTGAAATCCTTTACACGAACTTGAAGATGTACGTAAAAGAGCTTCCGCCGAAAGTCATTCTCTCAATCGGTAACTACGACCTATCAAGAGGAAATTCAAAAATTATTAAGCAGAGTATTATACTGATTAACTATCTACTCAACGAAGGAGTCCAAACATTATACTTACTTCCTCCAGTTCAATCTGACGATGCTGGCATCAAATATAGAGGTTGGCTCCGGAACGACGCTACGAAGATAAGTAAATCTGGAAAGATCCATTACGTACACGAAGCTGAACGTCTTATCATCGATGCTGTACCTGTCCAAAACGTCCCGTCGCTTCCGTTCTACGTACACTTGAAGATTGCTCTCGGCCTTCTGATGTTGATAACCGACGAATCGATGCTCAAACCCACTGAAGACTTGCGAACCTGCAAAAAGTTAAAAAGAACATACTCAGAAAGCGATCGATGTTATTAATAACCCACGACATACGAAACGCAAGTACTTCCCTGATAATTCTTCAATTTACCGCATCATTCATCTCGATACTACGTTTATCTGAAATCAGAAAGAAGAAAATACACGATTAATCCATTATCACAACATCAAGATAAACATCAATATTCAACGTCATCGGTGATTTGCTACGCATCCTACGTCACCATGTCTTCGGCCAATTAACGGAATCATTGGGTATCGTTACTCCAGTTTATTATTTTTTCTTTTTATAGTATTTGAATTTTTTCATTTTTTCTGGAAAATTTTTTCCATATCAAGATAGCTTTATTATTTGATCATAGTGATTACTATTTATTGTACATACCTTATTTTTTCTATGCTTTGCATGTTTTGCTATTTTTATTTTAGAAGATTCTTATTTCTCTGTTATGCTTAAGATGTATATAGGGTTGGCTGGCTTTCTTCTACGTTTACGCTTTCCAAATTCTTCAACATCTATGTTCATATATACGAGCTTACGCTTTCTATTTCTAACCCATTGCTAGTCACACAATATATTCCACTTCTTCACTACGCTTACGAATACTTCACGTAAATCGGGGCAGTGGATACGGATATGAACTATACGCTATTATACGATTGGACATACGGCTAACTACTTCAAACCGCTATTTTTTGGATTTACGTAACCTATTCTTCTACTGTTCATATGTTTCATAAATCGGGGCATATGTAGCGGTAGAAATGATCACTTATTTCAACATAAGCGGTAGAAAATGAAAATTTCCTCGTAAGTACAAGGTACTCGTGACGTCATACGCACTCGATTCTATGGTATTCGTGACGTCAGGTGATGGAAATATCACGATTTCATCATCCCTTTCGCGATTCCACCACCTATTTTATACCACCAATAAGACCTACGCGACGCGCGCCGTTATGTCCCTACTTCTACGTAAGAATATCCGTCATCCCTGCTACTTTTACGTTGAACTTTCGCCTTTATAAGTTCATGCACGGGCACTTTTTCCTCAGTTGTTAGTTCCTTCAACCTACCTTGCTAGCTGATCAGTTGTTGTACGCATTCCTCCTCACGCTTTCGACTTCTTGCTGCCCAGTGGAATACCTCGGTGACCAAGACCTCGAAATACGAATTTATGACGCGGATACGCTTTCTATGGACCCACGGAGCTTATCCATCCGTTATGGACCGACATGCTGAGTCACGCCTTACGCGTTCTTATATCTCCACAGTACCGTGGGATATAAGTCATAAAGGATCATAAATGAGGAACCGTGGGATGTAACTAGCACTCGGGCATTGGGGTTATGCGCTCGTCAGAAGACACAGCAATCCAGAGAACGCGATGTCCTTAACCACGACCTCGAGGGATTCGGGGGTTGCATATGAGCTTTTCGGTTTTGGGCTCAATATGCAACTAAAAACGTTGAAAGCCTGCCACCACAACTACGCATTCGATTAATTACGTTTTCTACTAGAAGTTTATAATTATTAGTTAATTATAGAAGTCTCATTCATGTATACGATTTGAGCAACCTGTGATATTACGTGTTACGAAACCAATACATGAATTTATTATTTTGGCTAATTGAGATGTCATAATTTCCTTCGTACGCTTTAACCCTGAGAAGATCTACATCAGGGCTTCCTACCTGAATCACTTATCAACTTATGACGTTTTCTACTTATTTATGACTTCGCGCTTCACGATATCAAGTTCCCCGTTAAATCGTGTATTATTACGGTTCACGAGGCTCCTTAGGAAAGAGTCAGAGGACATAATGTTGGTGGATAATTGCATTTATGCGAAGAAATGCAATTATATCGAGAATCACCAAAAGTAATTAGTGCATTTTACGACTACAACCATAGACAACCAGAGAAAATGCGCTTAATACACGTATAATTACTTTCTCCCCCTACAATTACTGGCATTTTTTTCAAATTTTTGAATTACTTACATCATCCTAAATTTTGCAAGTTTTTGAAAATTGAGCTTTCAAAAAAAACAGCTCAACTTTGAACTTTTGAAATTTTTGTCGAATATATTGAAAATTTCTTTCAATTGCCTTTGAAACTTCGCGAAAGATTTTCTTCAAGTGCAGCACTCCCGATTAATGCCCCCTCCCCTTCTTCTTCCAGCCACTGAAGGCTCAAGGCTGACAAAGATATCATACACTTGATATTTACATTTTTACTTAAGTCTTGTAGGAACCTAATACATTAATCTTCTGAATCTGAACGTGTACAGTGTGAATTTATAATTTTTGTGAGAGCAATATTGATTCTGCTCAACTTTTCAAGGGCATAACAGATTTTGAGTGAAGAAAGAAGTTAAATGACGAGTAATTTACTTGCTTATGGAGAATATGGAAAAAACATGGTTGGTTTTTTTTTCGAATTTGTGAAAATTTAAAATGACTAGAATGTTGAATTTGTTTTAGAAATTCACATCGCTTAAAATTAATTTAGGTAACGCTAATAAATAAATGCTATCACACGAATAAATTAACACGGTGAGATTAGGATATTATAGCCATTGCAATCTTGTGAAAACAAATACAGTATTCAAATACGAGTTGGTAAGTAATTACCGATGGATTTATAAAACTCGCGCAAGTAATTATCACTTTCTTGTGACTAATTTGAAAGAATTGAGCACAATGTGGATGATGGGGCAAAGGAGGAGTGAGGTCGGCAATCTGGTAAAGTTGTAGATATAATATTCATAAAAATTTACGCTCGTGTCTTCAGTTAGCAAACTATTCGCACATATTTAAATGGTCAATTGAAATTACCATTAGAGGTTATAGAGGTTTACTGGCGACAAAACATGATTTTTTTTATGTTGCGTGGTACATAATCGAGTGGCTAATTAACGATATTATTGTACGTATAGGTTTAAGTTTAAAGTATTGGTATGTATGTAATGTGTTTCTTATGTATAGCTGTAGGTACTTTACCTAGAATCGTATAATACGGTCCCGTCTGGCAGAATATTCACAGTAACGTCTTTATTTTGCTTTCCACGTATGAGAGCTGCTCTTTCGTTGGCCAGATAGATATAAGGTGACCAAATATGATGTAAGAAGTCTTTTTCGCCGGAGATTTTTTCGATATTGAGGTCTTTATCGGAGTAGGATAGACGTTCGTCTTTCCATCTGAGTTGGATTAGTAATTGTGCTTGGAATTGCTGCGAAATAGAAAGTAAATGTGGTGAATTGGAAGGCGAAGGGAGGTGAATTGTGAACATTTAGAGCATTTGAAGAGTTACCTTACCCCATAATGTTCTACACTCCCCCCCCCCCCCCAAGAAAAGTATACTCACACAAATAAAAATGCTATATTTATGTATGTTTGGAAAATTGAGAATTATGTAATTTTTCAAAAATTCAAATCCACAATTTTTTATATTTGATCTCTTCAGTTCAGTATTTACGTAATTCCCACTCTCTCTCATCAAAAGCTTCAAATTCCCAACAAAAAAAAATGAATTTAGCAGTTTCGAACTCGATTTTATCAATATCGTCTCGTCACCTAGTGAGACTAATACTACTACTACGTGATAGCTCAACAGTTCGTAAAATGTCATTCCTAATCGAAAGAGAGACGAGAGAGAGAGACAGAGAAAAAAAACCAGATGATATTTACCAGTTGCTTCGCGGGTTGATGTTTGATGTAGTAGACGTGCAATCGTAAATTAATTATATCTGGCTGATGCTTGAACAAGCCGTGCGAAGGTGAAGTATATCTGTCGTAGAGCTTAGGATTAGTTAGATGGGCGAGTAGATCGACTGCAGCAGTATTAGAGTTGGGGTTAATGTCTGTAAAATTCGTATCCCTGCACAAACACCAAGAGGATTACTCGTATTTTCTCAGTAGGTACAATATCATTATGTACATTAGGTTGTACATATGTTATGTAGGTACCTTATTTATACATGCTGGAAAATTTTTTTTTTCGCTCCCACCCCCTAAAGTTGTTACCTCGAGTGAAAAATTCACACTATGAATTACTAAAAATTAGTCGTCGTGCCAGGGAGTCTCCTGTTATGTTCCCGAAAATTAAACAATTTAATAGTGCAAATAAATATGAATTATTTATTAATTCAAAATTACAGACAGTGGAAAAATTAGAATAAATAATAAATTACCTTAATAAAAGTATCAGTAATAAACAATCGAACAATTCACGGAATTAATTAGATGAAAATTTGACTTGATTACACAATTCGAATAAAAATATAAAATTCTACTCAAACCAATTAAATTGGATTTAAAATAATTAATAAAATTTCCGCACTGCAACGAATTTATCAAAAATGAACTTTAAATAAAAAATTTAAGTAAAATGAAAATAATATGAATTTATATGAAATGAGGTTTTAAGTTGTACCGAACAAAAATAATATTTACATTCGAGTTAGAAAGGAAGAGAAAAAGATGTTTCATGTAAACGGACATCTAACTAACTAACTGCTCATTGTTTATTTGGAAAAGGATAATATGAAAATTATCCTCTCCCAATCACTCTCCAACACTAAGACACAGAGGTAAAAATTTACTACCACAAATGTAAATTTTACCAATATTAGGAAACAGACCTGGAGAAAAAAGGTAGAGGAAAACTCATAAAAATATTACCCACACGAAAACACTTCCAACACAGAAGAATACAAAGTATTTGGTTGTTAATGTGTGTGTGTAATAACCCTTGGAATGCTACTCACACAGTAACATTCGGTGGTCTCATCGACACAGGGTAAAAGTCATAAAAAAGTCGTAAAGTTTGACCACAAGCTGGGCAAATGGACAAACATATGGAAAGACAGAAGGAACGGCAGAAGGTATAGATGACTGATACAAAAATGTATGAATTTGTAATATAACACGTTATATTACGAGTTCATACATATAGAGACAAAAAATATGCGCTTTTAAAAACGCATTTAAAAACGCAGTTTAATCAAATGCATAATGCATAAGTAATGTAGAAGTAAGGCAGCAACTTAACACTCCCCTCTCCCTCTCCACAGTTCTCAAAATACAATCAGAAATTCGAAAAATTGAAATTTTAATCTTTACATTTTTGGTTCATTTTCATTAGAAATATTATTTAATATTTTTCACCCCTCTACGTAATGAAAAAGTAGAAAATGTACCCTCCATCCTCAGGAAATGAAACAAATAAATATCTTCGTGTTTATTTTTTTTAAAAATTTTAATCCTTGAATTTGGTCTATTTTGATCAGAAAAATACTATTCAATGTTTTCGACCCCCCCCCCCCCTCCCACTTAGTCCCTTACCAAGTTTCTAAACATAAATATTTGACCTATTGAAAAATTAATTTCATAGCTATGACTTGAGTCAAGTGTTTTGATTTTCAAGTTTCATTGCATCTGAATGAGTTGAACTAGCCAAGATTATTGTTTGGGGGATCATGCGCGTTTTTTCTGAAAGAAACGTCATTCAAAAGAAATCTGACAATGTGTGATTAAATTATTTAAAAAAATTAATCTGTTCTATTTTTTTTTTTTTTTGATTTTTTTTCACTTTTTGGAGGTCTTTATTCAGGTGGCCAACATTGTTGGGATTTTTCCGACAAAATTCTCTAGAAGCGAGACACGTTGGAGGGGGCACGAATTTTTTTTCCAAAAATATCAAAAAATATTGCCACAATAACTAGAAAAAAGTGAAAGAATGGGGGGAGGATAAAATTTGACAAACAAAAAAGGTTTTTGAAGCAAAATTGTGTAAAAAAATAGGACTTTTGTTTGGCAATATTTGAACCAAAAAGAGGACTTTTTAGGCATGCGAGGCAAAAATCAATGCTTTTTGGACGTTATGACAAAAAATTTTAAAAAATTCCGATCAATTTTAGCAAAAATTACAATTATTTGATTGTTTTATCAAAAAATAACTTCCTGAGAATTTTAACGATAAAACAATACAACTTTTCGTCAACTCGCCAAAAATCGACTCTTTCTGACAATTTCGACAAAAAACGGAAATTTCCTGACAATTTTGGCAAAAGCAGTGGTTTTTTGAGCAATCTGGGCAAGAACAGGACTGTTTGATAATTTTGGCAAAAATTGGCCTTTTTGACAATTTTACCAAAAATGAACACTTTTCTAAAATTTTGACAAAAATGGACACTTCTTGACTATTTTGCTAAAAATTGACGCCTTTTGATACTTTTTGGCTTGGGCAAATTTGGCAGAAAAAAGAACCAAATCTTATAAGCAAGTGCAGGACCTTTCAAACTGATGAGGTGAAAATCAATTCTTTTTGGTGCTTTGGGATGGAGGGGGAGGTGGTGTGGGGGACAAAAATTATGGACTTTCAACTTTCGAGAATTAGCATGCCCCTGAAAAAAAAGTGAATGAAAAGCCCGTTATAAGTATTCTGCTGATATGTAGATGAAAAATTTTCGAACAGGTAATTTGCACCTGCAGACATCAATTTTACTGCATCTTTTTTGATATTTTTCAATTTTGGGGGCTTCATACAAGAGGACCAACATCATTCGGAGGACCAAAGGCGGTTTTTTAAAAATGTTCTTATGTTTAGAAAGATTCCGCCCAATGAAAAAATTCCAAAAAATGTCTACAAATGTAATATTCCACCCAAATTCAGCCACTGTATTACCCTTAATTCGAACCGCGACTTTTTAATTAATTAAATCCAAAATGATTTTCATGAATGATTTTCAAATTAAATAAATTGATGAGTAAAATCTTTATAGCTGCAGCTGGTCTAAGCTGCGGGTTTAATTTTGAATTCTCACGATCATCCCCAATTCCCATTACCAACTTACTCATCCCTAAAGTTAACCCACTAAACCACTATCGTGGTTATGATTCAAAATTAAAATGACATTTACGACCTTTTTATCACCCAATTCAATTTCTTACCTATTCAGCTTGGAAACCCCTTTTATTCATTCGCACGTTTGCACCCTCCAAATTGCATTTTATGACGATCATATAAATGTCATCCCGCATCTCGAATGTATGCATCTTCGCGATATTTTCCCAAATAAATCTGCATCAAAACAATTGACCCGTTTTCGATTAATTAAGGGCTCCCTCCAAATTCACTAAAAGTTTCCCTATAAATACTATTGGGGTGGTTTTCAAACTCCTCAGTTGCTTTCCGGGTTTCCAAGTCACAAGTTCACTTCCTTGATCTGTAGTTCGCAAGTTCAGTTCTACTCTCTTTCTCATTCGCGAATTCGGCAATAATTTTTACAAGTTTCATCATCGAGTTGTACTACTTACTTCTCGAAGCTTTTACGACTTTTTTATCACCCAGTCTAATTTCATAACCTTTTTAATCATTCGCACGCTCGCACCCTACAAATTGTGTTTTATGAAGTTTAATTTTTGAGAAATTCAACGGAAACTTTGTTCGCAAATTCGGTGATAATTTCAATTTTGAATTCGGCAAAAACTTGAATACCTACCTAATTTTTCTTCAGCAAATTCAACCATTCCGATTCGCTTCGCGCTTAGAAGGAGTTTCCAGTTTATTTACTATTTATTGGTAAGTCTCTAAACGGAGTTTGAGTATTTAAATTAGAATTCTTCCTTTTGTCTAAATCTAGTTCCTAATTTATAAAAAAAATCTTAAGTTTAGAATTAAATTTTATTTTTAAAATAATTTTTCCTAAATGCTAAACCTAAATATAAGTTTTACTTCTTTCAATCATTCAATCATATAATTCTCCCTGCTTCATTTTAATATTATTTTTCAACTCTTTTTATGTATTTTAACTTGGAATTTGAATTTAAATTTTGTTCTAAAATCAAATTAAAAATTTAATCTCAGCAAAAATTTTTTTTATTCATATTTTTAGGAATATAACTCAAACATCAATCTTTCATATTTTTCTATTTTTCCAAATTTGGAGGGCTTAATATAAGAAAACCAACTTCATTTTTGGGCATCCATTTTTGAAAAGGTGGTTAAGTACTAGAACAATTCTAATGTGGACATTTTCCAACATTTTTCCCTAATTTTGATTTATTCTCAATTTTTGTGTTTTTTTTTCAACTTTGAGGGGTTCCTTACTCCACATGGATAGTTTTTTTTGGAAAAGGCGATTTTTAGGAAAATTCTGACGCAAACACAGAGAATTTTAATAAATAGATTTTTTTCATTTTTTCTACTTGGGGGGGGGGGGGGGCTACTGGCTTCACTTTTTTTTGCAAATAGGGTCAAAATGAAAGCAACAGGGAATTATATTCTCACCCAAGGTAACAACTTCGGTGGGTTGAAGATGGAAAATTCCAACTTTACAAAATAAAGTACATCCTAATCTACCCAGATTTACACTGCAGGGCTATATCTATACAGATGTGTTCAAGTGTGGAGTTAAATTTAAGCACGTAGATAATTTTTCATACTTACAGACTCCCATCAGCCGATAAGATGATAGTTAGAGTTAAGATAAGAATTCGGTCCGCGATACGCATATTACTGCAGCTACATCACAAGAATACTTGTTAAAAACTCGCTCGCGAAAACTTTCCACCCGAATGAGCGTCGAATTGTCAAATTTTACGCGGTGTATTTCGCGATACCAAGACTACAAGTGGCAGAAGGCACCGGTGCCAGTATGTTGAGAGTGTCAAAAAGGTTGTACGTAATTTACAGGCGTATTATTTGTCCCAGGTACCTATGTAAAGTTTGTGCGGCGGAGACGATACGAGGGGCAAGTCGTTATCAGCGTCTTTACTAATATGTGCGTTTTTTTTTCGCGACTGTGGTACTCGAGTTATATAGTCGCATAGTGTAAAATGTAACTATGTAGTAAGTGATATTGCAATTGTTGACGAATTTCGATAGTCGAATGTCGAATGACACCAAGAGTACTGTGAATCGAAGCGTTGATTATACGAAATTACACGGTAATTTGGACGCATAGTGGCGGAAAGCTCGTTAGCATGCGGTTTGTGTTCAGTTCTCGCGGTGCCAGTGTATACTTATAATCTCGTGAATTTCATCTTGATTACGTACTTGTACTTGAAAGTGTCGCAGATGAACTCTGTTTGGTGTATTTTAGTCCGGTGATGGCTAAATCAATGGCGTCTTTTTGGTCAGAAGATAAACCTTCCATTTGGCCACTGGATATGGAAGAGGCTGCGTTGGTTGTCAGATGTTGCATTTGTTTTGAGGTCATTGTCTGGCAGGAAAAAAGTCAAGTTTTGGGTGAAAATTGGACTGAATGAGGACCCAAAGGTAGTAGAAGAAATATGGTACTTATTAAGAAGATACTTGCTTGAAGAAAAGATGAAGGGAGACATTCGATAATATCTGGAGTTATACCTTCCATTGATTCGGGAGGTATACGACTTGCTGTGGATAAACCTGCCATCACACAGCCTATAGAAGCAACCTGTGAAAAATGTAAGTAGTGTGTACTTGTCTTACGCGAGTTTATATTCTTTATTTGTTGGGAATTTTTTTCATTGGGGGGGGGGGCATTCAAGGGGGTCAACAGAAATTTGGAAACACAGAATTTATTCCATTTTTGTCAATTTTGGGGGCTCAACATAAGGAAACCAAAATAACTTGAGAACTGGAAGAAGTTTTTTTTTCAAAAATGAAATTATGTAGAAGAATTCTGATGCAGAAATTCACATTTTTTGGATAAATTTGATTTCTTTTCTTTTTTTCTTGGTTTTCAACCAAGGGAGAGGAGTTTTTGGCACAATTCAAATTCAAGTTGAAGGGCTAAATTTTTGAATTTTTTCTTGTCACAAAAAACAACTTTCAAATGGGAGTAAAAAAATCGCGAAAAATTTGAGTTCAAGTTGGAGGGCTAAATTTTCCATTTTTTTCTCATTTCTGAAAACAACTTTTTTTGTGGGGGGGGGGGGCAAAAAATCGCAAAAAAATTTGTCTCAAATACTTGTATGGAATTCCATTTTGATGGAGATCCAAATGCTGCATCATCCATAGCCAAAGTAACCAATTGAGAGAGAACTGATTTAGGACAATTTTGCAATGTTGCTAGTTCCCCCGCAGCATCTCTGTAAACAGCAAAATATATATCATCATTAATCATCGAAATCGAAGATTTAGGGGGAGTAGGGTGGTCCTTATTTTTGAAGTTGGGATTTTTTCCGCTCCCACCCCCTAAAGTGGTGACCTCGGGTGAAAAAATAATTCCCTATTTTTTATTTTTTCCATTTTCGAAAAATTCGGGCTGCGGTGGGCCCTTCAATTTTCAAAAATTTGAAAAAAACCTAATTCAAAGAAAAATTTTTGAAATTTCAAAATTTCGAGTTCCATCATCTCTAGAAGGTTCTTTTCGAGTAAAAAAGCCTCTCATGGCGATTTTAACCCCCTCCCAGGAAAACCAAGCTGACCCCCCAGAATAGCTGAAATTCGTATATTATGTGAGATGTCTTAAAATTGGTTGTTTTTGGTTTTTCCTCCTTCCAACCCCACAAAGTGGTGTCCTTTGGTGAGAAAATAATTCCCTATTTTTTATTTTTTCCATTTTCGAAAAATTCGGGTTGCAGTGGGCCCCTCAATTTTCAAAAATTTGAAAAAAAAACAATTCAAAGAAAAATTTTTAAAAGTTCAAAATTTTGAGTTCCATCGTCCCTAAAAGGTTCCTTTTGAGTAAAATAAACTCTCATGACGATTTTAACCCCCTCTCATGAAAACCAAGCTGACCCCACCAGAATAGCTGAAATTTGTATTTTAGATTTTGTGGTGGGGTCAGCTTGGTTTTCATGGGAGGGGGTTTAAATCGTCATGAGAGTCTCTTTTACTCAAAAGGGACCTTTTAGAGACAATGGAACTCGAAATTTTGAACTTTTAAAAATTTTTCTTTGAATTGGTTTTTTTTAAATTTTTGAAAATTGAGGGGCCCACCGCAACCCGAATTTTTTGAAAATGGAAAAAATAAAAAATAGGGAATTATTTTATTATCAAAGGACACCACTTTGTGGGGTTGGAAGGAGGAAAAACCAAAAACAACCAATTTTAGGATATTTCACATAATATACGAATTTCAGCTATACTGGGGGGGGGGTCAGCTTGGTTTTCATGGGAGGGGGTTAAAATCGCCATGAGAGGCTTTTTTACTCAAAAAGGACCTTCTAGAGATGATGGAACTCGAAATTTTGAAATTTCAAAAATTTTTCTTTGAATTAAGTTTTTTTCAAATTTTTGAAAATTGAGGGGCCCACTGCAGCCCGAATTTTTCGAAAATGGAAAAAATAAAAAATAGGGAATTATTTTCTCACCTGAGGTCACCACTTTAGGGGGTGGGAGCGGAAAAAATCACACATTTTTTTTGCCATGTAGTTAAGGACAACCCTAAGGGGGAGAGGGGGGGGGACTTTTCACATTTTGAGTACGAGTACCTAGAACTACCTGTAAGAATCTGGATGAATTGACAGTATTTCAGAGTCGTTGAATGCGCATAAGATTTGCCTGAGAGCGGTTAAATCGATACTGGTAAGTTGTTCGGGCGTTTTACGACTCCACTGGTTGTCTATGGTTTGCTTGAGAGCAACTAGCTGAAAATTTGTAGATTTTGTAATGTCAGAAGTGTCTACCTACTGGATAAGGGAAGTTTATTTAGATTCACAGTTTTGGTGAAAATCGTCTCCAAGGCGCGGAGGAGGAGGTTGAAATGATGAATGATCATGATTTTCTTGTTCAGCGTGAAATTTCAAACTATTTCAATAGGTCGTAAGGATATTTTCAAATTAGTGTTATTATGACAACTTGTTGGGGGGGGGGGGGGGAGGAGAGCTAAAGATTTTTTTTGAAAAATTCTGAAGCATAGTGGCTCTCTTGAGTCGAAAATGAACGAACCGTTTGAGTGTAGACATATCTCTCTACTACTGTGGTTCATTAGAAAGATATTATATCGAGAATCAGTTTTCGGGGGGGGGAGGTGGATTCCACCGAGGGGTGACGAAATGAAAAATGATCCTGATTTTCGAATTCAGCGCGAAATTTTATATCATTTTTATAGGTCACATCGATATTTTAAAATCAGTGTTTCATTATTTCATAACTTGTTGGAGGGGGGGGGGTGTCTTGTGATAAATTTCAAACTGTTTAAGTAGGTTGTAAGGATATTTTCAAATTAGTGTTATTATGACAACTTGTGGGGGGGGGAGAGGAGAGCTAAAGATTTCTTTTTGAAATATTCTGAAGCATAGTGGCTCTCTTGAGTCGAAAATGAACGAACCGTTTGAGTGTAGACATATCTCTCTACTACTGTAATTCCTTAGAAAGATATTATACCGAGAATCAGTTGTCGGGGGGGGGGTGGATTCCACCGAGGGGTGACGAAATGAAAAATGATCATGATTTTCGAATTCATCGCGAAATTTTATATCATTTTGATAGGTCACATCGATATTTCAAAATCAGTGTTTCATTATTTCATAACTTGGTGGAGGGGGGGGGGGTGTTGTGACAATCACAAGGGGAAAGAGGTCGGATGATTCAATTTGTTTGGAATGAATAATTCAAAAAATGTGATTTCAAGATCTATTTTTGGGGAGATTTGAGCCGATTTTTTAAAATGATTTCGCTGAAAATATCGTTCATTAACTGATTCATTCAGACGCAAACGAATTCAGAAATGAGTCACGATTTCCATATCTTTTTAGTTCTTAAAACGTTGGAAAATATTATATTTTAATTTGAACAATTCATTGTTTTTCTTACTGTAAAATATAATCCTTTCCAATTTGATTCGTTCATTCGCGAACGCCTGAATCGGACTACCCTTCTTTTTCAAGATGAATTTCTGAACGAACTCATTGAAAAATTGACCTTTTTTTCGTCGTGAACGATCGATTCGATCGAGGTTATTTTTTGTAGATATTAAGATGTGTCGTTCGCGAATGATTCGTTCGAAAGTTACTTTCTATTTCGTTCGTGAATATTATTGACAATTTTTTGGTCATTTTAAAATCTCTCATTTGAGTTTGATTCGTTCGTTCACGAACGACTGTGTGGTGATGAATCTGTGACCTTGGTCAACTTTTATTCGTTCGTGAACGATTGAATCGTTCATCAGTATTTTTGTATTGTACTCGTTCTCGAATGATTCGTTTTAATCAAACGTGACTATATGAACGAATTGTTCTGAACTTTTGACGATTGTGAAATGATTCATTTGAATTTGATTCATTCGTTCGCGAACGACTGAATCGAATTGTTTATTACGGGGTGATGAATTTTAATCTACGACCTCAAATTTTATTCGTTCGTGAACGATTGAACGGTTCAACTGCATTGTCGTTCGTGAATGATTCGTTCATTAGTTGATATTTCGTTCGTGAGTATGAACGAATTGTTTTGGTGATTGTAAAATTATCCATAAGTTTTTTTCGTTCTTGAACGATTGAATCATTCAACAATATTTTTACATGATTATCGTTCGTGAATGATTCGATCAAAAGTTACTATTTCTTTCGTGATTGTTGCTTATTAATTCATTCAAATTCGATTCGTTGAATCGCGAACGATTGAATCGAACTATTTATGTGCAGTGATGAACTTCTAAATTATTGTCGTTCGCGATTGATTCGTTCCAAATTTACTACTTCGTTCGCGAATGATTTTTCCAGAAATTATTCAATATTGTTAGTGACCGAATCACATTTTGACGAATAATTTTGTGAATAAATCACTGGAAGATTCAAAATTTTCACTGAAGAGTTACGATTCTTTTATACATATTATGAAATAGGTTCAGGTTCAGTCGTTCATTAACGAGTAATGTAATTTTCGATTAGATCATTTTTGATCGACTGGATCGTAGTTGACAATGCTGTGAGTCGAGTTTTGAATTTTGATATTCACGGGTTATTTTTGTAACGTTCGCGAACGATTCGATAAAAAATGACAAATCTTTTGGTGTAAATATTGTGTATTGGGGTCGAATTTTAGTCGAATTGTCTCACATGTGTTATTTCTCTTTAAATCAATTCATTTCTCGATAACATGACGGAATAGATCAAGTTTTTGATGAAATTCGCGAGAAACCGTTCGCGAACGATTTGTTTAAGATTGATTGAAATAGATTTTGAAAAAATTTAATATAAAAAATAGAATGACACGAAGTGACATATCGATTGTTTCTGATTTGAAGTCATTGAATTCGAATATCAGCTTATTTTTTCGATTCGACGTCATTGTGCCTTTTGAGCACTCCCCCCCCCCCCAATTTTGAAACAGAATCCCATAAAATTCTGAAAATATGATGTGATATGTCGTTTCCTACTAATCTGAAGTCGCTGAATTCGAATATCAGCTTATTTTTTCGGTTCGACGTCATTGTGCCTTTTCAGCACCCCTCCCCCACCAAATTTTGAAACAGAATCCCATAAAATTGTGAAAATATGATGTGATACGTCGTTTCCTACTAATTTGAAGTCGCTGAGTTCGAATATCAGCTTATTTTTTTCGATTCCACCCGATTATGTCTCTTGAGCACCTCCTCCCTCCCCCTCCCCTTTGAAATGAAATTCCGTAAAATTATGAAAATATGGTGTGGTATTTTATCCGTATTGGTAATAATTCTGCGAGTGAATGTAATGAATGGGAATCAGCTGGCAAGCAAACATTGCGACAAAACTGCTTTTTATCATCGACCATAAAAACATATGTACTTACGTGCTGACAAATTTATCGGCACCTATTTAACGCGCGTTCGGGTTTAAATATTGCAATTATTCATGCTACGGATTAGCTCATCTTGTCGATGCTCGCATACCTATACTGCCTGATGTACGATCCCAACACTCTGTCTGTACAAGTGTACAATGTACGTACATACTACGTAGACGTACCTCCACAAACGTACATTTGAATATGAGCGGTTGTTTGCTGAACTTGGAAAATATGCATGGTTGACGCGAAAAAGCTCTCGTCACATACAATACACGTAAACATGGTATGGGTATCGATACATATGTTGGCTTCGACACAATATTATGGTTCAGCGGAACAGATGCCAGAGCCAGACACGCCAAATGACGTAGTTTTAGGTGACTTATGCATCATATGTGTGAGTTCACGTTCACGTGATGTTAAATTGTTTACGTAACCCAATTACCCAGAAAATTTTATCGAGTCCGCGTTATCACTGGTATTTAAAAATTGTATAGACCTGTACCCAAGTTCTTAATGAGTAGCTCGTACCTACTTGATAATTGGATAAATTTCTGTACAATCCGAGCATGGTTACTGTATCGATATCGGTGACGGTAATGTTGGAAAAATCAGCCACAGGTATGCCAGATATCAGCCAACCGAATTGTTTCAAGTTCTCTTCGGGTATATCGTTGACCGAACCGTACACCTGTTGAATGATGAGGAGGTGTTGAGAGGAGAAAAATGTTCGAAAATAACGTATGGTGCCTGAAGATATATTATGGATGTATAATCAGGCTTGTATGTAATGTACATACTGTTTTGATAGTCTCCCATAATATTTGAGCTCTTTGTTTATCGAGTTCATTTTTTCCTAGAATAAATAAACATGTCTCCAGTTGCTGAGGCGTGCTGGACGACAATGTTGCTAGATCGTCTTTTGAGAACTCTGTTACCGACCCTTCGCGTAATATGTCGTTACATGAAATAGCCATCGTGATGATAACTGAAAATTAAAATGTTAGAATGTGAATGAAAATGCTTATAGTCAGCGAAGAGGTTGGTGGGTTTTGACTATTTTTAACACGTAAGTATTTATGTCAACGTTTGAGTGTTTAGTACGGTATATGGATATATAATGATGATGGTGGTAGAATCAACGAAGACGGATAAAGGCCAGTGTAAGGAAATTTTTGACAGATGACGTAATGCTGTTGAAATTAACCAGTTTCAAGAACGTTATCTGTTTTCAATTGTATATACATTGTGTATTTAGTTATCGGCAATTCGACATTATTATTCGACCGACTTTAACGAGCACAATAGAAAAGAAAACGCATCTGCCTCCATGGCTGGATGAGTCACCCTTGAAAAATGTCAGTACTATTAAATTGAACCACAATAACTAAATTTTTCCAATAGATATCTAGACCTAGACTTCGGTTCCATTTTTACGCGTTTTCAACATTTATTAGCAACCCACCCTTTGTACGAGCTACGAGTACGAGTATTTTCTAGTTCATTAATATACGGAGTAGATATTTTAAACTCATCTCCCTGTACTATTTGAACCTCGCGATCGAGATAAAAACCTAAACCTTTGTCCTTCCATAATTTCGGTATGTTTTTACGACTTTTTCTTCAATCCCTATTTTCTGTATGCCCACGTCTTTGTACGTAATTAGGGTGATAGTATCCTATTGTATTATACTGAGATGTTTACGACATCGTAAATGTCAATAATTTTGAATTCACGCAACTATGTACTGTAGTAAGTATTGTGCGTGTAATTTTTGAAAGTATTAGGGGCGAGGGAGACCACCCGATGAGCAAGTCATCGAGCATGTTTAGTGTGTGTGGTACGCTGTTGGTCTCTGTGTTAGAAAGGCAATTTCATTTTGTATTTGTACTCGTATACCGGAGTAATCTCTTAAACACTACCGACTTGACCATTTGGTTCATCTGTGGACAGAATATGAGAATAATTCAGGCGTTGGTAATGGATTTCATTTAATTTTGATTTGTAGCTAATTGCTGAGTAATTGCAATTTCAGTTCAATATTTTAATGTGTAATTTTTTGGGGGGAAAAAAGAGTCAGGGATTTCGAAAAGATGAGATGGGGTTTTAAATTTTGAAACAGATATGTACGAGTAAATTCTTAATAAAGATAAAGATTTAGAAATTTTCTGACATCTCATAGCAGCTGTGGTTGAAAAATGTATCGGGTAAAGGCTGATGAAAAATTTGAAATTTGAAAGGTGGTTTATTATAAGTGAGAGCGGTTTGGTAGGGCGTTCCCCTCCCAGTGCTGGTTTTAAGGGGGGGATTTGGGTGATAATCCCCCCCAGAGGTCAGTTTTTTTGGAAAAAATTTTGATGCTATAAAGTGGGAATTTTCCAAGCATTTTTGCGTTCTTGTTTCACTGAGATGGATGCCGATTACAAACAGATGTTCATTTTTTTTTCATCTTTTTTGAGAAGAAGAAGCCTTTTTTTTCTTCTCAAGCCCACATTATAGGTATATTCGTACACGATTTACTTTGAATAATACTCTGCAGGCGAATTTCAGTCACTGAGGTCCCTCCTTTTTAAATATTAAGTGAACGTTTTTTTTTTGTTGTTCGGACCCATTTTTTCCAAAAATGTTCGCTCTCGCTTCGCTCGAGCAGTAATTTTGCCTTCATTTTCGTAATGACCGCACATCACGATAGGTTTCCAGAAAATGACTCCTAATTTCGATTTTTCATGCCTAAAAATCTGGTTTTGCCTCCTCCTTGAGGAAATCCTGACTATGCCACTGTATTTATTTGATTTCTGCTCTCCGAGAAGCTTAATTTTACCCTCCCCCACCCAAAAAATGAGACGGCAAAATTGTTTGGTTCTGACCCAATTATCCCCCTCCAAGGAAAAATCCTGGCACCGGTACTGTCCCCTCCCATTTTTTGGTTACTTTGAACAAGATTGAAAAATTTTGCAGTTCATTCCTATAGGTACAATGAACGAATTTGAGTGAATTAAATAAAATTTGACAAAACAAAGAAGCTTTTGAAGCAGTTTTGAGACAGAAAGAGGACTTTTTAGGCATGCAAAGCAAAAATCAATGCTTTTTGGACGTTTTTCCAAAAAAAAGTATAAATTTCTTAACAACTTTTGCAAAAATTACGATCATTTGACAATTTTATTTAGAAAGTACTTCCAGCTAATTTTTCGAAAAAAACATTACAACTTTTCGCCAACTCGCCAAAAATTGTCTCTATCGGACAATTTTGACCAAAGAAATGGAATTTTTTGACAATTTTGGTGTAAACAGTGGAGGCTATTTTGATAATTTTACCAAAAAAGGACACTTTCGGACAATTTTGACAAAAATGGTAATTTCTTGACTATTTTGCCAAATTGGGCAAATTTGGCAGAAAAAAAAACAAACCTTATGAGCAAGTTTGACAAGAAATTGGACTCTTAAACAGATACTTACCTGAGGCAAAAATCAATTTTTTTGGTGGGTTGGGGTGAGGAGAGTTTACAAAAAATTATGGACTTACAACTTTTGAGAATTAGCGTACCTATCCCCAAAACAGAAATCAAAAAGGGGCTCATTTAGATGATTCTGATCAGAGATGAAAAATTTTCAAATACATAATTCTGTATCTGCAGACATCAATTTTACATCTTTTTTGATATTTTTCAACTGAAGGAGTTTCATATCAAGAGGGCTTATATCATTTGGAGGACTAATTGTAAGGGAGGATTTTTCTTGAAAATGTTCTTATTTAAAAAGATTCTGCTCATCAAAAAATTTTCAAAAAATTTCTACCCACATTAATTTTTTATACATGTATATTTTTTTCAAAAATTGGAGGGCTCTAATTCCATACAAGAAAGCCAACATCATTTGAGGGTACAACGAAGGTTTTTCCTTGAAAAAGGGCTTATACTCGCATATAGAATAATTTCAATGTGTAAATGATATATTTTCAAAAAAATTGCCTAATTTTGATTTCTTCCCGTTTTCTGTGATTTTTTCAACTTGGAGAGGCTCCTATGAGAGAGCCAATGGTGGTTTGAAGGGCCGTGGGAAAGTTTTTTTCTTGAAAAAGGGGTTATACGTTTAGAAAATTCTGTAGCATGAACAAAGAATTTCGATGAATTTAATTTTTTTCTTCATTTGTTTTCATTTTTTAACTTGGAAGGGGGGGGGGGCTACCAGCACCACTTCTTTTGGCAAAAAAAAAATAGGGAATCGTGTTTGTATTCCCAAATTTAATTCAGCACAATTTTAATTTTCCTGAAGGGAATAAAAATTCATAAAATCAAATAAAAATAAAAATTTTAAATTTCATTCATTTTTTTATATTATGTAGAATCAAAATCGGAAATTTCTAGAGTTGACACCAGATCCTACAAAATAATGGAATATAAAATATTAAAAAAATTAAATATAAGTAGAAAAATAATATACAAAAAAAAACTCACCAGAAAGTTTTTTGGAGTGATAAAAAATTAATGTTCGTAATTTTTTGATTGGAACTTTTGAATTAAAATCAAGATTGAAATAAGTACTTGAAGGCATATTTTAGAAATTTAGGTATAAAGGAATATTTTGTAAATTTTTGTAAGCATCATCAATTTGGCTTTTTCATTTTTTTTTTTTTTTTTGCAAAATTTATAGAACTGGCGCTGTTTTTTTTCAGGGATGAAAAGCCTTAAAATAAAACTTCAGCTTTTGGCTTTTAACTTGAAATTTCAAAATTGAAACCTTTGGCTTTAGCTTTCGGCTATCTCGATTTTTAAGGCTTGTTTTAGCCAAACTTTTGGCTTCCAATGGCTTCCCCTTATTGTATTTTCAATTTAACAGCTTTTAGCTATACGTATTTCATTGAGCTTTTAGCTTTAAACTTTTGGCTTTAAGCTTTTGACTTTAAACTTTTAGCTGATATACCACCAATTTACAAAAAAAGGGGATTAAAATTTAAAAATTAGATCAGGTAAGTACATTGATTTTATAATTAGTGATAGTGGAGAATATTCAGTGCTAGAATTATTTTCTTTTTTTTTCATTTCATTAAATCGCATTAAAATAAAATTGTATGATTTTTTTTCATTTTTTTGTTTCGTCTGAATTTAGAGAATTCAACTCTGAAAAAAAGCCTTTCAAAAGGCCAAAAAAATGAAACTTTTGGTTAGCTTTTGGCTTGGAAAAATGAAACTTGCGAACTTTTAGCTTTTGGCTCAGTGCGAAAATCTGCTCGGCTTTAAGCTTTCGGCTAGGTTTTCATCTCTGGTTTTTTTCGCCACATAATCTGCAACACTCACCTTCTCAGTTTTTATCGTTTTCGTCGATTTTTTTTTGTTTTTTTATGTTTTTTTTTGTGTTTCAAGTACATATATCCAAGACTTGCTAATAACTATGAAAATCTAAATCCAAATTTCAAAGTGATTTTCTGATGCAAGGATTACATTTTTTTGAAAAGGATAGAACCTGTGAGCGGGGGAGGGAAGGAGTGATAAATACATCTCTGGATAGGAAATTTCATACTGAATACTTGTAGTAATCATCACTTTTGCGCCATCTTCAATAATTTCTGCGGTAAATGCAAATATGTAACGTAATTTTGAGTTTTTTTTACGAGTAATTGATTTTTTAATTTGGAGAGTGGGGCGAGTAAGGGCTGCTTTCAAATGGAATTTTTTTCACTAAAAATGTATTTTAGACTTTTAAGGGACAATTATTTTTACTGGAAATGTTTTCGTAGGGCTATTACGAGACTGGAGGGGAGATACGTTCAAGGGATCTAAGGAGTCCTCAGAAAGGGAGGAGCTGGGAGAATTGATGAAAACCTTTCGATAGGAAATTTCATTCTGATTAATTTATGTTATTATCACTTTATTGCTACATGCAAATAATGTGATTTTGAGTAGGTGTTTTTCAAAGCGGATTTTTCAAATTTGAAGGGCAAGGGTTGCTCCAAATGAAATTTTTGTAATAACCAAAAATGCAGAGAAGCCTTTAAGAAATAAATTATATCCGGAAAACTTTTTAATACAGACCAATAGAAGGAATAATATGGGCATTTTTAAGAAAGGGAAGGTGGACCCTCGGAAGAGGAGGGGTTTAAAAAAATATGTAGAACCCAAGTTTATTTTATCCTAATGCCTTCTAGATTAAGAATCAGTCATCAGATCGCTTATTTCAACATTCTGAGGTAACAAAATGAGGTACCTGCCTAATTGGACTAGACTATAACACGGTTTATCTCATTTACGTAGTTTCTTAGATCTTCTCGTACACCTATACATATTTTTCCGATCCATTGCGACTCGTGATGGTTTGCAAATGCTTTGTGAGCTAAGAAAAGAGTCAATCTAAAAACTGTGTGGGATTTTTTAAAAAGATTATGGAGAGTGAAAAGGTCATTTTGTGTCTACTATTTTACGAGTTATGACTCTTAAATTCGACTATTCGAGAAATAATTACCTACCAAGGGTGGCGACTAACGCATGTGTTGTGTTTTTATTTTTAAGAAGAAAAAAAACATCGACGACGAAGTTTGCAACTATGTAACATGATACCATCCATTAAGCTTGCTTTTTACAGCTTCCTGTATGCAAGATACGATGTGAATACCCCCTCGAGAGGCATCACGTCACGATGGTACTGAATGGATAAATTCCAGGGTGAGACTCCTGTGGTGAAGAATCGTCGAGATCGTCTGGTCATGTGCATCTGTTTAGAACACTTTTTTTCTAAATAAATGATCCACTTAGTGAGACACGTTTTGAAATATTTTTACGACCGTATAATCGACATGGTCACTTCAAATCTATAAACAGTTTTTGAAGAAGGAGTCCTCGTCCAAATTTCGTAAAAACATAGAGCGAAATTCAAACTACAGGCTCATCGTGAAATCAGCCATGTCGAGTACGAGTGTTTAAGACAAACGAGTGTAAGAGTAATTTGTATTGTAATTGCGAGTAATACACAAAGTGAGTTTCTCTCCGCGTTGATGATGATTGCTGGTGACTTGTTTGGAATGTATACGTAAATGGTGTGTAGGATGAATCCTATATTTCACTTTTTTTTCCTAACCGGATATTTCTAAGAACTTGACATCCATTTGTGATAAAAACTAGATAAATAAGATAAGTGATAAATTCAATAATCTAAATGTATTTTCGATATTTCACTTCACGAGTGGGGAACTGTGATCAAAGCATGGTGCGAAATGATTTCTGAGAAATTGATGAATAAATACTATCTTACCATAAATATTAATTAATAAGAATATCGAAAGAAGCATCGTAATCGCCAACACGATACCGAAATTTATCGTAGAAAAATGATCCAGAAACACGAGTAAGTTGCATTGAGAACGAAACAAATTCACGTATGAATGAATCGAATAAGTCGCTGGTAGGGTTCGTTCGTGTATTCGTATTTTGCATAATTTATCGTAATTTTACGAAACGAGTCGAGTAATCGTAATTGAAAGTACATTCGATACCCGTCAGTTTCAGTTTCAGTTTCGCTTTTAATGGAATAAATAATGCTATAGCACGCGTCTCTCCCCTCCTCTTCCTCCTCCTCGTCCTCCTCTTCTCATCTCCAGTCTCCAAAAACGTTATGTACTGTTATTTCCCGTATTGCGATGTGTATGTTGTTGTTGTTGATGTTTTTTTTCTCCTCTCTATGCAGACTTTACATACTACACGAGACTGCGAGAGATTGAGAGAAGATTACTAATTAGGTAAAAACACGGTAACTGGTTCATGGAGTGCGTAGGTCCCGGTTCGAGTACGTTTCGCTTTCATAAAAAAAAACCAACATAGCAACGTCCTCGTTGTTGCGAATCGCTTCACATCTCACATCACCATCAACCGCAAGTTTTCGTTTACGTACGTTTAGTTTATCTTAAATACATGCTGATTCATACACGTACTCTTACCTCTACCTATATATGAGGTAATTAACGCGTTTACAAGAGTTTCCAGGCTGGAAGAGAGATAGGTTTAGGTACCCGCACCTTGCACCTGTGTGCGATTTACTATAGGTAGTTGGATACTTACTGGTGGTACAGGTATCTAGGTACCTACTTGTCTCTTATATGTGTTTGGTTTAGTGTTGTGAAAAATAATATTACCTATACGTATAAAAATATTATTTGGAATGTTGTTGTGGTGATTCGCGAATTGTACGCTTGACGCGATGTACTATCGAGTTTCGAGTTTTTTGGCGCTATTTTTCGCTATTTTGTACGTGGCACGAGGCGATTATGCGAATTACGTGAGAAGAGGAAATAAACTGGAGCTTGGTGAGTTGCTTTTTTTTGGTGAAAGTTTCGGGGTTTTTGGGAGGTTTTGTTTTCGTGTAAGTGCGTTGTTTTTAACTGTAGTTGGAGGTGATTGGAAGGGTTCAAATTGTGTTCCAAGTGAAGAAATTGATTCAGGGACTGGAGGGAAAGCAGGTGAAGCTGGTGGATTTGGCGAACTCTGAGCTGGAAAAAAATATTCTATAGGTAGAAATTAGAAAGTCACTTAACGAAAGCTGGATTTTTGTAAACAATACGTTCTTGACCTCCTCCCTCACCCCCTGCTCCTCCTTTTAACCCAAAACTTCAGTTGCACAACTGGTTTTTCGAATTTTGGATATGCTAGAACCCAATTTTGTAATTTTTTTGTTATCAATTTCGGCAAAAAACGCGAATTTTTATCGTACAGAAATTTGAGAAATGAAACACTCAACAATTTTAGACACTCTAAGGGCAAAGCAAAAGATTTCAGGGTGAAAATGATAGACAGAGACACCTAACTAGTGAAAAATGTTCATTAATTTTTTATGAAAAGGGCTCCACTTTCGAGATATTTGCAAAAAAAAATTAATGGTAGCTCATCTGGAATTTGAAATGTGATGCTCAAAGCGCTCTTGAGACTAAACCGAAGATCTTACAGAAAAAAGAAAAAACTAGACAGCTAAGCAAAGCTTAGCTGCAAAGTGTGCGTAGCTAGCTGCCTTTTCTACAGCTATAACCGTTATTACATCTAGGTAGTGCATAAGTGAATCAACCATGTCACAGTGATGAGAATTTTTGAAACTCTCACTGCTTCAAAATAATAATTGTTTTTCAGTGTTTTCATATTTTCCAAATTACAATAGGTATTTCAGAATAATTTATAAGCTTGTATTGCTTCTAAATTAAGAAATTTCTAGTTGTTTTTCATAGTTTGCATTGTTTTAAAATTTGCAAAATTTCAAATCAATTTCCCGAATTCCCCATCGCTACAATTTCATAAAGTTTTCAATAAATTTTCAGAATTTTGCATTGCTATTTTTAGAATTCACATTGCCTCTAAATAGTCAAATTTTGAATAATTTTTCAGAATTCTTATTGTCTTTAAATTAAAAAATTTCAAATTCAATTTTCAAGTTCATATTGTCCACAAATTGTAAAACGTTTACTCAATTTTTGGAATTTACATTGCCTCCAATTTTTCAGAATTCTCATCTTCTTCATAAATATTACAATACTTATTTCATTTCATATAATTTTCAAGTTCACATTATCTGCAACTTACAGAACTTTTAATCAATTTTTGGAATTCTCAGCGTCTCTAAATACAAATTTTCATATTATTTTTTTTAGAATTTCCATTGTCTTCAAATTTATAAATTTTCAAACCAATTTTCAGAACTTGCTTTTTATTCTAAATTAAGAATTAAATCTTATAAAATACCTATGTTAAGAATTTGCATTGCCTATTACACGAAAAAAATATGGGTAATTTTTACAAAAAAATTTAACTAAATACTCACAATTAAGTACCAGATCCCATTCAATAATTTTTACTGTAATCGTATAGTAAAACTTATCATTTTAATAAATTTTGCTATAATATGTACCAATAGTAAAAATCATTTTGTTTTAATATGTAATTTTTACTAAATCATGATAATAAAAATTACATGTTTCAATTGTACAAAAATTAGTTTAATTTCTCATTTTGAAGTAATTTTTAAATTATAAGTAAAAAGTTAAAAATTATTCATGTCAAGTAATTCTTACTTTATACTTATGGTTATAGGTAGACAAAAAATTAATTAAATGAATTTTTAGTTAGCAAATGATATCATAATTCATAACTCAGTTTCAGCATTATTTTTGCCCCATTACCATGTACTACATAGTAACTCCAAAGCATTTACCTATCCAATTTTCCTACGAAAAATCCGTCACCTACCTACTTACCTCACGGGGATTCGAACCTGGGTCCCTAAATTTCCTATTCCTACCTACATGCCCTAACCACTCAGCCACAACTTTGCTACGAGGGTTAGGGCATTAAAATAATATATTTGTTTGGTAAACGCCCCACCAAACCACGCCCACTTGGAATTTACAGCTAACAGACTGGGGGTGTAACAGGGTACAATGAAACACAGCTGGTGATGGAATAGACTGGGGGTATAGCAGGGTACAATGAGCGGCAGGTGTTCTACAAGTCCCCTTTTCCCTTTTTTAGGATTTAATGCATTAAAATAATGAACTAAAATTGCAATTACTCAGCAATTACCCATCCGAATTGAATGAAAATTTATCTATTCCCTCCGCCTTAATGATTCTCAAATGGTGTCCAATAGGTACAAAAAACGGTTGGATAGCTTAAGAGAACATTCAGTTCCAATAAAATTTCATTTCTCAAAGCGAAACCATAAAAGTGAGAAAAACCAAAATTTTAAAAGATTGAATTCCGGATCTTTTTGATGCATTTTTTTTTCTACAGGAGACCTCCCCCCCATGTTTGAAATAAATTTGCTAAAAAACTGAAAACAGTAAAATTTTGAATGAGATGCTCGAAATTTTGAAGTGCTTTGGAGGCCAAACCAAGCGTTTTACGAAAAAATTAGGGAAGCTAAAGATGTAGAAAATTGTTTTTTGCTATCGTGTTGATATCGTCAGATTTTTTTTCAAGGGTCTCCATTTGTGAGATATTTGCAAAAAAAAAAAAACTAGAAACTTTGAGATCTGAAATGTGATGCTCGAAACTTTTGAATTTCTGTGGAGACCTGGAAGCCAAATTAAGGTATTTTTAAATTCTGAGAGTGAAATGCAAATAAATGGAAAATTCAACATTTGATTGAAAAAAATGGGATAAAGCCCAAATTTTAAGACAAGATTCTTCAAATGCTGAGGGTGTCTATTAACGGACCTTCCAATCCAGAAGGGCAGGAAAAGTTGTTTTTTTTTGTTATAGGCCCTTCTTTTCGAAAAAGTCAGGAAAAAGTCCTTCTTGCCCGAAGGTGCTTCTTTTCCCAATTTTTCAAATGAAGCATACCTACGTTTCCAAACTGCACTAAGTCCATTTTCAAAGATTCTGAAGTTGCAAGGCCATCTAGCATAAAGTTGCGGCCCAAAATGGCTGATTTTTTTGATATGTTGTGCCCAAGGGTCTTGGCTACAATATATCAAAAAATCAGCAGATTTGGGCCATTTCTACGTTTCCAAATTGTACTAATACTTATCAATATTTTTTTGGACTTAGTGCGTTTTGGAAACATGCTTCAAATAATTCTGTCATTTAATCTATAAATCGAGCGAAAAATGAAAGCTTAATTTTTCAGAATTTTTCATTTTTTAAAACGTTAAAATAATTTAAATACATAGGCTACTATACTATAATAGAAAAAAATAAAATATTTTTTTAATGAAAACCAATTGATTATTTCCATTGTTTGATGAATTTTCTTGATTATTTTTTTAATTCTTTTAAAAATTATAAATTTTCGAAGCTTTTTTTGGCAATTCTGTTGGAATTTTTAGTCGGGGGGGGGGGATTTAGTACATTTTCATGGAGAGGCGGAGGATTCTCAAAATTCGCCCAAGTCAAACTGTTTCTATTGTCATGGAAAAAAAACAAAAAAAATCAAAATAAGTAGAATAGAATTGAATTTTCAATCGTTTTTATAGGTACCTGTACCTACCTTCTAGGCTCCATTTTTGAAATATTTATGAAAAACTTGAACAATTAATCAATAATAAAAAACTTTAAACTTCGAAATTTGATATAAAGTGTTGATATAACTTTAAATTTCTGTGGAGACCTGGAGGCCTTTAAAAAATTTTAAATTCTGAAAATAAAACGCAAATGATTGGAAAATTTCAACATTATTCGATCGGAAAAAAATGGAATAAAGCACGAATTTTAAGAGAAGATTCTTAAAATGCTTCAATTTGAATTGGAAGGGGGAGGATGCTCAAAATTTATCCAAGCCAAAGTGTTTCTATTCTTAGAAAGAACGAAAAAAAAATCAAAAACGAGTACCTAGAACTAAAGGTGCAGAGAATCGAATTCTCAATCGTTTTGATTTCATTACTTTTTTTTCTTCGAGGCTCCATTTTTGAAATATTTATAAGAAACTTGAAACTTTGGAATTTGGAAGAGTTTTGTGGAAAAAATGACAACGACTAAAATTGTAGACAATAAAATTTCCAGTGGTCTGATTTCATCAACTTTTTCTGAGAAATTCCCACTTTCAAAATCAGTAAAAAAAAAAACAATAATTATTCTAAAATTTTAAATGGGATGCTCAAAACTTTGAGACTCTCTAGGGACTGAACGAAGGGGTTGTACCACTAAATTAAATGATAAGATTGATAAAAAGTAATGGAAAATGGAATTTATCATTGTTCTCAAACCATTGTTTTTTTTTCTATGAGGTTTTATTAGGTACTAAAATATTTCCAAAAACTGAAAATTTTGAAATTTGGTTCATTTTAAACTCAATTATTTTTCCTTAGAAACTGTTTGATTTTTCCGATACTTACGATACTTGAAACTCACTCAAAAATCAAAAATGAGATCTGGACTAAGGTAGCTCTTATTGATACCTACTTCCAATTTTTTTTGCAGTTTTTTCTCCATTATCACACCTTCCCACGGCTGTTGATTTTATTGGGGGGAGGGGGTATGAATTTTTTAGTCCTACAACTTAAAATAAAGTTGTACCTGAAAAAAAATGATTGAAAAAATTCCAAGAAATTAATTTTAATGTTCATTTTATAATCTTAAAGTACCTAGATATATGATTCATTTTCATCGGAAAAGCTCTATTCTAGTTTCGACTCCCTCCCTCTCACAATGATAAAAAAATAGTACTCGAGCCCTCAGACCTATAACTTTTGAAATGAAAAAATTCTAAGAAGCTGAAATTTTCTCTATGTTGATTTTATCATTTTGATTTTTCTCACATTGGGGCCTCTATGTAAAAATGAAAACAATATTTGGCAGACCAAGAGACATTTCTTTGAAAGAGGAATCGTTATTCAGAAAAGGTTTTTGTTTTGACACTGTTGGCTAGAAATGGGAAATTTTGTAACATATTTTAGAGACTTGAAATTTTAATCTTTCTTCTGTTGATTTTTTCCTACTTGTGTACTTAGGGGTCTCTATTTGCAATGACCAACATTATTGGGACTGAGAAGGAAGGGGGCTACTCGTCGAAAAACAATTATTTGGAAGAATTCTGACGTAAAAATGTGAGACATTTAAAAAAAAAAAGAAAAAAAAACGTTGCCAACTTGATCTATTCTATTTTGTATGTTGTGGCTTGGGAGAAAGATGGTTGTTTTAAACCCGTAAGACGAATCTGGTCTGATTTTTTGTTCCTTCTCGCATTTCTCGTGCGTTTCACATTCTTTATCGATACCTAAACCTAACGTGCTTTTACAAAAGACTTTTAAATAGGGCTGTGTTTTGTCGGTTTTTTTTTGTATCCTTCATTCATCATATACGACGATTTCACGCTACATTTAGTTCGTAACAAATTACTCAACACTCGGGGGTATCATCGGGTTTCTAAAATTAACACATATGTGCTAAATCGTCGTGATGGCCAGTGCAGGTTGAGGGGGTGAATGAACAAAATTATTTGGTTGATCCAATATTCGAGTAGGAATGTAAAAAAGCCAGACCAAACCAGATACAGGGGTTAGAGGGTTAGCCTTCAGTTTCAGTTCGCTTGTTACAGAAATACAAATAATACCTGCATGCATTTTTCACTCTACGTTGTACGATTTGATCGACTGTAAGATTCGTGAGGATAAAGGAGAAGAAAAAATTACGAAAATATCTTAGGATTGGACGGTGGATGGAAGGAAAAAAATGATTGTTTATTGAAAATATTTCAATTTTTCTTGTTCTCTTTTTCAACTTGGAGGCTCCAGACAAGAAGGACCAATATGGTTTGGGAGACCAGGGCGATTTTCTTCAAAAAGGGATTATTTTACGAGAATTTTTGTCACAAAAATAAACGGTGGCTTCCGTCACTACTTTATTGGACTTGGGAAAAATCAAAAAATGTAGGATTACTTTTTCATAAAATCAATTTTGGGTGGTGATGGTCGCGTAAAAAAGCGAAACTTCGAAATGAGAGTGGCCTTGACCTGGATTATCAATTTCCATATTTTTGGTGTTGGATTTTGAAAATTCTAAGAGGAAATCGGAGTATCCCGGAGAGAGCTCCAAGTTGACTGAGACCTGTGACATTTGGTCGAGGAGGGCAAGAGAGGGATACTGTTGGATAAATTTCTAAAGGGAAATTTATTTATCGAAGTAAAAATTCGCCAATAATCGAAAAATTGATCTATCGATGAAATTTTGGTTTTTGGGGTTTTGGGGAGAGCGGTTTTTCAAAAATCCAATGTTTGTTAGGTTCGATAATACACATTTTAAGTAGTTTCCTTTTTTGCATTTTGCATCCTTGGTATCATTTTAAAATTTTTTGTATGGCGGGAAAAGCTGTCTGTCTCCTGTTCCCAGATCCATTTCAGTTGACAAAATTAAAATTAAGCAAGATAAAGTTTTCTGAAAAAAATTTGAGAGCAGATTGTCCCAATTTAATATAAAGATCGTGATGATCCCTTCATTTTATAAAAATGCTGTTTTCAATGATCAATGATGATGATTTTTTTTTACGAAAGAATTCAATTTTTTTGACAAGTCGTTCTCGAACGATTACGACATTTTTGGGAAGAATTCGTCGTGAAATTTACTGATCTACAATTCACATGACGTAAAACTTCTTTTCGATTGATGAATTTATTTGCAAAATATTTACTCGAAGTTGATTTTCCGAACAACTTGTTTGCAAACAACTGCATAAAGTACTGTATTTTCATTCAAACTCATCATCGAGAATTTAAATCAAATTTCGTTTTTTGTTGCTTTAATGTAACCTTCAGAAGGGTATAAAGGTATACCATACAGAGTTATTCGAGAAACAGTCTGTACGATGAATTATGTACCTATTATTTTTTTTCTTCAAATGGTAGCGTTCGTCTCATAATTCGTTACAAGTATGATTCATTTTTTTTGGAACGAATTTTTTCGATGTCTCGAGTCAAAATAAATTTCAGGTAAACAGCTGTTAAACTAAACTTGAACGTCATAGCGACTTTTCTGAATTCTATAACCCGATTTTTTCGAAATCCATCGGTGCAATACGATCAATAAATCGATTATCTATTTGTTTGCAATAATGATTCTCGATTTACGTGCAATGACGATAATGAATCGAGCAATGCATCCTGCAAAATGGGTTTTTATGCTACAAGTACCTCTACCTACATTTATATCTTAAATGTACCATATTTCAATCTATATGCTCTGAATGTTTATAAAAACACATCAAAATTATCCCATCTCTCATATCTGCCAATCTTCGCCAGTCGAGTTGTTTTTATTTTAATTGAAACTCGAAAGGGGTAAACGGGGAACTGGAACAACGGTATTGTACAATATAAAGTGCGCACTTACACGGAAACAAGATCGCAAGAGACGATAAACGCATTTTATAAATAATTTAATCTTTACAATCACGCTCACTTTTTAGTAATGGAACCGGTTTCGTCGACAATCGAGCCCGTGTCTATTTATAAACGTGGACCGAGAAATCATCACAATTACGACGACACGTCCAAATACGACAAAAATATTTTATTAACTGGTAAGTGATAAGTGAACGAGCCAGGTAGCTCGATCTTGGGTTAAAAGTACATTTTTTGCATTTTAACGAGGTAATTTGCAATGGCGCGTACGTGTTTGAATTAAAAAGTAGTGTTGCAGCTCTTTGAAGAGGATCTATAAGAAGTGCATAAATTTGCTTAATTTTAAAATTGGATGAGGGAGGGAGAGGGAGAGGGAGTGGGACCAGTATGGAAAACTTGAGGCCAAAAATGGGATAAAAAGCGTCGATTTTGCAATCAATTAAAATCCCATTCCCCTCTTCCTACGTCTTCCATCATTTCAACACTCGTTTCCAATCTGAAAATAAAATCTAAATCTCTGTTAATGAAATAAATGTAAAAAAAAACTGCAGAAATGAAATTAAAATTCTGAAAATTTTCATCTCTCCTTCCCCCTTCACTCATTTTCGAGTTCGAGCCACTGTAATAACTTAATTAGAAAATTTCGAAGCAACCTGTGTGCATTTAAGGTGCTGGGTATTTCTATGTAGAAAAAAACAACGACAAAACTTAGGCTTTTGTACACAAATTCGTAAATGGTGAACAGATATTGGTATGCCTGCGGGTGACAGAAGGTTTATTGAAAAGGAGCGACAACGACAGGGGTTCGAATAGGATCTACGTATTTATATCGCGTTTAAAACGCATACAACGTACACTTGTATGTTGCTAGACTGGAAGAATGTGCAGCGAAGGAAACGCAGGTAGTTTAGCGACAATAAGGCTCAGGGTCAAGGAGAGTTCATAGCTATAGAAGAAAGCGTCTTTGTATACTGATACGAAAGAATTTTTTGGAGCAAATCGTGATGTTTTAAAAAAGACGTTGCGTTTGTAAAAAAAAATCGAGTTTCCTAATTCCAAATATTGATGAATAGGATTTTTTGTTACCTGAGTTTTTGTGAAACATAGATTTTATGATGGTTTTCCGTTTCTTGGAAGCCTATTAGCCTATGTGACTAACTGCCCGACAAATGTATCTTTTTTAGTGTACGAGATACTTATTTGTAGGTAGAATTTTTCAACTCGATAGGATAATTTTTTCATTAAATCGACTGAATGAAATTATTTAAGTGTCATTTTGAATGTTTTCATTTTTATTGAAGTTGAATCTTAGTGTATTTTCATATGAATGTTAAACACCTACGCCTTTTCAGTCAATTCGAGTAAAATTTTATATTTTGGATCGAATAACAATTATACTTTTTCTTTGTTATTGAGGAGGGGAGGGGGAGGGAGGGCAAATCATTCAACCATTTCAACCGAGTTTTCGACTTTGGATTTTCCGATTTCATTCAATTTTAATGGTACCTACCTATCTCATGATGCTCAACTTTGGGAGTTTATAACTCGGTCTATGAACTGTGATACTTGGTTTGGAACTGATTTCGCCATGCAAAAGCTCATTGAAAGTTGATGGGAGATCATTTAGTGAAATTTTCGAAAATTGAAAGTTGAAAACTCCATTTTTAAAAAGGTGTTGTAAGTGTCAACTGCGGGTGATTAAAATTTGGAAAAAAAATTATCATCGAAATGAATAATTTTGGTGTTATGTATTTTGAAATGTGACATTGTTAAAATGGGTGTTTTTGAAATAATTATGTAGGTACCTAGAAGCTGTGGGTAGCTTTTTCTAAATTTAGATCAAAATATCCAGGCCTTTTTTGTCACTTGTTTTTTGGGGCCACTTTAATTCTTGAAAGTTGTAAGTCCATAATTTTGTACCCACTTTTCACCTTAAACATCCGAAAAATGATTTTCGATTTATTTGTTCAAAAAACCCTCTTTCTGTTCCAAAATTGCCAAACAAAAGTCCTGTTTTTTTTCAAACTTGCTCATTACAAAATTCTGGTTTTTCTTTGCCAAAGTAGCCCGAGTCAAAAAGTGTCAAAAATCGTGAATTTTCGTCTAAATTTTCAAAAAAATATTCAAATTGTCAAAAAGGGCCAATTTTTACTAACATTTTCAAACTGTCTTGTTCTTGCCAAGATTACCCAAATAACATTGTTTTTGCCAAAATAAAAAATTTCTGTTTTTTTTGACAAAATTATCAAAGAGAGTCAATGTTTGACGACGAGTTGACAAATATGTGGTTGTAATTTTTTTTTTCGTCAAAATTCTCAGGATGTAGTTTTTTGATAAAATAGTTGAATAATTGTGATTTTTGAGGAAACTGCTAAGAAATTAGTGTGTTTTTTTTACCGAAACGTCCAAAAAGTATCGGATTTTTGTCTTGGATGCCTGAAAAAATCCTCTTTTTGTGTTAAAGTTTGCGCAACAAAAGCCCTTTTTTTTAAAAAAATTGGTTATAAGAAGCTTCTTTTTTTTAATTTCACATTTTGCCAGATTGTTTGATTTTTTTTTTCAATGTTTAATGTTGATGGAAATTTTTCGATTTTTTGATTGGGGGGGGGGAGATGGGGGCTATCTGCGTGACCTCACAAAGAAAGCCTTTAACATACCTACCTAGTGTCTTGTGAAGTTGTGAGATATCGAATAACATTTTTTTTGGAACTAATAAACATGGGTTTAATCTTAAGTTTTCAATTTGCTGTTTTTCAACTCGTTATATGCAACCCTCGTCCCCTCCACCCACCATAAATGACGTCAAAATTCAAACAAATTGGTACGGATGAGCGACGAATTGATTTTAAAAGTTGTCAAAGATCTTGGACGTTGATTAAATGAAATTTTGTTCAACAAGTTTGCGTTAAGAGATTACTTTACCTAGTATTTTGCTTTTCTGAGATTTACGTGAGATCGCAGTAATTGAAATATCAAAAAGTAAATTTATTTGAAATTTTTAGTTTTTTTTTTCTTCAAATTTTCGTATCTGATATTTTGTAAAATTTTGCGATATTTGCAAAATTTTCGCCATTTATTCGAAAACTATAATATCGTGATTTTTTCAAAAATTTTGTAATATTTGGGAAAGTTGTTGCAACTCATTCAAAATTTTCGTCATTTATTCAAAAATTTTCGAGATTTTTCAGCTGTTTTTTGTATCCGAAGAAGTATCCAGTTCAAAGAGAAACTTATGAACCCCCCCCCTCCACCCCAAACTTCTTCCTTCAAAACTTTCGTAATTTATCCAAAATTGCATTTTTTGTAATTTTTTCTCAATTTTTTTTCAAAGATTTCTGTTGGTTTTTTAAAAAATTTTGTAATATTTGTCAAACTTTGTGACTTTTTTCAAAAATTTAATGATATTTGAGGAAATTGTTGCCACTCTTTCAAAATTTTACTTTCAAAGAATGAAAATTTTTAATAATACTTTGGACAAAAACAATAACAATATGCAAGTAAAAGAACATATCAATCATCGAAAAAATTAGACTTGAATTTTCAGGAAAATCATCGCTTTAATTTTGGAGGTTTTTTTTTTTTTTTTTTGTTTGTAACTTTATTTATTTGTCTTGGAAATGAATGTTTGAAACTATGAAAGAAAGAAAATAGCAAATAAAACTTTCTCGTAAGCTTGGAAAGTTCACGAATTTTTGTTCAACTTTTGACTACCTATCTGAATCACTTTACATATATATATATTTTTTTTTTTTTTTGGGTGTTTGTAATTACTTGATTATTACACCCGTCGTATGAGATTTAAATCGAGTTGGTAAGGTCAAGTTTTTTAATTAGATCTAAGAATTTTTTAATTTCGGAAGGGTCGTCTGGTATGAATAGGGATCTTTCGTCTATTTGTAGGGATAGTCTGTGCTGATGTAAGGAGGGACAGTGAAATAGTAAGTGTTGGACAGATATAAGTTCTGACAGGCAGAACTGACATGTGAGTTTTGGGGCCTTTTCATAGAGGTGATTGTGTGTGATTTTTGTGTGGCCAATTCTCAGTCTGGTTATAATGATTTCTTCAAGTCTGTTTAAGTGGGAGAGGTTTTTCCAAGGATGGACTAATTTTTTATGTTGAAAGAGCTTGTTTGTGGTTTGGAGGGACCAAAAGTTTTGCCATTCCTTAAGTGTGCTTTGGGTGAAGATAGATTTGAGGTCGTCAGCTGTGATAAATGAAAGGGGAGAAAGGGTGGTGGCAGATTTTGCATTAATATCTACAATTTCATTTCCTAAGATTCCAACGTGGCTGGGTACATACATAAACTGTATAAAGAAGTTTGAATTTTGTGAGTCAAATAGAGTTTTATGAATATTTTGAATTAGAAGGTGATCGGAAAAAAGATTTTGGATAGCAGTTAGTGAGCTGAGGGAATCACTTTGAATTAAGAAGGACTTATTTTCTGATTCATAAGTGAGTGTATCACAGAGACAATGGAAAATAGCTGTGAGTTCGGCAGTGTAGATTGAAGAACAGTTATGGATTTTAAAATTTGAAATTCTATCATTTATAGAATAGGCATATCCTGTATGAAGCGTTGGTATTTTTGATCCATCTGTAAAGCAAAGATTGAATTTTTTGTATTGTGATAAGAGTTCAAGATAGTTCTGTTTTATTACTAATGGAGAGTGGCTATTTTTTGAGTAGTTAATAAGCTGTAGATTGACTTGAGGAGGCTTTAGAAGCCAAGGGGGGTATAATATTGGTTTTTGGATGATATTTTTTGAAAAGAGCAATTTCGAAAAAAATTGAATTTAGGAATAGGACATGAACGCATGATACCCTTAAAATTATAATTTCTCAGATACCTAAGCACCTAGGCATTGCCATAAAAATTTGCAATTTTTTCTACATCTTGTTGAGGTCATTTGGTCATGATTTTTTGCTACACGTGTAAATATCACATTTCAAAAAAACAAAAAAGTTTGAAAAACGACCGACCCCATTGTTTATTGAATTTGGTAAATGTTCATGCAGGGATTGTCTCCCTTTTGAATGAAAATTCGATGCAATTATTACTTGAACAAGTTGATTGCCAAAAATGTTTTTTTTTTTCAAAAATTACTCAAAAGTTTCACTTTCTTCCAAAAATTGTCGAAAGTTCTGAAAAATTGTTGTGTTTTTGTCTGAAAGTCGTACTTTATGCTGAAATTGTCGAAGTCTCGCTTTTTGCCAAAATTGACAAAAATTCTCGCTGTTTGGCAAAATTGCTGAAAAAATTTCTTTTTTCTTAAAAAACCTCGCTTTTCTTCCAGAAATTCAGAATTGGGGTTTTTTGCCGAGAAATTGAGCTTTTTGCTGAAATGGTCAAAAGTTCTCGCTTTTTGCTAAAACTGCTTAAAAATGTTATGTTTTCCAAAAATTACCCAAAAATCTCATTTTTCCCCCAAAATTTACCCAGAAGCCTCATTTTTTTCCAAAAATTATCCAAAAGCCTCATTTTTTCCCCATCTCCTTTGATAAAATATAAACAATTTTGCAATTTTTTCCTCAATTGAAACGTTGACGTGGATTTTTTAAACAAATGGAATGAGAAGCATACCTATTTTTAAAACATGAAAAAGTTGACAAATCGTAGTCGTTTTTTAAAAAATAATTTCATCAATTTTTTTTCGAAAATTTTGGCATTAGTAATTTTTGAAACGAACTCTTCAACTCGAACAAGAGATGTATCTACTCGTAGTCATTTCCAAATTCCAAGAGCAGAGCTGCAACACTGCAACACGACGAATGCGCCATTATTAATTATTGTCGAAGAAATTAATATTCGTTCTCGATATTATTCCAATACATATTTTGTCACTGCAGTTTACAACGTGAACGAGAAAAGAGTTAAACAAGACCGACAGATATCCAATATTAACGATGGGAAACAGTTCGTCAAGGTCGAACCAGTCAATTAACCATAGCTCATCTTCTTCTACACTGGCTGCGTAAACGTAAACCATTCATAATGCACCACGTAGTACGTGCCAATCAATTGTCCCTTCTCTCTTCACCTACAACAAAACAATTACACTTATGTACATCGCATTAAGCATATGCTAAAGAATTCGGTAAATTGCTACAAGGACACTTTTCATCGGTGTAGAGGACCTGATAAGTGATAACAAAAAACAAAACAACGGTTCTTTTTATGGTGTAAAAAATAGATACATACTTATACATAATAACGTTGTTACTCAGGAATTATTCGTATATTCTACATACATAATATAAACGTGGATTATTTTAAGGCGTAGGAGTATGCCACTAGTTGCCAAGATGTACTCGTAATTTTAACTGCATTATGCATACGTTTGTTTATTTTGTTGTCCTACATATAAACGAAATAGGAAAAATGTTAGCTCGTGTGCTTGTACCTACGTAATTGCACGAACGTTGCAAAAATAACTCAATACATAAACGTTTGTTGTTATGATTAAACACAATGTAGCCTACCTTTACCTACACGTATGATAAACTTAGTCTAATATGATTTGTGATCACTATGTAAATGTTAACCAACTGTTGCTCGAAATAAATTTTTGTTATTTTTACAACGCGACGTGTGAATTAAAAATAGAATCGTAGGCCTATGTAGAGGTGAACTCTGTGATAAGTCTATGAGACTATGTTTGATTTCATTCATATCACTGTCTATTAATCCCATGGGACTTGGGAGGGGGAGATGGTACTTTTACTGAATGTGAATTGTGGTCAGTTGTTGGTTTGTTTCAGATTTTGCTTTAAAATATGTAGGTACAGTAGGTACATCGAGCTCTTAAACAGGAAACCAGATGGTAATGGGGAGATTATTATAAAATGAGCTTCGACGAAACGATTATCATAAGACCACAAGACGTGGTGATAAGATAAATATGATGGGTTGTTGTGTTGTATGTCACTCTCATTTTGAAGCAGACTAAGTACTCTATTAATAGAATGGTAGCTCGATTGAACTACATACAATATCGCTTATTCTGTCGTACATTTCGATGGTAGTGCAGAATACCTACTTCCATCTAACTACCTACCCAATTCTTACATTGTGGCAAGCAACACCGACTATCGAGTCTCGAGGCAAGGCCACTATGGCGTACTTATGACCTCGCAGCAAGGTATTCCAATATTTTCAAGCAACGAATTTACATCCATTGGACAAAAAATATCGGCGCCATTGGCTCATTGTCGTTTGAACACGACTAAGTACGATCATGAAAATAAAAAACACTTGCACACGTCAGTTTGAAATTTATACCCATCTTTCACCGTGTAAGTTGAATTTACCATATGATTCGGTGATTCCCTCCACCTGCCACCTCCACCTCCGCCTGACGATGATTTGGTGTTGATTATTTTGCCTAACACAGGGTATACATTTGTACAGTTATTCATCGTGTGACGTTAAATCTGTTACTTTGATGAAATCGCACGTTGGGGCTACGTCATCATTCGATTCATGTTGGGTACTTGGCTGTGTGGTTGATAACCATATGAGCTCAGAGCTTCACTGCTTCAGTAGGGACTGTGTAGTCGTGCTGGGTGGATTACTGTGTGTGTTGCGTGTCTAGTTCGTTGGTAGTTTTTGTGTTTCGTCGTGTGTTATTCGTACTTATAACGATCGAGAATTTAATTAATTTAATGCATTATTGTGTATTATTGTGAATATTTTTTACTTTGTTCGTGAATTTAACTTTGTTTCTCGTGTCTTGTATTTTTTTTAAGGTGTTGAAGTTGTACGTGTTCGTATCCAAAATCATACAAGATGGGCTCGGTTGAAAATTATAAAGTGAGTACTTGAGCTGTTTATCATGTGTTTTTAATTAACTGGTGAAATTATGTAGGTATTGTTGAAAAATTACGTCTGTTTTAATGAGAATGAAATTTAAACATGTGTTTGGAAGAGTGAAAATATTAAGTATTTGAAGATTTAAGTGATTCGCGAGGTTGCTGTTGGTGTTTTTTTTTTTGAGAAATATTTTTCAATTGTGATAAAATTAGGTGTACGAAATTGTATGTTTTTTTTCAACGTTAGAGAGTAATTTGACGGATGAGCTGTGGAAAATTTCATAGGGGGGGGGGAGGAGTAAATAAAATATTAGATTGTAATTTTTACTATACTGACGATGAATTTGAGCACGGTTAAATTCTCTTTTTGGAAATTGAAAAATAACTCGATGCTCGATGCGAATTTCTTGATTTTCTGGGAAACAGTTTAAGTGAGAATCCAAGGTCATTAACTGTGTTGACGTAACCTGCTAAGCTATGTTACTTCATTCATGTAAGATAATCATTGTGAAAATCAGAAATAGGTACTTAGTATTGTACACAAAACTTTCATGCTTGAACTTTTCAAAAAGAAATTGACAATTGAGAAAATAATTGGAATGAAAGCTCTTGCTGAATATCCCAACAAATCTAAAAAAATTTCAAAGTTTTGAAATTTTAAATACTTAATCTGTAGGTAGTATGATTGTGTGAAACTTTTATAACCGTCGACTTTGAACTTCAAAATGATTTTTTTTTCAAAATTAACCCCCTCCTCTTCATCTTTTAAAATACAAGATTTTCAAAAATTTTAAATCACTTGATATGTAATGTAATCGTGTGAAACTTCCGGAACCATTATCTCCTTACCTTGAATTTCGAAATGATTTTTTTTCAGAAAACATAACCCCCCCCTCCCTCTTTCTCCTTTCAAAATACAATATTTTTCAAAATTTTAGATCACTTAATCTGTAATAAGTATAATCGCGTGAAACTTTTCTAATCTTTGACTTTGAATTTCCAAACGACTTTTTTTCAGAACTAATCCCCTCCCCTTCATCTTTCCAAATTACATACGTTACATTTTTTCAAAGTTTCAAAAGGTCTTCCTAAAAATGAGAGTGTAAAATATTTTTCAAATTTTTCTTTGAAAAAATACCTACTTTATCTGATCTGAAGTTTTGTGCTGTGTGAATTGCGATCGAATCTAATTTTTGAGAATTCTAGACGAGGAATTGAATGGAAGAAAAGAAATACTCCTCTTTACCCCCCTTCCCCCCTCTCAACGGTCCTGCATTTGCTCTGATTGGTCTCTCTGAGCGCTATATTTATGAATTTTAGATACTCGTGGATTTTAATATTTTTAATTTTTGAAAAATTTGGAAAAATGGGTTCGTTGAATTTTCACTTATTTTGTGAAAAGTTCACTTTTGGGAACAGAAAACAAGAAGATGGTTCGTAGCATGAAATCTGTCGCCATTTTTGTTTTCAGCGTGAAATTTTAACCCACTTTGATGGGTCACTTGGCTAATTTTGAAAAAAAATCATGGAGTCAGTTGGAGGGGGAAGGGGGGAGCTGAGATCGGGATGGAGGGTGTAGCTTCGAAAACTGTTGCCATTTTTGGGTTCAGCGTGAAGTTTTAAGCTATTTTGATAGGTTACAACTTACAAGACTATCTTTATCTGTGATCTGTCACGAGAAAACCAACTTAAGTGTCCAAAAAATCGATATTTTTTTATGGTGGATATTGGTAGTACTCAGGGTGCTGAATCTGCCTGCGGTGCTAAAAACGTTCACGAACGATTCTTTTGACCCTAAATTTAAGGTCAAAAAAATTGAGCAACTACAAAAAAAATGAAAAAAAATTTTTTTTTTGATTTTCTCAAAATGTATGTCCGGGGAGTCAACATACAAATTTTTGTGGATATCGGCTCACATTTGTAGGATTTAGGCCGTTTTTTTGAAATTTGAATGAGGTTCACTCTGGAAAAATCAACTCTTTTCACCTTGAACAAATATTTGTTAAGAAACGTGATAAATTTAATAATAATAACTTATTCTTCATTAATAATTCATACTCGGGTAGTTTTTGCAACATTTTTGGGAAAAAATTCAAAAAAATCGAAAAAATCGATTTTGGGAAATTTCGATTATTGGACTTGGCAACATTGAATGTGATGATTCTGAAAAAAAAAATATCGGGTTATGTTGGCACTCATGGGGGCTAAAAGTGGTGCAAGTTTCACGGACCTACAAATTTTAGATCGTCTGATACATAGACTCTAGACTCAAAACTGCAAATGCCCTTCCTGTAAAATTTACGTTTTTCACACTAGGTTGGTTTTCTCGTGACAGATCACATCTTTGAATATTAAAATTCTGAAGACAGGTTGCGGGATAGAACGCAAAGAGAGAGGAGAAGACGGGGACCAGGTGAAAAATGTTGCCATTTTCAGATTTTTTTGGTAAAATTTTAACCCACTTTGATGGGTTACAAAGTTAGTTTTGAGAACAAAATTATAAGGTCGAAGTGTGAAGGGAGAGTTGAAAGACTAGAAGATGAAAAATGTCGCCATTTTCAGTTTTAGCGTGAAATTCTAATCCACTTTGATAGGTCACTCGGTTCCTTTTTGAAAATAAAATCGAGGTGTGAGGTAGAGAGGAAAATTTGGAACTTGAGAAAGGGTGAAATCTGAAAACTGTTGTCATTTTTTGGTTTTAGTTTAGTGTGATATTTCAACGTTCTCTAGTGGGTCACACGACTAGTCTTGGAAACAAATTTGCTGAGTGAGATGAGGAAGGTGAGTAAATCAGTAGTGGAGGCTAAGACATAGAAACTGTCGATATTTTTGATTTAAACGTAAAATTTTAAACCTCTTTGATCAGTCATTCTCATGAGGCCATTTTTGAGAATTAAAATTGTAAAAGTTGGGATTTTGGGGGTTAAAACAACTAAACAAAAAGAGATTATGTAATGTGAAAACTGACATCATATTTTTTGGTCCCAGCATAAAATTCTAATCATCTTTGATGGGTCACAACATGGCTAACTTTGGAACAAAATTTATTTTGTGTGGAAGAAATCTGCAGATTGCATTTCACACATTTGCAGTGTCGCATTTAAAATGATAAAAATGTGTTCTGAAATAGCCTGACTCATTGGGACTCATTACTCATTAGGTACTCGGATCTGGTTCCTATATTTTTGTCTTTCTGGGTACAGGGTGCCCAGAAATATCGAGTACCCCTAAAAATGTTTTCTACTAAAATACTTCGGTTGTCACAGTGAATGATAATAATGATAGCACATGATTGGTTGTTGGACTGGAGAGATAACATTCCGCCAATCATATGCATCTATTTCACGTTGCCAATCTGTATTTTAAATGAAAAACTTTCTTAGGGGTACTCGATATTTCTGGGCACCCTCTAGATATTAAAAATTATTTTTTGAAATAAGAGTTTGGCTTCAAAACTTATGTTTTTTTGCTCTCTGGTTGTGCTATCCACGTGCCGTTCATCACATATAAGTATTAAGTACATACGAATGATTAAAGATCAAGGCCATTAGTTGTTTCGATGAAAATTTATATTATTTACCTCTAGGTACATCGTTTAATCTATCTAATAGCTGCATCTGTTCGTGCGATGTTTTCAATCAAAATCAACTCTCTTCGATTTACCTACCTTCATGATTTTCCACGTCAACGAAAAGATGGTAGATTCTCGAAATTGTAAACTTTTTAATTTTACCTCTCACATGTACATAATTTTTCAAATGAGGGATAGTGAGGGGTTTCAAGTTTTTTTTTTTTTTTTTTTTTTTTTTAAACAGGTTAAACTTTGATACTTATTGTTCAATGAGGGGGGGGGGGGGGCTGACAATGAATTTAATCGAAAAACTTGATCAAAATCTATGCTCACTGCCAAAGAAACGAAAGACTTCTTAGTATGTACTATGTACTATGTACTTATTAGAATCTGTTCTGCCTACTTTTTCGGTTTCATGTTCCTACAAATACATAATTATAAAGATTTTTGTTGGAAAAATTTTACTCGTATTTAAGGCGGTTCTACATTTAGGCCCTTTTTTCACAAATGATGCAAAAATGAGAAATTAATATAGAATTCAATTAATTCATCGCAGGTTAAAAATTGAATACCTATTAACCTCTGGCGATAATGTGCGAATGCTTATCAATCATCCTACGGATTTTTGCATGTGTGAGCGTGTGATAATTTTTCGACGTTATTTTTAATATTTTTATCTTATGAATTTTATCAGTTGCGTTATTGTAGCAGTATGTATCGTATAAATCCTAATAAAATCGCAAATAAAGCCACACATACGTCACAGTCGCAAGCATCCTTTTTCTACTCTCGAACGTGGTGGGCACGTATGCATAATTACGAATGTGTGCAATATTCCCTCTAGTATAAAAACCGGAAACACGCATGTGTTTTTTAAATTAACACATAAAAGGGTTCTATTCTGAATGTTTTTTTATTTTTTTCATGTAAGATATTCCCATGAACCAAGTAGTAGGTACAAATTGATCGAATTTCAGTTCCAAAAGTGAGGAGCAGAGAGGGGTTGGAACCAAAAAATGAACAATTAAAATGAGTCTAAACGTCTTCCAGATCCATAATTTGAAAGGCTTTGTCCCACGCTGGGGGGGGGGGGAGAGAAGGAGGGACAATGGTTCCAATGGTGAAAATAAAAAGTGCTGGTCAATATCTAACAGCAGACACCATTGACCATAATGTTTGATTTCTGATGGAAACTCGATTCACAGGAATTTTTTCAAAATGGTAAGTATCATCACCTCTCCTCGAATGAGAGGGGGGGGGTCGAGTGCTTCTGGTCTTAAAAACTTCATCTAGGCCCCAAAATTTATCATACCAAAATTCACGATTCGTTCATCAAAGATGCAGTTTTTTTTTTCATTTGCCACTCCACTATCGTAATTATTCGTACAGATTCGTCTTCGTACTTTGGACTGACTTCGTTTGAATATTCTAAATGAACTGAAACTGACTCATCTGATTCATGTGATTGAACTCATATTCTTTAATCTCAGTTCTCAGCTCATCTAATTAATTACGTCATTCGCAGAAATGATTTTTATATTTTTATCGGCGCGGTAATTAACTAGAATGGTAACCTTGGTTTTTGTTGGCTTGATTTATCAGAATATGAGTAAAAAATTGTGTAGGAAGGAAAGAAGGTGATTGGAAATAAAAACTGTCGCCATTTTTAGTCTTAAGACTCCCTTGAAAAAAGAAATTGTCAAGTTTCTTTGTGGTGGGGTGGGCAAAACTGGAGGAAGAGGTTCAGAATAAAAACTGTCGCCATTTTTAGTCTCAAGACGCCCTTGAAAAAAGAAATTGTCAAGGGGTTTTTTTAGGAGTGGAAAATGGGCAAAACTGGAGGAAGGGGTTCAGAATAAAAACTGTCACCATTTTGAGATTCAACGTGAAATTTTAGCCTAATTTGATGGGTCACATGGCTAGTTTTGGTAATAAAATCGTCAAGTCAGATGAGGAGGGGGAGAGAGGCTAAACCAGATATAGGGAGTGCAACATGAAAACTACCATCATTTTTGGAAATTGCAACCTACTTAAATGGGTCACCGGGCTAGTTCTGGAAGCAAAATCGTGAAATCCGGTTTGTGGGGGGGGGGGTTGTAAAACGAGATGAGGGTGTACGATTTGAAAACCGAGTTGTTTTTAATCTTAGACTCAGCAGGGCTCGTACTTGGTTATTGTTTAAGTAACCAAGTAACTAAAGTTACTGGTTACTTTTTATAAAAAAATTTTGCTTTCTCTCAAAAATTTCTAAGAAGTCTTCATTTTTTTTCAAAAAATACCCTAAAACGTCGTTTTTCTAAGAATTGAAAAAAATTGCCAAAAATAGAAAAAAGTGTCGCCTTTTTCGTAAAAATTGGGGAGAATATCACTTTTTTCGAGTAATTGCCAAAGAGTATTTCTTTTTGCAAAAAATTGACAAGAAATCTCGTTTTTTTTGTAAAATTGTTAGAAAAAAAAACTTTTTTCCAACAATTACGAGAAGGTCCTACTTTTTAGTAAAAAGTTGCAAGATTTTCGCGATAGCTTTTTTTTCAAAATAACGCAAAAGTGTGGCTTTTTTGCCAATAAGTAATTCCACAATTGACTTGCTTTTTGCAAAAATTGTCAAAATCGTGGAGTTTGAAAATTTATTGTCAAAAATTCCCGTTTTTTAGCAAAGTTGTCGTAATGTTTTGCTTTTTTCGTAAAAAATTGCTTAGGAGCCCTGCCTTTTGCTGAGATTATTGTCGAAGTCTTGTTTTCTTGCAAAAAATGGCAAAATGATTCGTCTTTTGTTTAAATAGCTGAAAAGTGTCGTTTTTTGCCAAAAGTGACTAAAAATTGTGGGTTTTTTTGGGGAGGGGGGAGGAAGTTCCAAAATGTTTCACCATCTTTTCCAAAAAAAATGGCTTTTGTGTCTTTTTTTTACCAGAAATTGCTAAAAAAAATATTTTTTGCTCAAATTGACAGAAGTTTTATTTCTTGCTGGAAAGTGCCAAGTACTCACTTTAAAAATCTTGCCTTTGTTTTCGTCTAAAAGGTGCAAAATAGTTCAACTTTTTCGCCAAAAATTGCGGGAAAAATCACTTTTTTGGCAATAGTTTCCAGAAAGTCGTAATTTTTGCTGTTGTAAGTACAAGTTCCTATCGAGTTTAAATTTTATTGAAAAACGAGAAATTTCTGATTTTTTTATGCATTAAAATATTTTTTCAATGTTTTTCCATTTTTTTTTTGGGGGGGGAGTCACTTTTTGGCTACTTTTTCTAGCTTTTTTCGCGACTAGAAGGTACTTTTTTGCGGAAAAATGAGTCATTTTTGAACTCAGCATGAAATTCTAATCTGCTTTGATAGGTCGCTCGAATAATTTTGAAGGAAAAAAATTTAATTACGTATGTAAGTTTTTTCTCTGAAAGTGTATCATTTTGAGATTTTCGTGAAATTGCAACAGAAAATATTAATTCGAATTTATGAACTTGGATTTCGAAGCAAAGAAAAATATGTAATTGATTTTTCTACTAATGGGAAATTTCACGCTTTGTGGTTTTATCTTTATTCATTTTTATCGTAATTGGTTTGGTAAGTCGATTTTCAATGATTTGAAACGATTTAAGAATTGGTGAAAAATAATCCATTTCGGGTAGGTTCCTAGGTTCACTTACATACATATAATATTTTTTTTCTTTTCGAATAAGTAGAATTTGAGAGACCAATGAGAATGACTCCAATGACCTATACTTATGTCTGAATTGTCTGACGTTACCCTGAATGAATATTGAATACATTAAGGATTCATCCTGATTCAGCGATCCAAGTCATTTCATTAATGTACCATCATTTATCGGTCGACTTTCTAAGAAAAAAAAAACAAAATCTAAAAATAAAAACCTGTGGACAACACCACTTGAGTCTTGAATACAGTTTTTAACAGTGTCGCTAATCTCATTTTGCATTTTTTCCTACGATTGTTTCATTAGAACACACTTTTTATTCAGTTATTAATGTAATTAGGTATATTCGTGCTGTTAAAGCTGTAGCTGTAGGTAATGACAGTGGCCAGTGAGTACTAGGTAGGGGATTGTTGAAGAATGTAGATCATATTTGCATATTGTTTGCGTTTTACTATCCTACGCTAATAAGAATGTTACACGTTTATATTTTCATCGATGAGAAAAATTTGAAGTTGAAATCGTTAAGAGTAGAAAATTGGGAATGAATAATTGATTATCAGGAGTTTTTTTTTTTGTTTTTTTAGGACAGTTATTCTCGAGCCTTTTAAACAAACTCAGTAGTCGGTATTTTTTTCAGTGAAGTGAAGATACATTTCACATTTATGTAATATTTTTTTCATTCGTGGATTATTTTATTTGTGAGCTTAAACTTGGCTATTTTTAGCTAATCAACGAGTTGAATAATTGCAACTTTACTTGCAATTTTTATTACAATGTTGAGTTTCGTTTTTCATTCGTGAATTATTTATTTTGTGAGCTTGAATTTGGCTATTTTTAGCTAATCAACTTGTTGAATAGTGAACTGAATACAAGTTGGAAGTTGCAACTTGCCATTTGTATCACGAAGTTGTTTTATTTTTTTGGCACAAAGATTAGATTACATCCTCGGGTTGTTTGTCCTACGTCAAACTAATTACGTGCATTATCATTTCAATTTCGTTTAAAAATTGCATCTAAAATAATTATTATCGCGTTCGCCAAGTAATAAAAAATAAAAAACTGCAACTCTTACGTACGCGAATTTTGCATTTTCTAAAGTGGCTGCACTGATTAGCAGCATCGTGCCAATACCACCTATAGTAAAAGGCCTGAGCGCTGAATTCTTATCAGCTCTGACGTCACCACAAGTAGATGACTCGATTGTGTTTACCATTTGAATTTTAACGTATGTTTAAATGGCGAATTCGTGAAATTGAGTAAAACTTTCGTTAAAAAAGTTATTTAAATTATGAAATTCAATTAATATTTGTCATAAAATGTGTTCTAGTAATGTGGTACTGATGTTTTCAATTACAGATGGTGTTGGTTTATTTGATTTGTGTACAAAAATGAATTTTTTGCGACTCCTTTGTGTTGTGTAATTTGAATGAATAGTGATGTAAACTGTAGATTAAAATGAAAATTAATGTGTACTAGTGTGTTGTACCGGAATGATGTTGTAATGAAATAAGTAGTTAGTGAACAATGCAATCGCATCAAGTTGGAGAAAAATCTACAATACATTTTAATTTTCAAATCTACTTCTTAGACCAGCCATGCTAAAGCTGCTATGATGGATAATGGATATTAAACAAGAAATCATCAGTATCTCAAACTAATTGAAGCAGCTTTAAATTCCAAAATACTTAGGATGGATTTCAACAGGCATAAATACAATGTTTGCAAAGAATTTCGAGAGAAATCTCCGTCATGTATGCAATGTTTGGTGATCGTTTTGTATACCTTAGTCTTTGAGTTGGAGATTATGTTCGCCTATATTCGGTAATATTTACAATAATTTGTATGTGTTGTACTTCTTTGCTATATTCCTTATTGTCAGCTGTCATCCTCCAGAGTTTTTCTTGATATTCTTTTAGAAATTAGATCATAAAGGAGTGTATAGTTCTCATCTTTAATGATAAAAACAGTGTTGATTATGAGCTTATATTTACTTATTTTTCCATTCAAATCATTCCCTCTTGATCTCAAATTGATTATTAAGTATCAGAATGTGATTCAAAACGCAAAATAAAATGTTCTCAGTATTTATTTCGTTCTAGTGCATTAATATTTCATTCATTTCTATAGCGTTATCGGAGTACATACTATCTATTAGTGATGACGTCACAAAACAGCGCTCAGGCCTTTTACTATAGGTGGTATTGATCGTGCAATACCACCTATAGTAAAAGGCCTGAGCGCTGAATCGTTATCACCTTCTGACGTCACCACTAGTAGATGACTCGATTGTGTTTACCATTTGAATTTTAACGTACATTTAAATGGCGAGTTCGTGAAATAGAGTAAAACTTTCGTTAAAAACGTTATTAAAATGATGACATTTTAATTAATATTTGTTCTAAAATGTGGTGTAGTGATGAGATATTTGTTGTTTTCAACTACTGGTGGTGTTGGATTACTTTATTTTTGTACAAAAGTGAATTTTTCGCGATCTGTTTGTGTTGTGACATTGTGTGATTCGGATGTGTAGATATCTTGTGAAGTGAATAAAAATGAAAACTGAGTGTACTAGTGCCTGTGTTTTACTGGAATAACATCGCAGTGAAATGAATAGTGAACCATATAATCTAAAATGCGTTTTAAATCTGCATTGTGAATACAACCATCCAACTACAATGGATGGATAAGGTTATCTAATCAAGAATCAAGAAACCATCAACATCTCAAACCAATTAGATGATTTTAGTGGGATTTTGACAAGATTCGACGATTATTTAATTATATTTCACCAGTGAGTGTTGTATTATCCGCCAAAAGGTATAATTTTGTCAAGCTTATGTATAACTTTCATCTTTAATGTTGAAAAACAGTGTTGTTTATAACCTAATTTCTTCATTTTTTTTCATTAAAATCTTTCCTACATGATCATAAATTCATTATTCATGTAGATAAAATATGTAAAATGAAATTTTCGCAGGATTTAATTCGTTTGAGTGCATTTTTCATTCAATTCTATAGTGTATTATGATATGTTAGATACGTAAGTACTACCAAGTAGCGATGACGTCACAAAACAGCGCTCAGGCCTTTTACTATAGGTGGTATTGCATCGTGACGTACGTGACGTTATGACGTCACGAGCGAACGACCAACCTTGTAAACAACAAACGTAGCAAGGCTACCAGCTACCACTTGATGGCTATTCGTTATCGTATGTTTTTGCTCTAAATTTCGAAATTTCGAATCTTTCGCTGCTTTTTTTTCAAATTTTGTTCGTTTCGTGTCCATTTATTTTAATTTCTCGCGTTATTTCGTTCCATTCCATAGCAAAATGAAGTTACCATTAGCTGCTTTATTAGTTTACTTCGTTGATCTCGCGTATTCTACTACCCAATACCTTATGTGTTGACCCAAAGAATTACAATTACCACTATGATGAGATAATTTAAATTTATCATGATATTCGTGTTCGACAGATGACGATGGATTTCTACGACGATATTGATATAGATTTCGGTGACAAGTTCGCTGTCGGTGAAGCCATTCGACGTTTGGAAGGTGAATCTAAGAAGAAGAGCTCTTCGTCGGAGAAAACGAGCCATAAGAAGTCGAAAGTTGTAAGGATACAGTGATTTTTTAAATTAGTACTATATTTCAGTCGAATGCATACAAAAAGATCATCGTATTGCTTCACTAATAATATGTATTATAAATTAACTCGTGTATCGTTTGTGTGTTTAGCAAGTGGTGTTCGAAGATGAAGTGGACCCCGACGAATACGAAATATTCGATTACTCAAGAACAGATGATGATTTTATCCAAACCGTCGACAGCATAGCGCAAGAAGTTTCCGAAGTAAGTTTCATATTCGGTGTTCGAAATTACGAATACTTATTATCGAACATCGTTGTACTTTCTACGTATTTTTCAACGTCATTCGGGTACTAAAAAGCTGTAGCTTCGGATCGAGGAGCTTTATAGCTATCGCACGTGGTGTTTTTCACGATCCTGTATGATTCATTGGGTGTATGAATCATACAGGATGATAAATATGAAGACGTCAGGACCAGGAGCACGTGTATAATGTCTATCGATACGTTGAAAAATATTTTTTGTTATTGTTTGTGTCATCGTGACGTATAGTTCGATGATGAATCATCAGTAGAATATACGATTCAATGAACTGCTACGATATGTCGTTCGTACGCTAGATTTTCTAGTTGTACGTACTGGAATCAGTAAATTAATATAATATTTTACGTTATTTTCCAGATTACCGGAAACGCTATGTTGAACGAGCATCTAGAACAGCAATATAAAGAGACAAATCCTTCCCCATCGACATCGAAAAAACCGCCGAAATCGAGATCTAAGAAAACCTCTCACAAACCGCCGCCGCCACCGACGAAATCCGAACTGCGAAAAGGTAAATAACGGTTTGTACTTATTGTACATTACCATAGAGATTTAGTTTACTTTTATTCATCTTACATTTTGAGGACTTGCTTGTGCTCCTTTGAGTATAAATCTCAAAGTTGTGCTCATCCATCATCACCACCGCTTGCACATTTTGCTTCGAAAATACGACGGCGATGCGTATTTCTATCGATTAAGATGTTGAAAATGTAACACTGCATCTGCATTGATAATATTTGCACGGTTTTAACATAACTAATAAGTGATTATAATGGAAGAAGGAAACGCACGTTGATTTTAATTCTGTGGTGGTCGAGATCGGTATTGGTACCTTGATTGGTGAAGTTTTCGTTTAACATATTGTTTTTGTGAATTTGTGTATTTTTTTCTGTCAGGAGAACGAGTGTTCTGAAATAACATCGTCGTTGTATTGCTGTTAGTGACCGAACGTCTTCGAATGATTTTTTTTCTAAATATTTTTATGCTAGTGCTGAACTCGTCTAGTCCTCATGAAAATATGGAAATGGGAATTAAAAGAGATTCTATGTACCTACGTAATATTTTTAATTTGAAAAAATAAGTAATGAAATGAAAGATCAATGATCATTGATCACGAAATCCTTTTGTGAAAATAGACGTATTTTCGTGTTCTATTCAATTTGAAATATTTTATAATTCTAGACCCATAGTACTTCAAAACGTCGTCCTTTTTATTTCAAAGCACAATGTATTTTTGCTTTTCCGATGATTTTTTTACGAAAAAAAAAAAAAAATAGTTAAAGATAGTATTTAACCATCATTTATCTAACATAGCAACACCGACAAATCGACGCCACTATAATTCTTCGAAGAGATTAGATAGGTAGATGGAATATATTAATATCGATAAAAATCATGTTAATTTGTGAATTGTGATTGGTTCTTGCCTCGTGTTCGTATTATCTAGTATTATCAATTACATTCCCCTCCTCGAGTGAAATTAGTTGCAATGCAACTTTATTCATTGTGAATATGTGAAGTAGTAAATGAAATGAATGATGGTCTTACTTTGTATTAGAATGTTTTCGTTCTGTGTGGTGTTCTATTGAAGATTGTTCACGTTGTGTATCGAATTTTCTTGTACTGTAAAAAGTCGTCAGATAAGCAACACTTCGTTCTCTCGGGTATTGTTCGTTTTATAGATGAATGAAAAAATAGGTAATTTACGTAAAACAGGGTCAAAGCTTACGAGTTCCCTCTTCAATTTTGCTCCCTTTTGGCATAGTGAAGACTTGTGGTATTTTTCTATTTGCAATTTTAATAAAATATAGCAGACCAAAAAAATGTTTGAATTTTTTTTCAATTTTAAAAATAATTTTGTAATTAAAATTTCAAACTTCGTTTAAAAACGTCTGAAAAATATGTGAATAGATTTGAAAATTTTTTAATGTGTTCGTTTGATGAGCGAGTAATAGTCCGGCATATGACAATAGTAGTAATTGCACCCCCCCCCCGCGCCGATCCTCCGGAACAACTTTTTTCTTAAAGGGGACATCCTAAGGAATATTTTAAAGCAAACTTGCCCAAAAAAAAGTTGGCCTTACTTACAAAATGGCGGCCATTTTGATTGACAGGTCAGCCGAAATCGCAGATTTTGCGTTTCAACATAGGACTTGCACGAAATTTTTCAAACCTTACAAAAGTAGATCGAAAGATCAAGCAAAAATTTATCACCTGTCGAAATTTCAAGTGCTTAAGTGCGTTTTTCGATTTTTGGTGAATTTTTAAAAATCCAATTTAGGCCAAAAATTATGGAAAAAAATCAAAATTTTACCAAATTGACCAAAAAAGCTGAAATTTGGTATATACCCTATTTTCGACATGCCAAAACGATTGGTAACGGTTTCAACCCGTTTTGAGCAGTTCTGGAGCCTCCAGCAGATTTTTGAAACTCGAAATTCTCACAAAATTCCATCAAATTGGAGTTGTAAAGCTGACATTTATTCTAAAAACTAATTTCAATACGCTACGAAGTACTGTAAGTAAATTTCAAGTCGTTTTGGAGCCTCCAGCAATTTTTTGAAAATTCCTGAAGCATCCGGCAGATTTTTGAAACTTTGAATTTTCACAAAATTTCATCAAATGGAGATGTAAAGCAGAAATTTACTCTACACTCCAATTTTAACACCCTCTGAAGACGACTTCAAATGGGTTCAATGGTTCAAGTCATTTTAGAGCCTCTAGCGACTTTTTTGAAAATTACTGGAGGGTTTTGAAGCTTCCAGCTACTTTTAGGAAATTTCAATATTCCAAAAAAACGCCATACAACCTTTCAAAAAGTCACTGGAGGCTCCAAAACGACTTGAAATCCACCAGCAGTCCGCTTCGTAGCGTATTGAAATTGGTTTGCCGAATAAATTTCGACTTTCTATCTCAGTTTGATGAAGTTTTGTGAAAATTCAAAGTTTCAAAAATCTGCTGGAGGCTTCAGGAATTTTCAAAAAATCGCTGGAGGCTCCAAAACGACTTGAAATTCACTTACAGTACTTCGTAGCATATTAAAATTAGTTTTTAGAATCAATTTCAGCTTTACAACTCCAATTTGATGGAATTTTGTGAGAATTTCGAGTTTCAAAAATCTGCTGGAGGCTCCAGAACTGCTCAAAACGAGTTGAAACCGTTTCCAATCGATTTAGCATGTCGAAAATAGGGTATATACCAAATTTCAGCTTTCTTGGTCAATTTGGTGAAATTTTGATTTTTTCCCCCTAATTTTTGGCATAAATTGGATTTTTAAAAATTCACCAAAAATCGAAACACGCACTTTAGCTCTTGAAATTTTGACAGGTGATGAATTTTTGCATGATCTTTCGATCTACCTTTGTAAGGTTTGAAAAATTTCGTGCAAGTCCTATGTTGAAACGCAAAATCTGCGATTTCGGCTGACCTTTCAATCAAAATGGCAGTAAGGCCAACTTTTTTTTGGGCAAGTTTGCTTTAAAATATTCCTTAGAATGTCCCCTTTAGGAAAAAAGTTGTCCCTGAAGATCGGCGGGGGGGGGGATGCAATTACTCCTATTGTCATATGCCGGACTATAAATGAGAATCGGAACTTGAGATAGTACTAAATAAATTTTCATAAACTGATCTACCTATGATAAATGGGAGGAGGAATCTTCATAAAATCATTTCGTTTTTTCGTTTTCATCTAGAACGATTATTAGTGCAAGTTTTTTAGGTGAAAAAAAGGCAAACCTCCCCTCCCTCCGTCCCAAAATCCATGCATGTTTTATCCCCCCTCCCCCTTGAAAGTTCAAAATGGACCCACGTTTTAATTTTTCGGTCATGACTTTTGAAAATTACGCAGATGTGAAAAAAATATTCAACTTTCTGGGAAAAGTTCTTAGAATAATTTTTTTTTTTTAGAAACTTATAAAGGCGCGATATAGGTACATAATATTTGAAAAAAATTATGTTTGAAAACTCCCCCCCCCCCCCCCCTTCCACCCAATAAAATTCATGAAATCAGCCAAATATTTTTTTTATGAGGGGTTGAAAAAAATTTGATGGAACTGTTCGAACAAATATTATTGTAGAGCATAAAAGTTGAACCATTTTTAACCCGGTATTCAGGGAGAGGGAGGGGGGGTCTTTTCCTGAGAAAAGAATAGTATCATCAAAAGATATCTCGTAATTTTGATAAATGATGTAAAATCGGCTTTATTCGTCGACCCTGGCCAGTATTAAACCGAAATATTACGCAAAATAAAAAAAAAAAGAAAGAAATGACCCTCTATTTCAAAACTATGGCGGGGAGGGAATTTTGACTAGAAGTGAAAATGAGGAGTTATGTCGTGTGACATATCGTTTGTTAGGTATTTTTGGGTGCTAAATACGAATATCTGCTTAGTTTTTCGGTCTGACCCTTCTGACACCCCTTCCGCCCCCCACCGGTGTTTAAATTTCGTTATGAACGAGATAAAAATAGGTAATTATGTTGTGTGACATATTGATTGTTAGGTTTTTATGGGATGAATACGAATATCTACTTAGTTTTTCGATCTGACTCTTCCAAGCCCCCCCCCCCCCCTCCATTCTTCGTAACCAAAATGTCGTTCTGAAGTTGAAAAATAGTGATGTCGTGTGACATATCGTTTGTTAGGTTCTTTGGGGCGCTGAGTACGAATATCTGCTTGGTTTTTCGATCTGACCCTTCCAAGCTCCCCCCCCCTCCATTCGTCGTAACCAAATGTCGTTCTTAAGTTGAAAAATAGTGATGTCGTGTGACATATCGTTTCTTAGGTTCTTTGGGGCGCTGAGTACTAATATTTGCTTGGTTTTTCGATCTGACCCTTCCAAGCTCCCCCCCCCTCCATTCGTCGTAACCAAATGTCGTTCTTAAGTTGAAAAATAGTGATGTCGTGTGACATATCGTTTCTTAGGTTCTTTGGGGCGCTGAGTACTAATATTTGCTTGGTTTTTCGATCTGACCCTTTCAAGCCCCCCCCCTACCTACCATTCTTGGTATCCAAATGTCGCTCGTTCTGAAGTTGGAAAATAATGATGTCGTGTGACATATCGTTTGTTAGGTTCTTTGGGGCGCTGAGTACGAATACCTACTTAGTTTTTCAATCTGTCCCTTCTGACCCCTCCCCCACCCCGGGTAACGTAATTTCGTTCTGAGGGTGAAAAAAATAATGATGTTGTGTGACGTGTGACATATTATTTGGGTAAGATTTTTATGGGCGTTGGATACGAATGTTTGCTTGGTTTTTCGATCTGATTTTTCTGAACCCCCTCCCCCCATCCCTCTCACAGTATCCGAATGTCGTTCTGAAGGTGAAAAATAATGATGTCGTGTGACATATCGTTTGTTAGGTTCTTTGAGTCGCTGAGTACGAAAATGTGCTTAATTTTTCGATCTGGTCTTTTTTACCCCCACTCAACATAAGTTCGTTCTGAGGATGGAAAAAAATGAGATGTGTCACATATCGTTTGTTGAGTTGTTTCGGGTGCTAAATACAAAAATGTGCTTCGTTTTTTGATTTGGGCATTCTAATCCCCACCACAGGTTCTCCAATTTGGTCGTAAAGATGTAAAAATGTAATGATGAAGTCGAAGGTAAGGTGTGACATTTCGTTTGTGTGAGGTTTTTTGGGGCGCTGTGTGGAAGTATGAACAGTGAACTTGATTTTTTGATCTGGCCCTTCTAACCTCTACCATAGGTATCCCAATTCGGTTCTGAAGATGGGAAAACATAATGTTGTCGTGTGGCATATCGTTTTGTTTTTTTTTTTTGAACGGCGAGTGCGAATATCTGCTTCATTTTTTGATCGTGAAGTGATGGAAAGGGAGATGAGTTGATTTGTATGTTTATGTATGCGATATTTCGAATCATTGCTGTTTTTCGCACAATCGCGAATAGTTTTTTTGGTTTCATTGCTGTTTGTTAATATTTTGCACGAAAATTTGCCGCTGAAAGATGCTGTTTGAGATAGCACCATTCCTTGCACGATGATGATTATTGCTCGTAGTTTATGTACATATAATTATTACCTATATTTAAAAGCACGTAACATTGAGAATGGGAAATTTAATCCGGCTTCAGCTTGAATTATGTTAAAATATACTTAAGTCGAATTACATTTTAAAAATCATACCAAAGCAATAATTCGTTCTACAGAAATGGGCCACGATGTTGTTGGTGCCGATGAGAAAGTTGCGTTTGGACGTAACAGAGGGAGCAATGCACTCGTCAAAGCTCTCGAGCAACGAAGCCCAACAGTCGAATCGCAAGTCGCCGTTAAAGAAGTCCACGCCGAAGCTGCCGATGACGAAGTGCAAGTCCCAGAAAGGGACTACAAAATGCATCGAGTCAGAAAATGGGTGGAAAACTTGATGTCGAGCAGCGAAGACGATTTTTACTCGGCGAATAACTCGTCGTCATCATCGAGCTATTATAGCGCAACACCTGGTTCGGCATCCGAGGCCGAAACTACGCGTCGTTATCGAGCTACGTCCAAAAGATTATCTGTAGGAAAGGTCTCGACGTCTACGCCAATAAGCGACGAGAAAGTCAATTTCGCTTCATCGAGTAGTTCGAAAAAAACGCCACCGCCTGCGAAGCCAACACCGAAAGCAGCGCCCCCCAAGATAAAGAAAAGCCCAGAAATCTACGTACCTGGGTCGTACAACCTCAAGTACGAATATAGACCGAACGACTTTCCCGCTATTAAATAAATAAAGGCGAATTCCCAAATAGGTACAGCTTTAATTCGAGGTAAAGAAAGGGAAGACGGTTTGACTTTGTAAAATTCGTTCTGCTTTTTAAATTGCTTCATTTGGTGAAATTCGGATAGCCTTTGGGGATCTTTTGGACATCTTGAAGAAATAAGGAAAAATTACGTTTTGATTTGAAATTGAAATACGATAAAAAAATATGAACGTTCGTTTCATTTTCAAATCAACTCTAGCTGATGCGTTTTTCTTTCTCGATTGAGAAAAACTTTTTAGATTCTTGAAAAAATGATTTTTTACTTGTGTGAGTTGTCATGTTCATTTTTCTGTGGTCAAAACCTCCACGCTCGTTGAGATTCATTTTTTTTTTTTTTTTTTTACAAATTTTATGATAATTCTGTTCAGATTATTCAATACTTTTTTGTCCAAAGCATCCCACGAGGCAGCTGAATCGATGAGAGCTGAATTTCTTATAATTTGCAACTTGTGTTTGGACTCGTTATTCACAAGATTATTGCTTGATGGAAAAAAAATTTCGAAATGCCTCAGAAACGGTTCAATAAAAAGTAACATCGAACCCAAAATTATATTTTTTTTTTAAAAATTCTCATTCAAAATTGTTTCTTGAATTTAAAAAAAATATATATTTCCTGGTATTAAATTTCACCTGAATCGAAATTATGGTTTAATGTTGTGGAACTCACGAGGAATAATTCTACCCAAACCGTCCTCCCTCTCCTCTACCTTTCAGTCGTCGTGGTTTTCTCGCTCCCCCCCCCCCCCCCATTTGTCTCGTCCATTATTCGAAGATTAGCTAATTTTTTTCTCAATAGTGTAATTTTTCTTGTCATCTTTTATTCTATTTTGATTATCGCTATCGTTCTTGTTCGAATTGATCGATGTTATCTACTGTGTTATTTCACATCGTCGTTTAATTTTGTTAAGACTGAATGTATTATTCAATCTGTTTATATTTACCTATCGACTACGTGTTTAGTGTTAATTTCAATGTACGAACTTTGATCTATGTATTTGGTTAAAAATGGTTCGTAAACTAGTGCAGGAGAACTGCCTGCGTTAAATGGCAATTACTTTTGTCAATTAAGTAAGTCTCGTGTTACCAATTAACTTATCATTCCTTTTTTTAAATCTTACTGACTTAGTCTGGAACTATTATTTTAGTTTTTTTTTCGTGTTTTATCGCAAAATTTAATTCATTTTTTTGTTATTTTTGATATCTTGTAGGTATCTACATATGTGTTTTGTAAGGTGTCTTAACTGTCCACCTTTGTGGCTAGTTGAAAAATTAGCTAACAATCGTTATTTTATCTGAGATGGATTATTTCGTTTTTTTAAAGGTGTAAATGGGCACCGAGCTCTCTATTTTACGAAAGTTTCAGATGTTTTTAGAAATTTGTCGGTTTTTTTTTCCAGTTAGGAAAATAATTAATTGTTTTTATTTTATAAATAGCCATATAAATGGCAAAAATTGTTGGTACCAAGTGATGGTAAAATTTTTGAATGTTTTTTCTTATGTTTTTCTATTTTCGATTCAGAAATTCGTTGTTTTTTTCTTGCTTGGAAAATAATTAATTGTTTTTAATTAACAAATAGCCATATAAATGGCTAAAATTGTAATACCAAGAGTGAAGAGATGGGAAAATTTTGAATAATTTTTCCTATTTTTGTTTCGTTCTAAATTGAACGAATATTGATATTTTTATTGTTTAAAAAAAAAAAAAAGTAAAATGAAACAGAAAAACGAGTCGATATGGATTTGACATGTTTTATCGAAAAATTTTTTATTTTTCCTGTTCTTCGTTGACTTATTTTTTGGGTATCGTGAACAGGATCATTATCTTTATTATACATTCGGATAAATGTACATTTGCATTAATTTAATTGAAAAAAAAAAAAATGGAGATGTTAGTGTAGATGAATTTAATGTTTTGAATTGATCGATTGAAGCATTTATCATTGAGATATTTTGGTTTGTGCAATTCTCGATTAAATTATACTGAGCCATAATTGTACAAAAAAAAAAATATAAATAAGTTAAATAATTAATTAAATGAATAAATAAATAAATAGAAAAAAATGAGAACGTAACTATAAGTTTGGATTAAGTAATTCAACTTTGTAAGTTTTTCGAAATGTTCATTATTGGCGATGGATTTATGTTCTAATTTAGAGAGTATTTTACTCACCAACAAAATAATGTGAACTATGTTTATTTTTTCAAAAACTTGAAAAGAGATCGTGTGAATCTAGATGTATCGAAAGTTGAATGAGAATAAGTATTTTTTTTCTTTTATTACTTGTCGTTGAATGATTATAAATGAATGTGAAATAATTTTTGTCAAGTTACAAAATGAATCGAACTTGCTATTTGTTTCGATTCAATGTAATGTTCTAATGTGTATTATTTTGGTATTTGAAAAGTACCTTCAGATCATGGGTAAAGATTTATTAAGGTTACTTACTACGTATTTTGCTTGAAATCAGATTTTCACTCCTTGATCCGCTTTCATCGATGTTGTTTTCTGATTTTGAGTAATTAATTAATTATTTGAATAATAAAGTACCTGCGAGTACTTATACTTACATTTTTTAAAAATAATTAAACGGTGAAATAAGTACCGAATATACACTTCTGTATTTAGTTATTTATTTATGTACTTATTTGAGAAATTGAAGTTCATGTGAATTGTTTATGTGTGATGAGGAACGTGCTGCAATATTATTGCATAATATAAAATATTTGAACTGATTAATAATTTTGCTTATTTATTGAATTTTCAAAAGCGTTAGTGTGCCTCTACTTGTGCAGTTTCGTCCATGAGATCAGCTGGAATTTGGAAACTGGTATGAATGAAAACGTGTATGTATTAAAATTCAAAATATCAATCGTAAATGCAGGAATTTTGGTTCAAATGATCGAAAAGCAAGATGTGTTAATGTGCAGCGGTGGTAATGATGATGGATTGATGGCAATTGGCTACTTAACTTTCACGATGGAGTTCTATCAATTGGTACAGTTTTATGCAAGTTTTTGGCGAGTATTTTTTTATCGTATGTAGATGATTTTTTGTATTTTTATTTTTGCAAAAGTTTTCTATTTTTCAGTAAATTTTTGGGATATTTTTAGGGAAATTTTGAAATGAAATTTCGTATTTTGAGTTTTTAATGAAATTGGTTCGAAAACTCGGATTTTTGATGCATTTTTAAACTGGTTTAGAGACTTGCACAACTTTTGGTTTTATTTTTGAACTAATTTCAAATTTTCAAGATGATATTCCGATTTTCAAAATTGCTGCAGGGTCACTTCGTTCTACTTATATCAATTGTGTTGAAAAAATACAAGTTTTGAATGCAGGTCTTAGATTTTGCCCAATTTTTTTTTTTTACTAGATTTATACTAATTCACACGAACCAAATTTTGCTATTTTTGGTCATTTCTGGAGGTTCCTGCGCGATTTACGATTTTTCCAGAATTTCAAAATTTCTTCAAATGAAAACGAAATTGATTTGGGCTACTGAAAATCGAGTTGTGGCTCATTTTCAACCTGTTTGAAGTGTTTATTCTCATCTGAGCCAATTTCAAGACGTTCATTTGGATTTAGTGTTTTTGACTAGCATTCTCCAGAAGTTCAAATTAAGGGGGAAAGGGGAGGGGTCGATTCCAAACGAGACCAAGTCATTATTACAAATTCCAAAATTTCCCTCCGACCAAAAATTTTTGATTTTTTGAATTTTTTCTTCGAATATTCTCGTTAAAAAATATGTACTCGAAGTTTTCGCCTGATATTCGAGCCAAATATTGATAAGCTCGTTAAATGGACTAAGAATAAGCCACAACTCGATTTTTATCTGCCCAAATTATAGAGAAAATAAATGGTGAAATTTGGTTCAAGGGAGTTGACATTAATTATGGGACAAATTTTCATCATTTTTACTGAATAAATAATGTAGGTAGGTATATTCTTTGAGGAAGTTTAAATCGCCAAAAAATGGTCAGTTACAAGTTTCCGAAAATCGAAAAGTCAATTTGGAGAGCTGAAATTTTGGTTAGGGGGTGTTATCAGTCTATACTACATATTTCCAAAATCGCGAAGTTCCCCTTCAAATTGGAAGGGGACACCTCTGAGATGAGTTCCCTTCATTGAGTATGATTTTTCGGGGAAAAAATTCAACGTTTTTAGATGCAATTTAACAACAGTAAGTAGCTACTTGAAATACCATATGTGTAACGAATTTTCTTCTTCATCATCATCATCATTGAATTTGATTTTAAAAGCTGAAAGTTTTAAACTGATATCTGCCTAATCAAATTCAGAGCAGGTATTTCTTCTGAGAAAAATTATGGTACCATTTCTTCGAAAAAATCAACGAAAATCTCGAATAATCGAACATTAAAATTCGTCTTCGTTGTCTCATGTTGTTGTTGCAGATTATTATTTTATTTTTGAAATTTTGAAAAATTCTCTGGTCAAGTCCTCGAAGTTATTTTTTCTACTGAGAAATAGATCCACCATTTTTGATCGTTTTTCTAGAAATATTTCAACCTTTCGTTAATTTTGGGCTATTCTTGCGCTATTTTACTCGGTTTTTTATGAAATTTTATCAATTTTTGTTTTGCCTCAATTTTTGAACAATTTTGTGTAATTTTCAGCTCTTCAATCGATTTTGTGACCGAAAACACGTTAGATTTACTCCCTTCCTACTCCTCCAAAAAAAGTAAGGGATATAGTAGGTAGGAATTTCTGTCCGAAAAGTGGGCTACTTGTGTACGTATACGTATGTAGTCGAAAATATAGCCAATTTTGTACCAGTTCAAATCCAAAATTGTCTCCTAACATTATCTTTGATAAGCATAAAAAAAAATCATTGTTCAGGTAGCTACACGTTTAGGAAAAAAAGTGAAATTTGGTTTCCGCATTATTCTATACCTCCAGAGTCGATTGATGATGTTTTCGAACCGTTCTGAAGCCTCCTGCGGATTTTAGGGTCCTCAAAAAATGTTGTAAATACTTAAATAGGATGAAAATGAATTAAATCGATCGAAAAGATCACAAAATATGGTAAATCCGAGTTTATAAGCACTGGATTTCATATTTTTCACTCTACTTACGCAATTTTTTCAAAAACTGGAGAATCCGAAAATTTGCTGAAGGCTTCAGATCGACTCGAAAGGTCGGAAATCGGGTATAAACTTAATTTCAGTCCTTTATGTCAATTTGATAAAATTTTTATTTCATCTTTTTTTCATTAAAAATGAATGATGATTGATAAGCCTTTAAATTTTCAAAAATCTAAAATTGAATTTCAGCTGAAACTTTTATTGATGGTATACGTATTGTGAGGTCCTCATTCGATTTCCCTTCGTTAAGTTCAAAAATTTTTCTACTTACTTGACCTTCAGAAATGCCATCAAATGTGAAGAAATTGGCTTCTTGTAAAAAAAAAATACCGAATAATTTACTTCTCGAATTATGAACTTTTGAAAAATTCGGGCCTTACTTCCTTCAGGCCTGTTTGTTTTCCTTTTTGAAAATCAAACTTTCTAAAAATCCAACATTCACACTCAACAAAAATGCTTGTATATCAATGTATCAAAAATGAACCTTTTTATCATAAAAAATGAACGTTTTTTTACTTCTCGAAACTCAAATTTTCGAAAGTTTTCGCCATCACTTCGTTCGAGCCTGTTTGCTTTTCCTAAAATTTTGAAACCAAAAAATCAAATTTCTCACATAAAAAAATATCACTTTTTTACCTACAGTATGTACCAAAATACGAATCTTCGACAGCTTTTGCCACAGTTCGTTCAGGCCTGTTTCATGATTTTCTTTTTAAAAGTTCAAATTTCTAAAAAACCATCATTCAAAATTTAAAATTTTGAAACCAAAAAAATCAAACTCCTCTCACAAAAAAAAAAACAAAGCTCTTTCAGTTATCAAAATACGAATTTTCGAAAGCTTTTTACCCTCTCTTTGTTCGGACCTGTTTGTTTTTTTTTTCAAATTCGGAATTTCTAAAAATCATCACTCAAATTCTAAAATTTTGGAATCGAAAAAATCAAACTATTCACAATATGAAAAACATTTTGTTTTCACCTATCACAGTACGAATTTTTGAAAGCTTTTGCCCTCGTTATTCTCGGGCTGATTTGTTTCTCTTTTACAAAATAAAAATTTCCATGTTTCAGGCTTCTAAAAGTTGAACATGAAAGATGAGAATTTTTCAAAAATTCAGAAACTGTTTCGTAATTTTTTAGTCACCCAGTAGCGTATAGTATTCTGGATTCTGGTGTTTTTACACTAATCGTAAGTCGGGCTAGAAACATTTTTTTCCTGTCATATAAACAACAATAAAAACGACCCTAATGTAGAAGGGGGGGATACCTGGTATCTGAAAATTGTGTCCTCTATGCTGCCTCAGCCTCATCCCTCCTGGCTACAAGTAAATTCAACATGAAAAACCTCAAAATTCACAATTCAACGATTATCGCTTTCGGAAAGGCTTTTTTGTGCATGTTTTTATTTGTACTAGGTACACCCTTTGTATTCAAGCAGATGAGCTAGCGTTGCGATTAAAATGTTATCTCTTTGTACTGGATGACTCATATACGTCATTGCGTCACACCTGCGATAAATCATTTTATAAAATGTTGTGAAAATACCAGCCGATTGTTGTATGCCGATGAATGATGCTAGTTTGATAAAAGGCATTTTTGAAATCATACTATGATGTTTCGTAATACGTCATTTTGCATTCGACTGGTGATTGATTCGGTCGCGTGGTCTCGAGTATAAGGTGTAAAAATAATGACCATTCGTACTTCGTAGTTCGTAGTTAATGCTAAGGATACTAGTAATATCGGTAGACGTACTTAGAAGTTGTGCACTGATTTTCGCGAATTTTTAATTTTCGGTTTTGTTTTTTTTTTTATCATTTTCAGCTTATTACCAAAGGGACAGTTAATGAAATGGTGGTGTCTAGATCGTGGGGTAAGTAGATTTGTATAATGACTCGTAAAATTACGTAAACTAAATTATGAAACACATCAAGTACCGTACGATCCAAAACTTTACGTTTACTACATACCTGTGTTTGTGTGTAGGGTATTTTAATACGTGGTATACGTCGCATCGTAACGTTTTTGCTAAATTTATTTTTAATTTTTGTTTAATTTTTTCCCTTTAAAAAAAAAAAAAAAAAAACTGAACTTGGCGACGAATAAGTTTTCATGCGCGTGATGATTTCGAAACACGGTTCGGATTGGTCCGGGGGTGGCGGGGTTTTTCGAAAGTATACGTTTAAAAACGCCCTGTTAAAATCAGCTGGACTAGTATTCCAGCGTCTTCGTTGATATACGGTTTTGTATTACGGTGAGTACGGTACTTGAATGGATGTACATTTACGTACGTAATTTTTATCGAAGTGAACGAATCGAATAATAAGATTCCTTTTTTTGTGTGGAATTTGTGTTTTTTCCATCATCCATTGTCGGCAAATTTTTTATACCCAGAGGTAAATTTCAACGTAAGGTGTGATTTTTTTTGGTAGTTTTTTTTTTCAAAATATTTTGCTTGTGCTGTAATATTGAAGGCGATTGTCGTCTTGATGTGTTACATATGATTTATAAAATATCAGGTGGGGAAATTTAATTGTCGAATTGTTCAATTTCACGAGTACTGGCGAATTGAGATTTTCGTGTGGTATTTTCTCAGTTATAATCTCTAACGTCGAACGTTTCGTCTTTTAATTTAATTGAAATCGAAATCGGTCGTATTACGATTCAGTACAATGGAATGTGTAGAATGTTGAGTAAAAAAATTGAGAATCATTTTTATCAAAAGAAACTAATTACGTAATACTTACCCATTTATCATTATTGAAAAAATTCAAAATGAATATTTAGCTATTTATTGAAACTCTGCCGAAATCAAATAGGTAATCAATTTATTTTCGGAGAAATTTCAACGAATTTTGAAATTCTCGCTCCAAAATCAGGGAATTCCGTGAAGAAAATCTTCATAAATTGGTAATTTTGTTGTAATTCATTCAATTTTTTTTCTGTTCTTTATGAAAACATTCGCCCTCATTTTTCTAGAGCATTTTTTCTATTCTTCGTTTTTGAGTATTGGTCGAGAAATTCGAGAAAAAGAATCTGGAAATCGAATTAACGTGAGATGGAAATTTTTAAAAAATCGCGAAAATCTTGGGCTCTTGCTTCGTTTGGTCAGGAACGTCTTCCCCCTTTTTTTTTGAAAGTAATTTTTGGAATAGTTATACTAGTATATTTTTTTAGCCTCGAACGAATACCAAGTGGTTTTTGAGAGGAGAATGGAGGAAGAACACTGGTACAGTACCGAAAACATGAAAAAAAATACCTGAAAAGAATTTCAACAAGTTCAGTTTGAGTCTCCCTGATTTTTTCTGATGTGTTCTTGGTTTTTTCATTCAATTTTTTTACTTTACAAAGAAAACATGTTCTGGAGTTTTTAAAATTGAAAATAGCTGATTTTAAATACCATCAATTTTGAAAATAAAATATGAACAGGCTATGTAAGCATCCATGAAAATATGTTGTTCACCCCCCCCCCACACACCCCTCCCAAAAAGCCCTTCCTCCTGCTATTTCGTCTATTTTCAATATTATTCAAATTCAAAATCTGGAAAATTGAAAAAAAATTGGTCCGGAGAACTGGGAACAAGTCGGTGAGAGAAAATCAATTCGTGATTGATCTATGATGAGTACTTATTCGAACTTATGAATCAAAATTCAACAAGAGTGAAAAAAAAATATGTTTTTAATCGCAATAGCTTCAACTAGTTGTACTTACGTTTCGAAGAACCCTTAAATTCCAGGTACAAAAATCGAGTAACCTTCACTAGATGACCTAGAGGCTTCATCGGACCCTGTCTTTGCGATTTTGGACATCATTGATGATCATTAGATTTTTTGGACGAATGTGTAAGAACGAGGGACAGCTCATTCAAGCGTTTTTGAATTTTTCGAATCGATATCTTCAGGGCCGTCGAGAGCTGATGCAGGCCTGGGGAAAATATCATGATTGTTGGGCCCCATTTCTGAGGAAAAAGCTATATTGAGGTTTTTAAGGGGAGGGGGGATATCAAGTTCCCAATTAATATAGTATTCATATGGCTTATGAGAATTTTTATGTTCTTTTTTGGATTTTTGGAGGTGTCAGGCGAGAGCTTTTGAAAATTTTCATTTAGAGATGCCTAAAAACGAGTTTTTTTTAATGCAAGGAGTTTATTTTTTGATTTTAAAAATTTTTGAATTTTGAATGGTGTTTTTTTGAAGACAGTTAATTTTGAAAAAGAACAAAGAACAAGTTCGAGCGAAGCGAGAGCGAAAGGTTTTGAAATTTGTATTTCGAATGCCATAAAAACTATGGTTTTTATTATGATGAGGACGAGGAGTTTATTTTTTGGCTTTCAAAATTTTAGAATTATTTTGATAATGCTGTTTTTTTTTTGAAGGAAGTTGATTTTGAAAAAGAAGACAGAATAGACCCAAACGAGGGCGAAAGCTCTTGAGAATTTGTATTTCAAGAAGCATTAAAACGATGTTTTTTTGGGAGGAGTTTATTTTTTGGCTTTAAAACTTGATTTTTATTAGAAATTTTCGTCTTGTTTTTCGAAACAGTAAAAAACAAGCCCGAATGAAGCGAGGGAAAAAGCTTTCAAAAATTCGTGTTTCGAGAAGTGAAAAATAATGTTTTCTTTCATCACAGACCCTTATTTTACCGGGCCCTCCTGAAAGCCCGGGTCCAAAGCAAACTGCCACATGCGCCCTCTCTCTCGACGTCCCCGAATATCTGGTACCTACTTTATACCATTTTTTTCCCATAAATTTTGACCTCTCCTTTATCCAAATTGATGTAGACCATTTTCGAACTAATGCTGAAGGGTTCAACTGGATTTAAGTATTTTTTCTCCAATCAATAATAATTTATAATTGATTTGAAAGAGGTAAGGGAAAAAATCAGTTTCAACTCCTGTAAACTTGATTGGAACTTATTGGTACTCCTGTGGCTGTTTTTTAAAGTTCATTTTACTCGTATGTATTGAAATTGATTTCTGCCATTTTTTCATCGATTTGAGTTTGCTTGGAAGAGATCGAAAATTATGGTTGGACTGCTTAGAACATTTCATCAAAAAGTCCGAGGGTTTTTGAAAGGGGGGGAGGGGGGTAGTTTCACAATAAAAATTTTTTAAAGAAAAATTTTGGTACAAAATTACAAAATTTTCAAAAAAAAATCTGAGTTTTTATTCATTGTCTGAGAATTACTTTCGCGGTGACCGAGAATTTTTTTTCAATAATTTCAGGTACTTGTAGCTACAACCTTAAATCTTGAAACGAGAATTTTTCGTAATTGGAAACCCACTCGAATCTTATCCAATTTCGTTTCGATTTTGTTGTGAAGTGTAAATTTTTTCTGGCGAGCTGTAGATTTTTTTTTAAAGGAATATAATGTCGTGTTCTCGTGTTTTGGAACATCGAAGTTTTCCTTCGTGAGGTTTCAAAAAGTTGAGAGAGGTTGAAAGCAATTTCATGTTCAAATTTCATCACAAATTCATTGTGTCAATTTTGGACATTTTCTGTACGTCTGCTTTTTTCAAGTTTCGCTTTGAAAATTTTGGTAGTTAGGTACTTAATAATTACCTATTTTGAGAGAATTCTCAATTTCCAAAGTGAGTGATTACTTATTTCTGTTTGTTTTCTTCTTTTTTTTTTTCAAATAACATAATCTGATTTTTCAGTCCAACCTTTCCCAAAAATTTTTTGAAATTTATCCTTCGATTTGAAGCAGGTTTACTTATCATTTTTTTGTCTATTATTATACTACAATAAGAAGTGTGTGAGTCGAAAATTTTTTATTTTCAACATAAAATCAATTCCCATGATAGAAACCTCGTGTTTTTTTTTTCATTTTCATTGCTCCCTTCAATCTTATAGATATGCAACATGTCCATTCAACATTTTTATTTAGTGGTATTTCACCAATTGAAGGGTCCATCTTCGATTTTTAAAATAATGCAACTCGTTTTGTTATCGATTCATTTTGCTTTCGTAATGATTTCTCTAGGGCATCGATTTTTTACCTCCGCGTTTTAAAGTTTCAACTTCATTCTTTTCATTTAAATATCTCGACCCGTGTACGTGTCGTCGAAAACGTGACTAAACTTGAAAAATTCTGGTCGCAGAGAATTCAAGAAGTCTTCATCATTCTGTTATCTCGTCGTATGTAGTAGCTTAAAATTTAAATTTATTGGTAATGTTGAGACTGAAAGTCTGGTATCTGGTAATTATGTGACAAGTGCATTCGAAATCTCTCTCAACAAAATTATTAAATATTGAACAAACGCGATTTGATTTTCCAAGTACCTACACGAGTACTTTTTGGTCTACGATGAGGAGAAGGAGGGCAAATTTATCACAGCTATGTATTTAAAATGGTCTCTGCAAGTTAATAATTTAAGCGAAAGTCCAATTTGATCAAAAAAATAGTCTTAGAACTAACGCAATAAAACATGGTTCATTTTGTAAAGAAAAATTAACGAATAAAATGAAAATTACTTATTTTTAAAAAAATTGCTTTTGGTGTGATTCCGTTGTCTAAGGGAACAGTACACAATTCATACATACACGACCTTTAAAATACTACAAGGATACCGACATCTAGTATAACGAGTATATTGCAATAAAACAGCGTAAAAAGCGAGAAGATAATATTATACATACCATACTACTCGTACAATACACATTTGAGCAGGCTTCGCATCTTATTCAAAAGTTTTCCAATAAACGGGCGATAAAAAAAATGTATCAAAAAGTGTATCAACAAACTAAAATGCCACATAAAGCACATTTCTATTTCGTATTTACTTATTTTTTTTCTCCTTTCGCACATTCCTGTATTTGTACATATTTATGTTAAAATGTACTTTCTTTTATATCGATTGGATTATTCGTACTTTATGTTTCCATTTTTCGTAGTACATATTTCTTTTTCTTCATCTATGTATGGTTCTCTCTCTCACTTTTTATTTTCATTTTTGAATTAAATTTCCTCTTAGAATAAAATGTATACTTTTCATACCACTGATTTTTAATAATTCGAGTACGATCCCGGCCTCCCCCTTCGTCTAATCCTTTTTAAAATACACAAAAGAGTTTTAAATTTTTATTTACAATGGAGGAAAAACACGAGCCCTTTTAAAACGATGCTAAAAATTAAAACTTTACCATTTCGAGTTTCGCTCCGACGCGTAAACTTTGTATAAAGAACTCGCCTGTAGTCGTAGTAAATCTTTTAAAACGCTGCGGAGTAATCCGCGAGGGCAAATTTTGGAGTTTTCCGTACGAGAGAGTAAATTGAAAAATTAGGTTATTTAATTTTCAGAAAAAATAAAAAATATGAAGTAGAGGAATTCCTCGAGATGAGGTTTTGAATTTCCGGGAGGAACATTTTTCGTATTGTTATCTTATTTTTTTTTTTTTAGAAACTCGATAATTTTAGAGTGTAAGTTGCGAGTGTCTCGAAAAAATTGTAGTTTAGATGATTGGAAATTTCACCATTTTTTTTAATGAGATCGTGAAGGGAATTTTGAAGAGAGGCATCTTGAACAGGTAGGAAAATTTGTATCGTCATCAGTCAATTTTGGTGATCAAAAATTGGCCATAAACCAAATTTCAGCCCCCTGGCCCTAATTGATCAAATTTTGAATCTTTTATACCGTTTTTTTTTCGCTTCTACCTTCCGAAGAGTCCAAAAAAAGCCATGCTGGGAGAGCCTTTCCTTCTCAAGTGGAAAAAAAATCATTAAACTGGAAAAAAATCGATTCATCTTTGAAATTTTCATTTTTGCGTCACAATTTTTTTAAATAATCCCCTTTTTAAGAATTTTTTTTGTTGAAAATTTTCCAGTTCTGGGTCAGAGTTCTTCTAAATAACCCCTTATCATGTTGGCCCTTTCATGTGGAGGTTCTCAAAGTTTAAATGCTTTATTTTCTTCAAGATCTTTTTGAAAATTTTTCATTTCTGGTCAAAGTTCTTTCAAATAACCCTCTTTTTTGCAAAAAAAATCCATGGCTCTCTAACAATTGGTGGCCTCGTATTAAAGGGAGGGAACCCCCCTCCCTCCAAGTATGCAAAAATCAAAGGAATTAGATAATGAAGGATGGTGATATTTTTTTAAAAAATTGTCAAAATGCTTCCAAACAACAGAGTATCTTAAAAGTTCTGATTTTTACCTTAATTTTCAATAGTGACCTGTTTTTTTTTCTCGAAAATTATCCAGAATGTTGATTTTTTTACCAACATTTCCGTAAAGCACTACTTTTTTCCAAAATTACTGAATTTTATTTTTGTGCCAAAGTCAAAACCAAAAAATTCAAACTTTTTCTTAGTTTCCGAAAAAGTCCAGTTTTTTGATTAAATACAAGCCAAGAATGTCTGACTTTTTCCGCCAAAAACATTTAAAAAGTTCTAATTTTTCCCTTAATTGCCAAAGAAGTCCTTGTTTTGATCTCAATTGTCCAAAAAGTCCTCTGGCTTTTTGACCAGCTTTTTTCAAAACTAAAAAATCCAAAAAATCAAAAAGTTTCCCGTTTGTGAGGATATTTTTGAAATTCACGCGAATCGCTGAATTTTTTCGAAAACTAACTCTTGGAGCGCAAATTCTACCATTTCCAGCCGTTTTGGAGCGAGAGTGACACCTCAAAAAACCACTCTTGAGGTGTCACTCTCAAAATCGGCTCTAATATGGATAAACTCGTTAAACAGGTCGAGTGTAATATACAACTCGATTTTTAGCTGCCCAACTTCATATTCACGCCTTCTGGAGCAAATTCAAAATTCTGGAGAAATTGAAAAGTCGCGCTGGAGGCTTCAGAATAGCTGGAAATTGTAAAATTTTGATTTGGGGGTTAGTTTTGGAGAAAATACAGCGATTCGCGTGAATTTCGAAAATATCCACACAAACGGGAAACTTTTGATTTTTTGGATTTTTTAATTTTGAAAAAAGCTGGTCAAAAAGCCACTTTTGAAGTGTCACTCTCAAAATCGGCTCAAATGTGGATAAACTCGTTAAACAGGTCGAGTGTGATATACAACTGCATTTTTAGCTGCCCAACTTCATATTCACACCTTCTGGAGCAAATTCAAAATTCTGGAGAAATTGAAAAATCGCGTTGGAGGCTCCAGAATGGCTGGAAATGGTAACATTTGGATTTTAGTATAATTAATATTAGTTTTGGGACTTATTTTGACCATTTTTTTGATCAAGTACGTACTTTAAAAAAAAAAGCATAAATCGCCAAAAACAGTCAATTTTGAATTTTCAAAAATTTGCCAGAAATCGAAAAATGAACTTGGGCAGCTGAAAATTTGGTTTTGGTGGTTTTAGACTATGCTCTTTCCAAAAATCGTGGTCCCGTTCAAATCGAAGTGTGACACCTCAAGAGGTTCCCTTGTAAGTACATAGTTTTTTGTCAAAATAGCGAAATATTGTTTTTGTATCAAAATCGAAACACTCAAAAAGTTCAAATTTTTTCTCAATCACCTATGAAAGTCCACTTTTTTGCCAAAATATCCAGAAAGTTCTGATTTTTGCATGAATTGCTAAAAAAATCGTGATTTTTTTTCTGATTTGTCAAATTTTTAGATTTTTAGTAGCCAAATTCCTCTTTTTTTTTGACAAATTTAAGTACCTATCTAAAAGTCTATGAAAGAGTTTCTCTTTTACCAAATCCAAAACATCCAAAAAATCCTCATTTTTGTTTTAAATTTATGCCAAAGCTCAACGTTGCCTCAATAAAAGGGACCTTTTTTGCCTAAGTTGTGAGAAAAGTACCTTTTCATGCCAAAATTACGTGAAAAATTATGTTTTTAGCAAGAATATCAAAAAGTATCACCATTTTGCCCAAATTGTCACCAAAATCTTTTTTTTTACCAAGACTGCAAAAATAGTTATTTTTTTCCAAAATTATCAACAAGAATTAAACATTTTGTGGACATTTGTCAAAAGTTCTTCTAAAATTGCAATTTAAATCTGACTTTTTTTGCCAAAATTATGTATGAAATTTAGGTTTTTTTTCAGCTTTTCAATCACGCTTTTAATTTTCCATTTTTTCTCTTCAAAATTTTGATTTTTTTCATTTTCCTAAATTTTTTTGGAAAATAAAAAAACTTTGACCCCAAAAAAATTCTGGCTTGGATAAATTTTCTGTCTCCCAAATTGAAGGAATGAATGGTTTTGAAGTCCTACTGTAACGATTTGCATGTTGTCATACGTTTTGGACACACCGAATAAGCTTTTGTTCAAGAATCTCCCTTGCCCCCTTCTCACAATGTTGGTTTTCTAAAGAAGCCTTATAAAAGTTGTAAAAACTCGAAAAAATAAAATAAATAGAAGTCAGTAATTTTTTTCAAATTTTAAATTTTTGTGTCAGAATTTCTAATCAAGTATATCCCATTACTTTTGAAAAAGTGTGTTTTTTTTTCATTGTCCAGAGAAGTAGGAGGGGGGGGGGGGGGTGGTGTAAAAATGATCGAATACTCGTTTTCTGATGAAAAAACTTGAAAGAACCAAATTCAAAAATAAGAATGTAAAAACGTGAACATTTTTATTTTTCGATTTTTTTCTTATTTTTTGAGTGGAAATATGCCCAAGTTCCATTTTTTTCCGTGCAGCAGGCAAAAACTATTGAAGAAGTAACTACCTACCTTGTGCTTTTCTGATGAAAATTGACCTAATCCCAGCACTAGATTGTAATAATTTGAAAATTTCATTTTTTGGATTTTTCTTATTTTTCAAAAACTTGAGGAGGAGGAGTGCTAAAGTTTTTCTGTTATTTCTTTTTTAAGAACCAGCAACTTTAAAGAGTCGAAATGCAAAAAATCTACATTTTTTCACGAGCTTGAGAGCCATTTTCTCGTATTTTTAGATACTGTTTGAATTTCTTTTTCAACCGTGTTCAAAAATTTTATGCTGATTGGAAAGTCTCCTTTGTTAGATTGAATTTTCGAAATGGAAAAAGTTGCTTTCATTCTTGAAAGATTTTTTAGCGGTGTGAAAAATTCAAGAAACAATTTTCTCGCCGGCGTCGTCGTCTTCGTCTTCGCATTTCGATCTGTTGTATTGCAAATAGGTAATAGGTATCTGTGTGATATAAAACCCCTTAGCTCAGCTTACACCGAGATCAGCAACAAGTTTTTCGTTTCGAAAAAGGCAAGCTACGTCTTTTGCAGCGAGTACACGAGTAGATACGCCGTTGGTGAAATGAAAAGGGTGGCGTAAAGAGACTTTGAGGGGGGGGGGGGGTGGAAGACGTTCTAAAGGGTTAAATAGCGTATTATACAGTAACAAAGCACCAGCCTAAGCCTTCGTACATACAGAACGTTACCTATTAAAGGATATAACACCTGTATTTTTACGGTGAAATAGCGCCGCCAATGAAATGCTTCGGCTGTGGCATGGCATATACGCGAAGAAAGTTTGGGCAAAGGAGCAGGGAGGGGGGGAGATGAAATTTCGGTATAAATAAGACAGAGATGAAACGATGAAGATTACGTACTCGATGCTATGCTGGTGGAGTAGGCAGGTGGGTAGGTAGCAGGTACTTAGCCTACAGAAGTCGAATCGATTTGTACTCTTTCGAGGCAATTTTTCTTTCTGTTCGTGTTGTTCTTCTTTCCCGTCTCGGTCGTGCTGTCTTTGGGAGGTTTTTTCTCGCATTTTTCGTCTCTTTCTAATTTCCATTCGAGCGCCGCCATCCATTCCGCCATTGCCATCGATGGTGTTACTGTTGGAGGATGAAAGGCGAAAGGCGAAAGGGAGAATAAAAAAAACAAAACTCGGTTGCGCGAATAAATGTCGGTATATTTATTCGTATTCGCGCTAACACGATGTATCTTTCCAGTTCGCCAACTAATTTACATTTTTTTTACGGCCTGTACATAACGATGCTGTATTGGATTTCATCCGATTGGCTGAGTAAAATACACGCTGGTGTGTGTGAAAGTTGCACGAGTAAATGTGTGCGGTGTGTGGTTGACTTTGAAAGTTGGCATTTAGGTCTTAAAGAGTTAGAGAGTGATGAAAATTGAAACGATGGAATAAATGTGCGTAATGTAATACGTAATATGTATGTAGGCATTTAGGCGAATATGTGTAACTAATTCAGTGGTTGGTAAATTTTGCTAGAGTTGGTGAAAAAAGTATCTTTGTGAGATGAATTAACGACTTTTTGAGGTTTTCTTGACTCAGAACCCTCAAATTTCCTCTATTTTTCTGTCACGATTGCCACAACGTCTTAATTTTTTTTACCAAAATTGCCACAGAGTTGTATTTTTAATTTTCATTTCATTTTTTTTTGTTGCCAAAATTGTCAAAAGATTTCAGCTTTTAGCCAGAATTACAGAAGAGTTCGGGTTCAAAATGAAGTCGAATCCTCCGATCTTACTTGATTTTTTTTGTTACAGGTTACCCTTCGATGGTCTAGTAAAATGACCTCCATCGTTACCATTCTAAACCTTTGGAGAATGAGGGAGGAGCCATGTAAATACAAAACTTGAAGGATACCATTAAAAAATTTGAAAAATGTACAGTTTAGACAGTTATTTTATTCTTAGATATTTTTCAACGAACCAACTATAATTTTCAAAATGAGATCTCGATACCGAAGGGAGGAGGAGGTACAAGTATTGGATTTTTCGAGAGTTTTTGTCCTCGCTTCGTGAGGGTCAGTTTGTTTCTCTTTTCCATAATTAAAAAATTCCAGACCTAAAAGATAAATTAAAATTTTTATATGTTATATGAATATTAGGTAGAATTATACTCTTTTCGAATGACAGAATTGTCATTTTACGTATCTCTTATTACTTATTTTAATTTAGAACTCGTTGTTTTATTTCGAAAATTTGAATTTTTTTCCACAAAAATCGTTCAAATTTTGCATTATATTTTTGTACATATATATTTTTAAAAAATTTATTGCGTTGAATAAAGTTTTTTATTCGCTCATAATTTCATTACATTTAGCAAAGAACTTTAACGGTAAAAATAAAATCAAAAATTGAAATGATAAAATTATATATTTTTTGACATTTGTTTGCTTGAAAAAAATCTTGGGATGTTTAAAGACATTGGAAAAACGAAGAATTTTTCCTCGCCCATCCCCCCTCTCCCTTTTGAAAAATCCCAATGAAGTCCAGATTTTTCATTTTGAAATGTTTTTATAGACCCCCTGTAAAAAAAATGAGGAAAAAATCGAGCTGGGTGGAGGGGGGAGAGTAAAAATATTTTGGAAGGTGATATATTTTTTTGAAAGGTTATGAAAAAGCAGTGAGAAGGCAGTGATTTTCGGTCAACAAATTCCTGTAGACACCTTGAACACTATAAACAGGCCTGGAAAATGACTGCAGGTACTGCAAGTACTGTAAAGTACTGCATTTTGCCTGAAAAGTACTGTATTTTTTCTCAAAATCATTGATTTAAAATTTTTTAAAAAACCTCAAAATGAATTAATTGGTGAAAATTAAAAAAAAAATGTTCATTTTGTACCTCAAAAGATGCAGGGTGTCCACAAGCCTGGAAAACCTGGAAAAGTCAGGGAATTTGGTCGGCCTGGAAAAGTCAGGGAATTTCGTAATTATCACGCAAAATCCCTGGAATTTTGAAAAAACGATCGATTGCAAATTTCAGGTAAGAACCTGTTATGAAAGAAAAACATTATTTTTTACTTCTTGAACCACAAATTTTCTAAAGCTTTTGCCCTCGCTTCGCTCGGGCTTGTTTTCTTTTCTTTTTAAAAGGCCAGATGAACATTTCTAGATAATAAAAATCAAAGTTTTGAAGCCAAAAAATGAACTCACGAAAAAAAACATCGTTTTTATGCATCTCGAAGTACAAATTTACAAGAGCTCTTTCCCTCACTTGGGCCTGTTCTGTTTCCTTTTTCAAAATCAACTTCCTTTAAAAAAGCATTATTCAAATTCTAAAATTTTAAAAGCCAAAAAAAACCTACTCGTTCTCACATAAAAAACCTCGTTTTTATGCCTTTCGAAATGCAAATTTTCAGAAGCTTTCGCCCTCGCTTCACTCGACCTTGTTCTCTTTTTTTTCAAAAGTAGTTAATTTCCTTCAGAAAAACATCATTCCAATATTAAAATTTGAAAAATCATAAATACTTAAACTCTTCTCATTAAAAAAAAAAACCTAGTTTTTACTTTTTAGGCATCTAGAAATGTGAAAATTTTCAAAAGTTCTCGCTTCGCTCGGGCCAATTTGTTTCTCAATTTTAAGATGAACAAATTTCACATTGTGATGCCTCCAAAAACCCATAAAAGAAAAGAAACATTTTCAAAGGTTATTATGAATATTGTAATAAATTGGCCAAACTTGATGCATGTTTTATTCATTTATTTATTTATTTTTGATTAAAAAAGTTAATAATCAAAGTTGAGCTGTTTTTTATATCCGAAAAAGTATCCAGTTCAAAGAGAAGCTTATAAAAAAAATACACCCCCCCCCCAAATGTTTTTTTCTTTAACCAAAGTATGGGGTAGGCATAGAAAATTGAGAAAAATGGAAAAATTGGTCTGGAAAACCTGGAAAAGTCAGGGAAAATCATTTCCAGAAATGAGTGGACAACCTGAAGATGGCAGCACTTGTATTTTTTTTTACAGGCGTGGTGACACGCGATGTTCAGCCAGTAAGCTAAATAGTCTATTACCATACAAGAGTCGAACTGGAATCATTACGTATTTCGTGCATTTGCTTCACTCACTTTCATCACTTTTTGTCAATTCTTGATTTACTATAGTTCTTTTTCAGCGTTTTAAAATGCTACAAAAGCATTAGAATCATTCAAGATCTCTAAGAAAAAATCCATAGATTTTTGACAGTTTTCCATTGAACTTCTTTCAGGTGGTAAATCACCCCTCAAAGAGTAGATTGAGGGATAGAGAGGGGGGGAGGTTGGAAGAGATGGAATTGAAAAAATAAAGTCATATTCGTATTCTCAGGACTTGAGCATTTTTTTCAATTTTGCCCATTTGAAAACCTCCATTTTGAAAATAGGTAGGTACGATACTACTTCAAGCTAGCATAAAAAGTTACTTGTTAGACGATTTTTTTTTTCAGAATTTTAAATTATGGTTCCGAATTTGTGAGTTCAATTTTCAAACTTGAACTTGCAAAAAAAAAGAAAGTTTTTCCATTTTTCAAAATTTGGTCGAAGCTTAATTAGTTTCCAAGAATTGGAAGTTGAACTTTCTTGAAAACTCAGCTTTGAAAATTGAAATCCAACTCTGAGCTGTTACAATATGAATTTCTAAAAAAATTTGTTTACCTGAAGGTCACTTTTTCACGTCATTTCAAATTTTGCATCGCGTTTTCAAATTGGACACTTTGAATTGTAGATGACCCCGATGAATTTTGACGCAGGGTTGAAAAAAATTTCAAAGTCATGGGATATGTTGAAAAGATATTTTAAAAGGTGCTGAATGTGAATATGAGCCAATTTTTTCGATTCAGCTCCTTCCACGTGCCCTATAGAACGCCCTTTATTTGGGGCCAAAACTTGTACATGTCAATGAAGTCAAGCTATGACGAATGTCAAATGTCAAATAGTATGTCTTATTGAGTGCATTATACACGAATCTGACTTTACTTTTACGATCTGACCCCCTCCCTCCCTCGTTCTTCCCATGTAGTGGTTAAACCTGAGAATATTGACAAAGTTACGAAAGCAAACTACGGAATGATTTTTGAAAAGTACTGAATATACAATTTTAAGTGACATTGCCGACATTAAAAACCAAAAAAAAAAAAAAAAACCAGAAATCAATTTCGCAGCTGAAAAATTATGTCGAGTTGGCGACGTGGAAAATGAGATGAAACGGTGTGAAAATAGCGTATAATTTTTAATTTGACGAAAATTCGGATTAAAAGTTATAATATATTTTCTACCTCGGAACACCTTTTGTTTAGTAAAATGTGGACTAAATGGAACAATACATTGTGAAATGAAAATGGTTAAACGGAAGTTTTCCAATTCTAACGGTGTGATTAATTTTCTCGAAGAATAGAAATAAATAAAGTCTCGAGATAGGATTACCGAATTCTCCCGAAACTTCTAACTTCTTTCCGAAAATAATGTGCCCAAATGGCAGATTATATTCGTAGGCAGAGGGACATGGACAGCGCAATTGAGAAGATACTTCGATCACGTTTACACGAAATGGTATTCGTAGTACTATAAATATGTAGAATCACATACTCTGCGACCTAAACCCTTAACGAATGGAAAAGCTGGCGGAAAAACTTTGGGAAATAATGATTTAGCCATTGAAAAGCATTTTACGAATGGGAGCCGTATACAGAGAAATGAAATTAATTGCGGTTTTTCCAGCACGTACGTGTACGATTAAAATATACAATAGCGTAACTCTCTCTACACGAACACCCTGTTCGAAAACTTCACGTATCGCGGGATGACGACGACAAAACCGTGCAAAAGTTCATTATTGTTAATGACGACCGACTTTGTGGTAATAATTGCTGCGTGAAAGTATTTTCCCCCATCGTGGGTGGTTTTGGCCCGTTTCTCGGGATCTTATTCATCGAGTCTTCGCCTCTTTCTTCGTGCTCCAGCTCGACTCCTCGTATAAAAATTACTACGGGCGTTTTGTACTGCTACGTCTACGTAGTACATAAAAACCTCAGCGTGTAAAGTATCGTACTACAACGAGTACAAGGTGGAAGAAGAGCTAGAGAGGGATGAGGGTCATCCGAGTACCTCGGTCACCTTCTACTTGCCCTTTTTGTGTTTCGCTTTCGCGGTGGCTGGCGGTGGCCGAAGTTGACGAGAAATTATAATCTTTTTTCTTTTTGGGAGAAGTTTGCGAAAAGAGTTGGGAAATTATGAAAAGGAGAGCAGAACGACACGCACACACGACCAACTATAAATTTTTCATCCCTTCGACTTCACCTCCGCTCTCGAGACCCGTGTCGTCGTCGTTGTGTTTTTATCATACGTAACCTTAGTTTATGGATTTTTTTTTCTTCGTCTTTTCTATTCTTTCTTTTTTTTTTTTCATTATTCGGCGAGGTTTTGTCTTTTGTAGAGTTTTTGGGTAAGTTTGGGCTTCCGTTGTACGCAGCTTGTCAGTTCTGTTTTGAACATTGGTTGTTTATACTGCTGAAGTGTTGTCCAGGCCGAACGAGGCCAGAATTGCGTACGCCCTTTTTAATGTTTAGGGTGAGTACGACGACTATGGATATGTTCTGTATTCTCTTTCTGTGTCATTTGTGGAGTTGCAAAGCTGACATTTTACACTTGAGAAGAATTGATGGCTTATAGGTTTTTCTTGGTTAGATGGATGTAGAAATTGTTACTTTTACAATCTTGATAATATTCGAGGGGGAGGGGGGGAGAAATATCATAATTGAGGGAGTAAACAAGAAAAAAAAATCCCAAGAAATTTTTTTGCAAAATTGTTTACTATATTGGTGGAAGAGTAGTAAAGAATGAGGAAGAGTTAGGGTGAATTTATTGGGGTTAGTATTTTTGAACGTACAGCTATTTCGACTTGAATTACGTTCTCGTTCTATTGCACCCCCCCCCCCTCCACTGATCCTCCGGGACAACTTTTTTCTGGAAGGGGAAGTCCTAAGGAACATTTCTAGCCCTTACCCTAAAAAAAAGTGGCCCTGCCGAAATTGCAAATTTTGCGCTCCAACATAGGACTTGCACGAAATTTTTTAAATCGTACAGAGGTAGATCGAAAGAGCAGGCAAACATTCATCACCTGTCAAAATTTATAGTGTTTGAGTGCCTTTTTCGATTTTTGGTGAATTTTTAAAAATCAAATTTTGCCCAAAAATGTAGGAAAAATCAAAATTTTACCAAATTGACCTGGGGTAGAAAGCTGAAATTTTGGGATATACCCTATTTTGGATCTGCCAAATCGATTGGAAACTGTTTCAAACCGTTATGAGCAATTCTGGAGCCCCCAGTAGATTTTTGAAACTCAAAATTCCCACAAAATTTTACCAAATGGAGTTGGAAAGCCGAAATTTACTCTGTACTCCAATGTTAACACCATCTGAAGACGACTTCGGTTGAGTTCAAGTTATTTTGAAGCCTCCAGCAACTTTTTGAAAGGTTACATGGCGTTTTTAGGAAGATTGAAATTTCCAAAAAGTAGCTGGAAGCTTCAAAACCATTTGAAAACCACACTATGCAGTCGACTTCATACGATTGTATTGAAATTAGTTTGTAGAGTAAATTTCGTCTTGCTAACTCCATTTGATGAAATGTTGTGAACATTTCGAGTTTCAAAAATCTGGCAGAGACTCCAGTAATTTTCAAAAAGTCGCTGGAGGCTCCAAAATGATTTGAACTCATCTGAAGTCGTCTTCCAGAGGGAAGTTTAGAAGATCTACTGGAGGCTCCAGTAATTTTCATAAAATTGCTGGAGGCTCTAAAACGACTCGAAATCCACCTGCAGTCGACTTCGTAGGGTATTGAAATTAGTTTGCAGAACGAATTTCGGCTTTCTCACTTTATTTGATGTTTTGTGGGAATTTCGAGTTTCAAAAATCTGCTGGAGGCTCCAGAGCTGCTCAAAACGGGTTGAAACAGTTTCAAATTGATTTGGCAGGTCGAAAATAGGATATATCCCAAAATTTAAGCTTTCCAAGTCAATTTGGTAAAATTTTGATTTTTTCCTACATTTTTGGCTAAAATCTGATTTTTGAAAATTCACCAAAAATCGAAAAAGGCACTTACATACTTGAAATTTTGATAGGTGATGAATTTTTGCCTGCTCTTTCGATCTACCTTTGTACGGTTTGAAAAATTTTGTACAAGTCTTATGTTGAAATGCAGAATCTTCGATTTCGGCTGACCTGTCAATCAAAATGGCCGCCATTTTGTAAGTAGGGCCAATTTTTTTTTTTTTTTGAGAACAAGGGCTAGAAATGTTCCTTAGGACTCCTCCTTTCAGAAAAAAGTTGTCCTGGAGGATCGGCGGGGAAGGGGGTGCGGGTCTCCCGACTACTAATGGAGCTCTTGTAAATTAGGTATAAGCCCAACTTTGAATTTTCAGCGCAGTATCAAGTTGAGAAACTTTCGAGTGCTTTTCAATCGTTTGAGACTGCTTTTGAAGCCACCTGCATTTTTTAGGCTGAATTAAATGTGGAAATCTGTACCTAATGTGTACAAATTCAGTCATATACTTCTCGCAAAATTGTAAATTTTTTTGCATGCGATACAAGATGTCATTGCTTCGATTGCTCAGATGAGGATGCTTATTGCTACCCGGTTGGCAAAACGGCATTTTTTAGACAGTGCATCTGAATAGGGATATGACTACATATCAGTCAGAATGTATTATTTTTCTGACTGCCAAAACGGCAATATCTGACTGTGGTTCTGAGTGTGGATCTATGCCTAAAAAATGATGTAACGTGTTGATTTTTACTGATTCTCGGATGTCCTGAATTCGGATACACACTTATTTTCAAAATGTGGCCCTTCAGCTCCCTCATCACATCTCATTTTTGCAATTTTTCACACTTTTTTCTCCAAAATTTAAAAGTTAGGAAGACACTGAGGGGACGAATTTAGAAAATAAATGAATATTCATATTCATGCACCTTTAAATTGATAGAAATCGACGTGCTACGACACATTTTTGAATTCTTTTGTGTTTTCAGGGCTCGTTGAGCTCAATTTTTTCAAAAAAATGAAAAATAAATTTGGTCACCAAAAAAGCTCAAAAAAGTTAGAGGACGTACAAGACACGAGCAAAACGTTTGAAGAACTTTGGCGATTTTTTGAAATAGTTAACTTGAATAAATGTAGCGATTGTTTTATTATCATTGAATTGATTTCATATTGATGAAAACGTAATGTAAAAAATTACAAAGTTCAACCCCCCCCCCTTCCCAAGTAAAAAGCGCAGAAAATTTTTTTTGGGAGGGACGAAAGGACGAAGAAGGGGGTAAAAATATTTTGAAAGGTAGTGATCTTTTTTTGAAAACTAGTGAAAAGGGTGTGATTTTCGATCAACAGATTCCTGCAGACACCAGCTATCTCGCCAAAATTTTGATACGTCTTTTTTCAGTCAAACTCTGAGCATTATCTTACAAATTTTGTTTCTTCCGACCTCATTTTTGTATCCGATCCCTTTCACGTCATCTGAGGTCTCTGGTGAAGGGTTTGAAAGGACAGGTCAAAAAAATATACCAATATTTGCAATCTACGACTTGAAATTAGTAACTTGACTTAAAATATTAGGGACTCGCTTGAAATTTTTTTCCAATTTTGACAAAAAGTTAGGAGCCCCTGTATCTCTTCAAAGACGAAGGATCTAATTTCGAAAATTATTACGTAGAAAAAAAGATCGCACTGTAATTTTTACAACATTTAAAACGGCAACTTGATTAATTTTCCGAGGAAATAAATTAAGGTTATCCTTATTCTTATTTATAGTGTTTCTCGCACGAGACGAAAATATTCGTGGGTATATCTTCGAAGTACCTCTCGTCGCTTTTCTATTTCTAGTTCTATCTTCTGTGTTTAGTTTGTCCATTTTGCTAATTTAATACGCCTCGTTTGTTTCGTGCTTGTTCGTTTTCTTGTTTACCGATTTATTCGTCTTCGGAATGGAAGCGAGATAACCCCTAACTCGAAGAAATGGTGCTGGGTCGAGTTGAACAGAACAGAATAGAACGCAACGTTCATCTATATAAGAGAGTTCATTAAATTCGAGACGAGAACGATTAAAATTTTCATGAACCGTTTATGGAAATTAATTGCCGCGAACCGGCCAAAAGAATAAAACGAAATGGTGTTTTCTCGCGGGAGCTTATACAATATTTTATTATCTGCTGTGTGAAATACACGCAGCAGCGAGATATATATACGTACTAGTATATTCGTTTCGTACGTCTGCATTTCGCTAGGGGTAATAAAATCTCCTGTTGATGATATTTTTTTCCCAATCTAAACGAGTAGCTGAGGGAGAGAGAGGGAGAGATGATGCTGCTGGTGAACGGTACATAGAGTTGCTTTTACGCTGGCATCGTTGAGATGGGTGATGGGTGTCCCTGTGGGGGATGTTTTGTATCAATTATCTCGAGCATCCATAACCCTTTAACGGTGGCTCGTTGTGAAATTCGTATTCCGTCATAATTTTCATTTTTAGTCGGTAGTATCTACAGTTACAATACGAGCCATGGTATTCGCGATATATACCTTTACCTACCTGCACCTACGTATAAATACGTATAGTGCACGATAAAAGATAGCCTTTTTCACCACACTGACACGAGTTAGACTGTACACACACGAATAGGAGAAGAAGAGGGTAAAAAAAAGGTCTCGACGACGTGTTTGCGAGTTGGAAAATTGAACTATCAATTTTTTGTTATCAGTCGCATTCCATAAACTTATACGTTCCTACTTTTTTTTTTTTTGTTGTATAATCATCCAACCTACGTCTACCTTTGGGATTTCGGTTCAGTAATTGACTTTTCACTCGTATCGCAAAAGACTGACCTCCACATATTATCCGATACGTTTATAGGTCTAAACCTATACTAAAGATTCTGTAGGTAAGGTACTAGGTAGAGGTACCTGTATAAAGCCGATTCATTTTCGCCTCGGTTGCGATATTTCAACGTGAAACACGATTGGAATTCGTGTGCTCGACGACGACACCGACAGCGATGCGGAAATTCTCGCGAGTAAATATTTCCCTTTTTTCCGACTCTCCTCGCGCCTCATCTGTACTGTATGACCTCCGGTTTGTGGGCTCGTCCTCGAATCTGTTCTTACACACCGGACGTAATGAGGAAATATTTCACATACCTTTGTCGTGGCAGAATAAGTACGCGGTGTAGAGCTTGATACCTTTACTAGACCAACTTCTTAATTGAACTCTCTCGTTCGCGCGGTGTCGAACAATAGCATCGCCAATAAAGCAGTTATAACAATAGCCGAAGATGAAATTTAAGTTAAAGTTTCGCCAGAATGTGTATAGGAACAGATTCCTGCAGCTGTGTTGAGCGTGGATGTGAAATTGCGATAGCCGATGGCAAAAATGAGAGCAGAGAGAAATGCTCAATTGTTTAGAAATATACTGTTGCATGGGTAGTCCATTTTGCCGTTGCTTGTACATATTTCCTTTCTTGCAACGTGATGACTGATGAACATGGGATGGAGGAACAGTTAGAGAAATAGGTACCTTTGGCACTCGATTTTGGAATGATAATACATATTTGATATTTCGATTCACCGGTGAATTTTTCCCCACTAGCTCGAATGACGGATACCCTGTTTTGGGTATTTAACGGAATCGCGTAAACAATAATCATTACTTTTTCAAAATTTCCAAACAAGATAATTTTCACTCCCTCCCCCCTCCCTCCTTCCTTCCTACAATTTTTGTCCACTTTTTTGTGTCACGTTACCAATTTACCATTGAACATTGATGTGACATTTTTCAATTTCAAATCGATCACAATAGGAACATTACAGAGGTGCGCCGCGCTAGTGACATCTTTTTTCTGATTGGCTGATGAAAGGTCCCAGTACATATAAACACTGGAATGTAATGTTGTCAAAATTTGGGCCAAATTCAGAGGTTTTAGTTCGTTGAAATCATGAAAACGTGATTTTAACGTTTTTTCGAAGAATAAAATCTCAGAATTTGGCCCAAAGAAGCTCAATTTTGAAAGTTACTGGTAAAATCGAGTGAAAAATTATCGAGCTCTTGCTAGTGTGTTCCAAATGTAAATTCTTCAATTTATTTGAAAAAATATGCATAATCGCCTTTTTGAGGGGTGCCCAAAGTGGTAGGCTCTAAAACAAGGGTTCAAAATTACGAATATACAGGAAGCTTAATTAAACTTTTTCACCTAGGTAATTGAATATATGCTTCAAAACGTTACGTTTGGCGCAAATCACAGGTTTCCAGCTATCCAGGGGTTCCCAAAAAATCCAAATTACGAAAAATTAGAAAATTGGATTTTTGAGTACCAGCGAAAATTTTTATTGAGCTGAAAATTTGGTAGGATGAAGGTCTTTCAGATACTAATAAACTGTAAAAAGCTTTTTAGCGGGGTTCAAAGGGGTATGTTCAAAATAGTGGTTCCAAAATTTTTCAAAAATGAAAACCCCCCAATTTCTGCTCCTGAGGGTTTAAAATGGAAAAATTGTCTCGTATAATGTTTAACGGGTTCAAACAGATATTTTACGTTGAAAAAAGTTTTGAAAATAATACTCAGTGGTTCCAAAATTTTTTTATTCGCAACTTTGGGGACCCCTGGAGCCCAAAAAATGGTCATTTTGGGTCAACTAACCACGGACTAGTATTTGGGGCATTTATTACAACAATTTAAGAGTGGTTCAGTCGATACTCCTCCTTTAAGAAAATAAAATACATAACGCAAAAAAATGTTATTTTTAATGTCAGAAGTTGATTTTGTTGGCCTTGGCATGTTTCTAAATTAGAACGATAATTTTTTTTTGTAAATTTCAGCTTTGAACAAGAAAAAAAATTGGCCCAAGCAGAACGAAGGAAAAAGTTTTTCAAACATTGATATTCGAAAACTAGCATTAATTTTGATAGAGTGAGACTTGGGTTTATTGGGACAGAAAGAAATCAATCACCCGATACACAGAATCATTCAAAAATGCCAAATAAATACACAAAGATTGACGAAATATCAGTACTAATGATTTATTACAATTTAAGAACAATTTGAAAATACACATACCTAATGATAAATCAATGTAAAATAATGTTAGAATTATTTTATAATGGACACAAGCCTTTGCTCGCATCTTACAACTTGTGTTAGTGAATAGAAAAATCTTGATAATAATGTTAAATATTAGCTTAGGTATTATTAATTAGCGATGAAGTAACGTAAAATTAATAAGACATGGTTACTGGTTAGGTTATGTTTTAAGCTATAGGTGTCGATAGGATGATCGACACCCATATACAGAGAAAAGTTGCATAAATTAACCTAAATAAGCATATTTCACTACTTACTGACACTGTACTTATCTTCTGTCTCTTTCACGGGCTAAATGGATTACACAAAGTCCTTATTATTCGAGGGATACCTCCGATGACCGATAAGATCAGAGAAATGAGGAGCTTGGAATCAAAACTCACTTTTGCCATCGGACAAAGTTTCGAGAAAATCGACAATAACTGATTTCGCCTAGTGCGTTGATGAAAAAAACGTTGCAAAGTGTGTCGAGCTCTTGAGTAAGACTACTAAATAGGATTCCATGAGAAACATTTTTTTTTTCAAGTTGCCATATCGTTGCAGTATGGCTTTCAAGTTTGGCAAAAGTGAGTTTTGATTCCAAGGTGGGGTAATTTTACTTATTTTTGCAAATATATCGAAAAATAAGCCTCCTACAAGAAA